>NC_064638.1:381812526-384354731 GCF_023864345.2 Schistocerca serialis cubense | reverse complement strand
GACTCCCTTTCAGTATTGTTACAAAAACCATTTTGTTTGTTTTAAAGTGCTTAATTAACTGGATAATTTGTATCCAGCATTGTCATAGATAATAACCATGATCACTGCGATATTCCGTTATCTCTGCTCGTCGTACAAATTGACTTTTCTAAATGAATCTACTTTCCGAAACGACGAATATGTTTGTCGTCGTCGTCTTGAATGGTCATTTACCTATTGCTACTACGGCCTAACGAGTAACGCGCTTAATGTAACTGAAAATGTTTATCGAGTTAAAGTTGCAGGTTCTGTGCCCCTGCTGACAGTGCCTGATCTCTGTCCGACGTACCAGCTGGGACAAACATTCCGAAAGCAAAACACATTTTTGGAGAGATGGAAATTTATATGTAAAGATGTATGGGGTGTTCAAAAAGTCTCTCCGCAGTGCCGATGATTGTTAGCCGCGCGTGCCGTACGCCGCTGTGAATATGCCGAAATGAAACTCAGTGAAATACAAGTTATTAATTTATTGAATATTCATTTTTACTTACAAATTTTCACGTGAAATGTTGAAAGTGCCCCCCCTGTTGTTGAGTACACAATTCAATTCGTCTAATCATGTTTCCAAACACAAGCTGTAGCATTTCTTCTGTAACAAAAGCGATGAAAGTGGATATTGCTGTATTCAATACATCGATGGATTTTGGATGGTGTTTTCGCTGCACCCCAGAAGAAAAAGTCAGGTGGTGGTAGGTCAGGCGATCGTGGAGGCCAGAGTCCCCATGAAATTATGCCATCACCAAAAACATCAATAAGCAGTGACATTGAAATGCGAGGTGTATGCGCGGTTACACCATCTTGTTGAAAATAGCCGGCTAACAATCATACGGCACTGCAGAGAGACTTTTTGAACACCCCGTACTGTAAATCCACGATTATTATTTCCCGTCGTTCAGTTCATTTTTAAAAAAAGTTTTCTCTTCATTCCCACAACTAATCTCATCTCAAAGACTACATTTATTCCAAATATTGTCATCATTTAAAACAACAATAGTGCGAAAGTTTCGCATGGGTTACCTGGTCTGGATTAACCTTAATTTTTTTCTCAAGAAAGTAACATGTGCCAGTTCTCGATTGTTCTGATGGTGAAATTTATAGTAAAACGACAGGAGAAATTGAATGGAAGAGTAAAAAAAAGGAAGATGGAGAGAAAACACACTACGAAACACTGAGTTATTCGAGACAAAAGAGTCACCTAGCTGTTTCCTTACTATCAAATGTATAAGCCTACACTATTTACCTTTCTTTGAAACTTACGAACCTTTCTGTGTGAAAAGAAGTCTCCGTGTGTTTTCTTTTACAATATCACATTGTTTCAGCGATAGATAGATACAAATTAGGGTGTAAACTATCGTGTTAATTTTTTCCTTTCGAAGCGCAGTATACTGGGGGCACCAGTCGTGCATTTCTGACAGCGTGCTGGATTGGCCATGCTGGAACGTCTACAATCTACACTACTGGCTATTAAAATTGCTACACCAAGAAGAATTGCAGATGACAATCGGGTGTTCATTGGATAAATATATATTATACTAGAACTGACACGTGATTACATTTTAACGCAATTTGGGTGCATAGATCCTGAGAAATCAGTACCCAAAACAACCCCCTCTGGCCATAATAACGGCCTTGATACGCCTGGGCATTGAGTCAATCAGAGCTTGGATGGCGTGTACAGGTACAGCTGCACACGCAGCTTCAACACTATACCACAGTTCATCAAGAGTAGTGACTGGCGTATTGTGACGAGCCAGTTGCTCGGCCACCATTGACCAGACGTTTTCAGTTGGTGAGAGATCTGGAGAATGTGCTGGCCAGGGCCGCAGTCGAACATTTTATGTGTCCAAAAAGGCCCGTACAGGACCTGCAACATGCGATAGTGCATTATCCTGCTGAAATGTAGGGTTTATCAGGGATCGAATGAAGGGTAGAGCCACGGTTTGTAACACATCTGAAATGTAACGGCCACTGTTCAAAGTGCCGTCAATGCGAACAAGAGGTGACCGAGACGTGTAACCAATGGCACCCGATACCATCACGCGAGGTGATACGCCAGTAAGGCGATGACCAATACATGCTTCCAATGTGCGTTCACCGCGATGTAACCAAACACGGGCGCGACCATCATGATGCTGTAAACAGAACCTGGATTCATCCGAAAAAATGACTTTTTGCAATTCGTGCACCCAGGTTCGTCGTTGAGTACACCATGGCAGGCGCTCCTGTCTGTGATACAGCGTCAAGGGTCTCCGAGCTGATAGTCCATGCTGCTGCAAACGTCGACGAACTGTTCGTGCAGATGATCGTTGTCTTGCAAACATCCCCACTCTGTTGGCTCAGGGATCGAGACGTGGCTGCATGATTCGTTACAGCCATGCGGATAAAATCCCTGTCATCTCGATTGCTAGTGATACGAGGCCGTTGGGATCCAGTACGGCGTTCCGTCTTACTCTCCTGAACCCACCGATTCCATATTCTGCTAACAGTCATTGGATCTCGACCAACGCGTGCAGCAATGTCGCGATACGATAAACCGCAATCGCGATAGGCTACAATCCGACCTGTGTCAAAGTCGGAAACGTGATGGCACGCATTTCTCCTCCTTACACGACGCATCACAACAACGTTTCACCAGGCAACGCCGGTGAACTGCTGTTTGTGTATGAGAAATCGGTTGGAAACTTTCCTCGTGTCAGCACGTTGTAGGTGTCGCCACCGGCGCCAACCTTGTGTGAATGCTCTGAAAAGCTAATCATTTGCATATCACAGCATCTTCTTCCTATAAGTTAAATTGCGCGTCTGTAGCACGTCATCTTCGTGGTGTAGCAATTTTAATGGCCAATAGTGTATTTCCGTATTACCAAATGTATTTTCTTTGAAAATTACGAACCCTTCTGTGTGAAAAGAAGTCTCGGTGTGCCATCTTTTATAATATCACATTGATTCAGCGATAGATAGATACAAGGTAGGATGTAAACTATCGTGTTAATTTTTTCCTTTCGAAACGATGTGTACTGGGGGCACCAGTCGCGTGTCTCTGACAGTGTGCTCGATCTGTCAAGCTGGATCGCCTATAATCTAACTAGGTAATGTTAATGATGGGATTCATTTGTAACCGTCGTCAAGGGGGAAACCGCCGGTGACCAGAGTAAAACCTGGCCAAAGAACGGAAAACGGCACGTGTGTGAGTGGCACACGTGCTGCAGGTAGCGGAGGAGGGGGGGCGGGCGTGTGGTGCTGGAGCGCCTCGCGCTTGACCCGCATGCCAGCGCGCCGGTAGCTGCCGCCCGCATCCCACGCCGCTGATGAATGGCCGCCGCGCGCCGTGACGTCAGCAACACGCGAGCAGCAGCGCACGTGCTGGCTCTGGACACCCACAGGAATTTACTTACTCGACACTAGTTACTTCCTCTGTTTCTAAGTGAGCAATCCCAAAAATCTCCGGGAACGAAAATGAATGTGGAGTGTGGCGTCAGATTAACCATACGACAGGTTCACAGAGGAAACAAAAGGCATGCGACACCGCATAATCTCGTGTCGGACCTCCATTTTCCCGGCGTAGTGCAGTATCTTCTGGTAGCCGAAAATGACCATTTACTGTCAATGACAGCTTCAGTTGGACCACAGAAACCCGTCCATCCCATGTAAATACAACACACGCCACTATGCAGTCAAGTCGTTGGATGTCCCCTGCAGAAATATTGAGCCATGCTGCGGAGGCAGCCGTCCACAGAATTTTGTGCATCATCTGACCACTCGCTTATATCCCATAGCCGGAAGGAGTGGCTGAGCGGTTCTAGGCGCTACAGTCTGGAACCGTGCGACCGCTACGGTCACAGGTTCGAATCATGCCTCGGGCATGAATGTGTGTCATGTTCTTAGGATAGTTAGGTTTAAGGAGTTCTAAGTTCTAGAGGACTGATGAACTCAGAAGTTAAGTCCCATAGTGCTCAGAGCCATTTGAACCATTTATTTTATGTCCCATAAATGATTGATGGAATTCATGTCACACGATCTGGGTGGCTAAATTATTAGCTCGAATTGTCCAAAATGTTCTTCAAACCAATCGCAAATAAATGGGACCCAGTGTCATTACAGAATACCAGCCATAAAAGTTCCATTGCTGTTTGGGAACACGAAGTCCATGAATGGTTGCAAATGGTCTCCTGGTAGCCGAAAATGACCATTTACAGTCAACGACAACTTCAGTTGGACCACAGAAAACAGTCCATTCCATGTAAATACAGCACACGCCATTATGCAAATGGTTCAAATGGCTCTGAGCACTATGGGACGTAACTGCTGAGGTCATCAGTCCCTTAGAACTTAGAACTACTTAAACTTAAGGACATCACACACATCCATGCCCGAGGCAGGATTCGAACCTGCGACCGCAGCGGTGTCGCGATTCCAGACTGTAGCGCCTAGAACCGCTCGGCCACCCCGGCCGGCGCCATTATGCAGCCAACACCAACTTGCACAGTGCCTTATTGATAACTTGGGTTCATGGCTTCGTCGAGCACTAACATTAGCTCTTTTTTTATCAGTCTTATCTGGATTGATGCGGCCTGCCACGATTTTCTCTCCTGGGCTAACCTCTTCGTCTCAGAATAGCACTTAAAACCTACATCCTTAATTATTTGCTGGATATATTCCAATCTCTGTCTTTCTCTACAGGTTTTACTCTCTTAGCAACTAAAATCGGGACTTGTCTGACCAAGTCAGGGTTTTTCAGTCGTCTAGGGCTCAACCGATATGGTGACGAGACCAGGAAACGCGCTGTAGGCGATTTTGTGCTGTTAGCAAAAGCACGCAGTCTTGCTTGTCTGTGAGCACTGACAACTCAATGCATAAGCCGCTGGTGTCGGTCGTTAAGTGAAGGCGGTCGTCCACAGCGTTGTCTGTGGTGAGAGATAATGCCTGAAATGTGGTGTTCTCGGCACACGCTTGACACTGTGGATCTCGGAATATTGAATTCTCTTACGCTTTTCGAAATAGCGTGTCTCATGCGTCTAGCTCCAATTACCATCCACATTCGGAGTCTGTTAATTGCCGTGGTGTGACCAAAATCAGTCGGAAAACTTTTCACATGAATCTCCTAATTACAAATGAGAGCTCAGCCAATGCACTGTCCTTTTATACCTTATGTACCTGATAGTATCACCATCTGTATATGAGCTTATCGGAATCCCATCACTGTTGGAATCACGGTGCATATTCATCGAGACGTGCTCGGCATGGCACTGAGATGACTTTGATGTCAATGATATATTGTCTTTGTTATGTTGTCAGGTGCTGTGCTAAAGCTGAGATGTAGACTCAGGTCGATTTTTATCCATATTTTTAAACTAGTAGAGTCTTAGGTCAGGGGCAATGGTGATATAGTGTGTAGAGCAGCGGTATTTTCTCCGTTTTTGCCACTTAAATGTCCTCGATCTCAACGGGACGCTAAACCTCAATATTCTTTCCTTTTTTTGTTTTCTCCGTTCCATTCCGGCTAATAAGGCCCCATATTCGCTCCGCCGGCTGTTAGTGTTAGTACCGGGTACATCACGTATCTTTCCCGTGGGATAAACGCTGGTCGTGGTGAGCGATTCGCCACACCTTCCCTCCAAGTTCCGCGGCGGATAGGAGAGCTGCACTACACCTGCATTTAAGCCAATATTTCGATCACGGGCTTGTGTATAGACTTTACCTTTTAAATTACCTTTCTTAAGTCTTTCTTGAGCTGTTTGTTACCAATTTAAACTTTTCGTTAGTTGTCTGCCCCTTGATTTTTCAGTGATTAAGTAATTAGTGACTCCATTAGAACGTGACTGAACTCATCCTGGAGATATTCCACGACATGACAAAAGCGCAACCGTATATGGTAACCTAGGAAAGTGTAGACAGTACTGGACATAGCAACTGTAATTGCAACCACACCTGAAACGAACGAGAAGACGTACTGTACGATACTGGGCGAATGACGACTAAATTTGTGTGAAAAAGCTGCATACATGGGCATGTCAGAAGAGGTGGAACAATTTACACGTAGCAGTCTTTGTTAACATGGGTTATAGTGCAACTAGTTGTGTAACGAGTCACTGGTTGATAGGCGTGTTAGTCGCCCACCATTGTTCCGTTTACCTTTCCAACAGCATATTTTCTCTGCTAATAACCACTGTTAGCGTTTCTCCCTTGTACCACTACGTCTGATCCTTATGCGGCTCCCATACACTTTCGCTCTGATTAATTCCGCCTTCAACGTGCCGTATTTTCATTGGCTGCTTTCACCAATGGCTCCTTTAGACATTTACATCCTTTATTCTCATTGGGGATTGAGAATATCATAAACATTATTATACGTTAATTTTATCTTAGCAAATCAGATTTAATGCAGTTACCATCGTCTAAACACACATTATTAAAATGTGATAAATGCGTCAATCAGTAAACGATCTCCATGTTCAACCTTTGTTCGAGGGATGACTCTCCAAGGGATGACTCACGAGAGATGATTCCGTCCCATCAATATCGCTCCAGAGCGAGGGAAATATGTTCAGTTATGAATCGACAAAACTATGTCTATTTTATCTAAGAGTTACAGGTTGTGAATTTTAGGTCTGAATTACTCTTTAAAACACACACTGAGCTGACTGAAATCCAAACAATAAAAAAGTAAAGTAATAAAAGGTATCATGATCGTTAGCTTATCAGTGAGTTAGCTTTCACGCTTCAACATGTTTATCAGCGGAAGGCGTCATTTGCAGTAGATAATAATAGTAATTCTTTTCGACTCAACAGCGTAGTGTTAGTGTTTCTATTGGAAGGCATTTCGGCGACATGCGTGTCCCTGAACTACCTCAGTGATCTTGCCGAGGAAAGAGGATCTACAGTTTAATCTGGAATCCGGCCAGTCAGACTGAAATATTCCGTGGTCCGACCTACTCGATACCGCGACCTTTCCGTTTCAACGCACGCAGTTCACCACTACACCACCAACCCCTGACATATACAGCAGATTACACTGTAGGCTGCGGGCAGAAGCCGGATTACAACGGAAGTATTTCTACCGTATTAGTGTATGACTGTGTTTCGACTTATAATTGTGTCCTACAGCTATGACAAGTGTACGCATGAAACTGCACTATCTGACAGAAAAAGTGAACGAGCCGTAAAGGGAGGAGGAAACGAAATGAAACTTCACAGATTTGGAGTGTATGTGATGTCATTTCAATGTAATTTACATAGAACATGACACCGTCAGCTTACTTATCACGATGACATTGTTCCACCTCCGGCCTTGATTAAGGCACTGATTCGGTTGGGAAAGGTGTCGTACAGTCGTTGCATCCTCTCGTAAGCCACGTTGGCCCGTTACTGTTGTAACTGATCCTCGATATTCCGGATGCTGGCAATGGAACGGAGTTGATGTTCGAGATGGCCCCACACGTTTTCTATCGGAGACAGATCTCTATATATTGCTGGCCGCGGGGTGAACCTCAACATCACCCATACAGTTCACAGAGACACAGACAATGTGTGGACGAGCGTTGTCCTGCTGAAAAATGGCAACTCGATATTGCCTCATCAAAGGTAACGCGTACGGACGCAGGATGTCTGTGACGTATCGTTGTGGTGTCAGAGTTGCCTCAATCACTACCATCCGTGATCTGAAGTCATGCCCGCATGCTTTCCTCACCATGGCGCCGGGAGTAACACCATCCTGTCAAAAACGTAGCAAGGATGCGATCTCAGAATAGGTCGCTGTCATTTGTCGTTGTGGTACAGAACCGCGATTCATTGCTGTATACAATGCAATGGTTTTCATCAGTCGTCCATATTCCCGATCACGGCACACCTACAAACTCAGCCGTTTTGTAGTCTTAACTGCAGCCCTCGCTTGGGATGGTAATTCCCTAGTCTGTCTGCTGCTAGTCTCCCGTCAGTAATCCACAGAACCTTGCAGAGGGTCCATTACATGTTCTCGGATGGCAAGCGCAGATGTGAAGGGGTTGCAATATGCCAGGTGCACAATACGACCATCGTCCCTTGCACTGATCAGACGTGGTTGATCTGACCTTTGTGAGTATGCCTGCCCTCACGTCACATACAGTCCAATAACGGATCACATTCAGATCCGAATGCCCTAGAAATCTGAATACTGCACGATTCCACCTGCCGGACAAATGTAGGCCACAAAATAAGGCTCCTTTCAAACCGTTAAGTGCTGATAACGCTGTCTCATACGTGTACGCAGGATCTCCATATCCTTCACAGCGATATTCAGCATCTGACGCTGCTCACGCCTCTTATACACCCTAACAGGCCTGGTAACAAAACCAAACATGAACAACATTAACGCAGTCTGGTGGCAGTTCTAGCTGGCACAGAGAACTGCAACTCTAACCATTTACAAATCCGCCGATTGTGTGAACATGTACGAAGTAACGTTGACATCTCACCATATCTTCTGGATGTTTCACTTATTTTGTCAGGAAGACCGTAGCCACCGCATTTATGACGTGTAGTGGTGCATTTTCAGATGAATCGGACGGAAGCTATAGGCACACCGCGTTAATAACATTTTCTTGACGCCTAAAGAAATACGAAAAATACTTCATGATGGTTTCCTTCCTGACCTTCTCACACTTTCTGTTAATTCCTCACTCCATCCCTTATACCATCCGCCCTTGTTAGTTTGTTTTGTTTAAACACGCTCAATGTAGTGAAACCGAAATGTATGTACCTTTCATTTATTTTTAGATTTCAACCAAGAATAGTTTTACCTCTGGATCTCTTTGGACACCTGTATCGACAAGAATTCAACGAAATTCCAATTCCAATCTCCGAAACAACATTCCGGGGTAAACTTGAAGCTATTATGAAAATGGAATGAGCAATTCCTTAAAGAGATGAAAATAAGTGTTTAAAAGGTATACAAAATGTGTGTGTGAAATCTTATGGGACTTAACTGCTAAGGTCATCAGTCCCTAAGCTTACACACTACTTAACCTAAAGTATCTTAAGGACAAACACAAACACCCATGCCCGAGGGGGGACTCGAACCTCCGCCGAGACTAGCCGCACAGTAAAAGGTATACATATCGATAATTTTTAGTATGATATAATTCAATATAGATTATGTACAAACAAAGAAGGTATATCAAAATATACTCTTTACATTTCAGTTCTAGTGGGTCAGCTGGTGTAGTGGAAGTAGATCCATATAGTAGTCGACATCGAGAAACAGGGTCTCTCTGCATCGGGAAAGATAGTTCTTATTTAACTCTTACTCAATTGAGTGCAATCAGAATATCCTTATGGGTTATTTTCATATCCCCTTCCCATTTCAGTGCTCTCCAACCCTCCTCCTCCTCCTCCTCTTCTTCTTCTTCTTCTTCTTATTCTTCTTCTTTTCTTCTTTCATCTTGACTGTTACCCTTCTGTTTGGATTGGAGCTTCCTCATTTTTTACTCCCTTTACAAAACTGTGTTGCCACAGAAACGCCTGCCAGGACACGTCCCCTCTACCCCCTCGCTGCCGTACCCTACTTTCACCGCTGCGTTAAAGTTCTTGGACGTTTCTCTAGCTGCTTCCACGGATTAAAACAAGTCCACGTCGCTGATGCTGCATAGATGGCCAGTCGCTTTTGGCTTCTATGGAAGCACAACGACTTGAATGTGGGAAATTTCTCGTTCACTGCCTCTCAGTCGATCCTTTTTAGTGAAATACGAACAAACTGAAGGGCCTTAAACAATTCCGCAGCGATTTAGGCCAATTAAAATGTATGTATTGATTATAGACCGTTATAACTGTTTAATGCTTAGTGATGTATTGATAAGAACTACGGAGACTATAAAGGAATGTTCAAATTTTTATATATTCTATAGTTGTTCTGATTGACTCCTCTTGGCCACATGGACAGCATTTGAGCCATAATCCCTTTCAAAACATACACTGATATGGGATGCCTCCTAATATTGTGTCGGATCTTCTTTTGCCTGACGTAGTGAAGTAACTCGACGTGGTACGGTCTCAACAAGTCATTGAAAGTCCTCTGCAGGAATATGGAGCTATGATGCCTCCATAGCCGTCCATAACTGCGGAAGTGTTGCCGGTGTAGGATTTTGTGCTCAAACTGGCCTTCCGATTAAATTTTAGAGGCGACGCGTAGGCAAAATCATTTGCTCGAATAATGCAGGACGTTCTTCTAACCAATCGCGAACAATTGTGGCCCGGTGGACATCGCGCATTGACATCCACAAACCTTCCATTGTCGTTCGGGAACATGAAGTCCATAAATGGCTGCAGATGGTCAATGACGTGTCAGTTGGACCAGAGGACCAAGTTCATTCCGTGTAAACACAGCCCACACAATTATAGAGCCATCATTAGGTTGCGCAATGCCTTGCTGATAACTTGGGTCCATGTCTTCGTGGGGTCTGCGTTGCACTCGAATCCTACAATCAGCTCTTACCAACTGACATCGGAACTCTACTGACCAGGCCACTGTTTTCCAGTCGTCTAGTGAGTACGTAGTTACAATCCCAGGAGAGACGCTGCAGGCGATGTCGTGCTGTTAGCAAAGGCACTCGCATCGGTCGTCTGCTGCCTTAACAAGATTTGGCCGCACTGTCCCAACGGATACATTCGTCGTACGTCCCACACTGATTTCTGCGGTTGTTTCACACAGAGTTGCTTGTCTGTTAGCACTGACAATCCTACATGTACGCCGGTTCTCTCTGTCATTATGTGAAGGCCTTCGACCACTGTGTTGTCCATGGTCGGAGGTAATGCCTGAAATTTGCTATTCTCGGCACAATCTTGACATTGTGGATCTCGGAATGCTTATTTCCGAAATAGAATGCCTCATGTGTCTAGCTCCAACTACCATTCCGTGTTCAGAGTCTGTTAATTCCCGTCGTGGGGTCATAATCACATCAGAAACATTTTCATATCAATCACCTGAGTACAAATGTCAGCTGCCCCAATCCAACGCCCTTTTATACCTTCTCTATGCAATACTACTGCTATCTGTGCATATCGGTTTTCCACGAGTACTGTGACATTAATGAAAATTATGACACATATATGGAGTCACCGACGCAAGTGCATTTTGAGTTGTGAAATTACTCAGGAGGCACATACGAAACGTCTTACATATAAATTCGCAAAAAGAAATCCAACGGTGTCAGACCTTCAGATCTAGGAGACCAAGAACAGGGAACAGCGTTTTACGCCCAGTACGACCGATGCCACTGTTTGGAAGATAGTGATTTAAAAATTTGCGAACCTCCATACTCCTGTATGAAGATTCTCCCTCTTTTCGAAAGATTTCATGGAATCTGTATCAGGTTGTGACATCAGCCATTGCTCAAGCACGTCCAGGTAAATGTTTGTTTAGACGCTTGGATCAATAAAGGAAAAGCATCGTTCAAATTTTGTGCTGACATCGCCCATGGAACATTTATGTTCAGTGAGTCACGCTGATAATCAGTTGTAGGCATTTCTGTAACGCATATTCCAATTTCATCAGGTTAACGTTGCTATTTATGTTTCCAGCATTGCCGTAGCATAGTTCATACGTTTGACGGAGTCTTCCTGTTTCATTTAGTGTAAATTTGGAATTGAGCGCGGTATCATGTTCGCCCTCCTTTTGAGAACAACCAAACCGATTTTCGTCGGGCTTTAAAGCTCCCTACTGCTTTCGTACATCGATTTCCGTGGACTACTTTCAGACGATAGAAGAATTATTTAGACGTCTTGTGCTGATACACGTGGCGACCGGTGTGTTTTTTTTTCCCTCTGCACAAACATCCTTTGTCTTCAAACTACCGATGACGTCTGTGAACGTCGTTGGCATTTGTAGGTGCTTGACTATACCAATGACAAAACTCTCTCGGCGCTGTGATGCCAGGATAAGAATTGTTTGGTGCTAACACGCAGCATAGCTTCTGTACGGTAGCCAACACTTTCAAGTTTACCACGGATCTTTTCATTTATTGCATAACGACGTTGGTTTCCAATTCATTGTGCTTGATCAACAATCGAAATTTCAAACTTTATTTTTATATTCATTGCAATTCTTATCAGTATATCTCTGTGCATTAAGTTCACGGTTATTCAAAAAAGGAGCAGATTTAAAGAACTTAATTCTCAGAAGGCACAAAAGATAAAAACATAGCTGCGACGGTCCTAGAGAGCCTAGAAGTTCATTTCAAACCAGCAGTGGCCCAGTAGCTTGTTTGATTAGTGTCCTGCAATTAGGAAAACAGAGACCGTTGTTGATGTGCAAAATTAATTTCGCTCATAATTCCATGAAGAGCCACCTCGTCATATGAACATTTATGAGTCAGCGTATCCGTACAACTTACGAAAAGGAGCCGTTTAAATCCACAATACGAGAAAGCAATGAACTTAAAATCCGTCAACAACAACGCGGCGCGTACTTAAAGATCATCTCCATCAAAAACCGTACAAACTGCAGCTATTGTTAGAGTTTGATCCAGACGACTACGCCAACAAATAAGATTCTTGCACTTCAGCCCTAGAGTACATAGAGGACGGTAATCTTTCTGACGATCAATTTTTCCGATTAATTCACCTTTCACGTTTCTGGCACAGGTAGCCGCCATAACGCCATATTTATGCAGAGTGAAAATCCTATGGCACTTATTCAACATAAAAAGTGACCCACTGAATGTTAACGTATTCCATGCCATTGTTTTTTTTTTAATTGAAAACACTGCCACAGGAATCTACTATCCAGACATGCTAGAAAACTGTCTGTTTTCCCAAGTCCAAGGTGATACTTGTAACTTCATTTTCATGAAAGATGGCGTTCCGGATCTCTTCTCCAACCACGTCCGATGTTAACTGGGAAACATCATTGCAAGAAATAAGATTCGAGGAGGAGTATCTGAAGCTGAATTTTATCGTCGATGGCCTCTCAGACTATCAGACCCAACCCTGCAATTTTTATATCTGGGGGTATGTAAAAGACGTTCAGTTTCTCCCAATTATACCTGCTACTCTGATTCGCGTGTGGCAAGAAATGAGCTACCTTGCATACTGGGTGCTCCACAGCGTGTACTTATTCGATAAAGGATACCTTGTTGTACGCCATGACGTGCGCTTCAAAGGGATTTATTTATCAGACGAGTATTCGACAATGCAGTCCATGATAAGTGGCATCTGATACAGGGAATAAACAAGAAATGTATGCAACTTATGACGATAACACAGTAACGCCTTACGTAGACTAAAGCAGAAACGTAAGATTACTGTAGTACTTTGCACGTCTAAATCAAACGAGGTGTTTGTCAAGTGTGAAATTTTTACGGCGATCAATAGTTATGTTGGCCTTGAAAACATTGAAATCCTGTGATTATTTAAAATATAAATATAAATCGACGTAATTTTTAACCATCATAGAGATTTTACATTTGACACATACGTTGTTTTATGTAGACGTGTACAACGTGTAATAAATGTTATATTTCTGCTACAGTGTATAGAAAGTGTTCTTGTATTGTACACATGATGTAACGGGTGTAAGTGCAGATAAGTGTGAACGCAGTGACGCAAAACGGTCAGTATATAGGGCTAGGCGTAGTATACACAGTGGTGAAGATACACAGTGACAATTATTGAACTATATGAAATAAAATCGTCATAACATCTGAACGGTTTGCGCCTGGACCTTCAAACTGCACGATTAGCCACGGTGCATGATGAGAATTAGTATGCGCACGATATGGTTTGGTTTATCGACGAAGCCCACTTTCATTCGGATGGATTCGTCAATAAGCAAAATTGGCACATTTGGTGGACTGAGAATCCGCATTTCGCGATCGACAAGTCTCTTCAGCTTCAACGGGTGACTATGTGATGCGCAGTGTCCAGTCACGGAACAATCTGTGCGATATTCCTAGACGGCACAGGTTTTGGAAAATGATTTCATCCCTGTTATGCAAAGTGACCATGATTTCGAGAAGATGGGGTTCGTGCAAGACAGAGCTCGAACCCATCAAAGCAGGAGAGTGTTTAATGTCCTGGAGGAGCACTCTGGGGACCGCATTCTGCCTCTGGGGACCCAGAGGCCACTGGCATAGGCCTCGATTGGCCACCATGTTCTCCAGATCTGATCACCAGCGACTCCTTTTTGTGAGGCTACATTACAGACTAGGTGTAAAACAAGAATCCCAAAACCATTGCTGATCTGAAAACAGCCATTCAGGAGGTCACCAACAGCATCGACGTTCCGACACTTCAGAGGGTCATGCAGAATTTCGTTATTCGTCTGCGCCACATCATCGCCAATGATGGCAGGCATATCGAATTTGTCATAACCTAAATCCGAATATCTGTAGTGACGTTTACATGTTGGATAAAGTGTGTGCACACCGTAGTTTGTAACTAATTTACGTATTTTTCATGTAGTTCAATAAGCGTCACCCTGTATTACAGTGCAGAAAACATCAGGTAGCAAATTATGTGACGTGTTTGTGGTAAGACTGTTGGACGGACAGAAAAGACAGCCCACACATTGCTGTGTGTACATATTTAAGACACCACGTATAAAAATATCTGCAGTTATCTCCGTTACACCCTATATGCGTAGGTATTTATAGATAAGTATGCATATATTTCTTAGTTATCCTCTGTGTCAGATGCCACTGATAATGGGCTGTATGCCCGAGTACTGGTCTGCCAATAAACACTTCTGAAATGCAAGTGAAGTTGCACAGCCATATATCGTTTCTGAACTGAGCTACCATTTTGATGTCTGCCGTACTCACGTGGAATGCACAATCGCTTCAACCTTTAAATCATAATCTCTTTCTGTCCAGGAACGTTGGAATTGTGTTTCTATCCATTATATTTCGTGAAAAATAAGTTTTCGCATTCTTCTTCCTATTGTTGAATAACCCTCTAGGTGTAGCAGTTTATAATCGCTAAATTACTTTTAAGATTCTACAGAGATTTTGCAAAAGAACTTGCTCTGCTTCCAGTAGCAGTTAATCGTAGGTCGCCTGAGCAACGAAGCGTACCTAGCGACTGGAAAAAATGAAGCTCATTCCGGTTGCCAAGGACAGATGCACATAGTTATAGGTCTATGTCGTTGACGTCAGTCTGTTGTAGAATTATGGAAATGTTTCCTGTTAATTTATTACGACGTATTTGGAGAACGAAACTCTCCCGTATAAAAATCAGCATATCTCGAACAGAGATATTGCGAAACTCATCTCGCTCTGTTCCTCAACGAAATCTACAGCGTTGTAGATGTTGGAGCTCAGATTGATGTCGTTCCGTGTCTCTCACTGTCGTTTGGTAAAAAAATACGAGCTTATTGAGTACTGGGCCAGATGCGAGTGGATTCAAATGGTTCAAATGGCTCTGAGCACTATGGGACTTAACATCTGTGGTCATCAGTCCCCTAGAACTTAGAACTACTTAAACCTAACTAACCTAAGGACATCACACACATCCATGCCCGAGGCAGGATTCGAACCTGCGAGTGGATTCAAGGTTTCCTTGTAGATAAAACTCAATACGTCATTTTTATGGAAGAAAATCGACAGATCGAAAGCTAATTTCTCCCGTCATGAAAGCTGACAACGGCCGTGAGAGTTGTATGCTGACCACATGCCCATCCGTCTCTGCCTCCAGTCACACCTATCGGCTGAGGATGAGTCGGTACCGTCGGCTTAGAAAGATCTTTTCGGACGGAGTTTTTAGTTTTAAAGCTAATTTCGAGAGTACCGCAAGGAAGCGTTATGCAACCGTTGCTGTTTACAATGTATATAAATGATACGGTAGAAAGCATCGGACGGTTTTTAAGACTGTTCGAAGATGATGCATGTCCAATAGCAAGTGACAACGCCAGAAGACACTATCAATTCGCAGAATGACCAGTAGAGGACAGATGAATGGTGCAGGGAATGGCAGTTGACCCTGAACATAAATAAATGCAATATTTGCACGTACATAGGACAAGAAAGCCACTACTGTACAACTTCACTACTGCTCACAAATTGCTCGAAACAGCAACCACGATCCGGATTGAACTTATGTGGAATGTCAATATAACACAAACAGCAGGAAAAGCTACCAACAAACTGAGATCCGTAGAAAGAATCTTCAGTCAGTGTAACTCATCCACGAAAGAAGTGGCTTATAAGGTTTTTGTTACACCGTTTCCTGGATATTATTCATCAGTTTGGGAGTCTTGCCAGGTATAAATGATAGAAGAGAGAGAAAAGGTCCACGCGACAGCCATACAGAGATGATGAAAAATCTCCAGTTTAAGACGCTGGAGAGAAGAGGTTTGCTATTGGACTTTCGAGAGAGTACTTTGTTGGAAGAGTTGGTCAATATACAGTACTGGCCATTAAAATTGCTACACCAAGAAGAAATGCAGATGATAAACAAGTATTCATTGGACAAATATATTATACTAGAACTGACATGTGATTACATTTTCACGCAGTTTGGGTGCATAGATCCTGAGAAATCAGTACCCAGAACAACCACCTCTGGCCGTAATAACGGACATGATACGCCTGCGCATTGAGCCAAACAGAGCTTGGATGGCGTGTACAAGTACAGCCACCCTTGCAGCTTCAACACGATTCCACAGTTCATCAAGAGTAGTGATGGCGTATTGTGAGGAGCCATTTGTTCGGCCACCATTGACCATACGTTTTCAATTGGTGAGAGATCTGGAGAATGTGCTGGCCAGGGCCGCAGTCGAACATTTTCTGTATCCAGAAAGGCCCATATAGGACAAGCAACATGCGTTCGCGCATTATCCTGCTGAAATGTAGGGTTTCGCATGGATCGAATGAAGGGTAGAGCCACGGGTCGTAGCACATCTGAAATGTAACGTCCACTGCTCAAAGTGCCGTCAATGCGAACAAGAGGTGACCGACACGTGTAACCAATGGCACCCCATACCATCACGCCGGGTGATACGCCACTATGGCAATGGCGAATACACGCTTCCAATGTGCATTCACCGCGATGTCGCCAAACACGGATGCGACCATCATGATGCTGTAAACAGAACCTGGATTAATCCGAAAAAATGACGTTTTGCCATTCGTGCACCCAGGTTCGTCGTTGAGTACTCCATCGCAGGCGCTCCTGTCTTTGATGCAGCGTCAAGGGTAACCGCAGTTATGGTCTCCGAGCTGATAGTCCATGCTGCTGCGAACGTCGTCGAACTGTTCGTGCAGATGGTTGTCGTCTTCCAAACGTCCCCATCTGTTTACTCAGGTATCGAGATGTGGCTGCACGATCCGTTACAGCTATGCGGATAAGATGCGTGTCATCTCGACTGCTAGTGATACGAGGTCGTTGGGATCCAATACGGCGTTCCTTATTACCCTCCTGAACCCACCGATTCCATATTCTGCTAGCAGTAATTGGATCTCGACCAACGCGAGCAGGAATGTCGCCATACGATAAACCGTAATCGCGATAGGTTACAATCCGACGTTTATCGAAGTCGGAAACGTGATGGTACGCATTTCTCCTCCTTACACGAGGCATCACAACAACATTTCGCCAGGCAACGCCGGTCAACTGCTGTTTGTGTATGAGAAATCGGTTGGAAACTTTCCTCATGTCAGCACGTTGGAGGTGTCGCCACCGGCGCCAACTTTGTGTGAATGCTCTGAAAAAGCTAATCATTTGCATATCACAACGTCTTCTTCCTGTCGGTTAAATTTCGCGTCTGTAGCACGTCATCTTCCTGGTGTAGCAATTTCAATGGCGAGTAGTGCATATTACATCCTGCCACATACATCTCGGGATGTTATGACGATGAGAAAATTCGAGAAATTAGAGTTAGTACAGAGGCATACCGATAATGATCCTTCTCACACGCCATTCCCGAGTGGAAGCAGGAAGAGGGGATCTGTTAGTGGTTGAAGTAGTATGCGGCATGTAAAGTCAGGTAGCTTGGGGAACGTTGATGTAGATGTAAATGTAGAAGTTCGTTTTGGGCTGTCCTGAAGTTGATCAGCAAAAAGACGCGAGCGCTGTGAGAGGTGTTCGTTGTGCCGCAGAACGCGCAGAAGCTGGCGCAGTTGGTAGGCTGCTCGTCGTGGGAGACCTCGCTGCAGATTCGCCACTGCCTGTCGGCGGCGCCGGCCGAGCAGCTGGTGCGCACGCTGTACCACTTCCCGCACTGGGCCGTGCGCTTCCCCATCCCCTGGGCGCCGGTCGTCGAGGCCCCGGGCGACCGCAAGGCCTTCCTGCTGGGCGAGCCCGAGAACCTGCTGCGCGACGGCTTCGTCAACTACGTGCCGCTGATCGCCGGCAGCTCGCTCGAGGAACACGCCGCACTCGCCACGCTGGTCGAGTCGCGCCAGGACCTCAAGAACGAGCTGCTCAACGACTTCGACGGCGTCATCCGCAGGTTCGTACCTCGACGCCACTCGCCGTTTGCCTGCGTCCAAAAGCTGTCTTCTTGATGCAGATATTTTCTAACTAATCTACTTCTTGAAAAGGGAGTATTACACGGCTGGCCACTTTAACTGTAATTTTGTTTATTGGATGTTTCAGTATTGAAGGAACAATACATGATTAAATTTTTAGATGATATGGAGGAGTACAGAGTGTGGAATTTGTACCCAGAGCTGCCACCTCTTGCAGCAACCATGACCCTAACCCGGTTTGGAATCGAACTGACTTGTGAGCCTGGATAAAAGATAAATTATACCATGCTGCTTCCCTAAACAATAGTCACTGGCGAATGGTGGCCCAACAGTCTCTTGGCAACCCAAGACCACCATATTTTCTGTGGTGAGAGATCTGAAGAACGTGCTGGCCAGGCCAAATGTCTAACAGTCACTCTATCGAGACAGATCTGGACAGTACAGGAACATGGGGTCTTGCATTATGTTGTTGAAAGACCACGCCACGGAAGCCTCGAAGATAGGGCACAGCCGCCTCCTCAAATACTTCAGAAAAGTAACGCCTGCTATCCAAATAATGGGCTGTATGAAAGAGAGTTAATCGTATTGTGTGCCCAATGGACCCCACTACCATCACGATAGATGCTGTGGTCGTGTGATCGTGGCAAAAGCGTTTGTCAATGTTATTTTCCACGGTGTATCGTATACTTCCTTCATAATATTGTACGCCAAACTGGGATCCATCAGGCTATATGATGTGGTGCCACATCTTTGTCCATTGCTGTCGTTGGCTGCACCACTGTCGACGCGCTTCGCTCTGATGCTATATCGAGGGAAGCTGCAAGTGCGACCACCATGCTGACAGTACATGGCGCTCCAGACATGGTCACATTATACTTGTGGATCCTGACCTCAGATTCTGGCTGACTTTTGAGCAGTAAGTCCTTTTCTGTACTGTAGTCAGCCAAATCAGGAGACGCGCTGTGTCACCAGTGGATCTTCACCTGGAGGACAGGTATGGCCTCTGAACATCTCGAATACATTGAGCCTGGCAATAGCATCTGATTGATTCGGACAGGGCTATCGTCAGAGAAGTTGGGCCACGAATTACCGTGGGATTCGCAAATTGTACAAGTGCTAGTAGGGGGCCACGAGACAATCTCTTCCAAACAGCACAGCGAGTACCGAAAAAGTTATCTTGTACTACCTGAACCCTACTTGTGTGATCGTGGGCCAAAAGGCTTCCTGTGTAGCCTAAGAATGAGTTACAGAAGTTCACACAACCATCCTCAGCAGGTACTCGTTAAACACAGCGAGAATATCATGCTAACACGAGTAGTATGTGGCTTTCCAGTCACCAAACCAAAAGAGATAAACTCTTGAGCAACCATTTGAGGTGTTGGGTCATACGGTGGAGTGAAATTCATTAGTATCTCAGACCGTTTGTGGTCACAATGAAGTCATTTGGCAGAGTGCAAGCTTTTCGATTTCAAAACTATCAGAAACTACTCAGTCCCAAGACCGAGAACAGCGAGCATTCTCCAGTAGAATGAGGAACCTTACCATCATCAGCACCTTCTTCTTCAGAAGGGAGATGTAGAGTAACTACTGTTACAGTCGTCTGAGGTGTTAGGCTACACTTGGGAATCACTGATGTCGAAATTCCCTTCTGCAATACGATGATTAGAAGCAACCTGTAAGCGTCCTCAGTGGTTTATAACCAAACGTGGTGAGAGAAATAATGCCAACACGAGTAATAATGCATTCTTGAGAACGATGGCCTATAATTCAGGTGATACGGTGTAACTGGTAAGTCTCAGGAAATCTGGGATCGATAATTAGCAGGTCTGTCCAACAAACATCTGAGCCTCCTACAGGCTGCTGTTCAGCACAGTGCTCACTGTACAGAAACTGAATTGTGGGGGCACCCCTTTCATGTTCCTGGTGGGTACTATCCCCAAGTACAGGCTTGGATCAGTGGCTAAGAGTGCTGTTTCAATTGCAGGGTTCATCTCCTGTTCAGGAGTAGTTTTCTTCGCAGTAGCATCAACTAATGGGGGGTAACGCTATTGACTGAAATCAGTAATGATCGATAGATCTAAATAGTAGGGCACCAAGTCTCTATTAACGATAAAAAATTAAGAATTCCGGTTGACGTTGTTCAAATGGCTCTGAGCACTATGGGACTTAACATCTATGGTCATCAGTCCCCTAGAACTTATAACTACTTAAACATAACTAACCTAAGGACATCACACAACACCCAGCCATCACGAGGCAGAGAAAATCCCTGACTCCGCCGGGAATCGAACCCGGGAACCCGGGCGTGGGAAGCGAGAACGCTACCGCACGACCACGAGATGCGGGCGTTGACGTTGTAATGTTACAAATCCACAAACCCAACATCATTCTACCCGTGTGGATACTCGTATTTGTCTTGCTGCAATCAAGCCCATTTACTGGCTCCAGGTACCTGATGTGACTGTTATATCGACCAAATAACACATCTGTCCTCTTTGGCGGTAGTCGCGTGGAACCGCTGAGATCTTGAATGGCGTTGAGTGTGGCCCTCCTGAACCAAGCAATACACAGTCACCTGACACTCATAGGATGCCAACTAATGTGATTTGATTTATTGTGGAACGATAACCTCAGTCTCGATTGATCTCAATCCTGTCTGACACATGCTGGTAGATATTTCTCCTTCTTATAGGAGGTATAACATTAGTCTCATAAAAAAATATTACCCAAACAATTTCTTAATGAAAAGCCCACTGCATAATCATTCTTTGTATACAGACACTGCGGACAGCGCTACTCCTACCCACTTTGTGTGAATGCTCTGAAATGATAATCATTTGCATATCCAAGTACGCAGTAATATTCATGTTGTTGCATGCTCCCATTTCAGTATTACAGTATGAATGGCCAGCATTGTATTTGTGACGAGTCAATGGTAAACAGTGAATTCAGTCTACAACTTTTTTTTAATTTTTTTTACAGCTTTGGAACTACGAAGTCCTGTGTGAATTGGATTAGAAAAAGAGTAGAATATTTTGATAGAGGGAATCACTCATTAAAGCAAGAAAGCCAAGTCTAGCGCACCTGAGTCCGGAAATGCGTACTTTCTAAGATCTGAACACTTATTAACAGGAGGGGCTCAACGCCACGCCTCTTGTTCGTAAGAGGAGCTCAACATGATGTTCACCTACGCACATTTTTCAGCATAAATAACACGAACTAGCAGGCTAAGCCATAGTAAAAATCCTATCCGCCGTGTCACTTGTAGAGCAGTAAAGCCTTCGTAGGTAGTAAGTGGCGGAAAGTGTACTGAACCATTCGTGCTTACAAACAATATAATAACAGTAAAAAGGAAAGAGAAGTCATTTGCGCAAGTACGTACGGAACTACAATGCCTACATACAGTTGAAGTAATTGACTATGCGAAACGACACTCAGCGAGGGAAGCTGAAACAATGATATAACTGTAACAGTTTCCCTGTATACTCGAAAAAGTTAATGAAGTGTTGTTTCTTATTGTTACAAGTGCTGACATACATTTAAAACGTGAATGATGAGTCCACGAGCAGCGTGGATGAGCGGATCGTAATGAACCGTGGACCCACGAAAGACTCCACGTCGGAAAATCAATGAGAGATATTCGGCATGAACGTTTCAGAGACCAACCCCACCAAAACAAATTGTTTTATGGTGGGGAAATAGCTCTGTGCAACTTGTTGCATAAAACATAAGCCACGGTCAGGACGACCACCAACACGACTGGAAACATGTTTGGAGGCTGCAGCGACTGTCGAAGTTTCGCCAGAAAAGTCTATTCGTAAGCGGTCACAGGGGTTCGGAGTGCGATCGTTGTCATTACAAAAATAAATGATTTGAAGTTAAAGGCTTTAAACCTTTGTTTGTAAACGAATTAAGTGCTAATGGCGTGTAAAAAGTCATCATACTTGTGGGCAAATGCTCGATATCTTTACATCTCTTCCTTCAATGGGGAAATTGTTTTCACGGACGAGTGTGAAATATAGTGCAGCAGAAAAGCGAGAAAAATTTATTTCTGTAGTAAAGAAAAACCTGCATTTTTATGAAGGACTTGAACACAGTCCACCACATATGGGCTGCGATATTTACAACCTACTTGATAGGTTCATATTTCTTTCACGGCGCTGTGAATCAAATTGCTTATCTCACCGTGTTATCTTATTGGTTTATTCCACACCGACAAGAACGGCGAGAATATCTCAATGAGATATTTTCTAGTAAGTAGCTTGGACGTAGTACTGTCCATTTTCCTCCACCTTTGGAGTGACCACTCCGAAGTCCTGATCTATCATCTTGCGACAATGTGTTATGGTGGTTCATTAAAGAGAAGGTTGCTGCCACACGTTACGAGACAGCTGAAGAACTTAAGAAAGCTGTTCGACGTGCATTTGCTGCCATTACGCCAGCAGTGTTGAGGAGAATTTCACATATACATGTAGGAGATACATATTCTGTTACGAAAACTGTGGTATACACAAAAACACTGAGAAATAAATAATAAAAAATTCTCACACTATCTCAAAGTGTCCTATGCCATTATCCGACATTAATATAATGTGATCATCTACGAATATGTGGACACATGATAGGGGCTAATGGAACTTTGCGATCGTTCTGTAGATTACGTTGGAATTTCGAAACAAATTTGACAAAACGTAAGTTGACAAAACTGCTTTTTCATAGATTCGCGATTATTTTTTAGTTCGTTCTGCTGTTTCGTAGCACTTAACTGTTTGGCGCAGTTAATGAACGCGACGTGTAGTGTTAAGTTTTTTAAATCTTGGTGCTTTTTTCTTGTTAAGCGAGTGCTTCGATAAGACGATAAGTACACAGATTTAGTACAGGAGGTATTTGCTGAAAAATTCCCAGAAACAGCCGTACGTCATCGTAATGCGGTTCGTCGATTTATTGGAAAATTTCGAGATACAGGCTCTGTGTTCAACGCCATACTACTTGGAAGACCACCTAAGGTAAACAAACAAAAGTTGTTTGATACTTCTTACTCTATACAGCAGAGCCCAGCGAAATCATTTCGCGAATTGGCACAAGAAAAAGTTACCACGCTGGAAACCACACATACAGCGGTCAGGCAAACATTGAAACTGTTTCTCTATAAAGTGAAAGCAGTACAAGAACTGAGAGGTGTGGAAAGTGAATCCGTTGCTGCAAATGGTTTGCATCTGTTATTGAGAAGAATACCATTAATATGCTTCATGTCATCTTCTATACAGACGAGACCTGGTTTCACCTCTGTTTATGTAAACACACAAAACACACCATCATAGTAACGGAGAATCCTAGTGTTGTTCTTGAAACGCCATTGCGTGATTAGATAGTGGGAGTGTGAGTAGCAATTTTTTTCAAGAAACCATTAACAGTGAATTTTATTGTTTAATGTTCCACGATTTCACTGACCGGTTAACGGCGAAATAAAGTACTCATGCTTTCACGGAAATGGCGCTACTACGCACACAATAACAGTACTTTGTGTTTTGCGGAAGAGTTTTTTAGGGAACGTGTCATTTCAAAAAAAGCTTAAGATGCCTCACACATTAGCCCTAACTCCACCAAACTTTTTTATTTGGGGAGAAACAAAATCTGTAGTGTATCGGAATCGCTCACGTACTCTGTGACTTAAAACCTGAAATAACTGCATACGTGAGACTCTTATCACAATCAGATCTGCAGAAAGTGTTTTCAGTTGAAATTACGCGAGTTCAGATTTGTATAGCCATCCGCGGACGTCATTTCCAACATACATTGCACAAGGCATGGGCGAAAATACTGGAAACACTTTGAGAAACGAATGCATGAGCGTAAATGCAGATGGTCGCCAAGTCCGCAGATGGCGCAGTTGTATTTGAACACGAACGGCACCGGTGCAATGTCCTCAATACGATGCAAGTGTCAGTCTTCGTCAAAACAGTTTCCTGTGTAGTTGTGAGTGCATTATATCGGAGCTGAGTACAAAGTGGAATGGTGGGAGCTTCCGCAAGCAAGGTAGCTAAAAATGTATTGTGTTTCAAGAATGACTGTATTGAAGATTTATACAGGGCGAGTCGCGTAAGACGGGGGCGATTGCACGTATCGACAAGTGGTGTTTGGCGAATCATAGACGACTATGGGGCACATACTTTGATACATGCACAATAATCACAACGTTTATATTGACCGAGATAATGAGGCAAGCACATGTTTTTTTAAATGGGACGCTATACTTTTTTTACTATCATTCGAACGCTCTGGAAAAGACTCGTATAGTGATGTAACGCATGTTGCTATTGTAATTCAAACTTCGCTTGAAAGACGCTGGGAAATATTGTACGATTGAAGGTCGAGGCGTTCGGAAGCGCCTGCAGACTGTAAACATGCCTGGCGCGAACCGCTGTCCGAATTGCCGTGCTCTATGCAGCATGCACGGCCTGCGCTACGTAGGTAAATCTTCATCCACCCTCTTTTAAGCAAAGTTTGAATCACAGTAGCAACATGCGTTACATCACTATACGCGTCTTTTCCAGGGCGTTCGAATGATGGTAAAGTATAGCTTCCCATTTAAAAAACATGTACTTGCCTCATTATCTCGGTCAATATAAACGTAGTGATTATTGTGCATGTACCAACGTATTTGCCCCATATTCGCCGACAACCGCATGCCGATACGTGTAATCGCCTCCAGAATAAAGGGGGTGTTACGTCTTACGCGACTCACCCTGTAGACATACACGTCAAGCTGAAAAACATGATGCACTAAGTCACAACGCGGTCGAAACTGTGTGTGTTGAACGAACATGTTGTGACCGACGGTCACTGAAGAGCGTTCTGATGACAACTGAGACGGCGACAGCTGCAACATTCACTTCAGAATTGAATGTCGTATTCGCGAATCCTGCCAGCACCAAAATAACGCGAAGGGAATACCATAAGGAGCACATTGGATGGCGAGCTGGAATTCCAAAACCGCTCATCAGTGATGCAAATTCTCGTAACAGGTAAAATTAGTGGAGAAGGCGTAAAACGTACACTATGGAGCAATGGAAGAAAGTCGTTTGGTCGGATATGTCTTGTTGGGCATTGATTCCAAATTCTGTCCGAGTTTACGTCCCAAGAGTGTAACAGGCCGAGGGTTCGGTAATGATACGGGTAACCATACGTCGTGTTTCATGGGTCCTATGAGTCGCATTACTACCATTTTGACTGATCACCTCCCTTCCAAGATATAGGCCTCATTTTTGTTATCCAATGGTGATACAGTGTTCCAAGACGACAGAGGCCCTGTTCATAAGAGAGATATTCGGAAAGTGAGTTCCGATCGGTCAAGAAACGAAAACCATTGTGAAAATCTAATAAAGCTTTGCACATACGTGTTCGACAGTGTCTCTAGTATCTCTGTCGATTGCATCTCTCCGCTCTTTTCAGTTCTGAGCAAATGGTGAGCAGATAAAGATGCGTAGTAAATAATGTCTCACACCAAGTATGAGGTCCTGGAGACAGATTTCGCCTAATGTTATGCAGCCCATATTACAGAACTGTTATACGGTTCCTATTTCATGACAATTCTCGGTCACAATCTGCAAGGGCAATGCAAATGCTCCTGCAGCGTTTTCGACGGTACGTGTTTGATCACCCGCACTACAGCCAGTAATTGGCTCCCTCCGTGTTTCATCTCTGCTCACATTAACTACTAGCTATGAAGACAACATCTTCGCACAGACAACGAGCTATACATGAGCTTAGAGAATTGGCGAGAAGCACAGGCGGCTGCCATCTATGACAATGGTATTAGAAAGTTGGTATCACGGTACGACAGACGTCCTAGCTGTAGCGCCGACTATGTAGAGAAGTAGATGGAAGGTGGAGCCAACTATGGCAAATAAAACATTTCTGATTTTCAATGTAGTTTCCGTTTGGCGACCGATCAGAACTTAAACCACTGGCCATTAAAATCGCTACACCAAGAAGAAATGCAGATGATAAACGGGTATTCATTGGGCAGATATATTATACTAGGTCTGACGTGTGATTACATTTTCACGCAATTTGGGTGCATAGATCCTGAGAAATCAGTACCCAGAACAACCACCTCTGGCCGTAATAACGGCCTTGATGCGCCTTGGCATTGAGTCAAATAGAGCTTGGATGGCGTGTGCAGGTACAGCTGCTCATGCAGCTTCAATACGATACCACAGTTCATCAAGAGTAGTGACTGGCGTATTGTGACGAGAGAGTTGCTCGGCCACCATTGATCAGACGTCTACAGTTGGTGAGAGATCTGGAGAATGTGCTGCACAGGGCAGCATTCGAACATTTTGTGTATCCAGAAAGGCCCGTACAGGACAAGCAACATGCGGTCGTGCATTAGCCTGCTGAAAAGTAGGGTTTCGCAGGGATCGAATGAAGGGTAGAGCAACGGGTCGTAACACATCTGCAACGTAACGTCCACTGTTCAAAGTGCCGTCAATGCGAACAAGACGTGACCGAGAAGTGTAACCAATGGCACCCCATACCATCACGTAGGATGATACGCCAGTATGGCGATATGGCGATGACGAATACACGCTTCCAATGTGCGTTCACCGCGATGTCGCCAAACACGGATACGACCATCATGATGCAGTAATCAGAACCTGGATTGATGCGAAAAAATGACGTTTTGCCATTCGTGCAACCAGGTTCGTCGTTGAGTACACCATCGCAGGCGCTCCTGTCTGTGATGCAGCGTCAAGGGTAATCGCAGCCATGGTCTCCGGCTGATAGTCCACGCTGCTGCAAACGTCATCGACCTGTTCGTGCAGATGGTTGTCGTCTTGCAAACGTCCCCATCTGTTGACTCAGGGATCGAGACGTGGCTGCACGATCCGTTACAGCCATGCGCATAAGATGCCTGTCATCTCGACTGCTAGTGATGCGAGGCCGTCGGGATCCAGCACGGCGTTCCGTATTACCCTCCTGAACCCACCGATTCCATATTCTGCTAACAGTCATTGGATCTCGACCAACGCGAGCAGCAATCGCGATAGGCTACAGTCCGACCGTTATCAAAGTCGGAAACGTGATGGTACGCATTTCTCCTCCTTACACGAGGCATCACAACAACGTTTCACCAGGCAACGCCGATCAACTTCTGTTTGTGTATGAGAAATCGGTTGGAAACTTTCTTCATGTCAGCATGTTGTAGTTGTCGCCACCGGCGCCAAACTTGTGTGAATGCTCTGAAAAGCTAATCATTTGCATATCACATCATCTTCTTCCTGTCGGTTAAATTTCGCGTCTGTAGCACGTCATATTCGTGGTGTAGCAATTTTAATGGCAAGTAGTGTACTTTCTGGGCAATCCTTATCTAAGTGGCACGGTCCAAGATGGTTTTGTGAGCGCAAGGATGAATTGTCGCATCTCCCCTGGGCGCCACAATCACCAGATGATCTACGTTACAGAGAAATGTGTACGATTGCTATCCACCTGAATCATAGTATCTAAACTAGTTATTATTTTGCAGGAAGATGGTATAAGATTCCCCTGGAACCATACCGGACCTGTATTTATCCATTCCGATACGACTGGACTCTGTTTTGAGCGCCATCGGGTTTTCTATGCCGTATTATGCATGATAATGTGCTGTGTTTTTCCTGTTTCGGTATTTTTGTCCAGCCCCTGCTACCGCACAACAACTTTCCGTTGACGTTTTAGTATAGGGTCTATTAACCCTTCACCGCATTGCTTTGCAGATGTGCAAAGCAAAGTTTCAACTCTCTTTTTCCCGTTGTTCTTGAAGTTTAACGCTTTAAACTGCCTTGCTGATGTGCTGTGTTGAGTTTCAACTCTCTTTTTCCCGTTGTTCTTGAAGTTTAACGCTTTAAACTGCTTTGCTGATGTGCTATGTTGTATTATGACGGTAACTGATAAGATTATGCCACTAGAATGCGCTATTGAGTGTATAGCCCGACAATGTGTGTTGCTGTGAGTAGCATTGTAAGTCAGGCTGACATTGCTCTCTTTCGGCAGTGATTGTTAGTAGTTGAATGGAAGAACACGTGAACGCAAAACATTTGTAGTGCTCCTACAACCTTTGGAGAGTATTCTGCTCCGTTCATCTCGTATTTCTGCTAATAAATTTGGGAGTAGTATACAAACGAATTTCGTTTGCGTATGTGTAGTAGCGCGTAATAATACTTCTATCCACAATCGAACGATGAGAAAGTAGTGTTTCCTTCTTTCAGCTTTTTTCTCGTTTTCGTGATAGTTCGCGCTGTAATGGAGGGATTCTCGTCTTTCGACAATGGACGACGTAAAGTGATGACGTATGAAGAATTCATGGCCCTAGAATGCCCTTCTGGCAGTGAAAATGAGTTAGATTTTGACGATTTAGATGAAGACCCGACCATAAACGTAAATGATCTGGAATCTGCAGATAGTGATAGCGATAGTTTCCCACAGTTTTGCATAAATGCAAACTGAATAAAGATAAATTTTTTCTGAATTAAAAACATCTTATTTTTTTCAACATTGTTCCTGACACCCTTGAACAGTTTAAAATACAAAAAAAAAAAAAATATTTTAACTTTTTAAAAAAGTGTGTAATGGAGGGTTAAGACGTTGCGGGCGCACAGAATTTTTCTGCAACACGCGTCTAATAATACTAGGACGCGTGTTGCGCGGCAGCCTCGCTCTGCGGCTAAGTCCCGCTCAAGGTTTGTGCAGGGCGGCTGCCGAGTGATGCTGAGGCGGCGGTGTGTGCGTGCGCAGGGCGCTGCACCTGCACCACTTGCGGGCCGACCTGCTGCGGCGGCTGCGCGACTTCTACCTGGGCAGTGGCGCGTCGGGCAGCCTGAACCGCCAGGGGCTGGCCGACCTGTTCTCGGACGGGATGTACACGCACGGCGTGACGCGCGCCGCGCGCCTGCTGGCCGCCTCCTCGCCGCGGCCCGTCTACTACTACGTCTTCAGCTTCGCCGGCCGCGGCGACGCCACCTCCGTCAGGCATATCGACGACGTGGGGTGAGGCGCATTACTCAGTCGCAGCCACTTCTTTACTATCTCACGGCGATTCGACTGCCCATTCTGCACGAGTATCGGCATCGGTACCACAGATACTCGGCTCTCCAGTCTGCCTAATGTCACGAGTGAAGCATCCCCAAGTCTTTTGTGGTTCTCTTTTCAGGTACTCCACGTCTACGTCTGCTCGTAGATACGTAACGTCGGTACGTTTTCCGGATTTACTTCCCGACGTGACAGCGACGGCTCTCCGATGAAGTGCGGACCTTGTGTTTTGCTATTACTGCGAGTCTTATCGCTTTTATTTAGTAATTTGCCCTCCTAAAACCTCCCCTTTTATGATTAAGACAGCCTGCGCCACCTTTCGGAGGGATTGGGGACGTCAAAGAGTCACAAAAGTTCATATTAAGCAGTCCGTAAAACACGTAAACGTTCACTTCAGTTAGCGTGTTAGTTAATGCCTACGCTTTCCGCTAGATGATGCTGACTTACTGCTGAATAGCTTTGGTTACGTAAAACCTTCACTGATTAGCACTAGGTAAATGAAATAAGTACAACGCTCTTGCATTTCACGCTATATTTAAGGATTAAGATGGTGATGGATGATGGTCTATTTAAAAGGTTCCTAGCCTGGAGGAATCTAAATAGTCCGCAAATGCTGATATGCACGCGCTCTACGTCCAGGTTCGCAACTAACGGCACATGACACTTTCAAAAGTCCACACGTTAATATCTGAATACCGGTACCTCTGAATTCATTGTATCAGCAGATAATTTGAGTTTCTGTCGTTTATATGTCCGTAAAGTTCCAATCGAGCACTAAAATCCTTAAATTCCCCTTAGTACTCCGTTGCTACCAACAGTCACAGATCGTACATTACACCACTTTTAATCTCCGTAATATTCTACCAGTTTATCGTGAATCATAACACGGTAAAGTCCAATCTAATTACTGTCTCGATGGCTGACACGGGTTCCCCGCTCTTTTACGAAGCAATGAAGGAAAAAAGGTTTTTTCATCACAAGAGTTTAACGCCACTGCCATCTCCGTGACGGAGCTTCCGTGGCTTTGCTGAACTTAGACGTTAAAGTACTTGCTGATATACTATAATTTTGTTCTGCAATAACCGAACACTGATTCTACACTATTTCCCCTCTAAAAATTCTATTCTTAATTTTAAATTATTCTTTCTATAGCTTTTATCACTGTAAAATGAACCGATATGTTACACGAGTCATCGTGCAGTACGCTACTCGTGCATTACGACGCTACCCCTCCGCCAACCCCCCTGTTTCCGCACTTTTACCCAGGGGGCGTCAGAAAATTGAAATAAAAATTTGGTCCAGTCTCCGTTTTAAGGCCGATACCCCATGTTCCTAATACACTCATGAGCCAAAACAATATTACCACCATATTAATTTAATAATATGTTGGACCACTTTCAGAACGCAAAAAAACAGCGATATTTGGCAAGTCCTCCGTAGACTTGCGGAGGTATGTGGCATCAGCTGTCTTATTTACTTAGCGTGTGGCTTACAAAAATTAAAAATGGCTCTTAGCTCTATGGGCCTTAACATCTGAGGTCATCAGTCCCCTAGAACGTAGAACTACTTAAACCTAAGTAACGTAAGGACATCACACACATCCATACCAGAGGAAGGATTCGAACCTGCGACCGTAGCAGCAGCGCGGTTCCGGACTGAAGCGCCGAGAACCGCTCGGCCACTGCGGCCGGCGAGCCTCCCTCTCCTGCGGCGCCAAGGCTAGGTAGCGAACAATATGTCTGTCGTCTGGAACACTTGTCCTCAGGAGCCATGGAGATTCTGTGTGGTGTTACTTGAAGGTCTCCTGAACCCTTACACTTCGTATTCACGTAACGGTCTTGAGATGCCAGTCACACGAGCAGCATTGTTGCGGAACGAAAAAACCCAGTCTTAGTAGGCTTGATCTTGTCACTGTCAGTTCAGGTATGTTCTGAGAGACGACTCTCTCTGTCTCTACACGAGGTACAACGCGATCGTCTCTCAAACAACTAACACTGCAATGTGATTTCTGGATGAAAAAAAAAAAAACATTATAAAGGTGTATTACCTGATTTCAAAACTCCATATTCACTGATAAAAACCTACTACAAGCATGGGATGAATTGCAAAATACTCATAAAGTCTTAAAGTTTTACCTATGCTATTACAAATGGTCTATGTATTCACGAGCAGCAGCAGGAACCACATCTAGACGATAGCTAAATTCGTCATAAATTGTACACGATATATCTGCTTTTACAGAAGTTATGGTGGCAGTCATTCTGTTCTTCAATTCTTCTACGTCACGAGGTAAAGGTGAGTGAATAAGCTTCCCTTCAGATACGCCCACATGAAAAAATCGTACGGAAACATGCTGGCGATCGTGGACGCCGAGAATGCAGGGCAGTGTTTCGATGTCCCATGCGCCCTATCCACTCACTATTGAGGCAGAGTGTCTTTGAGAAACTGCCATAAGTTGTTGTGTCAACTGTGGTGGAGCTCATTCCTGTTCGAAAATGATGTCATCGCATTCCTCCGGAAGTTGTGAGGAAGAAAATTCTGCAACATTTGAAGATAGCTCAGCGTGATGTGAAGGAAGGTGTGTTCATCTCCACTTTTTACCTCGTAGCATAGAAGAAAAGAAGAACAAAACAACAGCCGCTACAACTTCTGTAAGAGATGGTATGTTGTGTTAAGCTTATGACGAATTTAGCGATTGTCTAGATGTTGTTCGTGCTGCTGCTGGTGGACACATAGGTCATTTGTAATTTCATAGCTAAGACAAATTTTTGACACTTTTGTAGGCACTTTTGACAAACTGCCTGTTTGCTTCTGTCTCTGATTCTTCGGCCGACGTTTTCTGATAATTTTTCTGACGTTACGCCAGCACGAGTGGCTGGAATTGTCAGTTTCACCCTCCTTTGCTGGTGGGTTGCGGCCTCGAGCTCGGCTCCAGTCCACCGCTAGCAATCGAGGGTGAAACTTCGCAATGCCATCCACTCGTGCTGGCGAAACGTTGGAAAAATCGTCAGACGAACGTCGGCCGAAGAACCCGAGACAGAAGCCAACAGACAGTTCGTCAACATAGCTAATACTTTATTTAGGATTTCGCTAGTATTTTTCAATACATCCCGTGTTTGTAATATGTTTTTATCCATAAATGTGGAATTTTGAAACCAGGTCATTATATTTTAAACAAGCTGTGCACGGACTGCATATACCCTTCCTCCTATGCTCTTTGTGCGGGCACGGCCGATTTCCTTCCCAATCCTTCCCTAACCCGAGCTTGCGCTCCGTCTCGAATGACCTCGTTGTCGACGGGACGTTAAACACTACCCACCACCACCACCACCTATGCTCTTTGTGCGATTGCGCTGAAGTGGAAATCATTTCTATATCTAATCATGTAGCACTTTTAATGTAAATTTGACGTATGTTTCATGTCTTTGTGTTGTAATTTTAATATCCAGCAGAGTAAGAGCCAACTCAGGTGATCTATTGAGTTCCGTGACGGTTCACTTATCGCACCATACAGGTACAACAAGTTCAAATTTTCTTTTTCCGCTTGATGGCGGCTCCTCGCATGGTACTCCTGCAACTTATCCAATTTTGACAGAAGTTTAGCATTATGCAGTCGTCGAATTCATGAAATAGTGCACCACAAAACACAACTGCCATAAAATAAAGTGCAATGAGATGGAGAAATTAGCTCAACTGAATGGCGCTTTTAAAGTGGACGTGTTGCTATCGCCGATGTAGCAGCTGGGGAATGACTTGAGGTCTAATACTGGGTAATCTGATCGCGAACGCGGTCAATTCTGAAACTGTTTCCGAAGTTATGATGGTAGAATGGAGGCAATGATCGCATGAATGGTTTGGGGGGAAAAATCGACTATTACGCTCGATGAACAAAAAAAAAAAAAAAAAAAAAAGGTTCAAATGGCTCTGAGCACTATAGGACTTAACATCAGTGGTCATCAGTCCCCTAGAACTTAGAACTACTTAAACGTAACTAACCTAAGGACATCACACACATCCATGCCCGAGGCAGGATTCGAACCTGCGACCGTAGCGGTCATGCGGTTCCAGACTGAAGCGCCTTTAACCGCACGGCCACATCAGCCGGCCGCTCGATGAACACAAAATGGGCATAAAATACTGTAGGTGTCCAAACCAAGATATTTGCGTTCACAAGAGATAAAGGTATCCCGAAGTTCTTGTAAACTTATGTTTGATATTCCAAGAAAGAAATAACTAAAAGCATGATATCATTGTGGATCAAGAGGAAGTCTCCTGCGTTCTGTGGGCAAATAAGGTCTTCGGAAGAAATAGTGACACACGAGGCATCTATGATGTTTACAAAATCAAATACATGTAATACAAGCAGTATAGAGGAACAAGATTTCGTGTGAAAGCAGAGAGAAGGTATTATAGCTTATTGCCACCAGAATGTCGATTAAAAGTCAAAGACATAAGGAAAGAATTGTATGGAAAGATAAGAGCACAAAAAGAAAAGGAATAAGTACAGATGCCACATGAATTTTAAAGTAAAAGTATGAGCAGCTCAGAATAACTGCTAAATTAAGTATATGAAGGTGCTTCTATAGATATAGATAAGTGGTAAACGAAACAATGAATAAAGGGATGAGGAGTAGCAGGGAAGGTAATTGAGGTCCGCTAAACAATAACACAGAGGAAGAAACAGTAGAAAAAGTGATTTGAGACTGCTGCATAGACAAGCCAAAAAGACGCTAGAAGCGTGCTACCAAAAACAAAAAATGTATTTCTGCTGCATAATAATTCTATTGCTATCAAACGTCCGCATAAAGTTGTTAAAGAACCAACACGGCATACAGTGCTAAACACTATATGTAAATGCAACGTTGATAGTCGGAAAAGCCAAAAATTAAAAACAAAAGAACTGAAAGCAGTTGAAATGGTCCGCACAGGAGGATGTTGAAAGTTAGTTGACAGATCTAATACAAAATATAAAAGCCGTGAAATAAATGGAATATCACTACCAGAAAACTGGACAGCTTAGTGCCATATGTTCAAGTTGTCAAGGAGTAGTTCACTTGGTACTGACATAGTAAAAAAAAAAGATGAAGTTTACTGGAAAACAATGAACTTTTAAGGGTTTATTTCAACAAGAGTGTAATAGGCATGGTGAAGTTCTGAAAGACAAAACTATGAAAAAACATTACGTAGCAAATGAATCTTCGTAGTGTTTTTATGACTCAGTACATTTAGCGTGTAATTATAAGCACTTCCTCTGTATTAAGACAGTTCGCTGATGTCTCATGGCAAAACAGAGCTATAATAGAATGTGTGTATATTGCTTTACAGAATTCTGTGAGCAATAAGCGAGTTTTAGCAGCCCATGATTTTGTTAGGAAAGAATATTTTCCATGATTTGAAGCTGAAGGATTCTTGATGATACTCTTTAGATTTCATATTGTAACCAATAGGCCTGATAAAAACCTTACAAATTTGGCTTGTGGATTGGAAACATAACTGTGACTAATTTCACCAAGTACGGGATGGTTATAATTAAACTGAATCTGTTCCGAGTGCTGCAGGACGCTGAAACACCGTTCATTAATCGGTGCACTTGCGGATAATGCTGAGAAAATTAATAGTTCCATTTTCTGCCACCAGGTGAAAATATTATGCTGTATGAAGTCAAAATGTGAAATATTTCCTGTTTTGACATCAGTATGCTGTTTGTCGCCTGGCGACGCGTGTTGCTTTCTTTTGTGAAGTGAATGTTGGGTCTGCCTCGGTAGCTGCTCGGTCATCGCGATGGATTGCTATGAGAAGGGGTTCTGGTTTGATTCCCTACCGGGTTGAGACTTCCTTCTCTCGGGGCAGGGTGTTATGTAGTCTTTACGATAGTATCGCCATAATTGACATTACGATTCAGATGTCTGAATAGGCACAGCCAGAAAGCTAACAAATTGAAAAAATAACTACTATTGGTGTAAAGGGTTAAGGAGCATGAAGTTTTTCGTACGAAACGCAATGGCTATTCACAAGGAAGCCCGTGCACTGCGGTGAAATTGTTTTATCCGAACGGCAGCAATAGTACCACTGCATTGTGGGAATATCGCGGACAGAAACAGCTGCGAAGAGGCCACATGTCAACAAATTAGCTAAAGAATATGATCAAGAAATTTGAAGAAACAGGTGAATTAGGTGGCGCACCAGTGAGAAAGGGCGGCCTAAACTATGGCAATCGTTAAAAAAGTTGATATAGCTGTAGCCGACTGCCTAGGACATACCTCAGATTCTGCAGCCCTGGTCAACAGTTCAAAAGATTCTGCGGCGCATTTTGTACTGGTATCCCTCCAAGATTCAGAACGTGCACCATATGAAGCTCCAAGATGAGCTACAAATCCGTGACTTTGCTCGTCGTTTTTTGTCTCACATGGAAATAGATTTGATGTGGCCAGGGAATATTATTTGGACGGACGAGGCACATTTTACTCTTCACAGTGCCGTGAATGCACAGAACTGTCGCATATGGGGATCTACTCCGACACAAGTTATGCAGGAACATCCACTGCACTCAGCCTATGTGACTGTGTGGTGTGGTTTCAAAACATCACTCATTCTCTGTCCGTTTTTCTTCTAGGAGACGATACCTCGCAGCCCTGTTATTTGTACATCTCTATGCAATTCCAAGAGGTGCGGTCTTCCACATCCCCCGACCTAACTCATCTGACTTCTGGCTGCGGGCATATCTGAAAGACCGTGTCTATTAGGGATGCATCCACACTCTTCCTCATCTAGAGGATAGCATACGACGGCATATCACTTCGGTTACACCGGATATGCTGCGAGCAACTGTCGGCCGTGCTGTGTTACGGACGCAGCATATTCCTGAGTGGGGAGACCATATTGAACACATGGAACTTGTTACCATATCCTAATAAATGTGCCACCATTGTCGTGTGTTTGATCATTCCTTCCCTTTTCCTGCACCAACACCATATTCTGACAGCTCACAGCCCCATATTTTCACCTGGTGGTAAAAAGTGGGATTATAATTCTCTCCAGCATAATCTACGAGCCATGTGATTAATGGACGTACCTACGGTGCTTCAGTGTCCTGCGATGTATACAGCCCACACTCCAGCACTTTCAGTTTAACTGTAACCACCTGGTACAAAGAAATTCATACCTATGCCCCAGTTCATACATTCATCGATTTTTCTTTTCAAAAATGTTCACAAATATATTTTATTGAACGGAGTAACCGTACGCCGTCATGAATCTCTTAGTTTTAAGAAATAACACAGTAAGTCGTCACAATTATCTATAGCAAAGAGTTTCATTTAAGAAACTGCAGCAGTCTTCGAAAAAAAGGACTAATATGAAAAAAAAAATGTTTGTCGAAGATGGTTTCCGTGTGATTCAGCGAGGGAAATTATAAAATCTGTCTTTAATACTCTCTAACTTAACTATACAATATTACGCGAGAGTTTCAAGACCGTAATTGAAGTCCGCTGCTGGGCAAAGGGCGACACTGCTAATCACTGAGGCAGCCGATGCTAATCTATTAGCCGGTATATTAGGTAATCGTTACGTACCGGATCCTGTTGTAATAGAAGGGTTTTCTCAACTAGTTACACTGTGGTGTTAATCAATGTTGAAACTAGTATGAAAGTTGCAACAGTTCGCAGAAATGAACATGAAGTTTCGAAGTTGCGGTGTACCGCGTTGTATGAAATAATGGGAGGAAACTACAAAATAAACTTGACGTTATAAACGAGCTTTGATAAAATTGTGAGAATGAGTTCAGACCTGGCCGGGAAGAAATAAGGAAAGTTTTTTAATTTATTGCAACATCATTAGTCATGTAATACGCACCACGAGATTTTTCGTGCTGTTCTCATACAAAATTTTCTTTCGCGTGGAGGTATCCATCTTTATACTGTCACAGATATTCAGTGCTGTTATGCATTTAACTTTAATTGCGTTACTTGAAATATGTGAACTTTACTTTCAAGACGTCTTATCAGATACAATAAACTCGGGTGCTGAAAAGAGTATATTACACATTGTTTTTCACGTCGAATCTACATATTAGTGTAAGTCTATCTACATATTAGTGTAAGTTTCGCGTAACACTGGAACGCTTAGAGGCATTTCAACCATAAATGATATGTATGTGATTCACTGTATGGAAAAAATAATAATACCAACATAATAGGCAACTAGCAAGTTTTGCAGTGGCAAGGATAAATGTGTTAAAATAATTAGTAATGAGTCGATGCGAAACAGCAAGAGATAGAAAACGTATTACAAAGCCGTGTCGTATTTCTGAATCATTGGCGTATTGAAATTTAGTGCGAAGTGAACTAGAGGTGTACGAAGTGAGCCAGGGGTTGAATAGTGACATTTCATAGCCCTGATGAAAATTCCAGGAAGGAAGAAAAACAAAGAAGTACAGGCAAATTCGGCCACATTCTATAACCCAGCTCCAAGGTCGTTACCTTGCATGAAGTGCGCCAAGACGCCTAACCACGTACCGGCAGCCTCAGCGTCATACGTCTCCGTTGTGGTATATACCGTCGGCTTTGAGAGGTTGCTCTGTACGGTCGACGACTCTCCACATAACGAGAATTTCGCAGTTTTGTCCTGAGAATTATTCTCGATATGTGTTCGTGAGAAGCGTTCGTGGGATATTCTACAATCCTCCAATTATCACGAGACGGGACCGATCCGCTGTCACCATTGTCGTCTTATGGGGAGCCACAACATTACTTCACATTTTATTTATGCATCAAGCCTAAGCTATTTGGTCATGGAACGAGTCAGTACACAGCTTACGGAAAGCTGATTACAGAATTTCTAAACAAAGAATTAAAGAATTACTAAAACACTTAAACGAAACTATAGAAATAAATGGCACATTACAGAGTCAAGTTTTCCAATAGTCCGACGAACTCCTTTACAGAATATAAGGAGTCTGCTACAAGGAAATCTTTCACCTTTGATTTGAGTACGTAGGAGTCATCACTCATATTTTTTTTTTGTTTTTGTGAAAGCCCATTTAAAATAAAACACTTTCCAGTACAGTACTTAAGGAAGTGTTATGCAAGTATACATAATTTCTCCGTCTAATGTTCACCGGATCACACGAGATAATAGACTGAAAGTAAGCAAAGTAAACAAGCCCTCGTATTTTAGTGTCAGAGTGAAAGGAGATCATTGTTATTGTGAAAAATACAGCATTCGTTTTCTGCACAAGATCTTGAATGCGACACTTCTAAAAAACCATTGCACCTAGTTTAAATCCCAAGAATTTAAAATATTCGACTTCACTGACTTACTTGACCGTCTTCTGACAATACAATTTATGTTTTACAAGATTTCTGTGTCAGAAACTATTTGCATTGTGTTTTGTTGCAGTTAAGCGTTAACATATTGTCTGCAAATAACGTTTTGGTGTTACTGATATCCTGTTGCCTCCGTCATTTATATTACATTCAACGTGTTTGACAATATATTGTGCCTTCGGCGAAGAGAACAATTTTTTGTCGTCCGTCGTGTTCGGTGGCAGAACATTGATATATGCTTCGTGACGAAAAAAGTGAGTCACCTAGAAGACATGGTCGGATGTCAGTCTAACTTTGTACACGAACACACAATCAGAGGGTACGTAAATGATTAGAGTTGAAAGTTCTGGCCGGCCGCTGTGACCAAGCGGTTCCAGGCGCTTCAGTTAGTTAACCCTTAGGTTAGTTAGGTTTAAGTAGTTCTAAGTCAAGGGGACTGATGATCTCAGGTGTTAAGTGCCGTAGTGCTTGGAGCCATTTGAATTTTTGCAAGTCCCTGTGCCAGGTACAGCGGGCAGCAGAGTACATTGTGTTGCTCATATTAAGTGTTGTTACCAGACCTTGTACGGTACAGAAGGGGCATTAACAGTGTCAGGTATTAACGTAGGTCAGCCAGGAACTGAGGCTCCGCAGAGAGCAAATAGACGTGAGACAGCGAAGAAAGTGGCAGATCGTCGTCCGCATGCGGTCCCCCCATGTGCGGCGACATGGCCAGCATACGCGGGCATGAACATGGTCACGACAGGTGCGAGCGATTACGTAGAGGGATTTCCCAACGCCCCGAATCGCTACTCGCAGATAAGAGATGGGGTGAGTAGTATCGGGAGGCGGCGGCAGTGCTGTTCAGTCTCCACAACGAACAGTACAATCGTTAGAGGACCAAAACTCGACCTACGATCGGCTACCGATCGTCACAGAAGACACAGGTAGCTGTCACAACTACTGGAGGGCAGGAGAGATCTATAGCAGCGTTGTGCGCCGTGCCTGAACGACCGTTGCGCCGAAACGGGTGACTCGCCCTCAACACATTTCCATTCCAAGTGAAACTACCACCGCCAACAGGTTTGAACCGTTAGTAGAACAGAAGCAGGCCATGCGAACGGTCGCACCTCCAAACACCATAGAAGGGGCGAGCTCCCGCCCGGTGCCATTCACCAGGCTGTCTCAACGCAGCCCATTTCCAGTCGCCTGTGAGGTAAAGGACGTTTCAAAGTCTTCCATTTGTTTCTCGACAATGGGACAACCGCGGTCTGCACCGTGACGTCTGCGGGAAGGGATCTGTTGAGAGTCCATCTGCATCTGCATCAGTATTCCGTAGGTCGCCTGACGGTGTGTAATGAGGAGTACTGCTGTCACCACTAACTGATCCTCCCTTCTCTGTTCCACCAGCGAGCGTGGGAAGAGTGTTGTTGGTAAGCCTCTGTATTAGCTCCAGATTCATGAATTTTCTCTTTGAGGTTATATCGCAAGACGTTTGTGGGAGGGAGCACTTTATTGTTCGACTTTTTCAGGAAAGAACTCCCTAGAAATTTCAGTAGCAAATATCTCCGTGGTGCACAATATCCCTCTTGCAGGTCTGCCACTGGTGTTTTGAACATATCAGTAACGCTGCCGCGCGGTCTAAACGATTCCGTGGCGAAACATGCCTCCCTTCCTTGGGTTTTTTTTCCATCTTCCTAGCTGGTAACGATCCCAGATTGATTAACAACACTCTAGAATCGATCTACCAAGTGCTAATTAAACTACTTCTTTAGTGTATGAATTACATTTCCTTAATCCTTTGGGCCCCTATGGTCTCTGTCGGAACCCATCATTTTATTCATTTTGTTTTTAAGTACCAGTGCCTTTAGCATGAAACCACCGATGCTACGGAAGCCCTGAATCAGGGTTTCATGTTAAGTTTATTTTCATTCAGGATCAGGTGCCATTCCTGCACCACTCATCGATCTTGCGTTTGTCCTGCTGCAAGTTGTGACTGTGTTCTGGCGTTGCTGACTTCTTATAGACAATCACCTAATCTACGACAGCCTTAAACAGTCTCCGACTCGTTCTACTATATCGTTTGTATATGAATTTTAATCAGCAACGGTTCTGTAACAATTCCTTGCGTTACTTCCGAAGTTACCTACACATCTATTGATTTTTTTTCCATTACGAGCGAAGTGTTGAGTTCTGCCTGCAAGAAAGTCTTGCATCAAATCACAAATCTATTCCAATAGTCGGTAAGCTCGCACATTTTTTACTAAACGACAGTGCGGGACAGCGTGAGATGCCTTCCGAAATTAGAGGAACGTGGCACCAATCTGAGTGGCGATTTCTGCATCGCTGTGGATCTTATTGAGGAACAGAGCGAGCTGAGTTTCGCAAGATCTCAGTTTACGGAATCCACGTTGATTTTTATAGAGGAGATTTTCATTCTGCTAAAACGTCATAATACACGGGCATTGAACATACTCCATAATTACAGGACAGATTGATATCAACGATAGAAACCTATAATTACGTGCACCTTTCCTATGGCCCTTCTTGAAAACGGGAATGACTGCGCTATTTTAATGTCGCTAGGGATCGTTCGTTGCTCCAGCCACCTACGCAAACAGCTGCTAGAAGGGGAACAAATTGTTTCACACAATCTCTGTAAAATCTTACAGGTGCCTCATGTGGTACTGATGCCTTTCCACTACAAAGCGGTGATTGAAAGAATGGACAGTATTGCGATCTGCCGGCCGGGGTGGCCAAGCGGTTCTAGGCGCTACAGTCTGGAACCGCGCTACTGCTACGGTCTCAGGTTCGAATCCTGCCTCGGGCATGGATGTGTGCGATGTCCTTAGATTAGTTAGGTTTCAGTAGTTCTAAGTTCTAGGCGACTGATGACCTCAGAAGTTAAGTCCCATAGTGCTCATAGCCATTTTTGAGTATTACGATCTGCCGCGGTAAAACAATTTCGGAAGACCGAATTCAGTATTACGCTCGTTTCTCTGTCATTTGCATAATGTAAACTTTCACGGCCGGAAATATCACAATTAATAAAATTTTCCGGGCTATTATACCGTGGTCGAATGGATTTCACCTTAAAACCCGACGTTTCCCCATTATTACGACCGCAAGTGGGCCGGTTCGATTCTAATATCATGAATTCGGCGTATTTTACCAGTAAATTAGACGGGATAATGGTACAACAGGAGGAGATATTAGGTAGTTTCGATGTGGTGTCGCTATTCACTATGGTTGCAGTCAATGAAGTGTTGCAACAGCTGAATTTTCCTTCCCGCTGTTGGAGAACTGTTTATATATTGCCTCAGAACCACGTATTTCAGACGGAACGAAGAGTTCTATGAACAGACTGATGGAATTGATATCGGTAGCCCTTTAAGCCCGGTTATATCGAACTTCTTATGGAAAAATTCGAGGAGCCGGCACTGGAAATTGCGAACAATAAACCAGTTCTACAGCGGCAAGGCAGGGAGGACCTGTATCGTTTTCACACACACCTGAACGGTATCAATCCGAATATTCAGTTTACCAAGTAGGTGAATGCTGACGGAAGATCAAATTTTCTTGACATACTAATTTTCAAGGAAGAAGATGGTAGCTTGGGGCAATCGGTTTACCGAAAACCCACGCACACAGACAGTTATCCACACCGAGATTCGAACCATCACCCACAACAAAAGCGAGGCATCATGAAAACGGCGGATAGAACAAAGAAAATCTGCGAACCAGAGCTGCTTGACGCAGAATTAAAACCTCACACCAATGCATTGCTCAAGAATGGTTATTCGTTCACCGAGGTGAAAAGAGCTACACTACTGGCTATTAAAATGACGTTTTGCCATTCGTGCACCCAGGTTCGTCTTTGAGTACACAATCGCAGACGCTCCTGTCTGCGATGCAGCGTCAAGGGTAACCGCAGCCATGGTCTCCGAGCTGATAGTCCATGCTGCTGCAAACGTCGTCGAACTGTTCGTTCAGATGGTTGTTGTCTTGCAACCGTCCCCATCTGTTGACTCAGAGATCGAGGCGTGGCTGCACGATCCGTTACAGCCATGTGGATAAGATGCCTGTCATCTCGACTGCTAGTGATACGAGGCCGTTGGGATCCAGCACGGCGCCAACCTTGTGTGAATGCTCTGAAAAGCTAATCATTTGCATATGATAGCATCTTCTTCCTTTCGGTTAAATTTCGCGTCTGTAGCACGTCATCTTCGTGGTGTAGCAATTTTAGTGGCCAGTAGTGTATAAGACAACTGCGTAGAAATTAGAGCGATGCTCAAGCGGCGGTGAAATCGAAAGTTTTCCTGCCATTCATTAAGAAAGCGACAGACTGCATAAGAAAAATCCTGAAAAAGCAGAACATCGTGGCAATCTACACACCTAGATGGAAGATACAAGCTCACGTGAAATCAGCCAAGGAAGCTCGCCTACCGCTGGAAGAAGCTGAAATTTATAAGATTCTGTGTAGTTATGCGGAGGTGTACGTAGGTACTACAACAAGGTCAAAAAGCGACTCGAAGAGCACAAGGGCAATTGCGGAAGAGGGGAGACTGACAGATCAGCTGTTGCAGAACATTCCTTTCAGCCAGGGAACCACCTCATTAATTTTGATGAGACTCAAGTACTGGCAGCCAGAAGCGGATATCATAAAGGCTATACAAAGAGGCCATAGAGATTGCAGGAATTTCAATAGGAAGAAGGAAGGCGTGAATCTGAATGACATTTGGAGTCCGATGCTGAAGGAGATGTGTACCATTCTTCCACCATGGGGTGGTAGCAACAGGGGGCAACGGCAGTCGACAACGGCCAATTGTGCTCGCTTATTCAAAACATGTGACGTCACGCCACTGCGGGGAAGCTCGCGGAAGCGGAATTTTGCTGTTGCTAGTAGCGAGCCAGAGTGTGAATAGGACATTAAACAAAGCTACGATCCCCCTTGAAAATGTTCTCAACAGATAGGGACGAAACGTCGGGTTTTAAGGCGAAATCCATTCGACCACGGCGTAATAGCCTGGAACATTTTATTATTTGTGCCTCTGTCATTTTCTGTTTGGGTGCCATTACCGTCACAGAGTGACTGAATAGATCATTTCGAACCACTCCCCGACCAAAGTACATAGGGGTTTTAGTCAGATCGGTAAATGCGAGAATTTCTCGAAGACGACGAGAGATGTAGCATCTCTCTCTGCCGTTCTACATCCACGCGACCGTCCTGGAAAAGCTGATTAAGGCGGTGTTTAAGAGCTTTCCGCGCTCTGCGGCAGTTGACCACATCAGAGAGGAAATTGAGGAGCTTGGATCTAATATGCGCTCGCTGGTGCACATCAAATCATCCAAGTAGCAGGAGTTTCCGTCTCTTATCGTTGCGCTCTAGATAGCGTGGAGGGCAGGAAATTCTACCAGGTGACGTGGGTGGCCAATGCAGCAGTCATGGTTGAGCCTCTGAGGCGTAAGAGAGGCTCGTCTCAGTGCTTTCACTGCCAAAGAGAGGATCATATTACACGCCACTGCTGTTTCTCCGAGACACGCGTGAAGTATGCGGGCGACCACGCGGGTTCTCAGTGGCTACAACCGAAGACGCACTCGCCAAGGTGAAAGAACTGTGGCGGCAGTGGTGTTGAGAGCTACTTGGGTACGCAACGTTCCGGGCAATGCTCTCGAGAAGGCCCACTGCTCCGACGTCCGCGCCCGGACACACAGACTGCAGGAGAGCCTGGCCAGCGATGAGCCCAAAGCTGCCTTCACTCCAGGGAGCAGCAGAGGACGGTGAGGCACTCCAGGACCAACACGCCATAGGAGCAGCGAGACCACCCACTCTTCCCAGGGGGAAAATTCGCCGCCCATCAGGAGACACCAGTTAGGCTGGCGGCAGAAGCGGAAACGATCAAACCGCTGTCAGCGCAGAAGCAGCGCCCGTCTAAGCTACACTACTGGCCATTAAAATTGCTACACCAGGACGTGCTACAGACGCGAAATTTAACCGACAGGATGAAGATGCTGTGATATGCAAATGATTAGCTTTTCAGAGCGTTCACACAAGGTTGGCGCCGGTGGCGACACCTACAATGTGGCGCGACGGCTACGGTCGCAGGTTCGAATCCTGCCTCGGGCATGGATGTGTGTGATGTCCTTAGGTTAGTTAGGTTTAAGTAGTTCTACGTTATAGGGGACTGATGACCACAGCTGTTAAGTCCCATAGTGCTCAGAGCCATTTGAACCATTTTGAACCTACAATGTGCTGACATGAGGAAAGTTTCCAACCGATTTCTTATACACAAACAACGTTTTGGGCTTGGAATAGGTTACAAACCTGAATCGATTCTTTCTTGTATACTTACGCCAAGGAACGCCAGATGAACGTTCGGGTCTAAGACTAAATGGACCTATTTTATTGCTACAGGCTATACGCAATTTTTCCAAGGCTCCTTGGTCTTCAAATATTTTCTTATTTGCTCTATCATCCAATGTTAACCTTTCAACTCTTACATTATTTCTATATGTCTATAATTGTTGTGATGCCTCGTGTAAGTAGGAGAAATGCGTACCATCACGTTTCCGACTTTGACAAAGGTCGGATTGTAGCCTATCGCGATTGAGGTTTATCGTATCGCGACATTGCTGCTCGCTTTGGTCGAGAACCAATGACTGTTAGCAGAATATGGAATCGGTGGGTTCGGGAGGGTAATACGGAACGCCGTGCTGGATCCCGACGGCCTCGTATCACTAGCAGTCAAGATGACAGGCATCTTATCCGCATGGCTGTAACGGATCGTGCCGCCACGTATCGATCACTGAGTCAACAGATGGGGACGTTTGCAAGACAACAACCATCTGCACGAACAGCTCGACGACGTTTGCAGCAGCATGGACTATCAGCTCAGAGACCCTTGACGCTGCGTCACAGACAGGAGCGCCTACGATGGTGTACTGAACGACGAACCTGGGTGCACGAATGGCAAAACGTCATGTTTTCGGATGAATCCAGGTTCTGTTTACAGCGTCATGATGGTCGCATCCGGGTTTGGCGACATCGTTGTGAATGCACATTGAAAGCGTGTATTCGTCATCGCCATACTAGCGTATCACACGGCGTGATAGTATAGGGTGCCATTAGTTACACGTCTCGGTCACCTCTTGTTCGCATTGACGGCACTTTTAACAGTGGACGTTACATTTCAGATGTGTTACGACCCATGGCTCTACCCTTCATTCGATCCCTGCGAAACCCTACATTTCAGTAGGATAATGCACGACTGCATGTTGCGGGTCCTGTACGTGCCATTCTGGATAGTGAAAATGCTCTACTGCTGCCCTGGCCAGCACATTCTCCAGATCTCTCACCAATTGAAAAGGTCTGGTCAATGGTGGCCGAGCAACTGGCTCGTCACAATACGTCATCACTACTCCTGTTGAACGGTGAACGTGAAAATGTAATCACATGTCAGTTCTAGTATAATATATTTGTCCAATGAATACCCGTTTATCATCTGCATTTCTTCTTGGTGTAGCAATTTTAATGGCCAGTAGTGTACAACCCCCGCTGGCATCAATGAAGATCCGGCATCACTTGTCGAACCACTGACTTCAGTACTCGCCAAGGTGTCACACCTTGCCTAGATGCTGCAACATGTCTCCGAGGCCATGATGAGGGTTGCTCGAGCAGCCACGACGGGTTTCTTAGAGCTGGCGCCATAAACATAATCCCGAGAGGTATCCACCCAGGGCAAATGGTTCTGAGCACTATGGGACTTAACATCTAAGGTCATCAGTCCCATAGAACTTAGAACTACTTAAACCTAACTAACCTAAGGACAGCACACAACACCCAGTCATCACGAGGCAGAGAAAATCCCTGACCCCGCCGGAAATCGAACCCGGGCGTGGGAAGCGAGAACGCTACCGCACGACCACGAGCTGCGGACTCACTCAGGGCAGAGATGACATGTTAGCCTATCGGCCTAAAGTGATATCAGTCGTGCTACCAGCAACAACAGCCCCAAAAACTGAAAAGGGATAAATTGCTGAGAACTTAAACAAAGGTATATAATTTTTCCACAGATTACAAATCTTAGAGGGAATGGCACTACGTGTATACACCAGAGGATGAGGTATTCCCTGAAGACGCTGTTCGTCGTCACCGTCAGATGTTGCGTGATCACTCGAAGGACGCTGAAATGTCACGCGCTCGTGTGAAACAGCGGTACCAGCGCCTGACAGAGTTTGAAGGACGCATCATTGTGTGTCTTCATTTGACCAGCTAAATATATTGCAGATCCATTCATCACCAATCAATGCTTATTTTGTAGACGATTTGGCAATTTTTGTAGGCCCATGTCATACCAGCTCGCCGCCATGCTGTTCAGAAAGTTATTAACCTCTTCTTTCACCTCATCGCCGGAGCTGAATCGCTTTCCGGCCAAATGTTCTTTTAACCTTTGGAACAGGTGATAGTCACTGGGCGCCAAGTCAGGGCTATAGGGTGAGTGGGTGATCATGTTCCACTGAAACCGTTGCAGAACAGCAACGATTTGCCGAGCGATGTGTGGGCGAGCGTTGTCATAGAGAATGTGTACGCCCTTGCTCAACATTCCTCTTTCTCGGTTCTGAATTGCCCGTTTGAGTGTTTTCAGAGTCTCACAGTAACTGTTAGCGTTAATGGTGGTCCCAGTGAGCATAAAGTCGACCAACAATACCCCTTTGCGATCCCAAAAAAAAACAAAAAAAATTGTCATAACTTTACCGGCAAACTATCTATACCACTTACGAACACTTTTGACATCCATGGACGGCTCACCATACACTTCCGTCAATTGGCGATGGACTTCAATCGGCGCAGTGCCCTTTGAGTTCAAAAACCGAATAACTGCGCGAAATTCGCACTTGGCGGTAACATCAAATGGGAGCTCCATTCTCAACGACTGCCGAGCCAAGACAGCTCCTCAGCGCGGCGTGCGCATGTTTACACACAGCGCGTGAAGCACTCTTCATAACACTGTGACCAACTGCACACAAACAGAGTTCTGCACTTATAAAGAAATAGGAGGCCTTACTTTTGGGATAGGGTCTATACAAGGGCGATGTACTTGAAGACAATATTATGGAAATGGAAGAGGATGTAGATGAAGATGAAATGGGAAATATGATACTGCGTGAAGAGTTTGACAGAGCACTAAAAGACCTGAGTCGAAACAAGGCCCCCGGAGTAGACAACATTCCATTGGAACTACTGACGGCCTTGGGAGAGCCAGTCCTGACAAAACTCTACCATCTGGTGAGCAAGATGTATGAAACAGGCGAAATACCCTCAGACTTCAAGAAGAATATAATAATTCCAATCCGAAAGAAAGCAGGCGTTGACAGATGTGAAAATTACCGAACTATCAGTTTAATAAGTCACGGCTGCAAAATACTAACGCGACTTCTTTACAGACGAATGGAAAAACTGGTAGAAGTCGACCTTGGGGAAGATCAGTTTGGATTCCGTAGAAATATGGGGACACGTGCGGCAATACTAACCCTATGACGTATTTCAGAAGCTAGATTAAGAAAAGGCAAACCTACGTTTCTAGGATTTGTAGACTTAGAGAAAGCTTTTGACAATGTTGACTGGAATACTCTCTTTCAAATTCTGAAGGTGGCAGGAGTAAAATACAGGGAGCGAAAGGCTATTTACAATTTGTACAGAAACCAGATGGCAGTTATAAGAGTCGAGGGACATGAAAGGGAAGCAGTGGTTGGGAAGGGAGTGAGACAGGGTTGTAGCCTCTCCCCGGTGTTATTCAATCTGTATATTGAGGAAGCAGTAAAAGAAACAAAAGAAAAATTCGGAGTAGGTATTAAAATCCATGGAGAAGAAATAAAAACTTTGAGGTTCGCCGATGACTAATTCTGTCAGAGACAGCAAAGGACCTGGAAGAGCAGTTGAACGGAATTGACATTGTCTTGAAAGGAGGATATAAGATGAACATCAACAAAAGCAAAACGAGAGTAATGGAATGTAGTCGAATTAAGTCGCGTGATGCTGAGGGAATTAGATTAGGAAATGAGACACTTCAAGCAGTAAAGGAGTTTTGCTATTTGGGGTGCAAAATAACTGATGATGGTCGAAGTAGAGAGGATATAAAACGTAGACTGGCAATGGCAAGGAAAGCATTTCTGAAGAAGAGAAATTTGTTAACATCGAGTATAGATTTAAGTGTCAGGAAGACATTTCTGAAAGTATTTGTATGGAGTGTAGCCATGTATGGAAGTGAAACATGGACGATAAATAGTTTGGACAAGAAGAGAATAGAAGCTTTCGAAATGTGGTGCTACAGAAGAATGCTGAAGATTAGATGGGTAGATCACATAACGAATGAGGAGTTATTGAATAGGATTGGGGAGAAGAGGAGTTTGTGGCACAACTTGACTAGAAGAAGGGATCGGTTGGTAGGACATGTTCTGAGGCATCAAGGGATCACATATTTAGTATTGGAGGGCAGCGTCGAGGGTAAACATCGTAGAGGGAGACCAAGAGATGAATACACTAAGCAGATTCAGAAGGATGTAGGTTGCAGTAGGTACTGGGAGATGAAGAAGCTTGCACAGGATAGAGTAGCGTGGAGAGCTGCATCAAACCAGTCTCAGGACTGAAGACCACAACAACAACAACTTTTGGGATTACCCTCGTATATCACTGAATCTAATAGATCTACCCACAGACCAATAGCCTGTAACTCATGTCAGCCTGATATGTATCTGTTTTGTTATTAAGAGTAGATGTATATCTGCATACTTGGAATCTTCATCAAAGTGTTACTTCAGGTTTTACTAATCTACGACACCTAACAGATGTGACCCTATAAGTCCCACAGATATGGCATAACCAAAACTTTGCTCTCTTCTGTCACTGCTTTCATTAGCTGTCTCTGAATCTCAACCTGAAATGTTATTTACGTATATTTGTGGCACTGGTGGTAACATAATTATTACACTTAACATTTTCAACTTCTCATCTGATTACATAAATGAGTAAAAAATTAAAGTTATACAAACTTTAGAGAAAAGGATTTGTGTACCACCTAGAATACTTATTATAACATATCTGTTCACCTACTCAAACAAAGGTATCCACAGTGCTTTAAGCCTTGCTCCGAAATGATTGTTTTGTTTTGCTATATGTTCTTTGTACTTTGAAGTAATGGTTCTGTTTTTCTAAGTGTTGTTTGCGCATATTAATTTCTAGCCATCATCTTTGTTTTCAAAGTGTGAAATTTTATATGTGGTGTATTGCGACAGAGAAAGAACCCTGTGACCACTAGAGGTATTGTATTTTAGTTGTTTTGCTTTGATATTTACATTTACTTTCAATCTTTGATTAAAGAGCCCGCAGAGTGATGTTCTGAATTAGTGTTTTGTTTCTCTACTAGACAGCGCCGCAGGTTACCGCAAAGTCGTAACACAGTACACACATGTCATATTAATAAACAAAAGTGCACTTGATGATAGAGGTTTAATCCTTTGAAACGCGTTGTAGAAATTTATAAACAGTTGCTGGTAACAGTAGCGTGTTGTTTTATTCGATATACCACCGCGCTGAACGATCTTGAATTGTCGATCTGTGTGGCAGCTTAATCCATTTCCGTTGACACATCATAAGATGTGATTGCAAATTCGATTGTTCGTTTGTGGCACCTATCTATTACGAAGGGCAGACATTTGGAATTATTTTGATATGAATGCAAAGACCGGCCGGCCCGAGTGGCCGAGCAGTTCTAGGCGCTGCAGTCTGGAACCGCGCGACCGCTACGGTCGTAGGTTCGAATCCTGCCTCGGGCATGGATGTGTGTGATGTCCTTAGGTTCGTTAGGTTTAAGTAGTTCTAAGTTCTAGGGGACTGATAACTTAAGAAGTTAAGTCCCATAGTGCTCAGAGCCATTTGAACCATTTTGCAAAGACCGCTTCCAGACGATGAATTTGTTTATGCACACTGATACGAGCTGCACAGTGTGCCAGCCGTCTGTCAGTAAATTTTTAACTATTATTTCGAAATCACCGAATAAAAATCTTACAGTCAACATACCAAGTGTTCAAATAAATTGTTTTACGATGGAGGTGGAAAAGCATGGCTGCCTTCCCTTCCCTGATGTGTTGGCCACAAGGAAGGTGGATAGTACGTTGGGACGTGCCGTTTATAGGAATCCTACTCGTACCACTTGTATCTGCAGGCTGGTAGTTGCCGCCATCCGGCTCAGCGTGAAGGGGTAATCCGTAAATTGGTTCGCAGGCTTCAGGTCATCTCGGATCATAAGGCTTTTCGAGCTGAGTTAAGCCATCTCGAAGTCACCTTTCGTTAGAATGTTTATAGTGAAAGACAGATCAGACGTGCGTTGCGCTATCGATAAACTGTGCACCGGGTGAGTGATGACAATACCGAGGTGTCACCAAAGTCTACGGGCTTTTTGCCTTACATAGGGAGCATTTCGAAGAAGATTGGTCTGTTTTGCGGAAATACGACGTGAAGTGTGTTTTTCGACCACCAGCGAACCCTTGGGTTCCGTAAATTATGATCTTGCCTTGCGTAAGGAGGGTGGCTATAGTATTCGTTGCGGTTGCGGCTTGACTTACATTGATCAGACTGTCAGGACTGTGAAGGATTGGTGTACTGAGCACATACGGCACACCCGCTTACAAAAGCCGAGAAAATAAGATATTGCAAACCAGTCTTGGCATCGTTTATCGTGCGGAATAAAACAACACGGAGATTCTGGCATGCACTTCCAGCTGTTGGGATAATGTTATTAAGGAAGCTGTTGAAATTAAAGTAGCTATTTACCTTATAAATAGAGATGGTGGATTTTGATTACGTTCTACATGGAATTCTGCTCTCCCCCTCGTCAAAAAACAGAGGGACAGAGTTGATGCTACCTCACCCGTTGATTATTAATTTCACTATCGATAAATTCTGACGTCGGCATTCTTTGATCTACATCAACATTTATACTTCACAAGTCACCCAACGGTGTGTGGCGGAGGGCACTTTACGTACCACTGTCATTACCTCCCTTTCCTGTTCCACTCGCGTATGGTTCGCGGGAAGAACGACTGCCAGAAAGCCTCCGTGCGCGCTCGAATCTTTCTAATTTTACATTCGTGATCTCCTCTGGAGGTATAAGTAGAGGGAAGCAATATATTCGAACCTCATCCAGAAACGCACCCTCTCGAAACCTGGACAGCAAGCTACACCGCGATGCAGAGCGCCTCTCTTACAGAGTCTGCCACTTGAGTTTATTAAACATCTCCGTAACGCTATCACGGTTACCAAATAACCCGGTGACGAAACGCGCCGCTCTTCTTTGGATCTTTTCTATCTCCTCCGTCAACCCGACCTGGTACGGATCCCACACTGATGAGCAATACTCAAGTATAGGTCGAACGAGTGTTTTGTAAGCCACCTCCTTTGTTGATGGACTACATTTTCTAAGCACTCTCCCAATGAATCTCAACCTGGTACCCGCCTTACCAACAATTAATTTTATATGATCATTCCACTTCAAATCGTTCCGTACGCATACTCCTAGATATTTTACAGAAGTAACTGCTACCAGTGTTTGTTCCGCTATCATATAATCATACAATAAAGGATCCTTCTTTCTATGTATTCGCAATACATTACATTTGTCTATGTTAAGGGTCAGTTGCCACTCCCTGCACCAAGTGCCTATCCGCTGCAGATCTTCCTGTATTTCGCTACAATTTTCTAATGCAGCAACTTCTCTGTATACTACAGCATCATCCGCGAAAAGCCGCATGGAACTTCCGACAATATCTACTAGGTCATTTATATATATTGTGAAAAGCAATGGTCCCATAACACTCCCCTGTGGCACGCTAGAGGTTACTTTAACGTCTGTACACGTCTCTCCATTGATAACAACATGCTGTGTTCTGTTTGCTAAAAACTCTTCAATCCAGCCACACAGCTGGTCTGATATTCCGTAGGCTCTTAATTTGTTTATCAGGCGACAGTGCGGAACTGTATCGAACGCCTTCCGTAAGTCAAGGAGAATAGCATCTACCTGGGAGCCTGTACCTAATATTTTCTGGGTCTTATGAACAAATAAAGCGAGCTGGGTCTCACACGATCGCTGTTTCCGGAATCCATGTTGATTCCTACAGAGTAGATTCTGGGTTTCCAGAAATGACATGATACGCGAGCAAAAAACATGTTTTAAAATTCTGCAACAGATCGACGTCAGAGATATAGGCCTATAGTTTTGCGCATGTGCTCTTCGACCCTTCTTGAAAACTGGAACTACCTGTGCTCTTTTCCAATCATTTGGAACCTTCGTTCGTCTAGAGACTTGCGGTAAACGGCTGTTAGAAGAGGGGCAAGTTCTTTCGCGTACTCTGTGTAGAATCGAATTGGTATCCCTTCAGGTCCAGTGGACTTTCCTCTGTTGAGTGATTCCAGTTGCTTTTCTATTTGTGGTGGCGCTATTGTTTTCAGTGTGTGTATGAATGTTATCTTTCTGGAGATTCTCTGAAAACCGAGGTTTTAAATTCTCTTGCACAGCGCTTACTTACTGCAGTTATGCCTTGAAAATGGCAGGTGTGCTCCTGTCGAAAAATTGTGGTTGTCGACGACGTCATCTGGCTATATTCCCGTATGTTATTTGAACAATGTGTACGCCAGGAGAAACTCAGCTCTCATACCTACCGTTTGTTCCGCCATTCTATCGTTCTCTGTTTTGGTATTGCTTAATTTTAAAATCAGGAAGTCCTTTATTGTACAGCCTGTAAGTATGGGTGTACATGCAGTGGTGAACATGAGTGTTCTTTTGAAATTTGAATAAACTAAGTGAATGTAAACGCTCCTAATGATGTTTGATGATGTAAATTCTCCATGCTTGTTCGCCAGGTACGTGCTGCGCCAGAAGATCCCGTTCCCGGGCAACCGGCCCAGCGAGGGCGCGATGACGACGCTGCAGCGGCTGGGCCTGATGCTGGCCAACTTCGCGGCGACGGGAAACCCGACGCCTACCAAGAGCGACCTCCTGCCCGAGCCGTGGCGGCCGCTGCCCAGGGACGGCTCCGTCGTCTTCTACGTCATCGGCGACAACGTGACCCTCACGACCGCCACCCCGGCCTTCCTCAAGCGCATGCACCTCTGGGACAGCATCTGCTTCAGCGAGAAGGACGACAAGGTCGAGCTGTGATCGGCGCGCTGCTCGCCTACCACATTCTTTCGCTTACCCACGTGACTAATAAATGACACAACAAAGAGTTTCACGCTACTTATTAGGCAACTGCCGAGGAGGCGCTGTGGTAAGACACTGGACTCTTCTTCAGAGTGTCTCAAGGAAATACAACTCTTCGTTTGTAGGGAGTGGCGTAAAATCCACTAATCATCAGTCGAATCTATACAGGGTGAACATTAATAAAACCGATGTACTGCAGGGACACGTACCTGACTGAAAATGGAGGAAAAAAGGTTCTACGAACACGTGTCAGGAAATGGATGGTATACGTACAACGACAACAAATAGTCCCGGATCACGGTACAGAGCTGCATCGCATCCACGTCACAACAGATGTTCAAAGTGGTCTCCATCGGATGCAATGCACATGTTCACAAGTCCCGTTATTAATTAGTCTTTGGCATATTCCAGCCTGTCTCCGAATAGCATCACAGGCGTCGTGAGCATGTTGTTGAAGAGTTTGAACATCAGGAACTGGCTCTGACCACTATGGGACTTAACTGCTGAGGTCATCGGTCCCCTAGAACTTAGAACTACTTAAACCTAACTAACATAAGGACATCACACACATACATGCCCGAGGCAGGATTCGAACCTGCGACCGTAGCGGTCGCGCGGTTCCAGACTGTAGCGCCTAGAACCGCTCGGCCACCCCGGCCGGCCCATCAGGGACTGGTTCAGCATACACAACTCTGGGTAAAAATCCAGGGGTTTAAGTCCGGCGATCTAGCATGCCTTGCTAAAGGGCCTCTGCGTCCTATCCAACTTTTGGGGAAGATGTTGTTGAGGTGTCGGTGAACTGCAACGCGGAAATGGGGTGGTACTCCATCACGCGAAACCATATAACTTGTCTTATTGCCAAAGGCAGACCCTCAAGCATCCTGGGAAGAGTATTACGCAGGAACTCCAGGTACATTCTTCCGCCGAGGATTGTGGAATAATAACTGGTCCAAGTATGTGGTCACCAACAATCCCTGTCCACACATTGATGCTAAAACGATGCTGATTCGATGCCTCAACCATTCCCTGAGGATTGTTCAAAAATGGTTCAAATGGCTCTAAGCACTATGGGACTTAACATCTGAGGTCACCAGTCCCCTAGACGTAGAACTACTTGAACGTAACTAACCTAAGGACGTCACACACACCCATGCCCGAGGCAGGATTCGAACCTGCGACCGTAGCAGTAGCGCAGCTCCAGACTGTAGCGCCGAGGATTGTTTGTAGCCCACAGATAACTATTACGTAGCCTGATGGAGCCAGTTCTGGTAAAGGTTGCTTGGTCAGTAAACAGAACTGATCAAAGAAATCCAACAATTGTGATAGTTTGGTGCAAAAGCCATCGACAAAATCCTTTCCGCAGAGGAAAATCCACTGCTGATAATTCTTGGACTCATTGCAGGTGATAGTGATACTATCTGACATGCAGGATAACATAATCGTAACTTGGCTTACACCATGTTGGCGAGCCACATGCGTGGAGCTTGTAATAGGGTTCGTCTCAGTGTCCTATAGAACCCGGTCCTCCCAATTTGGTATACGTAGAGTCTGCCACGTCTCTGCATATTCGTCTGTGTGAAAGGACCCATGATCACACAAACGCCGAAAAAGGGCTAGAAATGTTGTGTGATGTGGTTGGTATCTGTGAGGGTACTTGTTTTGGTATAGCTGTGCTGCCCCTCGATTGTTTACATCTACTTAGCCATATTGAAACACCATCTTGGCTTGTTACCGACATGAATACTGGACCATTCTGCTGCTCACAGTACTCTGCTTCAGACACAAAGCAAGCAACATGCAAGGAACACACGGCACATAGCCAAAGGAACTTTTATTTGTCAGCGCCGTCTACTGTGTCAACGATACGTTTCTGGACACATGTTAATAGGACCTTTTTTCTTCCATTTCCACTCGGGAGTCCGTCGTGCAGTTTGTCGGTTTTACTAACGTTCTGCCTTTATAAGGGTATCGCCCCTCCCCTCCCCCCCCCCCCCCCAAAAAAAAAAAGAGCCGACAACGTTTGGTAAGCTGTGTGGGAGGGCAAACTGATCGTTTTTTCTGTTTTCGAGAAGGAAACCATATCTGGAAACAGACGGCTTGGGCGCTGGACAGTGTCGAAGTCTGAAATAGATGTGCGTTCCACATTACATCAATAATCCCAGTGTGAGTAGTTCATTGCACTGTCTTCACTACTAAGTGGCTTGGAACTGCGTACCTCACACGTCAATACAGAGCCAACATCGGCTGTGCTGAGAATGATGCACATGAGCCAATATATGCGGTTGAATTTGAAGTATTTCAGTCACTCCGTAGACTTGAGCAATGAGATCCTCCACTGCCGTTACAGATGTGCCATACACCATAATCCTCATACTACCTCACCGAAAATAGTTCAGAGCTGTTTGATATGGGAAATGCAGCGTTGAGGCACGTCGACATCAAAGAGTGCTGGAACTCCCGTGTGTTGCACTCACATTGTTAATCCGAAAATTTAGTGGTACTAAATCCGGTAGGTTAGGCAAAATATCTCTAATAAATACGAGATAGGTGGTCCTGTTAGTCTGTTTGGCAGTAGACATGGCCCACCGACATATTCACCGATTATCTGGACCCAGATGCTAATACCGATACTGTGTTGACAATTTTGAATCACCTGCGCTCGCGGATTTGTGTCTGCCCAAACAAGCATGTTGTGGAAGTTTAATATGCTACCTCTAGTAAAACTACATTCATCTGTGAATAGCACCAAGCTTGGGAATTATGGATGAACTATACACTACTAGCCATTAAAATCGCTACACCAAGAAGAAATGCAGATGATAAACTGGTATTCATTGGACAAATGTATTATACTAGAGCTGACATGTGATTACTTTTCCACGCAATTTGGGTGCATAGATCCTGAGAAATCAGTACCCCGAACAACCACCTCTGGCCGTAATAACGGCCTTGATACGCCTGGGCATTGAGTCAAACGTGTACACGTACAGCTGCCCATGCAGCTTCAACACGATACCACAGTTCATCAAGAGTAGTGACTGGCGTATTGTGACGAGCCAGTTGCTCGGCCACCATTGAGCAGACGTTTTCAATTGGTGAGAGGTCTGGAGAATGTGCCGGCCAGGACAGCAGTCGAACTTTTTCTATACCCAGAAAGGCCCGTACAGGACCTGCAACATGCAGTCGTGCATTATCCTGCTGAAATGTAGGGTTTCGCAGGGATCGAATGAAGGGTAGAGACACGGGTCGTAACACATCTGAAAAGTAACGTCCACTGTTCAAAGTACCGTCAATGCCAACGAGAGGTGACCAAGACGTGTAACCAAAGGTACCCCATACCATCACGCCGGGTGATATGCCAGTATGGCGATGGCGAATACACGTTTACAATGTCGCCAAACACGGATGCGACCATCATGATGCTGTAAACAGAACCTGGATTCATCCGAAAAAATGACGTTTTGCCATTCGTGCATCCAGGTTCGTCGTTGAGTCACCATCGCAGGCGCTCCTGTCTGATGCAGCGTCAAGGGTGACCGCAGCCATGGTCTCCGAGCTGATAGTACATGCTGCTGCAAACGTCGCCGAACTGTTCGTGCCGGTGGTTGTTGTCTTGCAAATGTCCCCATCTGTTTACTCAGGGATCGAGACGTGGCTGCACGATCCGTTACAGCCATACGGATAAGATGCCTGTCATCTCGACTGCTAGTGATACGAGGCTGTTGAGATCCAGCACGGCGTTCCGTATTACCCTCCTGAACCCGCCGATTCCATATTTTGCTAACAGTCATTGGACCTCGATCAACGTGTGCAGCAATGTCGCGATACGATAAACCGCAATCGCGATAGGCTACAGTCCGACCTTTATCAAAGTCGGAAACGTGATGGTACGCATTTCTCCTCCTTACACGAGGCATCACAACAACGTTTCACCAGGCAACGCCAGTCAACTGCTGTTTGTGTATGAGAAATCGGTTGGAAACTTTCCTCATGTCAGCACGTTGTAGGTGTCACCACCTTCGCCAACCTTGTGTGAATGCTCTGAAATGCTAATCATTTGCATAACACTGCATCTTCTTCCTGTCTGTAAAATTTCTCGTCGGTAGCACGTCATTTTCGTGGTGTAGCCATTTTAATAGCCAGTAGTGTACATTTGTTGTAAATCCCACTGTACAAAGTGTACCCGTCGTGGGTAGTCCCCCTTCCGTAATGCCTGAACTTCCTGCAGATGGCAGATGGTATGGATGGAGCTGGTATTCTTGGACAACGCGCCTCACGGCACTTCTACCTGTGTGCGGCGCTTGTGCCACCTGCTGGTGGCTGTGTCCTCTTCAGACATTGTCAGCACATCTAGTTGTAGTGTTAGAGTTGAGTGTGGTTGACCAGCATCACGTTTGGCATCTACTGGAGGACAGACAGTAGGCTGGGGATAGTATTCGCAAATACCAAACACAAAGCGCTACTAATTTACTGTACTATGGACACACCTCTCGTAGAAAATACCTTTCCGGCTTCTCTGAGGCGTCGCTAGATGTCCGTGAATGTGGAATGGTGAGGGGTGCATCTGTTTGGCAAACGTTCCGCATATAATCTTGCAGCATCTCACCCATTGCAACCCACTTTACCGTGTACAAGCAACTTGACGCTGACTTCCGCAGTTGTTTACTGGTGCCTGTCACACTGCCATTAACAACGTTTTTGCGCTGACAGACCACACAAGGTCCGCAGTAGCATGCGCACCAGCGCTGTGTGGAGGAATACACTGCATGCGCAGGAATGTTATTAGGCTTATGTCGCCCATTCACAGTACATAGACGGCTAAAGGGTTCCATACCTTCTGTACTAACACACCAAAACGAATCGGAACAGTCAGAAGCATTCGTTCTCGGACTAAGACGCCCTTCCAGCAACCTAGCTGTACGTTTCCGGATATGGGTTTCTTTTTGAAAACCAATCAAGTCTGCCTTCCCGAACAACGTATTAAGCGTTGTCGGTGTTTCATCTTTAATTCACATTCATGTTCACTTCCTTCGCCAAGTCACAATCACTATCCCCTTCCAATGAAAACTAGTTTCCTCTCCAGATACTACACACCACTCGTACAGTCTTTACAGTCTTCTATAACGAGAGACAGTGTCTGACTCCTGAACATGAGGTCCGTCCAAAACAGACCCGCTGACGGGTTGTGGGTCGTGCATCGGTGTCAGGCCGCACCGCAACTCTCCGATGATTTTAGGCCATCGTCAGTAGAAAAGAAATTAGACCACATCTTCCTCTGTATTTCAGGTGCTAACGTGTCCACCCGACTTTTTTTTCACTAGCTGCTTATTTTTTATGACCCAGCGTCTAATTTCTTACGGTGGGTCGTATGTTGCCACTTAGCCACTGTGACTGGGTCCGGGATCCGGTATGACTAAAAGTAACTCCACACCGGCTCCCGTCCCGACGCACACCGTTGCCCGTGTCCCGCGACGTGGAGGCGGGCTCTATTTGTTTACATCCATTTGATATCTTTTTTTGTGCAGCATTAGAAAAACTTATAACTAATACAAAATCAAGTGAGATATTAATAAACAAATCGGAGTTAAATATTTAGAAGGAAGGAAGGAAGAGAATTGAATAGAGAAGAGATAGATATAATATTGCCCGTCACCTGGTTGTGGGCGGCGGCCCGGGTCTTGGAATGACCCTCAAGACGCTGACCATCGCTCACCACCCGACTCTTGGGATACCGTGCTGTAGTCTTAGTCCTAGATGGATGAGTGTCAGCTCTGCCACGTATGTACTCGAGGTTGTCACAGTCCTGCACCGCTGTCTCAGGAGTGCTCAATTCAATCTGTAGCTTCTCCCTGGATCTACGACCTGTACTTGATATGGCAGTCATAACCTTACGTTTGTTCGCTTTAAGAAACTAGTGCGATGCATCGATACTGTACGATCAGCCATTCGCATCGAAAAATATCGTGAACGTCCTCGCTAAACAGAACTCGTATGAGGAACAGAAGAGGAAGGAGCACACTATAACGGGATAAATGTAGCCTCATTCGACGTAAAACAGATGACGATAACTACAGTTACATTACTACATACAAAAGTGTCGAAATTCCTAGAACATTCTGATAACACTAAACACTTTCTACATGGAGGTGCAGAAAGAGAAAAACATTTCTAATGACAGTCGTAAGAATACAAGATTTGCAGATGGTTTCTAACAATGTAGCCACAAACTGTATGGTCTGTAATTCTACGTCTCACGCCAAACCTATTTCTCTCTCTCTTCCACTTTCTTTAAATAGCAGAGACCTAGTAAGATGCTGAAGTCATGATTGCCAGGGCAGCAGTTCAGATCTCCGTCCGGTAGTGCAGATTCTGGTTTTCCGTGATCTCCTTAAATATTAGGTTGGTGCGTAAGTTCATAGCGTTCTTAGAATGAAGTTCTGTAAGTTTCGCAAGAGAGCTTCTGTGAAGTTTGGAAGGTAGGTGACGAGGCTTTCAGGACGGGTCGTAAGTCGTGCTTGGGGAAGCTCAGTTGGTAGAGCACTTGCCCGCGAAAGGAAAAGGTCACGATGATTAAAATTCTTCTGGATATTATGCCACGTCATTTCCAAAAACTAACAGCAATAATAAACCAAAACTGACGTTTCGGCCGAATTGAACGGCCTTCCTCAGGGCACGACTGGTATTGCATGGGGATAGGTGCTTCTATTTATTGCAGACTATCGATGTTGACGTCACTGTTGTAAAACTTTTAATTGGCCCCCTAATATGATTGACTAGTCATGACGTAAGGGAAGATGGAAGGAAAGAGGCTATTCGTGGATGTCCATGTCGTCAACGATTGGTTGCTGTCCACCAATCAGCGTTCGGCTTCTGGTCGGCTAGTTTTCCTCCTGGTGTGCGCGGAAATGGCGTGACAGTAGCTCTGCAGCTGTTCGTGCAGATACGTCCGTGTCCCGCGTAGCTTCTGCCCCGCGACCACTCGCGGCCCGTTGGACTGGGATGGCCGGCAGCCAGGACGCCTGGCGTTTGTAGCTTGCCGTTGTTGTAATCGTACATAGCGTTCGTGTTCTGCTACTCGTAAGCTGACAGGTCTCCGTGTTTCTCCTATGTAGCTAACTCCGGACTCACACCGTAGTTCGTAAACACCTGCAGTGTTAAGATTGTTAACTACATCCTTGGTGGAACGTATCATTTCGTGGATCCTGTGACTGCTTCGAAAAATCGGTTTGAAACCTCGTCGGCGGAGGATGTTGCCTAGCCGTTCACTGATGCGTTTTTATATGGTAAGTGTACCAGTGGAAGCTTCTCTTCTTTGCCTTCTTCTGGTGTTCTGCTCCCTTTGGTTTTAGCTACCTTTCTTATGATGTTTTCATCATAGCCGTTGGCACGAAACGTGTGTTGTAGCTCCTTTAATTCTTCGTCATGACTAGCCAGTTATATTAGGGGGTCATCTAAAAGTCTTACAACAGTGACGTCAGACATCGATAGTCTGTAATAAATAGAAGCACCTATCCCCATGCAAAACCAGTCGTGTCCCGAGGAAGGCTGTTGGTTTTAGTTTATTATTGTTGTTAGTTTTTAGCAATGACGCGGTATAATACCCAGAAGAATTTTAATCACTATGACACCGGCCGCGGAAGCCTACGTTCTTAGAAAAGGTCACGAGTTCGAATCTCGGACCGGCACACAGTTTTAACCTGCCAGGATGTTTCATATGGCGCCACACTTTGCTGCAGAGTGAATATTTCATTCTGGAAACATCCCCCAGGCTGTGGCAAAGCAATGTCTCCGTTATATCCATTCTTTCAGGAATGCTAGTTCTTCAAGGTTCGCAGGAAAGCTTCTGTGAAGTTTGGAAAGTAGGAGGCGAGGTACTGGCGGAATTAAAGATGTGAGGACGGGGCGTGTGTCGTGGTTGGGTGGCTCAGTTGGTACAGCAATTGTCCGTGAAAGGCAAAAGTCACTAGTTCGAGTCTTGGTCCGGCACACATTTTTAATCTGCCAGGAAGCTTCATAGCGTTTTTGTTGTGCATGTTGATATTCTGGTTGCTATGGGTTTATTTATCGATTGTCATTTTTTATCTGTAGTTCAGTGTTATCTGATTCTACACATTGTCATTATGTCATTTGTAGTTAATGAGTGGAGTTGTGGGCGCTAGAAATGGGGTGCCAAGTGGAGAAATCGGAACATTTCCAACATATTCTTCTGTTTGAGTTCAGTGGAGGCGTAACAGCAGCGGAAGCACCCACAAATACACTCCTGGAAATGGAAAAAAGAACACATTGACACCGGTGTGTCAGACCCACCATACTTGCTCCGGACACTGCGAGAGGGCTGTACAATCAATGATCACACGCTCGGCACAGCGGACACACCAGGAACCGCGGTGTTGGCCGTCGAATGGCGCTAGCTGCGCAGAATTTGTGCACTGCCGCCGTCAGTGTCAGCCAGTTTGCCGTGGCATACGGAGCTCCACCGCAGTCTTTAACACTGGTAGCATGCCGGGACAGCGTGGACGTGAACCGTATGTGCAGTTGACGGACTTTGAGCGAGGGCGTATAGTGGGCATGCGGGAGGCCGGGTGGACGTACCGCCGAATTGCTCAACACATGGGGCGTGAGGTCTCCACAGTACATCGACGCTGTCGCCAGTGGTCGGCGGAAGGTGCACGTGCCCGTCGACCTGGGACCGGACCGCAGCGACGCACGGATGCACGCCAAGACCGTAGGATCCTACGCAGTACCGTAGGGGACCACACCGCCACTTCACAGCAAATTAGGGACACTGTTGCTCCTGGGGTCTCGGCGAGGACCATTCGCAACCGTCTCCATGAAGCTGGGCTACGATCCCGCACACCGTTAGGCCGTCTTCCGCTCACGCCCCAACATCGTGATGCCCGCCTCCAGTGGTGTCGCGACAGGCGTGAATGGAGGGACGAATGGAGACGTGTCGTCTTCAGCGATGAGAGTCGCTTCTGCCTTGGTGCCAATGAAGGTCGTATGCGTGTTTGGCGCCGTGCAGGTGAGCGCCACAATCAGGACTGCATACGACCGAGGCACACAGGGCCAACACCCGGCATCATGGTGTGGGGAGCGATCTCCTACACTGGCCGTACACCACTGGTGATCGTCGAGGGGACACTGAATAGTGCACGGTACATCCAAACCGTCATCGAACCCATTGTTCTACCATTCCTAGACCGGCAAGGAAACTTGCTGTTCCAACAGGACAATGCACGTCCGCATGTATCCCGTGCCACCCAACGTGCTCTAGAAGGTGTAAGTCAACTACCCTGGCCAGCAAGATCTCCGGATCTGTCCTCCATTGAGCATGTTTGGGACTGGATGAAGCGTCGTCTCACGCGGTCTGCACGTCCAGCACGAACGCTGGTCCAACTGAGGCGCCAGGTGGAAATGGCATGGCAAGCCGTTCCACAGGACTACATCCAGCATCTCTACGATCGTCTCCATGGGAGAATAGCAGCCTGCATTGCTGCGAAAGGTGGATATACACTGTACTAGTGCCGACATTGTGCATGCTCTGTTGCCTGTGTCTATGTGCCTGTGGTTCTGTCAGTGTGATCATGTGATGTATCTGACCCCAGGAATGTGTCAATAAAGTTTCCCCTTCCTGGGACAATAAACTCACGATGTTCTTATTTCAATTTCCAGGAGTGTATTTGAGCCGTGTACGGGGATAATGCCATTGGACAGAGCAGAGCGACAAAATGGTTTTCTCGTTTCAGAAAGGATCGTTTTGACATCAGTGACAGTCCACGCCCAGAAATACTGCTGGAGGTTTGATTAAAATCGTTGAAACACTTTAGTCCACTACCATCCATGTCTACGTGCTCTAGAACTGGCAAGTGTGATCATTCCAACATAGTGTGACATTTGCGTGCATTGGGAAAGGTTCAAAAATCTGGTGTATGTGTACCTCATATGTGTGTGTACCTCATACTCTAAATCAAAATCACGTAATTCAGCGTGTGGCCATATGTACATCTCTGCTTGCTCGTTATCATTTGGCTCGTGAACAACATCAAGCTCTCCTTTATATATCTACATCTACATGATTGCTCTGCAATTCACATTTAAGTGCTTGGCAGAGGCTTCATCGAACCACAATCATACTATCTCTCTACCATTCCACTCCCGTACAGTGCGCGGGAAAACGAACACCTAAACCTTTCTGTTCGAGCTCTGATTTCTCTTATTTTATTTTGATTATCATTCCTACCTATGTAGGATGGGCTCAACAAAATAGTTTCGCATTCGTAAGAGAAAGTTGGTGACTGAAATTTCGTAAATAGATCTCGCCGCGACGAAAAACGTCTTTGCTTTAATGACTTCCATTCCAACTCGCGTATCATATCTGCCACACTCTCTCCCCTATTACGTGATAATACAAAACGAGCTGCCCTTTTTTGCACCCTTTCGATGTCTTCCGTCAATCCCACCTGGTAAGGATCCCACACCGCTCAGCAATATTCTAACAGAAGACGAACGAGTGTAGTGTAAGCTGTCTCTTTAGTGGACTTGTTGCATCTTCTGAGTGTCTTGCCAATGAAATGCAACCTTTGGCTCGCCTTCCCCACAATATTATCTATGTGGTCTTTCCAACTGAAGTTGTTCGTAATTTTAACACCCAGGTACTTAGTTGAATTGACAGCCTTGAGAATTGCACTATTTATCGAGTAATCGAATTCCAACGGATTTCTTTTGGAACTCATGTGGATCACCTCACACTTTTCGTTATTTAGCGTCAACTGCCACCTGCCACACCATACAGCAATCTTTTCTAAATCACTTTGCAACTGATACTGGTCTTCGGATGACCTTACTAGACGGTAAATTACAGCACCATCTGCGAACAACCTAAGAGAACTGCTCAGATTGTCACCCAGGTCATTTATATAGATCAGGAACAGCAGAGGTCCCAGGACGCTTCCCTGAGGAACACCTGATATCACTTCAGTTGTACTCGATGATTTGCCGTCTATTATTACGAACTGCGACCTTCCTGACAGGAAATCACGAATCCAGTCGCACAACTGAGACGATACCCCGTAGGCCCGCAGCTTGATTAGAAGTCGCTTGTGAGGAACGGTGTCAAAAGCTTTCCGGAAATCTAGAAATACGGAATCAACTTGACATCCCCTGTCGATAGCGGCCATTACTTCGTGCAAATAAAGAGCTAGCTGCGTTGCACAGGAACGATGTTTTCTGAAACCATCAAACGTATCAATAGACCGTTCCTCCTACTATCCTTCTTAAACACTGGTGCGACCTGCGCAATTTTCCAATCTGTAGGTACAGATCTATCGGTGAGCGAGCGGTTGTATATGATTGGTAAGTAGGGAGCTATTGTATCAGCGTAATCTGAAAGGAACCTAATCGGTATACAATCTGGACCTGAAGACTTGCCCGTATCAAGCGATTTGAGTTGCTTCGCAACCCCTAAGGTTTCTACTTCTAAGAAACTCATGCTAGCAGCTGTTCGTGTTTCAAATTCTGGAATATTCCATTCGTCTTCCCTGCTGAAGGAATTTCGAAAAACTGCGTTCAATAACTTCGCTTTAGCGGCACAGTCGTCAGTAACAGTACCATCGGCACTGCGTAGCGAAGGTATTGACTGCGTCTTGCCGCTTGTGTACTTTACATACGACCAGAATTTCTTCGGATTTTCTACCAAATTTTGAGACAATGTTTCGTTGTGGAACCTATTAAAGGCATCTCGCATTGAAGTCCGTGTCAAATTTCGCGCGTCTGTAAATTTTAGCCAATCTTGGGGATTTCGCGTTCTTCTGAACTTTGCATGCTTTTTCCGTTGCCTCTGCAACAGCGTTCGGACCTGTTTTGTGTACCATGGGGGATCAGTTCCATCTCTTACCAGTTTATGAGGTATGAATCTCTCAATTGCTGTTGCTACTATATCATTGAATTTGAGACACCTCTCGTCTACATTTGCATAGTCAATTCGGAAGGAATGGAGATTGTCTCTTAGGAAGGCTTCTAGTGACACTTTATCCGCTTTTTTAAATAAAATTATTTTGCGTTTGTTTCTGGTGGATTTGGAAGAAACGGTATTGAGCCTAGCTACAACGACCTTGTGATCACTAATCCCTGTATCAGTCATGATGCTCCCTATTAGCTCCGGATTGTTTGTGGCTAGGAGGTCAAGTGTGTTTTCGCAACCATTTACAAGTCGCGTGGGTTCGTGGACTAACTGCTCGAAATAATTTTCGGAGAAAGCATTTAGGATAATCTCGGAAGATGTTTTCTGCCTACCACCGGTTTTGAACAAGTATTTTTGCCAACATATCGAGGGAAGGTTGAAGTCCCAACCAACTATAACCGTACGATTGGGGTATTTATTTGTTACGAGACTCAAATTTTCTCTGAACTGTTCCGCAACTATATCATCGGAGTCTGGGGGTCGGTAGAAGGAGCCAATTATTAATTTAGTTCGGCTGTTAAGTATAACCTCCACCCATACCAATTCGCACGGAGTATCTACTTCGACTTCACTACAAGATAAACCACTACTGACAGACGCAAACACTCCATCACCAATTCTGCCTAATCTATCTTTCGTGAACACCGTCTGAGACTTCGTAAAAATTTCTGCAGAACTTATTTCAGGCTTTAGCCAGCTTTCTGTACCTATAAAGATTTCAGCTTCTGTGCTTACTATTAGCACTTGAAGCTCAGGGACTTTCCCAGCACAACTACAACAATTTACAACTACAATTCCGACTGTTCTTTGATCCAAGCACTTCCTGTATTTGCCATGCACCCTTTGAGATTGCAGCCCCCCCCCCCCATACTTTCCCGAGGCCTTCTAACCTAAAAAACCGCCCAGTCCACGCCACACAGCCTCCCCTACTATATCGGCTCTGGTGACGATAAATGGCGTCTTTATGCTAACACAAGGAAAAGAAAGTAGTGGTTGAGGCCAAACAAAGCAGCAGTTCCCCGTACGAAGACCTGCGTACATTCACAAAAGATAAATTTATGCATCTGGTGGAACAGCGACGGTGTGGTGCACTACGAATTGCTTCCGCGAGGTGTAACCATCACTGCAGACATTTACTGTCAACAACTGAGGCGTCTTGCAGACGGAGTCCAGTAATAACCACCAGGAAGACAGCGCGAAGTATTGCTGTTCCACGATAACGCCAGCCCGCATTCTGCTAACTTACGCTCCAACCCTATAGTTAAGGTTTAAGACTAATACCGGAATGGTTCCTGTGAAAGGTCACGGCCAGTTTCCTTCCCCGTCCTTCACCAATCGAAGCCAGTACTCGGTCACTAATGACCTCATTGTCATCGGGATCTTATACCCTAATTTCCTTTTAAAAATAATAGCTGTCACGGCACTCTCTGGTAACAGTTTCGTCTTCACAGACGTGATCCGTTTTCAGAAGTCTGAAGAGAGCTACTATGAATAAAGCAGTTTATTTCTTGTGTACTTGACATCTCACAGGTAAGGAGTCCGTAAGGGGTGAACTCGTGCTCATGGAAGGAGCGGGGAATACAGTGAACTGTGCACGTGTTGAACAGTCATCATGGAAACATTGTATTAAAGTCCTAATCAAAAGGTGAGTTATATTTGTTCTGAATACAATTCCAGTGTTTTAATGATTACACTATCTCACTGCGCTACATGTTTTCCTAGTTTATTACAAATATCGTCAAATGTAGAGTTGTTACATGTTACAACAGGACATGCATTCTCTCACAAAATTCCGGTGCAAAAGAACTGTAGCTTGAGATTTCGATACTTTAGCTAGTCCAAAGTTAAAACTCACTCTTACAGCTCGACACCGAATAAACTAGCAAACAGAACAGGCATCTGTTGCAAAATATATTGTACATTGCTCCATATTTTATAGCCGCAGTGACTCGTGTAAAACTGTGAACCGCCATCGTGTTGGAAACGAGAGTCATAGCGTGGATTTCAATTTTCTGCACTTGGTTGTTGGCCATGTGCCAGACTATGTATGTTCCGAACCAGTCATGCGACACAAAGGAGCGAAAATATGTAACAAATAAATGTCGCCATTAAATGGCGGCTATGAATTCGCCGAACACGTACCTTCATTCGTATCCCTATCTGCTCTGCGCACGCCGTGTATTTTGAATCGCTCACTGAATCCCCGTCAAATCTGCATCCGTCTGCGGACATAGCAACTAGTGCTCGGGTAAGCGTACTCCTTGAAGACTTAAGCTATATCAAAACAATATTTCCGTTTTGAAATATTTTGTAAGTTAGAGTGAAATTTCGTTCTCTGGAATTGTACTGTGTTTTTTAATTACACCGTGTCAAACGTTGTATACTGCAGACTAGTTACATGTCACGTGACACTTATTTTTTATATTTACTTTTTCTTATGATTCTTCCTTTATTTCTTTATTGGAGACAATACAAAAAAATGATTTGTTGATGGTGCGTCGAGGAGCGAAGTTTGCCTTAGACACTAGTACTGCCAATAATGACGCTAAAACTTTTTGTGGTTCGTTAGGTTGTGTTTCCATTTATTTGTTAATCCGCATTTTCATAATCCGCTCAGTGAGTACTGGAGGTTTTCTTTTTTTCACGTTTTTAAACTAGTAGCGTTCATCAATACAATTTCTGTGAAACAAACAAATTTGTTTTTTGCTGATAGCGAGACATATTTTTGAACGCATTCAAACAATTGTTTTCCAGTGGCCTCCAATTTTCCATGAATCTTCCTTAATGTTAACCAGCGATACTAATGTAATATGTTTGTGGATAAAGTTTAGTCACAGTGTTCAGAAAATATATCGCTCACAAGTCATCAATGAATGATATAAAGACAATAAAACAAAGTATGCGCTCTCAGTCTCGAAAGAATCCCACCCTGTAAACTAAGACTCGGCATGCACTAATAAATAAATAGATATGGACAGAAGATTGTGTCTAAGTAAAGTAAGATATCTGAGTTACGAAAGGAAATATAGCGTGTTTTTCAGGAAAGGGAGATATTAGAAGTTGGTCTGGTGATTTTCTATGTAAATCTAATGCGAAAATTTCCAAAGAGATGACAAAGAACAGTATGACGATCAGGGCCTAATTATTTTTCGAAAACAGCTTATGTCCTACTCCACACCATACCCGCCTGGAAAGCCGTGCATGTTAAGGCATCGCTTCTGGGACGGAGAAGTGCGCCGGCCCGGATCGAATCTGGCCGGCGGATTAACGACGGGGGTCGGTGTGGTGGCCAACCTGCATGTGGTTTTTAGGCGGTTTCCCACATACCACTGGGTGAATTCCGGACTGATATCCAAGTACCACCTCAGTTAGACGATTTGGAAACATTCTGAAAATTTTCACATACTCTCACATGAATCAAACTGCACGTAGCGAGTTGGCGTACACATATTCCGTCGCTGTGGGAAACGGGGTGGTGACAGGAAAAGCATCTGTACAACCCTAAAATTAACCATGACAAATCCTTTAATACCGATGCAGGCCCTGCGTTGATGCAGGACATAGGAGCAAGAAAAAGACGACGACTTCCTTTGCACAATCGTATAACATTTCCAAAGCAACAAGTAAGAAATAACGAATAGGACAATTAAATTTAATGAACTTTACACGAAATGCTATCTGCTCGCTCTTCTAAAAGATTCAGTTGAAATACATATACCGTGAATCACGGGTTATGACAGCTGAAATTAATACATAGCACTACAAGGTGAACTGAGATCATTTTGAGGATTAATGGTTACAGTTGTTCTTTCCGAAAATAAGTCTCAAGAGCATCAAAGAACCTAACAAGGGGAGAACTGAATTCGGAGATTAAAGAGACTCAGCATATCACTCATCATCCACCTTGGCAACTATGGGGACGATAGGCACATAGTGGAAACTGGAATACCCTCATGTGATAAAAGTCGTGGGATACAGATATGCAAGTATAAAGATGTAGGTAGCATCCCGTGCACAATGTACAAAAGGGCAGTGCATTGGTAGAGTTGCCGTTGGTACTCAGATGTTTTACGTGAAAAGTTTTATAACGTGATTTTGGCTTCACGACGGGAGTTAGCTGACTTTGAACCAGGAATGGTAGTTGGAGCTGGAAGCATAGGACATTCCGTATCGGATATAGCTAGGCAATTCAACATTCCGAGATACACAGTGTCGAGAGTGTGCCGAGAACATCAAATTTCAGGCGTTATCTGTCACCACGAACCACACAGTGACCGACGGCCTTTACTTAAAGACCGAGAGCAGCCGCGTTTGAATAGGGTTGCCAGTGGTAACAGACAAGCAACACTGCGTGAAATAAGCACTGAAATCAATGTGGGATATACGGCGAAATTATCCGTTAGAACAGTGAGGTGAAATCTGATGTTAATAGGTTATGGCAGCAGACGACCGACGCGAGTGCCTTTGCTAATAGCACGACATAGACCTGCAACGCCTCTCCTGGGCTCGTGACCACATGGACTGGACCCTAGACGACTGGAAAACCGTGGTGTGGACAGATGAGTCTCGATTTTAGTTATTAAGAGCTGATGGTAGGGTTCGAATGTGGCACAGACCCACGGAGCGGTGGACCCAAGTTGTCAACAAGGCACTGTGCAGACTGGTGTTGGCTCTACAATGGTGTGGGCTGTGTTTACATGGAATGGCCCAACTGAACCGATCATTAACTGGAAATGATTACGTTCGGCTACTTGCAGACAATTTGTACCCATTCCTAAACAATGATGCAATTTTATGGCTGATTATGCGCCATGTCACTCAGCCACAGTTGTTCGAGATCGGTTTGAAGAACATACTGGACAATTCTAACAAATTATTTTGCCTTCCAGATCGTCCAAAGTGAATCTGATCTGTGGCACGTGATTGAGAGATCAAAATCCTATACCGGCAACACTTTCGAAATTACGGACGGCTCTAGAGGCAGTACGGCTCAATATTTCTGCAAGGGACTTCCACCGACTTGTTGAGTCCATGCCACGTAAGTTCCTGCACTGCGCCGGGAAAAAGATGTCGAGAAGATATCAGGAGGTATCCCATGACTTGTCACCTCAGTATAGACAGCGTCTGAAATTCCTTCAGAAAAGTGCCTTATGTCTAAGGTAACAATAGTAGACGGTGCGTGACTTTGGTAAAACTATGAATTCATATTGGAACTAGGTCTAGCAGGCGACAGAGGAACAAGGCGAGAAGATAAATTGGCGCAGAGTGTTCGTGTCGCCAGTATATCACTTCAAAAGCTGCCATAAATAACAGCAGCCCTGTGAAGGCCGCGCCCGTGGTCGCTTTTGCGTAAGCCCATTAATTACGGGGGAAGCGTCCTATCAGGATAAGCAGCGCAGAAAGTATCATACACGGCCGTGCCGCGTATTCACCTCACACGCTATGCGGTTATCACCTGACGTACGCACTTTTTTCAACAGTCTTAGCACGAAAGTATCTCCACTTTTTGTGCACTTGAAATGAAGCTGGTAGATTGATTACGACACTGGTTTCTTCAGTAAATAAGATACAGTAAGCGGCTTACATGCTTCTCTGTTACATTTTAGGTATCCTTGTTGATACAGCTAGGCGATCGCAAACACATTTCGCAGACAAGAGTTTCGTTTGATTTAAACGTGCCCTGTGTGATCAGATGTCATCAGGCACCCACTTCTATTTTTTCCAGGAACGCCATCCGTGTCACTAAGTGTGTGTCGGATTTCCTTTTCCTACTGATACGGTGTTTAATCTTTGAGAAAGAGTTTCAGTTAAGTTACGTACAATGAAAGCACAATTTGTTTTTATTGTTCACGAAGTGTGATGAACGGATTAAGCAAAGTTTTTGCACGAATTGGGTTGGTGTGTAATCTATGCTTTGCGAAGTCTCATATGGTTGATAGCAATCTTGAAACTGTTGTTCCAAAATATCAATTTGATTTTTCTTCGAACTGTGATAAGATGGTTCTCGCTTCGCGAATGGGAATATCATGGTGCTGGTACAAGAAAGGTTTGGTTCCAAACTGCTGTAGCACCGTGGGGTAGCATACCTTTTATCGAAACAGGACATATTTGTCAGTAAGGAGTGATTCGAGATTCTTATTTCTAAAAAGACAATCCTTTTTTGGTACGTCGATAGCTGATTATTATTTTAAGAATACCGCTTTTAGGCATCGTTACCAAATTGTAAATCATATTCAAGCTTACACAGTAACCGGCTTACACAAATAAGTCAGTTGCACTATTACACACACACACACACACACACACACACACACACACACACACACACACACACATGTTCACATCGGCCAGGCGGCATCTGAACAGTGACAAAGGCAGCATGAATACACTGCTGCAGTGTTTCCATATTTGGAATGTGCTCTGCATACACGATACTTTTGAGATGATCCCATAGTCAGAAATCGCACGGGTTTGGATCCGATGAAATAGCAGGCCCCTGGACCCCCCCTCCCCCCCCTCCTATCCATCGACCAGGGAAGACACGATTGAGATGCGTCCGGATGTTAACAACGGAGTGAGCTGGAACACCATCATGTAACAGTCACATAACCATTCGAATCATCAGTATAACTTCTTCCAATACGGTAGGCAAAGTCAGCTGCAAGAAACTCCGATTGTTCCGGCCTGTTAGGCGACGTGGAAGTAAGACTGGTCCCAAAGTACTTTCGCCAGTTATCAGGGCCCACACATTCCGGGTTCATCACCGGTGTTGATGATTTGCTGTCACAATAATATGGGGGTTCTGCATACTATCCCACAGACGACTGTTATTAAAATTGAAGATACCACTCAGCGTAAAGGTGACCTCATCTGTGAATAGGATGGATGATACAAATCCCGGAATCGTGGTTGCCTGGTGAAGAAGCCAGTGACAAAACTGCTCCCGATGTGGAAACACTGTCGCCGGTAAGCCCTGCACACACTGTAGTAACAATTAACAAAGGTAGTAACAATTATCATGGAGAATGTTCCACACGGTCGTCTGGCTTACTGTCGTACCAAGTGCCTGGTACTGACACGGCAGTCGCCCTCCACAATGTTAATCACATTTTCCTGAAAGTCTGGTGTCCAAACATTTCGAATACGTCCTCCATGATTTCATAACGGAGAAACACTGTTGCAAACATTGAATGCTGTGGCTGTTGTCGGCGGGGAAAGGTCTCCTGTTAAAACCTTGGTGCCGACATTTGCCTTTCCGTTAGTAAACATCATGTCAGCAAACTCTCGATTCAAATACGGAACCATTGGGTACTAAGCTGTATCACACCCACTAAAAGGTGAGTTAGCAAGAGAAGCGAATCGGTCACAAAATTATGCTATGGCGGGAGAGAGCGCTGGGCACGACTTAGGAGAAACAGTATCACCCTTTAGAAGGAAACTATGTGTACTGTATGTGTGGCTGCGTGGTACAGCGCATATTAGACCGCAGGCTTTGTAACAAAGAATGATTGGCTAAATGATATCTACCATGGAAAATATGTATTTCCGCACATAAGTTCATTAGACCTGTTTTGGTTCCGTATCCTCTCATCGATCAGTCCCTAGAGTTTGCGCACAGTGGGGAAAAATCGGTGTGTGTGTGTGTGTGTGTGTGTGTGGTTCAAATGGCTCTGAGCACTATGGGACTTAACATCTGAGGTCATCAGTCCCCTAGAACTTAGAACTACTTAAACCTAACTAACCTAAGGACATCACACACATCCATGCCCGAGGCAGGATTCGAACCTGCGACCGTAGCAGTCGCGCGGTCCCAGACTGAAGCGCCTAGAACCGCTCGGCCACACCGGCCGGCTGTGTGTGTGTGTGTGTGTGTGTGTGTGTGTGTGTGTGTGTGTGTATGACAGTGATAGCATTTCCTTGGGATGGATTATTGTGTAACTACAAATACGATCTGAAGATGGGTGGCATTGTCTGAAAGCAGTAATCTGAAAACACTAAACAGCGACTGACAGACTGATAAGTGTATTATTTTCTAAGCATGATACGAACTGAATTTTTTTGTAGGTATCGACTACGCTGTTCTTTCACTCGAAGGGACCTCGCGTTGCCTGTCTTGTAATCAGTGGCTCAAGGGCAGCTCCATAAGCTCGTATGACTAGGCTCGCTGTATATCATGGAACCATGAGGTGTCGTATATACATCAAAGGTTACGCTTAAACGTCTTTCTGGCAGCATCGTTTTTGCCTCGCATTATGTCTGTCAGACAAGCACGAATTTCATAGATTGTTTCTTGTTGACATATTCCAGCTCTCGTCTCAATTTATTCAGGAAACTTTAATCAGAAGTGACGGATTGGAATAGAAACCACGCTGTGCCGAATAATAGCCCTGTTTCTCAATTACTGAGACACTCGGTTAGTATCTAAGAACGTCAGTGATCATCAGGGCGTATGTATAGAATTTAAAAGTAACACATTTACTCGTTACAAGAAAGTAAACAAAACAGAATGCATTAGGTTTTAGTGTCTAGTTTAGCCAGTAAACTCACCCTCTATGCATCCCAAGATTGTTTTCTAATGCACAAGACTCCAGCTGAACACTACGGTAATGGAACAATTCATTTTACATTTGACAGTAACAGCCCTGTAGTGCTAGAAGCACTATTTCAGATTGCATTAGATGCTCTGGAACCCTACGCCATGTTCGTTGTATGCCATTACAACGTCGCCCTAAATTGAACATTCAGATGGAATAAATTTTTAGTTACTACGTTACCGGAAGATACCATTAAATCAAATTTATTCTAATAATGTATGTTGGTAGGAGCCTTTATATTTACTTTCCATTCATTCTTTTGCATATACTATCGCGTCCGCTAATCAACACAGACCTCAGAGCTGGTGGAAGCAGGATTAAACCCCTCTGACGCGTGTTTATACACTGTCCAGTTTATGTCAAAAGCCTGAATAACCATCTTTTGCAGTCTACTGTTGATTAAGTGAGCAGTATATTCTGACAAAATGTCACACGCACAAAAATTAGTTTCAAACTAATTAAAGCTTGTTCTCTCGTACTCAGCACTTACCACGGTTCAGAGACGATTTCTATTCTTTGTTCCTTGTTATGAAATGTTAACTGCTCGCCTTAAAAACTGCGAATATTCTCAAACACTTGCCACGCGGTATTCTATAATATAGCGGGGCCCACGCGAAATGGGACATCGATAACGAAACACAGGCTTTCCAGTTAAATCATCAATCGAAGTAAGTTCACTTTTATATAGTTTCACAAGATATACTCGGCGTCTCATTCGCTCAAAGAACAGTCATGTCAGTCGTTATTAACACCAGCCGAGGCTTAAGCGGACATGGATGCCGACAGAATCAGGGCATGTTCTCTAGCGGTGTGTAACACATCTATTATAACTGACACTGATCGACTAACTTCCGAAGTGCGGACACCTCGGTCTTTACATTGTCGCGGTGCGGACGGCGGAGGAAACACATGCTCCCAAGCTGCTGTCAGTGCCGGCAGCTATGGTCACCTAGCATCCTTTCTGACTACAAAACTATTTATATCGTTGTTGACAGAAGATGTACAACGATTCCAACGTTTCTCTAAGTAAATCTATACTCTTTTTATATTGTATAAAATTCTCAGCCTGATAACCCTTAAAATTTGACCTTCAGAATTTTTCAAATGGCACTAAGTGTAGATAGTGGCTCTGAACGGAATCTCTTTAATTTCCGTATCTTGTGTCAAATTACAATATCATAATGAAAGTACGTACAGTTTCATTAACACTATCAAATGCAGTGTTGTCATTTAGCTTTGTATCTTAATTACTAAGATTAATTAATTAATCTCTTTTTTTCAGATTTCGGAACAAAAATTGCTTTATACTTAAAATTAAAAATGTAAAGGGGGTATGAAAACTTCTACCATATCTTTTTATGCTAAACAGAACATGATTCCGAACTGTCTAACGTCAGTGTCACATGCTTTTCAAATTTCGATAATACTGGAATAATTCTAAAAGTGGAAAGGTAGTTTCTTGAAATCCTCTACATAATGTTTCTGTAACAAATTGAGCCTAATTCCAAAAGTAAAACTTTCTACGTTTAATATTATGTACCTTTAAAGTTTATAAAAAGACGACAGTTTTGAAGAAACAAAATATCAGATCATGTTGAGACTCGAAACCTTTGACGTTGGCTTAGTTTCTCATAACCCGGCCAAGATTTGTAATAATATTTAACATTTCATATCGCATAAGATTACGGCACAATTTCTTAGTTAGCTCTGTTCACGGCATGGATTAGGCACTGCCTGCCTGACTTTGGCCAGGAGACGGAGGACAATCGATATCTCGCTTACCACACTAGACACACTGATAAGTGCTTAGTTCCTCACAGCCCCCCTCCCGTTAAGTAGGCAAGGCGAACTGGTTACCGGACCATAGCAGGAACTAGCTCGGTCACGTGATAAGATGCAGTCACATTCCAGTTCAAAGCAGCGTGTGTTGGTAACTCGCAGTGTGAGTGCGAAAAGTGATCGCGGGAAGTACCTCCACGGGAAGTCATGACAACAAGCTGTTAACGTCATTAATTTGAATGACAATGAGAACAATAGAGGAATGGTAGTGCCGACAGAGACGGCAACGGATAGTGTAAGCAAATTTTGACAAAGAAAAGTTAATTTAGTCAATAACATGGAAATTACGGAAGAAGTGATGCGGTGCCGAGTGGAGGATTCGAGCATCTGCCCCACAGCAGAATGAGTAAAAAACAGGCAATATGTCGTTGGTGGTATAATATTTGAGTTATTAGACGGCAATTTCTGCGATATTATAATCAATACAAGGAAATCCCAACATTGCAAAAATTTCAGTGTTGTCGGACAGAACTGGACTTTCAGGCTAGCAAGAAACTCTGAGAAAACAACTATTGTGTCTTTTGTATTTGATATTAAAAGGTTCCACAATAACGAGCGATTATGTGTGGACGAGAGAACATATTTACAAAAAGAGCATACTTTATTAGATTTTTCACGATAAATGTGAAACTTCAGATTTAAAGCATCCAGCAATTTATTTCGACAAACCTTGGATTCAGACGCATTATACTGAGGATAATAGGTTGAAAGTAAGATTGTGCGAAGTGTATTGTCAAACAACAGTGACAGGCAACATTTCGTTGTTGTGAATGCAGAGATTCATTTCGTATTCATTTCTCTATGACTATATCAGGAAAATTTGGAATTATCGCGATGAAGAAAACGGACAGAAAAAAAATGAAAGAAAGTAAAGACAAGGAAAGCCGAACTTTTGGCATTAATTAAGAAGCTCCAAACATGTCCTTTTTATTTCACCGACAAAGAAAATGATTCGTTCCTAGTGCTGCCGTATCGTCTAGACCAGCATTCTATAGAAAGGGTGCAGAATCTTGCAAATAATTAACTGCTCCAGGGAATTTTCGCATAAGATATTTAGAATAACTACGCAGGTTGGCCTGTCGCTGCTACCCGCCCTAGTCACTTGTCTCCCAGTCTATAGCTGGTAAGTCGAAAACTCCATCGAAAACTGTAACGTGACCAGGAAATTTACGCGAAATATTCTCCAAATTTGCCCTCAAATGCTATAGTACTTTTTGCTGTTATGAACATCGGTGTACGTCGAACCTCTCTTAGCGATATACATTCCGATGTCAATTTTGAATTTCATTGCTATTAACATATGGTTTCAACCAGCTTTCTCTCACTAATACTACGTGGGCATTGGTACCGTTTATAAGTGAGACTAGGGACGCAACATTTCCGTAGACGCTCCTTCAGTTACGTAATACTATACTAAAATTTTATTTCTCTCATCTGTTACGACGAATGCTGATGATGATGAAGTCTCATACTCCTTGACAGGGTGTAGGGGAACGATGCGGGAGACCCGCACCGCCGTACTAGGAAAGGTCCTAGGGGAGGTGGTTTGCCATTGTCTTCCTCCGACCGTAATGCGGATGAATGATGATGATGAAGACGACACAACAACACCCAGTCGTCTCGAGGCAGGTGAAAATCCATGACCCCGCCGCGAATTGAACCCGGGACCCCGTGCTCGGGAAACGAGAGCTCTACCGCGAGACCACGAGCTGCGGACACGACGAATGCTACTTTCTTGAATTAATGTTGTTAATATTCTACCCAGTCTGGAAACAGAACGCATCTTATCGAGCCTCCCAGTCTGTAGCTGTCAAATTGAAATCTCCACCTGAAACTATGAATTTACGCGAAATATTGTCCTGAAAAACGCACATGTGCAAGCCGCACGTACTCCGCTACCCTAGTAGCCTCTTCCTGCGTGTAGCACACGCCGGAGCAATTACGGGGAGTCCTACAGCTCCCCACCCGACAGCGGAGGTCGAGAAACCTTCATCCAAGATCGTGACAGAATCATCTGAACCTCTGATTTAAGCGTTCCACTCGGCTCCCAAACGGAGGACCACGCCTGACTGGCAAAGATGTTTCTGCCCCACGAGCGAGGCTAGTTGTCACCAAAGCAGCTAGTGTCTTGCAGGAACAGGGGACGGCCTCTGTACCCAGGTGGCAGGCACCATTCCTGCCGAGGTGTGGCGCGATTTGCAGAGGAGTGCATCCAGAGCACTCAATCGCTGCCGCTAGAGCCTCCTACCCATCTCGGACGTAACAGCCCCCTCCCCTCCCCGCTTTCCGGTTGGCACACAGAGTCTCCGTCAACCACCAGAATTTGGTAAGCAATCCCACCCTATGAGCTTGTCTGGACCTCTTATGAAGATTGGCCAAAGTCCCAACAGACACTGCATCTCGTGCCAGCTGAGATGTGCGTACAACAATGAGCAATAAGGCAATAGCCTAAACCTGTTTTAAGTGTTCCGAGACAGCTTTGTGACCAGAACCCACATTCGCCTTCCTCCCAGAGATTCACGGCCCTACAAATGTTCACTAGTTACCGCCAGGTTAAGTGTTGACCAGCCGGGACATGCAGATAGGAAGGTGCATCCTGTGCGACGATATGGGCTTCAGAGGTGGAAAAAGATTCGTTTCCGGTGCCGCAACGCCACCGCATCACAGGACAGTAGCCTCAAGCAAGTCGACGGTGGCCAACACAGCTTCCAGCTGTTTACACAGTGGCCAGTGCACTGTGCACCAGTACACAAAAGGCGCAGTCTCTCTGCATCTTCAATCAGTTTTTGTGTATACCGCCAATAACTTAACGCTAACCCAAGAACTTGCCATTTATACTCTAAGTGCTGATACCTACCTCTGCTTTTTAATACACTCCAAAGTCTGTTCACACAAAGGGAATGCAGTAAAATTTACGTAAAAAAAAAAGAACTAAAATACATTACTAAGCGTCAATCTGCACGGTAAAATACATTGACATAACTGACTTGAATTTATGTACAAGTATGTAAAAACAGAAACTAAAGTTAAGAGTATGAAACTGCTGCTGCTTCAGGCATGTACACTTGGCTGCCTGACAACCGCTACATTGCATACTCTTATCGATGTTGGCTGCGTCACAAGCGATGCCCATACTGAGCACTTACAATTTTAGTCAGTAACTTGGAGCGATGCTCTATCCACTGATAAGTGTATAATTTCTGTAAGTCTTCCTGTTCTGAAACAGTATTCTTCTGAAACCTCTGCGATACTTACGAATAACCTGTCAAGGTGACGCATTGCGCCGGCCGAAGCGGCCGTGCGGTTAAAGGCGCTGCAGTCTGGAACCGCAAGACCGCTACGGTCGCAGGTTCGAATCCAGCCTCGGGCATGGATGTTTGTGATGTCCTTAGGTTAGTTAGGTTTAACTAGTTCTAAGTTCTAGGGGACTAATGACCTCAGCAGTTGAGTCCCATAGTGCTCAGAGCCATTTGAACCATTTTTTTGACGCATTGCATGTGCAGATAGGTCACTAGCCTGACTGGTGGTAGAGGTACTCACCCACTTAAGTCAATCTCAACGTGCCATGGGCTGTAGTTGAGTGGTTATGAATCGGGATGAGTCCCCAATGCTTTTTATGTTTGGTATCTTGTGGAGAACATGGCACGAGGTGTTGCTGCCGTCATCAGGGCCAAAGCTAATGTCACACATTCCTTTTTATAACGCAAATAAGCGCCCAATAGGTGAAGCGATATGTTGAAGTGAGATCAGACGCGTAGATACAGAAGGTACTTTAGAAGAATGCCTGCTTGGGGTGAGGAGGTGAATGAGGAGAGAGCCCTTGCCCTTGCCGTTGTCCCTTCCCACCCCACATATTCTCTTAGCAGCAGACTTATTTGTCAACCTTTCTGTGTTTGACTGCTTGTCGTTCATTGTGTCCCACATTCTCTTTTCTTTTTTTTTCTAAACACAGCACAGCTAAGTGAGGAGAAAATTTTAGTAAACATCCATGAAGACGCACAGTCAACGTTGAAAGCAAGAAACTCACGAGGAAACCCTATCATTGGCGGGTTTTAAGTGAATAAAATGAAACATTTTTCGTGGCGAAAAACGCATTTTGATAGTTGCATACAAAATACAGCTATTAATAAACTAAAGATGCGATAGCAAGATACTGATACCATGTACACACAGATAGAGTATTTGAACGATATTCCAACAGTATCAGAGCAATAAAAAGAGGTGAGACGTTTTAATACACTATGTGATCAAAAGTATCCGGCCACCTGGTTGAAAATGACTTACAAGTTCGTGGCGCCCTCCATCGGTAATGCTGGAATTGAAAATGGTATTGGCCTACCTTTAGCCTTGATGACAGCTTCCACTCTCGTAGGCATACGTTCAATCAGGTGCTGGAAGGTTTCTTGGGGAATGGCAGCCCATTCTACACGGAGTGCTGCACTGAGAAGAGGTATCGATGTCGGTCGGTGACGCCTGGAACGAAATCGGCATTCCAAAGCATCCTAAAGGTGTTCTATAGAATTCGGGTCACTGTGCAGGCCAGTCCAATGAAGGGATGTTACTGACGTGTGACCACTGAGCCACAGGCCGTGCATTATGAACAATGCTCGAACGGTCTGAAAAATGCAATCGCCATTCCCGAATTGCTCTTCAACAGTGGGAAGCAAGAAGGTGCTTAAACATCAATGTAGGCCTGCACTGTAATAGTGCCACGCAAAACAAAAAGGGGTGCAAGCTCCCTCCATGAAAAACACGACCACCATAACACCAACGCCTCCGAATTTTACTGTTGGCACTGCACACACTGGCAGATGACGTTCACTGGGCATTCGCCGTACCCACACCCTGTCATCAGACGGATACATTGTGTACTCCATAGAACGTTTTTCCACTGTTCAATCGTCCAATGTGTACGCTCCGGGTGTGTGTGATGTCCTTAGGTTAGTAATGTTTAAGTAGTTCTAAGTTCTATGGGACTGATGACCACAGCAGTTGAGTCCCATAGTGCTCAGAGCCATTTGAACCATTTTGTAGGCTCCTTAAACCAAGCGAGGCGTGGTTTGGCATTTACCGGCGTGACGTGTCACATACGAACAGCTGCTCGACCATGAATTCCAAGTTTTCTCACGTCCCGCCTAACTGTCATAGTACTTGCAGTCGATCCTGATGCACTTTGGAATTCCTGTGTGATGGTCTGGATAGATGTCTGCCTATTACACATTACGACCATCTTCAACTGTCGGCGGTCTCTGTCAGTCAACAGACGAGGTCGGCCTGTACGCTTCTGGCCGGCCGCGGTGGCCGATCGGTTCTAGGCGCTTCGGCCCGGAACTGCGACTGCTACGGTCGCAGGTTCGAATCCCGCCTCGGGCATGGCCTAGATGTGTGTGATGTCCTTAGGTTAGTTAGGTTCAAGTAGTTCTAAGTTCTAGGGGACTGATGACCATAGATGTTAAGTCCCATAGTGCTCAGAGCCATTTGAACCATTTTTTCAGTGACACTCAATCACCTGACCACGTTCGACGTCCATGAGTCCCGCGGAGCGCCCCATTCTGCTCTCCCACGATGTCTTAATGACTACTGAGGTCGCTGATATGGAATACCTGGCAGTAGGTGGCAGCAGTATGCACCTAATATGAAAAACGTATGGTTTTAGGGGTGTCCGAATGCTTTTAATCACAAAGTGTATATTTTCGTTGTTCGAACTTCAAGTCGGGGACTGTTACAGTGTTGACATAACACTGTACATGTAATCATTTTTACAACAACGCGTGATATTCCACCTATACGTCGTCACAATGCACAACCATCTCACTGCCGCATTTCTGTTGCTCACATTCTTTTCAGCATTAGACAGTACTGAGAAATGTCATGTAGAATGCGCTAAAGAACTGTTCTCTAGGTAATCAATAAAAACGAAAGTGATGAACGACATCAAGGTATGGTAGCATACATATGGTGCTTCATAACATTGACATCGATACTAAAATGTAGACTTTCACGGCCGGAAATATCATGTCCATTGTAATTATCCGGGCTGTTATGCCGTGGTCGGTTGACGAATTCTGTGTCGATTCCCAACGTTTCGTCTCCGACTGCGGGAGACATCTTCAAGGGGGTCCGTAGCTCAATGGAAGGTCCAACACACCCACTGGCTCGCTACTGTAGCGTGCTAGTAGCGAGCCAGTGGGTGTGTTGGACCTTCCATTGAGCTACGGACCCCCTTGAAGATGTCTCCCGCAGTCGGAGACGAAACGTTGGGAATCGACACAGAATTCGTCAACCGACCACGGCATAACAGCCCGGATAATTATAATGGACATTGACATCGATGCATGGATGTTTCCAAGCCTTCACTATAGAAGTCCGTTAATGGTGTGGGGGCGAGGATCAGTTGGACGCCCGAAGATGATAGCAAGATATAGTTAACAGAATGCAATACTGTACATTTGTTGCTCATTAATACACAGTTGTCTTGTTTAAGGCTGCGAGTAGCCAGGCGAGCAGGCGAAGTTCTTTCAAGGCTGGTATGCTCTGAGGCCTGTGCGCCTCGCAGTCTGGGCCACCTCAGCCACGGGGCTGCACACACAGTGGCAGCTACGACACGGGAGGCTGCTGACCGAAAGCACTGATGGTGTTGCCTGCGTGGTCTCGGTGGCCATGAGCATGTATAGCAGGTTACCAGTACGCTCTCTTTGGCGTCGGTGATGGCACCGCAGGAAAGACACACATTAGCTACAAGTGGTGGCTGTAGCCATGAAGAGTTACGTCTGAGCGTCCCAGCAGCAACGCCGGTGTCTGCTCATGGATGCAGGTTGAAGGGGGTAGGGGGAGGGGGCTGAGGCGGTTCCTACTGTGCTCCACCATGAAAATGGTCGTTTCGCAGCTCAGCATGTACCACCAGCTAGGCCTCCAAGTGGTGTGGCGGTAGCGGGCACCAAAGTGTTCCTTGTGAGCGAAGACGAAGCGGCAGCAGCCCACAGCAGTCGAGTCCTTGAAGCCAGGCTGTCTGTTGCAGCACAGAAGTCATCGAAGCGGACCGTGAATGAAGCATCACACCTCCCACCTTGGGATTGGTTGGCTCCAAATGAGAACTGGGCTTTAGCCGGCCGCGGTGGTCTCGCGGTTCTAGGCGCGCAGTCCGGAACCACGCGACTGCTACGGTCGCAGTTTCGAATCCTGCCTCGGGCATGGATGTATGTGATGTCCTTAGGTTAGTTATGTTTAAGTAGTTCTAAGTTCTAGGGGACTGATGACCACTGCTGTTAAGTCCCATAGTGCTCAGAGCCATTTGAACCATTTTTGAGAACTGGGCTTTGCAAGTCGAAGTACTTGTACCGATCGGTCTAGGCCAATGACATTGTTATGTGGTAAGAATAACCGAAGGTGCCATAGTTTTCTGAAGCCTTCATCGTTCTGCACTGGGCTACAGTGTCACAACTCTTCTCATCACACTTTCAATTTTGTTGTTTCTGCAGCGTCTGTGTGCTGGAAAGCCACTCTTGTGTAAGACTTATGCATTGTTACTTCGGCGTGTGTGGTCAGAAGAATGACGTTATGCTCCCTTCTCTATTAGGTCGCTCTGACGCATAGGCTCCTTGGTCCTCTAGCTAGGGGGGGAGGGGGGTGGAGGAGTTGGCAATCAACTCGGTGATGTCCCCATGCTACTTGCAATATCGGCTGTTCTTCCTTGTTGGCGTTCCTGTCTAGATATTGCTTAGTGGACTGCCTTAGCTTCAGATATGGTGCTGATGCCGGCCAGGAAAAACTTTAAAGAATTTCACATCTCTCCAGAATCATGCTGAGGCACATCGAAACAGTAACTGTCAATTTGCCTTCTGTAATAAAGGTCACGATAAATACCCCCATTTACTGCAGTAATTAAGCCGAATGGTGGAACAAAACACAGAAAATTTTCTCAGTAGCTCATTCTCTTCTTCGAGGAGCTCTTTTTATTTGTGTTAAGAGGCGCCCTTTTGCGTTGAATAGATCTTTCATAAGATTAGATCATAAGATTAGATGGGTAGATCACATAACTAATGAAGAGGTATTGAATAGAATTGGGGAGAAGAGGAGTTTGTGGCACAACTTGACTAGAAGAAGGGACCGATTGGTAGGACATATTCTGAGGCATCAAGGGATTACCAGTTTAGTATTGGAGGGCAGCGTGGAGGGTAAAAATCGTAGAGGGAGAATGGCTCAAAATGGCCCCGAGCACTATGGGACTTACCATCTGAGGACATCAGTCCCTTAGAACTATTTAAACCTAACTAACCCAAGGACATCACACACATCCATGCCCGAGGCACGATTCGAACCTGCGACTGTAGCGGTCGCGCGGTTCCAGACTGAAGCGCCTAGAACCACTCGGCCACACCGGCCGGCGTAGAGGGAGACCAAGAGATAAATAAACTAAGCAGATTCAGAAGGATGTACTTTTGCAGTAGGTACTGGGAGATGAAGAAGCTTGCACAGGATAGAGTAGCATCGAGAGCTGCATCAAACCAGTCTCAGGATTGAAGACCACAACAACAACAACAACAACAACAACAACAACAGATCTCTCATGTGTTTTTTAATAGTACAAGTAGAAATAAAAATCTAAATCTGCAATCAGAAAACCCTCATGTTCTCGACAAACGGTGGGTGACATCATGAAAGTTAAGTGTCACGTCTTGATCCGTAGTTAATCGCACACTACCTCGTCCTTGTTTCAAAAAATAAAAAATAAACAAATAAAAAAAATTACTTACATGTCGTAGCTGTGTATGACGCTCCAGTTAGCTGTTGATCAGAACGTAATCGCGCTTTTTCCAAAAAGATAATAAGTTGCGTGAGATCTACCTTGTTGCGAGACTTCCTTCCTTCTGAATTCTTGATATTGTTCCTATGAACCACACCTTTATCTGGCTTGCGAGTTACTGGAGCACTGTGTAAAATCTTCAACTCAGAGAGGATATTGAGAAGCTATATTCTGGGAAGACGCAGTGACCACTATCGATAAGACAAGAGCTGGTAAATTGCTACAATTGCAAATTGGATTGCATAAATTCCTCAGAGATGATACGTTCGGACAGAAGGACTGGGAAGAGAACGGTGTAACTAACAGTTGCAGTTGCTCAGCAGACAACACGGGCAAGCGCGTTCTCTCTACCGCAAGTCGAACCCAGGTCCTTCCTAACCTGATACCCCCTTGCATCGGAGTACGGGATTTTTCGAAAACTAGAAAAAGCGCACATTCCTATGCAGGATGATAGATTCTTTTGGGACAGCTGACTCTATTGTTATACGACAGGAACTCACTGTGATAAAACTGTAAGCAAGCCACGACAAGTAGTTTACATAGCCAGTAGGAGGAGGCTACAATTTCCACCAACGCCATACTGTTATGTTTCGATTATTTGAAATAAAATATTGCTCATAAAATTAATTCTGGCCTATGGGAGCACCGATACAATTTATCCACGTGAACAATGGCTAATTTGTCATAACTTCTGTGACACGGGTCGTAAAACCGAAACGACCGCATCCATGTCTGCGTATTTAATGTGGAAACCACAGCTACCTATTTGTAGCTCCAGACAATTGATATTGCGTTGCAAACGTCGGGATACTAATTGGAGGTAGCGATATAATTTGTTATACACGTGAAATTCTGATATTGTGCAACTAATAATGCATACCTCTAATGACCTCTCAATAGGGCAGGCATGGGACAACGTATGAAAGTCTAGAATTACAAGCAAACGTACGTGTGAATCATTATGGAAAGCTCCATCATTAAATGCAGGTTTAGAGGGCACATCGGTTTTATTTTCGCATTTCATCACGAAATTATGTAAAAATATTATTGTCTATTGTATAAATTTGTATAAAAAATATTACGGGAATAGAAACTCCACATAATTTTCAATTTTGTATAAATTGGCCAAGTTCTCAGATCATGTTACAAGTAACTACTGAACAGATACAAAAATATTATGCATGATATTAGTGTGAAAACGTTATTTCCGAAGCACGTAAATGGAAGTAGAACTGATGGTGTATCTTGAATGTTGGAGTTTGACACAAGCATAAATATACAAAAAAAAAAAAAAAAAAAAATGATTAGCACATCTCTACGACGATAGATGAAACTCTGGGGTTACAAATAAGACTTAAAAGAAAATTAGTTGCGAGTGTTAATTCGAACGTTTGTATCGGAAAGCATTTATTAATTTGAGCAGTTATGATATTATTTACAGAACTGCTGTCTTTGCAGTCATATTTTCCATATATTTGCTTCCTAAAATTTTTCGGTTTACAGAGACTGTTATCTGGACTCAGAACTGATTGCAATTTCTTCAAGAATTTGTTGTTTGTCGGTGATTAAAACGCCTATTAATTTCAACAGGATAATATTCAGTGCACGGTCAAGGGCGATGAAGCTGAATTTAGGAACTGTAGATTGTTCTCACATTCTCACACTGTCTACTGCAGGTGTGAATTCTATTAATGATAAAGTTTTCTTAGAACACAAAGAGGGTATAGATCGTTTCCACTGACTTCCCCAGAATTCTGGATCTGATTTCCCAGTTACTGGATGTTCTGCGGTCTTCCTTACATTAATGATTTGTTACCTGCATCTATGCTACTACAGTATCAAATCAGCATTCTGCGCTTTAGTATGGAATTTATTATGTTCTGTGACTTCGTTAGTTTTGAGTATGCTATATTAACTATCGTGTATATAAATTCTACTACATATTAAACAGTAGTTACGGTGATATTTACAGATATACACTGAAGAGCCAAAGAAACTGGTACACCTGCCTGATGTCGTGTAGGTCCCCCGCGAGCACGCAGAAGTTACGTGGCACGGGCTCCACTAACGTCTGAAAGTGCTGGAGGGTACTGACACCATGAATCGTGAAAGCTGTCCATAAATCCGTAAGAGCACGAAGGGGCGGAGATCTCTTCTGAACATCACGTTGCAAGGAATCCCAGATATGCTCAATAATGTCCATGTCTTGGGAGTTTGGTGGCCAGGGGAGGTGTTTAAACTCATAAGAGTGTTTCTGGAGCTACGCTGAACCAATTCTGGACGTGTGGGTTGCGCATTGTCCTGATGGAATTGCCGAAGTCCGTGGGAATGGACAATGGACATGAATGGATCCAGGTGATTAGAGAGGATGCTTACGTACGTGTCATCTGTCAGAGTCGTATCTAGACGTATCTGGGGTCCCATATCACTCCAACTGCACACGTTCCACACCGTTACAGAGCCTCCGCCAGCTTGAACAGTCCCCTGATAACATGCTGGGTCCATGGATTCATGAGGTTGTCTTCATACCCATACACGTCCATGAGATACAATTTGAAATGAGACACGTCCGGCCAGGCAACATGTTTCCACTCATTAATAGTCCAATATCGGTGTTGGCGGGCCCAGGCGAGGCGTAAAGCTTTGTGCCGTACAGTCATCAAGGGTAGACGAATGGGCCTTCGGCTCCGAAAGCCCATACCGATGATGTTTCGTTAAATGGCCCAGCGTTGAAATCTGCAGAAATTAGCGGAAGGGTTGCACTTCTGTCACGTTGAACGGTTCTCTTCAGCCGTCGTTGGCCCCGTTCTTGCAGGATCTTTCTCCGGCCGTAGCGGTGTCGGAGATTTGATATTTTACCGGATCCCTGATATCCACTTCATTGCTACCTCGGAGATGCTGTGTCCCATCGCTCGTGCGCCGACTATAACACTACATTGAGACTCACTTAAATCTTGATAATCTTCCATTGTAGCAGAAATAATTGACCTAACAATTGCTCCAGACACTTGTTGTGTTACACAGGGTGGTCCATTGATCGTGACCGGGTCAAATATCTCACGAAATAAGCGTCAATCGAACTACAAAGAACGAAACTTGACTAGCCTGAAGGAGGAAACCAGATGGCGCTATGGTTGGCCCGCTAGATGGCGCTGCCATAGGTCAAACGGATATCAACTGCGTTTTTTTAAATAGGAACCCCCATTTTTATTACATATTCGTGTAGTACGTAAGGAAATATGAATGTTATAGTTGGACCACTTTTTTCGCTCTGTGATAGATGGCTCTGTAATAGTCACAAACCCATGGCTCACAATTTTGGACGAACAGTTGGTAACAGGTAGGTTTTTTAAATTAAAATACAGAACGTAGGTATGTTCGAACATTTTATTTCGGTTGTTCCAATCTGATACATGTACCTTTGTGGAATTACCATTGCTGAGATCGCATGCTGTTACAGCGTGATTACCTGTAAGTACCATATTAATGCAATAAATGCTCAAAATGATGTCCGTCAACCTCAAGCATTTGGCAATACGTGTAACGACATTCCTCTCAACAGCGAGTAGTTCGCCTTCCGTAATGTTCGCACATGCACTGACAATGCGCTGGCGCATGTTGTCAGGCGTTGTCAGTGGATCACGATGGCAAATATTCTTCAACTTTCGCCACAGAAAGAAATCCGGCGACGTCAGATCCGGTGAATGTGAGGGCCATGGTATGGTGCTTCGACGACCAATCCACCTGTCATGAAATATGCTAATCAATACCGCTTCAACCCCACGCGAGCTATGTGCCGGACATCCATCATGTTGGAAGTACATCGCCATTCTGTCATGCAGTGAAACATCTTGTCGTAACATCAGCAGAACATTACGTAGGAAATCAGCATACATTGCACCATTTAGATTGCCATCGATAAAATGGGGGCCAATTATCCTTCCTCCCATAACGCCGCACCATACATTAACCCGCCAAGGTCGCTGATGTTCCACTTATCGCAGCCATCGTGGATTTTCCGTTGCCCAATAGTCCATATGATGCCGTTTTACGTTACCGCTGTTGGTGAATGACGCTTCGTCGCTAAATAGAACGCGTGCAAAAAATTTGTCATCGTCCCGTAATTTCTCTTGTGCCCAGTGGCAGAACTGTACACGACGTTCAAAATCGTCGCCACGCAATTCCTGGTGCATAGAAATATGGTACGGGTGCAGTCGATGTTGATGTAGCATTCTCAACACCGTCGTTTTTGAGATTTCCGATTCTCGCGCAATTTGTCTGCTGCTGATGTGCGGATTAGCCGCTACAGCAGCTAAAACACGTACTTGTGCATCATCATTTGTTGCAGGTCGTGGCTGACGTTTCACATGTGGCTGAGGACTTCCTGTTTCCTTAAATAACGTAACTACCCGGCGAACGGTCCGGACACTTGGATGATGTCGTCCAGGATACCGAGCAGCATACATAGCACACGCCCGTTGGGCATTTTGATCACAATAGCCATACATTGACACGTTATCGACTTTTTCCGCAATTGGTAAACTTTCTATTTTAACACAGGTAGTGTATCACGAAGCAAATACCGTCTGCATTGACGGAATGTTAGGTGATACCACGTACTTATATGTTTGTGACTGTTACCGCGCCACCTTTCAAAAAGCGAAAAAAGTGGTCCAACTAAAACACTCATATTTATTGACGTACTACAAGAATATGTAATAAAAATGGGGGTTCCTATTTTAAAGAAACGCAGTTGATATCCGTTTGACCTATGGCAGCGCCATCTAGCGGGCCTACCATAGCGCCATCTGGTTTCCCCCTTCAAGCTAGACGAGTTTCGTTCTTTGTAGTTTTTTCGTTTGATGCTTATTTCGTGAGATATTTGACCCGGTCACTATCAATGGACCACCCTGTACAAGCGTTGCCGATAGCAGCGCCGTATTCTACTTGTTTACATATCTCTGTATTTGAATATGCATGCCTGTACCAGTTTCCTTGTCACTTCAGTGAGTACACTATTAGATCACGTAACTCCCTTTACGCACAACGATCGGATTCTGAGTGTGTAAGACTCTTTTCTGACAGCTTCTTTGAATACATAAACGTAGTCAGCAGCTGTTACTCTAAGGGAGATAACAGTTCACAGGTAGTAAAATAATAATGTCAGCTACGTCTACTTTGCTCGCTACAAAACGCAAGGTGCCTTAAAATCTTCCGTTGGTTATAATCTTTAATTCTGTATGCTATGCAAAAATAGAGTTCCGAAAGTTGTGCCGGCCGTTGTGGCCGAGCGCTTCTAAGCGCTTCGGTCCGGAACCGCGCTGCTGCTCGGGTTCGAATTCTGTCTCGGGCATGGATGTATGTGATGTCCTTAGGTTGGTTAGGCTTAAGTAGTTCTAAGTCTAGGGGACTGATGACATCAAATGTTAAGTCCCATAGTGCTCAGAGCCATTTGAACCATTTGAACCGAAAGTTGTGGAAATCACAATATTTCAGTAACGTGTACGTAATGTGACTGTTTCTGTGTGCAGGAAAACGAAACATTTGAGAATTCAGGAAAACCCTCTGTGTGTCAACTGGTATCAAGAGACTGGCTTAACCAATAACATGGTAGTTGGTAAAGAACGGAGAGCAGCAGTTCCATTACAAGGTCGCTAAGTCACCAGAAGTTTAAGGTTATAGGGTCTTACAGAAAATTAGCCTTCTAAGCGCCTCTGACATAAAGAGCAAATTGTTTAGTATTTGCTGCTAAATGAGGGAATGCTTTCCTAGGAAATCGTAGTCTACATGTTTTCACGTCTTGAAGAAGATATTGACATGCTCGACATTTGTTACTCCTCCTCCTCTTATCAATGGTGTAGAGAACTGATGCGATGCACGTCTCGGTTCAGTGTCCCTCGAACAGTCCATAAGTGAACGCATGATTCGCCTTTACGTGTGAGAAAATTATCAGACTGTACGTATTTTCATAATGTGTCATCAAAACTTAAGTCCATCTTGATAAGTTGCATTTATCGTAATTCTCCAGTTCCTGAAGATCGAGCAGAAGTTCTATTTGTCGTATCTCATTCAGCTGTGGAGTTCCGCGCATGCTTTGGTGCGACGTTTCCTAAACGCAGAAGCGACCTTGATGGCTTAGGAGTTTTTCATTTTCCCTTTCGTAATACAGCTACAAAGACAAATTCTACATTACACACCAGTGTCACATACTGAAATACTGGAAAGAAATTATATTCACAGTCACTGCATCAATGTCACCTGTGGTAATGATTACTACTACTTTGGGACATACTAATACCCATTAGCGTTTGTTGTTCACTAAGGGCTGCTAACACAGCTGTATAAAATTTTTCACTAGCTCTCGTTTTTATGTGAAAATTAAAGTATGTGATCGGGGAAAGATAATTTGACACTATGTTCTACTTGAATCCTGTTTCGTGAACGTAAAGATATATTAATTAAGAACCAAAAATACGCGTAATGTCATTTTGTTTATTGAAATTTACATTAAAAAAACCAAACTATATCTTGTATAAAAGTTTGTATGCTTCTTACTGTGTCCTTTCATTGAAATACATGCCATGATAACGTGCGCGAATTCGTACCAGTTATATTCCATCACACCATTCTCTCACATTTTCAAGTCGTTCCTTTCGCTCAGTAGTTGTGGCCCTTCCCTCTCCCACCTTTCGGTCGCCGTATTTGTCTAGGAGAGAGCCCCTTTATGACCAGCTCAGTGTGCTGGACAGGCAATCGATCGTGTGGCGTGCAATCAGGCGCAAGTTCTCCAGGCCCTGGGAGACAGCAGGGGGGCACCAAGGTGGCGCTTTTTCGCCGTTGTTTTCACTTCTGCCCTATTTTCAGGTACCAGGAACTGATGTTCATTTCCTCTTTACCATCATCTTGAATTTCTGACATGGCAGTGATTTATTTATTTTTTCAGTCATACGATGTGTTTGTGTTTCGTTCCAAAAAATGGTTCAAATGGCTCTGAGCACTATGGGACTTAACATCTATGGTCATCAGTCCCCTAGAACTTAGAACTACTTAAACCTAACTAACCTAAGGACATTACAAAACACCCAGTCATCACGAGGCAGAGGAAGTTTCGTTCCAGTCCACTACAAAAATATACGTTTCATTTAACTAACGATTGTTTATTGAAAAAATTTTTAACAAGATTTAAAAGAATAGACTGGAACAGAAAATGATACAAGGCTGCCCACGGAGTTATGTTCGCTGATGTGTCGTTCCGTTACAGATTTTGGGTCTTGTTTTCGTTTGATCCCAATACAGTACCAAGATGGAATGCATATATCATCAATCTACTATCGCGGAAGGACGAAAGATACCATAAGCAAATTGGTCCAAGGGAAGAAAGCTTTCTGCAATTGTTGTATCAGATATTGGAAAGGAAAAGGGGAAGGAGTTTCTGAAATAGTACGTCCGGGGCATAGCACTGTGTAGGAATGAAACTCGAACCATCTGAAATACGGACGAGAAGAAACTGCAAGCATTGGAAATATGCCCCCTTTTTACAAAATGTTATAAGCCGACAGATAAGGTAATGAGTAAGAACTGAAAAGAATAGTTGAAGAAAAAGCTGGTAGTAAATATGAAGCCTTTAATGATAAGAAAAGATAATCATACTACAAATGGAACTGACAACCAGTAAAGAATGAATAGATATGAGGTTGAGACAATAAATAAGTCGCAAACTGGGACAGAGACATCAGAGACGCGTATGCGAGCCTGAAATTTATTTTTCTTTTCAGCACACTCCGCTGGTAAACTTAAACACTTACAGTTAGCCCGTCGTTTGACAAGGCGTTAAGTACCTGCACATAGAATTATTGTGGCAGTGTTTGCGTCTAACTAGTGAGCTGTCGGAATATAACAAATTTACTTGCTTTATTTAATTGCTGCAACCCACAAGACCGATGTGTCCTGGAAATAGGGAAATCACTGGGTAACCAGGGAGGCAGAATGCCTCTCGTTTGTGTCTTTTTCGCCCTTTGTTGAATTGATGTATCCAATAGAACACAAATTTCAATTAAACACATTTCCAACCCGACGAGGGACGAATTTAGCTATGGACATTCTCTACACAGAATCACTCGGCTCACAAAACGTCGCGTTGTTCCAGTCAGGTTCATACTCATAGCATACCTGTCACGTTAGTCTGAATGCATATCATTAAGCAATGGTCGCGCTATACTCTGTATCGGCTGCGTTCCACGCGACGTATGCTGCCATCTGCTAGACACGTGTAGACGTGGAGTTTAAAATGATATGTGGCATTTCAGCTTTTGCGACTTATTTATTGATTCATCCTCGTACTTCAATAACATCCTTTATCTTAGAATTTCTCTTACTTAAATTTCTTTACTACACACGCAGTTCCGTAATCTATATCTGCTCACGTGTGAGGGTGAACGCAACTTGAGAAGATACACAATACCTCTCTCGCAACAGCAGTGGTCACCTAAAATGTAGTCATCATATATTGCAGACATTATTTAATGGGGTTAATTGAACAATAGGACTTGATCAGACTACGAAATGAGAACAGGAATAATCTTTTACCTTTGTTTTATTATCATAACTTAACGTTGCAGATTGAGTATACTGCCTTTAAAAAAAATTGAACTACACTTCAGAATGACCGTGGGCTGGCGCGCAGCGATTACAAAGAAGTGGTTAGTATGGCGTTGCAGTCGCTCTGGTCTGTATGCATACACTGATTCGATTGCGGAAGGTGCCACAAGGCCGTTGTAAACTATTCTGCGGCAGGGTATCCGACACCTGTTGTGACTGGTCCTTGATATCGTGGCCACTGACATTGGGACAGAGTTGATGGCCAACGAGGGCGCACACGTGATCTATCTGGGACAGATCTGGTGATCTTTCTGGCCGCTAGAGTACCTCATCATAACGCAAAAAGTTCACTGAGACACAAACATGGGGGACAAGCATTGTCCTGTTGGAAAATGGCACCGCCATATTGTCGCATGAGAGGTAACATCTGACGACGCGTGTCCACAACTCGTGGTGTATTGGCTAGCGTTGCTGCTTCTGATCACGGGGTCTCGGGTAATATTCTCGGCCTGGCTGGGGATTTACTCTGCCAAGGGACTGGGCGTTTGTGTTATCATCAATATCATCATCATCATCATTCGTGACAGTGGCTAGATTGTGTTTTGAAAAAAAACTTGGAATTCGTAAAAAATGGGATTTTGTCCGGGCGCTGATGACGACGCAGTTGAGCGCCCCACAAATCCAACATCATCATCATCACCTGACGACGCACGATGTACGCGGTGTTCCCTTGGACCGCCAGAGTTTCTTCAATAATGCCACGCCGTTCATCAGCAGTTAATGCTTCCCCCGACGGTACCACCCCACATGCAGTCGTTTGTGTTGCTGTGTTGACATTACCTTACGGATTGGACAGTAATTCCACAGACCGGCTGCTGCTAATCTTCGACCAATAGTGCGAGGCGACACAGAACGTGCAGCGAGCTCATTACTTGTTCTCGCAAGAAAGCTTCACATGTGAAGGAGTTCCCATAAGCTTGGTGCACAGTACGGAAGTCCTCCCTTGTAGCGGTCGGACCTGGTCAACCAGAATCCTAACGACCCTGCTCTCACGCTCTTATGCAGACCAACGTTGGGTCTCTGTCACCTCTGAGTGCTCCCAAAACCTTGACATTGCACAATTCGACAAGCCGACCAAATGCAGAGCCACAATGAGGCTCCTTAAAAGTCCTGTCAGATGCTGCTAACGCTGTCTCGCACGAGCTTGTGGCACCTCTGTGTCCTTCACAACAACCACTGAAGATCTAATCCTGGTAACATCCCTTATAAACCCAGTCATATCTGGTAGAAACACTGGACACGAACAATGCACTCTGTTGTCCGTTATACCAGTGACAAAGACTTGCAATTCTAATCGTTTACATACTCCCCCCTCCCCCCCCCCCCCCTCGCGTACGTACGTCTACGAAGTTACACTGACATCTGATCGTGTCCTCTGGGTGCACCGATAATTTTCGATGTAATAAAATAGCAATTTCTGGACCAGCAGACAGAAACCGTAGTATACCAAGACGACTGTTAACTCAATAATGAAATTAAAACAAGCGCCGGCGTGTATATTGACGCAAACAATATAACAGCTTTGTCGTCACGGCTAGCAATACTAATTACAAAGGTATAAACCTTACATATTATAAAAATCGATGGACGTATGTGTGTATGTATGTTCCATATCTCCTGCTATGCCCCTACACTGATTTCAGCCAAACTTGGTACATATATATCTCTTACTGTCAGGTAACAATCGGCATGGAGTTAAGTACAGCATATCCTTCATTGTTAAGGAGATACGACATCATAAATAATGTGCTACATGAATATCTGCCGCATCATGTTTGACGTTTAAATTTATTAATTCTGTGCTACTAATTTTCGCAATAAATTTGGCAGACAGTATCCTGATATGCCGCTAAATGCACCTACAAAATTGTATCATGATACCATACCTAATTTAGGAGATACGAGGTCGTAAGTACTGAGATCCGTGAAAGACAATGGGATCATACACGACATTTTAATTTTTTTTCCTTGTAACTCTATTCGCAATATACAGTATTTGACACACAGTATTCACTTATTCCGCTGAATGTACCCACACAAACATATCGCAAGGCACATAATGCAAGAGATATGGCGTCATAAACACTGAGATGCGTGAAAAATTGCGCGCATCATGCCCGAAGTTTCAACACATATATCGTTTACTACTAAGATACTTCTACGGTCGAGTCAAAGTAAGGAAATCCCCGATGCCTGGCAGCGCTTTTCCCAAGGAAAAGCGCAAGAGCTATTCTTGGAATCAGGCCCAGTCGGTGGCGGAGCCCGCGACAGGCATAAAATGCTGACAGCAGCACAGCTGACGCAGCTGACACGGAGAGTAGTTGAAGGCAGGTGGGAGTGACGGCTGCGGCCATGTGAGGGATCCTGGTAGCTCTGTGGAGGAGTGAAACGCCTTTGTCTACAGCTACGTTTGTATTCTGATATCACTGCAAAGTTCTCGGCCATAACTTTTTTGAACCACATGATACGCTTTCTTCCCATTCTGTTGTTAGTCTACTTTCTTCTTTATAGCCTCTAAGGAACCAGTATATAGGGAACCATAGATTCCACCTGGCAGCCAGTTTGTCACGGTGTGTCTATTTCACTGTCCCGCAAGTACTATCGGACTGCGACCAACTGCGTAGGTCTTCGTGTGCACTAGTTTCACACAATATGGATCCTACGAACTAGAGTACTGCTGCAGTATAGGTCAGGCACGTGCTTTGTAAGAATCTCTAAGCAGGCGAACTGCAGTTTTTCTGTGTTCTACTAACTAGCCGTAGCTTGTCATTTACTTTATGTATCGCTATCCCATGACTTTTGTCACCTCAGTGTAGAAGCCTGGTGGCTATCCCAATTCCTTCGTGGCTCTTTGCTGCCAGCATACACAGGGCCAACATTAATAACGTAGACAAATTGCAGGGACGAATTCCTGTCTGGAAATGGAGGAAGAAAGGTCCTATGAACGTATGTGCGGAAATGCATCGCTGCCACGGTAGACGGCGCTGACGAATTAAAGTTCCTCTGACCGCGTACTATGTGATCCTTGTGTGGGATAGGCTGCGTTATTGACGCGCGTACTGTAAGCAGCAGAATGGTCCGGTATTCATGTCGGAAACAAGCCGAGATGGAGTCTGTGTACGGGCAAGCAGATGGAAACGGTCGATATGCAGCGCGATGCTACAGCATATTGAGGCGAACCCTAGTACGAGCTCCAAATCTGGTGTACGCGCCGTCCACCACTTCCCTCCATGTTCGTCTGCCTGAAAGAACCCATGATCACACAGACGCCCAAAAAGGGCTTGAAATGTTCTGTGATGTGGCTGGGATCTGTGAGGGCACTTGTTTTGGTATAGGCCTGCTGCCTCTCGACCGTTCCCATTCTGGTTGGCAGTTCACAAACACCATCTCAGCTTGTTTCCGGCATGGATATCAGTACATTCTGCTGCCTACAGTACGCTGCGTCAATAACGCAGCCTGCAACACACAATGAACACACAGCACGCGGTCAGAAGAACTTCTAATCGTCAGCGCCATCTGCCGTGGTAACGATGCATTTCCGGACATATGTTCATATGACGTTTCTTCCTCCATTTCCAGACTGGAATCCGTCTCTGCAGTTTGTCAGTTATATTAATGTTTACCATGTATTGAGCGCTCTGACGGCCCATGTTCTTTTCTTTTCCTTCAGGCGTGGCTATTAGGAAGGCTTGTCGCCAAAAATAAAGTTCAGAACATCACCGACCCTCTAAAGTTCAAACCGTTTTCCTTATTATATTTTAAGGAAGAGTTAAAGATGTAAATAAACAAATGTCGTGTGACTAGGGCCTACCGTCGGATAGACCGTTCGCCGGGTGCAAGTCTTTCGATATGACGCCACTTCGGCGACTTGCGTGTCGAAGGGGATGAAATGATTATGATTAGGACAACACAACACCCAGTCCCTGAGTGGAGCAAATCTCCGACCCAGCCGGGAATGGAACTCGGACCCTTAGGCCGTCGCGCTGACCACTTTTTTTTTCAGTATAGTTCGCTGCGTTTCGTGTGGGCGGACGTCACACGACATCCGTTCAAGTTCATCGTTGATTTCTTGACTCAGTTTTTTTTTTAAATTACAGAGAGCACGCAGCTCTCTGGCCCAACACGCTGAGCTACCCGAGGAAGGACTGGTACCACTCAGCTACCGGGGGCCGACAGTTAAAGATATGACTTGAAGAGATGAAATGTACACGTACAGATTTCTATGTAAAAATTTTGAAACCAGTGTTGTCTTTCCAAACCTTCAGTCACTTAATACATTAGTGTTACTGACGTTCAGTTGTTGGTAGACTGGAAGAAAAGTAGAAAGATCATTCGTGAATATGGAGCATTGAATGGTTCTTCTTACCGTGGACATTATACTGCTACTGTTATTACGCTATATATTGATTAACACAGTCAAATAGGACATCATTGTTTCGACTTCAAACAGTTCTGCCAAAGGAACGACCATAAAAACGCAGGAAATCGTAACTAAAAGCCCCATGTGTGAAGGTGTCCGAGTGTATCACACCTCCATGTAGCACTGAAAATCTTCTCAGTGTTGAAAACATATTATGATGGCCGGCCGGAATGGCCGAGCGGTTCTAGGCGCTTCAGTCTGGAACCGCGTGACCGCTACGGTCGCAGGTTCGAATCCTGCCTCGGGCATGGATGTGTGTGAAGTCCTTAGGTTATTTAGGTTTAAGTAGTTCTAAGTTCTAGGGGACTGATGACCACAGCAGTTAAGTCCCATAGTGCTTAGAGCCATTTCAACCATTTCATATTATGATGATAAACTCACGCTGATGTCTGGCCATTAGAGTCATCTGGTATGAACCCGACAGAACACACCCGGGACGCTATTTGTGCGCCAGTTCCGCGCCTGTAAATTATCTGTCAGTAATTTATTGAAATTGCGTGACCTGTGTGTAGACACCTGTTGCTACATATTTCCTAAAACCTACCGAGGACTTGTAGAATCGATGCCGTGATAAATAGCTGCTGTAGTGCGTTCCAAAGGTGGGCCAATATGCCGTAAAACAGACCGTCATAATGTTTTGGATCATCATTGCTATATTTCTAGAAACCTAAATCAACAAGTAGCCTAGTAACACTTATCACACACTAGTTCTGTGTCAGACCTACCCACACTGATCAAATTAAGGGATTTTCTTCTTTTTTTAGTGTTGTTGGCCCAGAGTATTGTAGAATACGAACGTCCGACAGCACATTGTACTGCGAAGCTGAACTATAAATAAACTAACGGTTATTTCTCGCTCGCTCTTGGTTGATTGATAACGACTACGCAATTCGAGGAAGTAATTCAGCATCATTACCAGTGACTCAGGGCTCTGCCTTGATGGAGCCTATCTTCGGGTACGCTGAAATTTCGAAACAATTGGTGCTTGCTGAGATGTTCTAGCAGAAAATAACACGTCTGTTCGTGCAGAATTTCATACTGTCATGTCGGCACAGTGGCAAGAAATGTTTCCGTACAAGAAGCATGAAGTACGCAGAAAGCTTTATTTGAACATCCTCATTTGAAACACCGAGGGTGAATGTTAATTTCTTTCTCCAGAGGCAGTAAATCGTCCTCCTTTTCTCGGAAATGATAAAAAGCTTTATATATGAGCCGCTATAGTCAACAGACTACATTCCGTGTGGGATCAACGAGAAGCACTGGCTGCCTTTTTAACCCTAACGGTCTCGTCGAAAGCCTGCAAAATGAACAAAAACGTGTTTCGCTACCAAACATCACGTATCACTTACTTTATGGAGAAAACCATACATAAGTTATATTTGCAATCAGATTTTCGTGGTACGGCAGGTGACACAGCTTTTTGATTAACGTATCTTGCAAACTGTTAATTACTTCTTGTTTACTGCAGGAATATTTTTTGCGTCTGTGGACAAATTTGTGCGGAAGATGTCAGTACAGTCTTTGATCAGAGATGTAAGCTATCTTCAGTGACTCGCGAATTGGCCTATGTTTAGATCTGAGACACATTAATAGTAAATTTTCATAACTTGTAATATGTTTCTTCTTTACTCACTTACTTATCGTTTTTTGTCAGGGTTGATAAGCATACATTAAAAGTTTAAAGTCATACGAACCTTACGCATGTAACTGAAACAGTCTGCTACTGTCGTGATTATCTAAGGGGAATGGCTAAAGGAAGGTGAAGCCTCGATTAGGCGACAAGGTGTTAGTCGTCCACCCCTCATAACAGAACTTTTAGGTTGCAGGCTTGTCGCTCCGTAATGCAGAATAGGTGGCTATCTGTGCCAGTGTGACGATAGACTGCAATGCCGGTGTACGCACAAGCGCCTCGGAAAACACTGTTCAGCTTTGATTGTGGAACATAATGCCATGGAGCAAAGGTCCCCAACGTGTTTCCACGTTGACGCAACGACATTGCGAGATAAGACTGCAGTGTGCGCGGGATCTGCAAGACAGGGCTGTGGATCAACGGAAACGTGTCGCCTTGTCTGATGAATCACACTTATTACTCCAGTCGATAGTTGTGTCCAGCTACTCTGTCATTCAGGCGAACGGGTTCTCTAAATGTGCACCGTGCTACGGACTCAGTATTAGGCTATGGGGGACATTCACTTGGGCCTCCATGGAACCTCTAGTAGTTATCGACAACACCATAACGACTGTAGACTACGTGAACATTATTGCGGACGATCTATATCTATCCGTAATTGGTATCTTTTGCGACGGCGATGGTATCTCCCAGCAGGATACGAAGCGTATTCAATAAGTAATGCAACACATTTTTTTCTTGAGCAGGTCGGTTTTATTCAAGATTCCGAAACTTCTTATTATTCTCCTCTCTTCTGGCTAAAAGACCCCATCTTTTAACATAATCTCCGTTCAATGTGACGGTCTTACCCCACCTTACTGGCAGGGCCTGTATGTCCACAAGGTACCACTCTATTGGTCGAGATCGGAGCGAACGCCTCGCTGTAACAGTAGCATCCCCACATCCACGTATTGCTTCCCGCGGAGTGTATCCTTCGCGGTGTCAAACAGGTAGAAGTATGAAGGTGCGAAATCCAAGCTGTAGGGTAGACGGGGAAGAACAGTCCATTGAGGTTTTCTGGGATGGTCTCGGATGCGCAGACATGTGTGAGGCCTCGAGTTGTCATCGAGAAGGAGAAGTTAGTTTGCATTTTAGTGGCGAAGAACACGCTGAGGCTGTTTCTTCAACTTCCTGATGGTAGTACAATGCACTTTTGAGTTGCTCGTTGTACCATGAGAGAGGACATCAAGAGAATAAACCCTTCAGAGTCCCAGAAGACCGTTGCCGTGACTTAACCAGCTGAGGGTTGTAATGGTTCTTTATTTACGTGACCATTACGGCACTCCAACCCCAGTTCTCGATACCAGTGACATCGTACTACTTTTCTGCGAAGTAACAGACAAATTTTTGTGACAATATTCACATTTGGTTTTATTAATGTATAGGTACTCCGATGTATCAATGTATTACAGTGATATGGTTCATGTGTGTATTCATTTCTGTGAGACTGTCATAATCTTTGACTTACTTGTAACGGTTTTGGCGTGAATGCGCACAGAGCAGTCTTTGTTTCACTTTGCAGAGGTTAAGTTGTTATTTCGCTTTGTAAAATAACAGTCAAGTCTTGTGTTTGGTTAAAGTGGAAATTAAATATATGAAGATTGATACAAAACTGTTGATGATGTGACAATTAAGAAGAAGTATGTGAATTTACAAGAAGTTTAGTAAAAATGTTGATCGTGAACACCAAGTCAAAAATTATTTCTACCATACCATTGTTCTGATCTGGCATTGTTTGATCATTAAGAATTTCCTGAAAAACGCATTTGTTAGGTCTTCAAATATTGCTAAAATACAGATCTGGACCTTATAGCAGTCAAAGTGGAATCATCCTAGAATCAACACGATGAGCCATAACAACTTCGACGATATCTACGTGGGAATCCATTCAAGATAAGTGACAAAGTTAATGACTTTTTTACAGTGACTTAATTAGTTCCATTCTGACGATACCATCCACAGTCAATAACTTTGTTGTTGCCCGATAAAGCGAACATATGCTGCGTGAGCAACATTATTAATCTGATTTCTAACCTACTTTACAAGTGGTGGTATTGTTAGAGGGTGCAGCTTTGAACTTTTTCTTCGGAGGAGAGGAGGTTTGGAAACACTCGATGGATTCCCGTTTTGCTGACGGTTGAAGGTGATGAACCAATGTTTCATCGCCTTTGACGACGTTGGACAAAAAATAGTGACGATCAGCCTCTTAACGTGCAAGTAATTCTGCACAGATGGTAATTCGTTGGTCTTCATAGTCTTCTGTTAGGCTCCGAGAAACCCAGAAGGCACGCTCATTTGAATACCCCAACTGTTGGACGAGTGCGTCTCCACAACCAACAGAAATTTACAGTTCAGCAGCGAGGTGTTTGATTGTGACCCGTCGATCACGTCGAATGAGAGTGTCTGCACGTTCCAATATTGCAGGAGTTACAGCTGTGTGCGGCCGGCCGGCAAGTGAGAGATCGGACAGATTTGTGCGACCTTGTTGCCATGATGACAGGCGCCTTGCGCAGCTCGTCTTGCTTTTGTTCACTGCCAGGTCTCCGCTGACATTGTGCTAACGCTTACGAATAGTTGCGCTGCTCTGGTTTTCCGGCAAAAACCTCAATGAAAACTCTCTGCTTCGAACACACCTTCGTCACAGACCTCATTTTGAAGGCTATGTATAGCGCCGCCACCTATCGGGCCTTCATGAAACTACAGAGGCTGAGCCGGGAATATCCCACGATGCCCCATAAAGAAATCCGCATTATTTCAACTGAAAGTGGTCGAGAAAAAAAAATGGGTTGCATTACTTGTTGAACGCCCCTCGTAGAAGTCCTGTTACAAGGCCAGAATGGTGGTGCAGTGGTTTTAGAAGCCTGCTAGTGAACTAACATATTCGGCTGAGCAGGACGTGATGCGACTCATTTGGCACGCTGTCAAGAGTCAGCTCTGCGCCCAAAAACACGAGCCCACAGTTTACTGGAATTCTTGAGGTGTGCCACATCTTTCCGTAAACGTGCCAAGGACTTGTCGATTCCATGACACGAAAAATCGCGGCTGTATTGCGTTCCAAAGGTGGACCAACAGAGTGGTCATAATGTTTTGGCTCATCTGTGAAACTTCCAAACGGATTCATCCACACATCCTCTCTATCTGACCACTTGCTGCGAGGCTCAGCGAGTAAGTAATGGATTACTGATCTGATGGTCACCCACATAGAGCGCTGCAGAGTGATGGAAGAACAGAATATTAAAATTCTGTTCGTAACTGAGTGGAAGAGTTTGTGTTATGTACGCATGGTGATCGTTATATCTTTTGAATGAAGAATATACCGCGTGATCTAAAAGTCAGTATAAATTTGAAAACTTAATAAACCATGGAATAATGTAGATAGAGAGGTACAAATTGACACACATGCTTGGAATGACATGGGGTTTTATTAGAACCATCCCATATTGCTAGAGGCGTGAAAGATGTCTTGTGCGCGTCGTTTGGTGATGATTGTGTGCTCAGCCGCCACTTTCGTCATGCTTGGCCTCCCAAGTCCCCAGACCTCAGTCCGTGCGATTATTGGCTTTGGGGTTACCTGAGGTCGCAAGTGTATGGTGATCGACCGACATCTCTAGGGATGCTGAAAGACAATATCCGACGCCAATGCCTCACCATAACTCTGGACATGCTTTACAGTGCTGTTCACAACATTATTCCTCGACTACAGCTATTGTTGAGGAATGATGGTGGACATATTGAAAATTTCCTGTAAAGAACATCATCTTTTCTTTGCCTTACTTTGTTATGCTAAGTATTGATATTCTGATCAAATGAAGCGCCATCTGTTGGACATTTTTTGAACTTTTTCTATTCTTTTGGTTCTAATAAATCCCCATGTCATTCCAAGCACGTGTGTCAATTTGTACCTCTCTATCTACATTATTCAGTGATTTATTCAGTTTTCAAATTTATACTGACAGATTTTGATCACCCAGTACTTGGGTTACAAAGTGAAGTAGTGGATCAGAACCTTCGCATAAGAAATTTGTTAGAAAAAAATATTTTTGTCGATACGAGATATTAACGTTTCATTTGGAAAATTAGTGAATTAACTTCTTATTGTTGCTACAAGACTATGACGACAAAGCACAAACTGAAAAATGCAAACTACATCCTAGATCAGACGGTCATAGAAGTCAAATTGTTGATTTAATACATTTTATGTCAATGTTTTTACGCAAAAGTACAGCAACGACATTTCACGTGTGCCACACGTTGCTCGTGTGATACAGTATTTGGATGCTGGTTCCGCTTACAGACAGAAAATTTTGTTGTTTCGTCCTAAGCTTGTTTTGATTCCGGCCCCGCTTAACCCTAGAACTCTAAATTGTTACTAAACCATAGTAAATTTTACTACTCCATATTGTATTCAAAGGAAGTCATAATTTATGATGTATACACTAGTTAATTATAATTATAAGGTCTCGAATGGTATCTCACATATAAAATGTCCCATTTTACACCCTTTGGTGACAGTATAAGAATGGCAAGAAACCCGCATTGATACCAATTGCAATCGTAAATTTCATGAGGATTTAATAACCTAAGGTTAACGTACATGCATCGATCTTATGTCCGGCGGCCCCTTCCTACACGTTTTCAAATTTCCACGCCTCATTTGCACACTTGACATTCTGTGCACAGATACACAGCGCCTTACTTGACAATCGGTGCTTGTGTTTGCTAATGATCCTGTGAGTATCCTCTTTCCTGAGTCGAACAGCAGCTCGATAAGCCACAAAGATCGTTTTTGTCCGTAGAGCTTTAACCTGACCTTCTCTTTCAGAAAACTGCTCGCTACTTTAAAAACCAGACAAAACGTTCTGCTTTAATTGCCCTCCGCTCTCTCATTAAAAGGCTACTGGTAGAAAGATCAATTCGGGTTATCCTAATTGCTGCTAAAAATGGATCCACTACATGCGGAAGTGCTATGTACAAACGTCTCTTGGTTGTTTCGGCTGCTCATTAACAGAAGAAATATATAGCGCACGCAAAAAGGCCCGCGCCATTCTTTGGCTGCTTGTTTGCAGGAGATAACATGACATTACAGGCAAATTGGCGTCCATGTCACGATGCACATTTATAGTTTTTCGTATATTCCCGCTACTATTTAGGGGCGTTTTCGACTGAATACCATTCCTGATACTGCGTCACCTAATATTACAATTTAATGGGTTTTCTTTGTTTTGAAATGTCCATGGCTAGTGAGGATTTCATTTCACCTGCTTATGTATTGTAATGAGAATTAGTCGTCGACACTCACCGAAACAAAAGTGATGGACCATCTAAGTATTTAATTCAGCGTAACTTGTTTTCATGATCAATTACTATTCCTTGCAGCACTCCGTGGGAAATGTAAGCTGCGTCAGTCTTGACCAGAAAGGAAAAGTTAATGGTCGCCTAACACAGTCTAGACGAAGCAAAGTTGTATAGTACAGGAAGCAATTACGGGTCAAGTTGACAGAAATGGAGTCTACCAGATGAATATCCGTGGGACTACATACTGATCACAAAACGTCGCGAGAGATGCGCTTGAGATAAATAGACGATACGGAGCACAGTATCTGATTTATCCAAGGTTTGTGGACAATCTTGGGTTTCACTCTGTCGTCTAGTAACAAACATGCTGATAGTCTTTTACGAGGGTGTGCTGAAAAATAATGTCTCCGAATTTTCTATTCTGTTCGCAATATCAGTTGAAATATTACATGTCATGCATATTATTCAGATGGCAGTTATAAGAGTCGAGGCGCATGAAAGGGAAGCAGTGGTTGGGAAATGAGTGAGACAGGGTTGTAGCCTCTCCCCGATGTTATTCAATCTGTATATTGAGCAAGCAGTAAAGGAAACAAAAGAAAAATTCGGAGTAGGTATTAAAATTCATGGAGAAGAAGTAAAAACCTTGAGGTTCGCCGATGACATTGTAATTCTGTCAGAGACAGCAAAGGACTTGGAAGAGCAGTTGAACGGAATGGACAGTGTCTTGAAAGGAGGATATAAGATGAGCATCAACAAAAGCAAAACGAGGATAATGGAATGTAGTCAAATTAAATCGAGTGATGCTCAGGGAATTAGATTAGGAAATGAGACACTTAAAGTAGTAAAGGAGTTTTGCTATTTAGGGAGTAAAATAACTGATGATGGTCGAAGTAGAGAGGATATAAAATGAAGACTGGCAATGGCAAGGAAAGCGTTTCTGAAGAAGAGAAATTTGTTAACATCGAGTATAGATTTGAGTATCAGGAAGTCGTTTCTGAAAGTATTTGTATGGAGTGTAGCCATGTATGGAAGTGAAACATGGACGATAAATAGTTTAGACAAGAAGAGAATAGAAGCTTTCGAAATGTGGTGCTACAGAAGAATGCTGAAGATAAGGTAACTAATGAGGAGGTATTGAATAGGATTGGGGAGAAGAGAAGTTTGTGGCACAACTTGACTAGAAGAAGGGATCGGTTGGTAGGACATGTTTGAGGCATCAAGGGATCACAAATTTAGCATGGGAGGGCAGCATGGAGGGTAAAAATCGTAGAGGGAGACCAAGAAATGAATACACTAAGCAGATTCAGAAGGATGTAGGTTGCAGTAGGTACTGGGAGATGAAGAAGCTTGCACAGGATAGAGTAGCATGGAGAGCTGCATCAAACCAGTCTCAGGACTGAAGACCACAACAACAACATGCATATTATGGTCAACTTTCCCTCTTCGCTGATGCAAGTTGCAATCCTTTGACACTGGAGTGTTTCGAATTGTAGTGCCTAACAAGGCGGTGTGTAACGTAACTATGTTGTTGCGTGACAAACAGGACGCTGTAATCATGAATCTAACCACAGAAAACTTGCCTCCAATTGAAACCCCAAGAAAAATGAAAGTATTTTACGTTGATGATTTTATCGACATCAGTAATGTGCGACGTTGGGTTGTTCGTGCTCGTAATGAAGGAAGCGGTGGTGCTAACCTCAACGTGTGTGACAGAGCTCGGAGAACACGTTCGCATACGGCAATGACGAGACTCGTTGGAATGGGCTGATGTACTCATCAGAAAAAAATCGTCGGATAAAAAGGACACAGCATTCAGATCAGTGTGGCATAACACGGGAGCATGTACAGGCCATCATAGTAGAACTGCAATGCAGAAAATTGTGTGTATGGTGGGTGCCTCCTGGTGCTGGCTCCTGAAGTGAAAGAGAGGAGCTTTTACATATGTCAACATTTTTTTGTGTACTGAGCGTGAGAGTGATGTGACAGGTAATGAAAGCTGTGTTTATCACTTCGACCTAGAAAACAAGAGACCATGATGCACAAATTTTAACACTAAAAGGCTTTTGTACTCAAACCAATGGCATATTTAATTAGAAACTATGTAGGACAGTTAATCCAACAGCAATAGAGAGTTTTTTAAACCTTGTCAAAGAACAAGAGTGGCAGGATGTTTATAGTGCCGATAACATAGATGATAAATACAGTGTTTTCCTCAACACATTTCTCATGCTCTTTGAGAGTTGCTTTCCATTAGAACATTCTAAACGGGGTACTAGCACTAATGGGCAGCCCGAGTGGCTGACTAGTGGGATAAGGATATCATGTAGAACAAAGTGGGAATTATATCAAAATGTTAGATGTAGTCACAATCAAGCTACAGTAGTCCATTACAAACCGTATTGTAAGGTGCTTAAAAATGTTATTAGGAAGGCAAAGGGTATGTGGTATGCAGATAGAATAGCTAATTAACAGGATAAAATTAAAACCATATGGTCAGTTATGAAGGAAGTGTCTGGTCAACAGCACAAGGTCGACGATATAAAGTGAATTCGCAGTAAAAATATTTCTATTACTGATAAATCAGATTGTTACATATATATATATATATATATATATATATATATATATATATATATATAACAATCATTTTCTGAGCTTTGCTGGCGAATTAAATAAAAATTTAGTTTCTACAGGAAACCATGTAACTTTCTTGGCGAATGCCTTTCCGAGATTGATGTCTGACATACTCCTCTGTGATACAGACAAGAGGGAGATTGAGTCAATAATTAAATCACTGAAGGTTAAGGACTCTCATGGATATGATGGAGTGTCTAGCAGAATATTAAAGTACTGTGCTGGACTTGTTAGCCCTGTATTTAGCCATATTATTAATTTTTCCTTTAGGAATAGTCAGTTTCCTGAGCGATTAAAGTACTCATTAGTAAAGCCGCTTTATTAAAAGGGAAAAAGGGATAATGTAGATAATTTTAGACCTATTTCTATGCCATCAGTGTTTGCAAAAGTTATTGAAAAGGCTATGTATGTAAGAATAATTGATCATTTTATATCACACGATTTGCTATCTAATGTACAGTTCGGCTTTAGAAATCGTTTAACAACTGAAAATGCTATATTCTCTTTTCTCTGTGAGATACTGGGTGGGCTAAACAAAAGGTTTCGAACGCTTGGCATATTTTTTGACTTAAGTAAGGCATTTGATTGTGTTGATCACAAAATATTGCTCAAGAAGTTGGACCATTACGGAATACGGGGAGTAGCTCACAATTGGTTCACCTCTTACTTTAGCAACAGGCAGCAGAAGGTCATTATTCACAATGTTGATAACGGCTGTGATGTGGGGTCTGAGTGGGGTACTGTCATGTGGGGGGGGGGGGGGGGGGGCAGGGATCAGTGTTGGGACCACTACTGTTCCTTATTTATATAAATGATATGCCCTCTAGTGTTACGGGTAGCTCTAAAATATTTCTGTTTGCTGATGACACTAGCTTGGTAGTAAAGGATGTTGTGTGCAACATTGACTCGGCTTCAAATAGTGCCATACATGACCTCAGTTCATGGCTTGTAGAAAATAAACTAACGCTAAATCACAGTAAGACCCAGTTTTTACAGTTTCTAACACACAATTCAACAAAACCTGACGTTTTAATTTCACAGAACGGGCATATGATTAGTGAAACTAAACAGTTCAAATTTCTAGGTGTTCAGATAGATGGTGAGCTGTCCTGGACAGCCCACGTTCAGGATCTTGTTCAAAGATTTAATGCTGCCATTTTTACTGTTCGAACGGTATCAGAAGTGAGTGATCGTTCGACACGAAAATTAGTCTACTTTGCTTATTTTCATTGTCTTATGTCGAATGGCATTATATTTTGGGGTAACTCTTCCCATTCTAAAAGGATATTTTTGGCTCAGAAACGGGCGGTTCGGGCAATAAGTGGTGTGTGTTCACGAACCTCTGGTCGACCTCTGTTCACGAGTCTGGGTATTTTGACATTGGCCTCTCAATATGTATATTCCTTATTATCGTTTCTTGTTACCAATATTATTTTATTCCCAAGAATAAGCAGCTTTCACTCGGTTAATACTCGGCAGAAATCAAACTTGCGTTTGGATCGGACTTCCTTAACTCTTGTGCAAAAAGGTGTGCAGTATACTGCTGCATCCATTTTCAATAAGCTGCCACTCGAATTCAAAAATCTTAACAGTAAACCACGCGTTTACAAATCGAAACTGAAGAGTTTCCTCATGGCTACTCCTTCTATTCTGTCTGAAAAATTAAGCAGATTCTTATTGTATTGCTGATAGCGTTTACTTAAACTTACGGACTGACTTTTTTCAGGTTCATGAAAATTATTTTTTATCTGTTATTACTTTTATGTTGTAATTTCATGTACTGACACGTTCAATGACCTTGGAGATTTTCTCCTCAATTTGGTCCTACAAACTTGACGTGTAAATAAAAAAAAATCAATGGAATTCCCCCACAAAGGATCACCGACGCCAAATAATAGGTCGCGCGGGGTAGCCGTCGTCGTAGTTTCGAATCCTCCCTCGGGCATGGGTGTATTTATTGTCCTTAGCGTAAGTTAGTTCAAGTTAGATTAAGTAGTGTGTAAGCTTAGGTACCGATGACCTTAGCAGTTTGGTCCCATATTCCTTACCACAAATTTCCAATTTTTTCCAAATAATTCAAGACCGTGCCATCAGCAGGCAAAGTCATGTTTTGGGATGTTCAAGGTGTGGTGCATTTGGAATTCATGCCGAAAGACACAACCATGAACTCTCCAACCTACCGTGCGACCATCAAAAAGCTGTAAGCACAAATTGGAAGGGGTCCTCCATAGATGGAGGCATGACAATGCCAGATCACATAGAAGCACTGAGACATTTGTAGCAATCTGTCGACTTGGGTTCACTGTCATCGACCATCCTCCGTACAGTCCCACCTTGGCCTCATCCCATTTTCATCTGTTTCCAACGCTTAAATAAGAGCTACGAGGACTTCATTTCGATAGTGCTGAAGCGGTGCAAGCAGAACTGAGGTATTAGTCACGGTATCAATAAACTGCTCTCTGATCGGGAGAAATGCGTCCGTCACCAGGATGACTATGTTGAGAAATAAATACGAAGACATCCCGACTAAAGATGTGAAAAGGTTAATACGGTTTGTTTAACTAAAAAAGCTTTAAGAGTTTTCACATAAAATATTCGGAGGCACTACTCTTCTGCACGGGCTCGTATCTCTACACAACATTGAACTACTAGTTTAAAATTGTCTTAAGCTGAAATTGTCGCGTATGTAGCAGATCAGCAGAACATATTAGGTAATCCACGATGAAGTAAAATCTGCATGGCTGGAAGGGAACTTGAACACTGCTTCTCCAGAATCGGCACCCAGAATTTGCCTTCATTGACCTTGTCGTCTTTGGGACACGCACCTATAAATAACAAAGAGTACAAACGGAGGCAAAATGCCATCCAGATCATGCAAAAAGAGACAGCAATAGTTCAGCTAAAATGGATGCTTTTTTTAGTCTGTGACCGCTTTCGAGCTATGCCCCTTCTCAAACCAACCAATGTCTGCCAAGTAAAATGTCCGTCCAAAATAGCAGTAAATAAAGTGGGTGCATATGTGTATGGTCTTCTACTGCTATTTGGACGTACATTTTACTTGGCAACCATTGGTTGGTGTGGGAATGGACTTAGGCGGAAAGCGGTCACTTACTAAATAAATATCCACTTTAGTTGCAACTCTGGCTCTTTCTTTTTTTTGCATCACAGTATAAAATGAGTTGCTGTCCCTTATATCCAGCATGCTTGAGTTATGCCAGGAGGGGACCTGTATATTAATGAAAATTTCAGCAGATAAGTCTCTGGTATCCTGCTAGGATGTGAAAAAGACAGTGTCCAATTTATTCATAAAAATGATTTATTTAGCGGGTAAACAGGTATTACTCTTTCGATAAAATCGTAGGGATACTAGTTCCGTTGTGATCTTCATTCCGAAGACTGATCTGAAAAAGCTCTTCAGGATAGTACACCCTCTGCAACACTCTTCCTCTATGAATGACTGATGCAACTTGTGACCTATTGAACCTGCTTACTGTACCAAGCTGATTTTACCTCGATGCATCAAGATATGTGCTATCAACCGATTTCTTCTTTCAGTCAAGTTTTGGCGTAAGTTTCTTGCTTCCTCAATTCGACTGAGTGGTGGGTTGTGGGTTAAGGGCTCTCAACAATAATTTATTGGCGCCCAAATATGATTCAGTTCCTCCTCATTAGTTATTCGATCTACCCACCTAATTTTCAACAGTCTTCTGCAGAACCACACTTTAAAAGCTTGTACTGTCTTCGTGGTTGTATCGCTTGTCATCCACGTTTCACTTCCATAATAGGCTACGCTCCAGACAAATACCTACAGAACATCCTTCCCTAAGGCTTAAATTTATTTTCGATTATCTAAGAAATCCAGCGTTTCCTGGTATTTCTTCATAGCTGTGCCCGAGGCTATATACATGTCGAATTTATTCTTAACTTATAAAGCTCCTTGTATACAGCTTTTGAGCCGTGAACGAAGAGCTTGTTTGTTTCAATAACATGGAAGAGTGGCAGGTAGAGCTGGTTGTGCGAAAACAAATTGACACAGGTCCACGTTTGCAACTTGCAGCGACTGCTGTTGTGCTTTTTTTATGGTCATGGCATAACATAAGCTTACTGGGAATCGTACACATTTAAAGCGAAATGGCAAAGTCTTCGGAAAAAGTGGGGTTTTTGGTACAATATCTCACCCGTCTGCGACACTTCACGATAAAATTTTCTCTTCTACAGTTTCACGTTGGAGAGAGGTAACGTTAAACCGCTGTGAGTGAAGAGTTCTCAGGAGCGAGATAATGCATGACACTCTCGATCACAGTTACGCCACACTTTCGGAAGGAGTTTGCAAAAAGCGAGTTAAAACCTTATGGTCTTGAGCTGCAGCAAATCTCATTGAATTCCTGAGAGCTCACAGTCGACAGTCTCGTAGCCGTTGGTGCATTCAGAAAGATTCGACCGTTTTCTAGGGATTTTTATTCGTAAGCCAAATGAAATCAGAATTTAATTTGTAGGCACACAAATCACAGAGCAAACTTAGTAAATTCGTTTTCAGTACCAAAGAATATAAATAAAACCTATCGAAAGAAGCAAAGCGACGTCGTTAAGGTTTTAATACACAAAGAGAAATCAGTAAATCCCTATATTCTAGCCAAGGAAATTCGCTTTCAGTTTGTATTCGTAAAGATAAGATTGCGGCCCTTACTTCTGTCACTGATGTAAAATTTCAGAAATACATTTCTCACTGAGTTAAAAAAAGTAACGGTCTGAACTGCTAGTTCTTTGGTGCATTATGAAACAAACAGCGCCATCTTTTGTTTCTTTGATGTACTTTGCTGTGATAATTAAACATCCTAACTACTAAAATGAGCAGACGATATTACACAAAACTTTAAATTACGTTATCTTTTTATTGTCTTGTTCTGATTCTGATGAAATAATCCTATACGTTGCCCAAAGCTACGCTCAAGTTACCTGTAAAACCCCACGAAAATTCGTCTAGTGGTTTTGGAGATTAGCTTGTTCAAACAGAGAAACAGACAGATAGAACGGTTTTAGATAAAACTTTAAATTACAATATTTTTTCAAACAATGGAAAATCCAGGATGGAATGTAAAAATAATATGAAAAGGAAATTTACTACTCGCCATATAGTGGAGAGTTGCAGAGAGGCACAGCAAAAATGTCACAAATAAAGCTTTCGACCAGTAAGGCCTTTGTCAAAAATAGACGACAGACACACATACACACACTCAAGCAAATGCAACTCACCCACGCGACTCGCGCGTGTGAGATGAATTTGCGTTTGTGTGTGTGTGTGTGTGTGTGTGTGTGTGTGTGTGTGTGTGTGTGTGTGTGCGCAATTGAAGACTTCATAACAAAAACGACCTTGTCAAAAAAATTACATTTTTCAGGATAGCGAAAAAACATTCAAAGTGGTTGTGTACTGTCTTTCCGCCTATTACACTTTTTATGTGGCTTTTTGGGAGTATCTAACATATTTTTGTCACACTGTATTAACTTACCTTTCGGTGTTTTCTTTTCAAATAACAATCCTCACGGCCACACTGAGGTGAAATAAGCGCTGTATCACTGTATGAGGTACAGAGGCGAGCGAGCGTGCCGGCGCTTACCCCAGTTCATACTGCCACCGGCACAGCATTATAGCGCGCTTGTGCTTAATGTACAACGTCGAGCTAAAACTCTTTGAGTAACTAAAGCAAAATTAGCTCTATTTGTATAAAAACTAGGAAGATTGTAAATTATCAAATGGCAGAGGTATTGAGCAATGCTTGTACAATAAAGAGACCATTCAGATACCGCTACCTGTGCCAAGGGCGGTTAATAGCAAATGTTCCGTTTGGCGGTTCGCTGCGCATCTGTATAAACACAGCTAGAGAGGCAGTGGTGGGACGCACTTCTCACCGAGACATCAAACTGTTCGCGTCAGTGAAAAGTCCTCGTGTGTTGTGCATAGGATGACGTCAGAGCTGCGCATACTTGAATTAGTTTTCGGTAAAAGTAGGAAGTGAACTCGCGAGGACTGTAAACCGTCCTGAATCGCTCAGATTTCACGGAAGTAACAGTTTGTGTGCCGTCTGTAATGTAGACAAAACCGCCTGGCTATTGGCGAGATTATTTTCCATTTTTAAGGCGAGCAATTAACTTTTGGTGATTAGGACTCAGGGCGATAGACCATTTTATTCGGAACTTCCTGTAGAGGTCGCCTCTGAACTGTTAGTAGTGTTGCTTCAAAAACGGACATTAGTTACAACACTAAGTCTTATATTTTGTGCCTATGAACTTTTACAGAATATATCAATCACTTAAAAATCAAAACTTTTATTTATAGTCATAGTTCCTGACCTAGCTGTATAAACAGCAAGTGAGGATATTTTCTTTCAAAGAGCACAAAGAGTAATGTGTACTTGCAGACTGGAAATTTTGGTCATTATGTTCTACATCGTTTTCTGACTGACTGCAAAAGTAGTTTTCAGGCTCTTGTAGCCTACTATGGTAGGTAGAAAGCAAGCACAGACATTTTAATAGTCTTTTAGTAATAACGAAGTAACGACCGCCCCACAATTTGCTGCTTTTGTGAGAAAATGTAGTTGGGAGTGTAAACGTGTCATTCGATAGGAGCACTAATTGCTCTTTATAAACCTTATAACATACTAATTTTCTTAGAGAAGAAAAGATGAAGTTACATTAAAGAAACACACAGTTGATCAAATAAACGTTCACTGGTCCCCTTCATTATTGTCGTCAGATTCAGTTATATCCAAGTTTGAGCAATCTTCTTGCTCTCCACGGGCAACGTTGTAAATGTGAAAGTTAACTCATGTGGGACCATCACTTTTTCTGAAATGTAACCGTACGCCAAAGTCTTGTATGACTATCGCACATAAAAATGTAGCTCGTGGATGCCTTTGTTGTGTCCGCAGATGGTTTGAACTACTGGCCAACAGACGAGGTGATGACCGTGTCCCAATCATCAGGAGAAATCGCGATCACTGGGCAAAAAAGAATGACCTCTCATTTAGATTGTGCACTAGCACATGCAGAAAAGGCATCATAAAAGACTTTTTGTTCTGACCAGTGCTTCCAACTGACATGAAAATTAAACCTCTCTCCAGATGTTGCATAGTCTTCAAGTAAGAGGTCACTTCGCTCTGCCCTCCCTTGGCAACTTTTTCATGATATGTAAGTATTACTGCTTTATCAAAGGCAAGGTTGTGATCGGCAAAAACGTATTACCGTAGCTGTCTCGGATAAAATATTGCGTTAATTGTTAGATAAGGGACAGGAACGTTTTGTATGTAATCGAGAGATACAACTGTCACTAATCCCTATCGAGCATTCAGCCTGACGGATCTTTTTAGTTCATAAAAAGCTTCCGTTTTTCTTAAGTGATCTTATTTTTGAACAATCAATCCAGATTTTCCACTGATACTAGCAGCAGATATCTGCTTCTCTAAAGCGTCACTGGTATGAAACGTCAGACCGAGGATATCCAAATGATATATTGAAGGTACTGAACACTTCCCAGTACAGTTTTCAGGGCACCTCAATTTGAGATTTGTCCAGAAAAACTTCTGCGTTTTCCTCATAGAGTTTTGGCAGGTACCTTTTGGGCAAATTCGTACAGAATGAGTAATGCGAAACCCATGTTTTAAATGAAGATATGTGATGTTCAAGTTCTATGAGTGGCCGTGGAAATGTACAGTGTCTGTTATTGTGCTCGACTCTTATATCCTTTGGAGAACCCTTGTTTGAGTACACATGCTGTTGGACAATGCGTAACCAACCTCGAGAGATTGCATGAAAAGCCGTGAATGCCTCTCTCCAAACAGGTAGCTTTGTTGTAGGAGCATCAGCAGTCACTCGGACTTTATAACAAAAGGAAATGTTGTGTGAAAAGGGGTGCCGTCACCATCACTTGCTGCCTCTTCACGCACTGCTTTGCTAGACCTTCTTTGTTTCACATTATCAACAGTGATAAGACTAACCAAATGGTTATGCATTTTTCGACTTCTTTCTACAGAGGTGTGAGGAAAAGCTGTTGCCTTTGTTCAGCTATTGTCGTTTGAAAACACCACAGTCTTTTGCATCTGAAACCAAAGCGAGCGGAGGTCAGCTCAACCACATAGCTGTCCATCAAGAAAAGCAGACGGATAAACTTCTTGGTAGAAATAAAATATGTAAACCGTGCTTACTTGCAGTCATCTCCAACTCGTTTGATGGGAACACTTTTCCTGCATTAATTAATGTGTTCTTCCCCCATCAGCGCCTTCTTCTTTATTACATTTTCCTTTCTTTCTACCGTATAGGCCACTGAATACTGCGTATGGTATTCATTACAGAACCGCAGAAAATGAACCATCATTTGGAAAATAGTAGCTTGAAATAATCCAACAAGTACTGCGAAGCTGACAATGGACATTGAAGTTACATTACCTCCTTCTTTCACAAAAAAGGCTGTTTTTGGCAGAAATTATTTTGACCAAGTCTGTTTTTGTAGAACCATCACATTTTTGAGCTGCAGTAACTCAGGACAGGAGACGTTTCTGCCATATCCGATTACAACAAATCATGAGTCCCGGAGATGGCTACAAGATTGCGCTGACATCGCAAAAACGAAAAAGCTGTCAAGTGTTGTTTTTGTTACGAAATCTTCAATTTATTCAGATCTCACCTCCTTAATTTCTTAATTTTCTGTAATTTTTAGTTTTATTTAGCAGTGAACAGCCAGTAAATTATGATCGGAAAGAACGCATGTCACGGGAAATACTTTTTAGTTTGGAGATTTAGTTGCGATACGGTGTCGCCTGGTCTCTTCCACAGCTACAACTTTCTTTCGTGATTCGTAAACCCAGTGTTAGAAATGACTCATTTGTGCTGTATGTAAAGCTATGCCGTAAAGCTTCTTCTGCCATCATCTTTAAAACATACAGTGGAGCAGAAAGTTTTTTGAAAGTATGGCGGCCATAGTTTCTCCTTGCTTTGAGCATTTCGTAGTACCATAATAGCGAGGTCATGTATGGGATCTGTCAGTCATCCAGACTGTTGCCTCTGCAACTACTAAAAAGGTTGCCACCACTTGTCAGCAACCATATGTTGCTCTGAGCTCTCCACAGATATCCTCCGATGTGGTTTCACCTATTGATGTGGCGGAATGCTTGAGGCACGATAATACGTGGGTGTGAAGGGGTACGAACCAAGCAAAAACTTTTGTTACAGCTTTCAAAATCGATCAAAATATATAACTGTCAACATAACTCATATGATGTTCCGTTTACTTTGCCGACTCCGAGCTTACAAAAGTTTCATTTCTTTAAAACTAGCAGGTGCTATATATCGTAAAAGATTCCTTTGTCCTACGTTAAGGCAACTATAAGTAATGTGTATCATCCCCTGAGGCCTACTGGGTACTTTATCAGTGCTAACAGAAATAAAATAGAAAACGCTAAAAGCACAGAAAGGGGTTTATATCGAGAAGAAACGTAAGTTCCCTTAAGAGGGAAATAGAGATAACTTAATTTTGAAGAGGGTTGGAGCAGCAAGCAATATAATTTCTGGTCAAATTAGAAAAGTTACGCTTATCTGTTTTTGTTTGCGGATGCAGCGGAATTTTCAGGAGAAATAATAATGAAAAATAGAGCTTATTTTAATGGAAAGCTTTTGGAAACTAGTATATCTCGAATATGCCTCATGTGATCTAAATAAGGAACGTGACGTTTCTGTACTGATTGTCACACGTTAGAAACGTCAGCAGTAGTGCTGCACTGTAACTTGTGAAAACAAATTAATAAATTGAAAGGATAATAAATTATTGTTTATTACAGCAGAACTATACAAAAGTACGACTTCGAAACGAGCAGCAAAGAGAAAAAGGGTCAAAAACGTTTGTGCCAGGAAGTCAAAAGTCTGAAATACTGGGTGATTTAGTTTCCCCCAACGATGTCGTCTAATGTAACCCGCAAAGTTTTATCCGGCCTTCATAAACCATACGCAATATCCGCATATTCTATCGCGCACTACGCGAAAACTGTCAGTCCTAGCAGAAAAAATGAAGGGTAGCTTTTGTAGGAAATTTAATACAGTTAAATTTTGTACTGGGTTGCGTTTTCGCTAGAGGCTGTAGTTTTCGAGTTATTCAAGAAAAATGCACAAACGTGAGCTTCAAACGCACTCCCAATCTCATACTCAATCCCCTCCCCCCGCACCGGTTAGGATTTCTAGGATGTTGTTCATGACATTTCCTCCTACCACTGTAAAATAATTTGCGACTGCACAAATTATTTCCCACATTCGACCTTTTATGGTCTTCATTTTCCTTTTTCTTTCTTTGCTCTCACTGTCACGTTAAATTAATAACGTTAATACTAATGGCGTAATAGCCCAATAAACACACACACACACACACACACACACACACACACGGGCCCTCGACTGTTAGAACACGGCAGTACCGCCATAACGCTATGACAGATGTGTGTTCATATACTAAGCGGACGCATTCTCCTGCATGTGAAACTGCGAAAAGATATAAGCCGCGCGAAGTGTAGGCATTACGCCACTAACAAGATGGAATGAGGCCGTTTGCAGGTCCCGCGTTGGGAGGTGTTTAGGACTTCGTTAAGCGGCTGCAGTGGTAGGCGCGCTCTGCTGTATGCTTTATGACTCATTTAACGCTGCGAAACATCGCGAGGGGAGAATGAAGGTGAATTCATATACCTGCCGGCATAGCCGAAGCCCTCTCATCAAAGGAAACTTTGAGCGATTTAACCTGCCATAAAGTTTGATTCTTTTGTCCTAGGATCACATTTTTTATAAGTAGCACTGCGAAATATGCGCATAGGTACAAAATTCGTGTGAATTCAGAACACGGCAATTTCCCATGTTTCTTACGTTGTTATGCAGCAGTTATATGAGAAACTGTCTCAGTCTTCTTCCACAAAGATGCTGGGTACCATGAAGAATGTAACATCAAATAATTGAGCCTGATTCATCCAGCAAATAGCTCTGTAACTCTACACCACATAGAGTAAGTGAAAGGAAACAAATTTAATTTGAAGCTAGACTCTAACAGTTTCATTTCAAAAGCCACTGGAGGTGACATGGCATTTCATGTGCGGCTCTCGTTTTCCACTTTAATGTTCAGAATAGTGTGCAGTTAAAACGAGTGTCTGTTGGCCTGGCAGGGACCTCGAGTTACTCTGAGAAACAAGGTTTATTGTCATAATTGAAATAATCTATATATGAAGGTAGAATCTGTTCCCCAAAGAACAGATGCGACTGATGACCGTGCAGCTCCTCTAGAATGAAATGATAATTAAATCGACACCCTAGCTGCAAACAGGCGTTGATATACATCGTTGGGGTCACGTTGAAAATGTGTGCTCCGACCGGGACTCGAACCCGGGATCTCCTGCTTACATTGCAGATGCTCTATCCATCATTTTTATTTTTTTTATTTTTTTCGTTGTTCATCGTTGTGTTCGGTCATTGCGGACGTCACATGACATCCGTTCATGTTGGTTTGTTGATCTTTCCACGGTTTTTTTATTACAGAGGCCAACCAGCTCTCTGACCGAACATGCTGAGCTACCGTGCCGGCAGTCCATCTGAGCCACCGAAGGCACAAAGAATAGTACGCCTGCAGGGACTTATCCCTTGCACGCTCCCCGTGAGACCCACATTCCCAACATATCCACACAATTACATTCGTAGTGCGCCTAATAGGTGTTTGCCCATCACACTTATTACCCGTGGCAGTTTAATCTATCAAGTCCCGTATGAGTTGGCAGTCGGCCGCGGTGGCCAGCGGTTCTAGGCGCTTCAGTCCGGAACCGCGCGACTGCTACGGTCGCAGGTTCGAATCCTGCCTCGGGCATGGATATGTGTGATGTCCTTAGTTTAGTTAGGTTTAAGTACTTCTAAGTTCTAGAGGACTGATGACCTCAGATGTTAAGTCGCATAGTGCTCAGAGCCATTCGACCATTTTTGAACGAGTTGGGGCATAGCGTGTGAGTTCGCACAAGAAGACCTTTCGTGAACAGATACTACCTTCATATATAGTTAAAATATGGCTACCCGGCCATTGACCTTCTTGTGCGAACGCACACGCTATGCTCCAACTCGTACGGGACTTGGTAGATTAATCTGCCATGAGTAATGAGTGTGATGGACAAACTCTATTAGGCGCACTACGAATGTAGTGGTGTGGACATGTTGGGAATGTGGGTCTCACGAGGAGCGAGGAAGAGATAAGTCCCTTCAGGCGCAATATCTTTTGTGCATTCGGTGGCTCAGATGGCTAGAGCGTCTGCCATGTAAGCAGGAGATCCCGGGTTCGACTCCCGTTCGGGGAACACATTTTTCAACATGTTCCCGATGATGTATATCCGCGCCTGTTTTAAATAATCGTCTGCGCAACTAAAACATTAAATCAATCTAAATAACGGTCACCAACCTCGCTTTGACATACGAGGCAGGGTTAAAATATACTGCTGGAAGAAGTATATCAGTGCCAACCGGTTCGCAACAGTTCGTGTTGAGACGTCTTGTCTCGCAAGCCCTCTTATATGTGCTGTTGTAGCCGTACGACCTCTGCTACTGCTACACTTACAATGCGACGATCCTGACGGGCGTCTGTGCTGCGTGGACGTCCAGAACCTCGTCTATGGGTGTGAGAATGTTCATGCGACCACTGATACCAGTATCGTTGAACAACTGACACAGCACGTCCATCCCGCCACTCGGAAGGCCACAATTTGACCTCTTTCAAACTTGCTCATTTAGCTGTAGGAAGCACCAGTGCGTCTTCGTGGCATGATTGCCTGCTTCCTTGACACGTCTGCACCAGACTGAGTCTCCTCACTCCATACGAAGAGATAGACACAGATGGCGCTCTGGTAACTATTCCTAAACTCTGTCTATTGGCGGACGATGTTGAAACCATTATCAGGATATCTAGTAACCCCCATATGCTATATTCCGTCATGGTATCGAAATCGACGCCGTCTTTCCAGGTATATTAATTTTTTTCCGGCTGTGTAATTGCAACTCTTACACCAATAATTAATGCGACGCCGTCTTTCCAGGTATATTAGCTTCTTTTCTGGCTGTGTCGTTTCAACTCTTATACCAATAATTAATATTCTGTTGCGATCCAGCTACTTTGTAAGTGATTCTAAGATGTGTCCACTAGATTGGGTAAGATACAACACAAACAGTCAAATTGCCTCTAGCTGTTTATTGGTAACTCCCACAGACAATCTCCTCCCACAGTAGGGGAAAATGATACATAGAAACACCGCATGCGCCCATGGCAATGAACGGCACTCATTGCCGTTAATTATACCTTACCAAGTCCCTTACGTTCATTACAAAACGACTCCAAGTAGCTAATGGCTCATACTTTGCTCTGCGGCCTCCTATTAGCAAGCTGGAATGCGCTCAATAACATGTAACACTCGCCTAGAAACCAGCAGCTGAAGCAGAACTCCACACGTCGCATCGTAACGCTCTTGTGAACTCTTTCGAAGCTTCCGCACAGCCATAACAACTTTATTGGTCACTGAGACTGCCTTAGCGGAAGAGTGGTTCATGATCGTATACTCGCGCACCACACTTAATTCACTTACTAACCCAAAGACGATCCGATCCTAGACGGTCGGCCAATGCGACCGCTAGCCATGCAAATTCCATTTGGACACCCCGGGTAGTTTGAGAAGAAAGCATTCTGATAGCTGACAGCAAATTGAACCGACGTGATTTAGACATTCGTCTTGTGCTTTAGAAATGGGTGGATTCGAAAGATAACTTTCAGATCTGTAAAGAGATTGCAGCAAGCCACGACTGCCTTGTGCGGATTCCAGTGCGGATTAGTATTGGTTGAACGAGGGTTATGTAAACTACCTTGTTTGAGTGTGGACTACATTTACTGATGATTCTTCTAATGAATGAGTCCTTACCTGTGATAAGTTTCACGTACTAGTTCTGCTTCAAATCGCTCGTACGCGAAACTCCTGGTTATTTTATGGAAATGATTCCTCTTTAATCATTACTCACACGATAATGGGTCTTTCTGCCTGTTTATGAGCGATACGCTACATTTCTTTACGTGACGAGTCAATTGCCGATATCTGCACCAGGAGTCGATCCTATGCAAGTCTTCCTGCATTTTACTGGAATATTCTAGTACTGCTGTTTGCCTGTACACAACTACTAAATGGTTCAAATGGCTCTGAGCACTATGGGACTTAACATCTGAGGTCATCAGTCCCATAGAACTTAGAACTACTTAAACCTAACTAACCTAAGGACATCACACACATCCACGCCCGAAGTAGGACTCGAACCTGCGACCGTAGCAGTCGCGCGGTTCCGGACTGAAGCGCCTAGAACCGCCCGGCACACAACATCTTCCACGAAAAGCCTCATGGAACTTATGACGTTCTGCAGTTCCTCTGTACGCGAATATGCGGTGAAAAAGTGGCGGTCCCATAAATTCACTTGGGGTACTCCCTAAGCTACTGTCACTTATGAAGATTTATGTCCGTTGAGCATAACATGCTGTGTTGTATATACTAGGACCTCTGATATCGCAGCACCATCAGATATTCTCGTTCAGACTGGCCGACAGTTAGCTGACGGTGAAAACCGAACAGTGGCGGGCTCGTGAATCTTTGGGCTGAACACAAAATTGGTTACTAGCTGTACGGCTGTCCACTCACACCTTAAATTATTGCCCACTGCTGAAAGTAAGTCAGAGCCAACACTAAATTCCTTGTTCGAGAAAGGTCCGGACAGGTGCAGATAGTGGAACTGCTTCACCTCGGGTCCTCCAACTCATCTTTGCAAGTTGCTTTCCAATAGGTATTTCTGATTTCATTGATGTTAATAAATGGTTTCAGCAAGGTTTCTGCCCCTAGTATTATGTCGGCATTATTAATGTTTATAAGCGCAACTAGTACGGGGCCTCTCCATACATGCTCCTACAGTTCACTAAAACTACGAGCGTTATTCTGAAAGTAAGGAACGATCGATCGCGAAATGGACAACACAATGAAAATGCGATGAAGTTTTGCACAAGTGCGTTGGGCAATGTCTCTAGTATGCCCGACGATTGCGTTCCGTCGTTCGTTTTAGTTTTGACCACATAGAGAGCACATAAAGATACTTAGAACAATAGTGTCACCCACCAAGTACGAGTATCTGGTGAGAAACTTCGCCTAAATCTATGCAGCCAACATTACATAATTGTCGTGCGCTTTCTTCTTTAAGAAAATTCTCATCCGCATTTTACAGGGGCAATGAAGATGCACCTGCATCTTTTTCAGTTGGAAATGTTTGATTATCCACAATACTGCCTGTAATGGTCCCCCTCTGAGTTTCATCTCTGCTCACATGAACCGCTGGCGATGAAGACAACATTTTGGTACAGACAACAAAGAGCTGTAGGCCAGCGTAGAGAATTGGCGGAAATCACTGGCGGCTGCCTTCTATAACGAGGGTGTTGGAAAGTTGATACAACGCTACGACAAACGTCTAAGTCGGATCGGCGACTATGGAGATAAGTAGCTGGAAGTTGTAGCTAACTGTGGCAAATAAAACAGTTTTGATTTTCACTGTGGTTTCCATTTCGCGACCTATCGTTCCTTACTTTCCGAATACCCGTCGTATGTTAATATTTTATTCCTCCGACCTCCCGAGACGAATACTACTATCTTTAATTAATATGGACAGTATTCTTCCCTGTCTAAAATCAGAACATGTCTTACGTGGCCTAAGGAGGAGTTTTTCTAACCTAAAAGACCTACATGTGCAAATCACACGTAGTCCACTATCCTAGTAGCCGCTGCCTGCGTGTAATGCACCTCAGATATTTTAAGGGAGCCCTGGAATTCTCAACCCGAAGGGAGGTTGAGAAAGCCACACTCACGATCGTCACAGAAGCGTCTGAAACTCTGATTTCGCCTTCCACCCAGCACCAAACCAGAGGACTGCGATTGGTTCTGACAACGATCCTGCAAAAATGCTAGGTCTGTTTCTGTCTCCTTCTCGAGGCTAACCGTCTTCATCATAGCAGGTAGTTTCCTGTAGGAACCAAGAATGTCCTCACAACTCAGGCAGCAGACACCATTCGTGCTGACATTAACAACTATTTGCAGCCGGGCGCACGCAGTGCTCTCAGTCGCTGACGTAAGAGGCTCCACGTCTTGGACGCAAACAGGATGGACACTGGGCTTTCTTCCCGATCTGCTTACAATTTCCACAACGGGCTTCATCTGCCGTCTAACACTGGATCTCCTGACAATAATCCCAACCTATATGTTTGTTTCGAACTTCTGTCCTAGTCCCATCAAACGAGGCTTTCCTTGCTGGATCAATGTATTTTCAGCAGAGGACAATGCCACATATTTGTTTTTAAGACATCTTGGTGGCCAGTACCCATTTTCGACTTCCGCCGACGGATTCGTAGCCCACCACTGCTCGCCATTCGTCGTCAGGTAACCGTCGAATGGAGAATCAGTGGGTGCTCCAACATCAGGAATCCTAGAAAAAAAACATGTCATTCTCAACGGAGAGAAATCTTCTGGCATTAAAGTACAAATGACAGCACCGACAATGCACTGCTCAGTTGTCATCTCAGTGTACATAAGGTGAAAAATAATGGTGCTATACCATGGGATGCGCCAGAAGTTACATTAATGTAATTTGTGGCATTGTCTTCTGCTGAAAATACATTGATCCAGCAAGGGACGCCTCGTTTGATGGGACTGAGACGGAAGTTCGAAACAAACACATAGGATGGGATTGTTTGTCAGGCGATCCAGTGTTAGACGGCAGATGAAGCCCGTTATGGAAATACGCGATACTACCGCCATCTGTACATTTTCACCTCAGTTTATAAAGGAAGTAGATGATAACGTCGGGAGTACATGGACAACGGACATCGGCTCTAATAGTGCCAAAGTATTTCACCTGAACCTTAATCCCAGTACGATGTCGTAATTACAGGAAGGTATGGTCACAGTCGTTGTAAGTAGGCTGTTTAGGTTTTTATGTTGGTAACGCCACGTAGCGTTCTATATGAAAATCACTGACTGTGCTGTGTGAAGTCTGTGTCTGGTTTATATTGTTGGAATATTTGCTATTGTAGTGTTGGGCTGTTGGATGTGAATAGCGCGTAGCGTTGCGCAGTTGGTGGTGAGCCGCCAGCAGTGGTGGATGTGGGAAGAGACATGGCAGAATATTAAGAGCGGTCGATCTGGACGTGTGTCTGCCAGAAAGAGTAAATTTGTAATACTGGATATCATGAACTGGTGTATATATATAATGACTTTTGAATACATTCATTTGCTGACTATGCCTATCAGTAGTTAGTGCCTTCAGTAGTTAGAATCTTTTATTTAGTTGGCAGTAGTGGCGCTCGCTGTATTGCAGTAGTTCGAGTAACGAAGATTTTTGTGAGGTACGTGATTCATGAAAGGTATAGGTTATTGTTAATCAGGGCCATTCATTTGTAGGGATTTTTGGAAGTCAGATTGCGTTGCGCTAAAAATATTGTGTTTCAGTTTAGCGTTGATCAGAATAAGTAAAGAGAGTAATGTCTGAGTACGTTCAGTTTTGCTCAGCTGTTTGAAAATCAAATAACGTAGAGGTTTATCAGCACAGTAATTCAATAACTTTTCAAAGGGGATGTTTCACCGTATACACGTATACATTCCACTACCTGCCCCAATGCAACATCAACTGATTGTCACTCCTAGTCACTAAAATCCACCGAAATATTTATCTTTTATCATTCCATGTAGGCTTTCACGGCCGGCGTTTTTATCAGTAAACTCTCCCGGTCTAAGTTGCCGTGGTCGATCTGTAGAACTTCTTCTCCCTGACGTTTCGTTCTCAACTACGGAGAACATCTTCCGAGGTGAGTCGACGACTGGCTGCTAGGAGTTTTTTTTTTTTTTTTTTTTACTTTACTGTTATTTTAAAACCTGTACAACTCAGGTAGGCTGGCAGCGGCACACTACGCCGCTCTTCAGCCATAGCGTTTTACAAGAGGATAAAATATGGTGAATGACAATGAACAAAATGACGAGCAAAAGAGAGAGGACACAGAGACACAAAAAACACGGAGTCGTTCACATGGGACGATAACAACACTGAAAACACGTTGGCACGGCGCACAAAAAACTGATGAGTCCGACGACACAAGTGAACGACTGCTGCTAGGAGCTGGGGCCGCCGCTTATATAAAGATCGTAGGGGGCGCCACCACACGTCACGTGGCGTCGATGTGCAGCTATCTCTGGCTATCGTCTGTTCTCTCGATTGCAGGCAATCGATTGTCACGTTATTGATGCAACGTCGACCGCCACGTCAGGGAGAAGAAGTTCTACAGATCGACCACGGCAACTTAGCCCGGAAGAGTTTACTGATATTTATCTTTTACGTTTTTGTTGTTACGGTCTTCAGCCCACAGACTGCATTAATGCAGCTGTGCACGCTTATTTATCTTGTGCAAGCCTCTTCGTCTCCGAGTAACTACTTTACCCTCTATTCATTTGAACCTACTTACTTTATTCTTTACGTGGTGTTCCACTGCAGCTTTAACCCCTACACTTCTCTCCAGCACCGTCCTAACATTTGCTTTATGACTCAATGTGAGTCTTAGTGGCCGATTTCTTGCGCAAGCAGTTGTTATTGCACTGCGTCTCGGATAACGTGTGCATAGCATCCCGCTCACCCTGACCCGCGTGTGGCTAAGCACCGCTACGCACGCGATGCCGTCGCTCACGTGACGGGTTGTGCTTGTCTTCATTCTCTCGCGCATCTCACTAAAAATACGCTAGCAGGAGGGAACTTCACTTCTCAAGATATAGGAAACGTAAAAAATAAGGAATTTCATTCCTTTTAGCCGTTAGTATGGTTCAAATGGCGAGCACTATGGGACTTAACGTCTAAGGTCATCAGTCCCCTACGACTTAGAACCACTTAAACCTAACTAACCTAAGGACATCACACACATCCATGCCCGAGGCAGGATTCGAGCCTGCGACCTTATCGGTCGCGTGGTTCCAGACTGTGACTCCTAGAACCACTCGGCCGCCCCAGCCAGCTGCCGTTAGTAAAGCGTACAGAAACTTCAGAAACTTGTAACATTACAAATTACCAAAAGCCTTTTCCACTGTAATGCCGACACTTTTATATCTTGCTAACTGCTCTGGCAGCGCACGGAGCCCGAAATGACTCCGTGTATTACTTCTCTGTTGCAGTCTGTTACTGTGTTAGTACCAGAGGAATATAAAAATTCATGGAAGAATCACGTGACACGCATATTTATACCCAGAATAACAAAGATACTGTTGAACTACAAAAAGAAAGGAAGGCAGGATGACCGATGGAAAGATGGATCTAATAAGAATTGAGAGCGCATCAGAAGTTCGTATTATGAAGTATTCATCTTAAACAATTATAGGGTGACAATTATTGAACTATGTGAAATAAAATCTGAACGGTTTGCATTAGGACGTTCAAACTGCACTATTGGCCGAGCGACGTGATGGGAATTAGTATGCGGATGCGCATTTCGGTTTAGCGACGAAGCAATCTTTCATTTGGATGGATTCCTCAGTAAGTAAAATTAGTGAATTTTGGGGTCTGAGAATCCGTATTTCGCGATCGAGATGTCTCTTCACCCGCCACGGGTGACTGTGTGGTGAGCAATGTCCGTGACGGAATAATCGGTGCGATATTCCTTGATGGCACGGTGACTACTGAACGGTACGTGAAGGTTTCGGAAGATGGTTTCATCCCCATTATCCAAAATGACCCTAGTTTCTACAAGATGTGATTCATGCAAGACGGAGCTCGACCGCATCGAAGCAGGAGAGTGTTCGATGTCCTGGAGGAGCACTTGCGGACGGCATTCTGACTCTGCGCTACCCAGCGGCCACTGGCATGGGCCTCGATTGCCCGCCATATTCCCCGGATCTGAGCACATGCGACTCATTTTTGTTGGGCTATATTAAAGACAACATGTACAGCAACAATCCCAAAACCACTGCTGAGCTGAAAACAACCATTTACGAGGTCAACGACAGCATAGATCTTCCGACACTTTAGCGGGTCATGCAGAATTTTGCTATTTCTGCGCCACATAATAGCCAATGATAACAGGCATATCTAACATTTCATAACATAAATACGAACATGTGTAGTGACGTTTACACGTTGAATAAGGTGTGTGCATGCCATATTTTGTAACTAATTTACTTTTTTTCATATAGTTTAATAATTGTTACCGTGTATCATTAACATTATAGCTGTACATGTAAATATAATATCATCAGCAAGTGTTTAACATAAGAGGAGAGTGTCCTATTCTTATACGTACACAAGCTGTTGTCGTGGAAGGCCAAGTGTTGTATTGACATATAAGTGTCCAATATCATAAACCCATCAGCTTTAAATAATTACACAAGGATAGTAATTCTCATTGTTTCGAATGACTTCCACACAGAGTGAAGTGAGTGCCAATTTCTGAAATAATGCGATATAGACTGAAAAGTACCAAATACTGTCAAAGATGGTCGATGACACGTATACTGAGTTAATACCTTCAGCTGATAACTGTGGTCTACACTCACCCACTATAACGTTTCTCTATTTCCCAGACAATGAAATCCAACCCGATATTCATCCGTCCTACAGCCTTAAGTCTTGATAACCTTATCTTAGAGGATGTTTACCCACTTCCTCTCCTTATTCCTTTCCTCTCACAACTTAGCATGGCCCCTATCCAAATTTTCTACTGTTTTCCTTACTGTTTGCTGTCATCCACCCCAAACCAACTCTCATACCCCAGGCTCTTTTGCTCATATCAGCATCCTGAGTTACTATATAACCTAAAAATTTTTCCACTCTGAATGTCGTTCTTCATTTCAAGATCTGTCCGCTTCTCCAGCGCATTTTCATTTTCAAGGGAAAAGAAAAACGTCAGCAGGTTTATTTTTAATATTACATCGGTGAACAAGCTCGTAGCATTTTCGTTTTGCATGTTGGTATTCCGGTTGCTATAGTTTTATTTATCTGTTGTCATATATTTGTAGTTCACTGTTACTATTTGAGTTTTCATATTGTCATTTGGAGATATTCAGTGGATCTCTGTACGCTAGAAAATTGAGTGCCACATGGAGAAATCGGAACATTTCCGACATGGTCTTCTGTTTGACTTCAGTAGACGGGTGACAGCAACGGTTGCATCCTGAAACATTTTCACAGTATATGGTGATAGTGCCATTTGACAGACCACGGCAAGAACGAGGATCGTTTTGACATTAGTGACTCTCCATTTTCAGAAAGACCTTTGGGGTTTGATGAAGGTCGTTTAAACGTATTAATCCTCAGTGACACAAGGATCCACGTCAGTGCATTCAATAACTGACAAAATTGATGAACATTTCATATGCATGCAGTGGTGAACGTTAAAAAATCGGGTTTATGGAGACCGCATGCTCCAAGCCAAAATCACAAAAATCTGCGAGTGTCCATGTGTGCAAAGATGCCAGCTCGTCATCATTTGGTTCGTGAGCAACACCGACCATTCCTATCTTCTATCCTTGCGGGTGACGAGAAATGGTGTTTTCCTGCTAACAGAAAGAAAAGAAAGGTATGAAAAACGGAAACAGTGTAGGTGTGTGTACTGGCGGAGGAAGTGTGGCGTCCCCTCGTGGCCAGACGGCGGCCGTCGGCTCCACAGCGAGACTCGGGCTGTTGACTTTTGCCGAGCCACGCCACGCCCCAGTAACCCAGTTGGCAGTGACCGCTCAAGCGTCGCCCCGGCTCGTTTGCATTTCAAGAGCGGCCGCCACCGCCCCCACTGCTCACTCACGCCCATTCGCGGACTGTCGCCCGCCGACCCTGTGGGCATCGCGGCGCGTCCGACACGCCAAGGCGTCAGAGCGCGGTGATGCAGCAAAAACCACGTCACAGCCTCCGCTGCCGTTCACAGCATCGTGAAAGCTCGGCAAACACAAACGCGGCAAGCGCGCGCTCCAACTTTCGATTGTAGCTCGAAAACTGAAAGGGAACGCTCGTCCACTAAGGAAAAAAAAAGTAAAACTGACTTCTCGAATACTGCAGCCAGTATTTAAAAAAATGTAAATGTCGTGTGACTTGGGCCTCCCGTCGGGTAGAACGTTCGCCCTGTGCAAGTCTTTCGATTTGACGCCACTTCGGCGACTTGCGCGTCGATGGGGAAGAAATGATGATGATTAGGACAACACCCAGTCCCTGAGCGGAGAAAATTTCCGACCCAGCCGGGAATCTAACCCGGGCCCTTAGGATTGACATTCTGTAGCGCTGGCCACTCAGCTACCGGGAGCGGACAGCCAGCACTCGAGAAGTAGTCTTACTATTAGGGTCATTGCAAATTTTGGCGATATACATCTGAGTAAATTAGCTTACCACGCCTATTTTCATTCTCTGCTTTCGTATGGCATCATATTCTGGCGTAACTCATCATTGAGTAAAAGAGTGTTCATTGCACAAAAGCGTGTAATCAGAATAATTGCTGGAGCTCATCCAAGATCATCCTGCAGACACTTATTTAAAGAGCTAGAAATCTTCACTGTAGCCTCACAGCCGGCCGGAGTGGCCGAGCGGTTCTAGGCGCTTCAGTCTGGAACCGCGCGACCGCTACCGTCGCAGGTTCGAATCCTGCCTCGGGCATGGATGTGTGTGATGTCCTTAGGTTAGTTAGGTTTAAGTAGTTCTAACTTCTAGGGGACTGATGACATCAGATACTAAGTCCCATAGTGCTCAGAGCCATTTGAACCATTTTTGTAAGCTGGCCGAAGTGGCCGTGCGGTTAAAGGCGCTGCAGTCTGGAACCGCAAGACCGCTACGGTCGCAGGTTCGAATCCTGCCTCGGGCATGGATGTTTGTGATGTCCTTAGATTAGTTAGGTTTAACTAGTTCTAAGTTCTAGGGGACTAATAACCTCAGCAGTTGAGTCCCATAGTGCTCAGAGCCATTTGAACCATTTGAACCATTTTTGTAGCCTCACAATATATATATTCACTTATGAAATTTGTTGTTAACAATCGGAACGAATTCAAAAGTAATAGCAGTGTACATGGCTACAACACTAGGAGAAAGGTTGATCTTCACTACTCAAGGTTAAATCTAACCTCAGAAGGGAGTAAATTATGCTGCCACAAACGTCTTTGGTCACTTACCTAATAGCATCAAAAGTCTGACAGATAGCCATACAGCATTTAAAAGGAAATTAAAAGAATTTCTTAATGGCAACTCCTTCTACGCATTAGATCAATTTTTGGATATAGTAGGTGGGTAATTTCCCAAGCCCCACCAAAAAAAAAAAAAAAATTAAAAACATTGAGTGTCATGTAATATTTTGTGTAATCTAATATCTTGTATAGACACCTTTTATTAACCTGACACGTTCCACATCATTAGGAAGTGTCGTGTTCATGATCTATGGAACAAGTATTAATCTAAAATCTAAATCTAACTTTATTTTTCTTAGTGGAGGAGCGTTCCCTTTCATTTTTCCCGCTACATTCGAATGTTGGAGTGTGTGCTTGCCGCGGAACAAGCAGCGTTCCCCTGCATTACACGCTAGCATAGTAATAACTGCAAACTTGTTCACAAATGCTGATAATGGTGAATGCACACTACGACTTGTTCCTTTGGAAATTATGAGGTTATCGAAGTGAGAGGATTTATTGTTATTATAGGGGAACTTTGGACAGAAGCGCATACCTAACGTTTGAACATTTTTGTAAAATAAAGGAACACAAGAAGTACTTCTTGAAGGTATAAAAAGATCACTCTATAGTATATACTAACATACCTTACTTGAAAATAACTTAAATTGTATGTTGTTTATTTCTTTCTGGTTTTTTTTGTGAAATTATTGCATAAATGTTGAAACTGTAAAGAATATAATCTTAAAACCATGACATGAAGTTAACTAATGAACAATTTAGACTGACGCATATGGAATGGTAGAAAACTCGCTATCAATTAGACAAATATTTAAATGCGTGTTTTCTTTATTTATTTGCAACATGCTCCATTATAATATCTGTAATACCATACGTATGTACTGTCTGTGTTTGGTGTGTGTGTGTGTGTGTGTGTGTGTGTGTGTGTGTGTGTGTGTGTCGAGTGTAGTGTAATGTTTGTGTTGGATGATGATGATGATGATCATGATGGTTATGGGAGAAGGGAGAGGGTGAAACCTGGTGCCGGTGCGTGGCCTACTCCTCGCAAATAGGGGGCCACCGAACTTAACCTCCCCATCCAGCGGACGGATCACCATCAACAGTGCCACATGCCCCCACTTCATGAGACACCGCAGAGAACTTTGGTATTTAAACCAGGACACTGGTGCAAAGTCTGTTGATCAGGAAATTAACGCCACCACCTCACCTCCCTTTGCCTGCCAAATACTGGCACCAAAATTCTAATCGGGTTACTCCGGGTCTTAACGGGATTTTAACAAATGTGTGATTATTCTTAATGCTTAATACCAAGTTATTGGTTATCTTTACTTTCCTGAGTCCCATCGCTCGTGCACCAAATAAGCTAATGATAAGACTGTGAATTGTTTTATCGTTGGATTAAACTAAAGAGTCTGCTCTCCATAGACTTCAAGAGTGCTACCACATCGTCTTCGTGTTCTGCAGTCAACGCATTTTTAAATTTCCCATCAGATATGTCACCTCTGTATATGCGACTATTCTTAGCTTGACGAACGAATGTTTCCAAAATGATCTGCGTACGTTAAATTCCTTAGATGGTTTTAAAACTTACATTTCACAGGATAAAATGGCTGAAACTGCCACTTCCATTCACTTGATGATTACTCTGCAATTCACAATTAAGTGCCTGCCAGAGGGTTCATCGAACCATCTTCAAGCTATTTCTCTAACGTTCCACTCTCGAACCGCTGGCGGGAAAAATGAACACTTAAATCTTTCTGTGAGATCTCTAAACTTCTCTTATTTTATCATTATGATCATATCTCCCCATGTAGGCGGGCGCCAACAGAATATTTTCGCAATCAGAGGAGAAAGGTGATGACTCAAATTTCACGACAAGATCCTGCCGCGACGAGAAACGTCTTTGTTTTAATGACTGTGACGCCAGTTCAGGTATCATGTTTGTGGCACTCTTCCCCCTTTCCTGCAAATAACAAAAAATGAGCTGCCCTTGTGCGAACTTTATTGGTGTCCTCCGTCAGTCCCATCTGATGCTAGTCCCACGCTGCACAGCGCTACTTCAGGAGAGGGCGCTCAAGCGTAGTGTAAGCAGACTTTCTAGTAGACCTGTTGCATTTTATAGCTGTTCTGGCAATCAATCGCAGTCTTTGGTTTTCTTTCCTCACAAAATTATCTGCGTGATCGTTCCAGTTTAAGCTATTGGTAATAGTTATTCGGAGGTATTTAGTTGAATTGCCAGTCCGTGGAGTAGTGTGACTTATCGTGTAGTCGAAAATTAGCGGATTCTTTGAATTGCTTTTGTGGATGACTTCACACTTTTGATTATTTATAGTCTGTTTCCACTTATTTATAGTCTGTATCTTGTCTAACTTGCTTTGTAGTTTTCTTTCGGATCATCTCACTTTATATGAAGGTAAATCACAGCATTATCTGCAAGACATCTAAGAGGGCTGCTCAGAGTGCCTCCTAAATTGTTTATGCATATCAGAGACAGCACAGGACCAATAACACTTTCTTGGGGAGCACCTGGTATTACGTATGTTTCACTCGATGACTTTCCGTCAGTAGTACGAATTGTGACCATTCTAACAGGGAATCACGGAGACGACACTCCATAAGCACACAGTTTGATTAGAAGACGTTTGTGATGAACGGTATCGAAAGCCTTCTGGAAATTTAAAAATATGGAATCCATTTGACGTCACCTGTCGATAGCACTCGTTAGTCCGTGAGAATAAAGAGCTAGTTTTGTTTCACGAGAACGATATTTTATGAACCTGTGTAGCTGTCAATAAATCGTTTCCCTCCAGGTAATTCATGTTGTTGGAAGACAGTATATGTTCCAAAATCCTACTGCAAATAGACATTAGTGATGCGTATCAGTAATTAAGTGGGTTACTCCTATTACCTTGCTTGGATATCGGTGTGACTTGTGCAATTTTTCAGTCTTCAGATACGGATCTTTCAAAAAGCGAGTGGTTGCATATGATTGGTAAGTGTGGAGCTATTGTATGAGTATGCAAGATACGGTTTGGCAAGCTCGAAGACAAGCAGTAGAAACTCTCACCGTGTGTGGGCGGGCTTTATCATGCTCAAATGTAAGCCCAGGATGGCTTGCTATGAATGGCGTAGAATATCGTCGACGCACCGCTGTGCTGTAATGATGCTGCGGATGCCAACCAAAGGAGTCCTGGTATGAAATGAAATGGTACCCCGGGCCATCACTCCTGGATGTCGAGCCGTTTGGCGGGCTACAGTCAGGTTGGTATCCCTCCGGTGTCTACGAACAAATCTTGGCTTGTCATTGGGGCTCAGTCCCGAGCAGGACTCATCACTGAAGACATCTTGTTTGATGTCCTTCGTGGCAAGCCATCCTGGGCTTACATTTTAGTAAAATAATGCTCGCCTTCACATAGCGATAGTTTCTATTACTTGTCTTGATGCTCGTCAAATGCTTGTCAAACCGTACCTTGCCCAGCAAGGTCGCCGGATTTCTCTCCAATGGAGAACATTTGGAGCATTATGGGCAGGGCCCTTCAGTGAGGTCGATATCTGACAATCTAGCGCGGTAATTGGACGGTAATGGCACGGTATCGTTCAGGAGGACATCCAACAACTCTATCAATCAGTGCAAAACATTATGGCCAGAGGTGACCCAACGTGTTATTTACTTTTTCATTTTGTGATGCTCTCTCTCGTGAATAAATCATCCAATTTTCAGGTTTATTAAAAAAAATTTAGCGCATTAAAACAAGAATTGTGCATGGGCACCAATGTGGAGGTAGGCTTCAGCACGTGCCAGACATGTGCCTAATGCATTGACATCCATCCTAATACATCGACGATATCAACAGGGCTCGAATACACCAAAGAAATAACCTCACACAAAAAATTCAACGAGTTTGGGTTGGGATACCTAACAGGCCATGATATAGCGAGCCATGACCGACATCCTAACTGTTGAAGTTTCGTCTACGTTTCCCAGAGCAGCCAAAGGAAAGCGTGCCACTGACAACTATGCATGTACCACATACACATCGTTTCATCGTAAGAAACATCATCCAAAATGTAGCGTTAGACATTACACGTGTTGTAGCTTTGGTATAACTGAACTTGTTCATACATCGTACCGGGGAAACCATCACTTCTCGGACCAGTGTTTATGCGATCATCTGCTCGTTTCATTGCCCTCCCCTAGGCTCTTTCATTTGTATCAGTAAGTCAAATACGCTGTATAATTTATTACCGGTACCCAAGAGAAATCATCCAACAGGAGGTAATTACGGCTACCCGTGCGAAATCGGGGCTAGTAAGTAAAAGCAAATAAATAAATAAATAAATGATACTGGACTTGACAAGAAGAAGGGACCGGTTGGTAGGACATGTTCTGAGGCATCACGGGATCACAAATTTAGCATTGGAGGGCAGCGTGGAGGGTAAAAGTGGTAGAGGGAGACCAAGAGATGAAGAGATTCAGAAGGATGTAGGTTGCAGTAAATACTGGGAGATGAAGAAGCTTGCACAGGATAGAGTAGCATGGAGAGCTGCATCAAACCAGTCTCAGGACTGAAGACCACAACAACATGACACTGAAAAGGAACTCGTACCGAGCAGACCATATTAAAATGCAGCCATTGCAGCGTACATCTGGACACGTTCTCTCTGGTGCCATCGACCATTTACATTTCTAAATCGACAGAGATTTCGCGACGCATTTTACGGCTGGAAAATTTTGTGCAAACTGTCGATGTTTCCACTGTCAACGTAGTGGCATATTTACACGACTAACTGCGATAGACGCTTTTACTCGTCGCTGTAGCTCACATCGGAGTTAACACTGCGTCGGCACATAAAGCCAGTCTAGATTCTACTGCAGCTGCTTGGGAGCACAGACCTCTAGAGCGGTTTTTCATCGGGACAGCAGCGGGACGAGCACTGCTATATTGCCGTCGAGTCGTTGCGAGTGGGTGTCCTTCGAGCGGAAGTTTGCGGTGGTAGTGGGACAGCGAGGGTGGGGGGGTTAGCCATTAGGGCTCCGGCCTCAGCGCCGGCGCCCCGGTTCTGCTTCTGGGAACGCGAAACAGGGCCGCGGCCGACTACCTGCCCGTGTGCGTGAGTGCGTGCGTGCGTGGGCGGACGAGGGCGCGCGCTTTAATCGTACGCAGATAAGCCACGCAATTCCGCCTTCTGGGTTTGCACGTCACGATTCACAATCTCTGCATTCTGCGGGTGCGTGCATTAGGTCGTGCTGTAGGAGATCAGCGAAATATACTGAACAATCGATTCAGAATGAAATTTCCTACCAAAGGTGACGTAGTGAGGTGCTTGAGACATTTCCCTCGTAGGCGGGAGAACTGAGTTGCGAGCCGTTGGCACGTCTTTCTGGTTCAGGTATTCCATAAATCCCCTCTGACGAATGTAAATATGGCTCTGTAAACAATACGACCATATAGCGACATAAGGAAACGGAAAATTTGGACTAAGCCTTACAAATGTAAACAAAATAAATTTATAGCTTTTACTGATCAAACCAAACCGTAAATTGCATTCCATTAAATATTAACACAACAAAAACTGGTTCCGAAACGAATTTTCACTCGGCAGCGGAGTATGCGCTTAGCTGAACCTACTGACAAATTGTTACTGTGTGCCGGGCTGGCCCTCGAACCTGCGACCATTGCCTTTCGCGGGCAACTGGGCTAACATTTTTTTAGATTTTCTTCCGCCTTCCTACTTCCTCTTATAATCCTTCGATCCCATCACCTTAGCTGCCTCCTCGGCCTTATTCCTGTGCCTTTCATCTCTTTTGTTAAAACGTAGTAATTGTCTTGGACGACGGAAGAAATCAAATGATGCAACTGTTTCGTTTGATGAGACAAATTCTTTCTTTTATTTTTCATTTAAAATAAATTTCTTCCAAACTGTAAAGTAAATTTTAGGCGAAATTTTTCATTTGATGGAACTGAGATAAAAGTAACAATATAGGAAAGCCCCTTGTGGTGACTAAATATTCCTTCACCCTTGAAGCGTAATGTCTTCTTCTTCTGAAACCCTTCGTATTTTTTTGTTCTAAAATTGAAATTTGTACTTCTTTATAAATACATGAATCCTGATGTTCTATCGAAATCCAATCTTTTCAACATCTATAGAAATTGAAACTCTTGTTTCTTGCCGGCCGGTGTGGCCGAGCGGTTCTAGGCGCTTCAGTCTGGAGCCGCGCGACCGCTACGGTCGCAGGTTCGAATCCTTTCTCTTGCATGGATGTGTGTGATATCCTTAGGTTAGTTAGGTTTAAGTAGTTCTAAGTTCTAGGGGACTGATGACCTCAGATGTTAAGTCCCATGGTGCTCAGAGCCATTTCTTGTTTCTTGCTCAGGAAAAAAAAAATCAGTTAATAAAATAATATTCTCCTGCGTTGCACCGTTTTTCCTTTTCCCACCTTTATCCTACTTTAAGTGCGTAAATAGCGTTTAAAATACAAGTAACACAACGGGTAAAAGTATTAATCTTAAACATAGAACACAAAGCAGAGGACTCAGCAATCTATTCACTCTTCGCAGTATCTCAGATACAAGGATACCTTGCTGTTACGTAATTTGCTAAATTGTCTTGATAATTTACTTTTTTCTGTGTTTCATGGAGTAATATTGTTAGTCTATTCATAAATTCCGTGTTTATGATGTTATAATGTAGTGCACGAAATAACAGATATGACTATCCAAAAATCTTTCTGAACTGATTTAAGGCAACCACAATCGAACCTAAAACTAGGACAAGAGAATGGCATGGTCGTGGAGGGGGATATGAAATTCCTATCACTCGAATACGCGTCCAGTATCTCAGCCAGTGATTCATTTTGGAAACTTTATCCAACTGAGATGTCTAGCCTCCTCTAACTATAGTTTGCTAGGTTACTGTAATAGTTTTCGAAAATTACAATGACCTAGCAAATGATAATTAGAGAATAAATAAAAAATCAGTGTTAACAGCAGAATGTTTGATAATGACAGTACTGTAATTTACCACTTCAAAAAAAGACAATAATTTCATTTGACAAGAAACAGTTCGGTAACTTAAGTTATTGAGAAATCATGAGTAACTGTAGAAGACTAACCAGAGCGCAATATGAACTGTACTAAAAATGACACAGTCACATAAATGTCCGTTTGTGCTACTACGGTATATATTTTTGTTAATAATATAATGACTAACCCTGTGGAATATGGCTATTTACACAAAGTGAGAGAGTCATAAGTATTCATCTGATGTGGTCGGACGTATTTTTATACTTTGTTTGAACAATGTAATTTCTGCTTTGTTAATGTGAAAAATCAAAAGACTGTATGATATACTCAAATGTGACAAAATATATTTACGTAAAAACAAAAATTATGCAAGGACAATCGTCAAATTTATTTAGTTCATTTCAACAGTGAGGACCTAAAATGTGAGAAATTCAGCTTCAAGAATAAAACCGATAGACAAGAAGAACTGGAGGGACTCTACATTATGAGCTAAGTAAACTAGAAAGTTTATTGTAATCTTCGTTTCTCTCAAATCTGCATAAAACGCTTTGTTTATTTTGGACAATAGTTGCAGGTAGGTGGGAGGGCGTAGATTAAAAGTAGAATATGAACTTCAAACTAAAAATTACTAAAATTTCTGTGCAATTTCTGCCACTGGTGATTGAAAGTAATGAGTAGGTCATTGGTTGATAGTGAAAGTAAAGAAAACTTGACAACGTGTGAAATGTAAGAAGAGGGTTTCAGTCAGTATATGTTGAAAAATGGCCATGGAAATAAGAGAAATTCGAACACATATGTAGGTTTACAGACGGTCGATTTTCCCTAACAGCGTTCTCAAAGGGAACAGAAAAGGCGCCACAGCAATGTGCTGCAACAAATACTCTCCGCTAAACACCATAATTTGCCTTACGGGTTGTAGGCATGGATGTACTGTAACAGCTTTAACCTTTGACGTACGCAAAAGTCAAATGTTGCACTGTACGTAGCGAACAAGGACTAATTCCTATGTAATATACACTGAGGAGCCAAAGAAACTTGTACACCTGCCTAATACCGTGTAGAGCCCCCGCGAGCGCGCAGATGTGCCGCAACATAACGTGGCCAGGACTCGACTAATGTCTGAAGTGTTACTGGAGGGAATTGACACTATGAAACCTGCAGTGCTGTCCATAAATCCGAGAGAGTACGAGAGGGTGGATATCTCTTCTTGACAGCACGTTGCAAGGTGTTCCAGATATCCTCAATAATATTCATGTCTGGGGAGTCTGGTAGCCAGCGGAAGTGTTTAAACTCAGAAGAGTGCTACTGGAGCCACTCTGTGGCAATTCTGGAATTATCCTGCTGGAATTGCCCAAGTCCGTCGGAAAGCAGAATGGACATGAATGGATGCAGGTGATCAGACAAGATGTTTATGTGTGTGTCACCTGCTAGAGTCGTATATAGTTGTATCAGGGACCCCATATCACTGCAACTGCACGCGCCCCATTCTATTATAGAGCTTCCACCAGCTTGAACAGTCCTCTGCTGACGTACGGGCTCTATGGATTCATGAGGTTGTCACCATAACCGTACACGTCCATCCGCTCGATACAATCTGAAACGAGACTCGTCCGATCAGGCAACTTGTTTCCAGTCATCAACAGTCCATTGTCAGTGTTGACGGGCCCAGGCGAGGCTTAAAGCTTTGTGTCGTGTAGTCATCAAGGGTACACAAGAGGGCCTTCGGCTCCGAAAGCCCATATCGAAGATGATTTTTTTGAATGGTTCACACGCTGACACTTGTTGCTGGACTAGCATTGAAATCTGCAGCAATTTGCGGAAGGGTTGCACTTCTGTAACGTTGAACGACTCTCTTCAGTCGTCGTTCGTTCCGTTCTTGGAAGATCTTTTTGCGGCCTCAGCGATATCGGAGATTTGATGTTTTACCGAATTCCTGATATTCTTTGAACACTCGTGAAATAGACGCACGGGAAAATTCCCACATCATCGCTGCCTCGGAGATGCTATGTCCCATCGCTCGTGCGCCGATTACAACAACACGTTCAAACTCACTTCAATGTTGAGAACCTGCCATTGTAGCAACAGTTACCGATCTAACAACTGCACCAGGCTCTTATACAGGGTGGTCCATTTTTGATCGTGACCGGGCCAAATACCCCACGAAATAAGCGTCAAACGAAAAAACTACGAAGATCGAAACTTGTCTAGCTTCAAGGGGGAAACCAGATGGCGCTATGGTTGGCCCGCTAGATGGCGCTGCCATAGGTCAAACGGATATAAACTGCGTTTTTTTTTTTTTTGAATAGGAACTCCTATTTTATTTTTTATTACATATTTGTGTAGTACGTAAGGAAAAATGAATGTTTTAGTTGGACCACTTTTTTCGCTTTGTGATAGATGGCGCCGTAATTGTGACAAACATATGGCTTACAATTTTAGACGAACAGTTTGTAATAGGTAGGTTTTTTAAATTAAAATACAGAACGTAGCTACGGTTGAACATTTTATTTCGGTTGTTCCAATGTGAGACATGTACCTGTGTGAACTTATCATTTCTGAGAACGCATGCTGTTACAACGTGATTACCTGTAAATGCCACATTAATGAAATAAATGCTCAAAATGATGTCCGCCAACCTCAATGCATTTGGCAATACGTGTAACGCCATTTCTCTCAACAGCGAGTAGTTCGCCTTCCGTAATGTTCGCACATGCATTGGCAATGCCCTGACGCGTGTTGTCAGGCGTTGACGGTGGATCACGATAGCAAATATCCTTCAACTTTCCCAACAGAAAGAAATCCGGGGACGTCAGATCCGGTGAACGTAAGGGCCATGGTATGGTGCTTCGATGACCAATCCACCTGTCATGAAATATGTTATTCAATACCGGTTCAACCGCACGCGAGGTATGTGCCGGACATTCAACATGTTGGAAGTACATCGCCATTCAGTCATGCAGTGAAACATCTTGTAGTAACATCGGTAGAACATTACGTAGGAAATCAGCATACATTGCAACATTTAGATTGCCATCGATAAAATGTGGGCCAATTATCCTTCCTCCCACAATGCCGCACTATACATTAACCCGCCAAGGTCGCTGATGTTTCACTTGTCGCAGCCATCGTGGATTTTCAGTTGCCCAATAGTGCATATTATGCCGGTTTACATTACCGCTGTTGGTGAATGATGCTTTGTCGCTAAATAGAACGCGTGCAAAAAATCTGTCATTGTCCCGTTATTTCTCTTGTACCCAGTGGCAGAACTGTACACGACGTTCAAAGTCGTCGCCACGCAATTCCTGGTGCATAGAAATATGGTACGGATGCAGTCGATGTTGATGTAGCATCCTCATCACCGTCGTTTTTAAGATTCCCGATTCTCGCGCAATTTGTCTCTACTGATGTGCGGATTAGCCGCTACAGCAGCTAAAGCACCTACTTGTGCATCATCATTTGTTGCAGGTCGTGGCTGACGTTTCACATGTGGCTAAAGACTTCCTGTTTCCTTAAATAACGTAACTACCCGGCGAACGGTCCGGACACTTGGATGATGTCGTCCAGGATACCGAGCAGCATACATAGCACACGCCCGTTGGGCATTTTGATCACAATAGCCATACATTGACACGTTATCGACTTTTTCCGCAATTGGTAAACTGTCTATTTTAACACAGGTAGTGTATCACGAAGCAAATACCGTCCGCATTGGCGGAATGTTACGTGATACCACGTACTTATATGTTTGTGACTATTACCGCGCCACATTCCAAAAAGCGAAAAAAGTGGTCCAACTAAAACACCCATATTTATTGACGTACTACAAGAATATGTAATAAAAATGGGGGTTCCTATTTTAAAAAAAGCAGTTGATATCCGTTTGAACTATGGCAGCGCCATCTAGCGGGCCAACCATAGCGCTATCTGGTTTCCCCCTTCAAGCTAGACGAGTTTCGTTCTTTGTAGTTTTTTCGTTTGACGCTTATTTCGTGAGATATTTGGCCCGGTCACTATCAATGGACCACCCTTATAGGCGTTGCCTAGTTCCAGAGATACAAACTGCAGCTGCTCTCGTTTGCAGTAGCTGTAATCTGCATTATTATATTCTATACTATCATTTGCTATTTAAAAGTTACTGATGTGGTAGTAATTATTTCGGCATATCGCTGTATTCTAATAAAAGTACAGAGTGTAACAGGTCGTGCTTAAAATTCTTCATTTCCCTGGATCTGAGAAGACAAGTGCGCCCAATTACGTATCTCTCTCATGGGTGCTTTACATGTTTAATTCTTCCCCAGGAGAAATTAATTTAATTTCGAGCAAAAATTTTAATTCGAAGTAACGCCTGACATTCACGTTTATTAATCTTATTGTAAAGAATACTTTCAGTATGTAGAAACTGTTAATGAGCCCTCTCAATTCATGTAGGAGCATACTGTATGAAAAACGAATGTCAAGAAAAGAAAGAACGGAAGTACTTTAGGGGTGAAACCTATCTGCAGCGTATGGTCTTTAGTCTTACTGAACGAGCCGGCCACGGTGGCCGAGCGGTTCTAGGCGCTTCAGTCCGGTACTGCGAGACTGCTACGGTCGCAGGTTCGAATCCTGCGTCGGGCATGGATGTGTGTGATGTCCCTAGGTTAGTTAGGTTTAAGTAGTTCTAAGTTCCAGGGGACTGATGACCTCAGATGTTAAGTCCCATAGTGCTCAGAGCCATTTGAACCATTTCTTACTGAACGCTTTGCTGACGATAGGAACCACAATTGTTAACATCCCTTCGCGAAACAGAATTTCCTCCACATTACCCAACGCTGTAAAACGCACATCACAACCAGACAACCTAACACTACTCAGATATGGTACAGTGTTTACATGTAGTCGATAAATGATTGCGAAAGCTGAAGTGTGGCAGCCAAAACCGAATTTCCTGAATCGATTTTGAACTAAACGTGACCAACCAGAAGTGGGTTGAGAAAATGATTTACGGAAACCATCACACTTTTTATGTGTATGTATGTGTGTATTGTCTCGATCCGTGACTGAGTAGCCTTGACTTAGACCTATGAGCGGTACCTGACAAAAACGTAAAAAAATAAATTATGAGGAAATATTAGTTCTTTTCGTTGTCTCTGGGAATTTTCAAATACTTCTTAGAGTTTTCCTGTGTTCTCGTATCGTTGTAGACTACTTAATTCTTTTTGGATTACAACAGGTGGGGCCGTAATTGTGACTAACTGTGAGAATGGAGCCACCAATGATCGTAACCTGCATCAAAAGACATAACAACGCACCAGATAGACGAAGGATATGCGCTTCAAAATACACGTGGTGGGACTGATTGAAATCGTTCCATCACAATCAGTTTACTCTGAAAAAAGGCTACCTGTGCGGGCACGTACACGAAATGTTATACGAATCGAAGCTGCACGCACATATGACACAGCGCCTCCATTCAAAATCTCGGATTAATTTCAAAACGTAGCCACAACCAACTCCAAGAATCGGATGCATCTTGAATCACTGGCGAATGTGTCACGCAGCGCCGGCCGTTGTGGCCGCGCGGTTCTAGGCGCTTCAGTCCGGAACCGCGCTGCTGCTACGGTCGCAGGTTCGAATCCTGCCTCGGACATGGATGTGTGTGATTCCTTAGTTTAGTTAGGTTTAAGTAGTTCTAAGCCTAGATGACTGATGACCTCAGATGTTAAGTCCCATAGCGCTTAGAGCCATTTGAACTTTTGTCACGCAGTTCTGATAAGAGTACAAGAATTCGTTTTTGACGCGCCATCCATGCGCTGATGGATACATGAGCGAACGCACATCTCAGAAGTTTTAGCCTTTTACCTTGAGTAAAGTGACTAGCTGTACATATGAAAGAAGAGGCGAAATTGATTTTCCAGCACTGCGGCTTTTTCGTGGGCTCGTGTGGGGTGTGGGCCGCCGTAGTGTTGCGAGTGCGTAGGGATTTCGCTGGTGAATGTCGACTCTCCTTCTGCGTAGCGAAGTCCGATACTCGTCAGGTCATAAACAGCAGGGGTGGAGTGGAGGGAGCGGGGATGAATGGGAGGCAGGGGAGAGGGGCTTCGCTATCTACAGCCGTGCTGTGCGCTCCATTGCACTACAGTGAGAAGGGGGGGGGGGGGAGAGGGGGGAGGGGACAGGAGACAGGAGAGCAGAGGGCGCAAATCTGTACGCTGTTGCTGGGGCGGCCCAACACATGTTGCCAGAGACGTCTGCCAGAGCCCTCGGGCACGGATCCGGATTTTGCGAAGTCTTAAAAAAAATTGGGGTTGCGAAACGCTGGGACGGGAAGCGAACGCAACTGGCTGCTGGCCGTTTTTGAGAGAACGTTGGCTATCAACAACGCCGTCCTCGCTGTCTCATTACTTTCCTCCTTTGTTTTTGTTTATAAACGACTATGGTGTTTGTATTACATGCATAATCTAATCACAGGAAACTAGTGTGATCACCTCTTGCTTCGAGACAGTAGATGGGTCAGGTACAAACCTAACTTCTTGGTGATATAATTTATCGACAGACAAAAGCAGTACATGGCCGAATATCGAACACAAATATTCGTGTAATGGTTGACAATACCAGGTGAACCGGTATGAAATGAGCGTTAAGATACAAATGTGTCGATAGGAAACATTTGTTGTGAACGAGCCTTAATTTTTTTTTGTGTGGTTGGTATGACATCTGTCAGAGATATATTCAGTACACATCAAGTCATGGAACAAACAACATCATATGTTTTCATCGTGTTAACAATGTCGGATTTTGTACCAGAAAGTGATGATTTGCGGAAAGCATTAATTTTTTGTTTTCATTTAAAAAAAAGTGCTGCAGAGTCGCATCGAATGGTTGTCGAGGCATATGGTGATCATTCTCTATGAGAAGCAACATGCAGAAGATGTTTTCAACGGTTCAGAAATAATGATTTTGATGTAAGAAATGAAGAACGTGGACGACCACCAAAAAAGTTCGAAGACGCCGAATTGCAAGCTATATTGGATGAAGATGATACTTTGAGTCACAAGCAAATGGCAGCAATGCTAAATGTTGCACAACAAACACTTTCTGACCGTCTGAAAGCTATGGGAAAGATCCAAAAGTGTGGAAAATGGGTGTCACATGAATTGAATGAAAGATAGATGGAAAACCGAAAAACCATTTGTCAAATTTTGCTTCAAACACATGAAAGAAAATCAATTTTGCATCGACTTGTTACTGGCGACGAAAAATGGATTTATTTTAAGAATCATAAACGGGAAATATCATGGGTTAATCCGGGACATCGACTGCAAAACCAGATCGATTCGGCAAGAAGACAATGCTCTGTGTTTGGTGGGATCAGAAAGGTGTGATGTATCATGAGCTTCTACAACCCGGTGAAACTGTGAATACTAATCGCTACAGACAACAAATTATCAATGTGAACTATGCATTGATCGAAAAAAGACCAGAATGGTCCAGAAGACATGACAAAGTATTTTTCTTTTACACGACAATGCACCTGCACACAAAACAAAACTGGTTCAGGATACAATCAAAACACTTGGCTGGGAGCTGCTACCCCGCCTGCCGTATTCACTAGACTTGGCCCCTTCCGACTACCATTTGTTTTCATCAATGGGACACGCATTGGCTGAGGAACACTTCGATTCCTACGAAGAAGTCGAAAATTCGGTGTCTGATTGGTTTGCTTCAAAAGACGAACATTTCTATTGGCGTGGTGTCCACAAATTGCCAGAAAGGTGGTCAAAATCTATAGAAAGCAATGGTCAGTACTTTGAATAAAATGTTTTTACTTTTCAATTCAAAATTAATGTTTTTTTCACAAAAAAAAACGCTCATTTCATACCGGTACACCTGGTACATCCAAGCTGTGTCGGTTAAGCCATGGTTTTCTGCCAGCATCAGTACCTTGTAATGTTTTACGTACTCTAACAATTGTCTTTTTAGTTAGCAAGAAAATTATTTCACTGTCATCGTTGTAACGTAACTTCTCACTTTTATAGATGTTGCAACAATTGCAAGTAATATATGATGAAACAGATCAGAAAACTTCTGTGAACTGCAAGGACGCTGTAGCAATTCCATAGTGTGAACACCAGGTCATGTCGTACTTGATGTCATTGCGTGAACCACGATGCAAATATTAAAGCAAGACGTACTTGTAGGCTCTATTTAGCAGAAAGAAGTTGAAACGAGCTAATAGGTTAACCCATGTAATAACAAAGAACTTGCGTCTGCGCATGACTGCTTGACCCAGTAGCAGAAAAGTGAAAGGAAGGTGGCACAACATGGCAAGGAAAGAATGAATAGTGTTGGGCAAAACGTGAAGTGGTGCGTTCTGACCCGCTGCTGTATTGCACAAGAAACTGCTGGGACTAACTGTACGGCCAGTATGGTGCAGAAAATATGCGAGAAGCAGCGTTGCGTCAAGCTTTACAAGTGGCTGATCTGGCCGATACAGCTACGGAAGCAGATTACTTCTCAGAAACAAGTGTTAATTAGTTAAGTTATTCAACGCAATTTAATAAAACGCGATCAGTTATGGGGTCCTGACTATTGTGTCCTAAGTAGGTCTCAATTAATAGTCTATTACTCCTACCTGTGTACATGGGATTCATTAATTACGGTAGGCAAACCAGTGGGTAAAATACGTTTATAATTTATTCCACAACTGTCGCATGAAATCCTGAAGAGGTTAAAAATTCACTGCTGAAGTTTCCACTCAAGCAATACGTATATGGTCACGTCAATGAGAGTAACTACTTGTTGGCAATGTTCTGAGGTGGATGGAAGTAGTAGTTTGGTTACGACGATTCACTACCATTATTACTGATTCACAACGTTACATAACAGTTACGCAGTGATTGCAAGACGTGAAGACAAGCTTATTACAACGGCAGAGCGACTCATGGAATGTCCACTGCTTCCATAAAAGTTAAAACAAGTTATGGTGACTATCCGTCCGAACCATGCTGTTGCTATAGTAGTACTTTCAAAACATTTTATTTTCAAAAACCGCTTTCACTCACAATTTTATCCGTTTAGTCTGGTTGAATTTCCAAAACTCTAAAGCACATACTTTTCTTAAATTCGTAGCTGAGAAACCAATACCAATTTTCGTAGTTCCGGCTGCAAAATTTTCTTGATTGCGACATATTTTTAGAAAGCCTTGCATCCGCCACTTCGCTGCCTTACGTGTGGAATTCTGAATAATCCCTTACTAAACGACGCCTACAGTATAAAATCAACACCCTCTCCAAATTTCAAGTCTCTGTCCTTAGTGGTTTGGCTGGGCTATTATGACTCAATGAATCAGTCAGGTCCTATTTCCCTCCCCCTCCTCCCCTCCCCTCTTGGGGGTTGAACTTCCAAAAACACTGAGACACATAATTATTATTTCCAACCGAATAAGCTAAATAAAAATTTTCATAGATTTAGCTTTAGACATGCTTTTGTAATAAAATATTTTCATAAAATATTTAATTCCCTATTTCACACCCTTAGGTGTTGAATTTACAAAAACGTCGAGAACATATTTTTTTAAAAATATTCTAACCGAGAAGTCAAATACTACTTTTCATGGACGAACCTTCGAAAATGCTTAAATGCTTCGTTAACAATGATTTATTAAAAAAAACTGTCACCTACTATTCCACCTCTCCCCCCACCTCCAAAGGAGTTAATTTCCAAAAATGTTGAAACACGTATTTTTTAATTTCTGGTCGAGAAACCAAGTACCTATCTTCATAATTTTAGCTTCAAAATTGCCTTATCAGCGACATATTTTCAAAAAGCCTACTGCAGCCCCTTCTTAAAGCATGCCTACGGAACAAAATTTCAAGTTTCTATCCTTAGCAGTTTGGGCTGAGTGATGGTGAATCAGTCAGTCAGTCAGTCAGTCAGTCAGTCAGTCAGTTAGTGCATTTTCTTTTATGTATAAAGTTAAATTGGAATTTGTACTAATTTCTATGCGACCAAACTGTGGGAGGCATCGGTCCCTAGGCTTACACACTACTTAACCTAACTTAAACTAACTTACGCTAAGGACAACACACACACCCATGCCCGAGGGAGGACTCGAAACTCCGATAGGGGGAGCCGCACGAACCGTGGGAAGGCACCCTAGACAGCAGAGCTACCCCGCGCGGCATACAAAGATAGATTTCCGTTTGTTGTCTTCACACTTTTTATGCTCCTTCTCTACAAGCCCCCCTTTTTCATGATCACCACATTTAAGAGAGGATGCTCATTAAAGACAAAAACGATATTCGCACACACATCCTGCCAACTACAGAGTGACACAAGGAACGCGCGCGTGGCGCACAAGTTACATACTAGATAAAGAGTCAACAACGACTGTAAAACGACTGAATGCTTTGGTGTGGTTTTAATTCTGTACGTTAGTCCCTCAGCTATGTTCTAGAAACCGTAATGTTTCAAATTATTAACCGCACTGACTTGCTGTTTTTCAGTAGTGAATAATTTAAGGAAGATTACATTTTTTGAAGTTAACAAAAATTTAAGGATAAAATCAGTAAAACAGATTATTTTAAATAATTACGAAATATAACTTGTGAAATTTTCAAATATGTCACCTATATAAGGCAATAAATACTTATCTTTTTCTAACAAGGAAGTGTATTTACGAAAAGTAAAGTAAGTTTTTGAAACACAATACTTTTCCATTTGGTGAACAAATAAATTTAGTGAAAATATCTTAAATATGTGGAATTTTTGATAATTTTTATGAAGCGCTATCTATAACATAACCAATTTTCGCATAACATTTTCTGAGAGAATCATGATAAATTATTATCACGTTGTGGATAAATTTTGAAAGATAGAAGATTTTCCAAATGCACCGACGTACAGCGTAACTATTTGTGAAGCATGAATCCCATACTTTGCAGCCGAAAATTAGAATAAAAATTACTGGAAAGAAGGTTGCATAGCAATTTTAGATTATCCCAGAAGTTCCTGTATATCTGGTTTGTTATGAACATCTGAAAAATACTACACAAATATCTCGTCAGTTCTTGATAAGGTTTCAAAGTGGTTTAAAGACTGACAACCTTTTTTAGATATTCACAAACGTAAAATTATGTCCTTCATAAATACGCAGAAAAGTAGTTTCCTATGACTGTAAATCTAGAGATACTATCTTGTTCTCCTCTAGCAACTGTGAAGATAATATTATACTATTTACAGCCCACAACGAGGAATTTAAACAGTGCTCCATGCACAAGTGTAATGGGAAGGAACCTTTACATACAGTAAGTGGCACATCTCCTTCGTTCGGGTAGAACCCGTCGCGTACACATAAGTAGTGTCTGTTCTTTCCGAATGAACAGACACCATTTATCATCCTGCAGCCTATATGAATCAAGATGTGATGAGCCATAATAGTAGGACCACATGCTTAGTAGCATGTTGGTGTAGTTTGGAACGCAATGCAGCATCGGTTTTGCGTGTCATTGATTTCACAAGTCCTTGGACATTGATTTAAATCAATGGTGAAAGTTGATAATTTGTGCTGGACCAGTATTCGAACCCAGGTCTTGGGTTTACTAGGCAGATAAGCTGGCTACTACGCCATCCGGACACAGTGGTCATCGCAACTTCACGGAATATCCTAGCACGCCTCCCACATGCAATGAAGATAATGCCAAGGGGCACTACATTAGTAGTGTGTGGTTAAGTTGAGATGGGTGTGAGGAGTCTTGTGTCTTGCACCACACACCGAGTAGCGAATGCGGCTTCTTGCATAGGCTGTTATATCAGCACCTGTTGGTCCTCCCACATAAGAATATTATGCATGTATGTCAACTGTCTTTTCCGGAATCCCTGAGTTATCCAACCAGGCACGTAACGTATTACGGTCTCTCTGCCTCGTAATGGACCCCAGAAAAGTTAGTTGTTCTGTAGTTTGTTATCTGGTTGACATCACTAGAGAATAACTACACTTCCTCATCGGACATAACAATTCGCGTTTTCCATGCAACTTTTTACGATAGAGCAATAGAGTTACACCTCACTGTGAAGGCAGTTTACAGTCCTTCCGCTATCAGGCTCTAGTTTAAAACTCTGTACTTTTCATATACATCCTGCGTCTTAACACGATTAAATGGAAACATTCCATTTTGAAATGAGTAAAAACACTTTCTACAAAGATTTTCAAAAATAGTATTGCAACTTTCATATACTTATTATTTGTTAACCCCAAATGTGCCTTTAGGTTAAGACTTATGCGTTACAGTGGAAGAGACGAAACTTCATTGACACAAAGTGGAGTAAAAATTACATGGCGACAAGAAATTAGCTCCACAGGTGAGAAAACATTTTTCCACACACGATAGCAGTAAACGTCATAGTTATCAACGAATAGACGGATGTAAACGGTGTTTGACGAGTACTGGTCTCGTCACAATCCACAAGGGATTGGTCAGTAATTAACGGCAAACAAATATCGTCCTTTCTATATCCGTTTGATTCCGCTCCAAGGGTTCACTGGACAAATGAAATGAATGTTTGGCAATGAATAACAAACACTGCACTTGTGCTACCTCAAATAACCGCACACAGCAAGCAACAATTACAGTGGCAGAGTACGTGTGACATGTCCATTTAGGTCTCTTAGGACAGAGAAAGCTCCCCCAAAGCCCGATAAATTACATTCTGGCTACAGAGGTGCAATAAAGTCAGCCCCATTAATTGGAGAGAGTAGAATGCGTAATGACAGATTAGAGAATTAAAACATTAATATAGTATTAATTAACTTCATTATTGTCGACGGAAAGGTCCGAGAACTAGACACGGTTGCTGCCAGTAATAAAGCTCACATAATACTAAGGACAGCAAGCTGATTGAAAACGGATTTTACTGGGGACGAAATTTTAAAATTCAGTTGTATCTCCCAAAGAAAGGTTAGACGCCGGTATTTGTAGACGTATATCATGTGGTGGTGCGTAGTGTGAGTGGTACAGATCCCGAATGCGAAGTGATTTGGTTGATGATTCGCTGATGAGCCTAACATTATGACCACCTGCTTAATGGCATGTTAGTGCGGTATGGAACGCAATGCAGCATCGAGTCCGCGTGGCATTGATTCCACAAGTCCTTGGTAGGATTCCCTAGGCACGTGCCACCAGGCGCGTACGCAGCACACGCAGGTTCCCGGTCGGTGGGCTGAGCGCGTGGAGCATTTGGTATCCCAAATGTGTTAAACTGGTTTCATATCGCACGAATTTTGTGGCAAATACATCAGCATTAATTCACTGTAGTGTTCCTCTAACCACTATAGCAAGATAGTGGCCTTTGACACAGACAGGTATGTACACTACTGGCCATTAAAATTGCTACATCAAGAATAAATGTAGATGATAAACGGGTATTCATTGGACAAATATATTATACCAGAACTGACATGTGATTATATTTTCACGCAGTTTGGGTGCATAGATCCTGAGAAATCAGTACACAGAACAACCACCTCTGGCCTTAATAACGGCCTTAATACGCCTGGGCATTGAGTCAAACAGAGCTTGGATGGCGTGTAGAGGTACAGCTGCTCATGCAACTTCAACACGATACCACAGTTCATCAAGAGTAGTGACTGGCGTATTGTGACGAAACAGTTGCTCGGCCACCATTGACCAAACGTTTTCAATAGGTGAGAAATCTGGAGAATGTGCTGGCCAGGGCAGCAGACGAACATTTTCTGTATCCAGAAAGGCCCGTAGAGGACCTGCAACATGCGGTCGTGCATTATCCTGCTGAAATGTAGGGTTTCACAGGGATCGAATGAAGGGTAGAGCCACGGGTCGTAACACATCTGGAATGTAACGTCCACTGTTCAAAGTACCGACAATGCGAACAAGAGGTGACCGAGACGTGTAACCAATGGCACCCGATACCATCTCGCCGGGTGATACGCCAGTATGGCGATGAGGAATACACGCTTCCATTGTGCGTACACCACGATGTCGCCAAACACGGATGCGACCACCATGATGCTGTAAACAGAACCTGTATTCATCCGAAAAAATGACGTTTTGCCATTCGAGCACCCAGGTTCGTCGTTGAGTACACCATCGCAGGCGCTCCTGTCTGTGATGCAGCGTCAAGGGTAACCGCAGCCATGGTCTCCGAGCTGAGAGTCCATCCTGCTGCAAACGTCGTCGAACTGTTCGTGCAGATGGTTGTTGTCTTGCAAACGTCCCCATCTGTTGACTCAGGGATCGAGACGTGGCTGCACGATCCGTTACAGCCGTGCGGGTAAGATGCCTGTCATCTCGACTGTTAGTGATACAAGGCCTTTGGGATCCAGCACAGCGTTCCGTATTACCCTCCTGAACCCACCAATTCCATATTCTGCTAACAGTCATTGAATCTCGACCGACGCGAGCAGCAATGTAGCGATACGATAAACCGCAAAGGCTACAATCCGACCTTTATCAAAGTCGGAAACGTGATGGTACGCATTTCTCCTCCTTACACGAGGCATCGCAACAACGTTTCACCAGGCAACGCCGGTTAACTGCTGTTTGTGTATGAGAAATCGGTTGGAAACTTTCTTGATGTCAGCACGTTGTAGGTGTCGCCACCGGCACCAACCTTGTGTGAATGCTCTGAAAAGCTAATCATTTGCATATAACAGCATCTTCTTCCTGTCGATTAAATTTCGCGTCTGTAGCACGCCATCTTCGTGGTGTAGCAATTTTAATGGCCAGTAGTGTAGTTGGAAGATGCCATTGTCGTCGGCGGATATTTCAAGAATCCTGAGGTAATTCTGACGGTCCGCTTTAATATTCACTTAGTCAACAGCGATTGTGGTGTCGTCGAGTACTGTATGTCGCATGGAGACCAAGGTAATGCCCCAAACGCGTCATAACGTCCCTGTCGGCCTGAATCGGTGGCACGGTGCGCGTTCTGAGCAGCCGTTTGTCTGGAATACGGTGTAGCTGGACGCGATCTTCGATTTGGTATAAGAAGAAACCTGATTTATCCGACCTGATGATAAGTTTCGACTGATTCACGCTCGATGATCCCGTACCCACTTCAATCGTATACGACGATGTCGTTGGGTTAACATGGTAACAGGTAGGGGTGGACTGCTGCGGATTCCCATGTTCAGCAAAGTGCACAGAACAGCGTCCTCCGAAATACTTGTGCCTGCACCCTGCACCAGCATCGTACTCTATCATCAGAACTGACATAGATCAACATCTGTCTTACTTTACAGAGAGGGGAAGCCTCTGACTTCCATTTTCTTTAATGAGCCATGCACGTCCATTAACCTGTCACCCACTCGTAATCTCAGCGTCCGTCAGCCTCTTTCCATAGATGCTGACAACATTGGTACACTTACAGCCGACTAGCTTCATTGTTTTGGAGATACTCATTCGCAGGCAACTGGCCATAACAACCTTCACTCTGCCAAAGTCGCTTACGTCCGTGGATATACCCATTTGCAGTCCGTATCGTTGCCAGAATGAGCCCCCCCCCCCCCTCATTTGTTTGTGCTCTAGTTACGTACTTTCCTTGCCGTCACATGCGCCCGCGAAGCCAGAAGGATGGCATTAAACATGGCGGTGGGCAGTGGTAATAATTTTTTCCTGCCGTGCATGTGTTAAATGTCGATCGAACATAGAAATCGGATGCTTTTATAGATCGCCTACCTCACGGGCAGTAGAGATGGAAAATTTTCGAAAATAACAAGAAGGTTGTGGGTAAGTTTCTGGGTCATGATAATGTATTACAGTGAGATTATTGTTCTGGTGTAACCACAAGCGCCAGAACGAAGATGAAGAACGGAAAACCAGAGAAGGTGGTAAGGAAACGTCAGACAATAGCCGCTGACAAGGACCGAGCCGCGCCAGGTGTATATAAGCGCCGCTCCAGCCAGACCTTCCTTCTCAGCCGACGACCAGCTCCTTAACCTTACCAATCTTCTTTCCCTCCAACTTAACTCCCTTGACCTCCAGAACGCCTACAACCATGTCTGGCATCCTGGGCTCCCCTTCAAACTCCAGACCTATGCTCTCCCTATCAATTTCGTCCATCCCGTTGCTCCCTTCTCTCCAGTCGTCCCTCCTATTTCACTATCCACAATACCAACTCCTGTACCTTCTATCCCTCTGCTGGCGTGCCCCAAGGCTCCATCCTTTCCTTCTCATCTATCTCCTGTACACTGCTGATATGCCCAAACCTCCCCTGCCTGTTCATCTCTTCCAATTTGCTGATGACACCGCCTTCCTAGCCCTTTATCCTACCCTTCAACAGTCCCACCGTAACCTTCAAACCGACCTTGACCAGTTCACCACTTGGTGCAACCAGTGGTTCCTCTGTATCAACCCCTCCAAGACCCAGGCGATCATCATAGGCCGCGCCACCCACTCCTTCCATCTCCATGATTTCTACCTCACTATTTATGGCTGTCCTATGCACCTCACTCCTACCCTCAAATACCTTTCCCTCACCCTCGACCACCACCTCACCTGGTCTCCCTATCTCCTTACAATCCAACACAAAGCTCACAACAGACTCCGCGTTCTGAAACTCCTGTATGGCTGGACATGGGGACTGCATCCTTCCACCATCCTTCACATTTACAAATCCTTGATCCGTCCCATCCTTTGTTATGCCAGTGTTGCTTGGATTTCCGCCCCTCCCAGATTCTATAAAGCCCTCAAAATCCTCGAATGCCATGAACTCTACCTCGCCCTTCACATCTGCCTTCCATCCCCCACGTGCATCCTCTACGACCTCATCCCCTTTCCCCACCTTCTCGTTTCCCTTGAACACATCCACACCCTATATATTGTCTGTTGACTCGATCCCCCTCACCCGCTGGTGTCTCTCTTCCTCTCCACACCGCAGCCCATTGCCACGCGTTTACCATTGTGTCTCACCCTCTCTCCATCTCCTCACCCTCCACCTCCTTTCCCAATGCAACTTCCAGCATCTACCCCTCCCAGATGCTTAGCTTCACCCTAACGTTTACCCTTCCTACCACCTCTAACCCCACCTTCCCCCTGCATCCTCCTCAGGGCTCCCTCTCCTCCCCCTCCCTTCGCCTGAGTGGCTTTCCCCCTCATATGTCACCTCCTTCTCCTGTGCTCCCCTTCAGTCTCTCTGCACTCCCTCCTGCCTTGTCTTCCCTCTTCATCTCCCACCCTGGCCGACTCCTGCCTCCTGGTGCGCCCCCTGTCTCCCTCTTTTCCTGTTCCTCCCGCCCTCCCATCCCACCTCCCTTCTTTTTTTCCTCCTCTCTGACCTCCAGTCCTTCGGCAGCTAACTACCAGTGGATTTTCCTCTTTGTGAGTGTTCCGTCATTTCCAGTGGTTTTGTTTTTTCAATGTCTCGCCCTGTGTGATTTTTATACTGTGGCCGACTTTTAACTTGTGTTTCACTTCAGTGGTTTTAAGTACACAACGCATTGCCAGCTGTGTTCTTTTAACTCTATGTCGACTTTTTAAATGTCCTCCAATGTCGCTGTTTTAGTGTGTATTTTAACTCCAATCATCTCCAATTACTGTTTTTTATGTCCCCCTCTTTACCCCCATTTTTATGTAAGAGTTTCCCTTGCATTTTTGTTAAATAGTGGACTGTGCCACCGCCAGCCCTCCCCTGCCCCATAGGGGCAGAGGAGTGAAATCACAGTCCGCAGCTCGTGGTCGTACGGTAGCGTTCTCGCTTCCCACGCCCGGGTTCCCAGGTTCGATTCCTGGCGGGGTCAGGGATTTTCTCTGCCTCGTGATGACTGGGTGTTGTGTGATGTCCTTAGGTTAGTTAGGTTTAAGTAGTTCTAAGTTCTAGGGGACTGATGACCATAGATGTTAAGTCCCATAGTGCTCAGAGCCATTTGAACCATTCAAAGAAATCACAATAAGAGAAAAAAAAGAAAAAAAAACGGCCTCGCCTGTTGAGATCAGCACCGTGAGGTGGACGTTAATTACCAGTGACATGTGTAAACTTGTAGGAACTTTGTCTATAGTGATGACTATTACGGTTTGCATGTTACTTGCGGCACCTTTGTAAATACAAGTTAAGTATTGTCAATTTTCTTTGTAGAAATAAATCTACTAATGTTATTTGCTTAAATTTTTGTACAGCATTTCGAGAATGCAGCTTCTTTTAGGCACCCTGTAAGCGGCGAGTGGGCAAGATCCAACAATTTTAATCTACCAGCTATAGACTGAGAGACTGAAGTGATTAAGTCAGGTAGTAGTGAGGTGAAATCATGCGAAATTGCTCTAAACACCTTATGCGAAAATTATCGTGAGAAAACTTTTCGACTCAGTTGATGTAGAACAGGGAATGAGTGATCATAAGAGCTTTGTAGCATCACCGACGACGAATGTCAGTAGGAATGATAATAAAAGTAGGAGGTACTTCTATTTAGATAATGCCACAAGAGGATTTCAAATTATATGAGCAGTCACAATAATTCATCTCTGCAGATTTAAACGTAGCCAAATCCTCGTAGACACAAAAATTGAATGAAGAAATTCAATATTTTTTTGACAAACTAGATCTCATGCTCGTCAATATCGTACCCAAATTTTCCGTTTACGACTCTTCGTTTTGCTAAGAAAATTCGGACGAATCTGCGCCGATGCAGGGAAGGGGCACAAGAAGAAGCAGCGTAAAAATAGACAGCAAAAGAGCAGGGAGAAAAGGTATGGACAGACGAAGGAATACTGGAAAAAGCTTATAGTGTAGCGGGTTAAAAGTTGTCCTCTAAAGAAAGGAGAGGAAGAAGAAGAACATAGAGGTGAGAAGATATGGTATTTTACCGATTAAAATAGTCTTGCCGTGCTGTTTGTGCAGTAGGAGGCGTTAAGCACTTTCAGTCCTGGCACGGGCAGAGCCGCAAGCCGGTCGTATAAACTGGGCGCCTTTTAAAAGTCTGGCAGCGCCAGGCGGAGGCGGCGGCGGCCGAACCCGCGCCTGCCGCTGACGTTTCGGATGTGAAATGGGATTTGGCGGGCAGGGACCAGGGGCCAGGGGCCGGGTCACCGCGGCGAAGCGACGCGGCGGAACTTCTGCGATAGGAAACGCGTTGATGGCTGAGGGCTGCTGGCGGAACGGGCGCCGGGTAATCCGACAGAGACGGATGGCCGGTGAGCCGTACACGACACGTCACCCGCTTCGTATTAATATCGTGCCGTCCGTGAATCGCTCTGTCTTTACATCGATTCTCCAGGTGCTGCGGTGTGCGCTGAAACGTAACCATGTTAAGGAAGAACGATGTCCACATTTCTAAACTTACACTTTAAAAAATCTGTAATCAATCTTTATTATTATTATACAAGATAAACCATTACCCTATGTAATTAGTGGTTATTACTGATGTCTTAATGATTGATTAAATGGTTCAAATGGCTCTGAGCACTATGGGACTCAACAGCTGAGGTCATCAGTCCCCTAGAACTTAGAACTACTTAAACCTAACTAACCTAAGGACATCACACACATCCATGCTGTAATATGACCTTTTTTTTAAAACAATATTATGAATATTTATATATGTGCTTGGAGAGAGAGAGAGATTGATTTTTGATTGAGATTTTTACTTTTCGTCGTAACTGGTACCTGAATGTTTTTGGTTGTTGCCTCCTTGAATGATCAGCTTCTGCACCAGTTGTTGACGTATTGCAATTTGGAGGAAGTTATTGTTCTTTAAGGTTTAAAATACGACTCTTAGTTACTTGGCCGTATTGTGGATATCTTTGAGTCCAAGTTTTCGTAGCTTTTCATAGCTAACGGACCACTGTTGTCAGTAAGTAAGATCAAACAGCAATCTGCTTTTCGTGAGATTTCAGCACCATACTATTGTATAAGAACATAATCCAATTACTGTAATTAAGAAATTGTGAGAGGTTGTTACTTATTGAATGAAAACTATAGAGACTGCATTTCGTTTCCTGTATTTTAGTGAACTTTGTACACTTACAATTCTGTCAATTCATAGACGACGACGACAATGAAGTTCACCTCCTTTTCCAAAAACAATGTTTCTATTCTTCACTTCCAAAAATTTTGTACAAGTAAATGTTTGGCAGCTCTTACACATACTTCACTCGGTTTTATCACTAGAATATCAGTTTTCATTAAATATAGCAATACGTTCTGAGCGACGGCCTAGCAACACGTCCTCTTTCCACAAGATACAGATTAACAGTCTTTTTTTAATAAAATCAATTGTCTTTTTTTTTTTTCGAATCCATACTCAAAGATTCTCTAATACTACCGTTGCGGGAATTGCGCACTAAAGAGTTTCTTGCTGTCCAGCTGCGCTTCATTTAAAGTACTTTCTGAATCACATTAACATTTTTGGTATTTACATACATTACTGAGCTTCTCAGAATAAAATCAGGCACAAATTAGTTACAGAAAAAAAAGCAGTGAGGCACACATAACATTACAATGCCCGAGGCAGGATTCGAACCTGCGACCGTAGCGGTCGCGCGGTTCCAGACTGTAGCGCCTGGAACCGCTCGGCCACACCGGCCGGCAATCATTGATTAATTATTGCTGCTATTCTACACTCTACAAGTAGTACTTAAGTGATCATTTGCTATGGGCAATCAACACTTACATCTACACTCCACAAACCATCTTACGTGTGTGGCGGAGGATACTTCGTGTACCACTGTTACATTCACCCATCGCCGTTCAAGCCGTGAATGCTGCGTGGGTAGAACGACTCTCGAATAGTCTCCGAATGACTCCTGATTGGTCAGATGTTTAAGGTGAGCGAAAACAAGACTTCCTAGAAATTACACTATAGATATGTCTGAGTTTTGTTAGCCAAACGAAGAGTAGGAAAATTGAATACGAAATCGATCAGCGTGAAATCTGGTCTCAAAAAAATTAATTGCTTGGAAGTAATTCACCTAATTGTTGTTGTTGTGGTCTTCAGTCCTGAGACTGGTTTGATGCAGCTCTCCATGCTACTCTAGCTTGTGCAAGCTTCATCATCTCCCAGTACCTACTGCAACCTACATCCTTCTGAATCTGCTTAGTGTATTCATCTCTTGGTCTCCCTCTACGACTTTTACCCTCCACGGTGCCCTCCAATGCTAAATTTGTACCTCAAAACATGTCCTACCAACCGATCCCTTCTTCTAGTCAAGTTGTGCCACAAACTTCTCTTCTCTCCAATCCTATTCAATACCTCCTCATTAGTTACGTGATCTACCCACCTTATCTTCAGCATTCTTCTGTAGCACCACATTTCGAAAGCTTCTATTCTCTTCTTGTCCAAACTAGTTATCGTCCATGTTTCACTTCCATACATGGGTACACTCCATACAAATACACTCCTGGAAATTGAAATATGAACACCGTGAATTCATTATCCCAGGAAGGGGAAACTTTATTGACACATTCCTGGGGTCAGATACATCACATGATCACACTGACAGAACCACAGGCACATAGACACAGGCAACAGAGCATGCACAATGTCGGCACTACTACAGTGTATATCCACCTTTCGCAGCAATGCAGGCTGCTATTCTCCCATGGAGACGATGGTAGAGATGCTGGATGTAGTCCTGTGGAACGGCTTGCCATGCCATTTCCACCTGGCGCCTCAGTTGGACCAGCGTTCGTGCTGGACGTGCAGACCGCGTGAGACGACGCTTCATCCAGTCCCAAACATGCTCAATGGGGGACAGATCCGGAGATCTTGCTGACCAGGGTAGTTGACTTACACCTTCTAGAGCACGTTGGGTGGCACGGGATACATGCGGACGTGCATTGTCCTGTTGGAACAGCAAGTTCCCTTGCCGGTCTAGGAATGGTAGAACGATGGGTTCGATGACGGTTTGGATGTACCGTGCACTATTCAGTGTCCCCTCGACGATCACCAGTGGTGTACGGCCAGCGTAGGAGATCGCTCCCCACACCATGATGCCGGGTGTTGGCCCTGTGTGCCTCGGTCGTATGCAGTCCTGATTGTGGCGCTCACCTGCACGGCGCCAAACACGCATACGACCATCATTGGCACCAAGGCAGAAGCGACTCTCATCGCTGAAGACGACACGTCTCCATTCGTCCCTCCATTCACGCCTGTCGCGACACCACTGGAGGCGGGCTGCACGATGTTGGGGCGTGAGCGGAAGACGGCCTAACGGTGTGCGGGACCGTAGCCCAGCTTCATGGAGATGGTTGCGAATGGTCCCCGCCGATACCCCAGGAGCAACAGTGTCCCTAATTTGCTGGGAAGTGGCGGTGCGGTCCCCTACGGCACTGCGTAGGATCCTACGGTCTTGACGTGCATCCGTGCGTCGCTGCGGTCCGGTCCCAGGTCGACGGGCACGTGCACCTTCCGCCGACCACTGGCGACAACATCGATGTACTGTGGAGACCTCACGCCCCACGTGTTGAGCAATTCGGCGGTACGTCCACCCGGCCTCCCGCATGCCCACTATACGCCCTCGCTCAAAGTCCGTCAACTGCACATACGGTTCACGTCCACGCTGTCGCGGCATGCTACCAGTGTTAAAGACTGCGATGGAGCTCCGTATGCCACGGCAAACTGGCTGACACTGACGGCGGCGGTGCACAAATGCTGCGCAGCTAGCGCCATTCGACGGCCAACACCGCAGTTCCTGGTGTGTCCGCTGAGCCGTGCGTGTGATCATTGCTTGTACGGCCCTCTCGCAGTGTCCGGAGCAAGTATGGTGGGTCTGACACACCGGTGTCAATGTGTTCTTTTTTCCATTTCCAGGAGTGTACTTTCAGAAACGACTTCCTGACACTTAAATCTATACTCGATGTTAACAAATTTCTCTTCTTCAGAAACGCTCTCCTTGCCTTTGCCAGTCTACATTTTATATCCTCTCTACTTCGACCATCATCAGTTATTTTACTCCCTAAATAGCAAAACTCCTTTACTACTTTAAGTGTCTCATTTCCTAATCTAATTCCCTCAGCATCACCCGACTTAATTTGACTACATTCCATTATCCTCGTTTTGCTTTTGTTGATGTTCATCTTATATCCTCCTTTCAAGACACTGTCCATTCCGTTCAACTGCTCTTCCAAGTCCTTTGCTGTCTCTGACAGAATTACATTGTCATCGGCGAACCTCAAAGTTTTTACTTCTTCTCCATGAATTTTAATACCTACTCCGAATTTTTCTTTTGTTTCCTTTACTGCTTGCTCAATATACAGATTGAATAACATCGGGAAGAGGCTACAACCCTGTCTCACTTCTTTCCCAACGACTGCTTCCCTTTCATGCCCCTCGACTCTTATAACTGGCATCTGTTTTCTGTACAAATTGTAAATAGCCTTTCGCTCCCTGTATTTTACCCCTGCCACCTTCAGAATTTGAAAGAGAGTATTCCACTTAACATTGTCAAAAGCTTTCTCTAAGTCTACAAATGCTAGAAACGTAGGTTTGCCTTTCCTTAATCTTTCTTCTAAGATAAGTCGTAAAGTCAGTATTGCCTCACGGGTTCCAACATTTCTACGGAATCCAAACTGATCTTCCCCGAGGTCCGCTTCTACCAGTTTTTCCATTCGTCTGTAAAGAAGTCGCGTTAGTATTTTGCAGCTGTGACTTATTAAACTGATAGTTCGGTAATTTTCACATCTGTCAACACCTGCTTTCTTTGGGATTGCCGGCCGGAGTGGCCGAGCGGTTAAAGGCGCTACAGTCTGGAACCGCACGACCGCTACGGTCGCAGGTTCGAATCCTGCCTCGGGCATGGATGTGTGTGATGTCCTTAGGTTAGTTAGGTTTAAGTAGTTCTAAGTTCTAGGGGACTTATGACCACAGCAGTTGAGTCCCATAGTGCTCAGAGCCATTTGAACCATTTCTTTGGGATTGGAATTATTATATTCTTTTTGAAGTCTGAGGGTATAAAACGACTAAATTACTGAGTTAAGTAAAAAATTTTGGCCGAATATTCACAGCCAAACGAAGAGTGGTACATGGTAAAATGAGCGTGAGATCTAGTGTTGCAAATGAAGATTTAATTGCTTAAAAGCACTGAGGGTAAATAAGAACAAGTTAATTAGTGATTTAAGGAAAAACAGAAATATTTATCGAACAGCTCCTGCTACCTATGTAAATGAAATACGAAAGCATATCCAGGCACAGCACAAACTCAAAGTTCTCTAACTTCTGTTGATCTATGAACTTAAATATAATACACATCGACATTTTACTTTATTACATTTCACACTTTATGAACAAAACTTGAAAACAATCAAAAAATTAGAAACAAATAGTCAAATGTTATCTTAAATGATTTACCTAAACGTCACAAAATTAAATAGGTTATAAAAACATTTGATGCGGTTTTGAATGTTACTCAAAATACCGTACAGAAAGTGAGTTACCGGTTGAGAATTTAAAGTTCAATGTTTAACTTATAATCTTATAATTTCAGAAAGTACTAGCAGATATTTATTTGGTGAAATTTCACTCAGTGGTTTCCTGACGCCTGTGACGTACCAGCATCTCGTCTAATTTCTTTGATTTCAGCTTCACGGTCTATTTGCAAGGTATATTAGATCTACAAGTTTGCTTCCGGTGTTTTGCACACACACGGCCAATTGTGGTGCGGGTGGTAGGTCGTAAGCGTCATGAAATAAACTTAGGTACTTGTAAACATAACACCATGAAAATTTTAGTCGATTTGTGATTGCTTCTAAAGTTATTCGCGACTGAATGTGTCAAGTTACTAGTCCAGCTCTCGCCATTTGCGGGAAAATTTAATTTTCTTATTTAAGACGATTAAATCTGCGGCTGAGACTCATAAAATGCTGGGTAGGACCTACGGCGAGGCACCTATTAGAACGTGCAGAGAATGGTTTCAGTGCTTCAAGGACGATGATTTTGACGTCGAAGACCGGTATGGTGGTGGAACAGAAAAGGTTTTCGAAGCCACTGAAACCTACGGAAAGAATCACAGCAGCTCGTTATCGAAAGCAAGTGATTTGTTGGAGCCGAGAACTGAAAGACAAACGGTCACAATACAGCAATAGAAGAGAAAAGGCGATTTTGCAGCGTGACAATGCTCGACTCCGTATCACAAAACCCTTCAAAATACACTTGGAAACGTTGAAATGGGTAGTCCTTCTCCACCCGGCGTAATCTCCAGATATTGTTCCCTCTGACTACCAGCTTTTTCGATCAATGGCATATGGCCTGGCTGAACAGCCCTTCGGTCACATGAACAAGTGGAAAGTGGATTGATCTGTGGATCTTCTCAAAAGACACCCAGTTCTTCCGCAGCGGGGTTCGTAAGCTGCCCAAAAGATGGCCAATACCTTCAATCGTAAATTTTTTGTGAGATTTTCAAAATAAAACCACGAACTTCGAGAGTAAAAAGTGTGGAAGCAAAGTTGTATAGCTAATATACAGGAGGAAGCAGTATGTGTCCTCTGAGTCTTGTAATCATGCCCTTTATGTATTATTTTGAGCACTATAAATAGCCTTAATGAAAAATTTAAATATGGTTGTAACATTGCATGAAGGTATAATACGATTTAGTTCACTGTGTCTAATTATCTCCTCTTCTTTTGTATTAATTCAACCCTCAGTTTCAATGTTTCTGCAGTATCAAGATTCCACTTATCATTTTTCACAAAACCATTCGGTGTATGACACATTCCATCAAATTTTTCACAAGAATGCTGTCGTTTCTGATTACGATAATCACTTATGGCCTGACGATTGGCTTGTAAGCCAGAAATCCGTTCGTTAGATAAATAAATGCCTTGCAACATGCACAGTTCACGTTTTCATTCAACACCAATTATGCGGTTCATCTACTCAGTACTATACCGCTCATTTTTCAGATTGTTTTTCTCCTTTGTGACGTTTTCTCTATCTAGTCCTCTCTGTCTGCCATACATCGCTTTCAACATACTAGCAAAGTAAGCTATTTCTCGATAGGATGGGTTCACCAAAACAGTGATACGATCATTTGAAGAGCACTGTCTCCCACGTGGCCACAGAACGTTTAATGATTGAAACAAGAAGTATCAAATACATGGAGAAACTTGACAAGGATTCGGAACATTGAATTATGAATAAAAACTACCTCAAATGGTTAACAAATACGTCTGATCAACCTAGGAAAGTATAAATTGTTTCAAGGAACAGCTTCAAAGCGATGGTCAATAGGGAGAAAGAACACCTCCGGGAAAACATGCGTACACCAGATGATAATATCATTGGCATCAACAAATCCACTGAGGCAATGAGACGATAAAGAATATGAGAACTAGTACAAGGAACAGAGGTGTGATATAGGTAACATCACCAGATCAGTGGATAGCATTTACACTCCACTGTTACAAGAACACCGACAGCGGTGTATAACAAAGGATGTGTTTGTAGAATGCGAGAAGACAGAGTAGGAAATACCAAGGAAAGATGTGAAGAAAGCGCTAAAGTGGTCAAAAATAACAAGGTTCCTGGCCCAGAAAATGTTAAAATGGAACTTTTGAAAAGATGTTGGAATACTTGTGTGTAATATTTAACAGAATATAACAAGGGGAGGTTATAACTAAAGATTGGGACACGTCTTTTCTTCGTAACATCCATAAAAAATTGTACAAGAAGTGTTGTTCAAAATACAAGGGAATAGGTGTAATTCCTTCAGTAGCAAAACTTTTCTCTGGTATACTTAAAGAAAACACTGAACATAACATAAGTTCCTCGCGGGAAAAAAGTGGTTTTACAGCTGGTAGACAGTATTTGAATAACATCCACTGTCTTAGATCATCAGTATAGAAGAAAGGAGCTAGTAACATGAAAATGCACATGACGTTCGTGAATTTGGTAGTAGCATAGGACAGAATACCAAGATCTGACGCTGCACCTTCCGTGAAGAGACTAAAAGTATGGGATTAAGGGGTTAATATAATTATGGGAATGCACAGACATACAGATGTAAAAGTAAATATTGGAAACAAAGTAATAAAAGGTTTTAAAACTTCCTTAAGCAAGGTTGCAGCCTAATCCCATTACTTTTGATTATACAGGGTGGTCAGAATAGTTTGAAAAGCTTGTAAGGGTGTTGAAGGGAAGGTTGTGATGAGTAATAATTGCTGAGAAAAAAGTTCGATAAATAGCTCCGTTTCCGAGTTAACTGGCGTTGGAGCTAGCCAATCACGCCGTTGTGTGAAAATTCAAGCGGCCCACTAAGGACAGGGTCGCCAGACGTTTTCTTAGTTGGTTTCTAAAACCGCACAAGAGAGCGTTACAAAGACTGGACATGAGACAGCATTAAGGATAGAAACCGAGCCAAAGGCTGATGCAGTCTCGTGCACAATCAACGCTGTGGGAACAACTGACACATTGTATTAGGCGGGCAGCTTGCATTTGCGTGCATAACGGCCTAATTGACTAATTTCAATGCTAAGCAACTTGGAAACGGCACAACGCACCGATATTTTTTCTTAACAATTTCTTCAACTGTTCTGCAGCATCCTTACAAGCTTTCTAGACTGTTTCTTACCTGCCTATATACATAGAGCAAGCCGTGGCTACATGGTACAAAAATTGTTCAGGAATGGGTATGACTGTCAGGCAAGGCAGAATGCATTCACGGCTTGTTGCAGATGAACAAATAATTTTCGTAAATAGGAGACAAGATATGGAACACATGTTTGATGAACTCCACAAGAATACACAATATGGGGACTAAAAATTAATTTCGACAAGACAGAACACATGCGTATTGATAAACAAGAAACGCATTTAGTTCTCGAAGATGAAGAAATTTAAAAAAGTATAAATTTTAAATATTTTGTTTCTGTTATATCCACTGACGGCACTTGTGACAAAGATGTCCAGGCCAAAATGGTGACTGACAAGCGAGAGGCGAAGTCTCTACAAGGACTGATTTGTAACACTGTATTAGTCAACAGACCAAATATTTCATGCTATCTTGAGGATATAGTTATTTATCGTGCAGAAATGTGGTCACTCAAGAATGAAAAAAGGGACAAGTTCAGGACAGTGGAGTGAGATTTTATGGAAAGATTCTTGCAGATTAGCCGTGAAGATGAAATCAAAAACATCTAAAATATGGGAAAAATAAGTGACACAGGCCGTAGTGAGCAGACTGGAGAGTAAGTCATCAGTGGCTTGGCATGTTAAAAGAATGAGGAATGACATTTGGTTAAGAAGGTATTTATGTGGGCTCCTAAAAGAACTTAAGGAGCAGTCATTTCGGCTCATCCAATTGATTTATTCCACAGAAATTAATTATGTCAGTTGATGAGAGTAAACTAGTCCAATGTTTCTCGATTTTAATAGACATCACTGGGAAGGAACGTCCTGGCAAGTTTCAGACCGCTATTGTGGCGTTATCATTTAATTCTTCTAAGGAGCAGTTTCTTACCTCTTTTCTGTGATAGAAGGTATTTGATTTTTAATTTCAGACGTTTGTAAGAATTGTGTGGACAGGCTGAGACGGCAGGCAATTAGAAGAAGGAAAGATTTTCAAATATACCTTAGCTCTTCAGTCCACATGATCCATCGTTAGGAAACATCTTTGTGCAGAGAGTTAACTCGAAAGGCATCGCTCAAAACGAGGGAAACAGACTGACAACGTCGTAATTCTTTGAGTAAATTTGAAGACGGAAATGGAGAGCAAACAGTAAGATGCAAAAGTTATATATATCTGTGTGTGTGTGCGTGTGTGTGTGTGTGTGTGTGTGTGTGTGTGTGTGTGTGTGTGCGCGCGCGTGCGCGTGTATGTGGCGATGGATTCTACTCGACAGCACCATCCCATATAATAAAAATCTTAAACTGTTGGCAACTCACAAACGCTACTGCGGTAGCTTTCGCTTGCATAAAAATATATTTATGCGTGTTTGAAATTGCTCAGGCGATTGAATTACCGCCAATTGTGAAATACGCACTGTTATTCTTTTCTTAGAAGCAAGAGACGTGAAACCTACCAAAATTTATCGGCAGATTAATGAAGTGTAGGAATAAAGCGTTATGAGAGCTGGAACTGTTGTAAAGTAGTATTGAGCATTTAAAGATGGCGGCACAAAGAAGCAAGATAAGAAATGAAGTTGACGGGCGTCCATCATTAGTGATTACCTTGTGCACAAAGTCGATAAAATTTCGAGGAGATTAACGATTTGTCATTATCTCATGCCTTTCCTCACGTTTCAAGAAGTTTTCTCTCTAAAACTGTAACGGAACTATTACAATATACGAAACTGTGCGCAGGCTGGTTTGCAAGATGCTGCCTGAGTTGCATAAAATCAATCGTACAGCCACTGCAATGATATTCCTCCATAGTTACTGTTTGGAAGAGGGTAAGTTTTTAAGCGAAAGTGTCACTCGTGACGAAACATACGTTGCTCATTCTATGCAGGAATAAAAACAACAGTACTTGGAATGGAGGCACTCAACATTCCCAAGAAACTGAAGCTCCATCAAACAATTTGAGATCGAAAAGACATGTGCGCCGTGTTATGGGACAGGCAGGGTGCTTTTTTTTAAACTGGGTGTAGCACAGTCAGTGCAGACAGTTATTCTGATATCTTAACGAAACAGTTCCGTATCGAAACAAAAGGCATAGTGCGCTCAGTGGAGAGATCGTTTCGCTCCACGACAGCGCCCGTCCCCAAGTGGCTTGATGCATTCGAGAGTTCATCGCCTTATATGGCTGGGAAGAATTTGGTACCGCCTCGTATAGTTCTGACCTAGTAGCTAATGTCTATCATTTTTTCTTACACTTAAAGAAGCACATTGCCGGTCAGCGATACCGGGAATACTTCCATACAGGAGAGGATAAAAAACGAGGTGTCAGATTTGTGTGAGAATGGTTTTCGGAAGCTGGTTAGTAAGGAAAGTTCCTTAATGTTGCTGGAAATTACATTAAAATGTAGATTAAGGTCCAGGCTTTCGTGCAAGATGAAATTGTTGTAGAATCGTGATTGTTTTTATTTTAAAAGAGTATTTACTTTAAAACACTCCTCTTTTTTCACCTAGTGAGCTGGGAAGTGATTAGAAAACTAGAATCACCCTCGGATGAGCGGAATTCGATTACTGATTTTTTTGGGTGGTGGTTGAGAGGGGAGAACGGCTTTGGCAGGAGCAAGGGTACGGCGATGGTGGTGAGTTACGACGTGCGGAGCGGCGCGAGAAATCGAGCAGGATGTGACAAACGGCAGATCTACGTGTAGGGTCGCGATTTCTGGCAGTGTGAAAGTACAGCACGTCTGCAGCGGATGGGATCACATTTGCCACGGACCAGGCCAATCACGGGCAGCGGCGTGGGTCTACGCGCGACCGCAGCTGCGACTGACCGAACGTCACCGTATGGTCACAGTAGTGGTTACACGCACACTGTGTGGTCGAATGTCTCTGTACACTTGCTTGTTGAGGGATCACACGGCAGGATATTAAAGCTGGGTGCAGTACACAGAAGGAGAATAGCATGCAGATATAACACATTTACCCTAAGGTAACAATTCGAAAAATGATCAAAGGTAAACAAGGATAGTCTGCAAAACAGGAAAAGACGTGTGACAGCGAACCATCGAACAATTTCTTGTGACTGGAACGTTTGTGTGTCGCTTTCACGCTTAGAGAGCGCTCAACACCTATGTATTGTGGGGCTGTTTGTCCTATAGCAGGGACACCCCTATCGGATTTGTATAATTGAAGAAATCTTCGAAAAAAAAGGAACTCACATGGAAGTTCAGTAGTTATCTATTTTCTGTCTTTGAGCTTAAGAAACTGTTCACGTTGTTGCTGCAGAGGGGCCTCACGAAAAAATTCAAGTTGTTTTAGAGGTATAGCGTTGCCAGTGGTAACTACTGAGAGGCGAGACGCGAAATTCTCCACCTTCCATTGGGGTGGGGACAGGTGACCAATTGTGCGTGACGAATATCCGAGAGTTTCACGGAACTATATGCTCTGTGCTCTTCTCCCTTCATGTGTCTCCGCGAGGGCGGGTATCTTTCCTTTTTTGGTATAATTAACATTAATTACTGTCGTCTGTACAGTGGTTGCTGGTGGCGGGGCAAAATGTTGTTACTTCTTCTTTGTTGGAGTGACTATCCCTGATCGAATGCGTTTGCTCAGCATTCCCATGCCTAGAACACTGATGGGTTATGAGTTCGAATGAATGGGAGCCAGCAAGTAAGTGCCTACGGCAGGATTGATACAGCTGTGTTATTGGAGTCCTCGACGTGACCGACAGAGGTCCGTCCTTTAAGGCAAAAGTTGTCTTCAGCAGCTCCGACTGGACGAGCCGACCGTACAGGTTCTGGGATGCAATTATAGTCGGTGGGACGTACGAAAAGAGCGTATACGTTTCTGTTGTTTGTTCTTCCGTATCAGTTCGCGCTTTTGGTTTCGACTCTCAGTTTCTCCCACATTAACGCTGCCGGCCGTAGTTGCAGATCACGACAAAGTTATATGAATTTTCGATACATCTGAATCAAACACAACTTACGACACAGCAGTGCCATTAATCTATGCAGTAAGACATCAACAGATCTGAAGAGAAATTAAACGTTTTGTGCCGTTTAGATTTAACAACGTTTCAAAACAGAGAATCGTTTTGTTACACACATCTGATATTAGCAGCATACAGGACCCACGTTTGCCACTTTTACAGCTCTCCGTTTCGACTTTTAATTCCATCCAAGTTCTGACCACCTGAATGCAATAATGGTTCACAATGTGCCTCCGGTACAATCAATATTTGCTGTCAGATATTTTGATATCCCATAGAATGCACGATATAATGTGTCCCAAATGTGCTCTGTAGCATACTATTCGGAGACTTTAGCTATCTTGTTAGAAAACAGGCAGTATCTACACTCACATTTACTCTATACTCGACAAGCCATTTTCCGATGTACGACGGAAGATGCTTCTATTACCGTTATGATTTTCCCCTTTCCTTGATATAGTGTGTTGGAAGAACAATCGTCAGTAAGCCACCATAGCTCCTCTAATTACCCACATTTTCTGGGCGTGCTTATCTGATACCACATTAAGGAATAAATCAGAATTCTGAGATCTGTATTCGTTGATAGCAACAATTTCAAGTAATGTTAGTTTTATACCTTCATTAGCTTGATGGAGAACATCATCCTTTATAGCCTAAGAATGACATTCATTCAGAGCATGTTCAGCAAAGGCGGAATTTTTCTTTATAACCTCCAACTATTTTCATGTAGCGTCAGTTTTGTAGCTATAGCCTTACATGATTGACCTACTAATAATTTACCACATAAATTGCAGTAAATTCTATAAATTTCACTCTTCTTTAATGCCGGTGGTCTTCAATGATGTGTCACATACGTACAGAATCTTAATTTTAGACCTGTCTTTCTGATACACTTCCTGAGCCCTCGAATAGTGACCAATGGGCTTAAATATTAAGGCTTTAGTAATATTAGTGACACGCTTAATATCAAATTGCTACCATGTGCAACGTACCTACCAGCGAAAATGGTTTCCCAAAGTATCTACCAGAAGTAAAATGATTTACAGAACGTTACGTCATTTATTGGATGATTAGTTATAATTAAATGATAGTTGGTTAGCATTTAGCGATTTTCGTTAGTAATAATTTTTTTGTCCCACACTGCGTTCCACTGGTAATAAAGCTACAGATTTCGGTACAGACTTCTGTTCCACCTAGAGTTATGATGCAGGACTGCAACAAAGAATCTATATATTTACAATTTTGGCTAGTAAAACTGTAACATCATGAATGCGGTATGCAACAAATGATTATCATTTCAGAATAACTACACAGAATTATGACTAACACCCTCTATATGTGTATGAGAAAGGTTTACTCAGCGGATTTCTGATTCATAAATCGCATTTGAAGTTTGTTTGCGAAGGTAACGTGTTAGGCTTCGTATAAGACTGTGATGGAATATGAAATCGATGGATTCCGTAGGGACATACTCAATGCCATGCAAGATCTCAACGGTTCCACGCTACTAGCGCCCGAGAGGGACAGACATGTTACTCGGTCGGCCACGCAAGACCATTCAATCGCGTCACGTACTTCGAGGCAGGAAATTGAGTTGTTAGTAGCAAGACAATTATCTACGCGAAGAGTGTGATGACGTCTGGAACACAACGGACTGTCAGCACAGCATCATGATAGCGGCTTCCGTTAAAGCAGTAGCAGACAGTGGCGCTGGAATAATGGTGCAAACAACGACAACACTAGACACACATAATTTCCAGATGAGTCCTAGCTCTTGTGCAATGTCATCAAAATGATTCCATAAGTGGAGGTTCCGATAAGAGAAAAATTGCCAGACTGCATTCGCCGTCGTCATCAGGGCACAACACCTGTCGTGAGGGCATAGGGTGCCATTCGGTACTCAACACGAGCATCCGTGGTGTGCATGGCCGGCAATTATGTCTGCAGCCATTACATTCCTGACGTGTTAAGGCGGGTGGCTGTGCCCTGTCTTCGAGGTCTCTTTGACGTTATCTTTCAACAAGGTTAGACAAGACCGCATATTGCACCCGTGCTGTCCCGATTCACTTAGACTAAGAGTGTGTTCGTCTATTGCCCTTGTGCACACGTTCTCCACATGTTTCTCGCAATGAAAACATTTGGCTATGGATTGCCAAGAGTCTGGCACGGTGCCACTTGTGGGCTGCTACGACAGGTAAAATCTGCCAGAGAGTTGAAGCAACAGGGAGTGACGTATACGTATCTGTCATCGTGGCTCAGTTCGATCTGTGCCTATCCGGGATAGAACCTTTCTTCTTGCGAGAGGTCGCATTTCTGAGTACTGAGTTTGGCACCTTGTATGCCCCTTAACCACGTACAAATTTAGTTGAGTCTTGTTCCTACTGTTCTGTACACGCACAATAAGCAAAATTTTGTTTATAGCTATCCTTCCTGGCGTTGCAATTTTTATGGTCAGTAAACACCTTGTGGTGTACAATTTCTATTTAGATTAACAGTATCGGCACTACTTCTAGCTAGAGGTGCGATTTAGAGCCGATCGAAAACACTGTGTATTTATGAACTTTTAGTTTTTCAGTGTACATAACGCTTTTTTGTTCATGTTTTAGCAGAAACTGTTAGTCGTTATATACGTACAGACGTGTTCTTTCAGTGGTGTAACATTTCGTCGACGTCACAAAATTTAAGCGCTGGTTTTAGAAACTGAATCGACAGCATAGCGATACTGTTTATCTTTGAACTATTGATTTCCTATGTGAAGAGTATCATTCTTCACTTTCATATTTAAACCGAGAGAAGTTGTAAACAGTTTAGGTATGGTGTACTATTTTCCGTAAACAGCTGACTACAATTATTGACATTTATCATTTTGTAGTAAAAGCGCTCGATATGCCTGTAGTTCCGTTACATCATTACGTCGCCAAGACCGCCCTTTGTGCCTTGCGGGTCAGTCTGCGCGCCTACCGGCAGGGGCTTCGGCAGCTCCGCCCCACGCCATCACGCCTGGTCCGGAACGCGACACCTTAATGCAGCCCACAGAAAACGGGGCCTTTGCATTGGAACACGAAACCACCAGCTTACCACGCCGTTAGTAGCGAGGCAGGGGTTTCCATATCGACCTCGATACAAAACGCCCACTACATGAATCAACATCTCACTGGCCTAGAAATACATCACCCCTCTACTTCTGTCGCTTCCACCAAACCTTCCTACCTCTCCCATTTTTTTCTTCTTCTTCTTCTTCTTCTTCTTCTTCTTCCATAAAGCTGTGGAAAATATGTTCTACTTTGTCTTCAGGTTTTTAAATATATGGACAAGTTTGTCAGCAGCCGTAAGTGCTACAAGTAAGTAAAATGCAAACGTGAGCTTACGTAAGAAAGTGATGATGTGAAGATTAAAATTAAAGCTGTTGATTACAGAAACAAATCATAAAATCAGAACAGAGGAGTCACGATGCAGATGACTTTATTGCCATTCAATAGGAATAAGAAATTAAACAATAGAATTGGATATCATGTACGTTACACTTCTGTAAGCACATAAAAGACACTACCAAAAACTTCTGAGAAGTTAGTTCGATGTTATCTAAACATGAGTGTTGAAATGCAGCTGTTGACAAGATTTATCAATTGAATAAGTTCTCGAAAATGTGTAATTTGAAAAAGTGAATAAAAAAGTAAATATTTATGGTACTGCCATGTTAGTTTCTCCTGTTGATAATACCTCGTTTCCTTTTCTATGTGTATTTTTGGATATCTTTATTTATCTTCTACCTCTTAATGAAATACGACAGTGCCCTTATTTTCTTCTTTATTTCCACAGTTTTCTTCTGTCCAGCGGGCAAAAATTTGCGTTTATGCGAGATATTTGCCCGGCATCACAGTAATAAAGAGAGAGCAGTAATGTTATTAATGCAATGATAATACACACGTTGTAAAGGTGAACCGTGCGTAAAAGTGCTGAGGATGCGCGTTTGTTGAACAAAAGGCAGAATGAGACCAGATGAGAAATTTCACCTTCAGCTGTTGTTTAAAAAACGTCCGTAGTTCCGCCAAATGTGGATTCAGTGCTACCAGAGAGATGTCACTCATCCCGATTCCCTTGTTCTACTGTTTGATTTGATATGAAATTTTTTTGTTATCGCACATGAAACCTACCACCTTTTCTCTCCGCTTTTTTGTATTTACAATATAATCTTTGTACGTAACAATTATGTGGAAATACAGTATAACAGGCTGTGATGCTTAGAAAACTATTCTTACTGAGTTAAAATAGTGCCGTTATACAATAATTTGTATTTTAACACCATTTTATTTCGTATCATACAGTGTTTCAGCCTTTACTTTACATCGAAATATCCCATCGCACCTCACGCCAGGAAACAACGAATATGGGATTCAGCTCCTCGTTAGCTGAACATTACGTTGAATCTATAAATGTTAGTTCCATTGGAATAATTGAGGAACGTAATTTTATTTTTTTAAATATTTAAGAAGTGTTCTCACCAGTCTTGTCAAGACTGCATCTAACAACAATTTGGTCAAAACAGAGGTTCCGTTTGATAAATGGAACATAAAAGAACATAATAAGCTGTACGTAATATTTACTTGTGCAAAACGTTGTTTGTGGTTAGCTGGTACGTGAAACTCTTCGTCTACAGAGAGGGCCTAACAAATAAATGCTCATTACCATCACGCCATAGGAAAAGTCCAAAGTGATAAGGTTAAACGGAATCAAGGCCTCCAAGTAGGAATTAACTTCATAATTGTGTCAAAAATCTGAGCTCACAACTACTTTTCGTAAAAATTATCGTGTGCGTTTTATTCCGAATTTTAACCGTGAGTTTGTGCCTAAACAACGTCATACCAAAATTCTAGTACGGAGACGCCACGTCGCTAATGAACACCACGTGGATTGATTGTATTGCTCATGTCTGTATAGCTGATTAATTTCAAAATAATTAAGAAAGCTAAGGTACTAAAATGAAATAGGTTATAGGAAGTTATGTTAAATATCCGTTTTCGTTTCAGATCGTATCACAAATATAATTATCCCAGAACCAACACCAATCACACGTAGCAGTTAACGATTGCCTACATTCAGTTAAGCCTCCAAATTGTAGATCGTCCACATAGAAGTAGAGATAGTTCGCGGCGTTTTGTTTTTCTCCTTTGACGGTGTGTTGCGGTAATGTTGTGCGGGGATTTTAGTGTGTAGAAGGACGGTAGACACTTTACTACAAAAGATAAAAATTTCATAACTTCATTTTGTTTAAAGATTTTAATTAAAAATAACTATCCCTCGAATTTGCATGGCGTATCTTTATACACTAACCGTTGAACAAAAATGACATGAGAAGCTGCAACCACAATATGTCCTAAATTACCTCAGTGCACGGCTTAAAGTTTAGGCTAGGTAATACACTTGTTGCATTACGAAATAGTCTGGTTTTGTTCGGATATTTGAAAAGCAATACATATATCACGCGAAGATGCCCATAGAGATTGTTTTACAACTGCTGGTCTTGGTGTTCCATGAATTTTCATTTGGAGTATGTTCACATTTGTTTCAATGGTGCTGTAGAGTGGAGACCACAGCATTCTGTTGATAACTGACCAACAAAAGTGGAATTATATCGCCAGGAAACGACAGAGAGGAAACTCGAAAAGTCAGTACTGGGGCAGGCTCTTGAAACTCTCTTGTATTACATGTATTTGACTTAGGCAAGAACAATAGAATTCAGAGCAGGATACTAAGGAAAAATGTAAAGTAATAGTGGCAGAAGGAAAAAATAATAAAACATATTGGTAATGTACCACTGGGTTGCTCAGTTCAAAGAAGAATAGGTATCTGGAACCTTACATTCCATGACAGAGAAGGAGGGTGGTAGAAGGGAAGCGTCACAAATTTCTCTCGTCTTTTCTCTGCCGTAGTTCTTCTCCGTCAGTTGTTATTCACTCCCGTATGCTGAATGCATGTCGTGCTGCACACCAGCAGGTGTGTTTGTGTGTGTGTGTGTGTGTGTGTGTGTGTGTGTGTGTGTGTGTGTGTTTGAGAGAGAGAGAGTGAACTGGATGCCCGCGTTGCGTGATAGCGGATAACATCCTTTCACTACGTGTCGTCTACGTCAGAGACACATCCCCTTAAGCTACATTTTGTGCGTTAATTCTGTAAAACTGTTCACTGGATGCGGCAGCTATTAAAAGATTTATTCCTGTAATTCTGACTCCCACTTCATAATCATATCAGCTTTACTTGCAAACAAAGCGTACATCTGAAGTTTAGTATAAGAGCTAAATTTTTTGTTGCTGTTATTAATTCCAGGCTGCTATTACTACAATATTTCTTACAACTCAGTACAGCCTCGTTTCATGCAGTACAGTTTAACTGTATTGCACGGACAACGCAAATCATTTCGTAATGAAGCTTCAGTCGAACAAATTAGGTGTAAGAAGGACTGCATCGGTTCAGCGGTACTGGAGAACTTGTAGTCTTTGGTATTAAAGACTCGTTAACTGCAGTTGATTCATCTGAATAACGATTATCTTCATTTTTAGGTCATACCCTCACTACCACTTAACTCTCCTTAACTCTCGTTTCCATTACAATGCTATTACTTCCTATTATCTGAACCTTGTGTATTCTGATTGATAGTTCAATGTAAGAGCTACGCAGTCATAATGGCGTCATTCAAATCTGCATTTGATAGGTCAAAACCCATATTTTGTTGTGCTGTACACATTCCTGTACATGCAGCGGTTAGAAACGTTTTCTTTCTTGAGGAAATTTGAAGTCATGCTGTGTAATACATCAGATCCATCAGTTGCTTTGACTACTGTCGTTCCTGAGATGCTAAACAATGGATAAATTATTTATTTAAGGAGACTATCTCTGTTACTAAATAAAAAAGTTTTAAATTAACTGTTCCTTCCGTTGCTTCTTGGAAGAAAAATTTCATATTTATAAATGAAAACACAATATTGTGTATTTTATACTGAATAAAGTCTGATGACGACCTTGCAAATCGAAAACCCGTTAATAAAATCAAGTAATACTATAGACCACGCACTGTACTGTGCTTTTATTTATAAAATTATTTTGGTTGTTTACTACAGTATTTTCGCTTCCTTGTTACACATTACGATAGAAATCAATGTAATCGTCCTCCACCCCCGCCTTCCCCAAATCGTTTCAATTCTTTTCCGTCTAAACAGTTTTACAGAATGTTTAGTACCGTAAATAAAGGAACAGTTTGCCTGTCTGGAATGTTGTCTTTAACGTTGTAGTATGGGAAAACAAGGGAGCCTAAGCAACCACCTTGGTAATATGACAGTGGGACCAATCTGTTAGAGAAATGATCTGAAACTCGGTGGAGAGGGGAGGGCCGGGTTTTATATCTCTGAGTGATCATGCCTGGAGTGCCAAAGAGCAAAAGAGATCTCGGAATCTGAAACAAGCCATTCAGAAACACAAAATACGTGTACTTAACCAAAAAATGCGATTTGAAGACATTTTGTAAACATTAGGGATATATTGATTCTGGCTGCTCACTGGTTTTATTCACTATCACTTTGTCGTTCATAGATAATTTTATCTCCTAGGAGAGCGTGCTTATTTGTTTATACATTTATATTTCCTAGGGTATCCATTGTGAAGCAGTTAGGATGTCAGACTGTAGTAAAGAAAAGAGACATGATTCTTGTGGTGACGGCTGCTGCTGGTGGGAGCGTGGGTAAGTGAACTTATGATTGGGTAATAAGTTTGTTCCGAAAATCTTTGTGTGCATAACGATTGGTTTCAATTGCCACACTGAGGTGAATATTGTTTATTCTGTATGAAATTTGGGAGTTGGCTTTAGTGTGATTAATGTGACTAGACAAATCAAATGGGAACAGTTTTTATCCTATTTGCTGTGTGATACTCATAGAACTTTGACGGGACCAGATACAGTTCCCACTTGTAGAGTCGGAATCAAATTTTATAAAAAGAAGTGCTCGAACCACTGTCTACAACAGAAATTACAGACAGTAATTAAATAAAACAATACATTTTATCCTGTAAACAAACGGGACAAAGGAGAGTGGATGAACTGAAGAACTGTCATGTCATCCTCTTACAGCACTTTTTTTTCAAGAGATACTGGTCACCAGCTTGTGTGATACTGGATAATTGTCTAAAATTTTCACTTACACAGCATTTCGTCCTTTGGCAACATTTCCTTCTTAATGTTTCCACAGATATCGCATCGTTGTTGTGTTACAGTTCTTGCGGACGTGTTACAATTGATTTCTTCTGTTAAACTGTTGGCATTCAAGATAGTATGAGGTGCGGAAACGGACAAAACATCTGAAATGACTTCTCAAGCCCATGATGTTAAACAGATATTATAGATATATATGAACCTGACCCTGTAATGCAGCTAATATTAGGTAGAATTAGAAATGCTGCTGTCATGTAACTAGAATGCATAAATTAATAAATAAATTAATAAAGGTGAAAGGTTGACATCTATTCCAATAAGACAATATAGCTATTCCCTTTTTCATTATACATATAATTTATCTCTGTGCTTTCAGAGGTAAAGTGATACACAACAATATTTAACTCTTGGACATATTGAATTGGCAGATTATTAAATTTGTTATCTCTACATATGAAAGTTTTTGTCTCAGGCAAGAAAGATTAAACTCTTTATCAGCTAACTTACATCTACGATGGCATAGCTGGTCAATGCACTGAGTTGGTGAAGAATAATTTTACTTTTTAAACCAATGAAAAACTCTCAGGTACTCAATGTGAGGGTAGGTTAGTATCCTAGCTTTTGATATTCAATGGTGAAAGAGTATGCAAATTGGAGTGAGCATAATCTCATCTCAATATTTACTGTGGCCTAATGCGTGATGGTACTTTACCAATCAGAATATGCAACAGCGTTGTCTCCGTGCTGTATCTGAAAAGCTAATTCCCTACTCTGGCCTTGACTTAATTCACTCAATCTCAACTTTCCTGCATTCTGTATAATGTTAATTTTTTCCTAGTCGAAATAATGGCTATTGCACACTTGCTAAGGGTTGCAGCGACGTGCACAATTTCTTTGCCTGCAAAAGTTCCTGCAGGAATAATTAACTATCTCTTTGTTATCTGTCGCCACGATATGTGAAGCATATCGTCCACACTTTTCAGAAGGAAAGCTCTCATCGCCCTCGCTATTTCTACACACTTGTGTGATCTGCCGCAAGACCAGAGAGATTCTAGAAATTTTAGTTCTGAAAAAGCTTTTATACAATGGGGATCTCCACACTGTGTCGTGTCTGCGTCGCCCAGTATGGCTTCAACCAATCGCCGTCTTGTTAGTGGTGAATTTTATTTTTCTTGCTGGGTCGCCACCTAGCACTGTTAAAGCCTTCCAGCCACTTACCCTCGGTCCCGGCTGTATTTACGTTAAAAAGAATAATGTATTGTTCTGGCCTTATCCCTTTTTGCACTTAAGCTCGCTGTTATCTTGTTAAGTGGGGTTTCCCAATGTCATTAACCACTTGCTTGGTTCATCTCCAAAATGTGTTTCACTTTAACTTACTTATGCATGCCCCTGTCCTTATATTGCTAGATATTGTTTTGTTAGTTTTCAGTACATGAAATTACTGCAATCACTTTTTGTTGACATAATATCATTATTATTTTCTGAGGATCTCATACTGTATCGTACTGTCATTATGGATCAAGGTCATGTAAGGTCTGTAAAATCCAGACTCCTTGCAATAGGATCATCTGCATACAAATGAATAAAGGCAATACTTATTTTTCCAGGCGTGTTTCACCTCTGTTTATTGAGACAGCACCATATCAATGACAATCTGATACACATGCCCAATAATATACAGTGTGTTTCAGAAGTGAAGATCAGTATTCAGAGATGTGATAGGATTGATCGTTTGAAACAAAAGAAAGTCATGTAAACATGGTCTCTGAAACGCATACCTTGAGAGCTATGAGCAATTCCCGATCTTTGATATTGTAAAACAAATCTTTTCTACTGTAAGCTCTTTACTTTTCAGATTTTGGGAATTGGTAGTATGGAAAAAAACAAGATCAAAATATCCACTAAACATGTGCTCTAAAAATGCATATCTTGAAAGCTGCTCATTCGAAAAGTTGTGTTTCAAAGTTCGAAAGATAAACAAGTGCTCATAGCTCTTAAGGTATGCATTTTAGTGCACATGTTTACTGGACATTTTTTCTTGTTTTGGTCCATACTACCACTTCTCAGAATATGGAAAGCAAAGAACTTGCAGCAGAAGATATTTGTTTATCATTATTGAAGATCAAGAACTGCTCATAGCTCTTAAGGTATGCATTTTAGAGCCTACATTTACTTGAATTTTTTGTTTAGAATGATCATTCCTGTATATTGTCTTGTATATTGAACAACACTTCTGAAACACCCTATATATATATATATATATATATATATATATATATATATATATATATATATATATATACCGAGCGAGGTGGCGCAGTGGTTAGCACACTGGACTCGCATTCGGGAGGACGACGGTTCAATCCCACGTCCGGCCATCCTGATTTAGGTTTTCCGTGATTTCCCTAAATCGCTCTAGGCAAATGCCGGGATGGTTCCTCTGAAAGGGCACGGCCGACTTCCTTCCCCATCTTTCGCTAATCCGATGAGACCGATGACCTCGCTGTTTGGTCTCTTCCCTCAACCAACCAACCATATATATATATATATATATATATATATATATATACTCCTGGAAATTGAAATAAGAACACCGTGAATTCATTGTCCCACGAAGGGGAAACTTTATTGACACATTCCTGGGGTCAGATACATCACATGATCACGCTGACAGAACCACAGGCACATAGAGACAGGCAACAGAGCATGCACAATGTCGGCACTAGTACAGTGTATATCCACCTTTCGCAGCAATGCAGGCTGCTATTCTCCCATGGAGACGATCGTAGAGATGCTGGATGTAGTCCTGTGGAACGGCTTGCCATGCCATTTCCACCTGGCGCCTCAGTTGGACCAGCGTTAGTGCTGGACGTGCAGACCGCGTGAGACGACGCTTCATCCAGTCCCAAACATGCTTAATGGGGGACAGATCTGGAGATCTTGCTGGCCAGGGTAGTTCACTTACACCTTCTAGAGCACGTTGGGTGGCACGGGATACATGCGGACGTACATTGTCCTGTTGGAACAGCAAGTTCCCTTGCCGGTCTAGGAATGGTAGAACGATGGGTTCGATGACGGTTTGGATGTACCGTGCACTATTCAGCGTCACCTCGACGATCACCAGTGGTGTACGGCCAGTGTAGGAGATCGCTCCCCCCACCATGATGCTGGGTGTGGGCCCTGTGTGCCTCGTCGTATGCAGTCCTGATTGTGGCGCTCACCTGCACGGCGCCAAAAACGCATACGACCATCATTGGCACCAAGGCAGAAGCGACTCTCATCGCTGAAGACGACACGTCTCCATTCGTCCCTCCATTCACGCCTGTCGCGACACCACTGGAGGCGGGCTGCACGATGTTGGGGCGTGAGCGGAAGACGGCCTAACGGTGTGCGGGACCGTAGCCCAGCTTCATGGAGACGGTTGCGAATGGTCCTCGCCGATACCCCAGGAGCAACAGTGTCCCTAATTTGCTGGGAAGTGGCGGTGCGGTCTCCTACGGCACTGCGTAGGATCCTACGGTCTTGGCGTGCATCCGTGCGTCGCTGCGGTCCGGTCCCAGGTCGACGGGCACGTGCACCTTCCGCCGACCACTGGCGACAACATCGATGTACTGTGGAGACCTCACGCCCCACGTGTTGAGCAATTCGGCGGTACGTCCACCCGGCCTCCCGCATGCCCACTATACGCCCTCGCTCAAAGTCCGTCAACTGCACATACGGTTCACGTCCACGCTGTCGCGGCATGCTACCAGTGTTAAAGACTGCGATGGAGCTCCGTATGCCACGGCAAACTGGCTGACACTGACGGCGGCGGTGCACAAATGCTGCGCAGCTAGCGCCATTCGACGGCCAACACCGCGGTTCCTGGTGTGTCCGCTGTGCCGTGCGTGTGATCATTGCTTGTACAGCCCTCTCGCAGTGTCCGGAGCAAGTATGGTGGGTCTGACACACCGGTGTCAATGTGTTCTTTTTTCCATTTTCAGGAGTGTGTATATATATATATATATATATATATATATATATATATATATATATATATATATATATATATATATACTAAATTCATAGAGCAAAAGGTGCCTACATAAGTACTGTTTTTATGTACATGTATAGTTTCAGAATATGTTAACTGAAAGTGCTGCATACAAACGAAAATGGATATGTATTTCAGGCCACTGATGATGCTGTAATAAACTGAAGCGAGACGTGTTTGGTAAAACGCAAAGGCGAAATTTCCTTTATTCAGTTGCATACAGACGGTTATAACATAAAAATCATGAGCAGGAAATTATCAGTAGCTGACGATTTACAGAACAACAACGTTAAAGAGGATATCTTAAGACTCTTGTTGCAAAGACAGTTAATATATATAGCTCTTATAAACTACGAGGAAACCATTGCCTTTTTATTAAGCAATCGGCATCAACAATTTGCTACAACAGAGCAATTTGTTACTAATTTCATTAATTTTCAGAATCGTTAGAGTGAATGTCTTCTCGACCTTGATGACCATTACTAAGCAGTATATCGGTCCAGTACACCATTTTCCATGCTTTGCTACGCTGAAGATGAATCGATCTTACATTTGGTGTTGGGATAGAGATTGTAATCTAAGAGTCTAAAATCATCATGCAATTCTTTTAATGGATGGAAGCTATTCCACATCTTCTGTTCCTCAGTTGTCGTCAATATTCCTGCTTATTTACTTATTTAAATTATGAATATCTCAAAAAATATTATGTTTCCTTCATTTTGTTGGCATAAATATCTTTTAGAAAGTGTTTAACCAGCATATTACCTCTTCGGAAAGAAAAATATTTTTAACAAGTACTATGCAGTCCACAGCAATTCAGCGATATATGCGTAATTTTATATCCATTATTATCATCTCAGCAGCATGGTTCCTAACGGTCCAATAATATATATATGACCTTCTACGATACCATACAGCCACGATATAATTTCTACAGCGGTGCTGCGCGTCGTTGCAGTCATGGTATACTAAAAGAAATTGCATCATTTGAAGGAGAAAGTTGATATTATACTGAGAGATATTAAAGAACTAAGAACTGATGCAATTTTAGTTTTTGCAATAGCTTTTGCGTGCCTTCCATTGCACAAACAAACGAAATTACTCGTTCTAAATGAGTAAAGCGTCTTTAATTGCTTTTATGAATACGAAATTTGGGATAAGATACTTCAGATATCTTGAATATTCATATCTGGTCATGATGTAGCAAATGAACATATATTTTGATAACAGATGTATCTCTAAGATCCGTACTGCCCTACTAGTGTAGACTGACACATGGAAAATCACTAAAGTAAATGTCTGTAAACAAAGTGTGCTTTCGGCAGGAAAAGTATGTTATTTACACAGCACATGAAGTTACTTGTTTAGAGGCATCACTGTCGGTTTGCTGTAGGTGGTGGGTTACCCCTTTTTTTCTGAGGCCCCTACAAAAGCACTAGAGTCGGCAGTTCTCTCGAGATGAACAAGTAATCAATTGCCAAGGGTAAAGCAGGATTTTTCGCACCTGTCCGCCTTTCTTCCACCGCAAGGCTGATGCCCACTAATGCACTTCCCGTGTCCCGTGTCTCCAAGGTGGACGCTCCGGCTGACACGTATCAGCTACCTTAACCGCCCCTTTCCGCTTCAGGTTTCAACAGAACCAACCCATCAGCCAGCTCTCCCTGTCCTTCTTGTCTATCCCGACGGTGATTTCAGGGAACCATTATTTCAATGCAGAAACAACAGCATGGATCCGGGACAAACAGTTGTTGGATCATTCCATACTGCTAAGATCATCGATCTGTATCTATTGTTGTTAATCTGTATTAGAGTGGTACAGTCCTGAAATGGACAGACAGCTACTAAAACGCGAAATTTAATTTCAAGTAAGGTACAGTGGACAGAAGTGCGATGTAAGGCCCAGAAATTCCACATCTTCTACATTCTTAGGAGTGATACAGAAACGATTCTTGGCGGCGCCAAAATTGTGGTAAAACGTTTTAGAGGGAAAAACAACTACAACTATGTTTTCTGCAACATGGATGTGTTTATTTTCTGACAGTACCGCAATAAAAATTAAAAGCCAAGATGTACACATAGTTAACAAAAAAAGTAATTATTTTCTTTTGGTGTAAGTGTAGTGTTGTAACACGAATGAGGTCTCAATAATTATTCTGAGAACTGGCGTATTAGATGCTCTACCTTCGAATAAAATACTTTGTCTTCATTGTGTTGTTTTATGGTGTTAAAAGTAAGCTTGTCAGTACAGCACTCAGTGGAATTTCGTGAATATCCTACTCAGTACTGGCTATAATCTATCTGTCCTCTACATCTCAAGAGAAAATTCTACAGTAATTACATATTTTAAAGCCATAAAGGTTTCATTTTATCGTGCCTCATGTTCTTCCGTATTGTACGCAATTATAAAGTGCAGCTGAAACCCTTCGAAATTTATTATTACTTCAAGGGAGGTAATCATGAAGGGGAGGCTGGATGAATGTGGCCTCACTTAAAATGGTGAACTCCAACTGAGAGAACGCTGACAAACGTCCCTATTCTGCCAGTAGGCTGCGGCGTGAAATATTTCGATTATTTCGATGCACTGCACAAATCAGTGAAAGCCACTAGCAGTATTAGTTTTGCAACGAAGTGAAAGTCGATTCTTGCTCGTGGTTCGTTAAAAGTCCACTATTGCTCCGTTTCTGACTGTCTGAATAACTGTGGAACATGAATCTGTCAATCGCTTTTCCTCACGTGCTGGCAATACAAAAATGTCTGTCACAAAATTTCGCCCTGCGCATATTTCGGGCAGTAAATGGACGTTAAATATGTGCAATCTGGCAACAATGTAATCACGTGTGCGATAACTACCTTAATCAGAATGTAGCAGTTGTGTTCTGCAGTTGGTGCAATGGATAGCGTTTTGGATTAGCACACAGGAGGTCGAGGGTTCGGTTCTGGGTCGAATCTTATTTCGTTTTATTTCCTAAAAGTACTCACCGTGGTACAATATCTGGCGTCTTAATCGTCACGCAGCGATTGCAGTGGGTCTTCTACAAAGAATTTGCAGTTACGCACTACGAACACACAAATGGAAATACAATCATTTCCATTGGTCGGATTTTAAAGAAGCCTTTTGCACATCTTGAACGCAAATTGTTTCGCACCACTGCATCTACTAGATTCCAAACATTTTTTGTGTGTACCCTCCTCCAACGGTCCCATCAACATTGTTTGCAAAACACGTTGCTAGCTCTACTGGTGACGTAAGACCCTAACATAGTGTAATGGACCTGACCGTGGGAAGAATAATAGCTGGTATTAATCGATAGGACCATTTGGGGAGGGTACACACAAAAAAAATCTTTGGGATCTAGTAGATGCAGCGGTGCGGAACAATTAGCGTCCACAGAGTGAAAAAGGTTTCTTTAAAAGCTGACCAATGAAAACTATTGTATGTCCATTCGTTTGTTCATAGTACGTAACTAAAAATGTAATAGCTGTGTGACGATTAAGACGCCAGATACCATACCATGTAGACTAGTTTTAGCAAATAAAAACAAATAAACCACGACCCAGAATCGAACCTTCGACCTCCTGTATGCTAAACCAAAACGCCATCCACTGCACCAACTGTACAGTGAGCCGGCCGGAGTGGCCGAGCGGTTCTAGGCGCTACAGTCTGGAACCGCGCGACCGCTACGGTCGCAGGTTCGTATCCTGCCTCGGGCATGGATGTGTGTGATGTCCTTAGGTTAGTTAGGTTTAAGCAGTTGTAAGTTCTAGGGGACTCATGACCTCAGACGTTAAGTCCCATAGTTCTCAGAACCATTTGAACCTTTTTTTTAACTGTACAGTGCGGCTGTCCGAAATATTTGTAGGACGAAATTTTGTGACAGACATTTTTGTATCGTTTGTATGTGAGGAGTCACTCTGCAAAGTCCAAGAGCGTTATATTTTCTTCACCCTATATGATTCGCTCGCCACCGTACAGTACATGCACAGGGAAACTCCTACCCATATTAAACAATACTTGACCTGTTCCATTGGCTTACTGAGCGAAAGAAAAATAGCTGTCTGTACGCCTAAGTAAATACTCTGTCTGTTTTCTTATTCACATGACCTTCGCGACATACACAACGGCCGCAACATAATGGTAGCAAGGACTCCTCGAATGCGGGGTCTCTGAATGTACCCAATACGGTTCCAAGAAAACTACACCTTTCTTCTGAGAACACCCATTTATGTTAGTCAAGCGTATTGTGTTACACATTCGTAACGTTAGTACTGTCGTCGTTCGATCTACGTTCCTGTGCGTTCATAAAGCTATATGAGGTCAAGTTTGTTTTTAAAAGTGTAACAAACATTGTAACAACTCAAAGTGTTCCATTCCCATTCCATAACGAATTTTCGTGGTCGCCCCATTAACAGAGTTTAACGTCACGTTGACGACAAAGTCATTAGAGATAGAGCACAGTCTCGGCTTAAACAACGATGGAGAAGGAATTCAGCTTTCTTTTTCAATGGAAACATCACAGGATTCTCTGTATGTGATTTAGGGAAACCGTGGAAAACATACATGTGGGTGACGCACGGGACTGAAAGCGTGAGCCTCCAGAGCGTTGAAGAATGTTTCACTTTGCAGCGGAGTATGCGCTGATACGAAACTTCCTGGTAGATCGAAATCGGGACCTTTGTCTTTCCGGTGCAAATGCTCTACCGTCTGAGCTGCCCAAGCACGACTAATGAGTCCTCTTGACAGCCTTACTTCCGCCAGTACCTTGTCTTCTACCTTTGAGTATCACAGAAGTTTTCCTGCGAAGCTTGCAGGACTAGCGTTCCTGAAAGAAAGGATGCTGTGGAGACATGGATTAGACACAGCCTGGAGGATGTTTCCAGAATGACTATTGCAGTCTGGGGCAGTGAAGTAGCCCAAGTCAATTGACCAATTGCCCGGGAAAGCCAAAGATCTCGAATGCGAGTCTCGGTGCGGCACAAAGTTTTAATCTACCCTGAAGTTTGATATTAGATGACAATTCGCTAGAGACTGAAAAATTGTACCAGTCTTTCTCAGGAGAACTTCAGTTTGACAGGTAGATCATGAGGTACTGGCGCATGTAAAACTGTAAGTATGAGGATGGCTCGAGAGTAGTTATTGGGGAGCTGAGTCGGCGTACGCCTTGTTACCCCACCTGCGGGCGCGTCTGGGAGAGGAAGTGTTCACATGGCGATATTTGCGTGCGTTGTTGTCTGAATATATTGCCATGGCACATGATTTTAGAAAGACGACGATCAAGTTTATGTTTGACAACGGCTATGCGAGACTCAAGGCTTTTGAAATACAGCGTTTTTTCAGGGAAGAAGTTCGTTGATCTGCAACAGACCTATCCATTGTAAGCAGCATAAAGTACGTCAAGATGACCGATGAAGCAACATGTGAAAGAACTATCGACACTGTTCAGAGGGGATTTAAATTTCGACATTCTTTCAGCGATGTAATAGTAGCTCCTTCAGGCTAGGGAGTAAGGGTCATTAGGATCTTTGAACTGCTGTTTGAGGTACCTGAATCTATGCTTACTGAACCGCTGCAACCATGTGGAATGGTGCTCGGTCATACACCTGAACGCTGGGCGAGTTTTAGCACCTATTCCGTGCTAAAAGGCGTCCGACAGGTGCGGATCGTCCTTAACAAAATACACTCCTGGAAATGGAAAAAAGAGCACATTGACACCGGTGTGTCAGACCCACCATACTTGCTCCGGACACTGCGAGAGGGCTGTACAAGCAATGATCACACGCACGGCACAGCGGACACACCAGGAACCGCGGTGTTGGCCGTCGGATGGCGCTAGCTGCGCAGCATTTGTGCATCGCCGCCGTCAGTGTCAGCCAGTTTGCCGTGGCATACGGAGCTCCATCGCAGTCTTTAACACTGGTAGCATGCCGCGACAGCGTGGACGTGAACCGTATGTGCAGTTGACGGACTTTGAGCGAGGGCGTATAGTGGGCATGCGGGAGGCCGGGTGGACGTACCGCCGAATTGCTCAACACGTGGGGTGTGAGGTCTCCACAGTACATCGATGTTGTCGCCAGTGGTCGGCGGAAGGTGCACGTGCCCGTCGACCTGGGACCGGACCGCAGCGACGCACGGATGCACGCCAAGACCGTAGGATCCTACGCAGTGCCGTAGGGGACCGCACCGCCACTTCCCAGCAAATTAGGGACACTGTTGCTCCTGGGGTATCGGCGTGGACCATTCGCAACCGTCTCCATGAAGCTGGGCTACGGTCCCGCACACCGTTAGGCCGTCTTCCGCTCACGCCCCAACATCGTGCAGCCCGCCTCCAGTGGTGTCGCGACAGGCGTGAATGGAGGGACGAATGGAGACGTGTCGTCTTCAGCGATGAGAGTCGCTTCTGCCTTGGTGCCAATGATGGTCGTATGCGTTTTTGGCGCCGTGCAGGTGAGCGCCACAATCAGGACTGCATACGACGAGGCACACAGAGCCCACACCCGGCATCATGGTGTGGGGAGCGATCTCCTACACTGGCTGTACACCAATGGTGATCGTCGAGGTGACACTGAATAGTGCACGGTACATCCAAACCGTCATCGAACCCATCGTTCTACCATTCCTAGACCGGCAAGGGAACTTGCTGTTCCAACAGGACAATGTACGTCCGCATGTATCCCGTGCCACCCAACGTGCTCTAGAAGGTGTAAGTCAACTACCCTGGCCAGCAAGATCTCCGGATCTGTCGCCCATTAAGCATGTTTGGGACTGGATGAAGCGTCGTCTCACGCGGTCTACACGTCCAGCACGAACGCTGGTCCAACTGAGGCGCCAGGTGGAAATGGCATGGCAAGCCGTTCCACAGGACTACATCCAGCATCTCTACGATCGTCTCCATGGGAGAATAGCAGCCTGCATTGCTGCGAAAGGTGGATATACACTGTACTAGTGCCGACATTGTGCATGCTCTGTGGCCTGTGTCTATGTGCCTGTGGTTCTGTCAGTGTGATCATGTGATGTATCTGACCCCAGGAATGTGTCAATAAAGTTTCCCCTTCCTGGGACAATGAATTCACGGTGTTCTTATTTCAATTTCCAGGAGTGTATATCCGTTCATATTTACATATTGGAGGATGTCGAGCTATTGTGATTTACGATGCCCAGCCGCGGACATTTTCTGGCTATGGTGGAGACGGACATACCCACTTAGAGTGCATACAACGCCGCGTCATGCAACTGTCACGAGGAGAAGCGTCACAGCGAGAAGTTCCTGCCGATGACGTACGTGTCGGTGGCCGCCGAGAGGTGTTGCCGAGTTCTGAGGGTGGCACGGACGTGTTGATGCAAGAGCGGACCGAGTTAGGGGAGCAGGGAGGTGACACGGGGGATGCCCCTACACCTAACTCACGGCAGATTACGGTGGAACTTTCCGTGCACTCACATGTAGCACGCAGCATGTGAGTGGAAGTCGAGACTACGGCGGCAGCAACGGACCAACGAGCACCCAATGAACAATGTGAGGTGTTGCCTACGGTGGGAGAGGGCAGGGCGTGCGAACGACGATCGCCGAAGCGTCGCAAATGCGTCGCCATAGATCGGGTGACACGTTCTCCCGTAGCCTAGGGGATGCGGCAGTTATTCGAGCTGAAGAGACGTTTGACATGGAAAACGTGCCTCTAGCGGACGTTGAAAGTATTCCTTCACATGGTGACTGGATGTCCTACCTTCCAGACGGTCCCTCTTCATCGTCACCGACTGACCCGGTACTGTCGACGGAGGAGTCAGCGACAGGATCCCGGCAGCCAAATCGAAATGTAGCAGAGGATGTTTACTGAGTTGATGGCCAATGTGACTGGGCAGGGCAAGTCAAAGGGATACCGGAATTTTAGCACCCACTTGATGGCGGCTCATTTACAGGACGCGCACCACAGAGCGAAAACAACAGAGGGAAACCTGTTGGCGGGCAATACTCTGAGCATGAATAGTGGACTAAAACCATTGGAGTTTACAGTGACATGACACGAGCTTGACGAAGACAAGGGACCAAGCGTATGAGGTGGGAACAGTGGACATTAACACCGCAAGATTTCTTGCAAAGATGCAACTTTCGTGGGACATGCTTTACGCCCACGGACGAGGATATTCTGCCGCTGCAGGTAATCTGTAATGCTGCCTTTCCTGGCGTGCGTGGTTACACTCTTACCTAGCGGAGACTCCAGACGTAGGACGCGGCACAGCGATAGTAGTCCGGGAAGGAATTCCGGAGTATGATCTCGATTATCTCCCTTCGTCCCTGGGTGTAGTATTCGTATTGTCAACATCTATGCACCCTCTAGATCTGACAATCGACGGGCGCGTGCGCAATTTTCCTCGTTTGAGATTGCGCCCCTACGCCATGGCAGATATGATCACATCTTGGTAGGGATTTTAATTGTGTTCTCACACCGAAGGATCAAATCCCGAATTTTAGTTCCTGCTATGCATTGCACTAGATTTCCCGAGACATGAAATTTATGGACACAAGAGAAACGAACCATGGGTAGTGTGAGGGATACACGTTTTTTACTAGCCACTCGTAGAGCAGACTGGATCGGATTTATGTTTCGGAAGGATCACGAGATCACGTGTTGCTTGCTGAACGATGGCTCATAGCTTTTACGGGTCACCTTTCATATCTATGCACGTTAATCCTCCTACGGCAGCAGGTCTGGCGGTGCCGTAGTTCGTGGAAACTTAATTCATCCTTGTTGGCGGATCCCGAATGTCGCCAGCGGATCGAAGAAGCGTGGCAGACATGCATTCGCCGTCTTCCGACGCACAGTACACGGTTCTTTCATGGAGGCTGCCATGTGGAAAACCGGCAATAAGAAGAACTCTCACAACTTATGGCAAGGAAAAAGCGAGATGCCTCCTAGACGCACTTCATTATTATTACTTGGTGCTCCGTGACCTGTCCTCCCGGATCCTATCGCCCGAGCATCAAGCGGAAGTCCATCGCATTGAGGCGTACATTTTATCGATCATGAGACGTAGATTGGAGGGACTTTCGATCCGTGCTCGGTGCTAGGCAACGTCGATGGAGAACATATTTCCATGCGTCATGTATCCACTTGAAAGCGTATAATCGCCAGTGCTTGATCACAGTGCCCCATGATGGTGATAAACGGCCATTGACGTCACAACAGAACGTTGCATCTGGGTTGCTGGAGCATTACCGCTCCCTTTTCACCGGGACACCGACTGACGATTGGATAGGAGAAGACATTTTGCGACGTATTCAAACGGGGGTTGATGGTACGGATGCAGATGCGTTATTGGAACCCCTAATGGAAGATGACATATGGATCACACTCACGAAGGGTGTCGTGCATAAGTCCCCTATGCCAGGTGGGTTGACACTCAAATTTTATCGCGAATTTACAGATCTAATGACGTCCCAATGGGTGTTGATGTATAACCAGTTATTGTGCCCTGACACGGACGTCCCGTCGCAATTCGGCGCGGGAATGCTTATACCATTGCCGAAATCGGCAGGGAGTGTCAGCACCCATCAATTCGACCGTTCACGATGCTCAACACTGACTACAAGATCTTTGCGCGAATGCCGGCGGCAATGCTCAAGACTTTAATATCCAAGACATTACCACCAGACCAGGCTTGTCTAGGAGTTCGGAGCAACATTCATTCTATCCTAGGTGAATACCGTGATGTCATTGCGCTGATGGAAGCACGTCGTATGCGAGTGGCATTCGTATCAGTGGATTTTGATTGAGCCTTTGACAGGATCAACCATGAATTCCTTGACTCGACCATGCGACGTATGGTGATGCCTCAAGATTTCATTACCCTCGTCATGCACCACCTACTCAGCGCTCCTTCAACAGTGAGAGCCAATGGCAGCGAAGAAGGAACAATTTCTGTTCACAGCTCAGTTAGGCAATGGTGTCGCTTGTCGATGGTGCTGTTTGCAATAGCGCTCCAACCACTGATGCAGACTCTTCGGTGGACTCTTAAAGGCGTCCGACTCCGTACGAGTTCCTTAATGTGTCGCGCATATGCCTACGACTTGATAATACTTGTCCGGACGGAGAACGAGGTACGTAAGGTGGTTGCCCTTCTTACTACATTCAGTGTGGCAGCAGATAGCAGGGTCAACACGAATAAAACAAAGATTCTACACTTTGGACGGGGACTGGACGCTCTGCGCAGTCCGTTTACGACGGTGGACATCATGCGATGCTTAGAAGTTTTAGTCACCTGATCGCTACGGCAATCAGCGGCGGCGAACTACCGGCGACTGCTCCAGCGTGTCCGACTGCACAAACGCAACAGTTCACTGCGAACCCACGACCTGCTCCAAAGAGTGGAATACACTTACATGTTGTCTCACGGCTGCCGCACATGGCGAAGGCACTGCCAACGCCACATGGTATTGTCGACAGATTAATGGCGATCCCTGGATACTATGTCAGCCAAAGCACGCTGTTTAAGATCAAATACACGATTGTGGAGGACTTAATCTCACTAACGTGCGGAACAAATGGTTCAAATGGCTCTGAGCACTATGGGACTCAACTGCTGAGGTCATTAGTCCCCTAGAACTTAGAACTAGTTAAACCTAACTAACCTAAGGACATCACAAACATCCATGCCCGAGGCAGGATTCGAACCTGCGACCGTAGCGGTCTTGCGGTTCCAGACTGCAGCGCCTTTAACCGCACGGCCACTTCGGCCGGCTAACGTGCAGAACAAAGCTCTCGCTCTATACCTGAGAGCGGCGCCACGGACTAGGAACCAACAACAACACGCCATCATGTCGGTGATCCTAGGCGTGTTTCTTTCCCCATATTTTGAACCGCCGATGGCGGTTGGCACAATATCGCCTTTCTTTCCTCACGTCGCGCGATTCTTTGTTGATTTTAGTCACGTTCAGTTACAAATACTGCTACAAGGCTCCCCACAATCCGTGAGATATATCGGTACTTGAAGCGTCATCATGGCAGCGATGTAGTCGAGCTTAAATACCAACGAGGTAATGGCGACCGATCTGGCGAGCTATCAATAAGCCTCTCCTAGCCACGGTAGCGAGATCGTCTTGGTATACATTAATCAGCCCCAAGACAGTCATCCGCCGACAGTTGTACGACAGTCACATGGTAGATTCCCCGCTCTGCCTTATATGTAACATGCAGCACACAGACGACCATTGTCTGCAGTGCTGTGAGGCGAAGGATGTGCATGTTTGGTGGCTGACGCAATGCATCATGGCACTCCTCCAACGCACCGTCGACTCCACGACCACGACAGACGCTTTATCACGCCGACACGCGGACCGTGACATAGGGCATGGACTACCAGCTCTATCTACAAGAACAACAGGAGGTCATCCGACGTCACTCTAAATACAAAACGCACTTTGCGAACTTTCTACGCAGCATACGTCATGCCCCCCCCCCCCCGCCTCCCCCCCCCCCCCCTCGGCCCCCCGGAACGTTGAGTAGTCCCAGGTTGACGTAGTTTCGCGGGCTGGGATATTCCTCCCAGTGAAGTCACGGAAGTCACGTGGATGTCACTTCGGCCCTTCATTTCTTTCCTTTCTCTTTCATATGTGATTGGTTTTTTTTTTCCCCTGGGATATTAAAGTAACAAAAAAGAATTAAATAAATGTACAATTTTCCCTCCCGCTGCCTCTCCCTTATCTTGTCAGGGGACACGGTGGCCAGGCCTCCAAGCATTACCCCTGCCCACCTGCCCCCTGATCTATACCTAAAAAAAAGTAATCAAGAGACCCAGGGTCGAAACCCCGTCCTGAAAAAAAGGTAGAGTGCCAAAAAATAAAAGAAAGAAGAGGTCGATAGAATACTTGACTGAGAAAGGCAAAAACCCGACTTGTAGCCCAGGTCCGGAACAAATTTTTAATCTGCTGGAATGTTTGGCACGAGTTCATTGTCATAGCACTGCCTATCATCGTCTCGTTTCATATCGTTTCTTGGTAATACTCGTAAGCATTTGGGCCTATCTGATTTGATCCATTATAAATGGTTCTGAAAGCCTGCGACTGTGAAAACAATAGGTTTGTTTATAAATAACTCATCTGCTACCAGTCACGAATACTGACAGATTCTTTCTCTTATAGACATGACCTTGCTTTTATCCACAATGAAGAAGAGCTGTTGATCGTTACATCAAAGAGAAATTTTGTTCCAGATTTCCTATATTTCCTTATGACCATCCAACGACGATATTATCCTGTCTACAACAACGTAGTCAGCGAACAGTCTTGCAGTCCTGCTGATCTTATCTCATATCCCTGAGTCATATAACAAAATAGCAGGGGGTGGAGGAAATGAAGACCAGTTGGAAAATCATATTTACCACAGAAGTTCGCAATGATCGTGTACACAGTGGCTTCAGGAAACGACATTTTCTAATATTACTATCTATCTCTGGCTATAAATGTGCTCAATGTATTGCGTGCATAAAAAAAGCTCATAAAAACGAAATTTAACGGTGCTTACGAACTCTATGTCATCACCGGAAATGGCATCATCAGTAGCGCACAGCTCAATGTACTTGCCTCACATGGTTGTAGAGTGGGGCTCAAATCAGTGTCCGCTCATTCGGATTTACGATTATTATTGTTTGCTTCAACGAACTCAGAAAAATAAGAGGATGATTTGATTCAAAATTTCAAGGCTGACTGTCTTCCTTTTTCCCCAGTGAGGTACTGAGTTATTTCTCAGTTCTTAATGGCTCTAACGTTCAGTTGTGGTAAACTGTAATTTATTTAATTGTTCCCTCGTGATCGTCAAGCGACATGTTCTGTAGATGTGCCCATTTGTGAAGAACTGTAATGACGTAAATAAGCCAGTATGTCGTATAACGTAGTACAAACGGCAGTAATGAAGTCCGGCATTCAATGTTGTCTCATCCCGTCTCACCCACCCTTCACTATTCCTCCCTCTCTAACCACTCTACAGCAATTGACTTATTTCATTTTGGTTTCTGGGCTAACGAATTACTTTTTCCCCTCCGTGCAATTAAACCTCGAGTTTGAAGAGGATTTCCTCGCGAAATTGCCGACATTTGTTCTGGAGTGCCTCTTGCATTTCCGTTATATCTCCTTGACAAACCACAGCTTAAACGGGTCAGACTTGTTAGCCCTGCACCTCCGCCGGTCCAGTATATGTAACGAGTACAGCTCTTGGAAATAAAAACCAGGAAGTTTTAATATACAGGGAAATTAGCGTAATGAGAGTCATCCATTTCGCGTTTCTAATCGTCCTCTCCATCATAATTTACAAGTAAAATACGATTACATAGCGAAAATAACATGGAAAGTGAGAAATTCTCTGTGTATCGTTCCTACGGGTACTGGGCAGATCTCTGTCCTTCCCATCTGTTGCAGTACTTACCGTTTACAGCAAAATAAAACATTTACAAACAACCATAACAAAAATTTTACTGAGCTGTTTGTCAAAAAAGAACATGTTTCTAACCATAAAGGAAATATATTTAATGTAATCAGATCCAAAACAGTGTAACTTTGTTCGTCTTGTGAATCTTACGCAACAGTTATTAATTACAGTAAATAAATTTTCCCTTGTGGCGTAATTTATTGCGTGACATTAAGATCATAAACGAAAATACGCATATTTTTCAAGTTTTTATAAACAAATCGTTTAGACTCGAGTAATTTTTTGAAAGTTCCATCAAATTTCGCGAAGAAAGATCTAAAATGGGTAATAGTTTGAGTTAACAAAGTCTCGTTCCAATAACTCATTATATAATTGGCAGACACTTGAAGAGCGCAATTTTCGTCATGTGATAACGAACTAAAAGACTGCGAAGGCACCACTGACAAACATTTCAGTACTTTCTTTGAAGTGCGAGTCCAAATCTGCTACAAATTTTTTAGATGACTACTTAACTTCTGCTACAATTCTGCAATTTTAGCCTTAGGGCACTTTCAGGTATACTAGAATGTATGTTACTTATAAATGAGTGTTATCTTAAACTTCTGACGTGTTGCCATATTTGATGGTGCTGCTTCACGATTTTAATCACGCAAGCTATTTCACTCACGCAATTATATACAGGGCAGGGCAGAAGGACACTAGGTTCACTTCACAGTCCACAAGCACCCAGTTACCCTAGCTAAAAGATCAAAATATCCGGTAGTGACACTCGATACAAAAACAACCTGAAACCCCCACCTACTAACCATAAAAAAACAATGTGAACAAAAGACCAAACATGGGAACTGAATCTCCCCATCATTCTCCATACCTTCCAAGATCCCTTACTTACCTATGCTGATGTTACACGGAACTCTCCCCTCCTAAATTTCATACACGCTCTAAGTCCTAGAGTACCATGCCCTCCGACCTGCCTACCACATCTGTCCACCCTTCCACACCCTTCTTGTTTACACGGTCTACGCCCCTTCTATATCTCCCATAAGTTCGAGTCCCAACACCCCACAGTCCCCCCATCCTTGAGAATCCTGCTCTACTGCTGCACTTCTGTCAACGTGTCCGACCTTCCTTCCAAATCCAATCACTGCATATACTGTCCCAGCAGAATTTCAATCGCTCTCCCATCCCAGACTGTGAACTCACCTCGAGGTCTACTACTTTTTCCATCTATGTCCTACCCTAGCCATTGCAGTCTAAGTCAGGCATCAACCCGCACTTTCCTTGCCGAGCTGGTACCACACATCTATTTTGACACCTGCGTCCCAACTATCAGTTCCTTCCCACAAAGGTATCTCTCATCCTTTTCCAACCACCATCCTCTCCATTACCTCGTGGATCCCATTCCCCATACACATTACACCATCCTCATTAATATTTAGCGTATACATCACTGTAATCGTTTTTAAAACCTTCGTCTCTACTTAACCCCATAATCTTTACTAGTTTACAATCATTAACGTCTGTAGCGCCGAAGGTGGTTGTTGTCAGTCTACCCATCGACCAAATGACTTTAAAATAAATAAAAAGGCTCATATGTCAATATTACGCATTCATAACTTACGTCTAGCATAATCAAAGAAGTTGCAAGGAGGGAATAAATAAAAATTAGGGATTAGCGTTCAATCGACAACTAGGTAATTACAGGTGAACGACAAGCTCGGACTGGGGAAGGATGGGGAAGGAAATAGGCCGTCTCCTTTGACGGATTCATCCCAGAATACATGAGAAATCTAAATATATACATTGAGAAGGAGTTCTGAACTGCAGTCCTCCCGAATACATATTCAGTGTCATATCAATTTTCATCATGACAATATAGTTCTCACACAGGTCAAACAGTTAATTATTTGACGGATAAAAACGTGAAGTCATATTTCATTACCCATATCCACTTCATTAATTGCGTAATGGCGTTTTTTATCCCTTATGCCAAAGAAGAAAGTGCATAGAAAAACAGGTTTTATCACCTCAAGCAAATTTTGAGTCTTTCTTAAACCATGTTTTTCAGGTACCAATATTAGAGTTAAGAAAATGTTTCTAGCGAATGTGTGAAAAGATGTAAGATTTATAGCAGATTTTTTTAAGTAGTAAAACGATTTGTACTAAAAATATTTTCTTTAATTGCATTTGTAAAAACCTGAAAGGAGACATTCAAACTAAGGAACCTTTTGAGCGTTATGTCGAAACATGTGAAAACCAAAAACATCTATTACAATAGAAGTTTTGATCGTCTTTCCAGCGACTCCCTTCAGATGATATGTATTCACCCTGAAGCAGAGCACTACAAAAACGGTTTAAACATCGGTTGTAATAACGTTTTAGTTACAAAATGATGTGAACTGATAACCAAACGACTCTGAAGATGTTTTTAAAAATGGAAGATGAAACACGTCTTGACTTTAAATATCTAATCTGCATCACAAAATGTAAGGTTCTGTTTATTATAAAAGAACATATACTTTAAATATTTTTGTGTGAAATGACGACTACAACATACATGTTACGTATGATACATCAGACATTACCAGCTGGCCTCAATCATAAATTCAAAAACTCTACCTCAGCGCTGACGAAAACAGTGTAGAAAAACATCTTTTACTAATCCATCGATATCGAAACACTGAAAACATTGTAACCACTTTTCCGGAAGTAAATGTACTGTACAAGAAAAGTATCAAAATATTACATATATATTTTCACTCCTACTCTTAAAATTGCAAACAGAAAAAAAAACCTCACAAGTAATGTCATGAGCAAAAGCAAACCAGTAAGCGAAAATATTCGAAGCTCAGAGCTCTCCAACTTAAGCCAATTTCTCAGAGGCGTCTAACTGCGATTGTTCTTATATTTTCGAAAGTTGTTATATTTTCGAAAGTCACGGTAGAAAAAATTCATATCAACTCCTACAAGCTTATATGAGAAATTATTAGTAAATATAGAACATAAGATCTGTGCTTTATTCGTCAAGCAACGACTTTGCTGTCCGTTTATTCCTCGATATTTCCGTCACTTTTTCATACGCGGGTTCTGTTATACAGGGTGGGCAAAATAATAATAAAAGTGCTGCGTATAATGTTTCATGCCATTTCAGATAGGGAACCCATCTTACGCTATGCACCTTGTTAGCGGATGAAATAAGTTGGGTTGCCTATCCTCAGGTGCATGAAACATTTTCTGGGCCATTTTCATTTCGCCCACTCTGTATTTCAAAAATGAAGAAATTCGTTCCTATCCTGATATCTGATGCGGCGTTTGTAACGGTTCTTTGACTACCGCGCCTCCGCCAATGCAAAGATATGATTTACGATCGCGCATGCAGAAGAGCGCTGCGCCAGTGACAGATTTTTTATAAGTAATTTTGATCTTTTTCGTTTTAACAACTAGTTGATTACTCTCTTGTCTTCATACGTTCAAGACGTGTATTTTTCGGTGCTGTGTTAAATGTGCTTTTAAGTGGAAATTAAAACTATATTACGAAACGAAGTTATTTCAGTAATGATTCACCAAATTTATAAATTAATCCTGACAGTGGCAACTTCAAGAAATTTTCATCAGACGAAGAAAAAGAGGACTAGTGAACAATAAAAAAAGGATATCCTACAATAAAATTAAGTATTCCAGACGCAGCCACGAAGACTATATTATAATAAATACTACGTTTCTGACAGAATTATAAATTTGAACTTATTTCTGATGCTATTTCCTTACAATCACTTTTTGTAGTGTTGCCAACCTGGTCTGCCATTCACAGTCAAGTTACAGCACTATCTCAATCAGTAATACGAAGTCCGCCTTATCCGTAACTTATTCCATCAAAATTCAAAACTCAATCAGATTTTCTATTCTGTATTTTCGCGGCAGAGCCCCGAGGAAAGGAAACACTACACGTTAAATCGGGAAAAACAGCGTGTTGTCTAAGTAAACCTGTCCAACATTATACCGGCACCGCAATTCTAACACAGAAAAACTTTGTAATTAACGACTACCAGATATAATTCGGTTTCGCAGAGTGAACGTGGATACTTTAGTTCGTTCAAAAACGCTGGCTCCGAAGTGCACGCAGTGCTACGCATAGCATGTAAATTTTCGCACAAGACACGAAAAAAAAAAAAAAAATAAATAAAGAAGACTGCGCGGAGAAACACAAAGGCAGGCAGAAGCAAGCCTGGTGGTGGAATTCCATGGGGCTCCAGACCACACGTAAATTACAGTGTGGTCCCGGACGGGGGCGGGGGAGTTTGGAGGGAGGTGGGAGGAAGCCTGAGCGCCGGCGCTCCCTTCCTGCTGGACAAACGGCGCCGCGATGCCGGCGTCGGCGTCCTGAGGAGCGCGCCTCCGAAATTAACCGTAAATCCCTGTGGGCGACAGGCGTTACGCGGGTCTGCCGCGCTGCCCCTGTCAACAAGCAACGAGGTAGCAGAGCGGCAGCAAGTAATAATGCGCTGACATCGTCCCAACTTAAGGCCCTTGAGAGAGACTGCAGAAAGCAGTGCTGCCAGGTTTCTTTTAGGCTGCTCATCTTTAAGGAAATACGTTTTATGTATGCCATCGAAATCTTTATTATTCTATGAACAGTTTCGTCAATTTACATCATCAACTACCTGACATCAAAACTTAAAGTGGTACATACCGCATGTGTGTTACATTTACATCTACAATACCATATTGCATTTTACACTTAAGTGCCTGGCAGAATTATCTTCGAAGCGCTTTCAGGCTATCAGCCTATTTATTTACTCTTCCTCTCTCTAACAGCACTTGGGAAAAAATGAACACTTAAATCTTTCCGCAAGAGCTCTGATTTTTCTGTTTTTATTACGATGATCCCTTTTCCCTATGTGGGTTAGCAACAATCAAATATTTTCCATAACGAAATATTTCGTGGGAAGATCTCACTTCAACGAAAAACGCCTTTGTCTTAATGATAGCCACTCCTACTCGCATATCGTATCCGTGACACTCTCTCCCCTATTTCGCTACAGTACGAAACGAGCTGCCCGACTTTTTCGATGTCCTCCGTAAGTTCTGTCTAGTAAGGATCGAATATAGCAGGATAATACTCTAGAAGATTGGAACAAACGTAGTGTACTCAATCTCTGTTACTAGTTCTGTTGCATCTCCTAAGTGTTCTACCAATAAAATGCAATCTTTGGTCTGCTTTCCCCATAACGCTATGCATGTAGTTGTTACAGTTTAAGCTGTTGATAACTGTAATTGCTAGATATTAGCTGGATTGCAAGCTTTTAGATTTGTGGGATTTGTAGTTTACTGAAAGTTAACAGATTTCTTGTAGTACCCATGAAGACATTCTGACACTTTCCGTTATTCAGAGCTCTCCAACTTAAGCCAATTTCTTAGAGCAGCCTTACTGCGCTTGTTCTTATATTTTCGAAAGTCGCGGTAGAAAAAAATCATATCAACTCCTACAAGCGTTTATGAGAAATTATTAGCCTACACTTACATCAAGTAAATATAGAACATAAGATCTGTGCTTTATTCGGCAAGTAACGGCTTTGCACTCATTTTATTCCTCGATATTCCCGTCGCACTATACAGATATTTTGTCTATATCATTTTTCAGTTAGTTTTGTCCTTCTGATGACTTTACTACACTGTGAATGACAGCACCATATGCAAAAAATGTGAGAGGCTGCTCTGATTATCTCCCAAATTATACATGTAGATTAACAACAGCACTGGTCCTATTGCACTTACTTGGGGAACTCCTGCCACGCGGAATGGCCGAGCGGTTTGAGGCGCCATGTCACGGACTGCGCGACTCCTCCCGCCGTAGGGTCAAGATAATATAGCATATATACATACGAAGATTCTTGTTTCAAATGATTATTCCTATCGTATCCCTGAAATATGAGCATTCCCCCTGCGACGTCCTGCAGAATGTAGTCTCGTCACTCAACATTAGATGGGAAAGACGATTGTTACCTTTCATTTAGACGCCAAGAATGAATTCAGAAAAACTACACGGTATTGTTACTCACCACATAGTGATGAGGGCTTGTAACAGTTGATGCCTGTTTGATCCGAAAGACTATTCGCCACCTAACTTGCCAGACACATGCATGAGCGATGGCTGACTCTTGACTGGCGCGATGAATAGACTTCTGTGGACTACATGAAAAATTTGTTGAATGCACTCCCTTCTTGAACGAGCACACGGGGCGACCAGTGGATTTCCGTTCATAAACAAAACGCGATCGAGGTGGTGCAATGGCAAAACAATGGACTCCCATTTGGGAGGACGGCGGTCCAAATCCACATCCGGCCATGTAAGGCGATTGCCAGGCGTTTTCTTTAAAAAAGCATGGCCGATTTCCTCCCACATCTTTCCACAATCATCGCTCATGTTCCGTCACTGATGAGCTCGGGGCCGATGGGACATCGAACCCTGATCTCCTTCCCTTACATTACCAAACAGTGTCTTGAAACTGCTGGTGCTATCGCCGTATGCTATGAGCCGCAGGCAGCACTCTCGATAAAAATCACGCCGCACGCTTGTGGCTAGCAACTGAAGAAACAGAGAACTCGGAATGGCTCTTTTTGTTCCTTTATCGTCTTTTCGAGTTTACACTCCCTTGATAACGAGTGAACAAACGAACGAGTTACAGTAAAGAGGCCGCTATCGCCAAGAGTAATCCCACATTTAAGCAGAAGCAGTTTAATTAGCATATCAGTTTGGTTTCCAGAACGGTTGCTCGACTGCGAATGCTATTTACACATTAGCCACCAAATACTAAAAAACTTAAATAATAAAAAATCGCCCCCTTTTTTATCTTTCCAAGGCATTTATCTGTGTAGATCACGTTACGCTCTTAGAAAAACTCAAGTTTTATGGAAACATTGGCTTTACACATTGTTTGAATCATGTTTAACAACAGAAGGCAAAAAATTGAGCTGACTAATTCAACCAATGATGGAAAGCTAAAACGTTTTAGCGACTGTGGAGAAATCACAAAGGCAGTCACACAGGGTTCAGTTTTGGATCCACTCCTATTCCACCTTCCACTTAACATTGAACAAGCAGAAATAATACTTTTTGCAGGCCATATTATCGTTGTAATAATCCCACCAGAGCGGAGGAAGCGCTTAATGACGGGTGATTTAAGCGCCGTCGTGGCGGGCAGTGAGCCTCTCAGTTGCGGGCGCAGTCGATGGGTTTCTGCCAAGCAACGGGAGAGACTTCGTGGGTGGTGGTACGCTTGAGAGGCAGCTACGTTTAAAACGATAGTCAATGCTGGTCTCAGCTGTTAGCTGTTGTTGTTGTTTGGCCAGGGAAACCGTCCTGTATAAAACTTATTCCGACGGGGCGGCCGGGCATTTAATTGCGCTCGGATCGACATTTGCGTATCCGGAGGAAACCTGTCTCAGCTGTGGTGGAGGGTTTGTTACCTGACACTTAGCTCCGAACATTGGCCACAAGGCCTGTCTGTGGATTCCGTCCTGTTGGATCCTGAACGACAGTTATATTGTGGAAACGCCCTCTTGATTGCTGTCTCTGTTATTTGGATTGCTGTCGGTTAACACACCGATACTCATAACTTATAGCGAGCATTTATTCATTTTAAAGACTTATGTCGTTATGTGATCTTGTTAGCTGTGTTGGTCGCCGCACTGGTTACCCAAGTTTGTCATAAGTAAAATGGAAATGCCGTGTGGCTAGAGCCTCCCGTCAGATAGGCCGCTCGTCTGGTGCAAGTCTTTCGAGTTGACGCCACTTCGGTGACGTGCATGTGTCGGTGGGGATGAAATGATGATGATAAGAACAACACAACACCCAGTCCCTGAGCGGAGAAAATCTCCGACTCAGCCGGGAATCGAACCAGGACCGTTAGGCATAACATTCCGTCGCGCTGACCACTCAGTTACGAGGGGCGGACTTGTCAGAAGTATAGCGGAATGATTACGTCAGGTTGTTTATTAAGTGGTTTTCTAGCGATTTACTGTAATTGATATTACGGTATTAGTGGAGCTTATTGGCACAGTCACGTCGAGTTGCTTGTGGGCCACATTCAAAATTGGAAGCCTGAGTCACTACTGTGACGTGACGGTTAACTTTTACTTACGGTTGATGAAAAAGTCCACCGGTGTACTGACGGTGTATAGTGTTCAACAGACACAATATTTCGGCGACCAGATATGTCGACATCGTCAGGTGCGCTGAAGATGAGCTCCTGAGGGTGCGCGGCCGATTATCATCTCCTGCCCCCTCGAGCTGCTACCTAAGCGGTCTACGCCCGCGTCCGAGTGTCGGCGGTCGCGGAAACGCTAGCGTCTGCGTCTGTGATAGCGTAGATGTAAAATCTTCGTTCCCAAGCCTTGCTAAGATTACAGCAGCAATCTCGGTTGATGAGATCGTCCCTGGTGCGAATTTCTATGGCCTCTCTAACCACGCTGTCACAGTATCTGAAAGTCTGGGCCAATATCCTGGTACGTTCGTAGCAGTAAGAATTTTTAATTTCAGTGCAGAAATTAAAATACACCCCAAGGATCTAAAGTGCTGAAAAAAATGAGTACATCTGGCAAGAAGACGTCGACTTTGATCCGATGGTATATTTCATCTGGGGTATAGAACATGGACTGATATTGGTCTCAACGTCGTCCGACAACAGACAGCATAGTGGAATAGCTACCAGAGCGCCACATGTAATAGTAGGCAACGCTTACAGCCAGGAGGCTCAGTGTGGAGCACAGGGGCGAAGCAAGCAGACAAGCATGTCATGAGGAAGGACTCGCTCTTGCTACAGTCAACTACCGAGCGAGGTAGCGCAGTGGTCAGCACACTGGACTCGCATTCGGGAGGACGACGGTTCAATCCCGTCTCCAGCCATCCTGATTTAGGTTTTCCGTGATTTCCCTAAATCGTTTCAGGCAAATGCCTGGATGGTTCCTTTGAAAGGGCATGGCCGATTTCCTTCCCAATCCTTCCCTAACCCGAGCTTGCGCTCCGTCTCTAATGACCTCGTTGTCGACGGGACGTTAAACACTAACCACCACCACCGCTACAGTCAACTGAGCGGGTTTCAAAGGGGTCAGATTGTGGCCTTTCGAATGGCGGAATGGTCCTTTCGGCCGACTGCTACAAGTTGTAAGTCCTCCGTCAGTCATGCAACAATGCTGGTATCGATGGTTATGTGCAAGTTCTCACGTCCGTGGATGAGGTTCTGGACTTCCACGTGGCGCAGACGCCCGCCAGGATCGTCGTATTGCTAGGGGAGCAGTGGCGGATAGTACAGCTATAGCAGCACAGATATGGGGCCTTGTGAGCCCAGACGTGTCAACACGAACTGTTGGGAAGCGGTTATTAGCGATAGGACTATGGGCAGGCACACCTCTAACTCATCTTCCACTCACGCCACAGCATCGTCGTGCACGGCTCGACTGGTGCCGGAAGAGAATCATTTAGAACATGGAATGGCGCGGCGAATTCTTCAGCGATGAAAACGGATTCTGCCTGCACGCAAGTGACGTTCCTTTGCGCCTATTACGTAGATCTTGGTGAGCGCTGTTTGGCAGAGTGCATTCGTCAAACACACACTGGCTCCACCCCAGGCTCATGGAGCGATAAGCTAAACTCTTGTTCATCTTTAGTGTTTTTGGAGGAGACAGTAACCAGAGTTCGGTACGTGCAGAATGTTGTTAGACCTGTTCTCCTGCCGTTCTTGCAACAGTAAGGTAATGTATTGTTCCACCAGCATAATGCTCGCCCATACATTGCCAATGAATCTCATGGTGCTCAGCAAGACGTGCAGCGACTTTCTTGGCTAGTACGACCTCCCGACTTGTCTCCAATGGAGCACGTGTGGGATGTGATGGGGCTAAAAGTGGCTCGTGAGACTCGTTAACCAACAATTCTTATAGAACTACTTGAACGGGTTGAGCAGGCCAGCGTTCGCCATCGGTACGGCCGGCTGCATACCAAGTCAGTACATGCATTACTGTCCTTGGAGGCTATAACACGTACTGGTGTAGGTGTTTCAGCATGGGTCAATACTTCGTAGCTCAGAAGCACTTATACTATTGATCTGTAAATGTAATCATTTCAAGTACTCCATGTGTACTGTTGCAATAACAAATCTTGAGTGAACTGTAAATCTCTAAAAGAATATACGAATTTTTTTCCAGCAATGTATCTTTGCTCTGGTAGAAGATAAAGCCGTAGGAAGTGGGATGAATATTTTTGAAACACCACGTATCTCTCTAACAGTCATCTTCACGGGGTCGAGTTTGTGGGACACGCTAAGCTGTAACGCTCTGTGTACCCCAACAGGTAGGCTGCGACCCTGATTGCAGCCTAATCCGCGCCGCTATTTGCGTCGTTTATCAACGTCGATCACGGCGGGGGTTTGTGCGTCGGCAGCGACCTCCAGCTGCCAGTCACCTGCAGCTGCTGCCCGTAGCCACAAACGCAACCACAAACGCTTTGCCGACAGTCGTGTGTGGCGGTGCCCTGCGAGAGGCCGTGTCTGCAGAGTGAATGTTGACTGTGGAAGCGCTTCCTTTTTGCTTCTTACACACAGCACGACACGGCAGGATTGTGGGTATCATAGTCTATGCTATAATCCGTTCATCGTCAGTTTAACATGGAAGTCAACACTGCGCTGGGCATTCCTCTGCGTATTTTGTTACTTAATTGGAGTCTCGTTTCCGCGTAACGTAAATGGCGCCTTGTCGAGTACAGTCACCCAATCATTACGGTGAGATTCCGTCGCAGCCTTTCAGTTCGCTCATAGCCTTACTGGCGCATGTAACCTGCTTCTGTCGTGTCTTCCACCGCTGGGACGCTCGCTAAGCTAGGATCAGGCTACAGCTGCAGCGTTAATACATCGTAACAGAACAACAAAACGTCAGATTCCTTGTTTAGGTGAGTCGTAAAAATGATGAACAGCGTGAAAGCTGTGCCTACATTTCATGTAGCACAATTTGTAAGAACAAATCTACACTAGGAAACAGAATTAAGGGATCACTTTTTCGAATCATCATAATTTCCACCCATTGCGACGCGTACAATCTTCGTCTGTGATGATGCAAAAGCGTGGCGTTCTGCGACGTCAACTTCAGGCTCTGCGGCGCTTCAGATAGAAAACTTGCGAAAAAAGGCCACATTTCAGAATTTCATGGAGTATAAGATGTGGAGTATAAGATGTGGAGTATAAGATGTGGAGTATAAGATGTGGAGTATAAGATGTGGAGTATAAGATGTGGAGTATAAGATGTGGAGTATAAGATGTGGAGTATAAGATGGGTTAATGGTATCACCGTGGCACCAAATTCTGCCCAACGCCACCGTGGACATATCACACGATGTGAAGGGCCTCACAGGCCCTCTTGACCACATTTCTCTCCTTCTTTAGACTCCTCTGCGATGGAGGTCAGACTCGTGTTCCATAGCGTTAAAATCATCACGCGATTTTTTTGTAGGTGGCTGACAAAAACATTTGAGACACACCGACGGTCAGAGTCGATGCGGAAAGGCCTCAGTGAGTGGCGTAGAGGGTATAAATCAAATCAATCCTTTCCGTAGGGCGTTGATTCCCTCATATTTCGCGGTCGGAAACGACAGTTCGCAATGCAGTGAGTAACAGGACGACGTTCGTCACAACCTTGACAGTGCTGGCAACATCGGGGGTTACAACTCTTCCGAAAGCTGCATCCCCATCGAACGTGATCGCAATACTTTGAAACGCAAGGTGTGCTCTTGTGTGTAGGTTGGAACAACTAGGGACCATCCAAAACTATTGGATGAATTATGTACGTGATCTGAAGCAGCTAAGGGTACTTATGCTTTCTCTGCGGTCCTACTTTATGTTCTCCTGTGGCGTAATCATGGAGGAAAACGACATTGACACATGCGTGAATAACGCGGCAAAGGTTTCCTCTAACACCTCCCAGTTCGGCAAAACCGTCGACCTTTACTGAGAATTTAAAAAATTAACCTGTTCAGACCGAATCCGAGACGACGTCCTAGTCGCTTGCCAACCGGCAATTCCTTTCACACCGCCGATCCCTGATGGCATACTATCAGGTACAAGAGAAGCAGAGTGGTGGCGAAAGATCGGAAGCTTAGTCTGCCTGCAGGCAGGGTATCTCGTCACGGGTTCTGTCTATACAGGTGCATTTTAATACTCTAAATAAAGGTGGGCGAGAGCCGTGCTAGGGAGGCCTTAGTGAGACTATTTGCCATTTCATTCATTCATGTGTCAATTTTGCATCCCTCCATGATCTCGTCAAAGGAGGACACAAAGTTAGAGCGCTAAAGAAGTGTAAGCACACTTAATTGTTTGGGATCACATTCCAATTTCGCCTAATGCTTTGAACGGTCCCTATTAGTTCCAACCTGTACACTAGAGCAAAAAATGCGGTCGCGCTTCGCTCGAAACTAGTGTGATCACGTTTGATGCGGATTCAACCCCATAGTGTCTTTATAGAAGGGCTGAAACGCCCGGGTGTCAACAGTGCCAAATATTGTGACGAACGAATTCCTGTTACTCACTGCACTGGAAACTATCATTTCTGACTGGGAAATATGTGGGAATCAATGCGGGAGTAAAGGGCCGGCTTGACTGATTACTTTTAAGCCACTCACTGAGGTCTTTTCGCGCCGGCGTATCTGAAAGGTTTTCCTCTGCCACCTACCTGAAAACCCCGTGATTTCAATGCAGTACAACGCGGTTCTCACCTCCATCGCACAGGCGTCTAAAGAAGGAGTGAAATGTGGGTGAGGATCTTCCCATTGTATGACATGTCCAAGGTGGCATTGGGCAGAATTGCGATAAAATTTGGTGCCAATATGATACTATTAACCTACCTTACGCGTCACATGAATTTCCGAGAAGTGGCCTCTTTTTCGCAAATGTCCACACATCGCTGTTTGAAACTTCGTCGAGACCGAAGGCGCAAGGCTTTTGCACCATTACAGAGGAAACTTGTACGGACCTTTCAACCAAATTTGAACCTTAAGCGTCGCAGTGCGTTGGAATCACGGGGTTAAAAAAACTTGATTGATTCTTTAATTCTATTGCGCTATGTATATTAATAAATAGCTTGATACCCAGCCCCAATTTCACACTGCCATATAACGACATCCAAGGGCTACAAAAATTTCATTTTCAGTACCTCGCATAACTGTTGAACAAATTTAAAAATTAAACTGTTGTCATAGCCCACTCATTAAGAGGCATTGTCTTATGGTAAAGGTTTAACACAGTAAGACGAGTGTTACAGTTAGAAGTTACGTACGTATCTTGGGGCGGTGTAGCTCATAGCGTGCAAATACCCAGATATTCATCCAGTATTCGAGAATGAGAGCACTTAGAGACTTCCAACAAATTTTACCCATAATAGCAAGCCTTTTCGTAACTTTTTTTCGCTGACACTTCCCATAAAATAATGGAAGGACACAACTATAGTATACTACATTACCGCTGTTCATGTAGCAAAACTTCGGCATACGGAAGGTCTTAATTTATTACTTCTTTACTAATAACTATATTTGCAAAATATTTTGCATGCTGTGCCCAAACATATCACTGAATATAGCTGCAAAATTATATCATTGTACGTAATTCAGGAGATATGACGTCATGAACATTAAGAGGCATGAAAAACTACCTTTTGCTAAAAACGAATCGCAATTTGTCCAGAGTATACACTTCTAGTGATTGATACTCGGGAAAAGTAGCGACTTCCAACGAGCTTTGCAACGATACTCGATCGTACGCAAATATGGACAACCCCCAGACGAGATCAACTAGCTGCAACGTAACCAGCTGAGGGTAAGTACACGACCTCAGATTTAAGAGTCGCTCGGTGAACGGAACGGAGTCGATCATGCACTCTTGCTTTTAGGCGTTTTAATAAAGTCTAAGCCAGTCATGATGCCTTCGCTTTAACACAGACATTAACGAACATGAAAACAGATAAGCAATAAATGAATAATGAAATCAAAAGGGCAAATAGTATTAAAATAATTCAGAGGGATAAAAAGTTGTATACGACAAATAGTTTAAGCTTCTGACCATATTTTATTCAAACAAGCTCATAGGTTTGTGCGCATGGCGGTATTACATCAACTGGTAATTTAAAAGAACAGTGACAGTAAGTAGCAAAATGAAACTAGTCGTTTACTGCAAGGTGAGCATTCACAGATTACAGTAAATGCGGGATAAGTGCTTGGAACCGTGCAATACTAACGCGAAAGCCTGCAGCGGGTCTCAGAGTTCGACGGAGTTAATCTCGTAAACAATCACTGCGAAGTCTGAAATGTGCTAACTCTGTCACTGCGACTGACACCGTTCGAGACCATTACACTAATGAAATTACATAAGGTACCAACTCAGTGTAGCTCATAGCTGCCTAGTCATACACAAACAGCAATAAAGCTGATGTTGCTATAAATTATTCAGTCACTAACCACGGCTTGAAATTTTAATTGCAACAAAATTCAAGGTCCCGAAAATATTCTAAGTGTGAAATATCAAACTGAAGGTCAAGTGGATTTCTGGCAGCCGCTCACCGACAAAAGGCCCCTAGCCTTCCACTGCATGTGTGTTTAAATGCTCGATCACATGAGCTGTACGCGGAGCACCGCGTTGACTTACAACCTGGCGGACCGTTGACTAGCAACCTGACCAACGATCGCGGAAATTGTATTAAAAAAATACCGTTTTACTTTTAATAACACACATTAAATAAACTTTATTAATTTACAACCTCATATTATAAGAGTCAGTCAAATGAAAATGATACAGATAGAAAAAAAGTAAGTAAATTGTTTATTATTAACTGGTATTACATTTATCCCATTGTGAAACAAGACGGTTTTCGGTTGCCATCGGAACTATAATTGTACCAAGGCGTGAACCTCTTAGTCCGAAGCAAATCTTCGGTCGCCATAGCTGACGACTTTCATTCAAAATTTCAACAGTGGGTAGGCTGGAACCTCATACCGTGGAGTTTTTGATTACTATTCAGAAACGCTACCACGAGACCATGCCTTATGCATTTTTTAATCGGGGCAATTGTCTCTCTTGGTCTTCCATTCCTAGTGTTTCTAAAATGGTTCAAATGGCTCTGAGCACTATGGGACTTAACATCTATGGTCATCAGTCCCCTAGAACTTAGAACTACTTAAACCTAACTAACCTAAGGACAGCACACAACACCCAGCCATCACAAGGCAGAGAAAATCCCTGACCCCGCCGGGAATCGAACCCGGGAACCCGCGCGTGGGAAGCGAGAACGCTACCGCACGACCACGAGATGCGGGCCTTAGTGTTTCTCTTTGGTTGCTATTTCTGCCAGTAATTTTAGAAATTCCAAAGAAGTGGTATATACGTCATTTCTTGTTCGACAGCAAATCTGCCAAATTCTAATCATTTGTACAGTGTACTGTATCTGAGTGTAGATGACTGACTGAGGTCGTAAGCAGTGTCTGGTTCGCACGCTGTCCGTGGCACGTGAAGTTGGGAGTGTAGGGCGCTAGGCGGGACTATGATGGGCGTATCGCTGGCCTGCAGACGTGGCGTGAATGACCTGTGCTGTGCGGCAGCCGTGCGGCGGAGTTGCGGTGTTCCGGCAGAATCAAACCAGCTGACATGATGTTAATTCCACCGCTAGCACGCCCAGAGACATGTTTTATATTGTTCGCGTTTGCTCATCTACAGTGCAAACTATGATAAATACAGAGGAGTGTGGTGTGTCAGATGAAAGAGGAGTACGATTCTGCTAGTACGCTGATGTGCTTTTCGAGTTGATATATGTGGGGCTTTTCCCACTCGTCGCTAATAGGGTGCCTACGGTATGCAGCGTTCTCGCAATGGTACACAATTTATTTCTAGGAAGTAATTGACAGTATTAATTTTAATTTTAATAATTAACAGCCTCAGTTGCACCGTTTGCCTAGAATTTACCCAGGTTTCAGTCGGGATAACTCGAAGCTTCTTCAGAATAACAGTAACTACCGTCTTTCCATAGTGGACATCGTCATGTTAAAACTGCAAATCCATAAATTATCGTCAGACTATAAAACTTATCTGGAACTGCCTCGGCCTCACTTCCCGACCGCGATGCGGCAGCCCCGAGTGCTGTACTGGAACATAAGTTTTGTAGTCTGACGATAATTTATGGATTTGTAGTTTTAGCCTGACGATGTCCAATATGGAAAGACGGCAGTTACTGTTATTCTGAAGAATGTTGGGTTATCCCTTCGAAACCTAGGTAAATTATAGGTAAACGGTGCAACTGAGGTGTTAATTATTAAAATTAAAATTAATACTTACACAGTTGCTGACAGGGCCGCGAAATATTGAAGATGCTCAATTGACAATACTTAACTTTCGAGATACATCAAATGTCGCTAGCGAGAGGCGACATGAGAACAGTAAAGTTCTTGCTATACACAAAGTTCATGAAAGTTGACACGTCACTGACAACTACTGTCTGCGATCCGTGCCGACCTGCGCCGGAGGCTGGCAGGAGCGTCGCTTTTATTCAACTCTTGCAGGGGGGGCACGCATGGCGCGACGCGGTCAAATATTCCGCGTACCATTGGCCGTCGTCTCCTCACCGACTTCTCTGGTTTTGTGTTCCGCATCTTCGTTCCGGCGTTTGTAGTTACACCAGAACAATATATATGTGGGAATTTACAGCACCGAGAACATCTATCTGGCTGAAATTCAGTAAATCATTAATAACTTTTGTATTATTTATGGTACAAAAGGGTCCAAGGCATCAAATATCCCCGTTCCTTAATGCGCATCGGCAACGGCCTTTTCGCGCTGGATACACCGGTTCCCGTCAGATCACCGATGTTTAGCGCTATCGGGCGTGGCCAGCACTTGGATGGGTGACCATCCGGGCCGGCATACGCTGTTGCCGTTTTTCGGGGAGCACTCAACCTCGTGATGCCAACTGAGGAGCTACTCGATCGAACAGTAGCGGCTCCGGTCAAAGAAAACTATCATAACGAGCGTGAGTGCAGTGTGCTGACCACAAGCCCCTCCTATCCACATCCTCATCTGAGGACGACACGGCGGTCGGATTGTTCCGATGGACCGCTTGTGGACTGAAGACGGGGTGCTTAATGCACATCGATTGAACTACTCAAACTCTCGTAATGCTACTAATTAACCTGTGAGACACTTTTAAATTGAACTAAAAATCACTATGTAATTTAATACAAGATATCTACACAGTTGCCAAGGCAGTATGCATGGACAGACATAACTACATATCATATGCAACATTTAGTACGCAGGATTAAATTTATTATTGTGTTTTAATTAATTGTTTATCAATTTGCCTAGTTTTGTCCGTAACTTACAAACTGTTATAGCTATTCTGAGCCTAGCAATGGAAATTGCAGGAAAATTCCTATAAGGAAGTGGCACCATATTCATATTTATTGTAATAACTGGTGACACAGACTACATGAAATGATTTTTAGCTCAGCAGCTAAGGTTTTCAATTGTTTAACATAACATTCTGGCGAACTACTGCACGTAAAATTAATTGTGAAATATGAGTTTTGTTTAGACTTTTAGTAAGCAGCTAATGCCGTAGTCATAATTTTTGTAACATTAATATTTAAAAAGTTGTAAATCAGGCTGATGATAGTATGAAATCATTAGCATGATTCCGTACAGTGGAGAAACGAAGCCTTAAAATGGCGGTGGCCATCTTGCACGCTCTCACAGTTTGGAACGACGTTGAAGAGACAAGATCTGGCCCATGATTCAGCCGCATACATTTTCTGCGACAGATTTTTTTCGCATCGTCGATCACGGGAGTTTGAAATATTTCTCCTAAGTTCATTCGGGACATAGTTTTCTCTAGTATTCAGGACTAATTTATTTCTGCCAGTACTTCAGAAAAAGTTGTCTTCTTGCGTGTAAAGTTGATTTGTAGTTTTATTTTAAGGAAGGCATTTGACACTGTCGCACACCGCCATCTAGTGAAAAAATATGAGCTTACCAAGTATCGGACTAGATTTGCGACTAAAATCAGGACTTCCTTGTAGATAGAACTCAACAAGTCGTTCTTTATGAAAAAAAATCTACAGATGTAATTTCCGCAGTACCCCAAGGATGTGTGATAGGGTCGTTAGTGTTTAGAATGTACATAAATGATGTAGCAGAAAGCGTCGGGAGTCTCAAAGACTGTTCGCAGATAACAGTCAGATGACTTGAGGTGTATTGGTGTGAATGTAGAATTGATTTTATCTTACCACTGCCTGTGTTTTCCAGCTATTTTATTTATTTTATATAGTGAACTGGCTAACCACTGTATTGGAGACTCGAGTCAATTTCACTTCACTTAATCACGTAGTAGCTTATGACCTGCCTACGAAATATTGTTTCAATTTATGGGCAGTAAATTTTATTAGTTAAAAATCAAAAGTTATAGCTAGGATTTTATGTAACACTGATTGCATCTATGTTCATCGTAGTAATTATTTGTCTATATGATTAATTAATCAAAGGCAAATTTACTATTTCATATTATTATTTAGAAAAAGTATTCAGTAATCTGGCGACGCTATCACCCCCAGAATAGACAATGACGAGTCGCTTCTTGAGCTTTTGAGTAAAACTTTACTGTCGCTACTTTAATACTGGATCTCATTTGTTTTCCAAATAATCAAGTAGTTTTGTAATCTGAACTACGTCTAATGGCCAAAAGATATTGTTTACTTACAGAACTGTTCATGCTCCACGTGGGTCCACACTGGGACGATATTTCTTCTATCCCATATGCGTCGCCGCACAGCAGGCCTTTTCCCAGGCGTTCTGCAGCCGTATCTGGCGCTGTGCGGCTCCACCTCATAAAGGAGGCTGGTGACGTGTGTTCGCCACTGTGCACCGCCTTTATGAGGACGGATGGACGCAGCTGCCTCCGCCGCGTAGGCAGATAACGCAGCGCCCTTTCTCCTATTCTCCAGGGAGATACCAACTATTGTTATGCGTACACAGCTGACGGGGGCTTCTGTCCGATACCACACATTTGTTTCTGGTATTTCTTTTACTTATTTCCTCCAAATAGTAATTCCGTTTGCTACCTTCGGGATTTTGTGGATGAAATTCTGATGGTATTTTGATTTATGGCTTTAAGAGCGACAGCTTGTATTTTATATATTTAAATAACAATATAATAGGGAAGCGTAAGTATAACTGATGACCAATCACTGATGACCAATACATTGTGCTCAAGACGGCATGCCTATTGGTAGCACTGCCGTCACGTGACGCGGTAAGACAAGTATATAAGTGAAGCAGAGACGAATGGTGAATCATTCTAGCGACGTTAGGACTGCAGAGTGGGAAATCTAAGGCAGGTTCTTTCGCCTGGCACAAAGGAGCGAGCATTACTGACACAGAGAAGTTATTCGGCTGTGTGCAGGCTATTGTCGTGGCCACCTGTGGAAAGTAGCAGCAAGGCAGTGAATCAACGAACAAGCTAAGGTGTTGGACTTCCACGTTTCATGACAGATATTGAGTCTTACACGCTCTGTAAAGCAGTATAGGCGACTGTCTGTCGCAGATGCAACAACAGAGTACGATGCTAGAGCAGGCACAAGTATTTCAGTGCATACCCATCAGGAGCACGTGCAGCACAGCATCTGGCGACCCCTAAAGGTTTCCATGTTGACAAAACGACATACTGAGTTACGGTTTTAGCGGACACGGGGCCGTCGAGATTGCACCGTGGAAAGGTGTCGCCCGGTCGGATGAGTCATATATCTTTCCACACGAGATCGGTTGTCGTTTCTGGAGATGTATCCATTCAAGTGAATGACTGATGGAAACACAAATCGCACCAAAGACGAAGGCCAGTGGAGTCAGTATTCCCAGGGGACGTCAACCTGGACTTCTATGGGGCCTATGACAGTTATCGAAAGCACCACGACATCTATAAACTACGTGAACATTACTGCGGACTACTTGTATCTCCTCTTGTTTCACGTCTTCCCGACTCTAATATTATCTCCCAGTAGGATAACTGTCCTTGTAACATGGTCAGAATGATGCTACTGTGGTTTGAGATACATGAAAATGAATTCATGGTGATATCCTGGCCACCAGATTTGCCTGATCAGAACTCGATGCAACACATTTGGAACGGTGCTGGGCGCCAGCTCTGGGTCTACAGACCACCAGTCCGTAATTTACGGGCCTTGTTTGACCTGTACCTAACATCTGGTGTCACATACTTCTGGAAACTTACGAAGGATTGTTTAATCCGTGTCGCGCTGAATGGCAACTGTATTGCTTCCAAAGGTCGACCAGCGTGCTAACAGCCAGATGGTCATAACGTTTTGGCTCATCGGTGAAGATGCAGTGGCAGTATATTGGCTTAGAAACGTCAAGTTTTAAGAGTTACAGGAAAACCAGGTAAATTGATCACCCCCAAGAAGGAGCTAGAAAGGCGGCTGACAGAGCAATTGCAAAGCATCTCGGACAATATCAGCACAAGAAGAACAGAATGTAAGGAAAAAACTTGAAAACATGAATATTTTCAGCATAGAAGAAAGCAATTCCAATAGATTAAGAACAATTTCAATGTATGACGGCTGTTGGGTGTGCCTAACGTTAAAGGATCGAAGCACCGCATGCCCACACGACGTACATGTGCAACTTATCGCCATGTTTCGGACTTCAAAAAAGGTCGGATCATTCGCGTGAGGGACATGGCAGTATCAAGGCGACAGACCACACAAACAGATCACTGTAGTGCAATGATTGCTGAACTTATGGTGACGAGATAAAGACAGGACAAGAGTGGCAGAAAGAGGAGGCACACATTCTTCCAGAAAGTCTACATAGCGAAAATATCTTAAGATTTTCGACTGCCTCAGACGAATACACAGTTCAGAACAGCCGAAACACGGACAGAAGTTATAGACAGAGAGTCACTGTAGAATGTCGGAAACAGATTACTGGAAGCTGGGATGAGATCTTGAGTTGGCATAGTACGTGTTTGTCGCCGACACCATACCACATCCAGTAGAGACTTCCCAGAGCCAACCATTGAGTGGCATTCTGCAGTGATCATCTGTGATTATCTCTTCTGCTTGTGCCCGTCGGATACACACTAACGTGTCCATAGACAACCTGGTGAAAGGGCACCGGAGGCAGCGATTCTCGAGGCCTATACTTCTCCAACTCCTGCAATCGTGTCGTGGCTAAGTATTAGATATGAGAACAAGACTGATTTAGATAAAGTTCAGGGCTGTTTCCATACCCTTTAAAACAATGGTACCAAATCACATATTCCAGCAGGATAATGTAAGATCCCACATTGCAGTTCACACCTTAAACGGCCTCTGGAATGTATGGATCCTTGATTGGTACGTCCTATCCCGAGATTAATCAACCATAGGGCATGCGTGCAAGGAATGCGAAAATATGTACTTTGATTTCATTTTATTTATTTATTTATTTTTTGTCATCAGTCTACTGACTGTTTTGATTTGGCCCGCCACGAATTCATCTCCTGTACCAACCTCTTCATTTCAGAGAAGCACTTGCAATGTACGTTCTCAATTATTTGCTGGGTGTATTCCAATCACAGTCTCCCTCTATAGTTTTTGCCCTCTGCAGCTCCCTCTAGTATCTTGCAAATCATTCCCTCATGTCTTAACAGATGTCGTATCATCCTGCCCCTTCTCCTTCTCAGTGTTTTCCACACATTCCTTTCCTCTCCGATTCTGCCTAGAACCTACTCATTTCTTAACTTATCAGTCCACCTAATTTTTAACATTCGCTTGTAGCACCACATCTCAAATGCTTCGATTCTCTTCTGTTCCGGTTTTCCCAGAGTCCTCGTTTCACTAACATACAATGCTGTACTCCAGACATATCTCCTCAGAAATTTCGTCCTCAAATTAAGACCTATGTTTGATACTAGTAGATTTCTCTTGGCCAGAAATGCCCTTTTTGCCATTGCTAGTCTGTTTTTGATGACCTCCTTGTTCCGTCCGTCATTGGTTATGATACTGTCGAGGTAGAATTCGTTAACTTCATCTACTTCGTGAACATCAGTACTGATATTAAGTTTCTCGCTATTCTCATATCTGCTACTTCTCATTACTTTCGTCTACCTTCTGTTTACTCTCAATCCATATTCTTTACTTACTAAATTGTCCATTCCATTCAGCAGATCATGTAATTCTACTTCACTTTCACTCAGGATAGCATTGTTTTCAGCACATCGTATAATTGATATCCTTTCACCTTGAATTTTAATTCAGCTCCTGAACCTTTCCTTTACTTCCCTCATTGCTTCTTCGATGTACGGATTGAACAACAGGGGGCGAAAGGCTACATCTCTGTCTTACACCCTTTTTAATCCGAGCACTTCGTTCTTTGTCGTCCACTCTTATTATTTCCTCTTGGCTCTTGTACATATTGTATAGCTTACCGCTATTTTTCTCAGAATTACGAACATCTTGCACCATTTTACACTGTCGAACGCTTGTTCCAGGTTGACAAATCCTATGAACGTGACTTGATTTTTCTTTAGTCTTGCTTCCATTAAGTCAGGTGGTATGTCTCCAGACTCATACATTCTGCATACCAACGTGAATAGTCGTTTTGTTGCCACTTCCCCCAATGATTTTAGAAATTCTGATGGAATGTTATCTATCCCTTCTGCCTTATTTGATCTTAAGTGTTCAAAGCTCTTTTAAATTCTGATGCTAATACTGGATCCCCTATCTGTTCCAAATCGACTTCTCTTTCTTTTTCTACCTCAGTAGACAAATTGTCCCCCTCATAGAGTCTTTCAGTGTATTCTTTCCACCTATCCGTTCTCTCCTCTGCATTTAACAGTGGAATTACAGTTGCACTCTTAATGTTACCACCCTCGCTTTTAATGTCGCATAAGGTTTATTCCAGCATGCAACGAGCAGTCTTCACGAAATGAAACAGCTTGTACTCCTGGCATTGTAAGAAATTCCCCAAAATATTTGCTTCCACACCACAACGAATACAAGAGTGCATTTTTGAGTCACGCCTGCTACTGATGATGATGGACGTCAGTTCCGGATGGAATGTAAATGGAATCTTTAATACCGGTTATTCCACGAAGGCGTCCACGAAATTTGAAAAAATGAAGTTATGGCGAAAAATGGTGTAAGACTTTCCGTCTCCGTCAATGTACAGAGACTATATTGAGCGGCCGAAGGTGGGACAACGCGCGGCAGTCTAGCATGTTTGCGACACGAGTGCACACTCGTCTGCGCGCCCAGAGGAATCAAGAGGCACAACATGTTGTTTTCCAGAACGAGCCTCTTGCCAACAAGAAACTGCGCCGACCCTTGGGAGTGGCACAGAAAGAGTCTGCAGGCTAGAGGGAATACAAGAGAGTTTACAGCAGAAGCAAAAAGCTGCCGACATGGCGGCGTTGCAGTGGATCACCACGGGGGCGCCTGTAGCCAGAGGGGACGCAGGGCGCTCTCTGCAGCGGGAACCAGTCGTCGCGGGGTGCCGGAGAAGATTCTGTCCGTAGAGTTATCACTGACTTGGTTAAGAACGGCTAATGTTTTTATGTAAAAAGACTGACTTGGATAAGAGCGGCTAATATTTTATGTAAAAAGACGGCAACACGTACAGCGAAGCACTGGAAGACAATTTCGATATTCAGTACCGCTATCGTTTGAGCCAAGTGAAATACAATTGCCGTTCTTACACAGTTACCGACTATTTAAGTGTCCAATATGAACACTGTCTCCAGCTAAAAAGTCTAGATGTCCCCGAACAGATTAGCAAATTACTGCTATTAAGGGACTGATTCAACTGAAAACCTCATTTTTTTCCTTTTTTATTCCGAATAATTCGACACTGTTTCTGGTTCTTTCTTTTCAGCTGAAGTCTGCTTTGGGCCCACACTTCTTTCATTGTCCGAGAATATTGTTCCTTTTCTTCTTGGGTCCACTTTCTCCAAATTCTTGATATTTTTTTGTACTGAAAGCCTGCCATTTCTATTACTTCTTTAAAAAGTGTTGTGTTTCTTATTTCGTCCAAGTCAACACCTACAGTTTCTATAACTCGTCCTACTTCCCTCAGACAGGTGAGTTTGTATTTGTAAGAGTCTACTAAGTCAAAGATTTGTGGAGCTGTTCTGTCATTATTCATCCTGCATATGTATCCGTAGAATTTTAACCTGCTTTTCTCATTATGTTTGTTATCTTCTCGACTTTTATATACAATTATGTGTTAGATCTTTATCTGTATTCTAAGTCACTGCTAATTTTGGGATCCTAGGTCTTTTCTTAGAATTCCTCAATCATTTTTATTTTTTTTATTTTTCAGGCTCTTCATAATCAGTTTGAGTTTCATCTGCGTAAGGTATTTCTGGTCTTACCACTGCTTCTTCATAGTGTTTCAATTTGGTGGTCCAGTATAAAGATTTTATTAGTATAAATATTTCTTGTTGTTCGAAAGGCCCTCTCCGTTTCATGTGTTCTAATCTCTGTTGCTGTCTTTTCCTCCATGTTGTTTGATATCCATTCTCCTAGAAATTTAAAACAGCCTCCTTTAGATATTGTGTTTTTATTTTAAGTTTTTGAGGTTCATTCTTCGTATCTGTCATAAACTATGTTTTTTCAAACGATATTTGTAATAGGCATAGGATAGGCAGCCGGGGACGGCAGACAAACGGCATGCGTATCCGCTGAGGACAACATCAAGCCGGTATGACGGCCGATATCAGTACGTAAGATACCAATACGTAGGTTATCAGTCTTCCAGCATGTGCAATAATCTTCCTCCAAATCAAGAAAACACTGTCAGTGTCTGATATTTACGCAGAAAACCGTTCAGTAGATGGGTGAGGAAAGTGACGAGATGGTCAGCTACAAAACGGCACCATCGGAATCCACATTGTGCAGCGGTTAGTAGATTGCGAGATTCGAATCACCGTACCAGCCTGCCATGAATCATACGTTCTATCACCTTGCAAACACAGCTGGTGAGAGAAATGGGGCGGCAGCTATAAGGAAGGTGTGTGTCCTTACCGAGCCATCGGTTAAAACGACCATACTACCGCACAAGAATAGTAATGGCATTTTAATTTTTTCCAAACATATTGTCGTGTTCTGGCATAGGAAAGTAGAAGTGTATTGTAACTTAGAGGGGGTTTCAGGCCAATCTGCAATTTCCGAGCGATTAGGAGCAAACTCATAAAGACAGACTTCCAATGATGGCACGCTGATAGCTTGGAGCAGAGACAAACACAGTCATAGGGCACCTACGAGAACCACGGATTTTGGGACTCGACGTGACACTCGCAGCAGGAGGCCAAGGAAACTAGTGTCTCAACAAATTTCTTTCTTTCAGATTACTAGTACTCCGCAGGCTAATTCAAAGCACTAGGAAAGTAACGGATGCGACTGGTTGCACAACAGAAGTCAGTGTCTGAGTCTGTGGGGCGAGTGCTAAGTGAAGTAGCACTCACTAACAACATCGTAAGGAACAAACATTTCAGAGAAGCGCTCCAAGTGAGAAAACAGTCTCAGTTTACTCGAGGCTGGCTACGAGCGACACGGCGTCCCAGTGACGTGACTGGGAAACTCTTCTGAATACGAAAATCAGGGTTTTTATAGAATTATGATGGCACACTGGTTGTCCCTATCTCTAGTCGGCCCCGCCAGTCCACCCACACCTTGCAGGAATCGTGCGGCTATGCGTCTGGACAACCACTTTCTGCTGCTCTGTAGATAGGGATGTTCCTGCCTTTTACACGAACAAACTTCATGTTTGCTAGCAACAGCGTTCAGCTGAAAGCTTAACTTCACTATCCTTCCTATTACGGTTAGAAAGTTCAGTGTTTTATGTCACGAGGATCCGGCCTAAGGGAAATTCTCTCTCAGAAGTGGGGACCGCTGGTCCAGAAGTTTTGCTGATTTCCCATCTCACTCTAACCTGGGTGAACCCACTGACGTTGCTGTTCTCAGGGTCTAGTATCGTGCTCGCTGCCTATGCCAAGACATGCCTGTTTGCAACCTACTTCTTCTGTGATATTCCACATCAGCGTCTTCACAATGGATGAAGTTACCAGTTTCTTCTATGGATTGAAAGATCTACTCTGGGCTACTGCCTCGAACGTCTGCAGTTCACAACTTCTGCATTACTGGTTACCTCACGTAACCTAAAGGCTATCACTTGTTTTTGCTATCTGCTTAGTGTCTCTGATTTTCTATTTTAGAATACCCTAGCTGCCTTCTAACGTCTCAAGCTTAACAGTGTATAAGTTAGTAAGTCATCGATACATTTAACATCAAAGACTTGGCGCATTTTCGAAATAGTTATACTTGTCACCTTCGATATGTTACCGAACAATACCACAACTTTGTGGCATTACATTATTAACTCTCACTATATGAAATGGGGGTTACGTTAAGAGAGTCTTACCGTGTTGGCTCCCAAGAATTCCTGCTTAAGAGAAAAACGTTTCTAACTTCGACCGAGACTCGAACTCGGGACCTTTGCCTTTCGCGGGCAAGTGCTCTACCAACTGAGCTACCGAAGCACGACTCACGCCCGGCACTCACAGCTTTACTTCTGCCAGTACCTCGTCTCCTACCTTCCGGTCGGGCACACAGTTTTAATCTGCCAGGAAGATTCATATCAGCGCACACTCCGCTGCAGAGTGAAAATCTCATTCTGGTTTCTAACTTGTTAACCAAAAGCGTCCCTGTCCTTCTCCCTTTGTCACAACTATCATAATCTAGAATCTGTCAGAGCTATGAAGTAATAACACATCTGCCGAAAATGGCACAGTATCGCACTTACGCTGATCAGCCAGAACCTGATGACCCGTCGGTCGCGGTGGCCGAGCGGTTCTAGGCGCTTCAGTCCGGATCTGCGCGACTGCTACGGTCATGGATGTTAGTTAGGTTTAAGTAGTTCTAAGTTCTAGGGGACTGATGACCTGAGATGTTAAGTACCATAGTGCTCAGAGCCATTTGAACCTTATGACCACCGAACTGCTATCGATATAAACCCTATCCCGACGATATCATCGTCACCTGGCCAGGAATGACTGCTCGTCAGACACACACAGTGCTTATAGTATCAGTGAGCATGTCGTCCATGTGTGGAATAGGGAAGGCGCGCGATCTATCTGCATTTGACTGAGAGCAGATTGTGATGGCTCAGAAGATCGGCACGAGCTTTTCGGAAACTGCACGAGTTGTCGGGTGTTCTAGGAGTGCTGCGGTGAGTGTCTTTAACACTTGGCGATACCAAGTTGAAACCACGTCCAGACGTGGGCTTGGGCGGCCACTCCTAATTACAGACTCGGACGTTGTAGACTGGGCAGACTATAAAAACAGGATAGGTGGCGAACTGTGGCGTAACCAACACCAGACATTAATGCTGGGCAAAGTACAATTGTGTCTGAACAAACCGTGCACCGAACACTCCCAACGATGGACCTCCTCAGCCAACGACCCATGCACGTGCCGATGTTAACACCCGGACGTGGGCAGTTACGACCGAAATGGGCGCCTGGCCATCGGCGCAGTGACAGAGCGTTGCATGATCTCAAAAATCCCTACACCTTCTTCATCATGCCGATGGGAGGGAACGAATCCGTTGTCTTCCAAGGGAACAGCTCTTTGAAACCTGTACTGTGGAGTAGAGGCAAGTTGGTGACGGCTCCATTACGCTCTGGGTAACATTCACGTGGGCATCCATGGGTCCGTTGGAGCTCGTGCAAGGCACCATGACCCCGGGGAGTATCGTTTACTGGTTGCAGACCACGTACGCACCATCATGGAGGTCATGTTTCTTGACGGCAGTGGCATTTTTTAACAAGACAATGCGCCATGTCACAAGGCCAGAGGAGTGCTGGAATGGTTCGAGAAACACAGTGGCGAATTCCAGTGGATGAGATGGCACCCCAGCTTGCCAGATATGAACCTTATCGCACACATCTGGGATGTGATTGAACGTGACGTTAGATCTCATCGCCCCCCTCCCCGGAATTTACGGAACTTTGATGACTTGTGTGTGCAGATGTGGTGCCAACTCCCTCCAGGTACCTACCAGGACCTCATTGCTTCCATGTCACGACGCGTCGCCGCTGTTATCCGTGTCAAAGGTGGACATACCTGCTATTACAAAGGTGGTCATAATGATCTGGCTGATCAGTGTTTATACCAGCACAGGAAAATGAGAACATTAAGCTCCGATAGGTAGGGAAGGAAATCCCTTTGTCATTCGCAGCACTGAAGAAGAACGCTATGAGAAATACACAAAAAACTCGGCTGGTACAATAGTGTGATAACGTAACACTAGTACAACAAACACATATAAAAGTTCTGCATCGCCCCGGTTCCCAGAACTCCTGAAGATAAACATTGACTGTCGATGTTGTATCACGGACGCAGTTCCTTTTACTATTCAGAGATGCCACTAAACCTGCCCAAAGATGTAAACAACCACGCATCAGCAGCGCCTTTTAGACGGGGGTCCGACATTTCCAGTCATTCCACCAGGAATGACGTACACGGCACGCGTTGTCTGTAGTTCGACCATCCCTAGACGGTGAATGTCGCGGTTCGATTGCGTCCGCATTGTCACTTTGTGCCAGCAAGGGCTCTCAACAAGGGAAATGGCCAGACGTGAACCAAAGCGATGTTGTTCGGACGTGGAAGAGATACAGAGAAACAGGAACTGTCGATGACATGCCTCGTTCTGGTCGCCCAACGGCTACTACTGCAGTGGACGACTGCTACCTACGGATTATGCCTCGGAGGAACCCTGACAGCAACGCCACCATTTGAATAATGCTTTTCGTGCAGTCACAGGACGTCGTGTTATGACTCCAAATGTGTGCAATAGGCTGCATGATGGTCAACTTCACTCCCGACTTCCATGGCGAGGTCCGTCTTTGCAACCGCGACACCATACAGCGCGATACAGATGGGCCTGACAACATGCCGAATGGACCGCTCAGCGTTGGCATCACGTTCTCCTCACCGATTAATGTCGCCTATGCTTTCAACTAGACAATCGTCGGAGACGTGTTTGGAGATAACCCGGTCAGGCTGAACGCCTTAGACACACTGTCCAGCGAGTGCAGCAAGGCGGAGGTTCGCTGTGTTTTGGGGTGGCATTATGTAGAGTCGACGTACGCCGCTGGTGGTTATGGAAGGCTCCGTTCCGGCTGTTCGCGAATGCCTTCGACCGATAGTGCAACCATATCGGCAGCATATTGGAGAGGCATTCGTCTTCATGGACGATAATTCGCGTCCCCATCGTCCACATCTTGTGAATGACTTCCTTCAGGATAACGACATCGCTCGACTAGAGTGGACAGCATGTGCTCCAGACGTGAACCCTATTGAACATGCCTGGGATAGATTGAAAAAGGGCTGTTTATGGACGACGTGACCCACCAACCACTCTGAGGTATCTACGCCCAATCGCCGTTGAGAAATGGGACAATCTGGACCAACTGTGCGTTGATGAACTTAGGGATAATATGCCACGACGAATACAGGCATGCATCAATGCAAGAGAACGTGGTACTGGGTATTAGAGATACCGGTGTGTACAGCAATCTGAACCACCACCTCTGAAGGTCTCGCTGTATGATGGTACAACATGCAATGTGCGGTTTTCATGAGAAATAAAAAGGGCTGAAGTGATGTTTATGTTGATCTCTATTCCAATTTTCTGTAAAGGTTCCGGAACAATCTGAACTGAAGTAATGAAAAACTTTTTTTGATGTGTGAATGGTAATTGACGTAGCGTTTCTGTCGCTTTTAGGGAAGTTTCTGAGCTCTGTGGGTTTATTCTGCCCTTGGAGTTGCTAAAAGTGATCAATTGCTCGCTCCTAAAATCCGTGCAGCCGGCGTGTAACCGAAAGAGAACTTAAAAGAATGAGCGAATCCATCTCCGTTAGAATAAAAGCGAGGAACGGAGAAGGATGAGGTCTCAAACCTAAGCCGCTTTTGAGAAAACTTCACTTGGGAGTTGTATAAGGGCGGCTAATAACTAATGAACCTCTTATATTTGTGTGAGAGAGAACTTGCTGTATCATAAACAACTAAAATTTTACTGCTCAATATTGTTGATAAGGTTTCCGAAAGCTTGAAAGACATCTATGAGAAGAATATCGACAATACGTATTATAAACGATTTGCACACTATTGCATATTCTGTTTTAGTACTATTTGCTTCTAAAATGCTTCAGAGGGAGAGAGAGAGAGAGAGAGAGAGAGAGAGAGAGAGAGAGAGAGAGAGATTCAGAGAGAGAGAGACATTCAGAGAGAGAGACATTCAGAGAGAGGGAGAGAGAGAGAGAGAGAGAGAGAGAGAGAGAGAGAGAGAGAGATTGATTAAATATTAAATATGCAATCCAAACGTGGTAGCGACCTATTAATCAGAAGCAGTCTCCATCAGTTCCATATCGGGGAAATCGTCGTAACTTCCTCCAAAATGTGTATGAATTCCTAAGGGACCAAACTGGTTAGGTCATCGGTCCCTAGACTTACACAATACTTAAACTAACTAATGGGCCGCGCAGTCCGTGACGTGGTGCCAAAATATTTCCGTGATCTTCCTTCCCTAGTAATTTCTCTGCCCATTCTTTCAGTTTCTTCAAAGAGACTGTATGCTCTCTATAACAGTATAGATGAAATGCTTAAACCCAGGGTTGTCCGTAATGAAAGTCTCTCTGTTGCAGAGAAATTAAATAAGACCAAGGATCTTTAATAAATTAGGCGTCAGACTACATCTTCTACTGGCAGACATTATTATTTTAGATACTTACGGCAGGTGTCCCATTATATGTATGACGCGACATAATTATTTAATAAAATCTCTAAATACTACAGAATGCTTTATCGTATCAGTACATCACTATATTATAATTTCGCTTTTAATATATCCCAATCTTGGACCTTAATGCAAATACTTACATGAGAACAGATATTCTGAGATAATACCGGATAGAGATATTACCTAAACACGCTATGTGTTAAATATGGCATTCCGTTTACTTATATATCTGTGACTTAGATCGGTAGAAAGCCACACGAAAAGATACGTAATCTAAAGAAAGGTAGAATTACATATAAACAAAACACAAGCAGTAGCAGTAAGCAGGTGTCCATATATACCAAATGCATAGAATTAAAATTTTAAAGGAAATTAGTAAATACCATTGAAACGTCATGAAATGTATTTGGGGAAACACGTATATGAACCCGATTTTGCTACATGATCCCAGTTAATTTTATTTAAGCATCAGTGCATGGCTTAAAAACATCAACATGATTGTCTTTTGAGATACTTTAGCTGTTACTGGAGGAACAGTAGAGGGCAGAAGTTGTGCCACGAGAGAAACATTAGAGGATATACTATTGGAATAGCCGAGATCTCTGCATGAAATAGGTATGCAGGGATCATTAGGTAAACATAATACAGGAATACACTCCTGGAAATGGAAAAAAGAACACATTGACACCGGTGTGTCAGACCCACCATACTTGCTCCAGACACTGCGAGAGGGCTGTACAAGCAATGATCACACGCACGGCACAGCGGACACACCAGGAACCGCGGTGTTGGCCGTCGAATGGCGCTAGCTGCGCAGCATTTGTGCACCGCCGCCGTCAGTGTCAGCCACTTTGCCGTGGCATACGGAGCTCCATCGCAGTCTTTAACACTGGTAGCATGCCGCGACAGCGTGGACGTGAACCGTATGTGCAGTTGACGGACTTTGAGCGAGGGCGTATAGTGGGCATGCGGGAGGCCGGGTGGACGTACCGCCGAATTGCTCAACACGTGGGGCGTGAGGTCTCCACAGTACATCGATGTTGTCGCCAGTGGTCGGCGGAAGGTGCACGTGCCCGTCGACCTGGGACCGGACCGCAGCGACGCACGGATGCACGCCAAGACCGTAGGATCCTACGCAGTGCCGTAGGGGACCGCACCGCCACTTCCCAGCAAATTAGGGACACTGTTGCTCCTGGGGTATCGGCGAGGACCATTCGCAACCGTCTCCATGAAGCTGGGCTACGGTCCCGCACACCGTTAGGCCGTCTTCCGCTCACGCCCCAACATCGTGCAGCCCGCCTCCAGTGGTGTCGCGACAGGCGTGAATGGAGGGACGAATGGAGACGTGTCGTCTTCAGCGATGAGAGTCGCTTCTGCCTTGGTGCCAATGATGGTCGTATGCGTGTTAGGCGCCGTGCAGGTGAGCGCCACAATCAGGACTGCATACGACCGAGGCACACAGGGCCAACACCCGGCATCATGGTGTGGGGAGCGATCTCCTACACTGGCCGTACACCACTGGTGATCGTCGAGGGGACACTGAATAGTGCACGGTACATCCAAACCGTCATCGAACCCATCGTTCTACCATTCCTACACCGGCAAGGGAACTTGCTGTTCCAACAGGACAATGCACGTCCGCATGTATCCCGTGCCACCCAACGTGCTCTAGAAGGTGTAAGTCAACTACCCTGGCCAGCAAGATCTCCGGATCTGTCCCCCATTGAGCATGTTTGGGACTGGATGAAGCGTCGTCTCACGCGGTCTGCACGTCCAGCACGAACGCTGGTCCAACTGAGGCGCCAGGTGGAAATGGCATGGCAAGCCGTTCCACAGGACTACATCCAGCATCTCTACGATCGTCCCCATGGGAGAATAGCAGCCTGCATTGCTGCGAAAGGTGGATATACACTGTACTAGTGCCGACATTGTGCATGCTCTGTTGCCTGTGTCTATGTGCCTGTGGTTCTGTCAGTGTGATCATGTGATGTATCTGACCCCAGGAATGTGTCAATAAAGTTTCCCCTTCCAGGGACAATGAATTCACGGTGTTCTTATTTCAATTTCCAGGAGTGTATATAGCCAATAGAATGAAACTATTGGAAAGCACTCCGTCTTCAGGCCGGAAGTGGCCCATCGGGACCATCCGACCGCCGTGTCATCCTCATTGAAGATGCAGATAGGAGGGGCGTGTGGTCAGCACACCGCTCTCCCGGTCGTTATGATGGCTTTCTTTGACCGGAGCCGCTACTATTCGGTCGAGTAGCTCCTCAATTGGCATCACGAGGCTGAGTGCACCCCGAAACACTATTGGAAAGGCTAACAAAAAAAGGAAAAAATATATGACGAGATCCTAAAGGATATCATAGGTATATCAGAAAACTCAGGTTAATACAAGAAAAGCCATTATAATCACACTGAAAAGTGATTGTGCCATAAATTTTGCTTTTTGATCCTTCAGATTACCAGTCAACTCAAAGAGTAATCGGCTTTCGTCTCCAAAACGTTTATATACTTATTGATGTCCCTCAAAACTTTGGCATCATATACTTGAATTTGGGGTCCATTTCTTTAATTTACCTTTTAGCAACTGTCGTAATACAGTTTTCAGCACAAAAAATAATCCCTTCGATTCATTCCATCGTAAATTAAGCACCTATTTTCACAATATGTTGCTCTCTGATATCCGAATACATGGGGATTCGCCTGGTTAGCGGAACCGCATTACGTTCTTCAGACGTTGATAACGCTAATAATCGAAACGAAATGGCTAAAGAAGTGTCCTAAAGATAAGAACCATTGATTCACATCTACAGAGACCAACATACATAAAAAACTAGATAAATCAAAACAGAGCGCCGATTGAAAAATGAGATTCTCATAAATATATCGAACGTGGCACAAATTTTTGTTTTGTCGCATAGGCTGTCAGGGGCATGCAAGCTCTCCTTTAGATGAGATTTATGCGGCCTCAGAGCTGAAATGAAAGTGGCAACAAAAATTAGCCATTCATCTCCGGTAGGCCCACAAGTCGCGGGAGGCAAGTGAACAGCAAGAGAGAGACAGACAGACACAAAGAGAGAGAACAGTCCACAGCTGACGCAAGAGCTGGTGTGGCGTCAGTGCGCAGCAGAACCCGCTGCCGACTCAACTTGTGGCGCTGATTGTAATGCAGATTCTTACTGCCTGCTGCAAAAATTATTACGGTGCCCTAGAGAGAGCAAAGTGGAGGAGAGTAATTTGAAATCGCCACGTCATATACAGGGTGGTCCATTGATCGTGACCGGGCCAAATATCTCACGACATAAGCGTCAAACGAAGAAACTACAAACGACGAAACTTGTCTAGCTTGAAGGGGGAAACCAGATGGCGCTATGGTTGGTCCGCTAGATGACGCTCCCATAGGTCAAACGGATATCAACTTTATTACATATTCGTGTAGTAAAGAACTGTGAATGTTTTAGTTGGACCACTTTTTTCGCTTTGTGATAGATGATGCTGTAATAATCACAAACATATGGCTCACAATTTTAGACGAACAGTTCGTAACAGGTAAGTTTCTTAAATTAAAACACAGAACGTAGGTACGTTTGAACATTTTATTTCTGTTGTTCCAATGTGATACATGTATCTTTGTGAACTTATCATTTCTGAGAACGCATGCTGTTAGAGCGTGATTTCCTGTAAATACCACATTAATGCAATAAATGCTCAAAAGATGTCCGTCAACCTCAATGCATTTCGCAATACGTGAAACGACATTCCTCTCAAAAGCTAGTAGTTCGCCTTCCGTAATATTCGCACATGAATTGACAATGCGCTGACGCATGTTGTCAGGCGTTGTCGGTGGATCACGATAGCAAATATCCTTCAACAATCCCCCACAGAAAGAAATCCGGGGACGTCAGATCCGGTGAACCATGGTACGGTGCTTCGACGACCAATCCACCAGTCATGAAATACGCTATTCAATATCGCTTCAACCGCACGCGAGGCATGTGCCGGACATCCATCATGTTGGAAATACATCGCCATCCTGTCATGCAGTGAAACATTTTGTAGTAACATCGGTAGAACATTACGAAGGAAATCAGCATACATTGCAGCGTTTAGACTACCATCGATAAAATGGGGGCCAATTATCCGTCCTCCCATAATGCCGCACCATTCATTAACCCGCCAATGTCGATGATGTTCCACTTGTCGCAGCCATCGTGGGTTTTCCGTTGTCCAATAGTGCATATTATGTCGGTTTACGTTACCGCTGTTGGTGAATGACGCTTTGTCGCTAAATAGAACGCGTGGAAAAAATCTGTTATCGTCCCGTAATTTCTCTTGTACCCAGTGGCAGAACTGTACAAGACGTTCAAAGTCGTCGCCATGCAATTCCTGGTGCATATAAATATGGTACGGGTGCAATTGATGTTCATGTAGCACTCTCAACACCGATGTTTTTGAGATTTCCGATTTTCGCGCAATTTGTCTGCTACTGACGTGCGGATTAGCCGCGACAGCAACTAAAACACCTACATGGGCATCATCATTTGCTGCAGGTCGTGGTTGACGTTTCACATGTGGCTGAACACTTCCTGTTTCCTTAAATAACGTAACTATCCGGTGAACTGTGCGGACACTTGGATGATGTCGTCCAGGATACCGAGCAGCATACATAGCACACGCTCTTGGGCATTTTGATCACAATAGCCATAAATCAACACGATATCGACCTTTCCCGCAATTGGTAAACGGCACATTTTAACACGGGTAATGTATCACGAAGCAAATACCGTCCGCACTGGCGGAATGTTACGTGATACCACGTACTTATACGCTTGTGACTATTACAGCGCCATTTATCACAAAGCGAAAAAAGTTGATCAACTAAAACATTCATATTTATTTACGTACTACACGAATATGTAATAAAAAATTGGGGTTCCTATTTGAAAAAACGCAGTTGATATCCGTTTGACCTATGGTAGCGCCATCTAGCGGACCAAACATAGCGCCATGTGGTTTCCCCCTTCAAGCTAGACAAGTTTCGTTCTTTGTAGTTTTTTCGTTTGATACTTATTTCGTGAGATATTTGGCCCGGTCGCGATCAATGGACCACCCTGTATAGAAAAAAGCTGAAATATGCTGTGAGTTCTATAACCTTGATTCCCGTTGCAATACGATTTCGTGTGGCAAGAGGTTTCATTTGAAGTTAATCGTGTACTCATTACAATGAAAATAGTACCTGACAGATAAATGAGGCCAGTTAGTATGTCAATTGACCCCTCCAAATTCTAGAAGTCCCTCCAGATCCTTGAGCGTCATGCATTCCGCCTCGCCTTCCGTATACGCCTCCCATCCCCCATGCGGATCCTCTATGATCTCATTCCTTTCCCCAATCTGCTGCTATTCCTCGAACATATCCGCATCCTCTACACCTCCCGCCGTCTTGCACCCCCTCACCCCCTGGTTGCTCCTCTCCTCTCCCATCCCCGCCCCCTGCCACGTCTTCACCATTGTGTCCCTCCTACCCTCCATCTCTACACCTACATCTCCTTTCCCAAGGTGGCTTCCATCAACTCCCCCTCCCTCCATTTATCCTTCCTATCAACTCTGATTCTCACCCCCCTCCTTTCCTCCGTCCTTCCCCTGGGCTCCCTCTTCCTCCCCCCTTCCATCCTGTGTTTTCTCCCCGCCTATCCTCTCCCTATCTCCTTTCTCCCCCCCCCCCCCAAGTCCTTTTGTACTCCCCTCCTCTGCCTTCCCCACTCCCTGGCACGTCTACTAAGCACCCCCCACCCCTCTTATGGATCCTCCTCTTCCATTGGCTCCTTTCCTCCCCTCCCCCTTCACTTTTCCTCTCCTTCCCCCCCCTTTTTCCCGTCATCTGATCAGTTTCCCCCCACCAGCTCTCGGGTGTGGTATGTCATATTTGTGCCAACTTTTAGCGCAGTGTTTAAGTGAGTGTTCAGTGTTGTGCGTCCTTCCACAGTGTTGCGAACAGAAATCGTGCTGTCGCTGGGTGTGCTTTTTATATCTCTTGCGAACAGAACCCAGTCTGTCGCATGTTTTTATTAATTGTCTGTCTATTATTTTTCTGCTTCCTGTGTATTTTATTAGCATCATCCACCCTGTGTTTTATGTTTTACGCTCCAGAATTTTCTGCCATTTTACCTTTAAGTCACCGATTTCATCGCCACCTGTTATTATTTTTTATTATCTTCATCTTTTTAAAACAAATTCTGTAGGCTGAAGAGCGGCGTAATAAGCTGCTGCCAGCCCGCCCCATTTAGGGGGAATCGAAACTCAATAAAGGAAAAAAAAATATGTCAATTGATGACAAAATTTCTGGATGAAAAATTTTTAAATGAAGAACATTGCTCAGCCAATTAGTCGATGAATTAATTAGGTTCCGTGTGAATTAATGTGTAATGCAGCGCTGCCATTGCCGTTGCCATATGCTGCAGCAAGCTTTCCATCATTACCTGAACCTGTCCGCAACACGGTTGCACTGTGTAGTTTTAATGGCTTACTCTGAGTGTCTGCTGCACTCATGCGTAAGACTGCACATTGCATGTTTCGGCTGCTATTTTTTATCTGAGCTTTCATTCTCATTTTGCAGTCCCCGTGCTATTTGTTTCTGACGTCCGATTTATTCACTTTATGCAGCTAATTATTTTATTTAGTGTGAAGTGAAATTTCAAAATTTATCAGTGATCGTATGAATAAAAAACTTCACATAGACATTTATATGCACTTATTTTGGTCTAAAATTGTACTGATTATTCGAGAGGACCATGTCAATCACCTTATTTTAATTCTCTCTTATGAAAGGCAAAGTTCTCATTGCCACCTAGTAGCGAATGCAGGGGTGGACAGAAACACCAAAAACACAACACATTACCATGCCTACTACGGTGTAAGGAAACATCTGGCATTCATAACAGCTAGCAGTCGTCTCGGAATGGATAAATGCAGATACTCTACGGTTTTCAAAGGAATCTCACACCATTCCTCCTGCAAAATAGTGTCAATTTCAGGTAACTATGATGTATTGGATAGCATTCAAGTACTCTTGTCTCTAAACTAGACCCCAAAAGCCCAGTATTACTGAGATCTTGTGACTGTATGGCGAGGAAGGATGCGATAAGTCATCCTCGTCATCACAAAACCAGCTCTCGACGAAGCAAACTGAACAGGGCCCCTGTCACCTTGGAACATTGCATCATTATTGGAGAACAAATATCGACCTGATATGCAAGATGATCACATAATTCTTGGCAGTAATGCAAGCTTGCAGAGAACCCGCGAAGCCTGCCGAATGTCACGTATGGTTGCCCATATCATGGCGGAACCCCCGACCTGTTTCAATCTTGGGACGTAAATTAGGCCACAAGTTGGAAGCAGTGTACAACAGGACTTATCTGAGCAAATGACTTTCTTCCATTGCTCTATATTCCAAATTTCACGGCTTCGGCATCTTGTTTTCGTTTTGCTGGAATTTGCATCGTTGATGAGTGGCTTTAGAATTCTATCTCGCTCTGAAATTACCTGCAAATGGAGCTCCCTTAGTGTTGTTTTGGTGCTGAGAGGGCTCGCGAGTGCGACTTTCAGTTCTGCAGTGACTTCTGCAAATGTCGTCCTCTTCTTTTTCGTCACAATCATCTTCAGTGACTGTCCATCACAATCACTCAACACACACTTTCGTCCACGTTCTGGCTTAGCAGACGATGTTTCTGCGTTTTCTCTGTTTGCAGTATAAATCCTTGATATGGCGCCTCTTTAAACACCAAACACTTTAGCTACCTTGGTTACGGACTCACCTACCATACAAGCATCAACATTTTTTCTATGTTGAAAGTCACTCGGTTCCTACATAATGTACTCACAATGACATAGAACACTGTTCTGAGCAGAATGACACCTGTACCCTATTGAGAACAATTCAGAGGTATCGTTCGTGGTCAAACGCAACCGCGAAAGCTGGAGGCTGAGCTAGCATTTGAATTTATAATCAAACATGCATTTCTCGCAGTGTTCCCGTATTTTTGTCCAACATCTGTGTAAGAAGAGTGGGGATCATAATGAGACGACATCACACGTTAGAAATGAGTGTTAAACTATCTCCCGAAAAAGGTTGGAAAGGTATGGTGAGGTTTCTATAATAACTGACCCGAACCAACAAGGCAATGATACCTGCTCATACAGCGTAACGTGCAGCGGACTATCTTGTGATACAGGGTGAGTCAGATCCGGACAGAACCCGCGTGGCACACCAGCCAGCCAGGGAATGGCTTTTAGGTGGTTTCCCACTCTCGTTTAAACAAATGTCCGCAAATTCCGACTCAGAGAGTACGATATAGATAAATACGGTAAAACAGTGAACACAGTTTACACGATTAACAGGCGGATAGCGCACACTACTTCATCACTTAGGTTACATTGATCGCTGTGACGTCAAGAAGTGCATACAGCTACACAGTAAAACAACAAATTAAATTAAATTTATTAAATCACGGCGATGTGGATCCTGTACTAGACGGGATGAAGGCTAGAGAAAAGAATATTTAGAAATTTGTGGTAAGGTGCTATGGGACCAAACTGCTGAGGTCATCGGTCCCTAGGGTTATGCACTACTTAATCCAACTTAAACTGACTTACGCTAAGGACAACACACACACACCCATGCCCGATGGAGGACGGCTACCCCGAGCGGCTAACGAGAAATAAGCAGCATTGTGGCAACATTATCGTTATCAAAACCAAGTAAAAACTTGTTAGCCAGCAAATAATAATAATAATACCTGTTATTATAACTACATCAAAACAATTACAATAATAATAACCGTTATTATTCTATCCTTATTATTATTATTATTGTTATTATTATTATTACATCAAAATAAATAAACGCTGAATACATATTGGATAATCTGTTATCATATCTTACCATTATATATTCAGCTAACGGTCGCACTTTCCTCGAAGTATTTTTATAGCTTGGGAGAAGCCCAACACCTACGCTATTGACAGGATATGTAGTACTACCGTTTTTTTCTTTTTTTTCGTGGGCGTTCAATAAGTAATGCAAAACATTTTGTTTCTGAAAGTAAGTTGGTTTTATTCAAGATTACAATAAACTATATTATCACCCTCTGTTTTGGCTATCAAACCCTGCTTTTCATTATAATTTTCGTTCTTGCGGCGGCCCTACGCCACTTTATTGGGAGAGTCAATAATGCCCGTATTCTACCAACCTACTGGTGGACGCCGGAGCCAATGTCTTGCTACATTAATAACCTCCCCACCATCCAGGTACTGCTTCTCGTGGAGTGCATCCTTCACTGGGCCAAACAGATGGAAGTCTGAAGATACGAGATTCGGGCTATACGTGGGTGGAAGAACAGTCCAATGATGTTTTGTCAGCTCCTCTCGGGTGCTCAGACTTGTATGAGGCCTTGCATTGTCATAGAGAAGGAGAATTTCGTTTGCATTCTTGTGGCGACGACCACACAAAAGTCGTTTCTTCAATTTCCTGAGGGTGGGACAACACACTTCAGAGCTGATCGATGCACCATGAGGGATGACAAACGTCTCACCCAACGACCCACCGTGCTTTTGTTCATTGCCAGGTCCCCGTAAACAATCTGCAAGCGCCTATGAATAAGATAGTCCAAGCTACATATAATGACGCCACCTATCGGAACTTAATGAAATTATAGGAGCTGAAGCGGGAGTATTCCTCTACGACCCACAACAAATTCCGTATTTTTTAACCGAAATTGGCCGAGAAAAAATGTGTTGCAGTACTTTTTGAACACTCCTCGCAATAAATGATCAGTGGATTGCATTCGAAAATCATAAACTCTGTTAGACGCTAATAATGCCAACCAATCGAGAAATTTTTGTGAATACGTCTTTTCGGCATAGAAGCCTGTAACACTTATATCGTTTAAGAGTAGGTTTATTTTAAGTAACTGTGTATCTGAAATTTATGAAGTGTGCATTCTGTGTTGTTTGAAGTCCTTGATGTATGGCAAGAAAATGAAAAACGCAAAAGAATATGTTAAAATTTTAAATTATTATAGAATGAATATGTTTATGAAAGAAGTATGTTTGTTATAAGCTGGTTCATGCTTAGGGCCCCTGTATTTGTAACATGTAAACGCTGTAGGGAAGTCTCTCCACAGCGAAAGTAGAAATCGTGGGTTTGGTAGTCGAACTGAGCGGCTCCTTTCTGTGAAGAGCACGCAGTGTGTGGCTGGCCTTAGCACGGTACACCTTGATGGTGTTAAGAGAGGCAATTGGAAGCTATATTAGAAGGGATTTGCCTCAGATGTGGCTCTGGCTATTATTTGGTACTCACGGAATAATGGAATGGCTCTAATATGTTGAAAATCCGACACCAAGAAGAGATTTCATCGTTATTAGGATGAGCTCGGTGCAATTTTGCTTCCTATAACTTACCGGTGCTTGTGTTATTGGTAACTGCTGCTAGACACAGTGCAGAGTGCACTGTGTCAGTTTGTATTCTGTTTCCAATTCAAAGGGAAATCTCAACAAAAGTAACTTCAATAACTAATATCCAATTTTCTCAAATATATATTTCCAAATTAATGTTCCTAGTTAGGCTGGTGACCGTTCATTTTTTTAATTCTCTTATTATTTTACCACTCCCGTCAACCCCCAAGGTTAAGGCCCCTTTGGTTTTACTGTCAACTTCACAAAATTCTAAATTATAGTCCGATACCCTTTTCCATTAGTAACAAGCTTGGTCGAACTTTGAAATCCTCTCAGAGGGTAACATTAGCGTGTTTCACGGCACATTAGTGTTATAAGCCGTTAATGCGAACATACGTTTCGGTATTCGGATACATTTTAACGCAAAAGTGGACAGCGAACAGTTGTTTGAGAAGGTATTGTGAGGAAGAGGGACTTCCACCGAAGCGGAGTGGCTTGCCATTTGCGACATCAGAGTCAAGTTCTTCCATCCTAAAGTAACGTCTCTTCTATAACCGACGTATAAAGGGATACTATAGAACATCAAACGAATATGCAGAAGACAGCGACTGAGTAAATAACTGTAGAAGATGGAGAGGTTGCGTAATTACTGTATTAAAATTGGTAAATATCAGGCGTGATTTTTATGGTTGCATCTCCTTGGAATTAAGATGTGACAATGAATTGTGAAGCCATGAAAAACCGTGTGGCGTGCTGTTTGTGATTCCACAACTGAAGTATGTGAACTTATCAACACCACTGAATTTCCTGAAATGTTAGCAGACATTCCTGGTTGTTCACACGCGTACGATAATGACGTAGAGTCCTGGTAGCAGAATGGCTGTGATGCTGGTTACGGCATGATGACCGATGGCGCAATTTGTATTGCTGCCTGTTGTATTACAGAGAACGTTGATAATGTGTCATTTCAAGGGAAGAAATAATGCCTCAAATACGGAGTCAAAGGCACAAATGGAAAAAACTAATGATTTGCCTAGAACTTCAGTCGGAAGCAACTCCAGCCAAACTGATTCAAAAAACTGTTTCTAGTTAGTACCAAAATAAGTGGTTTCTGCATTACATTTAGTAGAATATTTCCGGATTGCCCGGACTTTCGGTAATCAGGATTACGTCTGGTCCCACCTGCTCCGAGTAAACGAGCTTCTAGTGACAGATAGAAACTAAATTATGTTGAGAAACGTCGCTGATTGTAATAACGCCCGTTGTCGTCAGTCTGAACGCTGGATTGATGCAGTTGTCTGTGCTAGTCCATTCTGTGCAACGTTTTTCCTCTCTGTATTACTGCAGCCTACGTCCACCTGAACCTGCTTAATATAGTCTGATCTTGGTCCAGCTCTACAGTTTTATCCCTTTCTCTCCACTTCCCTCTATTACCAACTAATGCTCCCTTGATGTCCCACGATGCGTCCTATCAATCGAGTCCTGGTTTTAGTCAAATTGTGCCTTAAATTTGTTTCCTGCCTCTTCATTAATTATTTGTCTACTTTTCTTTTCTGTACAAGGGTCCACAGCAGAAAAGAACTTTTTATAGCTAAATTTCTATCAGATGTTAACAAATTCCTGTTCTTCAGAAACGCATTTCTTGATATTGCCAGTTTGCATTCTGTTTCCTTTCTAGTTCAGCCATCACCAGTTATTTTTCTGTGAAAATAGCAGCTTATTTACTAATCTAATTGCTTCAGCACTGCCTTTACTTTTGTCCGTGATCTAAGAGCGGACAGTTTTTCACAGAATACCATCTTCGCCTAAACTCTATAAGACACAGCCCTCTCTCTGCTGTTTAAAATCCTACGGGGGTCTATAGTGCTGGAAGGTTAACTTTGGTATGCAAATGAGAAACAGTATAATGTAGATAATGGTGGCATAAAACTTGGGCGAAACTAAACGACTTCGGCAGCGCAGGTTGTCTAGCGGCGTTGCCTAAGTAAGCGCTCTGAAGGGGCTCACACTGTGGTCCGATACTTCACTTCTCAAGCGAGGCGTCCTCTTTGAGAAGAGCTGTTGTACAGTCGTATTATACTACAAGTGTTATAGCACACCGATTTCTTCGCTCAATTCTCATCTCATTCTCACATATCGCTCTATCAAACTTGTTTGCAGCATGGCTTACCCTAACTCTGAGGCAGTTTGTTTCAAAGAGCAGAGGGCATTCGCTAGGAATACACAGCGTTCAGTCACCCATCGTTCAGTCTCCCAATAAAGTAATAATCGAATTGAAATGCAAATTACAAATGTCTTTAAATAAAACAAAGATTATGGTCGGTCAAGGAAAGGAATCATTAAGAGTTGCTATCGTATAATTATTAAGGAACCCTATAAAGGAACAGTTGAAACATGTTAATAATATCGAAATCAATATACGCTGCACTAAAGACAAGGATAGTAACAGTAAATATCAAACTTTTCATTATTTTACCAGCAGCTTCAATACAACTTCAACTTGGACAGGGAAGAAAGAGTCACTCCTGGAATTCTGCAGTGTCTTCTCCATAACTACAACATTACGTGTCTTAGAAGCATGGAACAAATGACAACGACGATGATGACAGAAACAGCCAAGAAGGGATTCAGTCTACATTTACCGATGAAAGTCGGAGCGAAGACGTTAGTAGAGAATTACATTCAGCCACTTGTCAGTCACTGGTTGACGTACTGTCTGTGGTGTCGATGGGGTCTTCATCGACCGCACATGGTTCGTAGTGCACCACAGACAGCTAAGTGGGAGACAGCACCTTTAAACCTCCCATTAGCATGCCGCAGGTAGGGTGGCTCTTCCATTGCTTGCTATGTCGGATGAGCGGTTGGGGGGTGGGGTAGAATTCACACAACCATTATTAGTACGTGACTTATCGGACTGTATCATCATTCAAGACTATATGTTTCTATCAAGAACATTATTCTCGTTGTGTTTAACGCAGCACAACAGTAGGAGCTACAGCACTTCGAAGTTATGTGTATCTCAATTATTAAGTGCACGTATTGTAAATCAGTTTCATTATTATGGGACCTCCAGTATATGTCACAGTAGCACAATATTCAGAGAATCAGGAGAAGATATGTTGTTTGATATTCTATTCTTGTATATATGCTTATTTCGGCTTTATTACCTTCATCAGTACATCTGAAAAAACTACATTTATTTATATTTTACATAATATAGACTTTATAAAGGTTTTTTCACTGGATATTGCAATCACTAGGTGTGAAATTTGAATTTCTGCGACTGTCAGAATAATATAAAACATATTATAATATATGTGAAACGTCAAATCAGGGAATAATTTTAAAACGTTAGTGAAAAAATATTACATCCAACAACCATGGACCACAGCAATAGTATATTCAATGATGGCAATGTCCCTTTACAATGCCAGAAAATGAGCACAACATCCAATGTAGAAAACAACATTATAAATTGTATATTATGTAACATATAAACAAATGTGAATGGTTGTCCATGCACTGATGAAGGTAATAAAGTTGAAATTATCTTATATAAAAACACTCGTAATGTATCAAGCAGCATACTGTCTACTAATTCTCTGAATGTTGTAAATAATTGTTGTGCGCAAATTCGTGCGGCCACGAACAAGCAGCGATTGGTAGAAGACAATTGCAGCAATGGCTACTACAAGAAACATACCTGTGTCATGTCTAGTTTCTGCGCGAAAGCCACTGAAAGCAATTTTAACTAACACAGAGTCAATTAATCAAGCCATAACACAGATGTACAGGGATTAACAAACAGTTTGAGGGTAGACGTGAGACGTGTAACGACCAATGCGTAACCATCATCCTAATGTATACCAATATATCTTAAAGTTATTCTTATTAATTATGATATAATTCACCGATATTAATACTCATCTTGGGTATTAATAAACCGCTTTAGGTGCATTTAATACTTTTTTTTAGATCACTCCCTGTTTTATGGCACTAAGAGCCACATCTTCAGCTGAACATATAGCTAAAACATTAGAACCAAAAAGCTCTGAACTTGGTACCCAGCGTTTATTAACTGCCAGTATAAAACACCGCGAAGAGGGCGGTACGTCATTGAATAAAACAGTCAGATGCGTGAATACCAATGCAATATAGTGGATGGGGCTGCTTCTCTGGCCTATATGCAGTCAAGAAACTGGGGACGCGACCGCGTGCTGCCTCTGTATAGACCGGAGAAGCGGCTACATCCACTGAAATGGATTCGAATCCTTGAATCCAACTATTTTATTCAATGACATATCGTCTTTTTGCGATGTTTTATACCGGGTAACTTATTTTCACCGTGATGCTAGAGACCAATTATTCAGTTATACTTTGTTACAGAGACTCCGATCTAATACGCGCCGTACCATGCAGCCATAGTTATAGTATGCCTGCTTTTCTCCTAGACGGTGGTACCGTTCCTCATACGTCATGCCTTAGCGCCCTCTCCTGCCACAGTAATTGGTAATGTTGTGTCCGATTCACTCCTCTTGCTGACTCAGCTTGACGTGGATGTGACACAGTGTTGTACGCAATGGTTCCGTACTCGTATCGAGAGCTTGCCGGCATGCTGTTTACTTACGGCAAGGCAAATGGCAACGGGCGGCGAGGTTGTATTGGGAGACATATCCCAGCCGACAACAATCACAGCATTCAATATTTGCAACAGTGTTTCGCCGTTTGTCTGAGACAGGTTCGTTTCAGGAATCAGGAAATCATGAAGGGCGTACACGAAATGTTCGGACACCAGACTTGGAGGAAAATGTGATAAACGCTGCGAAAGGCGACCGTCGTGTCAGTACCAGGCAGTTGCCCTGCCAGTACAGGGTACGCCAGAACGACCGTGTACAACATTCTCCATGACAATGTTACTACCCTTATCACTTACAGCGTGTGCAAGGCCTACCACCGACAGACTTTCCACATCGAGAGCAGTTTTGTCACTGGTTTCTTCTCCAGGCAACCACGATTCCGGAATTTGTGTCATCCATTCCATTCACAGATGAGGCCACCTTTACGCGGAGTGGTATCTGCAGCTTTCATAGCAGTCTTATGTGGGATAGTATGCAGAACCCCCACGGTATGGTGACAACAAATTATCAGCATCGGTGCAGCTGGTATGTGCGGGCCGTTATAATTGGCGACCGTATTTTGGGACCGGTCTTCCTTCCACGTCACCTAACAGGCCGGAATTATCAGCGTTTCTTGCGGGTGGTTTTGCCTCCCCTGCTGGAAGAAGTGCCATTGATGGTTCAAAGGGTGCTGTGGCTGCTACATGATGGTGTTCCAGCACACTTCGCCGTTAACGTTCAGACTTATCTCAGTCGTGTCCTCCCTGGTCGATGGATCGGACGCTGCTCGTTTACCGAATTTCAACACGTTCGATTTGTGGTTATGGGGAGGACATCTAAAAAATATCGTGTTCACAGATCCCATTCCAGTTGTGGGGAAACTGGAGCAGCGTATGCGTGCTGCCTTTGACACTGCCCGGATGCAGCCTGGCCGATGTGGACGTGTGAGACAGAACATGGTACAACGCTTACATGCACTCGTAGAGACACATGGATATCATGTTCAGCATATACTGTAACTGTGGCTGCATGGTAGAGGGCTTATTGGACAGCAGTCTCTGTACCAATGTATGACTGAATGAATGGTCTCTAGCATGGAAACCATGCATTTCCGGGCATAAGTTCATTAGAGCTTTTCTCTTCCGTATCCTCTCATCGATCAGTCCCTTGAGTTTGTACACGATGGGAAAACATTATCCTCTATTGACGGACGACGAATGTTAGCTATGAAGTTGCAAGCTTTTTAACACTAATGTTTTACTTATATTGCTCTTTGATATTGTCAATGATAATACAATCTGTTGATTTAAAACAAGTGAGGATAAAAATCCTACGTCAAGATGGCAAATTTTCTTTATTGATTATCGGCTTGGGCTCATTGACGAGCCATCTTCAGATCAATCTAAAATGTTGTTTGGAGTGTGACAATCATTAGATACCGTAGTATTCTTAGAGCTAAGTCTCCCTAAAATGAAAAATCGTGGTTGGATATGTAAAACTAACGAAATATTGTTACAATGCCCATATTTACAATGTATGGGCACTGTTACAGTATTTCATTAGCGATTAACGTTTACACCACCAACTAAGATTTTTTGTATTAGAGTGACTTTGCTCTATCAGACACGACGATGTGTAATGATTTTCAAATAATGAACAACATTTTAGACTGATCTAAAATGGCTCGTCAATGAGCCGAAACCGGTAATCAGTAAAGAAAAACTTCCGATCTTAACGTAGGATTTTTATTCACACATGTTTTAGTTATATTTCCACCTGAAGATGTTGCTCTTAGTGACATGAAACTAGTAGTGATCTCTAAATGAAGGATTTAATACAGCTGAAACGGTTTATGATATTTATTCATAGCTTTGGTTGTTCTATTTACAAAGCTGTTTGTATATACTAATACCGTCTATTATTCATATTTAGTGCCTCTTAGAACAAAGGTGATAGCATGAACGGGGGCAGATCAGAACGACGCTTAAGTTGGCCTTGTACGTCGTAGTAGTTTAATTGATTTATTTTGTTGTGTCTTTTGTGATGTCACGTGATTTAGAGATTATTTAAATATCGTGTATGGTACGTAGATCTGAAATTTCGAGGTTTGACCAACGTCAAAAGATGTATATTTTGAGATATATTAGTGACGTATGTCGTTCGTTAAATTTACATTGTGCCCCAAAATTACGTCTTTGTGAAGCGCCGAGGAGAATTCACGGGGTACGAGTTTATATCAGCCATGGGAAGCCGGCCGCGGTGGTCTCGCGGTTCTAGGCGCTCAGTCCGGAACCGCGCGACTGCTACGGTCGCAGGTTCGAATCCTGCATCGGGCATGGATGTGTGTGATGTCCTTAGGTTAGTTAGGTTTAAGTAGTTCTAAGTTCTAGGGGACTGATGACCACAGATGTTAAGTCCCATAGTGCTCAGAGCCATTTGAACCATTTGAAGCCATGGGAAGTCGGTCTGGGGCAGTCACGTCTAGACAGTACTTGTGGCCATTCTACATTTGAGTGCTTAGTGGAATGCGCACGTGAAGGGCAGTAGGAGTCTTCACAGTTTCAACTAGTAGAAAAATTTCATGTGTTTCGGACTTTCTCATGTTTTATGCTGGTTTTAGTGATAGGGAATTTCACATCAGCCTCGGATTGACTTTAGATGACTATTAGGTAGTTTTATAATCGTTCAGATCTGGAGTATTCCCGTACATCGTTGCCTGAACTTAGACTTCGTTTCCTTTGTACTTGCAGGAAATGCATTTATTTAGGATTATTTCATTACGTCTGTTGATATAAGGCATTTGAAGTCAGGAGGAAAGTTACATGCATTTAAACGCGATAGTATTAGTGATTATGAACAAAAAACTTCATATCTGCATATTCCCTATTGCGAATGGTTTCCGAGACAGAACGCGTTTAATATCACTTTTGTACATTTTTCCTTAATGACTCGAAAACCGCACACTCCAACGAAAACTTGTCTCAGAACACAATTAAAGTATATTAAATTTGCAACAAAAGAAAGGCCCTGTTTATTTTTTTTTTTCTAGGACTGATAGATTGCGCGAAGAGATCGCGAGAATATTGGAAACCTCGAGCGACGCGCGTGCGCTGTAGCTTAAGTACTTTTTGTAGGCCAGTTTGAGGTAGTTTTCCGACTTGATACACCACAAGCGTCCTGTATCAAAATGTTCATCTCAACTTGCTCTATACTACTGTAGTACGTTGTAAACCATGACAATGAATAATACAGAAAATAAACAGAAATGTACATTAAAAGTGTTCTATCTCGGAATCCATTCGGAATAGGGCATATGTCCATATCACGTTTTTTGTTCAGAATCACTAATGCTATCACCTGTCAAAACACGTACATTTCCTCCTGACTCACCATGTACATTGTAAAGGTATCGAGGACGATGGGGGGGCACTTGTAAAGGGTGTCTAATGGGTGTAGGGGGGTGTGGTTCTCTGGCGGAGGTGGAAAGCAGACGCACAAAATGGAAGGTAGCCAGTGGTGATGTATAATTTCTTGGCTTGTAATTTCGATAGGGGTAGATACAGCGTCCACAGGGCTGGCATCAGTGGTCTGTCGGTGCACCCATGCCAGGGGGGGCAGGCGGTGATGCGATGGTGCCAGTGCTTTTGTCGATACGGTTTGGTTCAGTAGCCATCTTGCTAGCCGCTCATGGTTTGGCTATGGAGCTGCATCAAGCGGCGACGGCCCTGCAATCTTGACAACGCTATTCTCATCCCAGCATTAGGCGCTGCGTTGCCTGCGGTCCAATCCCGGACCGGTAGGTGGACGGCGGTGCCTTGTGCTGACGGCATCTGGTGACTCGTAGCTGAGAGGACGTTTCTGGACGCCCGGCCTATCCGAGATAAAGCTCGACCTCCAGCTGGCGGTCCCGTAGAAATGCTGGAGGAATGTTGGCGTGATCTCGGTAGAAGCCAACACACAAACGACGCCGATTCGAAGCCTAGTTGTGAAGACATGCTCAGCTTGGCAGGACAGCCAGGTCTTATACACTCCTGGAAATGGAAAAAAGAACACATTGACACCGGTGTGTCAGACCCACCATACTTGCTCCGGACACTGCGAGAGGGCTGTACAAGCAATGATCACACGCACGGCACAGCGGACACACCAGGAACCGCGGTGTTGGCCGTCGAATGGCGCTAGCTGCGCAGCATTTGTGCACCGCCGCCGTCAGTGTCAGCCAGTTCGCCGTGGTATACGGAGCTCCATCGCAGTCTTTAACACTGGTAGCATGCCGCGACAGCGTGGACGTGAACCGTATGTGCAGTTGACGGACTTTGAGCGAGGGCGTATAGTGGGCATGCGGGAGGCCGGGTGGACGTACCGCCGAATTGCTCAACACGTGGGGCGTGAGGTCTCCACAGTACATCGATGTTGTCGCCAGTGGTCGGCGGAAGGTGCACGTGCCCGTCGACCTGGGACCGGACCGCAGCGACGCACGGATGCACGCCAAGACCGTAGGATCCTACGCAGTGCCGTAGGGGACCGCACCGCCACTTCCCAGCAAATTAGGGACACTGTTGCTCCTGGGGTATCGGCGAGGACCATTTGCAACCGTCTCCATGAAGCTGGGCTACGGTCCCGCACACCGTTAGGCCGTCTTCCGCTCACGCCCCAACATCGTGCAGCCCGCCTCCAGTGGTGTCGCGACAGGCGTGAATGGAGGGACGAATGGAGACGTGGCTTCTTCAGCGATGAGAGTCACTTCTGCCTTGGTGCCAATGATGGTCGTATGCGTGTTTGGCGCCGTGCAGGTGAGCGCCACAATCAGGACTGCATACGACCGAGGCACACAGGGCCAACACCCGGCATCATGGTGTGGGGAGCGATCTCCTACACTGGCCGTACACCACTGGTGATCGTCGAGGGGACACTGAATAGTGCACGGTACATCCAAACCGTCATCGAACCCATCGTTCTACCATTCCTAGACCGGCAAGGGAACTTGCTGTTCCAACAGGACAATGCACGTCCGCATGTATCCCGTGCCACCCAACGTGCTCTAGAAGGTGTAAGTCAACTACCCTGGCCAGCAAGATCTCCGGATCTGTCCCCCATTGAGCATGTTTGGGACTGGATGAAGCGTCGTCTCACGCGGTCTGCACGTCCAGCACGAACGCTGGTCCAACTGAGGCGCCAGGTGGAAATGGCATGGCAAGCCGTTCCACAGGACTACATCCAGCATCTCTATGATCGTCTCCATGGGAGAATAGCAGCCTGCATTACTGCGAAAGGTGGATATACACTGTACTAGTGCCGACATTGTGCATGCTCTATTGCCTGTGTCTATGTGCCTGTGGTTCTGTCAGTGTGATCATGTGATGTATCTTACCCCAGGAATGTGTCAATAAAGTTTCCCATTCCTGGGACAATGAATTCACGGTGTTCTTATTTCAATTTCCAGGAGTGTACATGGCAAGGCAGGTCTTATTACGGCTGCGGTCTCGTACTCGGGCTATCAATGACCGTCGAAATGGCTCTAATTGCATGTTATTTCACAAACGCCCGGATCGAAGTTGTAGAGCCGGAGGTGTGGCATAACTGCAGAACTTTCGGGTGTTGGCAACCGCCCAGATTTTGGCATCAGGCTCCACCTTGAGCCTTGTCACTACGACACCTACTGTAGTGAGATATTCCCCACGTGTTCTGTAGTTTCAAATTTTATTTCAGATCAGTTCGGAGCGCGGTTCTCATCAACACTTGTAGACTTGTAATTGGCACCATTGATTCTTCTCTGTTGTTTACTGATTAAACAGTACACGTCAGTCAATTCCAGATTACATTTCATTCAACGAATTCCTATCATATTACTTTACAACAAGTATTTATTAAATTCTGCAACCTGTCTCTGAACAGTTTTTTTGGCTTTAAACATGTTCGGCAGTACTTAGTGCAGAAATATGGAATCCACCCGTCGGTCTTAGAATATGAGCTTCGTTCAATCAAACATCGTCTCATGTCAGCTTGATTCCCTGTGCAGGTTCATAGAGGAAATTTTTTCAACGCATTCCTTTATTAGTTTAACGCCTAAACGGAACCAACTGGCGAAACTTATATCTCAAAGTAACACTCAAAAATGTACTGTAATTTTCATATGAAAACTTTTTTATTTATTGACCAGGATCGCTATGTTAACAGATTATTGGATTACTAGTTTCGGCAGTATGAATTACCGCCTTCATATCCGTAAAACTGGGCTACGGAACTTGCATCGTACATGATTTATAATTCATAGATCGGAATATAGCAGTTTATATTGCTGAAACGAGCAATAGACTAATGTGCTAATATAGCGATCTCGACAAATAAAAATATAAGTTTTTAAAAAAGAATACAGTAGAAATTTATAGATCAACCCTGAATACGCAATTGTTATGCCAAGAAGTGACGGAAGAATCCTTAAATAAGGTTTACAAATCACCTCTTGCACCGACTGATCATGTCAGATGACTACTAAATAAAGTGTCGATAACGTGTGTGCAGAAGGAACAGCGAAATATCCCTCAAGAGATTTTAAATTACATTATGATGACAAGAAGTTATCAGAAACAACCTCTCAAGGGATGTAGGGATGTAGCAAGCAGTTTATATTTGTGGGTGGAACGGAGCTACAGAAACATACCTGTCCGTGATTGTTGTTGTTGCTGCCGTTGTTGTTGACAACGATGAAGACAAAATGAACGTTCGGGATTTCTGTTCTTGATTAGAAACAGCAGTACTGGTATGAAGTACGAAGCGATAATGAGAACTAGAAAGTACACTGCACTATTGCAGGAAATCGAATCAATATTTTGCTAATAGGAAACGCTATCATCAGACCGGGGGTTGGTTTGAACACCACAGTGTTTTACTAGGCATGGCTTTATTGGAGGTGCTTTCCTCCAACTTCTGAATTGACTTATCCATCCTGTTGTAGGGACATCTAAAGCTACATGTGGACCCCAAAACACTGTGGAACTCGGCATACTTCATATTAACAAAGGTAAAAGAAATGGTAAGTGACATTTGAAATCCTAGCTCACAGTTCTCCGTTTGAGCAATAACTTACAGACGTCAGGAACAAGGAAGAAAAAGCAAGTTTTATTAAGCATGAACATTTGCTTTACAAAGTCAACTGTGTTTCGGACGCAGCAGATAAGGTGAAAAGGATAGATGAGTTGGCAATGCTACAAAACGCCTGTAACGGTTGGGCAAACAATCATTTGACTGAATGGGGTTTTTATCAGTACGATAACGAATTACGCGTACAGCATGCGATAAAGCGGGCAATCACTGGCAAACAAATTAAAGAGTTAAGCTGTATCGATTACGTGGCGCTGTAAGGGGAATGAATACGAGACGGCGACAAACAGAAAGATTAGGGAAGGACGAGATGGGACCGGGAAACGGCCAACGGCGTGACAGTGGTGGATCGTGCAGGGGCGGTACGCTACAGAGATAGGCCAGCGCAGTATCTATCAGGCTGTGTGGAATCCTGTACAACACAACTAGATAGGAAGGGAACACGTGCTTCTATCACGTGAATGTTGAAGGGTAGCTTCACATTGTCAAATACAGGGCTAAAATTAAGTGCAGACTAGAAACGGCTGCACGCTTGAATAGCTAGTCTACTAATTATGTTGAGCTTGATGCCCTTATGGCTGTGTTTGCTTACAAACAGATATTTTTTTTTTTTTTTTTGAGGATGTCCGCCTAGAGCGAAACATAGTTTTGTCTTTTCGTCTGTTTTCCAGAAATGTTTCGCTAATATTACAGCATCTCCAATTCCTTTTACTTCAGTAATCGGATCGGGGTATGACCATGCGGTGCATTTGACCGGCGCTCGTCGCACGGTGATGCTGGCAGCAGTCCACATATGCAGAGGTGTGTTGGTGCATGTCAGAGTACGGTGCAGCGAATAAATGTGCAACGTTTTCAGACGTGCTCATGGTGACTGTGTGTGGAAAATGGCTCAAAGAACATATTGATGACGTTATGAGGGGTAGAATACTAGGGGGACTGGAGGCTGGTCAAACACAGCAGGTCGTAGCACGGGCCCTCCGTGTGCCACAAAGTGTGATCTCAAGATTATGGCAACGATTCCAGCAGACAGGAAACGTGTCGAGGCGCTACAGTACGGGAAGTTCACGGTGTACAACACCACAAGAAGACCGATATCTCACCATCAGTGCCCGCAGACGGCCACGGAGTACTGCAGGTAGCCTTGCTCGGGACCTTACCGTAGTCACTGGAACAGTTATCTCCACAGACACAGTCTACAGACGACTGAACAGACATGGTTTATTCGTCCGGAGACCCGCAAGGTGCATTCCACTGACCCTTGGTCCCAGGAGAGCCCTGAAAGCCTGGTGTCAAGAACACACTACATGGTCATTGGAACAGTGGTGCTGGCTGGTTATGTTCACGGACGAGTCCAGGTATAAACTGAACACTGATTTTCGCCGGGTTTTCATCTGGCGTGAACCAGGAACCATATACCAACCCTTTAATGTCCTTGAAAGGGACCTGTAGGGAAGTCGTGGTTTGTTGGTGTGGGGTAGGATTATTATTGGTGCACGTACACCCCTGCATATCTTTGACAGAGGAACTGTAACAGGTCAGATGTATCGGGGCGTCATTTTGAACCGGTATATCCGCCTTTTCAGGGGTGTAGTGGGTCCCACCTTCCTCCTGATGGATGATAAATCACGGCCCCACCGAGCTGCCATCGTGGAGGATTACCTAGAAACAGAAGATATCAGGCGAATGGAGTGGCCTGCCTGTTCTCCAGAGCTAACCCCCAACGAGCACGTCTGGGATGCTCTCGGTCGACGTATCGCTGAACGTCTTCAAACCCCTACGACACTTCAGGAGCTCCGACAGGCACTGGTGCAAGAATGGGAGGCTATACCCCAGCAGCTGCTCGACCACCTGATCCAGAGTATGCCAACCCGTTGTGCGACCTGTGTACGAGTGCATGGTGATCATAGCCCATATTTTTGTCGGGGTACATGCGCAGGAATCAGTGGCGTTTTGTAGCACATGTGTTTCGAGACGGTTTTTCCAATTTATCACCAATACCGTGGACTTACAGATCTGCGTCGTGTGTGTTCCCTATGTGCCTATGCTATTAGCGCCAGTTCCGTGTAGTGCCACCTTGTGTGGCACTACACTCTGCATTTATCCTTAATTTATGAGCATGAGTGTATGCTGCTTGAATGAAATCATAAGGGTCCGCGGCTCGTGGTCGTGCGGTAGCGTTCTCGCTTCCCGCGCCCAGGTTCCCGGGTTCGATTCCCGGCGGGGTCAGGGATTTTCTCTGCCTCGTGATGATGGGTGTTGTGTGATGTCCTTAGGTTAGTTAGGTTTAAGTAGTTCTAAGTTCTAGGGGGCTGATGAGCATAGATGTCAAGTCCCATAGTGCTCAGAGCCATTTGAACCAAATCTTAAGGTACGCCACATTTTACTTTTATTAATAAACTGCCTCACTGTAGCAGTACTAAAGTGGAAGAAAGACACGACTGGTGTAGTATTAAGCTCTCTAGATCTCTGCAGCAGTTTTACAGATTGTTTTTATAAGTTACTCGTAATGAATATTTCAAAATTATAAATTTTGCTTATGTGCCCTCTGTTTCCCCATTTTCTCTTACCTATTCCTTGAGAGCAATTTCACTTTTACCCAAGTAGCGGTTTTCATGAAATCGCAAGGAATTTCACAGTTTACATTAATTAATAAACACCTTCACTACAGTTCCAGCTAAAGCGGAAAAGAATCACGTGGGCTGCAGTGCTAAGCTGTCTAATTTGCTAAATAAGCGAGTCTTAGCTACTCCCCAGACTGCCTGTACAGCAACAGCTTGTAATTGGGGAGCCAAAACAGAGAAGCATACCTACAGGAGGAATGCCATTCTGACCGGCGCTAACTTAACTGATGGAGTGGTAAGCAGCCTCGCAGCCAAGAGCCGCTCCGTCTAGCAATATGAACAGCAGTCTGCTAATTGGCTGTCAGTTACCAACTCCGCTTCTGCCTGCCGCACACGCGCAGCCTTCAGCGCCCCTCAACGCGTCGGCATCTTTGACAGCTTAGTACAGCTCCGCTTTTGATACAATAGAAGCCCTCGACAAGCACGTAAATTCAAACTCAGGTGAACTTACTTAACGTTACTTGCCTACAGGCAATGCTACAAATATAATTCAAGATTGACTACCGATAAAACCCAGTCGTCGTTCCTTTGCTCCCAAACAAAAACTGCTGGGAAGCGGAACAGCAGCTTTTCTCTGCCCTTCCCTGATCGCTGTTAGGAATGCATACCGACAGTTCTGAATAAGCAATATTTTTTTGACAATCACTCCATGAAAATGAAGTACATTTGTCTGCAACGCCCACTTACTTGCAACCGTGATTAACTTCCGATACACAATGCAAATACATAGCTCTCAATCGTACTTCAAAACTTTTAACTCGAAAGAATTATCTTACACCCAAAGGAAGACAACAAAGCCACGTACATGTCTGTTAGTTCTCCATGCTGTCTCACGTGTTTGATAAGGCCATTTGTACGACAATTGTAACGCCTGTGGTAGCTTGGATAGCGGAAAAGCTTCAGTGTAGCTATGGTTTTGTACACGCCTGTATCTTGCGGAAAGTAATTATTGTAAATTTTCTAAATATTCGTTATTTCTATTTAATCTATAATATTCTGATTTCTTATATGTTAGCAACGAGGAGTGCCATAAGTCACTTAAACAGAAAGAATTCTCTCCGGAACTGTCGATCTGTTACGCGTTTTCTAAATGGATGCGTATTAGACAGAGGTTTAAATATGTAATCACACTTTAAAACCGCTATGAGAGACGTCTGAATATCTTAGACCCAAGAATTTCTGATCCCCTTTGCTCCATCACAAATAACTTAATTGACATTACCTTTCGTATAATACCGATACAGATCTTCAGAACACATCTCATGAAACTAATGAAACCATTTTAGCTGGTGAGTTGCCCCGACAAAGTAGAAATGAGTCGAAATGTTGCTTCAAATGCCTTCAGAAACACTAATATATAAGTCCCATAATAATATGACTTCATATCGTTTCCCCTAGTTCTGTAACCGTACGATAATATGATTGAAACTGGTACTTCAAACGTACTATTTATCCCCATTTTTGCCTGGAGCAATAGCTGCAAATGAAGCTACTATGATATTATAACAAGAGCAGTGATTAAAATTTGTACCGAGCGATAATTAGGCAACACATTCATCTAATCTGGTCAAAAACATAAGTGTATCCGTTACAAACTTCTCGTTACACAAAGGTTATTACCACTGACTGTTGTATGTAGCATGACTGATAAACGGCGTTATGTAAAGTATATGGGAAAGGAGACGTATATGGTACCATTAACAAAAAAAAAGTAAATAAATGAAGAGACGAGAATAAAAATTGATATTTTGCTTCGTCTTGTGAGTCATGGATTGACAAAAACGTTTAGCACATTCATGGTCTGTTAGACTTATTTTACTTTGTACGCCATACTAATTTTGTGTGTATTGCGAACAATCATATTTTTCAAAATTAATATAGAATACTCAGCAACTAAAAATTCCAATTCTTTTATTATTACGCTCTACACTTTCAGTATATTGTAATAATAACACCATTATCCTCCACCAAAGTTGCTGCATAGTCACTATTTTTATTTCATCAATCGGCTGTCCATTAAGGGGTATACTCTTGTACCTGTTGGATTTGATAACAGTTTACAATAAAAATACTAGTGCAAGAATAACAGGAGCTTTGGTGCGATTCCTAGCAAGACACTAGATCTCTACGATCAGCATCTTGTTTCAGACTTACTTACACATTTAAATTCATGTATATAGTACTTGCAGAGGTTGAAAGAAATATTTATTTGCTCAACAACGGTCTGTAACAATGAGTATTTTGGTAACATGTTGAGGTCTGCTGTGAATTTAGTGACACATTAGTGATGCTTCTGAAACACATCGAATAATTCCAGCCGCATTATTACGTCGTAAAATCTCTAAATTTCCTCGAACTTCTGAAGTCCATATCCTCACGAGTAATCGACAGACAGAGATTTCACGCAGAAATAATGCGAACTTGTAGATAGTGAAGATTAAAAAAAAGTGCCATCGTGAAACTTTTGGAGTCAGTGCACACATATCAAACAGCGCGATTAGAAGGTATCATTGAGGCTGAAGGTAACCACTTCCTCCAGCGATAACTTTCTTTAATTAGCTTTTTCCGTGTTGGTATCCAATGTCTTCAAAAATTTGCAAAACGTAAGACAATTTATTTGTTAACTAGGCTGAGGACACTTGCATTGGTAGTCCAGTTACGAGCGTGGAAGCACACCATGTATAATATTAAATATTTAGACGGTATACAAGGCGAGTAATCGTTATGTTGAATTCTTTTGAGTAGCTTTTGCATAAAATATGTATTGTAACTAACAGCGAAAACAGTCACACTTTGAAGTATACGATAACAGAAGCAGAAACGTTGCAATAAACGATGTTCCGCAAAACAGCTTTTGCGTGAAAATGCAAATATGTGATTACGACCCGCCATTGACTTTAGCGTGAAATATGGTCGTAGTTAGTTCAAATTTAATTGAAATGTAAAGTTTTTGATTAAGTCGCTATCTAATTGGGATCAAATTTCATCCATTGGCCTGGGTTAACAAGAAATACAGTGCGACTTCAGCACCTTACATGTTACAAATTACTGTACATTATAAAGATGGTATTCCAAGTGTCGTCGACGCATTTGGATTCAATCGCACGCTTGTCTCTGCATGCGTTGTTCCAGACATCCAGGGACTGTACAATTTCTGTTTCAATTGTTATGCCTCATCACCGCGAGCGCAGTGCAGTTCACTTTTAAGATAGCATCCACACATGTAATGCAGAGCGTTGTGGTTAGGTTATCCTGGAGGTGAAGGTACAGGCTCTGCTCGAACTATGCATCTTGGAGCAGACTGTCTCGTTCGATGTCATTTTTATGTCAGCAGCAAAATGAGCCAGTGTCCCTTCATGTGTGTACCACGCCCTCCAGCCATTACACCGTGGGTGAAGTTTTACCTGAATTAGATGAAGACTTCACCGAAACGTTTACATTTTAAATACATTTGAGGCGACTAGGAAATTATTTCACAATGAAACGAGTGACGGCTCGTGAAGAAACATTCGTAAATATCTTACAAACATCTTGTTTCGGGACCATGTTTACTGGGACGTTTCCGGCTCTATTACAGTTCACTCTCAGCAGTGTCAGTTTTTGCTACTAATTATGATACAATACATCTTTGCGAAAGATGATTTGACCCTCTGAAATAAAATGTCGTATGCATGTTTCGGGTGTATCATTTGAAAATAATCAAGTTCATAACAGAGTCACTTACCCTAGAACAAGCAGCCTAGGTAGAAGAAAAATAGCTACGTAATTCCAACATTGTGTTTGTATCGGGATCAGGAACTCAATATATATTTGTAATTTTTAAAATGTGGCTTCCGTCAGGGCTGCAAACAATATTTTTTTAGTGACTAGTTTCGAACATGTAGTTCATTCTCAAACCATTACCTGTACTGAAGATACAATGTTATTAAAGAACTCAAAATACAACATTTTCAACAATTTCGTGCGCACCGATTACATAAGTGCAATAAATCTTTAGTGACATACGTGCATTTGTAATATTTCACTGTATATTACACATTTCTTTTTACATCGGATCAAAATAACAAAGCTATATTACGGTTGGCTTGACGCAATTTAAATTCGAGAGGTGTCTTTCGTTGTTAATGCATAAATATATCGAAGGTGCCGTCGGTTGTTTATTACATGTCCATATGCTCTGTCTCTAAGAGACCGTAACGCTATAATTAAATACGTAGATGCTGTATTGATAAGGATCTCAGAGATTACTGATTTCTTTTATAAATTACTGATATGCCATAAGCTAACTGCTTTACTGAATCGTGATTCCTTATTTAATAAAAGCAAAAAATTATTGTATTTAAGTTGAGAATGTTGTACAAATGTCTTGTATTTTATTATATACAGGGAAACATTACAAATGCAGGTATGTGAGAAAATATTTATTGTAAAACTGTACTCTGTGAACACAAAACTATGAAAAAGTTGTATTTCATTTTTTATTAACGACATTGTATCTTCAATAGAGGTAATGGTTTGAGAATGAATGAAAAGTTCGAACTGGTCATTAATAAAATATTGTCTGCAAGTGTGACGGAAATCTTAGCTAATATATTACAAGAATAAATAATGTTATTCTTCGACACCTTTCATGCATTACACTATACAGTTGAGACTACAACTGTCCCTAAGTCACTCGTAAGCTTAACCAGTAGATTTAGTGTGAAGTGTGCAAACAAGCAGCTGGGTCGTTAAACTTCGTCATGTTTCATATCAGGGAATGTGTAAGGCTGCAAAGCAATGTGAGATTAGGCAAAAAACAAAAGTCCCAAACGAGAGACCACCTAGACAAGGTGCAGGCAGACGACCCTTCCCGAAGTGAGCTAATATCGGATATAAAATACCACTATTAATGACTTTTCGTATCAATAAAACGAAACGTGTTTGGGTTAAAATAGCACTAGAACGAAATGAACACCCTTAGCTGGTTACTGGTGTTGACATACGTCAACGGGGACAGATGAAAATGCGTGCCCCGACCGGGACTCGAACCCGGGATCTCCTGCTTACATGGTAGACGCTCTATCCATCTGAGCCACCGAGGACACAGAGGATAGCGCGACTGCAGGGATTTATCTGTGGCACGCCTCCCGCGAAACCAACATTCTCAACGTATTGTCCCGCACTACATTCGTAGTGCCCCCGCCTATTATACTCATTGCTGGCAGCGCGCTGTCGATTCCCGTAAGACCGTAAGAGATCGGGTACTGTTTGTGCATTCGCACAGAAGAAGAAGATGGTCAAGTGCCCGGTGAACCTCAACTATATATATATATATATATATATATATATATATATATATATACTAAGATGTATCTGATCTTTCGGACATGGCCGAAAGAACAGATAGCGTCGGTGACCACGCAGCTCGTTAGAATGAAATTACAATGAAATGAACACCCTTAGCTGCTTACAGGCGTTGACATACGTCAACGGGGAGAGATGAAAATGTGTGCCGCGACCGGGACTCGAACCTGGGATGTCCTGCTTACATGGCAGACGCTCTATGCATCTGAGCGTTTCATCTGTCCCCGTTGACGTATGTCCGGAAGGACAGATACCATCTTAGTATATATGAAACGAAACCTGTTTGGGTTAAAATAGCACTTTCTCTATGTAGCACAGATAGATATGAAATACTTTCAGTGATAGTAAAGCTACAGGCAATACAGACTAACAAATGAAGAATTTAATGAATTATAGACGCTTGAAGTACTTGCAGACGTCCTTGAATGTAAAAAAGATCTAGCAGAATTGGCTGCAGATTAACGTGTATGATAATAAAGATACGTTTTTATAGTCACAGTATCGAATATATCGGCGCGAAAATATCACACAGTAGCGCACCGAGTCGACGCACGGGCTGACACGGCCTGCCTAACGCTCTGTCAGCCAGTAAGCGAGCTGTGGCACCAGGTGTGGGGCAGAGGGTACTCACCGCGCATGTAGACGTAGGCGGGCCCGCGCATGTTGCGCCGCGTCAGCACCACCAGGTTGAGCAGGTTGCCTGCGACGCCGAGCACGCACACGCACGGCAGGCCGACGCCGTAGCAGTAGAAGCGCACGAACTCCATGCGCGGGTCGTCGCGCGGCCACGCCTCCTCGTCGCTCTCGTTGCACAGTGGGGGCGGCGGGGGCGGCGACAGCGCCGGCACCGGCATCGGGTACGCCGGCAGCGGCGGCGGAGGCACCGACATTGCGGGTGGCCGCAACACTCACCGGTAGGCGCACATCATGTCACTCGCGGAACGACACTACGTGCACGGTACCTAGCCCTCGCACCGCGTCAACGTCTCGATCAGCACTGTCGATAGTACACAGTCCGTTCCCGATAACCTACCTCCAGACAACCTTCAGCTGCAGTCCCTCGGCAACCTGTAAGGAAACAGAAAACGCTATCAATGAAACGTCCTTGGAATACTTAAGGGGGGATAGGACGTCAAACGGAACGACTTGGAGCAGGAGAGACACCATAGGAATTTTTAATTTCCACAGTCTATACTTTTAAAAATAAATTTATAAAACTTTGTCAGAATGACCAGAAAGGATTCAGGATTTACACTTATAGTGGTGGAAGTTCAAAAATATAAGAAATTAATTTACTTTTTTACATTTGTATTTCACCTTTTCTTTCACTTACCATTGGCTGCATTTGTTGCTATAGGTACACTGTTCTTCATAAATAAGGGAGATTCTTCGATGATTTTTGCACAGCATACAAATCATACTTACAGGTGTATGAAACTATAGGACTTTCCAAATCTATTAAAAAGTGTGGTAAAAATTGAGATAATTAACTATAAAATTTGAGTTTTTTCTGAACATGAAGTTTAAAATGTAACAGCACATTTATTTTTTCATAAATTAAATAATTTCTAGAGTTTCATACACCTGTAAGTATGGTTTGTATGCTGTGCAAAATTCATCGAAGAATCTCTCTTACTTATGAAGAAACGTTTACCTATAGCAACAAACGAAGCCAATAAAAGTGAAAAAAATGATGAACTTTCACATGTAAAAAAAAATTAATTTGTTATTTCTCTGAACTTTCACTGCTATGATTGTGAATCCTGAATCCTTCCTGGTCATGCTGACAAAGTTTTATGAATATATTCGTAAAAGTATAGACAGTGGAAATCAATATGTCCTGTGGTGTCTCTCCTGCTCCAAGACGGCCCGTTTCGAGTTATTTGAAATCATTACAATATACTTGAGGGCCTATTTCACACCTGTAGCATCACGAACACGTTTCCTTTAAAGTCAACAAAACAAAACAGTTAATTATGCCAATACAGTTTCACTTCTGCTCACTAAAGATCTTGCTTTTTATGTACTTCCATTTGACGTCTTGAACTCATATACTCCAGCTCTTTCTGTACTACGGTTTCAACATTGCTACTGCTCAGCACTAATTACAGAATGTTGATACTGTCAACCAGGCACAGTTTGGTTTTGACGTACTTAATTAAAAAGCCCAGTTACCGGTTTCCAGTGTAAACATCCATCGTACGACTACTTACATGATTTCCTGAAGTACAAGGTACGCATGCAAGCTGTCTGACGACGGATGTATAAATTCGAAACTTGTAACGCTGCTTTTTCAATAAAGCACACCGAAGGCGAATTGTACCTACTTGCTGCTGTATATGACTACTATCAACACTGTGTGACACATAACAGCCATTGCTCTCCAAGAAAGACATTATTTCCGGAAGAAATGGCGTTAGTACTAATCGTCTTCGGCACGATTGAAAAGCAATGAAGACAGTAAGTATCCATGCAAGTAATATGTAACAGCATTTTATCTGTAGAGGACGCTCGAGTCCTCCTTCGGGCATGGGTGTGTGTGTTTGTCCTTAGGATAATTTAGGTTAAGTAGTGTGTAAGCTTAGGGACTGATGACCTTAGCAGTTAAGTCCCATAAGATTTCACACACATTTAACATTTTTTATCTGTAGCGTAAAACCTAAAGTTTTCCATTGGGTACTCATTACAGAGTAAAAAATAAAATTTAAAAACTACGTCGTAATTTCTACTGAAAATACAACAATAATAATGATTACACTTTTATGAAGAATTTTCGCTCGTAAGTGCTGTTACTATTTTTCTTTTTTTCTCAGTTCCACTCGTTAGTTAAAGACTGGCGGACAGATTGTATTCGAACACGAACGCTTAGTCGCAATCATACAGACGTCAACAGAAAACTACACTGACACTTCAACCTATAGATCTAACCTAACATGGAAAAAGTTATACAAATATTCAAGTGCGGCGCTAGAGTGTTTATTGCCAAAATAGCTGTAGGGCTATGGCGACATGAAAAGTGAACATAAGTGAAAAAATATATGCTTATATGAATCACGTATAAATTAAAAAGGTGTGACTCATTTAAAGCATGTGACGTAAATAATTTGGAACATCAACCTAACACAACATAATTACGTTTCGGTAACACTTTAAAGCAGTTACTAGTTACCAACATGACATGCAAATTGCTTCCAGTAAAGAGTATAGGTCAGCAAAGGTGTTCATACACTTGGTTCTCGACAGTGAAAAACTTAGAATCTCTTGATAACAGATTCAGTGACACAAATTTCTTCAGCTAGATGACTTTATATATATAAAAAAAAAGGAAGAACAATCGAAGAAAAGGTAACAGCGCTTATCACATTCAGCTATCACTTATTGTAGATGACGCCTGTGTGATACGCGCAATGTTTCCTTCACCACCATGAAAGCGATTTAGAAATTTTGCAATTACGAAAGCTTTGTTCAGAAAATTTTGATACATCGCGTAGTTCATAAATCACGACCGACTCCGAATTTACATATAATATAGACTCGACGATAATTCGTAAATCACGACCGACACCGAATTTACACATGATATAGACACGGCGATAATTCGGAGTGAACGGCTTAGTCACTTATCTACGGTTCACGGATGAAGTGGCAGTGGCGACCGGCACGGTATGTGAGCGGCCCGGCCGTACCTGCAGGTGGTCGCCGTGTCCCGCGACCAGGCCTGCCCCACGGCGGCAGCGAGCAGCGGGTAGCGGGCAGCGCGGCGCGTCGCGACGGAGACGGGGAGCGGCCGTGTCGGAGGTCCGGGTGGGAGTGACGCCGCGCGCCGCGCCGCCGGCCTTTATACGGGCCGCTACAACAGGTGGCGCCTGCGCAGTCGGCGACGCGGTCCCACACGGGCCGTCCGCAGCACCTCTCGCTGGCAGTCGCACCCTCTCCGACCTCTCTTCTCTAGCGAACAGTCACTTCCGCGACGTCGCTTCGAAGATGAGTTACCTCTCCCATTACAAGACCCGGAGAAATGTTTTCTTCACGCTCTGTTTCTTTTTACGTACCGATAGGTACGAGACAGAGTGTCGAACAGTATCAGATAACAGTGAAACCGTGAAATTGTTGCCAGCAGACAGCCAGGCTTTGTAAACATCGTCTTTCAGCTTTCTCCAAAGAAAAAAGTCTACAGATGTCAAATCCGAAGAATCGGCTGGCCAGGCTACAGTTTGGCTCTAATCACTATGGGAATTAACATCTAAGGTCATCAGTCCTCTAGACTTAGAACTATTTAAACCTAACTAACCTAAGGACATCACACACATCCATGCCCGAGGCAGGATTCGAAAATGCGACCGGACTGAACACCTGATGAAGCCCATGGAGACTGTCAACAGACCAACAGTACATGTTTCCGCGGTTTATCTGACCATGATTGGTTAATATGGCTTCATCACTAAACAAGATGCATGCATGACACATCTAGAGTATCCTGTCTTCTTGCCCATGTACAGACGTTAACGGTTCTTGATGGAAGGAGGTTGACAGAGATGGAACCTATATCGATCGAGAATGCGTAGGACACTTGCCTGACTCATCCACTTCCTCATGCATTGCGCGGGGGCTAACGTGCGGATCAACTGCAACAGCAGTAAGAACATAACTTCCTCCTCTTCTATCGCCACTTGTTCCCTTCCGTTAAGTTGTCTGATGTTACACTACCACTTTCACGCAAGTGGCTGAAGAAACTGCCGAGATGGCTGACGTCTATTGGGATATCTGGCCGCATACGTCGTTATAGAGTCACCACCAGTTTGCACAGTGCCTTGTTGACAACGTGGATCCATGGCATCGTGAGGTTGCGCCTCACTCAAACTCTACCATAAGCTCCTACCAAATGTAACCGGGACTCATCCCAACTAGGCCACGGGTTTCCAATCGTCTAGGATTCAATCGATACGGTCACGAGCACTGCAGGCGATGTTGTGCTTTTAGCACTGCTGCCATAGCCCATTAGGCCAGATTTCGCCGCAATTTCCTAACGAGTATGTTCGTCGTACGTACCACATTGATCTCTGCGGTTTATTTCACGCAGTGTTGCTTGTCTGTTAGCACTGACAGCACTACGCAAATGCCTCTGTTCTCGATGGTTAAGTGAAGGACGTCGGTCACTGCGGTGTCCATGGCGAGAGATAACGCCTAAAATTGGTATTCTCGGCACTCTCTTGACGCTGTGTATGTCTTAATACTGAATCCCCTAACGATTTCCGAAATGGAATGTCCCATGCGTTTGGCTCCAACTACTATTCCGCGTTCAAAGTTTGTTAATTCCCGTCACGCGTCCATGTCGGAAACCTTTCGACATGAATCATCAGAGTACAAATGACAGCTCCTTCCACACTCTGCCCCTTTCATACCTTGTGTAGGCGATAGTACCACCTCCTGTATACATGCGTATCGTTATCTCACGAGTTTTGTCACCTCAGTATAACATGTTGTCTGACTTTTGGATATGCACACTATGACACTTTAAAAATAAGCTCCTGTTTTGTAACGTCTGCCACAGTAGTTAGGGGGTCATCTGCGTAACGTTTCCGCGTTCATTAAACCAATCGATGAGGATATGCGTTGTTCTTTTTTGGAACTTGTCTGCCCCCTATACGGTCAGCTTTCCGGTTCGACGTGTGAAATCCAGTAGTCGTCCGAACGAGTGTTTTGTAAACCATTTCTTTTCCGGTATAATTTCTTGTCCTTAGGTTTTCACTCAGCGATAAAATTTATAAGTCTACTAGAAAGAATGTATAACGTGATAAGATAAAGTATTCATACAGTCATAGGTGACGATAATTTATGCTGTGGGATTGTAATTCGGTAGTACGAAAAGGAAGAGAAGGAAAAACAGTAGGAGAACATGGACTGGGGAAAGGAATGGCAGAGGAAGCCGACTGCTAGAATTTGGTATAGCAAATAATTTATTCATTCACTTGGTTTAAAAATCATGAAACAAGTGTTTATACGTGAAAGAGACTCGGGACAGTTTCAAACTGAATACATAATGTAAGACAGAAACCTTATTTTAAGCAGGAGAACATTTACAGGGGCAGATGTGGATTCTCAGCATGATTTACTGGTCATGAACTTCAGATTAAAACTGAAGAAATAGAAAAAAGGCAGGAAATTAAGGAGATGGAATCTGGATCAATTTAACGACCAGAGGTTGTTGAAAGTTGCAGATGGGGAATTAGGCAACGACTGACTAAAACAGAGGAAAGGAATGCAATAGAAGACGAATGAGTAGCTTTGAGAGACGAAATAGTGAAGGCAGGGCAGAAATTCTTGAACAACACAATGAATATTGAACATAATTGATGAAATGGGAGAATATAAAAATGCAGGATGTACAGTAGACAAGGTTGACTGAAAGTGCGATATGGAAAAGCAGGAATGTATTTAGGAGATATGCAAAGCTGTAGGAGCATGCATGACTATCGGTAAAATGGATGCTTGTTACAGTGAAATTGAAGAGACCTTCAGACAAAAAGGAAGTACCTGTATGAAGATTAAGAGATCAGATGGAAGGATTAAAGGTTGAAAAATATACAGAAGGGGTATACAAGAGGAATAAACACGAAGACAGTTATATCGAAATGAATAAGGAAGTAGACAGTGAGCCGATAGATACAATACTGCGCAGTGGAGTAGACGACATCAATTCATCGTCACGGCAATCCTTGCTTGGTCAAGGCAGGTTGAAGACTCAAACTGTGAGGGGTGCCAGAGACACCATAACTATAAAATTCATATACAGGACGTATTAAAATGAAGAGCAGCCGCCTTGGGCGCCAAGAAGTTTAAGACTTGTATACAGTGTTTATGACAATCACTAGCGAAAATGTAACAGGTAAAATAAAAAAATCCAAAAGAGGTGGAGCAGGTCGTGGCGGGGGGAGGGGGGAGTGCTGTGGAAAAAGCTCTCGAATCGAGCGGGTGGCAGACCCAGCTATGACAACTATTTTACCTGATAAATAAGATATATGTCAAATGATACAGTCGAAACGCCCTCAGTCTTAAATAAGAATACAGTCATACAGTCATTCTGACCAACATGTCCTGACAGTCTTGAATGTTACCGTATCAACACTATAATAAGTCATGGTTGCAAAATACTGGAACCAGATATGATCTATCAGGTTTTCTTGCCGTGACAGGACACCAAGCCTTGTTTCATTTAAATATCCGTCAAAATTTATGAGGCTCCCCAATGTTTATACTCGTATATCGACAGACTACTTAACTACGCTGTCCGAGAAATTTACGCTTCTTAGCACGCTACTGGTCCCAGTTTACTTCATTTCATGATTGTATTCAAGACCGTGCTTCGCGACAGCTGAATTATTTGGTTGTTTTAGTGGACTGTGTTACTGATTTGCTTTAACCCTTTCCTTGACTTTCCTATCACAATGAAGAGTCGGAACACAGTGACCACTGCTCAGTGTTACACTGAATGTCGCCTGGTACCGTTGAGGTCACTTGACACAGTAAGAAAAGTATACATCCATGAGCCAAAAAATTATGATCGCCTTCTTAATAGCACGATGGTCCACCATTGGAGTTCAGTACAGCAGTGAATCTGCACTGCATGGATTCTTACTGTCCTCAATAGGTTTCCAAAGATACGCAGCACCAGGTGCCTACGCAGAGATCTCTAAATTCCCATAAATTACGTGCAGGTGGCACATAATACCGCCCCCGATGTGTTCAATCCGCTTCATATCAGACTAATGTGGGACCGAGAGGTCGACGTGAAATCACTACCCTGCTCCTCAAGCCACCGTAGCACGGTTCTGGTCTTGTGACGTAGTTATCCTGCTGGTAGATGTCAACACAGTCGGGGAAGAAATATGGCATGAAGGGATGCAGGTGCTCTACAAAAATGTGTAAGTGTTTGATAGCTGCCACGCGGTTACTACTACAAGTCTAATGGAGGCCCAGGCGAATGCCCGCAATAGCGTAATACAGACCCCAACGCTTGCATCCGAAGGGGGACCTACTAGTGCAGGTAAAAATGTATCGTTCAACGCACTCTGTTCAACATGAGGCTCCTTATGCGATTCCATGCACACCAAAAAAAAAAAAATGACACACCACTCAGGAATTATACGAATGAGAATGAAATAGGTAGGTGTAATGTACGTGAACAGACAAACGGACGATTATAATTTCAGAAAAACTGCATGATTTACTCAAAAGAAAGAGCTTCACAAATTGAGCAAGTCAATAGCGCTTAGTCGACCTCTGGCTCTTATGCAAGGTGTTATTCGGCTTGGCCTTGGCTGATAAAGTTGCCTGATGTCCTGACAAATATCGTTCCACATTCTGTCCAACTGACGCATTAGATCGGCGAAATACCGAGGTGGTTGGAGGGCCCTGCCATAATGCTCCAAACATTTTTAGTTTCAAAAGAGACCGGATACTGTATCTAACGAGGGGTTACAAGCCCCTGTCCAGAGTCCATCATATGTGCGATTTCCAGTCTCTCTCATAAAAGTTAAGAACATACCCACACCACGTTAAATGTGAAAACGCTAATTACGACAATAGGTTAGTAAGAAGACAACACAGACAGTCACTGCAGTCACGTCTACTCTTGATAATTTTATTGTAAGATGGTGGCTCTTCATTATCCTCTAGTTGAAATTAATTGTTATTGAATGAAAAGGACCAATAAGTGTGGCTTGGCGCCATTCAATACCTGTTTGATACGAGTTTCAAACGCTGGAACAGTATTCTACAATTTCTGGAAATAGCATCTACATCTAAATCTACATGGTTACTTGGAAATTCACACTTAAGTGCCTGGCAGAGGGTTTATCTAACGATTTTCATACTACTTCTCTACCATTCCACTCTCGAATGGCGCGTGGGAAAAAGGAACACCTAAATCTTTCCGTTCGAAGTCTGATTTCTCTTGTTTTATTATGATGATTAGTTCTCCCTACGTAGGTGGGTGTCAAAAAATATTTTCGCATTCGGAAGAGAAAGTTGGCAATTGAAATTTTCGTAAATAGATCTCGCCGCCAAGAAAAATGGCTCTGAGCACTATGCGACTTAACTTCTGAGATCATCAGTCGCCTAGAACGTAGAACTAATTAAACCTAATTAAACTAAGGACATCACACACATCCATGCCCGAGGCAGAATTCGAACCTGCGACCGTAGCGGTCGCTCGGTTCCAGACTGTAGCGCCTAGAACCGCACGGCCACTCCGGTCGGCCGCCGCCAAGAAAAATTACTTTATTTCAGTGACTGCCACCTCAAAACGCGTATCATATCAGTGACACTCTCACTCCTATTGCGCGATAACACGAAACGATCTGCCCTTCTTTGCACTTTTTCGATGTCCTCCGTAAATTCTACCTGGTAAGGATCCTATATCGCGCAGCAATATTCCAGCAGAGGACGGACAAGTGTAATGTAGGCTGTCTCTTTAGTGGGTTTGTCGCATCTTCTAAGTGTTCTGCCAACAAAGCACAGTCTTCGTTTTGCCTTCCCCACAATATTATCTGTGTGGTCTTTCCAATTTAAGTTGGTCGTAATTGTAATTCCTAGATATTTAGTCGAATTGACAGCCCTTAGATTTATGCGATTTATCGTATACCCAAAATTTATCGCATTTCTTTTAGTACCCATGTGGATGACCTCGCCCTTTTCTTTGTTTAGTGCCAATCGCCACTTTTCGCACCATGCAGAAATTCTCTATAGAACATTTTGTAATTGGAATTGATCGTCTGATGACTTTACTAGACGATAAGTTACATCGTCATCTGCAAACAATCTAAGGGGACTGCTCAGATTATCACCTAGATCATTTATATAAATCAGAAACAGCAGAGGGCCTGTGACACTACCTTGCGCAACGCCAGATATCACTTCTGTTCTACTCGATGATTTACCATCGATCACTACGAACTGTGACCTCTCTGAGGGGAAATCACGAATCCAGTCACACAACTGAGACGATACTCCATATGCACGCAATCTGATTAATAGCCGCTTGTGAAGAGCGGTATGAAAAGCCTTCTGGAAACCTAGGAATTTAGAATCCACCTGAGATCCCTTGCCGACAGCAGTCATTACTTCATGGGAGTAAAGAGCTAGCTGTGTTGCACAAGAACGATATTTTCTGAATCCGTGTTGGCTATGTATCAATAAGTCATTTTCTTCAAGGTGATTCAAAATCCTACTGCAAATTGAGGTCAGTGATATAGGTCTGTAATTCAGTGGGTTACTTCTATTTCCTTTCTTGAATATCGGTGTGACCTGTGTTACTTTCCCGTCTTTAGGAACACAGACCTTTCGTCAAGTGAGCGGTTGTATATGATTGCTAAGAATGGCGCTAATGTGTCTGCATCCTCTGAAAGGAACCTTTCTTAAGTGATTTGTGTTGTTTCGCAAAACCTAAGATACCTACTTTTATGTCACTCATGCTAACAGCTGTTCCTCTTTCGAATTCTGGAATATCTACTTCGGCTTCTTTCGTGAAGGAATTACGGAAACTGTATTTAGTAACTCCGCTTTAGTGGCACCATCATCGAATGTTGTTTGCCACTGGTGTATTTTACATACGACCAGAATCTCCTTGTGTTTTCTACCATATTTTGAGCAATATTTCATTGTGGAAACTATCAAAAGCATTTCCCATTGACGTCCGCACTAAACTTAGCCAGTCTTGGGGATTTTGCGTTCTTCTGAATTTGGCATGCTTTTTTCGTTGCTTCTGCAACAGTGCTCTAACGTGTTTTGTGTTCCATGGTGGATCAGTCCCGTCTCTTATTAACTTATGCGGTATGAATCTATCTATTGCTGTCGAATTTGAGCCATATCTGGTCTACACTTACATAATTAGCTTGGAAGGAATGGAGACTCTTATTGAGGAAGGCATCAAGCGGATTTTTCAAATGGTTCAAATGGCTCTGTTGCCTAGATATAGAACTACTTAAACCTAACTAACCTAAGGACATCACACACATCCATGCCCGAGGCAAGATACGAACCTGCGACCGTAGCAGCAGCACGGTTCCGGACTGAAGCGTCTAGAACCGCTCGGCCACAGCGGCCGGTAATCGAATTTTTATCTGCTGTTTTAGATAGATATATTTTGCGTTTATTTATAGTGGTTTTGGTTTATATGGTTTTGAGCCTCGCTACAATAACCTTGTGCTCACTAATCCCTGTATCCGTCATGATGCTCTCTATTAGATCAGGATTATTTGTGGCTACGAGGTCAAAGTGTTTTCGCAACCATTTACAATTCGTGTGGTATCATGAACTAATTGTTTTAAGTAATTCTCAGAGAAAGCATTTAGTACAATTTAGAAAGATGTTTTCTGTCTACCACCGGCTTTGAACACGTATTTTCGCCATCAAATCGAGGGTAGATTGAAGTCTCCACCAATTATAACTTTATGGGTGGGGTACTTATATGTAATGAGATTCAAGTTTTCTTTGAACGGTTCAGCTATTATATCGTATCATTTACAGATGCTTTACATTTCTCCAGAACGATTTGAAGGGATTTCAGTCTTTCATTCATCTTCTGTAATACTGATTTTACGTGATACTTCATATTGCTTCTCAGCGTTGTCACCAAACATCGGCAAGAGTTGATGTACTCAAGACGTTCACCGCCAGTCTTGTACTCAGGTACTATACGACTGTTTTCTTTGATACGGGCTTTATGTTTCATTCATCTACATTTAAAGAGTGCTCTCATTCACTATACTAAGTGGAAATTTCGTCCAATTTTTTCTGAAGTTACTTTCAATCTTCCAATCATAATACGTCCCTGTCGCAACAGCATGGTAAGCAAGCTGCAGATTGTTTCTGATAAATCATTAATGTGTTTTGATAACGTTACAGACTGTATGTACATTTTCTTGGGGCACGCCCAATGCCACTGTCGTCAGTATGATACATTAGCCTTTCAGTTTAACTTACTGGGTTCTATTAGTCGAGGCAATTACGTATTGGTGAAGACAATCCACATGATCGTATCTTGGTTAGGAGTAGGGATGTGTCACACTGTCGAACGCCTCACGGAAATCTAGGAAGAGAGAAACTACCTTTAGTCCGACATGTGTTCATGTGCTGTCCACAAGGTGTCGTGTATATAGAAAGAAAACTGTGTCTCACACACTTGTTGTTCTTTCTGATCTCGTTCTGATTATTTAAGAGAAGTTGTTCCTCCTCCAGGAGTATCATCATGTTTAAGCATACCAATACGAGTCTATAATTCTGTCCATCTGATCTGTAATCCATTTTTTAAACAGAAGTGACCAGTGCTGTTTCCCACTCACAGGGGATTATTAACAGCGCAAGTAGTTCTATCCCTTACCATCTGCACCTGTCCTGTCTGTCTCTCCCCCACCTTCGCCTACCTTGGCCTCACCACTGACCGTCACCTCACCTGGATCCCTCATCTCTGCTCTATCCAATCTAAAGCCCACAACTGCCTCTGACTCCTCAAACGCCTCTGTGGCCGGACATGGGGGTTGAAACCCTCTACCATCCTCCACACCCACAAATCCTTAATCCATCCCATCCTCTGATGTGCCAGTTCGGCCTGGATATCCGCCCCCCTCCCCCCCAAATTCTATAAGTCCCTCCAGATCCTCGAGGTCCATGCACTCCATCTCGCCTTCCGTATACGTCTCCCATCCCCCATGTGGATACTCTATGACCTGATTCCTTTCCCCCATATGCTCCTTTTCCTCGAACATATCTGTGTCCTCTACACCTCCCGTCGACTTGATTCCCCTCATCGTCTGGTTGCTCCTCTCAACCCCTGCCCTCTGCCGTGCCTTCACTGCTGTGTCCCCCCTACCCTCCACCTCTACACCCTTCATCTCCTTTCCCCCTCCCAGATGATGCCCTCTCTCCCTCCACTTATCCCTCCTATCAACACTGATCCTCATCTCCCCCTCCCTTCCTCTGTTCTTTTCCTGGGCTCACTCTCCTCCCCCATCCCAACCTGTTTTTTCCACCTCTTCCTTACCTACACTCTTTGACTCTCTTCTCTCCCCAGAGTTCAAAATGGTTCAAATGTCTCTGAGCACTATAGGACTTAACATCTATGGTCATCAGTCCCCTAGAACTTAGAACTACTTGAACCTAACTAACCTAAGGACATCACACAACACCCAGTCATCACGAGGCAGAGAATCTCTCCCCAGAGTCCTATCGCATTCTCCTCCTCTGCCTTTCCTCACTCCCTCTCGCGTCTGCCCTGCCTCTCCTTATGAGTCCTCTCCCTCTGTCGGCTCCTCCCCCCCCCCCCCCCACTTCATTTTTCCTCTTCTCCCCCCCTTCTCTCCCTCATCCGTCCAGGTCCACCCCCATCTGCCCTTGGCTGTGGTGTGTCATCTTCGTGCCAACTTTTTAGTGCAGTGTTTTAACTGAGTGTTAAGTGTTGTGCGTCTTTTCCGAGGTGTTGCGAATGGAAATCACACTGTCGCTGGGTGTGGTTTTTTGTATCCCTTGCGAACAGAAACCAGACTGTAGCCGTATTTTTTTAATTGTCTTTCTACTGTTTTACCTGTCTGCTTCCTGTGTATTTTATTAGCATCGACAACCCTTTGTTTTATTTTTTAACTTCCACAACTTTCTGCCATTTTACAATTTAAGTCACCGTTTTTATCGCCGGCTTTTATTGTTCGTTATCTTCTTCTTATGTTTTAAAAATTCTGTAGGCTGAAGAGCAGCGTACTAAGCTGCTGCCAGCCCGCTCCCATTGGGGAGAATCGAAACTCAATGAAGGAAAGAATTCTCTCCTAGGTTGTAGATTCCGTCATGTAAAATGAGGAACCAATGTTTCTGTCACTTTCGCAAGTGGTCTTTATTACGTTCTGTAATAATAATGGGAAAATGGAACTATCATATACAGAGTTTAATATTGCCACTGTAACACCTTAAAAGGGATCTCAGCAGAAATTTTCGTTGGAAATCGGAAGCGTGGATGAACGGAGCTGAAGTTATTCTTTCATTTAATGTTACGTGGAATATAATTGATTCGCATCAGTAAATGATGAGAAACTGCTGCTCAGACGTTTTTGTCCTCCCGCAATGTCCGGTGACGGTTAGTACGTTGTGTGTCTTCTGCGAAAGTGTTTGTGGCTGCGCGTGATGCGACAGCTCCTAGGGCGCATACTGCCTGTGCGCTAGCCAGCTGCTGTCATTCAACACTATGAAAGCGAGTATATCATTTCCACTGTTTATCATGGAGAACCCCTGGACTACGTCGATTGCCTCTCGTGTCTTCTTTTTGAAATTAATCGGTTACCTAACTAGCACATGAACCTTGTCGAAATATATATGTCAACGGCATTCGTTATGTTGTTCGAACCGTACTCTTACACCCTTCCTTTCTATGTCAGAACATCCGTCTGGTGTAAAGTAATCTGCCCTTACAATTGCCCTCATAAACGCCTGGCGCGTGCAGGGAATTGACAGCATACTTACTGGACTCCAGAAGGTCTCTTAAGTTTTTACCGCTCCCGTAGATCGGTTTAATTTGCACACGGCGAAGAATTTTCTTGCACCCACGTAATATAGCAGCAGAGCGTTGCGTAGATGTTCCATCTCCTCGTTCTTTCTGTACGTGGTTTCGTTGACGGTTTCTCCGTTTTGACCAGTAATGCTGGGCTGTAGGTAGCTGTGCAATTCGTTCAACATATTGTACGAATTACTTTGGCTGCAGCTCTCGTGGTTACAAACTTCGATGAAGAAGTGATCCTGCTAGTTAAGAGCAGAATTTCAGTGTCAGAAATCAAAATTGGTAAATATATACAAATAATATTAAGTGATTTTTGAGTTATTGGCAGTGTGAGTGCATTTATCAGTATAATTTTGGGCCCCGTCTGACCTGGATGGATGCAACGACTTGATTGGGAAGGGTGTCGAGAAGTCGACGTATGCTCTCCGGAGACATTTTGGCTCAAGTCTCCTGCAACTGGTATTTGATATACTGGGTACTGGGCACTAGGACTGACTTCACATTCGAACTGGTCCCACTCATGTTCTATCAGGGACAGATCTGTCGATGTTCTTTATCACAGGGGCACCTTAACATCAAGCAGACAGTTCGTAGAGCCGCATGCTATCTGTGGACGGGGATTGTCAAGAAGAAAAATGGTACCACGATAATGTTGCATGAGAGGTAACACAAGAGGGCAGGATGCCTGTGACTTACCGTTGTACTTACTTCTTGTAGCGATATTTTTCCGTCACTGTAAATTAAAAATACCACGCGACCTTGGCTGCTGAAGAGTTTCCGATTCATGAATTATTTACGTTAACTTTGGTAATAAATTAAAACACATATAGGAAATTAGTGATTTCCTACGTCTGCACGTTAGTGTAGTGTCAACAATTTTGCTACGCTAGAATGTTATACACTGACATTACCGGTACATAATTCGAATGTGGATACAAAGACATCTAAGCAATAACTCGATAAAAGTGAACACTGCAATACTGCGAAACATGTTTGTGGCTGATTCCTCAACGTAATTAGAATAATTTTCGTGATTAGCACTAAAGACGTACGACTCCCGTCCATGTTCAGTGACTCCTCTTACATTCCTTGTACGTTATCTTCTGTGTAAGATTCCGGAACACCTCACTGCACTTATGTCCAGCTTGATGAAATACGGACTTTCCAGACAATGACTGCAGACGTTCCACGAACGTCTTCCTTTTGCGACCAGTGGTGAACAGGACGGTCCCGGAAATTCCTCTCACAGAGTTCTCCTCGGATTCGTTATTACCCCGCACTTCCCTACTGTCTTCCTCGCTTCTCGCTCTCCGGTTTAAATTACTGAATAGTTCTGCAAGTCTTGTATGTAACGCCGCGCTGCTATTGTCTCCTACGAGGTACCTACTGGAGCTCACACTGCACCAGCAGTGCTTTGTTGTCCTTATTTACATCTTAATTTTTTCATCCGGATTCCAGTCATAATGCTGTTGAACTACGAAATCCTCAGAAACGACCTTTATGTCACATTTATTTGATAGGCTCTGTCTGTGGCTATGGCAGTTCGATATGAGTTAGTATTTCCTCAGAAAATTATCGAAGAAGGTACAGCGCGGAATTTCATTTCATTTTAAACTGTATGTGTACTACCTTAGGGACAATTCACTACGTATGTATTACATTTTGTTTGCCTCTTCATTCTGTTTCTTCTATCAACTGTTTATATTTATACCTAGTTCACGATGTACCATTGACTCACTCACTGTTTCCGTAGCCTGTCTGTCTTTTCTTGGCTTCTTGCGTTTCGTACCCTTATTTATTCTTTAATAAACTTCCCTTGAGCACCGTTTTATTCATATTTGATTCTGTGTATCCAGCCGGGCCAAATATCTCACGAAATAAGCGTCAACCGAAAAAACTACAAAGAACGAAACTCGTCTAGCTTGAAGGGGGAAATCAGATGGCGCTATGGTTGGCCCGGTAGATGGCGCTGCTGTAGGTCAAACGGATATCGACTGCAATTTTTTAAATAGGAACCTCCATTTTTTATTACTTATTCGTGTAATACGTAAAGAAATATGAATGTTTCGGTTGAACCACTTTTTTCGCTTTGTGATAGATGGCGCTGTAATAGTAAAAACATATGGCTCACAATTTTAGACGAACAGATGGTAACAGGTAGGTTTTTTAAATTGAAATACAGAACGTAGGTACGTTTGAACATTTTACTTCTGTTGTTTCTATGTGATACATGTACCTTTGTGAACTTATCATTTCTGAGAACGCATGCTGTAACAGCGTGCTAACCTGTAAATACCACATTAATGCAATAAATGCTCAAAATGATGTCCGTCAACCTCAATGCATTTGGCAATACATGTAACGACATTCCTTTCAACAGCGAGTAGTTCGCCTTCCGTGATGTTCGCACTTGCATTGACAATGCGCTGACGCATGTTGTCAGGCATTGTCGGTGGATCACGATAGCAAATATCCTTCAATATTTCCCCACAGAGAGAAATCCGGGGACGTCACATCCGGTGAACGTGCGGGCCGTGGTATGGTGCTTCGACGACCAATCCACCTGTCATGAAATATGCTATTCAATACCGCTTCAACCGCACGTGAGCTATGTGCCGGACATCCATCATGTTGGAAGTACATCGCCATTCTGTCATGCAGTGAAACGTCTTGTAGTAACATCGATAGAACATTACATAGGAAATCAGCATACATTGCAGCATTTAGATTGCCATCGATAAAATGGGGGCCAATTATCCTTCCTCTCATAATGCCGCGCCGGCCGGTGTGGCCGAGCGGTTCTAGGCGTTTCAGTCTGGAACCGCGCGACCGCTACGGTCGCAGGTTCAAATCCTGCCTCAGCATGGATGTGTGTGATGTCCTTAGGTTAGTTAGGTTTAAGTAGTTCTAAGTTCTAGGGGACTGATGACCTCAGATATTAAGTCCCATAGTGCTCAGAGCCATTTGAACCATTTGAACCATAATGCCGCACCTTACAGTAACGTGCCAAAGTCGCTAATGTTCCACTTGTCGCAGCCATAGTGGATTTTCCGTTGCCCAATAGTGCATATTATGTCGGTTTGCGTTACCGCTGTTGATGAATGACGCTTCGTCGTTAAATAGAACGAGTGGAAAAAATCTGTCATCTTCCCGGATTTCTCTTGTGCCCAGTGACAGAACTGTACACGACGTTCAAAGTCGTCGCCATGCAATTCTTGGTGCGTAGAAATATGGTACGGGTGCAATCGATGTTGATGTATCATTCTCAACACGGGCGTTTTTGAGATTCCCGATTCTCACTTAATTTGTCTGCTGCTTATGTGCGGATTAGCTGCGACAGCAGCTAAAACACCTACTTGGTCATCATCATTTGTTACAGGTCGTGGTTGACGGTTCACATGTAGCTGAACACTTCCTGTTTCCTTAAATAACGTAACTATCCGGCGAACGGTCCGGGCACTTGGATGATGTCGTCCGGGATACCGAGCAGCATACATAGCTCATGCCCGTTGGGCATTTTTGCGCAATTAGCAAACGGTCCATTTTAACACGGGTAATGTATCACGAAGCAAATACCGTCTACACTGTTGAAATGTTACGTGATACCACGTACTTATACGTTTGTGAGTATTTCAGCGTCATCTATCACAAAGCTAAAGAAGTGGTCCAACTAAAACATTCAGATTTCTTTACGTACTACACGAATACGTAATAAAAAATGAGGGTTCCGATTTAAACAAGACGCAAATTAGGTTGAAGAAAAAATCTCTTGGTATTGATTTCCGTGTGTTATACAATTTCATCTTGAGAGCAGATGTTGCAAGATTTACTGAAGAGTTTTCTATACCGCTGAGGAAGAAATGAAAACATACTGAACAGGTCTTTCTGTTTTGTAACTGACAGATAAGGCTGCTCTTTCAGATGACATACGGAATGGCACATATCATCCGTCATTTTTATTCCTCTTTTGAATACACTGACATTTTTCCATTATTCTGTTTCGGAGTAAACATTTTTAATAGTTATTTGAGATGGCTGATTCTGAGGCTGGTGATACTGCATTTGGAGATCTCACACGACTGCACCCTTAAAATCAAATAAATCACTCGTATGGATTCATAGCTTTAGCTGACTCAACTATCTTATGTAAATCTGAAGGAGCAAATGCCTTACTTGCCTTTCTTGTTTTCTCTATAAATGCGAAATCTCTGTCGCAGCTCAGACAGCTGTGTCCACTTACCAAAAACTTGTGTGCTTTATCTCCATAACATCCCACGCTAAACGGAAGAGTCCTCAACAAATAGCACTGGGAACTCCGCGGGGAAGCACTGCTTGGCACAAATGACACGTGCCATCTAGTAATGAATGTCTGAAATATGTTCTCCACGATATGATACGTGTAACAAATCAAGGGACATGCCACAGAGTACCGAGAACACAACAGCACCGAAAATGCGTTTTTTAATACATGTCTGATAATCTAATTCTACAATCATTGATAAATCTTAGGTGTACTTACCGTGAAAACAAGAGTATCGTCACAAAAGACGGCAAGAGTCATTCCAGGGGATTAGCACTAGGTGCAATGTGGAAGATAAAATAAAAATAATAAAGAACGAAACCAAAAATATTTAACATAGTTCTTGATGCAATACGGATCATTGGCCAAGTGAAATAATTTGGAATACCGAAAATGAGTTTACTATGTTTAACCTTCGAGGTCTGTAGTAGCACTGAAACATAACTCTAACGACGTTTTCAAAATAAGATGTTAGGTCAATACAGAAGGTGCCGTTGAGAAGCCTGTCTACGGGGCACCAAGAGCACCACATTGTCGGAACAGATCCTGCTACACACAAATGATACATAGAAGATGTGTATGACGTCGAGGATGTGTGTACACAACGCGAAGATTACAGAATGCAATTTCAATGTCCATGGCAATATTTTTTTGCACTGGCGTCCTTAACACTAGAGGTACCGGACTTTGCCCTATCCCTGGTAGTATCATGTGGGTAATTTTTGACACACAGTAGGAAACCAGCCTTTAATTCGTATTTGAATGATGCTGTGAGTGTTGCCATATTGGAAACACGTTCTGGAAGACTAAAGCGTAACCAAAGGATAATCTGGTCTCTAACATTAATAGTACACTGTCAAACATAAATTTTCAGAAATATTTTTTAAATTTTTACAGAAGAAAATCCACAGTCTTTCATCAATCATCATTAAAATAAATATTTAAAGTAATGTTTCTCTTTGTAAAAAGATTGAAACAGAGTTAAAATATATGTGTATGTGAGTACTAACAGTATTTTTACTTTTACAGGCAAATAAGGTAAGTACCGATATTTGTGAAAGATGCTAAAACGCAGCAGGTGACTAAAACACTTTGTGTGTTTTCCTGCTTATTGCAGTCAAGGAGCTAAAACATGAAACAAAAAACTTCAGTCTATAAATGTAAATATTTGGAAATATTTAGCAACAAAGAGTTGACAGAATTGTCTAACCAGAAATAGGCTCGCAGTTCAGACACTCGACAAGAGTTTATGCTTCGCAGCTTTTGCACACATAGTTGTTGTACTTGAATCATACGTTTCATGTTTTATTTCCTTTTTGATATTTGTAAGAAATCCATATTTGACAACGCATTCTATTTCTGTGTAAGCAACGAGTGTCTGCAAGGTGAGATTGGCTCCTCCCTGCAGTTTGTGAGGAGCTGCAAGCTCATCTGCTACTCTGATGATAAAGCCTCGTCGGCCAGGGTGGCCGAGCGGTTCTAGGCTCTACAGTCTGGAACCGCGCGACCGCTACGGTCGCAGGTTCGAATCCTGCCTCGGGCATGGATGTGTGTGATGTCCTTAGGTTAGTTAGGTTTAAGTAGTTCTAAGTTCTAGAGGACTGATGACCTCAGATGTTAAGTCCCATAGTGCTCAGAGCTATTTGAACCATTTTGATACTCGGCGTGAAATCTTGTTGTAGGTGAGTAACTTAAAAACTGTGTGAGCATTGATCATGACAAGGTCATGAATAATGTAAAAGACTTCCAGAGGCCATCGGTAGGCGCTTCGTCGGGTACCGTAGTGTTTAGCCATTTGGTCAACTCCATTCTTAGTTTCGTTGTAAAACTTCACAATTTGTGTAAGTTTCTTCTCAATATTCTCATTCACCCGGTAATTAACATCCATGTTATTCAGAATAAGGACTTTTTTTCTTTTTCTCTTGGTATACTGTGAGAGCCTGACTTGTACTACTTCGCACAGGAGGGACCTCTTTGAGTGATCTTCGAAGAGTGCCAATTAAACTTGTTCCTTTTAGTTTCAGCTCATCCGCCTGTTTCTGGACGGTGAAGAAGTTGTCAGTCGTGATGTTACGACCACAGTTGGGGGATTCATGACCACATCAAGACCCTTGCGCGGATCACAAGTTTCGTGATTGCCACAGAAAGGGCATTCGTTCAAGAAGTAGCACATGCCAGTATCACACAGAATCCAGTATTTTGCTCTATACTTGCAGGTTCACTTAGCATGTACTGTATGAATGAATGGGCAGCTGCACTTGCAAGGATACAGTTGCTCGTCGACAGTCATTGCTTGTAGGAGGCAATGCAATTGTTAGTAAATAGGTTCCACATTTCTAAAGCAAGGCAAAATTTATGTTTCTTTGTGTCGTCTTCTTGGTGATATAGAATCAAAATGACTGCAAATCTGTTCCCTGACATTGTGCTTTGAAAGAAAAGAAGACCCCACTTATTGGTCCATGTCTTTGTACGAAATTCACCGAACGCCATCTGCTTCACAGACGCAGTTAAAATGGTTCAAATGGCTCTGAGCACTGTGGGACTTAACATCTGAAGTCATCAGTCCCCTAGAACTTAAAACCACTTAAACCTAACTAACCTAACGACATCGAACACATCCATGCCCGAGGCAGAATTCACACCTGCGACCGAAGCGGTCGCGAGGTTCCAGACTGAAGCGCCTAGAACCGCTCGGCCACAACGGCCGGCCAACCGTAGTTAGTCGTTGGTATTCTGAACATTCCATTTTACACGCCCCAGTTATTTTATTTTTGAATACTTCCTTTGGTAATGAATGGAACCTGTTCCTCCTCTGCTGCTGGCTGTAAGTGCTCTCTAGGGTTCCGTACATCAATCGGTAAAAACGTAACCATTATAGGATCACATTGTCTGTCTGTCGGTGAGATCTCATTTTCGTAGAAACATGTAGAGGTATTAAGTTGAAATTTATCACAAATACTACGGTTTACAGTTCCTTGGCGGTGCAAAACAATTAAGCTTCTAACTCAATGCAATCAAAACATTCGTCTATTAGTGCCACATAATTTCGATACTCGCAAACTCACTCATCGAAATCTTCGGATGAGGTTTGAACTTTTTTTTAAGTTGCTCTCATCAATCCAGAACATATGCTTTCAGTTTTCGTCGAGCGATTAACTATGTAACGTCCTTATATTTCTTATTCCAAAGTGATGTGGATGTCTTCCTCACAGAATACTCTCCCTACGCTGCATACATAGAGGCATAAAACGTGAAGCACAATCATGTAAGCTGTTGTTGCGGTCGTGCTGTTCTTAAGTCTCAGTAATGTAATTTTGCGTTTGTGTTTTACAGTAGAAGTGTACACATAAACGTGACGCCTACTGCAATTACATCAATATGAACATCTCTATACCACAGCGCGGACCCGCTTTTGGCATCCAAACATCCAAAATCTATGTGGGGATCGAGTACATAAAAATAAGGTAGAAAAGCTTCTTGTTTGTTTGAAAAATTTAGAAATCTCTGAAAAAGAGAGATATCCTATGTCTATCTCAGCATGACGTAATCACAGGTTTAGATAAGTTTAACGTAAAAGATTACACACTGGCATCTTGCTGATGTAGATCTAATACGGGAAAAAGAGCAATTTTTAGTAATTAACACAGAACCCAAGATCAAAGACAATGAGACAAGTAGATTTTGTAGCGAACAGGAGCTGTACTTGTGTATTAATACTGAATAATTTAATTGATACTGCATATAGATTACCAACGAGAGATTTTTGAATTGTTTGTGACGAATTTGGATTCCTTATTATGACATCTGTCAAACAGCAGCATGCAGTTAACAGTCTCTGGTGTTTTGTATGTAGTTTTTCTACTGATTTCTGTTAGTAAAAATTATCTGGAAATCTTATTTGAATCCTGCTAGTTGATGCCAGTAATTAACTGTCCAGCACAGGTGGATAAAGACAGTAGGACCCGAATTGATAAAGTTTTCTTTGATGAACCTTAAAGCAGGGGAATAACTGTACCCAGTAACAAATGCTGTCTCTGGTTTCGATGCATAGTTAGTTAGAATAAATAAGACAGTGCTTACAGTATTGATACTCCTAAATGAAAATCAATTAGAATAATTAATGACTCCCGAACAAATGTTTTTAACTATAGTTTCCAAGAGATATCTGGAATGAAATTTATAATGAATCAAATACCAACACAAAATGTAATCTATTCCATGATTTATTCGTATTATTATTTGAAAATAGGAAGTGTGTGGTATCGTACTGTGCTGCTGGAATTGCCCAATGGACATGAATGGATGCAGGTGATGTACGTGTCACCTGTCAGAGTCGTAGCTAGACGTTAGCAGGGGTCCCACATCACTCCACCTGCACACGTCCCACACCATTACAGAGCCTCCACCATTTTGAACAGTGCCCTGCTGACATGCAGAGTCCATGGATTCATGAGGTTGTCTCCAAACCCGGACACGTCCATCCGCTCGATACAATTTGAAACGAGACTCGTCCGACCAGTCAAGAGGCTTCCAGTGATCAACAGTCCAATGTCGGTGTCGACGCGCCCAGGCGAGGCGTAAAGCTTTGTGTTGTGCTGTCATCAAGGGTACACGAGAGGGCCTCTGGCTACCAAAGCCCATACCGATGAGGTTTCATTGAATGGTTCGCACGTCGACACTTGCTGACGGCCCAGCATTGACATACGCAGCAATTTGTGGAAGGGTTGCACTCTAACGTTGAACGATTCTCTTTAGTCGTCGTTGGTGCCGTTCTTGTAGAATCTTTTTCCGGCCGCAGCGATGTTGGAGACGGTACACTCGTGAAATTGTCGTACGGGAAAATCTCCACTTCATCGCTCCCTCGAGATGCTGTGTCCTATCGCTCACGCACTGACTATAACACCAAGTTCAGACTCACTTAAATCTTGAAAACCTGCCGTTGTAGCAGCACTAACCGATCTAACAACTGCGCTAGACATTTGTTGTCTTACATAGGCGTTTCCGAGCGCTGTGCTGCATTCTGCCTGTTTGCATATCTCTGTATTTGAATACGCTTACCAGTTTATTTGGCGCTTCAGTGTAGCTTGTTATTAAAATAATATTTGTAAGCGTGAAAACCTAATTAAGTAAACCAGCATCAGGTGTTTTCTTAACCTTTCGAAAATCCACGAAAATTCTGTAAAGTTGCTTCAGCGCATTTTAAAGATGAAATTCGTACTCGCGAAATAAAGAGAGTCTTAACTGTTAATCAATCTCAAAGTTAGCTCGAGAACAGTTTTTAAAGTTAAAACTAAGCCGCCTAACCCGAAATTATTCAGCGTTTTCATTCCGAGAATGTTTCAAAGCCTCTGAGACCATCATATGCAAAATATTTAGTCCCAACCAAACAGTTCGCCTAACGCTAATTTTCCTAAGTCTACATAAGTTAAAATATTTCAGAGGTCTCGCGATCGTCACACATGAAAATTTTACAAGTCCATGACGGAATACCTTGAAAATATTTCTGTTACACACACGACTGAACGTCCAGCCACACATACACCCTATCTGTTCATTAACTTCTCTCCAATTGACCACCGAATACCAAGATTCCCAGCAGATACGGCCGCCGTTGCTCATAGCCTCGCACTTCCGACTTCCAAAGCATGCACTACAAATTTAATTTTGTATACACATATTACATATTATTTCGGTGCATATTTTATCAGCTTTTCAAGGCTATTCGTGTTTTTCGTGTAATTTTAATGGTTTTGTTACAAATAGTTTTTTTGTTCATGCTGTTGTTGTGGTCTTCAGTCCAGAGACTGGTTTGATGCAGTTCTCCATGCTACTCTATCCTGTGCAAGGTTCTTCATCTCCCAGTACCTACTGCAACATACATCCTTCTGAATCTGTTTAGTGTATTCATCTCTTGGTCTCCCTCCGCGGTTTTTACCCTCCACGCTGCCCTCTAATACTAAATTGGTGATCCCTTGATGCCTCAGAATATGCCCTACCAACCGATCCCTTCTTCTAGTCAAGTTGTGCCACAAATTTCTCTTCTCTCCAATTCTATTCAATACCTCCTCATTGGTTATGTGATCTACCCATCTAATCTTCAGCATTCATCTGTAGCACCACATTTCGAAAGCTTCTATTCTCTTCTTGTCTAAACTATTTATCGTCCATGTTTCACTACCATACATGGCTACACTCCATACATATGGCTACACTCCATTCATATGGACGTTATATTCCATTGTTATATGATTAATAAATTTTAAACGAGTAAACTAATAAAGTCATAGGCTTCTAATTACATCTATTTACTAATCCTGTCATTTCCTTCACTATTTCATGTTTTATTACGAGAGAATTCACTTCATCGTGTACAGGCCATTCTGGCCTGTAATTTGAAATAATGATATTCACAAAACAGTCTACCGAAACAGTTCGATAGTACTCATAGAGACCTGAAGCGCATCATTGAGTTATTAAAGTTTAAAGATTGGTTTGTATCTTAAACATTTAACATTAAATAAGTTGAAAAATACGAGGCTAATCCGGAAAATAAGGTTACAAGAATTTTTTGAAGTACAAAAAATTAATTTAGTTTAATAAAATTTACGTGCATTGTATTATTTTTCCAGATAATCGTCATTTAGCTCAATACATTTTTACGAGTTTTTTTAATTTCTGTGCCATAGACGTCTCCCACCGCATTTTCAGACAGTTCTTTGATTTTCACCTTTCGTCTTCGGGAAAGTGTTTTCCACGAAGGTGTTCCTTCAACTTAGTGAAGAGATGATAGCGCTAGGCGCTAGGTGCGAGATCTGGACTGTGAGAGAAATGGCTTAAAATTTCCAACCAAACGAAGTCAACAACTCTTGTGTTGTATTAGGGGTATGCGGACGCGCATATCATGAAGGAGACAGACTCCCGTTCTCAGCATCCCGCGACATTTGTTTTGTACGGCTCTGTGAAGTTTCTTCATGGTCTCACAACATCTTGCAACATTTATTGTTTCGCCTCTTTCCAAAAAATCAACGAGCATAACCCCTTTTCTATCGCAAAACACTGACACCATGATTTTACTTGCTGTTTGCTGAGTTTTGAATGTTTCGCCTGAAGGAGAATGAGTATGGCGCCTCTGCATTGATTGTCGTTTGCTCTCTGGAGTATGGCGATAACCCCATGTTTCATCTCCGGTCACTACAGAGTTGGGAAAAGCCTCACTTTTAGCCTCAAAACGGTCAAGAAATTCGCCAGTGGCACTGACTCTGTTCATTTCTTGTGCTTCGGTAAGCATCTTCGGCACCCATCGTACACACAAATTGCCATAGTTCGCTTGATCACTTACGATTTCATGAACAACAGTTAGTGAAATGTTTGAACGAATTGCATGCTGGTCGTCAATTGTCGAATGGTGATCAGAGAGAAGATGTTCTTCAGTTTTGTGTACTACATCATCAGTCACAACAGACGGCCTTCCGCTTGTGACTTCATCGTGAATTTCCGTCCTTCCACAATTGAAATTTCGTACCCATTTCGTCACGTGCTGCCTCGACATTACGTCCTCTCCATAAACTGAAACAATTTCGCGATGAATCGCAACGGCATTCATGCCCTTAGCATTTAGGTAGCGAATTACAGGGAGCACTTCGCAGTTGGCGGGAGCCGGAATGAGAACGCTCGTTTCTAATAGTCACGACAACACTAATCGACAAGCTACTGATTGTTGGGAACGCTCATTCCTCTCGCTGGCTTCCCGCTACAAGGCACTGGTACCAACTTCCTCACGGACATGCCACGTTAAAGCTACATGTCTTGTAACCTTAGTTTCCGGATAACTCTCGTAAATCTCATAGCCAGGCTGCGTGGATAGTCGTGCTCTCATCAAATTTTTGTCTTTAAAACCTTGTGACTGGCTTCTGTGTCATTGGATTGGTTCAGTTTTTATTTAGCATTCCCCTTATTTTATATTTTCTGTATTCTGTCAATTCGGCCATCGTGGCTACGCTCACCAGCCCATTCAAACGGTTGAGTTTTTCCCAGTAAACAACGTATATCTCCAGATAGCTTACATGGATTACTGATTTCTTATACTTTGAGCTGTGCCAATCATCCCACGTCAAAGGCGCCGCCGTCTACTGGCAGAGCTGCAAAGGTTCTCCGGCTCGGCATGGTCCCCTTAGTTGTCTAAAACTCTCTTTTGATAGCGATAAAATTCGCTAATTGAAATGCTAGCTTTACATCAGGACATGCACACACGGCCGCGTCTGTTTATACAGTTCCTCATAGCCATTTCCAAATGGTTCAAATGGCTCTGAGCACTGTGGGACTCAACTGCTGTGGTCATAAGTCCCCTAGAACTTAGAACTACTTAAACCTAACTATCCTAAGGACATCACACACGTCCATGCCCGAGGCAGGATTCGAACCTGCGACCGTCGCGGTCGTGCGGTTCCAGACTGTAGCGCCTTTAACCGCTCGACCACTTCGGCCGGCGTGCCATTTCCAAGATCGACCTACAGTCATTGAGGAAATTACCTAACTGAGCCGTCCTATAGGTACTAACGATTCCTGTATGTGTCGAGGTATGTCGTTGGACCGGCTGTCGGTTGTTTAGCACGCTGGCTTCGCGCCAGGGGACACTTATGTGCGAGTCGGGTGTATAATGTGTGCATACGCGCTCTGTATTGGGGTAATGTTTGCTTGCCTTCGCTGCCGGAAGTGGCTTCTGGTGCACAGAACGCAGTTTTTGGTGAGCCGTGGTGAGCATTCTGGTTCCGCATTACGACCGAGAGATTGGATTACCGAGATGGTTCGCTTGTTGGAGTGCAGCGGACGTGCTCATCACAGGTGTGGTTACTGCCCCTTGGTAGAAGCCTTTGCTTGCTGTTTGTACTGGAAGGAGTATGCAGTTGTGAAGCTGAGACTGTAATTACTTTGTCAGCTCTAAGGATTGAATTGTTATCTCTTGGGCCAGCATTGTTTCTGCAGGAATTTATGTGCTTTACTTGGTGAGCATCTGAATTATCATTATTCTGTGTATGAGGGTTTTTCAGCCCCGTGGTGTACTATAACGTGCCTCCATCCTGGTTCTCAGTAGATTGCACTGTTATTAGAAGCCTTCACACCTTGGGTGGGCATTGTGGCTATATTCAAATAATTTGAAGTACTTATTTCTTGCTTAGCCAATTTCTGTGTGATCACGGCAGTGGGTTTGTTTATGAACTGTTTAACTACTGTCACGTGGTTATTTATAGGCTACTACCCGAATAAGCTAACAACTTCGTAAGTTACGTTCTGAGATCAGCGTAAATGCAGTCAAGCTGAGATGATTGGAGCTGTAAATCGAGTGGCAGGTAGTTGTAATTTATTTTGCCGTTTGAAGGCGATTATTTTGTTGTATGTCCTGTTAATTTATCGTTGTCCATTTTCTGTTTTCTAAAATTTTTATGTTCTTTAACTCAAATTTTAAGAAAATTGGAATAGCTTTTCTTACTTTTGATTTAATATTCAAGTTTCATTCGCCTCTAGCTAAAATTATGTTCTTAATTGTTCTTTGGTGAGGTTCTGTCAAAAGGTACTAAATGGGCTTCTACATTATTGCTTATTTATGATAAATAAAGCGATGTTGAAACTATATTTATATTTAAACTATGTCCAGTGCCTTATCGCTCCATCATCGAGTTCCCTACCGTTTCACTAACATTACAAAAAAGTCTAAGACAAAGTTCAGAGTCCTGCGACTGAATAATCAAGATTGCGCCTTCCATACCACCAGTAGCAAAAACACAGAAAAACAAGAGAGGCCCAACCTGCTAGAAGCTCTGCTGGATGCTGCACAGGGAACCATCATCCAACAAAGGCAAGCATCTGTAGTCGACAGTAATTTGCAATCAGACTATCAGACAGGAAAGGTGCAGAGCCTGGACCAAGTGGAGCTAGTGTATGGATGAGCCCAACTACCAACCTTCCTTAAAGTGAAGGAAAATTACTGCGAATACTATCCACAATACCAAGAGGTAGTACACCAGCCCCCTGATACAACAGGCAGAGGAGGACTTCAAGAAAAACTCAAGGCGATTAAAAAAGCAGACCACGTCGTACAACCCCCTACTCTTCAGCTTTGTGGCTCTGATGGGCAGTTTCAGTTAAACAATAATGACTGCACCAATAACCTTGAAAGGTGTATTCAAAAGCTCGTCAATGTACATGAACCTAAGGAGGGACTCCCTTGAGACCCCTTCTAAGAATTCAGACTGTACAGAACCAACTAGGGAAGAAATAGAGGCGATTATCAAGAGCCTCAAGAACTACGCATGGAGATGGCACAGTTGTGGTGATGTGGAATTACGCAGATGAAAATTATGCAGAGAGCACCCATCAGATTACAATCTTGATAACAGAGACCCTACCAGAAGGGTAGTAAGACCGACTTCAACAACTGCAGAGACATTTCTCTGATGGCCTACAAGATTTCCTCTATATCTCAGCTGACTAGAGTCTCCAACGAAATTGACACCAAACTAGGGCAATATCGAACTAGCTATCGTGCTAGTTGATCTTGAAAACGGAAATTACAAAACCTCAAGACCGTCCTTACATACCAGCGTAGCGGTGGACATCCCTCGCTAGCCACACTATGAACTTCCAAAAGGCATTAGACCCAATAGACAGGCAGACCCTGAAGTCCACCCTACAAGAACTGGACCTAGATGAGAAGACCACTAGGCTAGTCCAGGCCACTCTGAGGAACATCGCCACCAAAGTCAGATTTAGAGTTAAGCTCTCTGAGAGTTTCACAGTTCAAACGGAAATTAGATAAGGCGATGGCCTCTCGTCCAGGCTCTTCAACTGTCTACTGGAGAAGATTAACAGGGAATGGACTAGCACACTACAATAGGGAAATAGAATGAACATTAGAGACATAAAAGTTAACCTCGTTGTAACCTGACTAGCCTCTACAGATGAACTGCTCTTGTTAGCTAACAATTACAGAGCATCTAGCGCAGCAGGTAAGACTGGTTTCAACTTAAGTACACAGAAAAATGAGTTATATACTGACATAAAGGCTGCCTCATCTGGAATTCCACTAGAAGTCACCACCATGTGTAAAGGCCTTGCCGTCAAGTATTTAGAAGAGTGGTTTTGAGCAAATGAAAATGGCGATAGATAGCACATGTGCCAAGTCGATGAGGATCCATCACTGATGCAAGAGCAGTTACATCTCCAAGAACTATAAACTCAAACATTACGATTCAGTAATAAGGTCCTCCCTACTGTACGTCTCTGAAGTCCTCTTGATGAACAAAAAAGATACACTCAGCAATCTAGAATTCAAGGAACAGAAAACCCTAAGAATAATACTAGGGCAAATAACAGAAGAGGATGGCATCTAAAGGATCAGATACAACACTGAGCTCTACCAATTCCAAGAATATATAATTGCATCTACAAGGACACTACATGAATCCGTACTGTAGTGCCACCACCGTTTAAGATGGGAAAAGGTTAGCTTCAGTGTAATATTTTTCAGTGGACAAGTTACAGCCAGACACCAGCCTGTTGACAGTAAGTTACGCTACCAGCGGTTGCGACGTAGAATGGTCACAGGGCCAGACCCACTGAAAAGAGTAAATGCAGCAGTTTGCATGGCACAAGTTACAGTCAGAAGGGGCCCACTAGCCCAACCCAGGTGTTATGAGTACATGACTCAGAGCAACACGTTAGCAAATCAGAGGTGCACAGCCGCATATAAGTAGGCGCTGGTTCACTAACAAGGCATTCAAGTGTGACAGCTCTCATGAACAACAGGGCGTGTAACACCACCGGCTACTGTAGCGACCCTTTTTTCTATCCCGACTCCCGTATCTTGCATGAAAGTAGAAATGTTAATTTATCTATACATTGACTGGTATTGAGGGGTTTTGTTTTATCCTGGCTAATTCTTAAATTAACCCCAGTGAGTCACTACACGTATTGTCTTCCCAGTTCTGAAGGAAAAAGCCATAAGTAAATTAATACTAGTGTTTTCAATAGATTCTCGTTCACTTGTTTCAGGTACTAGTCTGCAGTTTATTCTTGGTGAAAATCACGTAACCTAATTATTTATGAACCTAAATCAAAGTAAAGTTCTAGACGAATAGTCAGTTTCAAATTAACACGTTATTTTATTTAACAATAATTATTAATAAATCAGTTCATTCACACGATGGCATTCAAAGGGGTTCTTTGAATAAGTATCAAATCTGGAATCCCTTCAATATCAGGGATACTAAACAATGTTCTGTAACTTTCGATAAAAAGATTGTTCCCGTTTAATATCCATAAACTGTCACGAACTATGATTACTAGTCGCGTGAAGTAAAGCTTTCCCACTATCACAATACAAAGTCTGAGTCTGTCCAAAAATCGTTAATTCCGTAAAATATTTAAATCTTCACACGAAGTGACGTTAAAGTCAGAGAGATTATTGATCACCTCTCCGTTCCTCTAATATGACAAAAGTTCTAAGTCTGATCTGAAATTAATGCTTCCCAAAAAACAATCTCGTCGCGATTTATTCTTGCGCCCTGTTTTAATAAAGCTCCTATTGTTGCTTCCTAAAGCTGTACGTCCTAACTGACTTCGAACAGACTCGAGACTGGAGTATCATAATAGCATTGTATGTCTATTTATACTTTAGTAAACGCTATCTTTGGTGTTCAAGACCTATGTTCTGTGACTGTAATATTGATTTTCTCATATATAAGAATAACTAATAATTTAACCATTTCTATCGTTTTCCCCCCCTCCCATGCTTCCAAAATTTATAATTAAAATTCTTTTCTTTTTCTATTATTTTTCTACTATAGATTTCCCTCTATTTGTCTCTTATTTCTGTTTCGTAAATTACTACTTGTGGAGGGGCTTGGGACATTTTCTGAATTTATATTTCGAGGACATGGGAGCTAATTTGGGAGCTATTTTGGTTTATTAACACCGAGAGGCGTTGTAGGTGCTACACTACACACATCAGCAGATGGGGCACCCGCGATCCAGTCCACGGCAGGCCGCTGGTTCGACCCTCTGAGGACAGTGCAGGGTCCTCAGCCAGCCAGCGGCGAGCCATGTCACGGCTCACTACTGCGGGCAGTATTGTTGGCCCCCAACACACACTGGAATCATCCCGAGGTGAAGGCCACAGATTCAGATGCCGGAGCGCAGGCGCTTGTTGTCGCCACGATCTTAGCCATGCCGGCGAGGAAGAAAGCCATGGGCCACCTTGCAGCTCCCAGCAGGCAGCGCTGAGGCGGCAGGGATGGAGACCGCTGAGTCGACTGCCGGTGCATCCTGACATCGTCACAACTCCGCGGCTGTAGGAGGCCGACACACAGCAGTGCACTGCACGGGTCACTGAGACAGCCATTCCGTGCCAAGCCGTTTCGCAGACAGCGAAGTGGTGTCCTCAGGATTGCAGGACCTGCTGACGCAGACCGAGAGGACTGTGGGCACTGTAGCTGGAGATAATAAATCACTTGGGAAACTCGGATGAGTTCTAATACGGTGCAACCTTACAGCCCATCCTCATCCAGCATTCCTCTATATTTGGTGTCAGAATAGCGGGCATCGTCTGTACAGTACGACTTTCGAGCCCACCGCGTGCATTACAGTCACAAAATGTGGTGAGTGTTGACCAATATTTCCTGTTTAGTGTGGACGTTTTCTTTCTTTTTTGTTTGTGTTTTGAATATGGCTCTTGGCAGGCCATGTCAGATGTTTTGCGTAGGCATTTTTTTCTTTTTTTTCAGAATAAGTGTTAGTGTGTTGGGTCAATAAGATGTTGTTTTTCGTGGCATTTGATTACTTTTGTATTGGTGTATGATGTTACTGAGTATATTGATTTGGAGCTGTTGAAAGTCAGGTTGTTCTTGTACTTAAATGTTTTGTTTCGGGACGAACTGGGAATGAAAGCAACAAAATGGCAGAGTCAGGGACGCAAGGTGTGTCAGAACCAGAAGCAGTATGGATTTTGTTGGAAAAGGTAGCACAATTGACAGCGGACAATACGCAGTTGAGAAGTGAATTAACATCTAGGAGTGAGCGGGAAACTGCATCGGATCAGTCGTTTTTGCCTAGGGTGCTGCAGCAGAAAATCGATCTAGCCGCCACAAGTTTGATTACTCCGTTTTCTGGCAAGGCATCTCAGGATGTGCGTTTGTTTGCGGAGGACTTGGAAACTTTACTACGATGACTGGTTGGTCTGATGAACAGTTGTTACATGTGGCCAAGATTAGATTAACGGGTGAAGCAAAGACATATGTGAGGTGTTCTGAGGCCTTAAGGAGGCGGGACAGTTTAAGCAGTTGAAGGAGGGGCTTTTACAGAGGTACAAGGAACAGAATAGCGCTCGGTACTTCAAGAAGAGGTTGAGTACAATGACAAAGAGGCAGGGGGAGATGGTAGAGAAATTTGCGGACAGGATAAGCGAAATTAACGAGTACACTTACGAATTGGGTCAGAGCAATGAGTCGAATGGTGTTCTGTTGCAAGAGGCCGAGCAAAGGGCACTTGATGTATTTTTGAGGGAGTTACCCACGCATATGTCGTGGAAAGTGCGTGAAGGGACTCCGAAAGATTTGTATTCGGCCATTCAGCTGGCAATTCAACGTGAGGAAATAGACGTGGCAATGGGGATACGTGATAGACAAACAGTGTTTACAGCAAGTGTGGCCTTACGGGACACGTGCAGTGGCCATGTACGCAGTCACCGAGGAATAGAGAAAGGTGTGGAAATCAGCAGAGGATGGAGAAGTGGAATTAGTAAAGGCGGACAATCATTAAACGGCAGAGGAGGCCCAAGACCCACCTAAGGGAGCTCCCGTTTAATTTCAATGCTACAAATACGTATGCAGAGGTGGAATGCTCAGTGGTAGGATCCATGAGAACTAAAAAGTTTAAGATTTTGTTGGACACTGGGGCGCAAGTGTCAGTGGCTGCTAAGAGTTTAATGGGATGGAGGAATTTAGAACCACCACGATATGGGTTGTGTGGAGTGGGGGATAAGGGGGTCACACCTTTGAGGTCAGTGACAGTTGACTTTAGCATAGGGAAAGTCCAATCCGATGCATGCATGGAGGTAGTAGCATGGGTAAGCGAGGGCTATGACACGATCCTAGGAGTAGATTTCTTGCATAACCATCATGCCAAAATTGACCTTGGACAAAGAATAGCGGAACTTGGTGGAATGTTATTTCAGCTAGGGGAAACTGCTGTCGATGCAGAGCTGTCACGAGGGGCGTTTAACATAATGAACAAACCAATTGAACCATGTATATTAGTATTAAGGCTTTATTCGCATGAGTCTAGTGGCACCAGGAAGTCTCTTTGAGTAAGTGTAGAGTGAAATCTACCTGTGGGTATGGTATGTGTTATTAAAGCATTTGAGGATAATGAATTTTTGGATCGAAAACTTCCTGGAAGAATAAAACTGTGTGCCGCTCCGAGACTCGAACTCAGGACCTTTGCCTTTCGTGGGCAAGTGCTCTACCATCTGAGCTATCCAAGCGCGACTCACGCCCCGTCCACAAAGCTTTACTTCCGCCAGTACCTCGTGTCCTACTTTCCAAACTTCAGATGGTAGAGCACTTACCCGCGAAAGGCAAAGGTCCCAAGTTCGAGTCTCGGTCCGGTACACAGTTTTAATCTGCCAGGAACTTTCATATCAGCACACACTCCGCTGCAGAGTGAAAATCTCATTCTGGAATTTTTGGATCCATTAGGTTGTTTTGTGAAACGTAGTATTGTACGCATACAAGAGGGCAACGATGGGCGAGTAGTCCCCATGAACGTGGATAATTTTAGTGCTGTAGACACGAATTTGAGAAAAGGAGTTTTAGTAGCGTATTTTGACGTACCAGATGATGAAAACTGGTGTTCGAGAGGTAGGTGCAGCGATCAACCACTACCTGCCGATAGAACTGCATTGCGTGACAAAGTTAAGCGTTTGAAAGGAGAAGAAAAAGAGCATGTGGAAGATGTAGTGTGGGAATTTAAGGATTTGTTTTTTCCTCAAGGGCCATTTACAGCAACTCCATTAGTTCAACATAGGATACCAACAGTTAACGAAGCACCTATTTACCATATACGATACAGAATACTGAGGTATTTTCAGCCAATTGTGGAGGATTTCATTGACCAACAGCTTGCGGACGGTATTATAGAGCACAGTAATAGTTGTTGGGACGCGGTCATTGTCGTTGTGCCTAAAAAATCTGTGGATGCAATCAAGAAATACAGGTTCTGTTGTGACCACTGATACCTCAATAATAAGACAGTAACGGACGCATACCCCATTCCCACCAAATCAGAGACTTTGGATCACTTAGAACAGCGACGGTACTTTTCTACGATGGATTTGACAAGTGGTTATCATCAGTTAGAGGTGGCTCCAGAGGATCGTCCAAAAACTGTTTTCTCTACACCTGGAGGCCATTACCATTACATCAGAATAGAATTCGGTTTGAAAAACGCTCCAGCAACGTTTCAGAGGTTGCTAGACAGTGTGTTGAGGGGTTTGAAACCATGGCAGTATCTTGTCTATTTGGACGACGTAGTTGTTGTTGTTGTGGTCTTCAGTCCTGAGACTGGTTTGATGCAGCTCTCCATGCTACTCTATCCTGTGCAACCTCCTTCATCTCCCAGTACGTACTGCAGCCTACATCCTTCTGAATCTGCTTGGTCTATTCATCTCTTGCTCTCCCTCTACTATTTTTTCCCTCCATGCTGCCCTCCAATACTAAATTGGTCATCCCTTGATGCCTCAGAACATGTCCTACCAACCGATCCCTTCTGCTAGTCAAGTTGTGCCACAAACTCCCCAATCCTATTCAATACCTCCTCATTAGTTATGTGATCTACCCATCTAATCGTCAGCATTCTTCTGTAGCACCGTATTTCGAAAGCTTCTATTCTCTTCTTGTCCAAATTAATTATCATCCGTGTTTCACTTCCATACATGGCTACACTCCATACAAATACATTCAGAAACGACTTCCTAACACCTAAATCTATACTCGATGTTAACAAATTTCTCTTCTTCAGAAACGCTTTCCTTGCCATTGCCAGTCTACATTTTATATCCTCTCTACTTCGACCATCATCAGTTATTTTGCTCCCCAAATAGCAAAACTCCTTTACTACTTTAAGTGTCTCATTTCCTAATTTAATTCCCTCAGCATCACCCGACTTAATTCGACTACATTCCATTATCTTCGTTTTGCTTTTGTTGATGTTCATCTTATATCCTCTTATCAAGACAATGTCTATTCCGTTCAACTGCTCTTCCAAGTCCTTTGCTGTCTCTGACAGAATTACAATGTCATCGGCGAACTTCAAAGTTTTTAATTCTTCTCCATGGATTTTAATACCTACTCCGAATTTTTTTTTGTTACCTTTACTGCTTGCTTAATATACAGATTGAATAACATCGGGGAGAGGCTACAACCCTGTCTCACTCCCTTGCCAACCACTGCTTCCCTTTCATGCCCCTCGACTCTTATAACTGCCATCTGGTTTCTGTACAAATTGTAAATAGCCTTTCACTCCCTGTGTTTTACCCCTCCCACCTTCAGATGAATGATGGCATTATAGTGTTTTCAAGTAGTATGGAGCAACATAGACAGCGGTTAAGGGAAGTCTTTATGAGGTTAAGAGCAGCTCGTTTGACATTGAGCCTGGATAAGTGTCATTTTGCGTTGGAAGAAGTGAAATATTTAGGTCATATCATCAGTAAGGAAGGAGTGCGAACAGATCTGAGGTTTGTACAGGCTGTAAGCGATTTTTGGGAGCCAAAAACAGTTAAGGAAGTGCACTGATTCGTCGGAATTTACAATTTTTATTGAAAGTTCGTGAGGGATTTTGCAGATTTGGCACAGCCATTGACACGATTGTTATGGAAGGGTGTGAAACTTGAGTGTACAGAAGAGTGTCAGAAAGCGTTTGACAAACTGAAAGAAGTGTTAACATCAAGTCTGGTTCTTGTGTTTCCAGATTTTGAAAAGGAATGTATTGTAGCATGAATCAAGGATTAGTGTGTGTTCTTAGTCAGGAAATTGATGGGGAAGAACATCCTGAAGCCCATGCAGTTGAATGCAGCAGAGATTAATTACTCAACAACAGAGAGGGAGAAGCTTAGCGTAATCTATGGAATCACATATTTTAAATGTTATTTATGTGGGAGAAGATTTCGGTTAGTGACAGAGCATGCTGCGTTGAAGTGTTTGTTGAGGTTGAAGGATCCATCCACTAGACTCGCTAGGTGGGGTGTGAGGCTTAGTGAATTCGATTACGAGGTGGTGCACAAGCCTGGGAAGAAGCACAGTAACGCGTATGCACTGAGTAGATAGGTGGCAAAAGTATAAGTCATTATTGTAAAGTGTATCAGACACAGCCAAAATTTAATATGTACGGCGGTCTTCTGTGCAGGGAAACGAAATTAGGGCCAAGGGTAGTAGTGCCAGTGAAACTGAGAGATGAGGTTTTAAAGGGAGCACATGATCACATATTATCTGGTCATGGAGTGTGTATAGCAGTGAATAAGAGAGTGGCGGGGAGGTATTGGTGGAGAGGTAGGAAAGTGGATGTGGATCAGTATGTCAAGAATTGTATACCATGTGTGCAGTGAGCAGATTTGAGTCGGAAACAGATACGACTACAACGATTGCTGGAAGCGACATGTCCATTTTCTATGTTGGGAATTGCGGAGGTATCTGGAATTGGTGGCTATGCCAAATCAACGGCAGCGTTAATAAACAACTGGATTTTCAAGTTTGGTGTACCGGAGACAATAATTACTGACCAAGGGACCAACTTCATGTCGGATTTAATGAAGGAACTGTGTAAATTGTTGAATGTAGAGAAGTTGAGGACGAGCGCATTGCATCCACATGCAAACGGAAGGACAGAACGGGTACATAGAACAATTGGGAAGATCGTGAGTTTTTATGTGGATTCTCATCACCATCAGTGTGACGAGTATTTGAAGCATATTAGATGCACATACTATGCAATAGTCCATACCAATACCGGTTTGTCTCCGAATAAGGTAGTGTACTGGCGAAAAATGCCGTCACCGTTTGATTTAGTGAAGCTACAGAAAGGAAGGACCGGTGAATCTGTACGTCAGTTCGAGAGGACAATTCGGGATGTTTGGAAACGGGTACAAAAGGCGAATACAAAGGCTTTGGAAAGGCAGGAAGACACAGGGAAGTGGAAAGGAAGTTTATCGCTATATAGAGTAGGGCGATAGGTAATGCTATCCAGCCCCTATACACCAAAAGGGAAAACGAAGAAGTTCATCCCCAGGTATCAAGGGCCATACCAAGCAGTTGAAACCATACCCCCCGTTAATTTTAAGCTTCAGATGCTAACTAGAACAATGATAGCACATTTTGGGTGGTTGCGGCCATTTAAGGGTTGTCCGGTTGTGATTCCAGGCATATCACAGACAGGGAAGAGGAAGAGAGAGTGGAGAGAGGTGTTAAGCGCAAGGAAAACCAGGAAGATAGACTACAGCATGATGTACCGTATGCTTTGCGATCCAGAAAGTAGTAGAGTATTTGCAGTTTTTTTGTTTTCTTGTTATGTATCACTGTGTTTGCGTGGATTAATTAGGCATTGTATTTTCATATGTTGTATGTGTTTTCGTGTATTGTGAGCCTGCTAGGGACAGCAGTCTTTTGAAGAGGGAAGGTAACGGTATGTCTGTCCAGGGCGATAAGCACCACTGTGCAGCTATTTTTAGCCAGGAGGAAAGAAATAAACTGTTCGAGGGACATCGTGGAGCCAAAATTGAGCTTGCAACAGGTCAGGATGCACTGGATTGTCTCCACCTACGAAAAATTAATAGCAGTAGCAAGTTGTTTTGAGCAGGGAGTATTTACCGAAACGAAACATATAGAGCTTGAGGGGAGAGGAATTTTAATCAATGGAACTGCGTGCAACATAATAGGACCAACCTTCCATCTGCCAGCATTAATTTTCAGGAGTCATGCAATATAATGTTACACAGCCACAACTGTACTGGCCAGAAGCAACTTCAGAGCTTTCGCCAAGGCAGAATCTGACCTTGTTAAATGAAACCCTCGAGACAGGTCTGCTGAGATCCACAATACCAGTTCATTTCAGAGCAAGAGGGGTGCATATCAGCTGAGTAGCTTGTGCAGCATGTCGCTCAACATAGGGAAAGGCAACGACAAGTAACGATTGTTTTGAGCACCTCTGTGCCAAGTGCCATCATAGCCTTAACTTTGTTGTGTGTTGTTTTCATTCTGATCAGGCGGAGAGCCAATTCCAAGGGGGAACCAACGGTTGTCCAAATCCCAGTGGATTGGATACCCAGGGCATAAGACAGGTAGGTAAGTGGCTGATCGAGCATTAAGTGGAGTGGTCATCCGGTAAGGAATTTCCACGTTTTGTCTCAAGTCATGTGTTTTAAGAGAACTAGACCACATTTAAGTTTTCCCATAGTAGTAGGAAATAAGTCATAAGTATGTGCCAACCCAAACAAGTTTAAGAGTAGCTAGAGGTTGACCCGAGGACTGCGTCATTCCAAAGGTGGGAATAATGTAGCAGCACCACCGTTTAAGATAGGAAAAGATTAGCTTTAGTTCAATATTCATGAATGCACAAGTTACAGCCAGGCACGGGCCTGTTGACAGTGAGTTACACTACCAGCGGCTGCAAAGTAGAATGGGGGCCACAGGACCGTAGACCATCTGAAACGAGTAAATGCAGTAGTTTGCATGGCGCAACTTACAGGCAGAAGAGGACCACTGGCGAAACCCAGGTGTTATGAGTACAGGACTCGGAGCAGTGCATAAGCAAAATAGAGTCGCACAGCCATGTATAAATAGGTGCAGGTTCACGGACAACGCATTCAAGTGTGACAGCTATCCAGGACAGTGTGGCGTGTCACACCATCGGCTGTATGTAGCAGCAGATGGGGTGGCAGCGTTCCAGTCCATGGCAGGTCGCTGGTTCGACCCTCTGAGGACAATGCAGGGTCCTCAGCCAGCCAGCGGCGGGCCATACCACAGCTCGCTACTGCGAGCAGTGTTGTTGGCTCCCAACGCGCACTGAAAGCATCCCGAGGTGAGGGCCACAGATCCAGATGCCGGATCGCAGGCTCTTGTTGTCGCCACAATCTTAGCCATGCTGGCGAGGAAGAAAGCTTCAGGCCGCCTTGCAGCTCCCAGTGGGTGGCTCTGAGGTGGCAGGGACGGAGACTGCTGAGTCGACTGCTGGTGCATCCTGACGTTGTCACATCTCTACAGCCATACAGACCGACACACAGCTGTGTGCTGCATGGGTCACTGAGGCAGCCATTCCGCGCCAGCTGTTTCGCAGACAGCAAAGTGGTGTCCTCAGCATTGCAGGACCCGGTGACACAGACCAAGAGGAATGGGGGTACTGTAGCTGGAAATAATAAATCACCTGGGAAACTCGGACGAGTTTTAATACAACGCATCCTGACAGGCCATCCTCGTCCAGCAATACTAAACAGGTGACTCCCTTGATCTCTCAGCACATGTCCTGCCAACTGGTAAGTTCTTTATTCAAATTGCCTAGTAAATTTCTTTTCTCCCCAATTCTGTTCATTACACGATTTACCTGCCTAACCTTCTGCATCCATCCTTAGCTACATATTCCAAAAGATCTATACTCATATTGTCTAAAGTGTTTATCATCTACATTTCACTTCCATACAAGGCTACACTCCAGCAAATACCTTCAGAATAGCGTTCCTAACACTGACTTCTATATTCGTCCGCCTACTTAGTTGCATGGTAACGTGCTTGCCCCCCCCCCCCCCCCCCCTGCAGCAGGCTGAGGTTCGAATCCCAGTTGGGTTGGAAATTTTCTCCACTCTTGGACTGGGTGTTGCGTTGTCCTCCTCATCATTTCATGCTCATCGCCGGTACGCAAATAGCCCAATGTGGCGTCGACTGAAATAAGACTTGCACTCGGTGGCCGAATTTCCACGGCTGGGGCCTCCCGGCCAACAATGCCACACACTTGTTTCATTTCATTTACTTTTATATTTGAGGAGGAGGAGATCAGAGCTTAACATCCTGTTGACAACGAGGTCATTGGAGACGGAGCACAAGCTAGGACTAGGGGAGGATGGGGAAGGAAGTGCGCCGTGCCCTTTCAGATGAACCATCCCAGCATTTGCCTGAAGCGATTTATGGAAACCACGCGGGTCTGAACCGTCGTCCTCCGAATGCAAGTCCACTGTGCTACCCACTGCATCATCTATATTCGATGACAACAAATTCCTCTTCTTCAAAAACGCTTTTCTTGCCATTTCCAGGTCGGTTAGGTTAGGTTAGGTTAGGTTAGGTTAGGTTAGGTTATGCTATCTACTTCACCCATCGTCATTTATTTTACCGCCTAAATAACAAACCTCATCCACTACTCTGTCTCATTTCCTGACCTAATTCCCTCAGAATTGTCTGATTTAATTTGACTATAAGGGGCAGACAAATAAAAACAAGACGAATGGATAAAGGTAAGTTAACTTTACTATTGCAAAAATAATCGCCATAACTGTTAATACACTCATCCTACTGTGTGACAAGATGGTTAGTACCTTCACGGAAAAATATTTACGGCCGCCTATGGAAACATGCTTGTACCCAGGCGTGTACCTCTTCGTCCGAAGCAGAATGCCTTTCTTCAGAGCTGCAAAAATATGGAAATCGCATGGAGAGAGATCGGAACTGTACGAAGGATGTGTGCAGCATATTCAAAACAACCTTGTTAATATGCGGGCGCGCAGTACCCGGCAACAGAACGATGTCGTCCGTCAACATTAATGGGTTTTAGAACTTGATGGTGCGCATCAGTTATTGCAAAGCATCGACGTACCGCTGTGCATTAATTGTGGCCCCGCGTTCCAGAAAATCAATGAAGAGAGGGGTAGATTTCAAATGGCTGTTAGGATGCCGCATTCGGGAAGACAAGATTTCAATCAATAGGGTAACATGTGATGCTCCAAGTGTGGCGTCGCATGTTATTAAGCGGCAACATTCATTGCTCTATATAGCCCGCTGTATTGGAGCTTAGGAAGCTGCAAACATGTGTCTTAGCGATGACTCATAAGAACAGCTGTCACTGCCAGGCAGCGTGAGAACAGCTAATGTGTCACTTCGGGTGACTGTATAGCCATAACACCTATGAACCTAAAAAAACTATATTAAATATTATTCAAACGTTTTCGAAATCGGTACACTAGTTCTTGTAATTCAGGAGAAGAGTGTACAAAGATTTCAACATCGTAACCATCATAGTTTTGGAGATAAAGAAAATTACCTAAAAAGTCAAAAACCGACACTTAGGGAATTAAATTCAGTTAGGAACTATAATAGTTTATCTTCTGGCGTCATTTGAAAACATAAACAGAACTCTCATTGTGCAGAATTAATTAATTGAGATCTTCATATTAAAACATCAATTATTTTCGTTGCCGGCCGGAGTGGCCGAGCGGTTAAAGGCGCTACAGTCTGAAACCGCACGACCGCTACGGTCGCAGGTTCGAATCCTGCCTCGGGCATGGATGTGTGTGATGTCCTTAGGTTAGTTAGGTTTAAGTAGTTCTAAGTTCTAGGGGACTTATGACCACAGTAGTTGAGTCCCATAGTGCTCAGAGCCATTTGAACCATTTTTTTTATTTTTCGTTTTCGTAATATAAAAATCAGACAAAATTATTATTTCTGCCTTATATCGCCATTGGAGTAAATGAGAGTGAGAGAGAGTGTGTATGTGGGACATACGTTAAATTTCAAGATTAAATTTATTTAATACATTACGTAATCATAGCATGGAAAAGATAATTGTACCCAAATTGCTGATGACGTATGTCTACATGAACTTGTTTTTGTAAGGAGGCAGCCAGAACAGCCGTTTGCATAGCAATAAGTTTCTAAATTTATTTCAAGTTTAGTTTTCCTTTCGTTTGCTTTTGTTAAATCTTATATTAATATTTGCGTATTGAAATGACGTAAATGCATCTGTGAATAGTGATTGTCACAGGCCAGTTTTGGAGTGAGAATCATCTCGAAAGATGATTTTTATTGGCCAGTCAAACAAATCAACCAATCAGCGTTAAGCATTTACCACGCACTGCTAGGTATTTATACTGGGAGAGAAGCAGACTGAAGAAGAGTCGCTTGTCAGCTATCGGACGTGCAGGTAGTGTCGAACGCTTCCGTATTTATTATGTGTAAAATGAATAAATAATTGGCTTCTCGCGTCCAGATTGTGTGCTCGTAATAGTAATTGCATTTACGGACAGTTTTGAGAAGTTTGGAAGTTTAAGAATTGTTACGTTGTAAAGTTAGCCGCGTGTGAACTTTCGGCCTGTGTGAAAATTCCGTGTGGCGTATTCTGTATCAATTACAGAATAATTGGCGAACATCTTTTGTTATAAAGACCAGTGAAAAAGACTGAATGTAAAACTCAGAGTAGCGGATCAGTGAGTGTGAGATCGTGTCTCCAGTCGGGTTGGACTTGTGCAAAATTCTGGCAGCTTTGGGTGTGAAGTTTGTGGTTTGACTGAGAATCAAGAATGAAAGAATAGTTTTTCAAGACCTAATGACTTGGTAGCTCGTAAATTTGTGTTATTCAGCAATAAACATTACTAATCCGAAAATATTAGGTCACTTATTTCAGTCTAAATTAACTACATTACCACCCGAAATTATGTTACATCACAATACAGGAACTGCTACGAGAGTTTACGCGGACTTTGCAGGACAGATATTAGGCGACGTCTTTCTTCAACGCTGCTTTTACGTCGTCTTGTAAGTATTTGCGCCTGCACAGTAAAGGGACAGTGAGCGGACGCCGTACTGAGGTAGGTGGATTTCAATGTCGAGCAGTACGACGAACGAAAAGTGTCAAAACCGCGTCCCGCCGCACAAGGTGTCGAGTGTGTGTATTTTATCGATTTTAAGTACAGCAAGTGCCGGTACTGGTGCCATTTCACTTGACATTAGTGTGCCTGTCAGGCCGTCCGGCGCCACCTAAGTAAGTTGCAGTTCCGTCTTTCACACCACCAAAGGATACACACCATAAGCATTGCAAGTTTTTGTACATCATGCTACTTCTGAAGCTGATTCCTGCACAGTCGTGGAGACATTCCTTCCAACATAATTTCTATTCATCAACAAGTAGATTCCCCAAGGAAGTAGTTTTCAATAGTAGTAACTTCGACATTTGGGTTGGACTAAAACCTCAGTTCACACGTTTTTCAATTTATTTCGACACATCTTTGGCTTCAGTAAAAGATCATGTATCATCGATGTTTGATTGATGTATTCTTACATACTGCTAATTAAGACACCAAAGAAAGTTATAATGAAATGCAATAACGACTACGTTTTCCTCTTTGAAATGTGTTAACAAAACTGAGAAATGAGCGACAGAGATGTGTGCAGAGGAGCTGTTGCGCTGCATTTACATCAGGGCTACGTGAGTTGCCGGTCCATACCTTTCAGTAAATAATAGCCGCGCGGGATTAGCCAAGCGGTCTAGGTGCTGTAGTCATGGACTATGCGGCTGATCCCGGCGGAGGTTCGAGTCCTCCCTCGGGCATGGGTGTGTGTGTTTGTCCTTATGATAATTTAGGTTAAGTAGTGTGTAAGGTTGGGGACTGATGACCTTAGCAGTTAAGTTCGGATGGTTCAAATGGCTCTGAGCACTATGGGACTCAACTTCTGAGGTCATTAGTCCCCTGGAACTTAGAACTAGTTAAACCTAACTAACCTAAGGACATCACACACATCCATGCCCGAGGCAGGATTCGAACCTGCGACCGTAGCGGTCTCGCGGTTCCAGACTGCAGCGCTAGAACCGCACGGCAACTTCGGCCGGCAGCAGTTAAGTCCCATAAGATTTCACACACATTTGAACATTTTTGAAGTAAATAATAACGCTGAGTGAACTAAAGTCCGATCGGCACACATAATTTTTTTCAAAAACTTGTCTTCCCACGGTTGCAAGGTAGCTCATGTAGTTCGTTATACACACATCAAAAAAATGTTGCATCACCTCCGTTCCGAGAGTTCCGGAACCTGTACAGAAAATTGGAATAGAGATCAACATAGACATCACTTCCACTCTTTTTATTGCTCATCAAAACCACATAATGCATGTTGTACCACCATACAGCGAGACCTTCAGAGGTGGTGGTCCAGATTACTGTACACGCCGGTGTCTCTAATACCCAGTAGCACGTTCTCTTGCATTGATGCATGCCTGTACTCATCGTGGCATACTATCCATAAGTTCATCAAGGCACTGTTGGTCAAGATTGTCCCACTGCTCGACGGCAGTTCGAGGTAGGTCGCTCAGAGTGGTTGGTGGGTTACGTCGTCCACAAACATCCCTATCCCAAGCATGTTCGATACGGTTCATGTCTGGAGAACATGCTCTAGTCGAGCGATGTCGTTATGCCGAAGGAAGTCATTTACAAGATGTGCACGATTGGGGCGCGAATTCCTCGCCAATATGCTGCCGATATGGTTGCACTATCGGTCGGTGGATGGCTTTCACGTGTCGCACAGACGTTACGGCGATTTCCATGACCACCAGCGGCGTACTTCGGCCCCACATAATGCCACCACAAAACAGCAGGAAACCTCGGCCATGCTACACTCGCTGAACAGTGTGACTAAGCCATTCAGCCTGACTGGGTTGCCTCCAAACACGTTCCGACGATTGTCTGGTTGAAGGCATATGCGACACTCATCGGTGAAGAGAACGTGATGCCAATCCTGAGCGGTCTGTGCGGTATGTTGTTGGGCCCATTTGTACCGCGCTGCATGGTGTCGTGGTTGCAAAGATGGACCTCGTCATGGACGTCGGGATTGAAGTTGCGCATCACGCAGCCTATTGTGCACAGTTCGAATCGTAACACGACGTCCTGTGGCTCCACGAAAAGCATTATTCAACATGGCGGCGTTGCTGTCAGGGTTCCCGAGCCATAATCCGTAGGTAGTGAAACGTCCCCTTTTTAACAAACTATACATGACTGTGCTTAACCTGACACACAATATTTTTAGCGCAACGCAATCTGACTTTCAAAATTCCCTACAAAAGAATGGCCCTGACTAACATTAAACTATACCTTTCACAAATCACTTACCTCACAAAAATCTTCGCTGCTCAAGCTACTGCAATACAGCGAGTGCCACTACTGCCAGCTAAATAAAAGATTCAAACTACGGAAGGCACTAACTACTGATAGGGATAGATAGCAAATGAAAGATATTAATAGAGAACAAACAATGTATTTACCTTGATATCATCATATATAAATATAGCAGTTCATGACAAATTTCAAAACTCCGCCATCTCTCTCCCCACATCCACCACTGCTGGCGGCTCACCTCCAACTGCGCAACGCTACGCGCTGTTCACATCCAGCTGCCGCTGCCCAACACTACAATGGCAGACAACAATGCAAACTAGCCACAGACTGCACACAGCACAGCCAGTGATTTTCATATTGAGCGCTACGTAACGTTGCCAATAAGAAAACATAAACAGCCTACTTACATAGAGAAAACATAAACAGCCTACTTACATAGCCCCCATGCTCCCCACAAAAAATTTTACAAATTTTTTTTTTGGGCAGTGGCCAATAATGATTTGATAAAATTTTTCATAATTACAATAACAAAGAAATCAAATGCACACACTTATTGATACAATGTTGGTCAAAAGCTAAAATTTTCTCACAGTCCATAAAGACAGTCCTCATCATTCGTCACAGTAAAATTGCAGTGTTTTTCTCAAAGTCTGAGCAGTAAAGGAAAACGCACACAGAAGTAGTGGATTTCCATGCAATCTTGAAGAAGTAGTGTTGTCCTTCCAACGGAACGACAGTGCTGACTCTTGACATGCATACAGGTAATGGGCCACAACAGAGCAAACCCACAGCAGAGTCAGTCGAAATTTTGACGAGTATTGGTAGGTAGGTCATCACAGAGCAGACCCACTGTAGTCCTGGTAGAGATTACGGTATTGGTGGGCCACCAGAGGTGCAGACCCACTGCAGTCCTTGTAGAAATAATGGTATTGATGGATCATCAAAGATGTAGACCCACTGCAGTCCTTGTAGAAATAATGGTATTGGTGGGCCATCAAAGATGCAGACCCACTGTAGTCCTTATAGAGATGGCCAGCAGCCATGTGTTGTGACTGTGCAGGTGCACAATCACCATCGAAGAGTCTTGCGGATAATATAGCAAGTCCATAAACCACCACTTGTGCACTCACAAAGTTTTTGAAATTGTCCTTAGAACCAGCAATGCTGTTATCCAGTCCCTTGCTGAGTTATTAACACACGTGCAAACACTAACAGTCCCAACTTCTCACATATTGTCCATATACTATGACCAACAGAAACGTGTGCAGTGAAATGTAACTAACAAGTTAATAATATCATGAACTGGTGACAATTACAATTTTATAACATAAGAATACAATAACAAAGGTACAAAATACATCATTAAAAACATAACAATACAGATAACATTTGTAGTACCGGCTTTACAACAGAATAGAAATAAACATATACATCAGTGGAATTATGACATGAGTACATACATAAAAGATCACAATAACTTTTGAAACATCAACTTCACACATGAGCATTAAACAGAACAGAATTAATAATGTCTAACATCTTTACAAAGTAAATAACATAGTATCAGAAAAATTCTACAATGTAACTCATATCCGCTAAACACATAAAGACAGGAAAAACACAAATATACAAGAGTACACAAACACATAGCAGAATAACACAAGAGGAAAGGGCAGGGTTTGTTTTCAGTGTAACATTTGGTACTGCAGTCCAACCTAAAACTTCATTCCATAGATCTTTCGTCTTATTTCAAAATTTGTTTCCACCAAAAAAATCCTATCAAAGCATGCTTTCTGTATTTATATGTTCACATATTTCTTACCTCATTATTTATTTCCAAGAAAATCCTACGTAAACCTGTTGTCCCTAAACCCTACTTTTTTGCTCATATCCTCTTTCAAAATACTTTTTTTTTTGGCCAAACCATTTTCTTATAGCTTCTCAATGCATTTCTTCCAATTCATCACATCTCGTTCTCTCATATAGCCTACCCCATCTTAAGCTAACTTAAATCTACTGAGCTCAGATGCTAAACTAAGGGACGAGGCAATGCAGCAGCACAAAACAATTAACACAAGCAGCAATGACAAAAAACACAGATTGGCAAAGCTAGCAGCAGCAAATGTAATAACTTATATCAAAACATGACATAGCTCAAGCAGAAAAAAATATTACACTAAAAATGGCCATGTCTAATACCTATGTCACATCTTAACACTAGAGTGATGCATCACAATTTATTCTACAAAAGAAATTACCAAGTACTTGAAAAGAAAATTATGAATGCAGTTCCTGTGAAGGTAAATGTCGCTTTGTGCTCCCTCATTTTTTTGAAAAAAATTATTATATACTCGATCTGTAGACAGAAAATATTTATATTAGTACATCTATAAAATTTTATTTTAACCAATGCTGCAGTGCAGCTAGAAACTAGATATCAAATGAAATAAGCAACTATGTACAAAGCAAAGCGTAAGAACATCGTTCAATAGTCATGTGGCATTTCATAAGTAGTAAAAAAATCTCTCATCTAGAAAGACAGTAGTCATAGTCAGGTGTGTAGACAAACTATTTCTTGTCATTTCATTAGGCATTTCAGTAAATATCAGAAAGTACGATATGTTTCCAAGTAATTAGCGTGTCGGATTTGCGATGCTTTCTCTAAAGCAATGACAATGGCCAGGATAATGGCCTCCCTTTTTTTTTTCTTCCTGTGCTCTGAAAGGCATGCGCCAATGGCCCTCTCTGCAGGCGTCCGACACAGCTGGGTGCCCACGACGCATTACGTGCAGGTGGTCACTTAACTTTCTTACGGAAATATTTACGACAGCAGTTTCCACTACAGTGACAGTCTCACATAAAAATATTTCACAGGTCAAGAATTAGCGTTGCAAATCTGTAGAAAGAAAATCCTATAAATATAAGTGCCCAAATAAAATATTCGTCAGCATTGTGATACAGTCACGCATTTACGCACATTTCATAACTCTTAAAGTACGATTCTTGGTTTCCAACATCCTGTTTCACAAGTCAAGAGTCCCTACCCACTATTCATTACTCCTTACCTTATTACACATATACGTATCCATCGACACTCGTCAATATTTCGTCATTAGAAATATGAAGCATAATCAAATAACTCATATAGCCTCAGCCTATTAATCATAAACATACCTCAGCAGCATAATACACATCGTCGTCGTAAAAATAACATCATAACACCTCAGTCAAATCTCAAAATCGTCGTAGCTTCCTCCAATAATTAAAAAAAATTCTCTGCTCATGTCAAAAGTGTCATCTGCCTCAAACGTACTTTAAAATCATGCTCCCTTACCAAATACATCATTCAAAGCTCTCATAGTATCACAATGATTCCGAAAAAATATGAACAGTTTACAAAGTACAGACAAAATACAGTTTCATAAGTGTGAAGTTACCCAACTGTGTATTGCGTAAACATGTGTGACTGATGTAGTAAAAAAATGTTTATCTCTCAGTTAAATGATCAGATAGCTGTGTAATTTGTGTGTTAGAGAAATATGGTACCGATGTGTAAAGTTGTATAAGCAAATACCATATTAGCTAGGGTTCCTTGTGGTTGCCACACACATGGTACACAAAGTAAGCGTGTACCCCCCTGAGGATTAATGTAATTATACCCTCAGGTGTTACAGATTACAGCAATGGAATGAAATGTATCACGGAAAACTTTCTTTGTAATTCAAAAATCTTTAAAAATAAATGTTTTAAGTACAAAATTAATCACTCAAATACGTGTACTGTAGCGCTAAATGTGCGTCTTGTTGCAACATAATCTGTGTGGAAGTGTGGTAGTTATCGTCCTCCGAAAGCTAAGTTCTGCAGAAGTCAATGTACTTACCTCATAATACAAAAAAGTGAAATGCTTTGCGTATAAATGTCTTAGTTATTACGCTTATTGCCGTGATGAAGAAAGTACTGTACAGTAACGTATTGTTGTGCTACGGAAAAGGCAGTCTCATTGTAGCTATACTACAAAAGTTACTACTAAAACCTGTTTTACTTTCCAGAATAAAACAGAAAACTGTGCAGATATAAAACAGAAACACTGCAAAAGCAACATTGTAAATTTTCACTCATTAGTAGCGTCGTGATAAAACCGTGTAGTTGTCACATAAACTAACCACTGTGTCGTCTGGTATCTCACAGAAAGTACTTTAAACCCAGAATGTATTTTCAAGTAAACCAAAATGTTCCATTAAAATCTCATTAGCAGTACTGGTAAATGTTCTAAGTATGTGAGCCTTATAGTCGTTACGTAATCGTGCAACTAACAAGCAAGAATGTACAAATACAACACTGTGTCATCTGTTCACTACAACAATGCATTCGTAATTTCTGTTTAAAAATGTTCCCTAGGTTCTAGACTGGATATTTAACTTCAAACATTGTTGCATGTTAACAGTTTCTTAAGTCTGACAAAGCATACTAGAGATGTGAAGTGAAAAGTTTTATGGCAAAGACAAAGTTAAAAAGCAGATTATCTCTCAATAAACGGTTTTACATGTGAAATGTGGTGTAAACCTTTACTCTTCCTAGTACGCAGAGTTTCAACTTCAACGCAATTATCATGTGGTATACGTCGGTGAAGAATACTGGAATTTTTCTCAAGGTTAGCGTCTATGTTATTTTTCTCTGAGCCACCCGGCGCACGCGGATGCCTGCGGTGCGAGTCATTGTCTGTTCCTTTGTTGGCGCGCGTCGTTATTGGGATTAGGAGACCTAACTTCTACAAATTCACCTTGCCGAGAGGGCCCAGCTCTGTTAGAATCCCGCCAGTTCTGATGAAATTCACGTCTGTCGTTTTGTCGGTACTTTACATAGTTTCTTGTTTGTCGGTCATGTGGTGGAGAATTTCTCCCTGAATCGTAACTCTGCGCCGAACTGTTGCGTCTGAAGTTATTCTGCCTCCCTTGATAGTATTTATTTTGGTTCCCATATTGTCTGTTTCTCTTATTGTCTCTGTGATAGTCATTACCACGGAGAGGTGATCTTTCCCTGTAGTTATTACTACTCTGCCAACGGTTGTCATATGGGTGGTGTCTGTTTTGGTCACGATTTGCGTTGTAAGAATAGCCTTTTCGTGTCCAGTTATTGTTTCTGTCATCACGGAATTGTGACGGAAGTGACCTGTAGTGATTGTTTTCCTGTTTTCGCATCCCGCGACTGTCTGTGTCAATTTCCAGTTCTTGTAACAGTCCCTGAAAAGCCTCAATGTCTTCTTTACAACGTCCTGCTAAAATAATATGTCGTAAATGTTCAGGCAATTTGAGTAAGCAAATGCGGATGAGTTCTGAGGGGCTGTATGGGTTTGAAAGATACTGATTCTTATGCAACATGTCTTCAAAATATTTCACAAGACTGGAAAATTCAGATTGTTCGAAATGTTTCATCATTATGATGCCATGTTTTACTCGGTCTTGTGTGGCTGGAAACCAATATGCTGAGAGGAAGGCATGGTAAAACTCTCCTTCACTGTGGGAATCGTGAATTACCGATCGCATTCTTACAGCTGGTTCATTCTCCAAGTAGCCACACATAAATTCTAATCTGTGTTCTAACGACCAGTTGGGAGGAAAACAATGAGAGAATTGATGGAGCCATGCTTGTGGATGAATGTCGTTGTCAGAATTCTTAAATGTTTTGAATTTACGTGTAGTAATGAACAGCTTATAGTCAAAATCGTCATGTCGGCGAGTCCCATGTCGGTCATTGTTACTTCGTTTCGGCGGTTCCATCTCAAAATCCAATGCGCCTTGCCAATTTCTTTCATAATTTCCGAAGTGTCCTGTGTTATTATTTTGTGGTTGTTCCGTATTTCTATGTCCCTCTTCCCGTATTGGAGCGCGAGTGTCCTCTGAAATACGTAATTCTTGTATTACCTGCGTCAACTGATCTTGTACTTCCCGGATTTCTCTTTTGTACTGTGTATTGATTTGATTTTTATTTTGTTTGAATTTTCTTATTTGTTCATACTCCTCTGTGTCTGTGAAGGCTACGGGTCTTGTGTCATTCAGATCATCATCTACCTTTGTAGATAAGTTAGTGACCTGATCCGAAAGTTCGGCTACTTTCTCCGATAGTGTACTTATTTCCTCCATGTGTCTTTCTGAACCAATTTTCAGGGTATCTACTGTGTCCTTTAAGTTTTCCTGAGTTCTTGCAAGTTGCGTAACCGAATCGGTAGATGCAACTGAGTCAATTTTAGCTTGCAAGGTCTCATGATTTTCATGAACAGTAGTTTGCAGTTCTTTTATGGCTGCTTCGTGATTCTGTAATACATTTTCATGACGCGAAAAAATAGGTTGGAAATGCTCACAAATTTGTGTTTTTACGTCATTACAGACCTTTTGACATTTCGATTCGATGTTATGTAACTCAGTGGTTAAATCTTCACGTGTTTGTTCAAGTGTAGTGTCTAACTTTTGAAGATTTTGTTCCATTGTGTCTAACTTTTTAAGATTTTGTTCCACTGTGTCTAACTTTTTAAGATTTTTTCCCATTTGTCTCTGATTTTGTTCCATTTGTTGCATTAATTGCAATAATAATGTATTAGTGTCTGGAATCTGTTTCTCTACGCTTTTCGGCAGTGCATTTGCACCGGCAACATTCACATTTTGACAAGCAGAAAATGCGTCTTGACTTATTTGAGAAAACGGTGATGACCCAAAACCTGAATCTACAGTATTTGCGAAATTGTGTCCTGTCATTTCGGATTCCTGAGGCGAGCTGTTGCCGACCGATCGATCGATAATGCTTCCCTGTTCACTACCTGTTTCACTGTCTACACCATTGTTTGCAGCCCGCTCCATTTCCCTATGCACAATTACCAAATTACTACTTTGAACATCAGTTAATTCATTACTCGGTGGCGCTAACACACTGCTTTCATTTTCACTGTCATTTCTCAGTTTACTTTGGAGCCTAGTATTACGTTTTTCACACGCCATTATTGTCACAATATTTCACACGACAACACAGAAAAGCACAATTTGAAGAGCAAAAATAAGAGAACGCATTAACCTAACACTGAAAATAATATCTAGTTAATTGCAGCTGCGAAATACTTGGTGCAAATCTGCATGCATGCCACAACTGTTTTACTGTACAACAATGAAAGACTGCAACTACAAAGGAGATTTTCTCTACAATTACGAGCTAGCAATAAACGAAATCTACACTAATTACACAAACTACAACAAAAAATCAGAAGATTCCAGTGAGGTATCCTCGGCTAAGGGTCGACATATGAAACGTCCCCTTTTTAACAAATTATACATGACTGTGCTTAACCTGACACACAATATTTTTAGCGCAACGCAATCTGACTTTCAAAATTCCCTACAAAAGAATGGCCCTGACTAACATTAAACTATACCTTTCACAAATCACTTACCTCACAAAAATCTTCGCTGCTCAAGCTACTGCAATACAGCGAGTGCCACTACTGCCAGCTAAATAAAAGATTCAAACTACGGAAGGCACTAACTACTGATAGGGATAGATAGCAAATGAAAGATATTAATAGAGAACAAACAATGTATTTACCTTGATATCATCATATATAAATATAGCAGTTTATGACAAATTTCAAAACTCCGCCATCTCTCTCCCCACATCCACCACTGCTGGCGGCTCACCTCCAACTGCGCAATGCTACGCGCTGTTCACATCCAGCTGCCGCTGCCCAACACTACAATGGCAGACAACAATGCAAACTAGCCACAGACTGCACACAGCACAGCCAGTGATTTTCATATTGAGCGCTACGTAACGTTGCCAATAAGAAAACATAAACAGCCTACTTACATAGAGAAAACATAAACAGCCTACTTACAGTAGCGGTCATCCACTGCAGTAGTAGTCCTTGGGCGGTCTGAGCGAGGCATGTCATCGACAGTTCCTGTCTCTCTGTATCTCCTCCATGTCGGAAAAACATCGCTTTGGTTCACTCCGAGACGCCTGGACACTTCCCTTGTTGAGAGCCCTTCCTGCCACAGAGTAACATTCAGATGCGATGGAGCCGCGGTACTGACCGTTTAGGTATGGTTCAACTACAGACAACATGAGCCGTGTACATCCTTCCTGGTCGACTGACTTGAACTGATCGGCTGTCTGAACCCCTCCTTCTATATATAGTTATAATTTCGGACTTCACTATGCCAGTGTTCAAAACACAATAACTACAAAGTATTCTTTTCGCGAGATTCATCAAATTAGAAATAGTAGCAAATAAATTACGTGAGTAGTATCGTTTTCACAGGTCCTTATGTAATTCTTTTCTCATCAACTGTTGAAAATTTTAAGGTTCCGTCGGAACTCATTGATATACGGTTAAAGATATGGAAAGCGTAGATATAACTTTCCTAAGTTTTCATACTTCCTCTGACTCCAACTGGCATTAACACCGGGAGCTCGGGATTTCATTGAGAGATAGGTCAGTCAGCTAATTCTTGGATATCACGGAGCTCTCAGAACGCTAAGAGTGAAAGGGGAGACAGATCGACAGACCGCTGCAGTAATTACAGGCACTTCATCTGTGTGTATATGGAAGTGCATTACTTAAGAAGTGGCTTCGCTGTTTAATTAGAAGCATCTGCTGGCTGTGCTTGTGGTGAAAGAGGTCAGCAACACCGTCAAGTCCTTGAGACCTGCCTTGTATTTTGCGGCCCAGTTTGTCTCTGACCTGGAAAAGTTACTCTCTCGTTCCGCGTTCCGGAACATGGCAGGCTCAACGTTCGCTACTGACCTAGTAAAACTGACGGCGCTACCACTCTCATTCTGCAGCTTTTACACATAATACTCTCAGTTTGTGTTACCACTTTCAGGAATACTGCTTATGATAATATTTACAGTGTATTTCCACTTAAGCTGCTTCTTTGATGAGAAAATCATCAATAATTCATTCCTAATGAATCATTAAGCAAACTCGATACTGATGCAATCAGACGTAAATCTGTAGGTGGATTTTGCTGGTTCGATGTTTTGTTTACTCTGGTTCGGTGGTTTGTTTACTCGTTGCGTGATAACTAGCCAGTGATTAATCAAGTTTTTGAATATGCTACTCATCACAGACAGACATTAACGTAGAATCTAACAAAGCCGGGATAGTTAGTTTGTGATACTGAATGCGTAACAGAAATGAAATGTAATAGGATTACCGTAGGTGCAACCACATTGGAGGCGTCACTGCCGGAAAACAAGTGGTTCCTGAAGAGGGGCTGCAGCTTTATCAGTAGGTGCAGGGGTACCAGGCGCTCCAAGCTCTCATAAAAAAGCACTGATGCTCAAAAGCCGGAGACTGAGATCAATTAAGCCAAATTTTTTGCGAAGGACCTATCGGTGTTCAGGAGGTGTAGATTAAATGCAGCTGGTGGTGGCGTGTTTGTTGATGTTATAAATAGTTTATCTTGTAGTGAAATTGAAGTAGCTAGCTCCTCTGAGCCAATATGGGTAGAAAGCATGCTTGACGAGAGAAATAAATTAATACTTGGTTCCTTTGACAGTTCACCCCGCCTCATATGGTTCAGTTGCTGAATTCTCGATATGTTGGCGAAAATAAGATGTTCAAAGCCAGTGGTAGGTATAAAAATCGTCATAAATCGTACTAAAAACTTTCCTCAAAAAATACTTTGAGCAATTAGTTCAGGAGCCCATTCGAAGAGAAAATGATCGCGAAAACATACTTGACCTCCTAATAACAAATAATCCTGAGGAATACGAAGTATCATGACGAACACAGGGATCAGTGACCATAATTTCGTTGTAGCGAGACTGACCGCCGCAACATCCAAATCCACAAACCGTAAACGCAGTGTATATATATATATAGCTGATAAACATTCGCTTGACGCCTTCCTAAGAGAAATTCCACTCCTTCCCAACTAACTATGTAAGTGTAGACCAGATGTGGCTTAGATTCAAATAAATAGTATCTGAAGCAGCTGAGTGTTTTATATAGAATAAATTATTAAAAAATGGTACAGATTCTTTGTGGTACACCAAACAAGTCAGAACACTGTTGTAAACACAACGAAGAAAGTATGTCGAAAAACAGTCTCCAAATTTATAATGTTCTCCTGAAGCTCGAAACTTAGCGCGGACTTCAATGCGAGATGCTTTTAATGGCTTCTATGACGAAACTCTGCCTCGAAATCTGGTCGTGCGTGAAGTACACAAGTGGCAAGAGGCAGTAAATACCTTCAGTGTCCAATAACGGATGCCAATTATGACAGTACCACTAAGGAAGAGTTATAAACACAGTTTTCCGAAATTCCTTAACCAAAAAGGACGTTATAAATATAACAGAATTCGAATCAAGAACAACTGCCAAGATGAGTAACTTTGAAGTAGATATCCCCTTGCACAAAAGCAGCTAAAAGCATTAAAGGCTAGTCTTCCAGTCTACATAGCATACCACATAGGTTCCTTTCACAGTAAACTGATATTGTACCCCATGCTTAGCAATCATATACAACCACTCGCTCGATGCAAGATCCGTACCAAAATACCGGAAAGTTGAAAAGGTCACATCAATTCTTAAGAGGGATTGGTCTGCTGAATTACAGACCCATACCATTTACGTCGACTTCCAGTAGGTATTTGGAACATGTGCGTGCTGTACTTGAACATTATGAATTACCTCGAAGGCAACGATCTATTGACAAATAGTCAGCATGGATACAGGAAATATTGCCCTTATGAAGCGTAACTAGTTCTTTAGTCGTTCGATATAATGAGTGCTATCAACAGAGGATGTAAAAATGATTCTATATTTCCTCACAAGCGACTTCTAATCAAATTACGTGCCTACATAGTATCGTTCCAGTTGTGCGACTGGATCCGTCATTTCCTGTTAGAAAGGTCACAGTACGAAATAATCAACGGAAAATCATGGACTAAGCCGCAAGTAATATCCGGCTTTCCCCGAGGAAGTGCTACGGGCGCTCTACTGTTCCTGATCTACATGAACGATTTATGAGACAATCTGAGCAGCCCCCTTAGATTGTTTGCAGATAACGGTATCATTTACCATCTAGTAAAGTTATCAGAACTTGAAAACCAGTTTAAAAAGTAAGAAAATAAATCCATTAAGTTACGGTTACACGATAAATCGCACAAATTTGAAGGCTGTCTATTCGATCAAAAATACCTAGGAATTATAATTATGAGCAGCTTAAATTGGAACGATCACATACACTTTGTGATCAGAAGTATCCGGACACCTGGCTGAAAATGCATCACAAGTTCGTGGCGCCCTCCATCGGTAATGCTGGAATTCAGTATGGTGTTGGCCAACCCTCAGCCTTGATGGCAGCTTCCACTCTCGCAGGCAAACGTTAAGTGCTGAAAGGTTTCTTGGGAATGGCAGCCCATTCTTCGCGCAGTGCTACACTGAGGAGAGGTATCGATGCCGCCGGTGAGGTCTGGCACGATGTCAACGCTCCAAAACATCCCAATGGTGTTCTGTAGGATTCAGGTCAGGACTCTGTGCAGGCCAGTCCATTACAGAGATGTTGTTGTCTTGTAACCAATCCGCCACAGGCCTTGCATTATGAACAGGTGCTCGATTGTGTTGAAAGATGCAATCGCCATTCCCAAATTGCCCTTCGACAGTGGGAAGCAACAAATTGCTTAAACCATCAATGTAGGCCTATGCTGTGATAGAGCTACGCAAAAAAAAAAAGTTCACCGGGCATTCACCATACCTACACCCTGCCATCAGATCGCCATACTGTGTACCGTGATTCGTCACACCACCCAACGTTTTTCCTCTGTTCAATCGTCCAATGTTTACGCTCCTTACACCAAGCGAGGCATCGTTTGGCATTTACCCTCGTGATGTATTGCTTATGAGCAGCAGCTCGACCATTAAATCCAAGTTTTCTCACCTCCCACCTAACTGTCGTAATACTTGCAGTGCACCCTGATGCAGTTTGGAATTCCTGTGTGATGCTATGGATGGATGTCTGCCTATTACACATTACAACCCTCTTCAACTGTCGGTCGGCTGTACGATTTTGTGCTGTGCGTGTTTCCACTTCACTATCACATCGGAAACAGAGGACCTAGGGATGTTTAGGACTGTGGAAATCTCGCGTACAGACATATGACGCATGTGACACCCAATCACATGACCACGTTTGAAGTCCATGAGTTCCGAGGAGCGCTCCATTCTGTCCTCTCACGATGTCTAATGACTACTGAGGTCACTGATATGGAGTACCTGGCAGTAGGTGGCAGCACAATGCACCTAATATGAAAAACGTATGTTTTCTGGGGTGTCCGGATACTTTTGATCCCATAGTGTAGATAATGTTGCGGAGAATGCAAACCAAATACCGATTTTTCTTTTTTTGGCAGAATACTTGTGACTTGTGCCGTCTCATTTCTCCTTCCCACTATCGATAATTTTTAGGTTGCGTCTCACCAGGGGGCGTGGGTTACTCCCTTCTGCGGTTATCGCTGTCTCGCATAGTCTTCAAAAGAGGCCGCTAGCGTTGTGTCTCGGGGGAGGCCTCCGAAGAGTGCGGTGCAGGCAGCTGAGAGATAATTTTCGTAGAGTGTGAAGCTGGGGGCAACAGCAGTGCTTGGAGCAACTGACACGCTGTGCGGATTGGCACGATGTCTTTTCCTGGTGGTCGTTCACTCTTCTTCGCCAGGACTGGACAGAATGCAAAGGTCTGGTTCGCTTCTGTCATGCGCAACTAGTTGTTCAGCTCTGCACACCGATTTCCCACTACACAAAATGGTTCAAATGGCTCTGAGCACTATGCGACATAACTGCTGAGGTCATCAGTCACCTAGAACTTAGAACTAATTAAATCTAACTAACTTAAGGATATCACACATATCCATGCCCGAGGCAGGATTCTAACCTGCGACCGTAGCGGTCGCTCGGCTGCAGACTGCAGCGCTTAGAACCGCACGGCTACTCCGGCCGGCCCCACTACACAAGCTGTTTCGATAGATGTTCGTGTTTATGTTAATTGAATCACGCACACCACACTATTTCGCTCTGTGTTTCTAGTACTTAGTTACTGCCCTGTCTGATTTTGATGTAACTTGTCTCAATCTGCTGACCAGCGTTCTCTCTCAAAAAATTTGCCACGGTTAATGTTTTTGTGGTTATGTAATGTGCCCAGTTGACATGCATAGCTATATCAGGGTCCTTTGCCTTATCTAGTTTTTGAAAAAAGAAAAAAAGAATTGTGTTTACTTTAAAATTCTTATGCCAGAGAACAAGCTGTTCTACGTTTTAATATGTATTTTCATGATGTTTTATGAACTGGTGGGCTCTCTGGTATGACTGTTATCCAGCCCTTTTAAGCATGCCGTTATCTCAAGCTAATGGTGAGACCCTAGGGAGTTGTTTATTACATTCCCTCCGGGAAGAAATTGCAGCTCCCTTTCTATAGTTGTCTGTCAACAAAGCTTATTCCCTAGGGTGTATCAACTTACTGGAAACGATCTATAAGTGTAAGCACGGGTAACAACGCCTTTACTTGTAGCATCCTTCTTGTTTGTTAACAGCACTTACTAGGCTGCCAGGAGAGTGTTCGAAGTCAGTGGCTTCTGGCCGTGTGGGCCTGGCTTACTCACAGCTGGGTGCACGGTTCTCGAGCATTTCCTAGCGTGGCTTGCTATTTGTTTACAGTGGGACATCCTGACAGTCTGTGCTCAAGCTGAGTATCTTATGTTATCTGACTTGCACTGTAAACGAAGTTTTGCTTTCGGTCAAGAGGTCTTTGACTAACTGATTTCGCACAATAGTTTTCCCTTTAATGTTTCAAGTATATTTTATCATTGTACTACGTTTTATTGTAAACTTTTTAGTGTAAATCTTTTGGTTGTCTGCCTAATGTCTTGAAGCAAGGTGTATAGAACTGTGTTAATTATTTTAATTGGCTGGTTTATTTAATATTTTAAAAAGTACAATATTGTTAAGGTCTTATTTCTTGAATTTTTGTTACTATTATTATTGTAATTCAAAGCAAAGCAAAGTTGAACGCCTTCAACTTCGAAACGGCAAGTTAACTTCCGTTTTCTTACCTGTTTTTCAAAGGGAACTCGTTGTTGCCAAAAAATATATAAAAATAAATGTTGTCTGAGGATAAATCATCTTAGTTAAAGGAGTCTAGACCTTTCATGTCATTTCCCAACTATGCATGTTCTCCCTCTGCTAGAGTATTGATGTGCGATGTGTGATCCTTATCAGAATTGCTGGAGGATATCAAGGACATCAAAAAGGTCTAAATATGTAGAGCTCGTTTTTATTACATCGTAATAGGGGAGAGAGTGTCACAGATATGATATATCAGTTGAAGTTGCTATCACTAAACGTCGTTTTATATTGAGGCGATATCTTTTCACGTTATTCCAGTCAGCGACTTTCTCTTCACAATATGAAACTATTTTGTTATTGCCAATCTAAATACGGAGATGCGATAACAGTAATAAAATAAGATCAATCAGAACACACACATGATGATTTAAGTGTTCACTTTTTCCTTGTGCTGTTATAAAGTGGAACAGTAGAGAAGTGCCCGCATCTCGTGGTCGTGCGGTAGCGTTCTCGCTTCCCACGCCCGGGTTCCCGGGTTCGATTCCCGGCGGGGTCAGGGATTTTCTCTGCCTCGTGATGGCTGGGTGTTGTGTGCTGTCCTTAAGTTAGTTAGGTTTAAGTAGTTCTAAGTTCTAGGGGACTTATGACCACAGCAGTCGAGTCCCATAGTGCTCAGAGCCATTTTTTTGAACCAAGTAGAGAAGTAGTGTGAAGGTGGTAGCCCTCTTCCAAACATTTAAGTGTAAATTACAGAGGAATCATGTATATGTAGATGTAGATTAGTCAGCATGACCTTGCTGTGTTGGTAAAGCGGACAGCTGAAACCAAGAGGAAACTACATCTGTAATACGTGGGTGGGCAAAAATATGGAGACAACGAAAGCGCAATACCATACCTACCTTGTAGGAAAAGCCATTGACAATCAAAAAAAGCTTCCAGTCTCCTTTAAATGGATAAATGTTGTTGTTGTCTTCAGTCCTGAGATTGGTTTAATGCAGCTCTCCATGCTACTCTATCCTGTGCAAGCTTCTTCATCTCCCAGTAACTACTGCAACCTACATCCTTCGGAATCTGCTTGGTGTATTCATCTCTTGGTCAAAAAAATGGATAAATACAGGTCCTGTATGGATTTCAAGGGGATCTTGTACCATATTCTTGCAAAATGGTTGCACGTTTAAGTATGATGATGGTGGTGAATAATGATGACACACTCTTCTCTCCAAAGTAGATCATGGAGGCTCAGTAATCCTGAGATCTGCTTACATAAGCGGCCAGAGGAGATGTGACACTTCATCCTTTATTTATGTATTTATTTGTCCACATAAATCTCTTTTTCAGTACATGTATTGTACACAGGATATTGGACAGAAAACCTTTTTTAGCTTTTGGTTTTTCAAACGTCAAACACACATTATTTAAATTTTTGTGACAAATTGGATCTATACAGTTAATAATTACAAATTTCCTGGTACTGTAATCATGGACACTTTTGTTTTGAGGAAAAAGGTTTTCTTTTCTCAGTATGCTTTTTTTGACATGCATGACCACTTCCGGTATTTAAATGCAGGGCAGGGGTAGGATCTTTAAAGAAACGTTTGCACGGTTTTCTGCTGCCCACTCGTTTCATTATTCTTATAATAGCCTTTTGTTTCCCGAAAACTGTTATGGCCTGGTGTACATTTCCCCAGAAAATGATACCGTACTTCAGAATTGAATGTACTAGAGCAAAGTATACAGTCCTAACTGTTTCTACACTAGTATTGTTGCAGAGAATTCTTACTACGTAGCTCATTTTTCCTAGTTTTGAATTTAGGGATGTGATATGAGATTCTCCTGGATATGAATCCCAAGAAATTTAGTTTCATTGACAGCACTAATGATTTGGTTATCTATGCTTACAAAACAAGTCCTGGTCGATGCTAGCTGCATGAACAGGAGCCCTGTCTTCTTGGAACACATCATCAGCCTTGAGGACCAAATATTGTATCACGGGATAAACCTGAGAGCCAAAATGGTTGAGGTATAGTCTCTTCCATCACGCTTGTGTAAGAGATAGTATCAGGCAGAAGCCTCATACATGAATCATGTGACACACGACAGATGCGCTCGGATCCAGTAGCTAGCTGCAAGTAATTTCGGCTGTGGCTGAAACATGTCAGCATCTTATAGACTATGCAAGTAGCTAAAACACTGTCTTTGGGAAACAAAACTGTATTTATTGTGATTATTACAACTTTTATTAATTAATGCTAATTTGTTTAATTATTAGTGTGAATGATGATGTGAATGCAAAGTATTAAATAAATGAATACTGTTACCTCTGTTAACAGAATATATGTTAGGGTGAAAAGTGCTTACTGAGAGACTGACTCATACTCAGGGGAAATTGTAAAGTGCAACCAGTCTATTTATAGGACTGAGAAAACAAAATATATTTTACAGTAATTTCTTTTAAAGAGGGAGTTATTTTGATATTTGTGGGTTTTATAAACTTATTATTTTTATAATTGTTCACGTAAGTTATTGTGACTGGTCAAAAGTAGAAGATGCCGGATTGCATGGTTTTATATTAATATTGGATTGTTTATGATATATATCTGCCAATAAGAGGACAGTATATTCATGCATATTTTCTGGGCTAAGAAAATCGTTTTGTGAAGCCTAGTTGCAGTTAGAATCTCGACCATGATCATTTTCGCACGTGGTTATAAGGAGCTCTGAATAGATATGAAAATTTTACAGAGTTATAGTTAAAACTTGACTGTGAAGCGTTGCAAACTGGACGCTAAAGTACAAAGACATGTGAAACTCCGATTTCAATATGTAAGCTGTGAATTTTGGATAAACAAAATCTGCGTGGCATCTTATACAAGGCGTGACCACAAACTGAACATCTGTAGTGGTCAAATTGTGTAGTATTCAAGCTAGCATTCTGTTACAGACAATCCTTTTGTTGGTCCTTTTGGTAATAGGTTTGGTTAGTTACCATCTGCTGGCTATTATGAGTGAATGTGATTTCGTGACAGAGGCCAAACTGTAACTTAAGATTAACATGGGCTTAGTGGTGTTTCGTATCAAACAAGTCATAATATATTGAAGTTTTTACTCACAAACTATCTTTCAATTAATCGCTCAGTTAACCTTATATTGAAAAATATTGTTTGCACAAGTTGGATTCATATAGTACTACTGGTTCTACCACTGCTTTTCCAGTAGAAGAACATCATTCGTCGTTCAACAAGAAAGGCGTGTTGACCAGACTGCAGAAGAAGAAATCACCATAAGGTGAGTGGACATTATTTCTGAGGAGTGGACCACAAATAACCATGATCTCTTTGGCAGTAATCCGACTGTGAAAAGTAACTATAGGGCCTGTGGAATATTACAATATGGCTGCCCCAAATCAACACTGAACCCCCACCACCATGTTTCACTTTTTGGGACACAAACTCGGCCAGAAGTTGGAACAATGTGCAACGAGGCTCATACATTGCTCCATAGTCCGTGTTATTAGGCTTTGGCATGACGTTTTGGGGATTTGTATCACTGGTGAGTGATTTTGGATTCCAGCTCCACCAACAATTACCTGCTTTTGGTGTTATCTTTGTGTTGCTTTCGTACTGATTAGGTTCGCGATTGACTTTTGCGGCTATTGTCCCCTTGTTTTTTGTCACAGTCCTCTTCAGTTACCCTCTGTTACAATCATTCGACACACACTTTCGCCTGTGTTATGTTTTAGTGATATAAATAATCGATAAACTGCCTCTTCAAATGCCAAATACTTCGGCTACCTTGGTTATGGAGGCACCCCCCTCCCATAAGAGTACCAACATTCAGTCCATGTTTGAAGTCACTTGCATCCAATGTAATGCACTCAGCTACACAGGCCCATGTTCTGACCACAACTGATGCTTACTACGTACTGAGTACATTAAACAGGTGCCATTCATGGTCAAATACAACAGCACAACCAGCAGGTTTGGCTATCTTCTGCACTTATGATGAAGAGTGCATTTCTCCCTATGTTCCACGTTTTTGTCGAACCTTGATGATGGCATCCTCCTGGGTAAAATAGGTCCTCATTTGGACCTCTAGAGGGAGGCTGCTCATTAAGATGTTGCCAGGAGAAACAGTCACCCTTGGCATCACGGAAACGTCAACTTGGTAGTGGAAGAAAGAGTAAGAGTAAACTCTGTAGAAGGAGACCGAGCCTTGAATACAGTAAACAGGCTTAAATGGATGTAGGCAGTAGTAGTTATGCCAAGACCAAGAGGTATGCACAGGGAAAGACTACTGTAGAAAGCTGCATCAAATAAGTCTTCAAACTGAAGACCACAACAAGTACAGCTTATTAACAAAGATTCATGTCTGAGTTGACATATCGATTACACTTCGACGTAATGGGTAAACGTCAGTAACATAAGTCAAAATGGGTTGTTTGACAGTGATAAATTCTGACAAACCGTCTTTTACGATACCGTACTGCAGGCAATAAGAGCCAAACTAACCAGTGTACTTTCTCACACACATGAGCACATATTGTCCCAAGAAGTGACTGACTAATAATCCTGAGGTAGGTGCTAGAAGACAGGATGATACTGTTGACATACTCCTATGTTAGAGGGGATCTGGACCCATTTAAGTGCTCTTGAGAAGGAAAAATACTTGACTGTAGGAAAAACATTCTGAGTCCTCAGTGTGACAGTCAAACCAATATGGAAGTGAGTCTGGCGCCAAGGCGAATGTAAATGTATTTCCAGTAAGAGCTTGCACTTCAGATTCGCACTTCACACCTCCCACCTCTTCCTCCAAATAACATCCACCGCAAGTGGAATTCCACTGTTTGTACAAATAATGACAATCAATTACAAGTTTCGTATAGACCTCACCCTTAGATCTAGCTAGACAATGTTAAAGATTATCTTTACAGTTAACTTCTCCATGTGATTTGAAAATGAGTTACCCAAAATAATAATAATATAACTGGCTAAGGACCCCGTATCGTAAGATCCTAGGTGACTGAGTGCATAATTTGCTCACCCTCCGGCATTGTCTGAGAGTCTTACATGCCTTCTAAAGTGAAATTCACAGTGGTAACTGAATGGTAGTTCGTAAGGGTGTCCACAAGGCTTCCCAAGGAACTGAATAGCTGAGCGGCAGAACACTTGCGTGGACTGACTTGCAGAGCTTAGCTAGCCCATGAAGCCAAGTATAACTCTGTGACAAAGTGAGTTTGTTGCCAAGTGGGGAAGCCCTTTCCAGAAGCGAGTGGATGAGGTACTAGGCCCCTTACGGGACTGTGGGAATCATAGATGAAGTGGTAGGGAGCTGGTTGAGGAGTGGACAAGCACTGGTATCACAAATTAAAGTATATCTTAGCAACAGTTTATTAAAGCAATCAAAATCTTAACAATTACAAAAGTACACCAATAATGAAATAACAGGAAACGAAAAATTTTAAAGTTAAAAAAACTGGCAATACAAGTTGTGATCAAAGCATAACGGAACAGGAAAAATAAAACTGCTTAGGGCCAAATGACACGTTCCTTCCACAGTTTGAGTACAAATGAGTTATAAATCACAGTCAACTAAACGATAATTACTCGAGAGCGGCTGATGAATAATTTGACAAACTTAGCAACTGCTAAATTGGCCCAATAAAAGGTATATTTCATCGACAGCCAAAAAACCTTAAATTACAAGTGGGTGCAGTACAATACAGTACAGTACATTTAGCAAGGTAACTTTAAAAGGCAAATCCATATTATGCTTAGCAACTGCACGAACAGCTTATGACAGTCACATGAATGTTAGCAGTGAGAATACCAAGAACAGTTACATATTAAGCACTAAAATACTACAACTAAAATCATAGCCAGGAGCAAAACTTAAAAGTTTTCTTCCAAGGAACTTCAAAAGTAATTTAAATGAAAGATACCTGTAGTGTGTTAACTGCCAGTGGCCACGCTAAAAAGTTTTACAGTCGCTGAAGACGCTTTAAGATTTACCTGAAATTCGCCTAAGACCCAAGAAATCTGTTAATAATTACAGAGTATCTTTTACAGGAAAAAGTTCAAGCATTATACTACAGGTCGTCTCTATATGATGTTACTTTACTTCAACATTAAAGAGAAAAACAGTTTCACATAAACTTGTACAATTTAGATAATTCAAAATTTTCAAATCAGGTAAGCTTGTAACCAAACTCACCGATTCCACGTGTGACCCATTCGCCTTTGTATTTGAAATGTCCGAATCGCATGTATTCAACTCGTTCTTAACATTACGTAACAGTTTAACTACAAAGGTAACAACATTTAGCTGGATGAGTCACTAATATAGTAATAACATGCAGAATAATTTCTGTACCGTTCTGTAGCGTTGGCCGCGCTACGGAAAGTTAATCCGTTTAGCGAACGGATTCACAGCGCCACGTGCGAGTACCGCTACATGCCGGCACTGCCTTTCAAAAAAGAAGAACCTTCGTGCCCTCCACATTAACTACATGGCGCTTCTCAGGAAAATACAGCTTTTAGTTCGCACAGTAGAGCATTTTCATAAAAGCTGTTCAGCAGTACACTGTTTCTACTAACATTAACACAAATTTTGACACATATTACCTAACGGAATACTATTATTAGCAAGGTACCTATTTAAGTTTCAAGCTTGTCTCCATAGGGAGGTTTGATAATGGGGCTCGATTTGCAAGATTGGTATGCCACACAAGTTATTACACCCATAAAGCTTTATATGTCCTACCTGGAATAGGTTCCATCTCCATCCCTGTAGCAAACAGCTTTCAGATACATAGCCTTAACTTACGATGTTGTTGTTGTGTTCTTCAGTCCTGGGACTGGTTTGATGCAGCTCTCCATGCTACCCTATCCTGTGCAAGTTTCTTCATTTCGCAGTACCTACTGCAACCTACATCCTTCTGAATCTGCTTAGTGTATTCATCTCTTGGTCTCCCTCTACGACTTTTACCCTCCACGCTGCCCTCCAATGCTAAATTTGTTATCCCTTGATGCTTCAGAACATGTCCTACCAACCGGTCTCTTCTTCTCGTCAAGTTGTGCCAGAAACTCCTCTTCTCGCCAATTCTATTCAATACCTTCTCATTAGTTATGTGATCTACCCATCAAATCTTCAGCATTCTTCTGTAGCACCACATTTCGAAAGCCTCTATTCTCTTCCTGTCCAAACTATTTATCGTCCATGTTTCACTTCCATACATGGCTACACTCCATACGAATACTTTCAGAAACGACTTCCTGACACTTAAATCTATACTCGATGTTAACAAATTTCTCTTCTTCAGAAACGCTTTCCTTGCCATTGCCAGTCTACATTTTATATCTTCTCTACTTCGACCATCATCAGCTATTTTGCTCCCCAAATAGCAAAACTCCTTTACTACTTTAAGTGTCTCATTTCCTAATCTAATTCCCTCAGCATCACCCGACTTAATTCGACTACATTCCATTATCCTCGTTTTGCTTTTGTTGATGTTCATCTTATATCCTCCTTTCAAGACACTGTCCATTCCGTTCATCTTCTCTTCCAAGTCCTTGCTGTCTCTGACAGAATTACAATGTCATCGGTCAACCTCAAAGTTTTTATTTCTTCTCCATGGATTTTAATACCTATTCCGAATTTTTCTTTTGTTTCCTTTATTGCTTGCTCAATATACAGATTGAATAACATTGGGGAGAGATAACAACCCTGTCTCACTCCCTTCCCAACCACTGCTTCCCTTTCATGTCCCTCGACTCTTATAACTGCCATCTGGTTTCTGTACAAATTATAAATATCCTTTCGCTCCCTGTATTTTACCCCTGCCACCTTTAGAATTTGAAAGAGAGTATTCCAGTCAACATTGTCAAAAGCTTTCTCTAAGTCTACAAATGCTAGGAACGTAGGTTTGCCTTTCCTTAATCTACCTTCTAAGATAAGTCGTAAGGTCAGTATTGTCTCACGTGTTCCAATATTTTTATGGAATCCAAACTGATCTTCCCCGAGGTCGGCCTCTACCAGTTTTTCCATTCGTCTGTAAAGAATTCGTGTTAGTATTTTGCAGCTGTGACTTATTAAACTGATAGTTCAGTAATTTTCACATCTATTAACACCTGCTTTCTTTGGGATTGGAATTACTCGTATTATATTCTTCTTGAAGTCTGAGGGTATTTCGCCTGTCGCATACATCTTGCTCGCCAGATGGTAGAGTTTTGTCAGGACTGGCTCTCCTAAGGCCGTCAGTAGTTCTAATGGAATGTTGTCTACTCCCGGGGCCTTGTTTCGACTTAGGTCTTTCAGTGCTCTGTCAAACTCTTCACGCAGTATCGTATCTCCCATTTCATCTTCATCTACATTCTCTTCCATTTCCATAATATTGTCCTCCAGTACATCGACCTTGTATAGACCCTGTATATACGCCTTCCACCTTTCTGCTTTCCCCTCTTCGGTTAGAACTGGGTTTCCATCTGAGCTCTTGATATTCACACAAGTGATTCTCTTTTCTCCAAAGGTCTCTTTAATTTTCCTGTAGGCGGTATCTATCTTACCCCTAGTGAGATAAGCCTCTACATCCTTACATTTGTCCTCTAGCCATCCCTGCTTAGCCATTTTGCACTTCCTGTCGATCTCATTTTTGAGTCGTTTGTATTCCTTTTTGCCTGCTTCATTTACTGCATTTTTATTTTTTATTACTATATTAGAACTTTGGCAAATCGACCGTGAGGTTCAGATACCCTGCTACAGGCTGTTAATACGAAAATGTCTTGCCTGGGTCGTTGCAGTCGTATTGGTGTTGAAGTTGGTGGTTGCTGTAAGTCAATTTGGATAGGCTCTTCACCTCTCCAGTGATGGAATTAATTAACAACTACCACCCACTTGCGGTAGCCGTATTAACTTTCTATATAACCGGATCCATATCCCATCATATAAAACCAGTCGGATATTCTTGCTTTCCGACACAAAATTAACTGGAGACGACTTCAGGAACTATAAACCACTGCCACACTAAATATTAGGCACTTCCACTTTATTGTTTAAGGGTCACATCGCCAGACATGGCACGCCACGATACGTACGCTGTCGAGGCTCGACTGCAACTGCTCTGGTTTGCCGTTCTTTCCTCCCTTGGGGTGCTCGCACCAAGGTCATCCAAAAGACTGGCGGTCGAAAACCCGTATTTGATTAACTAATTTTATAGTTTCATTTGGTTTAACTGAATTACATTTTCTAATACCCTTAGAATGTTACAGTCAGTACATTTATAACTTACATTCATTTGTATACTTTATTTTTCATAAAATTATTAATTTTTCACAAAATACTTTCTCCTTCCAATGACCAATTATCATAGACATTACATTTGTGCTTATTGACATAGTTATAGAGGTTCCCGTAACACTGATTTCTCGTACAAGATCGATCATTTTACTATGACGATTTTCTCTCGATACTGTTTAAATAAAAAAGACTTTAGACATTGCAATTTGAATTTAATTGTATCATCACAAGCTCCCAACCTCGGGGCAACAAGGAAGCAAATAACTGTGGCAGTGGATCAAATATACAAACAGAAACGGCTAGGACCGGCGGGTAGAAAAGTAAATATAGGTATGGCAAATAACGCCACTCAAGTGGCTAGTTTTACAAAGCAGCAAATGAAAGGTAACATGGAACATGGAATTGAGGGAACCAGCTGGCTAGTCGCCTTACCAAAATAGACACCTTTTATCGGCCGTATTGCAGAACTGTATGGTGAATGTCACAGTAAAGTCGCTGACAAATGATTTTTTGAAAATGGCTATTTCTTAAAGACATACTTTTAAACAGGATTAAACATCACTCTACTCAGATAAAAGTCAATACAGAAATATAAAATCAGCTGGTCCAGCATAAAGAACTAAATTTCAATGACATGTCAATATGAGCAGAGACTGACTAATTTAACATCGTTTCCTTGAAAATGCAAGACGTTATATGACATGCAATAAAATACAAGGCACCTTAAAGAAAACTGGAAGAATAAAATTTCTAAAAAAATTACAATAAGAAATTTGCAAAGTTTAAAAGGTGATTTAAAGACACTACTAGCACACACACTGCCCAGTAACGTGGCGAGTACACAAGAAGCTCCATGCAAGTTCGTGACTATTTGGGAAAACATGAGTAACATCAACAAGTGCCTTTAGCTGACAACACCAGACTGGAGAAATGAACAAATACCAAGTAGGTGCGGAGGGAACCAGGATGCCACAACAGGGCACAAAATTAATGACTGTTACGAAAAGATCTCACCACAGTCAACACTATGGACTGCCTCATATTCCTTTTTTGTTCCGTCTTTTGCCAAGATTTTAGTGTGATTCGTGTTCAACACTTCTGATCCTCAATCAAATTGTGTGATTAACCCATGTGTGTTTTCTGACTGCAACTTGTAATAAATTAATTTTAGTTGGCAACCTGTTTGATTTAGTAATTAGAAGACCTCCTTGGTCCTATTTAAACGTATTACTGTGAGGTCATAGGAAGTCACGTTTCATTAGGGCCACACTTTTTAATCAGGTTTCTCTTCTACACAAAGTTCGGTTACATAATTTAAAATTTTGGTTTTTAAAATTCAGTCTTAATCACACCACGTACGTTACAAGAACATAGGTGACCGGTTTCGGTCATATCACATGACCATCATCAGACCTGTAATTTAATTTAGAAAGTAATAGAAACCTTACTAGATTTACAATAAAATAAGACAAAATGCTTATAAGGATAAAATACAATAAGACAATAAGTCTATGGAAGTTTAGAATTCACAACACAGTTGACCAACTGTATGTAGACCTCTGTCTAAGATCGCGCCATTTTAGCACACACTGTACATCGCTGAAGAGAAACCATAATATACTGCTAATAAATGCTGACAAAGGTGACGTCAGCTCTGGTTGGCTCTTAATAAAGAACTGTTTTTTCGGCTCTCGGTGGAGAAATGGCTTCTGTTCGTTCTCTCGCTTCTGGATCATACGCCTCCCTGTGCGCCAGTGACATGAATTTACAAAACTCTCCACAACGGCATGGCCGACCGTTGTGGACGAGCGGTTCTAGGCGCTTCAGTGCGGAGCCGAGCTACTGCTACGGTCACAGGTTCGAATCCTGCCTCGGGCATGGATGTCTGTCATGTCCATAGGTTAGTTAGGTTTAAGTAGTTCTAAGTCTAGGGGACTGATGACCTCAGATGTTAAGTCCCATAATGCTTAGAGCCATTTGAGCCATTTTTGAACAACGCCATGGTCGTAAACTCGCTGACGGAAAAAATCACAGTACCAAGAAGGAGCTCTGCGACATAAATGAAAGTTGGTAGGCATGTTTAAACATCTGAGAGATGATTTCTAATTTAATTTCGCACCAGTAGCATATGAGTAACGTTAGCAACGCCACAGTGAGAATGCAAACCATGTTGGTTTAAACACACACTGTAAGAGTCTTGAGCGTTAGTTACCTTCGAGATTGGACGCGGTCAGCTGACGGTTGCCAAGGATGCCTTTAAGGCGACAAGGAGGCAATTATCAGCAGATCACTGAACGGGGGCTACGAGAAGCTAGTATTTCCTTCTGCCATACTGCAGAAAGACTTGGCTGGAACGTAGCCACAGTACATGAAACTTCCTGGCAGATTAAAACGGTGTGCTGGACCGAGACTCAAACTCAGGACCTTTGCTTACGCGGGAAAATTCTCTACCATCTCAGCTGCCCAAGCACGACTCACGACCCGTCCTCACAGCTTCAATTCTGCCAGTACCTCGTCTCCTACTTGCCAAACTTCACAGAAGCGCTTCTGCGAACCTCACAGAACTAGCACTCCTGGAAGAAAGGAGTGAAAATCTCACTCCGCAAGGAGAATATAACATTCTGTAAACATCCTGCAGGCTGTGGCTAAGCCATGTCTCCGCAATATCCTTTTTTCCAGAAGTGCTAGTTCTGCAGGATTCGTAGAAGAGCTTCTGTGAAGTTTGGAAGGTAGGAGACGAGGCACTGGCGGAATGGAAGCTGTGAGGACGGGTCGCGGGTCGTGCTTTGGTAGTTCTGATGTTTGAGCACTTGCCCGCGAAAGGCAAAGGCCCCGAATTCGAGTTTCGGTCCAGCACACAGTTTTAATCTGCCAGGAAGTTTCATATCAGCGCACACTCCGCTGCAGAGTGTAAATCTCATTCTGGCCACTGTACATGATTGCTGGCATCGGCGGTCAGGAGAATGTACGGTCGCAAGGAGACCGGGCTGTTGACCTCCACGTGGCACTACCGACACGGAAGACCATCGTGTTCGACGTATGGGTCTGATGCATCGTACTGCATCTGCAGCAGCAATCCGAGTAGTAATTGGCACCACAGCGACACAACGAACTGTTACAAAGTGGTTACTTCAAGCTTGCTCCGAAACGCCCTATAGCGTGCATTCCACTGACCCCAAACCACCGCCATTTGCGACTTCATTGATGTCAAGCGAGAGCTCATTGGAGGGCAGGGTGGAGGTCTGTTGTGTTTTCTGATGAAATGTGGTTCTGCCTCGGTGCTGGTGGTGGCCGGGTGTTGATTAGGAGGCAAGTTGAGGGCCTGAAACTAACCTGACTATCTGCTAGACACACTGGACCTACACCTGGAGTTATGCTCTTGGGTGCTATTTCGTGTGACAGCTGTTCCTCCTCCCACTCGTGGTTATCCCACACACCCTGACTGAAAACTTGTACGTCACTCTGGTGATTTGACCTGCTATGGTTCCATTCATGAACAGCACTCCAGTGGATGTTTTCCGACAAAATAACGCTAGCCCATATACCACTGTCGCAACCAGCATTCCAGACGGTATTTTCCAACAAGATTGTCTAATATTTATTTTATTGCTCTACGTATTTTACTTCATTATTCTTTTACACTCTTTTTGAGCATAAGGATTTCTTTTATGTCTGCGCATAGCTTTGGATTTAGCATGTCCCACATAGTGTATATTTCCATGTGCTCTATTGTTTTATTTATTTCTTAATTTATGCATTACTATTCGTATTTTAGGTTCGCCGTTATCACACTGCACCTCCGACGGGAGCGCCGCATGGCGACTGTCATTACTACTAGCCCAGTCTTTCGCATGAGCTCCTATCATTCATATGTGTGCGCTACGTGAATACGGAAGGGCCTATCGGGCCGTTACAGTGTACAATGTGTTTACAGTTAGCGAGCGAAGTCCTGTTCTGCGCTGCAATGCCTGTCGTCGCCTCCATCAGGTAATACGCATTTTTCGGTTTCTCCTTCGTTCTCTACGCATGCCTGATACCGGTGATTTTGTTTCATTAATTTTTTATATTTTTTGCGTATGAGTTACCTTTTAGTACGTTTTATATCATACTTCCTGACGGATGCTTTTAACCAGAAATATCTGATTTTCTAACGTTAGCTACATTACGTTTCTCTGTGTAATTTTATTAGATTGGTTTTTGAAGCTTATTTGGCTTTATATTTTTTAGATAGCCTCGTGATGCCCTATCCGAATTGAAATGAGTCTTCCTGAGTTAACAAAAAACACTATTTTTTAAGTAGTTGCAATAGAAGGTTGCTGTACCACACTGCCAAGATACAATGGATTAATTTTCACTTAAATATGTTGTCTAGACAAATGTATTCCAGAAATTTCGTTACTTTACATTAATTCCTTTTGGTGTTATGACTTTTTCCGTCAGTGTAATTCAACAGTTGCCGAGTTCGCAAAGTTAACACATGGAAAGACTCTTTTCTGAACAGGTCTTATTGATGCCACGCTCTGCTATCATGTTCTCTCTCTCTATGCAATGCTGGCCGGTGCTCGTCTCTTCTGTTCTGCTAAATTACTACTGTTAACCAGTAAATAGACTTGCTCTAAGTTCTCAGTGATTTGTCAGATCTGTCCTGTGAGAAAAGTAGGGGCTCTGTGACCCTCATGGTCCTCACACATTTCGCTTCTGGTTAGGGCTTCCCTGTTCCAAAGCAAACCTGTTTTGTCAGACAGTTACGTCTGGCTCTGGCAGCTAGCTAAGCTCAGCGAGTCGGTTGAACTCAAGTTGTTCTACTGCTCCAATGTCTGACTCCTTGACAAGCCTGGCGGATCACACCCAGGGCGAAATATCGTTTGGTGACCGCACTCAGTTGCAGCACAGGGGGTGCGTAAGATTCAGACAAGCGACCTCGGCCGTCCAGGAGACCGCAACGCCTGTCCTTAAGCCAAAAGAATGCTTGCTCCTCAGTGCTACACGGAAATTCGCTTTGCCACTCAAAAAAATAATGGTCTCTGGCTTTGTCTTGGTCTGGGCGAGAGAGAGTGAGAGAGAGAGAGAAATAGGATGTTAATTGACGTCCTAATGTACGCAATCACTGAATGTTGCTTTCTATAAAGATAATCATACATCAGCTAGCCACAACTGAACTCATACCAAATTAATTAAAGTACCTTATGACAGTAAAACATAAGCCGTGTCAGTCCAGCTGATTGCCACATGTCATTAACGTTTCCATTACTTTAAAAATGAGTTGCTTGTAATAATAACAATAAAATAGTAAACGCCATTATGGCAATAGTGTAGGTCTTGTTCATATTGCGATAATATCGAGAAATGGTGGGAAAAAGATACCAGAACACATAACGAAAGAAAGCACTGGAGATGAAAGAGAAAGTGTAAGAGATAGAGATGGGAGAAGTCAGGAGCGTACTGATCACGGAGCAGAAGCACTGGTTCCTTTCGAAACAGCAGGAAGACAGCTAAACTCTACTGAGGCAGAAGGTACACCACTGACAACAATTAAAGTGAAATACACTATCCTTTTGAATCAGGTATAGATTACTAGGTTATTTTTGTCCACATACGCACTGCTGAAATGCACAACGATACGAAGAAAAATTTAGAGATATCCTTATTATTTTGTGTAACATTTATGAAATAATGAGAAATATTCTACATGAGAGGACGAGTTCTGAGTCGTCCAGTGACTAAGAAATCAATGAAGGACGCAGGATGTCTAAAAATCACGTTGCTCGTCCTTTTGCATCCGTCCTAAGAAGAATTATTAATATATATAAAAAGGAATGTTACGCACTTACCCTGAGCGAGCAAGCATTGATAGCTAGCTCGACTAGTGCTGATTTTACACTCTGGTCCACTGAACTAAACACAGTAGTAGATATCAGATTGTGTAATGACTGATGGACAGTTTATTTTAGTTGACACCTGTTTCTCAAGTAAGTTTCAATCACATGAGAACACTAAGAAATTCAACTGTCGCTTTTTAAACTGGAAACTTCTTTATCAAAGGTTCAAAACGGCTTACTAAAATCAAACTCTATCAAAATAGAGGTTCTCGTCCGACCTTGGGTTTTCTGAGATTGTCGGTAACTTTAATTGATGTACTTCTTATAGTTTGGTTTCATCCGTAATTGAGTTTGTATTTATACAAAGAGCGTTCACTAAGTTACACAATACATTTTTCTTCTGAAAGCAGATTGGTTTTATTCGGGATTCCGATACACAATATTATTCCCCACCCTTTTGGCTACAAAACCCTATCTTTCAACATAATCTCCATTCAATGCGACGGCTTTACGCCACCTTACTGGGAGGGCCCGTATGTCCGCTGATACCATTCTACTGCTCGACGTCGGAGCCAACGGCTTTATGCATCAATAGCCTCCCTATCCATCAGCCTCGTAACGCGCAAGCAATTCCGCACAGATCATCTTTCGTTGCTCTTTATTGTCGTTTGTTAAGGCGGCTAAGAACCCAGCGGGCACACGCCTTTGAGTACCCCATCTGGTGGACGATTGTGTCAGCCCTACCTGCAGAGACGTCCAGCTGTAGAGCGAGGTGTTTGATTATGATCCGTCGATCTCCGCCAACGACAGTGTACGCGCATTCCAACATTGCAGCAGAAACAGCTTTGCGCGGCCGGCCGGCACGCGTGACCTTGTTGCCATGATGACAGACGCTTCGCCCAACGACTCAGTGCCTTTGTTCACTGCCAGATTACCGTAGACATTCTGCAAGCACCTATGAATATCTGAGCTGCTATGGTTTTCCAGCAAAAGAAACTCAGTGACAGCTCGCTGTTAGGAACGCAACCCCGTTACAGACGCCATTTTGAACGATACGTAAAGCGCCGCCACCTATCGGAATTTTATGAAACTACAGGGGCTCAAGCGGGAATATTCCACGATGTCCCACAACAAATTCCGCATTTTTGCACTCCAAAGAGGCTAAGATAAAAAGTGTTGCATTATTTATTGGATGCCTCTCGTAGTTGACTTTGCAAGTGCAATGGTAGTTAGTAAGCTGTTTATGAACAAGTTTTTGACAGTTGTGGGAAATTCCCTGATGGGGTGAAATCATCTGACGTTTTTGGATTTTCGTTCTTGGATATACAATGGGCGTTTGAGAAGTCCGTGCAAAAATAAAAACTACTTACGTATTTAGGGTAAACCTTTTTTATTTTTCGACATAGTCTTCTTATAGACTTGTACACTTCGTCCAACGCTGTTCTAATTTGTTGATCCCTTCCGAAAAATAGGAATTGTCCAAGTCTGCAAAATAGCTATTAGTTGCTACAATCACCTCCTCGTTTGAATAAAATCTTTGACCCGCCAGCCATTTCTTCAAATTGGGGAACAAATAGTAGTCCGACGGAACCAAGTGTGAAGAATAGGGGGTATGTGAAACGAGTTGGAATCCTATTTCCATTAATTTTGCGACCACAATTGCTGATGTTTGTGTTGTTGCATTGTCGTGATGGAAAAGGACTTTTTTGCTTCCAATCGCTGGCGTTTTTCTTGCAGCTCGGTTTTCAAACGGTCCAATAACGATGAATAATATGCACCTGTAATAGTTTTACCCTTTTCCAGATAGTCGATGACGATTATTCCTTGCGAATCCCAAAAGGCAGTCGCCATAACCTTTCCGGCCGAAGGCATGGTCTTCGCCTTTTTTGGTGAACATTCTCTCTTGGTATACCCATTGATTAGATTGTTGTTTGGTCTCAGGAGTATAGTAATATATCCATGTTTGATCCACAGTGACGAAACGACACTTAAAGTCCTGCAGATTCTTCCTGAACAGCTGCAAACCATCCTTGCAACACTTCACACGATTCGAGATGCACACAGTGCTAGCAAACTCACACACCTTTTCTGTCATCCATCACCATATCATGGATTTTATCAATGATTTCTGGAGACGTAACCTCCACAGGGCGTCCAGAAAGTTCAGCTTCACTTGTGCCAAAATGGCCACTCACAAAATTTTGAAACCATTTATAAACTGTTCTAATCGAAGGTGCAGAGTCACCGCAATGCTTATCAAGCTTCTGTTTAGTCTCCTGAGGCGTTTTGCCTTTTATAAAATAATGTTTAATCACCACACGAAATTCTTCTTCGCACAATTTTTTTACGATTACTCGACTACCTTGATTCACACGAATGCCAAACACAAAGAAACAGACCAATATGGTTGAAACTTCCCAAAGATGCTACTAACTAAACATGACCTCGATACGCGCCGGTGGTGCCATCTCTCGGAATTTGCACGGGCTTTTCAAACGCCCCTCGTATGTCGGGTAACGCTTTACGTTGATAATTTCGCAAAATATATTTTCATTGCTTGTCCTTTAGAATCTTTAGAAAAAAGGTAAAGCATGAATTAAGTAAACTAACTATTTTTAGTAATCTGATTTACGTGGTTCGGCTTGTCAAGCGGTCCACATTCCAGTGCGTATGCCCCAGTCAGTTAACGAATCGCTCCTCGTTCATTGCTTGCCGCCCACTTGTGTACTAATAGCCTTTAACACATGTGAATACTGCATAAACTGTTATACCGTAACAGTGAGTCGTTGTATTAAGTAAGTTACTGCGTAAATTTCATTTGTGCGGGTGAAGCAAGCATACTTAATTCTCTAGCGAGGAACGATAAACAGTATTCAGCAGAACATTCAGCTGTGACGTTCAGTACATCCACAAAGTGGAGGTGACGTGCAGCTTACCAACCACTGTGCAGAGCAATTTTCTCTCTTAATGAATACTTCTCCACTTCAGCGAGGGCCACTGCGCAGCAGTGTACATACCATACAAACAAATATGTATATGGCGCTGACCCCAGCGCGTGAAACTGACTGCTGGATGTCGTAATTTAGATGTGCCATGTACTGTAAACCACATAGCAACATGCTATATTACTCATGTGTTCCTTACTTTAAATGGCGAAGTTTCTTCCCCGACTTTGTGTGAGATACATCTCTGCAAAGGTGTTGGCTCTGGCTCTGAGTACTATGGGACTTAACATCTGAGGTCATCAGTCCCCTAGAACTTAGAAATACTTAAACCTAACTAACCTAAGGACATCACACACATCGATGCCCGAGGCAGGGCTCGAACCTGCTACCGTAGCAGTCACGCGGTTCTTGACTGAAGCGCCTAGAACCGCTCGGTCACACCGGCCGGCTGAAAAGGTGTTGTACATGTAATGTACCATGTACTGTACAACAAATGTTAATATGCATGACTTGGGGTGTGTGTGTGTGGGGCAAAATTTCTCGTTTTTAGATGACGGAGAAAGACAGTGGTTGATATATCCAAATACTGAACTGCCTCTGTATGCGTTTACGAACCAGGCGCATTTTTTAAACAAGTTCTGAAGTCAGATTGGGCGCGTGATTAAAAAGTTGCCCGATATTGTTGATAATTAACCAACGAGTGACAAACATTAGTTGTTTTCATTTGACTTCCCTCAGTTACGATTGTATCCCTTCTATATACAAAGAGTGCTTTCTTTGGTTGATAGGGTAAAATATAAATGGCACTGTGTACTATAAATGTTTTAATTCCCAACACTACGCTGTCATAAGTCCCCAAGTCACGTCCAATACACACACTGGACTCGCATTCGGGAGGACGACGGTTCAATCCCGTCTCCGGCCATCCTGATTTAGGTTTTCCGTGATTTCCCTAAATCGTTTCAGGCAAATGCCGGGATGGTTCCTTTGAAAGGGCACGGCCGATTTCCTTCCCCATCCTTCCCTAACCCGAGCTTGCGCTCCGTCTCTAATGACCTCGTTGTCGACGGGACGTTAAACACCACTAACCACCACCACCACCACGTCCAATACACCACAATGAAGCAAGTTAACGTGTTTCGATCAGAAGTGACCGCGAAGATTCGCGTCATTGTAGCATGTGGTAGTTCCATTTCGGGGACCGTCTTTGGCACAGTGGCAGATAATCATGAGAAATTACGACAGATGCTGCTCCAAATGGCGAACTAGTTCTAAAGTAAGAGTCACAACAGTTGAGGATTAGCAAGGGCACTTTAAATGCCGCAACTCTCACATTTGTAGTTAAACGGAAACAATCTGTACCTGATTAATAATAATAACGGTAATAATAATAATAATAATAATAATAATAATAATAACAGATAAATTGCAGACTTTGCAAACAACAAATAGAAACAGTAGATCACATCACAAGCGGATGTACAATACTAGCAAATACAGAATACCCCAGAAGTCATGACAATGTAGCAAAAATAATACATCAACAACTTGCCATACAACATAAACTAATAAACCAACACGTTCCCACATACAAGTATGCACCACAAAATGTACTGGAGAATGATGAATACAAATTATACTGGAACAGAACCATTATAACAGATAAAGCAACACCACATAACAAACCTGACATCATACTCACCAATAAAAAGAAGAAATTAACACAACTAATTGAAATATCCATACCCAATACAGCAAATATACAGAAGAAAACAGGAGAAAAAAATTGAAAAATACATCCAACTGGCTGAGGAAGTCAAGGACATGCGGCATCAGGATAAAGTTGACATTATACCAATTATACTTTCAACTACAGGAGTCATACCACGCAATATCCACCAGTACATTAACGCAATACAGCTACATCCAAACTTATATATAAATCTACAGAAATCTGTAATTATTGATACATGTTCAATTACCCAAAAAGTTCCTAAACGTAATGTAACATCTACCGTACAGTTAAAAGAAGTCACGCTTGATCAAGCTCCGCGTCACTTTCATTTCGAACCAGACCTAAGGTCTGAGAAAGGAAAGAAGATAGTAATAATCATAATAATAATAACTTGACTGACAAGTGAAAGACACAACGTATGGAAAATGCAGGATATTTTATGGTGAGATCCATCTTTTCTACAAACTGCCAACACAGAGAATAGCTGATGGCCCTACAACTTCCTATCCTGATCAATGTAACAACCATCGTGGTCGCTGTACACAGCTGATTAAATCACATTTTGATAGAAATCCAAAAATTATGGTATCAGTCCTTTTATCGACTCTGAATGAAGTATTCACTATCAGTTTTCATTAACTTTATAAAGATGGCTGAAGTGTACTTTGGCAAGTGAGATGATTTTAATAGAAAATGAAGTAACTTTTTAGTAAGTTGCTTTTGTTTTATTTTATGACAGAATTCTCCAAACCTTAGGGACACACCTTGCATTTTTTTTAACTGTATGCATTTACTGTTTCCATTATTTTATATCTATTAGTATTTCAAGTTTTTCGTGTATAATTGAGATGTTAGTATGCAGTTTTATTATGTTGTATGGTTATTTTGATTTTTGATCTGTTTGATGGGACAATCATGTTAAAATTATAAACTTAGGGCAGTTATTTAGTCTAATTTGAAAATCCATCTATCTACAGCCTTTTACCGTAGACACAGTACCGAAATCAAGTAACTAGTAGACTCCTCCTAATGCGAATGCGCCTAATCTTGTTAGATATACTGCTCAGACTGTGCCAGTTCTACAATGGCCCGCCTATCGCATCACGTTGTAGTGTGAAGTCCTGCTGAGAGGTTTCGCCTGATTTAAAGCAGCCCACATAACGTAACTGCTATGCAATTCCTTCTTCATGAGGATTCTCAGCCGCACACTGCAGGAGCAACGAAGATGATCCTGCAGCATTTTCGAAGTCTTTCATCACCTGCCACACAGCACAGACTTGCCTCCTACTGAGTTTCATCTCATCGGTCACATGAACGGCTGACTATGGGGACAACAGCAGTTTGGCGCAAACGAGTTGCAGACCAGCGTGGGGAATTCACGGAAATCACAAACGGCTTCGTTCTATAGCAAGACTATCGGAAAGTTGGTACCACACTACGACATATGGCAGAGTCTGAGTGTCGACTGTATAGAGAAGTAGTTGGAAAGTGTAGCTAAACGTTGCATATAAAACATATTTTTTCTTTTCACTATGGTTTTCATTTTGCGACATATCTGATACTGAAGAAAATTGCCCACGTATTACAGTCATAATTGCATTGAGTGCAAGGTGTTCGCAGTTCTGAGAAAAACAGAGGTAAAATATAGGGAAAGATGGGTAATATACTATACATACAAGAGCCAAGAGGAAACAATGAGAGTGGAAGACCAAGAACGAAGTGCTCTAATTAATAAGGATGTAATAGAGAAATGTATATAAGATTCGTTGACGACATTGCTATCCTCAATGAAACTGTAGTAGTATTACAGGAACAGTCTAATGAATGCGTAGTATGCACTGAGAATAAATCGAAGAAAGACGAGAGCAATAAGAAATAGCAGAAATGTGAATAGCGAGAAATTTATTATCAGGCTAGGTGATCATCAAGTAGATTAAGTGAAGGAAGTCTGTTACCTAGGCAGCAAAATAATCCATGACGAAGAGAGCAATGGGGATATCAGAAGCAGACTAGCACTGGAAAAAGGGCATTCCTGGCCAAGATAAGTCTACGATTATCAAACACAGACCTTAATTTGAGGAAGAATTTCCTGAGAATGTACGTTTGGTCCACAGCATTGTATGGTGGTGAAACACGGACTGTGGGAAAACCGGAACAGAAGAGAATCGAAGCAGAAGAACGTTGAAAATTAGGTGGACTGAGAAGGTAAGGAATAATACGGTTCTCCGCAGAGTAGGTGAGGAAAGGAATATGTGAAAAAATGACAGGAACAAGGAGCAGAATGGTAGGACATCTGTTAAGACATCAAGGAACAACTTCCATGGTGCTAGAGGGAGCCGTATAGGGTAAAACCTGTAGAGGAAGACAGAGACTGAAATACACCCACAAATAACTGAGGACGTAGTTTGTAGTTGCGTAGGAGGGGTATTCGTGGTAGGCAACATCAAAGCAGTCAGTTCAGAAACTTCTAGGGAATTCAGTAACCTAGCATTCTCGTGAGGTGCTGCCTCCAGTCTTTACGATACTTTTGAATTTCTTCATTCATTTGTGTTTAAAATATCTAACTCTGCGACATGGTCATAAGGTTTGTAATTATCACCTCGAAAAACATCAATCTGCGAAAACAAAGTAATGCAGCCCTTTGATAAAGTGAAGAATCGTAAGGCAAATCAGGATCTGTATTTGAAGATTAACAATGCTATAGCAATCCATGCGGAATTGTTGAGAGTTTATGACAACACCGAGCATCATGATGTGACACGGTGGTTGGGTGACATTTCCAAAGTTGGCAAACAAGTCCGAACGGCCAAGAATGAAGTGACAGACAGATTCGCGAATTGCAAGAGGCCCTGGCGCTCGAAGACCGACGTATCGCAAACAAGACAATAATGGAGAAAGTTAGAGTAATTTTTCAACGTATTACACGAGATTTTCAATATGACAAAGATGTTGGCCCATTGGGTTCCGCGACTGCCCAACGCAGGAAGCTGTGGAAACGTTGCAGCTTTGTTATACCAATCCAGGTGACTTCTTTAGCGGACAAAGAAGCAAAGGATCAAAGGAAGCATTGTAAATATGTCGGGTTCGACATCACCGGGAATGGAGAAGAGCCAACCTTCAGTTGACTACCTGAGCCCGGCTTGCTCTTTTTTTTATGTCTGGGTTGGAGGGTGTGTGAGGGGGGGGGGGGGGGGACTGCAGTGGTATGATACTAACACGTTATAGTCATAGTCGCAAAAGGCAAACCGACTGCTGAAATATCTTGACGAGGTTATTGGAAGCTGTCAAGACGAAGCGGCGTGGGAAGCTGTCCAAGAAGATTTCTTTTTCCTCTACACCAACGCCTCAATTCGTCCTGCGCTGGACCTAGACACACATGCTGCTTCTTTGAGGTATCAGATTTTGAAAGGGCAACTGAGCCACCCCTTCAAATTAACTTGCCAAATCCGATTTAACCACGCCAACCTCGCGTAACATGCGGGACAAAGGCGCAAGCGATAGAATAAAATAGAACAATGGAAGACGACGACTACTATTCGTTTTTTGTTTGTTTAGTTGTTGTTTTTATGCTTAATTACAATCACCCATCATTCAGTGTTAGTCCACTGTGTTTTTTATATCCTCACAGAATATAAATTTACTTTTTAAGTAATAAAAATTAGTTGATGGCGTAATCTCTTTGCTTTTATATAAACAAAGCAATCACTTTTGATGCAAGTACTGTTTACGTGGACAAGCACAAAAATATGTTATTATTATTTTCTACTCAATAGAACTTTCTATATAATGATCAAAGATAATATTTCCTGTTGTTATTGATAAATGAATAACAGAAACATGTTTCATGTAAGTTCTATGAAGTATCGAAGCGATGTTTAATATATTTTGTTTTTCGGTTCTTTGTTTTATCTTTTTTGCTGAGAAAATAGCGTTTTCTCACGCTATATGATGAGTTTGTATTGTTCTCTTTGTTTTGTACTACAACATGCCTCTGTTTCACGTTACAAATAAACAGTTTCCAAATACAAACTGAATTAAACATTGACAGTTTCAGTTTTGCTATAAATGCAACTAACATATAGGATAACTGTGTAGAGCAAAAACGTTCCGAAGGTTACCCTGCTCTTTATATATCCTCTGTCGGTTTCTAGACGGTTCATCACTCACCAGGGTAGCCGAGAGCACTACTGCGCTGCTTCCTGGCGTGCCGGCTCTGGATCGAATCCGCTCGGCGGATTAACGAGGAAGGCCAGTGTACCAGCCAGCCTGGATGTGGTTTTTAGGCGGTTTTCCACATCCCACTAGGTGAATACTGGGCTGGTCCCCATGTTCCGCCTCAGTTACACGGCTCACAGACATCTGAACACATTCGCACTGTTCCATGGATTACACTCGACACATACAATTAGGGTACACTAATTCCTTCCTGGAGGGGCGGGAGGGGGGCACGGGGTGGCGACAGAAAGGGCATCCGGCCGCCCCTTAAAAGTAAAATGCAGATCCTGCAAGTTTAAATGCTTAGAAAGAGAGAGAGAGAGTTTCTAGAGGGTTCATGGCTTCCGATTTCCATGGGAATAGTAAAACCCTAATCGCATATGTTAAGAAAGCTGTCATTAAGAGGTAACACCTGATCTGTATGCAACACACCCAATGTACAGGTAATGCGGCTACTAACTTAACTGACCAAAGCTATTAAGAAAAGTACGGTAGTCAACGCTCACTTATGGTAGTCTACAAAGCCTATGGTAGTTTTACAGCTCTAGTTATTATTACAGTATTATGCATCCAAAGAGGAAAAAACTCTTTTATTGGCTGCCGAAGGACAAACACCGGGAGACATCCATCGGAGAGTGAAAAATGTGTACTGAGCAGCACGTCTGTCGACAATCACCTTTGCGCAATGATGTGCCAAATTCTGTGCTGCTGCTTCATGGTAACGCACGTCCCCTTGTCAGAAATATCGTAAGGTGGAAGTTACGCCAGCTCACGTGGGAGATATTGCAGCACAGGCACCATAGTCCTGATCAATCACCATGCGATTACCACGCCTTTCGTCCCTTAAGCAAGGCCGTGCGGTGTCAACGATTCCTCTCGGACGAGGATTTGCAGCAGGCAGTTACGAACTTCTTGACGTAGAAGAACACAGTGTTTTACCAAACGGGTATGATGCGTCGGTAAAGTGATTCCCATAATGCTCACGACGATTATTCCTGACTGGCACACCGATTTTGGACTGTACGCCCTTCGAACGGAAGCTTTTGATCATCCCTTATACGAGGAGCGTTCAGTAAGTAATGCAACACTTTTTTTTTTCTTTCTAAATGAACGTTATTTGATTCAGGATTCCAATGCACCACATTATTCCCCACTCTTTTGACTACAAAATCCTATTCTTCAACATAATCTCCGTTCAACGCTACAGTCTTATGCATGTATGCCAGCACGGTCGACGTCAGAAACAACGTCTTGCTGCGTCAATATCATCCTCATTATCTACATATTGCTTCCCGCGGAGTGCATTCTTCATTGAGCCAAACAGATGGGAGTCGGAACTTGTGAGATCTGGGCTATAGAGTGAGTGAGGAAGAACAGTCCAATGAAGATTTTTTTAGCTCCTGTAGGATGCGCAGACTTCTGTGAAGCCTTGCGTTGTTATGGAGAAGAGTTAGTTTGCACTTTTGTGTCGCCGATCACGCTGAAGCTAGCCAATACGCTCCTGACTTGATCGTTGCACATGAAGGATGACATCAACAAGAAAAACTCCTTCAGAGTGCCTGGAGATTGTCGCCATGACTTTACCGACTGAGGGTGGGGTTTTGAACTTTTTCCATGAATTTCCCTTTTGTTTCATCGCCTTTTACAGTATTAACAAATTCTCACCATCAGTCTCGTAATGCGCAAGCAATTCCGCACGGACAGTCCTTGCTTTATCGTCTTCTGTTAGGCGATGAGGAGCGCAGCGGGCACACGCCTTTGAGTATCCCAACTGGTGGACGAGTGTGTCAGCACTGCCAACAGAGACGTCCACTTGAGAAGCGGAATTTTCGATTGTGATCCGTCCATCACCTCGAATGAGAGCGTCCTCACGTTCCAACAATGCAGAAGCCACAGTGGTGTGCGGTCGGCAGAAACACTGGCGATAGGAGAGATCTGCGCGAGCTTGTTGCGATGATAACAGACCTTTCGCCCTAATTCTCATCGTGCTTTTGTTCGCTGTCAGGTTTCTCTAGACATTCTGCAACCTCCTGTGGAAATCTGTGACGCTCTCGTTCCAGCAGAAGAAAATTGATGGCAGCACTCTGCTTGGAATGCAGCTCCGTTACCGACACCATCTTGAAGACTATGTACAGCGCCGACACCTCGGATGAAGAAACCATTCCGTGGTGGGCATCTCCACGATCACTACGCCTTTTTTCGGAGGTAAATCGTTTCTCGAACTGCCAAAACAGTACTCCTGCAACCAAGATCACTGGCCTTTCATCCATCGTGGGGAAAAAAAGTGTAGCATTCAATATGTGGAGAAAGACTAACACAGTCGAGTTTCAAGGTCGAAGCTTGATTTTTTCGAGGTGATAATCAAATATTGGTGTACGAACGGTAATTTTTAATTCCTAGTGACCTCGTAACCCGCATCGTGTTGAGCCAATGGTAGCTGCATCTCTGTGCGACCGATCCTCTATTTATACACAGGTCCTTTTCCACGATTGACCCCTGTTTAAGCAGAGGCGGAATTGTTCAACAGTAGAAAAAGTCATGTAACACCCGTTGATAATACCACGCTATGGTTATGAAGAGACATCAACACAAATTAACAGTAAACTCTTGGGGCGGGCATAGTCAACGACTGATTAATAAATGTACACATGCTTTACCTTCACTTAACTGCATTTGTAAATGACAATCTTCAACTGTACTTGGAAAATAGCCGACTTGATCTTTGTCACGTACGTGTCGTGGTGACACCTCAGTTCATTCTTCCTTCGTGCATGTGAACAACAGCAGCTGATGTTCCCCGAAAAGTGGATACGAACAGGTGGTCCTGTATTCCCTTTTTCCTCCTTCATTTGCTGTATTATATTTTCCCTTTTTATTAATTAAATTCAGTACTTAGTGCGTTAGATAACAATTTCTGCTAAACCTTGGCTTTCTGCACATTTGATCCTCTACTGCCTTCACCATATCATCTCTGAGGGTAAGCTGGCCCGAATCCTGGCGGTGGATAAAGTTCCGCTCTCAGTATTTGGTCGGCAAGGGGAGGAGGGGTGGCGATGTGAAGTTCCTGTTCACTATTCCTTGCGCCAACGTCGTAGATTAAATTCCAACCCTCTCCACAGCATCTCATGAAGTGAGAGAATGTGACACTGTTGATGGTACTCTGTCGAATGGGAACGTTAAGCTTGACGACCCCCTCGATGCTATTCACGAGAAGTAGCTATATGTCGGTATCGGGTCTCACTCTCTCCGTTATTCTCATCATCATCATCATCATCATCATCATCATCATACTGCACGAACATCACATTAATCTTCACACACACTCACACACACAATACACTCATGTAATAATACAACTATTGTAATGGAGTATATTGCAAATAAATAAACAAAAACAATAACTGTATCATCCCTTAAACTAGTAGTTTTCCCTTTTGTCAGTGGTACCCTCAAACCCCAACAGCCTCAAGTTGTTTCTGCTTATCCACATCCCATCTCTTTAGTTTTTCACATCTTACAATTTTTTCAGGTTTAATCGTCAGTCAGTAACATATTATGCACAGGGTCCACATCTGCTTCTGGAAATGTTTTTTCAGTATCAAGTTTCTAAATCCATGTCATAACATTGTATAATCTACCTGAAAGCTCCACTTCTCTTCCACGTTCACATAGTGAACCTGGAAGAAAGGTACATGCTTTGAGGGACGATACTATTAGTGGTTCTGAACAGAAGACTTCATATGCCCTATTCCAAATGGTTTCCGAGATAAGTAGAACACTATTAATATCACTTTCGTACGTTTTTATTGAATAAGTCGATAATCCCATGCTTCAGTTACAACGTGTCCCAGTACAAAATGAAACTAAAATAATTTTCCTAAATTTAAAAAAAAAAAAAAAAAAAGGTTTTTCTCTAGGACTAACAGGGTGCATCAGAAGAGCGTGAGAATACTGAAAATGTAGCGCGACGCCCATGCAATGCAGCTTACGTACTTTTTGTAGCAAGTTTGAGGTAGTTCCCCGACTTGATAGACCACAAGTATGCTGTACCAAACTGTTCGTCTCAACTTCCTCTACACTACTATTTTACGTTGAAAGCAATATCAATGTTGGAATACTAGAGAAAATAAAGAACAATATACATTAAATGCGACGGCCGTTGCGGCCCAGCGGTTCTAGACGCTTCAGTCCGGAACCGCGCGACTGCTACGGTCGCAGGTCCGAATCCTGCCTCGGGCATGGATGTATGTGATAACCTTCGGTTGGTTAGGTTTAAGTAGTTCTAAGTTCTAGGGGACTGATGACCTCAGATGTTAAGTCCGACAGTGCACAGAACCATTTGTACATTAAATGTGTTCTCCCCCAAAAACAATTCGGAATAGGGCACATGTCCACAAGAAGTTTTTTCTTCAGAATCACCCCTCAGAGGATGTACCTTTCCCCCAACTCACTCTGTACAAATCTGTTTGATGATTCATAAATCAAGTGTCAGCAAAGATTAAATTTTATTCTGTGCAAAATTCTACTAGGCAACTTCCCATTTCATCATTTTTCCCCAGCCCAATCTCTCCTAGTTTCCTTCCTTCTCTCTTTTCCTACTATCGATTTAAAATATATCAGCGAAGATAAACTTCTATAAACTTCTTTGAGAAGATCGCTAATAATCACCTTTGGCTATAAATAATCGGTTTCGGTAACTAAAGCTATCATTTATAGATCTCGGCAGACAGCTTATTACGTATATCTTTTAAATAGCCGTAAAAATACTCTTTCTCACGAACTGTCAGGTATGTAACATACATGCACGGGCATGTCAGCATTAAAAGAACAATATACACAGCTATTCACCAAATAAATGTGCTAAAATTTTTGCGTTTTAAATCAAACGTTTGTTGATATGAGTTAAGTTTATTCACAAGATTTGAAATATTGGGTAATTATAAAAAGCGTTGTTTTACTAACATCGCCGACAGAAAGTAGGAACAAACAGATGAAGTTAGATTCGGTACTGCACTGAAAAGACAACGCTGTACCTGTTTCCGTATGGGAACGTATGCTAGACGGTACACATTTACTTGCGGTGTGCAAGACTCACCCCCAGTTGCTCTGTACGGTAGTTTCTCGCTATCGTCCTCGGTCATCAGTTGTACTGCAGAATGACTTCATGTGTGTTGTGTCTAGACAAGACAGCCTAGACACAATGAGAGGAAGCCGAAAGGCACGCGCTAAGTTAAAGCAGGATGGCGTGAGGTCTGAAACAGGATACGTAATGGATGCTATAAAGAAAAGTACGTAGCTTCTGGAATACTTAACTTTAATCCATCCTTTTGGTACATCTGGAGATTGTGGCGATACAAGTGAGACTCTTTAGATACATGGAATGTTACTAATGGCGCCTTGCTAGGTCGTAGCCATTGACTTAGCTGAAGGCTATTCTAACTATCTGCTCGGCAAAGGAGCGAGGCTTCGTCAGTGTAGTCGCTAGCTACGTCGTCCGTACAACTGGGGCGAGTGCTAGTCCGTATCTCGAGACCTGCCTTGTGGTGGCGCTCGGTCTGCGATCACACTGTGGCGACACGCGGGTCCGACATGTACTAATGGACCGCGGCCGATTTAAAACTACCACCTAGCAAATGTGGTGTCTGGCGGTGACACCACAATGTGTAATCGGGAAGCATTTTATGAACTGTGGTACCAATAAAGTATAATGCTCCACTTGTTTTAAGAGATTAAAAGTTGGACGTGGCATAACAAACATGTAACACCATATAAGGAGAAAACTTGTACCTTGGAAGAGCAGGTAAATTTTGTTGATATACCTCTAATTTTATAAACCTACAATAAACATTTGATGATACCTGAAGCCTTAATCTCTTGGTTGCTACACGGTGAAAAACTGATATCATCTAAAAGTGATGATGCAGACTCGTGACTTTCTGCTTTCACCATCTCCACACCTATCTCCTTCACCTCCGCCGTTTTTACTGAAGAAAGACTGACTTGTACCACTCACAAAAGGGTACATCATTGCCGCCATTGAACCGGTAGACTAAGGTACCCATCGCTTAAGTACATAAATTATATAAATTATTTATCTCATCGCACATTCTTTCAATTTCTTCATAAACTGCGAAGTTAGCAGATATATGAAGTTGTACTACTGTAAATGATAGAAGGCTGCACCCGCTAGAAGAGTACAGGTTTGTATGACTACTAGCGCCGCAGCTCATGAAGATGCCTACGAGTAACAATGACAATATTTGCCTTTCAAGCATCGTCTTACGAATTACGTTACGAGATGTGAATAGACAAAGGGAAGCGGGGCGGTTGAGGGAATGTATAGGTGAAGGACAACATGTAACTCTAGCCGAAAAAAGGTTTAGTGCATGCAGTAGCTCTGCGTGTAAGTATGGCAAGCTGGCTGCAAAAGTTCTCCGAAACCTCTCTGCGGCTTTCTTCCTCAAATAACAAACGACGGGCGCCGCCCGTAAACTTTGCATAAGGACCTGCGCGCGACGTTCTACCAACACCCACATCTTTGGCTGTGTCGTCGCATGGGAATAAATTCCCCTATTTCTGCACTCTCTCTGCCGTGAAAACAACCTGACAGTATCATTCTCTCAGAATATACGCCTAAAAAATGTGGCCAAACGTAGCACAATTATAGGTTTTGATAACATTTATATTCAGGTATAACCATGCATCAGAATTCCAGCTAGGATTTGGCGCGTTTCACTCTGAAAGTAACGTTGGCGTCCATGTTCTTTTCGAAACTGAGACTGTGCGCAGTCTGACATGTAAGAGTACATGGTGATGCTCTGCAATTCAACGTTTTGCGTCAGCATAAAGTTTGAGACATCCGAGGCGATTCTCTAGGAACTAATATCCTGCGTGAGTACAGTGTCAGAGAACCATTAGCCCACTTTAGCCAAATATATACGTTGCAGTGAGACATAATAAGGAGTTATTTCCGTCTTCCCACTCCCCGAAGCGTTCACAATATCCCAATATGCATAAATGATGTAGTGGATGACATTGACAGCTCGTGAGGCTGAATGGAGTGAGTGATTGATTACTTTGAATTTTTTTTTAATTTTGTTTATTTACAGACGCAATCACATTCTTATGAGACAGCCATAACCGGTTTCGGCCATACATTGACCATCTTGAGATTCTAAAGGCGGTATACACTGAACACAGGTTAATGCGTTTTTGAGGGGAGATCTGCAGAGGATCAGTGCAATATACATAAATGATTTGACGCACAGGGTGAGCAGAAATTAACGGCTGTTTGCTGATGGCGCTGTGTGTACGGGAAAACGTCTTAGTCAAATCACAGAGGGAGGATACAGGATGTCTTATATAGAAATTCTAGTCCATGCCATGAATGATAGCTGGCGCCAGGTGTAGAAAAAGGTAATGCGGATGAGCAGGAAACACGATCATGTAACTTTCTAATATAGTATTAGTAGTGTAAAATAAAACCAAACTCCATCCGAAAAGGTCCAGGAAGGCCCAACGGTACCGACCGTGTTCAGTTGCGGAGAATATGGCGGCCAATCGAGGCCCACGGCAGTGGCCTCTGGATACCCCACAGCCAGAATGCGGTCCCCACAATGCTCCTCCAGGACATTAAACACTCTCCTGCTCCGACGGGGTCGAGCTCCGTCTTGTATGAACCACATCTTGTCAAAATCAGGGTCACTTTGGATAATGGGGATGAAATCATCTTTTAAAACCTTCACGTAAAGTTCAGTAGTCACAGTGTCATTGCCGCGCGATGTAGCCGTGCGGTCTGGAGCGCCATGTCACGGTTCGCGAGGCTCCCCCCGTCGGAGGTTCGAGTCCTTCCTCGGGCATGGATGTGTGTTGTCCTTCGCGTAAGTTAGTTTAAGTTAGATTAAGTAGCGCGTGTCTAGGGACAGATGACCTCAGCAGATTGATCCCACAGTCCTTACCACAAATTTCCAAATTTTACACAGTGCCACCAAGGAATATGGTACCGACTATTCCGTGACTGGACATTGCACACCACACAGTCACCCATTGAGGGTCAAGAGACTTCTCGATCGCGAAATGTGGATTCTCAGCCTTTCGCCCAAATGCGCCAATTTTGCTTATTGGCGAACCCATCCGAATGAAAGTGGGCTTCGTTGCTGAACCAAACTAGCATGCGCACACTAAATCCTATCATGCCCCCCGGCCAACCGTGCAGTTACAACGTCCTAACGCAAACCGTTCAGAAGTTATGACGATTTTATTTCATATACACTCCTGGAAATGGAAAAAAGAACACATTGACACCGGTGTGTCAGACCCACCATACTTGCTCCGGACACTGCGAGAGGGCTGTACAAGCAATGATCACACGCACGGCACAGCGGACACACCAGGAACCGCGGTGTTGGCCGTCGAATGGCGCTAGCTGCGCAGCATTTGTGCACCGCCGCCGTCAGTGTCAGCCAGTTTGCCGTGGCATACGGAGCTCCATCGCAGTCTTTAACACTGGTAGCATGCCGCGACAGCGTGGACGTGAACCGTATGTGCAGTTGACGGACTTTGAGCGAGGGCGTATAGTGGGCATGCGGGAGGCCGGGTGGACGTACCGCCGAATTGCTCAACACGTGGGGCGTGAGGTCTCCACAGTACATTGATGTTGTCGCCAGTCGTCGGCGGAAGGTGCACGTGCCCGTCGACCTGGGACCGGACCGCAGCGACGCACGGATGCACGCGAAGACCGTAGGATCCTACGCAGTGCCGTAGGGGACCGCACCGCCACTTCCCAGCAAATTAGGGACACTGTTGCTCCTGGGGTATCGGCGAGGACCATTCGCAACCGTCTCCATGAAGCTGGGCTACGGTCCCGCACACCGTTAGGCCGTCTTCCGCTCACGCCCCAACATCGTGCAGCCCGCCTCCAGTGGTGTCGCGACAGGCGTGAATGGAGGGACGAATGGGGACGTGTCGTCTTCAGCCATGAGAGTCGCTTCTGCCTTGGTGCCAATGATGGTCGTATGCGTGTTTGGCGCCGTGCAGGTGAGCGCCACAATCATGACTCCATACGACCGAAGCACACAGGGCCAACACCCGGCATCATGGTGTGGGGAGCGATCTCCTACACTGGCCGTACACCACTGGTGATCGTCGAGGGGACACTGAATAGTGCACAGTACATCCAAACCGTCATCGAACCCATCGTTCTACCATTCCTAGACCGGCAAGGGAACTTGCTGTTCCAACAGGACAATGCACGTCCGCATGTATCCCGTGCCACCCAACGTGCTCTAGAAGGTGTAAGTCAACTACCCTGGCCAGCAAGATCTCCGGATCTGTCCCCCATTGAGCATGTTTGGGACTGGATGAAGCGTCGTCTCACGCGGTCTGCACGTCCAGCACGAACGCTGGTCCAACTGAGGCGCCAGGTGGAAATGGCATGCCAAGGCGTTCCACAAGACTACATCCAGCATCTCTACGATCGTCTCCATGGGAGAATAGCAGCCTGCATTGCTGCGAAAGGTGGATATACACTGTACTAGTGTCGACATTGTGCATGCTCTGTTGCCTGTGTCTATGTGCCTGTGGTTCTGTCAGTGTGATCATGTGATGTTTCTGACCCCAGGAATGTGTCAATAAAGTTTCCCCTTCCTGGGACAATGAATTCACGGTGTTCTTATTTCAATTTCCAGGAGTGTAGTTCAATAATTACTCATAAACATCTGCTCCAAATTCCATTTATGTCATCATGTGTGCGGAATGGTATCGTCTACTGCAATACACGTTTACAATCGCTGGTGCAAGGATTCCGGGACAAACTGAGGAGATTCCTTCGATGTCATTGCACATGCTGAAACAAAGAGATGTTTTAAACCTCTTCGGCCGTTGGAACTTGAGCATACACTTCATCGTAGAGTTTACCTCAAAGAAAAGAGTCAGTTTGCGTTGAATCAGGGGAACCTGCTGGCCAGTTGTCACCGGCGAACTGATATCGCCTTCTCGTCTTATCTCAGAGCCAAGAAAGAGCTGTGTGGACGCTTTGCTACCTACAAGCCAGCTGTGAACCGGGCACTAGTATGCTGGTACCACATACATCTAAGAATCTCAAGTTGTATGTCTTCTGGGAAAGTCTGTAGTACAACGGTAGAAATTGTGTTTATCTTTTACCGTTAAGGTATCCTGAATGAAGTTAGGACCCATCGCGCACTCTTCAATATTCCGTCACCAAAAGATAACACTCCACTGCTTCTGATATTCAACCTGCCTCAGGCAGTGCGACTTCTGAGCTAGCCAGTAATGTACATTTCAAAACTATTCCATACCGTGGTTGCAGGTTTGTAATTTATTTATTACGTGGTTCACCCCGATAGGGCTTCATCACATTATCTTAAAATTAATGCCAAGGGGATATGTTACGTTAAAATTATATTTCCTACTTACAGCTTTCTTTTATTTGCGTACGTACCTACATGTGTGAAGGTAATTGTTTGACGAAGGACTCTGTTGTTCTGATGTCGTATCAGAACCGAGCGATAAAATTCCACGCGTTTTCTCGAATCACGCAGGTTAATTTACCGGTCAAGTGACATATGATAATGATGGAAGCTGTTTCCTTGCAAAATTCGAACACCGCTTGCGACCGAACCGCCGAATCTTTCCATCAGTAAATGGGGTATGTTCTCAACTGACTCAGTTGTTTTAACCCCTCCACTGACGGAATGACCCGCTTCCTACTTCCGTATGTATAAAGCCAATACGGACTTGTAGCTGTCACGCCTTTGCGCTTACTGCTACGTATTTTAACCGTAAATAGCTCAGCCCTAATGGTAAGAGGTAGTAGTGAATTCACGTTATTAATCTTTGAAGACAGCACAGCTGCCACAAGCTCAGCTCACTTTTACTCCACTCCTACCCTCGCCATTACACCACATTAACTAGGTGCTACATGGGCCTTGCTAAATTCACTTGCGTATACATTTTTGACCGTTACTCGCCAGTATTTACCTATTGGATTAGTACACTCCTAACCGGACTATTTCCCAAAGAGCTGTGATGATTGAACGGGTTCGATCCACGGCCTACAGTGCCCTACAGTTCACACGGTAACACTGCCTACCTGACCCACTTAACTTGGTAGTGAGCTTATGTATCCAATCACCACTGCTAGCAGCAGTGGATAATCCTATCAGCACGACGAGAGCAGCAGACTTACCGTCGAATCCTCCTGGAAATACTTATAACTACGGTCGCCAGCTCTGAAGGAGCAAAAGAATAAATCAAATTTTTTTTGGCTCGTTTCAAAGTGAAACGGCTTGAGTTGATTTTTACTCTTAAATCTGAATATTACTATTTCTGATCATTCTAGGTGATTCTACAAAGCAAATACTCTCTCAATTTCTGTGAGTTGGTTTGGTAATTACCACCAAGACAATTTATGCAACTTAGGTTAACAAAATTCTATCCTTCAACTTATTTAATGATTTTGGATATTACTCTTTGGACAATTGCTATAGAATTAGTTAAGTGACTTTACTTGAAAGGTTACTCAGAAAAATTTAAGTAACTATAAATAGGCGACTCATTCTGGTGTGACCATTGCTCTTTTCTGGTTCTTATACGCTAAAGTATTCTACACCCAAAAGAATTGTAAATGAAAGAGGCGATGGTGGCCTCAGTCTGATTTCACTACACTATGTTTCAGGTTACTACACTTTACAATGAACAACATGCGTCGTAATTTTACTCATTACTATATTCTGTCTTCTGCACTTGCACAAAAGAAAACTGGTATTCTCCTTTTACATGTATACAAAGTTCGACTTAACAATTGCAAGCAGTCTTGCCTTGGGTAGACGTGTCGGTGCTGGTGGTGAGATGCCTGTGGCTAACGCAGCTCTTCACGCCTCATGCCCTTAATGGCGGCTGGAACTACGAGCTGTAGCACTCGTATAAGCTACTGCACGTCCGCCATAAAATCTGGGCGCAGGAACTCTTACAATCAGCCCCAGTGGCATAGAGACGGCTTCGACAACCATTCGTCGCGTTCTACTCCACAAACGGCGACGGTATTCGCCTCTTCGCTGTTGCACAACCACTTTTGAGTGAGCACAGTTACGCACGTCCGGTCACGTCAACACTCCCCAGGCCATTCCATTGTTCAGTCCCTGTGTCTCCAGCTACCTCTAGCTACGCTCGTATCACCAAGAGTGGGGGCGTTCCCCTACCACCTTTTCACCGAAATCATTTAGTATTTAAGAATATTTATATTTATTACCCTGGAGTTCATACCAGTCATAATAATTTACTACTAGCGCTTTATAACATTAAATCATACAGTAATAGCTTATAATTACCAAGAAAAAGAATACATTTGACTCCGATAGCTTAGCGCATTGTCTGAGACAGCGCTAATTCCCAGTTTCGCCAATAGATGGCATCAGGGTGCACTCCCTGGCAGTCTCACACCAGCGCGCCCGTTTCCGACGCGCGGGCTCCAAATTACTGTCAGCCCACCATTATTTCAGTTCCGTTACACGCTGAGTTGATCTTTCCACAGGCATCGTCAGTTTCTCTGGGGCTAGCATGTGGATTACGGACACCAACTGCCAGAAAATTTATTTCGTTCACTCCATTCGTTGCTGGTTTGTTCCTTACCCTCTTTATGGTATTCCACTGGCATTTCAATTACAGTCTTTCGCACATTCACTAAATTGTCATTCCTATTGGACACCATTCGTCGGGATACATTTCTGCGGACAACTCAGTTGTTCTCTTCGCGTTAGTTATGCATTCTCCATAAAGAAGTAACGTATCTACTTTATATTGGTTTGTGGAAGATATTTATTTTATCGATCTTACCAACACCCAATACAAATGAACTGCAGAGACAGACTGAAATGTACGTTTCGTCTGTGCCTCATTCATGCCGGTGTCAAGGCGGTGCAACGTACTACACTGCCGGAAAAAATTAGTGCGCCCTTGTAGAGCTTTCCAATACGCTCAAGATTTATTGGTGCGACAGTACACACGGATTACATGAAATGACTGCATTTACAGATCAATAGTACAAGTAGTTCTGAGGTACCAGTATCGACAAGTGCCGAAACACCCATATTAGTCTGTGGCGCAGCCTCCACGGGCAGCGTTGTAGGCGCTGACTTTGACACTCAGTCGATCGTACCGATGGCGAATATTATCCTGGGATAAATTACGCCACGCCGGCTCGACCCGTTACGTAGTTTTGTCAGTTTTTGGTTGACTAGTGGCACAAGTGAGTCCACATTCCATAATATCCCACACGAGCTCAATTTGTGACAATTTCGAAGTTTGTACTTGCCAGGGAAGTTGCTGCATTTCTTGCAGAGCACGTTGAGTTTCACGGGCAGTCTGTGGGCGAGCATTATGGTATCGAAACAATGCATTACTTTCTTGTTGCAAGAACGCGTGTAAGTACATTCAGCACTTACCGAGAGCTTGTTAATGTCCCCTCGAGAAACATCAAAGGTGAACGAGAGTTGTAGCTTATCGCATCCCAGACCATGAGGCCTGGGGCGAAGACAGTGTGTCTTAACGAATTCACTCTACGAGACAGCACTCACCAGGTCTACGTTATAAGAACAAACGACAGTCACTTGTGTGTAGGCAGAATCTGCTTTCATCGCTGAAGACCAAGGCGGCCCATTCCGCCTTCCAAGTGATTCTCTGAAAGCACCCGTCGAGCCGTGCACGTCAATGCTGTGGCGAGAGTGGAAGACGTGGTAGTGGTGTGCGTACCCGTACTCCCACTGCTGATATCTGGTTCGCAACAGTTCCTGTTGACACGCCTCGGCTCACAAGCGATGTGATAGCTGTGCGGCCTGCTACAGCTGTCCTTACAATACGACGATCCTGGAGGGTGTCTGTACTGCGCGAATATCCAGAACCTCTTCTACGGGTGTGAGAATATTCAAGTGACTACTGATACCAGTAGTGTTGCACGATTGACGCAGCACCTCCAATTTGGGTGGCAGTTCTCCGAAAGGACCATCTCGCCACTCGGAAGGTGACAATTCGACCCATTTCAGACTAACTCAGGTGGCTGTAAGAAGGACAAGTGCGTCTTTATGGCATGGCTGCTTGTTTCGCTCATCTGCACCACACTGAGCCGTTTATCTGTGAGCCACGCAGGGTAGCCGCGTGGTCTTGGCCGCATTTCCACGGTTCCTCTGGCTCCCGGCGTCGGAGGTTCGAGTCTCCCTCGGGCATGGGTATGTGTGGTGTCCTTAGCGTAAGTTAGTTTAAGTTAGATTACGTACTGGGCAAGCCTAGGGTCCGATGACTTGAGCAGTTTGGTCCCATAGTAACTTACCACAAAAAAAAGTCTGTGAACGTTCCATGTTAAAGGGTAGACACAACCAGCGCTCTGGTAGCCACGCCGCTATGTTAGCTGTTGACGGACGGCGTTGAAACCATTATAAGTACAACTACTACCGCCAGGTGTCATATGTCGACATCGGATCAAAATCGACAACGTCTTTCCAGGTGTGCTAATTTTCTTTCCGGCAGCGTATTTCCTCATTATCGGACGTGAAGTATTTCCGTATTTACGTATGAAATCACGAAATTCCGCGTAAGACAACAAACGATTTTATGATCAAAACATAATTCCAAGGTTCTAAATATTTTTATTACTCAAAAACTAATAACCAGATTTTTTCTCTTTTAAACCTTTTAAACCTACCTTTTAAAAAAAATGGCTCTGAGCACTATGCGACTTAACTTCTGAGGTCATCAGTCGCCTAGAACTTAGAACTAATTAAACCTAAGGACATCACACACATCCATGCCCGAGGCAGGATTCGAACCTGCGACCGTAGCGGTCACGCGGTTCCAGACTGAAGCGCCTTTAACCGCACGGCCACACCGGCCGGCAACCTACCTTTTAAACCTACGATACTGGGAGCAGAAATTATGACAGTTCCATGTGATATCGATATATCAGAGATTTATATCTCTATGAAAAGAGACTTACGTTATTTGTTCAAGACTTTCTCGCAATACATCTGTCTGAAAACAAAATTGCAGAATTTTAAGCGAGTCCAGAAATATTTGAGGTGAACAGTTTTCCGTCCTTTCCTGCGTGGGTTGAACACCGTTTGTGATAACTCGTTTGTGATAACGTACAGACCGGCGGAACGAAACAGGCGGTTCTGGAGGTAAATGAAAGACGAGAGCGCGAAGAGAACAGGTAATCAAAACGAGGACAGAGTGCAGCAAAAACGTCTTAAGCGCATACAAGAATCTAGCGAGTTATCCAAATCACAAACCAAAATCAGGTGAGGCTAACACTCTGCTACTCGATGGCGCATAACTGGAGGCCTTAGAGGTTAGCGACAGGCTAGCCAGAGCCGGGCTGCGGTATTTAGGGACAAACATCCTTCTGAGAGAGGCGGCACATGACTTGCTTGCCGCAGTTGCTGCGCCTCGTGCGTCCGAGCAGGGTAGCGCTGTGGTTGACACACTGGACTCGCATTCGGGAGATCTACGGTTTATATCCGCGTCCGGCTACCCTGATTTAGGTTTTCTGTGATTTCCCTAAATCGCTGAAGGCAAACGCCGAGATGGTTCCTTCGAAAGGGCACGGCCGCTTTCCTTCTCTATCCTTCCATAATCCGAACTTGTACTCCAATGGCCTCATTGTCGACGGGGCGTTAAACACTAATCTCCTCCTCCTCCAAGCCTCGTACGAGCGCAAGTTGTGGCTGTCGTATAGAACCCTGACGTTCTCGATGCTGGCGATAGGCGGAGAATCCGAATCAATGTCGGATACTAAATCCCTCCCCCACCCCCTTTAATCGGGACATAGGGCTGAAAGTGTCTCTGTCTGTGCCGACTTCGCCGAGGAAGGGGAGAGGGGAATGCAGAAAAACCTGCCAAAGTCTCCCGCGGGGGATTCTCGACGTGATCGACGAAGCAGAGATGGCGGTTATCGCTGAAACAACCGGTTTACGGTTGCACTGGTTCTTTTCGTCTCCAGCTTAAACTGACTGTAAAACCGCTCAAAATAACCAGTTTCTGAAATAAATGATGATTTTCATGGTTGTTACTTACAGTAGTAAACATAGACTTCAAACAGACTGAAAAGTTCTAATGAAGACAAAGAAATAAAAGATCGCGATCTATTTGTGGTTGAGGCTGTCTCATTGTCTCGCGCAAAGACTGTGTAGGTGAAGAAGATGGGCGTGCCGATACCGTGGGCGAAAGGTGACAAGTTGGTAACTTCTCTTCATAGTCACTTTTGGATTGTATCAATTTTTCACCCAGAAGCAACCACAAAACTAAGGGTTCAGTTACTACATCACCTTTACAGCACGTCAATAAAATTGGAGGTATATCAGCCACAATTACGAAATGTTCAAATGCGTGTGAATTCCTAAGGGACCAAACAGTTGAGGTCATCGGTCCCTAGACTTACACAGTACTTAAATTAACCCCAAGAACAACACACACACCCATGCCCGAGGGGGAGGACTCGAACCTCCGGCGGGAGCGGCCGCGCAATCCGCGACATGGCGCCTCAAACCGAGCGACCACTCCGCGCGGCTCCACAGTTATGTTCTCTTCCAAGCAACATTGCGGCTGTATCCTTCTTATATGATGTCGCAAGTTTGTTGTGCCTGTCCAGCTATTAATCTTCTAAAGCAAATGAGGCATTCTATTTCAATGCTGTCCGCCTCCACAGCTGAGTGGTCAGTGTTGCAAAATGAGTTGCGAGGGGCCTGGGTTCCATTCCCGGCAGGGTTGGAGATTTTCTCGCCCGGGGACTGGGTGTTATGTTGTCCTCGTCATGATTTCATCCTCATTGACACCCAAGTCGGCTGAGTGGGATCAATTAAAAAGATTTGGCATCACACGTGTGGACTGCCTGATGGGAGGCCCTAGTGACACGCACATTTCACTTTATTGCTACCGCACTTTGTAAAATACTTCCACAAACAAGGGACGGTACCATTCTGAAAGATTACTAATGCCCAAAGACGATACTGAAAAACTACCGTATAGAACACGTGGGAGCAAGTCTCGCCCACTGCATGTACACGCGTACCGTCTAAGACGCCATCCCACACTGCAACAGGTAAGGTATTGTCTCTGCAATTCTGTAGTGATTCTTATTTGGAGCTGTATATTTAAGTATTGACTTATTATCCGCGCGGGGTAGCCGTGTGGTCTCAGGCGCCCTGCCACGGTTCGCGCGGCTACCCCTTTCGGGGGTTCGAGTCCCCCTGAGGTATGCGTGTTTGTGCGTTGTCATTAGTATAAGTTAGTTTAAGTTAGATTATATAGTGTGTAAGGCTAGGGACCGAAGACCTTAGCTGATTGGTCCCCTAGGAACTTACCACAAATTTCCAAATTTATTATTAGATATTCTGTACATGAAAAAGCTAGCGGCCAGCTTATCCCACTCAGAGCAAGAATTAAAAGGAAAACGATGCACTCTCACGCTCGGCGATAACAACTTTGCTAAAAATTGTAATTGTAATTGTAATGTTCACTTCCCTGTTTTTTTTTCATTTCTGCAAGCGCCAGCGATCTAGCTGCTGTAGCGTCAAAACTGCGTGGGGAAAGTAAACTTCGCAGTTTCTGCTGGTAGCACCGAGCGCCGATTTCGTCAGCATTTTCCCCTCACACGCAAAGACCAACCTTGTCGCTTAGATTTTTGTTCATCAGTTTCAGCAACTGTTTCTGAAGAATACCGATATGAAGAAATAGCACACTAGTTGCGTAAAAAATTGTTTTTTAACGTAACTGGTACGATACTTCTTCAGTCAGATATCTTGCTCTTGCCGCGCGGGATTAGCCGAGCGGTCTTAAGGCGCTGCAGTCATGGACTGTGCGGCTGGTACCGGCGGAGGTTCGAGTCCTCCCTCGGGCATGGGTGTGTGTGCTTGTCCTTAGAATAATTTAGTGTGTAAGCTTAGGGACTGATGACCTTAGCAGTTAAGTCCCATAAGATTTCACACACACTTGAACACACACTATCTTGCTATTCCATTCACACCACCACCCCCTGTGCAATAGGACTATTTCTTTGTGCCACCTATACTTGCTTCATACAGTCAAGTAGAAAGACAGGACGTGATGAAATCTCAAAAATTAATAAGACTCTTTCACACAGAGAAATTAAAATTACGTTCTACTACAATTTCTAAAGAACAACTCCAAATATTTATCGAAAATTAAAAGAAAAAATAAAACAAAAGTATCGAACCTCGATATTGCTGTTGCGATATAAAGATGAATTAAATATCGCTGATATATATCGTTTTATGGTAAAATTATCGATATATCGATATTTTATCAACAGCCCTAGTTCTTGTGCCGTGTTTGCTGCTAGTTTCTAACCGTAGGTGCTGTTATTAAAATAGGACTGATCGCTTTTCCCAGTTTCTATAATAATCCAATATTTAAAAACAATGGATATTTTACGAATAAAGGTAACTCATTTTCAAAAAAGTTTTATTTAAAAAGCGAAAATTTCCAAATTGGAGGCCGGGTGGTGGTCAGGTGCTCAGTGCTACTGCACTGACAAAAGTCCTGAAATGCACATGTCATGAACTGAGGGTCGCTGTCGAAAACCATGCTGGAATGTGCCTCCTCTGTTACAAACACGATAGATAAGGTAAATAGCAGCACCAGACGGTGCGTTCAATGGCGGCGTCAAGCCGCAAGCCAATACGCATGACGCCGCGCTATTGCCTTCATTCTGCACATTCCCCAATGTGCAGTTTGGAGAACCATCAGAATGCGGGAGTAGAGCGTGGGAGGAACTACCACCCAGCATTCAGCATCGTCCGTAGCCAACAGAATGAGGTTCAAGTTGGTTCTAAGCACTATGGGACTTGACATCTGAGGTCATCAGTCCGCTAGACTTAGAACTACTTAAAACTAACTAACCTAAGGACATCACACACATTCGTGCCTGAGGCAGGATTTGGACCTGCGACCATAGCAGCAGCGCAGCTCCGGACTGAAGCGCCTAGAACTGCTCGGCCACAGCTGCCGGCTGTTAAACTTGTGACATAGGAAAAAATAGGTGCACCACTCCCGGTCGCTGTCCTTAGCCAACTGCTCCTGGTTGGCCAATCCCACCGTGCTGCGGATACCCTGTGGAGCAGCGGATCACGGGCCGTCTGTTGCTACATTGTGCCCTGCAATCGGAAATATGTCCACGGCCTGACGCTTATCTTCGTCTAAGGCAATACACAACATCTCATGCCTATCAAAATCGGCATCTGGGCCGCACAGCAAGCGGGAAAGTTGATCAACGTTGGAGTACAGTGTGGTGGACCAATACTGGATCTCATAGGTATGTAACTTAGGAACAGCGCCCACCATTTCAGCTGCTGCGTCGTTTTATTGAGAAGTTTCAAACAGGGGCCGAACAGTGATAGAAGCTGCTTGTGATCGGTAGTCAGTTAAAATCTAGTACTTCAGGACGCTATACATAATGCCCTTCTTCCTCAAACTGAGAATAATTCCTCTACACTGCATTTGCTGTTTTGCATGCAAATACAGTGGACTGGTCTGTGCAATGACCGAACTCGTGGGACAACACGGCACTACTGCCACGATCCGATGCATTAGCGCCAAGCGTTAAAAATACTCTGTGATGGAACGTTGCTGAACATGGGCCCAGCGTAGGATGAGAGGTGGCATGCCTTTACGATGCACACAGTGACTTGCCCCCTCTCATATTTATATCTTACTCTGAGTAATTCGATTTGGGGAAGAATAGCCGAGTATTGTCATTACAAGGCTAGTATTGAGAACTCAGAAGATATGAATATTTTCCTCTCTAATTGCACGCGGTGAAAAGTTATTATTCCTTCACACGCAGACTTCCCACGCAGCGTCTCTCGTCACTCGGGTGGTCCAGTGACAGGCGGGGTTCTGCTGATCTTGAAAGGGTTATGCCGACAGGTGTGAGGGGATCGAGTGGATGCTGTCCAGACGGCGACATTGTCATAAGAGCAGGGGTAACACGCCCACAGGGGCCTAAAGGAGCGGCTGTGGTTAGAGATTCCGTTACTTCGCAGAAACTAAGTGAAAACACTTTCTGATGGGCTACGACCGAGGCGTGGGAATGACTTGTGTTCCCAGGCAGTCTTGGCGGACAAATTCCCGCGTTTTCTGCAAAATCATAGATGTAATTGGCTTGCTCAGGATATAGCTCCATGACGTAGCAAAATCGGCGAAGAAATTGGCGCCAAGTACCTCCATTGGTGGAATAGTAGTGCTTCAACAACAGAGTGGAATTTTACGCCGGTTTTCGAGTTGCTGATTGGCACGTTTAACCACGGCCACTGTTTAATATACTTTCATTTAATTGTAACTGTTTGACGAAGTTGCTGAAGTTTCGACTTCAACGTAACTTTCCGAGTACAGTTGGCAATTGAGCGTTCTGCGTACTCGTGACATTGTCATCACCACGACGGGACGTCGAAGCAACCAGCCATCGGCTCTGCTACGCCAGATCGTGTCCTTGCTGTTAAGAAGACACCCTGGTAATGTATGCCCGCAGAACCAGCAGATTGGAGAATTTTGCTATGTGATAATCAGAGCTCAGCAGAGCGCGCCTGTTCCCGTCTTTTCTAACGTGGTTCTGTCTTGAGTGTTCATTGTCTGAGTTCTCACTACTGTAGCAGGAATTAATGTTGGGTTGGTTGAGTGTTGCTCTTAAGATTTGAGTTGTAAGGAATTGGCTCCACATACCACTTGGTCATAAACGTCGCAAGCTAGTTTATGGGCAACTTCACCTTCACAGTATTTGAGTATCCAATGTGACGTCCAATGTGACGTATTGTAGATGTTTCATGCGTTTTGTTTATTATTTTGAGTTTAGTCATAATAAATCAAATTGATATTTTGTACAGAACTTTGATTCTGTAGAACGGTAGAGCAACACTCTCATTTCTCACAGCGTTAATGAAACTTTCCCTTATTTAATTAATTTCTATCAAATTAAATTATTGCAGGTGCCAAACTCTTTTATACTCCACTTGCAGGGTCGATTGCAGTCAGTTCGCGTTTCTTCTTAATCCATGTGCAACAGCAGAAGTCGGAGTTAGAAAGGGGGGGGGGCTTAGAGCATCATTTCCATATGAAGATTCTAGAAGAATTTAGTGTTAAATACACTGCTAGCCCCGGCACCTCGCTAGGACACTTCTGAAGTTGCACGATAGCCTGCTGGCACGTCTCTGGCGACACGCATTTAAAGCCGTTTTTTATGGAATTGATTGGGCGGATACGAAATGTGGGCCGCATTGGGAATAATCTTGGCGTAGTAATTCACTTCACCGAGGCATGACTGTAGCTCTTAGAGGATCTGAGGAGCTGATAAGTTAGTGATTGCGTGCACATGAACCCGAGTGGCTGTGAGCCCGTCTTTACTTAAGTAATTGTCCCACGTACTTGACACTCGGGTCGAAGACACAACATCTGTTGAGGTAAGAACGCAGATCATGAGCTTGGAGCCGATCAAACAACTTCTGTAGGTTGCGCAGCTGCTGCTCCTACGTGGCCCCGGTAACTGACAAGTCATCTATACAATTTCCACAGGTGGGGATACGTTGAATGAGTTGCTCAAAAAATCTCTGAAATATCGCGTGAGAGCTTGCAATTCCAAACGGCAACCTGTTATAACGATACATTCCGAGTAGCGTATTAATCACGAAAAACTGTTCCGTCTGATCATCTACAGGCAACTGAAAGTGTTAGTGAGGTCTCTGAAAAATAATCTCCCCCAGCCAATTTAGGTGACAGACCCTCTGGTCGAAAAAGTGGATACCAATCGACATTTTCTTAGCATTAAAGGTAGTTTTAAAATTGCCACAAATGCGAAGTGATCCATTACTATAGGCTTCTTAACTGTAGCCACGGGCTACTCCACCGGCTACACGATACTGGGGGTATAGCACCCCTATTTGGCAACCTATTTAGCTCTGCCTTAACCCGTTCGCGCATGGTTAAAGGCACTAGACTACCTCTGCAAAACTTGAGCAATGCCGATTCCTCTACAGATACGTGGGCCTGAAATCCTGTTGCACGACCTCATGCCTGTTCCACCAGCTACTTAAAGAGCACACACAACTTATCACTTACGTGAATGGGAGGATACTAGTTGAAACTAGATTTAATTTGTCCTTAATTTGAAAACCAAAAAGCACAAAAGCGTCTGAACCAGAATCGTTACTTGTCGTCCAAGAGCTACTACTAACAAGGTTAGCTGTCGAGTTATATTCTTGTACTTAGCTTGGACTACGATCTGAGCCCACAAACGAATCTACTGGCCGTTGTACCTCACCACTTACGCGGTGGAGACTGCAGCTGCGGGGAGCGAATGCTGCGATATGTGTTCTAATTAATGAGAGACAAGGCCGCGCCTGTGTCCAAACAGACAGCCGTGCTCCCCCTTAATGTCCAGTTGCAAAATGAGACGTTGCATCCCGCCCGTTGCTGCCACGGGCACTGGCAGGATAGCGTACAGCCCGCTGGTGGCTTACGTTGACGCACGACGACCTAGGGGATAGTTGCGACGTGCCCCGGTTTGCGGCATGCTATACACATGGCTTTACGGAAAGATCAGTACTGCCGTTGATGCTGTGGGCTGCAATCTGGACAGGATTTGACAGCTCGACATTTTCTGGCGTCCTTTGAAAAAGAGGGGAGGAAAACGTTGCACGGGCCTCCACTTGCCTTGGGACACGCCGACGGAGAACAAAGCGCTTATGCATTTTCTATATCGTTGCATTCCATGCGGTGCTAATTTGGAAAACACCATCTAGGTTGACAAGGTTATGATGGACTGGTATCTCCACTGCCTCTTTAAAGGTCGAGTCCCAGAACCCTTTCGCCCTGCGCAGCAGCTTTGTTTGTTCGAAATCAAACATATGGTTTTCCTTGAGAATGTGTTCCGCCACTGAAGATTTCTCCGTTTGGCATAGGCGAACGCTCCTTACGTGTTCTGAGCAGCGTTGCGATGTACATCGCTTCATTTGGCCAATATATTGTTTGCCTCACTCGCGGTTGATGCTGTATACTACAGGTGCCTGTATTCCTAGTGTATTCTTCACCGAGCGAAAGATGGTTTTAATGTTGCTCTTTTCTAATATCCTACCAATCACTGCCGTGGGCGGACCAGCTTACGAAAGGAACGCCAAGCGCTTATAGTCTTCTTCACTTACTTCTCTCTTCTTCTTCCTCGATTGGAAAGCGCGTCTTATCTGCGTCTCAGAATAGCCGTTCTCTTGAAAGATTTTTCTCAAGTGCTGCATTTCGGAAGGTAGACTCTCTGTGTCTCGTACTCTGGTTCAAATGGCTCTAAGCACTATGGGACTTAACATCAGAGGTCATCAGTCCCCTAGACTTACAACTACTTAAACCTAACTAACCTAAGGACATCACACATATCCATGCACAAGGCAGGATTCGAACCTGCGACCGTAGCAGCAGCGCGGTTCCGGACTGAAGCGTCTAGCACCACTGGACCACAGCGGCCGGGTGTCTCGTGCTCTGCCTGCTGTTGGTGAGCATGGATTTGCGTTGTGCACGATGGTGGCAGCTATTGGCGTAAAGGTACAGATCGGTGTGTTTCTTCTTTCTGTAAACAGAATGACTTGACGTGTCGTCAGTCTTCTTCTTTATCACGATATGGAAGAAAGGTAGACATCCGTTTTCTTCCATCTCCATGGTGAATTTAACATTGTCACGTATGCCTTAGAGGTGGTTAAGAAGTTCTTTCAGGTTTTCTTCGCCATGCTACTAAATCACGATCGTGTCGTCCAAGTAGCGTTAGAACACCTTCGCTTTGAGGCGAGCCGTTTCGAGAGCCGTTCCTTCGAAGAGCTCCATGTAAATATTTGCGACAAATGGCACCAGGGGAGAACCAATGGCCAGTCCGTCTACCTGTGAGTAGTATTTACTGTCACGTTGGCAGTGTGGGGTAGTGTGTGGCGGAACAGTTCCACAGTGTCTTCGTCGAAGTGGCCCCTTAGTAATGTCAAGGAGTCGTCAAGAGGTACCCGTATGAAGAGGGACGTGACACCAAAGCTGACCAGGATGCTTCCAAGTAGGAATCCTGCTAAAACGTTGCCGAGAAGGAAGCCTTGACCCGGCTGATAATCCGAGAAGATTCCATCATCAGTATTTGCTTTATTGTAATTCCAGTCTTGCAGCACAATGTCTGTCTTCGGTCGGTAATGACCATCTTCAGGCCCGAGTAAAAACACATACCGCGCTATTATATGTGATGAAGCAGTGAAAAAAATTAGCCATTTCGGCTTCGCCAAAGAAATAATATTATGATAAGTGAAGATCACTATTGAAGCGTATATACTGCACATGAAGAGAGAATTAATAACTGCTCATGAAGGATGTTTCTTACATTCGTGTGATTCACCCCACGTTATGTGCAACTGAACGGCTGCCGAGAGCCTGTACGTCCTCTGCCTGATTAAGAAATGCTCACAGGTAATTATGACATTAGAGAAAGGTGTTTGGCTTGTTGTCCCGTGCAACCTCCCACAATTTATTCATTGAAATAATTTTCACTCCGCCGGCCGCTGTGGTCTCGCGGTTCTAGGCGCGCAGTCCGGAACCGTGCGACTGCTACGGTCGCAGGTTCGAATCCTGCCTCGGGCATGGATGTGTGTGATGTCCTTAGGTTAGTTAGGTTTAAGTAGTTCTCAGTTCTAGGGGACTGATGACCACAGCAGTTGAGTCCCATAGTGCTCAGAGCCATTTTAAAGCCAATTTTCACTCCGTGCATACATTTTCAACGTAAGTTATCTCGACAAATTGATCTATAGTGAAGTTAGAGATCTAGGTTTGGCTGAAAGAATTTGTTCGTGAGCTGGCGAACGCAGTAACATAATGTCATGACAAGAACTCTAATCTGTGTTATGGTGCGTGTTTTATGTACATTGGATTTCGGTGAGTGTTTTCTGTCCCCTATTCTGAAGACGACAAAGCAAATAGGTGGTATCGATATTTTCAACGTTTCCGCGATTTCGGTAGGATTCTCGCCGCTCGGAGATAATCTAGATGGATGAACGAAAATATCGTATTACTTTTACTTTGCCGTAGTTTTCGTGGAGCAGAACGCCTGGCAGATAAATTGTGCTAATAACTCACAATCTAACACGCAGTAACACTGAAACAGCTCCGCCTGAGAGCAAATGAACGACTTGAGTGCAGATACACGAGCATCTCCCGTTGCCTCCAAACGACGCTTATCGGGTTCGTCGACCGTTACAGCTGAGCCGAGCAAACAGCCGCTGTTTTAATCCGCGTAAACAAGCTTTCAGCACGATTCGACACTGCGGTAATGCAACTAATTCAACAATAACGAATGAAAAGCGGCGATGTGACAGGTTAAAAGCTTTATACGTTTCCGGTAAGCCCGAATTTACGACAGCGCTTGTCGCGACCACACTGTCACACGTAGCAAAAAAATAAAATCTGAGCCGTCTCGTTTAAAATCACATTTGTTGTAATTAAACAGAATTGTTTCATTCGCGTAAAATATTTAAGCTCTTTGAATGGAAAATTTGTCACAAATAAATCAAACCTCCTTCGTCAGCCACGAAAAACAAGCACATCCCACGTAACCTACAAACGTGGACCACTGTCTGTATAAACGTATCGCTTTGCGAAATTATTTCACGTTATTATAACCCTGTGATTTTTTAATCGTTTCCATATGATCTAGATATGTCAATCTACGTTTTTCAAGCTTTCACAATATTTCTCACACACATAACTACACTCCTGGAAATGGAAAAAAGAACACATTGACACCGGTGTGTCAGACCCACCATACTTGCTCCGGACACTGTGAGAGGGCTGTACAAGCAATGATCACACGCACGGCACAGCGGACACACCAGGAACCGCGGTGTTGGCCGTCGAATGGCGCTAGCTGCGCAGCATTTGTGCACCGCCGCCGTCAGTGTCAGCCAGTTTGCCGTGGAATACGGAGCTCCATCGCAGTCTTTAACACTGGTAGCATGCCGCGACAGCGTGGACGTGAACCGTATGTGCAGTTGACGGACTTTGAGCGAGGGCGTATAGTGGGCATGCGGGTGGCCGGGTGGACGTACCGCCGAATTGCTCAACACGTGGAGCGTGAGGTCTCCACAGTACATCGATGTTGTCGCCAGTGGTCGGCGGAAGGTGCACGTGCCCGTCGACCTGGGACAGGACCGCAGCGACGCACGGATGCACGCCAAGACCGTAGGATCCTACGCAGTGCCGTAGGGGACCGCACCGCCACTTCCCAGCAAATTAGGGACACTGTTGCTCCTGGGGTATCGGCGAGGACCATTCGCAACCGTCTCCATGAAGCTGGGCTACGGTCCCGCACACCGTTAGGCCGTCTTCCGCTCACGCCCCAACATCGTGCAGCCCGCCTCCAGTGGTGTCGCGACAGGCGTGAATGGAGGGACGAATGGGGACGTGTCGTCTTCAGCGATGAGAGTCGCTTCTGCCTTGGTGCCAATGATGGTCGTATGCGTGTTTAGCGCCGTGCAGGTGAGCGCCACAATCAGGACTGCATACGACCGAGGCACACAGGGCCAACACCCGGCATCATGGTGTGGGGAGCGATCTCCTACACTGGCCGTACACCACTGGTGATCGTCGAGGGGACACTGAATAGTGCACGGTACATCCAAACCGTCATCGAACCCATCGTTCTACCAATCCTAGACCGGCAAGGGAACTTGCTGTTCCAACAGGACAATGCACGTCCGCATGTATCCCGTGCCACCCAACGTGCTCTAGAAGGTGTAAGTCAACTACCCTGGCCAGCAAGATCTCCGGATCTGTCCCCCATTGAGCATGTTTGGGACTGGATGAAGCGTCGTCTCACGCGGTCTGCACGTCCAGCACGAACGCTGGTCCAACTGAGGCGCCAGGTGGAAATGGCATGGCAAGCCGTTCCACAGGACTACATCCAGCATCTCTACGATCGTCTCCATGGGAGAATAGCAGCCTGCATTGCTGCGAAAGGTGGATATACACTGTACTAGTGCCGACATTGTGCATGCTCTGTTGCCTGTGTCTATGTGCCTGTGGTTCTGTCAGTGTGATCATGTGATGTATCTGACCCCAGGAAAGTGTCAATAAAGTTTCCCCTTCCTGGGACAATGAATTCACGGTGTTCTTATTTCAATTTCCAGGAGTGTATGTAAAGTGTACACACTTCTAAAAATAATGCGTCTCGTGACTTTTTACTTGGTGTCCAGCATCCCTTCGCTTTCCGATATCAAATAACTGAATTTTGTGAGATCAGTTTGAGCTAGAAGCCGTAAAATTCTTATTTTCTTATTATTCTTACCTTCCAAATTTGCAGTGCCAAACTGTTAGTTATTTATGAAGATTAGGAGATGTAGTTTTTCTTCTCTTTTTATTAGAAATGAGGAAGATTAGCTTTTAAAGTCTCGTCGATGATGCGGTCATTAGAGACAGCGTGGAAACTCGGATCGGACAAAGATCGAACTGGAAATGGCTCGCGTTCGCTTCTAATGTATCAATCACACATTCATCTTGCTGGATTTAGGGAAACCACAGGTCTGAACCCAGCATCTCTCAGATCTAAGTCCAGTGACATAACCGCTGCGCCATCTAGCTCGGTTTTTCTTTGATTTGCTTGAGATGCGGAGAGTGTAGATGTTGGAAAGCATTATGGCTGTTGATAAATTCTGGGACGTTTATGGGGAATATGTAAGTTGGAACGCTCAGCTTCAGTATTTTAATTACTAAAATTTTCTTTCTTGACACTTTCAAATTGATAATTCCTTGATATCTTAGAATGTGTACTATCAACCGACCTCTTTTTTTAGACAATAAATGCCACAAATTTCCTGGCAGTTAGATACAGTAACTCGTCATTATATGTTACATCTACCCACCTATTTTCAGCATTCCCGTGCATCACATTTGAAAAGCTTCTATTCAGTTCTCGTCCGAACTGTTTAGCCTTCCGCAGTTCGCTTCCGTACAAGACTACACTCCAGACAATTTACGAGGGTTATTCGGAAAGTAAGGAACGATCGGTCGCGAAATGGAAACCACAGTGAAAATCCGATAAAGATCTGCACAGGTATGTTGAGCTGTGTCTCTAGTATGCCCATCGATCGAGTTACGTTGTTCTTTTTAGTTCTGAGCATACAGGGAGCACATAAAGATACCTGGAACAATAGTGTCTCCCGGCAAGTACGAGGGTCGGGAGAAATTTCGCCTGAAGCTATGCAGCCAACATTACATAACTGTCGTGCGGTTTCTTCTTCAAGACAGTTCTCAGCCGCATTCTGCAGGGGCAATGAAGATGTTCCTGCATCGTTTTCAATTGGAAATGTTTGATTACCCACAATACAGCCCGTAATTGTCTCCCTCTGAGTTTCATCTCCGCTCTCATGGACCGTTGGCTATGAAGACAGCAATTTTGCACGTACAACGAGCTGTAGACCAGCGTACAGAATTGGCGGAAAGCACTGGCGGTTGCCTTCTACAACGAGGGTATTGGAAAGTTGGTACAACACTACGACAATCGTCGAAGTCTGATCGGCGACTACGGAGATAAGTAGCTGGAAGTTGTAGCTATCTGTTGCAAATAAAACAGTTTTGATTTTCATTGTGGTTTCCATTTCGCGATCTATCGTTCCTTACTTTCCGAACAGCCCTCGTAAAAAAATGCATACTTCTAGAATGCTGGACGTTATGGGGCTGCAACTCTAATTGAATTATGGTCCAAAGAGGTAGCCAGAGTTGCGAATAAAATAGATGTTTTTTCAGTAGGTGACCGGTCCCGGGTTAATTTCCGTTTTCGAAGAAACCCATGTACAAACAGTCAAAAGTATAATATATCAAAACACATGTTTACATTAAGTATTACTGCAAAGTATAAATGGATTGCACGGCACGTAACAGAACTTGCAAAGTACGTTCATTTAACTTGGTATGTGAAGTGATGGATTAGTACTACAAAATGAACGTTGGTGGCTTGAAATTCTCATTAATCTAAAAATTCTTGCTTAGAGCACGATTCGGCTCTTCACGAAGCTGGCACCTGCTGCGTGCTGTAACACTGGTTCCATGTCATAGCACTTAACTGCATACCTAGGGCGTGTTTTCACGGAAGAGCGCATTTTGTCGAGGAGAGAGAGAGAATTTTACTGTCATCTGAGGCTCCCGTAAATATCGTTTTAACGTACAATTACAAAGAGAAAATTTCTGATAATATTACGCAACGAAACAATGGAATTTATAGTTTCCAATACACTCATGTTGAGAAAAAACAGAACACCTTGAACCACTAGAAAAATGTTCAAATGTGTGTGAAATCTTAAGGGACTTACCTGCTAAGGTCATCAGTCCCTAAGCTTACACACTACTTAACCTAAATTATCCTAAGGACGAACACACAGACCCATGCCCGAGGGAGGACTAGAACCTACGCCGGGACCAGCCGCTCGGCTAATCCAGCGCTGAACCACTAGAGAGGACGTTCATAATCAGAGGACATGTACATTAGTATGTTCTGCACAAACACACTACTGGCCATTAGAATTGCTACACCACGAAGTTGAAGTGCTACAAACGCGAAATTTAACCGACGGGAAGAAGATGCTGTGATATGCAAATGATTAGCTTTACAGAGCATTCATACAAGGTTGACGCCGGTGACAACACCTACAACCTGCTGACATGAGGAAAGTTTCCAACCGACAAACAGCAGTTGATTGGCGTTGTCTGGTGAAACGTTGTTGTGATGCCTCGTGTAAGGAGGAGAAATGCGTACCATCACGTTTCCGACTTCGATAAAGGTCGGATTGCACGTAGCCTATCGCGATTGCGGTTTATCGTATCGCGACATTGCTGGTCGCGTTGGTCGATATCCAGTGACTGTTAGCAGAATATGGAATCGGTGGGTTCAGGAGGGTAATACGGAACGCCGTGCTGGATCCCAACGGCCTCGTATCACTAGCAGTCGAGATGATAGGCATCTTATCCGTATGGCTGCAACGGATCGTGCAGTCACGTCTCGATTCCTGAGTCAACAGATGGGGACGTTTGCAAGACAACAACCATCTGCACGAACAGTTCGACGACGTTTGCAGCAGCATGGATTATCAACTTGAAGACCATGTTTGCGGTTACCCTTGTCGCTGCATCACAGACAGGAGCGCCTGCGATGGTGTACTCAACGAGGAACCCGGGTGCACGAATGGCAAAACGCCAGTCACTACTCTTGATGAAGTGTGGTATCGTATTCAAGCTGAATGGGCAGCTGTACCTGTACACGTCATCCAACCTCTGTTTGAGTCAATGCCCAGGCGTATCAAGGCCGTTATTACGGCCAGAGATGGTTGTTTTGGTTACTGACTTCTCAGGATCTATGCACCCAAATTGCGTGAAAATGTAATCACATGTCAGTTCTAGTATAATATATTTGTCCAATGAATACCCGTTTATCATCTGCATTTCTTCTTGATGTAGCAATTTTAATGGCCAGTAGTGTAGAATTTGAACCACGTCGGCCCGCAGGTTCAAGGACAACATCGATTTGGCGGCGCGACAGCTTGTACTGGTAAAGTGTGCCTGCGACTCTCGTTGTCGCTATTAAGTAGAGGTAATGCACCAGCGTGACTTGAGGCGACGTGCAGGATGCCTCGCAGATGCGTGCGCAAACCGTACCGTCAAATCAGTGAGTCTGAAACAGGGCGAATTATTGGCATGAGAGAATGTGATGCATCCAACAAGAAACTGCTGCTCGTGCGGGACGAAATGTTTCGGCAGTACAATGGATGTGTGCGGATTAGTTCACGGAATGTCGTAGGACACGTCGAGATGGGTCTGGTCGCATCACACAGACTCCTCCCGAGGAGATGAACACCTCAACCGAATGACATTTCAGGACAGATCTGCGTCTTCCTTGGCTCTGGCTCAACAGGGGGATAATGTAACACATCGTACAAATCAGGAGTGACAGCCCGTCGCCGTTTCTTATGGCATGGGTTATGTGCGCGTCGTCAACTTCTCTGCCTATCTTTCACGAATGTGCAGAAAGACGGTACACGGAAATGGTGTATGGAACGACGTCATTGGGGACAGGAATGGGATCAGATATTGTTTTCTGACGAATCCAGGTTCTGTTTGTTTGAAAATAATTGCCGCATTTTGGTTCGCCACGGGCAGGAGGAGCGGCTGCGTAGTGACTCCATTCGCACAAGATGTACTGTGCTAATTCCTTATGGTGCGCGGTGCTGTTGTGTACAACCATTAATCACAGCTGGTGCGTGTCCATGGCACTGTGATCACTATCACCTATGTGAGTGATATCCTGCGACCTGAAGCCATACGCTTTCTGCATAACAACCCAGACGCCATTTTTCAGCAAGATAATGTACAAGTTGAAACGTAGTACTTAGGGAAAGGCAGGATTCGGTGTGGACGGGGCCTTACTCAGTTTCCGTTGGAGGCTCAGTTTTTTTAATCACATGCACTTTATTTGGAACCAATTGTAAATAAGGCTGACAATAAGGAACAATTATCAGATTTGACTGTTAAAACACAATGTCTAATAAAAAAATTCTTAAGCAAGTTGCACTCACGGCTGAAGGCCTTATTAACAACAAAATTCGAATTATTTGTCCGTTGAAGGCCTGAATACCAAATTCTTAACAACAGTTAAGCTTCTCCAAGAGATAATAAAACATTTTTTAAAAAAACACAATCCTCTAAATTTCACTATTAAGAGGCAATATCTAATTAAAAATCCTTTGGACAAATTGCATTCACGGCTGAAGGCCTTATTGACCAAAAATTCTAATTGTCGGCTGAAGACCCCAATAGTGATAACTCAAATACAATTTGACGGCTGAAGGCCTGTATAACAAATTCTTAAGAGCAGTTAAACTTCTCCAAGAGATTCTAAAATATATATATTTAAAAAAAACATAATCATCAAAATTTCACTATTAAGAGACAATTAAGACAAATTGCATTCACGGCTGAAGGCCTTATTGACAAGAAATTCAAATTACTTGTCAGCTGAAAGCCCCAATAGCAATAACTCAAAATATTTTTAAGGAAAAAACCATCATCACAATCTGATCAAACCAAGACAGAAGTGGCCCTCAGTCAATGCTGCAAGGATCGGCGTGGGAAAGTCGCTCAGTTTCGTAGCCGATGAGACAGGCAGCCAAGAGTTGTATTCACTTAACTGAATGCCAACTCAAACTAGTGACAGTTTAAAGTCATACCAACACTCTCGCAAAACCTACCTAACGTCTGATAACCAATTCAACGGTCGAATAACCCAGGCAAGGCGGAACCGGCGGACCGTACTGCGTCTTGAGAATCCTATGTTTGGAACATCCGGAAGCAGAAGGAACCACTACGACCAAAGCAGTCCAAAAGAAAAAAACATACCCGGACCACAGTCAAGAAGACTGTCGAACTACACGCCATACCGGACAGCAGCAGCAAGACGGGGAAAGGTACACTGCCGCGAGAAATACGCTAGCCTCCAGGGCAGGTAACTGGTTGAACTTCACCAATAAACACAAGGAATTCAGTCATTAATAATAAGAAGCGGAGGACGGCTAACTAATTTCGCCAACTCCAAACACTCCACTCGTCGCTCTTCGTCTCAGTGATCCTGCGAGCAGCAACGCGCGAACAAACGGCGTGATCTCAAAGTAGTGGAGATTTCACTCCTGGGTTAATGTTCACTCAACTCAAACGTCCTGGGTCCGGTGGAGAGAGGTTGTGGCCCTCGCAACTACAGCCCCTTGACCTGGCAGTGCCTGCGTGCCACCAGCGGTCCCGGGCGGTCCTCGAGCAGCTCCGTCCCGACCAAACTCGCTGACACACTCCAACCCGGAAACACTTGACGCCCCTCCAAAGATAGTACCACCGTACTAGATATGGATAACCGCTGCCGGCCGGTGTGGCCGTGCGGTTTAGACGCTTCAGTCTGGAACCGCGTGACCGCTACGGGCATGGATGTGTGTGATGTCCTTAGGTTAGTTAGGTTTAATTAGTTCTGAGTTCTAGGAGACTGATGACCTCAGAAGTTAAGTCGCATAGTGCTCAGAACCATTTTTTTTATAACCGCTGCTGCTGTTGCTGCTGCTGCTGCTGCTGTTGCTGCTGCTGCTGCTGCTGCCACTCGCGGACAGACAACGCTAGCAAACGTAGTGGCACCAGTAAGCCACTATCCCTATTAGACGATGCCAACCTACCAACGGCACCAACTCGAGCCGCAACAGGCTCACATGTTGCTCATGCTGCTGCACGAACACGAGCCTTCCTGGTGTCATAGAATGCCAGCATTTTGCCGTGGCCCACTAGATCACCAGGCTTGCCGGAAATGGAAAGTGTGTGGGATACGGTGAAACGACGGGTGCAGCGCTGTGATCCAATGTCAAAGATAATCTTTGGAACCAGATGAATGCAGCGTGAATGGCTATACCGCAGGACGCTATATGCATCTTAAACGCGTCGATGCTTTCACGCATGGAAAAAGTTACCAGCCCATGGTGAAACCTATGCCTGCTAGGCAACAGGATACTTGGTGAACCGAGGTAACTGAAATGCTAATCATTTCTGCAGAACATACTAGTGCGCAATCCGTGTGAATACGAACGTCCTGTCTCTAATCGTTCAAGGCGTTCTGTTTTCCTGAACGTCAGTGTAACATCCAGCTACTCATAGCCATATATCTGCAGATAATCAGCATATTTATAAGGAAAAATCTTCTCAGTGACAGCATATATTTGATGATTGTGCATTGTACTTACAACTGACTACAGCAGATGCAGTGGACCACTTACTAAGGTACAGGCGTCACAGAGAGGCATTTATTGCGACTTGTCCGCCTGGCAGCGAGATAATTACTTGCTTGCCGTGCGTGCTTGTTGCCGGCCAGATTTGCAGTAAAGGCGGGACCGCGTGCTGTGAGCGTGCCTCCGAAGGGCTGGCTGGCCCTAGCGTGTCCGCTGACGGATCTGCTGCCACCTGAAATCTCATCTCCTGCCGCTCCCCGAGCCTTTGTAGCGTTCCACTTTATGTTTCCGTGTGCAGGGAACACGAATTACGTGACGACTAACTGCCAGGGTGGACTAATTCTGATAAGCAGAAAACTAATGTGTTTATTCCCATAATACAGGCGAGCCTTTCAGCATTATTTATTTTCTTGGAATTATTTTACCTGGAAATATTAGGATCTTGTTGCCCTTCTTACATCTAATCTGGTATCCTTAGAGATAATTTACATTTAACAATGTAAATTTCATTGTGTATCAGTTACTCATACTAATTTAATAATAATATTAATAATAATAATAGTAATAATAGAATGTGCAAGAGTGTTAACAAAACAAGAATATAATACAAATATAAAAATTTCATGAACTCAGATTACCGAAGAATATAAACATCTTAGTAACGTAATACAGAACAAAGGCAGTGGCGGGGAAACAAACAAATTCACGGCAAGGAAGATGAAAATGACCTTCTAGTTGACTAAGGATGTGTACAATAAGAAATATATCGCCTCACAAACAAAGTTACTGCGTTACGTTAACGTAATGAAACCAGAATGTTTGCTCACAGCTGCCCTACTGAATCTGAGTAAGACTGGAGAAGTAAGAAAACATCAAAATGAAAGAGAGTAAAATAATATAAAAAATATTTGGACCAATTAAACATTCTTGTACAAAAAGGAACAGGAGTAATGAAGATTTTTACATGAAAACTGAACAACTGAATCTGACGATGAGAAAACGTATATGATTTTTTAAGGCCATTTGGTTCGGAACAATGTGAGCTAATTCCTAAGGGACCAAACTGCTGAGGTCATCGGTCCCTAGACTTACACACTACTTAAACTAACTTATGCTAAGAACAACACACACACACACACACACACACACACACACACACGCCCAAGGGAGGACTTGAAACTCCGGTGGGAGGGGCTACGCAATCCGTGACATGGGGCCTCAAACCACGCGGCTTGGAACAGTGAAAACAGAATGTGCACCAGAATATCGGAAACCGGTAGAACTCCATGGTAGCTCCAAGACGTAGAAGTAAATATCTACGGAATAGTGAAACAACTTAAATCAGTTAATAAAAGTAAGTCTTCTGGTCCAGATTGTATACCAGTTAGGTTCCTTTCGGAGTATGCTGCTGCATTAGCTCCATACTTAACAATCATAATGAACCGTTCGCTCGACGGAAGATCCGTACCCAAAGACTGGAAAGTTGCACAGGTCACACCAACATTCAAGAAATGTAGTAGGAGTAATCTACTAAATTACAGGTCCATATCGTTTACGTCGATATGCAGCAGGATCTTGGAACTTATATTCTGTTCGAACATTACGAATTGCCTCGAAGGAAACGGTCTATTGACTCACAGTCAACATGGGTTTAGAAAACATCGTTCCTGTGAAACACAACTAGCTCTTTATTCACATGAAGTGTTGAGTGCTATTGACAAGGGATTTCAGATCGATTCCGTATTTCTGGATTTCCGGAAGGCTTTTGACACTGTACCACACAAGCGGCTCGTAGTGAAATTGTATGCTTACGGAATATCGTCTCAGTTATGTGACTCTATTTGTGATTTCCTGTCAGAGAGGTCACAGTTCGTAGTAACTGACGGAAAGTCATCGAGTAAAACAGAAGAGATTTCTGGCGTTCCCCAAGGTATCGTTATAGGCTCTTTGCTGTTCCAGATGAAGAAGCTTGCACAGGATAGAGTAGCATGGAGAGCTGCATCAAACCAGTCTCAGGACTGAAGACCACAACAACAACAACATCTATATAAAAGATTTGAGAGACAATCTGAGCAGCCGTCTTCGGTTGTTTGCAGATGACGCTGTCGTTTATCGACAAATAAAGTCATCAGAAGATAAAAAACAACCTGCAAAACGATTTAGAGAAAATATCTGAATGGTGCGAAAAGTGGTAGTTGACCCTAAATAACGAAAACTGTGAGGTCATCCACATGAGTGCTAAAAGGAATCCGTTAAACTTCGGTTACATGATAAATCAGTCCAATCTGACAGTCGTAAATTCAGTTAAATACCTAGGTATTGCAATAACGAACAACTTAAATTGAAAGGAACACATAGAAAATGTTGTTGGGAAGGCTAACCGCATGCTGCGTTTTATTAGCAGGACACTTAGAAAATGTAACAGACCTACTAAGGAGACTGCCTACACTAAGCTTGTCCGTCCTCTTTTAGAATATTGCTCCGCCGTGTGGGATCCTTACCATATACGACTGACGGAGCACATCGAAAAAGTTCAAAGAAGCGCAGCACGTTTTGTATTATCGCGAAATATGGGAGACAGTGCCACAGAAATGATACAGGGATTGGGCTGGACATCATTAAAAGAAAGGCGTTTTTCGTTGCGACGGAATCTTCTCACGAAATTCCAATCAACAGCTTTCTCCTCCGAATGCGAAAATATTTTGTTGACACCAACCTACATAGGGAGGAACGATCACCACGATAAAATAAGGGAAATCATAGCTCTTACGGAAAGATATAGGTGTTCGTTCTTCCCGCGCGCTATACGAGATTGGAATAATAGATAATTGTGAAGGTGCTTCGATGAACCCTCTGCCAGGCACTTAAATGTGATTTTCAGAGTATCCATGTAGATGTAGAAGAGTGCAGAAGTGATCTGAAAGAGATAAAGATCGAAGACCTTGACATACTGAACAGAGATACGTTTCAGAAAGCTTTAGATTCCCATCTCAGAGAACACAAAAATAGGACAACTGAAGCAAAGCAACAGCACTTTGATCTATGGAAAAATTATTGTAAAATCTGGAAGTAAAATCATAAGAAGTTACTTACGAGGTGTGTATGAAGGTCAAATCACGTCTAAAAAGATTGGCTAAGTACTAGTAGGACTCGCACTCTGACAGTTCCGCACATATTTAATTATGTATATCGATAGTTAACCCACTGTGGGAATCGAAAATCTCGACCATTTTTCTCTGTTGTCGATAGTGATAGTGGCATGATGTCGGTCCTGGGAATTCCGAGACTTTATCATAATCTCTGCGGAAGTTCCCTAGACTAGCCCGAACATACAAAAAGAAACGAGCAGAGGCCTTCAGTTTATGTTTGTAGAAAGAGAAGGTTTCATAAAATATTTTTATTTACCTGCTAAAACATGACCACAACTTACATTTTATGGTTTCCTGTAGTAATATTTTCATATCATGCTTCTTAACGTATGATGAATGTAGCGTAAGTTCAAAAGCCGCAAAATTATTTAAAAATTATCGGATTTTTCCCTTTCTTGTACCGTGAAACCTTATTTATGGGTAAATTTCATAATTGTAGGTTATCGGGACGTACCCTACTCGTTCTGAGAAGTCAGTTTGCGAGTATCTTTTAACTGCATAGACTAGGAAGCTTACATTTTTTACACCGCTAAGGGACCACGGACCTTAGCATATGACATAAATTTCGGCTTGATAGGTCTACCCCTTCCTCAGGAAAATGGTTCTCAACAATCGGACAACCAAAAGGCAGACAAACAGACGGACAATAAAGCGATCCTAGATGGGTTCTGGTTTTACCGATTGAGGTATTGAACCCTAAGAAAGCAAAAATAAGTTCGTGCGGAGTTATCAGCTGGCTTACAGGAGAATACCATCCAAACATATTTCCAATCATTTGTATACTTTTCATTCTCTTGGTAGAGAGGACAGTTCAAACTTTGATCCTTTGTAGAATCAGGGTCTTTTCACTCGTAGTGGCACAAACGAATCTCCAGCTGGGAATATTTGTCACCGGATTTCCTGTTTCAGTTATTGCCTTAGAGCCAAGACGAACATCACATAAACCCTTAAAAGAGTCGGTGATGGAACAACTGTCAATTTAATTCTGGGGCAATATATCCCAGACAAAAATTTACAACGCTAGTGTATGTGTATACGTGGTAAAGTCAATGACTTGCTCGACATCGTTACTCTCGCAGAAAAGTCTGGTACCTGATTACATAATATTTAGGTTGTTCCTGTACGCAGCCACCTACACAAAATGAGAGGGTGCTGGCTGAAATTACGACAGCTGCGTTAATATCCACACACTTCCTGACAAAAAACGTGAATAACCATAAGGTGAGGAGGAAACTAAATGAAATTCCGTATTGCAGTACGAGCCCACGGTCAACTGTGACGCTGTACTTCTTCCAGCCTAAATCTATGCACTGAATCGCTTGAGAAGGGTGTCATAAATCCGTTTTATCCGCTGCTGAACTCTTGTAGCTGGTTCTTGATATTGCAGATTCTGGAACTTGGACGGACGTGCGAACTGGTCCCACATATATTCTACAGAGGACAGATCTGGGGTCTTACCGGCCACGGCAGCACCTCAACGTCACATACATGTTTCTTAGAGACATGCCATGTGCATGTACGAGCATTATCCTGTTGAAAAATGGCGTCACGATGCTGCCGCGTGTGAGGATGTAGCATGCCCGTAAGGTACCGCTGTGAAGTCAGAGTTGCCACAATCACTACCATCCGTTATCTGAAATCGTACTCAGTGGCTCCCCACACAATGACGCAACAAGTAACACCGATGTGCACCTGCACAACAATGCGATAATGGGGCCTTTCACCTGGTCACCATCATACTCGCCGACAGGGGTCATCCGAGTAGCGGAAAACCGCGATTCACCACTGAACACAATGTCATAACATTAATCTGCTGGTTGGTTGATCTGGGGGAGGGGACGAAACAGCGACGTTATCGGTCGGACCATTAATCAACTATCCATGCATCCTATTCGTGGTTTAGCTCCAAACACAGTAGTCTGTCCAGAGTGAGATTTTCATCTGCAACGGAGTGTGTGATGATATGAAACTTCTTGGCGGATTAAAACTGTGTGCCGGACCGAGACTCGAACGCGGGACCTTCGCCTTTCGCGGGCAAGTGCTCAACCATACTGAGCTACCCAAGCACGACTCACGCCCCGGCCTCACAGCTTTACTACCGCCAGTATCTTGCCCGCGAAAGGCAAAGGTCCCGAGTTCGAGACTAGGTCCTGCACACTGTTTTAATCTGCCAGGAAGTTTCATAACAGTAGTCTGTGTTATGATGTTAATGGTAGCATACATATTGGGAGGTAGCTCCCTTGTCAGGCTGATACTGGTCTATGACGAATGGTGTAGGATAACAAAGACTTTCGCAGGAAGTCCACTTACGATGTGCTTGGTGTACAGTACGGCAGTCCTCCCATGTGATGAGTAGATATGGTCGACGGGAACCTTGAAGACGAGTATGCCTGCCGTCATGTTGCCATGCAGACCAGGATCAGGCCGCTGTCACATCCGAATGCCCCATAAATATGGATATTACACGAGTCAACCAGACGGCCAAATGGAGACGCACATGTGACTCTTTTCAAAAACTGTCACGCGCTGATAGCGAGGTGTTACTCGAGTACGTGGCATCTCACTCAATATCTGGCACTGTTGGCGCCCTTTACATAACCTTCAAAGCCTGGTTAGACCATCAATACGAACAACGGTAATTGAGTCTAGTGACCGTGATATGTATCAGACAAATGACACTCAAATAACCGCCAATGTCTAACAATGTCTTCTGGGACTTCACTTCTTTGTCAGACAGAGTACGAGGGCGTTCAATAACTAACACATTTTTTTCTCGGCCAATTTCGGTTGAAAAAGTGCGGTATTTGTTGTGGGACATCGTGGAACATTCCCTCTTCAACCCCTATAGATTCATGAAGTTCCGATACGTAGTGGCGCTATAAGTAGCCTTCGAAATGGCGTCTGTAACGAAGAAGCGTTCCAAGCAGACAGCTGTCGCTGAGTATCTTTTGGCAGAAAAGTAGTTCATGGCAGATATTCAAAGACGCTGTTCACCCCGATAGCTGAATGGTCAGCGTGACGCACTGCCGTCCTAAGGGGCCCGGGTTCTATTCCCGGCTGGATCGGGGATTTTCTCCGCTCAGGGACTGGGTGTTGTCTTCATCATTACATCCCCATCCAGTGCGCAGGTCGCACAATATGGCGTCGAATGTAATAAGACCTGCACCAAGGCGGGCGGACCTGCCCCGTAAGGGGTCTCCCGGTCAATGACGCCAAACGCTCATTTCCATTTTCCATTCATAGACGCTTGGGGAATATCTACAGAGATATTCATAGACGCTTGGGGAATGTCTACGGAGATCTGGAAGTGAACAAGCGCAACGTGGGGCATTGGGCGAGGCGTGTGTCTTCATCGCAATAAGGTCTCGCAAACCTCTCCGATCTCAGTATACGGGCCGGCCACACACATCTGTGGCGCCTGCAATATTGGGTGTGTGTGGACACTTTCATTCGCGGTGATCGACTGATCACAATCAAACACCTCGTTACTCAAGTGGACATCTCTGTTGGTAATACTGACACACTCGTCCACCGCCGGCCGGTGTGGCCGAGCGGTTCTAGGCGCTTCAGTCTGGAACCGCGGGACCGCTACGGTCGCAGGTTCGAATCCTGCCTCAGGCATGGATGTGTGTGATGTCAGTAGGTTAGTTAGGTTTAAGTAGTTCTACGTTCTAGGGGACTGATGACCTCAGCTGTTTAGTACCGTAGTGCTCAGAGCCACACTCGTCCACCAGTTGGGGTACTCAAAGACGTGTGTCCTCTGCGTTCTTCGTCGCACCGCAGAAGACCATAAATAGCAACGAAGGATTATCTATGCTGTGCTGCTTATCCACGACAACGCTAGGCATCATACAAGTGTGTGCCTCCGAGAGGAGCTCACAAAACTTCCTTGGAATGTTCTTTCTCATCCAGCCCACAGACCGATCATGCACCTTCCGACTTCCACCTATTTGGTCCAAAGAAGGGAAGCACTCCGCCGGAAGCACTACGTGGATGATGGGGTGATGACTGATGCAGCACTAGGCGCTCCAGTCCGGAGCCTCGCTGCTGCTACGGTCGCAGGTTCGAATCCTGCCTCGGGCATGGATGTGTGTGATGTCCTTAGGTAAGTTAGGTTTAATTAGTTCTAAGTTCTAGGGGACTGATGACCACAGCAGTTGAGTCCCATAGTGCTCAGAGCCATTTGAACCATTTGAACTGATGCAGCAAGACGCTGGCTCAGACGTCGACCAGTAGAAAGGTACTATGCGGGCATACAGGCACTCCGATTAGGTGGCGTCAGGCCGTCGCATTTAACTGAGATAGTGTTGAACAACGGGGCCTTTGTAGCCAAAGGAGTAAAGAATAATACGTTCTATTCGGATCCTGATTAAAACCGACCTGATTTCAGAAAAATGTGTGGCCTTTCTTATTGAAGCCCCTCATATTATGACCGGTCTGTGAACGCAACACCCGGCCAAAGAGGCCGAGCGGTTCTAGGCGCTTCAGTCTGAAACCGCGCGACCGCTACGGTCGCAGGTTCGAATCCTGCCTCGGGCATGTACGTGTGTGATGTCCTTAGGTTAGTTAGGTTTAAGTAGTTCTAAGTCTAGGGGACTGATGACCTCAGATGTTAAGTTCCATAGTGTTCAGAGCCATGTGAACCATTTTTTGAACCTCCTTTGTCTACGAAAGGCAAAACCTAAAGATTTTCATTAATACTCGTGGCAGTGTGCTTCACTGTTTTTAGGTGTTCCTTATATGTGGATTGTGCGTAGGGACGTGAGTTCTCGGTATCTTTCTCTAAAAGACCTACCTGTTACACCACTGATGTTCGTTAATTAACGATACTAAGGCTTTTATCATAAGAATAGAACCACAAATGCCACGCGTTTAATACGTTATTGAGAGCATCAAATGCATTCCAAAATCAAATCTATGAACTAACATCTGACAATTCTATATGCGAGCAGAAACAATTTCCAGCACTGCTAACTTTTTCCAAGATGGCGTACGGCCCTGTCCATCTGCAGTCCATCCTGTAATGATGCTATAACGTGTGTTGTCAGACAGTAAATTCTCTTCACAAAAAATTAACAATGATTAATGGTCTTGTAAAAAGAAGTAGTTAATGAATGCCGATAACATCGAAGAGGCCGGCCGGTGTGGCCGTGCGGTTAAAGGCGCTTCAGTCTGGAACCGCGTGACCGCTACGGTCGCAGGTTCGAATCTTGCCTCGGGCATGGATGTGTGTGATGTCCTTAGGTTAGTTAGGTTCAAGTAGTTCTAAGTTCTAGGGGACTGATGACCACAGCAGTTAAGTCCCATAGTGCTCAGAGCCATTTGAACCATTTTTTGATAACATCGAAGAACGTTCCCTTCCAAGAACTTATTTGTTCCACAAACAGTCCTGCTGGAGGAACATCCGCAACTGAGCATTATAGTAGAGGTTGAAAACGCCGCTTCAGTGTGAGGCCTTCTTTTATACTGAAAATAAACAAGAGACTGATGCTAATAATAACTTTCACAGGTAGCAGTACACACGGGCAATCAAAAAAGAAGTACTACGTAATGTTTTAGAAACGGGCTAGGTCCGGTAAAACCTAAGCCAATGCCAAAGTAACACCACACAATACAACGTACGACGGCCTGGGTAAATGGTATCGAAGCTGGAGTACGCCAGGGAAGCATCCTAGGGCCCATCTTGTTAAACCTGTACAGTAACGACTTCCCAGCAATACAAAACATGACGTTAGTCATCCACGCGGATGACACAGCCAACCTTGCGCAAGATTGGAAACCGTCGAACATTAATTCACGAATACAGACGGCACGCAGAACTGCCGAGCCTTGTTTGGAGCGATGGCGTATTAAAGTAAACGTCGACAAGTGCGAAGCAGCTCTGTTCGCATGCAGACCGAAACTACTGCGCAAACATCAACACAGTAGACAGATAACGCTACATACACGCCCAATGCGTTTCCGAGAGAAAGTCAGATATCTCGGTGTCTGGCTGGACCGGAAAGTTGCATGGGGGGACCACATCGAATACGTTGCCAACAGAGCGCACGCGAGGCTGAAACAACTCTACCCAATGCTCAACAGGGAAAGCACACTGAATAGGAGGGTGTCGAGGTCCATATACAGGACACTGTTTAGACCTCTGATGACGTACGGAGCTCCCCTCTGTGGATATTCAGCAGCTCCTACACGACTGCGCCGCCTGCAGATCATACAGAACGAAGTGCTATGAATCATTAGCAACACTCCACGCTACACACGCACCGTGGATCTTCACAGTGAATACCGCCTCGAAACCCTCAAGGAAGTATTCAAAAAACACGCCACGTGACTATACAGGAACTCGAGACACTCGAACAATCCTTTCATCCTTACTGTGGGGAAACTACGATCACGACCATAAGTGGAAGCACAAGCGGCCAAAGACACTACGAGCTAGGGCACAGCCACCTATGGAAAGCTAACATACACCAACAAGCGACAAACGTCGGCAAGCCCCTGCATGTCAGAAAAACTGAGTGGAAATTACCAGCTGCCATTAGAGCCGACCAACAGGCCACAGCAGGGACACCGACGAGCTCACCCACTGACGCACAAACAATTCGCCAACATCACCCTACACTGTGCATCCGATACATGACCTATTGGACACAAAAACGATGATAAACCTGTTGCAGGTTGCTGACGCTGAGCGAAAGTTCAACACCGGCACCCAGCGGCAGCCGCCGAGCAACAGCACCGCACAACGTCAAAGGTATCGACATGCATGATACCCACTACTAACAAAGCCTACCCTTGCACGACCTATCGGAGGCACCAAGACAACCGCTACTGCTCTTACCACCCGACCTAACTATCGCAGAGTTTTTTTTCCCTTGGCACTTTTTTTCCTCTGCCCTTCAAACCGCTACCCTTCGTTCGACTTCGACCCAATCTATCTCCAGATGAGCGCTTATTAATGGTTAACCTTAACCAGACGTACGCAAACATTTCAGTACCCACATCCTGCGACACCTCACTATAGTGAAAACCAACCCTTCTGCAGAGATAGCAGTACACCTTTTGAGTTGGCCATCGTTCCGTTGTGGGGGGCTCCACCTCTGTTAAAGGGTGAATAGAGAAATAAGCAATGAGAGCTAGTACACAGACTTCGTGCTGTGACTCCGCGCTCCGCGGTGTCGAATATACGGCACAGAACACCAAGTTGCGTACACGGAGGAGGAAGCAAACTAGTAAACCAGATTGGAAAAAGTACTGCCATCTGTCGACGGGAAGAGCAACACGGGACCGACTATCCGGGCCGTTAAAAATATGAATTACTGATTTATATACAAAACGAAAAGAGATACAGAAAAGTAATGAGTTTTCTTCATGTAAGTCACTAATTCAAATCGTTAAAAGCGTATCAAACTATAGATCTGAGTATGAAGCTGCTTAAAAGCTACCGTGTTTTTAAATTTAACCAATACTGCTGCCTGTGATGTTACACTGATACAAAAGGATCATCATTTTGGGAACGATAGTATCCTAAGGTAATGGGCATTGTTGTCATAAATTATGGAAACAGTTACGAAACTACCCTCGTGCTCATAAATTAAGGATAATTTCAGAGTGTGGTGCCACACAACATGGCACTACACAAAACAGGCGCTAATAGCGTAGGCACATAGGGAACACACATGATACATATCTGTAAGTCCACGGTATTGGTGATAAGTTGAGAAAACCGTCCCGAAACACATGTGCTACAAAACGCCACTGTTTGCCGCGGATGTACCCCGACATCAATACGGGGTATGATCACCATGCACACGTACACAGGCCGCACAACGGGTTGGCAAACTCTGGATCAGGTGGTCGAGCAACTGCTGGGGTATAGCCTCCCATTCTTGCAACAGTGCCTGTCGGAGCTCCTGAAGTGTCCTTGGGGTTTAAAGACGTACAGCGTTACGTCGACCGAAAGCATCCCAGACGTGCTCAATCGGGTTTAGGTCTGTAGAACAGGCAGGCCACTCCATTCGCCTGGTATCTTCTGTTTCGAGGTATTCCTCCACGATGGCAGCTCGATGGGGACGTGTGTTATCATCCATCAGGAGGAAGATGGGACCCACTGCACCCTTCAAAAGGCAGACATACTGGTGCAAAATGACATCCCTATACACCTGACCTGTTACAGTTACTCTGTCAGAGACATGCAGGGGTGTACGTGCACCAATCATAATACCACCCCACGACATAAAACCACGACCTCCATACAAGTCCCTTTCATGGACGTTAAGGGGTTGCTATCTGGTTCCTGGTTCACGCCGGATGAAAACCCGGCGAGAATCACTGTTCAGACTGTACCTGCACTCGTCCGTGAACATAACCTGGGACCACTGTTCCAATGACCACGTACCGTGTTCTTGACACCAGGCTTTACTGGCTCTCCTGTGACCAGGGGTCAGTGGAATGCACCTTGCAGGTCTCCTGGCGAATAAACCATGTCTGTTCAGTCTTCTATAGACTGTGTGTCTGGAGACAACTGTTCCAGTGGCTGCGGTAACGTCCCGAGCAAGGCTACCTGCAGTACTCAGTGGCCGTCTGCGGGCACTGATGGTGAGATATCGATCTTCTTGTGGCGTTGTACACTGTAGACGTCCCGTACTGTAGCGCCTCGACACTTTTCCTGTCTGCTGGAATCGTTGCCATAATCTTGAGATCACACTTTGTGGCACTCTGTGTTTGATCAGCCTCCAGTCGCCCTAGTATTCCACCCCTCATAACGTCATCAGTATGTCTTCTTTGAGCCATTTTCAACACACACTCACGATTAGCACGTCTGAAAACGTCTGCACACTTACTCGTTGCACCGTACTCTGGCATGCACCAACACACCTGTGTATGTGGACTGCTGCCAGCGCCACCGTGCGACGACCGCAGGACAAATGCACCGCATGCTCATACCCCGAGGTGATTTAAACTCGCAAACTACCCACAAGAGCGTTGTTTCACCATGTATCAGCATTATCCTTAATTTATGAGAATGAGTGTACATGATGTCAAATTCATCAGCTATTGAAAGGATCCTTGGGAGGAGAGATAATAAATCACCAACTCAAATTTGAAACTGGAAACTATTTTTCATGAATAATTTACGGCTCTAGAGATCGCGAAATCTAGACTCTTGTAAAATAAGATCACATGAATTTCCATCATAGACACATCCACCAATTACACAATAACATTGAGAGAATCTATTTTGAAAACACATAGATACACAGTGAGTAACTATGTCGCTGTGTTTCTCCTTGTCTTCTTTTTTTTTAATATTTGGTCCTGGTGTTTTATATGTACATACAAGAATAAAAATCCTCTAGCTTTCTTTAATTTTTACATTCACTTCTATCAGCGGTAGAGTAATATTAGAGACCGTCTACCCAACTCTTTTTAGCAGAGGAGGATATGCTTGTTGGTACTTAAAGTGTTAACCCTGCTTCTGGTTCTGAACGTAACAGAGTGTCTTTCTTTCATCGTGTGTGCAGACTATACGTCTTTCATGATAGTGAGACATGTTTTTGAGCGACAGGCTAGATTTAACATCGAACGAGGGAGACTATTTTTGTTGATTCAATCTTAATGTATGATTGTCAGTGTTTTTGTTCTAGTAGGTATACAGGATATTTCAAAAAGAATATACGTATCACAAAGTATTATGTTGTGAAAACTATCGATCCCTGCACCACGGCTCGGTTAATGGAGGAATGAACACATTACGTACGTTACATTCCTTGTCATTAGAAATCGGTTGTCGAGTGTTTACTTGGTTACCCGTCATATGTTGCAAAATGGCTACTGTGCGCCAGATACAATTTTGTGTTCTCCAGCTTTCGAAGTGTAATTCCGTGATTACAGCACAAAGACGTTACAGGCTGAGGTACCAAACTGATGCTACGAATGGATGGAACATTCGAAGATGTTATCGACAGTTTGCAGGTACAGGATGTGTACGTAAAGGAAGAGGTCTTGGCCGCCCTCGTGTTTCCGACGAATATGTCGCATGTATTAACAACACTTTCCAACATAGTCCTCCAAAAACAACTCGTCGTGTCACTCGGGAGTTACAACTGTCTACAGCAATCTGACGTGTTTTGAGACGTGGTTTGGTTATGAAGCCGTACAAGTTACTGCGTTACAGGTTCTACCTCATGACGAAAAATGCAAATGTGTGGCGCTTTCTGACACGCAGTGATAAAACTTCGCATCGTGTTATGTGATGGAGCGAATTTCTAACGTAGTAGGAAAGTAAATAAACACAGTTTTTGAATTCAGGGCCTAGGTAACGGACATATACACACTGAACATGTACGAGATTCATCAAAAGTCAATTTGTTTTTTACGAGGTCCCACTCGTCTCTTTACGGCCCACGGCAACACTGTTAACGGTGAGAAATATTTGCAATGTTACAAAACTAGTCGTTTAAGAGGCTGGACGAAGACAACTTCGTTTTCAACAAGTTGGGGCGCTGGAATCACCAAGTAAGAGAATATCTAAATGAAACTCTACAGGGACGGTGGGTTGGTCGTCAAATAGGCAGCAACTTAGCATTTCTCATCTGACCCCTGTGGTCATCGGATCTCTTACTGTGAGTTTTCAATAGAGACAACATTTATGCACCGACACTACCACAGTACCTAGAAGAGATGAAGAACCGGATCCGAACTGTCATCATATTAGTGGCGATCTACATGCTTACCTTGTAAATCGATTAGAAGTAGGTTTATATTATGTAATTGTGTATCTGCAATTACGAAGTGTGTATTCTTTTTTACTTAGTCGTTGATCTGTGACAGGAAAATTTAGCGTTTTGTAGTGTATATGCGGAAAAGGCAAAATGAATTGTTAATAGGATAAATTATTATAATATGTGTGTGATTATAAAAAAGACAATGTTTGTTGAAAGCTGGTTCATGCTTACAGCACTTGTATTTGTAATACATAAAAGACGTAGGGAGGTCCCTCCGCAACGGAAGTGGCATGGCGCGATGTAAAAGGTGGTTTTCGCGGTCGAACTGGGCGGTTCCTTGGTGTGAACGGTACGCAGTATGTGGCTAGCCCTAGTACGGTACACTTCGACGGTGCTAAGAGAGGCAATTGGAAGATGCTTTGCAACGGATTTTTGCCTCGGATGTCGATCTGGCTATTATTTGGTATTCTCGGCAAAAAGAAATGGCTCTGTTTAAAATCAGATGCCAAGAAGAGATTTTATAGAGCATTCGAACTTAAAGACCCATGAGTACAGTTAGCCGCCATGCCGCTTGCCAGCAAAACTTCGCCACTGCGTTACGAATTTCATACATGCAGCTATGTATATGGACATGGACCAGTTAATTTGTGTGTGGGGTTTTAATAATAATCCAAATGCTATAAATCTGTGTCTGGAACTATGTTTTCTATCCTGATCACGAATCTATGCAGTGTCCTCACCTAAGTGAGTATCTTTTTTTAAAATTACCAGTTCTTGCATTCAAGTGTTTTAAAGTGATTTTTTGTCAAATATAAATGGAGTAGTAAGCGTTAAAGTTAAAACCACAAAAGTGAAGTCTGATAGGATTTTGCCAGAGTACTCTTTAGTGGCACTATTCTAGTTTATGGGTCTCCATCATGTTCTCCATAAATTAGAAATATAATTGGACTACTACTGCTGCTAAGGAAAACTGATACGTGTGGAGGAGTATAAACAGTGTATTTATGATATTATTTATCTTAATCGTTTTTTTCCTCTTTCATGTCAGTTAAGATACAAGGCCCTCATGTCCAAATTTAGTTCTGCACTTCATGCAGAAACATATCAGTATTGCTTTAAGTAATGATCTTGAGTGTAGCTGTTATTTCTATGAACTTGGTGCAAATTTGCTTTCCATAATTACTAGTGTATGCGTTATTGATAACTGCTGCTACTCACAGCTCAGAGTGCGCTATTCAAATGGAAATATCAACGAAAGTAACTTTAATAACCAATGTTCAATTTTCTTAAACATATGTTTCAAAATTAATGTGCCGAATTGAGCTGGCGCCTTTCATTCTTTCATTTACATGTGAATTTTACCACTTTAGTTCCCAAGGTTAAAATTCCGTTTAGTTTTTCTGTTAATTTCACCATATTCAAAATTATAGTCAGATACCTTTACCCATTAGACACACGCACGGTCAAAAATTCAAAATCCTCTAAGAGGGTAAGATAAGCTTGTTTCACGGTACGCTTGTGCGTTATACGTGGCAAGTTAGCGTTATACGTGGCTTCTCCAGTGACGGGACAAAAGGTTGGATTATTAGGAAAGAGTGACGTATAACAACAGGCTAGTGTTATAGCCTGTGTATGGGAGGAATTGTTCGTGTTGCTGGTGGCGGACAGATTGCTCAGTTGTAATCTAAACTTGAGAGATTTGTGTGTGTCCCAAGTTTCATGGTTGTATGCATTAATGGTTAATATATGTAACTGAATACTGAATGCTGTTTCCTCAAAAAATAAAAGTATGCAGTATTCAGTTTTTCAGTTCTTACTTGTGTATGACAGTGGTCTTAAAAATGAGGAGATTGTGTCTTGCACATTGGAGTGTCATAGAGAAAAGACTGGGATATTATTCTAATTCACTAGTATCCTACACAAACACATTATTTGTGGAGATATATATGCGATAACTCACTTTACATTCAATAGTTCAAAAAGTCTTGTTTGGGAGCCGAAATTCTACATAGAAGAAATGTTGTGGTATTCCTGTTATATAATATGATTTTTTTTTAGCAAGTTGACTTTTAAGATAGGCAAAAATGCACAGGACTGTTAAAAATGCTTTGACGCATTTGCGTATGACTATTACAAAAAATACTGTCTGTGGGACTCGAACCTAAAGCCAAATAAAAGAGTAAGGGGCGTTAAACTGGTGCGGGGAGGAGAAGCGAATGGTGGAATTGAGATCTTGATAATTAGTGGTCTTGGACATCTTGATCCTCTCTTGTGCTGTCACGCTAGCACGAGAGTTTTCCCTTGCAGACAGGCTCAGAATTGTAGTTACTCGACTACTGATGATTCTCTTAATAGTGTGCTTATCTGTTGGGCTTGTCCTTACGCAACCACCTTGCTGTATCATAGAATCAGTGGTTTAATTGGTAGTCGTCATTGCCAAAAGGCAAAATGTAACAAATAACAAATGCAATTAGAATGTTAAATATGTGTGGGCATTTCCAAATAAACACACTGACGGGAAAGAAATCGAAGCACCAGGAAAAACTCGTACTATAACTACGATGTGAATAATGATGTCTATTCAGATTTCGTGCCAGTAGCACGAGAGTGCATTTAAGGCGGTAAAGAAGCCGTTATCAACACCTCACTGAGTTTCACCGATGTCGTGTTATAGGGCTAAGAGAAGCCCGATGTTCTTTCTGGGCAGGTGAAAGACTTGGCAGGGATATAGCCACTGTACGTGAATGCTGTTAGCAGTGAAAATGTACGGTTGCAAGAAACCGGGCTCCAGACTGCCACGTGGTACTATCGAGGGGGAAGACCATCGTGTTCGGCGTATGGCTCTGTCACGTCGTATTGCATCTCCTGCAGCAATTAGAGCAGCAGTTGGCACCACAGTCACACAACGAACTATTGGTTCAAATGGCTCTGAGCACTATGGGACTTAACATCTCAGTCCCCTAGAACTTAGAACTACTTAAACCTAACTAACCTAAGGATATCACACACATCCATGCCCGTGGCAGGATTCGAACCTGCGACCGTAGCGGTCCCGCGGTTCCAGACTGAAGCGCCTAGAACTGCTCGGCCACCAGCGGCCGGCAACGAACTATTACTTCAAGGACAGCTCCGAGCCAGACGTCCCGTAGGGTGCATTCCACTGAGCCCAAACCACCGCCATTTGCGATTTCAGTGGTGTCAAGCGAGAGCTCATTGGATGTTAGGGTGAGTCTGTGTGTTTCCTAACGAGAACTGGTTCTGCCTCGGTGCCAGCGTTGGTCATGTGTTGGTTAGGAAGAGGTCAGTCGAGGGCCTGAAACCAATCTGCCTACGTGCTAGATACACTGGACCTACACCTGGAGTTATAGTCTGGGATCTGATTTCCTATGACAGCAGGAGCACTTTCGTGGTTATCCCATGGACTGCAAAATGGTAGATCAGTCTGGTGATTCGATGTGTGGTGGTGCTGCTATTCATTAACAGTATTCCAGGGAGTGTTTTCCGACAGGAAACAACTGTTGTAACCCAACATGTTCTACAGAGTGTTGAATTGTTGTCTTGACCTACTCAATCACCAGATCTGCCTCCAGTCAAGGACATATGTGAAATCATCGTGCGGCTACTCCAACAACCGTCCCTGCATTGACCGACCAAGTGCATCCCATTCCACAAACCGACATCAGGCACCCATACAATACAATGCATGCAAGTTCGCATGCTTGCATTCAACATTCTGGAGGTCACTTCGGTTACTAATGTACGAGCGTACCAGCATTTCATATTTGCAGTGGCTAATCTCGCGCTCACGTTAACCAGACAAACATATTCCTGAAATTTAATTACATTAATTATTTTTGGCGTTGCGATTTTTCTTCCGTCAGTTATTTATTATTTATTTATGGTATGGCTTTACCAGAGCAAGTGCGGTATTGACATCGTAAATTTACATAACACATAAATACAAATATACACATACATAATAATATAAACAGAACAAACACCAGTCATTATTAAATATGAGCAAAGTAAAAATATAATCACAGCTACAATTCGTCACAAAGTTGTGTCCAAATGTGACAGCCATTTAACGGCAGCAGGGCTGGCCTCTACGAAGTCTCTCCAGTCACCACAGAATCTTCGCAGTGGGTAATCTTGCACTAGATGTTGTAATGTTTGTTCGTCAGTTTCACAGTCACACATTGGGTTATCATTGGCGCCCCATTTATACAGCACGGATTTAGTTCTCGCGTGTCCAGTTCTCACACGGTTAAGCTGGCACCAGACTTTACGAGGAAGCTGCATTCCTGGGAGTTGTTGGTTGGGGTCCTCTATATTCTGTCGGTTAATGTCACTATTGTTCCACTTGGTTTTCCAGGATTTGTGGCAGTCATAGGTATTTCCTTGGGCAAGTGTTCTGTGTTCCCATATTGGCGCTCTTGATTTAAGGCGATATCGACAGCGGCCATCTAGTACTGGGTGTATCGGTAGTACTCTTGCCTTATCTGCATGATTTATTTTTTTCCATTCCTGAATTGTTGTCTGCTGTCTACGGATTTCAGGCGGAGTGATGTTTGAGAGGACATGAAGCCATTCTAGAGGTGTTGACTTTAGTGTCCCTGTTATTGTCCTCATGGCTTCATTGATCTGGGCGTCAATCTTCTTTACATGGGCACTCCTACTCCACACAGGGGCACAGTACTCTGCCACGGAATAGACGTGTGATATTGCTGCAGCACGTAGAGTATTTGCATCCGCTCCCCATGTGGTACCTGCAAATCTCTGGATGATGTTATTTCGGGTTTTCAATTTCTGGCTAGTTAGTTCCAGGTGTTTCTTGAAGGTAAGTGACCTGTCAAGAGTTATGCCTAAATATTTGGGAAATTTGTTATGTTTAATTCGTTTTCCGCAAAAAGTAATACTTAGTTCTCTGTCTGCTACTCTGTTATTTAAATCGAAGGCGCAGGTCTCTGTTTTATTTGGGTTTGGGCACAGTCTCCATTTTTTGTAGTACCGGTTTAGTACTTTTAGGTCAGCAGTTAGGGTTCTTTCGCCATCTTCTAGCCATTTGCTTTGAGTAGCTGTAGCCATGTCATAAGCGTAGCAAACTTACTTCACTCAGTGTCTATCACGTCACTGATGTAAACATTAAAAATCAGTGGAGCCAATACAGATCCTTGGGGGAGTCCATTTTTTATTCTTTTTGACTTCCGTCAGTGTAATAAGAGTGACAGAATATCAGGTTACTGTAGGTCGACCTGTTTTCTGTATCTTGTGTAAGAGAGAACCAGACATGAGTTTCGTTTCTTCATTCATTGGCGGCTGTAGACAACGAAGTTTCTGTTTAAGACTTCGGAGTTACGGAACAGTTCCCGTTTAGATTAGATTAGATTAGATTAGATTAATACTAGTTCCATGGATCATGAATACGATATTTCGTAATGATGTGGAACGAGTCGAATTTTCCAATACATGACATAATTAGGTTAATTTAACAACATACTTAAGTTAATAAAACAATTTTTTTGTGTTTTTGTTTTTCTTTATTTTTTATTTTTATTTTTTTTATTTTTTATTATTTTTTTAATATTTTTGTTTTTTTTTCTTTTTTTTCTTAATTTATATCTAAAAATTCCTCTATGGAGTAGAAGGAGTTGTCATTCAGAAATTCTTTTAATTTCTTCTTAAATACTTGTTGGTTATCTGTCAGAATTTTGATACTATTTGGTAAGTGACCAAAGACTTTAGTGCCAGTATAATTCAGCCCTTTCTGTGCCAAAGTTAGATTTAATCTTGAATAGTGAAGATCGTCCTTTCTCCTAGTATTGTAGTTATGCACACTGCTATTACTTTTGAATTGGGTTTGGTTGTTAATAACAAATTTCATAAGAGAGTATATATACTGAGAAGCTACTGTGAATATCCCTAGATCCTTAAATAAATGTCTGCAGGATGATCTTGGGTGGACTCCAGCTATTATTCTGATTACACGCTTTTGTGCAATAAATACTTTATTCCTCAGTGATGAATTACCTCAAAATATGATGCCATATGAAAGCAATGAGTGAAAATAGGCGTAGTAAGCTAATTTACTAAGATGTTTATCACCAAAATTTGCAATTACCCTTATTGCATAAGTAGCTGAACTCAAACGTTTCAGCAGATCATCAATGTGTTTCTTCCAATTTAATCTCTCATCAATGGACATACCTAAAAATTTGGAATATTCTACCTTAGCTATATGCTTCTGATTAAGGTCTATATTTATTAATGGCGTCATACCATTCACTGTACGGAACTGTATGTACTGTGTCTTATCAAAATTCAGTGAGAGTCCGTTTACAAGGAACCACTTAGTAATTTTCTGAAAGACAGTATTGACAATTTCATCAGTTAATTCTTGTTTCTCAGGTGTGATTACTATACTTGTATCATCAGCGAAGAGAACTAACTTTGCCTCTTCATGAATATAGAATGGCAAGTCATTAATATATAATAAGAACAACAAAGGACCCAAGACTGACCCTTGTGGAACCCCATTCTTGATAGTTCCCCAGTTTGAGGAATGTGCTGATCTTTGCATGTTACGAGAACTACTTATTTCAACTTTCTGCACTCTTCCAGTTAGGTACGAATTAAACCATTTGTGCACTGTCCCACTCATGCCACAATACTTGAGCTTGTCTAGCAGAATTTCATGATTTACACAATCAAAAGCCTTTGAGAGATCACAAAAAATCCCAATGGGTGGTGTTCGGTTATTCAGATCATTCAAAATTTGACTGGTGAAAGCATATATGGCATTTTCTGTTGAAAAACCTTTCTGGAAACCAAACTGACATTTTGTTAGTACTTCATTTTTGCAGATATGTGAAGCTACTCTTGAATACATTACTTTCTCAAAAATTTTGGATAAAGCTGTTAGAAGGGAGATTGGACGGTAATTGTTGACATCAGATCTATCCCCCTTTTTATGCAAAGGTATAACAATAGCATATTTCAGTCTATCAGGGAAAATGCCCTGTTCCAGAGAGCTATTACACAGGTGGCTGAGAATCTTACTTATCTGTTGAGAACAAGCTTTTAGTATTTTGCTGGAAATGCCATCAATTCCATGTGAGTTTTTGCTTTTAAGCAAGTTTATTATTTTCCTAATTTCAGAGGGAGAAGTGGGTGAGATTTCAATTGTATCAAATTGCATAGGTATGGCCTCTTCCATTAACAGCCTAGCATCTTCTAATGAACACCTGGATCCTACTATATCCACAACATTTAGAAAATGATTATTAAAAATATTTTCAACTTCTGACTTTTTGTTCGTAAAGTTTTCATTCAATTTGATGGTAATACTGTCTTCCTCTGCTCTTGGTTGACCTGTTTCTCTTTTAATAATATTCCAAATTGTTTTAATTTTATTATCAGAGTTGCTGATTTCAGACATGATACACATACTCCTGGATTTTTTTAATAACTTTTCTTAACATAACACAGTAGTTTTTATAATTTTTGATAGTTTCTGGGTCACTACTCTCTCTTGCTGTCAGATACATTTCCCTTTTCCGGTTACAAGATATTTTTATACCCTTAGTAAGCCATGGTTTGTTACAAGGTTTCTTACGAGTATATTTAACTATTTTCTTGGGGAAGCAGTTTTCAAATGCATTTACAAAAATGTCATTAAATAAATTATATTTTAAATTGGCATCAGGTTCACGGTACACCTCATCCCAGTCTAACTGCTGTAGGCTTTCCCTGAAATTTGCAATTGTTAAATCGTTGACTGAACGTACTACTTTGGAGGACTGTTTAGTATTGCTGAATGGTGCTATGTCATATATTGTAACTAGCTGTGCACCATGATCAAAAAGACCATTCTCAACAGGCTGAGCATTTATCTGGTTAAACTTATCTTGGTCTATAAAGAAGTTATCTATCAGTGAGCTGCTATCCTTTACCACCCGAGTAGGAAAATCAATAACGGGTGTCAAATTGAAAGAACCGAGTAATACTTCAAGGTCATTTTTCCTATTACCCTCTTTCAGAGAATCTACATTGAAGTCCCCGCAAATAATAATTTGCTTCCCCCTGTCTGACAGATAGCACAACAAGGAGTCCAAATTTTTCAGAAATAGATGAAAATTTCCTGATGGGGACCTATATACAGTTACAATTATAAATGTGCCTTTATTTAATTTAAGCTCACAGGCACATGCTTCTATATGTTTCTCTACACAAAACTTTTTTGTTTCTATACTTTTTGCACAATGATAACTGTGGAACGTATCGTAGCCATACCAGTTTGGTGCAAGACACGATGAGGGATGGAGGCAACAGAGATGCAGCAGAGCAGTGCAGCGGTCGCCGTGAGGAACGGACACACGACACGGGCCCCTTAATTACAGGCGCGGCCTAGTTTGCCGGCGGCGGGGGCGGAAGCGGCTGACGCGCGAGGAGGGCCACTGCGGAAGCGGGATGGCTCGGGTCTGCCCCAGAATTCTCTACAGCGGCTAGACAGTAGCCAACGGGGCAAGGGCGTTGTATGCAAACTTGAGATGTTCCATACGTATAAAATGCTCATATACCTTGCGGGTATGCAGACTGGTAACGTCTTCGAAATGCCGCTAATTAGAGGGCTCTACATCCCATGACTTCCACGGCACAGATACATTAAGAGAGCATCGTGCAATGAAGTTTAATATCTCGTCATCCACAGCATATGCGGAAATACACGGTCCAGTTACATTAATAGACCAACACCTGCGTTCGATGTCAACGTGCAATAGCCACACACAGACGTGAGATGGGAGCACTCGCACTGGAGGATATACAGGGTCGTCCATTGATAGTGACCGGGCCCAATATCTCACGAAATAAGCATCAAATGAAAAAACTACAAAGAACGAAACTCGTCTAGCTTGAAGGGGGAAACCAGATAGCGCTATGGTTGGCCCACTAGATGGCGCTGTCATAGGTCAAACGGATTTCAACTGCGTTTTTTTAAAAATAGGAACCCCCATTTTTATTACATATTCGTGTAGTACATAAAGAAATATGAATGTTTTAGTTGAACCACTTTTTTCGCTTTGTCATCGATGACGCTGTGGTGGTGGTGGTTAGTGTTTAACGTCCCGTCGACAACGAGGTCATCAGAGACGGAGCGCAAGCTCGGGTTAGGGAAGGATTGGGAAGGAAATCGGCCGTGCCCTTTCAAAGGAACCATCCCGGCATTTGCCTGAAACGATTTAGGGAAATCAAGGAAAACCTAAATCAGGATGGCTGGAGACGGAATTGAACCGTCGTCCTCCCGAATGCGAGTCCAGTGTGCTAACCACTGCGCCACCTCGCTCGGTCGATGGCGCTGTAATAGCCACAAACGTAACAGTACGTGGTATCACCTAACATTCCTCCAGTGCGGACGGTATTTTCTTCGTGATACATTACCCGTGTTAAAATGGACCGTTTACCAATTGCGGATAAGGTCGATATCGTGTTGATTGTGATCAAAATGCCCAACGGGCGTGTGCTATGTATGCTGCTCGGTATCCTGGACGACATCATCCAAGTGTCCGGACCGTTCGCCGGATAGTTAGGTTATTTAAGGAAACAGGATGTGTTCAGCCACATGTGAATCGCCAACCACGACCTGCAACAAATGATGATGCCCAAGTAGGTATTGTCGCGGCTGATCCGCACATCAGTAGCAGACAAACTGCGCGAGAATCGGGAATCTCAAAAACGTCGGTGTTGAGAATGCTACATCAACATCGATTGAATCCGTACCATATTTCTATGCACCAGGAATTGCATGGCGACGACTTTGAACGTCGTGTACAGCTCTGCCACTGGGCACAAGAGAAATTACGGGACGATGACAGATTTTTTGCACGCGTTCTATTTAGCGACGAAGCGTCATTCACCAACAGCGGTAACGTAAATCGGCGTAATATGCACTATTGAGTAACGGAAAATACACGATGGCTGCGACAAGTGGAACATCAGGCCGGCCGTCGTGGCCGAGCGGTTCTAGGCGCTTCAGTCCGGAACCGCGCGACTGCTACGCTCGCAGGTTCGAATGCCTCGGGCATGGATGTGTGTGATGTCCTCAGGATAATTTAGGTTAAGTTGTGTGTAAGCTTTTGGATTGATGACCTTAGCAGTAAAGTCCCATAAGATTTCACATACATTTGAACATTTGTGAGCCATGTGTTTGTGACTATTACAGTGCCATCTATCACAAAGCGAAAAAACTTGTCCAACTAAAAGATTCATATTTCTTTACGTACTACTCGAATATGTAATAAAAATGGGGGTTCCTATTTAAAAAAAACGCAGTTGATATCCATTTGACCTATGGCAGCGCCATCTAGCGGGCCAACCATAGCGCCATCTGGTTTTCCCCTTGAAGCTAGACAAGTTTCGTTCTTTGTAATTTTTTCGTTTGACGCTTATTTCGTGAGATATTTGGTCCTGTCACGATCAATGGCTCACCCTGTATAAAGCGTTTCGGAGTAGGGGGGAGGGGGGAGGGATGTGCAAAACAATGCTGTCGTGGTCGTAATGCGGAAACGCAGCGATTTACCTGACGTCCACAAGTTTACGATCACTGGCTTTCGGGCCAAAGTCGGAAGCATTTCCAAAACGGCTGCGTTTGTAGTCACCTGTCACCGTCGTTGAAGTACACCACGTATAGCCAAAACAGAGTCCATGGTAACTGTGGTGTACATCGACGCATAGATGAAAGGGGTGAACGATGGCTGAGGAGATGCATCCAGGCGAATAGACGTGCAGCTGTTGAGCAACTGACCTCCCACACGAACCAGTGGGCTACCAGCAGTGTCTTTTCAACGGCCGTTAAGCGAACATAGCTGCGCATCGGCCTCCGTAGTAGGCGCCTGTTTTATTCACCCAAGCTGACTGCTTTTAATCGGCGACGAAGGCTGGAATGCGCACGCCACTACCACAAATGGACGTCCACAAAGTGGCGCAAGTGGACTTTCCAGATGAATCATGTTCCATGCTCCATCGATAAGGTGGCCATTGGCGTGTACGACGTGAAATGTCTGAAATTAAACACCTGGCACGCGTTATGGTCTGACGATTGTTTTCGTGGCATTCTGTGGGTGATCTCTTCATTCTTGAAGACGAAACGGATCAACGCAAGTATACATCCATCCTTGGGAACCATGTCCACCCCTAAGCATCTTCACTTCTCCTCGGCACGACGGTATCTTCCATTAGGACAACGTAACGTTTCACGCAGCTCGTAGTGTATGAGCGTGGTTCGAAGAGCACCAGGATGTGCTTACTGTTCTGCGCTGCCCATCACACTCTCTGGATTTAAACCCAATGGAGAATGCGTGGGACCAACGTGATCGGTCTGTGGACGCTCAACCGAGAAACCTAACACTGCTTGCCACGGCACTGGAGGTGGCATGGCTCCACCTCCCTGACGGTACCTTTCACAACCTCACTGACCCTCTTCCTGCACTTCTTGCAGCGGTCCTAGCTGCGAAAGGTGGTTATTCAGAGTTTTAAAAGGGCGTCACATTAATCTGACTGGACAGTCTAAACAATACACGCACTGTAAACACTAGCGCTCTCACAGAACGAAAGCTTATCTACGCCTGGAATTATCAATAGTGAACATTAATAACCAACAGGTGATGAAGCAGTAACTGTGCCTTTCTGTTGTTTCATCAACCCTCTGAGGTGGAGGTATTTGCTCAAATTCTGCGTGGAAACCTCCCTGGTCATGCAACAAAGGCACACTGTTAATGCTGCCTCACCCGTTGGTTATTAATATTCACTATCGATGACTCCTGACGTTGCTCGTATTTGGTTGGTTGCGTGGTGGCCCCAGTGTTTCTCTCTCTCTCTCTCTCTCTCTCTCTCTCTCTCTCTCTCTCTCTCTGTGTGTGTGTGTGTGTGTGTGTGTGTGTGTGTGTGTGTGTGTGTGTGTGTGTCTGCGTGCGTGCGTGCGTGCTTGTGTTTGTGTTTCATGTTCCCGTACATGCTCTGCATACCGAAGTTTTAAAGGTCCTTACGCGATGCTCTTCGGCTGCAAAAAATGTTCAAATGTGTGTGAAATCTTATGGGACTTAATTGCTAAGGTCATAAGTCCCTAAGCTTACACACTACTTAACCTAAATCATCCCAAGGACAAACACACACACACACACACACACACACACACACACACACACACACACACATGCCCGAGGGAGGACTCGAACCTCCGCCGGTACCAGCCGCACAGTCCATGATTGCAGCGCCTTATACCGCTCGGCTAATCCCACGCGGCTCTCCGGCTGCAGTTATGCCTTTAAAATAACAGTGTGTACATATGTCAAAATATCAGCGGTTGTCGAAGACAACACCTTGCTGCAATCCTGTATGTTATTTCTTATTCAGGTCACTAGTCCTGTTAATGCATTGATCACCTCGTCACGGATTTCTACTCTTCCTCATAACCAATGTCATGTTCTTGGAAAAGAGTGCTTTCAATCGTAGTGCGTATTACGAGGGTGAGTCAAATGAAAACCTTAAATTTGTAATAACAAATCCAAATTTCGCGCCGTTATCCTGTAAGTTGGTAACCGTGCTGCAAACAGCGTGCAGAATGACCTGTAAGTGACAGAAAAGTGCAGATGCACACATACCGTCGCAGTATCAGTATAAAGATGGCCGCCCCACTTGCGACTTGCACCAGGGAAGAACCGCGTTGTTTTATTGAAATTCATCGACGATTGAAGTTTCAGTACGGTGATGCTTGTTTGTCACAGCAGCAAGTCTACCAATGGAGTAGGAAGTTCGCAAATGGTGTGACTTCAGTGGAAGATGCTCCTCGTCCAGGTCAGGCACAACGAGTTGTGACTCCACAGAACATTGCAGCAGTTGAAGCCATAGTGAAGTAAAACCACCGAGTGACACTGAATGACATTGCAGCATGTTTACAGATTAGTCGTGGGTCAGGACACGACACTGTGCATGATGTGCTCCAGTTTCACAAAGTGTCTGCATGATGGGTGCCACGGCAGCTGACTCGTGATATGAGAGAACGACGTGTTGATGCTTGTGAAGAACTACTTCGGCGCTTTGAACAAGAAGGTGATGGCTTCCTTGCAAGAATCGTTACTGGGGATGAAACCCGGGTTCATTTCCTCCAACCGGAAACGAAGAGAACGAGCAAGGAATGGAGCCATTCCTCATCACCAAAACCAAAGAAGTTTCGAACAGAACCATCAGCAGGAAAGGTTATGCTGACTCTCTCTTGGGACGAAAAAGGCGTCATTTTGGAGCATTACATGCCTAGACGGACCACTGTCACCAGTACATCATACACAGAGCTCCTAAAAAATCATCGGCGGCCAGCAATCAAATCAAAGCGACGTGGATTCCTGTCAGTAGGTGTCCTTTTGCACCATGACAATGCAAGGCCCCAAACTGCCCGTATAACAGTTGGAACTATCACAGACCTGCATTTTGAGTGTCTTCCTCATCCACCATACTCACCAGACCTTACCCCAAGTGATTTCTATATGTTTGGACCACTCAAAGACGCAATGAAAGAAAAGAAGTTCCGTTCTGATGAAGAGGTACGCCACGTGGTGCATGAGTGGTTGAACGGACTACCAAAAGAATCTTTTTCTAAAGGAATTTCTGCACTTTGTAAGCTCTGGAGGACTTGCATTGAGCTTGGGGGAGATTATGTTGAAAAGTGATACAGCTTTGTACCACTTCTGCACAATAAATAATACTTAAAGAATATTTAAGGTTTTCATTTGACTCACCCTCGTATTAGGTTTCTTCCCACTTCGTTCACGTATGGATCACGGGAAGATTGGCCTCTCACCTGCCTCTGCGGACGCTGTTGTTAGTTTAGCTTCTCCTTGGCGATCTTTAAGGGAGTATTATATATGGGGATGTTGTGTTTTCCTAGACTCTTCCCTTAACTCTTGTTCTTGAATGGCTGTAAGCAGGCTTTTGTGTTATAGTTGACATATCCCAGATCATGTTCTAAAAATTTCCATGACACTCTCCAGTACGACGCACAAAATCCTTTGTCAATTTGTGCTGGTCATCTTTGTATATGTTCAATATTCCCTGTTAGTCCTCTTTCTTATAAATCCCGAGCACTTGAGTCCCCTTTTGCGAACGGACTGCAATTCACCAATGTCATACCAAGGAGCCGAAGCCTGCCACCTGCTTCAGCAATGATTAAGCCAATGTGATGATTCCGTTTCATAAGAACACCGGTCAAAAAATTATAAGTGACAGACAGAGACATGAAGAAAAAAAAACAAGTAAACTTTTATTATTTCAAAAATCGTCATCATTGCTGTACGCTCAGTGCCTCCACGGAAAAATGGTTGCGGTTGTCTGCGGAACCGTGATTGCACCCAGGTTGCATCTCTTCGTCCGAAACAAATTGACGGCCCGAATGTCTTCCTTGAAGTCCCCAAAAATGTGCTAATTGCATGGGAAGAGATCAAGGCTGTATGGATGATTGGTAAGGACTTCCCAGCGAAACATCTGCAGCGGAGTCGAAACAAACTTGGAAATACGTTGGCGGACCTTGATAGATGATATCAAGGAAGCTCATTAATTTTGCAACAAATCTAAATATTTTAAAACGTGGATATTATTAGACGAAAGCGTTGTCGTGCAAATCTTATCTGTACCGTGAGCTCTGAAAATGTCTTGCAGCATCTCCCTACAGTCAAGCTAAGCGATAGAAGCGACATACCTCGGCTCAGATGAAGGATATTTTGCTGCCGGCTCTTTATTGGATCATGTCATAGTGCCGTGCATTTTTCCTGCATGGATCTAAGCATTCCTGTCTTCTGGGTGTCGTTTAAAGCTGCTTCTGGAGTTGTGAAGCTGCTACGGCTCGTCACCATTGAGTTTGTACCTACAATCTGTTACATGTCTCTTGGTTTTACAGGGCGAGGTGTCGTGCTGGCGTCCGTGACTTCGCAGGTGCCCACTCCAATGCTATATATGGTAATGTTTTCGTTGCACACACACGCCGCCTGTCGTAACGTTCCGATGGCCGACTGACGAGGTATACTTGACTGTAGCCGCCATTTTTATTAAGGGTGTTGTCAGAAATTTTGTCCCAGAAAACGTTTGTCTGTTTAGTAATAGATGCCTCGTCGAATGCAATTCAGTCTCCGTTTTCCAGAGTATTTTCTGTTTTGAACGGCAGCAGCTATGACACGACAGTCACCATTTCACAACGGCCGAGGAATACGTGGCCGAAAGATAGTGCGCGTTTAACCAATTCGCGTGGCTGGAAGCTAGAGAATATTTTACCTGTATATACATCGCGTTGAAGCCGTGGTTTACGCTTGGAATAACTTACACCATCGAGGCTAAATCTACATCCTACTTTCATCGAGTCAAATGTCATACTTCCGTTCTGTGGATCTACAGCGATACTGGACACCTTTATGTGTGAAAGTTTAACTTTACTCTCCTCGTCACGCTCCCTTTCTTCTAATTCATTTTCATTCCCGCACAGAGAGAATAGATGTTTGGGAATATTCTTACTTTTCTAGCGTTTTAAAACCATTGTCAAACTTACTATTTATATTTTAACTGTTGATGCAACAGAAGCAGAAACGGTACCATAAAACCTTCCGCAGAAGAGTTTTGATACCTCGTGTATAGTGAAGAAATAACCGTTATTTGGCAATGCAATACACTATTGTCACATCATCATGATTAACACTCCAAAATAAAACAAACTGAAGTAGTTGAAAATTGATGAAGTGCTGACAAAAACATTAAGTAAATTAGTCACAAGAAAAATCAAATCAAACAGAAATATTGTCAATGCCTGTAATTTACGTGAATAAGGTAGATTACTTAAGTACGTCAATTGTCCCAATGATCGCCGCACTTACTGTTCGCGGGATGCCTAGGCTGTGACTACTCCACGAGCACAAACAGTTTGAGGTTCAGTATGTCACACTGTGGCGAGTGTAACTTGTACGACTTTTGATGTTCCTCTAACTGTTTGATTTCTCTTCTCTGTCTGCATCCAAGATGCTGAGATGTAAAATGATTTCTTTTATCACCTTCCCCTCCACCCCACAATCATCTGTGATTCAAATCTGTATTGTTTGTCTGTAATAATTTTTAGGGTTGTAACTAGATTTATAGATGTCTTGCCAGACCAGAAAGGTTAAAGAAGAGTCAGGTAAACAAGAACGTTAAGATGAACTTTATGTTGTACACGAAAACTCCTTCCTGATAACAGCCAAAAGAAACTTCGGGAAAAAGTATTTTAAACAAGAAACACAATGGACCACTTTGACAAACATGAAGGATGCTCTTTATAATGTTGGAAAACAGAAGTTCAAGCAAAGCAGAACCAAAAACTCTGATGTGGAGGACGTGGCAACGACCAAGAAAATTGATCACCGTTTGAACACAAAGTACTATACGCTTTTATCTGTTGGTATAGAACGTTCGTTTTCTCTTTACAAACATAAAGAGCGATCAAAATGTTTCTGTTCGAGGCCCATACAGTCCAGAACTGGTAAGACAATCAAGCAATGTCGTCGTGGGCATCGAGGCAACCATCCCACCGACACACCAGGTATAAGATACACGTTTGGTGAAACAACATGTCCTGCTGCGTGAAGAAGTCTGCAACTGCCTGCTGCACATCCTCGTCCGTCAGCAATCGTCGACCCTTCAAGACTCTTTTTAAGGGACGAAGACGTGTTAGGCGTATGGGGAGAGATCAGGACTACAGGACGAGTGCTCAAATATCTCCCACCTGAGTTGGCGTAATGGATGAGGCTGGCCTCCCAGATCGAATGGAGTCTTGTGTCGAATCGCGACCAGCACAGAACCTCGTGCTCCATGCCACAACGACGGTTTTCGGCAGATAAGCTGTCCCATGCACATCCTTCAGTCACCGATGGATGTCTAGCGGCGTTTGTCCTTTCCCAGCCAAGGAAAGAATAACAGGAGCAACGGCTCTTGTTTCACGCGTTTAGGAATATCGTCGCCATAGTTCACGCATCCGCATTTACCGCACACACGTTGGAAAGACACGAATTCCACTCTAATACCTTACCTAAGTGATTGCCAGACTACCTTGGCCAGCAAGATCGCCGGGTCTCTCCGCAGAAGAGAATGTTCGGATTATTACGTGCAGGATCGTCCAACCAAATCGGGAATTTCATGATCTAAACCCCCCCCCCCCCCCACACACACACCAAATGTACAAAATTTGACACAATATCCTTCAGGAGGCCCTGACAACTCTGTCAGTCAGCGCCAAGCCGAATAATTACTTGCATATGGGGCAGAGATGAAGCAACGCGTTATTGACTTGCTCAGTTTGTGACGTTCTTTCTCTTGAATGAATCATCTAGTTTTTCTGAAACTGTAATCATTTATTTGTGTATATATGTACATCAGATGTATCAATTTCGGTCCCATTCGGAGAATATCTTTGAGTCGTTTTTCTTATCTTAGAATTTCAATTGGCGTTACGAAATGTTGTTATTGTCAGTGTGTATTCTCTCGTTTACGAAGCATGCAAAGTAAATATACACCCTTCAAGAAAAAAAAAAGCAAAATACGTTCATGAACGTGTAATGCCATCAATTAATACTAAAGACGCAGTATCAATAAAATCAGAAGTGAGTAAGTGAGATTAATTCTTTTAAATAATCTACTTCTATTTTTAATATGAGGCATCAAATCCTACACACTAATACTATAGCTAATAAAACTCTTTTCGTTATCGAATTTTATGGACAACCGCTCTCCTCATTCTAAAGTCCTCTCTTGTAATTTCCTTCCCCGGTTATCGGCTGATCTGGTATACTAAAATTTTTCATCTCAGTCTCTGTTCAAGTAATTAATTTTAAACACATTTTCGTTTGCGTTATATTCACCTTTTGATCAACTCGTAAGCAGTCGCTGACTTTCTCCTCCGCTGTTCTATGGTCTTGAAACTTCCATGTGAAGAACACACACATTCAATGATTTAATACTGAATTGTAATCTTCCATGTCATTTTTTTCGATTTATAACAACTAACAGTTCTTAAAATTTTATATCGCAATAATTTTTGTAAAACGTTATACGTTGCGAGAAATAACCCAAAGTATGTATTGCAGACACATATCAAATCCCGCAGTCTTTTCACTCAGATTTGCGAAAATTTAAGAGGGGACTTTTACTTTGGCCTCTGATTGACAACGGAGGGAACCTGACAAAAAATTACGGAACTCGTGGTTGGAACCAAACGAAAGATTTTTTGTACGTCCGACGTATTGGAGGAATCATAAGCAAACAGGTACATGCAAGCAAGGTGTCCCCCCCCCCCCCCCCTGCGTGTGGGTGGTACCACGGCAGTTTATAAAGGTTCTGTCAGCTATCCAAGAACCGATAATCCACAGGATAATCTCGTGAGTTAATATTCAGCTGCAGATCAAGGACATTTAGTCGAATTGACCTCAAGTATAAATAGAACTTAGTTATTTGATTGACGAGAGCAATGTGTATTGAAACCTGGTAGTTAAAGGAAGGCAGGATTCGGTTACGATTGTGGACGGGGCCGTAATCAGTTACTTTTGGTTGCCTTTTACAGTTACACACAATTTATTATAAACCAGTAATTCCAGTCTCAACAATAAATAAAAAATTCCACACGTTATTAATGAAGGAATAAACAACTGTGTAAACAATAGTGTTTTCAGTGAGTTGTTACAATTTAGAAAATCACCATTATATACAGATACAACAGATAATATTTTAAAAGCAAGCCACTGTGATCTGGACAGAAGGCGTTACATGCCAAGGATGGTAACAATTTAAGAATTGTTTAATGACTCGCTGCAATTTACAACTTACCAGTATTGAAATATTAAAGGTAAGTCGCCACAAACACTGCCGAAGGCATCAGACGCCAGGAATGGCAGTAAATAAGGTTTTAAGGCTTACTGCTAAAATACAAATACCGAATTAGAATTTTAAGGCAAATGAACACAATCACGGCTGAAGGCCTTACATGCCAGGAAAGGCAATAACATAAAAAAATGTAGAAATCTGCTGTAAACCAGCAAATACAATAGCAACAGTTAAAAAACAAGCAACTGATCACCAAAAGAGCGAAATAAGATGATGGCAAACTTTGTAACACAACCCTTAACATTCACTGAGCACTACTCTGCTAGATTTATTCCAGAAGGCAACCAGAACTATTAACTAGACATATATAACCTTTAATGTAGGCATTACAAGGTATTGTAATAAATAATACAATAATAAAACACCAGGACCAGAACATAAGTTCCTTAAAGGGTAGATTATACCCGCATAAGGCGTGGGCTGAAGGAGCGCTACACTGAACTACTGGCCATCAGACCTCCTTTTAGAACACACACATCTTACAAGAACCAAGAGGCCAGAGACGGTGCTCCAGGAATCAACCTCGGAGAAGGTCCGGCAACAAACACTTTCGTGAGCTATGAGATAGGCAGCCAAGCGCAGCATTCACTTTACAAGATGGTAACTCAGACTAGTGGCAGTCTATCGAATGACTAATGATAATCTTGCTGAAGCTACCTGACGTCCGATGAACCAAATGCAGCAATGGAACAATACGCCAAAGCCGGAACCGGAGGTCTGCACTAAGTCCCCAGAAAACTGTGTGTAGAGCTCCCAGAACGAGAAAGGAACCACTACCACCATAGTAGAAGGATCACTCACGGCCTACAATCAAGAAAGGTGTCAAAACTACATGCCTTATCGGACAGCAGCGGCAAGGCGAGGAAACGTACACTGCCATTACATACACTAACCCCCAGGGCAGGTAACTGGGGCGTTAGCGGCCACCAGGCAAGAAAAATTACCGCTGGTTGAATTTAACAAACGCAGTAAATATCAATAAGAAGTCGAGGTAAGCTAATCAGATCCGCCCTCGCCAAGCACTCCACTCGCTGCTCTTTGCCTCGGCGACTCTACGAACAGCAACACGAACCCAAGTCAATGGAGAATCGCGAGCTATCACAATGGTGGAGGTTTCTCTACATGGATTGAAATGCACTCATCTTAAAGCTTGCTGGATCCGTTTTACGACGAGGTCGTGCACGCTCGTGACCACAGCCCTTCCATCCGGCAGTCCATGCGTGCCGTCAGTGGTCCCGGCGTGTTCTGGAACTGTGCGGACCCACTTCCGCCAATGATTTTAGAAATTCTTATGGAATGTTATCTATCCCTCCTGCCTTATTTGATCTGGAATCCTTCAAAGCTCTCTTAAATTCTGATTCTAATACTAGGTCCCCTATCTCTTCTAAATCGGCTCCTGTTTCTTCCTGTGACAAGTCTTCTCCCTCATAGAGGTTTTCAAAGTACCCTTTCCACCTATCCGCTCTCTGTTCTGCATATAACAGTGGCATTCCCGTTGCACTATTAATGTTACCACCCTTACTTTTAATTTCACCGAAGGCGTTTCGACTTTCCTATGCGCTGAGTTAGTCCTTCGGACAACCATTTCGTCCTATATACCCCGCACTTCCTATTTATTTTATTCCTCAGCGACTTCTATTTCTGTATTACTAAAATTCTTTGAACATACTTGTACTTCCTTCTTTCATCGATCAAGAGAAGTATTTCTTCTGTTACTCATGTTTTCTTCGCAGTCAACTTCTTTGTACCTATGTTTTTCTTCCCAACTTCTGTGATTACCCTTTTGAAAGATGTCCATTCGTCTTCAACTGTACTGCCTGCTGAGCTATTCCTTATTTCTGTATCTATAGCCTTAGAGAACTTCAAGCCCATCTCGTCATTCCTTAGTACTTCGGGGTATCACACTACTTTGTGTATTGATTCTCCTGACTAATCTCTTAAACTTCAGCATACTCTCCATCGCTATGAAATTGTGATATGAGATGTGAGTCTATACCTGCTGCCGGGTACGCCTTATAATCCAGTGTATGATTTAGGGATGTCTGTCTGACCATGAAGTAATCTAACTGAAATTTTCCCGTATCATCCTCCTTTTTCCACGTATACCTCCTCTTCTTGCGATTCTTGAACAGTGTACTCGCTATTACTAGCTGAAATTTATTACAGATTTCAATTAGTCTTTCACCTCGCTCATTTCTTGCCCCAAACTCGTATTCTCCTGTAACGTTTTCTTCTACTCCTTCCCCTGCTACTGCATTCCAGTCCTCCAATGACTACTAGATTTTCATCACCCTTTACTTACTGTGTAACCTGTTCAATACCCTCACATACTTCTCTCTCTCTCTCTCTCTCTCTCTCTCTCTCTCTCTCTCTCTCTCTCTCTCTCTCTTCAGCTTGCGACGTCGGCATTTGTACCCGAACTACCGCTGTCGGTGTTGGTTTGCTGCCAGTTCTGATAAGAACAACCCTATCACTGAACCGTTCACAGTAACACATTCTCTGTCCTACCTTCCTATTTATACCGAATCATACTCCCGTTATACCATTTTCTGCTGCTATTGATGTGCTCATCTGACCATAAATCCTTGTCTTCTTGCCATTTCACTTCACTGACCCCTACTGGACCTAGATTGAGCCTTTGCATTTTGGTTTTCAGATTTTCTAACTTGCCCACCCCGTTCAAGCCTCTAACATTCCACGCTGCAAGTCGTAGAAAGTTATTCTTTCGCTAGTTATTCAATCTTTTTCTCATGGTCACCTTGCCCTTGGCAGTCCCCTCCCAGTGATCCGAATGGGGGCTTTTCCGGAACTTTACCCAATGGAGAGATCATCATGACACTCCTTCAATTACAAGCCACATGTCTTGTGGATCCAAGCTATTTTTCTTTCATGCAGTGGTTTGCATTGCCTGCTGTATCCTCATGCCGTTCACCACTGCTGATTTCTTTTCTTTAGGGGCAGTTTCCCACCCCTAGGATAAGAGAGTGCCCTGAACCTCCGTCCGCTCCTCCTTCCTCTTTGACAAGGCCGTTGGGAGAATGAGGGTGACTTCTTATGCTGCAAGTCTTCCGCCGCCAACGCTGATTATTAATCAAAATGTATTGGTCAATCCAATTTAAGTTTCATCTTTCAGTATTAACAGGACAACATGTGTACATAAGTTTCACGTAATGGGCATAAACATCCGTCCATAAATCCTACATGGCGCGAGCGTCTGTCATTCCAGTTGCTGAAGAGAAGAAAACCTCATGCCATTAAGTCGCGATAATCCAACATAGCAACTCATAGCTACACTTCTCCAAGTCTACTACTGCCCAACAGGAATGTTTATATGGAAAGGAAGAAGCATTCATTTCGCTCTGTTACTACCGTCCTTCGTTTATCTATAAGAGAATCATTCAGTACATTCTTTCTGAACAGTTACTCGTTTTTGTGCTAACTCACTTGTTTAGTGTTTCCTACATACTGGTAAATTTTACAGTACACCACCGTGTTACACAAATCAACATCTGTAATGATTGTCCTTCAGTGATTGTGACTTATACCTTGTTTACTACAAGATATCACTCTTGTGTATTATGATGTGTATAAATGTGTTATTGCGAAGATTGTGTCGGTGAGTAGCTGTAAGACTCGTGATCGTGTGCAAACTAACCATGGACACACATGCTTGGAGCTCTCATCAGCAGTCTATGCTCACAGTATCTGGTCTGACCCCTTACAGTTTGGTAGTACCAGACCATTGTCTAACTTTTATAACTTATGACGTATTGTAAATATACCTGAGATTAATTCTTGTCTTCTCATTTCTATAGTAGTTAACTGATATTCTAAAGTTCCTAATAACCCAATTTGATTGTCTTTCATTTGCTAAAGTGACTTCGTCTGCAGGCTATAGCTATTGAATGCGTCGAGCTGCGTTGTGCTGTTTGCATGTGCAGCAGTTGTTGACTTGTAAGGTAGATCCACTGCATTTCCGTAGTGTCTCCCTCTCTTCACTACATCTCGCGTTTTGCGTCTCAGGCATATTACTACAGTGCGTTTAAAGAGTGCACACATGGTTAAAATAAATTTCGCGCTCGGCCATGGAAGTGTTTCAGAGCTTTCTATGGCTCATGGACATACAATAAAAATCTTAAATAACTAAAACTTACATTCCATTCAATTAAGAAACATGAAATAAGTAAGTGAAAATCTTTCCTTAACTTTAAGCCTAAATTTGTGATGATGTACAGCTTGAAATGAACTCTCACGCTGGGTATGTACACAATCCTTCTTGATTTTTCTAATCTGTATTTTGTCACACCAGGGCGTCTCCCAAAACACGTGTGTATCTGACTATTAGTTTCTGAAGTTCCTCTTTCTGGTCTTTCGGCAAACACGCAGATTCACTTACCTAGTTGTGTACGATTTTATGACCTATGTCCTCTTCTGGTAACTATTCAACCTCTTGTATATTTATAAGCATAACAGCTGGCAGAAAGAATTGTATGTGGATATTTGAGGTGTGCTCTTGTTTTTATTTTCATGGATGTTTGTTATAACCAAATGTACTGATCCCGCCCGGCTAGCTGCGCGGTCTAACGCGGTGCCTCTCGAGGAAGAAGGTGTGCCGGTCCCCGGCACGAATCCACCTAGCAGATTAGTTCCGGCTGGCCCCTGGATGGTTTTTAAGGCGGTTTCCCACTTACCTCGTCGAATGCGTGCTGGTTCCCCTTATTCCGACTCAGTTACATTGTGTCGGCGACTGCTGCGCAAACACTGTCTGCATGTACACGTACACCGTAATTACTCTACCACGCAGGCGTTTGGGATTACGCTCGTCCACTGGGGCCCGAACTGCACAATAACCCTAGGTCGGGTGGCGGGCGGCGGAGGGGTGGAGGGACTGTTGTGGCCTGTTGTGGAGTTGTGAACCACTGACGTCTACTGTGGGACGAAGCCTCTACGTCGTTTCTAGGCCCCGGTTCAATACACGCAATACACAGATGTACTGAGAATTGTTGGTCGTTTCTTGTAAAATGGCATGTCCATTTTTCTATAACAATTTATGCAGATTTTTTCTAAAAGTGTCCATACCAATAAGCAATTTACTATTAATTTCTCAACCACTAGTAAAATGCATTGTAAAGAAAAATTATCAATTTTAACAGGGATTAATGCTTACAGTTTGACTCCCTTAGACTTGCTTCCTACTGCTGTCTGTATTCTGCAGTTCTGAACTGGAAGTGTTGGTATGCAGCCTCGCTTTTGCATTTCATCACTCCTCAGATTTCACGTCAGTCATAGTGCCCGTATCTAGTACCGTTGGTACATTTAATGTATTTGGGCGTTGATTACTTCTTGCACAGTTTCCTCACCTTCCCTTTCATGGTTAGTAGTATCTTCCAGGCACAATTCGTCTTTACTACCTCCACTCTGATCATATCTAACCACACAGTTTTTAATTAGCTTTATGCCCCGACCTTCTTCATTAGTCGTCGAATGGGTGACCTGTGGAGACCTGTTTGTTTTCCTGGCTGACTGGGATATTGACCTCATCATTTGTGGTGATGTCAACTAAGTGTACGTTGTGGGTTTAGCTCCTCCGATTGGTGTCTTGTGCAGCTCTTCCTTCGAAATTTCGGTTCCCTTGCCCACTATCTGATACGTAACTGTGCTTATGTTGACTGTTGGCGGATTGTTTGATTACCTAATTGCGTTTTGTACTTGCCAGCTTAACGGCCTTACCGCGGTGAATACGCCGGTTCCCGTCAGATCACCGAAGTTAAGCGCTGTCGGGCGTGGCCGGAACTTGGGTGGGTGACCATCCAGGCCGCCATGCGCTGTTGCCATTTATCGGGGTGCACTCAGCCTCGTGATGCCAATTGAGGAGCTACTCGATCGAATAGTAGCGGCTCTGGTCAAAGAAAACCATCATAACGACCGGAAGAGCGATGTGCTGACCATACTCCCCTCCTACTCGCATCCTCACCTGAGGATGACATGGCATTCGGATGGTCCCAGTGGGCCACTTGTGGCGTGAAGACGGAGTACTTTTTTACTTGCCAGCTACCGTACTCGTTATTTACACCAGTCGGCGGTGCATTGTTCACCTGCTGGATAGATCGATCTGTTAAAATTTTGTCGTCGATTGTACTTGTAAGTCGACAGGATCATGAATCGACATAATGTTAAATGTGTATTTCGTCCATTTCCTAGACGTCTGACACTACTGGGTTATGTGATGGATGATCTCGCCCTTCCTAAACCAGTTGTCTACCAAATACCCTGCCAGTGAGGCAAAACATACGTTGGAAAAACTGTTCGCACTGTTGATACCAATATAGATGCCATCCTGTATTACGCCAGACCAGCCGCGGCCGACCATATTATAAAAACTGGCAATATTATGGATAAAAATAACACCAAAATACTTAGTCAGTCATCTTCCATCTGCGATAGCGTTATTAAAGAAGCCAACGATATTAGGTTCCAAAATGGTCAAATGCATAAAGATAGCAGCCTACAATTGAGTTAGGCGTGAAACCCTGCACTGAAGCTAGAAAAACAAAAGCGCTTCCGTACAGCGGGGTCTGCACCCGACAGAGAGAGCGCGGACACTGGAGACAGGGGTTCGGAACCGGGCGCCGCTGCTGTCCCCAATCAGAACAACAGTTTAACATCTTCTCTAGCACTAAATTGGGCGAGGAAAATTTTCTGTATGCCATGTGGACCTGAAACCACTCATTGATCATTAGGTGCCGTAGAATTAACAAATGAGGAGGAGTAACTACACCTGCTGTTCCAAATACACTGCACAACAGAATTAAAGGATCACTTTCTCAAAACCCCGTAATTCCCATCCATTGTGCTGGCTCAAACGGCCTACAGTCTTCCCCCGTAATGGTGCAAAAAGCGTGGCGCCCTGCAATTTCACACTCGGGCTCGACGGCGCTTCAAAACGGCAAAGCGTCGACACATGCGGGAAAAGGTCAAAGCCTCAAAGTTTATGCTACGTGTACAGTGGGTTAATGATGTCACACTGACGCCAAATTTCACTACAATTGTGTCCAATGCCACCGTGGACGTTTCACACGATGGGAAGGACGTCACGTGGATTGGGTTTAAATCCGGAGTGCTTGGTGGCCAAAGGAGCCCTTATTTTGACGCATCTGAGATGGGGGTCAGAACTGCGACGCAGTGTTGACTTCAGCGGTTCCTTATAAGTGGCCGAGAAAATCCTTCCAAACAGACCGCGGCAGGGAAGGGCACAAACGGCACCAACAAAACCATCCCTTTCCGTGGGACGTTCATTCTCACACATTTCGCAGTTGAAAACGACAGTTCGCAGTACGATGAGCAACAGAACGAAGTCCTTCATAACGTTTGACATTGTTGATATCCTCGGGCGTTTCAACACTTCTCTAAGAACATTATGGGACTGTATCACCATCGACGTGATAGCATCGAATTGCAGCTCGGCGTGAACGCAAATTTTGCTCTTGGATACAGGCTGGAACCCCTAAATACCATTAGAAACCATTCGACGAAATTTAGATCGTAGTCTGAGCAGAGGGTTCTTATGCTTTTTCTGCGCGCGTCTTTGTGTTCCCCTGTGGTGCGATCGCGTGGAGATACGAGATTGACACATGCGTGAATAAAACGGCAAAAGGTCCCTCTAGGACCTCCCCAACCCTGTACCATCGGTCACACCCTCCCAGTAGCGCGGAGTGGCTGCGCGATTAGAGGCGGCATGTCAGGAATTGGGCGGCTCCTCCCGCCGGAGGTTTGAATCCTCCCTCGGGCATTGGTCTGTGTGTTGTTCTTAGCATAAGTTAGTTTAAGTAGTGAGCAAGTCTAGGGACCGATGACCTCAGCAGTTTGGTCCCTTAGCAATTCACACACATTTCGGTTCACACCCTCCCACCTTTATTTAGAATTTTAAAATGTACCTATGCAGATAACACCCGTGATGAAGTTCTGTGCGCAGTGTAGTTCCAAAAATTTTCTATAGAAATAAGATCGTTTGATCCGCTAGGCAGATCGCGATGCAATAGGGTACCTGAATGTTCATCGAACCATGAAAAATGTGTACAACGCTTTGAACAGGGCGGTTGTGATCTTGGAAGATATGTCAACAACATACTAAACATGTAGATGTAGAAGAAAGAGAAACACTTGGGCACCAGAAGTGGTGAAATAAAAATCCTGATTCTCCTTCATAGTGACCTTAATGAGTGGGCCCAAATAATGGTACGAAAAACACCCCAAAACATAACTAACTCTGGTCTGAAAAAAAAGGCTCTGAGCACTATGGCACCTAACATCTGATGCCATCAGTCCCCTAGAACTTAGAACTACTTAAACCTAACTAACCTAAGGACATCACACACATCCATGCCCGAGGCAGACTGAAGCGCCTAGAACCACTCGGCCACCATGGCCGGCCCTCTGGTCTGAATTCCACCCTCCACACACTGACGGTTGAGCGCCTCATTGTGCAGTTGGTGATCTCGTGTACCGTATCATGTGGAAAGAGACAAAATGGTGAGTCGTCGAACCACACTTCAGGCATACCGTCGGCTACTATAGAGTTTCTGCGTTGTTTGGGACACTGAAGACGTGAGCGTCATGTGCCACTGTGCGGAATGGCCCTGGCCGAGGTACCCGATTCTAAATGCCAGTTACATGCAGTTGTCTTTACAATGTTCTCTCGTGAACTGGTTGAGATGGATCTGCACTCACTGACAGCAGCAATTCCTCTCACTGACGAGACGTGACACTTGCCTCTGGTCTGTCGCGGTTAGTATCTCTGTGACCACTGTTCTTACACCATGTTACACGGCTGCGATCAGTTTCGATGGTACGCACTTGAGCCGTGCTGCAGCTCGCATTGGTGCCATGCGTAGGTTTCTGCCAGACCATATCGTTTAGTTGGCATGGTTGCGTTGTTTGTCTTCTTCTCGTGTTCACTGGCGCCACTCGGTTTCGTAAGAGTTGCCTGTCCACTAGTGGCACCAGCAGTGCTTATCGATATGTAGTTCTACTGCCCTATCTTTGGGGCGACCTCGTGCTTCTTTCGTGTGGTGTGAGTGTGAAGTTTGGTTGGGGATGCAGGAGCAGTGAGGCTCGCGCAGAGCGACAACACGCCGGGACCGCTGGCGGGCGTGTATGGACTGCGGATCGAAGGGCAGTGGTCACGAGGGTGCACGACCTCGTCGTAACAGGATCCTGCATGTTTGAGTGCACTGCAATTCGTATACAGAAATCTCCACCATTGAGAAATCTCGCGACTCTCCAGTGACTTGGGTTCATGTTGCTGCTCATAGTGTCGCCGAGGCGAAAAGCAGCGAGTGGAGTGCTTGGGCAAGGCGGAACTGATTAGCCTTCCTGAGCTTCTAATTACTATTTACTATTTTCAGGTTCTTACATTGTTAAGTTCACCCAGCGGTGTTGTGGTCGCTAACGCCCCTGTTATCTGCCCTGAGTGGTTAGTGTATGTAACGGCAGTGTACATTTCCTCGCCTTGCCGCCGCTGTCTGGTGAGGCGTGTAAGTTTGACAGCTTCTTGATTGTAGGTTGAGTGGCGTTTTCCTACGTTAGTGATAGTCATTCCTTCTTGTTCCGGTCGCTCTAAGCGCAGTATTCTTCGGGCGGAGCCCAGACCACCGGTTCAGGCTTTGGCGTAATTTTACTTCTTGCGTTTGTTTCCTTGGGTGTCACCAAGATTATCGTTAGTCGCTCGTTATACTGCCACTAGTCCGAGTTACCATCTTGTGATCTGAATGCAACTCTTCGCTGCCTTTCTCTCAGCTCGCGAAAGTGTTTGGTTTGACCTACTCAGAGGTCGATTCTTGGAGCACCGTCTGTCAGTGGCCCTTGTGCTTTATTTTATTATTTTATTATTAAGCTACCATCATTTGTCTCACCTGTTTAGTGATCTGTTGTTTCTCATTTTTAAATTAACTTTTTCTGTGCCATTCGCCGTTTAACAGAATATATTTTTATTTTTTTATTTTATATAATTGCCGTTCTGGTGTTAAGGACCTTCAGTCGCGATGGTGGTTACTTGCTTTAAAAATCTATTGCGACCACATAGGGTTGTTTTCAAAAGTTATTTGCTGTCTGTATTTTATGTATGTTTGCTAAATATTTTTGATAATTGCCATTTTGGGCGTTAAAGGCCTTCAGCCGTGATTGCGGTTACTTGCCTTAAAATTCTGATTACGATCGCATTGACTTGTCTTCAAATGACTGTCTGTCTGTATTTTATGCATTTGTTAAATTTTAAATAATTGCCATTTTTCGCGTTAAGATCTTCAGCAGTGGTTGCGTTTAAGTGCCTTAAAAGACTGAGTGCGACTTCAATACCTTGTTTTCATAAATTATTTATTAAAGTAAATGAATGACATTGCAAATCAAACCATTAGTACTTGATTCGGGCCCCGTCCACAATCGTAACCCAATCTTGCGTTCCTTAATTACCAGGTTTCAGCAGTCATAAATAAACATAACAGAGAACCTTCATCATGGTATGCTCATTGTCTTGTCCAAATACGATAGCTCCTTCCTGCCAATCTGTCACGTCCTCATGTCGACTCACGTTATTGTGCTGATTCCACACAGCAGACCGGTATGCAACATACACAGGACTGGACTGTCACGACATACGTCAGCGGTGGACGGCCACACGACTGGCTGATTATAGTTCTACAGCGCTCCAAAGCACCCAGTGTGCCTGTTCTCAGGAGCTGAGAAATTTACCTTGCCCCGACAATTTCCTAAATAATCATAGCAACATTTCTACAGCGTTAGTGCTGGATGGAAATTAATAATCAGAATGATGCAAAGTTAAACATTCTTTGAGGGTTACGAATCTAGCCACGAAGAATGTCGTCTTAAAAGGTAAAAGAAATTGTATAGAAGCATGTTTAAAATGTTACCTAGCAAAACGTCAGTGAGTCACACATGATTACAATGCGCTGTCTCAGAGGACATGACGAATGAGAGTTCAAGGTGGAGTATCTTATCTGCGAAATTTGGCTTAAGTGTTTACACGGAGAGACAGGTATTTTGACCCAAACCCAAGTATTTTCATTTTCTTTGTATAGCGGAAGACAGCAAAGCGCCCACTGTTGACATGAACCGTGATTCTTAATGGGAGAATTACTTGAAGGAAAGTAGTCTGCCAGCAGGTTTGTTTTGATGACGCCTTCGACTCCATTTAACGCTGAAATTACGTGGCGCTGTCAGGCGCGACGTCCGCAGCACAAGGTTGCCTTTGACGGCCGCGCGGCAATTTCTTGGCGCTGCAGCCTTTGAGGTAACACTTCTCTTCATTATTCGCAACCGACACTTTCCGGCGAGGCGAACCGGACGCAGCAGACGGAGATTACATCACCGCCGCGTGCGAAATAAACCACCTCGCCGAAATCCCATTAAACGCGCATTCATCGGCGAAGCCCGAGTTGCAGAGCCAATTAAACTTCGAATTGTACCGAGGCGTGCATTAATTTTGACAGGAGATACGCTCCACGCACACGCTCCGAAAATAGCTCGCGGACGGCTGATAACCAGCGGAAATCACATTCTCGTTTATCGGGATACTGGTTTTTTTTTTTCAACAATTGTTTCATTTTGACGTTTCGAATAATTTGCAAACGGTGAAATAATGGAAAATGTTATTCACGTCGATGACCTGAAACGCGGGATAAAGATAACGCGTGTTCTCACCGCCACTCACATGCGTGGTAGGCAGCTCCGCCGCAGCTGTAGCCCAACTGACACACTTTTTAAAATTCATCACGATTCTCTGGAACACGTTTACCCGAATGTTATTGCACTTTCTTTCACTTTTCTCTTGGGTACAATTCAGTAAATCGTGAGAATTGGCAGTAAAAATACGCTATGCGATCAGAAGTATCCGAAACACACTGTTTAATTTTGAATTGACCACTGTACACCACGAGAGACACATCTGTCCGTGTAGAAGGAGGAGACGAATGTTGTGTTTTCAATACACAAGTAGTAACAGCAGCATGGGTTGCTCGGGAGAGGACAGTGGCTTCAGAGGCGGCAGTCACTGGACGACACGTGAGAAACAAATCAGCAGCGACATTTCAACCTCACTAAACCTGCCAAAGCCGACTGTTGGCGATGTGACTGGAATGGCATCGCGGAAAAATCACCACACTTGAACCAAGACCAAACAGACCTCAAGTATTGACCGACAGGGAACGTCGAGGACTGCGAAGAGATATTGTAGAAAATCGCCTGAAGTCAGAGAAAGAAAACACTTGCGAGTTTCAAAGTGTTACCACAGTCCAATAAGCACAATGACCAGGCATAGGAAGTTACTGGATGAGCTACAGTGGTATAGCAGCTCCTAATAAGTCACATTTCTGTGGTCAGTGACGCCGCTGGACAGTGGATGATTGGGAACCAGTGACTGGAAGTGGTGACTCACGCTATGCCCTGTGGCAGTCTGATGGAATGGTCGGTGGTTTGTGGACAATAATATTCCTGAAATGGACTGGTCTGCCCAAAGTGACGACGTGAACTCAACGGAACAATCGTGGGTTGATGTAGAATATCGGCTCTGCTACTGATTTCAGTGTCCGGTTCAATATCTTTGTTAATGTCAGGTCTTGAGGAAGAATGAGCTGCCATCGCTCCACAGACATTCAGATTCCTCACTGAAAGTGTCCCCAACAGAGTTAAAGCCGTTAAAACGGCACAGGCTGGACATACTTGATGTCAACTGATAGTTGTCCGGATAATTTTGAGAGGTTACTATATTGTTTTGTGTGTATTTGAATCAAATCAGTCGTCAGGCTCAAAAAATCTAATTTATTGGCTCCACCCTTTCTTAGCTTTCTGCAGCGAAGTCATCTTTAGTTCTCCATGTGAGAATACGCTGTTGGTATCTTCCTTTTTTCCGTCGTGTGCCACATCGTCACATCCTCCTCGGTCTCTCTGTCGCGGTGATACAGTACCAGCCTTTTAGTTTCATATAACTGACGGGGCATCCATGAACATCTGTCATTCATGGAACACGTCTAAAATAAAAATGAATGAAGATTAGGGTTTAATGTCTCGTCGACAATTTGGTCACTGATTACCGAGCGCAAACTCAGATGTTGAGGGATGCGTGACGGTCCCTCCCACTAATCGATGTATGGTAATCCTTGGGTACATACATGTAAGGCTGATGCTGCATCGATCCGTTGCGGGTTATGTATCCTTCTCAAGATAACGGTTGACAATTTACTTGCTAGATAACAGTAGAGCGTCAATGATAGCATGCAAATGACTGTATCATCCCACCGTACTCCAACAGATCTGATCCACGATAAGTACTTAGCTAAACACACATACACAATTTATTTCTCAGTGCCAGATAGCACGTTACGAGTGTTCCAGTTCCATCAATATTGAGAAATATGTCGCTGTGACTAAGATAAGACACTGGACCCACATTTAAGAGGACTGAGGTTGAAATTCCTGTCCGACTATCCGGGTTTAGTTCTTCCGTGATTACCACGCTAACCTACTCTTTGGACCAAATATGATCTCTAACAAATAAATTCGCCAAACAGCCGCGCAAATTGAGAAGTTATTTTATTTTGTTTTCGCTACCAGTTTCGCAATTAAATACGGCGTCTTCAGGCCCCATTTGCACCTCTCAAAAATTATTGCTATTGAGCTATGAAGATGGCACATTGAATTGCCGAAACTGGTAGCGAAAACAGAATAAAATAACTTCTCAATCTGCACAGTTGTTTGATGAATTTATTTGTTAGAGATCATATTTGTTAAATGTTTGACCAGCCGCTGTCCCATGTTAATAAAGAATCAACAGAGACTGAAGATTAGCTTTGTCTGCCAGAGTGTCTACATGCATGGGCGGGACAAGGCAGGGGGTAAACGCATTACACCAGAATGCCCCATTCCTGTCCTAAGCCATGCCACTCTCCCCCTCTTCCCTTGCCTATACATTTTCTTGAAAATAGCCCAATCCGAGAGCGTGTAGGTCAACTGCATTATGGTAAACACATGTTTAGCTATCACTGCCGAAGCTGGGTGTTCAGACATAACATAATGCGTCGGTACAGCTTTTAATTATATACAGAGTAGAAAAACAAATTTTACGTTTTTGTTAGGCTATTATAGCTTTTTATTCTACTTTCATTATTAATTATTTTATGCCTTGTTGATGTCATGTTTCACTGGTAGTAAAGAAATCGAAATTACTTCACCTGATGTTTTCTAGACGTTTTTCAGTAACAGTTCGCTTCAAGAGCCCTTACGTTAAGGGTAAAGATTGTAATTTATCATGTCCTACAGTAGCAAATCTGCAATTTTTGTTATTCCCGTTTTGTTAGTTTCTATTTTTGGCTTAAAAAGGTGAAAACCTATAGTATGAACAGTTTTGAGAGTATATTGTTAGCTTTTTTTGCTAGACCTTCTGTTTCCGCTATTGCTATCTAGACAAATGTCGCCAACAGATGGAAGCATAACTCTCTTGTGGATGTTGTCTTGTGTTTTGACGTCTTTTGAAAAAAAGGGAAGAACTGAAGCTACATTATCTTCCAGAGATAATTGATAACCTATGTTCTTTTTTCGTTTGTAGATAATGTTGCCATATTCGAAAGTCAGTCACATGTGTTTGTGAGAAAAATGTGATACTGTGTGTTTACTTATTATGTTACATTTTTGCGCTATTAAGTCACTATACTCCAAATAACACGGGCTGAATTTTGATGATTTGTTTGATGTGGGCCAACATCATTTATTGCAAATAATGTTGAAGGAACGACAAGTACAAACTCATTTCATCGCTCAATTTTTTAACGGTATTACGGGAAAGGTTCAACCTGATGTACCCAAATAATAAATGTGTTTTCAGAAATATTTCAGTTTTTTTCGTTATTCTCTTACTAACAGATAAGATAGAAATATGTGGAGCGCAAATTTCGTAAAGCTAAATTGACGTTTGATTCTACAAACGATTTTTTGGCTCTTATCACATCTTTATCACTCTGGAATCGTACCTCGTTGTCCTCCATACACCAGGATATCGAAATTTCATCGTTTAAAGCACTATTCAGGAAAACACTTCTCCTTCATAGTGTGTTGATTATGTTTTTTTGTTAATATTGTTGACAACTGTAGCTGTGTTTTTTTCGGTCGTCTTCTGTTTCTGTTGTGATGGTCTATGCATTCGACACCCGTTCGTTATGTAAGAGTGTATGTTAGCGAGAGAGAGAGAGAGAGAGAGAGAGAGAGAGAGAGAGTGTGTGTGTGTGTGTGTTTGTGTGTGTGTGTGTGTATCGGTGTCTGTGTGTGAGCACAAGACATGCTCTCGTACAAAGGGTGATAAATGAGGTGGAGGTGCTTTTCAATTTTTTGTAATGAAAGTGTCAGTGGTGGGGAGATTGAGTAGGTTATTATTAGTTAATCCCTGATATTTCTATTGGTGCGAGTAAATGTGACTGGAGCACCTTTCTCTCTGTGCATGCTGCGAATAATCAGTGTTTCTTCACTATTTTCTGCATGCTTTGTGTTTGGGAGGGGCCAGGGGGGGGGGGGAGTCTTGTCACAACTCTTTCTGTTCTGTGTTCTTGTTGGTACTGCAGTGTCTGTACTTATTGTGGAATTTTATGATGCTTATGTTCTCTGCTTGTTTTCATTTTCCTTTGCTTATCTTTTGATTTTGGGATTGAGTCTCTGTATTATAAGGTGTCTAATCCTGTTTCATCGTTTTCTGAGGTGGCTGAAATTTTATTCAGGTTGTGTGCCATGTATTGGGTAGCTGATAGTTTGTCGTTTGCTAGGTGATTTGATGTGGTATGTATGATTATATCTTTTGCTGTCAATTTTTTGTAAATGAATAACTTAACTTATCACTTTTTCTATTTATCGTTAAATCCAAAAGTGGATTTGTTTTGTTTTTCTTTCTCCATGTGACTACATGAAGTTTATTTCTTTCCTATGTTTACTTATCGGCTATAATTTTGTATCCTTTCTTTTTGATTCTCATATTAACGATCCTGTTTCCTTATGGTTGATGAATATGTCTGTCAGTGTTGCCTACATAGAAGATACAATTTTGTAAGCAATATTCCTTCTCAAAGTGAAACAAAATTTGAGATATCATTAAGATGGGAATTTTGATTATTTCTCTATTGTTATCTGTGAGTAGTTTGCTGTATGTCAATAGGTTCACTTCAATTAGTTTTATTATGTGAGCAGTTGGCATTGAGGTGAAATGTTCTCTATGTCAGTAGAAATGAATGAAACTGTTTGTGCAATGTGGATATCTTTATTTGTTACACATTTTTCCACTCGTCTGCTGGTTCTTTACTTGATAGTGTTGTATTGATATAGTGTTGTCTGAGATGTAGGAAACATACAATATCGCAAATAATGTTCAATAAACGATAAGTACTAAAACAGGAAGCCTCTTCGTTTCAAACATTTTCACGACGGATGCTGTCATCAACCACAATTTTAGATAGCGTTGCATTCTGATAAACGTAGGTTTCTGCTCCCCTTTCCTTGGTTCATACTTTAGCCATCTTTGAGGTTCTGCTCCAGCGCGAGTATAGAAACCGAATTTTCATCAAATTTTTATATTCTTTATATTCTTTATATGTATGTAAGAATACTAAGTAAAATGTGACACACGTGGAGATTGTGGACATACTCGCGAAATGCTGCTCAACTTATTACTTGAATATACATATGCAGCCCGTTTCTCTATAACATGAGACATTAAGACACGTGCGACTCTCTACTTGTCTGAGAACTTGCTGACTAAGCATTGATACCAACCTAAGCACTATTTTCGTGACGTCAGACGCATCCCACTGAGCTCCTTCCCACCCCTCCTGTCCTTCGCGATCCTGTAAGCTGAACTGGGACTAGCTTAAAATACGACGCGGTGTCACTCTGTGGACACCTTCGTCGCTGTGTGCACCATTGCCGGCGCCTCATCTCTACTGGCGCTTCAAGCGAAGCCGCAATAATTTTTTCGCCGTGCTGACAGTTGGTGATACCCCAGCCGTCATCTGACTCGCCATGTGGATACTTGTGTTACAAACAAGCTCATCTCCTGTGTCATGTTACCTGACGTTCCTGTGCGATCCTGAGCGAACAATACGTCTGTCCATTCATGTGCGAGTTCTGCAGGGTCATTAAGATTTTTAAAATCGTGGGATCCCAACCAAGGCAAAGCAGCAATATCGCGTAACGACACACCAAAATTCTTAAAAGATCCAATGGTGCCGCTGCCAATGTCCTAAATGCGCTGGTAGACGTTTCCTATCCCTACACGAGGCATAATACGATTATCTTACAAACAACCAACGTTCAAATGCGATTTCTGAGTGGGAAACCTACTGCGTAAGGTTTCCTTACATGCTGAGTACAGATTGTTGCATGTCGCCTTCGTGGTGCTGCGATTTTAATGGTCAGCTATAGAAGTAAAAGAGGAATTTAGTAGCGGAGGGAAGAAAATAGACTATCATGATTTGTTTGGAAATACATACCTCAAGTTTTATAGGAGCACAGTTGAAAATAAATGCGCTCGTTCTGAATACAGACCAGTCGTCACAACTGGCTACGAAGCTTCAGACAGCTCTAAAGTGAAATGGACCTCTTGAATATCTGAAGTCTCTTGTATCCTTCAGCCTTGATCACGTAATCAGAAAAGACAAGTACCTCAGTAGGAGACACCTGTTTCTGACTTGCGCCAGGTTTCATAATTGAGACCCAGATGAAACCTATAAACAATGCGATAAGTTATCACCCTGCATACGCAGTGAATGATGCAGTTAGGTGTGCTACGTACGTTGAACAGCGGAGAGCAGTGTCGGCTCCACGTCATATAGCCGGTAACTCGTCTATCATATGGAGCACATATTCAATATCCTTCTACCGGTGAACGCTGTTTTCCTAAGGGAAATCTCTACGGGTCTCATGTCACAGTTTTCAATAACTAACAAATTCTTTTCCTTCCTGCCAACGTGTACCTGGCTGTATATTCTAAGTCTGGAGGTGGCATCTGCCTTCCCCAGAGAGAAAGGCTGTTTATTTTCTGCTAGATTCTGTTTAGCTACTATACGATCTCTTTGAACACTGAGGTTTTAATGCCATAATATCAACAAAAATTTTATTACAAAATATTGTTGCTGGAAAGTGGTAGCGTAGAAGTTTTCTTGAAAACTGGTAACTAATGTGCTTACTACAACCTTTTTCTGCACTGTCATTATACAAGACTAGAACGAGAGCGGTTAATATTGAAACACTCATTGGGCACTACTACTCAAAATTGACCTCCTCGCGTGTCGTAATCGTTCTTCGTATAGTCGTTAAATTTTCCGTATGATATTTTGTGTGAGCTGTGCCTAAGAAAGAATCGCTCTCCTTTTCATGCGTCATCTGTCAACTTTTAGCGTTCTTGTGAAGAAGCAAATATCAAAATTTTTCAAACTTTTTATCTCTGATTTGTCACATGTGAAGTACACTGTTTTTCAGAGGTATCAGGAATTTCTTGCACTATTCCTTGACCACATTTGATTCAAGTAGAGGTCTTTTGTTGACGGACGCTTTCTTCACCTGCGCACATTTCCTTCTACCATCGTCCTTTCTTTGGGAGTCTCCGTCCTTCATAGACAGAATTACGTCTTTTGTCCACTATTATGCCTTCCCCATTTTCCAAGTTTGCTCATATGGCGGAACGAGGTGAAATCTTCGCCAGACGACGTGTTGATATGCATGAGCTGTATGACAACAGACGGCGCGTGGCGGCAACGTCGTGGTTTTTCTCATTTATAAGGGGCGAGTCGGCGCGCTGCGGGAGGCTGGTGACTTGCGGACAGGTGGGATATACACTTTTACTTCGAGAAAGGGTGACGTAAGGGGCTGTCATAGGCTGGGGGTGGGAGAAACCTGACCCTTGTGAAACGGGCGAGCTGTCTAAGCTCTCAGACAGACTAAAAAATGTCATGATGGCATTTTATTTTGTTAACATTAGATATGATTAGAACTGTAAACTTACTACAGTAGACTTATCATAAGCAACTGTAGACTACGGTAGTCATCCTAGGAGCTTTGGTCAGTTAAGACCATAACCGCATACCCGTAAGTTAAGTGTATTGCTTGCCTCTCGGGCATCACCTCGTTTTTATCGCTTTGTTTTCGTGTGAGATCAGTATCTTATTAGATTCCCAAAGACACTGGAAGAGGTGTGGTGTCAAGAAACTGAGCGTGGATGTAAAAAAGGGCTGTGTAACTTACGGAACATTTTGGTTCTACATAGTTATTCTGTCATCTGTTACTTAAAAATAAACAGCATTTACAGCAAAATTCAAACTGTCAATGTTTAATTTAGAGTTTATTGAAAAATTGTTGATTTGTAACGTGAAAAAGAGGGTTGTTGTATTAAAAATAAAAGACAATATACGAGTGCTAGGTGGTTATAATGAAACGTTCCCCATATAACACTTTATAATATGGAAACTAATTATCGTACGAGCACCAGACTTGTAGTATTAATTTCAAGATTATGGGGAAGTGAAATAATGCGTAATCAATTCAACTGAAACATTTTTAATACCCTGCTATGGTGCATCATGCCATTACCTAACGGTACCATTACTGCTACCAAATGGGCTCGATATGGCGCCCATCAATGTCCAGACGAGTTTGAAAGCGCAATACTGCGTTCTGCACAGCAGAACGAAGCATGCCCGTAGGGATGCAGGCTACCTCTCTTGATATGCTGCCCTTCGGATCAGCACATGCGTGAATGTTCCACTGGTAAACTCTGCCTTTCAGACAGCCCCACAACCAGATATCACAAAGAGTGACATCAGGTGACTGTGACGGCTAAGCGTTTCAAAACGGTCGGCTGATAATTCGGTCGTTTCCAGATGTGTTTCGCCGAAGCAGGTGAACTCCACGAGCGATGTGCGGTGGGGCCCCATCTAGCATAAAAATTGTTGAGTTCAGTGCGTCTCTCTCCCTGGTAGGGCGGGTATGACATTCTGGCGAAGCACATCGCAGACGCTAGCCAATCACACTGCACTTCTATGTTCCTCAAGCTCCAACCTATTCAGAAAAGAATGGGTCAATGATGAACGTAACCGTGAACCTACATCGGTGACACGTTCACAATACAGAGGAACCTCATGCACAGCGGCTGTAGGTGAAGATCCCCACACTCGGCAATTCTGTGTGCTCACCTCACCCGTCAGAGAAAAAAGAGCTTCGTCTGTTGATAGAATGGTCCAGGGCCAGCCCTAGTCAGCTGCAATCGCTGTAAGATATTGGAGAGCGAAGTCCACACGTGGTGCAAGCTACTGTGCGATATGGATTTTGTACGAATACCATTTGAGAATGGTTCGAAGCACCTTCCGTACAATGGGCCACAGGACGTTCAACTATCGTGACGCAGCATGCGCACTGCTTGACGATCGGGACTTGCATGCAGCGTTGTCTGCCGTAGCAGCAGCGATTTCATCAACCACCTATCGTGCAACTGGTCGTCGGCCTCTTCCAGGAGCGACGCCCAGTTCTCCAGTCGATTCGAACTCCAACATGCTCCACACAGCAGGTGGAGAAAGATGACCCTTCCGTAATACTTTCAGCCTGCAATATTCTTGAAGTGCAGCTGCAGTACCTGTTGTTTTAATAACAGAGCTTCACCAATAATGCCCCCTTTCCTTTGTCCAAGCTCATGTTGGCACGTCGACAAGAGCACTGAGACTGGTTAGGTTTGTGGGACTATGAATCGCTATGACTGATCACGGCACCTGGTGGTCATAGTTGGAAATGGGCGGTTGCGCTGTGACGCAGGGAAATCATGCACTCCATTCTCTGGAAATTAATGCTACCGAGTTCGGTACTCGTACGGTAAACAGTTTCCATGTTCTAATGTGTTAAATAGGGAAAGTTTAATTATAACCACCTGATATTTTATCTCGTAGTGCTAGAAAATGCAATTTCCTCAAAACTAGGTAAAATAAAAAAAACATAGCTTCATTATTCAGTCGAGTTTATATAAAACAGGTCTGTGTTATTCAAATTTGGAAATTTGTGGTAAAGTCTTATGGGACCAAACTGCTGAGGTCATCGGTCCCTAAGCTTACACACTACTTAATGTAACTTAAAGTGATTTACAGACTTACGCTAAGGACAACACTCACACCCATGGACCCGAACCTCCGACGGGGGAGGAGCCGCACGGACCGTGACATGGCGCCCAAGACCGCTCGGCTACCCCGCGTGACTATGTGTTATTCATAAACATCTTCCGCGTTTATGAAAAATAACAAGAAGCTGTTGTCTTTGATTGTGATGAAGAACGTTCTATTGAGTACAAGATAACGGTAATAATCATATAGACTTTTTTATGCTTGTGCATGTGAACTGTACTTTTGTCAAAAGCAGTTGCTTTGGTTACATAAAAACGCAGACGTTACACGTTCAACAAACTGCTTTTACTCTTGAAATGCAATTTATATTTTGTAAGGATATAAAATACACATTGGAGTAACATTGCACGATATGCATTTCTTATTATGTGCAAAAGAAACAAAAACCAGAACAAAGTCGACGGTTCCCAGTTTCTCTCTCTCTCACACATACACACACTCATTTATGTTTCTTTCCCTATCAATGCTGCCATTTCTACGGCTTATTCTACTATTTACGACGTCATTTATGTACGTACCAAAACTACCGAACTCTAGTCATGATTGATCTCGTTGACTGGGTGTTGTGTAATGTCCTTAGGTTAGGTTTAAGTAGTTCTAAGTTCTAGGGGACTGATGACCATAAATGTTAAGTCCCATAGTGCTCAGAGCCAATTTAACCATTTGATCTCGTTGAGAGCTTTCATGTATAAATAATCCAACATTCTCAATTCCCTCTCGTAAATTTAATGGCATTAATACACCATTTTATGCGGAGAGAAAGTAAAATTCTCAACAACTACTCCTGTAGTGTAGGACAAAGCGTACTGTCTGGCACAGTAAATGGAGGACTAGCAGGGATGCGCGACTGAGGGACAACACAGACCTGCGTTCATTTGCAATGTACTTGAACCCAGCCACACACACTCGACTTACCGCTCCTTACCTGTAATGCAGTCGTTTATATGCTGCACTCCTTCTATGGACCTGATTAAGCTTTACAATAACACAATTACATGCCGGGAAGGGTTGGCACACCATCAAATGAATAACAAGCTGATCTGGTAAAATCGTCAAATATTATTGAGGCTCTATGTCTTCCAATATGGTTGGCATACATACATAGATTATAAAAATTATGCAAAGCTAGAAATGACGCACATCAGAATTCACTGTCTCTACACCACACAAACTAATTCCGATTGTCAGGACACTTCCTCTTTACTGAAATAGCTGCTCCAGTATAAAATTACAAGAACACGGCTGCTGCCACGTGGGACTTAGAAATGAAACGCTAGGCTAGCTCTGGCTCTGTTGGTCAATACGTCACACCTATCCTCGTGGTCAGCGATGATCTAATTACAACACAGAGAAATTACACATCTGGGTAATAAGCAGTTGTTCCACTTTCCTACGGTAGGTTGAGTGATAGCGTATTACATGTCATAAGCTCTGTTCATTTAAACTACCTTTAAGACTGTAGATATTGTCACCATCAAAACGCCACTGAATATCATCAATTAAAAGAACTGCCTATTGGACTGAACGTATCCATACTTCAACATAAATCGAACAAATACAAAGGCGCCGCAGTACCGCATTTTTCAATCAATACCAGCCAGAGACTTTCAGTTACAATATCTTCGCCTGTACGGGAATTACGTAATGTGTTACGAAAACCTACTGTGACGCAGGACCGGCGGCATATGGAAGTTTCGGTGTGATCATGAGTCGCACACAGATAGCCAAAGCTGTGAAACCAATCCTCACGCAAATCGGGATATCAGGGTTCGGGTCCCAGTCGACACAAATTTTCTTTACCATCATTTCCTTACACGGCTGATGGTTGTCCGTATTCGCAACTACAGTTCATATCAATACAAAGCTTATTACGCTACTGAGATGGGACTGCCATTTGACATAGGTCCTGCCTCAACCTGCATCCAATATGTACCTTCTTACACTGTGGTCTCTAACCCCGATTTATAGCTTTGGCTCCTATGACATCATAGTTACATAAATATTTTCAGTTTGAATATGATAGTGTCCTATTCTGGTTCCTCCAGTAGAAACTCTTTCGGGACACTGGTAGAAATTATTTTTCCATCATACTAACTCTAAAAATGCATAGTTTTTGGATTCACTATTTTTCTTTTCCCTGTCTTCAGGGCTTGGGATGGGTCAATCTGCTTGTTGACAAGAGACGTCTGCCCCCCACAAACTGCACCTAACTTTTAGTTCTTTTCCGTCACATCCTTGTGTCAGCTCTCCAGAAATTTTCCGACGACGCACTCTGAGCCCTCGCCTTGGTGGCTCGCAAGTTCTCAAGTTCTCCAGTGCTCAGTTACCCACCACTCTATAATGGTGATATCTTAGGCCACTGCGTGCTGCACGAATTCTGATTCCAGCAGTTAAACAAAATCGAAATATCTCGTGATCCATAGGTATCACGATGCAGTTTGCACCAATCAATCTTAAATAAAAGATCACACTCATGCACCTATTTTTCCAATCTCCTTTCTTATCTTAGCCAATTATCGTTATTCCAGAACGTAAGAAATCGGAAATGAACAAAGGTAAGTGAGATAACAAACCACTGAACAGAATACTTAGTTGGTGCTTCAGCGTGTTCAATGGGACTTAGTAGAATTTAACTTTATTCAGTCAGCAAAGGTCAGATGGCCTTACGATTCATCACATGCTGCACATGTGTCTGAGGATAATGAATAATTATTTTAAGATCAATTCTCACGTATGTTGACTACTGTAATTTGAAATCAATCCTACATCATAATTATTAAAAACATTTACAGGTTTTTTTCGATGAACAATATTTTCAGGGACAGAATGTTACATTGCACGGAAAGCCCTTTCACACAGATGGGTCATAAAATTCAATAATTATCCGTGCATCGCAGTACAACAACAGAATGTCATCTGGCGGCAACCTGGTGATTTGCTTATTTATGAGGGGTGAGACGGCGAGCGCCGGAAAGCGAGCGACTTGGCATTTTATGTTGTTAACATTGGTCGTGATAGATATATCTTTGACATTAATTAAAATAATCTATATTTTACTTTAAAATCCCACATAAGAGCAGAAGCTTCATCCCCTGAAAGTTACCCCCACGTGCTCATGTTGGCTGCGGTTTATACACTCCTGGAAATGGAAAAAAGAACACATTGACACCGGTGTGTCAGACCCACCATACTTGCTCCGGACACTGCGAGAGGGCTGTACAAGCAATGATCACATGCACGGCACAGCGGACACACCAGGAACCGCGGTGTTGGCCGTCGAATGGCGCTAGCTGCGCAGCATTTGTGCACCGGCGCCGTCAGTGTCAGCCAGTTTGCCCTGGCATACGGAGCTCCATCGCAGTCTTTAACACTGATAGCATGCCACGACAGCGTGGACGTGAACCGTATGTGCAGTTGACGGACTTTGAGCGAGGGCGTATAGTGGGCATGTGGGAGGCCGGGTGGACGTACCGCCGAATTGCTCAACACGTGGGGCGTGAGGTCTCCACAGTACATCGATGTTGTCGCCAGTGGTCGGCGGAAGGTGCACGTGCCCGTCGACCTGGGACCGGACCGCAGCGACGCACGGATGCACGCCAAGACCGTAGGATCCTACGCAATGCCGTAGGGGACCGCACCGCCACTTCCCAGCAAATTAGGAACACTGTTGCTCCTGGGGTATCGGCGAGGACCGTTCGCAACCGTCTCCATGAAGCTGGGCTACGGTCCCGCACACCGTTAGGCCGTCTTCCGCTCACGCCCCAACATCGTGCAGCCCGCCTCCAGTGGTGTCGCGACAGGCGTGAATGGAGGGACGAATGGAGACGTGTCGTCTTCAGCGATGAGAGTCGCTTCTGCCTTGGTGCCAATGATGGTCGTATGCGTGCTTGGCGCTGTGCAGGTGAGCGCCACAACCAGGACTGCATACGACCGAGGCACACAGGGCCAACACCCGGCATCATGGTGTGGGGAGCGATCTCCTACACTGGCCGTACACCACTGGTGATCGTCGAGGGGACACTGAATAGTGCACGGTACATCCAAACCGTCATCGAACCCATCGTTCTACCATTCCTAGACCGGCAAGGGAACTTGCTGTTCCAACAGGACAATGCACGTCCGCATGTATCCCGTGCCACCCAACGTGCTCTAGAAGGTGTAAGTCAACTACCCTGGCCAGCAAGATCTCCGGATCTGTCCCCCATTGAGCATGTTTGGGACTGGATGAAGCGTCGTCTCACGCGGTCTGCACGTCCAGCACGAACGCTGGTCCAACTGAGGCGCCAGGTGGAAATGGCATGGCAAGCCGTTCCACAGGACTACATCCAGCATCTCTACGATCGTCTCCATGGGAGAATAGCAGCCTGCATTGCTGCGAAAGGTGGATATATACTGTACTAGTGCCGACATTGTGCATGCTCTGTTGCCTGTGTCTATGTGCCTGTGGTTCTGTCAGTGTGATCATGTGATGTATCTGACCCCAGGAATGTGTCAATAAAGTTTCCCCTTCCTGGGACAATGAATTCACGGTGTTCTTATTTCAATTTCCAGGAGTGTATTTACCTGGATTCCTCAGACTATGTACCACCAGTTTCTCGCTTCTTATTGCAAAGACTTTCCGTTAACTTCTTTCCAAGACCATCTTCACCATAGATCTTCATTTCATATGTTATCCGTCAACACTTAGCATTCTTCGATAGGGGTACGTTTCAAAATATTTCAAGTACTTTCTCTCTTGTTTTTCCATACTCCAATCTTTATTCCGAAATATGTTGTGTTTCGGACGCACTGTTTCAAAAATTTCTCGCGCCATTCCATGTTCACATTTAATACCGGCGAGCCTTTGTTGACGAGAACTTTCACCTACACCAATTTTCCCCTGTTACCTCCCTTCCTTTGGTAGTCTCGTGCCATTCCATGTTCACATTTAATACCAGCGATGCTTTTGTTGACGAGAACTTTCACCTACACCAATTTTCCCCTGTTGCCTTCCTTCCTTTGGTAGTCATCGTGTCTCGCAAACAGATTTACGAACTCCTTCAGTTATTGTGCTACTGTGCCTCCCTCAACTTCGATGTTTCGCTCATTTTTACAGTTTGCCATTTTGTTAATTCTACTTTGTTTATTCATTGTCTTGTCCGACTAGTTCAACAGGACCTATAAATATTCCATTTTCACCAACATAAGTTGTAACAAAACTGACCTGTTCTCTTTGTTCAGGGTACTCCATTTATCTTGGCCACTCCATATGACTTTTTCTCCAAAAGCAAATGTAGTTTACCTATCAGAGGGTCATCAGTATGTTTCCCTTTGTCATATCTTCATTCATTACAAAGATGTGAACAGTAGAACGTCTTTTTTAAATAGTATTCTCAAGACTTCTTTAAACCTGTATCACAGTGTACCATTCATGAAAACTCTCCGAACTGAGAACTAATATAAAACCGATTTTGACTCTCCTGTACCGGGAGAAGTAACTGAGGCCTGTGACAACCGTTGTGAAAAAAAATCTTACGAGGATTATCCAGAAAGTAAGTTCTGATCGGTCGTGAAATGGAAACCACTGGGAAAATCGGGTAAAGCTTTGCAGGGATGTGTTGGGCAGTGTCTCTCGTATGCCTGTCGATCGTGTCGCGTCGCTCTTTTCAGTTTTGAATGAACAGTGAGCACGTAAAGATGCGTAGGAAACAGTGTTTCCCGCCAAGTATGAGGGCCTGGTTAGAGATTTCGCCTGTATCATGCAGCCCACATAACACAACTGTCGAGCAGTTCCTTCTTCATGCCAATAGTTGGCCGCACACCTCAGGGGCAATGAAGACGCTCCTGCAGCGTTTCGGATAAGTGTTTGATCACCCGCAATACAGTCCGTAATTGGCTCCCCCTGAGTCTCATCTCTGCTCAGAAGAACCGCTGGTTATGAAGACAAAATTTTTCCACGGACAACGAGCTGCAGACCAGTGCATATAACTGGCTGAAAGATTTCTATGAAGTGGATATTGGAAAGTTGATAGAACACTACGACAATATTCGAAGTTGGAGCGGCGACTATGTAGAGGAGTAGGTGGAAGGTGTACCTAACTGTTGAAAATAAAACGTTTCCGGTTTTCATTGTGGTTTCCATTTCGCGACCGATCGGAACTTTCTTTCTGGACAACCCTAATATTTACGTTCCTATCCTTTGAATCTCCCCGACGTCATTCACTTTGAAAATATGTGTTTGCGGAGAATCATACTATCCTTCACAGCTTCGAATAATGCGATAAAAATGTTCTTGTCAGCTGAGGCCAGTTGTGTTTCGAAATTCGGCAGGATGGCTCGGCATCGCAGGAGACATCAGAGTGGGTTTCCCTAGGCGCCTATTGAGGTGAGAGCAGGGGGTTGGGAGGGGGTGGCAAAATGTAAAACGATAAGCCCTGACTGCTACTATTCGCCCCGCGCCCCCCTCCTCTCACCGTAAGCGCTTTCCGATGATCGACACACTTGCTTCCCATTTAGTCAGTATCGGTAATGCCTGGATTTATTTATGTTCCGCAGAGTAGCACCGTTTGATTCAGCCAACAACGAAGGCAGACAGAATGCATACCTGTATGCGAGGGTTCGACATTTCCGAGTACAGCGTATTCAGGAACACGCGTTAGCTGTTTATCTTCCCTGCAGATGCGTTAAATCCTACCATTCGTTCAGCCAAACGTCAACGAACTAACGGGTACCACTTCCCACTAAAAGGAGCTCCGAATCCCATCTTATTATCAGGGCTATACTGTATTTTCAAACTATGATTGAACAGCACATAATCAGTAACACACGTCATCTCATAATGCGGCTGGGAACAACTGCCAACGCAACACACGAAACCACCTATCCCTGAACTGTATGTCATGTGTTGATTACGGGATTCTAGCTCTAAATGCTAGGCTCGTAGGAATCGACGTTAACTTGTTGTCCAGCCATAATATGCAGTCGTCAAATCTGATGAATAGATGCCAATCTCTCTTTGCAGCATTAATAAGTGCTACAAAGGGCTACATTTCTATGCGCTCTGCTGGGCATCATTATTACTCAGCGGCATTTGTCAATTAAGTTATTTCTGTGTCGTCGGTATTGCGATGTCTGACTACCCGTTAATGCTTCTCTGAGAAATAGGCTACAAAATATGTATAACAAAGAGTACATTCCCGCGAGAATGAATACGTCCACCATAAATCGAATTTTGGTATCATGAAACATTTTGTCATGTTAACAGAATCTTCCGTCGGTTCTTGGAAAACAACATTATAATAAATGAAAAGCACAAGTTTGATTTTGTTCTACAATATTACTTTTATTGTTAACCGGTTTTCCGCTTACAAGGCCATCTTCAGACATTTGCTGAGTATTATCATCAAAGAAGTTACAATGTTTGCAAACAACATTGGAAGAGAAGTAACACGTCCAGACTGAAGTAGAAACATACAGCAAGTAACATTTTTGACAGTGTGGTGGTAGCGCAATGAAAAAGTTACCACCACACTGTCAAAGATGTTACTTGCTGTATGTTTCTACTTCAGTATGGACGTGTTAGACTTTGTCACATGTACTTTCGTCCTATTTTTGTCTTTTCACAGCAAAGGGAGTCAAATCTGTTGAGTACCATAAACAATAGTAACAGCAAATTTAAAACCGAGACTTTTGTCACTTAGTCGCCTTAAAAACCGAGGATATATGTGGTACGTAACATACTGGATAGTGACGGAAACAAAATGCTGTGACTTCCAACAATAAAACTGAAAACTTAATTTTTTTGTTATATTGTACAACAAATGAGCAGCTTAATTTGTGACTGCATACTACCTGTACGAATTATATTCAGTATGTTTTTATAGTTTCCAGATATGTCTCCACTATGACAGCGAACAAAGTCGCACCTATTGCTCCTCTCTGCAGCACGCATATGTAACGATGCTTCAGCTGAACTGTGAAGATTCAGCGAGCTCTCTCGCTGCTAGAACGATGTATAGCATTCATGTTATCTCTCTGTATTAAATAGGTTGTTACTGAACATTCAAGTTGAACACGGTAGAGAATTGTTAGCGCTCATATTGCTGTTTTGTGTTTATTTTTTCGTACTAAACAAGAAAGAAGACAACATATTGAAGGTAACTGAAACTTTTTTCCCCAAGACGCCCTTCGAGAGTTTCATTACCTGATATTCAGGCATTATGAAATGCATCATGCCACATCATGACGATTTTACACTGTTCTGCCGAGTGTTCTGTGTGTGTTGCATCATGTCCTTGCAAACGTCAGACTATTAATATACGCAGCAGAGTGATTTATCTGCACTTTTACTGCGATGTCTCGTGTTGTTGTTTGACAGTGACAAATATGTTGACGGAGTAATTAGGTCCGAACTCGGAGTTAGATCCGCATTCTGTGGTACAGGGGCGTAGCATAACTCCATCACAAGTTTGAGTACACAGAGCTGCAGAAAAGCGTATAGGCCTACTTGAAAACGGACGATGAGTCAATTTTCCAAGCAACAATAGTTTTGAGGTGTTTCCTTTAAACAAGAGGAGTTTTAAGCTCATTCTACGATCAGCGTATTGTCAGAAATTAATGTAATTAAGCAAAAAATTTTAAATGATGAGGATCACACAGAAAGAGTCGAAAAGGGCAATTATTTAACAAACAGCAACAGCTGCTGCGCCTACGAAGGAAGCAAAAGAAAAGAAAACCTCAAATGGAACAAAGCAGCTATTAAAGAACAGACAATAATATCCGGTAATCGATAACAATGGAGACACCTATCCGAAATGTAAATATGAAACCAAAGTGACTGTTGCAGATAGTGTGGTACAGAGCTAGTTGTTTCAATCGAGAGTGCGAGTACCCTGAGCATGAGACAATCAAAACATTTTTGCTGCCACTATGGAAATTGAACTGGGAGTCATTCCTAAATATAACTGTTCCCTCATAAGCGTACGACGTTCTGAGGTAATTCAGCAAGCAGTCGCTTGGGATGATTGAAATGGGTTTTCTATGCACCAGATTTTTCTATTAGCGCTGGTGAGCAAAGGCCATGGCTTGGAGTCTCTAAACCATAGGGTTGCGTGGTTGCATACTGTCTGTTGTGTGTGGTACAAGGATAGATCGATAGATAAAGAGAGAGAGAGAGAGAGTGAGAGATGAGATTGAAAGACGTGCCGAAGGTTGGTTCATGATTTTCATTCCATTTACCCTTAATAATAGGAAGTGACTTAGGGCAAAACGTGTCACACTGTCCGCTTATTGTAAACTGTTCAAGAGTGCTCAGTAGTATTTAGTAGTCTAGTATTAAAATCACTGGAAAGAGTGTATAAAACATGTGAATGAAGATAGTGTATTCGGGTGATAATAGATGGACAGACAAAATAATATAAAATTACTTTTAATAATTTGCATGACAAAACAATAAAACTGAGCTGGACGTAGAAGATTCACAAAAAGCAAGTGCCACAGTCACCCCAGTAAAATATGACTCGAATTATTACAGAGGGAAGCACAACTATGTCACACATCCTGAAGATAATATTTATATGGAGTCGCAATAAAGGGCTGTTCAAAGTGTTCTTTAGGGCAGCAAGTGACAAAACTATGCGCTGCATGAAAGTTACTGGCGTCACCTGTCGTCCTACTCTCAAACTGTTGTTCCTATATGCAGTAGGCGTACAAGCACTGCAGCGCTAGTCGTTTGTAAATGGTAGTTTTTTGTAGTAATGCTGCGATAATGTGCTCAATTTTTGTGGCAAAGTCCTGGTTACTTCCCTGTCTATTGTCATTGTCTTTCCATTTGCCATAACGTATGAACACCAGAGTCTGTTCACACAGCTGAACCAAGTTTACTCCGGCTATACTGCTGTTCTGGTATCACATGTCGGCACATACAGGGTGTTTCAAAAATGACCGGTATATTTGAAACGGCAATAAAAACTAAACGAGCAGCGATAGAAATACACCGTTTGTTGCAATATGCTTGGGACAACAGTACATTTTCAGGCGGACAAACTTTCGAAATTACAGTAGTTACAATTTTCAACAACAGATGCCGCTGCAAGTGATGTGAAAGATACAGAAGACAACGCAGTCTGTGGGTGCGCCATTCTGTACGTCGTCTTTCTGCTGTAAGCGTGTGCTGTTCACAACGTGCAAGTGTGCTGTAGACAACACGGTTTATTCCTTAGAACAGAGGATTTTTCTGGTGTTGGAATTCCACCGCCTAGAACACAGTGTTGTTGCAACAAGACCAAGTTTTCAACGGAGGTTTAATGTAACCAAAGGACCGAAAAGCGATACAATAAAGGATCTGTTTGAAAAATGTCAACGGACTGGGAACGTGACGGATGAACGTGCTGGAAAGGTAGGGCGACCGCGTACGGCAACCACAGAGGGCAACGCGCAGCTAGTGCAGCAGGTGATCCAACAGCGGCCTCGGGTTTCCGTTCGCCGTGTTGCAGCTGCGGTCCAAATGACGCCAACGTCCGCGTATCGTCTCATGCGCCAGAGTTTACACCTCTATCCATACAAAATTCAAACGCGGCAGACCCACCGGCACTGCTACCATTGCTGCACGAGAGACATTCGCTAACGATATAGTGCACAGGATTGATGATGGCGATATGCATGTGGGCAGCATTTGGTTTACTGGCGAAGCTTATTTTTATCTGGACGGCTTCGTCAATAAACAGAACTGGCGCATATGGGGAACCGAAAAGCCCCATGTTGCAGTCCCATCGTCCCTGCATCCTCAAAAAGTACTGGTCTGGGCCGCCATTTCTTCCAAAGGAATCATTGGCCCATTTTTCAGATCCGAAACGATTACTGCATCACGCTATCTGGACATTCTTCGTGAATTTGTGGCGGTACAAACTGCCTTAGACGACACTGCGAACACCTCGTGGTTTATGCAAGATGGTGCCCGGCCACATCGCACGGCCGACGTCTTTAATTTCCTGAATGAATATTTCGATGATCGTGTGATTGCTTTGTGCTATCCGAAACATACAGGAGGCGGCGTGGATTGGCCTCCCTATTCGCCAGACATGAACCCCTGTGACTTCTTTCTGTGGGAACACTTGAAAGACCAGGTGTACCGCCAGAATCCAGAAACAATTGAACAGCTGAAGCAGTACATCTCATCTGCATGCGAAGCCATTCCGCCAGACACGTTGTCAAAGGTTTCGGGTAATTTCATTCAGAGACTACGCCATATTATTGCTACGCATGGTGGATATGTGGAAAATATCGTACTATAGTGTTTCCCAGACCGCAGCGCCATCTGTTGTCGAAAATTGTAACTACTGTAATTTCGAAAGTTTGTCTGCCTGAAAATGTACTGTTGTCCCAAGCATATTGCAACAAACGGTGTATTTCTATCGCTGCTCGTTTAGTTTTTATTGCCGTTTCAAATATAGCGGTCATTTTTGAAACACCCTGTAAGTATAAGATACGTCGGGCTTAGGTTCACCATCAGACGCACAAGCCACTATCGACCATTTTGTAAGGTTCCCATATGGTTCCTGCTATTGTAAATAATTCATCTCTACTGTACCTTCAGGCGCTCAGTCCGGAACCGCGCGACTGCTACGGTCGCAGGTTCGAATCCTGCCTCGGGCATGGATGTGTGTGATGTCCTTAGGTTAGTTAGGTGTAAGTAGTTCTAAGTTCTAGGGGACTGATGACCAGAGATGTTAAGTCCCATAGTGCTCAGAGCCAGCCATCTACTGTACTGAGACAAACATGAATGAGCGCGCTGCAGGAGTGGTGAATAAGATCGATAACTGTGTTAAGTTTTTGCTGTAACTGACTTGTTAGTCGGCCAGTCGTGCAGCGCTGAGACTCGTTTTTGAGGCTTTGTAGCGAGCAGTTGTTCTTCAGACAATGAGATCTGTTATTGTTATCTGGGAGAATCTGTCTGGAATACTTCATCACGGAGATAAAAAGTAATTTCACGCTTTCTTGTTCATGTTATTTTAGAGAGAATACACAAAAACAGGAACAAGAGGAAAGTCACTTTTATTTCAGGGCAGATCTCACCTTACGTTATTGTGCGAACAGCGTGTCATCAGAAATGTCAGGTGTTGTGCTAGTAAGTACTTAAATTTTCAGTGAACAATGTTGCTAACTTCAAACAGTTTTTTCTTCCGAGTGGATCCTTAGCCTAACATTGCACTTTACATTACGCATAGTTCAAAATGTAATTCGGTACTGAGTTATATAGTTTTCATTGAGCACACAGCTGGTGTCTTTTGGCATTTAATTCAGTTCACTTTCTTTATCTCACATTTTTATTGTCATAATGTTTAAAGTTTTATTTCACGACACTGTTCACATGCGCAACACGGGGCTAACCATCATTCAGTTTTGATCAGCAATTGATTACGATTCCTAACGTACACGTTACATGACCGGATGTTTTCGAAATCAATCTGAATACCTCTTAGACAGGTAATATTTTATAAAAGGCTTATAGTGTCAGATACCATCACTCCATGGGAGGTTTGAAATCTAATCACTGTCACTGGTGCAAATCCTAGTGACTAGGAACTGTAAGTCACGACCTCCACCCCTTACCTCCCCCCTCACCACTCATCCATCGACCGCTATTGACAAAATAACAAATTTTGACGATGAAAATTTTTTCCGTTGCTTGAATTCGACTCCCTCCTCACTTGTTCACAGCCTCGCCAAGCGGCTGTCTGTACATTTTTATTCATAATGGTAGTGCTACGTGAATTACTAATAATGGAACCGAGCGGGGTGGCGCAGTGGTTAGACACTGGACTCGCATTCGGGAGGACGACGGTTCAATCCCGCGTCCGGCCATCCTGATTTAGGTTTTCCGTGATTTCCCTAAATCACTCCAGGCAAATGCCGGGATGGTTCCTCTGAAAGGGCACGGCCGACTTCCTCCCCAATCCTCCCCTAATCCGATGAGACCGATGACCACGCTGTCTGGTCTCCTACCCCAAACCAACCACCCAACTAATAATGGTGAGTGGAGAAGTAGATTTTATGTTGTGTGGATTATGGCGTCGTCAAAGTTGTGAGGAGAGTTAACGTTGTGTTGGGGATGGGTGCCAGGACGTGCCGTATTAAAACTCGGTGAGAACGCCCGCATCTCGTGGTCGTGCGGTAGCGTTCTCGCTTCCCACGCCCGGGTTCCCGGGTTCGATTCCCGGCGGGGTCAGGGATTTTCACTGCCTCGTGATGGCTGGGTGTTGTGTGATGTCCTTAGGTTAGTTAGGTTTAAGTAGTTCTAAGTTCTAGGGGACTGATGACCATAGATGTTAAGTCCCATAGTGCTCAGAGCCAACTCGGTGAGAACTTTCCAAATGATTTATTTGTTTCCAATACAGTGCTCCGTTCACCTCGGTCTGCATCACAGGGTGCCGCAATGCTGAGGAAGTGGGCTGTGCAATGCAACGCTGTGTCGTGCCGGCCTTGTACACCAGCTGCAGAGTTCTAATTACGACAGGATGGCTGCGCCAGCAGCCGACTCAGCGACCGACGTCCTTGTTTCCACGCTGCTCCACTGGGAGCCGTAGGCCGGCCCTGCTGCTGCTTCTTCCTTGCTGGCGTAGCTGAAAATGCGGCAGCAACGACCACCTGCGATCCGGTGTCGGAATCTGCGGCCCTCGCTTCGGAAGTCTCCGGCGTGTGTCGGGATCAAAGATGACTGCCCGCAGTAGCAAGCCGAAGAGTGGCCCACCGCTGGCTGGCTGTGGACCGCATGTCGGCCTCAGAGGGTCAAACCAACGACCCGCCGTGGACTGGGACGCTGTCACCCCATCTGTTGCTGCGTGTAGCCCGGCAGTGTGACACGCCGCCGGCCGAAGTGGCCGTGCGGTTAAAGGCGCAGCAGTCTGGAACCGCAAGACCGCTACGGTCGCAGGTTCGAATCCTGCCTCGGGCATGGATGTTTGTGATGTCCTTAGGTTAGTTAGGTTTAACTAGTTCTAAGTTCTAGGGGACTAATGACCTCAGGAGTTGAGTCCCATAGTGCTCAGAGCCATTTGAACCATTTTTGTGACACGCCCCGCCATCCAGGAGAGCTGCCACACTCGAATGAATCTCGTTAGAAAATGGCACCTATTTATACTCGGCTGTGCGCCTCTGTTTTGCCAAGCGCGCTGCTTTGCGTCAAGGATGCATAACACTTAGGTTGGCCAGTGGCCCTCTTCTGCCTGTGACTTGCGCCATGGAAACGGCTGTGTGCGCCCTCTCCTGCAGTTCTACGCCCCTGTGGCCTTTATTTGCCTTCGCAACTGCTGGTGTGCATAACTTACTGCAATCGGCCCGCACCTGGCTGTAACTTGTGCTCCGAATATCGCACAAAACTAACTTTCCCTATCCTAAACGGTGGTGCCGCTACAGTTATATACTGCCTGATAAAAAACGTGATGCATGCAGAAGACATCGTCGGACGTCAATGTAACTTCGTACACGCTCACTCCATCGAAGACTATGTAAGTAATTGGTGTTGCAAGTCTCTATGACATGTAGAACAGCCACAAGAGAGTGTTACTGTTGTTAGTGTTTAGTGTTGTTACCAGGCCTGTCTGGGAATATAAGGAGGACCTGAACAGCGTGAGATGTTGAGTGATAACTGTAAATAATGCAGAGGGGTCGCTCACCGTGTGTGGCATCATTATCAGCACCCGAGTGTGTTCACCACTTGGGCAGTTGGTCGAATCGTACAGTATCAAAATTCCTCAGGCATTCACATGTGACAGTGACCCATTGTTGGAGTAAATGGGAACGTAAGTGCAGACGTACTCGTCCTCAAGATTCCGGTCGACCACGTCTAACCAGCTCAAGGGGAGATCGCCATATTGTGCACCAAGCGCATTGTAGGCCCTCCACATTTGCGCCTGCTGTCCGAGAACAAGTAGTGGACTCTCAGAAACATTCTGTGGTGCCCCGCACCAAGGGTCGCAGACTATCAGCTGCCAGACTACAGAGGTACTGTCCCGTACATAGGTTGCTGTTACCACTACGAAACAAGCAGCTGCATTTGGAGTAGTGCCGTGACTGGAAAGCGTGGACAGGTTATGAAGATCTCCGCATTGTCTTCAGCCATGAATTTCGTTTATGTACTACTCTAAATGACTATTGTCAGCGAGTATGGTGGGCATGTGGGAAGAGAGCTCATCCTTCCAACGTTTTCGAAGGAGGCACCACTGCTACTCCAGGTGTCATGGTGTGGGGAGCCAAAGGATATAATTTCAGGTTACTGCTGGTAGTGAGTGGGGCAAAGCTGACGGCACGATTCGTCTCTGGCATCCCGCGTTCTCATGTATTACGTCTGAGATTGTATCGTGGTGCCATATTTCAACAGAACAATGCTCTACCACACATGGCAGGTGTATTTATGAACTGTCTACGTGTTCTTCAGGTACTCCCATACGTGGAAATATCGCCATATCCGTCCCCTTCGGAACGTGTGGAACCAGCTTGGACATCAACAACGTCCCGGTACCAGTGTTGAGGATATCAAGGACCAGCTTGAATGGTTCTGCACTAGCTTGCTTCAGAAGAGGTTACAACGGTTATGTGGCACCTTTCCCATCCGAATCAGTAAACGCATGTAGGCCAGATGGGGCACAACATCATACTGATAAGTGGGCTCGTACTGCCAAGTTCTTCCTAAATTCGATTCGATTTTGTTATCACTGAGATAACATCACATACCCTCTCAACCCAAGAGCTTTCATTTCATTTCCTCCAACCTTCCTGCGTGCTTCCCTGTTTTGTATGACAGCACAGTTCTTAAATCAATAAATTCCACATTTTTGGAATTTATGCTAAATTTATGTGCTAAGCACTAACGTAAAAATATTATCATCATTATTATATTAATACAACTTACATATTTTGTTATCGTATTTCAAATCCTTGGGCGCTGCTGCTACGGTCGCAGATTGGAATCCTGCCTCGTGCATGGATGTGTGTCATGTCCTTAGGTTAGTTTAAGTAGTTCTAAGTCTAGAGGACTGATTACCACAGATGTTAAGTCCCGTAGTGCTTAGAGCCATTTGAACCATAAAATCCTAGGCACCTGTAGACCTTAAAAGTGGAGCTGACAGAAAATTACATTTGGGTTGGGAGTGCTGGGAATCTCACAAACTTCGATGCCTCTCCGCCTTCCCCATGGCCCTCCCCGCAGAATGGGAATGGGGAGACGATAATAAATCGTGACCCCCTCCAGGTCTGAAACCTCGATCACCGCTTGACATGCGTTTTCCAAAGGAACCATCGTGTCCTTGCCTTTAACTACTTTTGGAACTTTACGAAAAATCTAAATGTCTGGACGGTAATTTAAGACCTTATCTCCCTAATTTGAGTCTAATGCCTCGATCAAAGTGCCTCTTTGCTTGGTAACCGCTCTGATGTGATACCTGTAAATGTGTAACAGAATGAAGTCTTTCAGCTTAACATGGTCTCTCCCACACATAAGCGTGTCAATGCTTTCTCGTCGGCGCTGCCTGTTGTTTATAAACACTATGCTTGTATAAGTACTTGTTTTGAGAAACATGAACATTGTCATCTTTTTAAGTCCGGAATATACTGATTATATCTGAACAGAATGAGTGATGCGAAAATTTAAGTATTATACCAGGATACTATTAACCGTTATTTGAAAAAGGGACAAAGGCGTTTTCGGTACCAGCATTACACATCCCCCGTGGCGAAGATACGAAACAACCCAAGCAGTGTCAATATAAACACACACACACACACACACACACAAACACACACACACACACACACACACACACACACACACACACACACACACACGCACACACACGACACACAGTGCCAAAACGTGTGCGCTCTTTGTACACGGCTGAATTCACTGCACACAAAATAACGTGAGATTTGTCAGCTGTATTTGTAACCGCTTAGTTGCTTGTGGTTCTTGCCGTACGACTGTGAATGTCACGGCCACAAGTGAGATACAGTCTAACATATTAAACCTTGTGTAGCTCCGTTGTCTGAAACTCCGCTTCCATTAACAGCCAACAGAGAAAACGGTAGCTGTTCAGAGAACGGCGTTGGGGCAGGCACGAAAACAGGATGAAGTTACGTCGGGCGGGTGGCTTCCTCCATTATTTGTGACACACACTCTTGAGTTTCCGCACGTTTATCGCGCAACAGCGAAGTTCGTATGAGTCTCCCTTAAGCCGCGCCTCTACGCTTTGCCGGCTCTGCGGATACCCAACACGCTGCTGACAGCCCAAAATCTGCAGCAGCTCTCTTAGTCGACACATTCTTTTCGTTGCCGTCATCCTGGTTTTAGTTTCATTAAGATATTTAAACAGTAATTCGTCCCGCTTCTTTGATTTCCCAATGACTTACTACCCTGCCCGTGAACAATGTCCCAAGAAAGGCCCAACCGCTTCTAAATAATTTTAAGAAAACGGATTTTTTGGTGGTCTATGATATGGGGGATTTTAATATTTCTGGAGAGTATTCTCTGCAGGTGCTGAAAACTATTCCATAAGAATCAGGGGGCATATAACGTACTTCATATTTTTTTCCGTCACTTCTTGGTAGAACAACTTCATATCTATGACTGAGAAACAAACTACGTCTTTGTTCCACTAATTTGTTTATTTCAAACTATTTTTGGGCGTACTGGACCATCGTCAGAAGTTGCCGTGTAAGCCGTTTAATCTCATATTATGTTCATGTTCAGGTACATAAATTGTTACAATTACTGCAGGCGACTTTACGAACGCCACTATTACTTAACAAATCTGTTTTGTCCTTGATATTTAATAAGACATAAGCTGTGATTCCTCGTATATAAAATTAAGTTTTATAATTGCAATGTTTGAGAACTTTGGCTAATTTGTGAGATAATAGATAAAGTCCGAAGTTCCATCAACATTTCGTGGATGATGCTGTTGTACATAAAGAAATCACAACGCAAGAAAATTGCAGCAAAAGGCAGGAAGGCCTGCAGATGTTCAAGGCTCGGTGCAGGGAGTAACAGTTGACAACCAACATAAAAGTAAGACCGGGATTCATTGGAAGAATCCTCAATAAATGTAGTCCATTAATAAAGGAAGTAGCTTATAAGACACCCGTTCGACAAATATTTGAATATTGCTCGCCAGTCTGGGATCCGTACCAAATAGTATTGATAGACGACATAGAGAGGTCGAAAGAATAGCAGCGCGATTCGTTACAGGTTCATTTAGGACGAACGAAAACGTCACAGAAAGGCGCAATCGACTCCAGTGGCAGATGCTGTAAGAAGCGTTCTGCATCATGGCGTGGCTTAAAGTTCTGAGAACGTGCGTTCCGAGGAGAGTCATCCAATACATTTTTTCCTCCTACTTTTATCTTGCGAAAAGATTATGGAGATAAAATCAGAGGGATTCGAGTCCACGTAGAGGCTTGGCAGCAACCTTTCTTCCCGGAAACCATTCGTGACTGGAAGAGGAAAAGAGGAAGTGACAGAGGTACAAAAACTACCCTCCGACACACACCGTAAGGTGTCTTGCCGTGTATATATCGTGATGTAGATGTTGTTGTTGTCTTCAGTCCTGAGAGTAGCTTATAAGACACCCGTTCGACAAATATTTGAATATTGCTCGCCAGTCTGGGATCCGTACCAGATAGTATTGATAGACGACATAGAGAGGTCGAAAGAATAGCAGCGCGATTCGTTACAGGTTCATTTAGGACGAACGAAAACGTCACAGAAAGGCGCAATCGACTCCAGTGGCAGATGCTGTAAGAAGCGTTCTGCATCATGACGTGGCTTAAAGTTCTGAGAACGTGCGTTCCGAGGAGAGTCATCCAATACATTTTTTCCTCCTACTTTTATCTTGCGAAAAGATTATGGAGATAAAATCAGAGGGATTCGAGTCCACGTAGAGGCTTGGCAGCAACCTTTCTTCCCGGAAACCATTCGTGACTGGAAGAGGAAAAGAGGAAGTGACAGAGGTACAAAAACTACCCTCCGACACACACCGTAAGGTGTCTTGCCGTGTATATATCGTGATGTAGATGTTGTTGTTGTCTTCAGTCCTGAGACTGGTTTGATGCAGCTCGCCATGCTACTCTATCATGTGCAAGCTGCTTCATCTCCCAGTGCGTACCGCAACCTACATCCTTCTGAATCTGCTTAGTGTATTCATCTCTTGGTCTCCCTCTAAGATTTTTACCCCCCAAGCTGCCTTTCAATACTAAATTGGTGATCCCTTGATGCATTAGAATATGTCCTACCAACCGATCCCTTCTTCTGGTCAGGTTGTGCCACAAACTCCTTCCCAATTCTGTTCAGTACCTCCTCATTAGTTACATGATCTACCCATCTAATATTAAGCATTCTTCTGTAGCAACACATTTCGAAAGCTTCTATTCTCTTCTTATCTAAACTTTTTATCACCCATGTTTCATTTCCATACGTAGCTACACTCCATACAAATACTTTCAGAAACGACTTCCTGACACTTAAATCTATACTCGATGTTAACAGATTTCTCTTCTTCAGAAACGCTTTACTTGCCATAGCCAGTCTACATTTTATACCCTCTCTAATTCGACCATCATTAGTTATTTTGTTCCCCAAATAGCAAAACTCATATACTACTTTAACCTCAACAATGTTTTCTTACTTAAAAACCCACTTCAAAACTGAGTTCCTTTCATCGAATGTAAGCCTTGCGCCAGCAATGTTTACTCGAGTAACTAGGTGCAACTAAGAACAAAACACTGACTATCTGGCGACTGTCATCTGACAAAACAAACGCAATACAACGCTTGTGTGGCGATTGCCGGAACTACAAACTATTACACTACCAAAGATAAGACAACTCCGTCAATTAGTTTGCCAGTTATGGAATTTTTAACGGTGTAAGCATTTTTTGGACCCCTGTGTATATCATGTTTATATGAGGAGGAGCAGAAAAAAATTTAGGAAGTGCTAGTATACACTGATGTGCTGAAGTCCTTGGATACCGATATCCACATATTCAGAGGGTGCTAGTATCGCGTAAACAAGGTGTGAAAGGGCAGTGCGCTGACGGGTTTGTCATTTGTACGCTGATGATCCACGCGAAAAGATTTACGACGCAAGTATGGTCACATGACGTGAATTGACAGGCTTTGAACGTGAAATGGTAGTTGTAGTTAGACTCATGGGGCATTCGGAAACCCGTTACGGAATTCAATATTGCGAGATCCACAGTGCCAAGAGCAGGCCGAGAATACAAAATTTCGCGCATTACCTCGCCGTCGGCCTTCATTTGGTCACCGAGAGCAGCGGCGTATGCGTAGAGTTATCAGCTCTAACAGACAAAAATACTCTGCGTGAAATAACCGCAGAAATAAATATGGGACGTACGACGAACTTATCCATTAGGACAGTGCGGCGAAATGTTGCACTGATGGGCTATGGAAGCAGACGACCGACTCGAGTGCGTTTGCTCACAGCTGGACATCGTGTGCAGAGCCTCTCCTGGGCTCGTGACCATGCCGGTGGACCATAGACAACTGGAGAACCGTGGCCTGGTAACATGAGTCCAGATTTCATTTGATAAGAGCTGATGTTAGGGTTCGAGTGTGGCGTAGACCTCACGCAGCCATGTACCCAAGTTGTCGATAAGCCACTGTGCAAACTCATTTACAACTTTAAGTGCCTCATTTCCTAATCTGATTCCCTCAGCATCACCCGAGTTAACTCGACTACATTCCATTATCCTCGTTTTGTTTTGTTGATGTTCATCTTATACCCTCCTTTCAAGACATTATCCATTCCGTTCAGCTGCTCTTCCAGGTCCTTTGCTGTCTCTGACAGAATTACAATATCATCGGCGAACCTCAAAGTTTTTATTTCTTCTCCATGGATTTTAATACCTATTCCGAATTTTGCTTTTGTTTCCTTTACTGCTTGCTCAATATACAGATTGAATAACATCGGGGAGAGGCGTGATGTAGATAAGTTTTCTAAATACGGGATAATATACCATCTGACATTAGTTATGTCTGTTACTGGTAAAACAGGAACCGATATAGCAACTAGATTCGGTATTAACGGAGATTCCACTTTCGCTGAACAAGTGTTACATGTAGCTAACGAAGGGGAAACTTACTATATTAGAAGCAGTTGAGATAAATAACCATTTAGCAAAAAAAAGTCTAAGTAGTAAGTTACAGGTGAGCACTTCCCCACTGATCAGATTAACTAGGCATACACTCCCAGACCTCAGTATTAATATATTGTAAAGAAGAAAAACTCCAGCATTGGTCGTATAAATCTGAAACAGTGGCTGCAGTGTTAAAAAAAAATTCTATTACTTCTTAAAGTCACGTTTCATCCTTATTTAGGCACCTTCGGATTGGCCTACTGAAGAAATCCAAAATGTCATAATAGTAGCGTGACGCTCTTTAGTGAGATGGATTACCAAGAAAATATAAAAAACATACTGACATTTGGTAGCGACGGATACACGGGATACCGCTCATAAAATATCGCAGAAGGTAAATGCCCCATCTCGAAGATTTAAAAATACTGCACGATGTCCTATAACATAAGATGATGGCGGAAAGGTATTTTTAAAAATATATAACCTGCTTTGTCCCTAAATTGACAATAAGAATGAAGCAGCCGATTACCTCATAACGGCATGCAGCACAGTCCAATGGAAACCAAATGGGATCAGGCCTGCAGTAAATTTTTACATCATAAACATGCCTGATGTGTAGTGCATATTGTGCCTGGACTTATTGCACTGGAAATGAAAACATAGAAGGCCCCTAACACTAGCACGCAGCTCTCGACAGATGCCGCCTGTAGGCTGTGAGCTACAGTAGTGTTCAATTGCTAAACTAAATCTTCTCATAACAACAAAACATGACAGTTATTATAGATGATTAGTGTTGCAAATATTGCTGATAAAATGCTTGCATTAAGTCAAAATAATCAGGGATAAATTAACACAGTGCAATATATTTTTATATTCATTAGATAACGGGAAAGCATAAAAGCACACAGGGAAACTCCAAATATCCAGTCAATCTTCATAAGTCGTACCACTCCCTCTTTCCAGTTCATTGATTTTTCCCTTACCATCTGCGCCCGTCCTGTCCGCCTTTCCCCCACCCTCACCTATCTTGGATCTTACCTGGGCCCCTCATCTCCACTCAATCCAATCCAAAGTCCGCAACCGCCTGTCTCCTTAAACTCCTCTCTGGCTGGACATGGGGCTTGAACCCCTTTACAGTCCTTTACACCTACAAGTACTTGATCTGTGCCATCCTATGCTATGCCAGTCCCACCTGGAAGTCCGCCCCCCCCCCTTACCCCCAATTCTATAAGTCCCTCCAGAGCCTCAAGTGCCATGCACTCTGCCTTGCCTTCCATACACGCCTTCTGTCCCCCACACAGATCCTCTATGACCTGATTCCTTTCCCCCATCTGCTTCTTTTCCTCAAACATATCGGACTCCTCTACACCTCCTGCAGACTTGATCCCCCCCCCCCATCCCCTGGTTGCACCTCTCCTCTCCAACCCTCACCTGCTGCCACACCTTCACTGCTGTGACCCACCAACCTTTCTTCTCTACACCCTTCATCTCCTTTCCCAAGATGGCTTCCATCAACTCCCCCTCCCAGATTATGCCCTCTCTCCCTCCATTTATCCCTCCTGTCAACTCTGATCCTCACCTCTCCCTCTCTATCTCTGTCCTTTTCCTGGGTCCCCTCTTCCCCCCATCCATCCTGTTTTTTCCCCTGTTCCCTGCCTACCTCTCTTTAACTCCCTTCTCTCCACTGAGTCCTTCTGCATTCCTCTCCTCTGCCTTTCCCCAGTCTCTCTCGTGTCCGCCTTTCTTCCCCCCCTCCCATGAGCCCTCCCCCTCCACTGGCTCATCCCCTCTCTTGCTTTTTTCTCTCCTCCCCACTTTTTTCCCCTCATCTGTCCTGGTCCCCCTTCCCCATCTGCTCTAGGTTGTGGTGTGTCATCTCTGTGCCAACTTTTGAGTGCAGTATTTTAAGTGAGTGTTAAGTGTTGTGCATCTTTTCCAAAGTTAGGGAACAGAAACCATACTGTCGCTAGGTGTGATTTTTTTATGTCTTGCAAACAGAAGCCAGACTGTTGTGTGTTTTTAACTGTCTGTCTACAATTGTACATGTCTGCTTATTGTGTTTTTTAATTATCATCACCAACTCTTGTTTCGTTTTTTAACTTCCACAAATTTCCGCCATTTTTAAAATTTAAGTCACCGTTCTTATTGCCTGCTTTTATTATTATTATTATTATTATTATTATTATTATCCTCTTATTGTGTTTTTAAAATTCTGTAGGCTGAAGAGCCGCGTATTAAGCTGTTGCCAGCCCGCTCCCTTCAGGGGGAATTGAAAACCAATAAAGAAAAAAAACCTCCAAATATCAGTTTTGAGTCCCTTCCCTTTCCAGTGTACATCTTCTGCATCTCTGCATTCCCTCCTGACTTGCCTTACCTCCCCATCTCCCACCCCACCTGTCTCCTGATCGATGATGCGCTCCCTGACCCACCTCGCTTTTCCTCCCACCCTCTCCAGCCCCTCTCCCCCTCTGCCCACTCCTGCCTCCTCTTTCCCTCCTCTCAGGCCTCCCCTCCCTCGGCAGGTCCCTCCCAGCAGGTTTTACTCTTCATCGTACAGGGAATCTCTTCGGCTGTGATAGCCCAATATCTCTGCCCACACAGAGAAAATAAGGGCAATGCTGACGTGAAAGGAAATTATTGAGACTGTTCTGATGTTCATAATATGGTTTCTTGTCGCTTTAGCTAATGTAAATTGTCGTTACTAACGCAGTAAGTAAATAACCAGATCAGATACAATGATCACTTGTATTTCGTACATAAACCAAAATAAATATGTATATTACAATTCATTACTCTATTTTTAGATTCTTTGATTAATTCTCCCCGTATATCAAATCCTTTGGTAATGGTTTTCAAAATTTGGGCAGGAAAAAGATGTCATATTTGGTACATAACATGAGAGATGAGCGCCCGATTTTACGTTTCGAAAGTAATGTCATGAGCAAGATTTTGTGTATGTTGACGGTACCTTTGATTCTAAAGTTTGGCTTCCTACACACTTTTAGCGTCTGTTGTGAATGCTAGATAGTTTCTTCCTGATGATGGCCCAGTAAGCCGAACCTGTCCGAAATAAACTAATTTGGTGGAACAAAAATGCAATTTGCTTGTTTTTGAGCCTTTGAACAAGTCGTTTTTATAGCCCGTCTCCGTGTTTGCTGTGGTCACTGAAATTACCGAACATGAGTACTAAAATGAAAGAAGGACAGTAAAAATGTATAGTTTCGTCCTCGAGGTCCGCAGACGGACTATTCACTCAAATGGAGTAAGGTGGTCCTAGGTGGTGGCCGTGACCTGTATAAAATCATTTCGACGTTCTCGTAAAAAGATGAACGGAAACTAGAGAAAACTCAAACCAGGATTTTCTGTCAGCGATCTGAACCCCCTCCTCCAGAATTCGAGTCAGGTGTGCCAAAGACTGCTCCGTCCAGTGCGACTTAAGAACGACTTAAAGGAAATCGGTATGACGTAGCTGCTTTTGGCGTTGTAATAATTAAACATATGCACTAGAAAATTTATGCCAGACCGGGACTCGATCCCAGATGCCCCGTGTCTGTAGAACGGTTGCCTTAACCACCTATTTTTATCTTGAGGGTTGCCTTATCACTTTTTTTTCTTAGGTCACATGCGACGCTTCCAGGCGCAAAATATTGATGTGCAACTAGCATTAAAAACTTCCTCCTGGCGAAACAAACAAAATGGCATCCGCGCCCAGCCAACTTGTGGGTATATGCACTCAGAATCCCAAGGCAGTCAGGCATCTTCCCGGCACTCTTTGCGAAGAGTATTCCATTTTGCAGGTACACTGGGTCGAATCCTGAGTCACCCCAGCTGCAGGGTGGCGGGGGATGAAGAATGAAGAAGGCACTACCCAAAAAGTTAGCATAGTACTGATGGCATCTCGGATAGCGCATGAGAAAGGTAAAGCAATGTTGCAGGAATGTCCCAAGATCGAGAACACTGTTATCTCCTCCATGAAACAAATAAGAGTTCGAGAGGCTTTTCATCCAGTTCACCACGTTGGTTTACGTACATGGGAAATGAAGTCTCATCTGGGAACAGAAGTTTCTTCCGCGTAATGGCATGGGAAGGCGTACGTAGAAGAAAGGCAAGCATTCTCTGAATCAGCTGCCACATCTCTGCAAAAGAGCTACACATCAGTCGATGTTCGTCCGTGTCAAGCGTGTGACGATGGGGCAAAGTGGCGAATCTGCCATGTCATTGGCATGTTGACGAAGTTGTGTGATGTACACTACTGGCCATTAAAATTGCTACACCACAGAGATAACGTGCTACAGATGCGAAATTTAACCGACAGGAAGAAGATGCTGTGATATGCAAATGATTAGCTTTTCAGAGCATTCACCCCAGGTTGGCGCCGATAGTGACACCTACAACGTTCTGACATGAGGAAAGTTTCCAAACGATTTCTCATACACAAACAGAAGTTGGCCGGCGTTGCCTGGTGAAACGTTGTTGTGATGCCCCGTGTAAGAAGGAGAAATGCGTATCATCACGTTTCCGACTTTGATAAAGGTATGATTGTAGCCTATCGCGATTGCGGTTTATCGTATCGCGACATTGCTGCTCGCGTTCGTAGAGATCCAATGACTGTTAGCAAAATATGGAATCGATGGGTTCAGGAGGGTAATACGGAACACCGTGCTGGATCCAAACTGCCTCGTATCACTAGCAGTCGAGATGACAGGCATTTTATCCGCATGGCCGTAACGGACCGTGCAGCCATGTCTCGATCCCTGAGTCAACAGATGGGGACATCTGTAAGACAACAACCATCTGTACGAACAGTTCGACGACGTTTGATGCAGCATGGACTATCAGCTTGGAGACCATAGCTGCGGTTACCCTTACACTGCATCACAGACAGGAGCGCCTGCGATGGTGTACTCAACGACGAACCTGGGTGCACGAATGGCAAAACGTCATTATTTCGGATGAATCCAGGTTCTGTTTACAGCATCATGATGGTCGCATCAGTGTTTGGCGACATCGCGGTTAACGCACTTTGGAAGCGTGTATTCGTCAACTCAACGCCATACTGGCGTATCACCCGGCGTGATGGTATGGGGTGCCATTGGTTACACGTCTCGGTCACCTCTTGTCCGCATTGACGGCACTTCGAACAGTTTACGTTACGTTTCAGATGTGTTACCACCCGTGGCTGTATCCTTCATTCGATCCCTGTGAAACCTTACATTTCACAAGGATAATGCACTACCGCATGTTTCAGGTCCTGTACGGGCCTTTCTGGATACTGAAAATGTTCGACTGCTGCCCTGGCCAGCACATTCTCCAAATCTCTCAGCAATTGAAAACGTCTGGTCAATGGCGGCCGAGCAACTGGCTCGTCACAATTCGCCAGTCACTACTTTTGATGAACTGTGGTATCGTGTTGAAGCTGCATGGGCTGCTGTACCTGTACACGCCATCCAAGCTCTGTTTGACTCAATGCCCAGCCGTATCAAGGCCGTTATTGCGGCCAGTGGTGGTTGTTCTGGGTACTGATTCCTCATGATCTATGCACCCAAACTGCGTGAAAATGTAATCATATGTAAGTTCTAGTATAATATATTTGTCCAATGGATACCCGTTTATCATCTGCATTTCTTCTTGGTGTAGCAGTTTTAATGGCCAATAGTGTACTTCCCATTACTACTAGATCGCACGAACGTTCGTACCGAGGAGGACATGGTCCACAGAACGCCAACCACGGGCCACGCGATCGTAGGATATAGGCTTTCCGCAACATTCCGAATACGATGTCTCATCATTAGGCGATAAATGTCATGTGCCATAGGGTTCCTGGTACTGGGCAAGTCGGCATGTACATAATTGTATTCGATGTAAAATATCCTGACATCTGAGAGAGGAAGAAACATGTCTACTGCAACGGGTGTCACTCGGGAGGGAGGGGCCAATTCGTCAATCAGGTTTCCCGATAATCCAGTTGCGCGGCAGGTCCACGATTTAACCATCGTACTTACAGAAAGAGAAGCTACTCTCGCATGGGCGTTGACAAGACCGAGGCCGTCGTCTCGAGGAGGGGGGGGGGGGGGGTTGGGTTGTTTGGGGAAGGAGACCAGACAGCGAGGTCATCGGTCTCATCGGATTAGGGAAGGATGGGGAAGGAAGTCGGCCGTGCCCTTTCAAAGGAACCATCCCGGCATTTGCCTGGAGCGATTTAGGGAAATCACGGAAAACCTAAATCAAGATGGCCGGACGCGGGATTGAACCGTCGTCCTCCCGAATGCGAGTCCAGTGTCTAACCACTGCGCCACCTCGCTCGGTCTCGAGGAGGAAGTGTTAGCGTGTCATAGTTGACTTCGATGATAAAGCCCACGCTTACAAATTAGCCTAATGCCGCCTGTTGTCTGTATGCCACTGCCATAGTCATCGGCAAAAACTGTGCTAAATGGGTATTCGCCAAAGCCTGATAAGGCACAAAATCTACCCGTTGTTCACTTCCAATGCCCTCAGGAGGTTGGCCCGAATGTTCTCGCGGATGGCTTGAAGCAGATGTTTAAAAATGAGACCGTGCGCTGTATATCGTGCATGAAGGTGATCTCCAAACATTTGAGCTTGTCTACTAATGGCAATGAAGCCGTATTCACTGCTGGAAGCCCTCTATCAACAAACAGCACCAGGTTTTGTCAGGCTTCCCGTACCAGCCCTGTAATGTCTGATACATTCCAGAGCCTCTAGCACTTCATTCCCTGCAGAACCAAGAACACCAAGTCACCCGGGTATGCACGGCAGATAAAAGCATGCCCTCTCATTGTGATCCCTGTCGACCAGCTCCTCAGTCCTTGTAACAGTGTCTCAAGGGCGATGGCATAAAGGATAAAGGAGCATCGACATTGGACACCCCTGGTGAAACGACCGCATGATAGTTGCGTGGGGGCTTAATTAAAAAGAATGCAAATACTTTTTATTTTTCGTCGTTGTCTGTCCGATTACGCAGTCTCGTAACCAGTTGGCCCTGACTGGTATTAGTACGCAATCTGACTGCATAGAATAACAACAAAAAATGAAAGAAAACTTCCGTTAACACGATTAATTAATTAAGTCCCCAGCAACTATACAACCTATGAAACAACAAAACACAAGTGTAGCTGTTCTGTGTGTGGAAGTGTGATTCAACGTACACATCTGGCACGGTTCTTCCTCAATACGACAAGATATTTTAAATACCATTTATACTGAAGTAATTAAAAAAAATAAACAGAAATACTATAATTGCATATAGAAACCAGAAATACAGTCTAATACAAGAACACGAGCCAGATGCTTTGTTGACTGAACCTGTGACCAAGAGGCATTATTGTTTAAGACATTGAAATAATGAAAGAAAGAAAAAGGAATTTTTTACCTTCATATATATTGACGAAAAGCACACTCTGATCATTACAGCATCCCCAATCCAACAATATCTGGTGTCTAGCCCATCAAAACAATATGACAACATCTAAACAAGCACTCTCCATGGGAACTTCTCAACAACGACTCACCACTGCTACATCTCAACAAGCACTCTCCACCACGACTTCTCGACAAGAACTGCCTCCTGCTACTTCTCAATAAGCACTGCCTCCTGCTGCTACATCTCAACAAACACTGCCTACTACGACTTCTCTACAAGAACTGCCAGTGGAGGCAGCTGAATAATACTCTTTGGCGCAATCTCTGGCGCTGTGGCTCAGTGTAGCCACCTTTCATAGTAACAGGGCCATTGACCAGCAATCACGACGTGGCATCGCAGAGGAGTCGCAAGATGATATGTATAAATGTGTGGGGGAAAGCCATCCGTCGCAGCACTCTATCTAGAAGGTCACATCTCACTTTATTAAAGGCGTGTTCGAAGCCCTAAGGCACCGTGACTGTTGCAGGTCGCTGCTAGGGCTATAATGTCAAGGTAATGTCTGAGCGCCGTCTGAATATTAATGTCACCACCAAAGCACATTTGATCCATTGAGATGACTTGAAGGATGAAGGCGAGCAACAAGAATACGTGTAGAAATCTTGCAGTCACAATTTAACGTGGTCCACGTCCGATAATGCCCACCTCCCCAACCCCAGACGACCTGAGGACCAGGATAAGCAAACCTTCTACGAATTCTGGTGGGAGGGGAAGATCAGGGTACATCAGTCGTTCATACATCGCAGTACAGAGTGAATCCATGATGTCGTGAAATGTGCCGCTAAACTCCAGTGGGAAGCCATCAGGACCTTGTGCTCTGTTTGTTGCACACATATGAAGAAAGATGTTCAAATGTGTGTGAATTCCTAAGGGTCCAAACTGCTTAGGTCATCGGTCCCTAGACTTACACACTACTTAAACTAACTTATGCTAAGAACAACACACACACACCCATGCCCGAGGGAGGACTCGAACTTCCGGTGGGAGGGGCCGCGCAGTCCGCGACATGACGCCTCAAACCGCGAGGCCACTCCGCGTGGCCCATATGAAGAGCATCAGTGACGTCATTACCCGTAATCACCGCTATGAGAATCTCCACAACAGCTTCCTCAAAGGTACTTGCCAACGAGTGCAGGTCACAGTGTTCTGGTCCTCTGCTGCATAGAACCGTTTGTGTTGATCGACAAAGGCTCCTGCGATAAAATTCTGGGACGTCGATCGCCCAGCTGGCATGTCGAGGCCGCTTACCAGCTTTCTCCGACATCGCTATTATTCTCGGATAATATGATGCATGGACGGGGATCTCCTAGTAATCAATAGTGACACCTCGCACGTAGTATTGTGCCCTCAAGGCGGCGGCGCCTAAGCGAAATTATCTTTGCCTTAATCCGTTCAGTTTCAACCTTTCGTTGAACAGAGAGGGTATGGCCTGAGAGTTCGCAGAGAATTGTGAAATGATATTCCACGGTACGTCACCACAGCATTTTGTCGCGACTACAGGTCATCATCGAACGACGTAACGTAGGCTTGGTGCAGTCGAGACACCACCAGGATGTTGAAGATACGCTGGAAGGCGTCGTACACAGTTGTTCCACATTGTCTCTAAGATCTGCCTGCATTCCGGATCCTTGAGATGGGGGACGTTAGGCCTGCATGGACCTGGACCGCACCACACCTACTGTCTCTGGAGTGAAACTGCGAATGTAGGTAATATGGTTAAAAAGGCGTCAAGCGTTGCAGTTAAGATTCCTCTATAAACGGAAGACACAGTGAAGACGACTTGCTGAATGGCTGGTGACGTACGTATATCACCATGTACGCGGTCCCGAGTATCGATGAGGTTCAGTTCATGCACGAGAAGATTGAGTTCCTGGCATGTGGTGAAATGGGGTTGTTGGTCCTTCTGGGGTAACACACAATTGAAGTCGCCACCAAGAATAATATGTCCTAGCGACTCACAAACAAAGAGCGACCTCTTCTTAATACAATGGCGACCATTAGCATCACCTGGCCATGCCCGATGGACCACAAGCATTGATGGTTTGGACACAATGGAAGGTCACAGCAAGACCCCTAGCCGGTGGCAGATAACCCACTTCATCTAACTCAATGTCTTTCTTTAAGAGGTTATCGTCTATCACCGTCAGCACACGATGTAAGAATCATAGCCATTGATAGTAGGAAACGCTAGACGAACTTGCTGCAGAAGGGCAGCATGGCAACAGGGGCGTTTATTGAGGCAGGAAGAGCAGCAGCAAACAGGAAAGAATGAGATTTTCACTGTGCGGCGGAGTGTGCGCTGATATGAAACTTCCTGGCAGATTAAAACTGTGTGTCCGACCGAGACTCGAACTAGGGACCTTTGCCTTTCGCGGCGAAGTGCTCTACCAAATGAGCTACCGAAGACGAGGTACTGGCAGAAGTAAAGCTGTGAGTACCGGGCGTGAGTCGTGCTTCGGTAGCTCAGTTGGTAGAGCACTTGCCCGGGAAGGCAAAGGTCCCGAGTTCTAGTCTCGGTCGGACACACAGTTTTAATCTGCCAGGAAGTTTCAGCAAACAGGAAAGTCGTCCCAAAAACCGGCACACACCCATCCGGTACCCCCGTCGATTAGCAGTCGTGGATTGGAGCAGCAAGATCCACTGCTGTCACAATGACGGATGTTTCGTCTTCTACGTCATCAGACGAGGCAAAGGTTCATGGATGGTGTGCGTCCAGTGGAGCTACGACGGCGAAGGAAGAGTGGTGTCGGCTCAGCTGCTGTTCAATGTCCATAGGAACAGCGCCTGGTGCAAGTGAAGAAGGTTCTACCTCCGACGGGGGGTAGGCGCAAAAGCATCGATAGGCACAAGGATAGAGTGAAAGACCATCCCCTGCACCAGAGATTGCTCATCACTGCACGAGAGAGGAGGATGGGGCAAGGTCGTAGGCGTTCCATTCGTCGTTCCGTCTGAGGCACTATCGGAGCCGGTGATGTTTCCGTAGTAAGAGCCAGTGGTGATCGCGGTCGGAAGACGTTATGGAAAATCTCGAAAAACGTCAGCGGGAGTGTCATTGGGGTGGTCCTGAGCTGCTGGTCTCCAGGTGATTACTGCAAGTCAGCGTTGCATACAGCTGGAACGGAGATGCCCTCCTTAGGCACATCCGGAGCACGTCTTCAGCTGGCCATCATAAATTATAATGGCACGGCATCTACAAGTATCTAAGTAGGATGGCATATGTTTGGTTAGCTCTGTGTGAATCTGTCTTACTCTACTGAGAACCGGGTATGTGCTGAACTAAACCCACTTTTCAACCTGATGGCTAATCACCTTTACATACGGGCAGAGTGCAGATACAACCTGTGAAGGCAGCTCGAAAGGGAGTTCAGATACACTGATCGTCCGTAGTTCCGCATGTTGCTCAGTTACGTCACCGGTGTGTTCACAGGAGTGAAGGAATTTAAGACCACTTCTAGTTCCACGTAGAATTCTCTCACATAATTCTTCATTAAACAGTTTCACGTACACCACATTGCGCACTAAATGAAGATCGACGCCAACAAGATCGTTGCAATAAATCTTCACTTCACCTCTGATAAACCAATTTCAAATTCTTTTGGTCAAGCATATTCAGGTAAAAAGCTGATCTTCAGTGACGATTTTCTAAGGGCGTACGTCATTCTCTCTCTCTCCCTCTCTCACTCTGTCTCTCTCTCTCTCTAAGAAAGTATAGCGCGCTAAGACGACAGAATCACATAAAAAATTCCGCAAGTGAGCTGCGTGGTGAGGACGTAAACAAGACGTCCGCGTCACTATCCTGCCGGAGGGCGGCTCACCGCGTCGGTCATTTAGACACGCTCTTCACGTCCTACTCAGATTCCCAAGTGCTGGTCACCACCGCTATTGTGACCCCATTCGTTTTCCCCAACGCTCGCAGCCTAATTGTATTCCCGTAAGGGTACGAACGATGGTACGCATCCGCATTGAACTACCTGTATAACTGTCAATGCGTATCTACCATAGTTATATGTGTGGTGTATATTCTTTCAGATATGTACGAAAGAACAGACGCCATGAACGTAATTGTATAACTATTTTAGTGGTTTCTACAAAACGCTCTGCGCCCATTGTTGGACAGACAACCTATCTATCAAAAATGTGGACGTTCCTGGTTTGATTTCCGCTGTTGGTATAGGGTATCCAGTTCCTACAAGGACTAGGACGGGGTTCCTGAAAATTAATAGCACGTTCTCGTTGGAAAAGCCGACGTTAGGGGCAGACGTAGGGAAAAACTCAGAAAAAATTTGAATTTTTTTATTGCGAAATTTATTAGACTTTAAGAACAACATCGCAGAGTTTCATATTCGAATTACGGCTAGAAATACGTTTCAAAGAAGTTTGTTTGGGTGTCTGCGCCTGCAACAATTCCTGTTTCTATGCTGTGATCCACACCTTCTCTGCGCTAGAAATGTTTTGTGCGTTAATTTTTCGTTGAAACAATCGAAATGAAATGCAGATGAGTGTAGAAGGCTGTGAGGAAGATTATCTTTGCTTGTTCCTTTGTTTTCAACGTTGTTTCTTTTAATAGTGCGTGCTACAAACTTATTTCAGTTTTTAGTTTCGCAAGTATCAACTTGTTTTGCTCGAAATGGGCCATAACAGAGGACGCTTATTCAAAAAACTGACGAAATTCCGAATTTCACATACAAAAGGTACAGTAATTTTTTTTAAAAAAAAAGACGAGTGTTCCAGAGGTTTTAGGTTAACTGACTTAGAAAAACTTGCCCATGCGATTAAAGTGTCATATACATGTGGTAATTCTGAGTCAAAGGGCTTTAGACTGTATGATTGCAGTGACAGAATTAGCATTGTAATTTGTGTGAAGTTTGTGAATATGATGTTCAGTTCAAGACGTCTGCTTTCAGTGGGAAGATGTATGAAGCAAATACAGCATTGCGATCCTCCATGAGATGCTTAGGTGTAGGCAGAGAAGGCGCAAATTCAGTTCGTGGCTTGATGAACATGCCTACACTAGTGACTAGATTCAATGATTACAACAGAACACTCGCTCACTGCATGGACGACGTGAAAGCAGTTGAAGAAGAAGGAAGGAGAACACTGTGTAGTGAAGACAGATCTGTGTGTCCCTTGTGATGGAACCTGGATGAAGAGGGACCATATATCACTTCATGGTGTATTTTCTGTCATTAGGGTGGATACAATGATGGCAGTGAAGAAGAAAGGTGCCAGCAGGAACACAAAAAAGTGTGCAGGAAAAATTACCAGGGGTCAAGTAGTGGAATGGAAGAAGCTACGATGAAATTAATATTGACGGCCGTTGTGGCCGAGCGGTTCTAGGCGCTTCAATCCGGAACCGCGCTGCTGCAACGATCGCAGGTTCTAATCCTGCCTCGGGCAGGGATGTGTGTGATGCCCTTATGTTAGTTAGGTTTAAGTAGTTCTACGTCTAGGGGCCTGATGACCTCAGATGTTAAGTCCCATAGTGATTAGAGCCATTTGAACCATTTTTTTGAAATTAATATTCTAAAGGTCAGCTGAACAATATGGCGTTAGGTGTCTGAAGTATGGAAATGATGGAGATCCGTGTGCTTTTAAGACTTATGACCCACAAACTAAAATTGAAAAACTGGAAGATATAAGGTATGTTCAAAAGTGAAAAGGAAGTAGGCTTCTCTGACTGAAGAAAGAAATGAAAGGCAAGAAATTATAAGATGGAAAGCCACTGGGAGATGTTAACAGATTGACAGACAAGAAAATTCACACTTTACAAATATATTATGGGAAAATTATCGGCGACAACTCACACAGCGTGAAAACAATGCAACAAGCCGTGTGGGCGTTATTCTTTCACAAGCTTCCTACACATGTCAATTCTCAACATTCATTTTGTGTCATATCATATGCAAATATCTTCAGGCAGAAGGCAGTGGAAAGCCATACACCACAAACATGGTTTGTCACTTGCTGTTTCAGATGTTATAAAACCAATTTTCAGGTGCCTAGCAAAACCAGAACTGCTGAAGAAATGTGTACATGAGAAAACATGGAATACAAATGAGAACTACAATCACCTTACATGGTTGCACTGTCCAGAAACAGTATTAGTGTCCTCAATGGTTGCGAAGACAGCACATGTGATGCCTATCTAGTGTTCAGTAGTGGATATGGAGTTAGGATTAACTGCCTGCGGGGACTAGGCTTGCGTCAAGGCACATTCACACTGAAGATACTCAGAAGCATCAATGAAGCATGATTAGACAAAGCTCAGGCAGCAGAAGAAAAAATTCAAAAGTTGCTAGGCAAATGAGGCATGGGGAAGACAAGGAGAGACTAAACATTATGGTTATAGACAGCGTTAATCATTAGAGGTGTAGTTATAGTGTCCAAAATTGAAATAAAAGCTTTAAATGGGAATTGCCGTAAGCTGGCTTTTTTGACCTATTATGTACATTTTCTCAGGAACTATGAAAGCTATCCTGAAATTTGGCATAGCGCATAGCTCTTAAGAATTAATTACTGAATATTCTGTGCAGCAGTTTTCCGTCATCTTTTCTCTGAGAAAAGTTCTCCTTTAATATTTGAGAAAAATGGAGGAGTCCCTGCAAACAGAAAACTGAAAAATAAATTTCGAAGCAACTGTGACCTGAAACAAAAATCTGTTCCACAAGTTTTATTAACCTCTTACGTAGGTGTAAACTGTGAAATTCCAGTTTTATTGCTTGATTAGTTTACGAGAAAAGGTACATTATAAAAACAATGGTACTTAAAAAATCCTTATAAAATGCATATCGATGCGCATTTTCAAATAAAAATTGCACAGAATATGAAGCATTATGTTGTACATAAGTCTCATGTTTTACTATTTTAGCTGTAATATTTTTGGATATACAGGGTAGTCCATTAATCGTGACCGGGCAAATATCTCACGAAATAAGCGTCAAACGAAAAAACTACAAAGAACGAAACTCGTCTGGCTTAAAGGGGGAAACCAGATGGCGCTATGGTTGGATCGCTAGATGGCGTTGCCATAGGTCAAACGGATATCAACTGCATTTTTAAAAAATAGGAACCCCCATTTTTATTACATATTCCTGTAGTACGTAAAGAAATATTAATGTTTTAGTTGGAACACTTTTTTCGCTTTGTGATAGATGGCGCTGTAATAGTCACAAACACATGGCTTACAATTTTAGACGAACAGTTGGTAACAGGTAGGTTTTTTACATTAGAATACAGAACGTAGGTACGTTTGAACATTTTATTTCGGTTGTTCCAATGTGATACATGTGCTTTTGTGAACTTATCATTTCTGAGAACGCATGCTGTTACAGGGTGATTACCTGCAAATACCACATTAATGCAATGAATGCTCAAAATAACGTCCGTCAACTTCAATGCATTTGGCAATACGTTTAACGACATTCCTCTCAACAACGAGTAGTTCTCTTTTCGTAATGTTCGCACATGCATTGACAATGCGGTGACGCATGTTGTCAGGCGTTGTCGGTGGATCACGATAGCAAATATCCTTCAACTTTCCCCACAGAAAGAAATCCGGAGACGTCAGATCCGGTGAACATGCGGGCCGTGGTATGGTGCTTCGACGACCACTCCACCTGTCATGAAATATGCTATTCAGTACCGCTTCAACCGCACGCGAGCTATGTGCCTGACATTGGTCATGCTGGAAGTACATCGTCATTCTGTCTTGTAGTAACATCGGTAGAACATTACGTAGGAAATCACCAAACATTGCAACATTTAGATTGCCATCGATAAAATGGGGGCCAATTATCCTTCGTCCCATAATGGCGCACCAGACATTATCCAGCCAAGGTCACTGATGTTCCACTTGTCGCAACCATCCTGGATTTTCCGTTGCCCAATAGTGCATATTATGCCGTTTTACGTTACCGCTGTTGGTGAATGACGCTTCGTCTAAACAGAACGTGTGCAAAAAATCTGTCATCGTCCCGTAATTTCTCTTGTGCCCAGTGGCAGAACTGTACACGACGTTCAAAGTCGTCGCCATGCATTCATGGTGCATAGAAATATAGTACGGGTGCAATCGATGTTGATTTGGCATTGTCAACACCGACGCTTTTGAGATTCCCGATGCCGGCCTCGTTGGTCTAGCGGTTCTGGCGCTGCAGTCCGGAACCGCGGGACTGCTGCGGCCGCAGGTTCGCATCCTGCCTCGGGCATGGGTGTGTGTGGTGTCCTTAGGTTAGTTAGGTTTAAGTAGTTCTAAGTTCTAGGGGACTTATGACCTAAGATGTTGAGTCCCATAGTGCTCAAAGCCATTTGAACCATTTTTTGAGATTCCCGATACTCACGAAATTTGTCTGCTACTGATGTGCGGATTAGCAACGACAGCAGCTAAAACACCTACTTGGGCATCATCCTTTATTGCAGGTCGTGGTTGGCGTTTCACATGTGGATGAAAATTTCCTGTTTGCTTAAATAACGTAACTATCCGGCGAACGGTCCGGACACTTGGATGATGTCGTCCAGGATACCGAGCAGCATACATAGCACACGCCCGTTGGGCATTTCGATCACAATAGCCATACATCAACACGATATCGGCCTTTTCCGCAATTGGTAAACGGTCAATATTAACACGGGTAATGTATCACGAAGCAAATACCGTCCGCACTGGCGGAATGTTACGTGACACCACGTACTTATACGTTTGTGACTATTACAGCGTCATCTATCACAAAGCGAAAAAAGTGGTCCAACTAAAACATTCATATTTCTTTACGTACTACAAAGTATGTAATAAAAATTGAGGTTCCTATTTTAAAAAACGCAGTTGATATCCGTTTGACCAATGGCAGCGCCATCTAGCGGGCCAACAATAGCACCATCTGGTTCCCCTTCAAGCTAGACGAGTTTCGTTCTTTGTAGTTTTTTCGTTTGATGCTTATTTCGTGAGATATTTGGCCCGGTCACTATCAATGGACCACCCTGTATATATGTTTATGTACAAGAATGCATTTTGCCCTACGTCTATCTCTAAGAGCCAAAAGAGTTGTAGGATAACTATAAAGGGCAATCAAAAAGTTTATGTTGCCACAGCAAATATTCAATGTAGCGTGACTCTGAAGCGGACGTATAAGCACCGACATGAGGCAAGGGATTAATGCGGCACTCGTGTGTTTCCGACGTGCGTGCAGCAAATACGAAAACCTGAACTATGGCGACGTTGTTCAAATGGTTCAAATGGCTCTGAATACTATGGGACTTAACAGCTGTGGTCATCAGTCCCCTAGAACTTAGAACTACTTAAACCTAACTAACCTAAGGACATCACACACATCCATGCCCGAGGCAGGATTCGAACCTGCGACCGTAGCAGTCGCGCGGTTCCGGACTGCGCGCCTAGAACCGCGAGACCACCGCGGCCGGCTATGGCGACGTTGTTACCAAATGTGTCCAAACAAAACCACTGTGCTGTTATTCGTTTTTTGGGCCGCCAAAGAACAAGCGCCGGTAGACATCCATCAGCGAATGAAAAATGTGTATGGGGTAACACGTCAGTCGAGAAGCACCGTTGTGGAATTGTGCGACAAAGTCTCATGATAACACACGTCCCCATATCGCAAATGTCGAACGCCGAAGTTACGCCAGCTGTAGTTGGAGGCACTCTAGCACCCGCCCTGTACCGTAGTCCAGGTCTCTCCACATGTGATTATCACAGTTTCGGTCCCTTACAGGCCTTGGAGAGCCGACGATTGCTGTCGGACGAGACAGTGCAGCAGGCTGTTATAGAATTCAACACGCAGTGGGGTACGGTGTTTCAGCAAATGAGTGTATTCAGTCTGGTGACTGTCTCAATGCGCACGCAGTTTTGCCTGATTGGCATACCGTTTCTGGACTGTACGGCCTTCGAGAGGAAACTTCTTCATCGCCCCTTATATATTAATCACGTGTCATTGCGTACTAACTTCTACAGACACCAATTGTTAAAACATAAGACAGGGACTGGCGGCAGCACGTGGTCGACTAACTGTAATCGTGGAGTCACTGTAGTCATCTTACCGCTCTCCCTAGCAATAATTTGTGATTTGTTTCAACTACTTCTTGCGCGAGTGACTTCCCAATCACCTCACGAGACTCTGTGCGCTCCACTGTATCCACGAAGATAACAGATATATATATATATATATATATATATATATATATATATATATATATATATATATATATATATATATGGGCTTATGAGCTATTGAAAGAGAGACAATGGTTGAGTTGGGCTGGGAGTACATCTGTCGGAACAGTACATAGAGTAGTTTCGACTGACAAGATTCCAAAACTTTCATTGACCTTCTGTGTGACAGTCGAATGTACGACTGGGAAGTTACTCTGTATATTGTAACAGTTGTATTACTAAATGTGACACTTCTGTCACTCAATGTAACTGGGTTTTCTCTTTTGATGCTGTCAATTGTCAGGATGAGCATTCTAAAGCATTCTGTCAGGGTGAAAATATTAAATAAATTAACTTTTCTCTCTTAACAACATGTGGGCAGGGTGGGTTCTTCCTTGGCTCGGGCATGAGGTCGAATGAAACATCATTTTTACATAAGATAACTTTTATTGAAGATTTGTACAACTGTATCTTACGGGATGTTCTGGTTCGGAGAGCGGCAGCTGTGTCGTTTGTGAAGTCTTCTGCTGCGGCAGCGGCGGCGGCGTCTGATTACGCGTAGCGGTGTGCATCTCGTGTCGCCGTCTCGCCCAGTTGACTGGAGACGCGCAGCGCGAGGTGGCCCGTTTAATTATTGCGAGCGAAGTCGTGCATCGGATGGTGATACCTTGGATGTGGCGTCCCAGTGTTTCTCTTCTCTAAGCGGCCGCGTGTGTTGTGTGTCGACCAGCGGAGCGGCGCGGCGGGGCAAGGCCAGTGTCCCGAACTCGAATCACGGACTCCCGCTTGCCAGTCTTCGGCTGTCAGGTCTTCATCCCAGCTCACAGGTGACTGCTGAGGTGAGGCCGTCTCCTTCCCGTCCTCACGAGTCACCCGGGTACGTAAAAATCAGACTTCAAATACCTTTTAACTTCTGTCTTCTGGCGCCGCGGCTGCTGCTTGCTATTCCATTACAGCGGCGGACTTGGTGCGTCTGTGCATGATGCAGTCTCTTCTTGCATGACGGTCTTCAGCACCGAAACTGACTGAAAACTACTGCTACTCTTCTTTTCTTCCTTCGTCTCTCGTCTTCGTCTCCGTCCCCGTCTCCGTCTTCGTCTTCGTCCCCGTCTTCATCTGTCTTCATCTGTCGGGCCCACCGCGTCTCGCGTATTTATTCACTTCAGTTCACTGGAGGTGAACGACTTCACGGCCATTGCCTCTTCTGTCACGTTGAAAAGCTTCTCGAAGAATCTTCTTAACGTCGGTCATTGGCTCTTGGAATGTAGGCGGGGGCCTCTGACCGCATGTGACGACTGAGAAACACGTGAGCCGGTCATTGCCTCTTCCGTCACGTTGAAAAGCTTCCCGAAGAATCTTCTTAACGTCGGTCATTGGCTCTTGGAATGTAGGCGAGGGCCTTTGTTCACATGCGACAACTGAGAAACACGTGAGCCGGTCGGGCGATGCCCTGACGGCTGAATCGACAGCGCCCGCTTATGTGGAACTTGCTGACTTCACGGTCATTGTCTCTTCTGTTCTGCTGTTCTGCCCGCTGAATGCGAGTATGTAACTCTCTAAACTAAACCAAGTTTTTCATTTATATTCTAATTTCTAGTTCACTTTGATTTCACTAATTTATTTACCTAAGTACCACTCAACAATATTAACGTACACACATCAAAAAAAGTCTTGCATCACCCCAGTTCCCAGAACTCCTGAAGATAGACATGTACCGTGGATATTATATCACAGACACAGTCCCTTTGACTGTTCAGAGATGTAAACAACCATGCATGAGCAGCGCGTCATTCCACCAGGAAGGAGGTACACACTCGTCCTATCTGTAGTTCAACAATGGCTAGACGGTAATGCCACCGTTCGATCGCGACCGCGTTGTTACTTTGTGCCAGGAACGGCTGTTAATAAAGGAAGTGTCCAGGCGTCTCGGAGTGGACCAAATCGAAGTTGTTGGGACACGGAGGAGATACAGAGAGACAGGAACTGTGGATGACATGCCTCGCTCAGGCTGCCCAAGGGCTACTACTGCAGTGGATGACCGCTACCTACAGATTATTTCTCGGATGAACCCTGTCAGCAACGCCACCATGTTCAATATGCTTTTCGTGCAGCCACAGGACCTTGTGTTTCGACTCAAACTGTGCGCAGTGGTCTGCGTGATGCGCCACTTCACTCCCGACGTCCATGGTGAGGTCCGTCTTTGCAACCACGACACCATGTAGCGCGGTACAGATGGGGCCCAACAACATGCCGAATGGACCGCTCAAGTTTGACATCACGTTCTCTTCACCGATGAGTGTCGCATATGTCTTCAACCAGACAATCGTCGGAGACGTGTTCCGAGGCAACCCGATCAGGCTGAACGCCTTAGACACACTGTCCAGGGGGTACAGCAAGGTGGAGGTTCCCTGTGTTTTGGGGTGGCATTATGTGGTGCCGATGTACGCTGCTGGTGGTCATGGAAGGCGCTGTAACGGCTGTACGATACGTGCATGCCATCCTCTGACCGATAGTGCAACCATATCGGCAGCATATTGGCGTGGCATTCGGCTTCATTTACGACAATTTGCTCACCCATCGTGCACATCTTGTGAATGATTTCCTTCAGGACAACGACATCGCTCGACTAGAGTGGCCAGCATGTTCGCTAGGTATGAACTCTATCGAACATACCTGGGATAGATTAAAAAGGGCTGTTTATGGACGACGCGACCCACCAACCACTCTGAAGGATCTACGCCGAATCGCCGTTGAGAAGTGGGACAATCTGGACCAACAATGCCTTGATGAACTTGTCGATAGTATGCCACGACGAATCCAAGTATGCATCAAAGTAAGAGAACATGCTACTGGGAATTAGAGGTACCGGTGTGCACAGCAATCTAGACCACCATCTCTAAAGGACTTGATGTATGGTGGTACAACATGCAATGTGTGGTTTTCATGAACAATAAAAAGGGCAGAAATTATGTTTATGTTGATCTCTATTTCAATTTTCTATACAGGTTCCGGAATGCTCAGAACCGAGATGATGCAAACCTTTTTTTTTGATATCTGTTTGATCGGAGAATATTAGTGAGTGCCCGCTGTATGGTAGATCACAGAGTACGGGATAATCTTTCCACATGGGGCAGAGCCTTTGCTGTGTACTGAGTTCCTCAAACTGGGGAAAACCACCGCCATTAATGTTGGCCATCATGTCATTTTCTGTTCGGTTTGATGTTGACAGTTGACTTAGCCTTGTGACCCACACAGGCTGAGGTTTCTACTGACAGCCACGGAGCTTGAATTTAGGTTACAGGCGGTCCCTATAAGGTGAGTGCGGATGTGATTTAAGTCACCGGAAATCGGTTACATATGAGTTAAGAAAAGCTCAAAGACCACAGCTGTATGGGAAAGTAAACTGAATAAATAGCAGTTAATTGCTATAGAGTACCGAAGCCACTATCTGACATTTGTACGATTTCTTGTACCCTGTCAGAGAGCGCAGACATATGTCTGGGCGTAGAAGCACTTCCACTGGCGCTCGACTTACGGGAAAAGATCGTCTGGGTCAATAATTTGAGGTACAGGCCCAGGGACAGGAAAGACAGCATCGAAAGTCACACGAGGCGATGATTCCCGCTTAACAATGAAAAAAATCAAGCAGATGGTGATGAATGCTTACATACGATCTTGCTCGTGAAATGATACGTATGACATCGTGTCTCGACGAACATTACAGGACCCTACTGCTTAACAACACATGTACTTTTCTTTGACTACATCACTCTCACCTATTCAAGAAACGGTCCTATTGCTCCCAGATTATGTTAGCGTAGTTTCTAGAATACTCCACGGGCATGAGGATGCTTCTGTGACCTGAGTGCTACGTAGCACATCTTGGATAGTGTAATAATAATGTTATTCACGTACATTTTTTTTTCGAGCTGTATTTTGTGTGCAGACTGTTCATATGCGCTACTTGGTAAGTCTCTAGTGCTATCACTCGGCCTTTTTTTTTTTTTTTAATTCGTTAAAATTTGCAAGTTCAAATTTTTGTTAAATTATCGTCATTTTTGTCTGATATTTATACATGTATAAACAGTTGTTACGAAAGTATAGTGACGCAGTGAACGCTTTTATATTGGGCACTGCAGCAATTTTGAAATAACTGTTTGTTTCGAGGAGGAAAATGAGCGACACCCGGCAGCAGGAAGGTGACCAGCTATGAGTATGAGGAGACGTCTGATGGACTCATGAGCATCTGTAAATGGGCAGTATCAAGAGTATTACTGGTGTGTACAAAAAAAAAAAAAAATGGTTCAAATGGCTCTGAGCACTATGGGACTTAACTTCTGAGGTCATCAGTCCCACAGAACTTAGAGCTACTTAAGCCTAATTAACCTAAGAACATCACACATTAGAGCTACTTAAGCCTAATTAACCTAAGAACATCACACACATCCATGCCCACGGCAGGATTCGAACCTGCGACTATAGCGGTCGCGCGGTTCCAGACTGTAGCGCCTAGAACCGCTCGGCCACTCCGGCCGGCCCCTGTGTACAGCGTGCTTGTACAATTACTCGAAAAAAAGTGGAATTCATCACTAACGAAGCTGGAGACACTGGTGACATCTTTTTATGTGTCAACAGCCACGGTATGTTGCCGAGGAACCGCTGTATCTCATTTAGCCCCCACTCAGTTTTGCAGACTGACCCGTCAGTGGCTTCATACACATCATATTTGATAATAAGTGCTTTAAATAAACTTTTCGAATGGAATATTTTACCCAGAGAGAAAGCTGTTGGACTGTCCTGATTGGAATCAGAATCAAGAGCCATTGTTGTTTCAGTATTTAATCATTTTAATTATTCGAAGTCCATTCACACAGTTATTGGCCCAAATTTACATGAAAAGGCTATGTTGCGTCGCAGCTGCTAACCTGCAGAGTGAAATTAGGGCACATGCTTTGCAATACATTTCATTTTCGTAATGGTATTCTTGTAACTATTTACGATCGCTGTAGTATAACTACGAGCATATTTATACAGTGTTTGTCCTGACAGGAATGTAAAAGTGGATGTGTTTCAGTTTTTCTGGTCTTACTGTAGCGTCTCATTCGCTGTGATACTGCTGAGTGGTGAATGAATCTGCAATGTGGATCCGTGTTGTAAGGATTTGTGCTGAATTAAATTACATTTTTAAGAAGAGTATTTTATAAATCTTCATTTTATGTTTCTTTGCGTTATTTTGAATGGGATACCTTTGAAAGATTTTTGTGTACTTTCGTTTGATTGTGTAGTAATGAAACTCATTACCGTAACCAGTTCATATAGATTACACTCATTTGGTTAGAAATAGAATCAGACGTGTTCACTGCACTGCAATTATTGAAATTTTCTACACGTAAGCAGTGGCAGCAGCTCACCATATTTAATTTTGAGGCAGTTTAGCCTTACTTTAACACGTTATTTCTTTCTTTCAGCATGTTAAGGCAGTTTTCAATACAAATTCCAAAATTAATTCGTATAGTACTTGTTACATTGCTTGAGAGTTGTTCTGCAGCATTAGCACTGAAAGCTATTCGTTCATTGTGCCCGGTTTCGATTACTTTCCACGAGTTGTAGGCGACTGTGGGTCATGGATCACGAAGGTTTCCAAACACTCTGAGTTTCTCGTTGAGTTCATTGCGCCTTCAAGGGGCAAGTGTGTGCGGGTGGGAGGAGGGGGAGGGGAGTAGGAATCCTAGACGCCATTACGTAGTTCTCTTTATTTTGCTCCATCTAGAGCAACTGGAGTCAGCACATTATAAAATGCTCTTGAATTCCGCGATGGTGGCACGACACGCAACACCTCCATCCGATAAACTTCATTACAAGAATCACATGTCCTCTCTGCATCGGAACACCGCGAAGATGTCCCCAGTTTAATCTACTGTTCGTATAGAGCCCGATGCTCTCTCTTCAAGTGGTTATTTTACGTAAATATAAACTGTGGATCTGTTTTGGACGAACGAATCAGCATTGTAATTCCCGCTAGATTTGTTCAGCAGCACTGAGATAAGGGCTCTGGATCGTCATAACGATTTCCATGGTAACAGGTTGAAATCCCTGGGCTAGCAGGACAGAGAGGATGAGGTTATATTTGTGGAAAGGGGCCAAAAAAAGTTACTGTCAGTTGCACTCAACATATAAACTTTATTTATTAAAAGACAAAGTCACGCAAGCAAGAAAATACTCTCAATGTTTTAACGAAGGACCTCCTTTGATTTAATTTAGATCAGCCATTTCGAAAATCCAAGGCAAAGGCCTAAGCAAGGAATTGAGGTATGGGAGTTCTTCTGGAGGTTCCACTTCTTTAGAAAAGCCTTAGCTTAAATTTTTTCCATAGAACTCGAGTGAAGGCCACATCTTAATCAAGAACAGTGTTACGGATTAAGGCCGAGACAAAGATTTTCAATGTTTAATCTAAAAGGGCTGAGAACTCGGCTGAAGGAAAAATATCAACACAACAATTTAATGGCTTACGGCCTAGGAAGAAGAGCTCTCAATTTGAAAAGGCTGAAGGCCTTATCTTAAAATATTTAGTGTAAAACTCGGCTGAAGGCCTCATACTAAAGAATAACAACCTTATGACTTAAGGGAAAGACAAGGATTTCGAATTTTTAATTTAAGAGAGCTTAAAAGTTGGCTGAAGACTACACACCACGCAGAAAATAATTTTACTGCTTCACGCCTAAACGGAAGAGATTCTAAATTTCAACTAAAATAGGCTAATGGCTTTATCCTAAAATGCTTCACATAAAACTCGGCTGCAGGCCACATACGAAACCCAAACAATCTCACGGCTTAAAGCCCAGACAAAGAAATTTCCAATTTTTAATTTAAGCTGGAAACTCGGCTGAAGGCCACATACAGACCAGAAAATATTTCTTACGGCTTTCGGCCTAGACAAAGTTTTTCAACTTTTGATTTGAAAAGGCTGAAAACTCGGCTGAAGGCCACATACCAACGCGAAACAAATTTATGGCTTAAGGCGTAGGCACAAGGAGTTTTCAATTTTAATTTTTAAAGGCTAATACTCGGCTGAAGTTCACGTACCAGACAAGACACTTTTTTTTTACGGCTTAAGGCCTAAGAAGAAAAGCCTTGCAATTTTAATAAGCTAAAACTCGGTTGAAAGCCACACAGAGTACTTAAGACTAAAAAGGAAATCACTGTGTAAAACACAAGGAGCGGCGCTCAGAATGTTCCACGGATCGGCCTGGGAAGGTAACACTAATGCACGTTTAGGTGAGACAAGCAGCCAGACCGACAACCTCTTAATCGGAAGGCAACCCAACGAAAAGCTAGCTGACGAACCAACCACCAAGATCAGTTCTGCTCCACTCGACCGGCAAAACGACAACAAGACGTCAATAGCACAACGTTCTGGATACTGGTTCCCAATCTAGCCAAGTCAGAATAAACGCCCAAAACTACCAACACACCTCACTTGTCCAATTACACCCCGTACTGGACAGCATCAACATGATGAGGAAAATACACTGCTGAAAACTACGTTAACATCCAGGGCACGTAAACGGTACGTCAATGGCCACAAGGCAGAAGACAACGCTGGTACACTTCATTAATGAAGAAATGAATTAAGTTAAGTTAAATGCCGCACAGGAAAACGGCTGCAACTCTAGCCGACTTCAATGCACATACGTTTTTGCTCACAGGAATCTCTCAGAAAGTGACAACCAGGATGAAACGAAGAGATCTGATAGCAGTTGAGGCTCGATAGTAGGTTATATGAGCACTCAACTTTAGTGTCCAGGATCGGTGGGCGACGAACTTCGTAACCTTCGCAAGAAGTGCCTCACAACTCCAAGTACTCGTGCACGCCGCCAGCGGATCCGGCCTGACCGCGCGCCATGGAGACTTCCTCGCTGCTCTGCCCCAACCGACCGACCGCCCAGGCCTGGAAACGGTCAAACGACCAAATAAACATCGGACGATGAGACGATCAACCGAACGACCAGCCAATGGTCGTCCCGCTCCAATCTGCTTCCGTCGGACAGTTCATGTTAGTCGCCAGCGGTCGGCGAGCACCGGCTGTCCGCGCCTCACTGGCGCTCCGTCCCCGACTTCACTGCTGCTGCGTCCCGACTGAGCTCCCGACTCAACTCTCGACACACGACGACTGGGAAGTACTATCGGTCGCTCCAGAGCTGGTACGACAGTGCACTTATCGATAAGCGCTGCTGCTGCGACTCACGGGCGGGTAAGGCAGGAAGTTAGAGACGCCAGTAAATGGAATAAGGAAACGAGGCGGCAGTAACGTAAGAGAAGATGACAAACAATAAACGGCGTGAACACGAGCCGTGCACGGCTCACAGGTGTCCCTCACCTTCGCCGTAGATCTAAAAATAGTTGTGCAATATGACATTTGCGTAAGGAAACACTCAGAGAAACTATTGTTTATTTACACGGCTAGCCATTGAAGTTGCAACATCATAAAACAATATGCTACAAAAGTCAAACTGGCACGAAGCGTACGACATGCTTTGATAAGCAAATGATTCCACCGCAACCACACATCTACAGGATGGTTGTAATTAAACTTTCGCTACTTGAGAGGGTCCCCGTGAAAGATGAGTGACCGTAGGACAATGAAATTTTGTAGAAAGGGAAGTAACGAAATACACACATTTTAATTTCCATGGTTTAAATTCTACTTTATTTTTACGTTCCAGGCTGCAGACGTTGCTCATTGTGACGACCATCTGCATCCTTGACAACCTGGAACCACACTGAAGACGATTTTAAAATTCTTCGCAGTATTTTTCGAACCGTCCTCCAGAGAATGTCCAGATGTGGTGACGATGCTCTTGCATGGCTTGACGTTCGCATATAGCGTCCAGCATTTCAGCCATAGGAAAAGCAAATTAATTCAACAACTGGAGGAAATCCCACAGCGCCAGTAATTAGAACTACCGAATCATGTTCTTCAATCTCCGGTGTGGGAAGACGACCAACCGTATTCATGTAAGGCGTCTATACACGCGAAAAGCAGCAGCCCTACTACTCTTGTTTTGTTAAAACAGCATTAAAAGTAAAGCCCTACTCACCTTGTCCAGACTCATGTTGACTGTCTGCAACTATAACGCACACTGATGCTAGTTTTTCAACCTTATGCCGCCGTACCAGTACAGGCGCCTAAAGGCAAATCCTGACACTAATACTACTAGCAACACACATCCTGCGGCGCACAGTCTGAACATCGTTGCTAATAACCCAGGCACCCATACGGTATACAATCTTTCGTGTAAAAAAGCTCAAGTAGCTAAAGTTTAATTATTAATATATTAACCACTCTCCACGCTCAGTATACAATCAAAGTATATGCTGAAGAAATAGCATTTCAACGTTATTTATTTGTAAGAAGAATGTTTTGTGTCTTTTATGAAGAAGTTGATTATCAGCTCGTGTCGGAACTCGACAGCGGCAGGACCGTGGCTAGGCACGCCTGCAGTTCATCGATTCGCGATATTGCTTCTCACTTTGATCGGGATACCGAGACTGCCGCGCAGATATGGAATCTGTGGGTTGAGAACGTCGATACTCAGTGACACACGTGATATCAATGTCTCCGGAGAGTTAGTGCTCTATGGTACAAACATAGCGTTCTTTGAAAGTGCAGGGTCGTACAGCCACGTCATGTAGGTTTAGTCAGGAGATGGACTTGTTGGCACAAAGGCAACCATCCACACCAAAGCTGCACCCAACAGCAGCACCCGAATGGCACCACGTGATCTTTTCAGACGAGTACCGTTTCTCAGAACAGCATCACTATGGACGTATACATGAGCAGAAGCCCTGAAGAGAATGCACGACGCCAAACTACACTCCTGGAAATGGAAAAAAGAACACATTGACACCGGTGTGTCAGACCCACCATACTTGCTCCGGACACTGCGAGAGGGCTGTACAAGCAATGATCACACGCACGGCACAGCGGACACACCAGGAACCGCGGTGTTGGCCGTCGAATGGCGCTAGCTGCGCAGCATTTGTGCACCGCCGCCGTCAGTGTCAGCCAGTTTGCCGTGGCATACGGAGCTCCATCGCAGTCTTTAACACTGGTAGCATGCCGCGACAGCGTGGACGTGAACCGTATGTGCAGTTGACGGACTTTGAGCGAGGGCGTATAGTGGGCATGCGGGAGGCCGGGTGGACGTACCGCCGAATTGCTCAACACGTGGGGCGTGAGGTCTCCACAGTACATCGATGTTGTCGCCAGTGGTCGGCGGAAGGTGCACGTGCCCGTCGACCTGGGACCGGACCGCAGCGACGCACGGATGCACCCCAAGACCGTAGGATCCTACGCAGTGCCCTAGGGGACCGCACCGCCACTTCCCAGCAAATTAGGGACACTGTTGCTCCTGGGGTATCGGCAAGGACCATTCGCAACCGTCTCCATGAAGCTGGGCTACGGTCCCGCACACCGTTAGGCTGTCTTCCGCTCACGCCCCAACATCGTGCAGCCCACCTCCAGTGGTGTCGCGACAGGCGTGAATGGAGGGACGAATGGAGACGTGTCGTCTTCAGCGATGAGAGTCGCTTCTGCCTTGGTGCCAATGATGGTCGTATGCGTGTTTGGCGCCGTGCAGGTGAGCGCCACAATCAGGACTGCATACGACCGAGGCACACAGGGCCAACACCCGGCATCATGGTGTGGGGAGCGATCTCCTACACTGGCCGTACACCACTGGTGATCGTCGAGGGGACACTGAATAGTGCACGGTACATCCAAACCGTCATCGAACCCATCGTTCTACCATTCCTAGACCGGCAAGGGAACTTGCTGTTCCAACAGGACAATGCACGTCCGCATGTATCCCGTACCACCCAACGTGCTCCAGAAGGTGTAAGTCAACTACCCTGGCCAGCAAGATCTCCGGATCTGTCCCCCATTGAGCATGTTTGGGACTGGATGAAGCGTCGTCTCACGCGGTCTGCACGTCCAGCACGAACGCTGGTCCAACTGAGGCGCCAGGTGGAAATGGCATGGCAAGCCGTTCCACAGGACTACATCCAGCATCTCTACGATCGTCTCCATGGGAGAATAGCAGCCTGCATTGCTGCGAAAGGTGGATATACACTGTACTAGTGCCGACATTGTGCATGCTCTGTTGCCTGTGTCTATGTGCCTGTGGTTCTGTCAGTGTGATCATGTGATGTATCTGACCCCAGGAATGTGTCAATAAAGTTTCCCCTTCCTGGGACAATGAATTCACGGTGTTCTTATTTCAATTTCCAGGAGTGTACATTCGGCGACGTCAGTGCCGCACCTTGCGTGATAGTACGGGGTATTACTGATTACACAGGACAATCTCCTCTGGTTCATATAGTTGAGAATTTGGACACTTAGCCAAGTTAAGGTCGGTGGTTGTGCCCATCCCCGGAGTCTCCATGAAATTATCTTTCATCAAGATAAGACAGCATCACCCGTCGGCCGTGCTGTTCTGACCTACCAAGATGTCGAAAGTGCTCGGCTGCTGGCCTGGTCCGCACGTTCTTCATGTCTGCCATGCACGCAAAACACACAGCTATGGGTTGCCGAGACACTGGTACGCAACCTGTCGCAAGGCACTATGGCTGATGAAGACAGTTGAGGCAGAATGGAATAACGTTCCGTTATACAGAGTGCATCAGAAATGTACGGCACAAATTGCAGGACACATTCCTCATACGTAGACGAATCAATTGTGTTACATGAACATGGGCCTCTAAACGCTTTGTTTCCACATGACAACTTATTTTCTCCAACAAATTAATCGTGGGAAACACACACCAACAGAACGCACCAGCGTGCCATATGCAACTCTTTCTCATAGAACTGTTCAACATGCCCTCCGTGGGCCTTGACATATGCATCAACCCGTCATCCTAGTGAATCTCGAATGCGCGTACGTATCACTAGGGCATTGTATATGATTTTGCAGCCTTCCATACTACGGGCCCCGAGATTTTGAATTACTGGGATTCCATACACGAGCTTTCAAATGCCCCCACAAATAAAAAGTCCAGTGGGTTTAGATCTAGAGAGCGTGGAGACCAGACAATTGATCCATCTGTATCTATCAGTGTGTCACGCAATCTGTTATTTAGAAGCCGATAGATACACCATGTGATCAAAAGTATCCTGACACCTCCAAAAACATAAGTTTTTCACATTTGGTGCATTGTGCAGCCACCTACTGCCAGCTATTCAATATCAGCGACCTCAGTAGTCTTTAGACATCGTGAGAGAGCAGAATGGGGCGCTCCGCAGAACTCCCGGGATCGAACGTGGTCAGGTGATTGGGAGTCACTTGTGTCATACGTCTGTACGTCATATATCCACACTCCTAAACATCCCTAGGACCATTGTTTCCGATGTGATAGTTGAGTGGAAACGTGAAGGGACACGTACAGCACAAAAGCATACGGGCTGACAGACAGTTGAAGAGGGTCGTAATGTGTGATTGGCAGACATCTGCCCAGACCATCACACAGGAATTCCAAACTGCATCAGGATCCACTGCAAGTACTATGGAACTTAGGCGGGAGGTGGGAAAACTTGGATTTCATAGTCGAGCGGCTGAACACAAGCTACACACTACTCCGGTAAATGCCAAAAGAAGCCTCGCTTGTTTGAAGGAGCATAAACATTGGACGACTGAACAGTGAAAAAAACGTTGTGTGGAGTGACGAATCACGGTACACGATGTGGCGATCCCATGGTAGGATGTGGGTATGGCGAATTCCCGGTGAACGTCATTTGTCAGCGTGTGTAGTGCCAACAGTAAAACACGGAGGCGGTGGTGTTATAGTGTGGTGGTGTTTTTCATGGAGAGGGGTTGCATAGCTTGTTTTTTTGCGTAGCTCTATCACAGCATGGGCCTACATTGATGTTTTAAGCACTTTGTTGCTTCCCACTGTCGAAGGGCAATTCGGGAAAGGCTATCGCATCTTTCAACACGATCGAGCACCTGTTCATAATGCAAGGCCAGTGGCGGATTGGTTACAAGACAACAACATCTCTGTAATGGACTGGCCTGCACAGAGCCCTGACCTGAATCCTACAAAACACCATTGGGATGTTTTGGAGCGTTGACTTTGTGCCAGACCTCACCGGCGGCATCGATACCTCTCCTCCGTGTAGCACTGCGTGAAGAATGGGCTGCCATTCCCAAGAAACCTTTCAGCACTGAACGTTTGCCTGCGAGAGTGGAAGCCGCCATCAAGGCTGAGGGTGGGCCAACACCATACTGAATTCCAGCATTACCGATGGAGGACGCCACGAACTTGTAAGTCATTTTCAGCCAGGCGTCCGGATACATTTGATCACATAGTACATTAACCCTAAAACTAGGAGGTGCTCTATCGTGTATGAAGTACACGTTTTGTCGCAAAGCTAAAGGCACATCTCGTAACAGATCAGGGAGAATAATCTCTAAGAAATTGTAAGTTTGTCCGTTGAGCCTGGGGGATGAAAATGAGGCCCTACCAACAATTACGACTCAAACATTGCAGGTACATGTAAATTAAAACACTGGCGGTGCACAACGTAACCAGATGCAGCTTCCCCGTGATTCTAACGTTCTATTCTTGTGTGTTTCCCATTATTGATGAATTGGAGAAAATGGGCTGTAACATGTAAAAAAGCGCTTCCAGACTCATAATCACATAATTTCTTTGTCTACGCGTGAGGAATGTGTCCTACAATTTGAGCCACACCATTTTCTTTCACCACTTCCGTACAGCTGCGCTCTACCAAACTACGGTTCGGTAGTTTTGGTATAGTATACAAATGACGTAGTAAATGGCAGGATTACAGATAGTACTGGTAGTGCTGGTAGGGTAAGAAACATGAATCAATGTGTGCGAGATAATAGCTGACAGCCCTCGACCTCTCTGTTTCTTGTTTGTTCGTTTTTTTCTTTTTTGCATATAATTCTACATCTACATCTACAAGGATACTGTGCATATAATATTTAAGTGCCTGGCAGAGGGTTCATCGAACCACCTTCACAATAGTTCTCTATTATTCCAATCTCGTACAAAGCGCGGAAAAGACGAACACTTGTATCTTTCCGTGCGAGATCTGATTTCCCTTACCTTATTAAGATGATCATTTCTCCCTATGTAAGTCGGCGTCAACAAAATATTCGCATTCGGAGGAGAAAATTGGTGACTGAAATTTCGTGAGAAGATTCTGCTGCAACCAAAAACATCTTTGTTTTAATTTACGTCCACTCCAAACATTGTATCAATTCAGTAAAACTCTGTCCGCTATTTCGCGACAGTACAAGACACACTGCTCTTCTTTGAACTTTCTCGATGTAGTCCGTTAATCCTATCTGGTAAGGATGCCAAACAGCGCAACAACATTTTAAAAGAGGACTGACAAGCGTAGTGTAGGCTGTCTCTGTAGTAGATCTGTTACATTTTACAAGTGTCCTGCCAATAAAACGCAGTCTTTGGTTAGCCTCCCCCACAACATTTTCATGTTCCTTCCAATTTAAGTTGTTCGTAATTGTAATGCCTAGGTATTTAGTTGAATTTACGGCCTTTAACTTTTACTGATTTATCGTGTTACCCAAGTTTAAGGGATTTATTTTAGTACTCATGACCTTATACTTTTCGTTATTTGGGGTCAAATACCAATTTTCGCGCCAAACAGATATCTATTCTGTATCATTTTGGAATTTCTTTTGATCATGGTGACTTTACTAGACGATAAACGACAGGGTCATCTGCAAACAACCTAAGACGGCTGCTCAGGTTGTGTCCTAAATCGTTTATATAGATAAGGAACAACAAAGGGGCTATATCACTGTATTGTTGACTGCGTTTACTTAAACTTATGGACTGACATTTTTCGGGTTCATAAACATTTATTTTTATCTGTTATTACTTTTATGTTGTAAATTCATGTACTGACATTTTCCATGACCTCAATTTGGTCCTACGGAACCTGACGTGTAAAAAATAAATAAAAATCACTACCTTGTGGAACGCCAGAAATGACTTCTGTTTTACTCGATGATTTTTCTGTCAATTCCTACGAACTGTGAGCTCTCTGACAGGAAATCACAAATCCAGTCACATAACTGACGCGATTTTCCATGAGCACGCAATTTCATTACTAGCCGCTTCTGTGGTAGTGTCAAAAGCCTTCTGGAAATCTAGAAATACGGAATCATTTTGAAATCCCTTGTCAATAGCACTCAGCACTCACTTCGTGTTAGTAAAGAGCTAGCTTCGTTTAAAAAGAACGATGTTCTCTAATTCCGTGTTGACTGTGTGTCAATAGACCGTTTTCTTCGAGGTAATACATAATGTTCAAACACAATATACGTTCCAAAATCGTGCTGCATATGGGCGTTAATGATATAATTAGAACCGCATGTCGTTCAGTGTTAGTCCATTTTGTATTTCATATCCTTACAGTAGTCGGGGGCAGCAGCGGTTAGCGCACCTCTCGAATACTGCGATACGTTTACTGTAAACCAAACACCATCATTTCGGTTCAGTAAGTCGGAGGTGGAGGTCTCCAAGTCTTCTCATCAGTGAGATTGTATAAATTCTCCTCTCCTTCGTAAATGATTCAGTGTAATTTTTTTTGTATACGATGAGCAAGAGGAGGAGACGGAATTATCTTCATGACAGGAACGCATTAAAAAATCTGCACGATCAGTGATTATTGCTCCGCTACAAGTAGAATGTGGCGTGACCGTAGAAGGGAAATTTCAGTATTTCTACGTTAGTATTTGCGTTGAATAACAATGTTTTTTTTTAATCGATCGCACTTCGAAAACAAAATTTTCGAAACACACAGGTTCATTTTCTTCATGTGCAATATGCATTTAAGGTTGCAGCAATAGCGGACTATCAGCAGTATCGCCGTATTACTAACATCTACGTCATTGTGGCTCCTCAATCACAGTCCTTTAAAATACATTCAAAAACAAGGTTACGACAGGAAATATTAGTAATATTAAGCAAAATAAATTAATCCTTGAATAACAAGTAATTAATCTAAGCTGTACATCAAACAACGATGTCACATTCTCCTTTCCGTGCAGACAGGAGACACAGCAGGAAGTAAGAGGGCCAAAAGAAAATCAGCGAGGGCTGACACTTGTTTAAAACAAAATCATTTCACAGATTTTATAATTTCCACTACATTTCAGATATCGGGAAGCTGTGGATTTTCTGTTATAATATTCGATTACAGCTGGCAACTCACAGCAAACAAGTGCAGCAGACCAGACAGGTAACAGTCTCGAAAGTGGAATTTGTCTTGGCGAATGGTAGCAGCGCATCACGGGTTTGGCCTCTTAGCTGATGTGCTGCCACGTAATATTGTGAAAGTTCGGAAGACAGACTATTTACTAGTGTTTGTCTGAAGCAATGACATTATGCCTGGTCGGCGATGATACGAGAATGGAATAGAAGGGAGAACCGATAGAGGTACTCAGGGTACCCTCCGCCACACACCGTCAGGTGGCTTGCGGAGTATGAATGTAGATGTAGATGTAGAACGGCTTTCAGGGCTTCAGCTTATCGTCTTTCTGCCGTATCATCAGAATGGTAAGTGTTCTTGTGAAAATTTTATTTTCTCTTGCGAAATGAAGCTGCGCTGTCAGAATGGCGCTGTGTCTTCTCCTCGTGGAGGTCACGCAGCTGAGTTTGCGATTCAGACCTCTGGCTCGCCCGAGGTAAAACAATGTCTTCTCGGTTTGCTCTGCTATTCGCAACGTTGACCTTCTTTCTGTTTGTCATTATGATTGCAACATGGGGTGTTGGCCTGGCTTGCCTTGCCTCGATGATGGCTAGAGAGAACGTTGCGACAATTATACATTTGCCCATAATACATTGAGGTGGCAAAAGTCATGGGCTCCCTCCTATTATCATGTCGGACCTCCTTTTTCCCGACGTAGTGTACCAACCCGACGTGCCGTGGTCTCAACAAGTCGTTAGAAGACCCCTGCAGAACTATTGAGCCATGCTGCCGCTGTAGCCAACCATAATTGTGAAGGTAATCCTAGTGCAGGATTTTGTGCACGAACTGACCTCTCGATTACATTACATAAATGTTAGATGGGATTCAGGTTGAGCGATGAGGGGCCAGATCATTCCCTTGAACTTTCCAGAATTTTCTCTAACCCAATCGCGAACAATTGTGTCCCGACGACATGAGATAGTTGTTTGGTAAAACAGACTACAAGAATGGCTGCAATGGTCTCCAAATAGCCCAACATAACCATTTCCTGTCACTGTCCTGTTCAGTTGGACCAGAGGACCCAGTCCAACCCATGTAAACACACCACATTGTTGAGCACAAACAGCTTGAACAGTGCCTTGTTGACAACTAGGGTTCATAGCTTCGTGGGGTCTGCACCCCACACGAAACCTAAAATCAGCTCTTACCAACTATAATCAGGACTCGTCTGACTAGGCCATGTTTTCGAGTCGTCTAGCGACAAACCGATATGGTCACGAACGCAGGAGAGCCGCTGCAAGCGATGTCGTGCAGTTAGCAAACGCACTCCCGTCAGTCATCTGATGCGGTAGCCCATTAACGCCAAATTTCGCTGAACTGTCCTAACGGATTCGTTCGTCGACGTCTCAAATTGATGTTATTTCAAGCAGTGTTGCTGGTCTGTAAGTACTCTGCGCTCATGGCCGTTAGGTAAAGGCCGTCGGCCACTGCGTTGTCCGCGGTGAGAGATAAAGCCTGAAATTTAGTATTGTCGGCACACTCTTAACACTGTGGGTCTCAGAATATTGAATTCGTTAACGATTTCCGAAATGCAGCTCCCATGCGTCTAGCTCCAACTGCCATTCCGTGTTCAGAGGTCTGTTTCCATCGTGTGGCCATATTCACGTTGCGGGCTTTCAAATAATACTGAATGAAATTACGTGGTGGTCCTCAACTATGTACCATCTGACTCAAAGTAGAAATGTTAAAAGTTTTGGCTGGTTTCGTTGTCTAGGGGCTGGGATTCGTAGTTTCCGCATTACAAGCCAATTACTGCTGATTCTACAGTACACAATATGAATATACACATGAATCTAATGGTAGAAGGTTCCTGTCGCTCGGCAATTGCGAATTTTCAACGTAATATAGACGTTTATAAATGAAAGATTGTAATTAAATAAAATCTGCAGGTACTATATTAACAACTTTAAATGATGAGTACGATAGTAGAAGTACTTTTGAGAATGCGGTATATTTCTGCAAAACACTTATTGGTGTCGATGGTCCAGCAATTAAATAAAATACACTCCTGGAAATTGAAATAAGAACACCGTGAATTCATTGTCCCAGGAAGGGGAAACTTTATTGACACATTCCTGGGGTCAGATACATCACATGATCACACTGACAGAACCACAGGCACATAGACACAGGCAACAGAGCATGCACAATGTCGGCACTAGTACAGTGTATATCCACCTTTCGCAGCAATGCAGGCTGCTATTCTCCCATGGAGACGATCGTAGAGATGCTGGATGTAGTCCTGTGGAACGGCTTGCCATGCCATTTCCACCTGGCGCCTCAGTTGGACCAGCGTTCGTGCTGGACGTGCAGACCGCGTGAGACGACGCTTCATCCAGTCCCAAACATGCTCAATGGGGGACAGATCCGGAGATCTTGCTGGCCAGGGTAGTTGACTTACACCTTCTAGAGCACGTTGGGTGGCACGGGATACATGCGGACGTGCATTGTCCTGTTGGAACAGCAAGTTCCCTTGCCGGTCTAGGAATGGTAGAACGATGGGTTCGATGACGGTTTGGATGTACCGTGCACTATTCAGTGTCCCCTCGACGATCACCAGTGGTGTACGGCCAGTGTAGGAGATCGCTCCCCACACCATGATGCCGGGTGTTGGCCCTGTGTGCCTCGGTCGTATGCAGTCCTGATTGTGGCGCTCACCTGCACGGCGCCAAACACGCATACGACCATCATTGGCACCAAGGCAGAAGTGACTCTCATCGCTGAAGACGACACGTCTCCATTCGTCCCTCCATTCACGCCTGTCGCGACACCACTGGAGGCGGGCTGCACGATGTTGGGGCGTGAGCGGAAGACGGCCTAACGGTGTGCGGGACCGTAGCCCAGCTTCATGGAGACGGTTGCGAATGGTCCTCGCCGATACCCCAGGAGCAACAGTGTCCCTAATTTGCTGGGAAGTGGCGGTGCAGTCCCCTACGGCACTGCGTAGGATCCAACGGTCTTGGCGTGCATCCGTGCGTCGCTGCGATCCGGTCCCAGGTCGACGGGCACGTGCACCTTCCTCCGACCACTGGCGACAACATCGATGTACTGTGGAGACCTCACGCCCCACGTGTTGAGCAATTCGGCGGTACGTCCACCCGGCCTCCCGCATGCCCACTATACGCCCTCGCTCAAAGTCCGTCAACTGCACATACGGTTCACGTCCACGCTGTCGCGGCATGCTACCAGTGTTAAAGACTGCGATGGAGCTCCGTATGCCACGGCAAACTGGCTGACACTGACGGCGGCGGTGCACAAATGCTGCGCAGCTAGCGCCATTCGACGGCCAACACCGCGGTTCCTGGTGTGTCCGCTGTGCCGTGCGTGTGAACATTGCTTGTACAGCCCTCTCGCAGTGTCCGGAGCAAGTATGGTGGGTCTGACACACCAGTGTCAATGTGTTCTTTTTTCCACTTCCAGGAGTGTATAAGTTGAATAACAGGGAAACAATAGATTCCTACTGCACGTAATTAGTCATGAACAACAACATACCTCGCAGGATTTTCTCTTCTAAGCGCATACTGTGTCTTCATGGAAGTCTCTCAACTGCACAAGTTGGCACTCCGAAGTATATGTATCTGCCGCGACCACGCGCAAACCGCTCCACACTCTCCAAGTCTCTCTCGCGACCGTGCGTCCGTCGCGCCGTCGCGTTCAGCCCTTCCCGTGTCCTCTCCCGTACCCCATGCTCCTATCCCACTCCCATACAGTCTCTCCATTAACGAACGCTGTGATTGGCTAGAGCGCTCCCGCCATATCTTCAAGCCAACACACACTCACAAACATATTAAAACACATTCGAAATACTGGTTTTACATTTAAATAACTTGAAATGAAATAAATATTATACGGTTGGACCATAAGCACGCTGTAACACACATTAATAAATCTACAGACAAATCAAATAAACATATATCAAAGGAATAGAAACAAAAGATAGGCCAGCAGCCTAATGTCTCTGTGCTTTCTAAAACACAGTAAATATTTAAACGGTTTCTTCATGAATAGGATATATCTGACATAAACAGAGACATAGATGAATAAACATATTTACAAGCATACTGCCACCGTTTTTTCGTCTAACTGTGGAGTACTTATGGCCTGACGCGATCGATAGTAATCGGCGACTTTCACCTCCAATAACTCGTGTACTATTCAAGTTACATGCCTGTAATTTATATATATATATATATATATATATATATATATATATATATATATATATAGCTTTCTAAGGACATGTCGATCGACAAAATCGGATGATCCGTTTAGATTGTGGAAATTCGTTGTTTCAGAATCCTCGTGCAAATAATGGTAATGTAGATGTTTCCTCCCCGCCCCCCTCCCCCATGAACCATGGACCTTGCTGTTGGTGGGGAGGCTTGCGTGCCTCAGCGATACAGATATCCGTACCGTAGTGGCAACAACAACGGAGGGGTATCTGTTGAGAGGCCAGACAAACGTGTGGTTCCTGAAGAGGGCAGCAGCCTTTTCAGTAGTTGCAGGGTCAACAGTCTGGATGATTGACTGATCTGGCCTTGTAACACTAACCAAAACGGCCTTGCTGTGATGGTACTGCGAACGGCTGAAAGAAAGGGGAAGCTACAGTCGTAATTTTTCCCGAGGGCATGCAGTTTTACTGTATGATTAAATGATGATGGCGTCCTCTTGGGTAAAATATTCCGGAGGTAAAATAGTCCCCCATTCGGATCTCCGGGCGGGGACTACTCAAGAAGACGTCGTTATCAGGAGAAAGAAAACTGGCGTTCTACGGATCGGAGAATGGAATGTCAGATACCTTAATCGGGCAGGTAGGTTACAAATTTAAAAAGTGAAATGGACAGGTTAAAGTTATATATAGTGGGAATTAGTGAAGTTCGGTGGCAGGAGGAACAACACTTTCGGTCAGGTGAATACAGGGTCATAAATACAAAATCAAATAGTGGTAATGGAGGAGTAGGTTTAATAACGAATAAAAAATAGGAGTGCTGCGGGTAAGCTACTACAAACAACATAGTGAACGCATTATTGTGGCCAAGATAGACACGAAGCCCACGCCTACTACAGTAGCACAAGTTTATATGCCAACTAGCTCTGCAGATGCCGAAGAAATTGGTGAAATATATGATGAGTTAAAAGAAATTGTTCAGGTAGTGAAGGGAGACGAAAATTTAACAGTCATGGGTGACTGGAATTCGATAGTAGGAAAAAGGGAGCGAAAGAAACCTAGCAGGTGAATATGGATTGGGGTTAAGAAATGAAATAGGAAGCCGCCTGGTAGAATTTTGCACAGAGCACAACTTAATCATAGCTAACATTTGGTTCAAGAATCGTGAAAGAAGACTGTAAAGCCGGACGGCGTGGCGTGCGGTTCTAGGCGCTACAGTCTGTAAACGCATGACCGCTACAGTCGCAGGTTCGAATCCTGCCTCGGGCATGGATGTGTGTGATGTCCTTAGGTTAGTTAGGATTAAGTAGTTCCAAGTTCTGGGGGACTGATCACCACAGCAGTTAAGTCCCATAGTGCTCAGAGCCATTTGAACCATTTGATTGTATACATGGAAGAACACTGAAGATACTAGAAGGTATCAGATAGATTATACACTCCTGGAAATTGAAATAAGAACACCGGGAATTCATTGTCCCAGGAAGGGGAAACTTTATTGACACATTCCTGGGGTCAGATACATCACATGATCACACTGACAGAACCACAGGCACATAGACACAGGCAACAGAGCATGCACAATGTCGGCACTAGTACAGTGTATACCCACCTTTCGCAGCAATGCAGGCTGCTATTCTCCCATGGAGACGATCGTAGAGATGCTGGATGTAGTCCTGTGGAACGGCTTGCCATGCCATTTCCACCTGGCGCCTCAGTTGGACCAGCGTTCGTGCTGGACGTGCAGACCGCGTGAGACGACGCTTCATCTAGTCCCAAACATGCTCAATGGGGGACAGATCCGGAGATCTTGCTGGCCAGGGTAGTTGACTAACACCTTCTAGAGCACGTTGGGTGGCACGGGATACATGCGGACGTGCATTGTCCTGTTGGAACAGCAAGTTCCCTTGCCGGTCTAGGAATGGTAGAACGATGGGTTCGATGACGGTTTGGATGTACCGTGCACTATTCAGTGTCCCCTCGACGATCACCAGTGGTGTACGGCCAGTGTAGGAGATCGCTCCCCACACCATGATGCCGGGTGTTGGCCCTGTGTGCCTCGGTCGTATGCAGTCCTGATTGTGGCGCTCACCTGCACGGCGCCCAACACGCATACGACCATCATTGGCACCAAGGCAGAAGCGACTCTCATCGCTGAAGACGACACGTCTCCATTCGTCCCTCCATTCACGCCTGTCGCGACACCACTGGAGGCGGGCTGCACGATGTTGGGGCGTGAGCGGAAGACGGCCTAACGGTGTGCGGGACCGTAGCCCAGCTTCATGGAGACGGTTGCGAATGGTCCTCGCCGATACCCCAAGAGCAACAGTGTCCCTAATTTGCTGGGAAGTGGCGGTGTGGTCCCCTACGGCACTGCGTAGGATCCTACGGTCTTGACGTGCATCCGTGCGTCGCTGCGGTCCGGTCCCAGGTCGACGGGCACGTGCACCTTCCGCCGACCACTGGCGACAACATCGATGTACTGTGGAGACCTCACGCCCCACGTGTTGAGCAATTCGGCGGTACGTCCACCCGGCCTCCCGCATGCCCACTATACGCCCTCGCTCAAAGTCCGTCAACTGCACATACGGTTCACGTCCACGCTGTCGCGGCATGCTACCAGTGTTAAAGACTGCGATGGAGCTCCGTATGCCACGGCAAACTGGCTGACACTGACGGCGGCGGTGCGCAAATGCTGCGCAGCTAGCGCCATTCGACGGCCAACACCGCGGTTCCTGGTGTGTCCGCTGTGCCGTGCGTGTGATCATTGCTTGTACAGCCCTCTCGCAGTGTCTAGAGCAAGTATGGTGGGTCTGACACACCGGTGTCAATGTGTTCTTTTTTCCATTTCCAGGAGTGTATAATGGTAAGACAGAGATTTAGGAACCAGGGTTTAAATTGTAAGACATTTCCGGGGGCAGATGTGGACCCTGACCACAATCTATTGGTTATGAACTGCAGATTGAAACTGAAGAAACTGCAAAAAGGTGGGAATTTAAGGAGATGGGACCTGGATAAACTAAACCAGAGGTTGTAAAGAGTTCCAGGAAGAGCATTAGGGAACAATTGACAGGAATGGGGGAAAGAAATACAGTAGAAGAAGAATGGGTAGCTCTGAGGGATGAAGTAGTGAAGGCAGCAGAGGACACAGTAGATAAAAAGAAGAGGGCTACTAGAAATCCTTGGGTAACAGAAGAAATATTGAATTTAATTGATGAAAGGAGAAAACATAAAAATGCAGTAAATCAACCAGGCAAAAAGGAATACAAACGACTCAAAAATGAGATCGACAGGAAGTGCAAAATGGCTAAGCAGGGATGGCTAGAGGACAAATGTAAGGATATGGAGGCTTATCTCACTAGGGGTAAGATAGATACTGCCTACAGGAAAATTAAAGAGACCTTTGGAGGAAAGAGAACCACTTGTATGAATATCAAGAGCTCAGATGGAAACCCAGTTCTAACCAAAGAAGGGAAATCAGAAAAGTGGAAGGAGTATATACAGGGTCTATACAAGGGCGATGTACTTGAGGAGAATATTATGGAAATGGAAGAGAATGTAGATGAAGATGAAATTGGAGATACGATACTGCGTGAAGAGTTTGACAGTGCACTGAAAGACCTAAGTCGAAACAAGGCCCCGGGAGTAGACAACATTCCATTAGAACTACTGACGGCCTTAGGAGAGCCAGTCCTGACAAATCTCTACCATCTGGCGAGCAAGATGTATGCGACAGGCGAAATACCCTCAGACTTCAAGAAGAATATAATAATTCCAATCCCAAAGACAGCAGGTGTTGACAGATGTGAAACTATCAGTTTTATAAGTCACAGCTGCAAAATACTAACGCGAATTATTTACAGACGAATGGAAAAACTGGTAGAAGCCGACGTCGGGGACGATCAATTTGGATTCCGTAGAAATATTGGAACAAGTGAGGCAATACTGACCCTACGACTTATCTTAGAAGATATATTAAGGAAAGGCAAACCTACGTTTCTAGCATTTGTAGACTTAGAGGAGGCCTTTGATTATGTTGACTGGAATACTCTCTTTCAAATTCTAAAGGTGGCAGTGGTACAATACAGGGAGCGAAAGGCTATTTACAATTTGTACAGAAACCAGATGGCAGTTATAAGAGTCGAGGGGCATGATAGGGAAGCAGTGGTTGGGAAGGGGGTGAGACAGGGTTGTATTCTCTCCTTGATTTTATTCAATCTGTATATTGAGCAAGCAATAAAGGAAACAAAAGAAAAATTCGGAGGAGGTGTTAAAATCGACGGACAAGAAATAAAAACTTTGAGAACTTTGAGGTTCGCCGATGACACCTTGTAATGTTGTCAGAGACAGCAGAGGACTTGGAAGAGCAGTTGAACGGACTGGACAGTGTCTTGAAAGGAGAATATAAGATGAACACCAACAAAAGCAAAACGAGGATAATGGACTGTAGTCGAATTAAGTCGAGTGATGCTGAGGGAATTACATTAGAAAATGAGACCCTTAAGGAAGTAAATGAGTTTTCCTATTTGGGGAGCAAAATAATTGATGATGGTCGAAGTAGAGAGGATATAAAATGTAGACTGGCAATGGCAAGAAAGTGTTTCTGAAGAAGAGAAATTTGTTAACATCGAGTAGAGATTTAAGTGTCAGGAAGTCGTTTCTGAAAGTATTTGTATGGAAGTGAAACATGGATGATAAATACACTCCTGGCCATTAAAATTGCTACACCACGAAGATGACGTGCTACAGACGCGAAATTTAACAGACAGGAAAACGATGCTTTGATATGCAAATGATAAGCGTTTCAGAGCATTCACACAAGGTTTAACGCCGGTGGCGACGCCTACAACGTGCTGACATGAGGAAAGTTTCCAACCGACTTCTCATACACAAACAGCATTTGACCGACGTTGCCTGGTGAAACGTTGTTGTGATGCCTCGTGTAATGAGAAGAAATGCGTACCATAGCTTTTCCGACTTTGATAAAGGTCGGATTGTAGTCTATCGCGATTGCGGTTTATCGTATCGCTGCTCGCGTTGGTCGAGATCCAATGACTGTTAGCACAATATGGAGAGCAGTGGTTAGCACACTGGCCTCGCATTCGGGAGGATGACGGTTCAATCCCGTCTCCAGCCATCCTGATTTAGGTTTTCCGTGATTTCGCTAAATCGTTTAAGGCAAATGCCGGGATGGTTCTTTTGAAAGGGCACGGCCGATTTCCTTCCCAATCCTTCCCTAACCCGAGCTTACGCTCCGTCTCTAATGACCTCGTTGTCGACGGGACGTTAAACACTAACCACCACCACCACCACCACAATATGGAATCGATGGGTTCAGGAGGGTAATACGGAACGCCGTGCTGGATCCCAACGGCCACGTATCACTAGCAGTCGAGATGAGAGGCATCTTATCCGCATAGCTGTAACGGATCGTGCAGCCACGTCTCGATCATTGTGTCAACAGATGGGGACGTTTGCAAGACAACAACCATCTGCACTAACAGTTCGACGTCGTTTGCAGCAGCATGGACTATCAGCTCGGAGACCATGGCTGTGGTTACCCCTGACGCTGCATCAAAGACGGGAGCGCCTGCGATGGTGTCCTCAACGACGAACCTGGGTGCACGAATGGCAAAACGTCATTTTTCGTATGAATCCAGGTTCTGTTTACAGTATCATGATGGTCACATCCGTGTTTGGCGTCATCGCGGTGTATGCACATCGGAAGCGTGTATTCGTCATCGCCATACTGGCGTATCACCCGGCGTGATGGTATTGGGTGCCATTGGTTACACGTCTCGATCACCTCTTGTTCGCATTGCCGGCACTTTGAACAGCGGACGTTACATTTCAGATGTGTTACGACTCGTGGCTCTACCTTTCATTCGATTCCTGCCAAACCCTACATTTCAGCAGGATAATGCACGAGCGCATGTTGCAGGTCCTGTACGGGCCTTTCTGGATACAGAAAATGTTCTACTGCTGCCCTGGCCAGCACATTCTCCAGGTGTCTCACCAATTGAAAACGTCTGGACAATGGTGGCCGAAAAATTGGCTCGTCACAATACGTCAGTCACTACTCTTGATGAACTGTGGTATCGTGTTGAAGCTGCATGGGCAGCTGTACCTGTACACGTCATCCTTGCTCTGTTTGACTCGATGCCCAGGCGTATCAAGGTCGTTATTACGGCCAGAGGTGCTTGTTCTGCGTGCTGATTTCTCAGTATTTATGCACCCAAATTGCGTAAAAATGTTATCACATGTCAGATCTAGTATAACATATTTGTCCAATGAATACCCGTTTACCATCTGCATTTCTTCTTGGTGTAGCAATTTTAATGGCCAGTAGTGTAGTTTGGACAAGAAGAGAATAGAAGCTTTCGCAATGTGGTACTACAGAAGAATGCTGAAGATTAGATGAGTTGATCACATAACTAATGAGGAGGTATTGAATAGAATTGGGGAGAAGAGGAGTTTGCGGCACAACTTGACTAGAAGAAGGGATCGGTTGTTAGGACATGTTCTGAGACATCAAGGGATCACCAGTTTAGTATTGGAGGGCAGCGTGGAGGGTAAAAATCGTAGAGGGAGACCAAGAGATGAATACACTAAGCAGATTCAGAAGGATGTAGGTTGCAGTAGGTACTGGGAGATGAAGAAGCTTGCACAGGATAGAGTAGCATGGAGAGCTGCATCAGACCAGTCTCAGGACTGAAGACCACAACAACAACATGTTTCCTTTTGAGGTATTATGATTCATCTGGCTACTGTTAATTTCTATACGAACTATGAAATGTCTGCCATGATACCTTCACAAAGTCCGCCGTCTTTGACACTCTCGGCATACAAGTCTCTTTCAGCGACACAGCATCACAATGGAATTCCCAGCCACGTGTTACGGCTGGACCCCTCTTGCTTCGGCCAACGTCCGGCACCACGTGTTTGCTGTCGGGCTCCGGCTTGCAAAGCAGCCCGTGCGGCCACCCCAACTCCGAACTCAGAATATTTTAAAGGCGCCACGACTCGCCCGTTACTTCACAACGTCGTAATCCCTTTCTGGATCACGGGGTCCCGGGTTCGATTCCCGGACAAGTCGTGGACTTTCTGTGCTCGGAGATTGGGTGTTTCTGTTTACCGCATCAATTAATCATCATTCGTGAAAGTGGCGAGTCTGGACTGTGTAAAGATTGGGAATTTGTACGGGCGCTGATAACCGCGCAGTTGAACGCTCCACAAACCAAATATCATCATCTAAACCTTCTCGCATGAGCCACGTGAGTACAGAAGACAGCTCCGTCAATGCATCGTCCTTTTATACCTTGAATGTGTGATAACACTTCTATTCTAAATGTGCCTATTGTTATGCCATGACTTTTGTCACTTCTGTTTATATTTCTGCTCTTTTACAATACAGTCACGCCCAATAAGTAAAATTTCGTTATTTTCTTTACTTTCACACGTTGGAGATTTAATGGCCAACAATGTATTAGGCCAGTTCCCAGATGCCTTGGCATTTTCTGTCGATGCACTCATTTATTTCCTTTCCACCGTGGATGACCACGCGTCCCTGTGCGGCGTCGCCTCTCCGTGCATTAGTCTAACGCCCGTAGCAAATCACTGACTGTAAAAGTTGGATAGCGCTGGCGTACCGCGTGCGCCACACTCCATTTCATTAGGGCGTCCGATTTGCAGGTGCGTGGCCAGGGCTTAATTTACGAGCTCCAGTTGCGCCGTGAGCCCAACGTTTCGATTAACAGCGCCCCGCGTCGCGTAGCGAGTTCGCTCCAGTTACCGCCTGAAGAGATGTCGCCAGACCCGTGCATTCATCGGGTGCGCTATCTGCTTCCACTGCTACTCGCATTGGCAACATTTCCGGCATTTCCCAGCGGCTATAGGGATGCTCGTGTGCTGACGACACAGCATCAGTCTCGCGCGCTACAGCGGACATTGTTCATTTCTGCTCTGCTTGCGTAGCATGAAATACACTCACTGTATAAACTGTGTTGTATTCAGTGTGAATCGGAAATTTCAGAGCTAGTAGTATGAATGAAAGTAAAGAAAAGATCCAAAAAACATTACCTCTAAAACGCATAGCTTAAAAGCTCTGAGCACTTGTTGAGTAGAAAACTGTGTTTCATAGCAGCGAAGACGAACGAGTGCTCATAGCTCTTAAGGTATAAGTTAGAGCCCATCTTTACTAGACGTTTTTCTTGCATTGTTTCATACTACCACCTCTGAAAGTATGGAGTTCTGGTTCAGCGTGGATAGCTATAGATGGCATCGGCGTCTTCTATAGGTTTACATCCAAAATTGTCGATTAATTTGTTGGATGTATTCCATTGAGGACAATACAAGTCATTCTAATTAGGCACCTCAGTTAAGTGCTAGGCAGCGTGCTTAATCCGTAAAGCAGTCATAGATATATAATTTTTACATTTCGATTTATTTATCTTTATTAGTAGTGCATCACCTAGTTAACCAAATAAACCCTTTTTCATCCGAGAGGCTCAATAAGTAATGCAACGCACTTTTTTCTCGGCCGTTTTCGGTTGAAGAAACGCAGAATTTGTTGTGGGACGTCGTAGAATATTCCCACTTTAGCCCGTTTAGTCTCATCAAATTCCAATAGGTGTCGGTGCTATACGTAGCCTTCAAAATGTCATCTGTAGAGGAGGTGTGTCCAAGAAGAGAGTTGTCATAGAGACAGTTTTGGTGGAAAACCAGAGCATCGCAGATCATAGGCGCTTGCAGAATGTCAACGGAGACTTTGCAGTGAACGGAAGCACGGTGAATCGTTGGGTGAAGCATCTGTCATCGTCGCAACAACGTGGAGGCAACCTGTTCGATCTCCCGCATTCCGGACGGCCGCATACAGTTGTGACTCCTGCAATGTTGGAACGTGCGGACACCCTCATTCGAGATGATCGACAGATCACAGTCAAACAGCTCGTTGAACAACTAAATGTCTCAGCTGGTAGTGCTGAAACAGTTCACCATTTGGAGCACTGAAGGGTGTGTGCCCACTGGATTCCTCGCTGCCTAACAGAAGACCATGAAGGGCAACGAAAAACCATGGGCGCGTAATTGTTTGAGCGTTATGAACCTGATCGTGACAATTTTTTTGTCTAACGTCGTCACAGACTATGAAACGTGGATTTCGTAATTGACTTTTACCATTAATAATTGGTGCACCAGGGCTTATCACTTCGAACCGGAAAAAGAAACAGCAATCCATGGAGTGATGCTATACCACCTCTCCTCCGAAGAAAAAGTTCAAATCAGCACCCTCAGCTGGTGAAGTCGTGGCGACGTGCTTCTGGGACTCTAGAGGTGTTGTCCTGTTTGATGTCCTCACCAATGGTGCCCCCCCCCCCCCCCAGGGGATCCACAACTCTTTCGTGGATACGTGTGTAGCGAGCACGGGACCCCGAGCTAATGTGGCCTTCCTTCCTTTCCGGGCTGCATACCTTCCCTTTCCGCATTCTTCCCCATTCCCCATCTTTGCCCTCCCCCCCTCACCTCTGGCTCTTTCCTTCCCTTTCTCCCCCTCTGGGAGTATGGTTTGTGTCTACGTCCGGAGACAGACGCTTGTAAATGTACCGCATTCTTCGCCTTCCTTGCTTGTATGTCTTCATCCTTCCTTTGTCCTTCACTTTTCCTTACCTCTTCTCTTTACCCTTTTCTCCGCTGCGGCGTTAGAGACCTCTCTTCTTTCCTTTCCCTTTCTCTTTCTTCCTCCCTGTGCGTGTCTGAAGGCCGACCCACGCACTTCCATGCGTAGCCGGTGACGGGGTAACGCGTAATTCCCCGCCCCGGGTAGACAGGTAGGACACGTACGTACCCCCTGGTAACGGCCAGGCCCAGGGAGGGGTGATTACCCGAGCTGATACCTTCCGAAAGTGCCGATTGGTCCCTCCGTCCGTTTGTCGGGAGGTGTGACCTGAGGTGTGAACAATCACCTAAGGCGGGAGTGCCCTCAGAGAGGGCCCCCACAAGGGAGGAGCGCGCCATCGGAGACGCCGGTAATCATGGGGGATTCTTCCGCAATGGTTTCCTCACCTTCCACTATGTCTGCTCACAAACGTAAGTTCACTGAGTCTCAGCCACAGTCAGTTCTTCCATCGTTGCCACAGTTCCTTGTTGTTTCTCGGTCTGACGAAGGTCACGACTTCTCCACGGTCAACCCTTCCATTATTCAGAAAGGTGTCGACGCAATTGCAGGTCCTGTAAAGTCTTGTTCCAGATTACGGAATGGCACCCTGTTGTTAGAAACAGTCAGTGCCCTCCAGGCGCAAAAATTGCTGCGTACCACACTACTACCTTCCCTGTCTGGGTGGAACCGCACCGTACTTTAAATTCCTCGCGTGGAGTCGTTTATACACGCTCCCTCGATGGATTGTCTGACGAAGAAATTCAGCACTACCTGTCTGACCAGGGCGTAACGGCTGTTCATAGGGTTATGAAAAGGGTTGACACGAACATCATTCCAACCCGCACTGTCTTCTTGACATTTGACAAAGTTCAACTCCCATCGAAAATCAAAGCAGGCTATGAGATAATTTCCGTTCGCCCTTATGTCCCAAACCCTACGCGTTGCTATCAGTGTCAGCTGTTCAATCACACCACCCAGTCCTGTTCCAATCCGGCCAAATGTGTTACGTGTGGCAAGGATGCCCATGAGGGTGCTTGTCCACCTCCATCCCCTCGCTGCATCAACTGTATGGGTGACCACGCTGCTTCCTCTTGAGATTGTCCCGTTTTTAAGAACGAAAAGCCCATCAAGGAAATTAGAGTAAAGGAAAAGGTGTCGACCTGTGCTGCTCGAAAATTATTCGCCAGTCGACAGCCCACCGTGCCTCAGAAATGAAAATACAGCACTGTCCTTGCTTCTCCTCGGCCAACAAAGGAGGCGGCCACGCAGACTTGCGACCTCACCTTTAGTGCCACGGTCGTCAGATCGGCCAGCGCAAAGATCGCCCGTTCAACCTCACCACTTTCGCGTGCCCACTCTCTGGCTCACCCTTCGTCGAGTTCTGCTAAATCTCGAGCCCAAAAGTCAGACACCAAGACTTCGAAAAAAGAGCATACTCGTGAAGAGTTTTTACGTACGGCAACTTCCCAACCATCGGTTCCTCCTTCCTCTAAACATCATACTTCCAAGAAGGCTACAAAGAAACCCAGTTCCTCTCCTTCTCCGCCAAGGCGTGTCCCATCTACAGTACCACCTGGCGGAAATCGCCCTCTGCCGTCTTCTGTGTCGCCGAGGCGCACTGCTGGCGGCCGATCAACCGGCCGATCGCTGGTGGCAGGATCTGCTCCTGACCAACCTATGGATCAGGATCTTCTGCCTTCGGCTGAATGCCATTCCATGCTGTCGGTCGCAAGCTCAGAACAGTCGTTGAGTTGACAGCGACCTTGGTCACATTCCTCCATTTTCTGTTCACCCTATGTCCATTATCCACTGGAATATCCGCGGTATTCGAGCCAATCGGGATGAATTGTCGATCCTCTTACGATCCTACTCGCCGGTCATCTTCTGTCTTCAGGAAACAAAGCTGCGTCCCCATGACCGCTTTGTTCTCCTTCATTTTCAGTCCGTCCGATATGATCTCCCCTCTGTTGAAGGCACTCCAGCGCATGGAGGACTCATGATTCTTCTCCATGAAACTCTCCTTTATCACCCAATCCATTTAAATACTTCCTTCCAAGCTGCCGCCGTCCGTCTCTCCCTTTCCGGATACACGTTCTCTCTTTGTACTGTATACATTCCATCGTCCACACCAATGGCACGAGCTGATCTCCTTCATCTTCTTGGTCAGCTTCCACCCCCATATTTGCTGGTTGGGGACTTGAATTCCCACCACTCGCTTTGGGGATCTCCACATCCTTGTCCACGTGGCTCACTATTGCTAGACGTCTTCCACCAAGCAGATCTAGTTTGCCTCAACACTGGGGTCCCTACATTTTTGTCTGCCTCCACGACAAATTTATCTCATTTGGACCTTGCGGTCGGTACTGTTCCGCTAGCTCGGCGCTTCGAATGGTTCGCCCTTGATGATACACACTCGAGTGACCACTTTCCATGTGTCCTTATACTGCAGCCTCAACTGCCCTACATGCGCCCGCGACGCTGGAAGTTTGCCCAAGCCGATTGGACACTTTTTTCGTCTCTAGCGACTTTCGATGACCGTCACTTTCCCAGCGTCGACGATGAGGTCACACATATTACCGACGTTATTCTTACAGCTGCGGAACATTCAATACCACGCACCTCCGAATTGCCCCGGCGCCCCCCAGTTCCTTGGTGGAACGAGGCATGCCGTGATGCAATACGTGAGCGGCGACGTGCTCTCCGCGTTTTCCGCCACTATCCTACTTTGGCCAACTGTATCCGCTATAAGCAGTTCCGAGCGCGATGCCGTCGTGTCATCCGCGATAGCAAGAAGGCAAGCTGGAAATTCTTTATTAGCTCATTTAACACCTTCACTCCCTCCTCGGAAGTTTGGAGTCGGCTTCGACGGTTCTCAGGCGCGCCTAGTTTCTGCCCGGTCTCTGGGCTCACTGTCGCGCATGACACATTAGTGGACCCCGTCGCAATTTCTAACTCGTTGGGTCAGCACTTTGCTGATATTTCGAGCTCTTCAAATTACCCGCCAGCGTTTCTCCCGAAGAATCGTGTAGCGGAAGTGCGACCTCTTGCTTTCTCCTCTCAAAATCGCGAAAGCTACAATACTGTTTTCTCCTTGCGGGAACTCCAACATGCACTCTCTTCTTCTCGCTCCTCCGCCCCAGGACCGGATGGTATCCACGTCCAAATGTTGCTGCATTTATCAATCCATAGTCTGCGTTACCTCCTTCGCCTTTATAATCGAATTTGGACCGACAGTACTTTTCCCAGACGATGGCGGGAAGCTATCGTCGTTCCTGTTCCGAAACCTGGAAAGGATAAAAATCTCCCCTCTAGCTATCGCCCCATTTCTCTCACGAGTAGTGTCTGTAAGGTTTTGGAGCGTATGGTGAATTACCGTTTAGCGTGGTGGCTGGAATCCCGCAGTCTTTTAACACCTGCCCAATGCGGATTCCGAAAGCATCGTTCTGCAGTTGACCATCTTGTTGCTCTCTCCACTTATATCATGAACAATTTTCTCCGGAAACGCCAAACAGTAGCAATATTTTTTGATCTGGAGAGAGCATACGATACCTGTTGGAGGACAGGCATCCTCCGCACACTGTTCTCTTGGGGCTTTCGAGGTCGGCTGCCCCTTTTTCTTCGCGAATTTATGGCAGAGCGCACATTTAGGGTGCGGGTGAACACTACTCTCTCCCGTACTTTCTCCCAAGAAAACGGGGTACCCCAGGGCTCCGTGCTGAGTGTTGCACTGTTTGCCATTGCCATCAATCCAATTATGGATTGTCTCCTTCCTGATGTCTCGGGCTCCCTCTTTGTGGACGATTTTGGGATCTACTACAGCTCTCAACGGACCAGCCTTCTTGAACGACGTCTTCAAGGATGTCTCGATCGCCTCCACTCTTGGAGCATCGAAACCGGCTTCCGTTTTTCTCCCAGTAAGACCGTTTGTGTTAATTTTTGGCGACGTAAGGAGTTTCTTCCGCCCTCCTTACATCTAGGTCCTGTCAACCTTCCGTTTTCAGACGTCGCTAAATTCTTGGGTCTTATGTTTGACAGAAAACTGTGCTGGTCCTCCCACGTTTCCTATCTTTCGGCTCGCTGTCTGCGATCCCTCAACACCCTCCGTGTCCTGAATGGTACCTCCTGGGGAGCGGACCGAGTGGTCCTTCTCCGCCTATATCGCGCCTTAGTGCGCTCGAAATTGGACTATGGAAGCATAGTCTACTCCTCTGCTCGGCCGTCTATTCTTCGGCGCCTCGACTATATCCACCACCGTGGATTACGTGTCTGGAGCTTTTTACACCAGCCCTGTGGAAAGCCTTTATGCTGAGACTGCTGAACCTCCGCTGTCCAATCGGCGAGCAGACCTTCTGAGTCATTATGCTAGCCATCTGTCTTCCATGCCTCCTAATCCAGCCCATGACATTTTTTTCGACGCCTCCTTTGATGTAGGGTATGCAGGCCGCCCCTCCTCCCTACTACCACCGGGAGTCCGCTTCCGTCAACTGCTCCATTCTCTTTCCTTCAGCTTTCCTAAAACCTTCTTGACAACTTGGGGTACAGCACCGCCTTGGCTCCGTCCCCGGATCTGCCTGCTCCGTGACCTTTGTCGATTTCCCAAGGATGGTACCCCTTCACTTGTTTATAGTCGGGCATTTGCTGCTCTATGTGCACAAATGACGGACGCCACATTTATTTACACCGACGGCTCGAAAACATCGTTAGGTGTAGGGAGTGCCTATATTGTTGGCGACACCCCAAATCACTTTCGGCCTCCCGACCAGTGTTCGGTTTATACTGCGGAGCTTTACGCTGTTCTCCAGGCTGTCCACTACATCCGCCGCCATCAGCGGATACAGTACGTTGTCTGCTCAGATTCTCTCAGCTCTCTCCTCAGTCTCCAAGCTCTTTATCCTGTGCACCCTCTGGTCCACCGGATTCAGGACTGTCTGCGCTTGCTCCACCTGGGGGGCGTCTCGGTGGCGTTCCTCTGGCTCCCGGGACACGTTGGTATCTGCGGAAATGAGGCGGCCGATATTGCAGCCAAGGCTGTAGTCTCTCTTCCTCGGCCAGCTATTCAATCGATTCCCTTCGCCGATCTACGGAGCGTTTTATGTCGACGTGTTGTTCATTTATGGCACGCGCATTGGTCGACACTTCCCCAAAATAAATTGCGGGACGTGAAAGCTCTTCCTTGTAGTTGGACCTCTTCCTCCCGAACGCGTCGTCGGGAGGAGGTAATTTTAACTAGACTCCGGACAGGGCACTGTCTTTTTAGCCATCGACATCTTTTAGCGGCGATCCTCTCCCACTCTGTCCCCACTGCTCTCAGCTGTGGACGGTAAGACACCTTTTAATTGAGTGCCCCTATTCTAATCCGTTACGCTCCCGTCTACAGCTTTCGCCTGATATATCGTCCATTTTAGCAGATGACACGCGCTCAGCCGACCGCGTTCTCAAGTTTATTAGTGCCAGTGAAATGACGTCAGTCATTTGAAGCTTTTTTTGGGGACAACCAACCCCTTTCTGTAGTGGATTTTTAAGCCTTCCTTCTGCTTTTAGTTTCTCCAATTTTATGACTTTCGTTCCCATTACTGCTGGTTTTCAATTTCGGCTTTTTACTGTTTCCTAAGTCACGGACCGGGCGCTAATGACCATAGAAGTTTTGCGCCCTAAAACCAAAACAAACAAACAAACCCATGGAGCCACTATCAACTTTGATGCCATTCAAAAAAAAAAAAAAAACGCATTTCTATGCTTGTTCTTGCTTTCTACGTTTTACTACTTTTTGAATGCAGCTATAAATTCATTGTTTTGTTTGCTCCATAAACCATTCTGGGGTTTCTACCCCACCGCCACATGCGTGAGGGAACAATTATGGGTCAAATGTGTTAATTTTTGTTTTTATATTGTGCCTGTACCGTGTCCTTTTTCCATTTCTAGCCAGACGAACCGAAGAGGTATCAACTTCAAATCTATCGTAGGCAGGCAAAGAGCAAGAACAGAGATGGCGCACCAAAGATGTGTAAAAGTTAACAATTTTCCGAGCAGAGGTTGGTCATGGGCTTCCCCCACAACTCCAGCTGCTCGGATAGGGCCCCGCGCGGCTGTTAGTCGTTGAGTTTGCAAGAAGATAGTTTAGCGACCAGACTTTCCTTCAGAACGGCTGTGTCGAATATTGGACAAAGGCATTTAAGTGTTTTATTAAGTAACTAAGTTTCATCATTTCTTTTCCACAGGTTATTGTTTGTGAGTTATTAGAACAGAGGTCATGACATACCGATTTTTCTGTCTAGAATTGGGGCTTGACTATGTGGCAGCTAGGCAAGTTCATGTGGCATCCAAATTATAATTTTCGCCCTTCTTAGATTCAATACCTTGTTCAGTTCTTATGTTATCGGATCATAAATTGTCCTATTTATCATATAACGATCTTCAAGTACATTTTTAGAGAAATTTTGGATTTCTTCATACAGAATGAGGTAGTTCGAGAGCGTTGTAACAAGCGTAGTTGTACCTCCCTTTCAAAATAATTCCAATCTCTAAATTCCCGCCGCTTTACGGCAGACATTACAAATTTGGCCAGCTTAAAACCGACGTGCGTGGAAACTTTTTCTGGGCTTCCCCTAGCTTACGTTGGATTTCGATCTCCTGAAAACGGTACAGATTTTTAGTGTACATCTATAACCATGTTTGTCTATAAGCCTCTCAACCCAATAACATTTTTAGAGGTGCTTCACGCACAGAGCCCTGCTCATTGCCTAAACCACGAAAGACTTTGTATACTTTTGTCTTTCATAGCTACTGTAGAGTTTGCCTTTCTGATCCTCTCTTGACATTTCGTGTGATAGTTTGCTGCTGAACCCCAACTGGAGCACATGCTCTCCACAAGTTACCTCCCTTTTACCCGCAGCACTTTGCTAGATAGAGCCAACAGGTCAACATATTATCAATTAGTTTTGTGTAAAAATGCATAGGAATATTTTCAGCCTTCAAAGAGTATGACTTTTAACTTCTTTGTCAATTGTTTAATTGGGTTTACTGATGGATGATGTTATAATGATCCCAAATCCCTCTCGCCTACATCATTTAAAAGCCATTGCCTGATAGAGATGACCTTTTTGTAAGTATTTGAATAATATAATGAATATCTAAAATGTAAACATACTAGAACGCGGAACGCTAATTCAGATCCATGGCAAAATTCTATCTAAGGAGAACCACGTAACTTTCTCCGACCGTCCCAAATTTCCTATTTTTGCGTTATCCGTTACATATTTTAATAATATCCCTGGGTACGTAACGATACCAGGGAACAACTTCGTCGAGTCTAGATTGAATTAATGTACAGGTGGGACACATTTCCTACCACTTATGGGCGTAATAAACAGCAGAGAAGCCGGCCGGAGTGGCCGTGCGGTTCTGGGCGCTACAGTCTGGAGCCGAACGACCGTTCCGGTCGCAGGCTCGAATCCTGCCTCGGGCATGGATGTGTGTGATGTCCTTAGGTTAGTTAGGTTTAATTAGTTCTAAGTTCTAGGCGACTGACGACCACAGCAGTTAAGTCGCATAGTGCTCAGAGCCAAACAGCAGAGAAGTTTATGTCGCTAACAGAGAAACCTGTCTACGATTCCTTACGAAAGCACGCCCAAGCATGTATAATTTAAACAGAGTAGAAATATAACACAGGTCTGCAAAAAAATATTTTTTGAAAGTAGTTTGAAATTCGATAAATGACTTATGTACATATGAGCGTTGATTTCAAAAATGCAATCAATTTTTTTCTGTCACGTCAGGTTTTCTCACAAAAAAGAATATTTTTGGGTATAATAACCAAATTTGAGCAATATCACATTTTTTCGAACGTTATAAAATTCTATTTTATTTTTAAATCATGTTCTAAACTACATTTCCAGTACACTTTCATTTCTCTTTAAGCTCGTAAGTCCTTATAATAACGCTTTCGCTTTCTGTCGAAGCTTCTTTTATCGCTTTTCCGGCTGTGGAATCGTTGAGGATCATCTCTTTTTATCATCCAGCAGTAGTGCGCTATCATGTTGACGTTCCATCTTCCTTGATATCTTCTTTCCGTTTCTTTGACGTCTTGGTGGAATCTTTCGCCCTGATCTTCACTTACATCACCAAGGTTTACGGGGAAGTAGTCAAGATGTGAGTGGAGAAAATGAACTTCAATGTTCATGTTACAGTCCAGCTTCTTAAAGTTGTCGAACATGTCTGCGACGATTGTCTTGTGGTTTGGATCACTTTTGTTTCCTAGGAAACCGGTAACAACTAATTTAAAAGATGTCCATGCTGCCTTTTCTTTTGTTTCCATTTTGTCCACAACGTTGGGATCTATCATTAGTTTTCTAATTTCTGGTCCGACAAAGATTCCTTCCTTTAGTTTTGCCTCTGATAAACCATGAAACTGTCCACAAAGTTATCTGAAACACTCCCCTTCTTTTGGCAATGCCTTAACAAATTGTTTCATCAGCCCCAACTTAATGTGAAGTGGTGGAAGTAGCACCTTTTTGGGATCCACAAGGCTTTTCGTTTCAACATTTTTAAACCCTACCTGTAAGGTTTTTCTCAAGGGAAGAGCTTTCTTTTATGTAGTGTTGCTTTCTATCTCGACTGTCCCATTCACAGAGAAAGCAAGGGAACTTTGTATAGCCACTTTGTTGACCAAGCAGCATTGAAATCACTTTTAAATCACCACATATAGCAGAGTTTGCTTAAAACCAATCAAGGTTTTCGTAACATTCTTTTAAGTGAACCTAGTGTGGAAATGGTATAGAAGCATACTTATTGCCATTGTGCAGAAATACTGCTTTAAGGCTTCTTTTTGAAGAATCAATAAAAAGTCTCCATTAATCAGGAGCATATTCTATTTTGAAACTTGCCATAAGTCCAGGAACATCACTGAAAAACACCACGTCACCTTCTTGAGAGAAGAAAGATACAAACTCCTTTTCTCTCGATCGATACCAAGTAAACGATGTACCAGGAGCCAACATATGTTCATCTTTCAATCTACACTCCTGGAAATTGAAATAAGAACACCGTGAATTCATTGTCCCAGGAAGGGGAAACTTTATTGACACATTCCTGGGGTCAGATACATCACATGATCACACTGACAGAACCACAGGCACATAGACACAGGCAACAGAGCATGCACAATGTCGGCACTAGTACAGTGTATATCCACCTTTCGCAGCTATGCAGGCTGCTATTCTCCCATGGAGACGATCGTAGAGATGCTGGATGTAGTCCTGTGGAACGGCTTGTCATGCCATTTCCACCTGGCGCCTCAGTTGGACCAGCGTTCGTGCTGGACGTGCAGACCGCGTGAGACGACGCTTCATCCAGTCCCAAACATGCTCAATGGGGGACAGATCCGGAGATCTTGCTGGCCAGGGTAGTTGACTTACACCTTCTAGAGCACGTTGGGTGGCACGGGATACATGCGGACGTGCATTGTCCTGTTGGAACAGCAAGTTCCCTTGCCGGTCTAGGAATGGTAGAACGATAGGTTCGATGACGGTTTGGATGTACCGTGCACTATTCAGTGTCCCCTCGACGATCACCAGTGGTGTACGGCCAGTGTAGGAGATCGCTCCCCACACCATGATGCCGGGTGTTGGCCCTGTGTGCCTCGGTCGTATGCAGTCCTGATTGTGGCGCTCACCTGCACGGCGCCAAACACGCATACGACCATCATTGGCACCAAGGCAGAAGCGACTCGCATCGCTGAAGACGACACGTCTCCATTCGTCCCTCCATTCACGCCTGTCGCGACACCACTGGAGGCGGGCTGCACGATGTTGGGGCGTGAGCGGAAGACGGGCTAACGGTGTGCGGGACCGTAGCCCAGCTTCATGGAGACGGTTGCGAATGGTCCTCGCCGATACCCCAGGAGCAACAGTGTCCCTAATTTGCTGGGAAGTGGCGGTGCGGTCCCCTACGGCACTGCGTAGGATCCTACGGTCTTGGCGTGCATCCGTGCGTTGCTGCGGTCCGGTCCCAGGTCGACGGGCACGTGCACCTTCCGCCGACCACTGGCGACAGCATCGATGTACTGTGGAGACCTCACGCCCCACGTGTTGAGCAATTCGGCGGTACGTCCACCCGGCCTCCCGCATGCTCACTATACGCCCTCGCTCAAAGTCCGTCAACTGCACATACGGTTCACGTCCATGCTGTCGCGACATGCTACCAGTGTTAAAGACTGCGATGGAGCTCCGTATGCCACGTCAAACTGGCTGTCACTGACGGCGGCGGTGCACAAATGCTGCGCAGCTAGCGCCATTCGACGGCCAACACCGCGGTTCCTGGTGTGTCCGCTGTGCCGTGCGTGTGATCATTGCTTGTACAGCCCTCTCGCAGTGTCCGGAGCAAGTATGGTGGGTCTGACACACCGGTGTCAATGTGTTCTTTTTTCCATTTCCAGGAGTGTAGATCCTAAAACCTCTGCCGATTCTTTAGAAAGGCCTCGGTCTCTAACTAAATCGCTCAGTTCAGATTGTGAGAATGGAATGGGATCGGTTGTGCCAGGGCCATAGCAATCTCTGTCTCCTTCATTACCACCTTGTTGAGCCAATGGCTCGTGATCATCTGTATCATCCAAAGAATCTGGAGGAGAGGGTATTGGTACTTCAGGTCCATGAGGGACAGGGCGAATGGCTGATTGAATGTTAGGGTAAGAAATATCCGTTTTGTTTTTCAAATTGAAATTTCGTACGTTGCAAGAACAAAAATAGCAATCATCACTATGATTTTTGAGCTCCCTCCAAACCATCGGTATTCCAAAACGTAAGGACTGCTTTTTACGTTGAAACCATTGCCTCAGTTCTTCAACAAACACTGAACAAACTTTGTGTGAGGCCCAAGGCTTATCTAGGTCGCTTAACTTTATACCAAAATATGCGAAATATGCTTTTTCAACAAAATCGGAAATGTTTCTTTGTTCCTTTATAACGGTTTAGTTACCACAAATGTAGCAGAAGCAATCTGACGAATTTATACATCCTCTGGTAGCCATTGTCCATTGTCCATAGAACAACTTCACAACACAAGAAAACAGTCACTACTTTAAAGCACTAGTAACAACAACACGTTCACAGCAAAGCGTGAAGAGGTACTGTGAACTGAAGGACAACAGCAGAAGCTCACTGCTTGGTGACGGCGGGGGAAGGGGCAGCACGACAGACAGGCACTGACATGAAAATACTGCTGGTTTATCGTAATTACTCTTTATTTTACGTATATCTAGTATACAAACGACTAAATAAGTTTATGGAGATCCTAAAAACCAAAATTCAAACTCACTAGAGTGCTGAAATATTGAAAAAAGCTAAAATTAGACAAGCAGTTTGTGAAATAACTGTAAGTGATGGAATTTTTTCACTATTTTTTCCGAAATCAGCGTTAAAAACACTATAAAAATCACTTCATGAACTTGAAACAATTTTTATGTCGCAGACCTGTGTAATCGCCCTTGTACCCTCCACGATAAAGATACACAAATGAATAGAGAAGTAAGAACAGGAGGGTTACACGACCTCCATCTGTTTGGCTCAATGAAGGACGCAATCTGCGGGAAGCAGGTTCATGGATGATAGGAGAAGGGGGGTTAATGAAGCAGCAAGCCGTTGGCTCCAACGTTGACCAGTAAAGTGGTCCCATGAGGGCATACAGACCCTCCCAGTGGCGTGGCGTAAGACCGTCACATTAAACGAAGATTACGTTGAAAAATGAGGTTTTGTAGGCAGAAGAGTGGGGTATAATATGGTGCATTGAAATCCTGAATGAAACCAACCTGCTTTCAAAAAAAATACGTGTAGCGTTACGTATTGAACGCCCCTCATACAGTGCGTTTTGAAACAGGTTTTACGTAATGGAAAAACGTACACTTTCTTAGAGCAGCTTACATACGTTGCCGAACCAAAGACTGCATTTTATTGGTAGAACACATACAAGATGCAACAGAATTACTAAAGAGACTGCCGACATTACACTTGTCCGTCTTCTTCTGGAATATTGCTGCGCAGTATGGGATCCTTACCAGATGGGATTGGCGGAAGACCTCGCAAAAGTTCAGGTTGTTTTGTACCACGGATGTCATATACGAGTTGGGGTGCAATCACTAAAACAACGGCGGTTTTCGTTTCTGTGGATGTATTCACGAAATTTCAGACACCAACTTTCTCCTCCGAATGCAAAAGAAAAGAAATCGGTTGGCGCTCACCTACATAGGCAGAAATGGTCATCACAGTAATATAAAAGAAATCAGCACTCGAGGAATGGAACAGTAGAGAAATAATTAAAGATGTTTCGATAAATCCTCTGTTAGACACTAAAGTGTGAATTGGAGATCAAGCATGTAGATGTAGTCATAGATATACTAGTAGCCTCGTTACCTGCTGGTGGGCCGGCCGATGTGGCCTAGCGGTTCTAGGCGCTCCAGTCTGGAACAGCGCGACCGCTACGGTCGCAGGTTCGAATCCTGCCTCGGGTATGGATGTGTGTGATGTCCTTAGGTTAGTTAAGTTTAAGTAGTTCTAAGTTCTGGGGGACTGATGACCTCCGATGTTAAGTCCCATAGTGCTCAGAGCCATTTCATTTCAACCTGCTGGTGGCGACCGTTCCGGCAGCGGAACTTCCTTTCGACTTGTTGCTTCCATCAGGCAAGCCTACTTCATCCATTAGAAACGACCAATTAAAACTACCCTCCAACCAATATTTTGGAAAAAACTGGTGATGAAAACTAAGGCCTAAAAACATTAAAAACTGAGGGTGAAGGGATGAGAAGGAATAATAGGAATGAAAAGAAACGAAATATATGTAAAGTTGTTAGCCTTCCACAACTCGTGGTTAACCACACCTGATGATGATCAATAGGTGATAGTAGACAGTAATCATCTGTGACAACTTGCAGATGTCTCTTGAAATAAAGATGTTTTTAAGATATCATTATTACACAAATGTGTGTAAGAGGCTAGAAATAAAATTTCAAATTTTCTGAGTAATATTATGCAATTTCAGTGGTTGGTGTACTTAACGTGCAGTTCATGTTTCGTGTTAGATTGAGGAGCCTCGTGGACTCGATAGTTAGTCTGCTATGTACTGGAGGGTAGGTTAGCTACTGAAGATTCAATTTCTCTTTCATACTTGTCTTCATATCCGAATACAACTCAGCTTCTGATACCAAGACAAAGTGACGGTCTACTGGAGAAGATTTTTCCCTGCATTTCCATGCTGGTATTGAGCCATTCACCTCCTCTGCGTCATATCACATCCTTCTGCAGTGGGCAGGCAATACTTGGCCAGTGTGCTCTGTTTTGGCTGTCTGTGGTAAGACTGAAGTCATTTTATTCAGTACGCAAAATTTATTCTCATTACGCATTCTGTCGTAGGTAGAATTTGTAACTAAGGGTTCATGACATTCCAGTTGGACTTGGTCCGGTTTACTTAAGGCTCCAGAGTCACAGCTGAGTTGTTGCTTTTTCTGGATTCTGCTTAATACGTATACAGCAAAGCCTGTATATACTTTATTTCTTTGGGATGGCAAGACTGGAAGTGAGATTACCAGCTGTGAAAAACAGAAATAGTTATAACTGTGCGTGCATTCTTAGAAGGTGCCTTAACTGGATTATTTCTCTCTCCTTGTTTACCTTTTTCCTACTTTACCTTCTTCCTTTTCTTCGCGGGCATCGTCTTTCCTCATCGTCTTCTTTCTCCCGGTCGTTATTACTTCACCGACAGCGCACGTGAGACAAAATGTAATTCTATATTTTATTTTTATTTTTTTATCTGCCTCTTGTAAGGTCAACAGTCTTATGACTGGTTTTGTACGACCCTCCACGATGTTAGCGGCTGTGTCGACCTTTTCATCTCCGAGTAGTACATCCATCCAACATCTTCCGTTATTTATTCGCTATCAGTCTCTGTTTTCCTCTACAATTATTTTTCTGTCTTCGGGTTCATTTAGTTCCATGGAAGTTATTCCTTGATATCTTAACATATGTCCTATCATGCAGAACATCTAAGCCGTTTTAACACATGTGTCTGTGATGATGATGGTGATGGTCATTAGAGACGGAGCGCAAGCTCGGGTTAGGGAAGGATTGGGAAGGAAATCGGCCGTGCCCTTTCAAAGGAACCATCCCGGCATTTGCCTGAAACGATTTTAGGGAAATCACGGAAAACCTGAATCAGGATGGCTGGAGATGGGATTGAACCGTCGTCCTCCCGAATGCGAGTCCAGTGTGCTAACCATTGCGCCACCTCGCTCGGTACAGACGTGTCTGTATTCGGCGACCGTGAGTGTAGTCTACTAATTTCTCAACTTATCAGTCCGCCTATTCTTCAACATCCTCGCACAGCACTACATTTCAGACCCATCGATGCTCATCCTTTTTGTTACAGTCGATGATTCACTTCCATACAATAGTGCATCACATTCTCGGAACTTTCTTATCAGTTCGACACTAGTAAGCTTGACTTAGCGGGAAATGTCCTTCCTTGTGCTAATCTGATTCTTATGTTCTCCTTGTTTCGTCCATCTTTCATTATTTTACTTCCAAGACAGAAGAATTCCTTCACTTGTGGGTACTCCTTATCAATTTCGTAGATCTTGTGCTCATTTGACCATTCCATTATAGAGAAAATGTGATTTTTCCTCACTTTCACAGAGGATATGAATGTCTTTCGCGTATCCTATGGTTGATACACTTACACACACAATTTTAATCCCTCTCTTAAGGCATTCTTTTATGCGCCATAGCTTCGTCGGTCTACAAGTTGCACAACAGTGGTGAAAAACTGCATACTTGCCTTACGCCCTTCTTAAGCAGAGCGCTTCTTTCTTGACCATCAGTTCTTATTGTTCCCTATACGCTTTTGTGCGTAATGTGTTTATATTCTCTATAGCTTACACCTGCTTCTCTGAGACCTTCTAACATCACGGGCTGTTGTACGTTGTCGAACACTATTACCACGCCGACCAATCCTACAAAGCTGTTTCGGTTTTTCTTGTCCCTATTATTTAACACTAATTATACTAAACTCGAAAATGAGGATTACCCAGCGAGTGATGCGTGTTGGGGATTACTGGGAGATGAAGGAAACCAAGGAAGAAAAAGACTGGAGTGAAAGGCGTTATAATGAGCGTAGTGAAAATGAGATGACGGAACTGTCGTTAAATGGATCAAAAAAATTCTTTATATGATTCAGAGACGACAACCGAATGGAAAGTGGGGAGGCAACATGGATACTACAGTGCATGGAGGAGTTGATCCAGGAGACGATGTAAAATGGCTGAGATTGATAAGATACCTTGGTATAATATTGAACAGTGTACAAGCACATAACGAAAGGTTCCAGATTAAATTAGAGAAAGACAAAACAGCAAACACTACGTAATTAATGGTAACCAAGTTTCGTGTCGTATTATAGCGCTATAGCTTGCTAGTATCAATTAATTTTAAATACAAAACATGGAGCATGTGCGGTCTTAGCCATCTAGTAGACGATGTTTCCTATACATTCACAGAAGGTTTAAGAAGGTAGAGAAAGCCCATCTTATCACACTGGTCTTGAATCTACGCTCATAAAAGAGTGCCAGGATGACGGTAGAATAGTTACGTTTGGTTCAAATGGCTCTAAGCACTATGGGCCTTAACATCTGAGGTCATCAATCCCCTAGACTTAGAACTACTTAATCCTAACTAACCTAAGGACATCACACACATCCATGCCCGAGGCAGGATTCGAACCTCCGACCGTACCAGCAACGCGGTTCCGGACTGAAGCGCCTAAAACCGATCGGCCACAGCGGCCGGTCAGTTACATTTGGTGTTGTCCAGATAATTGGAAAATGCATTGAAGTCAGTGGTGGAAACCATGAAAATGAACCTGATCATTTGCCTTCTGTGACTATTTATTTTAGTTAAATTGTAACAACTCTATCTCTGTAACAACTCTATCTCTGTAACCAGTAAAAAGTGGACACATGTTACACAGAATGGTTTTTTTCCGCACATACCTACATTGAGGTGACAAAAGTCGTAGGATACCTCCTAATATCGTGTCGGACCTCTTTTTGCCCGGTATAGTGCACCAGCTCGACATGCCATGGGCTCAACAAGTGACTGGAAGTCCCCTGCAGAAATACAGGGGCATGCTGCCTCTATTACTGTCCGTAATTGCGAAAGTGTAGCCAGTGCAGGATGTTGTGCACGAACTGGCTCTTAGAATATATCTCATAAATTTTCGATTGATTTCATGTCGGGTGATATCGGTGGCCAAATCATTTGCTAGAACTGTCCAGAATGTTCTTCGTACCAATTGGGAACATCTGTGACCCCTTCACATGGTGCATTTTCATCCAGAAAAAGTCCTTCGTTGTTTGCGAATATGAAGTCCATGAATGGCTGCAAATAGTCTGCAAGTAGCTGAATATAACCAGTTCTAATCTATGATCGATTCACTTGCACCAGACCACCTGTTCCATTCGATGTAAACATAGCCCACGCCATTATGAAGCCACCACCACCATCATCTACATCTACATGGATATTCTGCAAATCACACTTAAGTGCGTGGCAGAGGTTTCATCGAACTACCTTCACAATTCTCTATTATTCCAATCTCGGATAGCGCGCGGAAAGAACGAACACATATATCTTCCCTTACGAGCTGTGATTTCCCTTATTTTATCGTGGTGATGTTTTCTCCCTATGTAGGTCGGTGTCAACAAAATATTTTCGCATTCTGAGAAGAAAGTTATTGATTGGAATTTCGTGGGCAGATACCGTCGCAACTAAAAACGCCTTTCTTTTAATGATGTCCAGCCCAAATCCTGTATCATTTCAGTGACACTCTCTACCATATTTCACGATAATACAAAACGGGTTGCCCTTCTTTCAACTTTTTTGATGTACTCCGTCAGTTCTATCTGGTAAGGATCCCAAACCGCGCAGCAGTGTTCTAAAAGAGGACGGACAAGCGTTGTGTAGGCAGTCTCCGTAGTAGATCTATTACATTTTCTAAGTGTCCTGTCAATAAAACACAGCCGTGGTTAGCTTTCCGCACAATATTTTCTGTGTGTTCCTTCCAATTTAAGTAAATCCAAATATAAGTGCATGTCCAAGGCTATAAGACACGAAGAGACAAACGGGCTGTAGTGGTATCAAATCGGTAGTAATCCAGATCACAATGTAAGTACATTATCTGTCAAAAGAATTGATATTGTGATCAAAGACTGGAATAAAAAACATTTAACGTATTTATGTTTTGTTACAATTACATGGCCGGCCGGTGTGGCCGAGCGGTTCTAGGTGCTACAGTCTGGAACCCCGAGACCGATAAGGTCGCAGGTTCGAATCCTGCCTCGGGCATGGATGTGTGTGATCTCCTTAGGTTCGTTAGGTTTAAATAGTTCTAAGTTCTAGGGGACTGATGACCTCAGATGTTAAGTCCCATAGTGGCCAGAGCCATTTGAACCATTTGAACGAGCAGAGTCTCCAGTTCTAAAGTATTCGGAAGAGAAATACGACGCATTTTTTATGATACGTAATAGCAAAGGACCTGGAAGAGCAGTTGAACGGAATGGACAGTGTCTTGAAAGGAGGATATAAGATGAACATCAACAAAAGCAAAACCAGGATAATGGCATGTTGTCGAATTAAATCGGATGATGCCGACGGAATCAGAGTAGGAAATGAGACACTTAAAGTTGTAAATGAGTTTGCACAGTGGCTTATCGACAACTTGGGTACATGGCTGCGTGAGGTCTACGCCACACTCGAACCCTAACATCAGGTCTTATCAAATGAAATCTGGACTCATGTTACCAGGCCACGGTTCTCCAGTTGTCTATGGTCCACCGGCATGGTCACGAGCCCAGGAGAGGCTCTGCACACGATGTCCAGCTGTGAGTAAATGCACTCGGGTCGGTCGTCTGCTTCCATAGCCCATCAGTGCAACATTTCGCCGCACTGTCCCAATGGATAAGTTCGTCGTACGTCCCACATTTATTTCTGCGGTTATTTGACGCAGAGTATTTTTGTCTGTTAGAGTTGACAACTCTACGCATACGTCGCTGCTCTCGGTGACCAAATGAAGGCCGTCGGCTAGGTAATGCGAGAAATTTTGTATTCTCGGCCTGCTCTTGGCACTGTGGATCTCGCAATATTGAATTCCGTAACGTGTTTCCGAATGCCCCATGAGTCTAACTACAACTACCATTTCACGTTCAAAGCCTGTCAATTCACGTCATGTGACCATACTTGCGTCTTAAATCTTTTCACGTGGATCATCAGAGTACAAATGACAAACCCGTCAACGCACTGCCCTTTCACACCTTGTGTGCGCGATACTACCACCCTCTGAATGTATGGATATCGGTATCCAAGGACTTCAGTCACATCAGTGTATACTAGTACTTCCTAAATTTTTTGCTGCTCCTCCTCGTATAAACTTGATATACAGAGGGGTCCAAAAAATGCATACACTGTTAAAAAGTTCATAACTGGCAAACTGATTGACGGAATTGTCTCATCTTTGGTAGTGTAATAGTTTGTAGTTCCGGCAATCGCCACACAAGCGTTGTATTGCGTTTTGTTTTGTTACATGACAGTCGCCAGATAGTTAGTGTTTTGTTCTTAGTTGCACCTAGTTAATCGAGTAAACATGGCTGGCGCAAAGCTTACATTTAATGAAAAGAACACAGTTTTGAAGTGGGTTTTTAAGGTACGAAAACATTATTGAGGTTCAATGGCAATGGCGAAATCAGTATCATACAGAGCCACCGACACGTTTAACGATTCGTCGCTTTCGAGAGAAATTTGAAGCCGAAGGCTGTGTTAAAGATGTACACAAACAACGATCTGAACGACGTGTAACAGTAACAAGTCCAGCTAACTCCCGTCATGTGTTACAGCAATTCACTCGCTCCTCACAGAGGTCCGTGAGACAGCGTGCCCGTGAAACTGGAGTGAGTCGCTCAAGTGTTGGGCGAATTTTGAAGACAGCAGAGTGGAAGTGCTACATCAAACGATTGCTACACGCAATGAACGAGGACGGCCCAGATCGTAGAATGGAGTACTGCGAGTGGTTTACTAACATGGTGAGCAACGACGAAGAGTTTGCAGAGATGATTGTGTGGTCTGATGACGCACACTTCAAACTCAATGGTGCAGTAAATCGCCGCAATTGCATCTACTGGGCCGCCGAAAATCCGAACGTCCATGTAGACAAAACCGTGAATTTGCCAGGAGTAAATGTGTGGTGTGGGTTCTCTTACCGGGGCTTGATTGGGAAATTCTTCTTTGAAGGCACAGTTACTGGTGAGGTGTACCTTCAGAAGCTCCAGACATCCATTTTACCTGCCATCCGAGACTTGTATGGAGACGGAAGAGTTTACTTTCAACAAGATGGTGCCCCAGCCCACTACCAAAACCGTGTTAGGGCGTATCTCAACGAAAATCTACCAGGAAGATGTATAGGCCGTAGAGGTGCTGTGGAGTATCCACCACGTTCCCCAGGCCTAACTCCTCTGGACTTTTACCTGTGGGGGAACACTAAAGGACGTCGTTCATCGACAAAAGCCACGCACATTGGATGAACTTCGAGAATCCATCGTACATTCATGTGCAAATATCCAACCGAACACGTTGCAGCCAGTAGTTCGTGCTGCAGTTCGGCGGCACCGTTTGTGTGTGGATGTTAATGGTGACCATTTCGAACACCTACAGTCATATTTTTGACTTTAAGCAACACTTTCACCAAAAATGAGACAACTCCGTCAATTAGCTTGCAAGTTATGGACTTTTAAACGGTGGATATATTCTTTTGGACCCCTATGTATTTGATGATTAACTGACCAACAATAACTAATGTTAAAAATGATCAATAAATCATTTAAAAATGTAGCATGGTTACTGGTTAAGAACACAGACGTTAAGCAAGACATTAACCACTGCAGCACTCTTGTCTCACGGGTCGCGCATTACGAGACATTCAGAAGAGGAGAGCCGCGACCGTATAGAAGGGCCCACGTCGGTCGCTGGTGTAGAAAGCATAACAGCGCGCTGTGAAGGACGAAAGAGCTGGCTGGCGGGATCTGTGAAAGTTGCGGAGACAAACTTTGTGGCGGAGAGCGCCTGGGAGTCTGCAAACAGGCGCACACGCCGGCTGTCGGGGCTTCCTATTCAGCAGGGGCGCGCGCAGCAGGTCGGCGAACCGCGTGTTGACACAGGCAGGCAGGCAGGCCTGTGCGGGCCCCGGCTTCCGAGTGACGGCTCGCTCATCGCTGTCCGCGCCCGCAAATGCCTCCCGAGCAACGAATACAGCAGCCGCCGGGCCAGTCGTAAGGCTTCACTGCTCCTCTTCCAGTTTCTCCTCCGAGAATCCAGCAGTCAAGCACTGCAGTACTAACATCTCAGCTTCTTTCTGCGTAGATTTACCTGTTAGTTGAAACTAGTTCAGTGTTGAAATAGCGCTAGTGGTATACAAAAAAGGCATGTGCAGTTAGGCAGCTGACTAATGTACAGTTAAAATAACTAACGACTTTGGTCAGTTCGGCCTACACAGGCCTTACTGGCATAGGAGCTAGCACTTCACTCTGTGGCTTCCAGTACCTAGTACATAGTGTCGGAAGTTCCATGCGGGTTTTCACGGATGATGCTGTACAGAGCATTAGAAAACTGCAGCGAAATGCAGGAAGATCTGCAGCGGATAGGCACTTGGTGCAGGGAGTGGCAACTGACCCTTAACATAGATGTAATGTATTGCGAATACATAGAAAGAAGGATCCTTTATTGTATGATTATATGACAGCGGAACAAACACTGGTAGCAGTTACTTATGTAAAATATCTGGGAGGATGCGATTCTATTATTTCTATTCTTTGTACTACCTTTTCTTTAGTATGTACTAGCTTCATTATCTGTTGCAGTTTGGAGGAACTCTGGGCAAAATGAAATTGTTGTTTTTGACACTTGTGAACTTACATAAAACGTACTAATGCTAGTGGTACATAGAATTCAAACTTTCCAGAATAATCCCTACATAATTTTGTGACTTTTGTCACTATACTGTCCCTTTCCCCTAGGATCAGCACCTATACCTTGCCTGTGGGTTGATCATATGAGAGCACTTCCTCTTTCCATTTTTTGTTAGATACGCCCCTTTATAAAACAGGTCGTCCTATCTCCAAGTAGGTACGATTGCCCCACATACTTAGGAAATGCCGGGTACGGCCTCCTTATCCTGTCTGATTAGGCCTCATGGTTCATTACTCTAGTATACGTTCTTATGTATACTATAATTAAGTATTTTCTGGTAAAGTTACAAATCTACTCTACACTTCGCATATACTTCTTAATACTTCATCTAATCCCTAGAGTCCTCCTCTACTCATTTATTATACTGACTTTTCTTAGATGACTACCATGACCAATTCCACTCTTGCTTGCGTTTTCTTTCCTTCGCCCATGCCTCCTTCTTATGTATACTCGATGTAGAATCGTCCTAGTTCTTAGATGCTTATGTATGTGTATGATCGTCTCATCAAAAGCTACGGCAACTCAAGTGCGAGAAACTTTGGAACCCGCCCGGAGCCGTGGCGGCGTTGTGCTAGCTTTGTAACCTCTGACTGAGCGGGGTCCCTATAGGAGTAGCGAGTGCCGCACTGATCCGCTCGGTTTATCGCTGTTCGCGAGTGTGGAAAAGGCTGGATCCGTGCCGCGGTTGGCGACTTGGTGTTTGTACGAGGCGGCAGCAAGTATGGATCGAGGGGCCAGTCTGTGGACATGTGGGTGCTGGGGCCCCTCAGCGTTTTCGGAGCCGTATGCAGGATACCACACATTGCGGCTGATTTTTATGTTTTGAAGAGAGACTGTACTAGCAATTTGCCTCCTGGAACGTTCTTGCCGTATACAGCTTGGATGCTGGCGGCCGGAATAGTGCTTTGAACGATGGCATATGGAGTGCTAAGGAAGTTACGGTGCGTATTGTGTTTATTCCCTCAGCGAACGTTGCCTGTGGAGCCTCAAGGGTGAAGTTTTCTGCAGTTACCGTAACCTATTTGAAGCCACGAGAGTAACTTTCCGGATTTGCTTGGTGATTCCTATTTACGTGAGTATAAGAAGTGTTGTACGGGCAGCTGGTCTGTCAGAATCTCACAGATAGTCTCGGGCTACATGAATGTTTCCTTAGATGGGCCACTGACTGAAGTGGTAAATTTGTATTTGAACTTTTCTGCTTCGATTCTGCCAGCAGTACTTAATGTGCACTGCTGCTTCCATATTTGTTGTTCCTTAGCTTTAACTCGTTCCTTATCTAAAGGCATCGAGCAATTACCACAACCAGTCGCCTTTTTAAACAGTTGTAGATATCATGACCAATTTCGAGCTGTCTAGCAGCTCATCATCATATGGTACAACGTAAAGCGATCGACGGCCATACTAGAGACACTGCCCTACACACCTGTGCAAAACTTCATTGGATTTTCCTTACTTTGCGAATAACCCTCATATATATATATATTTTGTTGCTTTGTCAGAGTTGGTGTGTATCTGTGGCAAGACAGAAAACGACACTACATAAGCGCCATATGTGGTACAGTTTCACGAAATGTTTGCAATGCAAGTTCCACTTACAGGTGTTACTTACAGCCAATAGATTCTGCAGATATATATTGGTTATGAGTAGCACCTTGGAAAATATTATTCACGTTTTCCAATTACTTTCGGACACTACAATTAACAGACTTTGCCATAGACACCACCTTCCACGTTTTGTAAATTGTAAATAAACCAAACAGAGTGAATAAACTACAGCATTAGCAAACAACCCCTGCTTTTAGAATTTTAAAGACTCTTTAAACTTGAATTACTAAACTGCCATTCAGAAACAAAACACACACACGCAAATAACAAAAAACACACACACTCTCTCACTCACTCTCAGCCTCCCTCTTCCACCCCCTCTCTTCCCCTCTGACATCTCTCTCTCTCTCTCGCTCGCTCGCTTTCCCTCTCCCCCCCCAACTACCCCCCCCCCTCCTGAACCCATCTTACCACTCGCTACCAGATTCCCACATTACTTATTAATTTTAAACTAACCACTAACCTACTATGTCGTATTCCCGTTCAGCAAATATATCAAGCAAGAAAATAGCTGTGAAAAACTATCCCAACACCAGAACTCTTAATTGTGGTGGAAATATCATCCAAAAATCTAGATTCATACTCCTTACAAATTACTCATATTAATTTTTAGATTAATTTTTACAAATTTAAGTTAATTTGGCATTTATATTTCTGTAAATAAGATATAACGTTCATCACAGTGATTGTTAACCAACGTCTTTGGTCAACATGAAATCTTTCAGTCTGTAGTTTAATCAAAATCTTTGATTTGTTTACAATCTATGAACCGTAAAAGTTGGTGTCTGTGGCAAAGTCTGGTAACTATAATGTGTGAATGCAATTAGAAAACGTGAATAGTGTTTTCCAAAGTGCTACACATAACAAATACATATCTGTAGAATCTATTAACTGCAAGTAACAGCTCTAAGTGGCACTTATATTGTAAAAATTTCGTGAAACTGCGCGACATGGAGCGCTTATTTACTGTCATTTTTTATCTTGCCACATATACACAACAAGCCTCACAAAGCTACAACAAAAAAGCAATGAATGTATATATGTACCATCCGATGATGAGCTGCTAGGCAGCTCGAAACCGGTCAAGGTTTATTGACATACATCTGTTTAAAAAGGCGACTGGCTGTAGTAATTTCTGAATTTTTTTCATATTACAGTCGCAGTGTTCCACATTCACAATGGATTAAAGTTTCATTCGCTGTTATAATTTTTGAGCAATGCTGAATCAGGTTTTGATGTTTTAAGCTAATGTTCTTTTAAATTTGTTTTAGATGGCTTTAAATCTTGAAGGTGTAATACCTCTATCTTATCCGTAAATGTGTAGCATAAAGTTCGCGCCTGGCGGGTACGCATGTATCTATACTGTCACGGCAAAGAAACCAGTAGAGGCATGCATATTCAAACACAGAGATGTGTAAATAGGCAGAAAACGGCGCTGTGGTTGGCAACGCCTACATAAGACAGCAAGTGTCTGCCGCACTTGTTAGGTCGGTTACAGCTCTACAATGGCACTTACGCAGATTTAAGTGAGTTTCAACGTAGTGTTACACTCAGCGCACGAGCGATGGGACACAGCATCTCCGAGGTAGCGATGAAGTGGGGATTTTCCCCTACGACCATTTCACTAGTGTACCGTGAATACCAGGAATCCGATAAAACATCAAATCTCCGACATCGCTGCGGCCGGAAAAAGACCCTGCAAGAACAGGACCAACGACGACTGAAGAGAATCGTTCAACGTGACATAAGTGCAACCCTTCCGCAAACTACTGCAGATTTCAATGTTGGGTCATCAACAACTGTCAGCGAGCGGATCATTCAACGAATCATCTTCTATACGGGCTTTCGGAGCCGAAGGCACATTCGTATACACTTGATGACTGCACGATACAATGCTTTACGCTTCTCCTGGGCCCTTCAACACTGAAATTGGACTGTTGATGACTGGAGATATGTTGCCTGGTCGGACGTCTCGTTTCAAATTGTATCGAGCGGATGGATGTGTACGGGTGTGGAGACAACCTCATGAATCCATGGACCTTGCATGTCAGGAGGGGACTGTTCGAGTTGGTGGAGACTCTGCAGTGGTGTGGGGCGCATGCTGTTGGAGTGATACGGGACCCCTGATCCGTCTAGACATGACTCTGACTGGTGACACGTATGTACGCATCCTGTCTGGTCACCTACAACCATTCTTGTCCATTGTGCATTTCGACGGACTTGGGCAATTCCAACAGGACAAGGCGACATCCCACATGTCCAGAATTGCTACAGAGTGGTTCCAGGAACACTCTTCTACGTTTAAACCCGCACACACACAATATTATTCTGTAGTTTCAAAAGATCATTCGATGTCCGTTGATAAATCTGCTACTGGTTATCTCAAGGGTCTAATCCTTTTATACTGAGCGTCGCGCTTCTTAAAGGGTTTTATTAAGTTTTGAAAGATCTTAAGACCGTATTGCCGGAGCTCTCGGCTTTAGTGTTGCAATGTGTATGTTATTCGTTGATAGCCTTGGTTTCTGAGCCGTGAGACATTCTTATATAGTACCACGTGATGGAATCGCAACTTCCGGTCGCGGCAGCGAGCGCAGTCTCTTATCACTATTTTGCAAGTGAGTACGTCGGAGCACCAATGTATCTGATGATCGGCCGTAAAGGCACTCTCTCTTTGTGTACCTCCGGGAGTCCGTAAAGTCACGGTGGAACACGTGCTCTCTGTCGTAGCTACTACACAACATGGTCTGGTAAGCCGGACTCCTTGAGAACTGCCATGGTCTTCCTCTCCACTCTCTTGGTAGGATCAGCGTTTGTCTTGCGATATGCGCTGTCTTCCAGCAAGCCACGCATTTTCTCACTGTAATGCTCATAAGATCACAATTGCGTTGCCTTTGTAGGCTGGTAAGACCACGGTATATGCATCTTCTTGTGGCTCCCGTATGGCCGCCCTCTCCTTGTTTCACAGGTTTAATTTGCGTGAGAGCACGACAGGTTTCGCCACGTATTTCTTCAGCTGCTTCAGATGGAAATCGTGTAGCTGCCTGTTCCATTGCACATAATATCCGTGATAGGTGCCGATTTAAGAGTTTGTGCGAAGTTGAGTCTTCTTTTAAGAACTGAGAACGCGTGCCCACCCTGTTGCTTGGTCGTGAGTATAGTGATAGTCTTTCAACGAGCCTCAGAAGGTTGTTGTTTTGATAAAGGCTCGAATTTTGATGTCTGACGACCAGTGGCCTTTCTTTCTGCTGAGTCCGCTATGGCCTGTGTGAAACCATCAATCCATTCCCACTTCCAGGAGTTGACCTCGTTGGCCAACTGTAGCTATACTGTAGTTTGAGAAGTTTCCTATTGGTCACCATCGAGTAAACGCATAATACTGGAACTGCGACATTAAAGAATTTATCCAGATTCAAGTAAGGCAGCCGCCGATCAATCGAGATAGCGGTTACATTCTTAGTAAGGCCTGGGAACTCCCTTTAAATCTGATTAAAAGGAGGAAGAAGACATCTCATCACGAACTGACTCTGAGAACAGGCACAGATACTAAGGAAACGCCGCCGGTACGAGCCCCTTAGCGCTGACCGCGAATGGTTCAAATGGTTCAAATGGCTCTGCGCACTATGGGACTTAACTTCTGAGGTCATCAGTCCCCTAGAACTTAAAACTACTTAAACCTAACTAAGCTAAGGACATCACACACATCCATACCCGAGGCAGGATTCGAACCTGCGACCGCAGCGGACCGCGAAAAGAACTGATGCTGGACGCTCCGCGCCTGGGCGCGTACGTCGTTGGGAGCACCTGGTGGAGGAGGGGGGGGGGGGCGGGGGAGGAGATAAAAGCCCGCCGCCGGTGCCTCGGCGGCGAATTCGTCAGCGCATCTGATGATGCCGACGTGGTCACTTGCCGAAATATTGTCTCCATTGGACATTAACACCCGGCTATTCACCTGTTACCTTTTTCGTCACAGAGTAGGCCAGGAGAAATTGAAGAATCAATAAGGGGGATGTAAGGCGGTGATATTAATTGTAGAATTACAACTGGGTTTCACAGTAAGTGTAATACATCTATTATACATGTGTTTATGATCCATTGCTGAGTGTTCATTTTGAGAATTAATTTGGAAATGATGCGTTTCTCTCGCCGATTCCCTCAAGAGGATAAAACGAAATGGGCTGGGCAGAATCGATTGAATAAAAGACCATCCTTGCCGACTGTAGGAATAAACGGATACACTTGGTGGCCAACCGAAACACGCTTCTAGGGAACAAGTACGCAATACCAGCAATATTGCTGACAAGCCACGCAACAGGAATTTGACTGAAAACACATTGTATTTTTTTCTTTCATTTATTATCTTACACATTTGTGTAGTAATATTCTATGGACATTAGAAGATAGATGAAAAAATAGAAAATAAAAATAAAAGCCGTAATCGGGTTTCGAACTCGTGGCGAAAAAGTGTGAATCCGTGACGCTAACCACCGTGCCAAAGCGTCGAGAGAAATCGTCCCCTACTGAACAGCACGCACAAAAAACTGATTGTCGTTTTCTCAGACATGGTCGCGTATCTGTGTTCAAGACAAAAACGTGTTCGCTCATTTTGACCCGTCTTCCGCTGAGCGAAGTTTTTGGGAAATCGGGTTATGGCAGTTGCCGTGTTCTCTTCATGAGTAATATCGCATCGCAGAACGACAGTATGAGTTTGGAAAACGAGGCACTTGGTCGCGTTAGATGTGTGTTTGTGGAGGGGGGGGGGGGGGGGAGGGGGGAGGGTGTCGACGCACTCGACTGACTTCATAAGACACGATAATTAGTAGTTCACTGTAATTAGTTCGTTCAGCTGTCCTACATATTCAATAGACATTATTGATGATTTTAAGAATTTTACTGCAATATTAGAGACATGCAATAAGCCTGGCTGTAAGCTCGGAAACCATTGTGTCGATTGTTAACTATTTTAGCTCTCTATCACATAAAAATTTAGCCTAAAATCCAAGACAGTGTCTTTTACAATTTTGTTCATGAGATAACTGTTTTTTTATTTTTGTAGAATATTTGTAGCAGTGTAAAATTTGGAACGCTGTACAGATAATCATTCACAGATGTAATCCAGTAGAGTCTGTTTCTTCTTTATTCTTTTTATTGGCTTTCGGGACGCGCCCATACAGCCATCTCAACAGTAGAATGTTAATTATATCGATACGAACTTAAGGACAACACAACACTCAGTCGCCTACCGGAGAATATCTGCTACCCAACTGGGAATCGAACCCGGGCGCTTTCAGTTAGCGATACGGCGCGCTGACTGCGCTGCTACCGAAGCGGACATCTTCGTTTCACATTCAGAGTGTATAGTTCGGCCACTACTGTTACCTTGGAATAGAAGTTAGATTTCATCTCCACTTCTCTCAGATTAACTGCTTGTTTTCGTGAATTTCTTCCTCGCAGATTTTTCATTTGATTATTTGGATATAGAAGTTTCGGCGTACATTACAAGATCGCGAGCTTCTCGCACAACTGCGCAGATTCTTGTCCTACTCTTCATGCGATGAAATGCTTTTATCAAGATCAACATGTAAGCGTTTTTGCTCTGTTTAATTTCACCGCCTTTATACTGTGAACATTATTTAAAACTTTCCTCCACCAATCTACGAATTTTGTGCAACTGAATCATATACAGCAAAATTAATATTTTGTGTATTGGTGTGGTACGAGCAAAATTAATATTTTCAGTACCGATACGGCATCAACTGGATCAAATTTGCCTCTGTGATAATTTGAGACACTAATGCTGTTCTGTCTTACTAATAACTGCCACAGTACTGGCTATTTCTTTGCCTGAGACAAAAATTCAGAGAGCTATCATTAAAAAATCACCTTGAGCCTTACGAGAACGTGGCATCTATCAGTTTTTAACAACTCTCACTAGTATGGAAAAACCAAATCAGATAAAAATTAATACTGCTGCACCAGACTAGTGAATGATTTACTAAAATTAGGACGCAACATTTTCGTTACAGATGGGGGTGAGATTATACTACTACGCTGTGTATTCTTCGCCACGCACCATATGGTCGGATGCAGACTGGATTTGCGATGTGAATGTAAATATCGATGTACGGGCTCTACAAGACACGCACTGCAGTTCCGACTTTTGCAAGTTGTATTTTTTTTCCCTACTCCTGGCAGTTAACAACGCCATAACTGTAAATCCGTGACCCAATTCTGTTTTACATGTTGTCGCTTTCAGACGCTGCTGACCTATATTTTCCAATGAAAGACTTTTTAAAAAATTGGGCGCTGTTCGCTGCGTAATTATCGCTGCGCTTGTTAATCCTTTTTATGCTGTGTCTGTTTGCGGAAAGCGTGCTACTCTGTGAACATACCAGCACATTTTGTCATAGCTGTCACCATAACAGGGCCACTGTGTTTTTCCGCTTACATGGCTGCCATAAAATATCTGAAACAGCATTCTTACTTGATGTCCATTCATTGTCTAAGTAAGGTGCTAACAACCAGCTCTTTTAACATAAAAACTCTCCTAGCTTTCTTCGTAGATTTATTAACTTCAGTAACCATCGTTGCGATCATGACATCATCATCAGAAAATCCCTGTCTGTATACTGACACTATCAGTAAGGTCAGGCCTGTTTGTAGCTACAATGTCTAAAATATTTCTGTTGCGTGTGGCTTGTCTAACTAGTTGTTCAAAGCAGTTTTCGGAAAACGAAAGTACTTCACAAGACTGTCTAACAGCATCCCTGCAGTGAATCCATAGACGTCCTAGTCTACACTCGATAGATTAAAGTATCCTCCAGCTATTACCGCGTGAGCTGATTATTTTCGTATTACTGAGTATAGACTTTCCTTGAATGATTCTACAGCTGTTACGGCGGAATCAAGTTTCAAATAAAAACATCCGATGATTAACCTCAGTTCACCTAGGCTCGCTATTCGTGTCCAGATAACTTCACAGTTGGACTCGGTTTCAATCTCGACAGACACATTATTTTTGTCGACAGCAGTGAACTCTCCCCCTCTTATAGCGTCTAATCTGTCTTTTCGATATGCGTTCTACGCCCCCCTAAATATTTCGGAGCTTTCTACTTTCAGCCACTACCACGTCCTACCAAGCTATGTCCCTTCCCAAGCCACGCCTACCCCTTCTTAAGCCATGCCCTTTATTGGAAACAGGCTAATCCGCGAGTTTCTAAGCGAACACATCTCCCAATAACAGCTCAGTATTTTACAGTTAAAGCATACTTCACAGTTACTTTCTTGAAACTAAGCCAATCAGAGAGCATCTAAGTCAATGCAAATATTTAGTCCAGCCACAGAGCACTATTTTATTGCCACATCAGTTTACCCAATCGCATTTCTCAAATCCTGCTTTAGCAACGCCACTTTCTTGAAAGTAGGCCAATCAGAGATTTCCTTCAGCAAGGAAGTCCAGAGGTATTTCCAGTTCCGTAACGTGTGCGTGGGATCGGACTTATTCGTGCCATCGCAAATTTTAATTCGCTTTCTATAACCTGGGAGCCTAAAACGGTGAGATATCATACTACGAAAGGATGGGCGTCGCAAACATATGCTATAACAATGACCTAGTTGGTTTTATTTCGTATTTTAAAATTCTGCATGAAAAACATTTGAAGTAACGTCCATTTCTGCACTAAAATTTCATAACCTATTTTTGTTCTGCTAAATTTGGAAGTAATTGTGAGTCAGATGTAAAGCAGTTTCTTTTTTTGCTGTATACTACAGTTTTGCACCATTAAATCACCATATTCCAAGTGAAATGCACTGAATTTCGATGACAGTGTTGTCCGCGATGTGGTGGCAGTGTGTTATTCCAAATAATGTTCAACTAACGGTGGGTGAAAATAATGAACGATCGTCACCTAGCGGTTTTTAGAAATTTTTCAGTTATGGTTCACTCATCAACTATCATTATAGGGGAGAAGATGGTAATGCATGATGTTCTCCATCAGAGAAATATAATGGTCGTTCTGATTGGCAAATATAGCTTTTTATTACATTCAGTTTTGGTGTAGTTCAGTTGGTGTTCCACTGGTGCTACAAAAACGAACATTCATCATCCGACGGTTTTTAGAAATTTTTTGGTTGTGATTTCCTCATAAACAATCATTTTAGTGGAAAAGATGATAACGCTTGATGTACTACACCGTAACTTTGTTTTTTTTGACAGATACGAGTTGTTACCCCCCTTTTGTTGGTTTCGATTTTGGGGACCTAAAAAGTGAAACATCACAGTACGAGCAGTTCGAGAGGATTTTATTGGCCTAATTTGCTGGATTTTCTTTTCTCGATATAGTTAATGTGAACGGCATAGCCTCTTAGGTATGCGTTATTTAGTACTTTAACGTTTTGTAGGGAAACAGATTTGAAGTAACAGCTGTTTCCACAGTGAAACCAGTAACGTATTTATGACAAGCTGCGACATAGTCGCGTATATGAACAATGATCCAATTTTGTCAAATTTTTTTATTCCAGTCTTTGATCACAATATCAGTTCTCTTGACAATGACCGGTTTCAGTCAGTAATGACCGTCCTCAGATCTTTGCTACACCATGTCCTAAAGTGATAATGCCGTAATGGCATCGTCATAACATGTAAATAAACTCAGCATCGCCACATAAACCTAAAATAAGGCTTGAGCCAGTTGCAAAAATGACTGCGTGGACGATGTGGCCTATTCTACATCTTATCTATGTGACGAGGCTATGCTGAGTATATTTATATGTTTTGACGATGCCATTACGGCCTTATCACTTTAGGACATGGTGTAGCAAAGATCTGAGGATGGTCATTACTGACTGAAGCCGATCATCGTCAAAAGAACTGATACTGTGATCTAAGACTGGAAAAAAGAACATTTAACGTATTTGTTTTTGTTATAATTACAGGAAAGTGAGTGTTCGAGTTTCTGAGTGAAATACACACATCAAAAATGTTTTGCATCACCCCGGTTCCCAGAACTCCTGAAGACAGACGTTGACCGTGGGTAATGTATCACAGACATAGTCCCTTCGACTCTTAGAGATGTCACTAAACCCACCCAAAGATGTAAACAACCATACATGAGCAGCGCCTATTAGACGGAGGGGGTCCGACAGCCGATCAGTTCCAGTCATTCCAACAGGATTGTTGTTGTCTGTAGTTCAACCATGCCTAGACGGTAAAAAAAATGGCTCTGAGCTCTATGGGACATAACATCTGAGGTCATCAGTCCTCTAGAACTTAGAACTACTTAAACCTAACCTAAGAACATCACACACATCCATGCCCGAGGCAGGATTCGAATCTGCGGTCACGCGGTTCCAGACTGAAGTGCCTAGAACCGCTCGCTCACACTGGCCGGCCCTAGACGGTCAGTACCACGGTTCGATGGCGTCCACATTGTTACTTTGTGCCAGGAAGGTCTCTCAGCAAGTGAAGTGTCCAGGCGCCTCGGAGTGAACGAAAGAGATGCTGTTCGGACATGGAAGAGATACAGAGAGACAGGAACTGTCGATGAGATGCCTCGCTCAGGCTTCCCAAGGGCTACTACTGCAGTGGATGACTGCTACCTATGGATAATGGCTCGGACGAACCCTGACAGCAACGCCACCATGTTGAATAATGCTTGCCGTGCAGCCACTGGACGTCGTCTTACGATTCAAACTGTGGGCAATAGGCTGCATGATGCGCAACTTCACTCCAGACGTCAATGGCGAGGCCCATCTTTGCAACCACGACACCATGCAGCGTGATACAGATCGGCCCAACAACATGCCGAATGGACCGCTCAGGACTGGCATCGCGTTCTCTTCACCGACGACTATCGCATATGCCTTCAACCAGACAATCTTCGGAGACGTGTTTGGAGGTGACGTAGACACACTGTCCAGCGAGTGCAGCAACGTGAAGGTTCCCTGCTGTTTTTGGGTGGCATTATGTGGGGCCGACGTACGCCGCTGGTGGTCATGGAATGCGTCGTAACGGCTGCACGATACGTGAATGCCGTCCTCCTACTGATAGTGAAACCATAGCGGCAGCATATTGGCGAGGTATTCGTCTTCATGGACGACAATTCGTGCATCCATCGTGCACATCCTTTGAATGACTTCCTTCAGGATAACGACATCGCTCGACTGCAGAGGCCAGCATGTTCTCCAGACATGAACCCTATCGCACATGCGTGGGATAGATTGAAAAGGACTGTTTATGGACGACGTGACCCACCAACTACTCTGAGGGATCTACGTCGAAACGCCGTTGAGGAGTGGAACAATCTGGATCAACAGTGCCTTGATGAAGGTGTGGATAGTATGCCACGACGAATACAGGCATGCACCAATGCAAGAGGACGTACTACTGGGTATTAGAGGCACCGGTGTGTACAGCAATCTGGACCACCACCTCTGACGGTCTCGCTGTATGATGGTATAACATGCAATGTATGGTTTTCATAAGCAATAACGAAGGCAGAAATGATGTTTATGTTGACCTCTTTGCTAATTTTCTGTACAATTTCCGGAACTCTCGGAAAAGAGGTACGTAAAACTTTTTTTAACGTGTGTTGATTGTTTGCTGGCTACTTAGTACGGTTATGCGCTATTAATAACCTATATTCCAAATAAAATGCGCTCACATTTTGTGACAGTGTTGTCCGCGATACGAGGGAACTTCTGTTGTTGCAAATAATGTTCAGGGGAAGTTGGGTTCAAAGAACGAACTACCATCACCTGACGTCTTCAGAAGCTATTCCGTAATGGTTCACTTGACCAAACACCATTTTAGGAGGGAAGACGATAATGCGTAATGGTGTACACTAGAAAAATACAGTTGGCATTATTGACTGGCTCATATAGGTTCTTATTATTTTCGATTCTAGACGTTGTCGAGGATACGTTCCATTTTTTACACAAATGTAATTTGTAATGAAATTATATTACTCACACTTTTTGTTGATTTTCAAATTGTTTCTTGTCCTATGGGGTGTGATGAGGGTCTTCTTATATGTGTTTTAGATCTGCATTGGAAAAGCTTGACAGGTTATAATAACATTGTGATTATTTGCAGTAATTCTTGCTAATTTAATTATATTTATCATGTAGATAAGAACAAATGTTATATCCCCCTCTCCTCCCACAATGGAACATAACCTTCACTAGTCCTAAAACCAAACATAATAAAAAGCTATATTAGCCAGTCAATAATGTCAGTCATATTTTTCTACCATAGAACATTACGCATTATCGTCTTCCCTCCTAAAATGGTGTTTGCTGATGTGAAACATAGCCGAAAAGCTTCTGAAAAAGTCAGGTGTTGACAGTTTGTTCTATGGACCCAACGTTCGTTGAACAGTACTTACCGTACAGATGCTGCCATAATATCGCAGACAACGCTATCGTCAAAATTCAGGTCATTTTATTTGGAATATAGTGCCTTAAGATCGCAAAGCTGTGGTTATCAGTAAATAAACGAACCATTTCACTCACAGATACCTAAGACTGACTTTTACACATAGCAAAACACAAACACGTTATCGATTTCTCAGTGGATATGATTGTGCCTTCAAATTTTTCTTCTCGAGAAACGTCAAAATACAAAATAATGCCAGTTAAAACACTACACTAGCATCTATTTGCGGCACCTGCAAGGTTAACTTTCATACGTATGGGAACATGCAGCTGATAATCGCTGTATCGAAAATAGAAGCTGCTCACAGTATAAGCAAACTGTTTACTATATCAAACGTAATCACCGTTACTATTAATACATTCATCACACTGTGAGACAAGGCGGACAATATCTTCATGGGAAAATGTTTGCGGTTGCTTTCAAAATGATGATTGTACCCAGACATGCACCTAGTCATATGAAGCAAATTGGTGGCCACTAATACCTTTCTTTTCGGTTCCAAAATGTGTAAATCGAAGGGGCAGAGACCGGTGCTATATAGCCGATGTGTAGGGACTTTCCAGAGAAAGATTCGCAGTGAACTCGAAACATCTCGCACGCCAGCTCCTATAAATAATGACTACCTTCTTCTCTGACTGCGAGAGCCCGCTGCTCATTGATTTCCTGCAACACGGCGCCACAATTAATTCACAGCGGTATGTGGACACACTACAAAACTAGAAGCGAGCCATCGTGTCCAAACACCCAGGTATGTTGACGGAAGTCATCGTTCTGTTGTAATATAATGCCCGCCCACATGTTGTTTCGATTACGCTGCAGAAGTTTCGCTGGGAAGCCCTTACAAATCGTCCGTACAGTCCCAATATCTCCCCATGCGATGTTCGTATATCTGGAGCGCTGACTCGTGGTCGTCGATTTGTTTCGGACGAAGAGATGCACGCCTGGGTAGAGGTTGACTGTCTTGTCTCACAGCGTAATATACAGGGTGAGTCACCTAACGTTACCGCTGGATATATTTCGTAAACCACATCAAATACTGACGAACCGATTCCACAGACCGAGCGTGAGGAGAGGGGCTAGTGTAATTGTTTAATACAAACCATACAAATATGCACGGAAGTATGTTTTTTAACACAAACCTATGTTTTTTTAAATGGAACCACGTTAGTTTTATTACCACATCTGAACATATAAACAAATACGTAATCAGTGCCGTTTGTTGCATTGTAAAATGTTAATTACATCCGGAGATATTGTAACCTAAAGTTGACGCTTGAAACCTCCGAAGTTCAGTTGCGTGTTGTAACAAACAGCTGCAACATACATCGCGTTTCTACAGAATGATCTGCCAACGTTGCTCGGAAATGTCCCACTGGAAACGCGTCGACGTATGTGGTATCAGCATGGTGGTGCACCTGCACATTCCGCAATTAAGACTAGGCTGACCGTTGACAGGATGTTCGACGGGCGTTTCATAGGACGTGGAGAACGCATAAATTGGCCAGCCCGTTCTCCTGATCTTACACCTCTGGACTTCTTTCTGTGGGGTACGTTAAAGGAGAATGTGTACGGTGATGTGCTTACAACCCCAGAGGATATGAAACAACGTATTGTGGCAGCCTGCGGCGACATTAGATCAGATGTACTGCGGCGTGTACGACATTCATTATGCCAGAGATTGCAATTGTGTGCAGCAAATGATGGCCACCACATTGAACATCTATTGGCCTGACATGTCAGGACACACTCTATTCCACTCCATAATTGAAAACGGAAACCACGTGTGTACGGGTACCTCACCCCTCTTGGTAATGTACATGTGCGTCAGTGAAAAAGACCAATAAAAAGGTGATAGCGTGTGGACGTAATGTGCTGTTCCAGTCTCTTCTCTCCGATACACACGATCGAACAGCGGAGGAGTGGTACTCAAGCGTCAACTTTAGGTTACAATATCTCCGGATGTAATTAACATTTTACAATGCAACAAAAAGCACTGATTACGTATTTGTTTATATGTTCAGATGTGCTAATAAAACTAATGGGGTTCCATTTAAAAATAAACGTAGGTTTGTGTTAACAAAACACACTTCCGTGCATTTTTTTATGGTTTGTATTAACCAATTACACTAGCCCCTCTCCTCACGTTCGGTCTGTGGAATCGATTCGTCAGTATTTGATGTGGTTTACGAAATATATCCGGCGGTAATGTTAGGTGACTCACCCTATATATATATATATATTTACAGCTATGGTGATCACTTTTGAAATAACTTTTTCCATGTTGCTCGTTTCCATTTGACTGCGCCTTATAAAATGTTTCACCATTTTAGGTGCCAGTGGTAAGGTGAATGAATTGACGTTGGCAGTGGCAACATTACGGCTGCCAATCCCAAAGCACAGCCGGCCTAGTGGCCGAGCGGTTCTAGGCGCTACAGTCGGGAACCGCGCGACCGATACGGTCGCAGGTTCGAATCCTGCCTCGGGCACGGATGTGTGTGATGTCCTTAGTTAGGTTTAAGTAGTTCTAAGTTCTACGGGACTGATGACCTCAGCAATTGTCCCATAGTGCTCAGAGCCATTTGAACCATTTTTGAACCCAAAGCACAAGGATCATGTTATGCCCGCCCATCCTTGCCGTAGGAAGCTGTCTGCTCTGGCCTATTTCCGAAAAATGGGTTCAAAATGGTTCAAGTGGCTCTATGGGATTTAACATCAGAGGTCATCAGTTCCCTAGACTTAGAACTACTTAACTAAGCTAAGGACATCACATACATCCATGCCCGAAGCAGGATTCGCACGTACGACCGTAACAGCCTCATGGTTCCGGACTGAAGCGCCTAGAACGGCTCGACCACAGCGGCCTGTGAGAAATAGGGCGTGGCTGGATACATATGACTGGATGAGCTGATACTGAGCTGTGAGTGAACTAAACCGCTTTCGGCAATGTTCCTGGGTGAGCGGACGATTTGGATGAGATTCGGTTAATGAAAAGGGGACAGACAATACAAGGTTTACTTCCACAAAACAATTAATTGTAATGAATTACACTATGGTTTACAAATTACAGTGACACAAACAATCAAACTGCTTACAATCTGAGGTAATAAAAATGTGAAATGTTAACAGAGAAACTTATTTGTGGTTTGAATCACTACCAAACAAACTTTACAATTTGATACTTTAACAAATAATCGTTGCGCATTAAACTACATACTTTCACCTAATACAGTTAAATTTTTTAAATGTAAAGCACAAATGTATATTTTACAATTAAATTTTCAGTTGAAGTTACTCCTTCCTATACCTTCTTTAAAAGAGTGATAAAATTTTCAACAGGTATCTCAACTAAAAATGCCCTAAAATCCTTAACACTACAACACGTACATGAGTAAATATATGTGCGGCAAGGCCCAACATTAACAGCGCAAACACATACAAACTTTCGCCAACATGGGCCGCTTGCCGGTCAAAACATGTTACGACTACAGCAGCGGGCAAACTTACATAGGTAATAACACAGCCACCTTGCAATCTTGCCCAAATCAGTTTACACGGCGGAGGAAGGAGGGGGGGAGGGGTAAACACAATAAGTACCATACGCAAGTGCACTTTCCAAACCTACTACTAAAAATACAGTATAAAAAGCTCTCAATTAATGACAAATCCGGGACAGGCCCGGCAATATTGCACCTGCGCGCTAGTAGCCAAATAAGGTTGACAGATACCAAGGTCTGACATCATCTTAGGGCTAACTGGCACAACAAATAAATAAGAATAAAAGAACAAACAAATGCCAATGCTCAAGAATTTAAATAGGAATAAGTACACACGAGACTAAAATCAATTACTAGCACCTTGGACATCGTTTTAGGCTTAATTGACACTACAAATAAAGGTAAAAGGACACACAAATGACAGTGCCCAGCAATATAAATAAAATAAGTAAGCACAAGGGTAAAAGCAATTGCTAGCAACTTAACAAGCACACATAAAAATATCAGACTGCTGCCACATCACAAACGGAACAGGCGCGCGCGCAGTCCCCAGCGAGCCAGAAAACCAACAACACACACTCCAGAAACCGAGCCAGCCTGACCACAGTAATTTCAACTCAGATACAGGGCGCGTGAGCACACCGGGTCCACGCAAAACAAACGCTGCTAAATAATTCCCACCAACAGATACGGCCGCCCCCCGGGTGGGAAAACAGGGACGACGACCGGGTACACACCAGCAGAAAACTCGACACCCAGACTCCGGCTAAAACGGAAGCACGCAGAAAATACGAACAAGCTTAAGTAAGGTGAAACAAACCCCGCCACGCAGACCGGACAGAGCAAACACACACAAAACTGCCCTGCAGTCCTTACAACTCCTGAGTGCGGAAACCCAAGCGATATCGTGGCATCCTTTTCAGAGGCTGAGAACCTCGAGCGATCTCGTGCGGGAATCCATCAGTTGTCCGCTACACCACATAATCAACACGGCACACTGCCCAATGCCCAAATCAACGAGGCCACACCTCCGTGCCAGGGCGGAAGGCAAAATACCGCCAACTCGGTGCGAAACCAACTGCCGAGCCGAGCGCGCGCGGCCACCCGCGAAAAACGCTCCAGAGGGTAGCAGCCGCCTCAGCGCCTGCGCATGCCGAAACAGACGGAAACAGAAATACAAGTGGCTATCGATAGTGCCGGATACGCAACGCGCCAGAGAACTGGCACACTGGGTGCATTTCATGTTGCCACCTCTCGTCGTAAGAGGATACATCCAGCATTGTCTAACATGATAGTTTTGACGGTACGGGTGTTATGGCGTGGGGAAGCGAAATGTTGCATCTGCGTACTGACCTCTAACTATTTGACGATGGTATTCTCACCGGTACGTTACTGCGGCACTGTACTTCTCCGTCATGCACGTCTTTTCAAGGGTACATTCGGCTCTGACTTCATTGTCACGAATGGCGATGCGCGACCGCATCGAACAGTACGGGTGGATAAGCCCTTCAAACGAGAGGGTACTCGGCGATTGGACTAGCCTGCCCGCTCCCCTATGTCCCAACGAGCACGTGTGGGGCGCCTTGAGGATAGATATCGCAGCACGTCCACATGCGCTATCTAGCAACTGTTAACCGCGCTGGTGAAGAAATGGAACGCCCTACATCAAGAAATGTTTATCAGTCTTGTAGCCAGCATGCTAGCACGACGCAGAGTATGCATTGCCGTTCGTGGTGAGGGCATACCCAAATAAGACACGTACCTTGACTTTGGAATGTAGAGGGGACCATCGTTAATACCGGTGAGTTCAGTATAATGACTGTCTTTGAATAAAAGAGTCATTTCTGTTCGTCTCAGTTATCTTCTGTACTATTCTGTTACAGTTCTTCCTATGTATGGTTCAAATTTCATCGAGCTACGTTACTTGGTCGTGACACATTATGTGTAAGTTACTTTCGTCCGTAAGTTTTGCACATCAGTGTAATTTCAAGCATAACGTCATGAGCAGCATCTGTAACACAAATCGGCATTGCGATGGAAATCTGCACACCATTGTGAAGACACGTTTCCAGTCGCTTAAACATCGCCTGTTGTCTTACGTCAGTTTTTATAGAAAAGTATACAAAATGCGGAGCCTCACTTTTTGAATGAGATACTTTTGTCCACAGAGCAAGGCATTCTTTTCAGAGTAGCGAATTTCCTGCACGTTCTACGCATTAGAATATACAATGCTCCAATTTAATACACCGACAGCCTAGGAAACATCCGTTGCAACTGAAGTCGTTGAATTGTATTCCAGTGGATTTTATCTGTGAAGATCGATGAAAGGAAAGTCGAAACCGTGTAGATATGCAAAACAGAGTAATTAGACGCTCGAATTTTGAACAGTGCTACCCTCTTATAAGTCGATAGCAGCAGTTTTGAAAATCTGAATTACACATATTTTAATTATTCAACCGTTATCATCAATAATTTTTTTAATACTCACTGTCGCATTCAGAGCTTTCATTCTTTCATTGCGAATCTTCTCGCAGATTTTTCGACTATAGTGCCTATGTCGCAGAGATGTTCGTTTTTACGACGACGTTTACTTGATGAAGTAAGGCCTTGTGCACCAAAAATATATTCTTCTCGGTATACTTGCGCATTTTATGTTCAAAATACGACCGCTCAGTTTAAAGTATTTTCCAACATTTCATTGTTCGTGACACTTTCAGCTCTCGTCAATCTTGCGACAGTACTCTCGCTTGGTTTTCGCTGTTTTTGTTACGCCATCGTCGTTATTCTCCTGAAATACAATTCTCTGATTTTTTAAGAGAGACGTCCTTTTAAAACACATCACGTACTTTCTGCAAACATTTCGTGTTCCGGAAGTAAGCCCTTCAACGAATGCGTGGATGCCTGTGTGTCGGCTAACTGGATCAGCGATCAGCGGAATTTTAAAGGCAAAGCTTCGATTCCGCCTATGTTTAACGAGCGAGTATTTTTTTAACGACAACATTTAATCCCTCGTCCCAAAGTACACGTTGCCGTTTGAGAATTCTGCGCGTCGTTCAAGAAATTCGCTTCTATTGGTAAAATCTAAAACACCCATTGGGTGTTATTACAATTGTCAGCCGTGAGTGTACTAAGTATATTACACGCGAGGACCAGTGACGCAGTTTCATTGCTTATTAGTGAGGTTGTATTTAATTCCTGGAGTACCTGTTACAGCCTTAGTCAGAGGCCTAAATCTTCTCTTACTGTTCACCAGCCATTTGAGACTTCTCGCTTTGTATATTATTCTTTAAATTTCTCTTTGATCTGCGAACGAAAAACCAGCAAGGTGGCTCTAGTTATGTTTAAACTGTATCCTCTGATGTGAAAACCAATTTTAACGTTCCTGTTCGCTACTGAAAGGCACCTCAAGGCGGGATAAAGACCATTTACTACGCACCTGACTTCCCTTGATTCTTGATAATTACTTTTCACAAATATAACAAATACTGATCACCTTTCTCATAAAACTGTTTCGCCTTATTTCGGATTAGATAAAGTGCGTCTTAGTCATCTACATAATTATATGTATGGGTAGTTGCTGAAAATGTGTAATATGCAATTAAAAACTTTAATGTAACTCGATTCGCCCCTACATGTATCATCTGTACATTGCTCATGTGAGTGCAGTCGGCATAACATACAACACTACTTCAAGATACAAGCATACTAACTCACCATTTGGTAAAAGATTGTCTGACGCTAAATCGAAGTAATGTACCGTACGTAGTCGCTGGATGCACTGCTCGTCGACGTACCTTGTGTTGCTGAAAATTACAGGTGATTGCAGAATTAATAATGTACACTCATGCTCATAAATTAAAGGTAATGCTGATACATGGTGAAACAACACTCTGGTGTATTTGACCTGCGGTCGTCGCACGGTGGCGCTGGCAGCAGTCCACATACGCAGAGGTTTGTTGGTGCATATCAGAATACGGTGCAGCGAGTAAGTGTGCAGACGTTTCCAGGCGTGCTAATGGTGACTGTGTGTTGAAAATGGCTCAAAGAACACATATTGATGTCGTTATGAGGGGCAGAGTACTAGGGCGACTGGAGGCTGGTCAAACACAGCAGGTCGTAGCACGGGCCTTCCGTGTGCTACAAAGTGTGATCTCAAGATTATGGCAACGATTCCAGCAGACAGGAAACGTGTCCAAGCGCTACAGTATGGGATGTCCACAGTGTGCAACACCACAAGTAGACCGATATCTCACTATCAGTGGCCGCAGACGGCCACGGAGTACTGCAGGTTGCCTTGCTTGGGACCTTACCGCAGCCACTGGAACAATTGTCTCCAGACACACAGTCTACAGACGACTGAACAGACATGGTTCATTCTCCCAGAGACCTGCAAGGTGCAGTCCACTGACCCCTAGTCACAGAAGAGCCCGTAAAGCCTGGTGTCAAGAACACAGTACATGGTCATTTGAACAGTGGTCCTAGGTTGTGTTCACGGACGAGTCCAGGTATAGTCTGAACAGTGATTCTCGCCTGGTTTTCATTTGGTGTGAACCAGGAACCAGATACCAACCCCTTAAAATCGTTGAAAGACACCTGTACGGAGGTCATGGTTTGATGGTGTGGGGTGGGATTATGATTGGTGCACGTACACCCCTGCAACTCTTTTATAGAGGAACTCTAACAGATCATGTATATCGGAACGTCATTTTGCACCAGTATGTCCGCCTTTTCAGGGGAGCAGTGGGTCCCACCTTCCTCCTGATGGATGATAACGCACGGCCCCACCGAGCTGCCATCGTGGAGGAGTACCTTGAAACAGAAGATACCGGGCGAATGGAGTGGTCTAACTGTTCTCCAGACCTAAACCCCATCGAGCATGTGTGGTATGCTCTCGGTCGACGTATCGCTGCACGTCTTCAAACCCCTAGCACACTTCAGGAGCTCCGACAGGCACTGGTGCGAGAGTGGGAGGCTATACCCCAGCAGCTGCTCGACCACCTGATCCAGAGTATGCCAACCCGCTGTGTGGCCTGTGTACGTGTGCATGGTAATCATATCCCTTGCTGAAGTCGGGGTACATGCGCAGAAAGCAGTGGCGTTTTGTAGTACATGTGTTTCGGGGCGGTTTTCTCATCACCAATACCGTGGACTTATATGTCTGTGACATGTGTGTTCCCAATGTGCCTATGCTATTAGCGCCAGTTTTGTGTAGTGCCACGTTGTGTGGCACCACATTCTGTGATTATACTTAATTTATGACCATGAGTGTAGATACTTGTGCAGGATATCTGGACAGGAAAGTACAGTTTAATATGGCGTACCGCCCTTTTTTTGCAGGCTTCTGAAGACCTTTTATCGATGGTAAGTGATGAATACGGAAGTAAACCTTGGGGTAAGTCATTCTCATCTAGACGGGGTATGTTTCAGCTTTCCTATATTTAGACGATAATATTTTACAATATATACCGTCTGACGGTAAAAATGAAATGTTATGTGATCGTGTGGTGTCTTTTCTTTCTAAAGAACAGACACCATGCGGAATCTGCAGCTGTGTAACATTACACGTAAATTAAAGGGGACTTCTTCTGTCAGGTACAGCAGGACATTACGCAGAGTCAACGGCGACTGATGACCTCAGATGTTAAGCCGCCTAGTGCTTAGAGCCATCTGAACCATTTGAAAATGTGTACCGGACGGGGATTCGAATCCAGGATCTCCTACTTGCTGGACGGGTGCGTTAACCACTGCGCCATCCGGGACGCAGCGTTACCGCAACTGTTTAGACTACCTCGGCACGCCTCACTGCCGGCCAACATTCCCACCGAGCGCCAAATATCCGCAGTGCCTGTCCATTGACTCCATGTTCTCTACTCTATTGCCACAGCTGCATCCGCATTGAAGAAGGTGGCTCCCTTGCCCAGCTAGGTGCGTCAATTATATGACTGCGTGGTGTCTGGTCTGTCGGACTGAAGAAGCTGGATCCATTGTCCAGCTGGGCATGACAATTATATGACTGCATGGATGTCCGAAAGAACAGACACCACGCAAACGTATATTTGATGCACCTAGCTGGGCAATCGAGCCTCCTTCTTCAGTGCAGATGCACAAATACGTCTGATCTCCTGTGGGAATCTCAGAGTAGCGAACATGGAGCATAATGGACAAGAAATGCTGCTAGGTGGCGCTCGGTGGGAACGGGAATCGGCCGTGAGGCGTGCTGAGGTAGTCTGAGCAGTTGCGGTAACGCTGCGTCCTGGATGGCGCAGTGATTACCGCACCTGCCTAGTAAGCAGGAGATCTCGTGTTCGAATCCCGCTCCGGTACACATTTTCACTCCTTGTCGCTAATTCCGCGTAATGTCCCAATGCAGCTGACAGCAGTGATCCCCATTAATTTATAAAATTTAAATTCACAGTAAGGTTGGAGGAAACGAAATGAATCTTCACGTGTTGAGGCGGTATGTGACGTTATTTCAGTGATTACAACGTCGAGTCAAATGCAAAAAAAACTTAACAGTGCGAGTTCACTTACTAGTATGGCGTTGAACCGCTCGGGCCAGGATGCATACACTGATTCACTTCAGAAGGGTGTCATAAGGCCGCTGTATCCTCTCGTGAGGCACATAACTGCTGCAACTTATCCTTGATATGGGTATTCGCGCGAGAATGAATTTGACGCTCGAGCTGTTCCAAAAAATGGTTCAAATGGCTCTAAGCACTATGGGACTTAACATCTGAGATCATCACTCCCCTAGACTTAGAACTGCGTAAACCTAACTAACCTAAGGACATCACACACATCCATACCCGAGGCAGGATTCGAACCTGCGACTGTGGCAGCCGCGTGGTTCCGGACTGAAACGCTGTTCCAACATACGTGCTGTCGGGGATACACCTGGGGTCTTGCTGGTAACGGGAGTACCCCAGCACCACGAAGACAGTTCATAGAGACAAGTGCCATATATGACCGAGTATTGTCCTGTTGAAAAGTGGCACCACGATATAGCCCCATGAGAGAAAACACATGAGGACACGGGATGTCCCTGGCGTGCCGTGGTGCAATCATTACCAGAGGTGACCGTAAGTCATATCCACGCCGTGACTCCAGGAATAACACCACTGTTCCTCTCCAGAACAGCAGAATGAGACCTTTCCCCAGGTTGCCGCCATGTTCACCGACGATGGTCGTCTTCAGGCGCATACACACTAGGCCAACGAAGGCCAGAGGAACAACAGACACTGGATTCGGCCCAAAAGTGGTCTCTAATGCACTGGCGTTCGGTTTCTAATCTTCACTAAACGAAGTGCTCGAGCCCGAGGAATATGGCCACGTGAAATAGCAGTTGGCTCTGATAACTTGCCGACGTTGCTCCCTTTTTGTTATTGTTATAAAGCAGCGTTTTCATTGCAGTTTCACTGGCCGATACTATGAGGGAAGAAGAGACTTTAGCAGTCGCTGCATTGTAGCTTTTATTTTACTGGAAGAAGCTGACAATCAGAAAATGAAGGAGAAACGATGCTGGTGGACGGCCTCTCTTGAAAAAAGCAGGGAGCAGTATGGTGGGACAAAATTAATATCTACCTTAAAGCTGAATTGGAATATAGACTATTTCATAATTTTCTCCGACTGAAAGATACGGATTTCGAGTTGTTACTGAATTGCGTAGGCCTCAAAATAAAGATGACACCGCTTTTATGAGAGTTGTACCTGCAGCAGAAAGATAATTGTCATTCCCAGCTTTGTTTGTTTCTCTTTCTCATTCACGGCGAAAAGAAGTCAATAAAGACTCCGTTTTCTTTTTCACATCGTGCACATATGTTTCCAAATGGTCACTATTTCCCTCAATGTCCATTCTTTTCAACTTGTTTTTATAATCGCAGTTCGCAGGGGCCCATAAACACAAACTATACTACACATACTATATAAACACGATAAAACACTATCAGCTTTAATTCTCTCTCCATATTCCACACCGTACTCCAGTATTTTTAAATGTAACAAATCCACACCATTAGCGAGAGCGGACATTGCCTGCAGCGGAAACAGCGAGTGTTTAAGCTTTTCAGGACAGCCCCAAGTCGCACTCAGTACACTCGAATGACTATTTCCACTTCTTAATTTAACAGCCAACAAATGTACTTTAACTTGTAAATTCTAGAATTTGTGATAATGCTCTTTTTTAAATTAAGTGTCGAAACCGGTCAATAAAACACACTAATTGCGATTTGCGGCTGTTCTGAAAATCTTAAATACACACCTGTTGAACTGCTATGGCAAATCGCAGCAGAACCAACGAACATTCGACCCCACGTCCACTCTAGGATAGTGGTCCCAACGCCAGCACACGGAACTGGAACCAAGGCCAGCCGCTTCGTTGGCTCCGATTTGCCGCCCTACGCACCAAGCAAACGGTGGTTGGCTATCGTTCGTTGGCCTTCGTTGGGGTAGCGTGTTCCCGCCTTCAGGTAGTGCGGAAACACGATTCATCGCTGAACACAGTGCGACGGCCTTCATTAAAAGTCGATGTTTCCCAGGCACGGCACCACACCGCATGCATCCGGTTGTATCGCGATGTTAATGGCAACGTACGCAAGGGTCGGTAACGCCCCAGTCCAGCTCCTGATAGGCTCCGATCAATGATGCGGGACGATACGGGATGTTGCAAAGAGTCCATTACTTAGTCTCGGATAGCAGCCACTAATGTGAAGGGGTTAGGGCGTTCTTGCTGCTACACTCAAGCTCATAAGTTAAGGATACTTGCAGAATGTGGTGCCACACAACTTGGCACTACACAAAACTGGCGCTGACAGCATTAGTTGAGAAAACCGTCCCGAAACACATGTGCTGCAAAACGCCACTGTTTCCTGCGCATGTACCGCGACATTAATATGGGCTATGATCACCATGCACTCGTACAAAGGCCGCACAACGGGTTGGCATACTCTGGATCAGAAGGTCGAGCAGCTGCTGGGGTATAGCCTCCCATTCTTGCACCAGTGCCTGTCGGAGCTCCTGAAGTGTCATATGGGTTTGAAGACGTGCAGAGATACGTCGACCACGAGCATCCCAGACGTGCTCGATGGGGTTTAGGTCTGGAGAACAAGCAGGCCACTCCATTCGCCTAATATCTTCTGTTTCAAGGTACTCCTCCACGATGGCAGTTCGGTGGGGCCGTGCGTTATCATCCATTAGGAGGAAGGTGGAACCCACTGCACCCCTAAAAATGCGGACACACTGGTGCAAAATGGCGTACTGATACACCTGACCTGTTACAGTTCCTCTGTCAAAGACATGCAGGGGTGTACGTGCACCAATCATAATCCCACCCCATATCATCAAACCACGACCTCCATACAGGTCCCTTTCAAGGACATTAAGGGGTTGGTATCTGGCTCCTCGTTCACGCCAAACGAAAACCCGGCGAGAATCACTGTTCAGACTATACCTGGACTCGTCCGTGAACATAACCTGGGACCACTGTTCCAATGGCAAAGTACTTTGTTCTTGACATCAGGGCCGGCCGTTGTGGCCGAGCGGTTCTAGGCGCTTCAGTCCAGAACCGCGCTGCTGCTACGGTCGCAGGTTCGAATCCTGCTTCGGGCATGGATATGTGTGATGTCCTTAGGTTAGTTAGGTTTACGTAGTTCTAAGTCTAGGGGACTGATGACCTCAGATGTTAAGTCTCATAGTGCTTAGAGCCATTTTTTGACACCAGGCTTTACGGGCTCTCCTGTGACCAGGGGTCAGTGGAATGCACCTTGCAGGTCTCCGGGCGAATCAACCATGTCTATTCAGTCGTCTGTAGACTGTGTGCCTGGAGACAACCGTTCCAGTGGCTGCGGTAAGGTCCCGAGCAAGGCTACTTGCAGTACTCCGTGGCCGTCTGCGGGCACTGATGGTGAGATATCGGTCTTCTTGTGGTGTCGTATACTGTGGCGTCACGTACTGTAGCACCTGGGCACGTTTCCTGTCTGCTGGAATCGTTGCCATAATCTTGAGATCACACTTTGTAGCACACGGAGGGCCCGTGATACGACCTGCTGTGTTTGACCAGCCTCCAGTCGCCCTAGTATTCTACCCCTCGTAACGTCATCAGTATGTGTTCTCTGAGCCATTTTCAACACACAGTCGCCATTAGCACGTCTGATAACTTCTGCACACCTACTCGCTGCACCATACTCTGACATGCACCAACACAACTCTGCACTTGTGAACTGCTGCCAGCGCCACCGTGCGACAACCGCAGGTCAAATGCACCGCATGGTCATACCCCGAGGTGATTTAAGCATGCAAACCACCCACCAGAGCTTTGTTTAACCATGTATCAGCATTATCCTTAATTTATGAGCATGAATGTATTATGGTAATCCCGCCTTGTGGAGCTCAGACGTGGTGGATCAGAACTTCGACGAGGAGTTTGCCTGCACTCACGTTGCCATGCAGTCCCACATTGTGTAACATCGCAAGCATATTTCTTTCTGTATGAAATTTACCCCAATTTCACCTCCCACTCTATATAAAGTCTACTTATTACCAAAACTATGTAACCAGAAATTGTTATTCAACTTCATCTCGTACACTAACCTTTGGTTAAACGAAATCTAATTTGAACTGAATTGTAATTATCTGAAAGCAAGTTGTCTTTATATTAAATGCGTAACTGAAGTAAAACAATTATCTGGCCCTAAACAAAATTTCCAGGTACCTCGCGTCCTGACAACATAGTTGCAGATTTCTCGAAGGTACAACAGCAAACAGTAAGCAGGCTACGGCTAAGTTAGATTTATATTCCTAAATAGAATTTCCAAACTATATTCAAACTGTTGACTAGCACAAGGTGTATGGTAAAGCGTAATGATAAACAGTGAGACTGGGAGAGCAACTATTCCAATGAAATGATATTCCAGGATAACAATATTATAATGAAGTGTGTATTCAGAAGGACAGAGTGTTCTTCGCATGAACTTTACACATAACATTATTCTGAACAATGCTATGCTTAACAAAGTGAACAACGATTTAACAAGGGCACAATATTAACAGAATTTCTTTAAAAACCAAACAGCTTGATCAGTTAATATGTTAATGTATGGCTCATGGATGTGGGGTGGTCTTTTCCTCTTAGCTCTGAGCAAGTGAACAAAGTTAACTAGCTGCCAATAATCATTCCTATAAATTAGGTACGCAGTGCTGCAGTCTTACCTAAAATTTCTTCTCTTCAAAAGATAATAACATTATTCAAAATTTATATTCCATTTGAGTTCAGTATATGCATCAAATTGATCCTTGCTGTCCTTTACAATAAAACTTTCTTCATCTAACAGATACAATCACAAGTCAACACAGCACTCCAGAATACGTCCACCATCTACCACACTTCATCAAAGGATGTATCAGACTGCGTAGAGGCAAAAACTGTACAAGACCAAAGATTGTTTTACAGTACCGTAACTTCCTCTCTCTATGACGTGCACATCGGTAATATACAAAAATCGAAATTACATGACCACTCTCACATCCGAATGCCCCAAAAATGTGGGCATCGTACGTTTGGACCAGTCGGCCTAACCCTGTCTGGTGCTGATAAGCTGTCTCTAACCAACAAGCGTCGTTTCTGTATACTTTATGGTGGTCTCTTAACATCTGACGCCGTTCTCGCCCCTTTTACTCCTGACCAGACTTTGTAACAACACTAAAGACGGAACACACTAATACACTGTGGTGGCCGTTGTGCCTGTCACAGAGAAGTGCAGCTCTGATCACTCACATATCCGCCGATGTCGTGTACATGTACGAACTTAAATTGGCATCCGACCACGTCTTCTGGGTGCTTCACATTTTGTCAGGAAGTTTATAATTGATATTTAAGCTAGACTAGCTAGTTAACAGCGTAAGTAGTCTACAAAGTCCACTGACAACGGAGACATTTACTATAGGATTTTTTGTTATGAAGACTCTAGTTCAAGCTTTAATTAAAAGCGAGGCAACAGGGCTATCGCAAAACGAGCTACACAAATATTTTTCTTGTTTTATTTTGCGTTAGGCTATGTAGAGCAATTTGGTTTGAAAGTTCAATATATTTCTTTCATTTTAGATTGTCATAGGGATTGTCCAGTTCAAGGCGTCTTCGCTACGAACTGCTCACTTCAAAACTAATACAGCTTGAAATGTGTTTATGTAAGGAAGTGCCGGCCGAAGTGGCCGTGCGGTTAAAGGCGCTGCAGTCTGGAGCCGCAAGACCGCTACGGTCGCAGGTTCGAATCCTGCCTCGGGCGTGGATGTTTCTGATGTCCTTAGGTTAGTTAGGTTTACCTAGTTCTACGTTCTAGGGGACTAATGACCTCAGCAGTTGAGTCCCATAGTGCTCAGAGCCATTTTGTAAGGAAGTGAAACACCTACAGCCGTCCTTATGAGATCATTTATTGTGTTGCTTCAGTGCATGCCCTTCAGGCCTTAGCTGACGCTAAAGGGGTTAACACCATCTGTATACGAGATGCGTAAATTGTAAATTTGCAGTAAGATCGTATGGCACAAAACTGCTGAGGTTATCGGTCCCTAAGCTTCCACACTACTTAATCTAACTTAAACTAACTTACGGTAAGGACAACACACACACCCATGTCCGAGGGTGGACTCGAACCTCCGACGGAGGAAGCCGCGCGGACAGTGATAAGGCGCCTAAAACCACGCGGCTACCCCGCGCGGCACGAGATGCGTCAGTGGCCAACATCTACAACTACTTCACTCAAATTACCTGTAAGCCCGATGTTGTCTCTCTAACTATCAACTATTGATAGTCTTTAAAAAAACATATGACCTGTACAGGGAGGCGGTAGTGACTTAGGTGAGTTACTGGCACTGGCTTCTTCAATAGTGAAGTAGTATTCGAAGTTAAGGTTGGCTTTTCAAAACATTCGACAATTGAAATTACGTTACTCAGAAAAATTATAGCCTTTTCGCAACATGAAAACTTTTCTTCGCTGACGTAACCACAAACAATGAGATTTGTACAGCAAGTATTATCTGAAATCACTAGAAAGCAGAAACACAAATCATGAAATTACGTAGAAACATTACAGAAGGGAGATAGCTAACTAGCCTATACGTCCAATCCCTTTACGTACGTTCTGGGTTTACTCAACACAGAACTCTGTTACCAGTTATCAACAACTCATTTACACTAAAGCGCTGGCAAAAGGAAAGTAATAAAAAATCAACTTCTTTACCTTAATTGCGAGAAGACTTCTGCTTCCACATTTATATTTCCAATAATGAATGTACTCGTAAAGCTTCTATGTAATATCAATCCAGTAATCACTTCTTGTCACAAATAAATTTACATTTCAACATTTAACTTTACATTCCATTATAAAATCACTCCTCATTGTTAACTTCGTATTTTACGTGTGACGTATGACAAAATATTGGTACGAGAAAATTCCTTCCTTATGATCTAACACTTGATGGCTTTACAGAGCACACCACAAAAAACTGTCTGCTGCATCCTCTTTCGCTGACAGACTGATACAGACTGACTGCTGCACGCCAAGCGCTCTCTTAGTCCAACACTACAATCTCAGGCCGGCTCTGCGGTCGCGCCGGCCGTGGTGGCATAGCGGTTCTAGGAGCTACAGTCTGGAACCGCGCGACCGCTACGGTCGCAGGTTCGAATCCTGCCTCGGGCATTGATGTGTGTGACGTCCTTAGGTTAGTTAGGTTTAAGTAGTTCTAAGTTCTAGGGGACTGATGAACTCAGATGTTAAGTCCCATAGTGCTCAGAGCCATTTTTCTGCGGTCGCGCGAAGTCAGCGATCCAATTTATAGAACCCATCAGAGACATACATCGTTTACATTATAATAGTTTCATTTTACTTTACATTAGTATCATTACAATATTTGGGTGCCACGTATAAGTGTACCCCAGTAGACTCCTTTCGGCTTGAAATGTATATGTCTGATGCTGTAAGGTGCTACAACCACTATGACGGTCCTGTGGGATACGGATTTCATAAAGAGTGATAGTTAAGACTGATTTTGTTTTTGATGTATCTTGGGAGTAACAATGGGCACACTGGCGGAATCAGGTGCTACTTTGCCAATCACAGGTAAACCGTTTTACAAGAGCCGAGGTGTTCTCGGCAACGACGCATTCCTTTTCACAGCCGTGCACGCTGTTAATCGCGAGGTCCAGCACGCACAGAAACAGTTTTAAATATTACATTGTACGGTCATAGTAGTTGCAGCCTCTTACAACCACAAAAGGGATCTTCAAAACAAATCGAAGCTTTCTGTTGTATGGTTATCCTGGAGTGTGAAAAAGTTACTGTAGGAAAATCATAAGAACTTTTCTGTAAGGTGAGGGAAAATTTTAAAACTTGAGATTTCCACTACCAATATATGTACCTATAACCTACCTCAATTGCATTAATAACGGACGAATATATTTCCAGCTACATAGTTTCGAGTTCGTAGCGATGACGCCGAAAATAGCACAATCATAAATACAATCTAAACTAAAAATTATGAATTTAACTTTAAAACAAAATTGCTCCATGCAGCATAAAGCAGAATGAAACAAGAAAAATTTTGGTATAACTCTTTTGCGATAGGCTTATTAGTCTGGTTGTAATTAAAGCTAAGACTCGAATCTCCATTTGAAAAAATCACATATTTGCGAATTTTAATTAACAGCGTACGTAATGAAATATCAATTTAAGGGGTGCGCAATAATTGTATCTAATATCCATATTTGTAGTCTTCAGTTCCTCAACGAAACCTCACTCTCAAATGGCATCATTTTACGACACTTGTAGGTGATAGGCTATGGGTAGTTCCCAACGCAATTAACTCACTTGCTTCCAGCTGAAAGATGTTAAATACGAGTTATACAGAATGAATGATAAAACATTGACCGGATATCTTCGTACACATAGGCAGGAGGGTCAAATCCATTTGGAAATCACTGAGTTCTGGGTCACATGAGACGTCAATAAATGAATGAATTCATTATGTGTGAAAGAAAAATTGAAATTAAAAAAGCTTGTAAGTTAATTCAGAAAACTATAATAGCAATGCGTTCTCTATGCGAAACACTATGGGGCTATATAATCAATTGCAGCAATATTTGGCTTTATCTAGATCTGTGTCCAGTGAATTCAGAAGTTCCACTAGGGTTACCACAAACGAAATCGACTCTTTAAAATTTCCGCCGGCAAAGCCATGATCGTCTGCCCCTCCAAAGAGCACTGCAGAACTTTACTGTCGCTCTGCAGCGTCTCAGCTCAAAGAGAGTCGATGTATCATGTATTAACTAATGCATGCATCTCTGAATAATTCGTCGTGTATACCAACTTCTGCTAAGTAATGAAATGAGACAAAGTAGCGGCCAAGTACACTGTCAATGTTACATAGAATATCCTCAAAACTTCTGCCACCAACATTGAACAAACGTTGCCAACTTCTAATAAATCATCGGCTCATCCTTTCAAAAATTACTGGTATGTAGCGAATAATTATCGTGGCCCCAATAATTCTTGAGATCGGTTCTTTACGGTTGTTGACTTCTGCGAATACATCCTTGATTGGTTAACATTTTTTTGTATTATAGCACGATCTATGGCTATGAGGCCAGTTCTTTTTGTCTCAATGTCCCGTACCTTTACGTGGTATTATTAGATTAGAGAGTAGATATTCTCGCCCATATAAGTACCAGACTCAAATTCATACTGAATTACTATGCTTTTACCGAACGTATTTATCCATTGTCGTGCAAGCGTATTAAAATATATTCGTATTTGGTTAGATAAAAATTTATACATAACTTTATCATACAATACCTGGAATAACAATCAAAAAACCTTCTTCGTATTTTAAAAATATACACATATCAAAATGGTTCAAATGGCTCTGAGCACCATGGGACTTAACTGCTGCGGTCATCAGTCCCCTAGAACTTAGAACTACTTAAACCTAACTAACCTAAGGACATCACACACATCCATACACGAGGCAGGATTCGAGCCTGCGACCGTAACGGTCGCGCGATTCCAGACAGTAGCGCCTAGAACCGCTCGACCACTACGGCCGGCTACACATATCAAAAAAAGTTTTGCATCACCTCGGTTCCGAGAGTTCCAGAACTTGTACAGAAAACTGGAATAGAATTCAACATAAACATCATTCCCGCCCTTTATTTCCTCACGAAAACTAAACATTGCACGTTGTACCACCATACGGCGAGACCTCCAGAGGTGGTTCCCCAAATTGCTGTACACAGCGGTGCCTCTAATACCCAGTAACACGTCTCCTTGCGTTGATACATGTCTGTATTCGTCGTGGCATACTATTTACGAGTTCATCAAGGCACTGTTGATCCAGATTGTCCCACTCCTCAACGGCGATTCGACGTAGATTCCTCAGAGTGGTTGACAAGTCACGTCGTCCATAAACTGCCCTTTCCAATCTATCCCACGAGTGTTCGATAGGACTTATGCCTGGAGAACATACTGGCCACTCTAGTCGAGCGATGTTGTTATCCTGAAGGAAGTCATTCACAAGATGTGCATGAAGACGAATGCCTTGCCAATATGCTGCCGATATGGCTGCGCTATCGGTCGGAGGATGGCATTCACGTATCGTGCAGCGGTTACGGCTCCTTCCATGACCAACAGCGGCGGACGTCGTCCCCAAATTATGCCACCCCAAAACAGCAGGGAACCTCCACCTTGCTGCACTCGCTGGACAGTGTGTCTACGGCGTTCAGCCTGACCAGGTTGCCTCCAAACACGTCTTCGACGATTGTCTGGTTGAAGGCATATGCGATACTCATCGGTGAAGAGAACGTGATGCCAATCCTGAGCAGTCCATTCAACATGTTGTTGGGCCCGTCTGTACCGCCCTGCATACTGTCGTGGTTGCAAAGATGGACCTCGCCATGCACGTCGGGAGTGAAGTTGCGCATCATGCAGCCTATTGCGCACAATTTGAGTAGTAACATGACGTCCTGTGGCTGCACGGAAGACATTATTCAACATGGTGGCTTTGCTGTCAGGGTTCCTCCGAGCCACAATCCGTAGGTAGCGGTCATACACTGCAGTAGTAGCCCTTGGACGGCCTGGGCGAGGCATGTCATCTACAGTTCCTGTCTCTCTGTATTTCCTCCATGTCCGAACAACATCGCTTTCATTCCCTCAGAGACGCCTGGACACTTCCCTTGTTGAGACCCCTTCCTGGTACAAAGTAAAAATGCGTGCGCGACCGAACCGCAGTATTGACCGTGTAGGCATCGTTGAACTACAGACAACACGAGCCGTGTACCTCCTTCCTGGTGGAATGACCGGAACTGATCGGCTGTCGGACCCCATCTGTGTAATAGAAGCTGCTCATGCATGGTTGCTTACATCTTTGGGCGGGTTTAGTGACGTATCTCAACAGTCAAAGGGACTGCGTCTGTGATACAATATCCACAGTCAACGTCAATCTTCAGGAGTTCTGGGAACCGGGGTGATGCAAAACTTTTTTAGATGTGTGTCTAGTTATTTCTCAAGATGTTCTGCATTAAGCTCAGTGGATAATTTTAGTTTTTTACATTCACTCGATTTTAGAAATACATTTCTAATTTTGTGTAATACTGTTGTATGGCACAGAGAAAATCTTCATACGACGAACATACCTTCCTTAAACATGCTTTTTTCGAATTAGCTACAGAATACAGTCACGTCGGTTGATATATGAAAGAGGAAGTATTTCAAAAGTCAGTAAGAAACTATTTTCCAACATGACAACCCATGGTCGAATGCAAGAGATCTCTGCCAGAAGCTGATGGGCAGTTAAGTACTTGACGCTGCTTGAAACCCGAGAGTATTTTGTCAATGACAACCTATGTTTGAGCAGTCGCACTGTCCTAGCATAAGAGCCACTTGTTGGACCTAAATCTTGTTCGCTGTTGCTTCAGTGCACTAAGCGAAAAGAACAGTACTAATGACCCAACTACAACAGCATGTTCTACGGACTTATGGTGCGGCATAAATTCACGCAGGAGGCCTCGGACCATGACGTAACTTTGAAAGGACTAATGTCGCTCGTGAATAGGTCGCTAGAAGTGAACTGGTCATTTATGTGAAGATTTTTATATTCCTGCGTTTCGGGCGCAGCCCATCTTCAAAATCCCAAATAGAAAAGCCTTCATGCAAAGTATGCAGCCACGTGCGTGCGTCGTCACAAACAGTGCTGAACTGCAATTATGGATTATACAAAATGTCTCTAACATATAAGCCTGCTGGGTACACCACACTTCACCTGCTCTACATGTGGAAAGAATGCTTTCTATTTAGTGGAAAATGACAGAATACTTACACAGACTAAGAAGACTTATGGATCTAGGCTCAACGATGTATGTGAATACAAATGACCTTAGCGTATTCAGTATGTATACAGGGCATTAAACAATATTGTTTTCAACAAATAATTAAAGGTGTTTAGTTGTGTATTTGAATCTACATGTAGTTTTAACTAGAAACTGTCATTTCGCGTAACTGAAGTGCATGTAAATGTGTGTGTGTGCGTGTAAAAGAGAGAGTAGTGTAATGATGGCTGTACGGTCCAGCGCCAAATAAATAACGATATAATAACGTCACGAAATCAGGGACGGTAACTTCCTTGCTTGTATTTCATTATATTGTATGGAACTGGGGGCCTAGAAACGATGGAGAAGAGAGTCTTCGTCCCCGGCGTAGCCTTCAGTGGTTTAACCCCACAGCAGGCTACATCAGACCACTCCCCCCACCACCGCCCCACGCCGAACCCAGGGTTATTGTGTAGTTCGGCCCCCAGGGGAAGATGGTAATGTACAACACATATTAGGAGAAAGAGCAACAATAAAAATGAAGACCAAGAACGAAGCATCCGGATTAAAAAGGATGTAAGACAGGAATGCAGTCTTTCGCCCCTATTCTTCAAGCAACACATCAAAGAAGCAATGGTGGAAATAAAAGAAAGGTTCAGGTGTAGGATTAAGATTCATGGTGATAGGACATGTGATAAGATTCGTTGATGATATCGTTATCCTTAGTGAAAGTTAAGAATAATTACAGGGTCTGTTGAATGGAATGAACAGTGTATCGAGTACAGAAAATGAATCGAGAGTAAGACGAAAGTAATTAGAAGTAGCAAAAATGAAAATAGCGAGAAACATAATATCGAAACTGGTGACCGCCGCGCGGGATTAGCCGAGCGGCCTAGGGCTGGACTGTGCGGCTGGTCCCGGCGGAGGTTCGAGTCCTCCCTCGGGCATGGGTGTGTGTGTGTTTGTCCTTAGGATAATTTAGGTTAAGTAGTGTGTAAGCTTAGGGACTGATGACCTTAGCAGTTAAGCCCCATAAGATTTCACACACATTTGAACATTTTTTGAAACTGGTGACCACGAAGTAGATGAAGGTGAAGGATTCTCCTATCTTGAGAGCAAAACAACGCATGACAGACCAAGCAGATTAGCACAGGCAAAAAGTGTATTTCTTGCCGAAATAAATCTACCAGATTAGTAGTATTAATTTGAAGAATGAATTTCTGAGAACATGCATTTTGAGCAGAGGAATGTGTGGTAGTGAATCAGGGACAGTGGAAGATCATAAAAGAAGAGAATCGAATCGTTTGGGATGTACTATTGCAGAAACTTGTTGAAAATTGGGTGGATTGGTAAGGAATTAGGAGGTGCCCTGCACAACCGGTGTAGAAAGGAACACGTGGAAAACACTGAGAAGAGAAGATGATAACGCATTAGTTAAGAAATCAGGGAATAACTTCCATGGTACTATAGCGAGCTGTAGAGAGTAAAAACTGTAGAGCGTCGAGTTTAAGTGCTACTCTGAGATGAAGAGGATGGCGCAGGAGTGGAATTCGTGGCTACCCTGCAACTAACCAGTTAAAAGACTGATTATTCAAAAAAAAAATACAGAAAGAAAGAGAAAAACACCTTCATATAATCTAATGAATTTTAACATAACCATGGTGCGAGCACAGCTATTGTCAGTTTTAAATAATAAACGCTCTTGAGCACTGGAACAGCATCGTTATGATTTTTTTCTTATCTCAGTTTTTACCTGAAATGCAGTTTATTTCTTTATATCGTTGATTAACATTTCTGTGATGGGTCTGTTTGGGAGTTCGAAAACAACAGCAACGCTTATCAACGATCGTATTGCTGCGTAACAATTCCCACTATTTCGTAGAAACTAAATTAATTTGTTAATTCACCCTAATAATCTACGTCACAAATCTCCCTCTGTGAGCTAAGTCCGAAAGCGTTTTGCAGATTAACCATCCGAATCACAGCGTCCTCTTTGCAGTTGGACATCGTCATCATCATCGGCAGTAGCAGCAATCATCTGAACTTTAATGCTGGATAAATACCTCCTAGATATTATTCCATTCTTATGCTCGTGAGCCATACGCATGCATGTTTCTCCTCTAGGTCTTCTAAAGACGAACACGCAACTTACATTTTATCGTCATCTTGGTCATTAAAATTCAACACAGAACTTCGTTGCTCCAGCTACCCTTGATTTATCTGCGTACACCCCCCTCCCACTATATACAATTAGCACAATGTGTAACTGCTGTGACGTCTGAAACAACCCTCCAACGTAGAAAACGCACAGATGCCACATTTTTGGGGTTCCTGGTGCCTATTCAGCTGTCATCGTCCTTAGGTAGTTTCATACTACTTACTCCACATGGTTGCCTTGTGCATAGTTCACTTGGGGTAACGCCCTTTCGACGATGTTTACCCATGGTGCTAATTATTTGTCCAATTATTTGGCCCAGGGAATAAAAATCTGTGTTCGTTAGATGCGATCAGTTTTCAGCGGAGTGTGAAATGCGCACTGCGGGAGTTTCCGTCAATAAATCACTTGCCAGAGTGTGGCACGAGGCAGCACCTGATGGCAGCTAATTAAAACCCCGGGCTGTCGGCTACTGCCGGTCCCTGCTCGCAGCCGGCTGCCTGTAGGTTCGCTGGTATCCACTCAGCCTCTGCTAAGCTTGTTCACGTACTAACGCGACGATGCAAATGCCGATACATCGAACTCCCTTTTTAACAAACCGTGATTAATTACTTCTTTGTAATTTGTTCACAATCCTTTCTTTGCACAACACGTTTGGATATAACTTGACGTCGTTACCGCTCACACAGAAAAATATAATCTTTTTACTCCTTGTATTTTCGCCTATCCAACAACATCTTTATTCAAATAGAAAAATGATGATATCTTCAAAATCCGCCTTTTTTGGGTGGGGGACACAGTTTAGAGGATTGCACCAACCTTCGGTAGTGTCGTCTGTCTGGCAGTATGAGGATCCTCTTATAGACAGAGCCAGCAAGATGAGGCATTAGAAATTTTCCGTTCTCTATTGGCAACAACGTGCGACCTTGACGTGCGTAGACACTGTGTCTTTGTCTTTAGCGATGCTGCACAATGGGAGTCGTAACATGCTGACGGCGTAAGACGATGTGGAATGTATCTCGAACTCAAGCCCTTGTCTTTGGGAAGGGAAGGGAGAGTTGAGGGGGATGGGGCGGTAACGCATTTACCAACTGAGCTACCGAGGCTCGTTTCTCAATCCGCCTCACAGCTTCAGTCTGCTGGAACTTTTCTCCCATTGCCGGCAAATTACGAGAAAGTAGAGTCACATATCGTATACAGTGTTACGAAATGGAAGATTTCTGCTGTTTTAATTTCTCGAGCATTAGATTGACTGGGAAAAGAGATCTGCAGCCGCCAAATTTGTGAATGACAAAAGTTTCCCAGTAGCAATAGAACTCTATTTCAACTCTGCAAACGTTTGCCCCTCCTCCTTGGCCCCTTTTTGCGCTGTCCTCCTGCATGATGTCCTTAATCTTCTGCGTTTACTTTAACCCTGTGGGTGCCTTCAAAGAGCTTGTCTCTTTACAGCATCCTGCCATTTTCAGAGGGCCTGCTCGATCCAGCTCAACTGCATTTTCGTAATAAACGCATTTCGAAACATTATCAATTTTGGAAATAAAAATTACCTATTGCATCATCGAACATCCACACTGATTACAATCAAATTTAGAAGTGAAGTGCTGTACATTTACTTAAATTCTACATCAGTCTGCTCTAGATCAATACAAAGAGTGAGATTCCTAAACACAAAGCGGGTTGAGTAGAAATTTTAGTAACTTATCCAACAGACTGACACCACCTCACTTCGTTGATCACTTCAAAGCTTAGGTATTCCACACGTGCTATTTTATATAACGTGTGTCCATTTATCTCTCTGTATTTGAAACAGCGTAATATCAGTTTTTACAAGGTTCGGATCTGAGTTGTTTTCTGTTAATCAGTTAAAAGTTACATATTTCTCTTAAGGACCTCTTTTTTTGCAGTTTCTCTGTAGATTAATATGTCACAAACACTAACGAGAGAAGCGAGTACTTGTCACTTGCCGTAATCTGATCTGATATGTCATGAAACATTAGGTGTATCAATATCACATCTGTGTAACGAGACTCATAGTTTCGTCAGTAGACACATGCATGTGGGTTGTCAACGACATCGACAGCAATGTTAGCAGAATATAATGTGATCTGTGATAAGTCAATAAGTGTTCCATTAAAAACCTTTTTTTGCAAGATTGCCTTACTGTCTCCTAAATTGTCAGTTACTGTCCAGCTCCCAACAGTAGAGCCACTTTTCAAATAAGTTAAATGTTGAGTCCGGGTTACCTTTAGCAAAGGTGAAGTCTGAGGCGAGGTATGCACGTTTAGTACTGATAGCTAGCAGGTGCTTCGCACCTTAAAAGCTCGTATCTGGAATTCAAAGGAAATACGGCCCCTCCATAATACATATATTATCGACACATATAAGCCCTGCTGTGAATGAGGACGTCACGATATCTTGTTGGAAGTTGCAGTGTGATACAAGATACAGGAGTTTGTCGCTAGAGTAAACTTCGAAAGAAATCTCTCTGTGTGATTGAGGCTACTACTTCATCCTTCATCATCGTCAGAATATACAGTCTGTTATCATTACAACCGCGAGGGCCTCTGACTGGGAGACCTAGGACACCGTGATGTGAAGCAAAAGTCATAATACCCTCATAATCTACTGGAGATGTCTGAAATAGAATAGCCCTTGCAGCGCCACAGTTTCCGTATAAAACTAAAAAACTCGGCACATTTTCCACGTAGTTTCGTAATACACATGACCACATGACCTCCTAGACCTATTGAACAAATCTAAAATTTACAAAGAATATCTTCCATTGGTATCTGTCGTTAGGGCTATTAGTTCTCGCATCTAAAGGTTTTTAATACTGGTATAAAAGTGACAGCAAACCGTAGTAGATCGCTACGAATGTCACATTAAAAATTCTTGGGGTAAGATAAGTAAATATATCAGAACCGATGAAGATGAAATTAGTATCAGTTGGATGCTAAGTAATTGTTTAAAAAAGACTCTGGAAGACACTTTGAATCTGTTGGCAGATTATTTTCCTCCATTGACTGCTAAATTTATTAAGCGATACATTTTGTGACAAGACAAAGGGAACGGCCATAGTTGTCTATCGTCTCGAGAGAAACATTAATATGTGGTACATTTGTAAAAGAAAGAAAAAGACGGAAGATTTGCATTAACTTTTGCCGGCAAGATCATTAGAAACGCCGCACTAACTGGTTTGGACGATGATCGATTGGGACAGGGGTCAGCAAACCACGGCTCTCGACCCATATGCGGCGCTTCGACGCCTTGAGTACGGTTCTTCCACAGAATACCACAAGCGGCCGCGCACGTGCACTGCTAAAGCTCTTGATCATCGCCAGTTTAAAGACTTTTTAGATGAAATGGAGAGTGAATTCGTTGATCTTCTGCTGCACAACAAGATACGATGGTCGTAAGAGGAGAGGTTTGGTACGTTCGCTTTCTTATTAACAGAAATTAAAACATTTATCCTTGAGAAGAGTGTTCACTACCCAGAAGTAACTAACGATCAATGGAGCCAAAAAATTTATTTCATGGCAGACGTTACGTCTCATTTAAATCAGCTTAATCATAAACGACAGGGGAAAGGAAAGAGAATTTTAAAATCATAGAAGAAGTTATTTCGTTCGAAAATAATCTCTTTTTGCTCCAGGTTTCGAACACTATTGGAACATTTCTAAGAAAATGATTATGATACTGACATTCTATATCTCAAAAACAATACATTTAAATGTGAAGGAAGATTGCCTCAGGAGGTTTCTCATTACTGTGATCTTGGATGTTATCAATATATCTGTATATAATTCTTATGTGCTATTAATAGCAACTTGTCCCCGAGGGAAAGCAAACACCTATAGCAAAGAAGACTGTTCCTAGAAACTCTTGGTCAGCAGCTAATTGATCAGGAAATGAAGATGTGAGGATATCTTCCAAGAGGAAATGCTGTGAGAGAAGCTGTAGAGAGAACAACATTGTGTGAATCTGCACCCTCCGTCAAAGGACCAAATACACGTCGGCCGATGAGACGAGTGACCGAACGACCAACCAGCGGTCGTTCCCGCTCCAGTCTCCTTCTGCCGGACAGTTCATGTGTGTCGCCAGCGGTCGGCGAGCACTGGCTGTCCCCGACTTCAATATAAAGCGAAATAAATTCGTTAAAAAGAACTCTTAATGCTGCTGTAACAGAATTTAATTTTTTCCCTTTAATATTAACATTGGCATCTTCTAAATTCTGTTTCTGGATTAAAAAACAAAGAATTATGGAACTCGAAATTTTAAGATCTTGTACTGATATAGAAATATTTGAGGGAAAGCATCTGTGAGGTTAGTTCACAGCCCAAGTGATCTACTTAGAAAGACCTGAAGATGGGAGGAAGAAATGTTGATTTTTAAGACCTGGAATGGTATTCCTGATTTATACAATCAGCTGAGAAAACTGGCGTTCGCCCTTCTTAATCACGTATACGTATTTGTGCGTACAATCATTTTCAAGCATGAACCTTATCAAGAGTGAACTGAGATGATGTGTTATTGACGACAACCTGGAATCGTGCCTAAAATTAAAAAGAAAAACATAGAGCTAAGTTACCGAAAAATTCCAAGGACGTCCTAAGCCTTTTGCACGTTAGTGTTTGTCAGTCATTGTATGGCTCAATTTTCTGGATAACCTACAATTTAATCTGGTCAATAAATAATATCATTTTATGTAAACTGAAGGTGGAGGGAGAGAAAGGAAAGGAAAGGAACTGGTGATATCAACTTTATGCGAAATCGGTGGCGATGAGTGAAAATGTGTGCTGGAACGAGGCTCGAAACCACGACCTCTTGCTTACTAGGCAGTTACGTTAATCATTGCGCAACATTCCGACTTAGCGCCACCTATGCGCCGTCTCCGTCCATGTCCTCCATGCTCGCTAATTTTAGATTAACGCCGGAGGACGAAAGATATTGTGCATCCGCACTGAAAATTTTAAATTTAGTGCCTATCAAGACGAATCAGTTATATAATGCGCGGTTTCTGCCTTTTCAGATATGTCCGAGAGAACAAACACCACGCATTGATATAAATAATGTCTTTATTAAGTACGATATTAATTTTTAGTCGACGTACCTACAGATTAACTATGACTTAAAATTTGATATACAGTTTATTAAGTTAATTTTAAGGAGCAGTATGGAGTGAAAGATTCAGAGTCGATTATTCAAGGAAGATTGTTGAGATAGATGAAGTAAGAACACAGGACGAGTGTGAATGGGAGAGTTGGAAGGGTTCCACCTCAGTAAACGTACCTCAGTAGCAAAGGCGAACGTGGGACTACCTTGCTTAAGTTAATAACAATGTACCTATCCATGTAAGTCATGTTTTAAGAAAATGGCTCTCAAAGGAAATTCTAGTAGTTGTACTGTTGATATTTGGACCTGTTGAGTAATGAGTTAGCCGACCAGACAGTTTGGGGAATCATCCGTAGCCTTGTATAGTAAACCAACTCGACGTTCAGGAGAAATGGTTAGCGAAACCAAATGTGAACCTTGTAGGTTGATCTGAACTCCGATTCTCGACATCGCAAGTCCAGTGTCTTAATCACTACACCACCTGCATCGTAGGAGCATCTTGAGAAGTGCGGTCTTAAGTTGTCTCCACTTCGTCCCTTTTCTTTCCCCCTTTATGGTGACGATACGTTTACGATTTGCTGACGCAACGTCACAGCTATTCAGTCGCTCATCGATCAACACCATTTTAGCTAATAGTAAGTTTACGCATGACTGGAGAACGGAATAAAATTTCTATTTGAGTATATTTAAGTTGGAAATAAATCAGAAGCGGCCGCACTGTAAACTACACTCCTGGAAATGGAAAAAAGAACACATTGACACCGGTGTGTCAGACCCACCATACTTGCTCCGGACACTGCGAGAGCAATGATCACACGCACGGCACAGCGGACACACCAGGAACCGCGGTGTTGGCCGTCGAATGGCGCTAGCTGCGCAGCATTTGTGCACCGCCGCCGTCAGTGTCAGCCAGTTTGCCGTGGCATACGGAGCTCCATCGCAGTCTTTAACACTGGTAGCATGCCGCGACAGCGTGGACGTGAACCGTATGTGCAGTTGACGGACTTTGAGCGAGGGCGTATAGTGGGCATGCGGGAGGCCGGGTGGACGTACTGCCGAATTGCTCAACACGTGGGGCGTGAGGTCTCCACAGTACATCGATGTTGTCGCCAGTGGTCGGCGGAAGGTGCACGTGCCCGTCGACCTGGGACCGGACCGCAGCGACGCACGGATGCACGCCAAGACCGTAGGATCCTACGCAGTGCCGTAGGGGACCACACCGCCACTTCCCAGCAAATTAGGGACACTGTTGCTCCTGGGGTATCGGCGAGGACCATTCGCAACCGTCTCCATGAAGCTGAGCTACGGTCCCGCACACCGTTAGGCCGTCTTCTGCTCACGCCCCAACATCGTGCAGCCCGCCTCCAGTGGTGTCGCGACAGGCGTGAATGGAGGGACGAATGGAGACGTGTCGTCTTCAGCGATGAGAGTCGCTTCTGCCTTGGTGCCAATGATGGTCGTATGCGTGTTTGGCGCCGTGCAGGTGAGCGCCACAATCAGGACTGCTTACGACCGAGGCACACAGGGCCAACACCCGGCATCATGGTGTGGGGAGCGATCTCCTACACTGGCCGTACACCACTGGTGATCGTCGAGGGGACACTGAATAGTGCACGGTACATCCAAACCGTCATCGAACCCATCGTTCTACCATTCCTAGACCGGCAAGGGAACTTGCTGTTCCAACAGGACAATGCACGTCTGCATGTATCCCGTGCCACCCAACGTGCTCTAGAAGGTGTAAGTCAACTACCTTGGCCAGCAAGATCTCCGGATCTGTCCCCCATTGAGCATGTTTGGGACTGGATAAAGCGTCGTCTCACGCGGTCTGCACGTCCAGCACGAACGCTGGTCCAACTGAGGCGCCAGATGGAAATGGCATGGCAAGCCGTTCCACAGGACTACATCTAGCATCTCTACGATCGTCTCCATGGGAGAATAGCAGCCTGCATTGCTGCGAAAGGTGGATATACACTGTACTAGTGCCGACATTGTGCATGCTCTGTTGCCTGTGTCTATGTGCCTGTGGTTCTGTCAGTGTGATCATGTGATGTATCTGACCCCAGGAATGTGTCAATAAAGTTTTCCCTTCCTGGGACAATGAATTCGCGGTGTTCTTATTTCAATTTCCAGGAGTGTATATACTGGCAGACATATTTCAAGTCGCACATACCGGCGTGGAAGAGTGGTTGAAATGGGACTTAACATCTGAGGTCTTCAGTCCCCTAGACTTAGAACTACTTAAACCTAACTAACCTAAGGACAACACACACATCCATGCCCGAGGCAGGATTTGAACCTGCGACCGGAGCAGCAGCACAGTTCCAGACTGTAGCGCCTAGAACCGCTCGGCCACCCCGGCCGGTGGTCATGTGCACTCCAAGAGTACTCTGTACACGAATAGCTGCTACCTTTGTGTAGTGCGCCCCTGACCTATCAAGGGGACTCCTACAAATACCCACATGACAACGCAGATCCAGAAATATGCAGCCAAGACCGTCACAGTCGACGAACCCTTTGGCTGAGACCCTACACTCGGCTCTAAACCAAAGAACCCTGGTCAGCCCTGGGAGTAACGCAGCAAATTTAGAGCTCTGCTTGCACACCACGGGCGAGGCAAGCAATCTACACCACCTCCGCCAGCTGCCTGTATAAAATGAGAATGGCGTCAGAACCAACGCGACAGGCGTCATTGGTGACGACGTGAGCCAAAACGTGCAGACAATAGCACATTGCACGCTCGATAGCCGCAGGCAAAAGCAAGGGCGCCTATACATATCGGATGAGCCCCCCTTCTTCCCCACCCTCACCCCGGCAGACATATCCAGTGCACATTGGTTCTTTCCAGCCCTGAATGCTATCTGCCTAAGGGACTCCATAACATCCTAACGTTGGAGCTTCCGATAACCAGTAAACCCATCCCCCCGTGTACCTGCTCGGACCCTGCTGAAAGAGCTGCCACGTGACCACTCGCAGGGTGAATGAGCGAGGCCAGGCGGCCAGTCTCCACATTGGACCCCCGCTTCGAACGACGCCAACGCGTTTCCACCCGCCACTCACCTTGCTGTGATGGCGGATCCATCGGGTGACTAGGAGGTGCCCCGAAACCAGAGCACGTGGGCAAAACGAGCGACACCTGATGTGTGCCATGCGACGCGCCAGGTTCTTCGCCACTGCTACACCCCGAGGCAGCAACCTGAAGGGGACTGACCGTGGAAAAAAGCGCTCCAGCATCCGCACACAACATGCAAACATCCTAACCATTCTAGCAAGACCAACTATAAAGTAAACTATAAAGCACCTAGATATGCAGCTTGCTACCCTTCTGATGTATTACCAATGGACGCTGATACGTTAATGAGCTATGCAGCTGGCTGTTCAGTGAGCAACTACTGCGCTAAAGAGAGAATGAATTTAGTCTTACAAAAACGCGAGATTAACCTCCTAAACAGAAAAACACGCACGAAATTTGATATTATAGTACTAGAAAAACACAGAAAACGATAAGCATTTAACTTTCCGCTCTGTATATGTACACTGAAGCGCCAAAGAAATTCGTAAAGGCGTGCGTATGCAAATACAGAGGTATGTAAACAGGCAGAATAAGGTGCTGCGGGAGGTCTGCAACGCCTATATAAGACAACGAGTGTCTGGCGCAGTTGTTATATCGGTTACTGCGGCTACAGTCGCAGGTTATCATGATTTAAGTGATTTTTAATGTGGTCTTACAGTCGAGACACGAGAGATGGGACACAACATCTACGAGGTGGCGATGAGGATGGGATTTTGCCGTACGACCATTTTACGAGCGTACCGTGAATATCAGGAAACCCGTAAAATATCAAATATCCGACATCACTGCGGCAGGAAAAAGATCCTGCAAGAACGGGACCAACGACGATAGAAGAGAATCGTTCAACCCTTCCGCAAATTGCGGCAGATTTCAATGCTGGGCCATCAACAAGTGTCAGCGTGCAAATCATTCAATGAAACATCATCGATATGGGCTTTCAGATTGTATCGAGCGCACAGACGTAAAGGGGTATGGAGACTGTCTAATTAATACATGGACTCTCCATGTCATTAGGGAACTGTTCATGGTGGAGGCTCTGTTATGGTGTGGGGCGTGTGCAGTCGAAGTGATGTGGGACACCTGATACGTCTACATATGACTGAAAGGTGACATGTACGTAAGCATCCTGTCTGATCACCTGCTTCCATTCATGTCCATTGTGCATTCCGACGGACTTGGTAAATTCGACTGTCCAGACATCCAGAATTGCTGCAGAATGGCTGGCCACCAAACTCTCCATACATAAACATTACTGAGCACATCTGGGATGCCTTGCAACGTGTTGTTCAGAAGAGATCTCCACCCCGTCATACTCTTACGGATTTTTGGGCAGCCGTGCAGGATTCGTTGTGTTAATTCCCTCCAGCACTATTTCAGACAATAGTCGAGTCCATGCCACATAGTGTTGTGGCAGTTCTGCGTGCTCGCGGAGGCAGGTGTACCAGTTTCTTTGGCTTTTCAGTGTATATCAGCTGAGTGCTGGAGCCTTGAACATTTATCACCAAAATTATTCCCGTTAATTTTTCTAGGGGCGGTTTCTTAATTTTCAGTTTTTATTCTTGCCTACTTTAAATAAACAATAACAAGAATTTTAAGACAAGAGATAACAGCAAGATGTATGCCTTGTTTCACGAATCGTTTAGCTTGCAATATAGTAAACTTTTAAGTAAGTTTGTGTAGTATGATCGCTTCGTAAGTTTATCTGCGTAGTATAAGCTATTTATGGACACTATTATCACAGTAGTCGCACGATAATTACTATTTCGTTCGGTATGGTATTTATGTTTGCTGTTGTTTGAAGTACTGTACAAGTTTTTTGTGGATATTTTTCACATGTTTGCGAATACAGTCTCATCCGTATATGAATATAAACTATACAACACAAAACAATAAAAAAGTTAAAAAATATAAAACAAAATAATAACTAATAAAAAGTAAGAGATATTTAAAAATAAAAAAATAAAATAAAACACGAAATATCCCTCTGCTTATGATTTTGACGCAGTTGTGGGGTTTGTGTGCTCTGAATACACAGGAGGCTATATTGGACAGATTCAACATACCAACCAGGTATCCATAGAGGAGACAGACTAACGATTCCCAGTTCAAGAAACATTGTTCGAAAGACAACTGAAAAACCTATACCGGATCAGTCGGCTCCCGAATCAGAAAAATCCACATCGCTGCCGGGCTATGACGATCTGGTGTCAAAATTGTGATAGAGTAGAAGTTTAGAACCAGAATGGAAAATGCTCCTACCATAGAACAAAGGTGAATATGTTCTAGGTAGAGTTATGGATGTACAAGTAGCTTTACGATTTATTTGACAGTTTCAACGACATTTATAAAACATCGTGACAGATTCACGCTTCTTTTTTTTAGAGTTATCCCCACTTCCCCAGCGCAGTGAGCTCTGTCTTGCAATTTGTAGGCTAAATTTCTTGAGTCTGTTCTCAAAATTCAGAAGGTTCGCCAGCCAAACCCTATAATATATAATATCACAAGGCATATATGTAACAGCTAAAAAAATGTTCGGCAACGGTCTTGCCGCAGTGGATACACCGGTTCCCGTGAGATCACCGAAGTTAAACGCTGTCGGGTGTGGCCGTCACTTGGATGGGTGACCATCCGCCTGCTATGCACTGTTGCCATTTTTCGGGGTGCACTCAGCCTCTTGATGCCAAATGAGGAGCTACTCGACCGAATAGTAGCGGCACCGGTTAAAGAAAACCATCATAACGACCGGGAGAGCGGTGTGCTGACCGCATTCCGCTCCTATCCTCATCCTCATCTGAGGATGACACGGCGGTCGGATGGTCCCGATGGGCCACTTGTGGCCTGACGACGGAGTGCTGTTTTTTTTAAAAAAAACATCTTCTGTGGGTATAATATTTCTGGAGGTGGATTTCTACCTGAAGGGACGCTAAAACAATTTTTTTGGTTTATGGTTTGGGGGGGGGGGGGCTGATTCTTTCTCCAAAGGGACCATTTCTCCCCCCAAACCCACCCCCTGTTACAAGTATAGTGAGGGGTGTAGGAAAATTATACACAAATTTATGTGCTTCTAGAAAATGGGATGCATCTACAATAGAAAGTATCCGAGAGTGGGGAAGCATCTGTAATAGAATAATCTCAGAGTGGAGATGCATGGATCATAGACTTTAATCACACATTTTCATAATCCACCACATGACAAATGCCATGTTGGATGGCATGTGTCACGTTATACGACTTGACATTGTGTATCATGTCACTTTACTCGACATGATGCATTATACAGGGTGGGGCAAATAAGTGTCCTAGACGAGTGGATACGATTGGACGTGAATGTATGCATATAGCCACACCCATGACACGCTCACCAAGTGTACGCGCGCCACGTGACCCATACCGGTTTAGAACGTTCAAATGGTTCAAATGGCTCTGAGCTCTATGGGACTCAACTGCTGAGGTCATTAGTCCCCTAGAACTTAGAACTAGTTAAACCTAACTAACCTAAGGACATCACACACATCCATGCCCGAGGCAGGATTCGAACCTGCGACCGTAGCGGTCTCGCGGTTCCAGACTGCAGCGCCAGAACCGCGCGGCCACTTCGGCCGGCGTTTAGAACGTACTGCGGGCTGTGTCAGTGTAAGTAGAGACGTGCAAAGTGGATGATTGTACTCACAGTGGGGCAGCGAGTATTTGTTGTGGAAAGTTATATGACAGTAAAGTTGTGGATACGGTGTGGTCAGTTGTTTATAAGAAGTTAAATAGTGTCAAAGTGCCAGCAAAGAGTACCATGCAACTCTTACTCCGAAAATGGCGTCAGACAAGATCTGTTTTGAACAAGTCAAAAAACATTCCGAAACGTGCCTCCAAAACGTGCCTCCACACCAGAAAATGTCTGCAGCTCACCAAAAAATGTTTCAGGGTCCTACCAAATCAACCCGACGCCTGTCTCAAGAGAACGGCATGTCACGCCTGTCACGCGGCCGAATACTCCATCAGGACCTATATACGCGTCCCTACCGGTTGTCTCCTCAGCGCCTCCAGTTTCTGCGAGAAGTTGTTTACTGAGATAACAGTGAATGGTTTCGACATGGATCTGTTTTTTGTGTCTGATGAAGCCTGGTTTCACCTGAGTGGACATGTCAGCTCACAGAATCACATGTTCCTGGCAGCGGAGAATCCGTATAACTTTAACTTAACAACATCGCAGAATCAGAAGGTTGAGGTTTGGTGTGCCGTGTCTGCACGACGCATTTTGGTACTATCTTCTTTCGTCAGACGCTGATTTCTGCGCGTTACCCTGCCAACATTTTGAAACCATTTGTGTCAGCATTAACGGAGGAGGGGAAGACCTGCAGTTACTTCCAACAGGATGGAGCAACTACCCATAAAGCCGTCCGAACCTTGGAGCACATTTGCACAATCTTCACGCCTGACAGGGTTGTTAGCAGAGGGCAGTCTAGTCGCAGCCCCAGCAGGCCACGCAGGTTACCTGATCTGTCTGTGAGAGATTATTTTGTGTGGCGAGCACTCAAATGTAAGATGTATCGCAACAACCTTCATAGTCTTCAAGAACTGCAGCAGAACGTTTCTGATGAGTCTGCAGCACGTCCAGCAGTCCAGCTTCGATCTGCCTTCAGCAGCTTACTGACCAGGGCCCAAAAATGCATAACGATGAATGGTTGTCTCTTTCAAGATCTGCTATAAACGGGTTAGTACTGTATTTCCTTTCCTCTGGTGTGTTTCCTTCTATCCTGGAACTCTGTTCTCCGGACCAATTTTATTTGCAGCGCCCCGTATTGCATAGCAGGTACTAATACTAATAAGTAAAAAAGAGTGAATATGTCTAGATGTTATGATTCAATTTTCTTTGAGGCTCTCAGATAAGTCGAAAAGCTAGTTCCCTTCTTTTACATTCCTAAATTTGCCCAGGATATATTCGCCTTTTTGTGCTGTGATACGAGTCTTTTTCATTCTGGTAAGCAAGAAGTACTGGCAGGGGTAAAATACTGGGAGCGAAAGGCTATTTACAGTTTGTACAGAAACCAGATGGCAGTTATAAGAGTCGAAGGGCATGAAAGGGAAGCAGTGGTTGGGAAGGGAGTAAGACAGGGTTGTAGCCTATCAATCATCTGTATACTGAGAAAGCAGTAAAGAAAACAAAAGAAAAATTCGGAGCAGGAATTAAAATCAATGGAGAAGAAATAAAAACTTTCAGGTTCGCCGATGACATTGTAATTCTATCAGAGACAGCAAAGGACCTGGAAGAGCAGTTGAACGGAATGGACAGTGTCTTGAAACGAGGATGTAAGATGAACATCAACAAAAGCAAAACGGGGATAATGGAATGTAGTCGAATTAAGTCGGGTGATGGTGCAGGAATTAGATTAGGAAATGAGACAGTTAAAGTAGTAAATGAGTTTTGCTGTTTGGAGAGCAAAATAACTGATGATGGTCGAAGTAGAGAGGGTATAAAATTTAGACTGGCTTTGGTAAGTAAAGTGTTTCTGAAGAAGAGAAATTTGTTAACGTCGAGTATAGATTTAAGTGTCAGGCAGGCGTTTCTGAAAGTATTTGTATGGAGTGTAGCCATGTATGGAAGTGAAACATGGACGATAAATAGTTTGGACAAGAAGAGAATAGAAGCTTTCGTAATGTGGTGCTACAGAAGAATGCAGAAGATTAGATAGGTAGATCACGTAACAAATGGGAAGGTACTGAATAGAACTGGGGAGAATAGGAATTTGTGGCACAACTTGACTAGAAGAAGCGATCGGTTGGTAGGACATGTTCTGAGTCATAAGGGATCACCAATTTAGTATTGGAGGGCAGCGTGGAGGGTAAAAATCGTAGAAAGAGACCAAGAGATAAATACACTAAGCAGATTCAGAAGGATGTAGGTTGCAGTGGGTACTGGGAGATGAAGAAGCTTGCACAGCATAGAGTAGCATGCAGAGCTGCATCAAACCAGTCTCTAGACTGAAGACAACAACAACAACAAGCAAGAAGTAATCTGTATAGGTTAGTCCATACGAAAATTTTGCAAACATTGTGCAGTACACTGATCGCTCACTATATATCGACGTTTGTGCAAATCAGTCGTCGACTATCAAAATTCCAAAAACATTATACGATGTATTTTGAGCATTCAGCCTTGAACAAAACACATTTACTTGTTGTTCTCTCTTACTCTACATGTTTCAACGAATTTACAAATTAGTTGTGGGTTTTCGCATTTTTTACCGGGAAACACAAGTAATGATGGGACCTGCATCTATTCTTAGCGCGTGTTGCGTATGTCTTGCAATACAGTAAATTAAATCCACTGATGATCTGTCACATCGTTGAAATACGAGTTGAATAAAGAACACAGAGAAATAGTGTCTTGCTCGAGATGGAATCCTAGAAATACGTTTATTGTTCAAGCAAACACAGACGGGAGCAGAACTTTCTGGAAGATGCAGATTACAAAATGACATTTGATGAGGCAAAAATATTGTACCATTTCAGTACTTACTGAGAGTGTGTCATCAAAGAGGACGCGAAGATAAGAATGTACATACAACAACAGACTTAATCAGGGCGTGGATGTTTTGTCCCTGAGTGGCTGCACAGAACTGTGCCAAGTATTTTTAGTTTAGAACGTAAATGTTGGAGCTACCAGGCCACCCTCTTGACGTACAAAATATACAACAGTGTATGTAAGTCCCTTAACTTCTGCATGACATGTCGATGACGTAGATCGCTCGAGCATACGCCGTCTACTCGTCATGAAACGTCACCACAATAGTAATCACAACCTTTGTTGCTCCTGATAATAGGGATGCAACTAGTCTTCGAAATCTCGAGTTGTTCTTCTATTCTGTCTCAGCAATAAGACCGAAGATATTTAATACATGTGCCTGTGTTATCTAGGGCGAGACACACTGAATAATACTACGACTTCCAGAATTCCTCTCCAGGATCGCAGTTCCTTTTATAGAAGCTGTATTAAACGGCTGGAAAAATAACAGTGCGGGGCAAGTAATCTCGCGAGGTCGGATTTTATATCCTCCCGCAATTAGCGATTTAATAACTGCGCCATTTGCAAAGTGAACAGTCACGTGTATTGAATAAAGTGGAAGAATAATTACGAGGTCGTTGGGGTGATAGACTATGGCAATTTCTTGCTCTGGGAATGACTACGTCCAGGCCATGCCGGCAATCGATTTTGTACGTCGTTCCAGATTCAAGTAGGTGAAGGTGGCAGTACTTACTGTAGCTGCCTGAATAACAGCGATTTTGATAAAAGGAAAAAAGAAGTAGACCATACAAAGCACACGCCAACTAAGAATCCTTATAATATGTCGTAGAATAAATATTTAAACATTACGGAATTTCTTACGGTTTGCGAAGATGACGCGGGTTGGAACGCTGTACTTGAATTCATAATATGTATTACTTAACATTTACTACAATGATAGGCGTGTAGCCTCATTTCAAACACCAACCGTTGAGGCGTTCCCGAGTCACAATGTGTAGACATCAGCCGACCTGATGTTTCAGCCAAATAATTCTTTGAAGGAATTGGCATCTAATGACAGTCTGTGCCTAGACAGCACTTCGACGGCAAAACGCTGAGTGCAGTGGCCTGGTTAAATGAATTGTAATGGTAGTTGTTCAGTTAGTTAGTGGTTCAAATGGCTCTGAGCACTATGCGACTTAACTTTCTGAGGTCATCAGTCGCCTAGAACTTAGAACTAATTAAACCTAATTAACCTATGGACATCACACACATCCATGCCAGAGGCAGGATTCGAACCTGCGACCGTATCGGTCGCTCGGCTCCAGACTGTAGCGCCTAGAACCACACGGCCACTCCGGCCGGCGTTAGTTAGTGATTTTGGTGTGTGTATCTAATTATTCTTAGCTTATCGATATCTCGTTGAACAAAAATTGGCAGAGATTCGATATTTGACTTCTCTGTCGTCAAGGCGCGTAAGAACAACAAACAAAACGTAGGAAAAATCAGGAATCTGAATTATCGAAACTTTGGACACATGTTTCAGAATAAAACTGCGCCACTAGAAAATGCTAGGTCAGTGCCTTTTTAATAGGCGACCTACGACATCACTGTCGAGGCTGAAAGCAGCTGCATCTCGACGATTATTTAATAACTGTCTGGCACGAATATTCAACATGGCGGAACGACATAGTGACTTATGGGCAGTTACTACGTTGGATACATGTCAGTCACTTGTATTGAGCATGGTCATCCACAGGAATTTTGCCAAGAGTGGGAAATATTCAAAACTTGACAGTTTCGATATAATTCATTCGGTGACTTTGAAAACATGTCGTAACCAAGAAACTAAATTTCACAAGAAGATTTTGATACCTAAATAGAAAGCACATTTTAATAGAATAAACATATTTTTATGTTGTTCGTATGAATATGGACGTCACCATTTGGACTCAACGATCTAAAATTTCATCTTCATATGACTAAATCCGGGGCATCCAACGGGTTACGAAATAAAGCTAGAAAATATTCATAAAAATAATTTACTCTTACTCCCATAATATTTGGTTGAAAATGACAATTAAAAATTGCAGTAGGAAAAAAAGTCTTTTGACTGAGAAAATGTTGCTAAAAATCTACAAAATTATCACACTACTACCTCTCGAAGGGGAGAATCTGGAATAAGCTAGAAAAGTCTTATTCCTCTTTAATGTAATCAATAACATTTTATTTGTTCTAGAACTTCACATCTGTTTACCTTAATGGTTCTACTGCCGTACTTTCATTATATCTATTTTTTAGTGTCGACTGGTGTAACGAAAGTTGAACAAAACGTGTTCTCAAAGCTACATTTGCTTTGGTTGGTTAGCTAAAGTACAACCAAAGGCCAATGTACGACTAGATGAACGTCGGATACCTCCAAAAACTGTCCTCACATTTGCCAGTAGAATGAACTTTCAGTCTAGGATTGCACCAACGTAATCCTCGTCTCTCCAGTTTGTCAGATTATTATGCAGCATGCCAAGTAGGTTGCATAATTCGTAGCTTTGTTAGTGTATGTGAAGCTGTGTTGTATCCATAGACTTTGAGAAGATCCCAATCCCGGTGATCACATTTTTTACCTCCTTGAAATTTCACACTTTTGTCCCCTCTCTTCTAGCGCAGAAAGTGGTATATTTCTTTTTTCGATTGATATGTTTGGGATTAGGTGTAGACGTATACAGCTACGCTACAAGATGGTTGTCTTATTTATAGTGTGCTACTACAGCTCTGTAGCGTAAAAACGAATGCAGAATCTACAAGCTATCATGGGTTTGTTTTTCCACAGAAAAGTAATTAACTACTGTTGTGTTTCCGTTGTACATCAATGAGGAGGATGCGTCCTTACGGGAAAGCGGGCGGATGACTGGCATGTATCCCCTGTCATGTTCATGTGTTGGGAATAGGTGGTGGAATCCACAGGCCAAGATGTTGGTCTGGCTCCAGACGGTTCTGTAAAGCGGTATTATACGATACACTCTCGTACATAGGTCTGCAGCAGCTTCCTAAGCGTACAAGTCTGGAAAAGCTAACTTTTTCGGTCGCCCTACTACACGGTACACCTAATGCGTAGGTCTGCGCTAGACCCTCAAGGGTACATATTCATATTTGCAGGCTTCTTTACCTCGTTTGGTGTGAAAGTTGATATTTTTGCAATGCTGCTACTTACTAATATTTAAACTTCTGAGAGTTCTAGGTTCATATGTACTAAAGCAGTAACAATTATTTTTTGTAGTTATAATTAAATTACGTTAAGATTATACATGATGCCTTTACAAGTCAGTCTTTGGACCCTCAGCCGATTGTTGATCTCGTTGGGTTACCACTCGCTCGCAGAATCGATGATGTGGAAGGAATCTCGGATTATACAGCCAGTTAAGTGGATGTATGATTTGAAACAGCCAAGTTTTCATCGAATTTGCACACAATATGGACCAAAGTTTTAGTTTCGTATAGTGCTGGTACATGCAAATGATGACGTTCACGTTTCACACCATTTTGGACATGTTCTGTCTGAAGCATACTCAATAACTTAGAGCTACTATATGGTAGGGGCGAAAATACTAGTAGGTGATACAAACAACATTTTTTATTGACCGAAAAGGCTCATTGAAATATTAGATTTTCTAATTTGGCACTGAGATTAAGACATAGTTAATGATAGTAGAAAAACATTGTGAAATAGTCGTAAACAGATGCTAGTCAGAACACAAGTATTCTGGTCGTTCCGTATGGTATTGATATACATATGTAAGCTTTCTACAAAAATTTATCTATAAATTAAGATACTGAATATTATATTTTCAAAAACTTTCTCAACATTGTCGTGAAACAGGCTCAGCGTGTTGTTTTGCGTCTGGTATACAAACATTCTCGAAAGCAAATAAGAATCAGCAGATGCAGGAGCTAAAGAAAAAATAAACTATATGTAAACTGAAGATGATGGGGAGAAAAAGGAAAGGGAAGGAATTATTGGTGTCAGTTGCATCGGGACATTACATAATACGAAACTTCCTGGCAGATTAAAACTGTGTGCCCGACCGAGACTCGAACTCGGGACCTTTGCCTTTCGCGGTCAAGTGCTCTACCAACTGAGCTACCGAAGCACGACTCACGCCCGGTACTCACAGCTTTACTTCTGCCAGTACCTCGTCTCCTACCTTCCAAACTTTACAGAAGCTCGCAGGAGAGCTTCTGTAAAGTTTGGAAGGTAGGAGACGAGGTACTGGCAGAAGTAAAGCTGTGAGTACCGGGCGTGAGTCGTGCTTCGGTAGCTCAGTTGGTAGAGCACTTGCCCGCGAAAGGCAAAGGTCCCGAGTTCGAGTCTCGGTCGGGCACACAGTTTTAATCTGCCAGGAAGTTTCATATCAGCGCACACTCCGCTGCAGAGTGAAAATCTCATTCTGATTACATAATACGTCCGACCTCTGCGGAACACCACGCATTCATATACAAATACTAGCTAAAAAATTTATTTTTTTGCTCGCCAGAAACAATCTAAGGCTTCGTGTGGCATAAGGTGAAATGCGATCACGGCAAAACATTCAAAACTTCATTAAGAATGATGTAGGAGGATTTTACTTTAAAGGAAGTTGTTCTTGAAAAATTAAACTCTGATTATTGTCAAAAAAGACTGTACAACATAATAAGACCCTAATAATTACGAAATCCTCTCAACACGAAAATTACAGACATTCCAAGCAACTACGAAACATAACAACAACCAACAGTCAGTATTGCTTAGCAGCTGAATACGTTACAAGAAGAAAAAGTTTTTGAAAAAAACAATATTCACTATTTTAATTTATAGATAAATTTACATAGAAAGTTTACAAATGCATATCGTTACTATAAGAAAGAATCAAAATAGTGGCGATTTAACTAGCATCTGCTAAAGATCATTTGATAGTTTTACCATAATGTTGTTATACCATCGTAAACTATGTCTTGATCTCAGTGCCAAATCAAGAACTAATACTTACACTGAAATAGGATCTAATATTGCGTTATTTGCGACATAATTAAAACAGTTATATCAAATTAATACCAATCATGAATGTTATTAGTTACCTGAGGGACAAAGATTTTCTTCAGTTAATAGTTCTGACAAACGAACATTCCTTGAAAAATTCCTCCAAAAAATCTTCTCCAGCAATAGAATAATCGTATTTACGATAGAGTGTTCATCTCCACAATAACGTACTTCAGGTAATTTGTCTCAGATTCACAAATATCAATTCTCCTTCTTTAAAAACTCAAGTGCTTGCCACTATGCCTCAAATAAGAATGCCCCAGCGCTGCACAAATGACTGGCGACCAAGCGCACCACAGATCACATTAAAAAAACAATCAAAGATATTCAAAATTCGTGCAGTGCACTCATTTATCTTTGTCCCAGTACAGTAAAGGCAAAGACATACATAACTAGACTGGCGAAGACGTAGCTTTTACTGATGCCTGACGTTTGGTGAGGTAAGATGGCGGCCTAAGGAAGTTTGTGTGTGGTCCTAACACAATTTTCTGAAACTAAGTGGCGTTGTAAGCTTTAAAAGGTGATTTAAAGAATTTATGCTGTTGAACAAATACAACTACTTGCGTACTAGTTGAGTCTAACACATACAATGTAGATGTAGAATCGTGTTATGAGAAGAGCATCAAGAGCAGACTACAGCTTTCGTCAGAACATAGAAATGAAAAAAATGCATTTGTTGTCATCGAAAAATAACACTTTCTACTTATAGGCACTTTCATAGCGAGCATACTATTCGAAGAAAAGCCGAAGTTGATAAAACTGGTTAAAAGCACATCATTAAACTATGTCTGTTAATACCAGATTTATTAAACCTCTTAAAATATACATAAACTACTCAAATTCTGCCAGTATTTCGGATAACATTAACTGTAATGTAATTAGTTAGGCCTACATAAAGCACAAATGCAGAAAAATATGTAAGATGTTTTTAGCTGTGGTTGTAGTGAGACAGCTGTTTACACGTTCTTTGCGCTCTCCGCCATATTGCTATTCTAAACTGCTGGCTTCAGGGACACCAGTGATACTGAATACGGTATTGACAGCCTAGCAATGTATGTCTGTGCGTAAAGGTGAATTATTTACAATGGCAGAAAACGTATGAAAACTATACACATTCTCTGCAATATAAAGAGCTGATAAAAATTGCAACAAGTGATTTATATCGTTCGAATTCTTTGTAACTTTTCCCTAGATTCCTGTACCAACAATTCAGATCTCAAGCACCTTGTGACGTTCGAATGTGAGGAGCGCCCGAGTCCATTCCACAGAAACAGGGAAGGTTAGGCACCCTGTGCATGTTTTTGTCTGTAGGTTAATAGGCATTGTAAGACAGCCGAAGGTTGTGAGTGGACTGGCAGGAATATACCCTGGCACTACGTGGGAAACGGTTTTATCTTTTACGAACATGTGCCTTCTCCACGTACATACCAAGTCCAACTCAGACTGCCCTTCCTCCGTAACACCGTGACTGCAACTATGCTGAAACGTTCATTCAACGGTTCATTATGGAGGAAATGAGTGTATGTTATACTACCAATTAGTGACTCATTTGTAATAAACATGGACTATACTCTGTCAGTTCCGTCTCAGGGCTGTACTGTTCACCCACTGCTTTTATACATGATTTTAGATCACTCTGACATTCAACTATTCAAGTCTGCAGTTCGTGAGCATAATTATTTTTTACTGGTTCCATCCATGCAGCGCGACAGCTGCACGTGGATGTCAGCTTAAATCACCCACGGTTCGGTTTAACTTACGCATTCCACGAACCTTTGATACTATTGCACGAGACTCAAGTATACACGTACCATCAAGAATTACTTTCCAAGAAAAAGTTCAACCGTTATGGTGTCTCATTCCTTAATGGAGTCACGAGCTAACCAGCGAGTGTCAATCTGTAACAGTGAATCCCAACGGTTACCCTTTAAGCTGGGTGTCTGTATACAAAAAATTATGCCATAAGTGATATGGTCGCTGATACGGCAGTGGTACCGTGTGCTGCTGTTTCCACACGCTACTGTCAAAATTCATTATTTCTAACTTTAAAATGATAATTAACTTGTAACCCTCAGCTGCCGACAGGTGTTGTTGATATACCTCTACGGGGACAGCTGAAAATGTGTGCCCGGAGCGGGACACGAACCCGGGATCTCCCGCTTACATGGCAGACGCTCTATCCATCTGAGCCACCGAGGACACGGATGAACAGCGCGACTGCAGGGACTTATCCCTTGCTCGCCCCCCGTGAGACCCACATTCTCAACTGTCCACAACCTACATACGTAATGTACCCAATAGATATTTGCCCATCCACTCATTACTCGCGCCGTCCGGAACCGCGCGAATGCTACGGTCGCAGGTTCGAATCCTGCCTCGGGCATGGATGTGTGTGATGTCCTTAGGTTAGTTAGGTTTAAGTAGTTCTAAGTTCTAGGGGACTGATGACCACAGATGTTAAGTCCCATAGTGCTCAGAGCCATTACTCTCGCACACTAAGGTGTCGATTTCCGTAGGTACATTACGTATGTAGATTGTGGACAGTTGAGAATGTGGGTCACACGGGAGGCGTGCAAGGGATAAGTCCCTGCAGTCGCGATCATCATCCCGGGTTCGGGTCCCGGTCGGGGCACACATTTTCAGCTGTCCCCATCGAGGTATATCAACAACACCTGTCGGCAGCTGAGGGTTTCAATTGATTATCACTTATTCTAGAGAAGCTGCACGATCACAAATGGTATCTGTTCTTTCCAGAACAGTTACTATCTTCATATATATTCCTAACTTTCATTATTACGTCAATTGGAATTATTCGTAGGGACACTGTCAAGTCATCATACACTGACGAGCCAAATCATCACCACCACTTGCTTAATAGCTCGTTTGCCCGTCTTTGGAACGAAATACGTTACTGATTCTGCGTTTCACGGTTCCGACAGTTTGTTGGTAGTTTTCTGGAGATATGTGACATTAGACGTCTACGCACAGGTCATGTAATTCGCGTAAACAACGGGCCGCTGATTTGCGTACACGATTATGGCACCCGACAACGACCCAGATGTGTTCCATAGGATTTACAACAGGCGAATTTGGTAGGGATGCAGATGGTCCGCAGCTGTCAGCGTCTCTTTGGTTACTACCACAGGTCCCATGGAAGCGCAGGACAATGTCTGCTGTAACATAATACTGCTCCCACCAGACTGCGTTCGTGGCGCGCTGCACATTTCGAGCCGCCGTTGACCTCTATGATAGCGTTGTTGGTATAGTGTAGCAAAATTATGATTTTCCCGAAGAGCCGACACGTTTACATTGATCGACGGTCGAATCCCGATGATCGCGTGCCCACTGCAATCATAACTGACGATGTCGTTGGATCAACATGTGAACACGTAGGGTTCGTTGCTGCGGAGCTCCATGTTGAACAGTGTACGATGAACGATGTGCTCCGAAACACTTGTGCGTGCACCAGCATTGTGCTCTTTCGGTAGAGATGCCACAGATTACCAACTAACCTCCTTCACAGAGCAGACATGCCCCCGAACCCCACGATCTGTGGTCAGGGACGTCCAACCATTTAGCGCCTACTGGTAGTTCCATTGTCCATCTACCTCTTTCCGTAGACGCTCACGACAGCAGTACGAGAACGTTCGACTATCTTCGCTGTTTTGGAGATACTCGTTCGACGGCTGCGCGCAGTAATAATCTTCCCTTTGTCAAAATCGCTTATATGAATGTATTTCCCCACTTGCAGCCCATATCTTCGTTAGAGTCATCCTCCGTCCGTGTCTGCTCCGCTTACATAATTTTGTTAACGAGTAAGGTATTCGCAACGCCACCAGGAGACATCTAACGTCGAGATGGGCACTGGTCATAATATTTTGACTTATCACAGTATGTTTCTATTCTATGGCTGTCGCTCAGGTTATGGCATCAGAAGTGAGCCAAGAGCCCAATAAGAAGAAGAAAAAGCTTAAATATTGGTTTTGGAAGTGGATTTTATGCAGAAATAATATAGTGGTGTCAAACAAGATTGTTAAGGACGTGGCATACGTAAACAAATATCGAATTGCTTTCGAATAACAACAGACAATTTCTAGTACTTATAGACCTGTGACTCGAGCTTCATTAAAACATCTGATACATTAGAGGTACAGTCCCGGCTCGAGAGAAGCTAGACGTGAAACTTCTGTATTTGACGTTTGGCAGCTACATGTCATCTTTCCGATGCTTATACCACGTTCTCAAAAGCAAAATTTTAGAGTTCTTGGGTGATGTGTTGATGCTACTTACGATGCCATAAAGGCTCAAGTAAAAAATATTGAAGTTATTCTACACTGAATCTGCACCAAAAGGCACAGTAACATAATTTGTGATTTCCTTTATTAAAAGCTACACCGATCGCGACATTATATTGCCACCAGAAACCTTGTCATTTCCTTTCTCATATCGACTGCGCAGTTACTGAGGACTTTGAAGTTACACATACTTTCAAAAATGGCTCTGAGCACTATAGGACTCAACTTCTGAGGTCATCAGTCCCCTAGAACTAAGAACTACTTAAACCTAACTAACCTAAGGACATCACACACATCCATGCCCGAGGCAGGATTCGAACGTGCGACCATAGCGGTCGCGCGGTTCCAGACTGTAGCGCCTAGAACCGCTCGGCCACCCCGACAGGCGCACATACTTGCACCACATAAATTTACTGTTATGTGTTAATAAGTGCAATGCGAATACCATACACTTGCTTCACATAAATTAACCATTATATGCTCATAACTGCAATGTCAAAACTTCTTGGCTACCAGCAACGTTGAAATCAGAAAGTTGATATTACGTTCCGCTTAAAACATGCCGTGGTGCATGACACATGCTGTTTAGAATAACACACACATCACGTTATCAGTGTTGCTTGGTACTCACAATACATAATGAAATCATACTCATAATTTTGTTGTTATTATCACAGCATAAAATGATAATTTTTTATATTGGCTTAAATACTATAACAGCAATAATGTTTAAGTAACTTTCACAACTGTCTCATTTGTATTTTAAAGGCAATACAGGAATTTTACTCTACATACAGTTAAAAGAAAGTAATAATCTTTTTAAGCAGGCTATACTTTTTCATTTACATGAAAATAAATGCCAGATAATTTTCAGAAATTATTCTCTTTCGGTGGCAGTTAGACCCGCGGACGCACTACTACAATGTGATCTTATTAGTTTTTTGTTGTGGACATTGCGAATGCTTCTTGTTTTAGTTTGCACAGTACGTAAACCACAACCATGGGCGTTTTCCTACACACCATCCACAATTTTAAGCCAGTCCTGAACATGTCATTGTAGCACTCGTTTTCCTGTTTTCGTAAACAACTGTACAGTTGTTGATAACAAGCACTTTATAGACATTTTCAGGTACTGCGAAACACATATACGGTAAAACTACTAACTCGAAAACATTGTGATGGCGCTTCGAAATTCAGCCACAAGATGGCAATCTAAAGACAGTAATCATTAGCCAATAGGTGGTGGGGGAAGGAAAGTGGCGTCACAAATGTAACGTGACTTTAACTTTTGTGGCTTGGCTAAAAGTCGCCGGCCGCTGTGACCGAGCGGGACTAGGAGCTTCAGTCCGGAACCGCGCTGCTGCTACGGTCGGAGGTTCGAATCCTGCCTCGGGCATGTATGTATGTGTGTGATGTCTTTAGAATAGTTAGGTCTAAGTAGTTCGAAGTCTAGGGGACTGATGACCTCAGATGTTGAGTCCCGTAGTGCTCAGAGCCATTTGAACCGTTTTTGAGCTAAAAGTGGCGTCACTCGAGTTCCGCCCAGGAATTTGGGTGCTTCCGCACACAACTTTGGCGTGCACGTGGAAAACCATCTTTACGCTCCGATCGCCACCGCTTGCGCATCGAACAAATGCAATGCTAACAGTGCTTACGCGACTATCGATACAAACGTTAAGATATGTAGCTTACAGCGTCCGGGCAAATGGACGACTCAATAGGACACGATGTTTCACAGATAACAGCCGACTAACCGTTACAAAAGATTATGCAGGAATGCTTTTAGAGTGTAACATTCATAAAATGTATGTTTCACTATCGTGGGAGAAGAGGGAGTTACACAACAGCAACGAAAAATACTAACAAATAATTCGATTCGCGATGTGAAGAATCGTTTCTTCACGTTTCTTCTTTCTTTTTACGAACGGTAACACTATATATACGAACTGCTCCTCTGTCCTTACAACGTTGCACAGCTCATCCGTTAAGACGATTTTGAAGTTTTGCGAATCAATGAGATACAGGATGTGCCATTTACGAGTTGTATTTTTTATCAGTTCACAACATTCTAAACATTCTAAAACATTCATCAGCATTCAAGACTGTTCATAAAATCTCTAGAATATTATGCAACAGTCTCGATTTCTTTACCCTGAAAAATTCTTAATGCGAAAAAGATATGAGATGTCCCGATGAGCACCACGGTTTTATGGTGCCCACCTTCAAGCACAGGCACTCGAGGAATAGAAAGACTGGAGGAAACCGACCTCAGGGTAGATCAGTTCGATTTCCGGAAAAATTTAAGAACACGTGAAGCAATTAAGACACTATAACGTGTCGTAGAAGGTAGATCAAAGAGGGTCCAGCCAACGTTTATATCATCTGTGGATTTAGAGAAAGCTTTTGACAATGCTGACTGGAAATACTCTATCAAATTCTGAGGCCAGGAAGAATAAAATACAGAGAGCGAAAAGTTACTTACAACGTATACAAAAACCAGATTGCAGATATATGGGGCGAAGGACGTGAAAGGGAATTTTGGATGATTAGGGTGTGAAGTATCGTTGCAGCCTATCACCGATGTTACTCAGTCGGTAAACTGAATGAACAGTAAAAGAAACCAAGGAGACATCTGGAAATGGAATTAAAGCTCAAGGGGAGGAAAAAAAAACTTTGCTGTTTGTTGATGACATTGTGAGTGTCAGAGACGGCAACGGACTTGGAAGATCAATTGCAAGGAAAGGATGGTGTATTGAAGAGAAGTTTTGACAGGGATATCAACAAAAATAAAACACGTGGAATGAAACGTTCAGACAAAAGACGAATAGAAGTTTTGAAAATGTGGTGCTACACAAGAATGCTGAAGATTAGACGGGAAGATTGGATACCAGTGAAAATATAGTTGATCAAATCGGCGAGAAGAGAAATGTATGGCACAATTTAACTAAAATAAAGGGAAGCTGTATGGTCATGAAACAGTCGTCATCTTTGCAATAGAGAGAGGTGTGTTGCGAGGGAGGGGTCAGGGAATTTAAAGATTGTAGAGGGACATCTCGGCCTGACTACAGCAAGTGAGCTGAAACGGGCGTAGATTGCAGTAGCTATTCAAAGATGAAGAGTCTTCCGCAGAACAAAATACCATGTAAAGTTGCATCAAATCAGTTTTCGGACTAAAGACCACAGCAGCGCGACAGCAGCAGGAATTAGTCTACTGTGATTCCCTTACTATCTTCTGGTTATCGGTAACCGTTTTTTGTACCTTCGAACATCACCCGAACTACTCTCTATTTGTGAGCGTGCACTCGTCATACTGAGTGTTGACACCTTTAGCATCAAAATTATACTCTAGATAGAGGAACCCAAGATGAGCACTTTTAGAAAATCAACCAATGGTGCTTATGAAAGCTTCAGAGATTAGGTAGGTGGCTTCGTGAAGGTCAACTAACAGGATTTTATTTTCTAGTAACCTATTAGGATGACGCACTACATGTGATTCTCATTCGAGTTGTGCTGACAAAGTTGCTGGTGGCTGAATCTGTTATTTTTCACAAGAAAATGTGATCTGAACAAGATTGTGCACCATCCCACTTCGACATCAGTATCCACAAACATTTTAGAACAACAGATACCTTCACTGTTGGATTCGAAAATGAAGTCACCGGATCTAACCCTTATGGATTTTTTCGTATAGGGCTGCTTAAATAGCTAGTTCCATAGATCATCTGAATATTTTCTCATCGAAGTTATGCGAATCGAGACAATTTACAGGATGTGCATACACCCTTGGTTTTAACGTTAATGAAATATTAGTCCTACTCATGCAATTACTCTGAAAAATTAATTTTTGTTTACAGGCTACCAGTTGTTAAATAAATATTCGTCGATGGAATAGGAGGAGCTGTCCAGAAGAAATAATTTACGGTTAGATTTAAAATTTACTTTCCTGTCAAGTAAACATTTTATATTGTAAAACAAATTACCGAAAATTTTTACTGTTGCATACTGGACTCATTTCCACGTTATTGACACTTTTAATAAAGGAGAGTAAAGATCATATTTTCCTCTAGTGCTGTAGGCATGTACATCACAGTTCTTCTCAAATTGTGACGAATTATTTATGATGAATATAATTAGTGGATATATGAATTGTGATGGTGCAGTTAAAATGCCCAACTGATTGAAGAGATGTCTAGAAGATGACAGCGAGTGAACACACAACTTCGTCTTACTACACGCTTTTGTGCAATCTGTACTTTCTTTGTAAGTAAACAGCTACCACAATAGACTATTTCGCAAGACATTAATGAGTTCAAATACGTTAGGAGGTTGATCCGTTTGTTTCCATAACTAGCAAGTGTACGAAGAACAAAAGTACCTGAACTTAATTAATTGAGCAGTTACATCATATTCTTCCAGTTCAAGTTTCCATCACTTGGAACAGTGGACGTTACATTTCAGATGTGTTACGACCCGTGGCTCTATGCTTCATTCGATCCCTGCGAAACCCTACATTTCAGCAGGATAATGCGTTCACTGCAATGTCACCAAACACGAATGCAACCATCATGATGCTGTAAACAGAACCTAGGTTCATCCGGCACGACCGCATGTTGCAGGTCCTGTACGGGCCTTTCTGGTCAATGGTGGCCGAGCAACTGGCTCGTCACAATACGACAGTCACTACTCTTGATGAACTGTGGTATCGTGTTGAAGCTGCATGGGCAGCTGTACCTGTACACGCCATCCAAGCTCTGTTTGATTCAATGCCCAGGCGTACCAACGCCGACATTACGGCCAGAGGTGGTTGTTCTGGGTACTGTTTTCTCAGGATCTATGCACCCAAACTGCGTGAAAATGTAATCACATGTCAGTTCTAGTATAATATATTTGTCCAATGAATACCCGTTTATCATCTGTATTCCTTCTTGGTGTAGCAATTGTAGCAATGGCCAGTAGTGTATAACGGATAGGACTGGACGCAAAATTTGAACCATGCGGTACTCCCTCCGCGATTTCTCTCCAGTCAATAAATTTCTCTCTCTTTCCAACATTATTTGAATTTTCCAGCATTGTTTTTTGCATTCTGTTTTTTAAGTCACATGAAGCTGTTCGGGTACGATCTCTCAGGAGGGACTGTATAGGAACTGATTCTTAAGATGCTAAACAACAGAGAGACTCTAGTAAGAGTGGAAATATTTTATGGGTCGTGGTAATGTATGTATGTATAGAGACTGACAGTTGTTACTTTGAACAGTCGCTGTTGGGTTAAGTTGTTGCTGTGAATGTAAAGTTGTTTATGTGACTAAAAAATTCAACATTGATTTTCCAAAGTTATTTCCCCATCTGAGAGCATTCAGTTTAGAATTCTCTACCGCCTGCGCAATTTTAACCCTAACGGTTTCACTGTATGTCGCACTGTACCAGCTGACGGCGTTTACAGTCTTCTCCTTACGTGAGATTGGCACCAATCCTCGTATCTTATATTCCCAAAATAGTACTCACGAATGTTATGAGTCGCCATGTGTGCGAATGAGTACGCTGCAACGTACTCTAGACGGTGCTGCCACCCTGCATATGAGGGACATATGAGGAACCAGTACTGTCCGCTCACGAAATTATTTGACTTTATCCTTTTTATGTGCTAGCAAGCTACGACTTTCCTCCCTCACCGACAAGACTAGATTTAGATATGCGAATATTCTCCTTGTTACATTAAAATACGTGAATCACGCCAGACTAGCGATACTAGAAAAAGAAATACTGGTGGCGCTCGTGCTGGCAAATACTGCGATTGCAAAACTAAGCTGGGTAGACAGAGAGCAGTCACTGCCCGAAAGATGGCAGTATGTGACTTGCAATGTTATGCAGCAATATAAGCAACAAGACATTAAAAGGAAAGTAAATGTTAACGGGAAGATTATGCTACTTACGTTTGGAGCAGAGACTATTACATCATACGAAAGTGATGTCAGAATGACGTGTAATTTGATTTTGGCGTATTTAGCTGTTTTGTTTTATAACTTGCAGTATGCCATCTCAAGGCAACAGCGCGCTGAAGATCATAAACACGTCGCCCTTATAAAGGTCAGTTACCGCCTATCAAAGTTTTTAGGCGTTCAAGAGATACTGTGATAACCGACACAAAAGATAGAAGTCGAGTGTATTCATTGTAGAGTAGTGAATAAGGATGTGACTTAGAGAATCAAAGGAAGTTGTTTCATGTCTCGCTATAGGCCAACTTTACTTTTACTGGGGGGGCGGGGGGGGGGGGGGAGGGGACTCTCACTTCAAGTTATGCAAGAGGAACAGTGTGCCATTTCTCTGGCGCGTTGCGTATCCGGCACTACCGATAGCGACTTGTATTTCTGTTTCCGTCTGGTTCGGCCTGCGCAGGCGCTGAGGCTGCTGCTGCCCTCTGGAGCGTTTTTCTTCGGGGGGGGGGGGGGGGGGGAGGGGGGGCGCCGCGCGCGCTCGGCTCGGCTCGGCAGTTGGATTCGCACCGAGCTAGTGGTATTTTTCCTTCTGCCCCGGCACGGAGATGTGGCCTCGTTGTTGGCGGGCCTCGTTGATTTGGCCTTTGGGCGGTGTGGCGTGTTGGTGACGTGCTGTAGTGGACAACTGATGCATCCCCGCACGCGATCGCTCGAGGTTCTCCACCTCTGAAAAGGGTGCCAGGATATCGCTTGGGTTTCCGCACCCAGGAGTTGTAAGCACTGCAGGGCAGGCTTTCTGTGTGTTTGCTCTGTCCGGTCTGCGTGGTGGGGTTCGTTTCACCTTACTTCAGCTGTTGTTTATATTTTCTGCGTGATTCCGTTTTGGCCGTAGTCTAGGTGTCGAGTTTTCTACTGGTGTGTACCCGGTCGTCGCCCCCGTTTTCCCGCCCGGGGGGCAGCCGTATCTGTTGGTGGGAATTATTTGGCAGTGTGTGTTTTGCGTGGACCCGGTGTGCTCACGCGCCCAGATTCTAAGTTGAAATTACTGTGGTCAGGCTGGCTCGGTTGCTGGAGTGTGTGTTATTGGCTTTCTGGGTCGCTGGGGACTGCGCACGCGCGCGCCTGTTCCGTTTTTTGATGTGGCAGCAGTCTGATATTTTTATGTGTGTTTGTTAAGCTGCTAGCTATTGCTTTTAGCCTTGTGCTCACTTGTTTTAATTTAAATTGCTGGACATTGTCATTTGCCTGTCTTTTTACCTTTATTTATTTGTATTGTCAATTAAGCCTAAGACGATGTCCAAGGTGCTAGCAATTGATTTTAGCCTCGTGTGTACTTAATCCTATTTAAATTCTTGGGAATTGCCATTTGCTTGTTCTTTTACTCTTATTTATTTGTTGTGCCAGTTAGCCCTAAGATGGTGTCAGACCTTGGTATCTGTCAACCTTATTTTGGCTACTAGCGCTCAGATGCAATATTGCCGGGCCTATCCCGGATTTTGTCATTAACTGAGATCCTTTTATACTGTATTTTTAGTAGTAGGTCTGGCAAGTGCACTTGTGTATGGTATTTATTCTGTTTCCCCCTCCCCCTGCCCTCTTCCTTCTTCGTGTAAACTGATTTTGGTAAGATTTCTAGGTGGCCTGTGTTCTTTTATCACCTATGTAAGTTTGCCCGCTGCCGCAGTCGTAACAAGTTTTGACCGACAAGCGGCCCATGTTGGCTAGAGTTCGAATGTGGTCTGCGCTGTTGAAATCAGCAAACTTTCTGTGAGGAAGGAAATGTTGGGCCTTGCCGTACATATATTTATTATTTGAGCTAGTCATGTACGTATTGTTGTGTTAAGGGTTTTAGGGCATTTTTAATTGAGATACCTTTTGGAAATTTTATTACTCTTTTAAAGAAGGTATACGAAGGATTAACTTCGACTGAAAATTTAATTGTAAATTATACATTTGTGCTTCACATTATAAAATTTAACTGTATTAGGTGAAAGTATGTAGTTTAATGCACAATGATTATTTGTTAATGTCTCAAATTGTAAACAGTTTCTTTGGCAGTGAGTCAGACAACACAAATAAGTTTCTCTGTTCACCTGTGGCATATAACATTTTTATTACCTCATATTGTAACCAGCTTGATTTGTTTGTGTCACTGTAATTTGTAAGCCACAGTGTAATTTATTACAATTAATTGTTTTGGGGAAATAAACCTTGAATTGTATGTGAAGTGGACTGACAAGGCAGCCAGTCCACAGTGACGGGTAGCCGAAAGAAAGGCACGCGTACACACACATGCCGACGGGCGTCAAGTACTGGAACAGGCTACGTAATTAAAGCTATGAAGAAAAGTACGTAGCTGGATTAATACTTATCTTTAATCAATCATTGTGGTACATCGCTCTTGACTATACACAGGAGACTTTAATTACAATCACTGTAAGGCTAATGGCGCCTTGCTAGTTCGTAGCCATTAACTTAGCTGAAGGCTATTCTGTCTCTCGGCTAATGAGAGAGAAGGCTTCGTACATCTAGTCGCTAGCTTGGTCGTCCGTACAACTGGGGCGAGTGCTTGTTCGTATCACGAGACCTGCCTTGTGGTGGCGCTAGATCTGCGATCACACAGTGGCGACACGCGGGTCCGACATGTACTAAATGGACCGCGGCCGATTTAATCACCACCTAGCAATTGTGGTGTCTGGCGGTGACACCACATTCCTCCCCCGCAAATTGGCGAACGGTCGTGAGATAAGGCTTCCGCCCGCCGTGGGGAGGACCCCATGTTGACGTATGCGATGAGGTGGGGAGCCTAACAACAGGCGAGGCTGTGCCACCCGCACCCGGCCATTCGGTCCGAGGGGAGCTAGGAAACGCCTGAAAAGCTAGTCCAGGGTGCACGTCAACATGCGGTGTATGCGCCCGTAATGAGACAGGAGGGGCCGAAGGGTCGACCTCCATTGCGTCGGGGTACCCAACGCGCGATGACGTCATGTGGTCCGGAGCGGGCAAGAGGTCCATGGCGGAGGACGGCTGGTCACAGGAAGCAATCGGCGGCGCGTGACCCTGGGAGGCGCTTGGCGGCTGCAGCGAAGCGTCGAATGCGGGCGGCGCCGGCCGGAGGACCGGCGGCTGCGGCGGCGGCGGCGGCGGCGGCTGCTGCGGCGTCGCGTCGCCATGGGGCAAAATGGAAGGCATCGTCGGTAACACCTGGGGATGAGGCGAGCCAGTAGATGGGTCCCCAGGGCGCTGACCAGACGGCACCATCGCTGAAAGCAGACGGGGAGTGGCAGAACCCGTGCGACGACAGAGACGCAGCTGATTGAGATGCCGACGCACCTCACCAGAGGCCCCCAAAACCAAATACATCGCGCGGCCGAGGCAGCGAAGAATGCGCCCTGCGAGCCAACGCCGTGAACCTCGATAGTTGCGATAAAATACAACGTCGCCTGGAGCAAAAGCAGGAGTCTGCCGCTGCACAGGAACCTGATGCGGCGGATGCAGCAAAGACATCAAGGTGCGATGAGGACGACCATCGAGCAACTCAGCCGGCGAGCGACCATCTCGGGGCTGAGAGCGATACGAAGACAAAAAGAGCAACAATGCGTCCTCCCGAGAATGCGACTCTTTCAATAACAACATCTGTGACTTGAAAGTCCGGACCAATCGTTCAGCGGCACCGTTTGACTGAGGCGAAAACGGCACGGATGTCAGATGTTGAATACCATTGGCCTGGCAGAATGACTGAAATTCTGCGGACATGAATTGTGGGCCATTGTCGGAAACAATAGTCTGCGGAAGACCTTCAATGCAAAAGATAGCAGACAACGCTTGGATGGTGGCGGAGGACGTCGTGGAAGACATCCGGACAACAAAAGGAAAATTACTGAAGGCATCGACCAGAACCAACCATCGAGCATTCCAGAATGGACCAGCAAAATCTATGTGCAAGCGTTGCCAAGGGGAAGTGGCTTTTGGCCATGCAAAGACTTTCCGCGGCGGTGCGGATTGTTGTTCGGCACATGCCATGCAAGAAGAACACATATTCGTAATCGCAGCATCGATTCTGAACCAAGTACAGTGCTGACGAGCAAGTTGTTTCGTTCGCACTATACCCCAATGTCCTTGGTGAAGAAGCCGTAAAACAGAGGACTGTAACGAACGTGGGACCACGGCTCTGGACTGATCATTATCAGAACACAACAACAAAACACCACGTCGAACAAAATGTCTCTCCCTGTGAGCAAAAAATTTGCGAACCAACGGATCCTCGATCCGTGACTTTGACAAGGGCCATTGTGTAGCAACAAAACGCAAAACGGTAGCAAGGACAGGGTCAGCAGCTGTGGCTGTAGCTACACGACGAAAATCAATCGGAAACAATTCGACCACTTCATCGGTTTCCGAATCAATGAACAGGCAAGCAAGTTCGGAAGAATCGAATGCTTTATCCTCAGCAACCGGCAAACGGGACAACGCATCGGCGTTTCCGTGCTTAGCAGTGGACCGATACAAGATATCGTAGCGGTACTGCGAGAGGAAAATAGACCAGCGAATGAATTTCTGCGCTGTACGCGGAGGTACAGGTTTGTTCGGATGAAAAAGCGATGTCAAAGGTTTGTGGTCTGTGATGATGGTGAAGTGACGACCATACAAGAAATCATGGAACTTAGTAACACCAAACACAAGAGCCAAAGCTTCTTTCTCTATCTGTGAATAATTTCTTTGCGCAGACGAGAGCAATTTGGACGCAAAGGCAATAGGGCGATCATGGAAGCCAACTTTGTGCGCAAGCACAGCACCGATCCCGAAATCCGATGCATCTACCATCAACAAAAGGGGTTTCTGGGGATCGAGTGGCGTAAGGCAAGGATTAGAAAGCAACGCCGATTTCAACTGGCGAAAGGCGCGTTCGCATTCCGTCGTCCAGAGAAACGGAACACCTGTACGGCGTAAGCGAGGAAGCGGAGCTGAAAGAGAAGAGGCATGGCGCACATTCACTCACACCTTGTGATTCTACATTGTTCAATGTTCTTGTGACCTCCTGACGCAATGCGTGAGGAACATTGCGCGCTCTGAAAAATTGCGGTTGCGCGTTGACCTTCAGTTCCAAATGTGCTTCATAGTTTTTAGCGCAACCTAAGCCCGGTGCAAAAATGTCTGCAAATTCGTCACATAAGCGAGAAACACTGTCTGAAGGCACAGTTTGATTGACTGATAGGACCTGATTTACTATAGACATGTTAAACAACTGAAATAAATCTAAACCAAACAAGTTCACTGCCGTAGAAGAACGAAGAACGTAAAATGACACAAGTTTTGTTTGTCCTTTATATGTTGCAAGAAGAGTGCACTGTCCTAACACAGGTATTGTCTGTCCTGAATAACTATGTAACTTAACATTGGCTGCACGCAACGGAGGTGCGCCCAGTTGTTTGTACGTGTCGTGATTGAGCAATGAAACTGCAGCTCTGGTATCGAGCTGGAATGGTATCACTTTGCCTTCAAAGTCTAAGTCCACAAAAAGTTTATTGTTCTGCTGGACAAGAGCGACTGTTTTGTGCAATAGGAATAGACACTGGTACAGAATCACTTGCTAATTGACGTGATGTCCGGCGACGTCGACGCACAGTTTTTTTTTGTGGGACGATCACAGTCACTGTTAGAGAAAGTGGCACTGGACGAAGTGGAATTAACGACATGAATGTCCATGGGCGAAGGTCCACGAGCCTGAGTGTCCTTGGGTCTATTCCGGCGCGAAGCAAAGGGCCTGGAATGATTGTGATTGTCTGATCGGAGCATTTTCTGGCAAACACTTTGAACATGTCCTTTCCTATTACAGAAAAAGCAAATAGCTTGGCGTGACGGGAAATGTTCACGCGAATGTCTAGTAGCACACCGCGGGCATGATTTCACTGCATTTGTGGGCTGGCGCGGCACACCTGCTTTATAACGCGGCGGCAGCTGCGCTTGTTTGCGCGAGGGCAGTTGACCGGGCCGCGCAGCTCGCCCGGCGGGCCGGTTAATGTTACACACCACTGGCGAAGTTTCAAAAGATTCCTGAGCACAGTCAAGTGTGTCTTGTCTATCTAATATGTCGATCACTTGTGGAAGGGAGGGATTAACTAGTTTCAATATTTGCTCCCGTATGCGAACATCAGAAACGTTCTGTGCAATTGCATCACGTACCATTGTATCTGAATAAGAAAGACCACAGTCACAGTCAAAAGAACACTCCCTAGTAAGTCCTTGCAATGTTGCTACCCACTCCCTATTAGTTTGACCGGCCGTACGTTTTGTACGAAAAAACGTATACCGTTTTGCAACCACATTAACTGTTTCTTTGAAATAGACATCTAATGCAGACAAAATTTCCTTGTAGGACAGAGTTGCTACGTCGCGTCGGGGAAACAATTTCACTATCACACGGTAGGTGGACACACCGACACAAGAAAGCAAAAACGGCTGCCGCTCATTACCTTGAATTCTGTAGGCGGCGAGGTGGAAGGCAAACTGGCGGGACCACTCTTGCCAAGTCTCTTGGGTTTGGTCAAAGGGTCGGAATTGAGGTGCAACAGCAGGTTGTGGCTGCGGTACCGGTGAAGCGGCGGCGGCCGCAGTGGTTTGAATGGCACATTGACCCTGGACGAGCTGTCAAAGGGCATCCAATAACGCCTGCGTCTGCTGATTCTGCAAGCGATAAAATTCGGACAGTACATCTGGCGAAGCCATGACACAAGTAAATGTAAGCAATCAGAAAGAATACTTTAACTCGTCGCCAATGAAGTGGTCTGACAAGGCAGCCAGTCCACAGTGACGGGTAGCCGAAAGAAAGGCACGCGTACACACACACGCCGACGGGCGTCAAGTACTGGAACAGGCTACGTAATTAAAGCTATGAAGAAAAGTACGTAGCTGGATTAATACTTATCTTTAATCAATCATTGTGGTACATCGCTCTTGACTATACACAGGAGACTTTAATTACAATCACTGTAAGGCTAATGGCGCCTTGCTAGTTCGTAGCCATTAACTTAGCTGAAGGCTATTCTGTCTCTCGGCTAATGAGAGAGAAGGCTTCGTACATCTAGTCGCTAGCTTGGTCGTCCGTACAACTGGGGCGAGTGCTTGTTCGTATCACGAGACCTGCCTTGTGGTGGCGCTAGATCTGCGATCACACAGTGGCGACACGCGGGTCCGACATGTACTAAATGGACTGCGGCCGATTTAATCACCACCTAGCAATTGTGGTGTCTGGCTGTGACACCACATTATGTCCTTTTCATTAACCGAATCCCATCCAAATCGTCCGCTCAAACAGTATATGAATATTACAGTGTGTCTCAAGGAAGAGATAGAAAGTAATTTAATACTGTTGTTTTCTTCTAAATAAAAGTAATCACGCTTTGTAAGGTTGGCATACTATCGGCGGTAGTTCTAGAGAAAGCAGAGTAGAAATCACGTTTCTGCAGTTCATTTACTGGTTTTGCAGACATAATTTGAATAGGGATAAAAATAAGTCAGATAACTGGAAACTGTATCACATCAGTGCATATCTTTTTTATCTTCATCGACAGTGAAAACAAACACATACGTGGCAGATGGATATAGCTGCTTACGAAATATTTAATAGTACCATTTCTCACACGAAGCTCTGGCAAGGTGCCAAGGGTCAGATCTGAAACTGCAGACTGTCGTGTCACAGAATTATGAAATATTTCCACTTAAAGCGAAAATACAATGGACAACAACTTTTATAATATCAAATCGGCATATTCGCTTGCGTGCTTTCAAAGAGATACCGCGTGCGTCATCCTTATTACTTATTTCTTCAAGCAACAAACATTGCAGAATGCGTAAAATATGTATCCAAGAGCACATAGGTTCGCAGCCTGTGCACAGGGCTGGTGTTGCATTTCCGCTTTCAGCCGCTATCCTGCAGCGTTACAAATGACAACCGATTAATATTCAAACGTAAAATATTGCTTTTTCTACACTTGTATTTCGTCGTTTAAAATTGGGACCATGAAGAGAAATAACCTGTCAACAACATGTGATCAATTTCTCGCTCTTTTTCGAGCGAGTGTTATAGGTCGGTGTTATACGTCCGTACACCGAACACCAGTTTATTTCAGATGATACAATCTTACGCATAACAAATATTTATTCCCTGTTAATCGCGTAATTTTGGAATTTTCATACAAACTAAGAAAAGAACGAATACTATGCAGAGTCGTTCTAATATATGAGTGAACTTGCTTTCCTTTTACAATAATTGAAACTGCTTATTTTTGTTCTTAGAACGCATGTGTATAAGTCCAAAATTATAAAGCTACTACTGACGTTTAGAAACTTGTATAATCGAAGAACTTAGTTTCGTTGATGAATACATTCACCTGAACTTCATATACAGAAAACGAGTTAACGTTCAGAGATTACGCACGCACATTGTGCACCTTTTTAAATATCAACAGATAACTACGTCAACAAAGGAGTGGGGAAAACCTGTAACCTGTACTGAGCTTGCCAAGAGTTTGCATACTAAAGGTAATGGCGAGATTCATTTAGGTGGTTCACTTAGATGGCTGATTCGACTCGAAACGTTATGTCAAAACGTAATGTCGTTTAGAAGTGCTGTAATTAATGTTAACAAACGAATTTTCGCAAAGTCGCTTTAGACTGTCAAATTAACACTAATCCACGTACAAGCTGTAAAGAAACTTCGGATATAAATTTGTAGACTTATTAGAGCAGACAAAAAAAGAAACGCTTTTGTTATGTGACACAAATGTCTCAAGGGCACCGTTTATCCGCTAGAGGTTCGTGAAGGGTTGGACTCTGAACTATTCTTAGGTCAACGTTCACAGTTGTGAATACTTCGTACACAACATATTGACACTGGTAGCTGATTTGCACCGCAATTACTCGTTACTATTAGTAACTCTAAGTTTTCAAGTTTTCATTACTGATTGCAATTTCCACCTCTCTGGATAAGCACTTACATTGCTATCGGCTATGTTGTGTTGTGTTGTGTTTACATGAATATTTCTACTGATACTTACAGGTTCTTCATAGCTGATCATTTTCTAACCGAGTTAGCTGACACGCATCGCATTTTAGCGAAGCGCAACGAAACAGTGGAGCAGCAAGAATTTAATGGCTGTCTTCGTGACACAGCATTCCTCAGACCAGACCGATGGGAAACTGGTAGACCTCGCAGTGTGCGAACTGTCCAGTTTGAGGAATCTGTAGTACAACAAACTGAAGACAGTCACAGCACCAGCACACGATCCATTGCCACGGAACTAAATACATTCTAAGACAAAGAAACACACCACGAAGGCATGATCCGAATGCGACGGAAATCTGTAGGTGTGATGTACATGTACAAAAAACAAATTATTAGAATTCCAGAAAAAAAATAGATGTATTTAAGAAAAACGCGTTGGTCCTCCTTTGGCAGTTATTCGGCCTAGCGTTGATTGATATTATTGCTGGATGACCTCCTGAGGGATATTGCAGATTCTGTCCAACTGGCGCTTTAGATCGTCAAATTTCCGAGCTAGTTGGTAGGGCTCGCCCATAATGCTCCAAACCTTCTCAAATGGAGAAAGTTCCCGCGACATTACTCGCCAAGACAAATAAAGAAAGGTCCGGTGACCTTATTGGCCAACTTACGGTTTGGTAAGCACGGAGACAAGCGGTAGAAACTCTCGCCGTGCGAGCGGACATTGTCTTGCTGAAATGTTAGCTCAGGATGGCTTGCTATGCAGGGAAACAAAACGGGATGTAGTATATCGTCGACGTACCACTGTGCTGCAAGACCGCCGCAAATGACAACCAAAGGGGTTCTGCTGTGAAAAGAAATGGCATCCCAGGCCGTCACCCCTCGCGGTTAGGTTGGTATCCACCCGCTGTCCGGATCGTCTACAGCAAATTATTAACATCTCTGACTTCGAAATGTGTGTTTTGTTTACTGACAAGGCTACCTTCCTAAGGGAAGAAATATTCATCTGGCACAGAAGCCGTTTATCAGAGTTGGAAAATCCTGACGCTAGTTATGTGCTCTGTCGTCAACAGAGATTTACCATAACGAACCAAAACGAACATCTGACTGGGCCGTATCTTTCGCATAACACGCTCAGTGGAGGAAATTCTCGTATCTTTCTTCCTGAGGTACTACCGGAAATGTTGGAGAATGTCCCGATAATGGTCAGGCAGTGATTGTGTTTCCAGCATGACGAGGCCCCACGACACTTTACCATCAATGTTAGAGAACATTTAGAGGATGATTATCCCAATTGTTGGATTGGGAAGGGTGGACCAGTAGATGAGACCAGAGTGGAATGGACCACTGAGCCAGAATGGTCCCGCATGTCTAATTTCGTCAAGAGTCGCTAGGATGCGCTCTGACTGACAAGTGTTTAACAAACGAATGGCTGTTATGGTTTAGTACAGTTGAAACTGTTGTCACGCACTAATTGCGCACTCTGCCTATAAAAGTGAGCGAATTAGCAGTTCCTATTATAATTTTCTGGAGAATTTCCAACTAAGCTATTATATTTTACTTCTTCACAATCAACGTTTAGACTCCATGCATAAGCATATTCTTAGCTGTCTTTCTACCCAATGTAGTTGGAAAAAAATTGTGCACCGTAGTTACTGAATACTTTCTCAATAAAATATTGAAATGGGTGTGAAATCTTATGGGACTTAACTGCTAAAGTCATCAGCCCCTAAACTTACACATTACTTTACCTGAATTATCCTAAGGAGAAAACACACACACACACCCATGCCCGAGGGAGGATTCCAACCTCCGCCGGGACCAGCTGCACAGTCCATGACTGCAGCGCCTGAGACCGCTCGGATAATCCCGCGCGGCTATTTTCTCAACAGATATGCGTTTGGGGCGGAGTGGTCTACTGGTATAATCCGTTCCTCCCTGGCTGCCTTTTATTCTGCATTTGACGAATTCTACCGCATGGTTTGCCTTAGATACAGGCTCCCAGGTAGATGCTATTTTTCTTGACTTCCGGAAGGCGTTCGATACAGTTCCGCACTGTCGCCTGATAAACAAAGTAAGAGCCTACGGAATATCAGACCAGCTGTGTGGCTGGATTGAAGAGTTTTTAGCAAACAGAACACAGCATGTTGTTATCAATGGAGAGACGTCTACAGACGTTAAAGTAACCTCTGGCGTGCCACAGGGGAGTGTTATGGGACCATTGCTTTTCACAATATATATAAATGACTTAGTAGATAGTGTCGGAAATTCCATACGGCTTTTCGCGGATGATGCTGTAGTATACAGAGAAGTTGCTGCATTAGAAAATTGCAGCGAAATACAGGAAGATCTGCAGCGGATAGGCACTTGGTGCAGGGAGTGGCAACTGACCCTTAACATAGACAAATGTAATGTATTGCGAATACATAGAAAGAAGGATCCTTTATTGTATGATTATATGATAGCGGAACAAGCACTGGTAGCAGTTACTTCTGTAAAATATCTGGGAGTATGCGTACGGAACGATTTGAAGTGGAATGATCATATAAAATTAATTGTTGGTAAGGCGGGTACCAGGTTGAGATTCATTGGGAGAGTGCTTAGAAAATGTAGTCCATCAACAAAGGAGGTGGCTTACAAAACACTCGTTCGACCTATACTTGAGTATTGCTCATCAGTGTGGGATCCGTACCAGGTCGGGTTGACGGAGGAGATAGAGAAGATCCAAAGAAGAGCGGCGCGTTTCGTCACCGGGTTATTTGGTAACCGTGATAGCGTTACGGAGATGTTTAATAAACTCAAGTGGCAGACTCTGCAAGAGAGGCGCTCTGCATCGCGGTGTAGCTTGCTCGCCAGGTTTCGAGAGGGTGCGTTTCTGGATGAGGTATCGAATATATTGCTTCCCCCTACTTATACTTCCCGAGGAGATCACGAATGTAAAATTAGAGAGATTCGAGCGCGCACGGAGGCTTTCAGACAGTCGTTCTTCCCGTGAACCATACGCGACTGGAACAGGAAAGGGAGGTAATGACAGTGGCACGTAAAGTGCCCTCCGCCACACACCGTTGGGTGGCTTGCGGAGTATCAATGTAGATGTAGATGTAGACATGGTACGTCATTGTTACAGAAAATGGAGAGACAAAACTGGTCCACGAAAAACATGAAATCGGTAATAATAATAGAACGATAACCCGAGGAAAAGCACTAAAGCCATTTGTCGTGCCTTTTAATATTTTAAAACGATACATAAAAATGAAAAAGGACAATCCCTTTCAACAACTGACAAAACCTGCGGAAAATATCCGTGTGTTTTCAACACGGAGCAAAAGTTAGTACTTGCCAAAGCGACATTTTAGTATGACTATGAAGGAACTGCGCAGATTAGCGTATCAGCTCACAGGACGAAACGGATGTCTCCACCCATTCCCCAACGAAACGAAAATGGCTGGAGGAATCGGGTCGTTGGATTTCTGGTTCACCATCCTGACTTAAGTGACAGGAAGCAGAGCAAGCAGTGGGCCCATAGTTCGTCGGCGGACATAGATACTGATGACGGTAAAGCACAGATTATTTGCTAGGTGTATCATCGGAAAAAGAGCGTATTCCGCTCCGCCACGTGCGCTTATTTAGTTTATTGATATAGGAAACAAAATATATTATATCACGTTATCTTCATTTGAAAATTTTGTTACAAAAATATTTGAATGAACGGTTCCTAATTTTTCTAATTTTTTTCATCATTGACACCTGCAAAATTTACTCCAAACTTTCGGCTGCTCAATGTTCAGTTTTACCGCAATGTTCTCCCGGCCTTACTCCTATAGATCTCTTTTCGTGGAGGAAGATGAAGCGTTTGGTGTACGAGACGGCGATAGACACAATATAAAAGCTGATTGTTCGCTTGCCAGAAGCTGTAACCGTTATTCGTGAACCCATGACCGTTTTGAGCGTGTTAGATAATCACTAGCATGCAGATGCCAGTTCTGCATTAATGTAAACGGACGATAGTTTCATCACCATCTCTCAAACAATTTCAGCACATAACAGTTTGATCTTCCTGAGAATACCGCTTCTTTTTATTTTAGCTCAGGGCTCTGAATTCATATATTCTGAAATTAGTAGAGCGTCAACGTCTTTTTGCATACTGTACATTATCCACTTACAACAAAATTAAAATCTGCACTACCAGAAGAGATGTCTATGAAGGGGTGAATGCATGTCGAAAGTGTTAGAAATTTGATCACAATATAAATGACAGTATTTTGGGCGCATTTTAAATATTTGGAATTCTTTGCCACTGTTTTTAATGAAACATTAATTCATTAATGGGAAAATGGAACGAAGGCTGGTCGTTGTCATCTTATTTTTCAGTCCACGCCCCTTTCATAGATGTTCTGCTGACTCGAGGACCCTCCGATGATGGCGCTGATGCCGAATTATACGTTAACATTAATGCGAATGTTTCACGTTAAGCGGCAGTTTCAGTTTTTCAATAATTCGTTTCCAGTAACTCGCGAATTGCTCTTTGCTAACACTTTGCAAATATACTCTGTAATTAGTATGGATGTATGCAGTGTTGTGCGTTGGCGGTTAAAGTGCGTGCTTGTGGGCTAATTTGAAACGCGTTTGTTCCAGTGCCCTTGTTCACGAGGTCGAAGGTCAGATGCGGCGCGCTATGTTTGCAGTTATTGGCGTGAACATTTCATGTATGCGAAGCGGTTCCCGCAAACAAGGTTTTTGCCATATATTCATTCGTGAGGTGTTCGTGTCCTGCGGTTTATTTTCATTGATTTTGTGCATTATACTTGCTACGAGTGGCGATGGTGAGCTGATATTCAGGCGCGTGGTATTACGGAATTTTGCAACTCTTTGCGATTTCAACGAGCTTGAAGTTGGGCAGAGGTTCGTGTTCCGGTCACTCAGTCCGAAGCATTATGCGTTCAATTTTCTCATTCTCCTCTTTAATTTAGACCATTTTACGCTTTTCTCGAAATCGTGCATACATATTTGTGTCTTTGTGATTGCTGGAACTTCTGAACTTTGTTGCACGTGAATCTTTAATTCCAAGTTGCTTGTGTCCTCCGTTTGCTTGACATGAAATCAATACACAGTTTAATTTCATTTGCTGTTTCTCATATCCATTTTCCTAAGTCATTTATTAAACTCTGAGTATTTTGTGTGCCACCATTCCTTATTCACACGCTACCAAGTATCACCTTTGTCTGTCTAACTGTGGCAGTAGATAAAGATGACGAAGTCATTCAGTTTTCAGATAGTCTTCCCCTGTTATCAATAATACATTTTCCGTTCTATGCAAGTAACTTTCTCATCTGCTGTAGATACTATACAGTATACAGAATGTCGCAAGAGAAATGGTCAATATTCAGGGATATAGGAGAAACGATTATTCAAAGCAGAAAAGTCTAGTAAACATTGTTCCTAAATGCATACCTTAAGAGCTATCAATACTTATTCAGCTTCGATATTGTGAAGCAAACCCCTCCTACTGCAAGCTCTTTGCTTTCCTTATTTCTGGAGGAATTAGTATGGACCAAAACATGCAAAAATGTATAGTTAACATGGGCTCTGAAGTGCATAACTTAGAGCTATGAGCATTTGTTCAGCAGAACAGCTGTGATTCACAGTAGCGAAGGTGAGCTTATAGCTCTTAACATATGCAATTTTGAGCCCTGTATGTTGTTCATGCTTCATGAAACTAGCTTGTAGACAGTATTGTATCGATGTTTTCATACCTAAATAACAGTTCATTCATATTCTATTCAAATAACTTGGAGAAATATTACCAGCGGTTAGCCATTTTCAGTGTTGTGATGACAGAAAGGGGTCCCCATCCTCATTCAGCAGGGGTCACTGTAAGTTAATAACTATTTCACTACTATTTCTCGATAGAATCTGTTGTGGATTGGCAAGACAGTCAACCCACTATAAGGAAGCCGAAAGGCACGCGTTTAAGCTCACGCAGGCTGGCGTGAGGTCTGGAACAGGACAAGGAATTGAGACTAGCAAAAAACGTACGTAGCTTCTGGAGTACTTAACTTTAATCCATAATTGGTGAACATCGCTCTTGACGGTACATGTTTTACAGCATCAATAGTGACTGGTAATGGCGTCTTGCTAGGTCTTAGCAAATGACGTAGCTGAAGGCTATGCTAACTATCGTCTCGGCAAATGGGAGCGTAATTTGTCAGTGAACCATCGCTAGCAAAGTCGGCTGTACAACTGGGGCGAGTGCTAGGAAGTGTCTCTAGACCTGCCGTGTGGCGGCGCTCGATCTGCAATCACTGACAGTGGCGACACGCGGGTCCGACGTATACTAAAGGATCGCGGCCGATTTAAAGGCTACCACCTAGCAAGTGTGGTGTCTGGCGGTGACACCACAGAATCTTTTGAGCGATTTTCACATTCATTGATACTTAGCTATACTCACTATGTTTGCCATACATTAGGTGCGTGATTTAATGCAAGTTTGAGCTGCTCTTTCAAATTCCATTGGCCTTATCGAAATAAGATGGCGCTACACTGATTATTATTGGGTAATGAAGTTATTTATAACAAGGGATAGTTTCACTAAGTCAGGGCTTAACTATATTAACTGTATTAGTGGTTTCAATTACTAATAAAGTATCCACCTTACGAACATAAACCAAATGTCAACTCGATACCAGTTTTGTTTATACAACTCAGTTATCGTATAGTGTAAGACTTTTTTTTTTTTTTTTTTTTAATGGATGAACTCCAATATCTTCATAAGTTTCTTTTATGTGGTTTATTACCATATCCAAATGGGTGCCTGATGTCTATGTAGTCATTTGTCTTGGTAATCCCCATGAGGTGACCGACGCCCCAACATTGCTGTTGCAGGTGTATTTTTTGGAGAAAGCGCACGGCATGATGCTGGAAATTCAGTGACTAGAGATGTAAGGAACAGCAGAAGACATGGGCATACTAGGAAAAAATGTACGGAATATTTTGTATGGAAAATTAGCTTAGACTGAGCTTTACTGGTTGTGTGTGTCGTATTTGCTGAATAGTTGATAAAAATAAGTCCTGGAATGAATTTCTCAGCAGTTGTTGGACTGTCTCTACAAAAATCCAGTCGTGCGTTGATATAGTTGAGACGTGGGATCACAGATTCACGCCAGAAACGAAACCGTTGGGTAAATATAGATGTTTCAAAAAGAATGAACTGATTTTGGACGGTAGTAATTACGAAACATGGGACGTGCCGGCAAGGAAATGTGTGTTGCTTGAATGATAGTGGTCTAGAGTTTCATAAAATCTCCGTTAGATCCCAGTCAATGCGTCTTCTCAGTTTGCAGTCTATCAAAAGTAAGATGACGTCCGCTCAACAGGAGGGGTTTTGTGTGCTGCAGTTTGTAAAGAGTGTGTCAGTGATTTCGGTCCAGCGTGCTTTTCATCCGCGTTTGGGCATTGATCCGCCTGCAACCAAAAACATTCATCGTTGGTATCGCCAATGTGAAGAGACATGCTGCTTGTGCAAAGGTAAAAGACCACGTCGACATCGCACTTCTGATGACATGGTGGAAAGGATTCGGCAGACGATTAAGTGGAGTCCACGAAAGTTTACTCGCCGCGAAAGCAGAGAACTGGAAATGACTCATACGACTATCGGGCAAGTGTTAAGGTGTCGTTTGGTTTATAAACCAAACAGACTACAATTAGTACAAGCTCTTCGAGTTGGAGCACGCGAGCACCAGACTCTTCCCTGTCCTCTTGGCCTCCAAAATCGCCAGAGATGACCCAAGACAATTTTTTCTTGTGGTAATACGTGAAGGAAAGTGTGTTCACCTGATTTTTACCTCGTGACTTTGAAGTGGCTGGGCTCTGAGCACTATGGGACTTTACATCTTAGGTCATCAGTCCCCTAGAACTTAGAACTACTTAAACCTGACTAACCTAAGCACATCACACACATCGATGCCCGAGGCAGGATTCGAACCTGTGACCGTAGCAGTCACGCGGTTCCGGACTGAAGCGCCTAGAACCGCACGACCGCCGCGGCCGGCACTTCGAAGTGGATAACAGAATTATAGCCACCTTAGCTTTTGTAAAAGCAGATAAATTATGTAAAGTTTGAGACGAATTTAGCTATCGTCTCGATTAATTCCTGCGGCTGTTGGTGGGCACATCGAGCATTGTAACAACACGCTAAAACTGGAAGATTCTGTGTGTGTTTTGCAATTAATCCTATGTTTATGGTAGGTTTTTGTTAATAAATGTAGGGTTTTGAAATCAAGTCATTGTTTTTGGAACACCTTGTACTGTGTGCAGGTTGGCTACTCTGTATCAGAAGAGGTGAAATGGAATTCACCTGACAGAGAGGATATGGCATGTGTTTTCTGCTACGCATAAGGAATTCTCCTTGCCGGCCTCTTTGGCCGAGCGGTTCTAGGCGCTTCAGTCTGGAACTTCGCGACAGCTACGGTCGCAGGTTCGAATACCGCTTGGGCATGGATGTGTGTTAGGTTTAAGTAATTCTAAGTTACAGGGGACTGTTGACCTCAGATGTTCAGTCGCATAGTGCTCAGAGCCATTTGAACCATTTTTGAATTCTCCTTACTCAAAAGTTCGCAAGCCTACCAAATACTAAGCATATTTATTAGACAAACAGGATGACGAAAATACGTAAGAGTCCTGCACTGCAAGAGAAAAAAAAATCATTTCCATTAGGACATTGCGCCGTGTCTACAAAGGTGCTTTGACTGTGCATTAAGCGAGAAATTTGAGCACTTTTTGTTGAAGCATCGAACATACTAACGAAAAAGTAAATTCACTGACATTTTCGGAAATTTATGGCTGAAAAGCCTTTTGACACAGATATAAAGGTTAAGTGTGCTGAATGGCATTTCAATGATGGAATCTTCTCCTTAGAGAAAAACCGAACATTAAACAGTGGCTGAAAAAAAAGTTAAATGCATGGTAGCGGAGGAGTAAATGAAGTAAAATGTCACGAGTTAAGAGGGCATGTGACGTTATTTCTATGCTTACAAAATCGAGTAAAACTTACAAAGAACTTGCCAGTATGAGCCCACTAATTAGTATGAAGATGCATCTTCTCTAGCCTGTATGCATACTCTGACTCAGTTGGGAAGGGTTTCATAAAACCGTCGTATTCTCTACTGAGGCAAGCTGGCCAGCAAGTGTTGCAACTGTTCCTTTACTTCCTGGACATTGGCACTGGGATGGATTTGACGTGCGAGCTGCTCCCGTTCAAATGTTCAAATGTGTGTGAAATCTTATGGGACTTAACTGGTAAGGTTATCAGTCCCTAAGCTTACACACTACTTAACCTAAATTATCCTAAGGACAAACACTCACACCCATGCCCGAGGCAGGACTCGAACCTCTGTCCAGACCAGCCGCACAGTCCATGACCGCAGCGCCTTAGAACGCTCGGTTAACCCCGCGCGGCTCCCGTACATGTTCTACTGAGGACATGTGTGGGGATATTACTGGTGACGGGGGTACCTCAACATCACACAGACAGTTCATAGAGACCGTTGCCATGCGTGGACGAGAATTCTCCCGTCGAAAAATGGTACCACGATACAGTCACATGAAAGGAAACACATCATCATGCAGGATATCCGTGATGTACCGCTGTGCCATCGGAGTTCCCTCAGTCAGCACGCACAGTGACCTGGGATCATACCCAATGGCTACCCACACGATGCCGCCAGGAGTAACACCACTGTCCTTCTCCGAAAGTTTGGAAGAATGGGACCACCCGCCAGCTTCCGCCATACTCGCTGACGATGACCTTCTGGGGTAGTATGGAACCACAAATTCACCGTTGAACGCAATGTAACGCCGCTCGTCAGCAGTCATTACAAACATAGCAGGTTGTGCTGTGGTGTCAAGGGCAATGTACGTGTGGGGCGGTTACTCCCTCGTCCGGTTGCTGGTGGTCTCGACCAGAGATGCCCGATGCCCCAGAATGTTGCTGGGAGTACTTGTTCTGGATGGCAGACGGAGGTATGAAGAAGTTTCAATGTACTTGCTGCACAATACAACGATCCTCTTTTGTGAAAGTTGGACGTGGTCGACAAGAATCTTTTCGTCGAGTGTGACCGCCCTCACATTCCCATGCAGTCCAGCATCAGGCCAGTGTCACATTAGAATGGCCCGCTAATATGGATACCGCACGATTCGACCAGCCAGACAAGTGGAAACACACAATGAGGCCCATTTCAGATTCTGTCACTTACTGACGATGCTTCTCCGAGTGCGTCACAGTGATCTCTCAATATCTCATGATGTCTCTGCCGCATATACATTTAAGTGAAAACTCATTTTTTAGTTAGACCACGTTCTTACTAGTTAAAACAAGATCATAATGAATACCCTTGTCATAACTAGAATTTACTGCTGGTCAAAAATGAATCTCAGTTAATATTGGTTTTAACTAGACAAATCGCGTTTCGACAAAATGACTCACTTAAAACAGTCTCGATACAGGTCAAGGTTCATTTAGTTTACACGTTACGCAATAGAATGATTCTGATTTGTCGAGAGGTGTCGACTGACTCAGGTGGAGCGAATTTACACGTAACTACTCAGTCTTCCGCTAAGCAAGTGTAGATCGAACAGTACGCATTTTTCAGGGCAGATCTACACTGAAGCGCCAAAAAAAGGGAAAAAAATGTTATACGCATGTGTATTCAATTACAGAGATATGTATACAGGCAGAACACAGCGGTGAGGTCGGCAACGCCTATATAAGACAACAAGTGCTTGGCGCAGTTAGATCGGTTACTATTGCTACCATGACAGGTTATCAAGATTGAAGTGAGTTTGAGCGTGGTGTTATAGTCAGCGCACGAGCGATGGGGGACAGCATCTTCGAGGTAGCGATGAAGTGGGGATTTTCCCGTTCGACCATTTCACGAGTGTACCGTGAATATCAGGAATCAGGTAAAACATCAAATCTCCGACATCGGTGCGGACGGAAAAGATCCTATAAGAACGGCACCAACGACGACTGAAGAGAATCGTTCAGTGTGAGAGAAGTGCAACCCTTCCGCAAGTTGCTGCAGGTTTCAATGCTGGGCCATTGACAAGTGTCATCGTGCGAATCATTCAATGAAACATAATCGATATGGGTTTTCGAAGCCGAAGGCCTACTCGCATATCCTTGATGACCGCAAGACACATCTACATCTACATCTACATGATTACACTGCAATTCACATTTAAGTACTTGGCAGAGGTTCATCGAAGCACAATCATGCTATCTCTCTACCATTCCTCTCCCGAACAGAGCGCGGGAAAAACGAACACCTATACCTTTCTTTTAGAGCTCTGATTTCTCTTATTTTATTTTCATGATCATTCCTACCTATGTAGGTTGGGCTCAACGAAATATTTTCGCATTCGGAAGAGAAAGTTGGTGACTGAAATTTCGTAAATAGATGTCGCCGCGACGAAAAACGTCTTTGCTTTAATGACTTCCATCCCAACTCGCGTATCATATCTGCCACACTCTCTCCCCTATTACGTGGTAATACAAAACGAGCTGCCCTTTTTTGCACCCTTTCGATGTCCTCCATCAATCCCACCTGGTAAGGATCCCACACCGCGCAGCAATATTCTAACAGAGGACGAACGAGTGTAGTGTAAGCTGTCTCTTTAGTGGACTTGTGGCATCTTCTAAGTGTCCTGCCAATAAAACGCAACCTTTGGCTCACCTTCCCCACAATATTATCTATGTGGTCTTTCAAACTGAAGTTGTTCGTAATTTTAACACCCAGCTACTTAGTTGAATTGACAGCCTTGAGAATTGTACTATTTATCGAGTAATCGAATTCCAACGGATTTCTTTTGGAACTCATGTGGATAACCACACACTTTTCGTTATTTAGCGTCAACTGCCACCTGCCACACCATACAGCAATCTTTTCTAAATCGCTTTGCAACTGATACTGGTCTTCGGATGACCTTACTAGACGGTAAATTACAGCATCATCTGCGAACAACCTAAGAGAACTGCTCAAATTGTCACCCAGGTCATTTATATAGATCAGGAACTGCAGAGGTCCCAGGACGCTTCCCTGGGGAACACCTGATATCACTTCAGTTTCGTTCGCTGATTTGCCGTCTATTACTACGAACTGCGACCTTCCTGACAGGAAATCACGAATCCAGTCGCACAACTGAGACGATGTCCCATAGGCCCGCCGCTTGATTAGAAGGTGCTTGTGAGGAACGGTGTCAAAAGCCTTCCGGAAATCTAGAAATACGGAACCAACGAGATCCCCTGTCGATAGCGGCCATTACTTCGTGCGAATAAAGAGCTAGCTGCGTTGCACAAGAACGATGTTTTCTGAAACCATGCTGATTACGTATCAATAGATCGTTCCCTTTGAGGTGATTCATAATGTTTGAATACAGTACATGCTCCAAAACCCTACTGCAAACCGACGTCAATGATATAGGTCTGCCGGCCGAAGTGGCCGTGCGGTTAAAGGCGCTGCAGTCTGGAACCGCAAGACCGCTACGGTCGCAGGTTCGAATCCTACCTCGGGCATGGATGTTTGTGATGTCCTTAGGTTAGTTAGGTTTAACTAGTTCTAAGTTCTAGGGGACTAATGGCCTCAGCAGTTGAGTCCCATAGTGCTCAGAGCCATTTGAACCATTTTTTGATATAGGTCTGTAGTTCGATGGATTACTCCTACTACCCCTCTTAAACACTGGTGTGACCTGTGCAATTTTCCAATCTGTAGGTACAGATCTATCGGTGAGAGAGCGGTTGTATATGATTGCTAAGTAGGGAGATATTGCATCAGCGTAATCTGAAAGGAATGTAATCGGTATACAACCTGGACCTGAAGACTTGCCCGTATCAAGCGATTTGAGTTGCTTCGCAACCCCTAAGGTATCTACTTCTAAGAAACTCATGCTAGCAGCTGTTCGTGTTTCAAATTCTGGAATATTCCATTCGTCTTCCCTGGTGAAGGAATTTCGGAAAATTGCGTTCAATAACTCGTCGGTAACAGTACCATCGGCACTGCGCAGCGAAGGTATTGACTGCGTCTTGCCGCTTGTGTACTTTACATACGACCAGTTTTATGCCTTACCTGGGCCCGTCAACACTGACATTGGACTGTTGATAATTGGAAACATGTTGACTGGTAGGATGAGTCTAGTTTCAAATTGAATCGAGTGGATGGACGTGCACGGGTATGGAAACAACCTCATGAATCCATGGGCCTTGAATGTCAGTAGCGGACTGTTCAAGCTGGTGGAGGTTCTATAATGATGCGGGACGTGTGCAGTTCGAGTGATATGGGCCCCTGATACGTCTAGGTACGATTCTGATAGTTGATACGTACGTAAGCATCCTGTCTGATCACTTGCATCCATTCATGTTCATTGTGCATTCCGACGGACTTGGGAAATTCCGGCAGGACAGTGCGACATCTCACACGTCCAGAATTACTTCTCAGTGGCTCCAGAAACACTCGTCTGAGTTCAGACAGTTCCGCTGGCCACCAGACTCCCCAGACAAGAACATTATTGAGCATACCTGCTTTGCCTTGCAACGAGCTGTTCAGAAGAGATCTCCACCCCTTCGTACTCTTACGGATTTATGGACAGCCCTGGGAGGATTCATGATGTCAATTCCCTCCAGCACTACTTCAGAAATTAGTCAAGTCCATGCCACGTTGTGTTGGGGCACTTCTACGTGCTCGCTGGTGCCCTACATGATATTAGACAGGTGTGCCACTTTCTTTGGTTCTCTAGTATAAATCAACAAACGCGATGGAAAAAAAGATGGTATTACAGATGAATCAACAGGGAAAAAGTAAAACCACTTCAACGTGATGACAAAAGAAACTGAAGTGGAGAGTTTCCTTTTACAACAGCAGTCAGTCAAGAAGCTGTAGCTAGTACGAGTGCTGTGCCTCAGATAATTCCAGCTAGTGACGAAGATTCAGAAGCTGCAGTTAATGCGAAGATAATCTAAAATAACAGCGGCTAGACTAACACTTCGTAAAAACTTGACAAAACAGGCCAAGAGTATGACATTGGCATTCGATTTAACACATGCTCCTGTAGAAATGAGTAATAATGTATGAATAACTATACAAATTCCTGATTTCGAGACAGCAAAAGCAGATGTCCACAATATTATTACAGTGATTCTTCAAGAGGATGAGAAGGGCATGCCCATGACTGGAACGAAATATGAGGTACTCGATCAGCTGAATTGTTGATTTCCAGTAATTAGGGAAGAATGTCGTCGTGAAGCCTTTCACTTACTCCTTTGTTCAAAGCACTGAAAATGTGCCATTGTTAAACGTTGGTAACTACTGAAGCAATAAATTAATGTTTTAAGGTTTAATATTTTTGTTGCATAGGGCGTAGAAGTTGCTATTAAATACGTAATCTTTCTAAAAGTGGTTTTTCAGGTTTGAATTCGACGTTTCCAAAGCAAAATTCTTGTCAGAGACAAATTTATCTTCGGCCTAGACTGCAGTTTTAGGAGCAGGTCAAAAGTTCTTTCACTGTGTGTGAAAGAAGGCCTGTATATCAAAGAGTTGCTTTTGTAAGGAAAAAGGTCGCCTGTGTAACTTAGTTACTTTGCCTTGCAACAACAAATAAAATAAACTTACTTCTTCCATTTTTTAAATTTTTTACTTTTATTAAGCCTTAACCTACTTTCGTTAAACTTACCACATTAATTGATAGACTTTTAATAAACGATTATTTTCATTTCAATACTGTCGACACGACTGTGATGTTCCTTAAAAACTTTCCTTCAGAGTACGTTTATACTGTACTAAATAATGCAAATGTTTTAACAATCCCAAATAACATTTAACGACGTTTGTCTGAATTGGCTCCCCTAAACAAGTTTCTGTAACTAAAACTAGTTTCATTTTATGTTCAGAGTTAAAACTAGTTTTATTTTAAATTCAAGCATGTACAGCAGTAAATTTTCGTTATAGCTAGGAAATTCTGGTTGTAACAAAGGCAATGAATATAAATTAGTTGTAACTAGAGAAAATGCGATTTCACGTAGACCGGTTTTGACTGCAGCGTATACACTAGCAGGCCTGGTAACAACGCCAAACAAGAACAACTCGAATATACTATGGTGGCCGTTCTACTTGTCGCCGAATAGTGCAGTTTCAATCATTTACATACTCGCCAGCAACATGTATGTGTACAGAGTTACTCTGACATCCGATCATATCTTCTGGGTGTTTCCCTCTTTTCGTCAGCCGCGTATAAAAATCTAAAAGTGAACTACATTTAAAAAACAGTGTAAAATGGAAGAAACACAGACTTATCACTGCCAGGTTGAGAACTTTTCACACTACCTTCGTATCGAGCGATATCGTTGACGTCCACTTTTTTCTGGTCAGCTGAAAATTATGATCTCTTTTACCTTTCTGAAAGATTAAAACTGTGTGCTAGACATGACATCGAACTTTTATTAATCCCTTTCGCAAATAACGTTCTCATTGCTGCGGACTGAAGCATTAATTTTGGAAACGGAACATACATCGTGATTATACTGTTATCTGAGATGTCCTTTATATCGGGAAGGGAAGAGTAGCAAGGTTGCAGGAGTGTTTCTGTGTGATATGCAAAGAAGAAAAATGGTGCTGAGAGAACTGTAGCTGTAAAGGAAGATTGTCAATCGTTCGGGAGGGGGGAGGGTAGTTCAGTCAGTAAGGAAGCTTTGAAGATAGAACGACTGCAGCTGTAAGTCGTTTATTTATAAGCACGCCAGTTTTCTCAGCATTTTAGCTGCACCATCGGAAACCGTCCGTGCTTATAAATGAAGGACGGCTGAAGCGGTCTTATCTTCAAAATGATTGATCCAGACTGTGGCTGTCTGACTACAAAGTCTGCTGCGGTAAGACAATTGTCCACGAAAGGTAGGTGCCTGGGTTGTAAACCCTATCCTGCACTCGACTGTAATCTGGCAGGTAATTTCAAGTTTCACACACTCCGCTGCAGAATGAAAGATTGATCTATGATGACATTCCGCAGCTGAGTGGTCAATCCAGCTGACACCCACGCCGCAGACTCGCATACGATTCCTGGCACCCTGGTACTACCAGGGATCTCTCCTTGGTGAGAGGACTGGAATGGGGTGCACTCAGCCTCGTGATGCCAATTGAGGAGTTACTTGAACGAGTAGCAGCGGAACCACGTCTGCTAACACGACATTTCGCATCTCGAAGATGCCGTTGGTTGCGAATGACACAGCGGTCGGTACGGCCCGAATCGCCAGCCTGTGGCCAGAACGGCAGAACAATTTCAATAACGACTCCAAACGATCTCATACTTATTTGGCAGTCAAGATGATAGGTTCCACTCGACGGACAAGGCCAAATTCCATTATCAGTAAGTTTATTTTCCCCGTCTAATAACTTACAGGCATCGTGTGTATTAGAATCTCCTGTCAGAAACCCATTGGAAGTGAGACTACCACCGTTACTCCAAGAGCACCTTGTTTCTGTTCCCATCCTCAGCTACTTGACAAGATGCAGAATGTTGTCTGAGACACGATTATCAGACAGCCTCCATTAATTTCCTCCATCTCATCAGCATCCGGTCATGGATCACAATGAATCCAGTTAATACTGAATTCCCGCTCTTCATGAACTTTGTGCTAAGCACTGAAGCGGATCACAACTGCCACAAAGTGACATCAGAATGGATTCCTCCAGTCAGCACTTCAGTCTGCCCTAACCAACTGGCATAGTTTGTAGTTCGGAGTTCTATCATATAAAACTTGGCCAACTTCACTACAGAGTTTCATGATTGGCAGGTTAAAAACAATGAAGTTAACATTTATACTATTTTAGGTAGGGGAGAGCACTGTACCTTGGAAAAATTTTTGTGGTTTTCGCCTCTAGTTAGTCCTGTAAAGAGACTTTAATACATTCTCTTATTCGATTTTTAAATGGTAGTATTCACTCTTTGTGTGCTGAAATTACAAAAATTACTCCGGGAAAGAAGATTTCTCTAAATTTGAAATAATATTCAAAGGTACAACCTAACAACAAATATCTTATTGAAATTAAAAAGTCTTGTAATTGAAAAGTCTTGTCAGCAGTGTGTTTAGTAGCTTGTTACATTATTATTCTACTACACACCAATAATCACCTCAATGGTATCGAATTAAGAAGTATTACCAAAAATCACCGACGAGTTAAATACCTGTCCAAACAGCAGCTATTTAAAATACCCCAAATTTCGACTTTCAAGACAGTTAAACTAGTTAAGACATTAATGAAACACAGTTCATCTGCAAATATCAAATGTTTCATAGCGGAAGACCTCCTCACGTTTCAAGGTGGTAGATGGTGCACGATCAACGAAGTATGTCTTAACAGTCTACACCTTATATAACTAGTTCCAAAGGTATGTGGACTTTTACTCACCACCCAATTCTGTAACTGAATAATTAACAGTAATTTTGAAATAGTTTTAATATTGGATTGGTACATAAGTTCGTAGCGTTTGTCCATAAGTCACAACAGGTACACGTAACAGACTTTAGTCATCAATAATGGACGGCCGGGGTGGCCGAGCGGTTCTAGGCACTACAGTCTGGAACCGCGCGACCACTACGGTCGCACGTTCGAATCCTGCCTCGGGCATGGATGTGTGTGATGTCCTTAGGTTAGTTAGGTTTAAGTAGTTCTAAGATCTAGGGGACTGATGACCACAGCATTTAAGTCCCATAGTGCTCAGAGCCATTTGAACCATTTTTTCATCAATAATATGTTCTCCTTCACTATTTACAACAGTCTGCCAAAGCTGGGTTAACTTTTAGATTCCGTGGCTGTAGAAATCACGTGGTTTAAGACGAAGAACTCGTTGACCCATGTTTCGAGCGCAATTTCATCCGGAAAGGAAGTTCCTTGAAGGTTATTCGATACAGAGCAAAAAAGGTGAAGATCTGAGGCCGCAAGGTCAGTTGAATAAGGTGGATGCGGAAGGACTTTGCAACACAATTCCTCTGTAGTGTTTTTAGTCAGTCTAGCAGAATGTGGGCGGGCCTTGTCGTGGAGTAGCGTCACTTCACGCAGTCTTCCTGGCCGTTGTTCTTGGACTGCGTCTGAAGACGTCTCAGTTGTTGACAATAAATGTCAGCAGTGATGTTTATTCTTCGGAGAAGCAATTCGTAGTACGTCACACCAGCACTGTTCCACCAGATGCATAACAGTATCATAGCGGCTGTGGATAAGTCTTTATACAAGGATTTTCTTCTTCATTCGGCCTCAGCCATTCGTTTGTCTCCCTAATGTTATCATAAAGATTCCGCTTCTCTTCGCCAGTAACGATACAGTATAGGGATGGTCAGTGTTCTTCACTAGTCAATTGGTAACGTGCAAGTAGAGATGCACATATAGCCGATTTTTGTTATTTTGGTTTAGAGCATGCGGTATCCATACATCCGATTTTTGAACCTTTCCCATTGCATGTAAATGTCATACGATGTACGAATGCTCACAGTTCATCACATATGCCTATCCTCGAGTACACTGACATGAATCATTGTGAATTAATGCGTTTAAACGATCTTCGTCGAGCCTCGAAGGACTTTCCTCCTCAAAATGTGAAAACCATTTTCTTGCCGTGCTCTTCTATCCAATATCGTTATCCCTATACGCAGTGCAAATGTTTCTGGCCCGCTGCCGTCACCCCTCTGTCGAACGCAAACTGTAGAATATGTAGGAAATGTTACGATTTCTTCACTCGGCGCTCCATTTTCTAGCGTCCACAGCTCCACTCGCTCTCTCCAAATGACAAACTCAAATAGAAACAGTGAACTAAAAATAAAAACTGACACTTGATAACTTAACACAGAGGCATCGGAATACCAACATACAAAAGTAAACCGCTAGGAACTTATGAGCCAACTTAATACGAGGGTCGTCCACAAAGTAAGTTCCGTTTCTGTTTCTACCCGCGGCAGCGCTACGATCGCAGTTCCGAGCAAGCGCGGCAGTTATTCTCACTCAAGGAGAAGACATGTACGCCATTTTCAGATCGCTGCTGCCGACGTGTTCTTTGTAGTGCTTATTTATAATGTCAGCCGTAATTGAAAATGCCGCCGCGTGTGAAATCAGATCTGAGAATCCTTTTCTAAATGCAAAGAAAATTAAACCAAAAGGAATTCATCAGCAAATCTGAGAGGTTTATAGGCAAAATGCTATGAGTGATTCAATGATTAGAAGATGGGTCAGACTGTTCAATGAAGGAAGTGATCAAGTGGTTCACACAACTGAAGAGGAGATTAAGCACAAACGTAAGTTTACACTTAGTGCCCTTGCTATGGAAGTTCCACACATCTCACGATCACTAATTCATGAAATTATTACTGACAAACTGAAATTTCAAAAACTTTGCTCATGATGGGTACCAAAAATTCTTACTGAAAACACAAAAACGGATGGCCAATGCACTTCAGTTTTGACACGTTACAATCAAGAAGGCGATGGTTTTCTTTCTCGGATAGTCATGGGGGATGAGACTTGGGTATCGTACGACACACTTGAAACAAAATGGCAGTCAATGGAATGGAAGCACACTTCCTCCCCAACGAAGGTTAAGCTTAAGCAAGTCTTGACACCTCGGAAAGTCATGTGCACCGTTTTTTGGGATAGAAAAGGCATTTTGCTGATTGATTTCTTACCACAAGGCCAAACAATCAATGAACATGGTTACTGCGAGACCATCAAAAAATTGCGCCGTGCAACACAGAAAAAGCGCCGAGGATGACTGTCAAAAGGTGTTTTTTTTTCCACGATAATGCTCGATCTCACACGGCGAATGTGACCAAACAACTCTTACCGGAATTTCACTGGGACGCATTTGATCATCCTCCGTACAGCCCGTACCTCGCCCCTAGCGACTTTCATCTCTTCTTACACCTAAAAGCTGTCCTTGGTGGTCAACACTTCAACGATGATTATGACGAGCTGAAAGAACATGTTACCATATGGTTGAATTCACAGGTGGCAGCCATCTATGAAGAAGGCATACATAAACTTGTGCCACGTTATGACAAATGCCTACAAAATTTCGGAAGCTATGTGGAAAAGTAGTTTAACAGTTGTAGATTTTTGTACAATAAATATTTTTTTGTATCTATACACGTTTGTTTTATATAACCAAACAGAACTTACTTTGTGGACATACCTCGTACATTATACAGCACTTAAATGTTTGGCTCTCAAAATACACTCCTGGAAATTGAAATAAGAACACCGTGAATTCATTGTCCCAGGAAGGGGAAACTTTATTGACACATTCCTGGGGTCAGATACATCACATGATCACACTGACAGAACCACAGGCACATACACACAGGCAACAGAGCATGCACAATGTCGGCACTAGTACAGTGTATATCCACCTTTCGCAGCAATGCAGGCTGCTATTCTCCCATGGAGACGATCGTAGAGATGCTGGATGTAGTCCTGTGGAACGGCTTGCCATGCCATTTCCACCTGGCGCCTCAGTTGGACCAGCGTTCGTGCTGGACGTGCAGACCGCGTGAGACGACGCTTCATCCAGTCCCAAACATGCTCAATGGGGGACAGATCCGGAGATCTTGCTGGCCAGGGTAGTTGACTTACACCTTCTAGAGCACGTTGGGTGGCACGGGATACATGCGGACGTGCATTGTCCTGTTGGAACAGCAAGTTCCCTTGCCGGTCTAGGAATGGTAGAACGATGGGTTCGATGACGGTTTGGATGTACCGTGCACTATTCAGTGTCCCCTCGACGATCATCAGTGGTGTACGGCCAGTGTAGGAGATCGCTCCCCACACCATGATGCCGGGTGTTGGCCCTGTGTGCCTCGGTCGTATGCAGTCCTGATTGTGGCGCTCACCTGCACGGCGCCAAACACGCATACGACCATCATTGGCACCAAGGCAGAAGCGACTCTCATCGCTGAAGACGACACGTCTCCATTCGTCCCTCCATTCACGCCTGTCGCGACACCACTGGAGGCGGGCTGCACGATGTTGGGGCGTGAGCGGAAGACGGCCTAACGGTGTGCGGGACCGTAGCCCAGCTTCATGGAGACGGTTGCGAATGGTCCTCGCCGATACCCCAGGAGCAACAGTGTCCCTAATTTGCTGGGAAGTGGCGGTGCGGTCCCCTACGGCACTGCGTAGGATCCTACGGTCTTGGCGTGCATCCGTGCGTCGCTGCGGTCCGGTCCCAGGTCGACGGGCACGTGCACCTTCCGCCGACCACTGGCGACAACATCGATGTACTGTGAAGACCTCACGCCCCACGTGTTGAGCAATTCGGCGGTACGTCCACCCAGCCTCCCGCATGCCCACTATACGCCCACGCTCAAAGTCCGTCAACTGCACATACGGTTCACGTCCACGCTGTCGCGGCATGCTACCAGTGTTAAAGACTGCGATGGAGCTCCGTATGCCACGGCAAACTGGCTGACACTGACGGCGGCGGTGCACAAATGCAGCGCAGCTAGCGCCATTCGACGGCCAACACCGCGGTTCCTGGTGTGTCCGCTGTGCCGTGCGTGTGATCATTGCTTGTACAGCCCTCTCGCAGTGTCCGGAGCAAGTATGGTGGGTCTGACACACCGGTGTCAATGTGTTCTTTTTTCCATTTCCAGGAGTGTATTTACAAATGTTGCACAAAACAGAACCTCACGTCTCAGGACAGAAACAGTAGAATATGCCGAAAACCGCTTATGGCGATCTCTAGGGCGCAATGCTTCATTACATTCTAAAATTGGCCACTAAACTGAAACACGGATCGGAAAAAATCAAGTGTCCTTGGCGCACTGTATACGACGCAGGCATATGAAAATACGCAAAAATCAAGTTACACTATTGCAAATAGTACATGAGCTACTCAAATGAAACTTTCAAATGCCTGGAAATAACAGTGTATTAGGCGTTAAAGGGACACATTTGTAATCAATTATTTATTGTTTCAAAAAGCAAAACTATCTGACGTTCGTTGATATATCATTAAATATCGGGACCCTCGTTAGTAAATAACATCGGATCTGTGGCTGCTATTTCATTTTTATACTCGACAAAATGCTTGCATTGAGACTCTAACAAGAAAAAAAAAACAGAACAGTTTTCCAATGAAACGTAATATCTCTACCGATGCAAGACAGCAAGACCGAAGTAAGCTAACAGAGGACGAATCGGCACTTTCTTCGATGCTCGAGTGATGAAAGAGATAGACACAAAGAAAGTGGGACCAGAAACTCTGAGGCGAGGAAAAAATTCTCTGCACGGACTGCTATTGTTTTCAAGACCACTGGGAAGACACAAAGCGGGAAGCTCTCAATCTGAGTAGCAGCCACAACTTCCCGAATTACGGAATCAAACGTGAGGCCTTTACAAAATAGAAACACTGCATCCACGACCCCCTAAGACACGGTAACCCGTGACAACTACTTCCGCAACGTGTCCTACGGAAGTTTAGGTATCTGAAAACTGGCTACGGGTTTTCTGATATACCAAAGAACAAATAAGAAAATCGAATCAGATATATAAACAATGACGTCTGTTTATGCAGTTGTGATGTTCTACAGGTTTATAGGTTGACAGAATTTAATTACTACTGTAACATATAGTTAGATTTCTCTGAAATTAATGGTTACTTAGAGCAATTTGAACGAAGTCGTTTTGGGTCCATTCTTCCGTGGAACTCAGCCATAATACACTTATTAATTGAAGATAAACTTCTTTACTTACATTTATGTTACACCATTTGTGCACCTCGAAGCTCTAGTTTCCCAACGATATTATCCTGTTGCATAAGATGTTTTGCACAATGGACATCACTGTGATGCCACGAAAGACGATTTATATTTAACAATTAGATGAGCACACTTCGGCGAATGGAAGCAAACATATTTCATCTGAAGGAATTTCATCGCAAACATTATCATCGATGTGGATTGGAGAATGATCCTCCCGACATTTGACAAATGTTGATGCAAAATCACAATTAGAACACAACGGTACGAAAAAAGAGAACTGTGTTTATCTATGGAAAGACACAGAAACGAGTTGCGGATTAAAATCCAAAAACTCTTACATATGACAGTCAACAGAAACAGAGACTGCCAATCTGTTAACAGACAAAATATCACACGACGCATCCGCTTCCCAAATACGTGGTTGTCTCAGAAAAGTCTCAAGAGATACTCTAGACTACGAGGACAAAACTAAATTAGTTTTGGAACTGTTACTCAGGCACCGGATATAAGAAAGGAATCATGTGACACCTTTAATTGAGCTCCTTGTAAATGTACTGATCTGAGGCGGAAGCCATGGCTTTTTGATGCGAGAAGTGAAGAGGTAGCAAAGATAGGCAGGTAGCAGGGACAAAAAACGTCACGCCCTGCACGTGTAGGAAAATAACCTTACCGAGCACAATATTATTCTTGACGGTAACTGATTTATCCGTCGCACGTTGGTAGAATAACTTCATAACTGTAGATGAAAAGCGCTAAATTGTGGATGCTCTACAGTATTAATTTATTTAATTAAACTGTTTTTGGTTTGCAACGGCATAATCATACCGACTATCACCATCAAAGACGATACAAAATACTGGTGCGCAACATTGCAAAAGATATTACACGTAGACAGTGAAGTGCAAATAAAATAAAATCTCATACCCGATAGTATAAAGAAAAGGTAACTGTAAACATTGGACAGTAAACAATTGTAAGCGAACAAACTGGAAAAACATTAAAGTGAAATGTACAAATAAATTGTGTATTTGTGCGAAGGTGTCGTGCGGGAGAAGATGAAACTGAAGAGTTGAGAACACTGTGAAATACTTACTCAGCAGAAGTGCATTATTAAATTAACCGAATATCCTGCATAACAATTTAAATAAAGTTAGCAATTTCACTGAAATGAAATTAGTACATGAATAAGCATTACATGTAGAAGGTGGTATAGAAAAAATGTAACAAATAGAACCGACAGTCGTAACGGGAGAAACATACGTTAAAGTATGTATCAGTGCTATGAAGAATTACCTTACTTAGAGTAGTTGTAGGTACAATACAACGAACTAAGTTACGAACTAACAGACAATCGCAATACAACAAATAAATACAGGAAAAAAGGAAGAGATAGAAAAGGACAGACACTGTCGCAAGATTTGACGAAATGTGCTAAAGTGAAATTTAGGAGAGGGGCAGTACTGAGTTTTGTTTAGTCATTGAATATCAAACGTGGACTATCTACTACGTGATTATTGATTTCTAGGACTTGCAAAAGATTAGATTTTTGGCGTTTGTGTGTTGTTTGCTAATGGGAGGACATGGAATTGTGTCCAGTATCCAGCCACGTTCTTGTAAAATCTAGTGGCAATGTCTCCGCTTGATTGACTATTATAAAATTTATCACATTCAGGACAAGAAGTTTTATAAACACCATTATTGGTTTGTAATTGGGTCCTATCTTTGCTATTGAAAATATACTCGCCAGTGATCTTTCTCACCTTGTAAGTAGTCTTATACCTGCAGGATTTCAGTGCTTTGGCAGCACTATGTGATACCACTCCTTAATTCTGTGATAGTACATCACTTCCTGCAAACATTGGAACGAATAGCAGAGTGAGCATAGAAGAGAAGCATAATTCTCAATTTTTGATTCTTGGGTAACGAGTGACCATCTCACAGCGGAAGTATTGCAAGGAGTGTTGATGTTTCGGAAGCATGACCGAAAAATGTTATGTTACATCCGCCTAGAAAACTTATTAATTCAGAGCTACAATGGAGACATAGCACTCGTGTGGCGTGCGTCAAGATTCGTCCTTTTGTGCTTGGAGCCTCCCCTCGTACAGGCACTTTACCATACGTTGCTGTTTCGGTTTTCTGTGATTTCTCTTTTCGGTTCTTTTCACAATGACGTGCAGTCATCGATATTTTGACTCTAAAAATCCCAAGCTATTTGACCTATTAAAAATTAATACTGCAGGTTTATTGAACATAAGAGTTGGAGATAATCGAACAAAACTGCAATACAAAATTTTTGTGTAATCGAGGGTATGAAGTAAACAGCCTGATTAAATTTCTAGCAAATACATTCGATACTTCACATCAAACTCTGATACACTGGACCTTTAGCACTGCGTAGGTAAGTAGTAATCTTATGACATACATACAATTAAATCTTCATTAATTGCCAGGCTCAATCCGTCACATTTTATAAGATAAAACTCTTATTAAACATCAGATGTGATATCTTAGTTAAAGTGTTTCTTATCAAGCTAAAGCGTTAAAGCATGCTAATCATCTGGGATGATAAGAAATAACAGACTTCTGGCGATTGCTTACCCTAGTTTGCATTTTAAAACTTGTTGTCAGATGATTTGTTGAAAGTAGGTGTTCTTGAACCAATTTTTTATTCTGATGCTAAAAATAACTGCAGTTTTTGTCTGTCACGTCAGGTTTTTACACAAAATAAGAATTAATATTTTGACGATTTTTACTTCCGAGCCCACATGTATATTCCAACACCATTTCGCACAAGAGCATCTTTCAGTCAAAACACATTTAAAAAAGAAAATACATTTACAAAAAACTCCTCAGAACTCCCCTAATTTGTTTCGTGACTACCTTGTATAAAAACAAGAAGTCAACAGCGTACTGGAAATTTTTAACCTCTCTCTTCTTTGACTTCCTTGCAGATGACTGTTCCTATTCAACGTCCAACAGTAGTCGATGGTTCAAATGGGTCTGAGCACTATGGGACTCAACTGCTGTGGTCATCAGTCCCCTAGAACTTAGAACTACTTAAACCTAACCAACCTAAGGACATCACACACATCCATGCCCGAGGCAGGATTCGAACCTGCGACCGTAGCAGTCGCACGGTTCCGGACTGCAGCGCCTAGAACCGCGAGACGACCGCGGCCGGCAACAGTAGTCGGCCATCACAGTTTCTGTCCACTGAATCTCATTAATATCTTGGTGAAAACGTTCACGGTGCTCCTCAATATAAATTCTCAATTTTTCGGAAAGCAGTCGATATGTGAGTGTAGAAAGAGGACGTTCACACTCGTGTTGCAACCCATCTTCGGGAAATTTTGCTCTTTTTTCAACAATGGTCTTGAAATTAGGATCTTTATTATTCCAAAGAAAGTTCTGAGTAACTGATCGGAAGGCGCTCATGGATCTTTTTCTCTTTTCTTGATTGTCTTCTCAGAATCTTCATCCTTCATGAATTTCTGTATTTGAGGACTAAAAAAAATGTCCAGCTTTCAGTTCGTTCGGGTTGGTTGGTTGTTTTGGGGAAGGAGACCAGACAGCGTGGTCATCGGTCTCATCGGATTAGGGAAGGAGGGGAATGACGTCGGCCGTGCCCTTTCAGAGGAACCATCCCGGCATTTGCCCGGAGTGATTTAGGGAAATCACGGAAAACCTAAATCAGGGTGGTCGGACGCGGGATTGAACCGTCGTCCTCCCGAATGCGAGTCCAGTGTCTAACCACTGCGCCACCTCGCTCGGTAGTTCGTTCGGGTGATGAAAGGGAATTTCTTCGAAAGATACTTGATGCAGGGTCCACCTATTGTACAGAGTTTACAGATTACTTCATGAAGTCCAATTTTATTTGTAGAGCTGGAAGCAAGACCGTTTTGTTCTGCAAGCGGTTCGTGCAGGATACGTTCTAGTTACAGACTCAAAATTTCTCCGCTCTGGCCAAACTCTCATACTCCAATGTTTTTGCTTTGTCCCACTGTCCCATTCGCTTGGAAAGCAAGGCATTTTTGTGAACCCAGCTTGTTGTTCTAGTAATGTTCCGATAACTTTGAAGTCACCGCAGATAAGCTAAGGGTGTTTCTCATACTGGATACTTTTTAAGAGTATCTTCATGTTCTCATACATCGCTTTCATTTGAACTGAATGGGCGACAAGAATGGAGCCATACACGTTTCCATTACGCAGTAACACTCCTTTTCGACTACTCATTGACGAATTAGAAAAGCCTCCAGTGTGTAGGATCATGTTCAATGCCACAGAAGTGCATTAACTCGTTCTCTGAGAAAAATGAACTAATTCTTTCTCTCTATGACTGTTCTATGAGTAAAGCGTTCCTGGTTCCAGAAAATTCTTACTTCTTAACCGGGAGCCAAGTAGTTCTACAGATCCCTTAGGCAACTTCAAATCTCGTACGAAAGCATTGAGATCACTCTGAGAGAACAGTTATGGAGAAACGTCGCATTCAAGTTAGTGGACATCACTATCGTCTTCGGTAATTGCATAATCTTCATTTTCATCATCATCATCTTCTGCCACGTTCTCTTCAACAGCTGGAGGAAGAGGCGCAATCAGATCTACCCCATGTGCAAACTGGCCTAATGGCTGATCCATGCTTTGATACACAATTTCTATCTTGTTTTTCGAACTGCATCCCTGAACATTAATTAAGCAGAAGGTGACTTTTAGGCTCCCTCCACACCAATGGAATCACAAATGGAATGCATGTTTTCTTTCCCTCTGTCCACAATCTTAACCTTTCCACACAATAACGGCGATCTGTCTCTGGTGCCCATCAATTGTCCTGGTCACCAAGTTTAATTTTAAAATAAGCATGATAAGTTTTTTACGTGAAGTCTGCCTAGCCACAGCTTAATTCCCAAAAATGTAACAGAAAATACTTAGGTTAACCAAGCCTGTGAGATAAGCGACACTTTCAGGGTCTCACAATAACAATTAACATCAACTGGCGTAACAACCTAAAGGTATATAGGGCCGTATTGAGAAATTTCCCTCCAAAAATATGCATAACCTACCGGCGCAGCAATATATCTTTAAAGTCAAATTGCGGCAAATCTGTACCTAATAGCAAAAGTTTAGGAATCAGCGTAAAATGGTGAAGTAGTATCACATATTAGTTTTCAGTCATCTGATACCATGCAGACTAGTGTTACCAGTTTGACAGGGGTATCCGGTTTTTAATTCGGTAAGTGCAGTTTCTTTCCCGAGAAGTATATCAGCCATTCAATCGAAAAACATGTTAACTGGTTCCTCCGACCATCTGGTACGACGCTACGGAAGTATCAGAAGCTGCTACAGACTACGCGACAAAGGGTCAGCAGAGAGGCACCTGACCGTCCATAAACGCAAGCACCGTGTCGCTTCGGCATTTTTCCCATCTCTGGCGCAGTAGTAAAACAAGGCTCTAAATTGTATGCACGGTCTTGCACACAGCTCGAGCTGGTTCATACAAGCTTTCCGCGAAATACGTGGAGGACGGAACTGTAAGCACACCTCCCACAAGTACCTCCCAGCTCCGGGAACTGCGGGTCCGAAGCGGCTACATCCTCAGTAATGCCTCTCTACAGCTCAGACCACACACACACACACACAAACACACACACACACACACACACGACAGTGCTCGTATCTGCATTCAAAAGCGTGCGCAGTGCGCAGGTGGTCATTTTACAACTTATCCTCTGCAGAAGTAGACATTCAGACACGGGGCTTAAAAGACACGTTTCTGTGGCCTGTAAACAGCGTTATGTTGCCTTTTCGCGTGTTCACTTGCCTCAGTGAGCGCGTGGTTTAACAGGGTGCTTTTTTAAGTAGCTAGAAACTAAACCAGAGCGCCGTTCTTAATAGTGACAGTTACTACTATGTTAGTAAGTTTTCCAGTACTACGAATCGTCTAATCTCTCGTAACTTTATATTGCCGTTAACACAAACTAAATTACGAGATGACTAAAGTATTCCAAAAAGACGACAATATGTGCATCATCTCTAATTGAGAACGAAAACAAAAGACAAAATTTACAGTGAGAGACATTTGTAAAATGTAAAAATGAGAGGTGGTTATCTAACGAAACCGGATAAGTGAAAGATAAATTATAATCAGTGAACTCTTTTTACTTGTTCCAATTTCTCGTAAATAAGTAATATAATCTCACTACCTCTGACATTCTTACCAAAAATTTGAAACGAAGGTGTTACGCAGAATTTTATGTTACTGAATTTTATCTTTGTCGTGGTTTTTTTATTTATTTCTTAGTGTCTTTACCCCGTTTCTCGTAGTTTGTGGTGTTTCTTTTCCGTGATAAATTTGATTTTTCGGCAACAGATGGCATGCTTGAAAGGCCATAGACACTGAATTTGCCACACACACGAATATTTGTGACTTTAATCATCACTCAGAAGCTCGGTCTTTCTTAACAAGACGCTGAGCTAAAATCATGTCGCGGTACGTTTTCAATCCTCTCGTGCACCCGCAGTGTGTCTTGGTCTTAGATTCTGCTTTGACTGAAATCGACGTGGCGGTCATAACTGTCTGACCGTTGTAGTCGTATGTGCTTTCAAGGACAATGGCGAGGCTGCAACGTCGTGGAAAACATTCCTCCACCAGATATGGCTCTGAGCACTATGGGACTCAACATCTTAGGTTATAAGTCCCCTAGAACTTAGAACTACTTAAACCTAACTAACACACACACCCATGCCCGAGGCAGGATTCGAACCCGCGACCGTAGCAGTCCCGCGGTTCCGGACTGCAGCGCGAGAACCGCTAGACCACCGCGGCCGGCTCCACCAGATATTGTAGCCTATAAAACTCTGATATTGCCAGAAACTGTGAAATGGTATTCTGCCTAAACCGTAGCGAATGTTGCTGTGAATAAGCCATTATGTATTCTTACAAAGTACAGGGTTATTACAAATGATTGAAGCGATTTCACAGCTCCACAATAACTTTATTATTTGAGATATTTTCACAATGCTTTGCACACACATACAAAAACTCGAAAAGTTTTTTTAGGCATTCACAAATGTTCGACATGTGCCCCTTTAGTGATTCGGCAGACATCAAGCCGATAATCAAGTTCCTCCCACACTCGGCGCAGCATGTCCCCATCAATGAGTTCGAAAGCATCGTTGATGCGAGCTCGCAGTACTGGCACGTTTCTTGGTAGAGGAGGTTTAAACACTGAATCTTTCACATAACCCCACAGAAAGAAATCGCATGGGGTTAAGTCGGGAGAGCGTGGAGGTTCAAATGGCTCTGAGCACTATGGGACTTAACATCAGTGGTCATCAGTCCCCTAGAACTTTAATTACTTAAACCTAACTAACCTAAGGACATCACACACATCCATGCCCGAGGCAGGATTCGAACCTGCGACCGTAGCGGTCACGCGGTTCCAAACTGAAGCGCCTAGAACCGCACGGCCACACCGGCCGGCTAGAGCGTGGAGGCCATGACACGAATTGCTGATCATGATCTCCACCACGACCGATCCTTCGGTTTTCCAATCTCCTGTTTAAGAAATGCCGAACATCATGATGGAAGTGCGGTGGAGCACCATCCTGTTGAAAGGTGAAGTCGGCGCTGTCGGTCTCCAGTTGTGGCATGAGCCAATTTTCCAGCATGTCCAGATACACGTGTCCTGTAACGTTTTTTTTTTTCGCAGAAGAAAAAGGGCCGTAAACTTTAAACCGTGAGATTGCACAAAACACGTTAACTTTCGGTGAATTGCGAATTTGCTGCACGAATGCGTGGGGATTCTCTACCGCCCAGATTCGCACATTGTGTCTGTTCACTTCACCATTAAGAAAAAATGTTGCTTCATCACTGAAAACAAGTTTCGCACTGAACGCATCCTTTTCCATGAGCTGTTGCAACCGCGCCGAAAATTCAAAGCGTTTGACTTTGTCCTCGGGTGTCAAGGCTTGTAGCAATTGTAAACGGTAAGGCTTCTGCTTTAGCCTTATTCGTAAGATTTTCCAAACCGTCGGCTGTGGTACGTTTAGCTACCTGCTTGCTTTATTCGTCGAATTCCGCGGGCTACGCGTGAAACTTGCACGCACGCGTTCAACCGTTTCTTCGCTCACTGCAGGCCGACCCGTTGATTTCCCCTTACAGAGGCATCCAGAAGCTTTAAACTGCGCATACAATCGCCGAATGGAGTTAGCAGTTGGTGGATCTTTGTTGAACTTCGTCCTGAAGTGTCGTTGCACTGTTATGACTGACTGATGCGAGTGCCTTTCAAGCACGACATACGCTTTCTAGGCTCCTGTCGCCATTTTGTCTCACTGCGCTCTCGAGCGCTCTGGCGGGAGAAACCTGAAGTGCGGCTTCAGCCGAACAAAACTTTATGAGTTTTTCTACGTATCTGTAGAGTGTCGTGACCATATGTCAATGAATGGAGCTACAGTGAATTTATGAAATCGCTTCAATCATTTGTAATAGCCCTGTATATTTCTAAATTAATCCCAGATGACGTTCTGTATTTGGATGAAACATTATGGATGTAATGTATAGCTCTTCACTCTCATTTGATCACATTTTTATTCGTTGCAGGGAATGCTATATTACTGTCCTCAAACTAACTACAATTTCGGCTTCTGGGTAAATATTGGCGGTCATTTAAAATGAATGGGCAGCGTTCCTCTATTAACATTCGTCTTTAAGTTGTGAATACTAATTTATGAGAAGTGCAACGTCGGTGTCCATTCCATTTCATGTACTCTATGCAACTGTTATTAATAAGTATTAGTGTATAATGTATTGTTATGTGGTAAAGTCTAATATACTGCTGCGTTACCTGGAAAGAGGTGTATTATTCACACTTTGTTAAGTTTGTGGCCTAGGTAAAAGGTATCATCCAAGTTCTGCCAACGGCCCTGTCGAAGAGGATGGGGGAGCGTGCAGAGCTTCAGGACAGTCTCTAGTCTTTGGGAGTGACCCATAATGTGTACTAAGGACATTTTTGCCTGTAATTGAAAACTGTCATGATGATCAAAGGATTTTGGATTAGTGGCTCATTCGTATGTCTGGGACCGCAAAAGGGGAGGTGACCATGACAAAAAGACATATTAATCAAATAAAGTGTAACATTCTATGAATTGGAGCGCGGAATATCAAAAGTATGAGTATGGTAGAGAAGCTGTAAAGCCTGAAAGTGGGGGTTAGCAAAGTGAAATCAAAAGAAGATAGGGATTTCTGGTGTGATGAGTACAGCGTCATATCGACAGCAGCAGAAAATGGTGTAACGTGAGTAGGATTCGCTATAAATAGGAAGGAAAGAAGGAGAGCGATTTAGTGTGAGCTGTTCAGTGATAGAACTATCCTGAACACAATCGACAGCAAACCAACGACAACAATAATAGTGGAGGTATAAATGCCGACGTCACAAGCAGAAGATGAATATATAGAGGACGTATGTGAGGACACTGAACGGCTAATACAGAACGTAAAGGGAGAAGGAAAATCTAATGATCACGGGAGATTCGAACGCTGTAGGAGAGGGAGGAATAAAAGAAACAGGTATACGAGAATATGAGCTCGGTATTATAAATGAGAGATGAGAAAGATTGATTATGTTCTGCAATACATTTCATATAGTAACAGTGGATACACTGTTCAGTAATCACAAGAGGTGGAGTGTTACTTGGAAACGGACTGGAGATACGAGAAAATTACAGCTGGATTACATCGTAGTAGACAGAGATTACAGAATCATATAATCGATTATAAGGTGTACCCAGCAGCAGACACTTGGAAAATGTAACAGATCTACTAAGGAGACTGCCAACACTACGCTTGTTCGTCCTCTTTTAGACTACTGCTGCGCGGTGTGGGATCCTTACCAGATAGGACTGACGGAGTACATCGAAAAAGTTGAAACAAGGGCAGCACGTTTTGTATTATTGCGACGTATGGGAGAGAATCTCACAGAAATGATACCGACAGGATTTCGGCTGGACATCATTAAAAGAAAGGCGTTTTTCGTTGCGACGGAATCTACTCATGAAATTCCAATCTGCAACTTTCTCCTCCGAATGCGAAAATATTTTATTGACACAGACCTAAACAGGGAGAAATGGTTCAAATGGCTCTGAGCGCTATGGGACTTAACATATATGGTCATCAGTCCCCTATAACTTAGAACTACTGAAACCTAACTAACCTAAGGACAACACACAACACCCAGTCATCACGAGGCAGAGAAAATCCCTGACCCCGCTGGGAATCGAACCCGGGAACCCGGGCATGGGAAGCGAGAACGCTACCGCACGACCACGAGCTGCGGACTAAATAGGGAGAAACGATCACCACGATAAAATAAGGGAACTCAGAGCGCGTGCGGAAAGCTATAGGTGTTCGTACTTTCCGCGCGCTATGCGAGATTGGAATAATAGAGAATTGTGAAGGTGGTTCAATGAACCCTCTGCGAGTCACTTAAATGTGATTTCCCTATCCATGTAGATGCAGATGTATAACGCTGTAGACACAGCAATAATCAATACCACAGTAGTCGGATCGGTTGAAGAGGAATAAACATCTCTATAGATTACAGTGACTGAAGTTGGATATACGTGACTTGGGACTGAAATAAAAAGGAAGTGCAGGGGAGATAAGGCGAAACGGATACAGTCACATATGTGAAGTAATTGAAGAAGGAATGGTCATCTGAAGAACTAATTCACAACTTATAAAAGTCAGAATAACCTTCGGGGAAATCAAAAGCAAAGACGTCAACACATTAAGAGTGCAAGCGTAATTCCACTGTTAAATACAGAGCAGAGACTGGACAGGAGTAAAGAGTACATCAAAAGTCTCTACAAGGTGCAGGAATTGCCTGATAACGAGTTAGAAAAAGAAATGGGTTTCCGTATGGAAGATGTACGTAATCCAGTATTAGTCAGAGTTTGACAGAAAGTTGGAAGACTCGAGATCAAATAAGGCAGAAGGCATGGATAACACTCCTTCGGAATTTCTAAAATTAGTGGAGGAAGTGGCAACCAACAAACTATTCGTGTGTAGAATCTATAATGCTGGAGATGAGACTTTCGGAAAAATTTCATCCAAGCAGTCCCTAAGATAGCTGATAAGTGCGACACCTATCACACAATTGATTTAACAGGTCATGCAGCGAAATTTCTGACAAGAATAATATGTGAGACGGAAAGCGTAAAGAGACCTCTCGTCGGAGAAGTAAAATTTTCAGTACAAGCCGAAGCGTTCGGTAATGTTTAAAGCATCTATTTTCGGTTTTTTATATTGTAGTAATTTACTACATTCTGCACACACTCTTATCAATTTGACAGTTGATTGAAACCATCAGGAGTCAATAACATCACTAAAGACAATTGCTATCAGTCTTCTAAAATCGAACTTTTGTCGTTATGGGGAAATAACAATCGCTAGCCAAGAGGCCTCTTTTCAAAATGCTTTAGCTGCGTATGCACTTCTTGACAGTGTGCTCTCTCCTATATTTTAATGACATATTATGAAGCCTAGAGTAACTCTACATAAAAGAAGAACATTTTGTGAATACAATAATGTCAAACAAGACATGTGGTCCCTGTGTACATGAGTATCATAAAGGCCTAGAGGTGTTACCAGTTTGCAGTTGGCATCCCCAAAATGCCACCTCACGGCTGACTTTACTGTAGGAACAAAAACCTACACCTACAATACACGTTAACTATTCCGTTGCTGCTAGGAATGAAAAAGGTAAAGTGTTGTGAATACATGGGATTGACTAAACTCCTTAAAGTACCTGGCGTAACCAAATTTATCCACCTTGAGTTTATCATTAGCAGTGAAGGTACTGTACATTGCAAAATGGACGTTGATGGAAGTTTCCAAAAATAATCGACCCGTTAGGTTTCCTGGTGCAGTAATTTCAACAGAGATGAGAAGACAAAGAAAAGATTACATTTTTAAAAACACCAGAACCTTCTACATCTACATCTACATGGATACTCCGCAAATCACATTTAAGTGCCTGGCAGAGGGTTCATCGAAACACCTTCACAGGTCTCTATTATTCCAATCTTGTATAGCGCGCGGGAAGAGTGAACACCTATATCTTTCCGTACGAGCTCTGATTTCCCTTATTTTATCTTTGTGATCGTTCCTCCCTATGTAAGTCTACATCTACATCTACATCTATACTCCACGAGCCACCTTACGGTGTGTGGCGGAGGGTACTTATTGTACCACTATCTGATCTCCCCTTCCCTGTTCCATTCACGAATTGTGCGTGGGAAGAACGACTGCTTGTAAGTTTCCGTATTTGCTCTAATTTCTCGGATCTTTTCGTTGTGATCATTACGCGAGATATATGTGGGCGGTAGTAATATGTTGCCCATCTCTTCCCGGAATGTGCTCTCTCGTAATTTCGATAATAAACCTCTCCGTATTGCGTAACGCCTTTCTTGAAGTGTCCGCCACTGGAGCTTGTTCAGCATCTCCGTAACGCTCTCGCGCTGACTAAATGTCCCCATGACGAATCGCGCTGCTTTTCGCTGGATCATGTCTATCTCTTCTATTAATCCAACCTGGTAAGGGTCCCATACTGATGAGCAATACTCAAGAATCGGACGAACAAGCGTTTTGTAAGCTACTTCTTTCGTCGATGAGTCACATTTTCTTAGAATTCTTCCTATGAATCTCAACCTGGCGCCTGCTTTTCCCACTATTTGTTTTATGTGATCATTCCACTTCAGATCGCTCCGGATAGTAACTCCTAAGTATTTTACGGTCGTTACCGCTTCCAATGATTTACCACCTATGGCATAATCGTACTGGAATGGATTTCTGCCCCTATGTATGCGCATTATATTACATTTATCTACGTTTAGGGAAAGCTGCCAGCTGTCGCACCATGCACTAATCCTCTGCAGGTCCTCCTGGAGTACGTACGAGTCTTCTGATGTTGCTACTTTCTTGTAGACAACCGTGTCATCTGCAAATAGCCTCACGGAGCTACCGATGTTGTCAATTAAGTCATTTATGTATATTGTAAACAATAAAGGTCCTATCACGCTTCCCTGCGGTACTCCCGAAATTACCTCTACATCTGCAGATTTTGAACCGTTAAGGATGACATGTTGTGTTCTTTCTTCTAGGAAATCCTGAATCCAATCACAAACCTGGTCCGATATTCCGTAAGCTCGTATTTTTTTCACTAAACGTAAGTGCGGAACCGTATCAAATGCCTTCCTGAAGTCCAGGAATACGGCATCAATCTGCTCGCCAGTGTCTACGGCACTGTGAATTTCTTGGGCAAATAGGGCGAGCTGAGTTTCACATGATCTCTGTTTGCGGAATCCATGTTGGTTATGATGAAGGAGATTTGTATTGTCTAAGAACGTCATAATACGAGAACACAAAACATGTTCCATTATTCTACAACAGATTGACGTAAGCGAAATAGGCCTATAATTATTCGCATCTGATTTATGACCCTTCTTGAAAATGGGAACGACCTGCGCTTTCTTCCAGTCGCTAGGTACTTTACGTTCTTCCAGCGATCTACGATAAATTGCTGATAGAAAGGGGGCAAGTTCTTTAGCATAATCACTGTAGAATCTTAAGGGTATCTCGTCTGGTCCGGATGCTTTTCCGCTACTAAGTGATAGCAGTTGTTTTTCAATTCCGATATCGTTTATTTCAATATTTTCCATTTTGGCGTCCGTGCGACGGCTGAAGTCAGGGACCGTGTTACGATTTTCCGCAGTGAAACAGTTTCGGAACACTGAATTCAGTATTTCTGCCTTTCTTCGGTCGTCCTCTGTTTCGGTGCCATCGTGGTCAACGAGTGACTGAATAGGGGATTTAGATCCGCTTACCGATTTTACATATGACCAAAACTTTTTAGGGTTCTTGTTTAGATTGTTTGCCAATGTTTTATGTTCGAATTCGTTGAATGCATCTCTCATTGCTCTCTTTACGCTCTTTTTCGCTTCGTTCAGCTTTTCCTTATCAGCTATGATTCGACTACTCTTAAACCTATGATGAAGCTTTCTTTGTTTCCGTAGTACCTTTCGTACATGATTGTTATACCACGGTGGATCTTTCCCCTCGCTTTGGACCTTAGTCGGTACGAACTTATCTAAGGCGTACTGGACGATGTTTCTGAATTTTTTCCATTTTTGTTCCACATCCTCTTCCTCAGAAATGAACGTTTGATGGTGGTCACTCAGATATTCTGCGATTTGTGCCCTATCACTCTTGTTAAGCAAATATATTTTCCTTCCTTTCTTGGCATTTCTTATTACACTTGTAGTCATTGATGCAACCACTGACTTATGATCACTGATACCCTCTTCTACATTCACGGAGTCGAAAAGTTCCGGTCTATTTGTTGCTATGAGGTCTAAAACGTTAGCTTCACGAGTTGGTTCTCTAACTATCTGCTCGAAGTAATTCTCGGACAAGGCAGTCAGGATAATGTCACAAGAGTCTCTGTCCCTGGCTCCAGTTCTGATTGTGTGACTATCCCATTCTATACCTGGTAGATTGAAGTCTCCCCCTATTACAATAGTATGATCACGAAACTTCTTCATGACGTTCTGCAGGTTCTCTCTGAGGCGCTCAACTACTACGGTTGCTGATGCAGGTGGTCTATAGAAGCATCCGACTATCATATCTGACCCACCTTTGATACTTAACTTAACCCAGATTATTTCACATTCGCATTCGCTAATAACTTCACTGGATATTATTGAATTCTTTACTGCTATAAATACTCCTCCACCATTGGCGTTTATCCTATCCTTGCGGTATATATTCCATTCTGTGTCTAGGATTTCGTTACTGTTCACTTCCGGTTTTAACCAACTTTCCGTTCCTAATACTATATGCGCACTATTTCCTTCAATAAGAGATACTAATTCAGGAACCTTGCCCTGGATACTCCTGCAGTTTACCAATATTACGTTAACTTTTCCTGTTTTTGGTCTCTGAGGACGGACGTTCTTTATCAACGATGATAATGTCCTCTCTGGTAAGCCGTCAGGTATTTTATCGTTTCGCCCAAGGGGGGGTCCCTCTAACCTAAAAAACCCCCGTGTGCACGCCACACGTACTCTGCTACCCTTGTAGCTGCTTCCGGTGTGTAGTGCACGCCTGACCTGTCTAGGGGGGCCCTACAGTTCTCCACCCAATAACGGAGGTCGATGAATTTGCAACCATTATAGTCGCAGAGTCGTCTGAGCCTCTGGTTTAGACCCTCCACACGGCTCCAAACCAGAGGACCGCGATCGACTCTGGGCACTATGCTGCAGATATTAAGCTCAGCTTGCACTCCGCGTGCGATGCTGGTTGTCTTCACCAAATCAGCCATCCGCCGGAAGGAACCAAGGATGGCCTCAGAACCCAAGCGGCAGGCGTCATTCGTTCCGACATGTGCTACTATCTGCAGCCGGTCACACCCAGTGCGTTCAATAGCTGCCGGAAGGGCCTCCTCCACATTACGGACGAGACCCCCCGGCAAGCACACCGAGTGCACACTGGCATTCTTCCCCGACCTACCCGCTATTTTCCTGAGGGGCTCCATAACCCGCCTAACGTTGGAGCTCCCTATAACTAATAGGCCCGCCCTCTGTGACTGTCGGGACCTTGCCGGAGAATCGGCCACTGGCCCAACAGGCGAGGCATCCTGTGGTGGCTCGGAAACGATGTCATCACCACTAGGAAGCACCCCGTACCTGTTGGAAAGGGGTAAGGCAGCTGCCACGCGGCCAGATCCCACCGCCTTTCGGCCAGGCACGGGCGAGCCCACCACTGTCCGCCATTCACCCTGGAGTGATGGCTGACCGGTAAGGTGCTCACTGCCGGAAGACGCAGCGACATCAGGGGTTCCATGTGATTCCAAGGCCACCGAAGTAGGCATAGGTCTCACCACAGTTGCCCCAACGCCACTACGAGCCGACGCCTGCGCCTCGAGCTCGATGAGCCTAACAGACAAAGCCTCCACCTGCCCCCGAAGAGTGGCCAAATCTCCTTGCGTCCGCTCACAACAACCACAGTCCCTACACATGACTATGTTTACCCTACTCTATACGGCGACAAATTCCCAAGATAATCTTCTGATGAGCTACTCTTATAATCAAGAAACACTCACTGAAATACGAGACGCGAAAGCTACGCTAGGTTTTCCCAGAAAAACTATTTAAAAGCTAAGCGCAGCAAATAAGTACAAAAACGCTTTATACAAACAGTACTCGCTGCTGCTGGTGCTCTCGCTCTGGCTGTCACAAGACAACTGCTGATTCAAGTGACTAGTGGCTAACGGCCGCGAAACAAACAAAAGACGGTTTTAGGGCGCTTTCTGTTCTAAACGATCAAGAAAACACTAAGAAATCTAACACGAAAACTACGTAAAGTTTTATCAAGAACTGTTAGTTACTATGCAGAGCAGATAAACACAAGTAGAATCCCTTCCTTACGGGAAGGTCGTAAACAAAATGCAAAATAAACGCTTTATACAAACAGTACTCGCTGCTGCTGGTGCTCTCGCTCTGGCTGTCACAAGACAACTCTTTTGCAAAGAGGAATAAAAAGCCATTCTGTGTACTGAATCAGAACCACAGACTGAAACAGAACCTCAAGTCAGTGACAATGAAGATCCTGAGGAATAACATTACCAGCCAGATATTCCAAAACCGGAGAAAAAGAGGCGAAAACACTGTCTGTAAACTACCTTGAACCACTTAATACAAGTATTTTAGAGACAGAAAATCAAATCCTGTAGCCACTACAAAGTATGTGGGATGTCAGCAATAAAGTTTTGGGTGTTTGGTGAATTAAAGCTTTTAGGTGTTTTGTGGCCCATTAATGGCTTCAAAATCGAAATTTGGCTCTAAAAGTTACGATAACACAGTAAAATTACCAATGTTTTGCCAAAAGAAAAGGCTGTGCAGGGTATGCTAATTTTTCTCAATTTGAATCCATTTTATTTCGTTTTAAATTTTTGTACACTATGATGTGCTATTGGTCTGAAGGGGTTAACCACTTAATGTGTAATGTTAATTTGAAAAAGGCTATGCCATTAGACAAAGGACATACACATATGCAGAACGTGTCTCACAAATATGACAAATTAAACAACGGTAATGAAATGCAACTTTTAAATGAATTATTTCAAATCACTCATTTTCCATGATCAATATTCAATATGTCATAACTCACTCAAATTTCGAGACGGAAATCTATTTGGCGTTTACAAACTGTTCGAAATTTAACGCTGAACGTAAAAATTAGAACAGATCAAAATCTAAAATTTTCTACAAGAGGTCCCGTTTCGATTTGCTTCTCACCACATACAAAAGAATGGAAAGGAAAATTTAGGAAATGGGAAAGAAAATTGAGGATCCTTTAGATAATCGTCAGTTTGGCTTTTAAGAAAGATAAAACCGCCAAATGGGCAGTTATGTCGCTGTGCTTGATAAATGGAAACTATACACATACATATATATATATATATATATATATATATATATATATATATATATATATATATATATATATTAACAGAATTTATGATCCTAGATAAAGCCTTCGACAATGTAAAATGGTGCAAGATGTTCGAAATTATAATAAAAATTGGAAAAGAAATAAGAAAACGGAAAAGGAACATAGCAAAAGATGGTTAATTAAAATCAAGCTCAAGAACCAAGAGAGAAACATAAGAATGCAAGATCAAGTACGAAGTAGTTGGATTAAAAAGGATGTAAGGCATCAGTATAGTTTTTCTCCACTACTTTTCAGTCTGCACATCTAACAAACCACGACCGAAATAAAGCAAAGGTCCAAGAGTGGGATTAAAATTCAGGGTGAAAGGATGTCTATAAATGTTAAGATTCACTGATGACACTGTTATCTTCAGTGAAATTGAAGAATAATTGCAGGGTTTGCTGAGTGAAATGCACAATCTAATGAGTACAAAATAAGAGTACAGAGAGTGAACCGACAAAAGTAATGAGAATCAAAAATGTGATTAGCAATAAAATAAACACCAAAAGTGGTGAGCACGAATTTCAGGAATTCTGTTTGCCTTGGGAGCAAAATGACAGACGGTAAGAAGGGCATACAAAGCACCCTCCCACAGGTAAAGAGAGCATTCCTGTTCAAAAATGTATGCTAATATCAGGCATCCTCCTTAATTTGAGAAAGAAATTTCTAAGAAACGACATTTCACAGAATTATATGGATGTGAGTCATGGGCTTCGATAATACCAGAAAGGAAGACAGTCGAAGCGTTTGTGATTGTCGTTATGAAAGGATGCTGAAACTTAGGTGGAGTAATTGGGAATGAGGAGGCTCCCCACACAATCGGTGAGGATTTGTGGTCAAGCAGAAGGGACAGGATGACAAGACAAGTGTTGGCACATCACGGGATAACTTCCGTAGTACTAGAGGGAACTGTAGAGGGTAAAAACTGTAGCGGAAGACAGGGAGTGGAATACTCCCAACAAGCAACTGAGCATGTAGTATGTATTCTGAGATGAAGAGGTTGGCACAAGAGAGGAATTCGTGGCGGGCTGCATCAAACCATTCCCAGGCGAAAACGGACTTAAGCTCTGATTATACGTAAATCTTTATTTATCAGACAGACTTATAAACATAAGTATGTAGTAATAAGATAATAAATAAAACCCACTGAAGAAGGAGAAACTTTTACGAAACATGTATAAGCAGTAAAACAAGGCAAAACCACATTTTCTTATTACGTAAATCCTTACCTTCTGACCTCGTAACAATAATATGTAGAGAATCGATGGCAACGGTGCTACATCAGGTGGAAGTAACACAGTTGTTGTTAATGGTGCCGAGACTATAAACAATAAGCTTGAATATAGTAATGGTATGCGAAGCACCTATGGGCGTACTAGCAAAGTCATGATGATTAAGAAATGGGGAACAGTCAAGGCTAGACTAGTAATATTACTGAAGATGATAGCACAACGTGCACTAGCAATGTCGAGGCAATAAACTGTAAACCACGGGACCACCAAAATGAAGTTCCAGTCGTGGTCTGACGGCTTACAACAAGTAACCAGTAATTTCCGCGATCAGCATCGTTCAGGATGACGTGAGAGGTACTGCTCCGGAGGCTGGTCATGAATCGTGATCGACGGTTCATCCAGAGGAAACATTTGCGGGTTCACCCACTGAAGTAACAGAACATTAACACATGGACACAACAGAGTCTGCTGCCACAGAAACGTCGAGTTAAGTTAGAAGACGAAAATTTCTACAAGTATTAACACTGAGGTCAGTACGATGTAAACAAAGAGCCCTCAACAACTTGAAATATTTGCAAGCTCCCCACTACTGTAAAGTGAAGCAGAACCTAGCAGAAATATAGGAAAAGAGACATGAAGCATACTTTCAATCCAGAATCCACACTTTTTACAAAATTAGGAACTAAAAGTATAGATAACGGAACTGAAAACAAATAATTTAATATGGGAAAAGATGACAATGTACAAAAATTGCTAAATTTGTACTTGAAATACGCAGCGTAGGCCCTTGAACGCAATTGTGGTTCATTAAGAAAGAACTGCTACAACGAAACAGAATGACACAGTGTCAGGGTTCATTAAATTTATAAAGAAGCATAAAGTTCACTTTTAGAACAGAGACAAAGACATGAAAAACTTTCGGAATATGAATATACAGTCATCAAGGGATTTATCCCACAACGAGACGTGACTGTCAGTGTCTTCATTAAAACATGTCTGCGGTTGTCTACATAACTGTGACTGTACCCAGGCTTGCAGCTCTTCATCTAAAACAAATCTACGGCCACGAATGTCAGCGGGGCCCTATGTTTACAAGGTTGCAGAAGTTTCGCTGGGGAGCCTCTATATATCCTCCATACAGTCCTGTTCTCTCCTCGTGCGATTTCCATATTTCTGAAGCCCTGGTTAAAGACATTCGTGGCTGTCGATTTGTCTTGGACGAAGACGTGCACGCCTGGGTACAATCATGGCTTCGTAGGCAACCACAAACATTTTTCCATGAAGGCACTGACCGTCATGTTTCACAATGGGATACATGTATTAAGAGTTGCGGTGATTGCTGTTGAAATAATAAACAGTTTACTTTCTTTTTTCCATTTGCCTCGTTCTCATTTGACTGCCCCTTACAGAATTGTTTTGTACTTATCACAACTGGGAAATCTTTTCAAAGACAATTTCCTGAGTTTTTCTGAAACTTGTGTCTTACTGATGTAGGAAACTGATGTCCGGACACTGACAAGGGAACCTCCCCATCGCGCCTCCCTCGGATTTAGTTATAAGTTCGCACAGTGGATAGGCCTTTAAAAACTGAACACAGATCAATCGAGAAAACAGGAAGAAGTTGTGGGGAACTATGAAAAAATAAGCAAAATATACAAACTGAGTAGTCCATGCGCAAGATTGGCAACATCAAGGATAGGGTGAGCTCAGAAGCGCCGTGGTCCCGTGATTAGCGTGAGTAACTGCGGAGCTACAGGTCCTTGGTTCAGGTCTTACCTAGAGTGAAAAGTTTACTTTTTTATTTTTGCAAAGTTATGATCTGTCCGTTCGTTCGTTGCGTCTCTGTTCACTGTAATAAGTTTAGTGTCTGCGTTTTGCGACCGCACCGCAAAACCGTGCGATTAGTAGACGTAAGGACGTGCCTCTCCAATGGGAACCGAAAAGATTTGATCGCAAGGTCAGAGGTCAACCGATTCCTCGACAGGAAAACAAGTCAGATAATAATTGTCTGAAAACAAAAAATTAAACTTTTCACATGAGGGAAGACTTGAACCAAAGACTTCTAGTTCCACAGCTGCTCACGCTAACCACGGGACCACGGCGCTCCTGAGCTCACGCTATACTTGATGATGCCTATCTTGCGCATGGACTACTCAGTTTGTATATTTTGCTTATTTTTTTCATAGTTCCACACAACTTCTTCCTGTTTTCTCGATTGATCTGTGTTAAGTTTTTCAAGGCCTATCCACTGTGCCAACTTATAACTAAATCTGAGGGGGGTGCGATGGGAAGGTTCACTTGTGAGCATCTAATCCACTAAGTATGAAGAAAATCAAAGACAGGCACTCGTTAAGGATCCCCTTGTAAGGAGGAAGATATTTCAGTCCACATACGCAGCTGTTAGATTACGTCAGACAGAGATTCCGAAATCAGATACTGGATTGTAAGGCGTACCCAGGAGCAGATATAGACTCAGATCACAAAATAGTAGTGATGAAGAGTAGGCTGAAGTTCAAGACATTAGTCAGGAAGAATCAATACGCAAAGAAGTGGGATACGGAAGTACTAAGGAATGACGAGATACGTTCTCTAACGCTATAGATACAGCAATCAGGAATAGCGCAGTAGGCAGTACAGTTGAAGAGGAATGGACATCTCTCATAGGGCCATCACAGAAGTTGGGTACAAAGAAGGTAGCTGCGAAGAAACCATGGGTAACAGAAGAAATACTTCAGTTGATTGATGAAAGGAGGAAGTACAAACATGGTCCGGGAAAATCAGGAATACAGAAATACAAGTCGCTGAGGAATGAAATAAATAGGAAGTGCAGGGAAGCTAAGACGAAATGGCTGCAGGAAAAATGTGAAGGCATCGAAAAAGATATGATTGTCGGAAGGACACACTCAGCATACAGGAAAGTCAAAACAACCTTTAGTAACATTAAAAGCAACGGTGGTAACATTAAGAGTGCAACGGGAATTCTACTGTTAAATGCAGAGGAGAGAGCAGATAGGTGGAAAGAATACATTGAAAGCCTCTATGCGGGTGAAGATTTGTCTGATGTGATAGAAGAAGAAACAGGAGTCGATTTAGAAGAGATAGGGGATCCAGTATTAGAATCGGAATTTAAAAGAGCTTTGGAGGTCTTACGGTCAAATAAGGCAGAAGGGATAGAAAACATTCCATCAGAATTTCTAAAACCATTGGGGGAAGTGGCAACAAAACGACTATCGACGTTGGTGTGCAGAATATATAAGTCTGGCGATATACCATCTGACTTTCGGAAAAGCATCATCCACACAATTCCGAAGACGGCAAGAGCTGACAAGTGCGAGAATTATCGCACAATCAGCTTAACAGCTCATGCATCGAAGCTGCTTACAAGAATAATATATAGAAGAATGGAAAAGAAAATTGAGAATACGCTAGGTGACCTAACTAACCTAAGGACATCACACCTATCCACGCCCGATGCAGGATTCGAACCTGCGACCGTAGCAGTCGCGCGGTTCCGGACTACAGCGCCTAGAACCGCATGGCCACCGAGGCCGGCGGTCATATACAATATGTAAAACAACCAAGAGGGAATAATAAGAGTGGACGATCAAGAACGAAGTGCTCGTATTAAGAAGGGTGTAAGACAAGGTTGTAGCCTTTCGCCCCTACTCTTCAATCTGTACATCGAGGAAGCAATGATGGTAATAAAAGAAAGGTTCAGGAGTGGAATTAAAATACAAGGTGAAAGGGTATCAATGATACGATTCGCTGATGACATTGCTATCCTGAATAAAAGTGGAGAAGAATTAAATGATCTGCTGAACGGAATGAACAGTCTAATGAGTACACAGTATGGTTTGAGAGTAAATCTGAGAAAGACGAAGGTAATGAGAAGTAGTAGAAATGAGAACAGCGAGAAACTTAACATCAGGATTGATGGTCACGAAGTCAATGAAGTTAAGGAATTCTGCTACCTAGGCAGTAAAATAACCAATGACGGACGGAGCAAGGAGGACATCAAAAGCAGACTCGCTATGGCAAAAAAGGCATTTCTGGCCAAGAGAAGGCTACTAATATCAAATACCGGCCTTAATTTGAGGAAGAAATTTCTGAGGATGTACGTCTGGAGTACAGCATGGTATGGTAGTGAAACATGGACTGTGAGAAAACCGGAACAGAAGAGAATCGAAGCATTTGAGATGTGGTGCTATAGACGAATGTTGAAAATTAGGTGGACTGATTAGGTAAGGAATGAGGAGGTTCTACGCAGAATCGGAGAGGAAAGGAATATGTGGAAGACACTGATAAGGAGAAGGAACAGGATGATAGGACATCTGCTAAGACATGAGGGAATAACTTCCATGGTACTAGAGGGAGCTGTAGAGGGCAAAAACTGTAGAGGAAGACAGAGGTTGGAATACGTAAAGCAAATAATTGAGGACGTAGGTTGCAAGTGCTACTCTGAGATGAAGAGGTTAGCACAGGAAAGGAATTTGTGGCGGGCCGCATCAAACCAGTCAGTAGACTGATGACAAAAAAAAAAAAAAAAAAAAAAAAAAACGCTTTCACTTCCGTTATCGGATACTCTGTCTCACGTGGCTTTTCGATGTCTACCTGCCGAACTGTCATGCTTTGCCTAGCGATGTCATGCGGGCGTTGTAAGCAGGGGCATGTGGTCAGCAGACTTTCCAGACCGTGGAGCAGCTACTAATCGGTCAAGTAGCTCCTCAGTTGACGTCACAAGGGTAGTGCACCCCGTACCAGTCTCCCACCAAGGAAAAATATTTGGCAGTACCAGGAATCGAACCCGGGTCCTCCGAATGACAGACATCTTCACTGACCTCTTTTTTTTTTTTAATTTTGAGAGGGATGTTTGGCGTAACAAGAGAGACGGAGGCGAGAGAGTGTGCCGGGACTTACCCCAGTTCACGGCTACTAGCGCCAAGCGGCACGACGTAGCATACAGGATACTGCGCCGTAATCTAAGACTGAAATTAAAAATTAAAATAGCTTTTCTAAACTTTCTCAACATGTGATTCAGTATATTAATGTTAAAACCGTTAAACCTGAGGTCATTTGATGAATATGTTTCACTAAATACATTGTTTCAAGTAAAAAACAAGCGGCGCTAAATAATGAAGTTAGAAAACCAAAACTTGTTCATAATTTGCATGTGTATGTCGCAATTAACTACTACAAGTTTCAGTTTGATCAGAACAATATTTTGCTCAAAATCGGTGTTTTTACGAAACATTGAAGGGGCTAAATATTAGATTCAGAAATATTAAACTTGGTATGAAGCTTCAGTTTGATAGAAAACCATTAACTACGTGACCTCATTAAGCTACTTCTAATAGTTTTCGAGTAATTTACCAAAAACTAAATTTGGGACAAAAACGTTCTTATTTGTTACAAAATTAAGTACAATTTATATTAATGATAATTCTGGTTACAGCACCTGATTAGATCTATTAAGTAATAAAGATATTACAAGTTTCAAGACTTTGATGTTAAGAACAATAGTACAAGGGCTCTTAAAGAAGTAGTTCAGAGGTCACGTTCTACTGATTGCTCTGTTCTAAAAATTTGAGCTGACAAAGTTTAGCCGACCGGAGTGGCCGAGCGGTTCTACGTGCTACATGCTGGAACCGCGCGACCGCTACGGTCGCAGGTTCGAATCCCACCTCGGGCATGGATGTGTGTGATGTCCTTAGGTTAGTTAGGTTTAAGTAGTTCTATGTTCTAGGGGACTGATGACCTCAGAAGTTAAGTCCAATAGTGCTGAGAGCCATTTTTTCTTTTTTACATAATTTAAATGCAGTCGAGCTAAAACATTTTCTGTAATTAAATCCAACTTAAATCCATTCATATAAAAGTTACGAAGATTGTGAAACGTCCCCTTTGAACATTTATACATGACTGTCCTTAAACTGACACACAATATTTTTAGCGCAACGCAATCTGACTTTCAATAATCCCTACAAAAGAGTGGCCCTGACTAACGTTAACCTATACCTTTCATGAAACACTTACCTCACAAAAATCTTCGTTACTCGAACTAGTGCAATACAGCGAGCGCCACTACTGCCAGCTAAATAAAAGATTCTAACTACGGAAGGCACTAACTACTGATAGGCACAGTTAGCAAATGAAAGATTTTGATAGGGAACAAACAATGTATTTACCTTAATAGTGTTGAAAAATCATAATATACATAGCAGTTCATGACATCCAGTCTTACAAATTTCAAAACTCCGCCATTTCTCTCCCCACATCCACCACTGCTGGTGGCTCACCTCCAACTGCGCAACGCTACGCGCTGTTCACATCCAGCTGCCCAACACTACAATGGCAGACAACAATGCAAACTAGCCACAGACTGCGCACAGCACAGCCAGTGATTTTCATACAGAGCGCTACGTAACGTTGCCAATAAGAAAACATAAACAGCCTACTTACAATTGTAAACATATACACAACAACGTTATAAAATTATATGTGTCCGAGAAAGCAGCCATTTAGATGCTGCTACCTGGGCAAACAGCATATGACGGCAGATGTTTCGGTTGGCCGTCCGCTGCGCCCATATACAAATACGTCCTCAGAGGCAGTGACGGCACACACTTCGCACCAAGCTATCGCTCTGTCCGAGTCAGTCAGACGCCGGCTTACGCTCTGCCTCATATGACGTCACCACTAGGCTGCTTCTAAACGCACGTTTTCGGTACAAATACACTCCTGGAAATTGAAATAAGAACACCGTGAATTCATTGTCCCAGGAAGGGGAAACTTTATTGACACATTCCTGGGGTCAGATACATCACATGATCACACTGACAGAACCACAGGCACATAGACACAGGCAACAGAGCATGCACTATGTCGGCACTAGTACAGTGTATATCCACCTCTCGCAGCAATGCAGGCTGCTATTCTCCCATGGAGACGATCGTAGAGATGCTGGATGTAGTCCTGTGGAACGGCTTGCCATGCCATTTCCACCTGGCGCCTCAGTTGGACCAGCGTTCGTGCTGGACGTGCAGACCGCGTGAGACGACGCTTCATCCAGTCCCAAACATGCTCAATGGGGGACAGATCCGGAGATCTTGCTGGCCAGGGTAGTTGACTTATACCTTCTAGAGCACGTTGGCTGGCACGGGATACATGCGGACGTGCATTGTCCTGTTGGAACAGCAAGTTCCCTTGCCGGTCTAGGAATGGTAGAACGATGGGTTCGATGACGGTTTGGATGTACCGTGCACTATTCAGTGTCCCCTCGACGATCACCAGTGGTGTACGGCCAGTGTAGGAGATCGCTCCCCACACCATATTGCCGGGTGTTGGCCCTGTGTGCCTCGGTCGTATGCAGTCCTGATTGTGGCGCTCACCTGCACGGCGCCAAACACGCATACGACCATCACTGGCACCAAGGCAGAAGCGACTCTCATCGCTGAAGACGACACGTCTCCATTCGTCCCTCCATTCACACCTGTCGCGACACCACTGGAGGCGGGCTGCACGATGTTGGGGCGTGAGCGGAAGACGGCCTAACGGTGTGCGGGACCGTAGCCCAGCTTCATGGAGACGGTTGCGAATGGTCCTCGCCGATACCCCAGGAGCAACAGTGTCCCTAATTTGCTGGGAAGTGGCGGTGCGGTCCCCTACGGCACTGCGTAGGATCCTACGGTCTTGGCGTGCATCCGTGCGTCGCTGCGGTCCGGTTCTAGGTCGACGGGCACGTGCACCTTCCGCCGACCACTGGCGACAACATCGATGTACTGTGGAGACCTCACACCCCACGTGTTGAGCAATTCGGCGGTACGTCCACCCGGCCTTCCGCATGCCCACTATACGTCCTCGCTCAAAGTCCGTCAACTGCACATACGGTTCACGTCCACGCTGTCGCGGCATGCTACCAGTGTTAAAGACTGCGATGGAGCTCCGTATGCCACGGCAAACTGGCTGACACTGACGGCGGCGGTGCACAAATGCTGCGCAGCTAGCGCCATTCGACGGCCAACACCGCGGTTCCTGGTGTGTCCGCTGTGCCGTGCGTGTGATCATTGCTTGTACAGCCCTCTCACAGTGTCCGGAGCAAGTATGGTTGGTCTGACACACCGGTGTCAATGTGTTCTTTTTTCCATTTCCAGGAGTGTAGAAAGTGAGGACTGTACACCATCCTTGATCGCTTAGACTTCACGGACGTGATTGTTCGTGTGCCGTCCTTAATGCTGACAAAACAGCATAGCAAGTGGTAGGATTATTCCCCCCTTCTGTGGCGAGCAATTAACTTCGATGATTAGAGGTCAGGGCGAAAGACTATTTAATTGGAACTTTTTGTAGAGGTCCTCTGAACTACTCACAGTGCTGCGTACAATTGGGACATTATTATTATTATTATTATCAAGAATATTACTGTGTTTGTGTGAACTTTTATTGGATACGTGAATCAGCACTCAAAACTTTTATTTATAATCATAGTCCCAGATTCCGCTGAGTAAATAGTTAGTAGAAACATTTCTTTCAGTGAGCACAAGAAGTATGTGGACTCTCAGACTGGAAATTATGGTCAGTATGTTCTCCAACGCTTTCTAGCTGACCACAAATATAGGTTTCAGGCTCTTGTAAAAGACGACGAACAAAATGTAATTCAATAATAAAATAAACCTTCCACCCTACAAATGCAGACATCTTCCAGCTGAAAGTGTGCTGGAAATTCGAGTAATCCTGAAAAAATACTTCGCTCATTTATCAAATAGAAACACTGAATAAGACGTACAAATAGATTTTAATGTAGTGGTTCATTTACTTGATTTACGATATAGATTAAAGCAAAAAGTGATATGCGATTGAAATCAGCTGTTATTTTATACGTGAACAGTTCCAGATCATGAAAATAATCCGTTTTGAAACAATTGTGTTGTGTCTAGACAAGACAGCCTAGACACAATAGAGGAAGCCGAAAGGCACGCGCTTAAACTCACGCAGGCTGGCGTGAGATCTGAAACAGGATACGTAATGAATGCTATAAAGAAAAGTACGTAACTGCTGGAATACTTAACTTTAATCCACAATTGGTGAACATTGGTCTTGTTGATACAGTATTATCATCTCAATATAACTTGATGATGGCGCCTTGCTAGGTCGTAGCAATTGACTTAGCTGAAGGCTATGCTAACTATCGTCTCGGCAAATGAGAGCGTATTTGTCAGTGATCCCCTTCTGGCAAAGTCGGCTGCACAACTGGGGCGAGTGCCAGTCCGTCTCTCTAGACCTGACGTGTGGTGGCGCTCGGTCTGCTATCACTGACAGTGGCGACACGCGGGTCCGACGTATACTAACGGACCGCGGCCGATTTAAAAGCTACCACCTAGCAAGTGTGGTGTCTGGCGGTGACACCACAAATTGTATTGGTACTTTTGCCATTTATGAATGTCTAATATTAAACAGCACTGTCATTATAGATATTTCATTGATAGCAATGAAGTGTGCCGTAACTGATCTAAAGTATTGTAACTGAAAACAGTTAAGAACCATTGAAACTAGTCTGCTACGCACAATGACAGAAAATGAATCTTTTTCTAATTTTCCATGTTTTAGTTACAGAAATGGAACTATCTCATGAGCCGGCCGGAGTGGCCGAGCGGTTAAAGGCGCTACAGTCTGGAACCGCACGACCGCTACGGTCGCAGGTTCGAATCCTGCCTCGGGCATGGATGTGTGTGATGTCCTTAGGTTAGTAAGGTTTAAGTAGTTCTAAGTTCTAGGGGACTTATGACCACAGCAGTTGAGTCCCATAGTGCTCAGAGTCATTTGAACCATTTTTGAACTATCTCATGGCTTCGTTTATACATTTTTCACAAACATATATGAATAACAACATTTATTAGGAGTTGGACAGTGGTCACGCGTATTGTATTCCCAGTGACTAGAGACTGGTTTATTTGCATCAGAAACAACATAGTAAGTTCTTTTCTGTGAGATTTAAAATTTTCCCGACGTACATATTGTTCCACAAAATTTCGGGCGAACTGCCGGATGTTTGAAACTTCCTGCCACAATATTTCGGCGCAGAGTCTTCTGGCCATCTTCAGGTGATACTGGCGAAAACTCCCTGAGCTCTGGTGTTTAAGGCCCCTCCGGCACATGCGTGGTGGATTCACTTGTCGCTGCGCGTGCGCTACTGGAGCGCGTTCTATTCTGCTGCGTCGCGCGCCCTCCGTGGTGAAAACTCGCCGCATCGATATCAGTTGGATTGTCTTCCTGTGGTTCCATCACAGACCTACGCCAGCTACGGAGGACACGAAGGTTTTCGACAATTGGATTCCATGCAAACATCCGGCACTTCACCCGAAATTTTGTGTAACAAGTTCTTTTCTTCTTATTTTTGTATTCCTGGTACTGTCGACGAGAGGATATGTTTTATTCACTGGAAATTTAAGCAACTGTAACATGAATATCATGCCATAGTCAATACATTTCGTCTACACCTAAAACGAAGCATTTTTGATGCTAAACTAATTTACAAAATGATGTTCATGGCAAAATAATCACATCACAACAATCTTACATAAATAATATTTTTCATATGTGCAAGAATATTTTCACATAAATACAATCTCAAGGAAAGAACTTAATGCAGTGCATACAACTGTTACGTGGAGAAAAGACATTCCGAGTATACAAATAGATTTTTCTTTCTGCTGGAGGCTCAACAATTTTCAGGCAAATGTCAGCAAATTCGACAAACATACGTTCGATCATTGCTGCCAGAATTGCTTGTGAAGGATGTTTAAATTTATCAGTTGCTATTAACATCTCTTTCAATTCGTGGTATTTTAAAACATCTTTAAGTTCATCTGACTCCGGTAATGCTTGTAATTTCTCCAAAGCAACATCATCTTCCGATGTGGATTCAGAATTTTCTTCTGTTGAACTTACCAAATTAAGGCGGCGCTGTACCTGTATGTCTGTATGTTACAGGCTTACATGTTGTTAAAGATTTGTGATTCTTCCTGCAGTCAAGAGAACAATAAGAAATCAGACAATCCAGACACTTATATTTCGATTTTCCAAGCTCGCATACGTTGCAAACAATTGTCATATGCTAAGCCTTACACTTCACACCACTCATATGCCGATGAGGACAGTTTAAGATGTGCCCCGTAATCAGTATTTCCTCCTACTGTTACGGAGTCAATTAAATTCGTAAAGAAATTGGCCTGGTTCATATGCTACGTCTCTGTCAGAACGCACAAAAAATTAGGTTTCACCGGGTGCATCCGGAAGACCTTACATAAGATCTCTCGTCACTTTGCGACGCACTGCCACCACGTGATGGCGTACTCAAAACGTCATTTAGGTCATTCCGGAAATCCTCAATTTTGTGTGCAAAGAGCAGACACAAGGAGGAAGCAAGAGACACCTGTGCAGGATTGCCCAGCGCTCATATGGGTAGCGCCTTTGAATGCTGGGTTATTGCCGTGGCGCCTCCGGAGCCCTGGGCTTCGGCGCGCCTTCCCATTTACCACCTGCTTCCTGCTGTAGGCAGGAAATAGCGCCCCGACAATGAGGCCGCCCACGCGCATGCAGATTTCTCGGCGGCGCCCCCCCCCCCCTCTCCCTCCCGCACCCATTCCCCAACCCTCATGCTTCCTTTCGTTCCGCCGACTTCATTCAGCTTCCTTTCCTCTGCCGTTTATAAATATCGTTCCTCGCATTCTGCTCCAAATATCACGCTGCGTCTTGCGTCACAATTTCAACTAGAGGTCTTTCCAAATTAGGCCATTTCTGCCACAAAGAGAAGTTACGCTCTCGCATACACCAAGCAGGCCTTGATAGTTTTATTTTATACTGTCACTATTCTTCGTTCGTCGTTTCTTTGCTGCCTCAGTGCACACGCATTTAAAAAGACTGTGCGATCGTAAACAGGGTGACGTAAATTGTAGTCACAAGAGTATCCCTTTCTATTTTTTATTCGATGTTTGTATTAGCGACAGGATCCGTCAATGCCGAGGAATCACATGCGATTCTAAATCGATCACGTGACTCTGGTGGTGGGCGTTACGATAAATTATTTGTGAGTTGCTAGGGAAACCTAAACGATTTATGTCGGTAGTGAGTTGGGATGTCTGCTGTAGACGTTTCATCGGCCGATTGACTCAATTGGAAGAATCTAATTCCACGCTTATGTAATGTAGAAAATTGTTTGGGTTTTTGTGGGAAATGTGGACTAATACCGGATGACGAAAGGAGGCACGGTGTAGACTGCGGTGGGTCGAAGTCTACAAAAATTCATAAGAAGAGATCTGATAGTGAAAGAGCTTTACAAATTAACTGTGTAAACTGTGCTAAACGAACGACTATCAGGCAGAATACATGGTTTGGCTATTCCAAATTATCGATCCAGATCTGCATAATTCTTGTATCTTGCTGGGTTAGGGACCACACCCTGCAAGAAACAGCATCTAAAAACGACTTATCTACCAACACCGTGTGCGTCGATTTCGGGTTTTGCAGAGAAGTGTGTTAAGTAACAGTGACGAACGACAATGTACCAATCAGTGGAGCAAATAAAGTTGCTGAAGTGGACGAGTTGCACATAGCAAGAAGAAAAACCCACGGAGGACGACCTTTAAAGAATGAAATCCAACATATTTGGGTATTCAGTGGTAGAGAACGACAGACCCGGAAGTGCTTTGTGGTAAGAGTGTTCTCCGGAGACAAGGGAACTCTAGTCGGTTTGATAAAGCACTTCATACTGCCCCGTAAAAAAGTGATTACAGACGGCCTTCAGTCCTACAAGACACTGAAAGCAGTAGGAATCAACTAGGGATTCGTGAAGCATTCTGTAGAGTTCGTGTCTTCCGATGATCCCAGCGTGCACACGTAGAACATCGAGCGGCTGTGGAAATGAGTGAAATCTTCCGTTACAAGAGAAGGGCGCCAAGAAGAAAGAAACCAACTCTACTTCTCTCAGTGTCAGTATTTCCGTAACATGCAGTTGCAAGGAAAAGTTGACGCATGTGACACTCTACCCATATTTTTGCATGACATTGTCAAGAGTCTACTCAGCTTACGTCGAAAAGGGAATGCTTCCCGAAGCATCAAGTGGACTTTATAATGACGACAACGTCGACGACGAGTAAGGTAAGTCGTTTCCTTTGTAATTACGAGTACTTTAGTCAACGCTCTTCTCTTGTCGTTGCTGTAGTGACCACTGTAAGCATGCACATAACGCCACCACAGCCACGCGATTGATTTAGAATCCCACATTCGATACCTATCGTTTGGAACCCGCGGCTTCGACAGACAAACGTTCTTCACCTCTTTGTTCAGGGGTAGCAAATTACTATCGCCACACTAGTATTAGGTTAATTCGAGCTTAACTAGCCTGTGAGGATAGCAATGATGTTTCGATGTGAATTAATTTAGACTATAATCTGATTCGCGATTTTATAAAAGTTGTGAAGTCGGACTAGAGATACAACATGTACAGTAATGGTGCCTCAGTATGGAGGTATTGTCCATAATTTTTGCTGCATGTAATGGCAATTAATTCAGAAGCTAGTAATTTTTGCCAATATTGAATTTTTCGTTGCAAAGGAGCCTTTTGTGCCAGGTCTGAACGATACTTCGCGCATGAAAACACTATGCAGGCGCCAGAGATGCGGTTCTGGCCCGTGGAAGAAGTCAGTGTTTGCCATCCTAACATCACATAGGAATTTGACCAAATCGACGTAAATGAGCATAGTCAGATTGGCCACGAAAAGTAGAAGTATCTGTGCCATTGGCAGTTTTCTTCGAAACCCGAGTTTGTAAAAAAACCTCCACAGCAAGAGCTATGTCTCATTAGGATCGAAGATCTTCTGACGTCAAGACGCGTTATCGGTGGCAGCTACTGTCCGTCTCCAGACGACATAATCCTACTGCTTATGTGACGCGTTGACACAGTGTAACTGGATGCCACTCGAAAAGAAATTGCCGTTCAGTCAGAGGAACACTTATTGATCGTACTGCCACCTACTTGCGACTGTCGGATCGCCCTGAATTACGTTGGCAATTCGTAGTTACGATCGCATCGGTAGCACTGACGCCTCCATGCCGCCAGTAAGGTATCCTGCCACGTTGTCCTGCCACGTGCTATCATTACACAGAATCTCCCTGTCCCTGTTGCCCCCAATTACCTGCTTCAGTTCTTCGATTTGTAAGTGTCCTCTAATTACTTATGGGTGTGGATTTTCATGGCTGAACGGGCGTTGATTACTGCATAAGTAACAACTGTGTCATGTGCACACACTTTTACAAAATATGTCGATGCCTTTTTTACCTCCTTCAGCCGTGTAAGCTTCATTATTAATTGCATTCTATGTCAAAACACGACGCACCGCGCAGGAATTATCCGACTGGGACGGAAATCGGTAGATGTGACGTACAGTTACATACAAACAAATAAATACTATTTCAGATAAAGAGATGATTTATCCAAGAGAAATAGTTTCACAAATTGAACAGGTCAATAACGCATTCCTCCCCCCATGAACCATGGATCTTGCCGTTCGTGGAGAGGCTTGCGTGCCTCAGCGATACAGATAGCTGTACCGTAGGTGCAACCACAACGGAGGGGTATCTGTTGAGAGGCCAGACAAACGTGTGGTTCCTGAAGAGAGGCAGCAGCCTTTTCAGTAGTTGCAAGGGCAACAGTCTGGATGATTGACTGATCTGGCCTTGTAACAATAAAAAAAGGCCTTGCTGTGCTGGTACTGCGAACGGCTGAAAGCAAGGGGAAACAACGGCCGTAATTTTTCCCGATGGCATGCAGCTTTACTGTATGACTAAATGATGATGGCGTCCTCTTGCGTAAAATATTCCGGAAGTAAAATAGCCCCCCATTCGGATCTCCGGGCGGGGACTACTCAAGAGGATGTCGTTATCAGGAGAAAGAAAACTGGCGTTCTACGGATCGGAGCGTGGAATGTCAGATCACTTAATCGGGCAGGTAGGTTAGAAAATTTAAAAAGGGAAATGGATAGGTTAAAGTTAGATATAGTAGGAATTAGTGAAGTTCGGTGGCAGGAGGAACAAGACTTCTCGTCAGGTGCCTACAGGGCTATAAACACAAAATCAAATAGGGGTAATGCAGGAGTAGGTTTAATAATGAATAGGAATGCGGGTAAGCTACTACAAACAGCATAGGGAACGCATTATTGTGGCCAAGATAGATACGAAGCCCACACCTACTACAGTAGTACAAGTTTATATGCCAACTAGCTCTGCAGATGACGAAGAAATTGAAGAAATGTATGATGAAATAAAATAAATTATTCAGATAGAGAAGGGTGACGAAAATTTAATAGTCATGGATGACAGGAATTCGTTAGTAGGAAAAGGGAGAGAAGGAAACGGAGTAGGTGAATATGGATTGGGGCTAAGAAATGAAAGAGGAAGCCGCCTGGTAGAATTTTGCACAGAGCACAACTTAATCATAGCTAACACTTGGTTTAAGAACCATGAAAGAAGGTTGTATACATGGAAGAACCCTGGAGATACTAAAAGGTATCAGATAGATTATATAATGGTAAGACAGAGATTTAGGAACCAGGTTTTAAATTCTAAGACATTTCCAGGGGCAGACGTGGACTCTGACCACAAACTATTGGTTATGACCTGTAGATTAAACCTGAAGAAACTGCAAACAGGTGGGAATTTAAGGAGATGGGACCTGGATAAACTCAAAGAACCAGAGGTTGTACAGAGTTTCAGGGAGAGCATAAGGGAACAATTGACAGGAATGGGGGAAAGAAATACGGTAGAAGAAGAATGGGTAGCTTTGAGGGATGAAGTAGTGAAGGCAGCAGAGGATCAAGTAGGTAAAAAGACGAGGGCTAGAAGAAATCCTTGGGTAACAGAAGAAATATTGAATTTAATTGACGAAAGGAGAAAATATAAAAATGCAGTAAATGAAGCAGGCAAAAAGGAATACAAACGTCTGCCGGCCGAAGTGGCCGTGCGGTTAAAGGCGCTGCAGTCTGGAACCGCAGGACCGCTACGGTCGCAGGTTCGAATCCTGCCTCGGGCATGGATGTTTGTGATCTCCTTAGGTTAGTTAGGTTTAACTAGTTCTAAGTTCTAGGGGACTAATGACCTCAGCAGTTGAGTCCCATAGTGCTCAGAGCCAATACAAACGTCTCAAAAATGAGATCAACAGGAAGTGCAAAATGGCTAAGCAGGGATGGCTAGAGGACAAATGTAAGGATGTGGAGGCTTGTCTCACTAGGGGTAAGATAGATACTGCCTACAGGAAAATTAAAGAGACCTTTGGAGATAAGAGAACCACTTGTATGAACATCAAGAGCTCAGATGGAAACCCAGTTCTAAGCAAAGAAGGGAAAGCAGAAAGGTGGAAGGTGTATATAGGTCTATACAAAGGCGATGTACTGGAGGACAATATTATGGAAATGGAAGAGGATGTAGATGAAGATGAAATGGGAGATACGATACTGCGTGAAGAGTTTGACAGAGCACTGAAAGACCTGAGTCGAAACAAGGCCCCAGTAGTAGACAACATTCCATTGGAACTACTGACGGCCTTGGGAGAGCCAGTCCTGACAAAACCCTACCATCCTGTGAGCAAGATGTATGAAACAGGCGAAATACCCTCAGACTTCAAGAAGAATATAATAATTCCAATCCCAAAGAATGCGGGTCTTGACAGATGTGAAAATTACCGAACAATCGGTTTAATAAGCCACAGCTGCAAAATACTAACAAGAATTCTTTACAGACGAATGGACAAACTAGTAGAAGCCGTCCTCGGGGAAGATCAGTTTGGATTTCGTAGAAATACTGGAACACGTGAGGCAACACTGACCTTACGACTTATCTTAGAAGAAAGATTAAGGAAAGGCAAACCTACGTTTCTAGCATTTGTAGACTTAGAGAAAGCTTTTGACAATGTTGACTGGAATATTCTCTTTCAAATTCTAAAGGTGGCAGGGGTAAAATACAGGGAGCGAAAGGCTATTTATAATTTGTACAGAAACCAGATGGCAGTTATAAGAGTCGAGGGACATGAAAGGGAAGCAGTTGTTGGGAAGGGAGTAAGACAGGGTTGTAGCCTCTCCCCGATGTTATTCAATCTGTATATTGAGCAAGCAGTAAAGGAAACAAAAGAAAAATTCGGAGTAGGTATTAAAATCCATGGAGAAGAAATAAAAACTTTGAGGTTCGCCGATGACATTGTAATTCTGTCAGAGACAGCAAAGGACTTGGAAGAGCAGTTGAAAGAATGGATAGCGTCTTAAAAGGAGGATATAAGATGAACATCAACAAAAGTAAAACGAGGATACTGGAATGTAGTCGAATTAAGTCGGGTGATGCTGAGGGAATTAGATTAGGAAATGAGACACTTAAAGTAGTAAAGGAGTTTTGCTATTTGGGGAGCAAAATAACTGATGATGGTCGAAGTAGAGAGGATATAAAATATAGACTGGCAATGGCAAGGAAAGCATTTGTGAAGAAGAGAAATTTGTTAACATCGAGTATACATTTAAGTGTCAGGAAGTCGTTTCTGAAAGTATTTGTATGGAGTGTGGCCTTGTATGGAAGTGAAACATGGACGATAAATAGTTCGGGCAGGAAGAGAATAGAAGCTTTCGAAATGTGGTGCTACAGAAGAATGCTGAAGATTAGATGGGTAGATCACATAACTAATGAGGAGGTATTGAATAGGATTAGGGAGAAGAGAAGTTTGTGGCACAACTTCACCAGAAGAAGGGTTCGGTTGGTAGGACATGTTCTGAGGCATCAAGGGATCACCAATTTAGTATTAGAGGGCAGCGTGGAGGGTAAAAATCGTAGAGGGAGACCAAGAGATGAATACACTAAATAGATTCAGAAAGATGTAGGTTGCAGTAGGTACTGGGAGATGAAGAAGCTTGCACAGGATAGAGTAGCATGGAGAGCTGCATCAAACCAGTCTCAGGACTGAAGACCACAACAACAACAACAACAATAACGCATTAGTCCACCTCTAGACCTAAGCAAACATTTATTTGGCATGGCATTGATTTATAGAGTTGTTGTATGTCCTCCTGAGGGATATCGTGACAAATTCTGTTCAGTTGATGCATTAGATCGTTAATATTCCGAGGTGTCTGAAGAGCCCTGACCGTAATGCTCCGAACGTTGTCAGTTGAGGAGAGACCCGGCTATCTTACTGGCCAAGATTGCGTTTGGCAAGCACGATCACAAGCAATAGAAACATTTGCCGTGTACTGGCAGGCATTACATCGTTGAAATGTAAGCCCGGGTTGGCTTGCCATGATGGGTAATAAAACGGGGTGTTAATATCTTTAACGTATGGCTGTGCTGTAAGGGCGCAGCGGGTGACAATCATAGGGATTCTGCTATGAAGACAAATGGCGCCCACAGACCGTCACGCCTGGTTTTCGAGCTCTATCGGTGGGCGAGGTCCCATACTTTTCATAGTAGAACTCTTCGGTTGCTATCCGCGGCTCAGTGGTACGTCGATGATGTTCTATACCCCGTTTTGATGTCCTTTATGGCAAGAGATTATCGACTTACGTTTCAGCAACATAATGCGCGCCCTCACCCGCTGAGAATTTCTGCTGCTTGACGTCGTGCGTGCCAAACCCAACCTTGGCTATCAGTGTCTACATCTACATCTACATCCATACTCCGCAAGCCACCTGACGGTGTGTGGCCGAGGGTACTCTGAGCACCTCTATCGGTTCTCCCTTCTATTCCAGTCTCGTATTGTTCGTGGAAAGAAACATTGTCGGTATGCCTCTGTGTGGGCTCTAATCTCTCTGATTTTATCCTCATGGTCTCTTCGCGAGATATACGTAGGAGGGAACAATATACTGCTGACTAGTCGGTGAATGTATGTTCTCGAAAGTTCAACAAAAGCCCGTAGCGAGCTACTGAGCGTCTCTCCTGCAGAGTCTTCCACTGGAGTTTATCTATCATCTCCGCAACGCTTTCGCGATTACTAAATGATCCGGTAAAGAAGCGTGCTGCTCTCCGTTGGATCTTCTCTATCTCCTCTATCAACCCTATCTGGTACGGATCCCACACTGGTTAGCAATATTCAAGCAGTGGACGAACAAGTGTACTGTAACCCACTTCCTTTGTTTTCAGATTGCATTTCCTTAGGATTCTTCCAATGAATCTCAGTCTGGCATCTGCTTTACCGACGATCAACTTTATATGATCATTCCATTTTAAATCACTCCTAATGCCTACTCCCAGATAATTCACGGAATTAACTGCTTCCAGTTGCTGATCTGCTATATTGTAGCTCAATGATAAAGAATCTTTCTTTCTATGTATTCGCAGCACATTACACTTGTCTACATTGAGATTCAATTGCCATTCCCTGCACCATGCGTCACTTCGTTGCAGATCCTCCTGCATTTCAGTACAATTTTCCATTGTTACAACCTCTCGATATACCACAGCATCATCCGCAAAAAGTCTCAGTGAACTTCAGATGTTATCCACAAGGTCATTTATGTATATTGTGAATATCAATGGTCCTACGACACTCCCATGCGGCACACCTGAAATCACTCTTACTTCGGAAGACTTCTCTCCATTGAGATTGACATGCTGCATTCTTTTATCTAGGAACTCTTCAATCCAATCACACAATTGGTCATAGTCCAAATGCTCTTACTTTGTTCATTACACGACTGTGGGGAACTGTATCGAACGCTTTGCGGAAGTCAAGAAACACGGCATCTACCTGGGAACCCGTGCCATCTGAGTCTCGTGGACGAATAGCGCGAGCTGGGTTTCACACGATCGTCTTTTCCGAAACCCATGCTGATTCCTACAGAGTAGATTTCTAGTCTCTAGAAAAGTCATTATACTAGAACATAATACGTGTTCCAAAATTTTACAACTGATCGACGTTAGAGATATAACTCTATATTTGTGCACATCTGTTCGACGTCCCTTCTTGAAAACGGGAGTGACCTGTGTCCATTTTCAATCTTTTGGAACGCTACGCTCTTCTAGAGACCTACAGTACACAGCTGCAAGAAGGGGGCCAAGTTCCTTCGCGTACTCTGTGTAAAATCGAACTGGTATCCCATCAGCTCCAGCGGCCTTTCCTCTTTTGAGCGATTTAGCGATTTTAATTGTTTTTCTATCCCTCTGTCATCTATTTCGATATCTACCATTTTGTCATCTGTATGACAATCTAGAGAAGGAACTGCATTGCAGTCTCCCTCTGTGAAACAGCTTTGGAAAAAGACACTTAGTATTTCGGCCTTTAGTCTGTCATCCTCTGTTTCAGTACCATTTTGGTCACAGAGTGTCTGGACATTTTGTTTTGATCTACCTACCGCTATGACATAAGACCAAAATTTCTTAGGATTTTCTGCCAAGCCAGTACATATAACTTTACTTTCGAATTCATTGAACGTCTCTCGCATAGCTCTCCTCACACTACTTTTCGCGTCGCGTAATTTTTGTTTGTCTGCAAGGCTTTGACTATGTTTACGTTTGCTGTGAAGTTCCCTTTGCTTCCGTGGGAGTTTTCTAGCTCGGTTGTTGTACCACGGTGGCCCTTTTCCATCTCTTACGATCTTGCCTGGCACATACTCATCTAATGCGTATTGTACGATAGTTTTGAACTTTGTCCACCGATCCTCAACACTATCTGTACTTGAGACAAAACTTTTGTGTTGAGCCGTCAAGTACTCTGAAATACGCTTTTTGTCACTTTTGCTAAACCGATAAATCTTCCTACCTTTCTTAATATTTCTATTTACGGCTGAAATCATCGATGCAGTAACCGCTTTATGATCGCTGATTCCCTGTTCTGCATTAACTGTTTCAAATAGTTCGGGTCTGTTTGTCACCAGAAGGTCTAATACGTTATCGCCACGAGTCGGTTCTCTGTTTAACTGCTGAAGGTAGTTTTCACATAAAGCCCTTAAAAAAAATTTTCAGTGGATTCTTTGTCCCTGCCACCGTTATAAACGTTTGAGTCTCCCAATCTATGTCTGGCAAATTAAAATCTCCACCCAGAACTATAACATGGTCGCCGGCCGAAGTGGCCGAGCGGTTCTAGGTGCTACAGTCTGGAACCGCGCGACCGCTACGGTCGTGGTTCGAATCCTGCTTCGAGCATGGATGTGTGTGATGTCCTTAGGTTAGTTAGGTTTAAGTAGTTCTAAGTTCTAGGGGACTGATGACCTCAGAAGCTTATGAGGAGCTGCTTGACCATTGTATCTTAATCTTTTTGACTCTCTATGCACATTAACGGCGCAACGTACAAGGGCGCGGTGAAAAGTTACGACTCCGAATTTTTATTCTGTTCTTAATATCTGTTAATGTATTATACGTCAAACATATTACGTTTTGGACTTTCCCGCTTGCAACCCTCTGCCGTTAGAGGGCTCCGAATTGTACTGTATAACACAGCGGTGTGTAACGTAACTATGACGGTGGATGAGAAACAGCATGCTGCAATTGAGTTTGTAACCGCGGAAGAGTTCATCCACCCATGGAGCACCCTCTCCTTCAGCATGACAATGCTAGATCACGCGCGAGTGACATATGGAACAACCAGGCGTCTTCGGTTCACTGTCACTGATCATACTCTGTACAGCGCCTACTTGGCTCCATCCGATTTTCGCTTGTATCCAGAACTCAAAGAACACCTTCGAGGACTTTGTTTTAATAGTGATGAAACGGTGCAAGTAGAGGTGAAGTCGTGGCTCTGTCAACAAAGCCAAACATTCTACAGTCACGGTGTCATGAAACTGGTCTCTCGTTGCGACAAATGTGTTCGTCGACGGGTTACTGTAAACATGAGAATAAAATTTTATTAGAGTGTTAATAAAGTTTCTTTTGTTTAAAAAGCTTCAAGAGCCTCCACATAAGAAATTAGGAGGCATTACTTATCAGCATACTCTCGTATGTTTTGAGTCCGCCCCCTTCCACACTTCTTAACAGCAGCAGACCACACGCAGAAACTAAAAACGGCTTTTATAGCAAGAATTCCATTGCCTGAAAAACTCAGTGTTCTCTTATCTCTATCTTGTCAATGTGCTTTGAGTCCATGTCCTTTCCGCACTGCTGGACAGCAGAAAGACTCCTCGCAGGGCGTCATGAATTTTTACTCTCCTGACAGCGATTAGCTACTAGTAGAAACGCCCTAGGGAATCACTCGGCCTCAGGCACGTGCCTTTCTCACACAACCATTGCCTATGAGTCGTACGTCCTCCAGGCGCAGTCCAAATACGTTACAAACTAAACTTGTAATACTGTCAAAGACGCATTGCAGACGTGTTATCTTGCATTGTCCATCACGAAATAACCGCACATCCCCTGTTAGTTGTTATTTCTTTGATATACGGTTGTACGAGTAGTATACAATATCCGAAGAAAGTATTTTGGCACCTCAACACGTCACGAAAAGGCGGACCCGAAGCAGCACTGGTCCCAGAGGAGAGGTCATAGACTTCGAACACGGAGTAGTCGTAGCATGTCACTTGAGCAAGAAGCCATCAGGGACAGTGAAACCCTCCCAGAGCTGCCAAAGTGGACGACTTGTGATGTGATTGTGAAGTGGAAACACGAATAAACAACGATGGCTAAACCAATCCCAAGCAGACCTCATTTACTGAAGAACGGATAGGGACTTTCCAGCACTGCAGGCGATGTACTTTTTCTATGGGATGAAATCAGCGGAAGGAATCACTTGTGAATTCCAAGGTGCTACATGCAATCCAGCTATCGCCGTTAATGTGCATAGGGAGTCAAAGAGATTAAGATACAATGGTCAAGCAGCTCCTCATAAGTCGCTCACTTCTGTCATGCCAAGCGACGCTTGAAGTAGTGTAGAGAGCGATGCACTGAACAGTGGTTGACTCTCAACGAGTGATTTGGACTGATGAATGGCGCTATAACGTGTGGCATTCTGATGAAAAGAATTGGATATCTACATCTGCTGGGTGCTTATAGTTAAACTGACGGTGTTCCAAGTGCTGCAGTGGGGGCTTATACGTCACAGGACGCTGAAACATAGTAGGTTCGTTCATTAAGCAGTGCGATCGCGGAGTATTGTGAAGAAGGTAATAGTTCCACTTTCTGTCAACAGCTGAAAATATGGGTCTGTAAGAAGTCATCATGTGAAATATTTCCTGTTTTGACGTCAGTATGCTGCTTGTCGCGTGGCGACGCATAGTGATTTCGTTTGTGAAGTGACTGTTGGTATAAAAAGGGTTAAAAGCGTAGAATTCTTCGTAATAAACTCAATGGCTACTGAGAAGAAAGACCGCGCACTGCTTGTAATGGTGTTATAGCAGAACGTCAATAATAGCAGCGTTGCATTGTCGGTTGACACTGTTGCGAAGAGGCTCCATATCAATAGATGGAGTAAAGAATATTGTCGTGGACGAATTTGTACACAAAGGTAAGGAAAGGTGGGCTACAATGTGATGTGACTACTTTCGTCGTAGGAAAATTGGATAGGAGCAGAAATGATTAGCGAAGAAGATACCACAACAAACAGAAGATTTACTGAACTTGTCTTTTTCTAAGCGAACGAGGACTCAATACAAATATTGCAGCAAGAAACAGAATCCAGGTATCACAATGTCCACAAGGAAAGTTTCTCTGTACTAAAGCATGAACGCTTAAGGCGGAGCCGCGACCAGGCGGTGTCCGTGATGCGAAGTTGTTCCGAGCACAAGTTGGGCTGAGCCACTGCCGCCGGCCATCTTGCACTGCAGTGTGAGAGGAAGCTCGACGTACAGAGCTGCCAGAGTTGTGGGCCAGCGGGTGCACACAGCTGGGTTCTCCAGATACTGTGCAACCTTTATTGGCGTAAGAAAGAAAATTAAAATTCCATTTCTACAACGCCCCTAGGGTGGTATCGATACGTAATGCCACATCCGCCCCCCCCCCCCCCAAACCTACGCACCATTGTCATATAGAAGAGGGAACGACGAGTGTTGGGAGAACTGCTTGCAGGTGGCAATGAGGAGACGGGGGTCGAAATTCATGCCGAGCTCCTGCCCACGCCCAGGTATACGCCCTGAGACCATCTGCGAAAACCAGCCGGAAAACCAGGCAGAGGGAATGCACCCACATCCAGAGATGTAGCAGCAAATGAAGACGAAGCACCTTGACGGCTGCAGAGGGACTCAAGGCAGCACGTGGGACAGCCAACGGTAAGAGGGGTCCATCTCCAGATGATGGTGGTTGTCGAGACGGCGATGATAGCCAAAGGGCGTCGACTTCCATTCGCTCTGGCACTGGTGCCTACGGCGCAAGCCCCACAGGAGCCGGATGCAGCGAGGGCTGCGGCGTCCGGGCAGGAAGGAATCTGAAGGCACAAAGCCCGCGGCAGGATAAGGCAATTCTCAAGGATGAATCTGATTCTGCGGGGCGTTGCCGCAATCCTCTTGGTCCCTGCAGGTGAAACATAGAATTTGCAATACGTTGTACAATGGTGCCTCACTCCCACTGTCTCCGTCCACCATACAATCTGTTAAAGACCGAACCGTTGGTTTGTTACTTTGCCTGTCTGGGGAGGGTGGGCGCCGACCGCCGTGGCAGGTGCAGTCACTGAAGCAGGGTGCGATGGCGCCACCCATGTAACAGCTCCATCAGCGATGCTACATATAACAGCTCCATCAGCGATCGTCCATAGCATGGCTGGGAGCAGTAGGAAGACAATATGTGCGGCAGAGCTTGATTCTATAAGTTGAAAGCATACATCTGTTTTTTAAATGTTTCAACAAAGCGTTCAGCTTTGCTGTTGGATTGTGAGTCTAACGGTGCACTCATGAGGTGGATAATGCCGAAGGTGGTGCAAAACTGTTCAGTCTGAGGTCCGTTGTCAGTCAGAATCACTTCAGACAACACCTCTAGGTAAAAGATCGGCAACAAGGCCAGGACTGTGGAACGAGCCATAGTAGAGTGCGTAGGAACCACGGGGGAAAATTTTCTGTAAGAGTCGACAACGATTGCAGGAAGGACCCACAAAATCATTGTCATTGTTGCGAAAGTGCTTCAGGTTTGGGCCAGTCAAAGAACAGCTGAGGCAGAGCCGACAGGTTTAGCACAGGCTTGGCACTGAGATGTTTGCGCATCCAGCTTGGTGCGAACAATCCTTAGCGACTGTGGTGTAGCAAACGAATCATGACAGCCTGGAGAGCCAGGCGAACCACAACACATCATTAGTGCAAAGCAAAATGACAGAGATTCCTTTTCAAATTGTGAATAATTACACAGAGCTTTGTTCGACAACTTCGATGCAAAAGTAATCGATCTGTAGACAGAACAACATTTATGCCACAACAGTGCACTGATACCATAAGAGGAAGCATCCACAGCCAAGATCACAGGTTTGGCTGGATCAGAATGAACAAGGCATCGATCAGTCAGCAAATATGGAAAACAGACTGACATTCTTATGACAGCGTTAGGAAGACATCTGATTTAAGGTCACAGATGGGAAGCAAATGTGATTACAGTGCGTGAGTACTATCTATTAATGACGAGTCCTAAGTACTCTAGTTAAATATGAAAAAAACACATTTGTCTGTGTTACATTTGAGACCAACTGCAGACAACACTTGAAACAGAGTGGAAGATTGCTAATGTGTTCTTCAGAAGTGCGACCTAAGACGACAATGTCATCTAAATAATTCGAGCAAGAAGGAACTTTGGCAGTCAGCTGCTCCAGAAAGCGCTGAAATTGGCGGACGCGGAAGCACTGTCAAATGGCAATGAGAATAATTTGAAAGAGACTCAGATGGGTATCAATGACAAAGGCTAGCTGTCTGCTGCGCTTTCGCAGGAATCCCGATAATCAAGAATCTACAAAATCTTTTCCAAGGAAGAGTGTGTGTATTTAAGAATATGTTCCCCAGTCCGAGAGTCAGCTACACTGTGCGTTATGGTATCACGAATCATGTGTAAGGTGTCAGGCAAATCCAACACCTTCCATGAAAACCCTGACATGATAAGCAAATCCAGTAGTATGTCACATAGCTCCGAATAAATCGTGACATTAAATTAACCAAAGTAATACGAGTAACGAGTGAGCAAATGGAATACCACAGACTAACACAAGAATGCCTAAATGCATGTCATACCTTCCCACCGTGAGACAGACGCAGTTCCGAGGGGAGAAACGAGTACAGAAGCGGAAAGCAGAACCGTGTTAAGCTAGAAGGCCCTACGATAAGGGACGGACCACCCCCCAGCCGCAAGTTTTAGCGTGAGACTTTTTCGCGTCTCTGTTACGTTAGGACCACCCCCCAGCCCATGTTAAAAGCTAGAGCCCTCCAGAAGAACAGCATAGATCTTACGATAACGCTAAAAGGACCACACCAGCTGCAAGTTTTAGCGTGAGACTTTTTCGCTTCTCTGTTACGTTGCAAACTTTAAAAACATTGCCCCACTACGAAAAGTATAACGTTTCTCATTGGATAGACAGAATTTTTGTAGGTGGAGCTTAAGGTTAACATTGAGACCCTGACTGGTCAGATGAAAACACAGCCAGATAGTTTTTTTTTAAACCAACTTCGGTAAATTGTAGTAAGGAGAAGTTAAGAGCGAGTTGCTTCCGAGAGGGCGAGCTGGACGGAGCTGCGCCGGCCGCCGCCCCCTGACGAACACCGACAAGGTAATGAACGCACGCGATGCCGCATTTTTGAGCGCATAAGGCTTCACTCAGAACTGCAGAAGTCTCATCTGTTACAACCCCTTTTTACGTAATACTAGTGTCGATCGTCAATTAAAGCTCATGGTGTTCACATTTGCCACTTGAAGTAAAAATCTGAAACGCGATGATTTTTCTGTTATATAGTTATTGAGAAGCCACATCAGCCACTGTAATTTACAACAAGTTAGATTAGTAATTAAAGATAATTGAGGGTCACTGTAGACCATTTTGATAGTTTTCTCTTTTGTGAAACTTAATTTAAACCTAGATTATAGATGTGATATGGCATACGTCATCATTCGATCCATTGTAGAACTTGGAAACCCATTCAGGGAATATTCGTTCACATTTTTGTTGAACGCAGTTGGTTTTTACCACCCTGTATTAAAACATTTCCTTTTATCAATAGTGCAATTTATAAACGATGTTTTGTGAGTAGAATAAAATTTCCGATGGTAAACTTAACTGCTTTTTCGACGTTATTTTACCAGCTAACTAAAAATAGGAAAGCCTTGAACCCCTCGCACTAAATTTAGTTAGTATTAAGATTTTTTTACAGGGAGTGCAGTGGAGCTGACGCTGAAATCATTAAGTATTTGGTTATATCATCGCTAGTCTCACTGAACTCTTCTGAATTCTACATGTCATGTGTGGTCTGACGTCTCCTTACCAGCAACACATCCCAGGTTCAAACTAGTCAATTCCCTAAAAAACACGCTCAGAGCGTCGTTGCGCGAAAGTGGTAGGGAGACACGATATAGAACAAACAGACACCACGCAGAATTTTTAGACATGGTATCACTGTAGTATTTGTCACAGTCACACTTGGATCTACACTGTCAAGTAAGGCCTTGCAATTCAGTCACCCACTGACAGTGTGTCCGTTATTATTGGTTACGCAACCTAATAACCCTGTCCTCATAATTCCTCGTAAGTGCCTGCAACAAAGTCCGCGTAGTCTACCATCTCAGGGCATGACGTGGAAAACTGTTTGGTGCATAACCGATACACTCTCGCTCCCACTGTGGCCAAGAAACAACAGTGTTTGTCAGTACGCGGTATATCGTCTAACGCGCTGCTTCCCTAGAGGGAAGGCCTGCCGATCCCCGGCACGAATCCGCCCGGCGGTGTGCCGGCCAGCCTGTGGATGGTTTTTAAGGCGGTTTGCCATCTGCCTCGGCGAATGCGCGCTGGTTCGATGGTCCGCCTCAGTTGCATCGTATTGGCGATCGCTGCGCAAACACTGTCTCCACGTACGCGTACACCGTAATTATTCTACCACGCACACATTTGGGGCTACACTTGTCTGGTATAAGACGTTCCCGCGGGGGGTCCACTGTGGCCCGAATCACACAATAACCCTGGGTTCGGTGTCTGACCGCGGTGGGGTGGGCGGACTACTGTGGCCTGTTGTGGGGTTGTGAACAACTGAGGGCGGCAGCGGGTCGAAGCCTCCCCGTCGTTTCTAGGTCCCCAGTTCCATACATACATACATACATACATACATACATACCCGGTATGTGATGCTCTGCGATGTGTGTGTTGAACTGGGCGAGGTACAGCACTCTCTCCATTTTTCCTTCGCCTCGTTAAACTCACGAAATGGCGGCACATAAGCAGCGGTGGCGCTGCCGTTAGGTCCGGTGCGAAGTCCTCTGCACCATCATGAAGTGATTCGTCTTTTCAAGTAGTTGCTCTACGTTTTGACTCTGAAACTGAATAAACTGCGTCAGATCAACCGCAGCCGATTTCAGTTTAGCAGCCATAGTAAGTAACACAAAAGAGAAGAAGACAATTAAGCAAATTAAGCAACATGCGAATAACGAAACGCAAAAATAGCACAGAGAAAGCAAAAAAGGGTGCAAATGTAGCGCCCCCCCCCCCCCCCGCCCTCGCCCCCCCCCCCCTCCCCAGGATGTTCGAGTTCTCCATCGGGCATGGGTGTTTGTGTTGTTATTAGCACAAGTTAGTTTAAGTAGTGTCTAAGTATAGGGACTGATGACCTCAGCAGTTTGGTCTCTTAAGAAATCACAGACATTTGAAGATGTTGTAAATGTAGAAGCCTCGGAACCTTGAACACAGTGAACACAGGCAAGGCAAACACTGGAACAAATCAACCAAAAAAGACGACAGAACAGGAAGAAAGCAATTAGCCTTGATGACTGCCTCACGTAGGTCCTGCTGATCGTCGCCAGATTTTGTGTACGAATTGGTGCACAACCTTAAGGAGATCTGGGCTCCAGAGTGGTGCAGCTCTCGTCGTAGGAAAGCTGAACGGAGTAGAAATTACTAGCGAAGAAGTTAACACAACAGACAGAAGATTTAATTGCACTTCTCCAAATGAACGAAGACCCGATGCAAATATTGCAGCAAGAAATAAAGGCCAGCTATCACAATGTCCACAAGGAAAAGGCTCTCTGTACTAAAGCATGGACGACGAATACAGGGCCGCGACCAGGCGGCATCTGTGGTACAAAGTGGCACGAGTGTGGCTGAGCCGCTTGTGCCGGCCATACCGTATTGCGAGGACAGAAGGCGCTCAAAGCACAGAGCTGCTGCAAGCGTGGCGCAGCGGGCACGCACTATTGGGTCCGCCAGATCTCGCGTGACCGCTTTCGGCGTCAGGCGGAAACTTACAATTCCGTTGCTATGACACCTGTATGTTGGTATTAATACATGATACCACAAACATGATCAAGAAATTTGAAGAAAAAGTTGAATTACATGGTGCGGCAGGGAGAGGGAGGTAGCCAGTTGTTGATGAAGTTTCTTTGCTGTAGCCGACCGTGCATCTCAAGCCTCAACTCCTGCAACCAGTGCTCGATATGTGTTACGCAACAGTTCAAAAGATTTCACTGAGCATTTTACACTGGTGCCCCAACTAGAGTTAGAATGTGCACCAAATGAAGTCCCAAGATAGGCTACAATACCGAGACATTTCCCTTCGTTTTTTGGCATGCATCGAAATGGATGATATGTGGCCAAGGAACATTCTTTGGATGGACGAGGCATATTTTACTCTGCACAGTGCAGTGAAGGCCCAGAACTGTTGCATATGAGGTTCTACTCCTCCACATGCTGTACAGGGACACCCACTGCACTCAGCTTACGTCACTGCGTGGTGTGGTTCCACAAACTCCTTCATTCTCGTTCCGGTTTTCTTTAGGGTGGGCCTGTTAGGTGTACAGTGGCTTCTGCCCGTTACAAGTACCTCTGTGTGCAACACTTGATTCTAGCTTTGTAAGAACGCGTGTTTCCCCCCTTCCCCCTCCCCTGTCACTATTTTCAAGCAGTATGTGGTGACACCACATGTCGCTTGCCTGGTGACGGATTTGTTTCGAGAAACCTCTAAAGAATTTCAGGATGTTTGTCCTTCCAGATCCCCTGACCTAAATCCATGCGACTTCTGGTTGTGGAGGAGGATATTCGTGTTTAACGTCCCGTCGACAACGAGGTCATTAGAGACGGAGCACAAGCTCGGATTAAGGAAGGATGGGGAAGGAAGTCGGCCGTGCCCTTTCAAAGGAACCATCCCGGCATTTGCCTGGAGTGATCTAGGGAAATCATGGAAAACCTAAATCAGGATGGCCGGACGCGGGATTGAACCGTCGTCCTCCCGAATGCGAGTCCAGTGTGCTAACCACTGCGCCACTTCGCTCTTCTGGTTGTGGGGATATCTGAAAGATCGTGTCTATTAGGGATGTGTCCGAACTCTTCCTGATCTGAAGAATAACATATGATGACATATCGCTCTGATTACACCAGATATGCTGCGAGTATCTGTCGACCATACTGTGTTACGAATGCAGTAGGTTGCTGAGTTGGAACACCATACTCAACACATGTCCTAACTTGCGACCATATCGTAATAAACGTGTCAGAACCACCGTTATCACATGTCTGATCGTTCCTCCCCTGTTCCTGCACCCACACCTCATTCTGACTGCTTACAGCGCCATGTTTTCACCTGCAGCAGAAAGTGGAACTATTACTTTTTTCGGCATACTCCGCGAGCGCACCTACAATGTTTCAGCGCCCTACAATGTACATAGCCCGCAGTGAAGCACTCAGAATACCTCAGTTTAATCATAATAAGCCAGTACATGATTACTCTGCAATCATCACTTAAGTGCCAGGAAGAGGGTTCGCTGAACCATCTTCAGACTTTTTTCTACCACTAAATCAATTTGTGCGAGCTCTTATTTTAATGCGATGATTATTTCGCCATATGTATGTGAAAATCAACAAAATATTTTTGCATTCGCAAGAGAACCTTGGTGATAGAAATTTTGTGAAAGGTTTTTCTCTGTTCTATCTTGTATGTAGAACAGAGTATATGATCATCACTCCCACTGGCTGTAGCACAGAAACCGGCGGAAAGAACTGACGGTTCTTAAAGTTAATGACAAAGGATTTCACGAAGACAAGACCAGAACATAGAAAGTCGTCTTAAGCATGGAGATAACATCTTGGACCTACTGATAACAAACAGACCCGAACTTTTCGACTCTGTATGTACAGAACAGGGAATCAGTGATCATAAGGCCGTTGCAGCATCCCTGAATATGGAAGTTAATAGGAATATAAAAAAAGGGAGGAAGGTTTATCTGTTTAGCAAGAGTAATAGAAGGCAGATTTCAGACTACCTAACAGATCAAAACGAAAATTTCTGTTCCGACACTGACAATGTTGAGTGTTTATGGAAAAAGTTCAAGGCAATCGTAAAATGCGTTTTAGACAGGTACGTGCCGAGTAAAACTGTGAGGGACGGGAAAAATCCACCGTGGTACAACAACAAAGTTAGGAAACTACTGCGAAAGCAAAGAGAGCTCCACTCCAAGTTTAAACGCAGCCAAAACCTCTCAGACAAACAGAAGCTAAACGATGTCAAAGTTAGCGTAAGGAGGGCTATGCGTGAAGCGTTCATTGAATTCGAAAGTAAAATTCTATGTACCGACTTGACAGAAAATCCTAGGAAGTTCTGGTCTTACGTTAAATCAGTAAGTGGCTCGAAACAGCATATCCAGACACTACGGGATGATGATGGCATTGAAACAGAGGATGACACGCGTAAAGCTGAAATACTAAACACCTTTTTCCAAAGCTGTTTCACAGAGGAAGACCGCACTGCAGTTCCTTCTCTAAATCCTCGCACAAACGAAAAAATGGCTGACATCGAAATAAGTGTCCAAGGAATAGAAAAGCAACTGGAATCACTCAATAGAGGAAAGTCCACTGGACCTGACGGGATACCAATTCGATTCTACACAGAGTACGCGAAAGAACTTGCCCCCCTTCTAACAGCCGTGTACCGCAAGTCTCTAGAGGAACGGAGGGTTCCAAATGATTGGAAAAGAGCACAGATAGTCCCAGTCTTCAAGAAGGGTCGTCGAGCAGATGCGCAAAACTATAGACCTATATCTCTTACGTCGATCTCTTGTAGAATTTTAGAACATGTTTTTTGCTCGCGTATCATGTCATTTCTGGAAACCCAGAATCTACTATGTAGGAATCAACATGGATTCCGGAAACAGCGATCGTGTGAGACCCAACTCGCCTTATTTGTTCATGAGACCCAGAAAATATTAGATACAGGCTCCCAGGTAGATGCTATTTTTCTTGACTTCCGGAAGGCGTTCGATACAGTTCCGCACTGTCGCCTGATAAACAAAGTAAGAGCCTACGGAATATCAGACCAGCTGTGTGGCTGGATTGAAGAGTTTTTAGCAAACAGAACACAGCATGTTGTTATCAATGGAGAGACGTCTACAGACGTTAAAGTAACCTCTGGCGTTCCACAGGGGAGTGTTATGGGACCATTGCTTTTCACAATATATATAAATGACCTAGTAGATAGTGTCGGAAGTTCCATGCGGCTTTTCGCGGATGATGCTGTAGTATACAGAGAAGTTGCTGCATTAGAAAATTGTAGCGAAATACAGGAAGATCTGCAGCGGATAGGCACTTGGTGCAGGGAGTGGCAACTGACCCTTAACATTGACAAATGTAATGTATTGCGAATACATAGAAAGAAGGATCCTTTATTGTATGATTATATGATAGCGGGACAAACACTGGTAGCAGTTACTTCTGTAAAATATCTGGGAGTGTGCGTACGGAACGATTTGAAGTGGAATGATCATATAAAATTAATTGTTGGTAAGGCGGGTACCAGGTTGAGATTCATTGGGAGAGTGCTTAGAAAATGTAGTCCATCAACAAAGGAGGTGGCTTACAAAACACTCGTTCGACCTATACTTGAGTATTGCTCATCAGTGTGGGATCCGTACCAGGGCGGGTTGACGGAGGAGATAGAGAAGATCCAAAGAAGAGCGGCGCGTTTCGTCACCGGGTTATTTGGTAACCGTGATAGCGTTACGGAGATGTTTAATAAACTCAAGTGGCAGACTCTGCAAGAGAGGCGCTCTGCATCGCGGTGTAGCTTGCTCGCCAGGTTTCGAGAGGGTGCGTTTCTGGATGAGGTATCGAATATATTGCTTCCCCCTACTTATACCTCCCGAGGAGATCACGAATGTAAAATTAGAGAGATTAGAGCGCGCACGGAGGCTTTCAGACAGTCGTTCTTCCCGCGAACCATACGCGACTGGAACAGGAAAGGGAGGTGATGACAGTGGCACGTAAAGTGCCCTCCGCCACACACCGTTGGGTGGCTTGCGGAGTATCAATGTAGATGTAGATGTAGATGTAGATATAAAACGGTCCAGGGAGCAATCCAGAGCACAGACGTAAATCACGGAAAGTCAAGAGTATATTATTCAATGGCGAATAACTAAAGGCGACAGTGACCAGAGACACACTGACTAGTAAAAGCTGGTCCGCGGAACTTAATGACACAAACACACACGTCAGACGGCGGCGCCAGCTTATGTGGCGTCTCCTGTGGGCTCGAGCTGCTGCCGTCGTACTGTGGCGTGTTCAACCTATTGATACTCGGACTACGCGGGGAATACGAATCACCGTCGGATACTAAACATCATGTCGTCGTAACATTATCTATGTGATCGCTCCAGTTTCGCAATAGTAATTCCCGTATTCAGTTGATTTTGAGCTTTTATACAATGAAGAGCCGAAGAGAATGGTACACCTGCCTAATATCGTGTAGGGCCCCCGCGAGCATGCACAAATGCCGCAACACCACGTGACATGGACTCGACTAATGTCTGAAGTATTGCTGGAGGGAACTGACACCATGAATCCCGCAGGGCTGCCCATAAATCCGTAAGAGTACGAGGGGGTGGAAATCTCTTCTGAACAGCACGTTGCAAGGCATCCTTGATATGCTCAATAGCGTTTATGTCGGGAGACTTTGGTGGCTAGCAGGTGTTAAAACTCAGAAGATTGTACCTGGAGTCACTGTGTGGCATTTCTGGACAATTGGACATGAATGGATGCAGGTGATCAGACAGGATGCTTACGTACGTCTCACCTGTCCGAGTCGTATCTGGACGTATCAGGGGTCCAACATCACTCCGACTGCACACTCCCCACACCATTACAAAGCCTCCACCAGTTTGAACAGTCCCTTGCTGCCATTCAGGGCCTATGGATTCATGAGGTTGTCTGCATACCCCTACACGTCCATTCGCTAGATACAATTTGAAACGAGACTCGTCCGACCAGGCAACATGTTTCCTGTCATCAACAGTCCAATGTCGGTGTTAACGGCCCCGGCAAGGCGTAAAGCTTTATGTCGTGCAGTCATCAAGGGTACACAGTGGGCCTTCGGCTCCGAAAACCCATTTCGATGATGTTTCGTTGAATCATTCGCACGCTAACACTTGTTGATGGCCCAGCATAGAAATCTGCAGCAATTTGCGGAAGGGTTGCACTTCTGTCACGTTGAACGGTTCTCTTCTTTTACCAGCAGCAGCGATGTCGTATATTTGACGTTTTACCGGATTCCTAATATTCACGGTACTCGTCAAATGGCGATACGGGAAAATCCCCACTTCATCGCTACCTCGGAAATGCTGTCTCTCATCGCTCGTGCGTCGACTATAACACCACGTTGAAACGCACTTAATCTTGATAACCTGCCATCGTAGCAACAGTAACCGATCTGACAACTGTGAGAGACACTTGTTGTCTTATACAGAGTGTTACAAAACGGTACGGCCAAACTTTCAGGAAACATATCTCCCACACAAAGAAAGAAAATATGTTATGTGGACATGCGTCCGGAAACGCTTACTTTCCATGTTAGAGCTCATTTTATTACTTCTCTTCAAATCACATTAATCATGGAATGGAAACACACAGCAACAGAACGTACCAGCGTGACTTCAAACACTTTGTTACAGGAAATGTTCCAAATATCCTCCGTTAGCGAGTATACATGCATCCACCCTCCGTCGCATGGAATCCCTGATGCGCTGATGCAGCCCTGGAGAATGGTGTATTGTATCACAGCCGTCCACAATACGAGCACGAAGAGTCTTTACATTTGGTACCGGGGTTGCGTAGACAAGAGCTTTCAAATGCCCCCATAAATTAAAGTCAAGAGGGTTGAGGTCAGGAGATCGTGGAGGCCATGGAATTGGTCCGCCTCTACCAATCCACCGGTCACCGAATCTGTTTGAAAATGTTCTGTAAAATTATTGCCACATGGTAATTCTATCTTAAATATGTCACCAATAACTTTCAGTTGCTACTTTTCGGATTTAGATGCCTTCCTTCAACGCGTTGGCCGGCCGGAGTGGCCGTGCGGTTCTGGGCGCTACAGTCTGGAGCCGAGCGACCGCTACGGTCGCTGGTTCGAATCCTGCCTCGGGCATGGATGTGTGTGATGTCCTTAGGTTAGTTAGGTTTAATTAGTTCTAAGTTCTAGGCGACTGATGACCTCAGAAGTTAAGTGGCATACTGCTCAGAGCCATTTGAACCATTTTTTTTTTCAACGCGTTGTTTCCATATATTCTTACGAACAGAATTAAATTGATATGAACATTGGAGTCTTCAGGCAATATATGACAGGTAGCCAACACTTCATATAAATTTTTTTTCAGGTTCTCTGTATGTGGTGCAACCTCTTATCTATTGCCATTTCCCTTGTATCAGCATTCTCATTATTCTTGGTGTAATAATGCAAATAATTATTTTTTATTTTATTTTATGTACTTAGCTGTCTACCCTTCCCAAGTTAATGCCCTTAGCTCTATTACACTCAGAAATTTGCAATATGTTATGTTTCTGCATAAAAGTCAATGACAACACAAAAGAGGACACAGTCGACTTGTATTATTGCAAATATTATATAAAATTACAACTTTTCACGGGAATAAAACAAAAAAAAGTAACAGGAAGAGGGGTGTACGCGCAAACGGCTGTATACGCAACTTTCCAAACCTATCAGTTTTATAAGCGCATCATTTTGGCTTTGTGCTGCATGTTTTTTCAGCTTTCTTCGTCTTTTGGAACGTGTTCCTTACACTGATTGATTTACGAAACTAATTTTTACATATGCTCCCCTGACACTAATGTTACATTTCCGCCTTTTCGGCTTACTTTTTTGTGGTACTACCTTGATCTGATAGTGAATTCATATTTCTTCTTCCGTACATACGTTGATATGACACAAGAGGTTACAAAATTGCACAAAACACAAATGGAACCGCTGCTCCGACAAACTGCATTCACTAGTCAGCAACAGCGTATTTCTAAATTACAGCTGTCGCTGAACTAAACTGATTGCTCGTTGTTGTCAACATACCTTTCGAAAAGATGTGTTCACAGGAAGTAACATACGGCTTGGCTACCACCGCTGTATTAATTTTCAGCGGCGATGCCGCTTCATAGCCAGACTAATATTACAGTCCTCAAGAGATGCAGTCACTTTTTACTCCACTACCACATTGCTGGAAAGGCCTCATCCAGTCTGGCAACTGCAGTCCCTATAGTGTTAATGGCAATATTAAAGAGAACACTGTACATCCGAAAGTTGCAGAAGTAAGCATTCAAGGTCGCCACATAAGCGATCCGCAGACAGACAGACAAATCGCTCTTGAAAACTGTGACATCATACATGAATCGTTCTGTTAGAAGGACTCCACTTCGTCATCATGTACCTTCCGTTTTATTTTACTCATTTCCTACCCCTGTTCTATCCCTGACTGCTTTGCAATCTAGCGTTGGTTATTGACACACTCTTGAACAATTAGTGTGATGTGAATCGTAATACGTGGCATTTATCCAAGGGTGTTTTTCCACCGCTACAGGATATTCAGTGGTTCTTTTTTCAGTGGTTCTTTTTATTACTTATTATGTTAGAATGTAGTATGGTGTGAACAGAACGTCATAAATTTGTAACCTACATCGAATGGTTATAACATATCATCGCAACACTAGAATGTGTTTTATTAAGAACTTTCAAAATTTTTCACTTGTTTTTTCGCTGAAAAATCGTAATATACATCATTTTGGTTGTAGGATATATTAGTGCTAATATTTCTTATAATTTGTATTTATCATTTGATGGATACAAGTCGAGACACGGTGAAGTAATCTCACCAGGGAAAAAATTGCCATCTGAGTAATCACAAACAGATGAATGGTTAAACTTTTGGAGATGGAGCGGCGATCCGGGCACTCGCTCAACTGCGCACGCGTACTCCCTCTGAGTGAGCGTAAGGCAGCAGCGATCAGTGAGACACCTATGTTTCAAGCAGACATGCACGTAAACATGGGTGAATGTAAGGACGTGACAAAAAGGCAACAAGAGCAATCCTGTTTGACTATTCTCGTGGTCGGACGGTGTTTGAAGTTACTGGATTTGTTGGTATGTAGTGGCGGACTGTTAAACGTATCTACGAGGTGCATTCAAGTTCTAACGCCTCCGATTTTTTTTCTCCGGACTGGAAAGAGATAGAAACATGCGCATTGTTTTAAAATGAGGCCGCGTTCATTGTCAATACGTCCCAGAGATGGCAGCACTGTACGGCAGATGGAATTTTACCGCCAGCGGCGAGAATGAGAACTGTTTTAAATACTTAAAATGGCGACGTTTTCCTTACTTGAACAGCGTGCAATCATTCGTTTTCTGAATTTGCGTGGTGTGAAACCAATTGAAATTCATCGACAGTTGAAGGAGACATGTGGTGATGGAGTTATGGATGTGTCGAAAGTGCGTTCGTGGGTGCGACAGTTTAATGAAGGCAGAACATCGTGTGACAACAAACCGAAACAACCTCGGGCTCGCACAAGCCGGTCTGACGACATGATCGAGAAAGTGGAGAGAATTGTTTTGGGGGATCGCCGAATGACTGTTGAACAGATCGCCTCCAGAGTTGGCATTTCTGTGGGTTCTGTGCACACAATCCTGCATGACGACCTGAAAATGCGAAAAGTGTCATCCAGGTGGGTGCCACGAATGCTGACGGACACCCACATGGCTGCCCGTGTGGCATCTTGCCAAGCAATGTTGACGCGCAACGACAGCATGAATGGGACTTTCTTTTCGTCGGTTGTGACAATGGATGAGACGTGGATGCCATTTTTCAATCCAGAAACAAAGCGCCAGTCAGCTCAATGGAAGCACACAAATTCACCGCCACCAAAAAAATTTCAGGTAACCGCCAGTGCTGAAGAAATGATGTGTCCATGTTCTGGGACAGCGAGGGCGTAATCCTTACCCATTGCGTTCCAAAGGGCACTACGGTAAAATGTGCATCCTACGAAAATGTTTTGAAGAACAAATTGCTTCCTGCACTGCAACAAAAACGTCCGGGAAGGGCTGCGCGTGTGCTGTTTCACCAAGACAACGCACCCGCACATCGAGCTAACGTTACGCAACAGTTTCTTCGTGATAACAACTTTGAAGTGATTCCTCATGCTCCCTACTCACCTGACCTGGCTCCTAGTGACTTTTGGCTTTTTCCAACAATGAAAGACACTCTCCGTGGCCGCACATTCATCAGCCGTGCTGCTATTGCCTCAGCGATTTTCCAGTGGTCAAAACAAACTCCTAAAGAAGCCTTCGCCGCTGCCATGGAATCATGGCGTCAGCGTTGTGAAAAATGTGTACGTCTGCAGGGCGATTACGTCGAGAAGTAACGCCAGTTTCATCGATTTCGGGTGAGTAGTTAATTAGAAAAGAAATCGGAGGCCTTAGAACTTGAATGCACCTCGTACTAGCAGTCGTGTAACTTTAAACACAAAACACGACGTCAGAATTGTTGTCAGAAAAATATCCTGACAGAGAGGGACTGGAGACGCGTTTCACGACTTGTAAATCAAATTGCTTCAGACAGTGAATGAAGATCCATTCCAATTTCTTAGCGAGAGAAAATTGCGACGGAGACTGCATGCAATGAACGGTTGAAAGCGATCACCTTACAGGAGGCTATTGCTCACACAGGCACATAAAGACGGTAGCAAAGTTTATCGTGCTGGAAGAATACGTGACCGATTTTCTGAACACTCTCCTACCCTATTACTGCAAAATCACCTGACTTGAACTCCATAGAAAATTTGTGGGGCATGTTGGAACAGCGGTTAAAACGCCGACATCAGCATCCCCACAGTTTGGTTGAATTATATGATCAAGTCCTCGGCGAGTGGCTTAACCTGGAACTGCACAATTCTGGACTCAACTTTCTAACAGAATGCAGGCTGTTATCAAGTCCAGGGTGAAGTACACGGTACTAACTGATGCTTGTAATGATTTCTCTAGGGATGACCACTTTTTTGTTCAGTGAGCTCTACTTTTTCGCCATGCCAAAACTGAAGCAAAAGCATAGTGAAAGTAATTGCTTTCGTACACCCATCTTTTTAGGCGTCTTGTAGGGAATAACTTAAATGTGAATGCAGCAAATCTTTGGACGCGTAAAAGACGCCTATGGACGGGAAGAACAAAGAATGAAAATGGCACTGGTTATGCATTCATAGCATGGGCGGCACTAGCTTGGCGATGCTGTCGTTTACCTGTGGAAACCTCTATTACTTCAACAGAGATGAAATTTTACAAGCACTTAACGTACACAGCACACTGTATTGAGGACAAAATTATTATCCTAACGGACTCCTGTCCAGAAGTCACCATCATGAAAAATAATTTTGCACAACGATATAACAAATGGTTCAAATGGCTCTGAGCACTGTGGAACTTAACTTCTAAGCTCATCAGCCCCCTAGAACTTAGAACTGCTTAAACCTAACTAACCTAAGGACATCACACACATCCATGCCCGAGGCAGGATTCGAACCTGCGACCGTAGCGGTCACGCGGTTCCAGACTGTAGCGCCTAGAACCGCACGGCCACTCGGCCGGCAACGATATAACACCTCACGTCTATGACATTGTGCAAGAAGCCAGTAGACAGCAAAATTTGGTCAAAGAATTTATTATATTCTGAGTTAAAGGTCACCGCGGTATCTTTACCAACTCACTAAATAAGGTTCATCTTTGGGTACAATATACTATTCAGAGGTGCCGTACACCAATTTTAAATTACAATGGGAATGAGGTGGAACGAAGAACGCAGAAGTTCGATTAACAAATAACGACAACTCATTGCTGCACTAGTCAACCGTTCTCTAGTGAATTTGATACAGCTATGAAAGGTATTGAAAAATAATCGTGGTTTCTTGAAAAAAACTATAATTTCTAGGACTGACTGACGCCCCTCTTTGGAGATGTGGAAATGAGGAAGATATGGATTACATAATCTTAAGACGTTCTGAAAGAAAAAATGACAGCAGGCCGAACACTAAAACAACTGAATGGTGTGGTGCACACAGACCACCACTGTGTTCGCACTTTGAGAACAACAAGAACTGACGAACTGACAACTTAAATTCTGCACATGTTTCTATTCTGTGAAAATCGCTAGAAAACTATTTTGGACCAAAAATGTGCCAGTAAATTCAGGAAATACAACATACTAAAGCAGTCCGAGATAACAACATCAGGAACGAGAGCAACCGAAACGAAGAAAGATAAGTCCTTTGGAATGACTGCGTCTAAGCATTACGACATAAGACCAAAAGGCCATACACATTTTAAAGCATCCATAGAGCGAATTTGCTAGAAATTTATGAAAAATGTACTCCTTATTTTGAAGATTAATTTAATTTTGTTCTTCCGTGTTCGAAGTAACATTGTGATTAGCGCCTAAATATAGTAAATAAATAAATACATAGTTACATTTGTATCATTCTGAGATTGTACGTAGATTTCATACTGTATTTGATACGACGTTAACTGTTTAACCGTAATAATAATGTTCGTAACTTACATTTACAACGATATTGTGCCGAAAAACTTTCATTTTTACTTAAACTTTCAGGTTATAGATTTGTTAATCTTCGGTCCCTTCAACACACGTGAAAAATTTTAACATCAGTCATAGAAAATATACCGGGTGGCAACAATTAAAGTGCATCTACTAACAGGATTCCAGCGTGGGATGTAATTATCGTATGACAGTGAAACGTGGTAAATATGCTAATGCTTTAATGCGGAACCGATTTACGCTGAAAAAAAATTGTTGCAATTTAGGCCAGCAGGAGCAAAATTGGGGCCGTGAATGCAAGAAAGACATTTGTATAGAAGTGTTCCATATGTAATGGATTAGGAACGGGACGTGAGTAGAAAAAGCCAAAAAGGTGAGACAGGCATAATGTTGATTTTATTATTCACCGCCGCTAACACAATCTGCTCAGTATGAATACCGAACACGTCGACGAGGTGCTGTACAGCGCCAGAGTTCCACTTGATGGGCAAAATTGGAACTTTTTTTCCCCACCGAAAATCGGTTCGCATTAATGCATTAGTATTTGTACCAAGTTTCGCTGCTATACTACAATTATAGCCCACACTGGACCTCCGTGGGTAGATGCACTGTAATAATAACCATGCGGTACTTATGTGCCAGATGGTATTCTGTAAACTTTCTTGCGGAATTTAGAGCTCTGTAAAGCGTTCTTCTCACCATGCAATGGTATAACAAATGTTTCTAATGGCTCAATAAGGGAAATGAGCATATCCCGATTAGCTTCTGTGTAGGCCATTGATCATAAGGTCGACTTGACAGGCCCCACTCTGATAGGTGATTTAGGTTGGAAGGGGGGACGATATGTTTTTGATGTACGAAGTAAGAAAAAGAAACCAAGCTTTAACGGATTCTATCGCACGTTGATAGTGCAACATACCCAGCAAGCTGCTGAAAAGTGGACTGCTCAAAATTCATATATTATTTGCATGCATTTACAAAATATGATGTGCAATTCGAAAACGGCGTGTGTGGCAGTGCAAGGAATAAACAAAACTCAGGTTACACATCTGGCGAAGATAAATTAATTGATACACAGAAAGAAGTGAAACCATCGAGGGTAATAAAATACGTTGCTACCAACGAATAGCGTTTGTGAAATGAAATTGCGATCTGAGTACAATGTAACGAACGGTATAGTTAAGTATGTTAAGTACTGTATCTCATTCGGATAAATATTGGGAAAGGTGGGGTAAAGTGGCCACTATAAGGGAAAACCATTCATCAAACTGTGGTTACCGACCGTAGGCTAACATATTTTGAATCTACTTATTATAAAGTATCACATTAAATACTTCCCAGTAAAAAGTATATAATGTAAAGGATCTATATGAATTCTTCAAAGACATTACATAGTGGCCACTTTTTACAACCTAACGCGGTAAGTGGCCAGTGCAGACACACATACTCCAAAAGTGAAGAGCAACCCACTTTCGGCTGAAGTAACGCCCCAGCTAGACTTCTTTCCTTAAATGGAAATACTTAGCTGTTCTTGGACTGAACTGTGAACGGTTTCATCCACATAATAAATATGATGAGCAGGTTGAAATTCTTTTTCTTGCACTGTTTTAAGGGTACCAAAGAACTTGTCTATTTTCGGCTTGTTAAGAGCTTGTCCTCTAGCCGTTGAGGCAGGTTTCCTAAAACAATATTAGGGTGACGTCTTTGCGGTATTGTGTTAAACTGTGCCACTTGGAATGCTAATGACTATAGGTCGTTCACTGTAAATCCACAATATCTCTTTTCCGTTCCAAAAACATAATCAAAGGTCTCGTGTTCTTGTCCTTTATTGCACACAATCCAGAAGCATCCAATAATTTTTTACCACTTACTGCAGCTCTGTTTTTTTCCTAGAACTCTTTTTTTGGCGTACTACGAGCAACAGAAAATTACTTTCCTGCTGTAGAAGAAGGCATCTTATCATTCTTTACCGTCTCACAGCAGAGTCCCGTGTTTGCTTCCCTGGTTTACAGATATATTTTCTAGACATCTTGATGTCCTAGTATCTAAAAGAACATCAAGGGGTCGCAGCAGACCGTTTTCAGTCGGACCTTTGTATTAAGCAAAATATAACAGAACAGAGACCATTTAAATAAAATTTATTAATTAGTTTAAAATCTTCGCTAAGGATTTATTACGAGGGGCATTCAGTAAGCAATGCAACACTTTTTTTTCTGAAAACAGGTTGGTATCATTCAGGATTCCAACAGACCATATTACTCCCCCCTCTTTTGGCTATAAAAAACCTTATTTTTCAACATGATCTCCGGTCAATGTGACTGCCTTACGCCATCTTAGTGGGAGGGTGGTATGCCCATATTCTACCAATGTTCTGGTCGACGTCGGGGTCAATGTCTTGCTGCTCCAACAACCTTCCCATTACCCACGTTGAGCTTCCCTCGAAGTGCATGCTTCATTGGGGCAAGCAGATGAGAGTCGGAAGGTGAGAGATCCAGGCTGCAGGGTGGATGAGGGAGAACAGTCCAATGAATTTTTGTGAGCTCCTCCCTTGTGAGCGGACTTGTATGAGTTATTGCGATGTCATGGAGAAGGAAACGTTCATTTGCACTTCGAATGAAAGTGTCCACGCCTTCCAACATTGCAGGAATCGCAGCTGTGAACGGCCGGCCCGTACAGGGGAGATCGCACAGGTTTTGCGCGACCTTGTTGGCGACGATGACAGACGTCTCGCCCAACGACTCACCGTGCTTTTATTCACTGCCAGGTCTCCTTAAACGTTCTGCAAGTGCCTATTAGTATCGGCGATGCTCTAGTTCTCCGCTAAAAGAAACTCATCTGCGTCACAGACGCTATGTATAGCGCCACCACCTACCGAAACTTCATGAAACTGTAGGGGATGAAGCGGGAATATTCCACGATGTCCCACAATAAATTCCGCTTTTTTTTCAGCAGAAACTGGCTGAGAAAAACGTGTGTTGCATTAATTATTGAACACCCCTCGTATATTTGATGTATGGGAGTAACTGACTCTTATTGGGATAAACAGATGGACAATTTTCCCGAAGAGTAAAGTGATCACTTTTCCCATTCAGATGCCTCGTTCGCATCATAAGAAACATAAGGGAACTACATGTTGTTTAAACATCGATATTGTAAAAAATATTACTCTCGTTTAAGTGCATAACAATAATAATATAATCTCTTACCTTACATCAGACATCTGAAAATCTGTAAACTCACTGCCAACAATGATGGCGTACATCAGAACTAGTCTCACCACCTCTCGGTAAGCGGAGACTCTAATGTTGTTTTAGGTAACCTGCCTCAACGGCTTGAGGACAAGCTCTTAACAAGCTCAAAATAGACAAGTTCTTTCGTACCCTTAAAACAGTGCAAGAAAAAGAATGTCATCCTGCTCATCATATTTATAATGTGGCCACTTTCTCCGCCCTGGCCACTTCACCTCAAATTTCCCAATTGCACAACTCTTTGGATTTGCCGCGGTTAATGACTTAATTTGCAAATGCTGTACATACTCGTTTAGCACACAGGACAGAAACAATGTTCTGAAAGAATCGATGCTGCAATGATAAACAAATCGTAAAATTCTGATAGTGGATGCTTCATAGATATCCTGTGTAGTATTACTTTCTTGGTCTACAGCTACACTTCGCCATTCACTGGGAAGTAGATAGAACATGGTACTTTTTATTCTACCGTATATTCGAATTTCTTCCTGTTTCATTCAGGGGCAGAGCGTGGAGAGAATTACCGGTTTCGCGCCTCTCTGCGAAATACTATAAGGTTAATTTTAAATGCAGTAACAGTCTTATGACACTCCCCTGGGGCACACCAGATCGTATTTCATTGCCGCGCACAACCTGCTAGGAAATTTTGGATCTAGTTGCAAACCTTGTGGATGTTCATTTGTGGGGACATGAATAACGATTTATCAACTCAGTACCTATCATTCTTTGCCTAAATGTCAATGGAGTAAATCTGCTACGAACGGCGACTGCACCTCGGCAGCAGTGAGAAATCTGCCTGGCTAATGGTCCACCGTGAAAGAGATGTACATTGTGCAGCGACTTGCTGAAGTAGGAAAACAGGCGCTCAGAATCTTGCGAACGTCGGGGACAGTAAAGTAAATCCGTACATCCCAATGTCTCCTACGCATCCTATGCGATAGATGGAGTAATTATGAAACCACAGCAGCTTCGCGAACTTCAATGCTATTTGTGAACGCCAGGTGGATGGGAGTTCTTAACAGCGAGGATCTAGAACGGCAGCGACGTAGAAGGGAGCCAAGTGATCAATGGGAGCTCACTTTTGTGCATTACGCTGAGGCAACCAATCAAAAGAGTAAGAAAGAGAAAAGGATATATGAGCATTTAGGAAACATAGGGCTCGGAGGTGTGTGGAGAGACAGTATCGAGTAACCACCGCGAAAAAAGACGTTTGGCGCTGTACCTGGAGCAGCGGAAAGCGGAGATACGCAGTGGTAGCAGGTAAAGGTAAACTGCGGACGGGAACTCACTGTAGTTTATTTACGGGATGGAGGAAAGCATTCTGCACGGGGGGAAGACTGGAAGACATGACGTGTTTTACAGGGTGTCACACCTAAAACCGTTACGTCTCACATACCGGGTAATCATCTCTAACTGCTTGTGATGTGGCGACACTGTCTCGATAGATGGCTACACTGCATTTTATCGGAAAGTTGAGTGCAGCTGTGCGTTTGTGCGTCAGTTGTCATGAGAATGTCGTATGGTTGAGTTGTTACAGAAATGGGGCAGTTCGCATTATAACAGCAAATTGATATTTTGGAGTGTTACATGAAGGCAGGCTCCATCAAGTAATGTAAAGACATGTTTCAAGCGAAGTATCCTGGTAGGAAGCTTCCCACGACCAGCACTATTCAATATCTGTACAAGAAATGAAGGGTTATAGGATACGTTCAGATTATGCAGAAGAACAGGCGACCGATAGTGAGGACCCCTGAAACTACAGACAGGATTCTCCTGGACATTATAAGAAGGCCCGGAAAGTCGGTGGGGGTTACCGCAGCAGGTTGGTGTGTTTCGTAGATTATGAACTGAAATATGTGAAATTAAAAGGCTATCGTATGAGTGTGATGGCAGAGTTGAAATTTGAGGATTAGGAAAAAAGGGTTCATATTGCAACTAGCTGTTAACAGCGGTAGCTAACAATATTGGGCCCTTTGTATTACTTCATGTGAGAGGAAGCCTTTTTTCATTTGTCAGATTATGTAATTTCTATAACTATAGATACTGATCGTAGGACAAACCATATATTCTGCCTTAAGAACCTCTCTATTCGGAGAAAATAGGTGTTTGGTGTACGTTGCCCACCATGCTCATTATTGGACTCAAATTTTTCAGTTAAGCCTGAAACAGTGCCAGATATCTAGATATCATTGACCCTATGCACAATTAACACATGAAGAGAAGCTGTATGCCCTATTCCAACAAGTTGGAGTAACAGTTCACACATCCAACCAAAGTGTGGCCCACATGACCAATGTGTTCCCTGAACACAGACTTGTCAGAAGATACCTCTGGCCCTCAAGGACGTAGGACATAACTTCGTGTGATTTTTATTTATGTGGCACACTCAAAAGCAAAGTGTACGCTGACAATCCTCACACAACAAACGATCTTAGACGGGGATCATGTTCTTGGTAACACATCACACGAAGTCAGCGACGCCTGGGTGCCCATGGCTACCACTTCCAGCATCTCTTATAAAGAGGTAACTACTTGTTTTAACGCTACTATTATCTATTACTTTTTAATCAGTTCATTGTAACTTTAACCTCGGGGATGAGGCGTCCCGGTTTTGTGTGGCACACCCTGTGTTTCTGTAAATAGTTTCCAGTAGGAATTCACAGTTTCTAAGGGTGTTATTCAGACTCTGTTAAGCATGACGCTTCAGAAGGAGTGAGAGTAAGGAGATGAAAATTACCGGGGGTGAATGGGGTAGCTTCTCTTTTAATTTATTTCTGGATGCTCTTCTCAACAAACGTTTCCTCTTCAAGTTTTTACAGATTTTTGTGTTGTCGCTTTATTTATGGTGTACGCCGCTTTCCTTATGTGCGGTACATGTAAGTGAACGGTAGAGGTGTTCGTCTAATTTTATTTATTTTTGTCAATGTTCCGTTGTTGATATCTCTGCAGTACGCCGATCCTATGAACGAACACAGTGACAGGGATCTGATTTTCATATCTAGAAAATTGCCCTTGTCTCAATGGGTGAATCTGGATGGTGAGGCTGGCGACCAATTATACACTGTTAGCTCTATTGGTGGATAGTGTTGGAGGCAGTTCAATGCGAATATTTTTCTTTGGATGGGTTAATGAAGGGGTGGCACGGTAAAAACAAGTTATACATCCCATAGGAATACATCCTCTCTTGCAGGCGTCGATGTAGTACTGGATCTAAAGCGTTCCGAAAGCCCGTAAACTCCAAATCAGCCTGTTCTCATCTAACAGTGGTATTTATTATATTTGTGTATAGGGCGAGTCGAGTTTCACGTAACTGATTCAAACCAGGTTTGGCTTCTTACCATTTAAATCAACATAGCCATTGCGAGAGCTATTTTTTTCCAAGCACTGATCGGTCTCAACAAGAAATCCACAGCTAAAAACCGGTGTAGCTTTGCGCATGTATCTTGGGCAGATGTTTCTAGTATGCCCGTCGACCGCGTCATGTCGCTCTTTTCACTTCTGCGCGCACAGTGGGCACGTAAAGATATCTAGAACAATACTGTCTCCCGCCAGGTATGAGGGCCTCATGAGAGATTTCGTGCACATAATGAAACTGTCATACGTTTACGTCTTCAAGACCATTCTCGGCCGCACTCTGCAGGGCCATTGAAGACATTCTTGCAGTGTTTTCGAGAAGAAGTGTTTGATAACCCACAATAAAGCACGTAATTGGCTCTCCCTGCGTTTCATCTCTGCTCACATGAACCACTGGCTATGAATACAACTTTTTGGCACAGACAACGAACTGCAGAGCAGAGTTGAGAATTGGCGGAAAGCATAGGCGGCTGCCTTCTATGACTAGGTTATTGGAAAGTTGGTACAACGCTACGACAAACGACTAAGTCAGAGGGTCCACTACGTAGTCAAATAACTGGAATGTGTAGCTAAATATTTCAGATAAAACATTTTCGATTTTCGCAGTGGTTTCCATTCCGTGACCGATCGGACCTTACTTTTCGAACAGCCCTCGTAAGTTTGCGAACGACCTCGTAGTTATGCTTCCCGCCACATACAACTGTATCGCAGTCGCTCAGGTAAGTAGGCGTACAAATTGCGCTGAATGTAGGCTACAATGGCAATGACTCTCGCCGTTTTAAACTAGAACGTCTCCATAGTCTGTACTGTTAAAATCCAGTGTCCCTTTCTGGTGTGCTTCATTTTGTTCCCATACACGGCGAAAATGTTTCTGGCTGCCTCCGCTGCTTTCATCCCTCTGTTCAACTCAAACAGAAGAATACGTCCTAAATGTTCCCATTACTTCACTTAGCGTTCCATTTTATAGAGTCCACAGCTCCATTCACTATCTCCAAACGACAAAATGACAATATTTGCAATCAAATAGAAACATTGAACTACAAAGAAAAAATGACAATCAACAAATTAACTTATAGCAAGCGGAATACCAACATGCGAAACGATGACGCTGCGGGCTTACGCACCAACTTAGTAATACAATACTTCAGTCCAATATCACTTCACTTTCTCTTAATAAGGTACATAAAATTTATTATTCTCAGGATGAATCAAGGAGATTTGCTCACTGACTTCTCCTATAGTGTGTTACACTACAGACTTATATTTCTACCAAAATATTTTTTAGGGTTGCAGGGAAAGTTTTTTTAGGTTTGAGGCTTCGTAATTCTCTTGTAAATGCATGTATTATTTTGATCCTGGAGGACTGAGGACCTTTTTAAAAAATCTATACTGTACGTGAAAGGCTTCGCAATTGTTTCCTATTCCTTGTCATATACGCATGAACAGGCTCTTTGATCTCCAGTTTGTGTAATCTCTTAATGCAATCACAATGGTTTTGAATATATATTGTAATGAAAATGAAAAGTATTAAGATCCTTAAAATAATTTCTCTAAGACTCTTTTTGCTTCTTTTTCAATACAATTCGAATAATTTTATACGTAGTGTGTGAATATACTATTGACTTCTGTGTTGACAGAATTCCCCTTTAGTGTTGTTCCTTATTGCAGATGTGGCTCGAAATGCCCATGACAGACAGTGGATAAGAAGTGATGATAGGCGTACGGAGCCATTTCTGTCATTACGAGTATCACTGAGCCTAAAGTATTGGAAACAGTATCCGTCTGCTATTTCCATTTTAGCACACTGCCTGTCATTATAACTAAAGACTGAATTTACTTCGTTTACTACCTCCCAGTCCAAAGATACATCCAAGTGTTTCTCTCTTTTGTTCACTGCTGAAAACGACGTACATAGTTTTCTTTTCAGATTAATAATTATCTCATATTCCGTGAGCCACTGTGCTATATTATTGACACTTATAAAAGTTGTAATTACATGACGTTGTTGGCATGGAAAGAGCGATCTGTAAACTTGAATGCTTTAAATACTTTATTAAAACCTTTACTTGCGAAGATCGCAATGTCGGAAACAGTGATTACTTATTTCAATCGCTTAAACGGCCATCCTCAGATCATTATAAAAACGTGCAGTGCCTAAATTAAAAGAATACGTAAGACACTAAGTTGATATGTCCTAAAGGATGTTAACACTGAAATGACTAAGTGGCTTGCATATTCTCTTGATGCAGACATTGTTTGTATCCTGAGCTGAAGATGACCATTTAAGCAGTTGAAACTGCTAATCACTATTTTCTACACTGTGATCTTCACAAATAATGGTTCTAATAACAAAAATCTAACGTGTTGAAGATACGAATGCGTGTTTCTCCGGTACCTCAAAATTGCCACCTTCAGCACAGTCATGTCATCTGTACACAGTATCACATTTTCCTGTTCATGTCTTTGTACATTTTTGCAAATAAATGGAAAAGGATAGTTCTCATAACAGATCTATATATTGCCTCCTGTCATTGGTATATGATCTATCTAGTGTGCTGCATGCTCACGAAAAACCATCGTTCTCAAGCTTATTCCATAGGGTTGCATGATAAATTATGTCATACGCATTGAATAAGTCAAATAAATCTCGATGCACTGCCATCCGTTTGTCAAAGCCCTGCAAAAGGCTGCATACTCAGTTACTGTTTCCACTGAATTCCCTTTCGGCTGGTAATGTTATAATAATATGATTTTCCAGCAAACAGTCTGTTTAACATGAGAATTTCTAATGTTTTTGAGAAGCCTGGTACTAAAGTTATTGGACTGTACATGTTAGGAACACCATTCTTCCCTTCTTTTGTATACACGTACTACTGGAATTAACTTGTCAGGAAAAATTAATCACCTGGTATGTTCAGTCGCCTCGTGCAAGTCTTTCAACTTGACGCCAACTCGGCGACTTGAGCGTCGATCACGATGGAATGAAACGATTCGTACGGACGCCAACAATCAGTCCCCAAGCAGCGAAACTTCCTCAACCGGCCAGGAATCGAACCAGGGGCCCTTGGATGTAGATGTATTAACCCTAATCACGAGCTGTAGGTTGCAGCAAAAAGAATTGCACTAATGTCAGATATTGTCAACTGCTCATTCCAAGAACATGTTTATCAGGAAATATTCATTCTTGGACTGAGCAGTTAACATCTGACAGTGCTGTAATTAATTAACCGCTTCCAAGAGTATGAATGCCTTGGATTATCTATGGAGCGGTGACTTCCTTGGCTATTACTTCGATGACTGCAATAAGAGCTTCCACAATACGTTATTATCTTTCTGTTGTGACATCTGAGGTGAAACATGGTGCTTTTACATAGCCTATTTCTCTATAAAACCACCAGGTGGCTGTCGAACATAAAATATAGATCCGACAGATAAATATCCATCACTAATCTCCTAAACAATCGCTACGCAGAACTCTGAACTTTGAAAAACACTTCGAGTTCCATTAACAACGATGATCTACAATTTATGATTAACTACACGCTGCCAACTATTTCCGTCTTGGCATCCAACTACTAATGAGGAAATTTTAATACAATCTCCGTACTCGTCCATTCCAACCTAACCCATTTTTTAGAGTTCTAGCTGGCTTTTCTTGGATCGGACATCATCGTGTTATTGAGGTTCACCGACATCAACCTTGGAATTGGATACAGCATAAGTATCTTTAAATAAGTTACTGATTCCACGAGCTACTTACAAAGTCTAGAATGAAATTTTCTCTCTACAGCGGAGTGTGCGCTGATATGACACTTCCTGGCAGATTAAAACTGTGTGCCGGAACGAGACTCGAACTCGGGACCTTTGCTTTGCCCGCGAAAGGCAAAGGTCCCGAGTTCGAGTCTCGTTCCGGCACACAGTGTTAATCTGCCAGGAAGTTTCATACATACAAAGTGTTTCAGAATGGCGTTTTAGAAATTTGGGGACTGGTTCCTTTCACCAAAATAAGAAAAAAGTCCAGTAAACATGGGCTCCAAAATGCATACCTTAAGAGATATAAGCGCTCGTTCATCCTCGATTCTGTGAACTACTTCTCTTTTACTGCAACGCCTTGCTTACTATCTGTCGGGAGAAGCTAGTATGGACCAAAACAAGGGGAAAAGTCCAGAACTTGGGCTCTAAAATGCGTACCTTAAGAGTTACGTACATTTGTTAAGTAGAAGAGAAGTGTTACACAGAGCGAAGATGAATAAGTGCTCGTAACTCCTAAAGGACGCACTTTAGAGCCAATGTTTATTGGACACTTTTACCTTGTTCTGGTGTAAGGAACATATCAACTGTCAGTGTGACTAAAAATTGGAGCCATGTAAAAAGATTTCATAATATTTATATACATCTATAGCTTGCAAACAACTGTGGAAAGTATCAAAGAGGACATTATGCATCACACTGGACCAAGTTTTAGGATTTCTTAGTTCCATTCGCGTATGGAGAGCCGGTATAATGATCACGTAAGTGCCTCTGTGCGTGCTGTAATTACTCTAATCTTGTCGTAGTGGTCAATAAGGGAGCGACTCGTAGAGTCCTATATTTCTCCTCCTGATACTTTTTAAGCGGGTTTAGGTGCGATGGTTGGCATCAATCTTCAGGAGTACATCAGTTCAGACTCTTTAGCATTTTCTCGATGCTCTCCGTGGATAAAACGAATCTGCGACTATACGTACTACCTTTCATTGTACAGGGAGTGGAGGAGTGGACAAGAATATGTAAACACCACAAACGCAACACATTATAGTACCTTATACGGTGTAGCAGAATCGTTGATATTTTAAACAACTTCCCTCAAAACAGCGTCCAGTTTAGGTAGCAATGATGGCGGTGAATAGCGGACAAGTCTCTTCTCTCCAAAGCAGACCGTAAAATCTCAATAATATTGAGATGTAGTGTCTGGTGGCCACGCGAGATGTGACAATTCATCCTCGTCCTCACAAAATCAGTTCTGGACGATACGAGCTTCGTGAACGGGGATCGTGATGTCTTCGAATACAAATCACTGTTTGGGAACAAACATTGTACCGTGGGATGGACTCGATCAGCAAACTGGTCATATAATTTTGGTCCCATTGAATACTACGATACGGCTGCCCAAATCACGGCTGAACCCTTGGGACGTAAACTCGACCAGACATTGGAAAAAGTGGGAACAAGACTCACCCGACGAAAAGACATTCTTCCGTTGCTCCACAGTCTAGATTTGATGAATCCAGCACCACGGTTTGGCGTTACGGGTATTTGCATCACTGATGTTTGGTTTTGGAAATCTTGCTCGCAGTTCCATGCTTATGAAGCTCCCTTCATGTTGTTTTGGTGCTCACAGGATTCACGAGTGCGACATTAAATTCTGCAGTGACTTACGCAGCTGTCGTCTTATGTTTCGACACAGTCCTCGTTAACGAAGCACTCTCACGGTTACTCAACACAAACTTTCGCCTGTGTCACGATTTAGGTGATAACGTTTTTACTTTTACCCTGTATACGGTATAAATCTTTTATACGGAGCCTCTTCAGACACCTCACACTTCAGCTATTTTGATTACGGAAGCACCTAACTTCCGAGCATCAACAATTTTCCCACGTTCGATTACACTTATCTCCGACGTAGTGCGTTCACAACTACATCTGACTAAGGCTGGCACTTGCAGCGTGCTGAGAACATTGTGCAGGTGCCGTTCGTGGTCAGATACAACAGCGCAACCTGTAGGCTTGCCTGGTGACTACATTTATATTCAAGCATGGATTTTTCGTAGAGTTTCCATATTTTTGTCCAACCTTTGTATATATTAAATATCTCCTATTAGTCCTATTTCGTATAGGTCCTACACACCTGAGCACCATTGCGGGTCTTTCGTTAACAGTTTTGTTTGTACGCTGACTGTACTTTCCCAGTATCCTACCAATGAACCGCCTGGCACAATCCCACTGTGAACAAAATCAGACGATATTTCCGGTTTCGCGTGACACCCGTACAAAATAAAAGGGAACATTATGTGCAATCTCTGACTCTATCTGCATCTTCTCTTGTTATAAAATGTGTAAGGTACGAACAAAAAGTTTAGGTTCGAAGGCCGTACAATCCAGAATCGGCCAATCAGGCAAAATCGTCCTGAGCATTGAGACTGGCAACGGCGCACGAGGCGACTGATACCCGGCGTGTCCTGTCTGAAGACGGCCTCGTGCGACAGGAATCATCAAACCTACAGCACCTTTTTTAAAGTACAAAAGGCGTGATAATCGCAGGCGGGAGATAGTGACTATAGGGCGCGTGCTTCAGTGTCTCCCTCTTGAGTTGGCATTCCTTCTGCGTTACGGCAACTGCGATACAGAGACGTGCGTTGTCATGAAGCAACAGCATCCCTTGTCGCAGGTGTTGTTTGTCCTTCGGCAGCCAAGAAAATAAAAGCAGATGTTGGTCCTGTTCAAACACATTTAGTAATAACATCGCCGTAGTTGCCGTTTTAGCGTTTACCACACTCACTCCGGAAAGACACGAATGCCACACCAATCGACCGTATACAAGTCGGTGATTGAACAGCCAAAAAAACCTGCCTAATATCGGGTAGGTTCCCCGCGAGCACGCCATACTGCCGTAACACGACGTGACATGGACTCGACTAATGTCTGAAGTAGTACTGGAGGGAATTGACACCATGAACCCTGTAGGGCTGTCCAGAAATCTGTAGGAGTGCGAAGAGGCGGAGATCTCTTCTGAACAGCACTTGCAAGGCATCCCAGATATGCTCAATAATGTTCAGGTCTGGGGAGTTTGGTGACCAACGGAAATGTTTAAACTCAGAACAGTGTTCCTGGAACCAAGCTGTAGCAATTCTGGACGTGTGTGAGGGTGTCGCATTGTCCTGCTGAAATTACCTAAGTCCGTCGGAATGCACAATGGACATGAATGGGTGTAGGTGATCAGACAGATGCTTACGTATCTGTCACAAGTCACAGTCGTACCATAGGGGTTCCATATCACTCCAACAGCAGACGCCCCACACCTTTACAGAGCCTCCACCAGCTTGAACAGTCCCCTGCTGATATGCAGGGTCGATGGAGTCATGAGGTTGTCTCCATAGCCGCACACATCCATCCGCTCGATACAATTTGAATCGAGACTCGTCCGACTAGGCAACGTGTTTCCAGTCATCAACAGTCCAATGTCAATGTCGACAAGCCCAGACTGCTTCGTGCAGTGATCAAGAGTACACGAGTGGGAGTTCGGCTCCGAAATCCCGTATCGATGATGTTTCGTTGAAAGGGTCGCACGCTGACAATTGTTGATGGCCCAGCGTTTAAACCTGCAGCAATTTGCTGAAGGGTTGCACTTGTGTGACGTTGAACGATTTTCGTCTGTCGCCTTTGGTCCCGTGCTTGCAGTATCTCTTTCCGGCCACAGCCATGTCGGAGATTTGATGTTTTACCGGATTCCTGATATTCAAGGTACGCTCGTGAAGTGAACGTATGGAAAAATTTCCACTTCATCACTACCTCGGAGATACTGTGTCTCATCGCTGATGCACCGACTATAACACCTCGTTGAAACTCACTTAAATCCTGATAACCTCCCATTGTAGCAGCAGTAACTGATCTAACAACTGCACCTATTAACTGTTATCTTATACAGGCGTTGTCGACCGCAGCACAGTATTCTGCCTGTTTACATATGTCTGTATTTGAAAACGCATGCCTGTACCAGTTTCTTTGGCGCTTCAGTGTATAACGGCATCTGAGTCGCAGTACGTCTCATATACGCTGCAGCAATGCGCTCAAACGGAAACTTTGTCATCGGTCGTCATGTAACGCGTAAAATGAGAAGGATTCTGCTTTCAGATTTTGAAATACTTATATCAAGGGCAAATTCAGTTACACTGTGAATACTTAAGAGATTAACTCTGATTCATGAATTAATTTATGCCGGAAGCTCACGAATAATAAAGGTTCATACAGTGCTTGGTTCCTGTTCATTGGAGTTTTGGTTTGAAAGGCAGCCTGATCATTTAAGAGAAACAGTTCAGAATTTTCCTTATCGCTCCAATTAGGAACCGAGATGACATCAAATTCAGGCGTCGGTGATTGGTTTCTTCAATATGTCCATATCACTGAGTACCCCGTAAAATGCTGACAACAATTCGACTAGCACAGAAACGCAGTTTGCAGTGGCACGGCAACTTTTCTTGCTTGGTGACGAAAAGGTACTACCTATCAGTTAGGATATGCTACTGCAATAAAGCAAAGCACATACTGTAGCTGCGGTACACTAGTATAGTTCCGAAGATATAATCAATGTGCAGGTTCAGTGTTAACGGTCGATCGTCGAGGGCTAAGCGCATTGATAATAGTAGCTTTAGTAGCATTCATGATCATAAAAATTTTCTTTTTACGGTCTTATTTATTATTTTTCCGACATAGCAATCCAAAAATATTGCCGGCCGGTGTGGCCGAGCGCTTCTAGGCACTTCAGTCTGGAACCGCACGACCGCTAAGGTCGTAGGTTCGAATCCTGCCTCGGGCATGGATGTGTGTGATGTCCTTAGGTTAGTTAGGTTTAAGTAGTTCTAAGTCTAAGGGACTGATGACCTCAGACGTTAAGTCCCATAGCGCTCAGAGCCATTTGAACAAAAATTTCACTTTCTGTCAAGTTTCCAGAGCAATTGATCCTTGGTCCTAATAAAATTTGATGTTGGAATAGTTTATGATTTTTCACTTAAAAAAAAAACACAGACTCACGAAGTTTCTTTTTTAAAGAATGACTGGATTTTCAATAGCTCCAATTAGCACTTTTCCATAATTAGTATTAATTTCCACTTTAAATTGCATTTAGCGTAACTTATAATATCAAGCGACTTTAGTGTAGTGGTTCGCCGCAGCTGGGTTTCAAGTACAAAGATGATCTTTGTCTGTTGATTTATAATTGTCACTTGAAAACTTATTTCGCCCGTAATTTGACAAACCTTCATTTCTGCAATTTATGAATTTAGATTTATCTTTTGTATGCCTGCCAAAGAAAATCTCGGCATCCTAATCGCCGTGAGATATAATCCCTAAACTATCACGTCCGTGCATTCAATATTTCAAAGATAGCATTATCGCGTATAATTTGATCTCCCGTTTCATTAAGCTCGCTTCAACTTTAAAAAATCAACTTCACGTAATCCATAATATGTTCCACTCAGATACAATTCGTAACAATTATCTTCACATAAAATTTTCAACTTAACACTTCAAAATTAATAACTTCACTTTTTATCCACTTTATTACAGTGAGACCACACAGTTATAAATAGCCACGTATCAAATAATAACAACGTTGATGAGTAAGTTTGCACCATTTGTGATTAAAGCTGAACACGAACTCTCTCGATCTTTACAATGTCAATTCCATACAAATTCTTTTTCAGTTTGTAACTCTCTTCTTTTTTTTCATTATTACGGCAAGACTGGGCGAGTCACTTCTGGGTGTCTGCTTTGGAATTCGACCGTCATTGTTACATTTCTGATGGCTGGTAACTCTGACTATGTGACGACGGAAAGATCTTTCCTTCCGCCACTGCCACTCACCCACTCGTATCATGAAACAGAAATAAATACAAAATTTCTTCCAGTATTACAGTGTAAGAACAAAATATGAAATTCATTTTGCCGTATCTAAACATTATAACAAACCTACAGCTACTTACATTCCACGTGTCATGTGGCGGGAACAAATCAATGGTACAGCGCTCCAAACACTGTATCATCACAAGCTTTCAATTAATCATTTACGTATTTGAGATTGATGGGAACCTTTCCAGTGGCCGTTTCCCGATGAATCATAGGAACCTGTGGGCCGGAAAATTCATTGTCGGCGATCCGTAACTAAATCCTCATATCTACAATATTTGTAAAGTTGAGTCACTCACTTGCGATTCACTGCGTAGCGTTGACAGGTCATCGTTTAGTAAGAAAATAATTGATGAGTAAGGACGCCGTTACTCCAAACAACGTGTCCCTAGCTAATATTTCTTTTTTTTCGTTTTTATATATGGTAACAGCATTTCAGACGTGTTCATCGTAATGTTTCAGTATCACGGGGTGCAGTGCAGCGGTCTAGTACTTCCTTTGCGTCTAGCAGTCGGAAGAACTGCTCCATATTTCCTTTCCTGTTTTAGAGCGCTGAGCGCGTATCATACATCTTGCGTAGCTGCACCCTGCGGATAAGAAGAAATATTTTTTTACGGGGGAAGTCATTTGTCATCGAGGAGGGCTGCGTAGAATTTGTAACCCTTCTTAAAAGCAGCGTCGTAAATTGTGGTTCACACACAGCTCTAAGAAAAACATGTGAGATACTCTCTTGGCTTACTATGTCACCTATGCACGAATTACTTGTTCCCAGTTGCAAGACAGCGAATAAGTTGGGGAAATGAACATTTCCTAGAAAGTTGTCTTCCTCACATCAGCCGCTCAATCGGTAAACAGTGCATCTTTATGTATTTTGCTCTTCCTGCTATCTGAAATTACTCTTCTATTGCGATCAGTATTGTAGGAGAATGAGTGTTCACGATGGACGGCGAAGTTTTTCAAACGTTACGTGTTAGGGAAGCACAAAAAATTGCGATGAGTATGAAGTAAGCACTAGGCAGAATAGGTCCCTGTCAGTGGAGCTACAGAAATGTCGTTGAGCCGTAGTTATATCATTCGTCACGTAGACGCTCTATTTTATTCATAAAAATGATAATTCGCAAAACAAACAAGCCGGATGGCAAGATTTCATCAGAAAATAAGGGCCATTATTCCATTCTCTTCATGAGATAATTTACATAACTGATGAAATATTCATCTCCGAGTCCCGCAACTTTTTCTCCGTTCATAGTATGCGGACGCTAGCGGTGATGTACACTCGCTCACGTAGTTGATACTGTGGTGGAACGCCCTTTCGGCAGTATACTTTACCCCACGCCAAGATGAACTTCACACACTGGTACGCCACAAATCGCTCAGTCAAATACTGAGCGGTCATATAATTCTTATCCTGCTCGTAAATCTGTCTTATCGAAACAACAGCAATAGTGTTGCTGCTTTTCGCAAGTATCGACGCATTAAAGGAATGCGGAGAGATCCTCTTGCCGCATCGGGATTGAAGAACATGATTTCAAAGTTAGAATTAATTGGCGATTTTGGAATTTTTACTGGCAGAGGCCGACGGTCAACTGTGACACAAATTGTTGAAGAACTTACTGTTGCCATGGCTGAGAATGCTGATAGCGATCTCAAGCAGAGCACGATCTGTTACGACAGCTGAACATTCCATCGTCCACTGATGTTTCCGGCAGCAGCAGAGCAATCCTCTGTGCGGGACAGTGCTGTCGTGGATGCCGACTGTAACCTCCGTGACAAAGTACTAGTCAAAGCCTGTGCTATGGTAAGTGAGCGGGATTCACCTTATGAGAAAGGATTTTCGCTTAGATATCGACCTTGGTGTCAAATCAGACTTACATCCACTCTGTAATAACAATGATCCGTCAAGTAAGTTCGAAATGCAATTACACGTCAGGATGGATCAAAAGCAACCCAGAAGATGCTACCAATGTGATAATAATACGGTCGCCAGCCTCATTAGGCATTAACTGAGTTTCTTCCCTGTACGAGTTGGTATATATTCATGCAAAACAACAAGTTGTAACACTGCATAATATAGTAGAATATTAGAACCAGAAAATCTATTGAACTGATAGTTTCACGTTCTGTATTGATAAGGAAAACCATGAATACATAATACTACACTATAAAGTTTACTACAAAACTTTATATTGTCTATTAATCTGATTGAAATCGGGCATAGGTTACCCTAGAAATTGTACTTTCATGCCACACACAAAATGTCAGTTTTGATAAAGATAAAACACTGAGAAATTTTGACTTTTATATTGACTTCAACTTTTGCTGGTCAAACCAATTTAGAACACTTCACAATCCTAGTGAATTAGGGGGGTTGAGGGGGGGTGGGGGGGTGGGGGGGGGGGGAAGATCCTGAAACTGTTATGAGTGCTGTATTTAAAAAAAATGATTACTGAATTTATTATTCGTTCAAGATTTCCAGTATATAAGTTACTACTCTTTTAATCTTATTTACGGCTCATTTAAATGCCTTTAAATCTGACTCAAAATAATAAACTTCATTATTATATCAATACTAAAGTTATCTTTCGACTTCGTTAGAACTTCGCTATTCATTTACTGGTTCATTAACAAAACATTTCTTTAAGCACCATTCTAATATAGCTAGTTCTACAAATAATTATTATTAACACAATTTTTAATTTTCATTTCGGGACACTCGGATTGCCCAAGGAAAGGACCCTGTCTAGGTTAGTTGTGAGGATAATTAAATGATGGAAAAGTTCTGGTAAAATTTTCGTTATTATTGCACCAAACAACCACAGTTCACTCTTTGATCTATACGAATACAGTACTAAAAGTTTCAACCTCTTAGTATCGATGCGGCGGTTGGCGCGCGGCAAGGTGGCACACATACAACCCCAGCTATGGCTCTTGACGTATCGGCACTTTAATTCTTCTTAGCGTCGCAATACTTTTCCATTTAGTGCCTATGGAATTTTGCCATGCTGTGTTGGCGTCGGAACGGCATACCCGAGGCTCAGTGAAGCTATGTCTTCCAGGAGAGCCTCCTCGCTCCAGAAGGTGTTGCTCAAACCAGTGCCAAACTCCAACTACTACTGTGTTCGTTGTGCCGTGCAGTTCCCGCGCGCATTTTCCAGCGCTCGCCTGCCATCCACCTTTTACCGCTCCCTGACTGACCGGGTATTCACCCGAGGTTTTGCATTCTACATATTCTAACACATTGCCTACGTATGGACCAGACGCACAGTTACAATTTTATACATCTTAAAACAGTTTCAACATTTGTTACATTTCAATTTTATTACAATATTACTTGACATTTGACATAAACATTAATATTCACATTAAAACTTATTTACAGTTTTCGTAACATAATGGCATGAAACAAAAAGAAATGAAATCAGAACATCAATTACACAAGTTCATCGTAAAATCAGATGAAAAGAATTACTTGTATGTACAATAGTAAAGAGTCGTTGTTGTTACAAGACGTAAACATGGTACGTAACTGACAGATGTTACCCTCCCCTGTGGAAATTAAAAAGTGTTTCTTTCGATAGTTTATTCGTTATTTCTCTTCCGCACATCCTTACAAATGTTTCCACAAAGCCTCATTGTCCTACGATCGTTAGATTGTTATTCGGGTCCTCTCAAATAGCGAAAGTTTAATTATAACCACCCCGTAAGTAAAGTGTCATTTTACCTAGAATAGAGCTGCAGTGTCAATACGTAAAGTCATTGCTTTGACTAATTTGACTGCAATGCCAGATGTGGCGAATAAAGCTAATGTTGCTAGAGTTAGGATTAATACCGTAATTTGAAGGCGCCAGTTAACCACGGATATTGAATTCATATTACGAAATGAATAAACTTTATGTTTCTTCCAATTTACACCCATGGTGGTCTGATTGTAACTCATGTGTTGAGTAGTGCAGTGATCATGTGGCCAAGGTTTTAAATAAGCAAGCAGAATGAGCTCTGGACTCTTCTTTTCCTGCGAGTGATCGATTTGTTGCGAGCTCTTGGAAGTACTGTTTACGTCTACATCTACATGATTACTCTCCTCTTCACAATCAAGTGCCTGGCAAGCAGCTCATCGAACCACCTTCTAGCTATCTCTCTACCGTTCCACTCTGAACAGACCGCGGGAAAAAACGAATATCTAAAGCTTTCCGTGCGAACTCTGATTTCTCTTATTTTATAATAATGATCATTTCTCCCTACGTAGGTGGCAAAATATTTTCACACTCTGTGGATAAAGTTGGTGATTGTAATTTCATGAGAAGATCCTTCCGCAACGTGAAACACCTTTGATTGCCGACCCAGTTTATGTATCACATACGTGATACTCTCTTCGCTGTTTCACGATAATACAAAACGAGACGCACTACCTTGTACTTTTTCGATCCACGCAGCAATACTCCAGAAGTGGACGGACAAGTGTAGTGTAGGCAGTCTCTTTACTAGATATGTTGTATTTTCTAAGTATTCTGCCAGGAAACCGCAGTCTTTAGTTCACTTTTCCCACAACATTAGCTATGTGATTGTTATAATTTAAGTTATTCGTAATTGTAGTTCCTAAGTATTTAGTCGAATTAACAGCCTTTAAATTTGTGCGTTTTATGGTGTAAGCGAAATCCAGTGGAGTCCTTTTAGTACTCAAGTACTTCCCACTTTTCATTATTTAGAGTCAATTTTCACTTTTCGCACCTTACAGATATCTTGTCTAAATCATTTTGCAGTTGGTTTTGATCGTCTCATGACTTTACAAGACACTAAAGTGTCTACAAACAATCTAAGATGGCTGTTCAGATTGTTTCGTAAGTCGTTTATGTAGATCAGGAACAGCAGAGGGCCTATTAATACCTCCTTCGGGAACGCCATATTTTATTTCTGTTTTACTCAATGCCCTACCGTCAATTACTGTGGACTGCGGCCTTCATGATAGGAAATCACGAAACCAGTCACACAACTGAAGCAACACTCCGTAGACTCGCAACTCGATTAGATGTCGCTTTTGCGGCCTGAGCGCCGCTTGGGCTTCAGTGTTATTTCGGACTTGAGAATATTTCGTTGTGCTGAGTTGGGAACTTACGATGTTTTTCGGAACTCTGGCTTTCGTTGAACTTAGGATCTCAAGCCGTGTTTCAGTGACTGGACATTTTATAACCACGCCAATTCCATTGCTGTTTACGTATTTGTAGGCAACTGTGAACTAAAGTGTTTTTTGCTGCATTGTGTAATTTAGTAAGTAGAACGAACTTGAACGGTTTTAGTCGCAATAACAGTGTTACTGAACTTAAGATTTAACTGTGAATGTTACCGAGATTTTACACTAGGCGCTACAGTCTGGAACCGCGCGACAGCTACGGTCGCACGTTCGAATTCTGCCTCGGGCATGGATGTGTGTGATGTCCTTAGGTTAAAGTAGTTCTAAGTTCTAGGGGACTGATGACCTCAGAAGTTGAGCCCCATAGTGCTCAGAGCCATTTTTAATTTTACGCTATCGGACGACAAGAACTGGATGCATGTTTTCGTGATTTTATTGCGCCCCTCTAAGCACTTATTCCGCACTTGTTGCTGTCTGTAAATGTTCTGCTTGCTCTACGTATCTATGTTTTACTTCACTATCTTAATTCACTGCTATCTTCTGTTATCAGCTGACTTAGTCCCACCATTCGCATATATTTCTGTGTGTTTCAATAAATGTGTGGTTAAAAGTTTAAAACATTCGCTGTAGACAACATTATTATTCACCGAGGTTATTTTCGTATCGTTGCCCTATAATTTGCAATACGCGTTTTTACTTATTTATTTATTTTCATGTTCGTTAATTATGCTGATGAAATGGCTTTATGATTGATTTATGTTTCGATTAGCGCTTAAAAACCGACAGGGTAACTGACCCCTTTTGATTCATTGAGCCATACTGAAATTGAAGGTTGCACAGTTGCCCTGGTGACGCTGCAATTAGTTGGACTCTCGACAGCAGCTGTTATGATGAGCAAGTAAAGCTGCAACATCCGAGAGTAAATCCTATTGCCTGTAACTTCTTATTTATTTTAACTATTTATATACTGGTGTCTGAGGCGGAGTTCAGAATCGCACGAAATCACTTAAGGTGATATGGAAGATACCTGGGATCTCGCTGATTTGTGAACCAAACCAACTTTTGATCACAGGGTGTAGATTTTGGTCTAGTTCTCATTCATTTAGTGGTTGGGTATCCAATGCTGAACGAGTTGCACTACACATGTTAAATACATAAATTCCTACCGAAAGGAAAGGAAATTATTCTAGGCACCACGTATAACACTACTTTCTTTGCTGTCTAAGAATTATTCCTAACCCTTATGCAGTTTATCTAAACACTTTATGTTGATTGTTTTCATAGCTTTGACAAATTGTAGAAATGACAGCGATTGACACGATAAGCTGCTGTTTAGTAATGTTCTGTAATGTGAGATCAGTTTTGGTCAGCACCTATTTTACAAACATTGTGTATACAGAAAAATTTCAGATTATAACGACGTTTTTAAATAGTAGTGAAAACAGAAGGTATTCTTACAGGTTTATCCTGTGTTTTCCGTGAATGATTGACTACAACTGGCACTCGGTACATCTACCTGTGCGTCACTAAATATCATTTATAAATATTATATTTTTACTTTATGTATGTAACTCTTGCTGCCAAAAATACCCTAAATGTTGCTTTTATTTGCACTACAGTTTTAAAAATCCTGCATCCATGACGACTGCGCAACAGTTACTCAATAAGGGTCTTTGACCGAAACTTGTCACACATCACTGAATAAATGTGACAGCAGCTTAATGATATTACATGAAGTCTTTTCCACCATTAGTTAAACACGTTGAGCAGTGGCGGCTTTAATTTTGGCGGGCGTGGCACTCTGATAGGGCCACTAACTACTTCGACTGTCGATATCTACCCTGATCGTACGTCGGCAGCTAGGGTCTTTGGTCGGGGCGTGTGTTGTTGGTTTTTGGAGGACCCTGGTACCGACAGTTATCATAGGGCATGTGGCTGGCAATTTGTTGGTTTTAGGGGACTCCTGCTGTCCGGTACGGGCCTCGAGGATCCGCGAGTGGTTAAGTTGGTCGAAAGCAAGCTTTGCCGGCTGGATTAAGGATTGACAGCGGCGAGTTGCGGGAAGTGCAGCGGATGCTGCATGCAATCTGGTGAGCACGTTCCCGGCCAACTCTGTAAGCTCAAATTTTACGGCATCTGGAAGATAACCTGTACCGATCGAAGGCAATAACACTCCTGCCTGGAATCCTGGAAGCCAAAGCTCCTTCTCACCTGAATGGAGTTAAGCGTTGTTTTTCTTGTTGGTATGTGTTATCGTAAGGACACGTCTGTATTAGTGTGGAATTAACGCGCCTCTGAGTGATTGTGTGGATGATCATCTGACATTGTAACTGATAATAATTTTTTGTTCCAGGCTATATTCCGTGCAAGTGCGTTCTCTCTTGTCAACATAATTGATAAAATTGAAATTGTAACATAGTCTGCATCGAAGACAAGGCACGTTTTATAGATTGATATGCCCTACTGATAGGGTTTGCAGGCGCTGATACTTCACCTTGCTAATTTTCACGTAATTTGAAGCAGTGTTAAGCTTGTAACTTAAATGTATAGTCACTTTTTAAATAAGTTAATATTGCCTACACCTAGACATTCTCGTTGCTAGCCTTGTTTGGGCAGAATACTGGTCCCTTCTGATGTGTGTTGGCAGGACATTTTTGGCAGCGGACGACGCGTTCCTGTTTCCTGGGCCCGGAGCAGAGACGTGTTTCCTTTCTGCTGCGGCAACACTTCCGTCGTCTCACGACGTCTACGTTGGCCAGCAATCTGGCGCCTCTACCAGCCGCCTCGTACTGGCTCAGGTTTGATACGTGCCACGGCGGAGTGTCGCCAATTAATTCCGGAACTCTTGATTTGTACAATATTGTGAATTCAGCAAGCACATAAGCTTCGATGCGCGTTCTGCAAGCCAGAAGTTTCTTGTCGCTATACCTGATTTTTAACTAATTGTTTAAACCTTGTACCCGTATTAGTAGTTCTGGAGCGTGTTAAGTTTTAAATCCATTTACTTGTCGGTATTAACTGTTGAGTTTTTCCTTTTTTATCCACTGCCATTAGCTAACTCCACCCACCGGAAAGCTCGCCTGCTTGTTGCCTGTTGGCTGCGATAGCCACCTGCTGTATTTGACAGCTTTTCTCGTATTTTGGGGCATTCTACACGGTGGTTGTAGGGGACATCAAAACAAATATTTTTCCCTAATGTCATTTTTTTCCTATAGGATTATTTAAACCGGTGGAGACCGTATTACGCTCTTCAGTTGTAGGCAATTGCTGTCCACCAGTGTAGCAGTGCATTGTCTCTGTTTGCTAATGGAGCGATACACCTGGAATGAGTTCACTGAGATGGTTGGTGCGTACTACGTAGCGCACCACAACGGACGAACTGCACAGGGGGTTTATCAACAACAATATCCTAATCGCCGTATCCTGCATCATACGACCTTTGCTGCTGTGTACCAACGTCTGCGTGAGACCGGGTCATTTAGCAGATTACCTGGACAGGGACGCCGTTGCACGGTAAGAACGCTGCAATTTTAGGAAGCTGTCTTGCAGCATGTAAGCGGGATCCTTCAATCAGCATTTGTACAATTGCACATAGCATGGGGACGAATCAGACGAATGTAAGAACAGTCCTTCGAGAGCAATTGTTACGTCCATTTCACTTACATCGTGTCCACAACCTGGAACCAGTTGATTATCCACCCAGACTACAGTTTTCGCAGTGGTATCTGCAACAATGTGAAATGCATCTTACATTTCCATCCCATGTGTTGTTTACCGATGAAGCAACGTTCGGGCATGATGAATCTTCAACACGCACAATTCGCATGTTTGGAGTGAGGATAACCCACAGACCACAGTTACTAGCACTTATCAAGTGCGGTTCTTCGTTAATGTGTGGGTCGGTGTTGTAGGGACTGTTTAATTGGGCCGTATCTGGTACCTGGGCCATTAAATGGCAGGCACTATTACAATTTTCTCGCCAGAGCATTGCCTGAATTGCTGGAAGACGTCCCGCTCCCTACAAGACAACGCATGTGGTTCCAACATGACGGGGCGCCGGCACATTTCAGTCGCGTGCGTCGATTCCTGGTCCGACGGTTCCCAAATGGTTCAATTGGCTCTGAGTACTATGGGACTTAACTTCTGAGGTCATCAGTCGCCTAGAACTTAGAACTAATTAAACCTAACTAACCTAAGGACATCACACACATCCATGCCCGAGGCAGGGTTCGAACCTGCGACCGTAGCGGTCGCTCGGCTCCAGACTGTAGCGCCTAGAACCGCACGGCCACTCCGGCCGGCGGCGGTTCCCAGAAACGTGGATTGGCAGAGGTCGTACTGTACCATGGACTGCTTGTGTGGAGAGAGATGTGCAACCTTGTTTACGCAACTCCTGTTGCATCAGAAGAGGATCTGCTTGCCCGGATAGTAGCAGCAGCAGGAACAATTCAAGATACTCCTGGGGTTTTTGCCCGTGGCAGACAGAACATGATCCGACGGTGTAGCTTTTGTTTACGTGTCAATGGAGCCATTTTTGAAAATCTACTGTAATTGAAATTGGGTTGTGTTAATATGTTGTCTCTTGGTCATAAAAAAATGGAAAAGTGTTTGTTGGTTTAATTAAATTACCGCCAGAGAAATCTTCCTCTACTGCTTTAAATACTCCTCATAGGAAAAGATGACATTAGGGAAAAATATTTGTTTTGATGTCCCCTACAGTCTCCCAGAGTTTGTCGGTTTAAATACTTTTCACCCTGTATATTTATTTAAGAGTCATGGTCAATGCTCCTGCTGGCCTGTGCCAGCTGGTAGTCACATTTTAAATGGTATGTCTTTCCAGCTTTCCTTGTGTATTGGGGTATGAACATTTATTTAAGAGTCATTGCAAATGTTTCTGCTGATGTGTATCAGCCGAGAGTCACATGTCAAATTGTATGCCTTCCCAGCTTCTCTTGTATTTTCGGAGACTGTGTATTTTATTGCTTAAGAGATTTTATTAAGATATATAGATTGTTAAAGGATTTACAACACCCACAATCAGTCGCGTGACTTGTTATTCCTTCTGTATTTTGGGAGGGGAGAGGGCGTTGTCTATCTGTTTAAGATGTTATCCATGCTGGGGAATTGTTAGTACCTTCACTGGCAGTCACCTGTAATTCGTTTTACTGGTAAAACTCAGTTTATTGAACCAGCTTGCGGTCATACCTAGTTGCTGTGACTTCTTACTCGGATTTGGGGACCGTAAATTTCTGGTTTCAAGCCCTGTTTCTAATGGTATAAATTGTTAAAGTTTGTTGTTAATGAGTGATCCTCTGAGAGTTCTTTAAATTATTATGAGCGTTGTTATTCTCTTGACAATTTTTTTAATTTCTAATCATACTAATTGTTGTTGAGCAAGCAAGTGTATTCCATGAAATCACAAACGATGAAATAAGTGGGCCCACTTTCCATGTGTTTTTCCTTAAAATTATTCAAACCCTTCTTGTGACGTATCAGTGTTGAAAGGTACAAGTATCTGTTAAATATAAATCCCATGTTTTAGAATTATCTATTCTTTATAGCTTTAAATCGACATGTTACAATAACATGATCTGCGGACGAACTCCAATAGTATTACAACCACGATATATATATGAAGATGGTGTCTGTTCTTTCCGACATGTCCGAAAAAACAGAGACCATCTTCATATATACATATAGTTAAGGCTCACCGGCCATTTGACCATCTTCATCTGAGCGGATTCACGAACAGTGCCCGAACTCTCATGGGAATCGGCAAAAAGCCGCGAGTAATGAGTATGATGGGCAGATGCACTATGAATATAGTGCCGGAGAATAAGTTGAGAATGTGGGTCTCACGGGATGCGTGCCAGAGATAAGTCCCTTCAGTCACACTGTCTTCTGTGTCCTCGGTGGCGCAGATGGATAGAGAGTCTGTCACGTAAGCAGGAAATCCCGGGTTCGTGTCCCGGTCGGGGTACACATTTTCAACTCTCCCCGTTGACTTATATCAACGCCTCTATGCAGCTAGGGGTATTCATTTCATTGTAGTTTATAACCCGAGTTTGTGGCAATTGGGCAAATAGAACGGCTGCTCCCTATGGTTGAGGGAAGTTTAGGGAACAATAATAAACCAAAACACTATGACCACCCGTTTTACAGCATCTGGTCCACCTCTGGAACGCAATACAGCAGCGATAATGCGTGGCCTGGATTCGACAAAGTCCTTAGTCGTTTCCGGAGGTACGTATCTGTCATTAGATGTCCATGCATAGATGACGAAGTTCCAGTATAGTAAGGGCTCCTGTTCGTGGGGACGGAATTGAAGCCCGATAGCGCCCAGATGTGTTCCATCGTGTTCAAAGCAGGCAAACGTGCTGACCAAGACGTAAACGTGAGTTCACTATCATGCTCCTCAAGCCACTATAGCACGATTCTTGCCTTGGGACACGAACAGTTATCTAGCAGGAAGATGTCGTCGCCGTCTGGGCAGATTTCCCAGTAAATTGGTGGCTGCTCAGATTTATCGGCCGCTACTGCACCTTTGTCATGTTGATCTATAATTTGCAGTACGTGATGAAATGATGGATCTGACTCTATCAAAATTTGTTTTCTAAGTCTGGCATCAGTTACATTTTACACGATCACATCACTCAACATAACATCTGAATATAAAGCACCACGATCACATTTGAATTTGCGTTTCCCTGTCATACCCTGCAAATCTCTTAACCACTCGCCATATGTTTGTTCAGACGTTTTATTGCATCGAAAGAATTGGTACCTAGCTGCTACCACATTCGCTTGTTGGTCATAATAGTTAGTTAGCGAATCAGCAACCTGATAATAGGAAAATTCACTCGGAGTGGCGTTAAGGAACAATTTCTGAATGAGGCGAAAGACTGCACTTCCTACCGTTGAAAAAAAGTAATGTAGTTTGACAGTACCTGGTACGTTGTGAGCAATGATGTGGGCGTCATACTGTTGCAACCAGTCTAGCTATTCCTCCTCTTTTTTGTTAAACTGGCGAAAAGGCAGTATGGGACTTGGAGCTACTGTTGTTACATGTTGCGTAAAGTTCGCGGTTTAGTTTGCGAGTCACTCCTGTACCGTATTGAGAAGAGTTGCAATCTGCTGCATCTGAAACTGCAACATCTGTGTCAGCTGCGTTGCATCTATCGCTTGCAGCTGAGGCGCCTGAGCAGGGAGTGGAAGAGGTGGGTTGCTCATTTTGAAATAGGCAAATGCAACAAAAAGACAATGCAAGCAATAACAATAAACACACAAGCAAAGAAAATTTCTGCAACGCCCACCTGAAAACAATGAACAGAAAAAAACACTGTAAGAGACAGTGTTAAAAGATGTAAACATACCGCTGCAGAGAAAAGACAAGGTAAGATTAAGGTGCCAGCAAAACACAAAATCCTTCGAGGAAAAAAACTATGGCAGCCAGGTTCTGGGTTGTCGCTAAGGTATTCGTTCACCTCGTGGCCAATCTTCCAATCTTGTTGTTCTGGGAAGCTTGCCTACTCTGTTCGCTAGACAAACAACCAAACAACTCCTATTAATGAGTTTTATTACAATAAAAAAGATACAATAATTAAATTTGGCAATTAGACAGATGCGTTGCAAGTAAGTGGAAGAGGTGGGTTGCTCATTTTGAAATAGGCAAATGCAACAAACAGACAATGCAAGCAATAACAATAAACACACAAGCAAAGAAAATTTCTGCAACGCCCACCTGAAAACAATGAACAGAAAAAAACACTGTAAGAAATTTCTACGCAGAGATCGCATAATTACCTTAAATTACTGGTGGAGCAGGTGGCGTGCCAGTACAAACTAATCAGTCTTCTTCAGTGCAGACAGCCCCAAGTCAGTGTTACGTAGAGAGTAAAAGCGAAGTGATTAACGCTGACGCTGCTATCGACGTCGCTAATGTTGAAGTTGCTATTGAGTTGGGCCACACCAGTCAGACGCGGCTCTTATGTCCTCTTCACCTAGCTACTGTCGCGTTGTCGTCTTGGAGAGGGGTCAGTCAGCGTGCTATTCGCTGACTTCTTCTCGCAGCCATCTGTCCTCTATCGTTCCCGACTGCCGTGCCGGCGCTTGACTACACGCTATAACACAGCCACCAGTAAAAGATGAGGTTTCACAAAAACTGCGTCGAAGATGAAATTACACAGCTGCCTAAGGACCATTCGATAGGAGGAATAAATATACCATTCGCTGGTCGCCTTTAAAATACATGAGTTTTTTCAATGAAACATCGGAAGATGAAACTGCACTACTGAGCCAAGACATTATGACCATCTGCTTAGTAGCATTTTGGTCCATCTTCGGAACGAAACACAACAGCGATCTAGCGTGGCTGGGATTCGACAAGTCCTTCTTGGGTTTCTGAAGGCGTACTGCGCGAAATTTCTACGCAGAGATCGCATAATTACCTTAAATTACTGGTGGAGCAGGTGGCGTGCCAGAGCGGAACTGACGCCAGATAGCGTCCCAGATGTGTCCTATCGAGTTCAGACCAGGCGAATTTGGAGGGTGAAACATCAGTCCACTATCATGATTTAGGCCTTGCGGCACTGACAGTTATCCTGCTGGAAAATGGCATCGATGTTGGGGAGGACATAAGTCAGGAAGGGATGCCAGTGGTCCGCAAGAATGTTCACTCAGATAGAATGCCGCCATTTGGTGTTGCATGTGCGTGACGCGACGAGGAAAGTTTGTAAACAGAACAGAGACGAATGTGGAGTCATCATAGTAACGATGTGAACAGTAATCTGGAAAAGTCTGAAGACAGAAGAAACTTTGAGAAGGGCATATTATTATGATCCGGCACCTGGGAACGGGCATTTTGGAAGCGGCGAAGCTAGTCGGCTGTTCACGTGCCGCTGTGCGTGAACGGAAAGTGTTCGGGGACGGTGAAACCACGAGTAGAAGACAGAGTGGTGGACGTCCTCGCCACCTCACAGGAGGTGGACGCCACAGGATTGTCACGTCTGCAAAACAGTATAGGCAGCGGTCTGTAACAGATCTTATAGAGTACGGTGCTGGTTCAGTCACTTCTCAGCGTACATTGCTGAACATGGGGCTTCCACAGCAGACGGCCCCTACGTGTTCCCATGTTGATCAAACGATATCGTCAGTTACGATTGCACTGGGCACGGGATCATCGAGATTGATCGCTATAAATAGAATCAAATCGCCCTGTGGGGAAAATCACGGTTTTTTCTGCACTACGAGATGCATTCAAGATCTAAGGCCTCCGGTTTTTTTTCTCCGGACTGGAAAGAGATAGAAACATGCGCATTGTTTTAAAATGAGGCCGCGTCCATTGTCAATACGTCCCAGAGATGGCAGCACCGTACGGCAGATGGAATTTTACCGCCAGTGGCGAGAATGAGAACTGTTTTAAATACTTAAAATGGCGACGTTTTCCTTACTTGAACAGCGTGCGATCATTCGTTTTCTGAATTTGCATGGTGTGAAACCAATTGAAATTCATCGACAGTTGAAGAAGACATGTGGTGATGGAGTTATGGATGTGTCGAAAGTGCGTTCGTGGGTGCGACAGTTTAATGAAGGCAGAACATCGTGTGACAACAAACCGAAACAACCTCGGGCTCGCACAAGCCGGTCTGACGACATGATCGAGAAAGTGGAGAGAACTGCTTTGGGGGATCGCCGAATGACTGTAGAACAGATCGCCTCCAGAGTTGGCATTTCTGTGGGTTCTGTGCACACAATCCTGCATGACGACCTGAAAATGCGAAAAATGTCATCCAGGTGGGTGCCACGAATGCTGACGGACACCCACATGGCTGCCCGTGTGGCATGTTGCCAAGCAATGTTGACGCGCAACGACAGCATGAATGGGACTTTCTTTTCGTCGGTTGTGACAATGGATGAGACGTGGATGCCATTTTTCAATCCAGAAACAAAGCGCCAGTCAGCTCAATGGAAGCACACAGATTCACCGCCAGCAAAAAAATTTCGGGTAACCGCCAGTGCTGAAGAAATGATGGTGTCCATGTTCTGGGACAGCGAGGGCGTAATCCTTACCCATTGCATTCCAAAGGGCACTACGGTAACAGGTGCATCCTATGAAAATGTTTTGAAGAACAAATTCCTTCCTGCACTGCAACAAAAACGTCCGGGAAGGGCTGCACGTGTGCTGTTTCACCAAGACAGCGCACCCGCACATCGAGCTAACGTTACGCAACAGTTTCTTCGTGATAACAACTTTGAAGTAATTTCCTCATGCTCCCTACTCACCTGACCTGTCTCCTAGTGACTTTTGGCTTTTTCCAACAATGAAAGACACTCTCCGTGACCGCACATTCACCAGCCGTGCTGCTATTGCCTCAGCGATTTTCCAGTTGTCAAAACAGACTCCTAAAGAAGCCTTCGCCGCTGCCATGGAATCATGGCGTCAGCGTTGTGAAAAATGTGTACGTCTGCAGGGCGATTACGTCGAGAAGTAACGCCAGTTTCATCGATTTCGGGTGAGTAGTTAATTAAAAAAAAATCGGAGGCCTTAGAACTTGAATGCACCTCGTAGGTCGATAGTCGTGTCCGAATACGCCGTCATCCAGGCGAACGGCTGCTCGAAACATGCACCGTGACACGGATGCAGCCCTGTGGCGACAGTATTATGCTGTGGGGCGACATTCACCTGGGCTTTTATGCGACCTTTGGTAGCAACCAAAGGCACTATGACAGCTGTGCACTACGAGGACATTACTGCGGATCTCAGCTTGCAGAATTCCACCCACTCCCAAAAATCTAGTCACAAGGCCCATGAAATCAATGCATTCAAAGCCTGCTGTAGGCATTAGCAAATATAGCAAGCAAATAGTTTCTTCAGTGCTACACCGGTCCAAAAAACTTTTTGTTCATTTGCATCTTAGTGGCCAACATGTAAAATTTCAGTTGGCCTTGGGACCTCTGTTATATCGCTGGATCGTAACACATATGAACTGTTAGGCTCCCCACGCCTGTCTAAAACCAGCGCACACCTGAACGCTTATAATGGACAAGACATTCCCATTCTCGGAAAATGTGCTTTGCCTGTCATGTATCGCTCGAATACGCGAACTGTGACTTCCACTGTGCTACAATCACGCGATTGTGAGAACATATTTGACCTCGATTCATTTGATTTGTTTGGCTTTCTAATTCAGGAAAATTTGTTGTCAGCGACTGGAGTCAATGCCAAAGACAGTGTAGCTAGCTAGCTTGCTGAAAGAATTCCCTGCTCTCTTTCCCGAAGGTTTAGGCAAGGTTAACAATTTTGTTGCACGTATTACGATGAAAGAGAATGCTCAGCCGAAATTTTTCCGGACCCCAACTGTCCCCATTGCATTATGGGACAAATTTCCTGCTGAACTTAAAGACTTACAATATAGCGGAGCTATTGCGCCCATAAAAGCTAGTCAATGGGCAAGTCCACTGGTTTTGCTCCCCAAACCTTCAGGTCAAATTCTCCTCGTGCACGGTGATCTTCTGTATCTCTTCCCCCGAGTTTCACGGATCCCGAGGACAGTACAGCCACAGCAGCCGCCAGAGGGTGTCATTACGTCACCGCGGGACCACCCTATGGAGACGGAGCCTTCGCCTCCTCCACCTCTTCTCGTCCTACTGATGGACCCGCCTATGTTGCAGCGGCCGACACCTTCTACATCTTGCTATGGGCTTCAGGAGGTGGACGTGTACCTTTCTGGGCGTTTTCCGGGGGACGTTTCCACTAGAGCGAAGCCGGATGGTGGGGTACGACTGGAAGTGTGACGTCCCCTGCAGCTACCCCTTCGGTCCATCAGAGCGTCCATGATCCAGCCTCCCCTCCCGCTGTCGTGTTCCATATACGATGACGGTCCGCCGCATTCGGAAGGGGGGGGGGGGAATGTTACGGCTTAAAGTAAAGCGGTGGCACGCCAGTCGGGATCGATAGAGAAGAGATGGCTGTCAGAAGAAACCAGCGAAGAGCGCGTTGACCGACCCTTCTCCAGGACGACAACGCGACAACAGGGGCCCCTAGGTGAAGAGACATAAGCGCCGCGCCTCGCTAGTGGGGCCCAGCTCAATAGCAGCTTCAAGATTAGCGACTTCGATTGCAGCGTCAGTACTAGTCACTTCGCCTGCACTCTCTACATAGCACAGACTTGGGATTTTCTGTACTGAAGAAGGTTCATTATTTTGTATGTCGCCGTTTTCTTGCTACACATCTGTGTAACTGCCAAAGTTAAGTATTGTATGTTTGCTTAGTGCAATAAAACTCATTAATACGAGTTGTTTGATTGTTTGTATAGCGAAAGAAGTCAATTAGGTCATTTGAGACTCGTGCGCCTCTTATTTCACACTATATACACTCCTGGAAATGGAAAAAAGAACACATTGACACCGGTGTGTCAGACCCACCATACTTGCTCCGGACATTGCGAGAGGGCTGTACAAGCAATGATCACACGCACGGCACATCGGACACACCAGGAACCGCGGTGTTGTCGTCGAATGGCGCTAGCTGCGCAGCATTTGTGCACCGCCGCCGTCAGTGTCAGCCAGTTTGCCGTGGCATACGGAGCTCCATCGCAGTCTTTAACACTGGTAGCATGCCGCGACAGCGTGGACGTGAACCGTATGTGCAGTTGACGGACTTTGAGCGAGGGCGTATAGTGGGCATGCGGGAGGCCGGGTGGACGTACCGCCGAATTGCTCAACACGTGGGGCGTGAGGTCTCCACAGTACATCGATGTTGTCGCCAGTGGTTGGCGGAAGGTGCACGTGCCCGTCGACCTGGGACCGGACCGCAGCGACGCACGGATGCACGCCAAGACCGTAGGATCCTACGCAGTGCCGTAGGGGACCGCACCGCCACTTCCCAGCAAATTAGGGACACTGTTGCTCCTGGGGTATCGGCGAGGACCATTCGCAACCGTCTCCATGAAGCTGGGCTACGGTCCCGCACACCGTTAGGCCGTCTTCCGCTCACGCCCCAACATCGTGCAGCCCGCCTCCAGTGGTGTCGCGACAGGCGTGAATGGAGGGACGAATGGAGACGTGTCGTCTTCAGCGATGAGAGTCGCTTCTGCCTTGGTGCCAATGATGGTCGTATGCGTGTTTGGCGCCGTGCAGGTGAGCGCCACAATCAGGACTGCATACGACCGAGGCACACAGGGCCAACACCCGGCATCATGGTGTGGGGAGCGATCTCCTACACTGGCCGTACACCACTGGTGATCGTCGAGGGGACACTGAATAGTGCACGGTACATCCAAACCGTCATCGAACCCATCGTTCTACCATTCCTAGACCGGCAAGGGAACTTGCTGTTCCAGCAGGACAATGCACGTCCGCATGTATCCCGTGCCACCCAACGTGCTCTAGAAGGTGTAAGTCAACTACCCCGGCCAGCAAGATCTCCGGATCTGTCCCCCATTGAGCATGTTTGGGACTGGATGAAGCGTCGTCTCACGCGGTCTGCACGTCCAGCACGAACGCTGGTCCAACTGAGGGGCCAGGTGGAAATGGCATGGCAAGCCGTTCCACAGGACTACATCCAGCATCTCTACGATCGTCTCCATGGGAGAATAGCAGCCTGCATTGCTGCGAAAGGTGGATATACACTGTACTAGTGCCGACATTGTGCATGCTCTGTTGCCTGTGTCTATGTGCCTGTGGTTCTGTCAGTGTGATCATGTGATGTATCTGACCCCAGGAATGTGTCAATAAAGTTTCCCCTTCCTGGGACAATGAATTCACGGTGTTCTTATTTCAATTTCCAGGAGTGTATTTGGAGCACGCGCTCAGGGCACTCAGGAAATAAATTGGCAGTTACAAAGCAGTCAAAACTCACTCTCGCAGTGGTCAGGATATTTTGAAACCGACATGTTGAGAGACCAGCTAAACTATGTTCCGGCAGCGTCCTCAAAAACTGATAAAAAAAAACACTCGCTGCAGGAAGCCTGCTGTTATAATTAATAACGCTACAGTATATTGGAGACGTTACAGAGTAGCTGTTGTACACGGAGAAAAATTATATATCTAAGCTTTAAAAATAGAAACTTCGCAAATATTTCCGAAGTCACTTTTTCTGGTCTGTTAGAGAAGTGCTTTCGCTGTTGTTAACTCTGTCGTTGTCCTCGCCTGACAAAGTTGTGAAGCGGTAATTCTCGTTAGCAGCGGCGCCCAGCGCAGTTCTCCGCTCTAATGAATGTCGCCTGGCAGAAAAAAGCAAAGTCACGGGAGGAGCTATCGAAAAGCGCAATGAAAATAAAAATAAAACGGAGGGCAGGAAATAATGATGGGGAAGTGCGGACATCGAGAAATACGAGAAACTCGCCTTTTCTCGTCAGCCTCAACAGTGCCGAAGATGTCAGATGAACGTGAACTACGGTGTACGGGAATACGATTGGTACATTTCCAACATTATTCTCCCCTCCTTTCGCCTTTCTAGGTCCTTAGAAACGAGCAACATAGTATTGCGTATTCCATGTACAATTTGCACAACATTTCTAAATAGTACGGGACAATGTAACTGAACAGTGAGCACCGACATAGCTGTACCTGAGCGAGTATTGTACTCGTTCGTCAGAATGAATGTGAAAATTGCCACACAAGCAATTTCGCATGGCCAGGAACCAAAATTACTCACAAGAGTACTTTTTTTTAGCCTAGCGAGGTGGTTAACATACTCGAGTCGCAAGCAGAAGGCCAGCGGCTCAAATCGTGCGGACAACCAGATTTAGGTTTTCCGCGGTTTCCCTAAAACGCGTCAGGCAGACTTCGAGGTGGTTTCTTTGAAAATGACGACGCATATTCCTGTCTTCACTCTTCGACAAAACCGAGCATATGCCCCATCTCGTATGCCCTCGATGTCAACGGGATATTACGAGTAAATGCCAGTCTTCTGTTGCTCCTGTTGGGAGCACTTGATGGAAGTATAAAAGGAAAACTGAAAGTAGATTAGGAAATGAAGAGTTTAGTTTAGGAGAAACAGGGACATTCGAGACACATTTCAGCACTGTGCCTAACAGAGCACAAATGTAAAAGGCAGAAGAAAAGATACATTGAATTCGTAGATTTGGAGAATACTTTTGTTATTGTGGAAAGAAACGAAATGTTAGACGGTGTAGCAGGAATCTCAGAGACTTTAGGGCAATCCATTCTGGTTATGGGCATCAGGCATGTAATCACCGCTAATAGGCTGGTCTAAACTGTCAAAATTAGGAAAGGTGTAAGTCAGTGTTGTTTATTGTCACCACTGATATTTAATGTATACAATGAACAAAAAAAGAAACTAGTATGGTATGGTCCGATAATGAAGAAGCAGCGGTCGCCGTATTAAGCCGGAGGTTCATAAATGATGGCGGTCATAATATGGGCAAAAGCAAAACCAAAACTAAAGCAGTGCTAGCGCAGTGAGCATACTGGATGACTTACGTCGAATTTTCGCGAGAGATTCTTGTAGGAATGGGGGAATATTGATATCTCGGAAGCGAGAAAGGTAAAGAAGAAAGGTGCAAGAAAAGTATTCTAGCAGCATTTACATGCGTCAAAATATCTCTCTGTCGAGAAGCAGCTATTAATATTTAAAACCACATACCATGAGATCACAAAAAATCCATGAACAGCTGTGGAACATATATCTGTATGACTGCGAAAGATTGACAGTGGGACAATGGTGAAAACAGAAATGAAATGATTAGAAACCGTAGAAACAGGGAGTGTCAGAGAACGTTTAAGATCAGATGTATTGAACGTGTAAGGGATAAAGTCGTCCTGCAGTGATTTAGCTAGAAAAATGTTTAATAAAGAACATACAATGCCAAAAAAAAATAGAATTGTGGGTCACGTATTAACAGATAAGTCTTTACTGAAAATTAAAGTTAAGGGTTCGTGGCAGGAAAGAATCGTAGAGACACGCTTAGAAAGGAGTATACACAGCCCTCACTCACAAGTGGGGTGACAAGTAGATCATCATGGTAAGAGTATATGATAACAAATTCAGATCAAATGAAACACACGTGTCACAGTAAAGTGTACCCTAACAAACGCATCAACATACTGAGTATCCCTCTCTGGAAGCAACGCAGGCGTGTATTTTCGCATGCAAACGATGATAAAGATGCCGTATAGCTTCCTGCGATAGAGTGTTCCAAGCATCTTGCGACTTTTGTTGTAATTTGGCAAAATTTCTTACAGGCTTTGGAGAACGAATAAGTTTCCACTTCACCACGTCCCACACGTGTTCGGTTGGGAAGGTATCTAGTGATCTCGCTGGTCAGAACAGTCGTTGCACCCCACACAGAGCGCACTGCATCGTAGTAGCCGTATGTGGACGTGCACTGTCATGCTGAAGAAGCACATCACCTTGCTGTCGAAGAAATGGCATTAGCACGGGGATAACAACCTGTGCAGTGTAGCGGGTACTGATTACTTGCAGATATTTTTAATGACATTCATATAACCTACAAAGATAATTGGGGGTAAGGAATCAAATGAAAATAAGATAACTCATTCCGCGAGCAGTTGTGGCCGACCGAACATCGTCCAGGGAAGAAATTCTGGTACATATTGCACTTCCATGTTATCAAGGACCATTGGAACAATCTCCTTGTAGCAGGACTGATATCACGTACCAAATGTGACCGCAGACTGTAATTGATCCTCCAGCACACCGTGAATCCTGTGGTGGGACCTATGTGTCGTGAGCGAATGCACAAGTGAATAGGCCGTTCACCAGGTCTATGCCGTACACGTACGTGCATAACTCACATACAGACACAACCTACTCTCATCATTGAAGACACCAGAGTGTTATTACACTCTCCAGACGAGGCTTTCGCGACACCACAGCAGCTGTACTTGGTAGAAACGTTGTGTCAGTGGTAGCCTAGCCAGAGACACACGTGATCCCAGTCGTACTGCTAACAGATTAGGTTTGATTAGATTTACTTTCATTCCAATTGATCCGCAGTGAGGAGGTCCTCCAGGATATAGCACATGTCAGTTTTTATTCTATTTTATTTGCATCATGCTCGTGGCCAATAATTCCTTCGTGCCTTTCATAATAGTGTATACGTGGACACTGGTCCTATAATTTCCATGATAAATTTATATTACGGATATGGGCTCCTATTTCTCCTCCACAACTATTGCTTGTAAACAGTGACTTAAAGAATATTGCTTTTGATAAACATTATTTAGCAGTCACTACCTACTATTTTTTGTCGTGAAATCTGTTTAATTCTCATCAGTACTAGTCAGTTTCAGAATCACAGAGTTTTCTTCTCAACACACAAGTTTCAGCAATCAGTCTAACTCATATAGACTGTTAGAATCTGAACTGTATTCTCCAGCTGCAGATGACATAACAGGTAGCAGCAATTCACCGGCGATTTGAGACAGCTACCTTACTGCAGCATGACTACTGCCCATGGATTGTGCACCGTTGACTCAAGTGGTTCAAATGCCTCTTAGGACAATGGGACTTAATATCTGAGGTCGTCAGTCCCCCAGACTTAGAACTACTTAAACCTAACTAACCTAAGGACATCACATACATCCATGCCCGAGGCCGGATTCGAACCTGCGACCGTAGCAGCCGCGTGGTTCCGGACTGAAGCGCCTAGAACCGCTCGGCCACTGCGGCCGGCCACCGTGAGCTGCTACAGCACCGACTCAGAGTGTGAATTGCTACTAAATGGCTTGGACCACTCACTCAACCACTGTCGAATCTCCACCTTCTCAAATAAGTTTCCCATGTGACTCTTCAGGCTTCCTGAATGTATCTTTTGCAAATACACTTCCTGGTTTTCCACTGGATCACATTGTGCAAATCCCACAATACTTCATCAATACAACTGTTTGAAATCTTCAGGTGGCTGCAGATGCTGTTGTCACTGCTACAAGACACGACTGTTGATAATTGAGCAGCGACGTCAACATTTTTCAGACCAGGAGCAACAATACTCAGGAACGGAAAGGCCATCTCAGCTGGAGGAAAGCAGAGCTCATTGTGCCGGGAGCCGCAGAAAGGCCTTTCGTTCATATGCTGTGGTCAGAGACTCTACTTCCGGATGCTCTAGTGGTTAAAAAGTGAATTAACTCAGCACTGCGCCTGCATTGAGTCATGAATCAGAACGCCGTTTCCAGTGGTCCTTGATGACACAGCAAGTGCAACGTCTACATGGATTTCTTCACTGCATGATGTTCGGACGGCCACCGCTGCTCACAGAATGTATCGATCTTGAATTCGTTTGAATCCTTATCCCCATTTATCTCTGTATCTGAAGTTCACTAAAAAATCTACATAACAATGGGAATGTCGACGGTGCGTGTTGTATGTCTATTTTGGAAACAAACGTGTTCCATTCACTGATGGTATTCTCTGCTGACAACGATGATATCCTTTTTACTCCTGATCGATATGCACCTGTTGTATTGGTTCAGAGTCATGGCAGGTCTCCCAGCTCGAAAAGGAATTTGTATTCAAACATTTGTACACACATCCATCTCACATTTCTAGCCACGCCCCCTACGGCGTGTGATTGAGCTGTTCTCTTTTTAAACAACAGCTCTTGCAGTCTTGGAGGATGGGACGTTAACACGCCAGTCAGTCAGTTACCACAGCAAGTAATTGACGTGTTTAGTATAGTTGCGTCAGCGATGTCATACATACAGCAAAAATGAACGAAACCATTAATGTTTGGTACCCTTTAAATACTATGGCATACAAGGTAAGAAGGCGTTATCCAACCGAGGACGCTGTAGGACAGGCCGACAACATTTTCGCAATGTTTTTAGTGGCTCCGATTATTCATAAACATGAATATTCTTTGACTGTTCAATTAAAGTTACGCTGGATAGGATAGTGGATGAAAAAAACCACTTTATAGACAGTACCGTGATTAATAGAGTTGAAAACTGTAGTGCTAGTGGTAGCGGCGGAAACAATACTCCTGAAAGAGAAGCTAACTGTTCTGGTGACTATGAACCTTCACAAGAGAAGGAAGGCAATACTGTTAGTATTTTAATTAGGTTTCGGAAGAACCTGCTGAACGGGTTTATGACGATTATCATACATCTCCACGTAAGGTTGTGACCTACAGCCCGAAGACGCATCCATCAATAAAAAGCATATCGACCATTAAAGTAACATTTGGTAATGTGCAGAAGAAAAGCAACAAAGAACACCCATTTCGAAGAAACAAGGCACCCAAAGAACCGGGGATAACACAACAAATTCTACCCCAATTTGACATAGCATGGAATTAAGGAAAATGTATCTACTACTGACGCGTGAAATCTTGACAACGCAGAAAGCAAGAGCAATTGGGAATACAAGGTGTTTTGAATGGTCATAGCATTTCTCAAGATAGAATACAGAATGTGCCGTAGAAACATCACTGCTTTCATAACAACCAGAGGTGTACAGGAAGACCAAGATATTCGCCAGTTTGGGGCCCGTTTTGTGGAAGAAGTGAACCAGAAAACTGCAAGTTTTCAAATACTGTCACACTGTATTAGGAACACTGATCGACTTGTATTTAACGATGGACTAGCTTCTGGTGTGACACTATCTAAAAGAAATTTGAAAAATTAACAGTTAGCTTGTTCTAGTCTGCACACAATACAACTCATAGTTATACAAGAGACGCTGGACTCCAAACGAGTAGACACCTAACATAAAACTGTATATTTGTCTTCAGGAAAAAATATTCGGCGCGAAAATTAAAAAGGCTATTGAGACAATCTTCCATCAAACATGTATTTGGAGGCTAGAACAGGGAGGAAAACTTCATAACACCATTTAAAAGCGTTTCTAAGAATGTTGTTAATAATAATATCGCAAATTACCAGAAATGGAGGCCTGTACCACTTTGTGATTCTCGGAGTGCTCACTAGACCACATCAATAGCAAATGACTCATTTGTGAGTAAAGACAGTGATGCTTAACCATTTCGCCAAAAACAGCAAACTACGTACAGCCTTTGGATGCATATTTCTTCCGGCAGCATAAAAAATATTGAAGAAGGATAACAGACTTTGACACTAAATTAGTAAACAGAATTTTGTTAATGAAAATGCATTCTGTTATTGATAACGAGTTGTCTACTCCAGTGTATCAACCTATGCTTCAATATTCCTGAAAAGCGGCTGGGAACAATACCCCCGCACATGTTGCTGAATTCAAGAACTTGATTCAAGTGGCATTTGATTTTTCAGTTCAAGAATATAATCCTCAAAACTGTCCACATACTGCTTTCGCCAAATGTACCTGCAGTTATTTTGTATATTGCTTCATATGCTTCACTGAAGAACTTTTATACATTTTTAGAATCCGATAGTCAGAAAACTAAGAGCAACTTTCACCATCCTAATCACAGTGGTACGAAAAGCTTCTAAATGCAGTTGGAAAACCGAATTGCTGTTCGAGAAGAAAGTCTTTCCTTATGAATGCAATGGAAATGCGGAATAACGACGCTATGCTGGGCTATTTCCGCGGTGACAGTTACCACATTATATTGCACAGAGCGTGTTTCGTCGGAGGGTAACTACAGTTCTCTGTGTTTTTCGTTGTAAGCTTTGATAATCGCTTATTACAGGCTTTTTCGTTGTTGTGGGGGCGATTTTTTACAGAAACAAAAGCAACTGGACTACGAAAGGGAATAAATCACTATTACAATATTACTCCGTACGGAGCCGACGCACCTTACGGATCTCTTGAACTAAAATATCCAGAAAATATCCCTGAACAACCTCCGAAATTTTGTCGAAGGATTCGGGTACACCGTTATAATACGTCTGAAACTTCCGATGTCTCCAGGTTTCTTCCAGATTTCTCTCATAATTATTAAAACATATGTTATCAATAATGAAACTGTGACGTGTAGATAATTATAACTGACGGTTTTCCCTTTCACTCATTTTCCCTGGTCCGCCATCCTATCACCCATGGTCTAGGCGTGGCGTCTTTGACGGGTAATCAAAAGTGATGTTTCGCTCACACCGACACAAGGAAATCAGTGGTCAAAATTTGCATAAGTTTATTGACCAAGGAAAGAAACATCTGCTTCGATGATAATTAAAAAATCGTAATTATAGTGTCTCGCAGGTATGAATTCTTGACAGTATTGTGATTCCAGAATCTGGCAAAGTCACAGAAGACGGCCAGGTGGCCGTGCGGTTCTGGGCGTTGCAGTCTGGAGCCGAGCGACCGCTACGGTTGCAGGTTCGAATCCTGCCTCGGGCATGGATGTGTGTGATGTCCTTAGGTTAGTTAGGTTTAAGTAGTTCTATGTTCTAGGGGACTGATGATCTAAGATGTTAAGTCCCAAAGTGCTCAGAGCCATTTGAACGACCGCCTCGTTCCCTCCGTTCCTGCGACAAGGCGAGTCCGTGACGCTGAGGTTTGCAGGGGCTATTTAGGCTGCATGCGCGACCGAGCTGCCCGAAGGGTTGCCGTTCGCTCTCCCGACGATCCCCGGTATAACGAAAATGATCTTGCTCTTGGGATGGATCCCCGCTACTGTTTAAATTTTCAATGTAAATCATCAGCAAAAATTTTTGACGACTTTTGGTATAATTAGTCACCCTCGTTCTGCCAACGGCCTTGTGAATGAGGCTGGACAGGCAGACAGTATTTTAGCGCACTCTCTTGGGGTGACAATCTATTCTCAGAAGGTGGAACAATCAGCACTGATCAGAGGCATGGGGATGCAGAGAACACTGTAAACCACTGCGTTAATGTCATTTTACAAGCTTAACATTCTGCTAGACATAACGTGGGATGCCTGAAGTTTTAACCTGCCAGGGAAGCTAGAAAACCTGAAAAGGGAAATGCAGATGTTCAGTCTAAATAGGTGCGCAGTAGTGATTAGCATCGCTGCCTGCAGATCGTGAGTCCCCAGGTTCAATTCCCGATCGACTCGGAGATTTTCTTCGCTTGGGGACTCGTTTATTGTGTTATCCTGACCATTTCATCTTATCTTTATCACAAAGACGCGCAACTTGCCGAAGTGACGTCACGCAGAAAGACTTGCACCAGGTGCCGGCCGAACAACCACAGACGGACAATAATTACGTATGATCATTTCATTTCAGTTTAGATTTATAGGTGGGGGATGGGGGTGTCAGTTGGGTCAAATCAAAAGAAGATAAGGATTTCTGGTCAGACGAATACTGGGTAGTATCAATAGCAGCAGCAAATAGTAAAACGAGAGTAGCATTCTTTTTGAAAATGAATCTAGCCCTGAGAGTGAGTTACAGCGAACGGTTCAGTGATAGGGTTGTGCTCATCAGAATCGACAGCAAAGCGACGCCGTCAGAGAATGTAAATGAGGAGACTGGAAGGGTCATTCAATATTTAAAGAGAGGCGATAATGTAGTAATCAAAGGGAACTGGGGCGAGCAATTAGCGAAATGAACAGAAGACTGAATTACAGGAGACTACGAACTCGGTAGTAGGAATGAGAGACTAGACGGATTAACTGAGTTCTGCAATACATTTCAGCTAATTAAACAAATATACTTTTCAATAATCACAAGAAGATGTAACACAGGAAGTTTCCAGGTAATTTACGTCCTGGCCAGAGAAATATTCCGAAGTCGGCTATTGGATTGTAAGATCTGCCCAGTGGAATTTGTTGAGCATTTCTGTACCACTCTGATGCCGACTAAATGATCCCATGACGAGACGAGCCGAAACGATCTTCTCTATATATTCTATCAGTCCTACCCGGTAAGGATCCAGATTGATGAACAATACTCAAGAATCGATCGAACAAGCGCAGTGGAGTTTAAGAGTATCGTTCGGAAGAACCAATATCGAAAGAAGTGCGGTACTGAAATAGTGAGGACTGATGAGATGCATCTGAAATTCTCAAAGACCGTAGATGCTGCGACACTGCATACCGTAACAGGCCGTTCTAGTGAAGAGAAATCGACTCTCTAAAAAGGGCAATCACAGAAGTTGGAAAGAAAGCCATAGGTACAAATCATCATCATCATCATCATCATCATCATCATCATCATTTAAGACTGATTGTGCCTTTCAGCGTTCAGTCTGGAGCATAGCCCCCCTTATAAAATTCCTCCATGATCCCCTATTCAGTGCTAACATTGGTGCCTATTCTGATGTTAAACCTATTACTTCGAAATCATTCTTAACCGAATCCAGGTACCTTCTCCTTGGTCTGCCCCGACTCCTCCTACCCTCTACTGCTAAACCCATGAGTTTCTTGGGTAACCTTGCTTCTCCCATGCGTGTAACATGACCCCACCATCTAAGCCTGTTCGCCCTGACTGCTACATCTATAGTGTTCATTCCCAGTTTTTCTTTGATTTCCTCATTGTGGACACCCTCCTGCCATTGTTCCCATCTACCAGTACCTGCAATCATCCTAGCTACTTTCATATCCGTAACCTCAACCTTGTTGATAAGGTAACCTGAATCCACCCAGCTTTCGCTCCCTTACAACAAAGTTGGTCGAAAGATTGAACGGTGCACAGATAACTTAGTCTTGGTACTGACTTCCTTCTTGCAGAAGAGAGTAGATCGTAGCTGAGCGCTCACTGCATTAGCTTTGCTACACCTCGCTTCCAGCTCTTTCACTATGTTGCCATCCTGTGAGAATATGCATCCTAAGTACTTGAAACCGTCCACCTGTTCTAACTTTGTTCCTCCTATTTGGCACTCAATCCGTTTATATCTCTTTCCCACTGACATTACTTTTGTTTTGGAGATGCTAATCTTCATACCATAGTCCTTACATTTCTGATCTAGCTCTGAAATATTACTCTGCAAACTTTCAATCGAATCTGCCATCACAACTAAGTCATCCGCATATGCAAGACTGCTTATTTTGTGTTCACATATCTTAATCTCACCCAGCCAGTCTATTGTTTTCAACATATGATCCATAAATAATATGAACAATAGTGGAGACAGGTTGCAGCCTTGTCTTACCCTGAAACTACTCTGAACCATGAACTCAGTTTACCGTCAACTCTAACTGCTGCCTGACTATCCATGTAAAGACCTTTAATTGCTTGGAAAAGTTTGCCTCCTATTCCATAATCTCGTAGAACAGACAATAACTTCCTCCTAGGAACCCGGTCATATGCCTTTTCTAGATCTATAAAGCATAGATACAATTCCCTGTTCCAGTCATAACACTTCTCCATTATTTGCCGTAAGCTAAAGATCTGGTCCTGACAACCTCTAAGAGGCCTAAACCCACACACAAAGAATAGAGATATTGGCAAATCATATTACCTGTCGACAATGCCTTTCGTTCTCAGGACCAGGAATCATTGTAAAATAAATTAATTCGAATCTATGTCAAAGTGGGTTAAAGGTGCTGACAACTGTGAAAAAATTAAACTCATCGGTGACTTTACCCATTATTATAGAAATTAAATAAATTATTTCCTTTCCCTTATCATTACCAAAATAAAACAATATCAAACAAACAAACCATATGCGAGATACTCTGTGTGAGCGTTGGCCTTGGTCGTTACGCAACTGCTTATCGCTCTGCGTTTACAAACACGACAAGCCAAATGAGACGCGTGCTGCTAAAGAGACTACAGCACACGTCCGGGATATCCACCCGACAGAAGAAATACTTCAACTGATTGCCGAAAAAGGAAGTTAAAAATGTTCAGGGAAAAACAGGAGTGAAATAAATAGGAAGTGCAGGGAAGCCAAGATCAAATAGCATCAGGAAAAATTTCAAGAAATCGAAAACAAATGGTCATCGGAAGGACTCCATGAGATGCATAGCGCTGCAGACTACGGTGCTCAGGTTGTGCCGTGTTCACCGCCTTCAGGAAGGCATTTTATACCGTCCCGAACTGCAGTTTGATGAAAAAAATAACAGCTTATCGAGTATCGGACCAGATTTGCGACTAGATTCAAGACTTCTTCAAAGAGAACTGAAAACGTCGCTCTTAAAACAATAAAACTGACCGATGTAAAGATTACTTCCGAAGTATCCCAAGGATCTGTGATAGCACCGTTACTGTTTACAATGTATATAAATGATCTAGTAGAAAACGCTGGAAGCATCTCGCAGATGATGCTGTTGCCTATAAGAAAGCAGCAATACCAGTAGACAGACTCTATCTGCAGAATGGCCTGCAGAGAATTGATGAATGGTGCCGGTTCTTGCAGATGACCGTGAACACAAATAAATGTGACATATTGCGCGTACACAGGAAAAGAAAGCCACTATTATACGACTACTCTATTCATAAAAAATTATTGGAAACAATACTACTGTAAAATATTAGGAGTAACTATCCAGAGCGACCTTATGTGAAATGACCACATAAACAGTAGGGAAAACATATACCACACTCATATTCATACGAAGAATCTTAAAAAAATGTAACTGATCCACAAAGGAAGTGGCTTACAGTGCGCTTGTTCGACCGATTCTTGAGTATTATTCATCAATCTGGATCCTTACCAGGTAGGACTGATAGAAGATACAGAGAAGGTCGTTTCGGCGCCTTTCGTCATGGGATCATTTAGTTGGCGTGAGAGTGTTACAGAGATGCTCAACAAACTCCAGTTGTAGACACTTGAAGAGGGGCTTTGTGCATGTCGGAGAGGTCTATTGAAACTTCGAGAGAACATTTTGAGGAAAGAATCAGACAACGTATTAGTTCCTTCCACATGCATCTCTCGAAATGACCACGACGAGAAAATTCGAGACATTAGAGCTAGTAAAAAGGCTCGCCAACAGCCATTCTTCCTACGCGACATTCGCTAGTGGAACAGCGAAGGGGGTATCAGTTAGTGGTACCAGGAGTACCCTCCGACACACATAGTTAGGTGGCTTGTGGAATATCACCTATTTTTAATTTTTAAGTGAATACATCGCCATCTAACTGTGCTATTACGATCCAGGTTTCTGCTTTTTATGCCATTTTCGAGTGACTCAGTTTATGTCATTGACATATATTGCAGGACATCAAACTCAAAACTGACCATAAATTAAGAAAAATATTCGCTGCACACGAAATGCCAGATGTAAAATCATCATTTTGTAAAACGATCACTAAACAATAGTGGGAGCACGATATATTTAATAAATATATGTAAGTATAGGCATTCAGCGTAAAGAAGGGTCAAAACAACCTTCGGTGAAATTAAAAGCAAGTGTGACAACATCTGTAGTGCAATGGTAATTCCACTGCTAAAACACAGATTATAGAGCATACGCTTGGAAAGATCACACCGAAGAGCTTTACGAGAGCGAATAATTGTGTGATGACGGGAGAAGGAATGGGCTATGTTGAAGATATTGGAGATCTAATATTAGAATCACAGCTTAAAATATCGTTGGAAGACTTGCGATCATATAAGGTTGAAGGGACATATAACGTCCCTTCTGAATTTCTAAAATCATTGGGGGAGGCGGTAATCAAACGATGACATAAGTTGGTGTGTAGAATCCATGAGAATGGAGACATGTCATTCGACTTTCGGAAGAACACCATGCATACAGTCCCGGAGACAAGGTCAGATGAGTAACAAAAATAATATATAGAAGAATCGAAATGATTGTCAAGAAACTGTTAGATTATGAGATTGGCTTCAGTCTTTCGCCCCTACGGTTCAATCTACACATCGAAAAAACAACGACAAAAATAAAAGAAAGATTCAAAGTGGGTTTAAAGATCAAGATGACAGAATACCAATGATAAGATTCCCCAATCGCATTGTTGTCCTCACTGCAAGGACAGAAGAATTATTGGGCGTGTAAAATGGAATGAACAGAACACAGACTGGCAGTAAACTGAAGAAAGACGAATGTAATGACGGGTAGCAGAAATGAGATTAGTAATGAACTTAATATCAAATGTAATGACTGTGAATTACACAAAGCTGCGGAATTCTGCTAGAAACTCATGACAGATGAAGCAAGAAGGACATAAGGCGCGGAGTAACACATGCAAAGCGAGCATTCCTGCCCAGAAGAAGTATATTACTATCAAACATAAGCTTTAATTGGAGGAGGTAATTTCTGAGAATGTCCGCTTTACTGTGTACGACTTCGTACACAACGGTAGAGAGAGGTGGTCTGAGTGGCTGCCGCCAGCTGTCCTGTATCGTGGCGGCAGAGGGCGCTCGTGGCCCAGAGTGACTGGAGGTGTGGCTCAGTGGGCGTACTGCAGTCAGTCCACCGGATCTCACACGACTGCTGTCGGCATTGGACGGGACCTTGGAATTCCGTTGTCAAGACCGACGCCCCGGTACAGAGGTATAGATGTGTGATACCACACATTTGTAGTGCAGCTTTGTATGATAGTGTATCATGCACTGTGAGGAAACAGAAAAAGAGGAGAATCGAAGGGACTGAGATCCGGTAGTACAGAAGGATGTTGAGAAATTAGATAGACTGACTGCTGTGTACTGAAAAGCCAAACAAGAAGAGTTTGCGACAGTTGGTACCAGAAGCCCCATGGACGTCCGTCCACAACAGGGATATCGCTACGCGCAAACTAATCACACTGCCCGCGAGGACCCCTGGAGTGGCAGCGTCACCAGGAGGAAAGACGAGTGCTTAAGTAACCGTGCAAGAACAGAAGTTGTCAGTTGCAAGTTGTAAATGAGACCAAGTCTTGCTAGGCAGCTCCTGCAGAACGTTCGTCTGCTCAAGTCTCCGAGTCGTCGAGGGAGGTTGAGCCAGTGGCCGATATATAGACGGTGGTTAGTCTTCAGTGCAAACGGAACAGTGAATAGAATTATCGTGTACGGACAGAGACCGCCTACCTAGAGTTTTAACTGAGTACTGTTAGTCTGGAACTGTTCTTCCAACGGTACATCAAGACAGAAGAGTAGCTTTCTTCCAACTTCAGTTCAGAGAACATTATCTAGCATGTGCTCATGGAACTGTAGTCAGCGCCGGGCAGATAGGCTAAACCTGCATTCTAGCTCTAGCCAGCGTTACTATAGGTCCGTAATTTATTTTACTATCCACTATTCTGCGTTACTTTCATTGTGTATGTCCTGCCCTCGAACAGACACATCCGCAGAGGGTTCATCGAACCATTTTCATACAACTTCTCTACCATTGCAATCTCGAATGGCGCGTGGGAAAAAAGGAACTCCTAAATCTTTCCTCTCTAGCTCTGATTTCTCTTATTTTATTATGATGATCATTTCTCCCTACGTAGATGGGATTCAACAAAATATTTTCGCATTCGGAAGAGAAATTTGGTGATTGAAATTTCGTAAATATATCTCGCCGCAAAGAATACCGCCTTTTGCCACCCCAACTAGCGTATCATATCAGTGACACTTTCACCCCTACTGCGCGATAACACGAAACAGGCTGCCCTTCTTTGCACTTTTTCGATATCCTCCGTCAATCCTACCTGGTAAGGATCCCAGACCGCGCAGCAATATTCCAGCTGAGGACGGACAAGTATAATGTAAGCTGTCTCTTAAGTGGGTTTGTCGCATCTTGTAAGTGTTCTTCCAACAAAATGTAGTGCTTGTTTCGCCTTCCCCACAATATTATCTATGTCGTCTTTCCAATTTAAGTTGCTCGTAATTGTAATTCCTAGGTATTTAGACGAAATGACAGCCCTTAGATTTGTGAGATTTATCGTATGCCCAAAATTTATCTGATTTCTTTTAGTACCCATGTGGATGACCTCGCACTTTTCTTTATTTAGTGCCAATTGCCACTTTTCGCACGATACAGAAATTCTCTTTAGATCATTTTGTAATTGGAATTGATCGTTGATGATTTTACTAGACGGTAAATTACAGCGTCATCTGCAAACAATCTAAGGGGGCTGCTCAGATTATCACCTAGATCAGTTACGTAAATCAGCGACAGCAGGCGGCCTATGACACTGCCTTGTCAGCGGCGAAATTTACACCAAACTGGACGACCTCAGTCAACAACACTGGTAAGATAAGGAAAGACGAGACTGTTTGCATATTCCCAGTTGGGACTCCCTCTGCCTCACTGCGAGACCTTTGGGATATTTGGCTGAAAAGAACGAAGCTATACGACAGCCCGTCCTGCCCTCACGGGCGGAAAATCAAAGACGAAGTAAATAAATTAAAAAACATCCCCTGTTTGAGTCTGTGTTTACGTCACAATGCCGCTGCTTTGTTCTGCTACGTACTGGAGTCCATTCGTCAGCTTGCCAGGCTGCGGTCGTGCGTCTGCTGCATCGCGTGACCTGTCGCCCTCAACAGGCGGCAACCACCCGCAGCCCCCCCCCCCCCTCCCCCCATTGTCCCCCGTGCACACACAACGGGCTCTGCGGCTGATCGCGCCAGCTGCTTCCCGTAACTCAGTCGCACGCAGCAGGTGCTTTGGATGTGTGCCTTCAACTACGGTAATCCCTCGTTATTACACAGGACTTGGCATCCGACACCTCACTGACGGACGATACTGCCAATTACGAGGGCGCGCTCAAAAGTAATGGCTCCGAATTTTTTAAGTGGAAACTGTTAAAGCCTTTTAAGTAAAACAAACGTTATTAACATTCTACATCTTTATTCTTCATATCTACGTATTTTCGGCGAGGCGATCTACCGCCCGCTACAGAGTTACGAACTCTAGCGTGTAACACGGCGGTGTGAAACGTAACTACGCCGATGTATGAGACGCAGCATGATGTAATCCAGTTTAGAGTTCAAAGAGTTTGTCCACACATGGACCAATCTCCCCCTCAGCTTGGCAGACGACAAACGACCGCTGTGACATCTGCAACAACCCGACGTCCTGGGTTCACTGCAACGGGTTTAAATTTCATAGAGTGGCAATACGTCCGCCGTGTCTCAAGCAAACTGAATGTGCGTCCGCCATTTTATCTGCAGTTCAAATGGTTTAAATGGTTCTGAGCACTGTGCGACGTAACATCTGAGGTCATCAGTCCCCTAGAACTTAGAACTACTTAAACCTAATCAACCTAAGGACATCACACACATCCACGCCCAAGGCAGGGTTCAAACCGGCGACCGTAGCGGTCGCGCGGTTCCAGATTGAACGGCCTAGAACCGCTCGGACACAATGGCCGGCTTACCTGCAGTCAAGGACGTCGCCTCCTGTCTCACCCCCTGGAACTGACTTCAACTAACTTCAGATACCTCATGTTAGCTTTATTTTTTCTCAAAAGCAGTAAGTAGCGGAGATTTCAGTGTGCACTGACTGCAAGGAGGAAAGTTGTAATCGACATATGGATAAACTTTTCGGTGTAGATAAAACTGCAGGACGACTACCAACGTAAATCAATGCAAAATGAGCAAGTACCACGTGAAGGTGACCGAGCGGTTCTAGGCGCTGCAGTCTGGAACCGTGCTGCTGCTACGGTCGCGGTTTCGAATCCTGCCTTGGGCATGAATGTGTGTGATGTCCTTAGGTTAGTTAGGTTTAAGTACTTGTAAGTCTAGGGGACTGATGACCTCAGATGTTAAGTCCCATAGTGCTTAGAGCCATTTGAACCATTTGAACCACGTGAAGATTATGGCGTAAACTTCGAAATGCATCGTGGTTAGCTAACAGAAACGGTATATTTATTCGCATGAAAATATGTAAAAGCAGTGTAATTATTAAATTACAGACTTACTAGATGCTACTGATAACTCATTGAGCCGAGGTAAAAACTGCTGTTTCGAAGAGCGCGCCGCAGAGCGTAGTGTGAAGCAGTCGCCCCCCGTTTCTGGCGGTGGCGCCGCTGTGGCAATCGCAGCTTTGGTGTCTCCCTCTGGTGGGAAAGGGGAAAGGTTGCATGTTCACGTGCATTTAACGCGCTCGATGAGCTCGCCAGTCGATCAGTTGGTCAGTCTGAGTGAGTCTGGGTCAGTCTCTCGTCCCCAGCTTGCTAGTCTGTCTCTTGTCCGAATTTGTGTCTGTCGTTCTGAGTGCTAGTATGTCTTTCGTTCGGATCAACCTTTAAAGCCGGCAAAATGAGTGAGAGTGTGTCCACTCCGCCAGTAAGAGAACTCAGCGTGTGGTCGCCCGGTCGGGCTTAGTTCCTGCATCTGAGTCTGCACGTTAGGCCGCCAGTCTGCTCGAGTTTGCTCAGGCAATGGTCATTGGCGGTTGGATCGATCGGTTGGTCGGTCGCGCACTGAGACACAAGATGACTTGTCCGTCGGCGCATGTGAGGTCCCCACGTGAGTCCAGTGGGCCGCGGCGTATAGCGAGGGGTAGTGGCTTCGCGGTCGACAGGAGAGCAACAGGAGACAACCCACGACATCAGTCTGGTCGGTGCGAGCTGCGACGCCGTTGTGTAACTGGTTCTCCGAGCGCTTCTGGGGCCCTTTCCATCTTGTGGAGCTTGGCTCGGTCCTTTCCTAGTGTAGGGAGGTCGTTTTGCCAGTGGGCGTGTTTCCTGTGCATGGTTGGGTCCGAGCCAGTGTTTCCGACGTCGTGTGTCTGGAAGTGAGTGGGAGACGCACCAGCAGTGCAGTCGCTACGGAGCAGCAGTCGCGGACGGAGCAGCGGGCAGTCGGTCGGTTGGTGCGGACCAGGAGAGACGGGAGATCGGCGCGTCTTCCTGCGTCCGTTGAAGCGGCTGGCAGCGGACGTGTCGGGAGAGCGATTTGGGGATGCTGCTCCAGGTCTTCTCCAGAAATCGCAGTTTATTGGAAGTTAAGTGATTGGTGATATGTTGTTTCATTTACTTGTTAAATCCTAGTTGTTTTCTTGGCCAGTTTCTCGTCCCCAGCTTGTTCGTCTGTCTCTCGTCCACTTTTGTTAGGCAGTTAGTGTCTGTCTGTCTGTCTGTCTGTCTGCCGTACGTTAGTAGCTGCCTCTGTCATGTTTGTCGGATTCGGTGTGTTAACGAATTTATCGCTTGAAGTGTAACGGGCTAATTCCTGAAATATGTTTTTATCTTGCCTCTCATCTTGAGAGGCGGTATATGTGTACTGTAGAGCAAGTTTGGCCAACGTTGTATAATTTTATGTAAGATTTCATTTCATGGGCTTTTACTTAAATGGTCATTTTAGTATATAAAGTTGCCACCCTTCCACCGCAAGACTATTCTTAGATATTAAAATCAAGTTGCACCTTCGGTGGCAAGTTAATCTTTTAATTTTAGTATTTTGTACCATTTCTACCCCTCCTATGGGGTGCATAGTTTCTGTGCTTATGTGAATTGTTAAAGCTTTTACTTTAAGGTAATCTGTTGTGTTGCAGATTTGCACCTGTGTAGTCTTTCAGAGGTTGTTGTGAGCGGTCGTGACAACGGCCGTGCCAAAAGGGAGCGGCAAGGTTCTCAGCCCGAAAGCTCATACACTCAAAAATTTGTTTCTTTCTGCCTCTGAATAAATTTTAATTTGATATTTTGAGGGTGCTTTCTGCTTATAGTGTGATTAAATGTGTCAATGTTCTTGATGAATCGCTAGCAAATAAAGAAAATTCTTTAAAAAAAGTTTTGAAAGTAAATTCACGGTTCACTCATTAACAGTATTATTGACCAAGCTGTCGAAAGTTCGATTTCTAGTCTCTGATTGTGTGATTTTGAAAATTATACACAGGTGAGTTTATTACTTTTGAATACATTATGGGAGTGGCAGTGATCAATGTGTTACAAATATTTACTATCAAAAACAGTCTTGATCACGATTTATTTATCAAGGTGACATCTTTCTGTTGGAGAATCACTAGTTCCTACTCAATGGTCTGAAGATGACCACAACAGTGGTCGAAACCGGTCACCTTGATAAATAAATCGTGATCAAGACTGTTTTTAATAGTAAACAGTTGAGTTCTCTTCATAGTTATTTGAGCAGATTAATCTCGCTGTAGTTCGAAACAATGTTTCCCGCTCCATATCTTCTTACCATCTCTGCATTAGCTCCTGTCACTTCGATTCGTGCTCTTGAACGCTATATACACATTAGTCACGTTTAATTTATATTTCTCTAAACAGATTGCAAAGAAAAATTCACCAAATAAAGCAATTCGTTTTCCAAACAGACTAACAATGGACTGGTTCCTCTCAATGTTCTCAATGTGAATATGGCGTCCGAGTTAACGTTGGTTGACGCAAAGGGCGGTGTAACTCGTGTGTTAGCCACTCTTCGAAATTTAAACTCGTTGGTTCACTGTCATCGATCATCTCCATACAGTCTCGACTTGGTCACATCCGATTTTCATCAGTTTCCAGAATGTAAAGAACACCTTCGAGGCCATCGCTTTGATGTACGTATATATGTATTGAACCGGGGACCTAGAAATGACGGAGAGGCTTCGACCCGCCGCAGCCCTCAGTAGTTTATAACCCCACAATACGCCACAGCAGTCCACCCAACCCACCGCCGCCCCACACAGAACCCAGGGTTGTTGTGTGGTTCGGCCCCCTCTTCCCCCCGGGAACGTCTCATACCAGACGAGTGTAACCTCAAATGTTTGCGTGGTAGAAGATAGAATAATTATGGTGTACGAGTACGTGAAGACACTGCCTGCGCAGCAATCACCGACACAGTGTAACTGAAGCGGAATAATCAGTTCATCCGCCGAGGCAAATGGAAAAACACCTCAAATACCATCCACAGGCTGGACCTCGACACTAATCCACCGGGCGGATTCGTGCCAGACCGCGCGGCTAGCCGGGGGGTCACCAATCATTTGGTCGAGCCCGCACATCATCAGCGCATGCGCGAGCCGTCCACAGGCAAGCTGTTTACTTTCTTGTCGTCAGTACGACGCAGCACGCAGCCGCATCCCCTGTACGCGGTTCTGTATAGATCGGAGAAGCGGTAAGCGCGCTTTTCAGGTTCTGCTTTTCCTCCAATAGCTATCTACTTGTCGATTTGGTCTAAGTGGAACATGCCTCCATTTTGTTACAACCACTTCTTAGTTTTTCATTCTGACCCAAATTAAGTCTTAACAATTTTCATTTAATTTCTCCTTACCAATGGATCAGTATGGTACAATTTGTTTAGGACCTATCCACTGTATTGGATTATGGCTGTTTTATTCTATGACGTATGGCCTTTTAGCGGTGTTTTGTTCTGACAGACAACGAATGTTCGGCAAAAAGATTCCGAACTTTCTGCTCTAATGTTTTAGTTATGTAAGTACTAACATTTTGACATTTTCACATAAATATGTTTAATATTTTTCTTTTAAATTTAAAATATTAAAATAGTTTACCACATGAGTGTGTATTTCAGGGTTGTTATTCCTTCTGTATTTTTGTAATGAGCCTTACTGCTATTTTTATCATTATTCTTTTTTATAAAACAGTTTCACGACAGTTCATTCTGTTAACGAAATAAACACAGTGTGGGGCGGCTGGTGGATTTTATGTTGTTATTTAAATGTAGAATGTAATGTAGAAAAGATGCATTTCCCGGCCGATGCACCATATGTGGGGCGGCGGGTGGAATTATTTGCTATATTTAAATTTCCTATTATTTATTTAATGGTGTTGTTTGCTGTTCTCAACACTGGCTCTCTAACTACAATATTGGCAACCAGAAACTGATTAGCAAAACGTGAAGCCTGTAATTAGAGTTCCTAGTGCCCACTTCATCTGAGAAATACACTTATAGCTACAGCTTATAGCTCTGAGGAATTAGGAGATTGTCTGGGATTCATAATCAAAAACGATTCTGTCTAAAATTTTCACTATATTCTGAAAGTCACAGACCAAAAAAAAGAATCCACAAAATCCAACTACCAGAGCAGTTCAGAGTCTAATGCGCTGATGCAACTATAACTCTCCAAATTAAATGTTTAAGTGAATGCTCGCCATAATTTGATGATAACGTTCATCAAACGCCTCGCTAAATAATGGTAGAATGTCTATCCTGCGGCGGCACGTGAAAATACGACATACGCAAACTGAAGATAGATCATTAAAATCATCCCAGAATTAACACTTCACTCGAAAACGATTTCATGGTTACGCGTATCCCGAGTAACTTATTACGGCATCCGAGGCTGTTTATAGCAATGATACCGTTGCGACGCGACTCCCGACACAGGTGGTGCGCTAATCAGGGTCTGGAGAGAACTGGGGCCTTACTTCCTCGCGCAACGTTCTTGCATATAAAGCCGTGGTGCGGACGGCTAAGGGAACGCCCGATCAAATCGGCTCTCCCGACTAGCCGCTGGGCTAGTAATGCACCACTTTAAGTTATCCAGTAAATCATTGCTTCCTTTGCTGATGGCCGATGAAGCTCTCAATTTAAATGTGCAATCAACACACAGGTAAGTAATCATAATAAAAGTCTGACGTGGCTAAGTCAAATATTTTGGGCGAGAGAATTAATTTAATTACACTACATGCAGTAGACGAGCTCTGAACTTGCTCTTTGGAGATACGCTATCGCTATAGTTTTATAGTTATTCAATTGAAACTTCTCACATCTTTATGATTACAGCGGATCTCCGTTCTACTTAAATTTAAACATCCTAGCTTTATTTATTAGCCTACTTAATCTATCTTGCTTCCTTAATTTCTAAGAAAATCATGAATTTCAACTAAAATTTTAATTTGTGAGATCCAAAATACTGTTTCTACTAAATTATTATGAAAAAGGAATCTAAATATAAATTTTTAAGTTTCTAGCTCTTTTCTGTTGCGCCAATGATTTTTACAGAAAAACGTCCAAATTTCGAAAATGGTTAAAGTTATTGAACTGATATTCAACACATATTGATTTAGTATTACTCCTGACATGCTAGAAATTTTTCAGGTTATTTACTTGATTTTTAAAGTATTGCGCAACATTTATGACGTCAGAGCTAGTTACAGCGGACTAGGCTGGCACACAATGGAAAGACTGATGAGAATTTTATAAGGCGTGAGTAGGCTGCTCCCTACAACAGCACTACTAATTTCGGAATTTCCATATTCAGCACTATTGCCCAAATGAAGCTGACATCTGACTTACGTTATTGTGCAACATCTCCTATAAAAATACCAACTGTATTGATGTCAACGCCGATCTGTTCCAGGCAGATAAATTTTCTGGCGATATAATGAAATAATAAATCCAAAAAAAACCAAGGGGGCATAAATATTGGTGCTAACTTAGCATCCACTACACATCTTAAAAAAGCATATATTTTGTTTAATATTTTCTCCTAATTTTTTCTTTCTCCATTTCGGATTTATTTCGCTTTCAACTATCGCTTATCCTAGACGAAAAGGATCCTTTTTGCCACTCCCAGTGGCATTAATTTGTGATTAGCACCCTGCCGCAGCTGCTACCACCAGTAAAACGAAACAGAGAGGGTCAGATGGCCGTGGGCGAGAAGTAACGGCGTTCCAGAGCGGTCCAATACCGACAAAAGCAGCCAGCAGCGTGGGCCGCTACACACACCTCGGTAATATCCCCTTGTTATAGCGACCATCGTGCTTACCAGCTGCATATTTTGAAGATACTACAACATTACGGCGAAATATTTTTTTTCTTTTAGTTGTCTTTTCTTTCAACATCTGAGAGAAATGCAGTAATACTAGTTTCGTATTTTTATTCCGATGTACCTTCTGTAGGTGCTATTTTATGGAATTGTTGTATACTTACACATTTATTAACATGTAGTATAAAATATTTCTACGAACCTAACAGTGTAAAATTGTTCTTTCAGTTACGGGTTTGAACATTGTAATCTTTGTAATGTTATGCTAGACAGGTCGAGCTTTAGAAATTCGTCGTGAGGCTGCTAGGCGATTCTGGCACCAAAAGTACCTGGAGAGAAGCGGAGAAAGGAAATTGCCGTGAACTGCGCGAGAGGGGGAAGCTTGCGTTGGCAGTAGCGGCTTTCGATTGGTTTCCAGGTACATAACATAGAGTGCTTCGGTACATACTGCGATCTATGAAATGAAAATGTAAACAGATTGAAATACTCCATATCGTGGACTGACAAGGTGGCTTTGGAAATGCAACGTGTGAATAGCGCAGTCACTAGTTTGCCGAGTTGTTGCTTTTCGCCGTGTCGATCAGACAATGAATCTAATGGACTCACAAATTAAAGAAATTAACTGTGTAAATTATTGTACCGGCACTTAATGAGGTGAAAGCCATCAACCTGGACAGTGAAAGGCTATTGTACCAAGCTGACCGCGTTCTGTGAACAGTACAGATTGTGAAGTTGAAGTAAGTACACTACTGGCCATTAAAATTGCTACACCAAGAAGAAATGCAGATGAGAAACGGGTATTAATTGGACAAACTGCAACTGACATGTGATTACATTTTCACGCAATTAAGGTGCATAGATCCTGACAAATCAGTACCCAGAACAACCACCTCTGGCCGTAAAAACGGCCTTGATACGCCAGGGCATTGAGTCAAACAGAGCTTGGATGGCGTGTACAGGTACAGCTGCCCATGCAGCTTCAACACGATACCACAGTTCATCAAGAGTAGTGATTGGCGTATTGTGACGAGCCAGTTGCTCGGCCACCATTGACCACACGTTTTCAATTGGTGAGAGATCTGGAGAATGTGTTGGCCAAAGGCAGCCGTAGAACATTTTCTGTATCCAGGAGGCCCGTACAGGACCTGCAACATGCGGTCGTGCATTATCATGTTGAAATGTAGGGTTTCGTAGGGATCGAATGAAGGGTAGAGCCACATCTGAAATGTAACGTCCACTGTTCAAAGTGCCGTCAATGCGAACAAGAGGTGACCGAGGCGTGTAACCAATGGCACCCCCATACCATCACGCCGGGTGATACGCCAGTATGGCGATGACGAATACACGTCTCCAATGTGCGTTCACCACGATATAGCCAAACACGGATGCGACCATCATGATGCTGTAAACAGAACCTGAATTCATCCGAAAAAATGACGTTTTGCCATTCGTGCACCCAGATTCGTCGTTGCGTACACCATCGCAGGCAGGCTCCTGTCTGTGATGCAGCGTCAATGGCAACCGCAGCCATGGTCTCCGAGCTGATAGTCCATGCTGCTCCAAACGTCGTCGAAATCTTCGTGCAGATGGTTGTTGTCTTGCAAACGTCCCCATCTGTTGACTCAGGGATCGAGACGTGGCTGCACGATCCGTTACAGCCATGCGGATAAGATGCCTGTCATATTGACTGCTAGTGGTACGAGGCCGTAGGGATCCAGCACGGCGTTCCGTATTACCCTCATGAACCCACCGAATTCATACTCTGCTAACAGTCATTGGATCTCTACCAACGCGAGCAGCAATGTCGCGATACGATAAACCGCAATCGCGATAGGCTACAATCCGACCTTTATTGAAGTCGGAAACGTGATGGTACGCATTTCTCCTCCTTACAGGAGGCATCACAACAACGTTTCACCAGGCAACGCCGGTCAACTGCTGTTTGTGTATGAGAAATCGGTTGGAAACTTTCCTCATGTCAGCACGTTGTAGGTGTCGCCACCGGTGCCAACCTTGTGTGAATGCCCTGAAAAGCTAATCATTTGCATATCACAGAATCTTCTTCGTGTCGGTTAAATTTCGCTTCTGTAGCACGTCCTCTTCGTGGTGTAGCAATTTTAATGGCCAGTACTGTAATTCAAAGTCTTTTCATGAACTATTATTTCACGAAATTATAAGAGGGAAGATGCGGTGTTTTGACTGTCGAATCACGTGACCGATAAGGGAACGTTCTCTAATGCTCACCGCGGACTATGTTACACACAGTGTGTCTTGCGTTGAGGTAATACGAAGACTACAACTTTTGAGCAGTGGTGAGAAAAGATTAATAATCACCGTAGAGTCGGTGAACATCACGTGTTTTATAAGTAAAGCACATTTGATCTGCATCGCCGACTGCAGGTACTTCAGCCAACGAGGAGACTGTAGATGTCGCACTTTCTTTCTGAATCTGTAAACGAGTGGCCATTTTCAAGGGGACAAGTACGGCAGCAGTTGTTAATGAGGAGAATGAAGAACCAGCTTTCTGTAACTGAATTAGTCCCGGAAAGGATGGCTATAAAAGACAATGATCTGGCAAGACAAACGGGCTACGAATTGGAACATTGAAAACTGGAACATTGATGGGAAAAGTAGAGGAGGTAGTGGATATGATAAAAAGCAAAAAGCCAGATATTTTAGGCATGGGAGGAACAAGATAGAAAGAAGAAGGTAGTGGGATACTAAGGAAAGGTTACAGACTGTAATGGGGTGGAAATGAAGAAGAAAGACAAAAGGGAGCGAGATTTGTTGTGAGGGATGGTCTAAAAGAAGAAATACAGAAGATAAGCTACAGCTTAAAGAAGATCAGAAGCAAAAGGAAAAAGTATCAAGGTGGTTCAGGAGTATGCCACTCAAGTGCGCTGTACATCTCAAGAGAAGGGGATTTTGAGAACTACAAAAGCAGTTCAATGGTCAATGGATAATAGTCATGGGAGACATGAATACGCATGTTGGAAATGAAAGACAAGGGTATGAAAATGTACTGGAAGCAGAACGAGTGGGAAGTAGAAATGAAGAAGGAAAGAGATTACTGAAATTCTGCGCGAGGAATACGAGACGTAACTCCTGGTTTCGAAAGAAAGAGATTCACAAAGTAACGTGGTACAGCAGGAATCTAGCGCAGTAATCTTTGATGGATTTCATGCTCTATGATTGGGAAACATAGAGGGCTGTAATGGACATAAAGGTACTGCCATCTGAGGCATTGGATAGTGACCACCAGCTACTTGCGTTGAGGATGACAATTGTGAAGGAATGGAAAACGACAGAGAAGCAAGAAAGGAGAATTAGATTATAAAACTGAAGGAAGAATAAATCAAGGGATAATGCCAGGAGATTATAACGGAAAGGTTACCAAAGGACGAGCCAGAAACAGGTAAGAGTAATGAGGACAATTTAAAATTTCAAATGGCTCTGAGCACTATGGGACTTAACTTCTGAGGTCATCAGTAAAAACTGCAGTAGCTGTTTATCGAAGTACAGAAAACGATGGAAGCAGACACATGGTGAAATGAAAGACTCAAGGAGATAATAGGAAAGAAGAACAAGGCCTTCAACCTGTGGTTCCAAGAAAGGACCGAAACATCAAGACAAGGATATAAGAAAACAAAGTGAGATGCAAATAAGACAGTGGCTGAGGAGAGAAGAAAGTGTCCTTAGTTGAGCCTGATATACCTAGGCGAAACGTATGGTTCATTCAGTCTGGCGTTTTGGAACAGAATGAAGTTGTCTCGTGCACTGTGGATTGATCATCCATTTCAAAGAATATGAACAGCCCCAGCACAGGCAGTGGTCTCTACAGGCTGCGGAATGAATCCTCAGTCCATTCTGCTGCATCACCATTATTTTCTGTAAAGTATTCCCCCTATGGTCATCCATTATTACCTTATTCCATTCCTCATGCGGGAGGCTATAGACTCAGTCTTCAGCTGTATGCTTACAGATAATGCACTTATTAAACTCTTCTATGCCAAACACCAACATCTCATCGATTGAACGCATTTCCCAGAAATTTAATTAACAGAAATTTAATTAATTTTATTGATGCCTATATAAATAAACAATACATTCATCGAATTTACCACCCATGTCATGATAGCCATTTCTTTAGGAGCGAGTTTTTCCATCACACTGCCAATTTTAAACAGCTGCGTTTGTTTGAATTTCAAGCAGCAAGGTTCTAGGCTAATTGTCAGTACAGTTTTCCTCCAACAGGATAATACACATATAAATAAATGAACACAATGTGCAAGAAATTATCTTATGTCCTTCCTCTCCAACAACTCTGCACAGAGTCATTTTCCCACCAGTTCACAAGTACAGGGGGGGGGGGGGAGGGGGGGGGAGAGAGAGAAACCCTGTCTTCCAAAAACTGATTAAATAAAGAATATGCAATGTAAATTTTATAATTAAAACAAGTGGCTCAAAATTGAACTGAGGAGTGTGTGACAAAAAAGTGTCCCAGGATTGGCATCCCTTTTCCCAGAGTGTTGGGAGAGGGGTATCGTGTTTCTCAGAAGGTCAGATTATCCCAGACAGTCATAAATCAGCCTCCAGTGTGTCATAAATCAACTACCAAATTAGTTGGTTAAGAGGGAGGTAATTTGATCCTGAATGTATGCAAGCTGCACAAGCAAACTGTGCCATAATAAACTTTGTCGCACTACTAGTGTCAAAATGGTGAAGGCAGCAGTGGAGGTTGGCAAACAGTGGGTGTATCGTGTGATGAGGGTGGACTGGAATGTGAAGGGGTCTCCAGAAAAGTTGGATGAAGCCACTAATTGTACCTATATCAAGGAAGGGAATAGAGAGGATTGTAGAAACTACAGCAGAGTCACACTGCTGCTACCCTATGCTAAGGTATACCAAAATATCCTGGGTACCAGAGTCCATACAAGGATTGACGACAAATTGTGAGAGGAACAGCATGGGTTCAGATCTGGAGATTAACTGTGGACCTCATATTTGCAGTGAGGCAGCTCCAGGAGCTTCACTGTGAATTTGGGGGAAACCTTGTGATGGCCTTTGTCGTTATGGAAAAGGCGTTCGATAGCTCCTGTAGAAGGAAGGTCTGAGTGAGAGTGGAAAAATAGATAACAACAGAGTGGATGACATACTGTGGAAGTCTGAGTTGTGTGAAAAGGGGAATGAAAGGACGGATTGGTTCCATCGAACAAGTGATGTGAAACAGAGCAGTGGAATGTCACCTCTCGTCCTCATTGTGTTTACCTTACTGGCGTGATGATGCATAGCGTTTGTACCTGTGGCCCAGCGAGAGACGTTTGCATAGCGGTTCATCATCGCAGGTGCAGCTAAAAGGCTGTCAGTGTTATAACAACTTTACATGTCTATGTAAATAAGAGCCAAGTCTACTTCTAGGAAGTCATAAAGCATCACAGAAATAGATGACGGTCGCTTTTGTTGTTGTTGTTGTTGTTGTTGTTGAAGAAGAAGCTTTCGTGGTGTCTCAGCTTGTCTGCATGGAAATTCTCATCCTAAGAGGACCTGTTTACGAAAATAGTGATGATCCTAACGAGGCATCCCATACTACCATTCCTGGGAATCGTGACGTCTCAGAAACAGTAAATGTTCACACTGCTAAAAGGCTTCATCATGTATGTGCACGCTTGGGAAAACACCATTAATCATAAAACCATTCCTGTTGTCTAAGCACATTTGGGAAAATCAAAACAATTACACAAACAGAATTCGAAGCGCTGTCCTGCAGAAGAGAAAAATGGCTGGAATTTTCGGTGTCCTACAGCCACTACAGATGTCCCCATGCCACAATGGCGCATGAGGGACAGTTTCCCACTGTGGATATTGCCCCCATCTTGCTAGGACCAGTCTGTAGAGGCTCTTACAGGATATCTTGCGAATGAAAGGGACATTCTGATTGGCTCTTACTGAATTTACCCGCCAAATTACTGATGATGCCAGTGTGGGGACACTGTCCACCTTTTTTTTCTGCAGATGAGACTTTTAGCAGCAAAACTATTTTGTACAGATCACCATATTGCACGGAAGTTAAACTTTCCAAAATTGGTCTACAGATCGTCAAATACAGGAAGACACTTCCTCAATTACACTGCTCTGCCACTGACAACGGAAGCTTGACTATTTCAGCGTGAAACCGATCTCCAACCCAGCTATATATCACCACATACCATATCAGTTTAGTAAACACGCAATTAGTATCCTGCCCTTATAACATCATCACTTCTGCATCCTGCATATAGCTAGCGACTACCAGACAAACCTACATATGCCGCGAAAACTGTTGTACAAAGGCTGGGTTGGTGCCCCTCGGCACAAAGGCGTCACTGTTTCTGGCCCCTACCTGCTTGCTTGCTTGCTTTCTGCACCCATCTCCAGACTCTGTGATTACAAGAACACATGTACTATCACATGGTTTGCCAGAATATCACACCATTTTCGCGATACTTCTCGATATCAACCAATTAGCAATATCGCTTGCATAGCAGTATCGCTTGCACACTATAACTTCGAAGATATAGAATAGAAATTATTTCTCTAGAAACGTGAAACTTTAGGGACGTGCAGCATGCTGTAACCAACTGAGTTACTAGAAACTTGTGCTGTCTGCAAAGACCTTTACTTGAAAACTCGAAAGACTAGAGAAAACTGCTGTTTCAACTCGCGAATACCAAATGTCGATGATATAACAAATTCCAAATCATCCTTATACACACATCAAAAAAAGTTTTGCGTCACCACGGTTCCCAGAACTCCTGAAGATAGACTTTGATTGTGGATATTGTATCATAGACACAGTCCCTTTGACTGTTCAGAGATGTCACTAAACCTGCCCAAAGATGTAAACAACCATGCATGAGCAGCGCCTATTAAACGGAGGAGGTCCGACAGCCAATCAGTTCCAGTCATTCCACTAGGAAGGACGTACATGGCTCGTGTTCTCTGTAGTTCAACCATGCCTAGATGGTCAACATCGCGGTTCGATCGTGTCCGCATTGTTACTTTGTGCCAGGAAGGGCTCAACAAGGGAAGTGTCCAGGCATCTTGGGGTGAACCAAAGCGATGCTGTTCAGAGATGGAGGAGATACAGAGAGACAGGAGCTGTCGATGACATGCCTCGCTCAGGCCGCCCAAGGTGGATGACCGCTACCTATGGATTATCGCTCGGAGAACCCTGACAGCAACGCCACGATGTTGAATAATGCTTTTCGTGCAGCCACAGGACGTAGTGTTACGACTCAAACTGTGCGCAATGGGCTGCATGATGATCAACTTCACTCCCAATGTCCATGGCGAGGTCCATCTTTGCAACCACGACACCGTGCAGCGCGGTACAGATGGGCCCACCAACATGCCGAATGGATCGCTCAAGATTGGCATCACATTCTCTTCACCGATGAGTGTCGCACGTGCCTTCAACCAGACAATCGTCGGAGACATGTTTGGAGGCAACACGATCAGGCTGAACACCTTAGACACACTGTCCAGCGAGTTCATCAATGTGGTAGTTCCCTGCTGTTTTTGGGTGGCATTACGTGGGGCCGACATTCGCCGCTGGTGGTCGTGGAAGGCGCCGTAACGACTGTACGATGCCATCCTCCGACCGATAGTGCAAACCATATCAGCAGCTTACTGACGAGGCATTCGTCTTCATGGATGACAATTCGCACCCCCATCGTGCACATCTTGTGAATGACATCCTTCAGAACAACGACATCGCTCGACTAGAGTAGTCAGCATGTTCTCCAGACATGAACCCTATCGAACATGCGTGAGATAGATTGAAAAGGGCAGTTTATGGACAACATGATCCACCAACCACTCTGAGGGATCTACGTCGAATCGCCGTTGAGTAGCGGGACAACCTGAACCAATAGTGTCTTGATGAGCTTGTGGATAGTATGCCACTACAAATACAAACATGCATCAATGCAAGAGGATGTGCTCCCCGATATTACAGATACCAGTGTGTAGAGCAATCTGGACCACCACCTCTGAAGGTCTCGCTGTACGATAATTTTCTGTACACGTTCCGGAACTCTCGGAATCGAGGTGATGCAAAACTTTTTTTGGACGTGTGTAATTTACGAAGTTAACTAAGGTGTTTCTCATGCCTAGAGAACCAGCAAACGTGTCTTCCACCGCTTTCACCTGCTAGATGCACACAACACACACCACAATCGATGTTCTCTCAACCAAATAAACACGGGAAATATGCAGAAGCAGTCAACCGGACAATTTACATGGGAGGGAATAATGGTCCAGTGCAAAAACACATCCATATTGAATCTTCTCAAACTTCCACCGAGAACACACTTGATCATGATGGCTGTCCACACATAGTGAGTATTATTTCGCTATTCAGCGATCTAGAGGACGACACAGTTAAATCAGCAACATTCCTGCATCCCAACAGGCCTTTCCATTCGGACAGCTCGTGCCATTAGCCAGAAACATGAATTATTCCCGCCACAGGCCACCGCAGCCACGCACTGCGCTCCTCCATACAGAATCATTCTAGGAAACTGGCTACGTATATATTTTAAATTACGATTGCGGCCTCAAAAGTATCGGTAATACCCCCTCCTGATGGCTGTCGCTCTGGAAATAGAAATATGTGCACTATTCTTATGACCTGACATACTTTTCCCTTTGCTATCACAGTAATCCATGTCAAATCCATACCTACCCTACGATTGCTAGTGAACAGTTTCAGTCAAAATTTTCTACCTTAGTAACAGTTCATGCTTGTATTGCATGACAGAGGCCACTTAAAGTAAAGTAAAATTTCACTGGCAAACCTAATAACTAAATTAAGACTAATAACTAATAACAAATTAAAAGTGCGCAATTTCATTTATTCTCTATTTAGCTTAGCGAGTGACTTCTGCTGGCTTGGTATGTATTTTATTGTTGTTATTTTGAAAGTAACATGAGTTGCTCATTTGCTCAAAATAAATTGAGTTCAATCTTTCAATAATCAAAAGTAAATTGCTTGTCTTTTTCTAAATTTTGCATTACGCTATACTGAGGTTACTGAAAGTCATTTTTTTACGTAACAGAGTTTAAGTTAAGCCAGACTCAGTGTCATCTGATTCATTTATTTTTTTCGGGAACCGTTGTGCGGTGGAAAAGCGTGACAATCTTCTCTTGCCATGCCAGTGATTATTTGCTTAAATTTCTTTGCCATTTTTAACAAGATAATATTAAGTTGTCTCTTCCTCTATGAATAGATGATGAATGCAGCTAGCCGCTAACTTTGTGTGATGTCTTGTCTGTATAGACGTGTATCTGTTGCCTTTAAGACCCTTACACCTTCACACATAAATCTATACAGTAATGTAAGGGCCTTCCGTGTCTTGGCTGATCCGTGATAAGACAGGCGAAAAGTTAGACTAATGGAGGATTATTAGTATTTGCTCTATTTTCATTCGCTCTTTCTCTTTCTCTCCTTTATCTATGTACAGTTTTTAATATAATATTTCATTACGTGAAATCAGCCAAATAGGATCTTTGGTGGAGTCCTTCGTCTTGGTAATCAGCGGCTGGCTTGCTGTAAGAGATCTTTACATTTATTATTACTGTTAAACACTGTATTCAGTCGGGAGAATCAATCGTGTGGACAATTTGTTCCTTTTACGAAAGATTGCGAATTCCAGATGTGTACGAAGCCTTTTTGGACGATTTAACACAGACTCAGTGATTGCAGGCTCTCTTCGACACAGCTGAAACTTCCCCACTAATTATAGGACCAACGTGATCATCAAATGGTTCAGAAAAAAACTCATTCGTTCATTCACTCCGGAACAAAAAGTCACAAACCTTATTTATGAAGGAAATTGTGTATTAAATCCATCTCCATTACATGTCCAGATCTCCGGTGATTCCACGTCTTAATTATTCTCCGTTTACACTCTCTTTCTATTCAAACAAACCGCTAGTGGCACACAAGTTAATTCGCTCGATTTAGCGAGAAGAAAATCAGAATATGCATCTCTCAGAAATACGTCAATCCCTCAATCCCTACTCCAGAAGCTGTCCTAGTTACCACTCCAATAACCATGGAGAATGCATATATGCATCTCTGTTATTTCAAAGAATAAACGCGCTAGAAAATACTTTGGCGTCGTCTAGCTGTCGCCGCATATGTTACGAGAAAATCAGATCAGATACTTTTCCAAAGTGAATGAATGTGGATGGTTTGATTGACAATGATTAATTGGTGCGTGGTAGAGGGTATTTTCTGTGAGGACGTTACAATGCCCCTCGCAACGAGCGAAGTTTGTGAGCCTAATTTTGATTTAACGAACACACTTCGCGAGCTATCTATTAGTGTGGGTAACCCGGAAGTGATGAGTGTCAGTCCTCCGACTGAAAAAGATTAATTATGTTTAAGTCAGACGAAGAAAATAAACATTGGAAACAGAAGAAATGAAGAGACAGGTACCGCGGCTGTATTGCTTTTACGTGCATCAAGGTGTTATATTTGCTGTGCACAACCAAGGAAGATGATCTTTCATGAGACTGTTATCAGGGTCTACCCATTCGGGAACTTTCTTAAGCAGGGAAACCTTGGAAAACCTCTTAAGCCTAGACCCCCAGCCTACGGTACATAGAAGATAGGAAAGCCTACAGAAGAGAAAAAATAATTTTGAAATTGATCTCTAAAGGAAAGATAGGGATCGATTTATATAACGATTTGGAGAAGAGTGATTTGTGCCTCTAGCAAAAAAAAAAATTACAATAAATAACTCGAGTTTCTTTTTTTTTTTGCAATCTTGTTTCCAGGACAATATCTTGCGATGCTGAAACTCCCCCGGATCTTGCATGTCCCCGACGTCCACATTTGTAGTCGGTCTTCTACGCGGCCCACAATGGGAAGAGTAGAAGGAACAGGGATACCAGATTTCACATGCAACAATCATTCCAAAAGAATTAGCAATGACCGAAAGGTATTCCTTCCTGTAAAAGAACTGGTTGGGTTCCACCGTCCAAGATTCTCCTTTTTGAAAACAAAATCCCTATGGCTTCATGCATCCTTTTTCTTACGATGTACTGCAAGGAATTTAGCCATTGACTTAAAGTTTCCATTTATCCATTGACTAATGTTGTTGCCGAAAACATCATAATAATTACTCTAGTTTGAATTTTCTTTTGGACTTCGCATCACCATTTGTGCTTGTAAGTCCAAAAATTCTGACACATTTCTGTCAATGATTTGTTCTTCGTAATTTAAAGGATTCATGCAACTTGCAGTAGATTTTGGATTCAAATCATCGATAATGGAAAGTGTGGTTCATTTTATACAAGGACATAATCCATCATTTCCTTGAAAAGTCATATCATTTATCTATACTCATAAAAATTTTATCCTGAATACATATATTTCTCCGCTTGATTGCTGTAATGTAAAAGTTATTAGTAGTGAGGAATGTGGATTCTCTTCTTTCATTTAATCTCTGATTCATCCGGCATTCATACATGCACATATATGGAAATGGATTTTCAAACAAAATTCCAAAGTGAACAAGACCCACTAAATAACTACTAATTTTATGAATCTTAGTTTCTTTTGACATTCAACAATAAATCAAGAACTCTTAACGTCTAATTATGACACTTTTTTGAAGTTCACATCAATCAGTTTCCCCTCGCGTTTGATGCGAGTCTCTTACAAAGCCTGTGTCGTCTGTATCGATTCTAACTCTCGCGCCGGCGTCAATTGTTTTGCGCGGGAAATTATCCTTGCGTCGTTAACCGTCACTCATGATTCACTGCCTAAACGCATCACTTCACACATTTACACATCTAAGCGTGCACTTGAAATTATATATGAACATTCACTGGGAACCTCTTTTGATTATGCAGCGTCATTTTCGGAAAACATTCCTTTCTTCTTGAAGGTCATTCAGATCCTTTATAAATCTTGATGACATTAGCAATGCTAAAGTTCCATGTTTACCCAATCACAGGTGAAGCCTATCTCCACTGTCTTCTTTGCAGCACTCGATAGTAATACTCAGTCACTATTTCTACAATCTGTGTCACTGATTAATTATTTCAGTTTAAAGTTTTCTAACTCTAAACACACACAGTTTATTTTTATGTTTTTTCGAGCGTTCATCTCTGTCACTCGCAACACCATTACTCCCTATCTGCTAATCTTCATTAAATTTTTTCAAGTCGTTATGGGAAAATAACCCTTTAATTTTGTTAGATCCCTGGTATACTAACAGATAAGCCCCAGGGTTCGGAATTTGTAGAATGATGTATGGGCCAGTATATAATAACTCCCATTTCTTTATACTCTTCTTTATTAAGGATGATTTGGTATGTCTTTTGACTAGTACCTTCTCTCCGACGTGGTACGCCTGTACCCTTTTTATTAATTTGTCATATTGTTGTTTTCTCTGATCAGCCTTTTGTGTCATATTTATGATGGCTTGCCTTATTTTTTCTTCCCAAGGCATCTCAGTTTCCTGAGTTTTGGGCATATGTTCAGTCCAGAAGTTTTCTTCTTTTGCCTCAAACATCAATTCATGAGGTGTATATCCAGTGGAGGAGTGGGGCATGTTGTTGTATATCTGCTCAAATTCTTCCACATAATTTGCCCACGCAGTCTGCTTATTATGACAATAGGTCCTCATAAATCGATTGAACTCTCTAAAAATTCTCTCAACCAAATTGCCTTGTGGGTGGTAAAATGATGTTAGTATGTGTTTCACACCGACTTGAGACAAAGCCTGTTTCCATCGGAGTCCCGTGAATATCTTAGCATTGTCTGTCATTATCGCCTTAGGTATACCAACATGTGGAAGATAATCCCTTGTCAATCTTAATACAATTACTTTGGAAATGCCAACACATATCTAACACCTCCTCTTGAAGTAGGTAACGGTCCACACAGATCGCACGAAATTAATTCTTTTGGTTCTCGGACTAATATAGAGCATAATGGGTGCTTACTCCCTTTTGAATCCGGCTTTGCTTTTTGACAGATTATGCATTTCTTCAAGACTTCATGCACTCTGCGCTTTATGCTGGGAAAATAACAGTACACACTTATCTTGTTTGCACATTTTGTCGCACCGAAATGTCCCCAGATTAAATGGGTGAACCATACGAGTTTCTCTATTTGCGCCTCAGGTATACAAACACACCATCGGACTTTGTTTGGCCTTCCACAGTGGAAAAATAATACGCCATTTACCAGCTTGTAATAATTTGCTGTCTGATCCGAAGGTTGCTGTTGTAACCTTTGAATGACACTTCCCCATTGAGCATCTCTTTTCTGTAACTGTGCCATATGCGCACACAAATTGACGTAGTACATCTTATATGGATTTTCCTGCAGCAGCAATACAGGGAATTCTGAGTTATTATTTACTTCAATCTCTTTGGTCAAACCCTGTGGTGACCTTGATAGAGCGTCAGCAATAATGTTTTGCTGTCCTGAGACATGAACGATCTTAAATTGGTATAGTTGCAGAGCGAGAGTCCATCTAGCCAGTCTGGGGTGTAACAGTTTACACGTTTGTAAAAACATTAATGATTGATGATCGCAATATACGATAGTCTTTTTAAATCCTCAGATGACCGCAAGAGCATCTAATTCTGTCATCGTGTAAGTTCGTTCACAGTTGGACAAAACACGACTAGCAAACGCAATACGACAGAAGCTGAGTTTTCCATTTATCTTGCGTACTTGGAAAAGGCACGCTCCAATACCCACATTCGAAGAATCTGTTGACAAGTAAAATTCTTCTTGCATGTCCGGATGGTACAAAAGCGGTGCATTTACTAATTGCTTCTTTATCTCTTCGAATGCTTCTTGACACTCTAATGTCCAGAGCCAGGGCACATCCTTCTTCAACAGATTATTTAGAGCCGCTGCGTTCATCGCCTGATTTGTTATGAGTCTTCTAAAAAATGAGGCAAGGCCCATAAACCCTTTTAATTGCCTCCTATTCCTGGGGGTTGGAAACTTACTAATCGCAATTAGCTTCTCCTTGGTTGGTAAAATTCCCTTTGCGTCAATTATATGCCCCAGGAACTTGATTCTGTTTACTGCAAAATGGGATTTCTGTAGGTTAGCAGTTATTCCCATGGTTTTGAACACGTCCAACACTCGGTTCAGTAAGGTAATATGCTCCTCCCAAGTTTTCGATGCAATAAACAAATCATCAACAAACACTGTTATCCTGCTTCTGAGTTCTGGGCCTAGTGCTTAATCTAGAGCTGCTATAAAGATTCCGGCACTAATGTTGAGTCCGAAAGGAACTACAGTAAATTGGTAACTTCTTCCGGAATAAATGAAAGCCGTATACTTCCTTGATGACTCATCCAGCTTGACTTGCCAATAAGAGCTCCGCAAATCAATGCTCGTCAAATATTGAACATCCTGGAACCGTTGTATAAGTTCGTCTATGTTCTCCGGATGTGTTCTCACTGGAATTATGATTTTATTTATTTCTCTGGCATCGAGTACCAGTCTAACAGTCCCATTTGCTTTTGGCACGACTAACAATGGGGAGCAGTATGGGCTTGTAGAGGGTTCGATCAAACCCCATTTCAACATGCGATCTATTTCCTTTTGAACTTGAGCCTTTAACCTCCAGGGAACAGGATAGAAAGTTCTACAATACGTTTCGTGCGGCTTAACGTAGAGACGGCATATGTATCCCTTAATAACTCCTGGCCTTTCATCAAAAACGTTTTCATACGTTAATAATAATTCATTGAGCTGCTTCTTCTCATCTTCGATAATGCAGTCGGATTCATTTAACTTTTCAAACACTAATTGACCGAAATCTTCTTTGACTTGGAACTCATTAATTACGTGCTCTTTCGAATTTTGGGCCATCCTGATTACTTGCACACTGATCCCACAATTATATTTTCTCGTAAGGCTTTTTTTTCTCAACAACTCCAACTCAATTTCTTGATTATTAACATTCAACCAAATTTTTCCTGTTTTAAAATCTATTCTGCATCCGTATTGACGTAGGCTGTCGACTCCGATAATGCAATCTACCACCAAATTTTTCACAACAAGGAATGTGCTTAATATTGCTACATTTCCGACTTCCACACCAAGTAGTGACTGCACCTTTACATTAGCCGATCGAGCGCCTATTATTCTGCAATTTTGAACTGGAAAAATTGGTACCCGTCTTATATTTCTGATCCTGTTGAATAGTGCCTCCGAAACAACATTTGTGGTTGCAGCTGTGTCTAAAACCGCCACTATAGGTACGGTCTCCATAATGACTTGCACTTCGGCTACTGCCACCTGTTCCTTATCCTCATCTTGTGGTTCTAAGTCCTCGGTCAGTTCATCTGCCAGTAATCGTCCATCATTATACGTTAACATGGGTACACATATCCTGTTGCCCCTCAACCAATTGTTGACTGCTCCTCCGGGGCACGAGTGGGTCCTTACAAGTTTATTGGATTTTGATTTGTCTGCTGGTTGGCATCATCCGTCACTTCGGTAATTACCGGTTGATTCGTAGATGTCCGTTCCCACTGATGTTGGCTAATTGAATTCATTCCTCCCGGTTGATTCCACTTCCTATTATCGTTATTATTCCAGGCTTGGGGTCTGAAATTTCTTTCGTTCCCCCACACGGGATTGTATCTTTTCCCGTTCCTGTTGTTCCTTGAATAGCCCCTCGCAAGACCATTGCCGGGATTACTATTGAGATTTTGAGGGGTTTCTCCATTACTTAACGATCTCTGTTCATTCCTTCTAAGTGTCGATTGATCGCCATTGGCATAACACATACTTCCACCTTGTCTACCGTTTGGCGGAGCTTCTATCTCCCTATATTGGAATCTGTTATTCCGGGCTTTCTGGTTGTTCTCTTCGATAATATCTATATGGTCTAACGTCGTGAGGAACGACTCCAAGTCTTTGTCGTTGCCGTAAATCAATTGATTCCGGATGCTAGTTGGTAGTCTTGCCTTAAGTATGTTTATTATGTCTGGCAAAGGCATAGGTCTGTCCCAGTATTTCGTTTTATTTATATATTTTTCGAAATACTTTCTAAGACTTCCTTTCGAAAAGGAGAAAGGCTCCTGCCTTAGGCGTTCCTGTACCCCTTCTGATCAGAACTTTGCTAAAAACGCCTTCTCAAAATCGTCATACGTCGAGCAAACAGAAGTCATGTCCGAGGCCCAGATCGCCCCCAAACCTTGTATATATCCTGTAACAAAACTGATCTTCTGCCAATCCGACCAATTTCTGGGTAACACGCCTCTGAAACTTCGAATAAAAACAATTGGATGGACCCCCCTTTTGTCAGGGTTTAAAATCTGGAATTGCCGATGCTTTATCATTTTTTCTTCGGCATGGCAAAGGCTTTCGTAATCTCCGTTAGATAATAATTCACGCGAACAGCCCGCTTGTGGCAATTTAATGTTTGAATTACTTACACAAGTCGGTATTGTGTGCGAATGGGCAGTAACTGGCTCTATAGTCGCTGCCAACTTCTGCTGCTGCCCTGTATTCATTTGTTCTGAGCTTTGTTATGAAGCGCGCATCGACTCTTCTATCGTTTGTTCCCAATGCTCCAAATCAGCACCTAACTGCTGTCGCACCTCCTCAAGTCCTTTCGCAAACAAATTCTCTTCCTGTTTACCAGATAAACTCTGGAATGCTGCCTTAACATTTTGCTCAACGTTTTCACACATTAGCCTTTTGTTTTCTAATGTGATTTCGGATAATTTACCCGTTAATACGTTAATTTGGTGGTCTATAACGTCTTGACGCTCTGTCAGATGTTCAACGCTTTCCTTTAGGTTAGCCTGTGTACGTGCCAATTCAGGAAGTTGCGCAATTGCACATGACATGGCGTCTTGCTTTTGTATTAATTGCGGAACCATCTCCACTTGTTCCCGTACAGTATCTATCTTAATAGCCACATACTCCTTCATTTCGACACGTACGCGGTGAGTAGATTCCTCACATTGTACTTTCACCAATTCTATTTGTGCAGTTAATTTTCGTTCCGTCTCTTCGGCCTGATCTTTGAGTTCCTTGGTCTTCGCCTCTATCCGCTGCTCTAATTCGGAAAAACTGTCTTGTAACTGCTGCTTAATCTCAGTCTGGACTAATTTCATTTCTTCTTGGGTTTGAGTGACTGTCACTAATTGTGCTTTAATATCGGTTTTCAGATTTTCCTGCCCTTCAGTAACTGAGGCTAATTTCGCATTCAAATCATTTTGCCCTTCAGTAACTGAGGCTAGTTTCGCGTTAATATCGGTTTTCAAAGTATTCATGCTCTCGGTTATCATCTGCATCTGTCTCATGATAATTACCGATGGATCTAATCCCTGCTGTGTACTTGCTGTTACACCTCCAGCCGTGTCTACAGGGCGTTCTATTGCGCTATCTGTAGCCATCGGTCCTACAACACTTCTTACTACATCATTATTATCAGTGCTAACAGCTGAAGGCTGTTGCGTGCTGCTTTGCTCTGCTTGACTCGTCCTAAACATTGCCCTAGTTAAAACCATATAAATGTTCTACTGTCTTTATATATATAACTCCCTTCTACTGTCACTATATGTAACACCGTTCGCACAAAAGTACTTCTGTGTCTACCTTCTCAATGTACATATACAGATAATTGCAACTGGGACAGGTCAATGAAAATCCATCTAACATGAACAGAGTTAGTCAATGTTCAAAAATCAGATAACACTAAACAAAAACGCGCATATCTCAACTATACTAGCAAGTTATAGCAATAAAAATATTCGGCTTTATTTGTAGATCCAATTATATCACCTGCGAGTCTTTCCTCTCTTTTCCAAGCGTCAGTTAGGTTAGTTCGTCGTAGTTGACATGAAACAGAGAACAAAATTATTTTAGCAACGTCCAAAAACGGGTCCTGTCACGGATTGGCCATTTTAACAAGATAATATTAAGTTGTCTCTTCCTCTATGAATAGAGGAAAGGCCGCTAACTTTGTGTAATGTCTTGTCTGTATAGACGTGTATCCGTTGCCTTTAAGACCCTTTCACCTTCACACATAAATCTATACAGTAATGTAAGGGCCTCCCGTGTCTTGGCTGATCCGTGATAAGACAGGCGAAAAGTTAGACTAATGGAGGATTATTAGTATTATCTCTATTTTCATTCGCTCTCTCTCTTTCTCTCCTTTATCTATGTACAGTTTTTAATATAATATTTCATTACGTGAAATCAGCCAAATAGGATCTTTGGTGGAGTCCTTCGTCTTGGTAATCAGCGGCTGGCTTGCTGTAAGAGATCTTTACATTTATTATTACTGTTAAACACTGTATTCAGTCGGGAGAATCAATCGTGTGGACAATTTGTTCCTTTTACGAAAGATTGCGAATTCCAGATGTGTACGAAGCCTTTTTGGACGATTTGACACAGACTCAGTGATTGCAGGCTCTCTTCGACACAGCTGAAACTTCCCCACTAATTATAGGACCAACGTGATCATCAAATGGTTCAGAAAAAAACTCATTCGTTCATTCACTCCGGAACAAAAAGTCACAAACCTTATTTATGAAGGAAATTGTGCATTAAATCCATCTCCATTACATGTCCAGATCTCCGGTGATTCCACGTCTTAATTATTTTCCGTTTACACTCTCTTTCTATTCAAACAAACCGCTAGTGGCACACAAGTTAATTCGCTCGATTTAGCGAGAAGAAAATCAGAATATGTATCTCTCTGAAATACGTCAATCCCTCAATCCCTACTCCAGAAGCTGTCCTAGTTACCACTCCAATAACCATGGAGAATGCATATATGCATCTCTGTTATTTCAAAGAATAAACGCGCTAGAAAATACTTTGGCGTCGTCTAGCTGTCGCCGCATATGTTACGAGAAAATCAGATCAGATACTTTTCCAAAGTGAATGAATGTGGATGGTTTGATTGACAATGATTAATTGGTGCGTGGTAGAGGGTATTTTCTGTGGGGACGTTACACATTACCTTTCTCAATATTCTGGAGATTCATTGCCCTAGTGAAAAATGGTTCAAATGGCTCTGAGCACTGTGGGACTTAGCTTCTGAGGTCATCAGTCCCCTAGAACTTAGAACTACTTAAACCTAACTAACCTATGGACATCATACACAACCATGCCCGACGCAGGATACGAACCTGCGACCGTAGCGGTAGCGCGGTTCCAGACTGTAGCGCCTAGAACCGCTCGGCCACTCCGGCTAGCTGCCCTAGTGAGCTGTCGATCGTTTAATTATCCCTTCCTTTTGGCTAATCATTGTTTCCTTTGTGTTATCAGCGATTTTTGTAGTAAATATTACGTAGTACCCTTTTTTCTCCATGTGCGGTCGTGAGCGATTGCACTACGTTCCAACTATTTCGAAATTATTATCAGTATTTAGCTTAAATTTAGAATAGACTCTTCCTTCAGAAAAGTCTGTTGTACACTTTCCTCCAACTGACTGGTGCAGTTTTCCTTCGGTAACGATAGCCTTACTAACTAAACTCCTCCCGAACAGACCATGAAGGTCCAACGGTACCAACCGGCTGCCGTGTCATCCTCAGCCCAGAAGCGTCACTGGATGCGAATATGGAGGGGCATGGCGTCATTACACCGCTCTCCCGGCCGTAGGTCAGTTTCCGAGACCGGAGCTGGTACTTCTCAATCAAGTAGCTCCTCAGTTTGCCGAGTGCACCCCGCTTGTCAACAGCGCTCGGCAGACCGGATGGTCAGCCATGCAAGTGCTAGCCCAGCCCGACAGCGCTTAACTTCGGTGATGTGACGGGAATCGGTGTTACCACTGCGGCAAGGCTGTTGGCAGCTATAGCCTTACACATCGTAAAATTTCATTAGGCGTAAGCAATAACGGTCAGTTATATCGCAATCCAGTAGGCCGATTAGAAAGGTGGAGGTTACAAGTCGGCCACTGTTTCGCGTTTTGCAAGTCAGTATCTTCTGCTATCATCCCTCATGCACTGCGCTACAGGGAGGGTACATACAAATGTGCTCAAATGTGATCATACACACCTAAATCCAGCTGAGCATGCATAACACACTCTTCTTACGCTTACTTTTTGGCGTTCTATTGTCTTGTATTAATGCTGGCGCCACAGAATTCCCGTCATATCCGCTTGTTTTACCTTTGTAGCCTTGGAATATGCTTCGCTCTTAGCAGCAACGTTATTAGTGCGGTAACGCAGAGATACTTGCGTGCGACACGCCATCCCTTGTCCCCGCTGGAGCGTAAACAACAACCCTTGTCCCGCTTTGAGTACCACAGTACTTTGTCTGCCTTTGCGGGTCGCACCTCATTCTTGGGTCTCAGCGCTCCCGTGAGCAGTGAAGGCGTTACGTCACCGGCGTCTCACGAGGGGCACTTGCGTCTATTCTCCATGTCGCCTATAAAGTGTCCCAACCGTTACGAGAGCTGCATCCTGAAATTGAACCTAAATTAGCCATGAAACTGGACAAACCTTCTTGTAGAAAATTATAATTTTGTCCATTACAGTTAAGCAGACGCAACTGCGCTGCTACGTGAGTAGCACACAGCGGAACCACTAGAGAAACTGCGGAACGACTGCAGCCCGCCCGCGCTTCATGATCTGTTGTGATCGAGTGTCCAGGAGGGAGCGCTCCTGTGCTACAGGCTCACTGGAGCTAAACTACAACCTGGCAGGACTGTACTTGATCACTCGTAAAGAACGATAGCCTCCCGCTGTCAAACGGCTACGAAATCTTCTCAGAAAACCAGAGGCGTAAAGTGCTATTGTGTAAATCTCCTATAAACAATAGACAGGAGAACTGCTAGCACTGAACCTGAAAATTAACACACTCTTCAGTTAAATTTTTCTAAGGACGTACATCAGCACTCTTAGGAAATTGAATGAGTGAACAATGATTATCGGATCCTTTCCATTCGCTTCTTGAGTTTAGTGTCTCTGTTGTACTATATTTTCCAGTAGGGAGTACTGGCTAAAAACTAGCTGACACAGTGCATTATGATTCAGAAAGTAATATACTTGGATCACTCTAACTGAAATCGGAAGAAAATCGTCAGACTTTGCAAGTATTTTTTAGCTTTTGCATAGTCAGATAACACGAACTTTTATGTTAAAAGAACATCGGTTTTCCGTCTTGTTTTATTCGTCTTTCAGTTGTATCTGTTACATGAAATTCGCATCACCTTTATGTACAGCCTAGCCTACAAGCGTTTATACGCTTTGCTTCCTCGGAACTTTTCCTCTCAACCGCACCCTTTATCCCTAAACTAACTACTCGTGAATGCCTTATTTACGCGAAATACCAGTCAGCTCGGGGTGGAATACTTGTGTGAAAGTGGCATTTCTGCATCGAGACACTTACTTCTCCGGAGCTTGATGCACTTGTTGGGATAAGTGGCTTTTCACAGGTATCGTACAGCTACATTAAAAGTTGTCTGTCTACCAGAGCAGCATAGCGTGATATAGTCTACGACACATGTTATTGGGAGACAGTTTTAACACATGCTGATAGTTTGAGGAAACTTCGACCAGTCGCTCTTCATAATAATTTACTTTGACTGGACCAGTTTCAGCGGCGGTTACGTATGTACATTTATAAAGGCCATCAATTTTGCTTAAATTCTTATTTCCAATATGTAGGAATGATATTCAGAAAGGTAGTCGCAAAATAATCATAAAGTGACTCGTAGGGGGCGGAGGAATTAATTATCATTAAAAAATTGACTGGTCGAAGTTTTTCAGTCAATCATTATATCAAGTCACCAAGTCCTAACATACCACACGCATAAAAAAGTTTAAAATATGTGTTTTATTATTAAAGCGAGGGGTATTAATTAGAGGGAGAATGGAAGGCTGAAACTGCATATCATTTGCCTGTCTTTCCTGTGCAATGATTTTGTTTTCGTTGTTCACCCACACAGATTCTGATTCTAAGAATCTCTCAGGGGGAATGCCACGATGATACCCTAGTAAAGGCATGGCCTTTGAGGTACTCTTGCCTGTCTTCATTAGCAAATATTTTACAAATTGCAATAGAGATTTAGTCGACTTTGTGTTGTTATCAGGAAATATCACGAGGAACTAATCTGTTATCGTCCCCCATTAATCTTACTTCAATTTGTGGAAGATTACCCATGACTATGACGTGCATTAAACTTCTTTTTTAATATTTGCAGATTCTCCAATGGTTGTGATGTTTGCCAGTGATTTTAAGTTGCTGTCAAGTTAGAGTCTTTTTAAATCCTTTGAAATAGTCTCGTCGCCCTTAATCACTGCCTTTTTTATTCTATTACCGTCGAAATTCCATATTAATCTGTGAAACTGATGGCCATAGTACTCCGAGTCTTCTATAAGATGTTTTACTGATGAGTAAGCATCTGGATACACTCCTGGTCAGCCTTTTCTTGTGTTGCTACTGTAATGTCAGTGTGCCGCAATTCCACTTTCTCCACCTACATGACCACAACAACACGCCGGCCGGTGTGGCCGAGCGGTTCTAGGTGCTTCAGTCTGGAACCGCGCGACCGCTACGGTCGCAGGTTCGAATCCTGCCTCGGGCATGGATGTGTGTGTTATCCTTAGGTTAGTTAGGTTTAAGTAGTTCTAGGTTCTAGGGGACTGATGACCTCAGATGTTAAGTCCTATAGTGCTCAGAGCCATTTGAAGCATTTTTACAACAAAACGTACCAACAACCTCTATGGGCTGCTTCGACTGCACCGTTGATTTCTAATTCAGCACCAGTTTCGTCAATACCAACCTCAGGCTCACCAAATGACCACGATTTGCCAAGATTCCCCACAACAACTCCTACCCTTCTGATCAACAACCATAAAACACTTCTCTCAAAATAATTCCAACAAAACACCAGAACACTATCTATCCTTGAAGCAAATAAACCAGATCTCCACTAGTCTCACATATCTAAACCCATGAGAACCAATCATAACCCAAATATCCCCCCCCCCCATGCTTATAACCAGACTGAGATTATTTAAATCTCCATTTCGTATCGTTTGAAATCAAAAAAGTAATTCCCTGTCGTATACATAAACCTACTCATATCCACAAAAGATTATGTAGTCATTATATCTTCGTTCCCTGATTTATACTAACTCTTGTAGGGTAAACGCTCTGTTGTACCCTTTTTCGTATTTAAATTTCACTAACACCATTGTTATAAGCGTTTAACATTCGGTCATTTGATCCACGACTCCAAGTATACCCTCATTTGTAATCATTACATAGTTAATCACTTCCTAAAATAATGTTCCAACCTACAATGTTCCCCTCTATGTAATGCCTGCAAAGTTTCTCATTTCACCCACTCCTCGAAGTGTAAGGATAGCATCCCTCCATTAAACCTGAACTATGTAGTTACATTCCAGCCCATAGTATCGAATGAAGGGTGATCGAATGAAGGGTAGAGCCACGGGTCGTAACACATCTGAAATGTAACGTCCACTATTCAAAGTGCCGTCAAGTCGAACAAGAGGTGACCGAGTCGTGTAACCAATGGCATCCCATACCATCACGCCGGGTGATACGCCAGTATCGAAAATGACGTTTTGCCATTCGTGCACCCAGGTTCGTCGTTGCGTACACCATCGCAGGCTCTCCTGTCTGTGATGCAGCGTAAAGGGTAACCGCAGCCATGGTCTCCGAGCTGATAGTCCATGCTGCTCCAAACGTCGTCGAAATCTTCGTGCAGATGGTTGTTGTCTTGCAAACGTCCCCATCTGTTGACTCAGGGATCGAGACGTGGCTGCACGATCCGTTACAGCCCTGCGGATAAGATGCCTGTCATCTCGACTGCTAGTGATACGAGGCTGTTGGGATCCAGCACGGCGTTCCGTATTACCCTCCTGAACCCACCGATTCCATATTCTGCTAACAGTCATTGAATGTCGACCAACGCGAGCAGCAGTGTCGCGATACGATAATTGCAATCGCGATAGGCTACAATCCGACCTTTATCAAAGTTGGAAACGTGATGATACGCATTTCTGCTCCTTACACGAGGCATCACAACAACGTTTCACCAGGCAACGCCGGTCAACTGCTGTTTGTGTACGAGAAATCGGTTGGAAACTTTCCTCATGTCAACACGTTTTAGGTGTCGCCACCGGCGCCAACCTTGTGTGAATGCTCTGAAAAGCTAATCACTTGCATATCACAGCATGTTTTTCCTGTCGGTTAAATTTCTTGTCTGTAGCACGTCATCTTCGTGGTGTAGCAATTTTAATGGCCTGTAGTGAAGTTTATATTTAATGGAAATTATTTTATTTTACATGTTGGTTATACGTTATTTTAATTTTAACTTTCTCTATTAAGTTCTCCGGTTGGCTGCTGTAGTTTATTTGCAGAAGAGGAAAACAGTAGCTTCAGTCACTGTATTTGAAAATTTTCCCAAGGAACATGGTATATAATCGTCTTCTTGGTTTGCGCGTCCCCTTCTGAATATCTCACTATTATGAATGTTAGTAATAGCTACCACGCTGACGTGTATATCATTAAGTACTGAAGAGAAGGTGTGCGCAGGTCGTGGTCTAGTAGTTAGCGTTGCTGCCTCAGGAGCATGTGGTCGCAGGTTCGATTACCGAACGGGTTGGAGGTTTTCTCAGCCCGGGAACATGGTATTTGTGTTATCGTCATCATTCAGGAGAAAGCCGAGACGGGACGTACAAAGATACGGAGTTTGTACGGATACTGATAACCACCTCGTTGAGAGCTCCTTATTTTCAAACCAAGCTCGGCATTTATACTGATATATACGGAGTCATTGAAACACATGCATTCATTTACCGCGTGTGACTTCGAAACCGTCTGAAATACGAAATGAAAATATACCAATAGAAACAATATGTGGCGAATTTCTGTTGTTTTCCTGTGAAAAATACTTTTTCGTATTTAAAATCTTAATAGAAACGTATGGTAGGAGAGGTTTTGCTAAAGAGGCCAAACAAAACGAACTATATTACCTTCGGCCGTAAAACAAATGTTATGGCATATCATTTATCACCATTTTGTGGCGTCTTTTTTTCTGCCTCTTGCAGAGTAAGCACACGTGTTTCTGTGCACCATAGCTTCAGATAAAATACAAAATATTTTGTCGGAAATGGTAAGTTGAATTTAATTACACAGGATGGGGCAAATAAAAGCGGCCCTGAGGACAGAGTTCCAGAATACAAAGAAATACATCAGAGGAAAGGAAATACAGTACTAACTTGACTATCACTAATAGAAAACTCAAACTCTCTATCGTCCGATTGTTACACAGCAAAACGTTCACACCGGAGCGGTTATTAAAATTAAGCGTAGGCCAAGGATGGATTCCACGCCTGTTTTCGGGCGGTGCGGACTGCAGGTCTCCAGAATTCTAGTAGTTCTGCTTATATTTTCCGTTAAGCTAGTTAGCGACCGAGCCGATAATTTTAGCATCGGATCACAAGTGCCAAGCGCTTGTTCCCGAGTGTTCTACAATTCTAGAGTTACTACTATACAATGACAAACGCTCTAACTTTACACAGTCGATGCATGTTATTATTTTTATTTTTTTCGATGAGAATTTATTTTCGTCGCACTAACAAAACTCGACAGAGAAAGAAATGTCCCGTCCCCTTCGTCGAATGGCTAACGGACGCTTGGGTGGCGGCGTCCGAATCAAAAGCCGCCGGTTCGTCTCCTGCTGCAGTTTCTAATTACTACATCTTACACCAAACTACTTGATTAGATTCTAAACCTCTCCGTGTTTTCTATATGGTGTGAACACATAACATTTTTGCCACTAATCCTTCCCTCGAACTGAGTCATTTAACTGCGAGGCCGCCTTGGCGCTATTAGAGAGGAGTATGTAATGTGCTGGTACCGCTTCTTTACCATCCTCAGCGACACAAAATCGAAACTAAACCGTGCGAGCTGTCATCACAGTCACCTGCACTTGACACATACACGTAAGGCACACCACTCACACCTCGTGAAGCAAAGGTGTCAACATACGCGGCGAGAAGAAACTTTTCCAATCATGCGGCTGAAACTACCACCTCAGATCAATACATCCTACAATGCCACACGATCAACACGACAAATCTTCTGGGTAAAAGGTGCTATAGCACGCAGTACAGGAGTTAGTTTTCTGATTCTGTTGGGTGTTTGTCTGAAATGACACGATCCCTTTCTGGCGTTGAAGGGGCAGTCGCAGCATGTGTCGTATGTCTGTGGAGCTGATACAGCAAGGCTAATATGCAACTTTCAGAGATCTCGTCTTTACTGTAGTCAATTATCCATATAATTCGAACTGTTCATCGATTATTATCCTTGTCCAAATGAAGCTTCAGTTCACTGCGTAAGACGTTATTCTGATAAGAATAATCATTTTACTCTGCTGTTTTGCATCTCGTCCCCTTTCATCCATCAAAACATTCGATGATTCTACATCGTGTACCTGTTGTAACTGCTGCTGTAAAGACGAATTGTCCCTGACACTCTGTTCACGCGTGGCGGCTAGTGTGAAAAATGCAGGGATACTAACTAAAAACTGGTCCACATGCACTTTCTCTGTTGGACCATAGACCGCTCTCTTTACTTTCAAACTGTCATATCTCCTAAGGATTGCTTCACTAACAGTGAGGTCAGCATATGTCACTGATATACTGAGGAAAAGGTTTGATCGCCGATACTATCAATGATTTTTTCCAGTTAGAACTTAAACGGGATACATCCCAAGCAGGGTGAACAACTAACGGGGAGGACTCGGAGGAGATGTGGCGACTCCAATTTCGAAGGCTGATATTAACGGCCAGAAGTGCACTCTTTTAATCGCGTGGCTCTCCTCATAAAGTTCCTTCCTTCTTTTCATTTTTACCATTCCACACATTGTAATCAAATTTTTCCGCAGTAGTTTCTTTTGTGTGACACAACATGAATCTCGCTTACGAAAATTATGCAGTGATTAAAACAATGATGTCGTAATCATGAGTGATGGGATTCTATTACTCGTCTGCCATACCTGGCTTAGGTTCTGCATCGATTATGAGTCATTGTATGAGACGTGCAGAGACAGCATAACTGGCAGCGCACTCCCGGCGAATGTCAGTGATTCTGCCCATATATGCGCTCGAAATTTTGACTTGTCACAAATGATCAATTTAAATAACCGTACGACAGCAATTCCATTTCAGTTTAATGCTGCCGTTGTCGACGCTGCACCACATACGCACTCGAATGTTTGAAAGTAGAACAAACACGCCTAGGCAGAAAAAAAGGAACGTTGGAATACTGCAGCCGGTGTAGATCGCGTCGCCAGAGACCGACAATGACATACGTATCCAGCGTGTCGACTCTGTACACACATAAACAAATACACTGATAAGCCAAAACGTTACGACCACTGCCCACCGCTACGTTGGATGCCGCCCGGTGGCGTTGGGGGCAATGTGACGCGGTAACAACAGTATGTAAGCGGAGCAGGCACGGACGGGAGAATACCCTAGCGGAGATATGCACTGAAAATGGAGAAATACACTGAGATAAGCGACTCAGACAAAGGCTACATTATTATTAAGCAGAACCTATGAACGATTATCCCGAAAACGGTGACGCTGATCGAATGTTCACGTGCTACTGTCGTCAGCATTTACGAAAAGAGATAGAACAGTTTAACTACCACTAGGCGCTACGGTTCTTTAGAAAACGTGGGGACTTGTCTTCTCTGTAAAGTAGAATCGATGGTGATCTGAGCATCTCTGCCGAAAGAGCACAATGCTGGTGCACGCACAGGTGTTTCGGAGCACAACGTTCATCATACATTGTTGACCATAGAGCTCCGCAGCAGACCATTCCTAAGTGTTCACATGATGATCCAATGACATCGTCAGTTCCGATTGCATTGTGCTCGGGGCCAACGGGTTTCGACAGCCGATCGATGGAAACGTGTCGGCTCTTTTGGTGAATCACATTCTTGCTACACTAGGTCGATGGTCGTCTCCACAAACAACGTCATGGAGGTGAATGGCGGCTCGAAACGTGCAGCACGCCACGGACGCACGCTGGTGGGAGCAGTATACTATGGGAGACATTCCCTGCGCTTGCATGGGAGCTGTGATAGTAACTGAATACATCCTGACAGCTGCGAATCACCTGCATTCTTTATGCTTCATGTCTCCGCCGACGGCGATGTCACATTTCAACAGTATAATTGTCCGTGTCTCGGAGCCAGAACCGTGTAACAGTGGTTTGAAGAGCACTGTAGTAAATTCACGTTGATGGCTCGAAAACCATATTCGCCTGATGTAAATCCTATGGAACTCATCTGGGCCCCTGTCGGGCACCATCACCGAGTACGCATATCAGCTGCCCAGTATTTATGGGAATTACATGACCTTTGCGTAGACATCTACTGTCACATACCTCCAGAACATTGCAAACAAACTGTCGGATCCCTGCAACGCAGAATCAGTGATGTATTTCGTTCCAAAGGTGGACCAATAAGTATTAAGCAGGTGGTCATAATGCTTTGACTAACCAGTAGGTGCCGGTCGAAGTGGCCGTGCGGTTAAAGGCACTGCAGTCTGGAACCGCAAGACCCCTACGGTCGCAGGTTCGAATCCTGCCTCGGGCATGGATGTTTGTGATGTCCTTAGGTTTAACTAGTTCTAAGTTCTAGGGGACTAATGACCTCAGCAGTTGAGTCCCATAGTGCTCAGAGCCATTTGAACCATTTAACCAGTAGGTACTTAAACATACACTGAAGAGACAAAGAAAGTAATATACCTGCCTATTATCGCGTAGGGCCCCTCCGATCACGCAGAAGTGCCGCAACAAGACGTGGAATGGACTCGACTGGTGTCTCAAGTAGTGCTGGAGGGAACTGACACCATGAATCCTGCAGGACTGCCCATAAATCCGAGGGCTACGAGGGAATGGAGGTCTCTTCTGAACACCACGTTGCAAGGCAGCGCAGTTATGCTCAATAATGTTCATGTCTGCGGAGTTTGGTGGCTAGCGGAAGTGTTTATACTCAGACAACTGTTCCTGGAGCCACTCTGTAGCAATTCTGGACGTGTGGGGAGGTGCATTGTCCTGCTGGAATTGCCCAAGTCAATCGTAATACACAATAGGCATGAATGGATGCAGGTGACTAGATAGCTTACGTACTTGTCACCTGGCGGAGTCGTATCTAGACGTATAAGGGGTTCCATATCACTCCGACTTCACACGCCCCACATCATTACAGAGCCTCCACCACTAGAATTCGTAGATTCATGAGGTTGTCTCCATACCCCTACACGTCCATCCGCTCAATACAATTTGAAACGATACTCGTCCGACCAGGCAACTGTTGGTGTTGACAGGTCCAAACGAGGCGTAAAGCTTTGTGACGTGCAGTCATCAGGGGTACGCGAGAGGGCCTTCGGCTCCGAAAGCCCACTGCGATGATGTTTCATTGAATGGTTTCCACGCTGATACTCGTTGATGGCCTAGCATTGAAATACGCACCAATTTGAGGAAGGGTTGCACTTCTGTCACGTTGAACGATTATCTTCAGTCGTCGGTGGTCCCGTTCTTAGAGGATCTTTCTCCTGCCGCAGCGATGTCGGAGATTTGATGTTTTGCCGGATTCCTGAAATTCACGGTACACTCGTGAAATAGTCGTACTGGAAAATTCCCACTTCATTGCTGCTTTGGAGATGCTGTGTCCCATAGCTCGTACGCTGACTATAACACCATTTTCCAACTCACTTAAATCTTGATAACCTGCCGCTGTAGCAATCTAACAACTGCGTTATTGCAAAAGAAAAACGCTACTCTTCTTTGGATCAATTCCATCATCTATCTACTACCGAGCGAGGTGGCGCAGTGGTTAGCACACTGGACTCGCATTCGGAAGGACGACGGTTCGATCCCGTCTCCAGCCATCCTGATTTAGGTTTTCCGTGATTTCCCTAAATCGTTTCAGGCAAATGCCGGGATGGTTCCTTTGAAAGGGCACGGCCGATTTCCTTCCCCATCCTTCCCTAACCCGAGCTTGCGCTCCGTCTCTAATGACCTCGTTGTCGACGGAACGTTACACACTAACCACCACCCACCACCACATCATCTATCTACTCTAGCAATCCAAATTTATAAGGACGCGAGACTGATGAGAAAATCACAAGAAGCAATAAAACAAGAATTACGTAAGCTCCACTCCTTCGGAAGTGAATTTCGTGTCCTGAATTACATTCTTCCGATGAATTTGCCTGGCCTTTCCCTTTCCATCGTAAATCACACCGGACGCACATCAGTAGGTATTAAACCATTTCCAATGTTTCCAGAAACTGACAGCACATCGCCAATATGCTGCTGATATGGTTGCACTATCGGTCGGAGGATGGCATTCGCGTATCTTATAGCCGTTACGGCACCTTCCATGACCACCAGCGGCGTACGCCGGCCCCACATAATGTCCCCCCAAGACATCAGGGAACCTCCACCTTGCTGCACACGCTGGACAGTGTGTCTAAGGCATTCAGCCCGACCGAGTTGCCTCCAAACACGTCTCCGATGATTGTCTGCTTGAAGGCGTATGCGACACTCATCTGTGAAGAGAACGTGATGCCAATCCTGAGCGATAGATTCGGCATGTCTTTGGGCCCATCTGTACCGCGCTGCATGGTGTCGTGGTTGCAAACATGGACCTCGCCATGGACGGAGGGAAGTTGCGCATCGTGCAACCTATTGCGCACAATTTGAGCTGTAACACAACTTCCTGCATTATTCAACAGGGTGGCGTTGCTGTCAGGGTTCCTCCGAGCCATACTCAGTAGATAGTGGTCATCCACTGCAGTAGTAGCCCTTGGGCGGCCTGAGCGAGGCATCTCATCGACCGTTCCTGTCTCTTTGTATCTCCTCCATCTCTGAACAACATCGTTTTGGTTCACTCCAAAATGCCTGGACACTTCCCTTGTTGAGAGCCCTTCCTGGTACGAAGTAATAATGCGGACGCGATCGAACCGCGATATTGACCGTCTAGGCATGGTTGAACTACAGACAACACGAGCCGTGTACATCCTTCCTGGTGGAATGACTGGAACTGATGGGCTGTCGGACCCCCTCCGTCTAATGAGCGCAGGTCATGCATGGTTGTTTACATCTCTGGGTGGGTTTAGTGACATCCCTGAACAGTCAAAGGGACTGTGTCTGTGATTCAATGTCCACAGTCAACGTCTATCTTAAGGAGTTATGGGAACCGGGGTGATGCAAAAGATTTTTTGATATGCGTAAAAAAAGTGTGAGCGCTAAAGCTGTAGTCCATACATGATAATGTTCCGAAAAGAAGTCTTAAAGATGGTAACCATTATATGGGCTTACAGATCTTATTCTTTAAATTATACTGTTTAGAAAACTGTCAATTTTTTCAAGGTTCCCCTGGCATTCACCAATCAGTCTCCTTAAGAAAACGCTGAATGCAAAAGGATATGAACAGATTTAATAGCATTGTGTACTGTGTATAGTAGAGTAACAGGTCGGAGACGATGACTGTTTCAGCATAACAATGCAACCTGTTATAAAGCATCATTTGTAGCGCAATATTTTGTGAACAATAACAGTCCTGAAACGGGATGAGGAGCCCAGCATCTGGACCAAAAACCAGAGGAACATCTTTGTGATGAGTTAGAACGTAGACTTCGCTGCAGACTCCAGCGATCAGGATTTCTACCTTCTCTAGTTTTGGCTCTTGAGGAAGAATGGGCTGCCATTCCTCCACAAACATTCAGACACCTCATTCAAAGTGTCCCTAGCAAGAGGCCAAGCCGTTATAAAAGCGAAGGGCAGACACACCACATGCTAATATTTACTAGTAAGTATTCGGGTGTTTTTGATACAGTGAAAATTAACGGCCATATAACACTTCCTTCGATACTCCCAAAGTCAACTCAGCGTCTGATTATTTCTCACCTGTTAACGAAACGTTAAGCTCTGTGCTAGGAAATTCTGGACCCAACCACACAGCTGATTGATTTTTCATAATCTTACATTTTGTTCACTAATCAGTAGTGCGGAAGTGCAAAAGTCAAGAACCACACATCGACAAGGCCGCCCTCGGGAACTCATAGGTGAAAAGAGTAACCTCAGTTTCATAAGACACAGTCTGAGGAATTCATATCAGATCGTACAGAGGAGAGATTCGTTGCTGTTTTAGTGTAATGTTTAACACAATGAATTTGTATTAGAAAGGAGTGCAATTCGAAGATTTTAGCGACAATGCAGACAAAGGACTGGAAGGACAGTAAAAGAACATATTAAATGCACGAACGTCACATGCTGTTAAACCAAAGTGCAGAATTTATGAGAGCATGACATCAGGAGAACTGAGGCCAAGGTATAGATTTCAACATCTAAGTGCTGTCTAAGAAATGCAACATTTATGCAAGGAAAATCATAGAAGCGGTTGAGATTTCTAAGAACGAATGTAGTTTCAATAGGGGTGACGTCTACAGGCTTCCAGTTTCGTGCCCAAGGATTATTACCAACTACCAAGAAGCCACTGCTCTGGCAACAATATTTTGACGAACATTCCCTCTCTCTCCCCCTTCCTCTCCCAATTCGCTGGAATTGTCCGGAATGTTCTTCAAACCAACCGCGAGCAATTGTGGACAGGTGACATGCCGCACCGTCATCATAAAAAAATTTCATCGTTGTTTAAGAAAATGAAGTCCATTAATGGGTGAAAATTGCCGTTTCCAATCACTGATCGGTTCATTTACACCAGAGGACCCATTCCCTTCCATGTAAACACAGCCCACTCCGTTATATAGCCACCACCAGCTTGCACAGTGCCTTGTTGACAATTTGGATCCATGGCTTGGTGGCGCCTGCGCCACAGTCGAACCATATCACCTCTTGGCGTAAATCTAGACTCACCTGGCCAGGCACAATTTTTCAATAATCTAGGCTCCAACCGATATGGTCAGGAGCTCAAGAGAGCAAAAGCAGCACAGTAGGTAATTTGGGTTTCACACGAATCTAAATTTAGCTCACACTCCTACCACATCTGGCAGCAACAGCTGGTCTAACCTAGCACAACATCTGCTCGAAATGAGCCTGGATGACAGTTACTGTTACTTTAACTCCATGGCAAAGTTCATCAATTCTAGCGGTTGGCGAGTAGTATTCGCAACCCACCATCACATGTTTTCAATAGGTTAGAGACCTGAAAAAAATCAGGCTACCCTCTGCTTATAGGTAGGTCAGGAGGGCAAGGTGAATATGTGGTCTTGCATTATCTTGTCGAAAGGTAGCTTCACAGAGACCTCGAAGATAGGGCACAGTCAATTCATAAAATTCTCTCCTTAACTGGGTCCACAGCCATCAAATTCATGTAAAATGAAGGCATTTTCCACTTGGGCTGTAGATTCATGTAGTACTTTTATTGTTACCGACCAGTTTGAACATCATGGTCATTATCTAACATCTATTCTACAAACTATAAGCGTATGACCACATCCACGTAAATTCTTGAAATTTACCAAGAGACTGAAATTTGCCAGTTGCAAATAACAGTCTTTCATTAACGTATGCATCAGCGGAAATATGTCTTCATTTAACAATGCCAGGTAAGTAACGCCTGCTGTTCAAATTACCCATACGATCACGCCAGATACGGGCCCATAACAACATGTCAAATGCTAGCTGCGTTCGTTCTTCTCGGAGCCTCCATACGTGAATAGTTCCACAGTCGTTTTGCGCATTGGAAAAGAACTAACATTAAAAGAAGACGTGGTATTAATAATGGACTAACTTGACGACGGTCGTCGTTCGGCGCTACGCAGTTGGTGCGCTTCTCATTGCTGCCGCGTCAAGGGATCCTTCAACAATGGCCACAGTAGTGTCAGCCCATGCTGCTTAGGATACCGTCATAATATCTATGTAGATATTGGTCTTGCTGCGAACAACACCATTTCCCGACACTGAAGATACGAAACGTGGCTGTATGATACTGCGTGGCCTAGGGAACACTGTGCACTGATCTTGGGTATTAATAAACAGCTTCAGATGTATTTAGTCCTTTATTACTTCATCATTGCCGGTTTCGTGGCGTTAAAAGCACATCAAATGAACATTTGCACAACATTAAGTCCAGAAAGAATAACAAACCTAAGATGCGCACTGGTATGGCAAATTATTTCAAGATTTATAAAATAAATTTAAAAGTATTAAAAACTTTCACATGAGATGTGAAAATGTTGGTACTTACATAATTAAAATATTAAAGCGAAAAAGCTTGGAACCTTTTCACCCAATATTAGTTGTCCGTCAGAACAAAACAGCGCTAAAAGTCGGTATGTCATAGAATAAAACAGCCGGATTTCAGTATAGTGAATAGGTCCTACACAAATCATACCATAGTGAGGTATTGGTAAGGAGAAAGTAAATGAATACTGGTAAGTCCTGATTTTGGGCCAGACAGAAAAACCAAGAAGTGGTTGCCACAAAATAGAGGGATGTTCTACCTGGAACAAACCGCACTTACATCTTCTCCGACCTATAGGGAATCGCGAACAAGGGACGCGGCCGCTTGCTCTGTCATATTGACGTTCACTGTCGACAACACGTGACGAGTCGTGGCGCGCTCTTGGGGCTCATATAAACGAGACCTCCACGGCCTAGCAGTCGGTCGTCGACTCTTCTTGCAAGATGTTGTCCGCAGTCCGCAAGTTTTAATTAATGAAGACGCCGGCGGTCAAAGCCTACACGTTTATGATTATGCCCCCACAGAGGTTCGTGCACGAACTGACCTCTCGATTCTGTCCCATAAATATTCTATGGGACTCATGTCGGGCGATGTGGCTGGCCAAATCATTCGCACGAACTGTCCAGAGTCGTCTTCAAATGGTTCAAATGACTCTGAGCACTATGGGACTTAACATCTGAGGTCATCAGTCCCCTAGACTTAGAACTACTTAAACCTAACTAACCTAAGGACATCACACACATCCATGCCCGAGGCAGGATTCGAACCTGCAATCGTAGCCGTCACGCGGTTCCAGACTGAAGCGCCTAGAACCACTCGGCCACAGCGGCCGGCAGAATGGTCTTCGAACCAGTCACGAAAAACTGCAGTCTGGTGGCACGACGCACTGCCATCCATAAAAATTCCATCGTTGTTTGGAGACATGAAGTCTATGAATGGATGCCATTGGTATCCAAGTAGCCGAACATAACCATTTCCAGTCAATGATCGATTCAGTTGCACCAAAGGACACAGTCCATTTCATGTAAACACAGCCCACACCATTATGGAGCCACTACCAGCTTGCACAGAGCCTTATTGACAACTTGTGTCAGTGGCTTTGTGGGGCCTGCGCCACACTCAAACTCTACTACGATCAGCTGTTACCAACTGAAATCGGGACCTATAAGACCAGGCCACGCTTTTAGAGTCGTCTAGAGACCAAACAGTATGGTCAGGGCCCAGGAGGGGCGCTAGAGGCGATGTCGTGATGTTAGCAAAGGCACTCGTGTTGGTCGTCTGCTGCCCATTAACGCTAAATTTCGCCGCACTCTCCTTACAGATACGACCCACATTGATTTCCACGGTTATTTCACGCGGTGTTGCACTTCTCTTGCCACTGACAACTATACACAAATGCAGTTGCTATCGGTAGTTAAGAGAAGGCCGTCGGCGACTGCGTAGCCCGTAGGGAGAATTAATGTCTGGAATTTTTGTATTCTCGGCACGCTTTTGTCATTGTGGATCTCGGAATATTGAATTCTCTAACGATTTCCGAAGTGAAATGTCCAATGCTTCTAGCTCAACCACCAGTCTGCATTCCAGTTCTGTTAATTTCCGTCAGGAGGCCATAAAAACGTTGGAAACCTTTCCGCATGAATCACCTGAGTCCAAAGGACATCTCCGCCAATGCACAGCCCTTTTATACCTTGTGTACCCGATACTACCACCATCTGTATAAGTGTATATCGCTGTCCCATGAATTCTGTTACCTCAGTGTAAGACGTCAACTGAAATTTAAAAAATGGGAGCAATTCTTGTCGGCACATCTTTGTAGAAACGGAAGGTGGCAACTGACCTCAATTAGAGGTGAGAAACCAAGAGAGCGAGATGTTTATGAAAAAATTGTGAAAAATAATGTGTCGTCTGCGTCACGGAGGCGAAGAAAAGTACACCTGAATAGGGCGGAAGTAGCCTCGTTTACGGTCGCTAACGAGGCAGCGCGCCCGTGAGAACGGACCGCCGTGAATGCCTCGCTCTGCTGTTCGCCGTTTGCAGGTAACACGAGCGAGCAGAGTGGCAGGCCCCCTCCGCATTCATTCAAAAAAATAATTGTACCGCCGCCGCTCGTGCTGACACAGATAAGGCTGCTGCTCCCGCGAGGGGTTTCTTCTCGGGTCGCTTTCACGGCGGGGTGACGCTAATTCAGCGGGTGCCTTCCGTGAACCCACCAAAGCGCCATTATTCGTATGGAGGTCGCCGAGGACCAATAAGAGAAACGGGCACGCAGGTCGCCTCGAAACACAGACGGCGGCCCCGCGAAACAGCCACGAGTCGACGCGGGCGGCTTTTTATTCTTCTAAGGTCAGCGCGCATTGGTTTTTGTATCCTCTCTTCCACATTCAGAGGAGAGAGAACACTTCCGGTCGAAACGCTGAGCGAAGCAGGACAGTGGTTTATATAATGAACTCGTTTCCTGGATGAGTGAATGTAACATTACAGCCCAGTTAGTCGCATCGGCAGAGAAACGATTATATGCTTCTTGCATCCAATTAATTAATATTACAACCTAAGTTTGAATAATACAGCCGGCCGCTGTGGCCGAGCGGTTCTAGGCGCTTCAGCCCGGAACAGCGCTGCTGCTACGGTCGTAGGTTCGAATCCTGACTCGGTCATGGATGTGTGTGATGTCCTTAGGTTAGTTTAAGTAGTTCTATGTCTAGGGGACTGATGACCTCAGATGTTAAGTCGCATAGTGCTTGGAGCCATTTGAACCATTCTTGAATAATACAGCTTATTAAGATATCCTTACTTTTCCGGATCCAGTTTACATCTTCCCGCTTTGATAGCGTGATGAGAGATTTATAAAACTAAAATTCTACCTCGGAACCCAGAACCTGGTAGCACTTGCAGCTTAGAAGCAACAAACCGTCGATTTTCAATGTTTCGCATAATTATTGACGAAATTGAAAATGACGTCTTACGGGGTTTGTATGAAAAGTGTCTACCTGCTTATCTGGGTGGTAACGTGCTTGCCTCCCGTGCAAGCGGGCCCGTGTTCGATTCCCGGCCGGGTTGGAGATTTTCTCCGCTCGTGGACTGGGTGTTGTGTTGTCCTCGTCATCGTTTCATCCCTATCACCGGCACCCAAGTCCCCCAATGTGGCGTCGACTGTAATAAGACTTGCACTTGGCTGCCAAACTTCCCCGGACGGGCCTCCCGGCCAACATTGCCAAACGGTCATTTCATTTATTTATTTTTTTTAAAGTAATGAGACTGATTTTTTGATGACGTGACTGTATTTCGCAGCGCGCGGTCGACCCTGGGTTTTGTTGTGGGGTGTGTATGGGCCGAAAACACGCGGCGTGCCAGTCGCCTGCGGGCTCTTGTCTCGGCAGTATCGTGTGTTGACAGTCGTGGTGAAACATGCAGCAAAGGATCGAGCAACGTTACGCCATCAAATTTTGTGTGAAACTAGGAACGTCTGGTACGGAAACGTTGGATATGTGTCGGCAAGCCTACGGCGATGATTGCTTGTCAAAAGCCCAGGTTTTCAGGCGGTTGAAGAGCTTTAAAGAGGACCGGGACAGCGCTGAGGACGAGGACCATTTCGGACGCCCGTCAACCAGCAAAACTGACGAAAACATCGACCGTGTGCGCGTTTTATTGAACACCGACCAGCAGATGAGAGACATGATTACAGCAGACGACCTCGGACTTGATAAAATGACAGAGCACAACATCATCAGCAAAGAATAGTCGATGAGGAAGATCTGCGCCAAGATGGTCCCGAAGATTTTGTCAGACGTTCAAAAGCAAGCACCTGTGTGCTTCCAACACAGGGTCTTGAAGATGGTGTGTTTCAGTACGACACAGAGACAAAACACCTAAGTGCCGAATAGCACACCGCAGCATCCCCCCGTACAAATAAAGCTCGCATAAGCAAACAGAAGATGAAAGCCATGCTGATTGTGTTTTTCGACGTCAGTGGCGTGGTTCATCATGAGTTTGTGCTCCAACGCCAAACTGTCAACGGTGCGAAGTGGCCGAGCGGTCCTAGGCGCTTCAGTCCGGAACCGCGCAACTGCTACAGTCGCAGGTTAGAACCCTGCATCGGGCATGGATGTGTGTGATGTCCTTAGGTTAGTTAGCTTTATGTAGTTCTAAGTCTAGGGGACTGATGATCTCAGTTGTTAAGTCCCACATTGCTCAGAGCCATTTGAACCATTTAGTGCGAAGTGTTCAAGAGACTGAAAGGTAGGGTCTATCGCATGAGGCCAGCCATCGCCGATGATTGGAAGCAGCATCATGACAACGTGCTGAGTCACACCTGCTTCATGGTCGCCAGCTACCTGGCCAAGAATGGGATTCCAACGGTCCCGCAGGCAACCTACAGTCCCGACGTGGCCCCGCTAGACTTCTTTTTGTTTCCCAAACTAAAAACTTCCCTGAAAGTACACCATCATGGGACCTGGAGCAGATTCAAGCGGCCACGACGACAACTTTGAAAACCATCCCAGTGTTCGCGGCAGCATTTGAAGCGTGGAAATCTCGCATGCAGCGGCTTGTTGACTCTCAAGGGTCATACAGTGAGGAGTACTAAGTGGTTGTAGCGATATCTACAATAAATTTTGATTCACAAGCTCAGTCTCATTACTTTTTTTTCAAACGCTATAATCTGCTCATTAACAGGTAAAATCATACGTTAAAATTTTAATACAATAAGACAAGTATTACCAGTGGAAACTGCGTGTTTTTATTGAAGTAGTTGTAACTGACCGTGCAGAAACACATGAACTTCATCTGTACAGTAAGCAATTAGCGACTTCCAGCAACTTCGACATAAACCATTTAATGTACCAGCAAAATTGTATCACTGTACGACGCGTAGTTCAGGAGATATGACTTCATAAACATTCATATATGTGAAAAACTAGCTTTCGCTTAAAATAGCATGCACTAAAACTTCTAGATCATGGCTCACTTTTCAATTTGTTACTTCTTTACTACTAGTTCTATTCGTAACACACTTTGCACACAATATCTACAATTATCATTTAATATTCCTCCAAAATTGTATCGTTGTACGGCACGTAGTTCAAGAGACATGAAGCCACAAACATTGAGATGCGAGAAAAAAAACAGCTTTTACTTCAAATTACCCCGTTTATGTTCATCCACTGTTTGATAACGAGGGCACTTAGCGATTTTCAGCACACTTCAAGCACAAGTTCAAACCTTTCCAGAAGCGCTCATTCATAAAAGGGAAATAATTACCACATTAACTCATTTGTAAAGTAGTAAGACGTTTGAATTGTTTTATACACGGGAGTTCGATACTCTTTGCTCGCCGTAGGGCAGAAACTCGACACGGCAAGGACTCAACAAGTCGGTGGAGGTCCACTGCAGAAATTGCTGGGCCGTGCTCCCTCTACGGCCGTCCATAATCGCAAAAGTATTGCCAGTGCACGATTTTGTGTACGAACAGATCTACCGATTATGTTCCATAAATGTCCGATTCATTCGAATTGTCCAGAACGTTCTTCAAACCATACGCAAACAACTGTGGCGCAGTGACATGGCGCGCTGTCATTCATAAAAATTCCATCGTTGTTTGGAAAAATGAAGTGGCTGGATATTTGCAAATCGACTCCAACCAGCCGAACATAACTATTTCCAGTCAATGATCGGTTCAGTTGGAACAGAGGACCTAGCCCATTCCATGTGAATACAGACAACAAAATTACGGTGCCACCACCAGCTGGCAAAGTGCCTTGTTGACAATATCTACATCTGCATCTACATGGTTACTCTGCAATTCTCACGTAAGTGCCTGGCAGAGGGTTCATCTAACCATTTTCATACTACTTCTCTACCATTCCACTCTCGAATGGCACGTGGGGAAAAAGGAACACTTAAATCTTTCCGTTCGAGCTCTGATTTCTCTTATTTTATTATTATGATCATTTCTCCCTACGTAGGTGGGTGTCAACAAAATACTTTTGCATTCGGAAGAGAAAGTTGGTGATTGAAATTTCGTAAATAGATCTCGCCTTTGTTTCAGTGAATGCCACCTCAACTCGCGTATCATATCAGTGAGACTGCACCCCTACTGCGCGATAACAGAAAACGATCTGCCCTTATTTTCACTTTTTCGATGTCCTCCGTCAATCCTACCGGGTAAGAATCCCGCACCGCGCAGCAATATTCCAGCAGAGGACGGACAAGTGTAATGTAGGCTGTCTCTTTAGTGGGTTTGTCGCATCTTCTAAGTCACGCTCGTCCAAACTGTGCCCCCGGGGCGCTAGCGCCCGCGATCGCGCCAGCGCCCCGGGCGAATTCGTATGTTGCTGCAGTGGCCGAGCCGTGTCGCTTAGCTGGCCGCGCAGACTGCCCGCCGTGCCTCGCCCTACCGCTGTACGCAAATATTGCAATAGATAAAAATTTATTTTGCGACCACACATCGCTGTCCTTTTCAGCAGAACTGGGGGAAAACGCATCTAAAACCAATCTTTTTTGTTAGTTTTTTCTTTGAGTTTCAATGAATGAAACAATTAATTGTTAAAGTGATAAAAGAGTTTTAAAAACAGGATTGTACAAAATTATTTGTATGTTCTTTTTTGGCGTGGTACTGTGGGGTGGCGGTGGAATAATTGTTAATGTTCCTATTATTTATTTAATGCTGTTGCTTGCCGTTCTCAACACTGGCTCTCTAGCTACAATATTGGCAACCAGAAACTGATTAGCAAAACGTGAAGCCTGTAATTAGAATTCCTAGTGCCTACTTCATCTGAGAAGTACATTTATAGTTACAGCTTATAGCTCTGAGGAATCAGGAGATTGTCTGGGATTCATAATCAAAAACCATTCTCTCTAAAATGTTCACTATATTCTGAAAGTCACAGACCAAAAAGAATCCACACAATCCAACTACCAGAGCAGTTCAGAGTCTAATGCGCTGATGCAACTATAACTGTTCAAATAAAATGTCTAAGTGAATGCTCGCCATAATTTGATGATAATGTTCATCAAACGCCACGCTAATAATGGTAGAATGTCTGTCCTGCGGCGGCACGTGAAAATACGACATACGCAAACTAAAGATAGATCATTAACATCATCCCAAAATTAACACTTCACTCGAAAACGATTTCATGCTTACGCGTATCCCGAGTAACTTATTACTGCATCCGAGGCTGTTTGTATCAACGATACCGACGAGACACGAATCCCGGCACAGATGGTGCGCTAATCAGCGTCTGGAGAGAACTGGGGCCTTCTTTTTCTCGTGCAGCGTTCTTACATATAAAGCTGCGGTGCGGACGGCTAAGGGAACGCCTGATCAAATCTGCTTTCCCGACTATCCGCTGGGCGAGTAACGCACCACTTTAAGTTATCGAATAAATCACTGCATCCTTTGCTGATGGCCGCTGAAGCTTTCAATTTAACTGTGCAATCAGCACACAAGTAAGTAATCATAATAAAAGTCTGATGGAGCTAAGTCAAATATTTTGGGCGAGAGAATTACTTTAATTACACTACACGCAGTAGACGAGCTCTGAACTTGCTCTATGGAGATACGCTATAGCTATAGTTTCATAGTTATTTTGTTGAAACTTCTCACATTTTTATGATTATAGCGGATCTCCCTTCTAGTTAAATTTAAACATCCTAGCTTTATTCGCCTACTTAATCTACACTCCTGGAAATTGAAATAAGAACACCGTGAATTCATTGTCCCAGGAAGGGGAAACTTTATTGACACATTCCTGGGGTCAGATACATCACATGATCACACTGACAGAACCACAGGCACATAGACACAGGCAACAGAGCATGCACAATGTCGGCACTAGTACAGTGTATATCCACCTTTCGCAGCAATGCAGGCTGCTATTCTCCCATGGAGACGATCGTAGAGATGCTGGATGTAGTCCTGTGGAACGGCTTGCCATGCCATTTCCACCTGGCGCCTCAGTTGGACCAGCGTTCGTGCTGGACGTGCAGACCGCGTGAGACGACGCTTCATCCAGTCCCAAACATGCTCAATGGGGGACAGATCCGGAGATCTTGCTGGCCAGGGTAGTTGACTTACACCTTCTAGAGCACGTTGGGTGGCACGGGATACATGCGGACGTGCATTGTCCTGTTGGAACAGCAAGTTCCCTTGCCGGTCTAGGAATGGTAGAACAATGGGTTCGATGACGGTTTGGATGTACCGTGCACTATTCAGTACCACTGGCGACAACATCGATGTACTGTGGAGACCTCACGCCCCACGTGTTGAGCAATTCGGCGGTACGTCCACCCGGCCTCCCGCATGCCCACTATACGCCCTCGCTCAAAGTCCGTCAACTGCACATACGGTTCACGTCCACGCTGTCGCGGCATGCTACCAGTGTTAAAGACTGCGATGGAGCTCCGTATGCCACGGCAAACTGGCTGACACTGACGGCGGCGGTGCACAAATGCTGCGCAGCTAGCGCCATTCGACGGCCAACACCGCGGTTCCTGGTGTGTCCGCTGTGCCGTGCGTGTGATCATTGCTTGTACAGCCCTCTCGCAGTGTCCGGAGCAAGTATGGTGGGTCTGACACACCGGTGTCAATGTGTTCTTTTTTCCATTTCCATGAGTGTATCTTGCTTTCTTAATTTCTAAGACAAAAACCAGAAAATCATGAATTTCAACTAAAATTTTAATTTGTGAGATCCAGAATACTGTTTCTACTAAATTATTATGCAAAATGAATCTAAATATAAATTTTTAAGTTTCTAGCTCTTTTCTGTTGCGCCAATGATTTTTACAGAAAAATATCCAAATTTCGAAAATGGTTAAAGTTATTGAACTGATATCCAACACATATTGATTTTGTATTACACCTGACATGCTAGAAACGTTTCAGGTTATTTACTTCATTTTAAAGTATTGCACAATATTTATGACGTCAGAGCTAGTTACAGCGGACTAGGCGATGGAAAGACTGATGTGAATTTTATAAGGCGTGAGTATGCTGCTTCCCTACAGTACGAGCAGGAAACAGGTGGGCAAAGTTTGCACGCAAGTTATAAATGAACGCTGAGAACTGGGAAAGCAGGGAACCCTTTGCCGCTGGGCATCTCATCAAGGATTGCCTGGTCGACTCGATGGCTTCTATTTGTCCACCAGACCTCACGGAAAAATTTGAAAAAATAGCTCTTTCGCCTCAAACTGTTGCTCAATGCGTCGAACATATGGTCGCAGATATGGAGCAGCAATTAATGGAGAGAGCGGCAAACTTCATTTCACTTTCTTCGCTCTTGACGAGTCTGCGGGCGTTGCGGACATATCTCAGCTCGTCATATTCATTCGAGGTGTCGACGACAATCTGCGTGTCACCGAAGAATGTCTCGATCTTATACCATTAAAAGACACAACCACGGGTTTGGATATTTTTCTATCCATGGAAAACGTGTTAGAGTCAATGGGTTTAAACTGGGAACGCCTGACCAGTGTAACAATGGATGGAGCCCTTGCGCTACGAGGGATACACACTAGATTTCTGAGTTACGTCAGGTCAAAAATGGCTGAAGTCGGCTGTTCCTTATTCGCGACAGTCCATTGTCTGATTCACCAGGAGGCATTTTGTGGGAAGATTGTCAACATAAAAATGTTATGGACACAGTTCTTCCAACGGTTAATTATCTTCGCTCGCATGGACTCACACATCGCCAGTTAAAAGAATTTCTGGCTGATATCGAAGCGGAATACCCAGACATCCCCTAAGATGGCTGAGCAGAGGAAAGGTGCTTCATCGGTTTTTCCCCTTGAGGGGCGGAATAAATACCGTTTTGGAAGTGAAAGGACGTCCAGAAGAATTACTTTGTGATCCTAAGTGGATGGCGAATTTGGCTTTTTTGAGTGACCTTACTGGTCACTTAAATGCTTTGAATATTTCAGTCCAACGTGAAAATCACTACGTCGTTAATTTAGTGCAGACGATACAAGCATTTTAAAAAAACTTATTTTGTGGGAAAAACAATTGCGCGAGTGGACACTTTCCTGCACTAGACAGCGGTAGAGAAGATGTGGATTTTTCAGATTATGTTGCAATAATTTGCGAATTACAAGAACGGTTTGAAAACCGATTTTTGGAGATAAGTGAGCTTCAATCGGCCTTTGATATATTTGTTCGCCCGTTTTCCCTTCGGTACACGACGTCTCACAAGTGCTTCAAGCAGAGCTGATTGACCTGCAGTGCGATATCCGCCTGAAGGACCGCTTTCTCATGTGCAAAACTTTGGATGACTTTTACAGCTGTCTTCCACGAGAGAAATATCCTCTTTTGCACAAGCACGCGACCTAAGTTCTCTCAATGTTTGGTTCCACCACGTATATCTGTGAGCGCTTTTTCTCTCAAAACTAAGAACCGTTCATTACTTGGAGATAAAAATTTGAGTAATTCTTTGAGGTTATCAGTCTCAGGGAATATTGTACCAAACATTGACAAAACCGTTTCCTCGAAAAAGAAAAAAGTGTAAAATCTTAATTGTGTTTTTTACCAATGTTGACTGTAAGAAATAATTCTATTTTTTAATAATTTTCAAACTTTGTCGGTTAAAATTAATACGTGCCAAACAGGAAACTATGGATCCGATTTCTAAACTCTGAAAAAGGATACAAAGAGATGTAGCCCGAAATACAACCAAAAATGTTTACTTGTAACTGCTAACAGTAAGAATGAGACTCTATATCCCTTACATAAAGTTATTTCTAAAACAGAACGTTTATGACTCTAGTTCATTTAAGAAACTGATATATTTTTCAGAAGACGCCTATTGTACATATGACGAATGTGCACGTGCTGTACTAATTGAATGAACCTGTGGGTCAGAAGACAACTAAGATATTCTTCGATTATTGTTTTGGATATTGTTGTCTAAAGCTTTGCGTAGTAATTCTGCCACACGAACACTAGTTATTACCTAAACGGTAAGTGGTTTGCTTGTTTTAGCGCTCATCGGCCTCTTTTACAGAGGTGCGCTTCCTCTGTTATTTTGTTCGCGTTGGATCAGACTGCGGGACAGCCCACCGCAGAGCAGTGGTGTGCGGTCTCACTCCCTCCGCAGCTCTCTCTCTCTCTCTCTCTCTCTCTCTCGCTCCTATGGCGACACTAGCGACACACGGTCGCGGACGGGGCGCTGAATTACATTGTCTGGCGCCCGCGGGGCGCGCTCGCGCCCGCCGGACGCAATTCTTGGATGAGCCTGTTATAAGTGTTCTGCCAACAAAGTACCGTCTTTGTTTCGCTTTCCCCACAATATTATCTATGCTGTCTTTTCAATTTACAAGTTGCTCATAATAGTAATTCCAAGGTATTTAGTCGAATTGACAGCCCTTAGTTTTGTGTGATTTATCGTATACCCAAAATTTATCGGATTTCTTTTAGTACCCACGTGGATGACCTCGCACTTTTCTTTCTTTAGTGTCAATTGCCACTTTTCGGACCATACAGAAATTCTCTCTAGATCATTTTGTAGTTGGACTTGATCATCTAATGATTTTACTAGACGATAAATCACAGTGTCATCTGCAAACAATCTAAGGGGGCTGCTCAGATTATCGCCTAGATCATTTATCTAAATCAGGATCAGCAGTGGGCCTGTCACACTACCTTGCGGAACGCCAGATATCACAACGTGGGTCCATGGCTTCATGGGATTTGCACCACACTCAAACTGTTCCATCAGCTCTTACCAATTGAAATCGGGACCCATCTGACGAGGCAACGTTTTTCCAGTCGTTTATGGACCAACCGATATGGTCACGAGCCCATGAGATGCGCTTCATGCAATGTGGTACTGTTAGCGAAGGCACTCGCGTCAGTCGTTTGCTGCAATAGCCCATTAACGCAAAATTTCTCCGCTTGACTTGCGTTAGACTTGCGTGCCACATTGGTCTCTGCGGTTATTTCATGCAGGGGTGCTGAATCTCGGAATACTGAATTTTCTAAAGATTTCGAAATGGAGCGTCCAGTGCTTCTAAGTCCAGCTACCATTCCGCCTACAAACTCTTTTAATTTCCATTGTGCGGCAATAATGACGTCGGAAACCTTTTCACGTTAATCATCTGAGTACAAATGACAGCGTCACGAATGCACTGCCCTTTCATACTGCGTGTGCGTGATGCTACCGCCATTTGCATATGCGCATACCGCTATCCCATGACTTCTGATGATGTGATCATCATCATCATCATCATCATCATCATGATTTCGCTTTGTGGGGCTCTCAAAGACAATGTTATCAGCGACCGTACAAATTCCCAATCTTGTCACAGTCCAGTCTCACCAATTTCCTGAATGATGATCGGATGATGACAACGCAAACGACCAGTCCCTGTTCAGAGAAACTCCCCGAGCCGGCCGGGAATCGAACCATTGATCCAGAGGCAGCAGCGCTAATCGCTAGACCACGATCTGCAGAGCCCACGACTTCTGTCACTAGAACCCAGTAATTCGCAATTTGCGAATACATTTTGCTAATCTAATACATCTGTAGATCGTCCGTAATGTCGGTAATGCGCGCATATCGAAGGACATTGCATTAGACTACATGGACACTGCCAGCCTATAAGGATATAATATTGTTGCCGATGCTGTGAAACTGGTACTAGGAGGTCTGGTTTATGAACGAAGTAATATTGTAAGATGTGTTTGATTTTAATTGACATTGTTCAATTCGAGTATACGAGCTAAGTAACGTAGGGTGCTTACCTCAGGGATAATTATTGCGGCCACTGTGGAGTCAAAAGATGTGAGAGGTGGAATGTTTCATTGTATGTCTTCCTGTGCTGTGATTGATTTTATAATTTATGTGCCATTGTAGAGAAGGTGATCTTGTAATTATTATGCTGTGAATGTGACTGAATTTATTTGTGCCATAGTATATGGTATTATCTTGTTATTTTACCCTGTCAGAGCGCTCTCTTTTGTATGTCATGTTGTACAGAAAAATGTTGAGCCGTTGCCGGTTCGTGTTATGCTTTGCATTAAACCTTGGTTGCTATTCTGTGATTAGTCTCCCGCAGGTATCGCGATTATGCTGTTGTCCTCTCTCTCCGCGAGCGGCAGCAGTAGCATATATCGATATTCGCACCCTTGTACTATCTTTGGCCTCGCGCTTATAGTTTCCTCCTGTGCCGTGTGCGGGCAGTTGGAGGTTTGGCGTGGAGTGGCGAGGAAGTCGCCGAAGCGCGTGTCTGGCGGCGTCCACGCGCGGTCAGTGTGAGGGGCTGTTCCCATTGCTATGAGATCCGTGGCTCACTGATCCCAGACACGGAAGTTGAGTCCTTACTTAACCTACCAGCCAGCCTCAACTGCTCACATTGTGTCGTTTGAATTTCGTTGTGAGCTGTTGGGACATTCCCGCGAGCAACAACATGTGTTTTCAAGTTGGCGAAATTCTGACCGCCCGCCTCTGGGGTTTAACTTAACTTGATTATTTTGAATTGAAGTGCACCAGCGGAATCTTCTGCCTTGTGGCCGTTGACGTTCAGGTTACCTCCCCTGGCCGTTGACGTAAATTCAGGCAGTGTATTTTCCTCGTCATGTTGTGGCTGTTCAGCATGGCGTGTAGTTTGACAGCTGAATGTGTAATTCGTTATGGGCGCCGATACCTTCTGCGTTGTTCCATTGAACTCCCTGTTGTGTGCTGGTGGGGTGGAGTGGAAGTTAACCTGTCGCATGGTCCACCGACTGTCTGTCGGTTGGGTTGCGGTCGGATTGAGAATTTGTTGGGACGACTGCCGGTCTCACCTAAGAGAGCGTTAGTGTTTGAATTCCAGGCCGATCCTTGGAAACTTCTGAGCGCCGTTTGATGTGCTGCCTTTTCTTATTTGTCCTTGTTGTCTGTTTATGAATGGCTTCTAGCCAATTTTAAATTAAAGCTGTTTTGCCCTTAACGCGTGAGATTGTTTGGGCCTTCAGCCTAATTTAGAGAAATCTTTTAAGATAAGGCCTTCTGCCTTTTAAATTCAAATTCCTGTTTTGAGTCTTAAGTTAGTGTCATTCAGCCGGTTTTAAATTAAAGTTTTTCCCTTGAGGCGTGAGAGTGAATGGTGCATTTAGCTGGGAATTAAGTTCTAAAATTAGTGTTTGGCTTGCTCTGTTTTTAATGTTTTCTTTATTTTTGTAATGTTTGTCAAATGAATAAAGTAGTATGATCGAGTGCAACTGACACCCACTCATTTTGGCCCCTTTCCACAAATTAAACTATCTGTCCTGTCCTGCGGATATAGCAGGGGATCTCAAATGTATTGAGAAATTTGCGTAGGTATTCCTATGGATTGCTGACAGTTACTTCGCATTAGTGACCAGTTGGCAGTGGCCGTATATCTATATTAGTTGAGTGCTAATGTAAGTAGCCTTAATTAGTTCAAGGAATAGTATTTCAATTGGTTGTCCTGCGGTTAACCTTATCATCATTTTTCTGCTTGTGACCAGAAGTCAGCTAATGTAAGCTATTGTTGTAAAGTGTTATTGACTGACTCTATCTGCTGGGGCGAAACTGATTTGAATTTTATTGTCATTGGGTTAACGTATTTTATGTTATTCTCTTGTTGAGTGCATCCTTCAAGACCTATGTTGAAATGTAAATCAAGTTCTGATTTGTTATTCTTTCTATGCTATAAGAATAATTCATGTTTAATAAATTATTTGTAAAATTGAGCTCACACCTGCACAACCCCAGCCTGAACCCCATTCCACCCAAATCCTACGCTAAAAACTGCATCGCTCATTTATCATTAGAGTACTCAATTCAACCGACACTATCGCTATCAAGTAATCATTTCAGTCGGCAGTGTATGATACCAGATGTTTCATTCAATTTTTCATTTTAGGATCAACTGAAATTCTATGTTAGGGGAAAATTCGTTAGTTTAACAGGTACTCAGTGATAGTATAGCGATTCAGGCAATTCCGAGCCAGATTCCTCGTGGAGGATAATATTATGCCCCAGTTAACATGCGTACTACTGTCTGTCCCATACGTATCGTATCCGTCTCTTTCCTCTGGGTTTGGGCAGACAGCTAATGTTCAACCGATTTTTGAATCGTATATTGTCTAAATTCTGCTAGAAACTGGAAGCCACGGAGAGATCAGTTGGGGATATGGTGCCAAATTAGTAAAGCTGAGCAGATACCTCACAACAATATTCTTTGTTCGGGAAGTTCCTCTGTAAGTCTCGCTGATTTGATGGTATCGACAAGAAACCTGCCTTGCACTTACGCTTTACACAGCAATTTGAAGAGGAAGCAATTCTTTTTCAGAGTGGTGTATGAGCTTAAAACATATTTGCAATGTTTCAATGCGAAAATTCTTTTCTTAAACTTAATTATATAGTTAAATAGTGACTTGTGCTCTAAATTTCCGCAATAACCACAGCCAAAACAGGCTCAGTTACGGTGAGAGAGGGAACTAGGGACTTGCTTACCATACTTCCCATCTATATTACTGAAAAGCTAGACTGGTTCATGGTTTATGGTTCATGGTTCATGGAACACTGTCACAGTTGCAGGTTACCTATTCAACGGCTTTCAGCGGCGACAAACATTTGAGTCTCAGTATTTAATATACACTCCTGGAAATTGAAATAAGAACACCGTGAATTCATTGTCCCAGGAAGGGGAAACTTTATTGACACATTCCTGGGGTCAGATACATCACATGATCACACTGACAGAACCGCAGGCACATAGACACAGGCAACAGAGCATGCACAATGTCGGCACTAGTACAGTGTATATCCACCTTTCGCAGCAATGCAGGCTGCTATTCTCCCATGGAGACGATCGTAGAGATGCTGGATGTAGTCCTGTGGAACGGCTTGCCATGCCATTTCCACCTGGCGCCTCAGTTGGACCAGCGGTCGTGCTGGACGTGCAGACCGCGTGAGACGACGCTTCATCCAGTCCCAAACATGCTCAATGGGGGATAGATCCGGAGATCTTGCTGGCCAGGGTAGTTGACTTACACCTTCTAGAGCACGTTGGGTGGCACGGGATACATGCGGACGTGCATTGTCCTGTTGGAACAGCAAGTTCCCTTGCCGGTCTAGGAATGGTAGAACGATGGGTTCGATGACGGTTTGGATGTACCGTGCGCTATTCAGTGTCCCCTCGACGATCACCAGTGGTGTACGGCCAGTGTAGGAGATCGCTCCCCACACCATGATGCCGGGTGTTGGCCCTGTGTGCCTCGGTCGTATGCAGTCCTGATTGTGGCGCTCACCTGCACGGCGCCAAACACGCATACGACCATCATTGGCACCAAGGCAGAAGCGACTTTCATCGCTGAAGACGACACGTCTCCATTCGTCCCTCCATTCACGCCTGTCGCGACACCACTGGAGGCGGGCTGCACGATGTTGGGGCGTGAGCGGAAGACGGCCTAACGGTGTGCGGGACCGTAGCCCACCTTCATGGAGACGGTTGCGAATGGTCCTCGCCGATACCCCAGGAGCAACAGTGTCCCTAATTTGCTGGGAAGTGGCGGTGCGGTCCCCTACGGCACTGCGTAGGATCCTACGGTCTTGGCGTGCATCCGTGCGTCGCTGCGGTCCGGTCCCAGGTCGACGGGCACGTGCACCTTCCGCCGACCACTGGCGACAACATCGATGTACTGTGGAGACCTCACGCCCCACGTGTTGAGCAATTCGGCGGTACGTCCACCCGGCCTCCCGCATGCCCACTATACGCCCTCGCTCAAAGTCCGTCAACTGCACATACGGTTCACGTCCACGCTGTCGCGGCATGCTACCAGTGTTAAAGACTGCGATGGAGCTCCGTATGCCACGGCAAACTGGCTGACACTGACGGCTGCGGTGCACAAATGCTGCGCAGCTAGCGCCATTCGACGGCCAACACCGTGGTTCCTGGTGTGTCCGCTGTGCCGTGCGTGTGATCATTGCTTGTACAGCCCTCTCGCAGTGTCCGGAGCAAGTATGGTGGGTCTGACACACCGGTGTCAATGTGTTCTTTTTTCCATTTCCAGGAGTGTAGTTAAAATGCTTTCATAATCCGCGCATTAAGTGATATAACCTCATGTTAAAGGTTTGACACAGTAAGACAAGTACTATAGTTAGAAACTGTGTATATGGTTTGAAGTAGTGTAGCTCACAGAACCTGGGCTATTCATCCGGTATTCGAGAATTGGAGCACTTATCGACTTCCATACAACTTTTCACCTAATTTCAATAATGATAGCAAAAACGTTATCGCTTACTACAATTTTACTGTACATGCAGTAAAACTTCAGCATCAGACATGATGTTTTAGTTTATTTCTTCTTTACTATCGATTCTATTCGCAACACTTTTTGCAGATGGTACCCTCAAATGCCACTGAATGTGTGTGCCAAATTATATCATTGTGTGATCATGTTTCAGGAGACATGATATCATAATCATTGAGAAACTATCTTTCCCTGAAAACACAGCGAAATTTACCCCGACTATACTGATCCAGTGTTTCATAATGAGAGAACTTAGTGACCTGCAAAACCTTTAACACAGTTTCAGAACTTCTCTAAACTTTTTTCTCACTTACATGTTTAACGTCAAATATTAACACCTTAACTTATATGCTAAGAAAACAAACGATTTGAGCTGTTTTATACATGTGAGTTCATTTGTGTAAGGAACTGGATTTGGGTAGTTGTGTTTTCCGGTATTTATCTAACACAGACAAAGTTTTTGGGATGGGATGCGCCTGAGTCAATATGTTTCATCACTGTCCTACAGCGAGTGAAAATGCGAACAAAATTCGGAATGCACACACGTCTCTGTCATCCATGGAAGAATTCCGGAGCTCCAGATGTCTTTGAAGACCTGGCAGGATGACGAAGAAAGTGGAAAGAATTTTTAGCACCTGCTCGAGTAAACTCAAAACAGGCGAATGTGTTATTTCAATAAATGTCCCTAGAAAAATGAAGAATTCTAATCGAATAATGATTTTAACTATTTTACTTTCAAAATGCCAGAAAATACATTCAGTTATAATTGTAACTAAAGTTTTGTCTACAGGTACTAGGTGAAAGGTATTTTAATTTAAAAACTTGTTTATCTTCCCTAAAGTGCTGTCCTATTCATGGACTCTTTGGACTTTATTTGATGATCTCACTAAGTGATAGCCAACTACCAAAATTTTCTAAAATAAAAAATGTACGATACTAACTGGTTCGATCCAAAGACACTAATTTTGTACCAGGCGAAATTTTGAAACTATTTTGTTACGTCCAATTTCCAGCAGAGTCCAGACACTGCATCAACATTCAAATCGCTCTTACAGGTGTCCTCGAAACGCAGTCCACCCACAAAATCGCTTTTGTTTCGCCCTTGACCTACCACTACGCCTCCAGGCGTACGAAGAAAGCCGATCTCAAGCGGGAAACAGGAATTTAAGTGATTCTAAGTGGCGCGCAGCACTAAGTCAACCCGATTCTTATTGCTGACAAATAGAATGTATTTTCATTCTCACTCAAATTAAACGGTTCGCAAAAGAAATCTCTTACTATGCAAAGGGCGTTCAATCAGCAATGCAACTCTTTTCTTATCGGTCAATTTTGGTTGAAAAAATGGTAAATTGTTGTGGGACATCGTGCTATACTCCCTCTTCAACCCTTTAGTTCCATGAAGTGCCGATAGATGGCGCTCGTATACATGACTTTGAAAATAGTGTATGTAGCAGAGGTGCGTTTCAAGCAGTCATTGAGTTTTTTTTTTTTTTTTTTGGCGGAAAACCACTGCATCATAGGTATTCGTAGGCACTTACCGAATGTCTACGGAGGCCTGAGAGTGAACAAAAGCACAGTGAGTCGTTAGACGAAGCGTCTGTCATCATCGCAACGATGTCGGCCTTCTGCACACCGCTGTCACTCCTGCAATGTTGTAATGAGCAAATACTCTCATTCGAGGTGATCGATGGATGCAAACGAACTTCTCCTTCTCCATGACAACACAATGCCTCACAAAAGTCTGCGCACCAGTTTGAAAGAAGGAAAACACAAGAGAAACTTTGTCTAAAATCAAACACAATAATCTCAGTTAATTAACTTATGTGTCGTTCATAATAACGTCAGGAATGAATGTCTTAGGCTACTTATATGTTGTGGCTTGAAGGAGAACGTACAGGGGTTATCGCTAATGTCGAGCTCGTTAACCTAAGATTCTACACGCTACCGTCGTATTTATATCTCGTGACAGCACAAAGTACGAGTAAATTATTGCATTGCACAAAGTTATACAAATCGTTTTTGTCACCAAATGAACTTCGTGGTACGTTAAATCACAGTCCTGGTAGAAATGTTCACCATATAAAGTACAGAAATGTTTGTAAAATATTCTCACTCTTAACTGAGGAGCGATGCCCTTAACTCGTCTGGACGTGTCTGTATACGTTTATTCTTAAACACTTGCTGTAATCATAGCTTTTTCCGTATTCTGAACATCTGTATCTTTTACCTTCATTCATCACATTTGTTATGAAGTGGTCCCAGTTCTGATTCAAGAAGCAGACAAACATTACATTTTAACTACACCACAAAATATTCATCGGACGTCAACGATAACGAAACACTTGACACATACATAACAGACCACTGCAGTACAAGGTGTCGAAACGTCAAGTCATTTAACAGCACGTTTCTCATCTGCTATTACGTAGATTTTCGGCTCTTCCCGTGAGAGAAGGGGGCTGTGCCCTGTCAGGGGCTATGTGTCCATAAATCCCATACCTGCCATTTTCTAAGAAAGCGCTGGTGCGGTAGGTCTGTGACACTAGTTGTATCTCTGGTTTTATACAGCGTTGAACCAAGCGGAAGTGCAACTCTAGTTCGCCCCGCAGACGAGAGATGGCGCTGACAGGCTGAAAGCGGTAGCGGCGCTCCTCCAGCGTGGGCGGGCTGTGAATTGACCGACCGTGTGACGCGGGCACGCGGACCGGTTCTGGAGAACTGCAGGAAGTGTGACTATGAAATATGCATAGGAGCTAAGCCGCGAAGAAGAGTGCGATACAGGCTACGGAGGCCGATGGGCTGAGAATGCAAAGTTTTATACACCATCGCTTAGTCCAGTACTCAAATGGCCCTCATTTTTGGATGACGACTTTCGGCGCCACTAATTGTACTTTATTTAAATGTCATTACCAAAATTAAGGGTTAAAGTAATTTCAAGTGGTCTCATGCCCACCATCACCTTGTAACAAGACAGCTAAAAACTTATGCTCAGCATCTAAACATTTGAAAATGGTTTTAAGTCCTGAATTGCAAAGATGTACTTTAAATAAAAAGTACAGTCAATGGCGGAAAGGTTGACAAACAAAAAAATTAACGAGAGTGTGAAACAACACTGCGCAACAAAATTACAGGATCACTTTTTCGAAACCCTGTAATTGTCTCCCATTGCGACGCTCAAGTTTGAAATTTGGCTCAAAGGTGCACACAATTTTGCGCTGTAATTGTGCAAAAGCGTGGAGCCCTGTGACGTCACTCTCGGGGTCAGCGACGCCTCAAACACCAAGGTGTCGACACATACGAGAAAAAGTTCGCAGTCCAGAAGTTCGTGTGAACTTTGAGGTGGGTTAATGATATCACTCTGGCACCGAATTTCACCAAAATTCTGACCCACACCACGATGGGAAAGTCGTTACACTCCATCTTACCCACATTTTACCTCTTTTTTGCCACCTCTGCGATTGAGGTCAGAACCACGACACTCAGCGCTTAAATCACGTGGTATTCTTATTGGTGGCTGAGGAAGCATTTCAGACACACCGCCGTTGAGAATCGACAAGAAAAGGCCTGAGAGGGTGCCATAAAGAGCGTCAATGAAACCACCCAATCTTTCGGATGCTGATTCCCACACATTTCGCCTCGAAGACGACAGTTTGGATTGCCATGAGCAACAGGACGACGTTCTTGACAACGTTCGACATTGTTGCCATCCCCTGCGCGTTTCAGCCCTACTCTAAGGTCAACGTGGGGCTGCAACCCCACAGTACGACCGAAATTTTTGCTTTGGTGTGTAAGGTGGAACCAAAAGGGAGCGTTTAAAACTAATCGACGAAACTTGAGCGTGGTTAGTAGCAGCGAAGGGGTTTTATGCTTTTCAGCTCTTCTGTTCGCGTCCACTTGCGGCGTGACCACGAGGGAAGGAAGGGGCTGCTACATTATCATGTCCATGAACAAAACGGAAGAGGTCCCTGTAAGACCGGCCAGTTCGTCAACAACCTTCATACCATCTACGTTACTTGTTGCTCACTGTAATAAATATGTTCCTGTCGGAAAGCTTGACACCAATTTAGTCTCGCAGCTATTCTAACGCCTGAGTGTTAGGCAACTCCTTCGACGCCGCTTAAGTGCAGGTTCCCTACATTAAGGCCGCCGCGAGACTAAACTGGTGTCGAAGTTTCCGATAGGAATATTTTCGGAAAAGTGCTCAACGGAGATGCACAGATGGTACGGACGGTGTTGCCGAACTGGTGGGTCTTAGATGGACGCTTTCTCGTTTTATCCAATAACTTGGTAATGTAGCAAACTCCTCCCACAGGAGGGTGCGAAGCAGAAGCGCTGAAGAATCACAAAACCCCTTGCTACTTCGGATCACGTTTAGATTTCGTGGAATGGTTTTGAACGGTCCCTAATGGTTCCACCCCGTATACCAGAGAAAAGCTTGCGGTCTCATTACACTCCGAAGGGTTCAGATCACGTTGAATGGGGTTTCAGACCCACGATGTCTTTAGAGAAGGTTGAAAAAAAAATGGCTCTGAGCACTATGGGACTCAACATCTGTGGTCATCAGTCCCCTAGAACTTAGAACTACTTAAACCTAACTCACCTAAGGACATCACACACATCCATGCCCGAGGCAGGATTCGAACCTGCGACCGTAGCGGTCACGCGGTTCCAGACTGACGCGCCTAGAACCGCACGGCCACACCGGCCGGCCGAAGGTTGAAATGTCCGGGAGGTGTCAGCAGTGTCTAACGTTGTCAAGAACGTCGTGCCGTTGTTCATCGTACTGCAAACTTCATCTTATACCCCGAAGTGTCCAGGAATTAACACTCCAAAGAAAGGGATTGTTTCATTGCCGCCCTTTATACCACACCATGAGACCTTTTCTTGTCGATTATCAACGGCGACGTTTCCCTCCGCCAGTCGTTAGAAAAGTGCGTGGTGACAACGCAGGGTGTCGCGGTCCTGTCCTCCACCGCAGAGGCGGCAAAAGAAGGGATAAATTATGAATAAGAGGGGGTGTGATGACCTTTCCATCGTGTAAATGACGACGGTGGCGATGGGTAGGATTGTGATGAAATTTTGTGCCAATGCAACGTCACTGACCCACCTCAAAGGTGACACGAACTTCTGAGCTGTGGCCTTTTTTTCACACGTGTCGACGTCTCGCTGGCTGAAGCGACGGCGAGCACGAAAATGACGTCAGTGGGCGCCGTGCTTTTCCATCATTACTGAGGAAGGTTCTACGCACCTGTGAGACAAATTTCAGGCTTGTACATCCGAATGGGATACAATTACTGTGGTGTCACCGCCAGACACCACACTTGCTAGGTGGTAGCCTTTTAAATTGGCCGCGGTCCGCTAGTATACGTCGGACCCGCGTGTCGCCACTATCAGTGATTGCAGACCGAGCGCCGCCACACGGCAGGTCTAGAGATACTTACTAGCACTCGCCCCAGTTGTACAGCCGTCGTTGCTAGCCATGGTTCACTGAGAATTACGCTCTCATTTGCCGAGACGATAGTTAGCATAGCCTTCAGCTACATCAATTGCTACGACCTAGCAAGGCGCCAATTATCCTTTGCTATGTATCTAATGACGCATATACTGTATCAACAAGACCAATGTTCACCAATTGTGGATTAAAGTTAAGTATTCCAGCAGCTACGTACTTTTCTTTATAGCATTCATTACGTATCCTGTTTCAGACCTCACGCCAGCCTACGTGAGTTTAAGCGCGTGCCTTTCGGTTACCCGTCACTGTGGACTGGCTGTCTTGTCAGTCCACTACAATTACGAATTTCGAAAAAGTGATCCTTTAATTTTGTTGCGCAGTGTAGTACAAATGCATCTATCTAAGCCTTAATTACACTGAGGATCGACTCATAATAAACGCTGAATGTTAATCAGTAGGATTTGATACCATGCCTCGCAAAGAAATCCGATTGTTTGAGAGGCACTAGAGGACAGTAAAGGGGCTGTAATCGTCTGTCCATCGCATCTCGCAAAGGCTCGGCAGTACTCAAATAAGGCGATTTCGGATACTGGAAAAGCCGTACCGTTCTATCCTAACGCTCATTGAATCAATCTTACGCACATCCAGAATATGAATAGGAACTTAATGATCTCGGAGGACGTAATTCTCTACAATTTGGCCGGCCAGTGGGGCCGAGCGGTTGTAGGCGCTTCAGTCTGGAACCGCGCGACCGCTACGGTCGCAGATTCGAATCCTGCCTCGGGCATGGATGTGTGTGATGTCCTTAGGTTAGTTAGGTTTAAGTAGTTCTAAGATCTAGGGGACTGAAGACCTCAGATGTTAAGTCCCATAGTGCTCAGAGCCATCTGAACCATCTACAATTTGTGGTGAATCGGCTAATTATTGAACTCTGTCATCTTCAAGTACAGTGGTTCCCGTCATACCTTCCATCCTTCCATCAACAACGGATGGGCGTAACATTAGGGTCCCCACAGCTATACGTACTGGGTCCATTATTTTTCTAGCTGTAGGTTAATAATTTTTGCTTTGGTGTGTAAGGTGGAACCAAAAGGGAGCGTTTAAAACTAATCGACGAAACTTGAGCGTGGTTAGTAGCAGCGAAGGGGTTTTATGCTTTTCAGCTCTTCTGTTCGCGTCCACTTGCGGCGTGACCACGAGGGAAGGAAGGGGCTGCTACATTATTATTATTCATTTTACCCTCCCTCCCCCCCCCCCCCTTACCCCGGAAGTATCACTTATGCGCTGAAGACTTAAACAAAATTGTAAAACCAAGAAACCTGTGGACAGTCACCGAGCACGTAAACGATTACTTATGTTATGACAGTGGGCATAGAATACATCTTTGAAACTAAATCCACCTGCAGCGCAATCAATTGTAATCGCTCACTGAACACTTGTTAATCCTCAGTAAAGACAATCTCTCCGCCACTAACCTAAATGTTACTGAAATAACTTGCTCCTCCTCTGCAAGAAACGTGGGGTAATTCTGGACCTGAAATATCTTCGCTGGACTGAACATTCAACTGCAGTCTGTAAGAAACTCTCAACGTCTCTCCATGCGCTACAGAAATGTAAAAAGGTATTTTCTTATGTTTGAAAAGAAATCGTAGAACTGCTGGAATTTGGCCGTGCGGTTCTAGGCGCTACAGTCTAGAACCGAGTGGCCGCTACGGTCTCAGGTTCGAATTCTGCCTCGGGCATGGATGTGTGTGATGTCCTTAGGTTAGTTAGGTTTAAGTAGTTCTAAGTTCTAGGCGACTGATGACCTCAGAAGTTAAGTCGCATAGTGCTCAGAGCCATATGAACCATTTTTTGAATTGCTGGAATTCTCAAATCTTGATTATTGTGATCGCTCTCTACACGGTCTTTCGGATGGAAGGCAAACCGGGTGTAAGAGACGATGAACGCGAACGCTTATGTGTGATGCATGTGTGACGTTCTTTTTTTCGGTCTTATCATGAGTACGTGCAGATAAGCCAAGAGACTATCAAACCCTCTGATTGGTTTGCTATACTGTCTGCTCAATTCTTACACTCCCTAGCATTTATCTTCAGCTGTTACATTTTATCTGAACAGCGTAGCAGCAAAGGTGGTTACCAGCAAATGAAAATGTGCTCGCTGCCCTTACCTACAGAGCCAGTTTCTCAAATTCACTTTTCGTACTCGCATCTGGGACCCGAATTTGGAACGATCGTCCTCATAATCTTCTTGACAATGTCTATATTTCTTTCACATACTTGAATAAAATTCACTCCTGTGTAAGCCTCTCCTCCATCGTTCTCCCTCTCTTGTCTACAGAGCTGTTTGTTAAAGTAGCCTATTGTCATCATTTCAATCTTCTCCTCTGAAACATCACACCTGTTCCTGATGACATTGTCACAGCTTCCAAAATTCAAAACGAATTAATGGTAGCCGGCCGGAGTGGCCGTGCGGTTCTAGGCGCTACAGTCTGGAACCGAGCGACCGCTACGGTCGCAGGTTCGAATCCTGCCTCGGGCATGGATGTGTGTGATGTCCTTAGGTTAGTTAGGTTTAATTAGTTCTAAGTTCTAGGCGACTGATGACCTCAGAAGTTAAGTCGCATAGTGCTCAGAGCCAATTAATGGTACTATGTTCTATCATTAATCACTATAACTATTTGCTTTGGTAATTATAACTATACTAATAATATTATCAAAGATATATCCATAAATGAGTTACAAGTAGCCGTTGTTAGTTAGTTTACATGTTCCATAGATCACTTGAATGATTCTCTTATCGAAACGGTGTAGAACGAGTCAGTTTATAGAACATGGATACACGATTACATTGCTTTTAATCCTACTCATGCAACTACACTTAAAAGCAAGTTTTTTATAGGCTACAAGTTGCTACAGAAATTGAAAAATTTCATGTACGATGTTTGGTAATAGATTTTGAGACTGCTTGCAGTTTACTCTTCCCCAGATGTTCGTATGCATACACATTTTCCGGTTGTATACGGCGTAAGAGTACGCTGTTCGAACCACATGGCGTGTTTGTCTAAAGAGAAAGCTCTGGTTCTGTCTTCCTTCTACCACAGGATTTTATTACTTGTATTTATCTAATTGACAGAAGGCAAAATGCAGCTCTAACATGAATGGTTCGCTGATGTAGTTTCCGTCGCCCTTTCTTCTGTATCACCGTGTTCTCTAGAAACACACTGAGTTTCGCAGTTACTTCCGTGGCAATGCTCTTCTAGTAGAGATAACAATCATTTTAGTAGTCTGTTGTCTCCCTAAGTAAGATTATTTCTACCCGCGCTGTTGAAGATAGCAATTGAGGTTCATTGGAAATCCGACGTTATGAAAGTTCAAGAACACATTAACAGACTGCTGGCGAATTCCAGAAATGTTATTGTGCAAGATGAGAAGAAGGAGACAGAGTCAATGTGTCACAAATAAGAAAAAGCTAGCTCCGTATTTGAAACTACGATAGTAGTCGTATTATTCTGTCTAACCAGCAGCCTATTAATGATAGTATTTATCATTATGCGGAAATCAGTAACACACTTCAAATAATTAATTTAGAGAGATCTGCTTCCCTTGTTCTAATATTTATTCAAACCACGACAGCTTTCGGGATTTTAAAATCCCATCCTCAGGTGTGTGAAATTGTGGTATTTGGTATACATAGCATGCGGTGGGTCAGCCAGTGCAAGACCACCAGTCATTGCATGTTGGTTTGAAATGTCCCGCCGCTGGGCAACCGCGGCTGCTCACAAGGGAAACTCCCCATCGCATCATTTTCAGATTTTGTGGTAAGATGGCCCAGTGGATGGCCGGTGAAAAGCTGAATACAGATCAGGGATGAAAACAGGAAGAATGTGTACTGAAGTGTGACAAGAAAGCAAAATAGAAACTGTGAACGGGCCAGTGTTAAAAAGTGCAACACTGAGCGAACTGGTTCAGTGGTAACGGTGACTGGCTTCTACACGGACGACTTGGGTTCAAAACATTTTCGTGCAATTAATTTCTATATTTTTTCTCAAAATTACGAACTGTCCGTCCGGCCATTGACATGTTTGCTCTCTTTCTTTAGTTTTGGCAACTGTCATACTATAAATTGGTTACAGAAATAGAGTCATGTAGTAAGAATACATTACCGTCGCAAGTAAATGTCATGAACAATGACAGCAGCGGGATACCAGATAGACGTCTCACAGAAAAGAAAGCAACAAAGAAATTCAAGAGTCTAAACGTCCAAGACGAAACGTACGTTCAAAGACGTTCAAAACACAAGTTTTGACAGAGCACAGGGAAAACTGTGCCATTATGAAACTGTTGCGTACATTTGTTGCAGCTTGCATGACAAACTGTTATGTTTTCAACATTTTCTTGGTAGTGATCACATTTACATCATACGAAAACGTAAAACGGGGAAGGAGGCATATCTCACACGTTCACCAGGTGTATAAGTTAGGTGCGTCGATAAGAGATTCCTATCATACGACACACGTACTGACACTAATGCCCTGTATGACACACCAGACGTGTTTCCCGGTGGAGGGTTCGGTTGACTTGTCGCCTTGTCATCAAACGTTTGCGGTTCCCATTCGAAAGCCATTTCCTTTCGGCTGCTCATAGAATAGTTGGGCAGAGTCAACTTTCGTTATCATATGTACCCTCCTTACACCTTGTTGTTGCAAACGGACGTTACACCACGACACAGACACAGCGAAAAAGAAAAAAAATGGCACGAGGGTGGACCAACCACGGCTCACCGAGGTGGTCGTCCAGCACCTTGACTACTTAACCACGACGCCGTAGCTACATCTACATCTACATTTATACTCCGCAAGCCACCCAACGGTGTGTGGCGGAGGGCACTTTACGTACCACTGTCATTACCTCCCTTTCCTGTTCCAGTCGCGTATGGTTCGCGAGAAGAACGACTGTCTGAAAGCCTCCGTGCGCGCTCGAATCTCTCTAATTTTACATTCGTGATATCCTCGGGCGGTATAAGTAGGGGGAAGCAATATATTCGATACCTCATGCAGAAACGCACCCTCTCGAAACCTGGCGAGCAAGCTACACCGCGATGCAGAGCGCCTCTCTTGCAGAGTCTGCCACTTGAGTTTGCTAAACATCTCCGTAACGCTATCACGATTACCAAATAACCCTGTGACGAAACGCGCCGCTCTTCTTTGGATCTTATCTATCTCTTCCGTCAACCCGATCTGGTACGAATCCCACACTGACGAGCAGTACTCAAGTATAGGTCGAACGAGTGTTTTGTAAGCCACTTCCTTTGTGATGGACTACATTTTCTAAGGACTCTCCCAATGAATCTCAACCTGGCACCCGCCTTACCAACAATTAATTTTATATGATCATTCCACTTCAAATCGTTCCGCACGCATACTCCCAGATATTTTACAGAAGTAACTGCTACCAGTGTTTGTTCCGCTATCATATAATCATACAATAAAGGATCCTTCTTTCTATGTATTCGCAACACATTACATTTGTCTATGTTAAGGGTCAGTTGCCACTCCCTGCACCAAGTGCCTATCCGCTGCAGATCTTCCCCTCTACTGCATTTCTTTTGCTTGGAGCGTTCCCTGTTTCTATTTTGCTTTTTTTCGCGCTTCAGTACACCTCTTTCCTGTTTCCGTGCTTGTTTTGTGGTCAGTTTTTAACGGGTTGTCAATTGGGTCCACTTACCACTAAATCTGAGGAGGGCGGGAGGGGGTGTTTGCCTTGTCAGAAGTTCATGCCACGGCTGCCCGACTGCGGACAGTTCAAACCAACATACAATGACTGGAGCTCCGGCAATACTTTAAATTCACACACCTGACGACGGTATTTTAAAATCCCGAAACCGGTCTTGGTTTGAATAAATGTTTGTACAAGGGGAGCGGATCTCTCTAAATTAATTATTATGCCTCTCAACTGAGGATATCCTACGTACGAAATCTTGTACACTTCAAATAGCTTACGTTAACACAATTACAACATGCTCGCTGAAAATCAAATGGTTTTTTCTTCAGTACAATATAGAAAAATTCGAATTATTATGGAATGACAGTATGGAAAAAGCCAATACTAAATTTCACACACCGATGGCCATGCCCACACTTTGATATGGAATATAAACTTTTATAAGAAAATCAAGGACCAAAATAGAATTTTATTGATCTATAATTATAATTTTTTGGATTACCGGTTTCAACCGTATGAAGAAAATTTAAAGTAAATATAAATAAATCACAATATATAATTACTATTTGTAGAGAAAATATACATAAAGTAGTCATGTTCGGATCAATGAAGTACTGCGGTCTGAAAATCGCTATTTGATATGGATGAACCATGTAAAAAAAAGAAAAAAATTAATGTGATTGTACTTTGAAACCGGTAATTAAAAAAGAAATAACGTGGCTGAAGCGTCACACTAAAAATCCAAGGGTCTGTGTCTCGAGCCCTGTTCGGTCTTTGAATTTTTTCCTGTCACTTTTCGCTTGCTTCACCTGTGCCGATAATTTTCTAATCCCATATTATGCCTATATCTGGAGCACAATGTAAATTATAAGTGTGTCTATGACTGGCTGAGTAAGTCAGCTGAAAGTTCGGAGGAAGGTAACGGCATACCATCTCCAGAACCTAATAAACAACTGCGGTGTTGAAACCAAGCTTGGGATTGACGATAGCTTTTCTTCATCAGAAAATTAATAAATTTGGCAATCACTTGTATCCCACACAATTATGTTCGTGTGTGTGTGTGTGTGTGTGTGTGTGTGTGTGTGTGTAAATTCCTGAGCGACCAAACTGCTTAGGTCATCGGTCCCTAGTCTTACACACCACTTGTACTAACTTACGCTAAGAAGAACACACACACCCATGCCCGAGGGAGGACTCGAACCTCCGGCGGGAGGGGCCGCGCAGTCCGTCAGTCAAATGGCGCGGCCACTCCGCGCGGCCCCCACACAATCATGATACAATGTAGTATGAGGCAAATGAAATGTAATTTCAGGGGGCATTTAGGTGGTAACAACACTAGATTACGTGTATTCGACTTACTCTTGTAGGAACGGAATGACTCTTTGATGACTGATAAAACAGGAAACTACAGGCACTGATGCTGTCAACACACTTTACTGGCGGGAGATCACCTGCCATAGCTCTACCTCTGGACTACCAACCAATGTGGAGAACAAGCGTGATCAAGTAATAGGCGGAGCGATGAACTGTATCGGCCAAAAGCACGGCAATGTATAATACGAAAGGCGTTCAATAAGTAATGTAACACTATTTTTCGGTTGAAAAATGCTCAAATTGTTGTGGAACATCGCGGCGTATTCCCGCTTCAGCCCCCATAATTTGATGAATTTCCAGTAGGCGGCGTCGCTACACATAGTCTTCAAAATGGCGTCTTGTAACAGAGGTGCGTTCCAAGCCCACAACCTTTCATTAAGTCTCTTTTGGCGGAAAACCAGAGCATCGCAGATATCACAGGCGCTTGCAGAATGTCTACGGAGAAATGGCAGTGAACAAAAGCACGGTGATTCGTTGGGTGAGGCGTCTGTCATCATCACAACAAGGTCACGCAGACCTGTCTGATCTCCCGCACACAGCTGACTCCTGCGATGTTGGAACGTGTGGACACTCTCATTCGAGGTGATCGACATACCATAATCAAACAACTCGCTGCTGAACCGGACGTCTCTGTTGATACTTCTGACGCACTCGTCCGCCAGTTGGCCTGCTCAAAGGTGTCTATCCGCTAGGTTCTTCGGCGCCTTGCAGAAGACCATAAAGAGCAACGAAGGATAATCAATGAGGAACTGCTTGCGCGTTACGAGGCTGATCATGACAATTCTTTTGTCGAACATCGCCACAGGCAATGAAACAAAACGGCAGTCCATGAAAAAATTCAAAGCCGCACCCTCGGCAAGTAAAGTCATGGTAACGGCCTTCTGGGGGTCTGAAGAGATTATTCTGCTTGATGTCCTTCCTCACGGTGCAAAGATAGAATCTTGACGGTATTGTGCTCCCATCAGGAAATTGGCGAAACGACTTCAGCGTGTTCGTCGCCACAAAAATGCAAACGAACTTTTCCTTCTCCATGACAGTGCAAGGCCTCTCACAAATCTGCGCACTCTAAGGAGATCACGGAACTTCATTGGACTGTTTTTCCTCATCCATCCTGTGGCCCGATCACGCACCTTCCGACTTCCATCTGTTTTACCCAATGAAGGATGCACACTGCAGGAAACAGTATGTTGATGATGTGGAGGTTACTGATGCACCAAGACGTTGGCTCTGAAGTCGGCCAGTAGAGTGGTACCATGCGAGCATAGAGGCAATCCCAGAAATGTCGCATTGAACGGAGATTACGTTGAAAAAGAAGGTTCTGTAGGCAAAAACAGTGGGAATAATATGGTGTATTTGAATCCTGGATCTTTCAGGGAAAGAAATGTGTTGCATTACTTGTTGAAAGCTCCTCGTATGATGCGAACCGTGCATTGATAGTTTACGATCCAGACCAAAGGGGTTGCAGTTCCTAAGACTGTTATAGGTGTGGAGTCATAATCAATGTATAATGCCGCCGTCGTGATTGAAGCCCCATGGATCTTTACACATTCTGTTACGCAATCTCTGGCAGTTCTGTGACTGCAGTAACAAATTACTGAGAAAATAATATTAAGCCATGCTCTCTCCCAACTATGCGTTTTGGTGAACTTCGCTGTCTAACTGTGTTCGGTTTCCCGCCGTTGTCGCAGTTACGTCGTGGTTCTTATTCCTTCTACGTGTGTCAGCAGTGATGTGTATCGATATTTGCGCCGTGTACCATCTTTGGTTTGGTGCATATAGTTTCCGGCAAGGGGGTCTGGAGTCAGTCGGTCGGTTGTGGTGGACGAGAGAAGTTATCTCCGCGCGGTGCAGTCGGCTGGGGCCGCTGGCAGCCCCTGCGCAGTGTCGGAGCGTGTGTGGAGCTGTCCGATCGCTACGAGCTTCGTGGTTCACCGACCCAGGACGTCGAAGTTTTGTAGTGGTTTCAACTACCCAAGCCACGTCTATTCATGTTGTGGTGGTTCGCTTCGGTAGTTTGCTGTTGGGGAGGTTTTCCGGTGAGCTGAGATTTAGCCGGCCGGCCAGGGTGGCCGAGCGGTTCTGGGCGCTACAGTCTGGAACCGCGCGACCGCTACGGTCGCAGGTTCGAATCCTGCCTCGGGCATGGATGTGTGTGATGTCCTTAGGTTAGTTAGGTTTAAGTAGTTCTAAGTTCTAGGGGACTTATGACCACAGCAGTTGAGTCCCATAGTGCTCAGAGCCATTTGAACCATTTTTTTCTGCCTTTAAAGATCTATGGTAATATATTCTGAAGATCTGAAATTTAATTGCGGCCCTCAGCCATTTGTGTTGCACCTTGCATATGTTGCTTTTGGGGTTTTAAATTATTTTATTGCCATCTTAATTGAAATTTTGATTTTTTTAAGATTTCTTGTTGGCCTTCTGCCTTTAAAGGTCTATGGTAATATGTTCTAATATTTTGGAATTTAATTGTGCCCCTCAGCCATTTGTATTGTACTTTGCGTATATTGTTTTGGATTTATTTTATTGCTATTTTAATTGGATTTTTACCTTATTAAGAGTTCTTGTTAGAGGCCTTCAGCTGTGAAAGAGTTGCATTCGGTAAAGATTCGGCTATGTGCCGTTTTGGTTGTAGAGATTAATAAATTACAATAAATGACAATTAGAATCAGAAACTGACCTCAACCCTTGGCCCTTTCCACAATCCTATTACCTGTTCTGCCCAGCTGGTTTAGCTGGCGTGTCAAATATCTTCGTTGATAACACTTTGCTGTGTTCACTAGGCGTTTCGATTGTCACATCAGTGTAATTTGTATTGTCTTCGTCCTTATCTGTTTGACAGATGAGTTGTTTAGTAGCGATGAGCCATATCAAGGATAGATATTGTCAACGCAAAATTACAGATATAATTATCATCAAGAGCGTAATCGCTATTAGACATTCCATAAGCATGAGGTTAAAACGAACAAAAGTGAACGAGTAACACTGATATCCACATCAAAATGAAGGAAGTTTAGGGATTGATAACCCGTCCGCGAAGAAACCATTGCAAACAGAGTACAAGTTAGGATAGAACAAGGATGAGGAAGGAAACTGGACGTGCACCTTTCAAAGGAATCCCTGCAGTATCCGTTACGATAGATTTAAGGGGACCAGTGTTATCCTAAATTGTGATCGCTGAACGTGAATTTGATACCAGTTCCTCCCGAATGTTAGTCACTTAAGTTTTATTAGTGATCAACCGAACTCTGTTGTGATGTATATTCTAGTTATGATGACTGTGTGACCATCAAGTCACGTAATGGGAAGAGAAACGTGCGACTGAAGCGAAACATTGTTTTATTTACACCTTGTGTTCATGGTTTTTTTTAAATTGCTTCGGATGAATGCCAACATGATTCGCTTGGCGAGACGACGCCTGGCTACTTCCCACTACTACCTTGACCTACTGAGGCACTGCCCGTCTCGCATGACCTCGAACTCTACGGGACATTAAACTCAAACGGCGCGGAGAAGGTTGCGTTAACAGTGCTCTCGCTAAAAGCAGCGATCGAGCATCGATATTTTGCCTGCTTCTGTTACTGGTGCTGCTTGCTCTTTCAGCTATACTAAGCCCGAGCCGGTTTCTGCGACATCTCCGAGCTTCACGCTGTAGCAGAACACATCGACACAAGATAAATAATAGTGAGACAATATGTCCCCGCAAGTATCGGAATATGCGGCCTGTTGGACACTGGTGTCCTTTTGTCGGTATATCTCTAAACTGGACAGTATTGCATCGACCCGGGTCGGCCAATGTTCATAGGTTCTGTGTTTACGTACTTATGTCATTAAGGCCGTAATTTTATTTTAAACCGTTGACGAATACCACACCTCGTCCTCGGCCGTGTTTACTATGACGACAGTTACATATTAAAATGACAGGCGAACATTTGCATAAACCCACAAAAGGTGACGGTACAGATTTATAAGTACGGAAGTAGGCATTTAGAAACAGTAAACAGCCAACATCAGCAGATCTTGTGAAATAAACGACTTCGGTTATACACTGAAGCACCAAGGAAACTGATACAGGAATGCGTATTCAAATACAGAGATACGTAAACAGGCAGATTACGGCACTGCGGTCGGCAACCCCTCTATAAGGCAACAAGTGTCTGGCGCAATTGTTAGATCGGCTACTGCTGCTACAATGACAGGTTATCAATATTTAAGTGAGTTTGAACGTGCACTTACAGTCGGCGCACGAGCGTTGGGACACGGCATCTCTGATGTAGCGATGAAGTGGGGATTTTCCCATATGATCATTTGACGAGTCTACCGTGAATATCAGGAATCTGGTAAAACATCAAATCTCCGACATCCCTGCGGCCGGAAAAAGATCCTGCAACAACGGGACCAACGACGACTGAAGAGAATCTTCAACGTGACTGAAGTGCAATTCTGCTGCAAATTGCTGCAGATTTCAATGCTGGGCCATCAACAAGTGTCAGCGTGCGATCCATTCAACGAAACATCATCGATGTAGGCTTTCGGAGCCGAAGGCCCACTCGCCTAACCTTAATGACTGCACGACACAAAGCTTTACGCCTCGCCTGAGTCCGTCAGTACCTGGTCGGACGAGTGTCGTATCAAATTGTATCGAGCGATGGACATGTACGGCTATGGAGCCAACCTCATGAATCCATGGACGCTTCATATCAGCACGGGACTGTTCAAGCTTGTGGAGGCTGTGTAATGGTGTGGGGCGTGTGCAGTTCGAGTGACATGGGATCTCTGATACGTCTAGGTAAGGCTCTGACAGGTGACAATTACGTAAGCATCCGGTCTGAACACCTGCATCCATTTATGCCCACTGTGCATTCCGATGGACTTGGGCAATTCCAGCAGGACAATGCGACAAACCACACGTCCAGAATTGCTACACAGTGCAACATCTACTGGGTTTAAACACCGTCGCTGGCCACCAAACTCCACAGACATGAACATTATGGAGTATATTTGGCATACCTTTCAACGAGCTTTTCAGAAGAGATCATCACCTCCTCGTACTCTTGCTGATTTATGGACAGCCCTGTAGGATTCGTTGTGTCAATTCCTCCATCACCACTCCAGACATTAGTCGAATCCACGCCACGACGTGTTGCGGCACTTCTGCGTACTCGCGGGGGCCCTAGAGAATATTAGGCAGGTGCACTATTTTCTTTGGCTCTTCAGTGTATAACAGCCAGAGCGGAAAATGGGATTGCCTTTCGAAACATAAGATGTGTGTGTAAACGAGGTCGGTCCGTTGAAAGGCTTGCACTAGGCTGGGAGCCACAAGAAAGGAAGAAGATGAGAGTTCAACATTCCGTCGACGAGAAGACCACTGGCTACATACTAGCAGCAAGGGCCGAATAAGGTTGAGGAGAAAGAACAGCCTCACTGTTTTCAAATCATGCCCGGCATTTCCCTAAAGCGATGTAGCACAAACGAGTAGAATCTAAATCTGGATAACAGTACAGAGATCTAGACCCCACTATACTGGAATAAGAGTCCAATGTTCACATTTGAAAATGTTTCATACAAAGATAAGACACTGAGACATGACGCAAAAATTGTCGCTGTCCATTAATATAATCTTTCATACAAAGATAAGGCTCTGAGATGTGTTCTAAATATTGCCCGTTTGCAACCATCCGTTAATAAATTCAAACAGTTTCAACACCACAATGAAGCAAATGGGAGTGTCTTATCTAACTCAGGGCTGACAACTTACCGAGAGAGAAAGCTTTCAGCACCGATCGGTAAGTACATCTTTCAACTGTGCAGCGCCTAGGAGCTAAATCCGCAAGGTACGATATCTGACCATAAGTATCCGAACGCCCTTATGTACTGCAGAATTGACCTCTAGATGTCACAAGAGGCGGACACGGAAGTGTAGAAAGTGGCGGGGTGTGTCGTGTTGTCAGCAGAGAAGCAGTAAAAGGGAAGTGACTTCGAAAGTGGATTAGTTATTGGATATCAATTGAGATATCAGATGAGGCAGTCATGGAGTCCAATGGTGCAATGCCACATCCGTACATCCCTTACGGCCTGTCCATCGTTGAGATACTCCACTGTTTTATTAAGTCGTATCAGAAGGCATACATCAAATAATCAAAATTATGCGTAGTACTTTCATTCTGCTACTGTAAACATTACCAGCTTTCTACAAACACATGTTACATAGCAACATGCGTTTTAAACGCTGTGTGACCAATATTTAGCCATCTGAGAGGCTTCATGTGCAGCTGTTATAGTTCTTTTAGGAAGTACACTGTTGGACACTGCTTGCAGATAAGGAGGTGATACATGGTTTCCGCTTCTCCGTATTCGCACAGGATAAAACCACAAGAAAATCCCCACTTCTTTAGGTTGGTCTTACACCTGTGGACTCCAGATCGTAGCCTGTCGAGCGTTTTTCATGTCGGCCAGCTTTACCCATGACCAGAAGGTGAGTCCTCACATGGTACTACGCATTCCGTGATGTCTCGGTTTTTAGTCTGAATGCTAAAGGTTGTTCAGTGAGCGTTTCTGTAATATGGACGAGACATTGTCTTGATGTGAGTAGGACAATTGCTGGTGAATATCTATACAAAGAATGTAACCCTATGTTTATTGCTTTACTTCTTTCTAGTCGAGCGGTAGATTCAAAGCGGATGTCATTGTGATGGTTCTTTGTCCAGCTACAAAATTAAAGATTCGATATGTTCTCGCATTTTTGGAACAAAATCAGATACCTAGAATAGCCAGGTATGTGATTACCGTAACTGTATCTTAAGCAAAAAATAACGGGCCGTAAATATTTTCCTGTTGAATGTCGCAGAAGGAATGATGCGTTGAAGAGTCTCTCTAGTGCTCGAGTAAGGTTCAAATGGTTCAAATGGCTCTAAGCACTATGAGACTTAACATCTGAGGTGTGTGTGTGTGTGTGTGTGTGTGTGTGAAATCTTATGGGACTTAACTGCCAAGGTTATCAGTCCCTAAGCTTACACACTACTTAACCTAAATTAACCTAAGGACAAACACACACACCCATGCCCGAGGGAGGACTCGAACCTCCGCCGGGACCAGCCGCACAGTCCATGACTGCAGCGCCTTAGACCGCTCGGGTAATCCTGCGCGGCTAACATCTGAGGTCGTCAGACCCCTAGACTTAGAACTGCTTAAACCTACCTAACTTAAGGACATCACACACATTCATGCCCGAGGTAGGAATCGTACCTGCGACCGTAGCAGGCGCGCGGTTCCAGACTGAAGCGCCTAGAACCGCTCGACCACAACGGCCGGCTCGAATAAGACATGTAGCTGTTGCGCTCCCCATTTTCTTACGTGGTTCAGTACTCCACTTAAATGGAGCGAAACTTTGTCATTGTGTACTGAACATGGAAGGAACCAGAAATTTTCCATTTCCACGTCCCAAATAAATTCACATAAATCTACAACTTGTTGATTACGACGAACATAAAGAGCTTGTGTCAACTGAATCCTGTGCGGTTCGAAAAACAAACGTACAGACGGACAAATGAAGAATGGCACTATGAGTAGGCTACTGTGGACTACCTGCAGAACTCTGTTGAATGGGCTGTACGTATTCATGGGTCCCAGGGCAGACGTGGGTTTCCGTTATATAAATAACCAGTGTTTTGGAAGTAATGGTGTCGTAGTCAAACACTTTGAGCTATAAGTGGTACAGCTCCGTACTGTCAAAAATCATCCCGCATAGTTGTTGGTGAATGGTATCCGCTGAAAGGGGAATCCAAAGCGCGTTTTGTTGCTGTGTTACCGAAATCTCGAGTCGACGTACATTGGGTAATGAACGAGCTGAGTGCATTAGTGACATTCCTGCCGGTGACTACCTGAAGGGAAACCTAGAGCTGATGCGAAGGTAACTCTTCGGTTGGATGCGTACGTTAAAATTCAGCCCACGCTCCTGTCTACATTCATGTAGAAAATGAATAAATTTAGATCCTTGTGAAATGTGATGACTCTTTTGAAATACACTATATTTTCCGAGGTTATGGACCTGATTGGAAATCATTCTGAAGTGAACAGGAAAGAAGGACATCCGTCGGCAACGTCGATATCAACAGTGGCGTAGCACAAGGTCGGAACGGACAAACATTGGGAAGGAAAACGCCGACGTCCTTTTCAAAGAAACCAAAGTCAAATGGTTCAAGTGGCTCCAAGCACTATGGAACTTAACATCTGAGGTCATCAGTCCTCTAGACTTAGAACTACACTCCTGGAAATGGAAAAAAGAACACATTGACACCGGTGTGTCAGACCCACCATACTTGCTCCGGACACTGCGAGAGGGCTGTACAAGCAATGATCACACGCACGGCACAGCGGACACACCAGGAACCGCGGTGTTGGCCGTCGAATGGCGCTAGCTGCGCAGCATTTGTGCACCGCCGCCGTCAGTGTCAGCCAGTTTGCCGTGGCATACGGAGCTCCATCGCAGTCTTTAACACTGGTAGCATGCCGCGACAGCGTGGACGTGAACCGTATGTGCAGTTGACGGACTTTGAGCGAGGGCGTATAGTGGGCATGCGGGAGGCCGGGTGGACGTACCGCCGAATTGCTACACACGTGGGGCGTGAGGTCTCCACAGTACATCGATGTTGTCGCCAGTGGTCGGCGGAAGGTGCACGTGCCCGTCGACCTGGGACCGGACCGCAGCGACGCACGGATGCACGCCAAGACCGTAGGATCCTACGCAGTGCCGTAGGGGACCGCACCGCCACTTCCCAGCAAATTAGGGACACTGTTGCTCCTGGGGTATCGGCGAGGACCATTCGCAACCGTCTCCATGAAGCTGGGCTACGGTCCCGCACACCGTTAGGCCGTCTTCCGCTCACGCCCCAACATCGTGCAGCCCGCCTCCAGTGGTGTCGCGACAGGCGTCAATGGAAGGACGAATGGAGACGTGTCGTCTTCAGCGATGAGAGTCGCTTCTGCCTTGGTGCCAATGATGGTCGTATGCGTGTTTGGCGCCGTGCAGGTGAGCGCCACAATCAGGACTGCATACGACCGAGGCACACAGGGCCAACACCCGGCATCATGGTGTGGGGAGCGATCTCCTACACTGGCCGTACACCACTGGTGATCGTCGAGGGGACACTGAATAGTGCACGGTACATCCAAACCGTCATCGAACCCATCGTTCTACCATTCCTAGACCGGCAAGGGAACTTGCTGTTCCAACAGGACAATGCACGTCCGCATGTATCCCGTGCCACCCAACGTGCTCTAGAAGGTGTAAGTCAACTACCCTGGCCAGCAAGATCTCCGGATCTGTCCCTCATTGAGCATGTTTGGGACTGGATGAAGCGTCGTCTCACGCGGTCTGCACGTCCAGCACGAACGCTGGTCCAACTGAGGCGCCAGGTGGAAATGGCATGGCAAGCCGTTCCACAGGACTACATCAAGCATCTCTACGATCGTCTCCATGGGAGAATAGCAGCCTGCATTGCTGCGAAAGGTGGATATACACTGTACTAGTGCCGACATTGTGCATGCTCTGTTGCCTGTGTCTATGTGCCTGTGGTTCTGTCAGTGTGATCATGTGATGTATCTGACCCCAGGAATGTGTCAATAAAGTTTCCCCTTCCTGGGACAATGAATTCACGGTGTTCTTATTTCAATTTCCAGGAGTGTATTTAAACCCAACTAACCTAAGGATATCACACACATCCATGCCCGAGGCACGATTCGAATCTGCGACCGTAGCAGCAGCGCGGTTCCGGACTCAAGGGTACCGTCCAACTGTTCATCTCAGTCGTTCTTGAGAAACAGTGCAAAACTAAGTCAATATTGCGGGACGGAGATTTGATACCCCTTTTCTCCTTAAAAAACAGAGTCTTAACCACTGCGCCACTTGGTCTGGTGACGTCACATTGTGCTAGGGCACTTCGTCGATATGTAGTATGCAGTACACGAGAACGTCCTGCAACTATAGGGTAACGTTTAGCGGAGTGCGCTATGAAACACATTACCTGAAAAAATAGTGAAGCACCCAGAGGGATAGGAAGAAATGTACTGAGACCTGACGGGCTGCAGGGTACGTGGCATTACGAAATCGAGTCAAGTTTACAAACAACAGTAGGAGAACAATTGTCACTACGACGTTGCTGCCCCCCTCCCTGACTCCTTCCCCCTACCCGACCTAGATGCTTGCACCGATTCGGTTTCGAAAGGTGTCATAAAGCTTGAAAGGCCTCTGTAGAGTGGCTTCATAAGACTTGTAGTCCCATTTGATTCTGTTTACGTCATCCTCTGCACAGTTTGGAGTGTAATTCTATTAACCCACCCAGAACGACTGAGCAGTGAAGTTGATGAAAATTCAACGTTCATCTGAGTTAAATGCCGCCAACTTGTGCTTTGCATCAGTATGTCAGAATTTTTTGTCATTCATTTACTTACCATGTGTAATCCATACCCATTTTTATGACGTCCTTCCTTTACCTTACCTTGTGTGTCCTAGGCTGTGAGTGTATGGGTGTTTTCATGTGTCTTTTCGGGTTCGTTTGTGTTTAGCAGTTGAGTTGCTTTTCGTCTGTATGATCTCTTCGTTCTTGTAATCGTGTTCCATCATTGATTATGTTCTTTTCGTACTTTTCCTTTTATTTCCATTTGGAACGTTTAAATGTCTGACTAGCGCACTGCGTGGTCAGTTCGGTTCATTGTATGCTGTGTGCGTGAATTCTAGTGTTGCGTATTTATGGTAACAAGACGTTTGACTCAGTATAAACCTATTTGCGGTTAGTGCATGGTGGTAGTGGTTTCTTCCTCTGAACTTCGTCTTTTTCCGTGTGAATCTTGATTGGGAGAAAGAAGCCGTGTATTTCTTGTTCCTTTTCCTCTCTTTCGCCTCATGTGCGGCTAGATAAATTTTACAACGTAATTTCATTTTCTCAAAGCAGGTTAATTTATTTCATGTGACTCTTCAAGCTTTCCGGGCGGATATCTTGTAAACAGTCTTCACGGGTTTGTCGCCGGATCACGTTGTGCAAATTCCACAATACTTCCTCGAAGCAACTGACCGACATCTTCAGGTGGTTCAACCTTGCTGGTGGCTAGATGCGACTGACGGTATCCGCACGTCGACGCCCCGTTTCTAGAACACGCGCATGAAGAATGCGCATGCGCGGAAATCACGCATGCGCAATATGATTTGCATTTAGATGGTGACGTACTCAAACGCCATCTGCCAAAATCGTAGAGCGGCTCTCCTGCGCCTGCGTTGTGCTCTGTGTTTACTAACAGTGCGATCAGACGTTACTCACTAAAAAACTATACTGTACCAATGTTACGGCGAGTCTGTTATCAGCAAAACTCGATATTCGGATCGTGATTTATTAGCAGCCAATGCAGGATTCCAGGCTGTGCTCAGTCGAAATCCTGCATCCCTGTTGATGGGATTATCGGCTGTAAGGATATGTATTGCTTTCTTAGTGACGCAATCCCATAAAGATGATGGCAGGGATAAAACTTCCGTCTTTTCCTAACTCATGCGATGTCCTGTATTCACACAGTGTTTCGCAATAGCCGACTTTTCCGGTTCACGAATGCGTGTATGACGCTGATGTTCATCGCAGCGTTCATGTACTGTGCTACATGTCTGGTCTATATATGCTGTCCATCGAAAAGGAATCTTGTACACACCACATTTCCTCAGGCCAAGATCATCCTTTACCAAACCCAACAGGTTTCTCAGTTTTGCAGATAGTCGAAAAATAATTTTAATGCCATATCTTCCGAGGACTCTTCCGACTCTTGACGACATGACACCAAAATATGGCAAAAAGGCCAAAGTGGCGGGTGTCTTGGTATCTTCATTCTGCCCCATGGATTGAACTCGCTCGGGCCTGAATGCATCACGTATCTGTCTCTCAGAATAACCGTTTTGTCAGAACACTGTCTTCAAACGTTGTATTTCAATCGACAGGCTTCCAGAAACAGATACCACATGTCCATGAACTAACGTACGTAATGCACTACCGCATTGTGCAGGATGATGGCAGCTTGTGGCCTGCAGAGATAGAGCTGTGTGCGTTGCCTTGCGGTAGACGCTGTGTCCCAAGATCCCATCTGCTTTCCTTCGTACCAAAACATCAAGAAAATTTAAAGTACCATTTTAGTCCACTTCCACTGTGAAGTTTATACTCGGATGGAGCGAATTCAGATCCTCAAGAAACATAGATAGAGTATCAAGTCCAAGTGGCCACACAACAAATGTATCATCCACATACCGCAGAAAACAAGAGGGTTTGAGAGTGGCTCCCAGGAAATATTGTGGAATTTGCACAGTGTGATCCGGCGGCAAACCCGTGGAGACAATTTACAGTTTATTTTATGTTCAGGCACCAGTATCAGTGGTGACACAATGTCCAACCCTAACTCTTTGTGGGTATCTGCAAGTAAATATGCTTAATAAAAGCTCATATTATGTCTCCTGTTGCCTTCTTTATAGATCATCAAGTAACTATCTAATTTGCAAGTTAATGCTTTTTGTCCCCGTGTTCTTTAAAATACTAGCCCGGTTTCGCATGCTGCCCAAAGACGGGTTGCTGGTTAATTTTTGAGTTTATTTATCGATGTTACGTTCTCTGATTTTTTATCTAGTTCACTAAGCGTCTTTATCCTTTCTTTTGAACAAATAATCTAATAATTCCCAGTTCAGTCTTTTCTCGTATATTAAGAAGGACTGGACTGGTGGCGACCTGTGATATAATTAAGCATTTTCCCTTGTAGGTGTCGTAACCACTGTGTTGTTGAGTGTGGCACGTAACGTACGTCAGTTCAGCATAGTACCAACAGAGTGATACTGGCTTGTGGCCTTGAAGCTGCTGTATCCTCTACTGAAGCAAGTTGTAACAGGTTCTTGATAAGCTGGATACTGTCACTGCGACTTGCACGGAGCTGATGTCCGAGCCGTTCAGTCCGTGGCTCGTCTGAGGATATTGCTTGCTACTGCAGTACCTCAATATCACGCAGGCAGTTCATAGAACACGATCCGAGCTTGGACGATTCGTGATTGTTGAAAAATGGCACCACTATAGTGTCGCATTAGAGGTAATACATCCAGAAGGATCTTAAATGGAATGACCACATAAAACAAATAATTGGAAAAGTAGGAGCCTGACTGAGATTAACAAGAAGGCTCTTATGGAAATGTAATTCATCCAAGAGTGGCTTACAGGGTGCTTGTTCGACCGATTCTTGAGGACTGCCATGAGAATGGGACTCCTACCGGGAAGGACTAATGGGAGAGATAGAGAAGATCCAACGAAGAGCGGTGCATTTCGTGACGGGATCGTTTGGTCAGCGCGAGAGCACTGCACAGATCCTGAGCAAACTCCAGCGGCAAACACTACAGGAGAGGCGTTGCACATCACGGAGAGGTTTACTATTAAAATTTCGAGATAGTACTTTCCTGGGAGAGGTGGACAATATATCACTTCCTCCAACATACATGTCACGAAATGATATAGACGTAGATGTAGATGTAGCGCACGCAGGATATCCGTGACGTCCCACAGTGTCGCCAACAGTTCCATCAATCACCACTAGCTCCCACACAAATGGCGCCAAGAGTAACACTGCTGTTCCTCTCCAGAATATTGGACGAATGGGACCTCACGCTAGGTCGCCGTAATAATCCCGACGCTCGCCATCAGAAGTACACTCCTGGAAATTGAAATAAGAACACCGTGAATTCATTGTCCCAGGAAGGGGAAACTTTATTGACACATTCCTGGGGTCAGATACATCACATGATCACACTGACAGAACCACAGGCACATAGACACAGGCAACAGAGCATGCACAATGTCGGCACTAGTACAGTGTATATCCACCTTTCGCAGCAATGCAGGCTGCTATTCTCCCATGGAGACGATCGTAGAGATGCTGGATGTAGTCCTGTGGAACGGCTTGCCATGCCATTTCCACCTGGCGCCTCAGTTGGACCAGCGTTCGTGCTGGACGTGCAGACCGCGTGAGACGACGCTTCATCCAGTCCCAAACATGCTCAATGGGGGACAGATCCGGAGATCTTGCTGGCCAGGGTAGTTGACTTACACCTTCTAGAGCACATTGGGTGGCACGGGATAATGCGGACGTGCATTGTCCTGTTGGAACAGCAAGTTCCCTTGCCGGTATAGGAATGGTAGAACGATGGGTTCGATGACGGTTTGGATGTACCGTGCACTATTCAGTGTCCCCTCGACGATCACCAGTGGTGTACGGCCAGTGTAGGAGATCGCTCCCCACACCATGATGCCGGGTGTTGGCCCTGTGTGCCTCGGTCGTATGCAGTCCTGATTGTGGCGCTCACCTGCACGGCGCCAAACACGCATACGACCATCATTGGCACCAAGGCAGAAGCGACTCTCATCGCTGAAGACGACACGTCTCCATTCGTCCCTCCATTGACGCCTGTCGCGACACCACTGGAGGCGGGCTGCACGATGTTGGGGCGTGAGCGGAAGACGGCCTAACGGTGTGCGGGACCGTAGCCCAGCTTCATGGAGACGGTTGCGAATGGTCCTCGCCGATACCCCAGGAGCAACAGTGTCCCTAATTTGCTGGGAAGTGGCGGTGCGGTCCCCTACGGCACTGCGTAGGATCCTACGGTCTTGGCGTGCATCCGTGCGTCGCTGCGGTCCGGTCCCAGGTCGACGGGCACGTGCACCTTCCGCCGACCACTGGCGACAACATCGATGTACTGTGGAGACCTCACGCCCCACGTGTGTAGCAATTCGGCGGTACGTCCACCCGGCCTCCCGCATGCCCACTATACGCCCTCGCTCAAAGTCCGTCAACTGCACATACGGTTCACGTCCACGCTGTCGCGGCATGCTACCAGTGTAAAGACTGCGATGGAGCTCCGTATGCCACGGCAAACTGGCTGACACTGACGGCGGCGGTGCACAAATGCTGCGCAGCTAGCGCCATTCGACGGCCAACACCGCGGTTCCTGGTGTGTCCGCTGTGCCGTGCGTGTGATCATTGCTTGTACAGCCCTCTCGCAGTGTCCGGAGCAAGTATGGTGGGTCTGACACACCGGTGTCAATGTGTTCTTTTTTCCATTTCCAGGAGTGTAGTTCAGAACAGCCGTTCGTCGCGGCACACAGTGCGACGTTATTCACCAGCAGTCCATGTTTTCCACTCATGGCACCACTCCAAACTCAGCCATTTGTGTTTTGGCCTTAACGGCAGCTATCGCATGGGTTGACAATTCCCTAGCCCGGCTGCTGCTTGTCTGTGACCGATGGTCCATGATGATGCACAGTATTGCATGGAGTCCATTACTTGTTCACTGATGGCAGGCGCAAATGTGAAGGGATTACCAAGTGCCTGATGCACAATACTGCGATATTGGTGGTTAGAAGTCGTCGATGGGAACCTCGATGACGAGTTGCCTGCCCTCACGTTGCCATGAAGTCCAACAAGGACCTGTGTCACCTCCGAATGCCCCACAAATCTGAATGTTGCACGATTCGACTAGCCGGTCAAATGGAGAACCCCAAACAGTCCTCTTTCAAATTCTGCTTGGTACTGCTAACACTGTCTCGCACATGCGGCATCTCTATATCCTTCAGAGTGGTCATTCAACATCTGATGGTGTTCACACACTTTATACACTGGCTCCTCGGATAGCCATACACACATATACAGATGGCGGCAGTATCGCTCACTCAATGTAGAAAAGGGAGCGCACTGGCGGAGCAGTCATTTGTACGCGGGTGATTCCTGTGAAATGGTTTGCGAAGCGATTATCACCGCACTACTGGAGTTAACAGTCTTTGAACGCGAACGCGGAATGGTAATTCGAGCTAGATACGTGGAACATTCTATGTCGGAAATCGTTAGGGAATTCAATATTCTGAGATCCACAGCGACAAGAGTGTGCCGAGAATACCAAAATTCAGGTATTACCTCTCAGGGGCCGGCAGCTGTGGCCGAGCGGTTCTAGGTGTTTCAGTCCGGAACCGCGCTGCTGCTACGGTCGCAGGTTCGAATCCTGCCTGGGGCATGGATGTGTGTGATGTCCTTAGTTAGTTAGGTTTAAGAAGTTTTAAGTCTAGGGGACTCATGACCTCAGATGTCAGGTCCCATAGTGCTCAGAGCCATTTGAACCATTTTTTTACTACCTCTCACCGCGGACAACGCAGTGGCCGACGGCCTTCACTTAACGACCGAGAGCAGCAGCGTTTGCACAGAGTTGTCAGTGCTAACAGACTAAAGCCATTCTGCGTGAAATAACTGCAGAAATCAATGTGGGACGTACGACGAACGTGTACGTTAGGACAGTCGGGCGATAATTGGTGTTAATGGGTTATGGCGACAGGCGATCGACAGGTGTGCCTTTGCTAACAGCATTCCATCGCCTGCAGCCCCACTCCTCGGCTCGTGATCACATAGAACCAAAAAACCGTAGCTTGGTCATATGATTCCCGACTTGAGTTGGTAGGAGCGGATGGTACTGTACGATTATGGCACAGAATCCAGGAGCCATGGACCAGTTTCTAAACTAGACACTGTGCAAGCAGGTGGTGGCTCCATAATGGTGTGGTCTGTATTTGCATGTAATGGACTGAGTCCTCTGGATGTTCGACTACTTGGAGACCTTTTTCAGTCCTCCATGGACGTCATGTTTTGAAAACAAGGAAGGAATTTTCATGTACGACAATGCTCCATGTCACCAGGTCACAGTTGATCACGACTCGTTTGAAGTATATTCTGGACAATTCGAGCGAATAATGTGGCCGCCCAAATTGCCCGACATGAATCCCATCGAACATTTATGGGACATAATCGAAAGGTCAATTCGCACACAAACTTCTGCACAGGCTATAATTCCGCATTATGGACGGTTTATAGAGGAAGCATGGCTCAATACTTCAGCATGGGACTTCGAAGACTCGAGTCTGTGCTAGCAACGCGGAATTAGCCGAGCGGTCTTGGGCGCTGCAGTCATGGACTGTGCAGCTGGTCCCGGCGGAGGTTCGAGTCCTCCCTCGGGTATGGGTGTGCGTGTTTTTACTTAGGATAATTTAGGTTAAGTAGTGTGTAAGCTTAGGTACTGATGACCTTAGCAGTTAAGTCCCATAAGATTTCACACACATTTGAACATTTTTTGTTGTTTTTTTTTGTTTTGTTTTGAGTCCGTGCTAAGTCGAGCTGCTGCACTACGTCGGGCAACATGTGGTCCAACACGATGTTAGGAGGTATCCGATGACTTTCGTCACCTCTACTTGGTCTGACACTAATGCACCCTGATGGACGTTCCATTCGTTTAATCATTTACATACCCGCCCATGGTGTGTACTTGTACGAAGTTACATCGACATCTGACTGTGTTTTCCAGGTACTTCACTTTCATTTTTTGTCAGGCAGTGTACGTAAAAGTCATGATAGAGCTTTAATGTCTTGAGGTCAAAAGCTGTGAAGTACCAGGTGATCAAAAAGACAGTATAAATTTGAAAACTGAATAAATCACGGAATAATGTATATAGAGAGGTACAAATTGACACACATGCTTGGAATGACATGGGGTTTTATTAGAACCAAAAAAATACAAACGTTCAAAAAATGTCCGACAGATGGCGCTTCATCTGATCAGAATTGCAATAATTAGCATAACAAAGTAAGACAAAGCAAAGATGATGTTCTTTACAGGAAATGCTCAATATGTCCACCATCATTCCTCAACAATAGCTGTAGTCGAGGAATAATGTTGAGAACACACCTGTAAAGTATGTCCGGAGTTATGATGAGGCATTGGCGTCGGATGTTGTCTTTCAGCATCCCTAGAGATGTCTGTCGATCACGATACACTTGCGACTTCAGGTAACCCCAAAGCCAATAATGGCTCGGACTGAGGTCTGGGGACCTGGGAGGCCAAGCATGACGAAAGTGGCCGCTGAACACACGATCATCACCAAACGACGCGCACAAGAGATCTTTCACGCATCTAGGAATAATTTTTTTTGGTTCTAATAAAACCCCATGTCATTCCAAGCACGTGTGTCAATTTGTACCTCTCTATCTACATTATTCCGTGGTTTATTAAGTTTTCAAATTTACACTCACTTTTTGATCACCCGGTAAGAACTTCCCGCTTTGTGGCAGTGAGAAACACAGAGGACGGAGGGACGTGGGTGGGCGCCTGGGCGCGGCCCGCACTCGGCGCGAGCCCGTGCCGGGCCGAGGCCTTGACCCCGGCGTTTGGCACGCGGACCTGGTGGCGGGCTCTGGGAGCGGGCCTCCGCGGCCGCCGCAGCACGCACGGCGCGGCGCGGCGTGTGTCACCGCAGGCTGAGTCACCGCGGGCTCGCTTACCGCGGCCGCGCTGGATGTGGAAGCAACAGCCCGTCGGCCGCGGCTCCGAGAGGCTTTAAACCGCATCACCTCGCTAGCGCACAGGTCGCGACGGCAGTGCCGAGACCCTAGCACAGGGCCGGCCAAACGCTGCACAGTGTGCAGACGTGTGCGACAGCGACATCTGTTATTAGACATGTGTCCTAAATGAACGGCGGCGGCTCTACTTCCCTGTTTATGTGGTACACGCAAGAGCTTGTTTATGAAAGATTTTTCTCCGTGATGAAAATGAATAAATCAAGGTTTCGATCAAGCATAAGCGATGAAAATCTTCGCAACTGCTTGCGTTTGTCAATGAACTGTGCTTTTGCGCCCGATTTTAAGTATATCATTTCTCATGACGAGTGATAAACGTGTTTGGATTTATTCCTTTCATAATTAAAAATTATTGTTTACTAATTGTGCATTATTGCCTCATTCTGCTCCATGTTACATTATTATCAGGAAAATTGGTCATTAAACCGATTGTTCCAATGTATACTTACATTTAGGAGTTTTTATTAGTGTGAGAAGGGCTAAGTCAGCTGAAGTCGATAAAACATAACATTCACCTAATTGTCGGTTACTATGGAGATTTCAGACGGAACTGATGAAAGATATAGCAATAATGGTATTGAAATAACAGGTGATCATCGAGAGGTCTGCGGTTATCATTCCGTTCAGAGGTCAGTGAGACAGAAATTATGTGGGTGTAACTGAGGGCACCGAGAATTAGTTATAGGAAACCTTGCATTAGTTTAATGTTATTTGAAATCATGAATAAGGTTCGTTGGAAGGGGCTAAGTGCTTTCTTTCTTAAATACTAGATCAAAAACATTACGCGTATTTACGTGCCGTCAGTCAAGCTGCCTTAATAAAAACCCACGATTGTTAACTGTATTGCTTGTCTTACTGGGTTAAACTGTTAACATAAAAGTAGACGTCTCAATGAGCAGACTGTGGCAGTAATGTTTAATGCGCGAAATACCTTCCTATGGTTGGCTTGCAAGCTGTGGAAAGAGCACTAGAATGCTCCGGTACAGAGTATCCCAGCAAGTGGATAAAGCGACATCTATGCTTAGAAACATGCACTACATCAACGCTGACGGCTGCGGCGTGCACGCTGTGACCCGGAAGTTGCACACGTGCCGGAGCACCGCACGCGTGCAGAATTTCTGGCCGGCCCTGCCCTAGCAGCTCACCGCTAAGCGACGACTATGCTCTCTGTTTAACAGCCTGGCGTCGTGTGGGTCCAGCGGGAGATTCTGCCCTCAGTCCTCCACTACTTCTGAGAGATGTGTGGCTCAAATCCCTGTTCAGTGATCCACGAATCATTTTACTAGAATATTAGGACGACTCCATCGGAGACATCATGCTCGTATTACTGCCCAGTACTCGAAAGACTGAATGTTTACATCTACAAATATATACTGAAGCGCCAAAGAAACGTATAGGTATCCCTATTCAAATACAGAGATACGCAAACAGGCAGAATACGGCGCCTACACAGGATGGTCCATTCATAGTGACCGGGCCAAATATCTCACGAAATAAGCATCAAACGAAAAAACTACAAGGAACGAAACTCTGCTAGCTTGAAGGGGGAAACCAGGTGGGGCTATGGTTGGCCCGATGGCACTTCCATAGGTCAAACGGATATCAACTGCGTTTTTTGAATACCAACCCACATTTTATTACATATTCGTGTAGTACGTAAAGAAATACGAATGTTTTAGTTGGACCACTTTTTTCGCTTTGTGATAGATGGCGCTGTAATAGTCACAAATGTATAAGTACGTGGTATCACGTAACATTCCGCCAGTGCGGACGGTATTTGCTTCGTGATACATTACCCGTGTTGAAATGGACCGTATACCAATTGCGAAAAAGGTCGATATCGTGTTGATGTATGGCTATTGTGATCAAAATGCGCAACGGGCGTGTGCTATGTATGCTGCTCGGTATCCTGGACGACATCATACAAGTGTCCGGACCGTTCACCGGATAGTTACGTTATTTAAGGAAACAGGAAGTGTTCAGCCACATGTGAAACGTCAACCACGACCTGCAACATATGATGAGGCCAAGTAGGTGTTTTAGCTACTGTCAGGGCTAATCCGCACATCAGTAACAGACAAATTGCGCGAGAATCGGGAATATCAATAAAGTCGGTGATGAGAATGCTACATGAACATCGATTGCACCCGTACCACATTTCTATGCACCAGGAATTTCATGGCGGGTTCCTATTTCAAAAACCACAGTTGATATCCGTTTGACCTATGGCAGCGGCATCTAGCGAGCCACCCATAGCGTCATCTGGTTTCCCCCTTCAAGCTAGACAAGTTTCGTTCTTTCTAGTTTTTTCGTTTGACGCTTAATTCGTGAGATATTTGGCCCCGTCACGATCAATGGACCACCCTGTATATGTCCATAAGTGGCTGTTGCAGTTGTTAGATCGGTTACTGCTGCTAGAATGGCAACTTATATAGATTTAAGTGAGTTTGAATGTTGTGTTTTAGTCGGCACACGACCGATGGGACACAGCATCTCCGAGCCAGCGAAGAAGTGGGGATATTTGGTTCAAATGGCTCTGAGCACTATGGGACTTAACATCTGTGGTCATCAATCCCCTAGAACTTATAACTACTTAAACCTAACCAACCTAAGGACATCACACACATCCATGCCCGAGGCAGGATTCGAACCTGCGACCGTAGCAGTCGCGCGGTTCCGGACTGAGCGCGTAGAACCGCGATACAACCGCGGCCGGCATGGGGATATTTCGATCATTTCACTAGTGTACCGTGAATATCAGGAATCCGGTAAAACATCAAACCTCCGACATAGCTGCGGCTGGAAAAAGATCCTGCAAGAACGGGTTAACGACGACTGAATCGTTCAACGTGACAGAAGTGCAGCCCTTCCACAAACTGCAGCAGATTTCAATGCTGGGTCATCAACTACTGTAAGCGAGCGAACCATTCAAATAAATATAATCGATTCGGGCTTTCGAAGCAGAAGGCCCACTCGTGTACCCTTGCTGACTGCCTGGGTCCGCTGTTGACTACTGGAAACATGTGGCCTGGTCGGACGACTTTCGTTTCAAATTGTATCGAGCGGATGGACGTATATGGGTATGGAGACAACCACACGAATACATGGACCCTGCATGCTAGCAGGTGACTATTCAAGTTGGTGGAGGCTCTGTAGTGGTGTAGTGCTTGTGCAGGTGGAGTGTTATGGGACCCCTGATACGTCTGGATACGACTCTGACAGGTGACACGTACGTAGGTAACCTGTCTGATTACCTACAGCCATTCATGTCCATTGCGCATTCCGACGGACATGGGAAATTCCAGCAGGACAATGCGACACCCGACACGTCCAGAATTGCTACAGAGTGTGTCCAAGAACACTCTTCTGAGTTTAAACACTTCCGCTGGCCACCAAACTCCCCACACATGAACATTATTGAGCATATCTTGCAACGTGTTGTTCAGAGGTCTCCACCCCCTCGTAATCTTACGGATTTATGGACAACTCTGCAAGATTCAAATGTCAGTTCCATCCAGCATTACTGCAGACATTAGTTGAGGCCATGCCACGTCATGTTGCGTCACTTCCGCGTGCTCGCGGCGGCCCTGCACGATATTAGGCAGAGGTACCAGTTTCTTTGGCTCTTCAGTATACAACTACACTGTGGACATCACTCTGAGGTGCGTGGCAGCCTCTACTTCCCAATGTAACTGTAAATTAGGGTTCCCCATGTTCCATTTACGTATGGACTGCGGGAAGAATGACTGTTTCAGTGCCTCTGTGCGGGCTGTGATTAGTCTAATCTACGGAGTTTTAAGCTTCAAGAGCGGAGTTGCTAACTGCAGTAGACAGTAGTGCTTGATCAACAGTGTGGCACGATGAAACTGCCGCGTGGGGTAGCTTCGCAGTCTTGGGCGCCTCGCCACAGTTCTCGCGGCTCCCCCCGTCGGAGGTTCGAGTCCTCCCTCGGGCATGGATGTATGTGTCGTCCTTAGCGTAAGATAGTTTAAGTTAGATCAAGCAGTATGTAAGCCTAGGGACCGATAACCTCAGTAGTTTGGTCCCGTAGCAACTTACCACAACCCATCCCACAATGAAACTACTTGTCAGGAAGAAAGAGATGGAAGAATATTTGGGTGCTAAAAGTCTTTTTCTCATGAACTGGGAGAGTGATATTACGAGGGGCATTCAATAAGTAATGCAACAGATTTCTTTTCTCGGTCAGTTTCGGTTGAAGAAATGCGAAATTTGTTGTGGGGCGTAGTGGAATATTCCCGCTTCAGCCTGTATAGTTTCATGAACTTCCGATAGGTGGCGGCGCTATATGTAGCCATCAAAACGTCGTCTATAGCTGAGATGCATTCCAAGCAGAGAGCTGTCGCTGATTTTCTTTCGACAGAAAACCAGAGCATTCATCGTCGCTTCCAAAATGTCTACGGAGACCTAGCAGTGAACAAAAGCAAGTTCAGTGCGGAACTGTCGTCATAGCAAGAAGGTAGCACATACCTGTCCGATCTGCCTCATGAAATTCAAGAAACAACTTCAGCGTGCTCGTAGGCACAAAATTGCAAACGAATTTTTCCTTATTGAGATGCGACACTACCACTTCTTCATTAAGTTACTGAACATACAGACCCTTATGCTTATTTCTTGGTCATCACTGTTGCTACAACTGCTTCATGATCTCTGATACTTCTGTATGTAGACATCCTCAAAGAAGGCAGGTCTGTCTGTTGCGATTAGTTCCAATATGTTTCTATTATGAGTGGGCTTTCGAACACTCCGGTTTAGGTAGTTCTCAGAGACTGCACTAAGCGCGTTTAATAAGGTTTCGCAGGACATCTTGTCACGCCAACCACTTAGAAAATGTACTTTTCTCCATTTGGTTGTTGCATGCTTAAAAAGCCTCCCCCCCCCCCCCCCCCTCCTATGTTCCTAATACTGAACTTGCGTTTTCTCGGTTACATTTTTAGGTGAGTCTGATAGTCGACAGAAGCATCCGATAGTAAGTTTACTTTCATCCTTTATATTGGGTCTTGTCCAGACAATCTCGCATCCAGTTTCAATTTCTATCGCGGTGGATTTGAGTTTTTTGTCCACTGCAACAAAGACACCATCCATATTTACCATTAGCCTATTCTTTCAAGATACGCTTAAATTTTCCCCAAAACTCTCATTGCAGTCAATTTCGGATTTGAGACAGCTTTTTGCACATAGTATTAGTGTGCTACACTGCTCTTTAGGAGCACTTCAAACTCTGGCAATTTGTTGCTATTGCTTCGGCTGTTAATCACTGAGGTTGTAATACTCTCGCCTGTATGGAGGACTTCCTTGGATCTTATACTGACATTTCCGGGTCTCCTACAGCTATCATTGTCTCAACTGGGTCTATTCTTAAAAAATCCATGTCCACCATACACATAGTCAGCTACCTGGGTAGTTACCTCTGATTTGTAGTGCACACCTGACCCATTTAAGGGGATCCTGCATTTATCAACCCTAAGGCACAAATCCAAGAAGTCGTACTCTAGCTTGTCAAAGAATCTCCGAAGTCTCTGGCTCGATTCTTACACTCGAATCAAAAAAGGGATCCACATTCATTTCTGGACCAATGTTGCAAATTATGAGCTTAGCTGAAACTCCATGAGCAAGGTTGGTCTTCCGAACCTACTCTACCAGTCGCTGAAATGATCGAAGTATGTCCACCGACTTCACACGACAGCCATCGTTTGTTCCAATGTGTGCCACAATCTGCCATTGGTTGAACACTGTTCCCTCAACGACTATCGTAATAGCCTTCTGAACATGTTGAATGACGCCCCAGGAACTCATACTGAGTGCACCTGGTGTCCTTGAAGTCCCTTTCTGACATTTCCTTCATAGGTACCATAACTCAACGTACATTTGAACCGCCGAATATTAATAGACCTTGCTCTTTTGCGTTCGTCCTCTTGACAAAGAACGCATCAGGTTTCCCAACAAGTGAGGTCAGTCTCACTGGCCCAGTTTCGATTTCAGTGGAAGACAGCATCTCGAACTTGTTTCTTGAGGGATCGCTGAAACACCTGTGTTCTGCCTGTTCCTGTCTCCCCTCTACAGGGGCCTAGCCCTTCCACTGACATGCCGCTCACAGTCAAGTGTACGAGTACTGAAAGAGCTCGTGCTTCCTGTAGAGGAGACATAATCGACAGGAGCAGATAGTACTTGAGGTATAGTTGGTAACTGTGGTACACGACTCTCGGGATCTGTCAACACACCTATTCGTAACATCTATTTACTACGAAGTATGCTATCCAGAACACTCCTAACTACCGAAATTCTCAAAAATCTTCGTTTATCCACTTTGGTATCCACTGAAAGTCATAACGCGACCGCTAAAAGTGTATATAGCATACATATTAATTGCAGTACACACTGTAATGTGGCTTGCGGAGCATAGACGTAGATGTAGATATTTCTACTACTATTATCGTATACTTTCATTCATCTTCGTTTTCTTCTTTTTTCTTTCTCCGTTTGGGTCATCTAAGGACCACGCACCAATTTCCAATGCTTCCTTTTTTTTGTTCTTTCTTTTACCTCCAGTATTCTTTCATCTTTTCACTACGTATCCTTTTTCTCTCCTCGGACGATTTTGTACCTGTCTTCTTCTCCCTCCTGCCTTGGAATCCTTCCATTTTTAACACTTTCCTCTTGAAAATCTCTCTTTCTGTTGCACCTTTTTCACTTATGTTGTGTCTTTCCAAATCTTTCCTAACTTCTTAGCCGGCCGGTGTGGCCGTGCGGTTCTAAGCGCTTCAGTTTGGAATCGCGTGACCGCTACGGTCGCAGGTTCGAATCCTGCCTCGTGCATGGATGTGTGTGATGTCCTTAGGTTAGTTAGGTTTAAGTAGTTCTAAGTTCTAGGGGACTGATGACCTCAGTAGTTAAGTCCGATAGTGCTAAGAGCCAGCCTAACTTCTTGAATCCAGGCTGTTGTTGACTTCTTGTCCCAAAGATATTTAAAAATCTGTTTGGTTTACCTGTTGCTGTTCATTCAGTATAGGTGTCCAAAAACTGGCAGTCGCCTCTTTCGTAGTTTTTCATTTATGTTTTCTATGTTGCGATAAACTTCTTCATTGCTTCTTAATTTCCATACCTCTGTATTTTTTGGTGGCCTAAATATTTTTCAAATGATTTTTCTTTCTACGACTTCAAATTTGTGTAATTTGTGGTTCAGTACTAAACATTCACTTGCGTAGAGACATTCTGGTTTTACTACTGTGTTGTAGTGCTGTATCTTGAAATTTTTACACAGACACCTTTGGTTGTAGACATTCCTAGTTATTCCATAAGCTCTTCCATTTTATGTACTCTTTCTTCGACAGCGAATTTTTCTAAGCCATTTTCTTGGATGATTTCGCCCAGATATTTAAATTTATTTACCCTCTTATCTGGCCAGTATTTGTTGCTAGGGATTTCGGAGCATTTTTTATATTTTTCATAAATTTTGTTTCTTCTGCAGATATTCTTAAACCTGCTTCGTTGGCTATTTCTTCTAAGAGATTGATTTGTACTCAAGCATTTGTTAGGTTTTCAGAGAGAATGTCAAAATCATCCGCAAATGCTAAACAGTGAATTTCAATACCTTTGTTTTTAATTCCAAGTCTGATTGATGATAGCTTCTGTTCTTTTAGTTCTTGTTTCCATTCTCTTACTATTTTCTCTAGTACGCAGTTAAAGGGGAGTGGAGACAGGCCATCACCTTGTCTTACACTTTTTTTATGTTGAATGCCTTAGATAGTTCACCCCGAAACTTTCCTTTTGATTTGGTGTCTGTGAGCGTTTCACGAATAAGGTTTGCTAATTTAGATTTGATGTCAAATTCTCTGATCACTTTATATCGAGTGTTTCCGCATCAACCGAGTCAAATGCCTTTTTAAAATCTATAAATGTTACAACTTCGTTTTCATTATTAATTCTGATACACTCTGAGCATTTTATTTAACAGCAATGCATTTCGAGATCTGGGAAATCGAAAGAAGATTCTACCCCGCGTATGTCTAGAGATGGAAAACTATATCTAACCTAACTATCTTAGAAATTATTAACCTAAATATTTGTAGCTGAGATCAAAGTTTGCTGCTACCAAAGTTCGATATGACGCAGCATTTTATGTGAGATATGGTTCACAGTTCAATTTTCCTTCTTTTTCTTTACTCTGTGGACAACCTTTCATCAGAAAAACGCGTAGCATAACTTCGAATTATAGGAAATCAAACGTTAGGCTAACAACCGAACCCAGAGTCGCTAGCAAATGCGAATACGAGGCGTCTTGACATGTAGAGATTCGATTCAAATACTTTTGATGGCACAAATTGACAACATCTGTATTTGACAGGGAAGGGGAGAGGTGGTGGGATGAAGTTATTTGGCAACAGAGCTTACGCCAACGTTCTGGATGAGATACAAAGCCTAGTCAGACAGATTTTGAAGGTACTGAAGGAAATGTAAAGACACTGGACTTGTTTGCTAGAGGATGGCACTCAAATCCCTGTCTGGGTATCGAGATCCTGATTTTCAGTGATTAAGGTTGTTTCCTTTGAAAGAGCGCATCCTATTTCCTTCCCCACAGTTCTCCAAGCTTGTGCCCCGTCTATAATGTCGACAGGACGTTGTAATGTCGACAGGACGTTAAAGCCTATTTTTCTTGCACCCCTCTGTTTCATAGAGTAACAGCGTGTGACAATCTTGATGGTAATATGCTCATCAGATAGGGGCATTAAGCTCCGGGTGCAGCTCAGAGCCGGCCGGGGTGGCCGAGCGGTTCTAGGCGCTACAGTCTGGAGCCGCGCGACCGCTACGGTGGCAGATTCGAATCCTGCCTCGGGCATGGATGTGTGCGATGTCCTTAGGTTAGTTAGGTTTAAGTAGTTCTAAGTTCTAGGGGACTGATGACCTCAGAAGTTAAGTCCCATAGTGCTCAGAGCCGTTTGAACCATTTTGCAGCTCAGAGGAGTAGGTTATGTGATAGCACCTGCTTTTAAAGTCCACCTTCTTTTACCCGTAACGTCCGCCCCCGGTAGCTAAATGGTCAGCGTGACGGATTGTCAATCCTCTGGGCCTGGGTTCGATTCCCGGCTGCGTCGGGGAATTTTCTCCGCCCAGGGACTGAGTGTTGTGCTGTCCTCATCCTATCATCCTCATCGACTGCAGGTCGCCGAAGCGGCGTCAAATTGAAAGACCTGCACCCGACGAATGGTCTGCGCGACGGAGGGCCCTAGCCATACAAATAAATAAAATTTACCCGTAACAAGACAAACACAGTGTTACGCTACACTGTTCAAACACTCATCACAGTCATCGGCACTTAACACTCCGAAAGACTTTAGCCGGCCGAAGTGGCCGTGCGGTTAAAGGCGCTGCAGTCTGGAACCGCAAGACCGCTACGGTCGCAGGTTCGAATCCTGCCTCGGGCATGGATGTTTGTGATGTCCTTAGGTTAGTTAGGTTTAACTAGTTCTAAGTTCTAGGGGACTAATGACCTCGGCAGTTGAATCCCATAGTGCTCAGAGCCATTTGAACCATTCTGAACTCCGCAAGAGATCGCAGGAAGGCGCCGGCAAACCATCTCCAATAAGGACCTTCCTTACAGACACTAGTGAGGGATTCCTAGATGATCCGCAATGCTTAAACGGCTATGTTGTGTACTGACTTTGGCTATGAATAAATGCAGGAATAACTGGAGGTATTAGAGGGACCATAGACTGCTTGGCAAGACTACCTTTTCCAAAAGTGTTGTATCTTCTGGCGATCACTGAATGCATGGGAAGTTTGCACACGGTGCTGCTGGGATAACACTAGCTGTATACTCGCTGTCAAGCAGTGGATAAAAATCTTACGCAGCAAAAGACAGAAGAGAAATAAACTCATTTTGTAAAACGTTATAGGCGATGTTTCCAATGTCGGTATTCGGGACGGACCAAAAACTATTCTTCGGACATCCGTATTTGGAGCTCACTGCGAGAGGAAGAGAGGGCGCAGAGGAAACGAGGAAAAGGATGTGACCAACGCGGCAGAGCTGACGTCATCAGCTTACTCCACTGTGAGGCAAGCGTCTGATATTCACGCCCGTTATGGAGACTAACAGGCAGAAATCCTCCCGTCGGAAGGAGACCTTATTTCTCTGTCACCCACGGTGAACTCACCGAGTTTCTGAATTGGTAAGATGCTATGAAAGGCTTACTTCTAGAGTACCAGCTTTCATGACAGACGTAGGGCAAATTGCGTTCTTATACTTAAACATATACAGGGTGTTACAAAAAGGTACGGCCAAACTTTCAGGAAACATTCCTCACACACAAATAAAGAAAAGATGTTTTGTGGACATGTGTCCGGGAACGCTTAATTTCCATGTTACAGCTCATTTTAGTTTCGTCAGTGTGTACTGTACTTCCTCGATTCACCGCCATGAGTTCATACCTGTGCTGTTGGAACACGTGCCTTTACAAGTACGACACAACATGTGGTTCATGCACTATGGAGCTCCTGCACATTTCAGTCGAAGTGTTCGTACGTTTCTCAACAACAGATTCGGTGACCGATGGATTGGTAGAGGCGGACCAATTCCATGGCCTCCACGCTCTCCTGACCTCAACCCTCTTGACTTTCATTTATGGGGGCATTTAAAAGCTCTTGTCTACACAACCCCGGTACCAAATGTAGAGACTCTTCGTGCTCGTATTGTGGACGGCTGTGATACAATACGCCATTCTCCAGGGCTGCAGCAGCGCATCAGGAATTCCATGCGACGGAGGGTGGATGCTAACGGAGGACATTTTGAACATTTCCTGTAACAAAGTGTTTGAAGTCACGCTTGTACGTTCTGTTGCTGTGTGTTTCCATTCCATGATTAATGTGATTTGAAGAGAAGTAATAAAATGAGCTCTAACATGCAAAGTAAGCGTTTCCGGACACATGTCCACATAACATATTTTCTTTCTTTGTGTGTGAGGAATGTTTCCTGAAAGTTTGGCCGTACCTTTTTGTAACACTCTGTATATCTCCAAAAATATTACAGCTAAAATAGTAAAACCTGAGACTACTATGTACAACATAATGCTTGATATTTTGTGCAACTTTTGTTTGAAAATGGGCATCGACATACATTTTATAAGTTTTTGAATTTTTAATTACCATTGTTTCTAGAATATATCTTTCCTCGAAAACTCGCATCTCGTGGTCGTGCGGTAGCGCTCTGGCTTCCCATGCCCGGGTTCCCGGGTTCGATTCCCAGCGGGGTCAGGGATTTTCTCTGCCTCGTGATGACTGGGTGTTGTGTGACGTCCTTAGGTTTAAGTAGTTCTAAGTTCTAGGGGACTGATGACCATAGATGTTAAGTCCCATAGCGCTCAGAGCCATTTGAAAACTAATCAAGCAATAAAACTGGAATTTCACAGTTTACATCTGCATAAGAGGCTAATAACACGTGTGGAAGAGATTTTTGTTCAAGGTTATAATTGTTTTGAAACTAATTTTTCAGTTTTGTGTTAATCGGGACCGCTCTACTTTTCTCAAATTTTTAAAGGCGAAATTTTCTCATATTAAAGATAACGGAAAAGTGCTGCATAGGATTATTCAGTAAGTAATTCTTAACAACTATTCCAAATTTTAGGGATGTTAGCTTTTATAGTTCCTGAGAAAAGATACATTACAGCTCAAAAAGCCAGTTTGCGGCAGTTCGCATTTAGTTTTTATTTCAATTTTTGTCAGTGCTGCTATAGCTCTAGTACTAATTCTGTCCTTGCGGTAATCTTTACTCTCTTCCTCGCCCTTTTTCTTCTGCTGCTTGAGCTTTGTCCAGTTCATCGATGCTTCTAAGTATCTTCAGTGTCAGTGCACGAGGATGGAAGCCTAGTCTCTGCAAGTACTTTATTCTGCCTACATTTCCACTATTGAACAAAAAAATGTTCAAATGCATGTGAGTTCCTAATGGACCAAACTGTTAAGATTAGCGGTCCCTAAACTTACACACTACTTAAACTAACTTGTGCTAAGAACTACTCACACACACCTGTGCCCGAGGGAGGACTCGAACCTCTGGCGGGAGGGGCCAAGCAGTCCGTTTCATGGCGCCCCAAACCACGTGGCCACTCCGCGAGGCACTATTGAACAATAGACAGGCTTCGCATGCAGCTATCTTCACAACACTTGGGGACACAAATACTGTTTTTGGACAATACATCCATATAAAGCGATTGTAGCTCTCATTTGTATTCTGTGTTTTCCCACGTACGCATTTGTTTTTCAGTAGTTCACCATTGGCTAGTTACCTGAAAGTTGGTTTTACAACATCTAAAACAGCAAGTGGGACACCATGTTTGCGGGTGTATGGCTTTCCACTGGCTTTTGCCTGAAGATATTTGCACCACGATATGTGACAAAGGAAATGCTGACGATTATCACCTGCGTAAAGTTTGTGAAAATATACTGTCCACATAGATTGCTGCATTGTTTTCACGCTATGTAAGTTATCCCTTATAACTTTTTCAGTGTTACGACCCATTACGATCCAAACAGGTTGATATATGCAAAACTGAAACAGGCATAAGTTTGTTGCTTGTACTGTAGTAAACAAAGAAACAAACAAAGATAATGTTTCTCACAGCGTTCTAGACTCATCTACAGTTCGTCTAGATTGTGTGAACGAAAAATTAACGAACAAAAAAGTTCTAGCTTAGAGAAGGAGTGGATCACAGCATAGAAAGTGCAGGCGTGTCAGGCACACACGCCCAAACAAATTTTTTAAAGCATATTTCTAGCAAGAATTCAATTATGAAACTTTGCGATGTTATTCTTAAAGAATCAATGTAATAAATAACACTATTAAAAAATTCGAATTTTTTCGCAATTTTTCCCTACATCTGCCCTTTAGCGTAACACGTTCATCGAAGAAGAAACGTTTCACGAGTTGGAGGAATTAAAGAAATTGACAAGATTGTAGAATTACTCGGTCACAACGACTAATATATATATATATATATATATATATATATATATATATATATATATGTATATGGTGGTCCATTGATCGTGACCGGGCCAAATATCTCAGGAAAAAACTACAAAGAACGAAACTCGTCTATCTTGAAGGGGGATACCAGATGGCGCTATGGTTGGCCCACTAGATGACGCTGCCATAGGTCAAACGGATATAAAGTGCGCTTTTTTAAAAATAGGAACTCCCATTTTTATTACATTTTCGTGTAGTACGTAAAGAGTTATGAATGTTTTAGTTGGACCACTTTTCTCGCTTTGTGACAGATGGTGCTGTAGTAGTCACAAACGTATAAGTACATGGTATCACGTAACATTCCGTCAGTGCGGACGGTATTTGCTTCGTGATACATTACCCAAGTTAAAATGGACCGTTTGCCAATTGCGGAAAAGGTCGATAACGTGTCAATGTATGGCTATTGTGATCAAAATTCCCAACGGGCGTGTGCTATGTATGCTGCTTGGTATCCTGGACGACATCATCCAAGTGTGCGGACCGTTCGTCGGATAGTTACGTTATTTAAGGAAACAGGAAGTGTTGTGAAACGTCAACCACGACCTACAACAAATGATGATGCCCAAACAGGTGTTTTACCTGCTGTCGCGGCTAATCGACACATCAGTAGCCGACAAATTGGGCGAGATTCGGGAATCTCAAAAACGTCGGTGTTGAGAATGCTACATCAACATCGATTCCATCCGTACCATATTTCTATGCGCCAGGACTTGCATGGCGACGACTTTGAAGGTCGTGTACAGTTCTTCAACTGGGCACAAGAGAAATTACGGGACGATGACCAATTTTTTGCACGCGTTCTATTTAGCGACGAAGCGTCATTCACCAACAGCGGTAACGTAAACCGGCATTTTATACACTACTGGGCAACGGAAAATCCACGATGGATGCGACAAGTGGAACATCAGCGACCTTGGCGGATTAATGTATGATGCGGCAATATAGGAGGAAGAATAATTGGCCGCCATTTTATCGATGGCAATGTAAATGGTGCATTGTATGCTGATTTCCTACATAATGTTCTACCGATGTTACTACAAGACGTTTCACTGCATGACAGAATGGCGATGTACTTCCAACATGATGGATGTCCAGCACATAGCTAGCGTGCGGTTGAAGCGGTATTGAATAGCTAGCATATGTCAAGACAGGTAAGATTGGTCGTCGAAGCACTGTACCATGGCCCGCACGTTCACCGGATCTGACGTCCCTGGATTTCTTTCTGTGGGGAAAGTTGAAGGATATTTGCCATCGTGATACACCGGCAACGCCTGGCAACATGTGTCAGCGCATTGTCAATGCATGTGCGAACGTTACGGAAGGTGAACTACTCGCTGTTGGGAGGAATGTCGTTACACGTATTGCCAAATGCATTGATGTTGACGGACATCATTTTGAGCATTTATTGCATTAATGTGGTATTTGTAGGTAATCACGCTGTAGCAGCATGCGTTGTCAGAAATGATAAGTTCACAAAGGTACATGTATCACATTGGAACAACTGAAATAAAATGTTCAAACGTACCTACATTCTGTATTTTAATTTAAAAAAACCTACCTGTTAACCAACTGTTCGTCCACAATTGTGAGTTATATGTTTGTGACTATTACAGCACCATCTATCACAAAACGAAAAAAGTGGTCCAACTAAAACATTCATATTTCTTTACGTACTACACGAATATGTAATAAAAATGGGGGTTCCTATTTTAAAAAATGCAGTTGATAACCGTTTGACCTGTGGCAGCGTCATCTAGCGGGCCAACCATAGCGCCATCTGATTTCCCCCTTCAGGCTAGACAAGTTTCGTTCTTTGTAGTTTTTTCATTTGACGCTTACTTCGTGATATATTCGGCCCGGTCACGATCAATGAACCACCCTGTATGGCTCTGAGCACTATGGGACTTAACATATGACGTCATCAGTCCCCTAGACTTAGAAATACTTAAACCTAACTAACCTAAGGACATTACACACATCCATGCCCGAGGCAGGATTCGAACCTAGGGTTCGACCCTGCGACCGTAGCAGCACCGCGGTTCCGGACTGAAGCGCCTAGAACCGCTCTGCCACAGCGGCCGGCAATAAATAATTAAATAAAGAGAAGAAAAATAATAAAAACTCGTTAAAACATTTTGGTAAACTGATTAAATGTGAAACTCATAAAAATACGTGGGACTGGAGCAAACGGGCAGTCTCTAACTCAGCAACTTTTAATGACCACAAGAAAGGTACTGTGAAACGATCAGCTAACTGCACACGCGAAGTCGGTAATTCTGTACGCATGTAGCATGCCGGTCCGACCCTTGGTATGAGTCAACGGGGATAATGTTCCTGGCTCTGTCTGTGCAGTCACAAAGTGTTTCGCTGTGTAATTCAAGTTAGCCATCGAAACGAAAACTATGACAGAAAGTCACGTTTTGCAATCTGTTTTTGTTGAGCGTGCTAATAGACATTTAATCTGCTTTGTTTATAAATTCAAACCTTATAGAAGAGTTGTAGGAACTGAACAACGCTGATGACGATACTGTAGTAAAACTTCGCCGTGTTGTGTTAAATTATGTAGAGCAGGCAGCGAAAACTTACTTTCGCGTTTGGAATGCACTCATCAACACACCCAGAGTTGGGTGGTCGGCCCGGGTTCGATTCCCAGCTGGGTCGGAGATTTTCTCCGCTCAGGGACTGGGTGTTGTCCTTTTCATCATTATTTGATCCCCATCGACTAGCTAGTCGCCGAAGTGGCGTCAACTCGAAAGACTTCCACCAGGCGAACGGTCTACCCGACGGGAGGCCCTAGCCACACGGCATTTCCATTACCACACCCAGTTCCAGACCTCTACTTAAACAGGAGAATGCTATAGAATTCCGTTAAAACAAAAGGCGAAGCTTTAGCTGAAAGACCATCAAAGCTTATACGCAAAAAAACAGATGACAATCCAACAATCGTGAAGACATTAACGAGGAAGGATGTATATTCGCAAAAGTATTACTCAAGCGATGAAAACTGAAGTTGCCTTAGTGTAGATGGAAGTGACAATTACAAATGGCGAAGCCTTTTTCCTAAATAGTGATATGGAAAATAATTATGTTGGTTTTTCAACGGACTCCAATACCTATGTCAGCAGGAAATTATATTGATGGATGGTACTTTCCAGTATGGAACGAAACACTTTTGCCAGTTATTCACAATCAAGAGCTACTCTGGAGGTTCTTATATACCATTACTGTTTATCCTCATAAAAGATAAAAAGATGAGAACCTATTGGAAAATTTTACAGCGAGTTCAAAGAGAATGCAGGAAGATGCAACTGTCTTTAAATCCATAAACGGTAGTAAATCAGTTCGAGCAGTCCGTCCGTGAAGGTATCAATGTTGCCTCCCCATCAGTCAAGATTACTGCTTATCGGTTTCACCTGGCTCAAACTTGGTAAGTACAAATGTAATTGTTGTTTTAAGAAAACCATATTACAGTTGGACGATAAACGGCCATAATCAGTATACAACATTAGTTACCTTTTTTAAAACCTCTGTAGTATACAATAATTCCTGAAATCACGTTAGTCTTAAAATCGGCTACACATAATTCACGCTACCAAGCGTTGTGTACATTGCTTAAGTTGCGGACCTTGAAAAACTTTTGCTTTCAAATTTCTACAAACCTTATTTTTTTACATATTTCAGATGACGAAAAATACAAACGCCCGGTTTGAAGAACATGTGCAAAGACCGGAACAGTGAAGAAGGCCAGTGGCCGCATTACCTCTTTGGGCTTAGTCACTTAAATCCTCAAGATATTCTTGATGTTTTTGCTGACATCGTCAGCGTACAGCCACAAGATCAGAAACTCAACAAATTTACGGAATATGTAACTAAAATAATTGCGTTGATGACGAGGAAGGTGCATTATTTGCTCCCCTCGTCGGAAAAGCAGATTCGCTTCCTTATGGAGAACGACTAATGCTTGTGAAAGCTTTAACTCCTGTTTCAGTGCTACGTGTGAATCTCCTCACCTAAACACCTTCTAGTTTGTGAAAAGTCTGAAGGACATACAAACTGATACCTACATAAGAATTAACTCTGCAAAAGATGGTCACATCCTCAAACGGGCTCTGCAAAGAAGAAGAGGCAAGCTTTTCTACAGCAGAAAACAGGTTTATTCAGAAATTGTGAAATCTGCAAATTGTAATTTGTGTGTTTCATATAAAGTAGCCATGAGCAGAATATAATGTAAAGGAAATGCAATTATTTTTGTACGTGAAATTTGTAGGAAAATCTTTGTGTTTATGTACTTCGTTTTTATTTGTATCTTGTTCATTGGTCCAGTATTTGCAGCATTCTTTAAAAATGTTGCGTTGTAAATAGTGGCGGACGCCATGCACTTGCCTCGTTCAGATTTGGAAGAGTTTGTCAAGTTCGTACGGTTGGTCTGCGAACAGCAAATAGAAGTTGCCGAATACGTGCGTTCCGGTCAGGAGGCGCATTGGGAAGAGTTCCGAATTCGAGTGTTTCGTTTTTCCGACCAGCAGGTAGAAGTTGCCGAGTTCGGCGAGCCTGAATAAACATAACGATTTCAGAAAAAGATCATCAGAAAATATGAAGACTGAAATAAACATTTTGATCGTCAACATTAACAGTTAACCCATCTTTTGTTTCTTTCGCCTTAAGTATTTTGCTCTGTCTGTGTTTTCTTTGGCCGGCCATCTCCCTTCCTCTTTGTTATGGCAATATACTTCATCTGACTGTTATCGCTGTGAGCTTTCCTGTACGCGCCAGCTTGAGCGTCTCACTAAGAAAATGTCCCCTGATCAGATTACGAGCGCTGTCCAGAGTTAGAGTGGTGGAGGGGCTGCCACGTTTTAACATCAAGATCCGTTGTTTTTTTTCTGTCAGAGTCGTGTCTCTAAACCAGATGCCCCAGTCTAAAGTCATAGGAGACTCGTCCTTTACTTCCTCGCGTTAGCTACAAACCAGGTGGAGTGCGTTGCCCAAAGGTTTCGTGGATTTGCTTTCGAAGGCAAGGGGTAAGGAATTTACTTGTAGAGCTGCTGCGAAACCTCAGGTTCTGGCTAAAAGGAGCAGTAGAGGGGGTGGACAAAAATATGGAAATGTTTGCTTGAACATAAATGCAGATGCTAAGTAAGCTTGCAGACTGCATTGTAGTATTTGAGCACGAACGACACTTGTGCAAAATAATCAATAAGTTGCAAGTGTCTCTCGTGATCAGAAGATCGTTCTGCGTAGCCGTGAGTGCATTATGTCGGAGCTAGGTGCATTCAGTGGGGAAATTTTTAGTGCTCGTTTGGTGGGTGCTTCGGTAACAGCCAATGTAGCCGAAGTGTTTGGTGTTTCGAAATACACCGTATCGAAGATTTATACCGCACACGAGGAAAGCGGATAAACACCATTCTCCAAGACACAATGCGTAAGAAAAAGAGTGTTGAGTGATCGTGACAAATGGTCATTGAAGAGGATTATAACGAAAAATAGATGATGAGAACTGTAAAAGTCGCTACAGAACGGAATATCGCACGAAAACAAGCAGAGCGAGCTGCAGCTCCAAAACCACTAATTAGTGATGGAAATTCCCGTAGCAAAAAAAGGCGGTGTCGAAGCCATGGAACCTGGTATGTTGAGCGGTGGAAGAAAGTCATTCGGCTGGATAAGTTTTGTTTCACATCGTTTCCAACTTCTGGTCGAGTTGACATCCCAAGAGTGACAAATGGCGGGCGGTCCTTTAGTGATGATTTGGGCAGTCAACACGTATTCCATGGGCCTCATGGTTACTCTGCAAAACTGCATTACTGCCAAGAATGTGACCATTTTGGATGATCATGTCTGTCCCATCGTGCAATGTTCGTTCTCCAATGGCGATCCTGTGTTCTAAGACGCCAGGACCCCTTTCCACACAGCTCTGACAGGTTTTGTGAGCACTAGGATGAACTGTCGCATCTCCACTAGACATCATACTCACCAGCTCTCAACATTATTCATCCTTTATGGCCTTCTACGGAGAGAAGGGTGCGTGATGGCTACACACCTCCATCCTTGTTACCTGACTTTGCCACTATTTTGCTGAAAGAATGATATAAGATTCCCTTGAGCACCACACAGGACTTGTAATTGTCCATTCCGGAATGACTGGAACCTGTTTTGAATCTCAACGGGTTCCCTACTCCGTATTAGACGTGGTAATGTGTTGTGTTTTTTTATTTTTCCATATTTTTGTCCACTCCCTGTATGTTACTTGACATACAACACAAAAGAAATACGGGAATAGCTCAGAAAGTGAATGGCATTCGTTGGTTCACAAAAGTCGTTTGGACACGGGTGGTAATAAATGAAAAAAGCACAACGAAAATGAAAGCTTATAAGCACGTGGAATGCCCTTGTTCTTCAGTAGGTTTTTTATTCTAGTAGAAAATGTAGAAGTGCCCGTGTGTAAACCGGGCAATAACGTCGCCCATTTCGCCTGCGGTCCCATTAGCAAGTTTCTACTGAATGGGCTTTTCGTGCTCGTCTTTCATCAGAAGAGCTGCAGCTAAGAGCGTCAAAGAAATTCTCAACATATCCAGTGAGAGTCCCTACGAGAAGAGCATGCCTCACACGCCAAGTATCAACAGTCATCAATAAAGATGCTGCTCCTGAAACGCGAATATCGCTTTTTGAGAGTGGGCCTTATTGAGAGGGCCGTCTCTCTTCTCATACATCATCGGCGAAAGAAACATAGTGGGGAGAATGTGAATGCTATTTTGGTATCTTAGGTAAACTGTTCTCTAGACGATTTCTTACTGTTGATTCTACAACGATTCACTCCTGTGGTACCCTCATACTTCCTGCTTATGTTATGGCCGGCGCAGCAGTGACTTACAGTCTTCAGATCTTATCCCGGACCAGGATCGAAAATCAGCGCATCTGTGGCCTGCAGCACAATGTTCAGTAAGGACGCGAGAGCAACACAGCAGGAATTAGAGCATGCGAGGAGACGTACAGGCTGTTATTTTTGCCACGCTCCATTTGCGAGTAAATAGCGTCATTCAGCCCGCGCAGATCGCTAAAAATGGGATCACCAGGTCTCAGCATTTATACGGGCATGCATACACTCGACAAGCGGATGAGAGTGCTTCATAAACGCCTGGGGCACAAGTTGTAATCGATGGCTACTTTCTTATTCGGTGGGTAACTTGAAGCACGGGACATCTTAAGTTTTCCAGAACCCTCTTTCCCTCTGCAGCGTGTAGCTGAACAGGTCTCAAGCATTATGTAAAGTACTACACAAATTAATTTGGAAAATGTCTCCTGAAAATAGTCTTAACATATAGTCAACTCGCGTAACAAATGAATGATCGTGATGAAGTCACGTCAAACTGCCACATAATTAAATATCGTGAGCTATTGCCACAATCTGTGTGTCGAAAATTTTAATTATTGCAGTGCAACGAGGCACGTTCTATTTCTGATCCAAAAATTAAATTATTCAGCGCAAACAAGCTCTTACCTAGACTGGTTGTGACCCTAGCTTTCATCATTACACAAAAACCATGCTAACAAATTTGGTAAAAAACGTTACAAAAAAATGTTATGTAAGCTCAATGTAGTGGCAGAAGTTACCAGGTGCAATTCGGCATTACTTTTTTCACGTGATTTTGAGTGAGTAACTATGTGAATGGACTTTCAACAATTTAAGTACTTAACTGCTATGGCTCATAATTTTGATTATAATTCAGGTTAGAGGAACAGATTTTAGTATGTAATAAAATATTCCATAAGGACAAAACACAGATAAAGTTCATTTAAAGCGCTGTATTCTCAGATGTAAATCAGCATGTAGTTACTGAGTGGTTAATCTACGAAAACTGGATGTGGTCTACCTGAGGTCCGGTAAAGCAAGTACCTTGATGCCGTAGATGTTTACAAGTACAAGGATGATGCCAATGCCGAAGGCACAGTTTCAACGTAGGAATCCCAGTACCAGTTAAACATTGTAATTAACCAATAATACACTGCTCTGCATATCTTCAGGAAGAGATAGATAAAATAACACAAACTCGGTGGAAATCAATGAAAGTTCGGGAGCGTCTTGCCAGTGTTCCAGGCGTGCACAGAAAACTGAACGCCACACGGGGTGAGATCTGCATGACTACAGGGCCAAAAGGGGCTGACAGGCAACATGAGGCAGTTGAATGGACAGGAAAAGACCGTGTGATGTTTTATCGAAAACTGACATTATGAGCTCGTAGCTGTGTACAAAGCGTAGGTTAACTCTTACACAGAACATAACAGCAACCAGCCACATTTTACCAAGCTACTTATTTATTTAAATAGCGCCCTTATCGGTTTCTAACCGATATCTTCATCTTCAGATGAGCAAGCTACGAGGCACATCAACAGCAAAATCATCTACTACAAAAGATATGTTGATGTACAATTATACTCTTTGATACCACCAGTGAGGAAACAGACACATTAGCAACAAATCTGCGCAGCATTCACAAAAACATTAAATTCACCTTTGAACATGAGACCAACAACAGAAGACGTAGAAATCACTAACAAAAACCATAAACATCTCTTTGAGATTTATGGAAAACAAACTTCCATTGATGTATGTGTCAACAGCTCATCTTGTCATCCAAACCAGCATAAGATGTCATATTTTAGATGCACAATGAATCGCATACATAACATTCAACTTGAATCAGTTGAAAAAGAAAAAGAAATCAACATCATTAAAACCACAGCCTCAAACAATGTATACAGCCTTCTCATGATAGACAAACTGTCACAAAAAATCCAGAAATCATCAGCCACCAAATCCGCACACTAGACAAACATGCAGCTAACATAAGACACGGTAAAAAACAGCAGAAAATATGTTGCACCACCTTCCTTAGCGAGCAGATCCTATAAAATAAGCAATCTACTTAAAAACACAAACGTTAAGATAAGCTTCGACACAAACGACTAACTCCAGCAGATAGCAGTTCAGAACTTAAAGAATAATAATCACCCATAAAAAAATTAGCTGTCAGAGTTGCCCCTCTCCCTATATAGGACAAACTGGGAGAAACATTAAGACTCGGTTCAAAGAGGATATAGATGCCATACATTTGAACAACATTTAAAAATCCACATTTACCATGCACACTACACACTGGCCATTAAAATTGCTACACCACGAAGATGAAGTGCTACAGTCGCGAAATTTAACCGACAGGAAGAAGATGCTGTGATATGCAAATGATTAGCTTTTCAGAGCATTCACACAAGGTTGGCGCCGGTGGTGACACCTACAACGTGCTGACATGAGGAAAGTTTCCAACCGATTTCTCATACACAAACAGCAGTTGATCGGCGTTGCCTGGCGAAACGTTGTTGTGATGTCTCGTGTAAGGAGGAGAAATGCATACCATCACGTTTCCAACTTTGATAAAGGTCGGATTGTAGCCTACCGCGATTGCGGTTTATCGTATCGCGACATTGCTGCTCGCTTTGGTCAAGATCCAATGACTGTTAGCAGAACATGGAATTGGTCGGTTCAGGACAGTAATACGGAACGCCGTGCTGGATCCCAACGGCCTCGAATCACTAGCAGTGGAGATGACAGGCATCTTATCCGCATGGCTGTAACGGATCGCGCAGCCACGTCTCGATCCCTGAGTCAACAGATGGGGACATTTGCAAGACAACAGCCATCTGCACGAACAGTTCGCCGACGTATGCAGCAGCATGGACTATCAGCTCGGAGACCATGGCTGCGGTTACCCTTAACGCTGCATCACAGACAGGAGCGCCGGCAATGATCTACTCAACGACGAACCTGGGTGGCCGGCCGCGGTGGTCTCGCGGTTCTAGGCGCGCAGTCCGGAACCGTGCGACTGCTACGGTCGCAGATTCGAATCCTGCCTCGGGCATGGATGTGTGTGATGTCCTTAGGTTAGTTAGGTTTAAGTAGTTCTAAGTTCTAGGGGACTGATGACCACAGCTGTTAAGTCCCATAGTGCTCAGAGCCATTTGAACCTGGGTGCACGAACGGCAAAACGTCATTTTTTCGGATGAATCCAGGTTCTGTTTACAGCATCATGATGGTCGCATCCGTGTTTGGCGACATCGCGGTGAACGCACATTGGAAGCGTGTATTCGTCATTGCCATACTGGCGTAGCACCCGACGTGATGGTATGGGGTGCCATTGGTTACACGTCTCGGCCACCTCTTGTTCGCATTGACGGCACTTTGAACAGTGGACGTTATATTTCAGATGTGTTACGACCCGTGGCTCTACCCTTCATTCGATCCCTGCGAAACCCTACATTTCAGCAGGACAATGCACGACCGCATGTTGCAGGTCCTGTACGGGCCTTTCTGGATACAGAAAATGTTCGATTGCTGCCCAGGCCAGCACATTCTTCAGATCTCTCACCAATTGAATACGTCTGGTCAATGGTGACCGAACAACTGGCTCGTCACAATAGGCCAGTCACTACTCTTGATGAACTGTGGTATCGTGTTGAAGCTGCATGGGCAGCTGCACCTGTACACGCCATCCAAGCTCTGTTTGACTCAATGCCCAGGCGTATCAATGCCGTTATTACGGCCAGAGGTGGTTGTTCTGGGTACTGATTTCTCAGGATCTATGCACCCAAATTGCCTGAAAATGTAATCACATGTCAGTCCTAGTATAATATATTTGTCCAATGAATACCCGTTTATCATCTGCATTTATTCTTGGTGTAGCAATTTTAATGGCCAGTAGTGTATTAACAATATTGGAACAAAGAGCACTGAAGATCATGTACAAGTATTGCACCATGCTCAGTTAGATAAACTTTATGAATTTGCTTGAAGAGCTTGAAATATATGTACATAAAGGCGAATCACAACAAAATCTCCCCAATGAACAGACCGAATTAGACAATGCAGATTTTCTTCAGAATTTCATTCATTTGCTTTCCAGTTTAAATAAGCACTACTCTCTTTCAGAATAACAACTTGCAGACACTAAGCCAACACGAAATAGTGAATAATGCACTGCCGTTTGTGAAAAGTGCAACACCGAGAAGGAATTACCTGAATGCCACCACACTTGGTGGAAGTGGCGGCGGGTGTACAAACAATACGTGATACGTTTTGCAACGAGCAGAGCCCTGTCATGTCGGTCCGACAGGGTCGGTGTTGCGCCTAATATAGTCGGTGCAGAGCTGTCACACGAGGTGGAAACAATACAGTGAGTGCCAGTATGCCTCGTTGACGTCAAAGGGAGCCATATCGGCATGTGAGCGAGATTGAATGGGGCATAATGGTCGGTCTCCGGGAAACGGAGTTGTCATACCGTAACATTTCGCCGCGGCCGGGGCATGCTGCTACGACACTGATGCGTGTGGAAGCAGTGGATAGAGGAAGGTCGTACGCAGCGACGAGCGGGAACTGGACCATGGAACATGACTGCAGCCCGGGATGACCGTGATCTTGTCCGCATGGCCGTTACGGACCGTACAGCGTCATCCACACTGTTGGCTCGTCGCTGGAGCACCGCAACAGGTGTCAACTTGTCCGCATCGACGGTTCATCGCCGTCTGCTGCAGGCTGGACCGGTTGCACGCATGCCATTACGTCGGCTTCCATTATCTAGAAACCACAAGCTCCTTCGACTGCAATGGACGAACACCGTCACTGGAGTGCTGAGTTGCAACATGTAATCTTTTCGCATGAGTCCCTCTTCAACGAGTCCTACAGTGATGGCCGCATACGTGTCCTGCAGTATTGTGGTGAGCGCAGCCGGGAGGGCTGCACTGTGGCGCGGCATATCGGACAAACACCACGTGTGATGCATTGGGGGCGCCATTGGTTACAACAACCGATCTCGCCTCGTACGTAGTGCGGGCACTTTGAACAGCAACCGGTCCCTAACGGAGGTTGTGGAGTCTGAGGTACTCCCCCTGCTTCAGGCATCTCCATAGGCCACATTTCAACAGGACAATGCCCGGCCACGTATTGTGAGGAATTTGCAAGCCTTCTTCGAAGAGCGACGGGTACCATTACTTCCCTGGCCTACACGTTCGCCAGACATGTCGCCCATCGAACGTTCCTGGGATATGGTTGGTCGGCACCTGGTGTGTCACGTCCTCCAGTTACGGATGTCACGGATTTGTGGGCTCGGATACAAACTGCGTGAAGGGAAATCTCTCAGGAACGTATTCAGAACCTTATTGACCCAATGCCACACGTACAGCAGCTCTAATTGCAGCTCATGGTGGCCACACGACATACTGAATAGTAGGGCTCAAAGACACGTAAAGATTTGAAAAGGTAATCATTTGTTACTTGTCATGTACCTAACCTGCGGTATTTAGTTAATTGAATTCATGCGTTTCCTTCTTGGTGTTGCAATTTTCACAAACGGTAGTGTAGATAACAGATTCCTTAGTCATACAATACCATCAACTACTTACATCTAAAACAAAAACAAAAATCAATAAAATGTCCATAGTTGTAATATTTACTTATGTACATCCATCACAAATCATTTACTGTGCTTCCGACGTATGCCATACTATTTACGTAATATGTCCGTAGTTGTAATATTTATTTACGTGCATCTGGTCGTTACCATTTACTTTCGGTCCAATATATACCATAATAATTAAATAATATCACTACAGTAACACTTTATAACAAACTGATTGTTTATCTTAACTTCAATCAGATCTCTTTTAATGCATCGAGCCTGCGTGAGAGGCTCTCGTGAGACGCACTGCAAGCCGTCTGCATGCACCAACGATCAGCCAGCCGTTGTCGAACGCAATGGTGGAAGAATGGAACACCCTACCGCAAGACCCCCTTACCAATCTCGGACTCAGCAAGGGAGCACGCTGCAAAGCGCGATTACCGTCCGTGGTGACTGCACACTCTTCGTATTTCTTTCAGTTAGCTCTGTACTATACTGTAGCAATTCTTTCTACGTATGGTCCATGTTTCATCAGTCTATGTTACTTGGAATTAACACGCCATGCAAAAGTTGCTCTCGTCAGTAACTTTTGCACACCCGTGTACCATGACAATATTTACACAATATTTATCTATCCAAATAAAATTTAAAGTACTTTAGCAAGAATCGTCAGCCATTACAATTCGACGTTTAGAACTTGACTGCCTCACTAGACTTCTAAACTGGAACCCCGCACCCGTTCGTCATCTGCATTAGCCACCGTTTTTACAAAAGATGGGAGTCAACTACACATTAGCAAGAATTCCAGAACTGTCCTAGTCTAAAGTCAAAGTATTTATCTACACTATAAGCAAAAACAGATAGTAAGTTTCCAGCGGAACTAGTACCATACGACACTTTACACAATCGAAAGTATGCTGAGAACATATACACCATTAGCTGTCACTTGAATTATAAAACATTACTATTAGCATAATAACAAAATAGTTCAGGAGTGGGATTAAAATTTAGGGTGAAAGGATGCCAAGGGCAACATTGGTTAATCACACAGTTATCCTCAGTGAGAAAGAACTGCATGACCTGTTAAATGGAATGAACAGTTTAATAAACACACGTTATAGACTGAGATTAGCCGAAGAAAAATGAAAGTAATGAGGAGTAGCAGAAATGAGATTAGTGACAAACTTGCCAACAAAATTAAGGACAACGAAGTAGACGAAGGCAAGGAATTCCGCTAGACTGGAAGAAAAAAACACTTGACGTAACAAGGAACGAATAAAAGAAGACTAGCATAGATAAAGAGAGTATGTTTGACCAAAGAAAAACATAGGCATTATTTTGGAATACAGTACTGTGCGGTAGTGAATCGTGGACTGTGGCATAAAACCGAGAAAGTAGAGAATCCAAGCCTCTGAGACGGCCGGCGGGGGTGGCAGAGCAGTTCTAGGGGCTACAGTCTGGAACCGTGCGACCGCTACGGTCGCAGGTTCGAATCCTGCCTCGGGCATGGATGTGTGTGATGTCCTTAGGTTTGTTAGATTTAAGTAGTTCTACGTTCTAGGGGACTGATAGCCTCAGAAGTTAAGTCCCATAGTGCTCAGAGCCGTTTGAACCTCTGGGACGTGGTGCTACAGAAGGATACTGAAAATTAACTGCACTGGCAAGATAAGTTTGTCTGGCGAACCGGTTTCAGGCTCTGTCTCCGGCTGATACTGATCTTCGGCCGGACATGGCAGCTTGTCTTGTTCCAGAGGTTGCCCCTCAGTCTGCAAGATCCGGGCGGTCGCAGAGGATGGGTTTCCTGGTAGTTGGGAGCTCCAACGTCAGGCGCGCAATGGGGGCCCTTAGGGATATGGCTGCAAGGGAGGGGAAGAAAACCAATGTGCACTCCGTGTGCATACCGGGTGGAGTCATTCCAGATGTGGAAAGGTTCCTTCCGGATGCCATGAAGGGTACAGGGTGCACCGATCTGTAGGTAGTCGCTCATGTTGGCACCAATGATGTGTGTCGCTATGGATCGAAGGAAATCCTCTCTGGCTTCCGGCGGCTATCTGATTTGCTGAAGACTGCCAGTCTCGCTAGCGGGATGAAAGCAGAGCTCACCCTCTGCAGCATCGTCGACCGGACTGACTGCGGACCTTTAGTACAGAGCCGAGTGGAGGGTCTGAATCAGAGGCTGAGACTGTTCTGCGACCGTTTGGGCTGCAGATTCCTCGACTTGTTTCATAGGGTGGTGGGGTTTCGGGTTCCGCTGGATAGGTCAGGAGTCCACTACACCCAATAGGCGGCTACACGGGTAGCAGGGGTTGTGTGGCGTGGACTGGGCGGTTTTTTAGGTTAGATGGCCTCGGGCAAGTACAGAAAGGTCGACAGCCTCAAAGGGTGCGGGGCAAAGTCAGGACATGCGGGTACCAAACAGCAGTAGGTATTGTAATTGTAAATTGTCGAAGCTGCGTTGGTAAAGTAGCGGAACTTCAAGCGCTGATAGAAAGCACCGAAGCTGAAATCGTTGTAGGTACGGAAATCTGGCTAAGCCAGAGATAAAATCTGCCGAAATTTTTACAAAGGCACAGACGGTGTTTAGAAAGGATAGATTGCGTGCAACCGGTGGTGGCGTGTTTGTCGCTGTTAGTAGTAGTTTATCCTGTAGTGAAATAGAAGTGGATAGTTCCTGTGGATTATTATGGGTGGAGGCTATACTCAACAACCGAGCTAGGTTAATAATTGGCTCCTTTTATCGACGTCCCGACTCAGCAGCATTAGTAGCAGAACAACTGAGAAAATTTGGAATACATTGCACATAAATTTTCTCAGCATGTTATAGTCTTAGGTGGAGATTTCAATTTACCAGATATAGACTGGGACTCTCAGATGTTTAGGACGGGTGGTAGGGACAGAGCATTGAGTGACATTATACTGAGTGCATTATCCGAAAATTACCTCGAGCAATTAAACAGAGAACCCACTCGTGGAGATGACATCTTAGACCTACTGATAACAAACAGACCCGAACTTTTCAACTCTGTAAGCGCAGAACAGGGAATCAGTGATCATAAGCAGCCTCCCTGAATATGGAAGTAAATAGGATTATAAAAAAAAGGGAGGAAGGTTTATCTGTTTAGCAAGAGTAATAGGAGGCAGATTTCAGACTACCTAACAGATCAAAACGAAAATTTCTGTTCCGACACTGACAATGTTGAGTGTTTATGGAAAAAGTTCAAGGCAATCGTAAAGTGGAAAAAGTTCAAGGCAATCGTAAAGTTTCAGACAGGTAAGTGCCGAGTAAAACTGTGAGGGACGGGAAAAACCCACCGTGGTTCAACAACAAAGTTAGGAAACTACTGCGAAAGTAGAGAGAGCTTCACTACAGCCAAAACCTCTCAGACAAACAGAAGCTAAACGATGTCAAAGTTAACGTGAGGAGGGCTATGCGTGAAGCGTTCAGTGAATTCGAAAGTAAAATTCTATGTACCGGCTTGACACAAAATCCAAGGAAGTTCTGGTCTTACGTTAAATCAGTAAGTGGATGGAAACAGCATATCCAGACACTCTGAGATGATAATAGCATTGAAACAGTGGATGACACGCGTAAATCTGAAATATTAAACACTTTTTTCCAAAACTGTTTCACAGAGGAAGACCGCACTGCAGTTCCTTCTCTAAATCCTCGTACGAACGAAAAAATGGCTGACATCGAAATAAGTGTCCAAGGAATAGAAAAGTAACTGAAATCACTCAACGGAGGGAAGTCCACTGGACCTGACGGGATACCAATTCGATTCTACACAGAGTACGCGAAACAACTTGCCCCCCTTCTAAGAGCCGTGTACCGCAAGTCTCTAGAGGAACGTAAGGTTCCAAATGATTGGAAAAGAGCACAGATAGTCCCAGTTTTCAAGAAGGATCGTCGAGCAGATGCGCAAATCTATAGGCCTATTCTCTGACATCGATCTGTTGTAGAATTTTAGAACATGTTTTTTGCCCGCGTATCGTGTCATTTCTGGAGACCCAGACTCTACTCTGTAGGAATCAACATGGATTCCGGAACAGCGTTCGTGTGAGACCCAACTCGCTTTATTTGTTCATAAGACCCAGAAAATATTAGATGCAGGCTCCCAGGTAGATGCCATTTTCCTTGACTTCCGGAAGGCGTTCAATACAGTTCCTCACTGTCGCCTGATAAACAAAGTAAGAGGCTACGGAATATCAGACCAGCTGTGTGGCTGGATTGAAGAGTTTTTAGCAAACAGAACACAGCATGTTGTTCTCAATGGAGAGACGTCTACAGACGTTAAAGTAACCTCTGGCGTGCCACAGGGGAGTGTTATGGGACCATTGCTTTTCACAATATATATAAATAACCTAGTAGATAGTGACGGAAGTTCCATGCGGCTTTTCGCGGATGATGCTGTAGTATACAGAGAAGTTGCAGCATTAGAAAATTGTAGCGAAATGCAGGAAGATCTGCAGCGGATAGGCACTTGGTGCAGGGAGTGGAAACTGATCCTTAACATAGACAAATGTAGTGTAATGCGAATACATAGAAAGAAGGATCCTTTATTGTACGATTATATGATAGCGGAACAAACACTGGTAGCAGTTACTTCTGTAAAATATCTGGGAGTATGCGTACGGAACGATTTGAAGTGGAATGATCATATAAAATTAATTATTGGTAAGGCGTGTGCCAGGTTGAGATTCATTGGGAGAGTCCTTAGAAAATGTAGTCCATCAACAGAGGAGGTGGCTTACAAAACACTCGTTCGACCTATACTTGTGTATTGCTCATCAGTGTGGGATCCGTACCAGGTCGGGTTGACAGAGGAGATAGAGAAGATCCAAAGAAGAGCGGCGCGTTTCGTCACAGGGTTATTTGGTAAGCGTGGTAGCGTTACGGAGATTTTAGCAAACTCAAGTGGCAGACTCTGCAAGAGAGGTGCTCTGCATCGCGGTGTAGATTGCTGTCCAGGTTTCGAGAGGGTGCGTTTCTGGATGAGGTATCGAATATACTAGTGTTTCCCCCTACTTATATCTCCCGAGGAGGTCATGAATGTAAAATTAGAGAGATTCGAGCGCGCAAGGAAGCTTTCCGGCAGTCGTTCTTCCCGCGAACCATACGCGACTGGAACAGGAAAGGGAGGTAATGACAATGACACGTAAAGTGTCCTCCGCCACACACCTTTGGGTGTCTTGCGGAGTATAAATGTAGATGTAGATAAGAAATGAGGAAGTCTCTCAAACAAACAATTGCAATAATACTTGAGGCAGCATGAGACGGTAAAAACTGGAGGGGAAGACAGAGACTGGAATGCGTCCAATAAATAATCCAGGACATTGGGCGCAAGAGCTATTCTGAAATGAAGAGAGTCGCACAGGATAGGAATTCATGACGGACTGCATCAGACGAGTTACAAAACTGATGACCCCCCCGCCCCCCAAAACGTCTTATCAATATACATTGACATATCGAAATAGTAGCAGAAGGCACTGTTATGCACCTTGGTGGCTAGACCCCGCTACTTACAACTAATTAAGAACATTTTTCCGTCCTGTTGTGTTGTTGTGTTTCTTTTTTACATCGTTGGCTCGACAGATTGCGTGTGTAGCTTTTCTACGGGCACGGCAAACAACCCGTGTTGTAAGAGATACAGTCTCACGAGGTCATCCGCAGACAGCGAAAGCGCCCGACGCCATTCTCATTCACCGGACGACTGCGCTGCAGCTAGCGGCACAGAAATGCGCCGGCAATCTTGCTAGGCCAGACAAACGCTACGATGTACCTCCGTACCCTATAGTGATTCCTTATGCGGCACAGTAGTCTCCTGTATGGTTATCCAGATTGAATATTAGCCTTCGTTTGAAAAGAAAATCGTACCGTATTAATGAAAAACAGCATATATCATACCAGATTTAATGAACGATCGAAAGACATGTGTGTAGAATGGTTGGCTAGTATCAAATACGTCACTTTCTTGTAGATCTGTGGAATAAAATCTATATTTTTATATGCTGAACTTTATTGTGACGGCGGAAACAATATTTGTACGTCGAAATTCGACATACAGTTAGTGGCGGAGGGTAGATAGTGTACCAGAGTCATTGCTCCTTCCCAATTCGTTTGCGAACCAAATGTTGGAAGGAAGAGATCTGCCTAAGGCCCAATTTCTGTAATTTTAGGGCCTTGTTCACTACGCGTGATGCGTGTCGGAGACACAAACATGTTGCCTGACTGTACTGGGAGCGAGTGCTCCCAGAGCTTTACAAGCAAGACACTCCGCGAGGCAAAACGTCTATCTTGCAACGCATCTCGTTACAGTTCATTGAATATTTCTGTGACTAGCTCGCTCTCACTAAAGAAATCTGGGGTGAATTGTGCAGCTTTCTTTAAAATCTTTTCTACCTAATCCATTAATCCAACTAGGTAGATAATAAATACTATTAGTTCACCAATTTTTATTGTAGCTTCGAAGATGTCTTTGTGATCTGAAGACAATAACTTATATTGTTTGATGCAAAGGATAAAGGAACTTCTGTATCAGCAACTCGGTGACAGGAGTATAATCCAATCCATCCTTTGTACATTAGATTAGAACTTTTTGCTCAAAAAGATCCGTACGTGAGGAGGTTCAGAAAAACATGAGTACGCAATCAATATTTACGAAGAAAAACAAACACGCTAATGCACCTTGAACAGATCCCAAGTGAGATGGTTATCATTGATGTGGAATGAGTAAAAAAAATCTTAAACACATTTTCACTTGAAAGGTAATAAATAACTTCTCACGAAACAGGTAAACGTTTAATACACTGAGGTACATATGATTATTCTTAGACTACTCTAGACAAGCACCTTCACCAAATCTACCCTCTCGTGGGGATAGCTCCCCCCCCTCCCTCTCCCCTGCCCCCATATACGGCGGCAAGTAACTGCCAGTGGAGAGGAAGACACGGGCACAAACAAAAGCCCAGGCAGCTTCGCTCAAGAAAGAGCTTCCTTCGGATGTCATAGCCAATCAGCGTTACCGTCGAAGATAGGAGTCTTCAACTATGGGTGGAGACAAATCCAAATCCTATCCTGAAGGAAGAACTTGCGGCTCGAAGTAAATCTTTTACTTCGACAGGCTGAGAACTGGGGTCTTTGCAAGTATAGGCTTGCTCGATGGTCTTCTTCAATTGCCACTACTAATGCGACTGTGGGAACTTCCAAACGGACGACCATCTACTGGTGTGCCCAAATCTCAGCACAAGCTATACCCCGCTAGATTTACAGCTAGCAGATGATAAGGCGTTCCGTGTAGGTGATCACTGGCAAAACATATTCAAACTTTAAATTTTGTTACAATTTACTTACACTAGATTTTAATGTATTGTGTTCTGGACAGAAAATAAAATAAAGTAACATATACTCATTTTTCCTGAGGACATGCAACTCCACTGTATGGTTAACTGATGAGGTCGTCATCTTGCGTAAAATATTCCGAAAGTAAAATAGACACCCAGTAGGAACTCCGGGTGCAGATTACTCAGGAGGATATCGTCAACAGGAGAAGCAAAACTGGCATTCTACGGATCGAAGAGTGGAATGTTAGGTCACTTAATCGGGCAGGTGGCTTAGAAAATTTAAAAAGTGAAATGGATAGGCTGAAGTTAGATATAGTGGGAATTTGTGAAATTCGGCGGCAGGAGGAACACCCGACTTCTGGTCAAGTGAATACAGGATTATAAATACAAAGTCAAATAGGGACAAGAACAGGTTTCTTAACGAGTAATAAAATAGGAATGCGGGTAAGCTACTATGAACAGCATAGTGAACGCATTATCGTAGCCAAGATAGACACGAAGCGCACACCTACCACAATACTACAAGTTTACATGCCAACTAGCTTCGCAGATGATAAAGAGAATGAGGAAATGTATGATGGATTAAAAGAAATTATTTAGATAGTTAAAGGAGATGAAAATTTAATTGTGATAGGGGACTGGAATTCGATAGCAGAAAACGAAGAGATGGAAAAATACTAGGTGAACATGGACTGGGACAAGGAATGAGAGAGCAAACCCCTGATAGAATTTATCACAGAGTATGATTTATATCATCGCTAACACTTGGTTTAAGAACCATAAAAGAAGGCTGCATATGTGGAAGTGACCTGAAGACACCGGAAGGATTCAGATTGTATATGTAATGGTTATACAGGGATTTAGGAACCAGGTTTTAAATTATAAGACATTTCCAGTGGCAGATGTAGACTCTGATCACAATTTATTGATTATGGACTATAGATTAAAACTGAAGAAATTAGAAAAAGGTAGGAAATTAAGGAGATGGGTCTCGATAAGTTGAAAGAACCAGAGGTTTTTGAGAGTTTCAGAGGCAGCATTAGGCAACGATTGACTAGAACAGGGGAAACGAATGCAGTAGAAGACGAATAGGTAGATTTAAGAGACGGAAATAGTGAAGGCAGCTGAGGATCACATAGGGAAAAGACAAGGTCGAGTAGAAATATCAGAGACATTGAATTTAAGTGACAAAAGGAGAAAATTTAAAACAGCAGCAAAGGAAACAAGTGAAAGGGAATACAAACATCTAAAAAGTTAGATGGACAGGAAGAGCATAATTGCTAAGCAGGAATGGCTAGAGGACAAATGTAAGGATTTATAAGCAAGATAGAGTGTATAGGAAAATTAAAGAGGCCTTTGGGGAAAAGAGAAGCAGGTGTATGAATATCAAGAGCTCAGACAGTATACCATTCCTAAGCAAAGAAGGCAAAGCCGAAAGGTGGAAGTAGTATATACATAAGGGAGGTGAACTTAAGGCAATATCTTAGAACTGGAAGACGTAGATGAAGAAGATGTGGGAGATATGATACTGCGACAAGAATTTGACAAAGCTCTGAAAGGTCTAATTCGAAACAAGGCCCCGAGAATAGATGATATTTCGTCAGAACTACTGATAGCCTCGGGAAAGCCAGGTATGACAAAACTCTTCCATCCGGTGTGTGAGAAAGGCGAAATACAGTCAAACTTCAAGAAGAATATAGTAATTCCAATTCCAAAGAAAGCGGTTGCTGACAGGTGTTACCAAACCATGAGTTTAATAAGTCTTGGTTGTAAAATACTAACACGAGTTCTTTACAGAAAAATGGAAAATCTGGTAGAAGCAGACCGCCGGGAAGATCAGTTTGGATTCCGGAGAAATGTAGGTACACGTGAGGCAACACTGACCATACGACATATCTCAGAAAATAAGGTAAGGAGAAGCAAACCTACGTTGTTGACTGGAATACTCTCTTTAAAACTCTAAAGGTAGCAGGGGTAAAATACTTGTACGGAAACCGGTTGGCAGTTACAACAGTCGAGCGGTATGAAAGAGAGGCCGTGGTTGAAAAGGGAATGAGACAGGGTTGTAGCCTATTGTCGATATTATTCAATATGTACACTGAACAAGCAGCAAAGTAAACCAAAGAAAAATTTGGAGTAGGAATTAAAGTTCAGGGAGAAGAAATAAAAATTTTGAATTTTGCTATGACATTGCAATTCTATCAGAGTCAGCAAAGGACTTCAAAGAGCAGTTGAATGGACAGTGTCTTGAAAGGAAGGCGTAAGATGAACATCAACAAAATCAAAACAAGGATAATGGAATGTAGTCACCTTAAATCAGGCGATGCTAAGGGAATCAGATTAGGAAACGACAGACTTAAAGATTTTCTATTTGGGCAACAAAATAACTGATGATGGCCGAAGCAGAGAGGATATAAAATGTAGACTCCCAATGGCAAGAAACCCGTTTCTGAAACAGAAAAATGTGTTAACATCGAATACGGACTTAAGTGATAGGAGGTCTTTTCTGAAGGTATTTGTCTGGAATGTAACCATGCGTGGAAATGAAACACGAACGATAAAGAGAATAGAAGCTTTCTAAATGTGGTGCTGCAGAGAAATACTGAAGATTAGATGGGTCGATCACGCAAATGATGAGGAAGTACTGAACTGAATTAGTGAGACAAGAGATTTGTGGCACAAGTTGACCAAAAGAAGGGATCAGTTGATTGGACACATTCTGAGACATCTAGAGATGTTATCTGGACAAAGAAAGTGTCTTTAAATATTTGTGAACATTATTTTGATTTCCAATATTAATCCCATTAATTGAGCTGATGGTCTAAAAAAGAGATTTTTTAATGACAAATGTCATTAGGGAATAAATATATTGGAAATCAGTAGTTAGCATATCTAGCTCCCTCATCAGGCCTCTGTAGGATGTTCCTGAGTACACACCACAAATAATTTTTATTATACGTTTTCGGACCCGGAAAACCTTAGCCAGCTCTGTGGGATCCTCCTACTAATTCAATTTATTATCCTGTTGAAATACCAAGAATTAGACGCTATCAAATTCTTCTGTCTGTTTGTCGTTATATTTTAGTTATATACGGTCAGGAAATTGCAGGTAGTGTGCCTTTCTCGAAGTTAGTGATAAGTAATTGGATAGAAAATTAACTGTCCATGAAAATTTCACTAACCGACCTTTTTAACACTATACTCCATTTACTATTTATTCCAATGTTTGTTGCAAAACAAACTTGGCATCAGGTAATGTTACAGATGAAAGGTCGTTGATTACCACAAGAAAAAGTAATGGTCCTAAGATGGAAACTTATTTCCAAGTTGAATTACGCGTAATAGCTCAATACAATTTAAAATAAAGAACCTCGTCAAAGTTGCTGATTTGTGTTACAAAACTTCCCGAACGGCAGGAAAGTCCTGTTTTGATTTAAACTGGGACAAGTATCTCACTCGTATCATCCTTCCCACAACTTCGATGGAACTTCATAAAAACAAAGTGAGATGCACTAACTAAAAATCTGGACAAATGTTTTGGATGGATTCCTCTCAAAGTACATAACTATGAGAAGCTTGTTGGAGCTAAGTACAGCAAGCAAGGCAATCACTAGGGGCTATCACAAGCAGTATAGGTTGGAATCAAACTAGAATTTCTAAAAAGTGGTGATCCTGAAATAGGGGATAACTTACTACATCACCTCGATATAGTCAGATGTACTAGATGTATCGAGACTGTTGAATCATCAGATCTTCAAACATCAAACAGATAATCATGGTCATTACTAAGGAAGTTAGGTGGAAACAAAGTAAGAGTAAGGGACAACACCCGTATTTCCGCCAATAGCATTGTCCACATGTACTGTCTACATCCAGAGCACCATGGGATATAGCTCATACGAGATACATCAAACGCAAACTTACATCTCTCTCAAAAAGAGCACTAAAGAGAAATTCTCTGCACCTGTAATTTCTGTTTCTCTTAAAACTCTTAAATATGGAAATGCATCGGGACGTGATGGAATTCATCCCGAATACTTTCATCGCTGTGGGAACTATGCAAAATGATGGATGGAAAATTTTTCTCTGATATTATATCTAGTTCAGTTCCACAAAAGTGAAGCAATCAAAAACTACAGCAATACTCAAACCTGGCAATTCATCAGACCACCCAAAGAACTACGTCCAATCTACATTACTGAATAATATTTATAACAAAACTAATCAAAACTCCTCCCGAACAGGCCATGAAGGCCGGTAGACCGACCACCGTGTCATCCTCATACCGTAGGCGGCACTGGATGCGGATATGGAGGGGCATGTGATCAGCACACCGCTCTCCCGGCCGTATGTCAGTTTCCGAGACCGAAGCCGCTGCTTCCCAATCAAGTAGCTCCTCAGTTTGCCTCACAAGGCCTGCATGCAGCTCGCTCGGCAGACCGGATGGTCACCAAGTGCTAGCGCAGCTCGACAGCGCTTAACTTCGGTGATATGACGGGAACGGGTGTAACCACTGCGGCAAGGCTGTTGGCAATATTTATAATGCCCTGAAAAAATTCGAGACATTTGGATTAGTTCAGTGATCTTCCAGAACTTTCCTGTTGAGCAAACTGGATTCTGACCTGGAGAGAGCTGTTCTCTTAATGTCTTATCGCTTGCAACATTCACTGAAGCTCGATATCAAGTGAAACAGAAAACATCAGCTGCTTTCGTGACCTAAGTGCAGCACATGATACATTTTGTAAGCATGTGCTCCTTTACAAATAATTACAAGTTATTCCATGCAGGCGGACAACAAGACTAATTGACAACATTTTAGTTGGAAGGTCATTTTCCGTAACTTCAGAAAAGATATTAGCTGTCCAAAAGTTCTTAATAACTGCTTACTTCAGAGGTATGTGTTCACTTCTCTCTTGTTTAATTTATGTACGTCTGATATTCCTCCAACACATTCCAGAAACTTTGGCTATGCGGATGATTGTGCAATAGCTACCCAACACAAATTCTTCGAAACAACTGGAGAAATCCTAATTTCTGATCCAGGCATCTTACACCAGTACGTCTGTGAATTGAGGTTACAATAAATAATTAAAAACGGAAGTTATATTTTCCACCTGTTCAATAGATGGCCGGCCGCTGTGGCTAGGGTAGGCGCTTCAGCCAGGAACCGCGCTGCTGCTACGGTCTCAGGTTCGAATCCTGCTTCGGGCATGATTGTATATGATGTTCTTAGGTTGGTTAGGTTTAAGTAGTTCTAGGGGACTGATGACCTCAGATGTTAAGTCCCTTTGTGTTCAGAGCCATTTGAACCATTCAATAGATGGGCACACAGAGCTACTGATGTCTATTTTTGGGGGGACGTGCTTCGTCATAACACGCATCCAAAATCCTTGGGGATCACCTTACACTAGACACTTTCTTTAAAGGAGCACTTGACACAAACGTCTAATAAGTTCAAAAGCAGAAATAACATTCTTAATAAGCTCTGTGGCACTACTTGGAGATCGTCAACGGCAAGTCATCGAGTATAGGCACTTGGATTGATGTACTGAACAACAGAGGACTGTGCTTCTGCCTGGTTTAATAGTCCATGTGAGAAAAAAAAAACAGATGTACTAATAAACGAATCCAAGCACATTGTTAGTAGGTCAATATGATCCACTCCACATGCTGTCTACCAATCTTGAGCCACTTTCCACCGCCTGATATCAGACAGAAGAATGTGCTACTACGTTAATATCGGAAGACTGTTGATAACACAAACCTTGCAATATTAAATGATGCATTTTCCTCGTAGTGAAAAAGATTGCGATCAAGTGATCCAGTTCTTATCACAGCCAGGATTGTCGTTGTACATAAATTTAGCGCCATCGATGAATGGAGTAGAATGGAATGACTCCAACTAGATAAGGACACAGTCTACGACAAACAGTCGCGAAACTCAGTAGGACAAAAAATGCAACCGTTTGACAGCTGTAGCGACGATAGCTCTCCAAGCAGCTGGCATACAGTGTCAGAAGAATGGCATTATATCAACTGAGAAACATCTATTTTTTATGGTGTTACTTTCGTATTTCCCAGTCGCTAAACGGGACATTATTTATTTCCTTTGCGAATAGAAAAATGTAATTAAAACTAACATCCCCCTACTTTTAATTTTAACTTGTAATAATAACATCTGATTGCAATGTAATATACAGAATGAATCACCTAAAATTGGCACCAAAAATATTGCGGAAATGGAAACTGCTATTGATGTGCGGTTTTCACAGAATGAATTAGTGCCAGGGGCTCGTATTTCTTAGCCAATAAACATACTGCAATAAATTGTATTTTTTTGCAAGCACACACTTTTTTAAATGCAGCAATGCCTATTCACATTAACAAACTAAATGTAGGATATATTAGAATGTCAGTGGTGTCTTTTGGAGGATTCTAGTGCGAGTCGCTTACGCGATATCGTGTTTTGAAAAGCTCGTACATCGACGCTTGATTGCACATTCAATTTGCCTAGCTGCTAGGTACAATGTTGTTATGTTTGCTTACGGTGTGCTTGTGTGTTCCTTAAGTACATTGCTACTGCCTGGTCAGTTAGCGTGTGAAAGTCCGTTAGGTATTGAGTGGACAATGGAATTTACCAATGCAGAAAAAAGCCTACATGCTCATGATGTATGATGAGTACAGGAAGAGGGCAGCTCGTTCTTATACGGTGTATGTGGCAAGATATACCAGTAGGTGTCGACCTTCTCGGCAAGTATTTATAGCCTCTTCAACCAGTTACCTGAAAGTGATGGGGTAAAACATAGACAGAAGAGAGAAAAAAAACGTTTTTGCTGCTGATGCAGTTGATTCTCACGTTAGCTCTCGCGCAATCGCACGAGGAAGTGGCATGAGTCAGGCAAGTGTCCTAAGCCATCTTCATCGACAAAGGTTCCATCCCTATCACATTTCTCTCCATGAAGAGCTGAGTCGAAACGATTACGAGAATCGTGTTAACTTCTGTGCCTGGTCATTAAGACAGGGTACCCTAGATATATCATGTATCTTGTTTAGTGATGAAGCCACAATTACCTATTATGGCCAGGTAAACCGAAAACATGTGCGCTATTCGTCTGTTGACAACCCCTTGGGCTTCGTCATTTGGAACGTGAGCGTCCATGAAGTGTAAACGTGTAATTTGAGATAGAGAACCATCAGCTCATAGGCGAGTTTTTCATAGACGGAACACTGAAGGTGTTTCAAGAGGCATCGCGTCGAAGATTTGTACGGCATAAATGGAGGCGAAAAAACATCTTCTGTTGAGTTACTTGGAAACTCAACGTTGTACTCGCGATGCCTGTCAGAGACAACAACAAGAGAGACCTACATGAGCAAGTGATGATTGCGGCAATCACATAGCGGTATTCCATGTGCTTCATGGTTACTCCACAAGATCTCACAACTGCCAAGGATCACGTGACCATTTTGGCTGATCATGTCCATCCCATGGTACAATGTTTGTTTCCCAGTGGTGATGGTGAGTTTCAAGAAGACAGGACCGCTGTTCGCCCAGCTCACATTGTCCCGGACTTGTTTTGTGTGTACGAGGATTAATTGTTGCCTCTCTCCCCGCCACCAGAGTTACCTGATCTCAATATTACTCAACCTTTGTGTTCTACTTTGAAGAGAATGGTGTATGATCACTGTCCCCTCCATCGTCGTTAAATGTTCTTCCCGCTATTTAACTGCAAGAATGGTATGAGATTCCCTTGAAAACTATACAAGACCTGTATTTATCCATACCGAGACGATTGGAAGCCGTTTTGAATGGCAACGGTTTCCTTACTCCGTGTTAGGCATGATAAGGTGTTGTGTTTTTGATGTTTCCATATTTTGGTTCAACCACCCCCCCATATTATTCTGTGTGGTACTCAAATGCTATTTGAAAAAAAGAAGTTCATTTCACCAAGAAAGCTGCTTTTAGGAGATAATACTCTATTGACAATAACTTTTGGTACGAGGTGCTATTATCAAGTCGATTTAATTAACGGAAAGAATACCACAATAGGATGGAACTGTATAATTATTTTATATAAATTATAGCAGTAATGTGAAGAAAATTTCGTGTAGGTACTCACATAAAAATACGTTTTGTGGGATAGGTTAAAACAGAAAAGTCATACCAAAGTTAACAGTTGATCTGGTCACGGAAGTATTCATGAAAACCTGCTAGAAATCACAGTTCAGTGGTCAGCATGTATGTGTACTGCATCACACACGTATGCAAATCGACCGTCCATTAACTCACTGTACGATTCATGACGGTAATAATTGGAAATGTAACACTCATCTAAAAAATGTACAGAAAAGAATCAAAAGGCATCAACTGGAGCAGCAGTAAAGAAAAATATGGAGAAAACGGGAAGAGGAATTAAAGTTCAGAGAGAAGAAATAACAACTTTAATGTTTGCTGGAGAGACTGTAATTATGTGAAGAACGGCAAATGGCTTGGACGATTGGTTGAGCGGAATGTGTTTTGTCTCGAAAACAGGTTACGAGCTGAATGTTAATAAAATTTAAACAGTAATAGCGTGGTGTTGTTGAATTTAGTCAGATAATGCAAGGTAGATTAGAATCGGAAATGAGAGGCTGAAAGTAGTAAATGGGTGTTGCTGCTTGAGCAGAAAGGTAACTGCCACCTATAAGAGTAAAACGGAGATAAACAGGAAAAGAGAAATACATTAACATATATACGTATTATATAGTCTCCCAAAACGTTTTTCAGTCTGTATGTGAGGGCTAATCTCAGGAATTACTGTAGGGATTTTGAAACGATTAGATTAATTCGCGACGAAGGTTTGCGTATATCATTACATATTATAAAAATTCGACCGTAGATGCGTTGTGCTACTCATGAAAAGCCGGGGCTGGTCGCTTGTCGAATATAAATTGTGTTAGTGTGTCTTTTCTGAAAATATTTGTACCGAGTGAAACGTATCTATGGGAGTGAAACGTGGACGATAAACAGTACAGACGAGATGTTGTGCTGAGGATTAGATGGGCAGATCGGGTAACTATCTAAATGATACTATATCAGTTTGGGAAGAAAAGAACATAATAGTACAATTGGACTAAAGGAAGGGATAGACCGATGTATCCTGACGTATCAAGGAAGAGTTAATTTGTTAAAGGAAGAAAGAAGGAAGGGGAGGGAGGCCTAGACATAAATATAGTAGACACTACAGGTTCAAATGGCTGTAGGTGGCAGCAGTTAAGCAGAGACGAAATGAATTATACAGAATAGACTAGCATAAACAGCTGAATCAAACCAGTATTCACAGTGAAGACTACGACAACACAACGTATCAATACCACGTACTCCGTGTGCGGTCCTGGGGTGTGCAGTTTAGATTTTCCGCCAGCATATTAACATCAGGTGTTTATTCAGCGAGTTGACTCTCGTAGCAGAAATGTTGCGTATTAAGATCTGCATAACCACTTTCTTTTAGTTCATTTTACGGCCGCTAAGAGAATGCAGGTACAGAAGCGGTAACTGGTTTCCCAGAGAAGCCAGCAAAAATGATCGTAAACAGCTCTTTGCTTTACAGCTGTCTTTTTTAATCACTTTGCCGAACAACAGTTACACAGGGCGGAAAACAGATCGCGCAAGTTAAAACACATAAAAACAAAATGTCGTATATCTGCCGGGTAGTCATACTACTCGTCCTAATGACTTGAAACACGAAATAGAATTGGAGTCAGTAAAAAAAAGAAAAAAAAACAGGCTTACAGTGAAGGAATAACTTCCATGAGCAATAAATTAGTGGCCGTGGAGAATAGGTAGTGACCAAATTGCGTCTACCTAAGTGGGTAACGCAACTGTGAACCGTTGCAATGATTTCTAAAAATCTTAGAGTAAAGCTTAAAATTCATTCGTGAGAGAGCATATACCGTCTACATCAGATACAGACATTTCGATGTACTCAAGATATTTTCCATGGCTTAGGTTCAAATGGTTCAAATGGCTCTGAGCACTATGGGACTCAACTGCTGAGGTCATTAGTCCCCTAGAACTTAGAACTAGTTAAACCTAACTAACCTAAGGACATCACAAACATCCATGCCCGAGGCAGGATTCGAACCTGCGACCGTAGCGGTCTTGTGGTTCCAGACTGCAGCGCCTTTAACCGCACGGCCACTTCGGCCGGCTCCATGGCTTAGGGCGCAATGAGTATGCTTTACCGCTTTATATTGAATTCTTATAATTTGAGAAACTTTTTGCCTCAATTTCAATTAAATCTGTTCTGACAGCCCTTGAGAAAGAAGAAACTGATTCAGCATGTGTTAGTACACTGAACAATACGTACTGTACGTCATTGATACAGCTTGTAAATGGTGCAGCTTCCATCCGACTGCATCAAGGTCGTGAGAAATTCAGAATTCAAAAACGAGCCAGTCAAGCAGATTCCACATCACCAAAACTATTCTCAGCTGTACTGCGGGAAGTTTAGTGAACCCTAAGCTGGGAAAACGAAGAATGAATATATACGTCTAGTGGAACATATCTGAGCCAATTTACTTTTGGTGTTGAGGTATTGTTTGCCTGTAGTGAAAGTAAACTACAGTAAACAGTCACGTTTGAAAAGAGGCCTAAAATCAATTACATTAACATTAAATAATGCATAACCCATACATCGAAAAGAAGATCTTATAACAATAAAATCTTCACGGGTTATCAGCCGAGTGGCGTCGTCTTCTAGTCGCAACGTTTCAATGGATTGCGTATCCATCATCTTCGCCTGCGACTAGAAGACGACGCCACTCGGCAGATAATCCGTGAAGATTTCATAGCTTAAATACGCCGAGAAAGCCTGCAATCGCAAAATTTTACAAATTATCTAAGAAATCATACAGCAAGTTGATGAATGTTTATATCTGTGGCAGCTGAAAACAATGAGCATTTTGGGAGAGTAAGATACCTAAATTAATGCTTACAATCAGTGTTAATGACTAGCTTTTTCAAAGACAGTCAGACATGGAGTTTGAATGCGACAAAAGTTTCAAATTGAGGACTGTTCAGCGAAAAACGGAGAGATTCATGTTGGGAATCAATGGATTCGACGAGATAACTAAATACCAAGAGTATGACCAGATGTAAGGTGGGTAGATTACGCTAGAGGACTGTCAGACATGGCGTTTGAATGCGATAAAAGTTTCGAATTTGAGGATTGTTCTGTGAAAAGCGGAGAGATTCATTTTGGGAATCAATGGATTCGAGAAGATAACTAAATACCAAGAGTATGGCCAGATGTAAGGTGGGTAGTTTACGCTAGAAGACATGCAAGAGCTACGTGGGTGCGGGTAGCTGAGTACTGTAATGCATGAAACAGTCTGGAGCACACCTTTATCCAGCAACGGATGGCAGATGGCTGAGATGATAATGCTCATGACGGTCATGATGATGATGATCGGGATCGGGATTATGAAAACGGTAATGATCCTATAAAACTATCTTTGGAAATACTGATGTCAGTCATATTCAGTTACTCCTCGTGCACTATAAAATCATCTCATGAATTGAAAATTACTCTACTAGGAACATGTTGTCTGTCCTCCGTACGGTAAAGGTAGAAGTACAAGCTATTACAAGATTAGGAGAGTAACCATGAAACCGTTCGTTCCAGCTACTACAAGAACAAGACGTTGTATTCCAGTAAGGAGATATTTGGATACAGCACCACTGTGTCAATGCACTCATGCGGCGCATAATCCAAAGAGTATTGATTGTTGATGGTGCATTATGTAATTCTGGCTGGCAAACACTGATCCGAAACAATGGCACGTAGCGTCATGTCTGCTTCTAGGAAGCGTGAAAGTATCGTTATACCGTTCTCATAATTTACAAACAATGCTTTCAACGGCCAGATTGGTTCCTGCCGATGCCGTTAACCTCAAGGAAACGTTAACACTGTATAACTAATTGTAAGAAATTTCACGGAGGGAAATAAATACTATTTATTCCCAGTTTTTAATTTTTATTCATTTACCTGCGTTTATTGACTTCCAATTCATTTTCTGCAGATATCGAAGTGACAGGACTCAGCTGCGTGCACAAAATAATAGAACTTTGCGACTTCGAAACAGAAATAATTTAAATTGGAAATAGTGCTCAGAGCCGTTTGAACAATTTTTATCTTCTTATCTAAACTATTTATCATTCATGTTTCACTTCAATACGTGGCTTTAATCAAGACAAATACTTTGAGAAAATGTGTACTAACACTTAAATTCATATTCGATGTTAACAAATTTCTCTTCTTCAGTAACGCTTTCCTTGTCACTACCAGTCTACATTTTACATCGTCTTGGCTTCGGCCCTCATCATTTATTATTCTGACCAAATAGAAAAATTCATCTGCTGCTTTAAGTGTCTAGTTTCCTAATCTAATTCCGTCGCCATCAACTGATTTAATCCCTTACATCATCCTTGTTTTGCTTTTGTTGATGTTCGCCTCATGTCCCCCTTTTAATAGACTGCCCTTTCCGTTCAACTGCTCTTCCAGGACCTTTCAGTTTCTGACATAATTATAATGTCACCGGTAAACCTCAAAGTTTTTATTTCTTCCGGGGACAGCCCAAAACCCTGTCTCAGCCCCTTCTCAGCCACTGCTTCCATTTCATGCCCCTCGACTCCCTTTTCTGTACAAGTTTAAACAGCCTTTCGCTCTCTCTGTTTTACCCCTGCTACCTTCAGAATTTCAAAGAAAGTATTCCAGTCACTACTGTCAAACCCTTCTCTAAGTCTCAAAATGCTATAAACGTAGGTTGGCCTTTCTTTAACCTATCTCCTATGATAAGTCGTGAGGTAAGTATTGACTTTCATGTTCCTTCACATCTCCGGAATCCAAACTGATCCTAGCTTTTCCAATCTTCTGTAAATGGAACTAGTGATAGAAAAGGCTGTCGAGTAATAAATCCCGAAGTAACTGCTGGATATAGGGGCCGGGCTGTATATTTCACCCAGGCCTAAATACACTTCAGTATATGTAGCACTGCCTATTTTCGTTATCATTTTACAATGTGATTGTATCAGCCACTCCAGCAGTTGTTCTTTTCAGGCATAGTGTGAGAAATACTTTCAACTCACAGTAATCAACCCTGTGAAACAGATACAACAACTACGAATTACGGTCACTAAGCTCTGAAGGAGCTAATTTACTTTATTAATCCTGAAACTTACTGTGAATTTGGATTCAGTTTTATTAATAAAGTTTGTATTAAAAATTCAATATGAAAGCTAGCAGCATTGTTTCTGCTGTCACGCTTAGGCAACCATATTTAAAACTGACATCGCAATTTCAATAAAAGTTGTGTATATGCAGACTGAAGCGACGAATACAAATTTGTACCAAGGCCGGGATTCTCTCTCAGGGTTTCTGCTCACTAGGCAGATGCGCTAACCACAGTGGTGTCGCACAACTGCTCGGAATACCCTAGAACGCATCCCTTCTCAATCCGAATTCCCATCCACGCCTCAATCCACTTGGTATTACCCCTACACCGGGGTTTGAATCCCAGCCTTGGTACAAATTTTCATTCGTCACTTCATCCTGCACACATGCATTACAGATGTTTGAGACTTGAAAACGTCTCTGGGGCAATATAGTTTCATTTGATGAACATTAGTTATTAAGTTCAATACATGACAGAAATGGATAAAAGGACTATGATTAGTTCGTGGATTTAATAAAATTCAAAATATGTTGAAAAATGAATTTATAATGTTCAAAATATGTTTTGTTCCACACTTGCACTAAGATGACTGTCACGCCAGTAACAGTTCGAAGTCTATCAAATAATATAAAATTCTTGCCTCTCAGACATTCTGTCGTCGCAATAAGTGGTGGCACACAATGTCACGCAGTTTCTTCACGTCTCTGACTACGCAAATTAATGTAGACCACTATGACGCTGTCCAGAGCCATTGTTCGAACAAAAACCATGGCTCAAAGAACTTTTCATCGTCGTTAAGTCCGGATATTCTTGCATCCGCGACCAAAGTATTCCAGAGACGACCTATTAGCGCGAAAATAAAAGCCACGCCACTTTAGAAGTGATTCGACGCTCAATTAACAGCCAAAGTAATTTTACGTTTTCGGCCATCAACAATACAGACACCATAGCCAACGTCACGCTACTTCATCTTCTCGCTATTTTTGTGCACGCCACCATGAAGCCCGTCAAACCCTCCCACACAGTCGCCCAGTCAGGTTCCTTGTCTTACGTGGCTAACTGTTTAAAATTGTTGTTTCTGAACATACAGTCATTTACAATGTTATAAACAATGTTTTACCTCATACTTTTCTCAGAGTAATACATATTTTAAAAGCAAACATTCATTTTATATGTTACAATGCCTTCTAGTATTACAGGTGATTCAAAAATATATCTGTTTGCTGATGACACCAACTTGGTAGTGAAGGATCTTGTGTGTAATATTGAAACAGTATCAAATAATGTAGTTCATGAAATAAGTTCGTGGCTTGTGGAAAATAATTTGATGCTAAATCACAGTAAGACTCAGTTTTTACAGTTTCTAACTAACAATTCAACAAGAACCGATATTTTGATCAGACAGAATGGGCATATTATAAGCGAGACGGAACAGTTCAAGTTCCTAGGCGTTCGGATAGATAGTAAGCTGTTCAGGATCTTGTTCAGAAACTACTCAAAAACTGGCTGTTCGAGCTATGTGTGGTGTAAGTTCGAGAACCTCTTGGCGACCCCTATTCAATAGTCTGGGAATTTCGACATTGCCTCACAGTATTTATTTTCTTTAATGTCGTTTGTTGTTAGCAATATTAGCCTATTCCCAAGAGTTAGCAGCTTTCACTCAGTTAATACTAGGCAGAAATCAAATCTGCATGTGGAATGCACTTATTGACTCTTGTGCAGAAAGGAGTGCAGTATTCTGCTCTATCCATTTTCAATAAGCTACCACAAGAACTCAAAAATCTTAGCAGTAGCCCAAACACTTTTAAGTCTAAACTGAAGAGTTTCATCATGGCTCACTCCTTCTATTCTGTCGAGGAGCTCCTGGAAGAACTGAAAAATTAAGCAAATTCCAGTGTTACATTGTTGATTTTCTTTATTTAAACTTACTAATTGTCGCCTGAATATGTTTCTTATATTTCATTTTATCTGTTTCTACTGTCGTGTTATAATTTCATATATTGACTCGTTCCATGACCATGGAGACTTCTCCTAAATTTTGTCCCACGGAACAATAAATAAATAAATAAACAAATAAATAAAGACATCATCGTTTTCAAATTACACATATTAACACTAATCTACCAATAGTTGCACCGAAAATTTAAAAAAATTGTTATTTAAAGCGTCAGTACAGTTGTTCTGTTATACTCTTATCAAAAGCATTGAGTGCAGTGACTTCAGACATCCTCGTAAAGTCATGATGCGAGTTTGACTATCGTCTAGATATTTGTCGTGCGTCCATCAGAGGGCACATTCGACATTTGCAAAGATAAATGAAGACTGTGATTCTAAACATAATAAAAAAAAGGACCCCAAGGGTGTGTATAGATGAAGGGAAAAGCTATACCTTCGTTCCTTTGAAAATAGAAACCATGTAGCCGTATGTAAACTAAAAATCCGACTTCATGTTTCCATCTTCATATCTTGTGAAATGTAATGAATCTTTCGGAAATACCCTGCAGTCGATGTGGCTGGCAGGAGATACATCTTACATGTCATCTTATCTATAAATTTAAGAAATGCTTAAAACGGTCGTTCGCTGTCGATACATTATCGAAAATAGTGTTCGAATCCACCACCGTACCGTCCTAAATGAGATTTCATAAATCGCTTCAAGCCATTCCCAGACAGGTATTTTAACAAGCCTATGTTCTAATTCTGACGCCTTATCTGTGTAATTGTGTCATTACTTCATTTCGTACGACCACCGCATGTCAGGAGGTCAAACTCGGCTTCTTCTTTCATCCCGTTTCGTCTCTGGTTCTAAGAGGATCTGGCTATGAAAAGGGGACGAGAATTATGTTCCGTAATAAAATGTACATCATGCGGAATGTTCCCTTCTGTAATGACCAGTTATCGTATCCCATAATGCGAAGACACAGCAAAACAGATGTGGGAGAGACGAAAGGAAAAGCGTAATAACGCACCAGCCGGCGCGATGACGCCTGAACGGAAGTCCGGCTAGCGGGACACAGCTGCCTCCAGCTGGCGGCGAATACTGATGCGGCGCTCGTCTGTCGTTGCGTTTAGGCAGAAGCAGCAGTGAATGCGATTTCAGTATGCCAGGGGACTATACTGGGAGCTAGCAGTTAAGTATTATACTGAAGCAATATGTAAACAGGCAGAATACGGTGCTGCGTTCGGCTACGACTATGTAAGATAACAAGTGTCTGGCGCAGTTGTTAGATGAGTTACTGCTGCTACAGTGGCAGGGTATCAAGACTGAAGTGCGTTTGAACGTGCAGTTACAGTCGGCGCACGAGCGATGGGACACAGCATATCCGAGGTAGCAATCAAGTGAGGATTTTCCCTTACGACCATTTCATGAGACTACTGTGAATATCAGGAATCCGGTAAAACATCAAATCTCCGACATCGCTGCGTCCGGAAAAAGATGCTGCAAGGACGGAACCAATGACGACTAAAAAGAATGGTTCAACGTGACAGAAGTGCAATCCTTCGGCTAGTTGCTGCAGATTTCAGTGCTGGGCCATCAACAAGTGTCGGTGTCTGAGTCGTTCAACGAAACATCATCGATATGAGCTATCGGAGCAGAAGGTCCACTCGTGTACCCTTGATGACTGCACGACACAAAGCTTTACGCCTCGCCTGTGCCCATCAACACCGACATTGGACTGTTGGTGACTGGAAGCATGATGCCTTGGCGGATGAGTCTCGTTTCAAATTTTATCGAGCGGATGGACGTGTACGGTATGGTGAAAAGCTATATTTGTTTGGACTGCCTCCAGCTACACAAGGCAGAAATAAAACGACATTGCAAACAGCTGCAGAAACACCAGTGGAAATCTGCCTGACGACTTTTAGGAGAGACACCATTGTGTTTGCTACTCGAGTAACTAATCTGTACTTCGGGCAAATAGCAACTGAAATCAAGCAAATATTTCGAAAGGGAATTATTGAAGATTGAAGTTCAAAAGCTTTAAACTTTGCCGATGGTATTCTAATTCTGTCAGAGACTTGCAAAATCAGCTGAATCGAATCGACAGCTCATCGAAAGAGGTTAGGAGACGTAGGCTACATCTACAAAGTAAAACAATGGTAATGGAAAGCAGTGGAATTATATCAACTGATGCTGAAGGATTCATTTTAGAAAATATAACGATGAATTAGATATTTTGCCCTCCCGCAGTAGGTTCAGTTCGAGTCGTCCCTCGGGCATGACCTCAGCAATTTGGTCTCTTAGGAATTCACGCACATTTGAACATTTTTTAAATTAGATATTTTGCTATTTGGGTAGCAAATTAACTGACAACGGCAAACAGAAGGGATATAAAAAGCAATCTCGCAATAGCAAGAAACCTTTCCTGAAAAAGATAAATATATTAATATCTAACAAAAGTTTAAGCTTTAGGAATATTGTTCTGGAAATATTCGTCGGTATTTCAGCCTGCTACAGAAGAGAAATGTAATTGATGTACAGTACAGGAAAGAAGAGAACAGAAGCTTTCGAAATGTGGTGCTACAGAGTAGTGCTGAAGACCAAATGGTCAGATCAAAAAAATGAATGGTGAGACATTAAACCGAATCGAGGAGAAAAGAGCTTCATGGTACAACTTGCTAAAAGAAGGGATGCGTTGAGCGGGGGAAGAAGGGAGGAAGGGGGTAGCGGTTCGAATTTGTAGACGGATGAGACAAGATCTAAATGGATACGTTTTCCAGTACGCAGAGATGAAGACTCTTGCACAGCATAGACTCGCATAGAGACCTACATCAAACCTGACATCGGACTGAAGACAAAAACAAGCATAAATAACCAAAGTAATATTTTCTTTTTCGTCTTTCACCAGGCATTATACTTTGCGGCCCGTTGCGAGTCCATTTCAGCAACTGTGTGATCTTGCCACGTTCGGCCAGCATTTCTCTTTCTCCTGGGGAATAATGGAATAATGGAGCAATCACTAAGTTAATCTTTCATTGAACATCTTCGGTACATCCTTCTACAATTTGTACTGTAATTGATAACTTTTTTAAAGTTCAATATGTTTGGCTGCTGCCGCGCGTCCCCGTTTTGCAGTGTCTCTCTGCTTGTGAACTTCGCTCGAAAATTTCATTTCCAAAACCTGTTTCTATTCGTATTTGTTTTTCTTATTTTTCTTACTGACTGCTCGGCTTTGCTCGAGTATTTATTAATGTGTGTAAAATAAAACTACAGCATACAATCTTACGAACAGCCCTCACAGCTAAGGAGTGGCTTCTTGTCAAGACTGCTCAGTTGGTAAGATCATTGCACGCAAAATGCAAAGTTCTAGGTTCGAGTCATAGTAAATCACGCAGTCTTAACCTGCCAGTAAGTTTCAGACGATGCAGAATTATCTAAAAAGTGAAGACTTCAGTGAAGAATGTTTACATTGTATCATGTCTTGCCTTGGGTAGATCCTGAATGCCATATTAGTTTGTGATAAATTCACTGCACCAATTTGGTGGTCATCAATCACATCTCATAGGAACCATAACTTCTCCTTGATGCACTCCAGATCAACTTAGCCTCGTTCTAGTACTCAAATTGATTCGCGATGCTGAGGACGAAATGTGGTTCTTGTAAGGGAAAATCGTAATCGGTGCCCACTCAGCCATGACGGAGAAATATAGTTTGCTTCAAAAATAATATACGTATTTTAAAGTGCGCTGTATGGCAAAAAAAGAAACCTACGCCCCATAAAGGAATTATTAGATTGCGATGGAAATCAATAGCTATGATGTATACGAACAGACAAACATACGATTACAATTTCAGAAGAATTGGACAATTTATTCAACAGAAAGAGGTTCATAAATTGAGCAAGTCAATAATGCGTTGGTCCAACTTTGATCCCTATCCAAGCAGTTATTCGCCCTGGCATTGACTGACAGAGTTTTTGGATGTCCTCCTGAGGGATATCGTGCCAACTTGTACGAAGTTGGCGCGTTAGCTTGCCAAAATCCCGAGCTGGTCGGAGGGAGCTGCCCATAATGCTCCAAACGCTCTCAATTGGGGGAAAGATCCGTAACCTTGCTGGCCAGTCCGGCACGAGCTATATTTTCTGTGTGACGTATTCCTACATTTCCCGTCGTTTTCTTATCAGCTTGATGTCTGATACTTCCTTGCATCACAGGTTGTTTTGGAAGTCAACCTTCCAGCAGAGATATCTCGTGCCGACCTGGTGCTCCAGTCGGGCAGCCTTTTACAATTGCAAGACAGTATGCCACTCACCGCGAGATGGCAATGGCATGGTTTTCATAGTGCCAGAGAACTTTAATTCATCATACGTCACCCAATTTGGAGGAAATATTTGTAAATTATACAGGGAATCCCTGGAGAAGTGGTCAGTATTCAGGCATATGACGGAATGAACACCCGAAGCAACACATGGGCTCAAAAATGCATACCTTAAGATAGGGATGGTCTAGAACTCGGCTCGTGTGCCATAGCACTCAGCCTGGTTGCACACTTCCGAAACCACTACGAAAAACTGCGAATGTACAGTATTTAGATGACAGATTAGTCAGTTACATCTGCACATGCACAGGTGCAGTTTCAACTAGAATAGCAAACAGTCTCAAAAACAGCTCAAAAGCAGATGTTTGGTTGGCAATGCTCTCAAAACGTTTAGAGAATTATCTTCCTAGTTCTTTCAAGGCCACAATGAACTGTTAAAACCTCGTGTTTTCTTTAGCGCCAGTGAGGTTATGAAACTGAACTGTTTTTGTCAGAATTTTCCCTTCTGCAATGTGATTTGCTTTTTAAATATCCCTGTCAAACCATAAATTTGACAATAGCGAGTATTAAATAGAAAAATCATTTCAAGCATGCCCCTTGACTGAACCACATACTCTACAGTAATATACACTGAGGTGACAAGACTAAAGACAACGGCCTTGAAGCAGCGGTTCCCGCCAGATCAGCGAAGTTCAGCGCTGTCGGGCTGGGCTAGTACTTGGATGGGTGACCATCCGGTCTACCGAGCGCTGTTGGCAAGCGGGGTGCACTCAGCCTTTGTGAGGCAAACTGAGGAGCTTCTTGATTGGGAAGTAGCGGCTCCGGTCTCGGAAAGTGACGTACGGCCGGGAGAGCGGTGTGCTGACCACATGCCCCTCCATATCCGCATTCAGTGACGCCTATGCGCCGAGTATGACACTGCGGCAGGTCGGTGTCCGTTGGGCCTTCATGGTCCGTTCGGGAGGAGAAAGTTTTGACAAGAGTCATTGTTCTCTTTATAATACAAGTACTTTCATACCCACTGTACAGACGGTGAGGGCCATTCTGTAGGTTCTATTTTCAGTAGACTAGAACTGGAAACGTGAGTGATAGACACCAGATTATGAAATCTAATAGCCGGCCGAAGTGGCCGTGCGGTTCTAGGCGCTTCAGTCCGGAACCGCGCTGCTGCTACGGTCACAGGTTCGAATCCTGCCTCGGGTATGGATGTGTGTGATGTCCTTAGGCTCGTTAGGTTTAAGTAGTTCTAAGTTCTAGGGGACTGATGACCTCAGATGTTAAGTCCCATAGTGCTCAGAGCCATTTTTTTTTTAAATCTAATTTAAAGATTTCCTCTTTGTAGCATATTTCCTCTATTTTGCATAGGAATTCGCTCCGTTGTGTTACTTATATGTATAACTCTCTTGCTCTCTTGTTTCTGTGTTTTCTTAATTACGAGGTGCATTCAAGTTCTAAGGCCTCCGATTTTTTTTCTAATTAACTACTCACCCGAAATCGATGAAACTAGCGTTACTTCTCGACGTAATCGCTCTGCAGACGCACACATTTTTCACAACGCTGACGCCATGATTCCATGGCAGCGGCGAAGGCTTCTTTAGGAGTCTGTTTTGACCACTGGAAAATCGCTGAGGCAATAGCAGCACGGCTGGTGAATGTGCGGCCACGAAGAGTGTCTTTCATTGTTGGAAAAAGCCAAAAGTCACTAGGAGCCAGGTCAGGCGAGTAGGGAGCATGAGGAATCACTTCAAAGTTGTTATCACGAAGAAACTGTTGCGTAACGTTAGCTCGATGTGCGGTGCGTTGTCTTGGTGAAACAGCACAAGCGCAGCCCTTCCCGGACGTTTTTGTTGCAGTGCAGGAATGAATTTGTTCTTCAAAACATGCACCTGTTACCGTAGTGCCCTTTAGAACGCAATGGGTAAGGATTACGCCCTCACTGTCCCAGAACATGGACACCATCATTTTTTCAGCACTGGCGGTTACCCGAAATTTTTTTGGTGGCGATGAATCTGTGTGCTTCCATTGAGCTGACTGGCGCTTTGTTTCTGGATTGAAAAATGGCATCCACGTCTCATTCATTGTCACAACCGACGAAAAGGAAGTCCCATTCATGCTGTCGTTGCGCGTCAACATTGCCTGGCAACATGCCACACGGGCAGCCATGTGGTTGTCCGTCAGCATTCGTGGCACCCACCTGGATGACACTTTTCGCATTTTCAGGTCGTCATGCAGGATTGTGTGCACAGAACCCACAGAAATGCCAACTCTGGAGGCGATCTGTTCAGCAGTCATTCGGCGATCCCCCAAAACAATTCTCTCCACTTTCTCGATCATGTCGTCAGACCGGCTTGTGCGAGACTGGGGTTGTTTCGGTTTGTTGTCGCACGACGTTCTGCCTTCATTAAACTGTCGCACCCACGAACGCAATTTCGACACATCCATAACTCCATCACCACATGTCTCCTTCAACTGTCGATGAATTTCAATTGGTTTCACACCACGCAAATTCAGAAAACGAATGATTGCACACTGTTCAAGTAAGGAAAACGTCGCCATTTTAAGTATTTAAAACAGTTCTCATTCTCGCCGCTGGCGGTAAAATACCATCTGCCGTACAGTGCTGCCATCTCTGGGACGTATTGACAATGAACGCGGCCTCATTTTAAAACAATGTGCATGTTTCTATCTCTTTCCAGTCCGGAGAAAAAAAATCGGAGGCCTTAGAACTCGCAGCTTCCACAGGTGCGTAAGTATTGTTCAGATAATCAGACAGAAGATAAGAAAACGAATACATCATAAACGATATAAGCTGCCAAAATTAAACAGACGGTTCAGCTCAGTTCAAACGGTTAAAATGCTGTAAGCACTATAGAAGTTAACATCTGTGGTCATCAGTCCCCTAGACTTAGAACTACTTAAACCTAACTAACCTAAGGACATCACACACACCCATGCCGGAGGCAGGATTCGAACCTTCGACCGTGGCAGCAGCGCGGTTCCGCACTGAAGCGCCTAGAACCGCTCGGCCACAGCTGCCGGCTACAGCTCAGTGTTCTTGACAAAAAAAGTCTAATGAAATATCGTTGTATCATGTTCTTTATTTTTGTATTCCTAAAAGAGAGGTATTTGTAAGTTTGATAGTAGACGTATTTCTGTTTACATTGTCAACTGACGGCACACGACCTTGCTTTTGTATTACCGACATCGACGCGGCGATCAGAGAAATGCAGCGGACGAACCAGAGCTATGTAAACATTCGGCATGTACAACGACGAGGCGCAGCGGCTATGTACTACTGAAACAAGCAGTTTAAACAGTCGCTGGGTTGTCAAGAACTTGTAATTCGTTTTATGTAAACAATGAATTAAGTCAGACAAACAGAATTTATTTTTACAAAAAGTAAAGAAAAGCTAAAATCAATTAAAATGTGTTTCCCTTTGAACAAAGTCAACCAATTACCAAGTAATTTGTTGTGATTAGCTACAATCAGTTGTTTCCTCTTTTTACAACAATACCATAACGAAACGAAATTCAGATTATTTTTTTTCTACAACAGTGCCGTAACAAAAATGATACCCACATTACTTTGTTTCCTTTTACACGAACACTATGATAACTGTTCAAAATGCCCATCATTTGATTCGGACCAGTTTCGCCGCTCTCGTTCACACACACGTACATTTGCCTTTATGGTACTGCCAGCATCGAAAATCCTCTGCCTACATTCGTCCACATCATTTATTTGCTGGCCGGCCAGTGTGGCCGTGCAGTTCTAGGTGCTTCAGTCTGGAACCGCGTGACCGCTACGGTCGCAGGTTCGAATCCTGCCTCGAGCATGGATGTGTGTGATGTCCTTAGGTTAGTTAGGTTTAAGTAGTTCTAAGTTCTAGGGGACTGATGACCACAGATGTTAAGTCCCATAGTGATCAGAGCCATTTGAGCCATTTATTTGCTGATCATAAATAAGTGCTTTCACGTGGTCCCTCAAGTAAAAATTCAATGGATTTAAATTAGCACTGTGTGATGGTCACCAACGTCGACCAAAACGTCCTATTCACCGTCCTGGATATTGTCTGTTCAAAAATCTTCGTAATCTGTGACCAATGAGGGGTGGAGCACCATCGTGGAGGAACCGCATGTGATGACGTACGGATAAGGGAATATTTTCTAATAAAGTTGGTAGCAATGTTTTCTCTAGAAAGGTTCGGTGGTTGCGACCATTCAACCCTGCAGGTAAAACCTGATATCTAATACTGTAATCATCGATCATACCAGCCCACACATTTACGGAAAAGCGGCGCTGCCGGCCGGAGTGGCCGTGCGGTTCTAGGCGCTACAGTCTTGAACCGAGCGACCACTACGGTCGCAGGTTCGAATACTGCATCGGGCATGGATGTGTGTGATGTCCTTAGGTCAATTAGGTTTAATTAGTTCTAAGTTCTAGGCGACTGATGACCTAAGAAGTCGCGTAGTGCTCAAAGCCATTTGAACCAAGCCAAAAGCGGCGCTGAAAATGTGTTGCTACTCTTGCCTGTGTGCACTCTACGTGTAATTGTTATGGAAATTGGTTATTACGTCTCGAGTTAAACACGCTTCATCTATGATGAGTATTTCGTTCACAAAATCATGCTGCGCAGTTGCTAACAAAAACCACTCTGAGAATTCTCGACGCGGAGGGAATCTTACTCTTCCAGTCCTTGTACTAGTTGAATTTGGTAAGGCCGCAGACGCTCCTCTTTCAAGGTGTGATGAACGGCAGTGTGCAAGACACACACCTGGCAGGCGATGCTTCTGGTACTCTGAATAGGGTCTTCGTGGATGCGGTCCAGTACTTGTTCCTCAGCTTACAATGTACGTTCTTCGTGTTGTGGGCCTCTGCCTTCGGCGTAGGTTAGTAAAGAGCGAGTATCTCTCAATGTATGCAAATTAAAGACGTACTCGTAAGCTGTATTCTGTCGTGATTTACTTAATAATAAAACGAACACCTATCCAAACAGACAACACATTTCGGATAAAGAATTAAAGATAATTGTGGTATGCATACTGTAAGACCTTCGATCCACACACCATCAGATTATTTGACTTGTCGCTCTAACGAAGTAGGCGAACGTCAGCAATATGTCTCGTGGTCTTATTGTGGCGTGTTTATCTTCTGCCGTTAGGTCAGACGATAGAAATGCCACTTGCACACTTAGAGTAGCAGATTGACGGTGACCAACTTTAAACAGAACTTGATTAATTTTCACACACATTTATTAAAATAATAACAAGTATAAAATTACTTAACTTGATTCTGGATGCTATTTACAATTGACAATTTGAAGTTCCTTTGGTCTTGGTAGGTTAATCTTATTCTCACATATCTCTGATACTTGACAAAGTGTCTATACATTTATTTTCATGGCTATGTACAGGAATATGATAATCTTCTTAGGTGCAGACTGAAACTTGACTATAGACTGGTACCAACTAATGCAGACTGGTACAGACTGTTGCAGACAAATACAGACTGACACCTCGGAGGTCTGTACACTCGTTATAATACCTCGTGCATTAAGGTATCACTGAGCGAGTGTGATCCACGAGGAGAAAAGGTTCTACATTAATAGCAATCTCATTGGCTCCGTTACATGATAATACGCGGATCGGCGGAAGCAGAATTTGGTCCTTCTCTAAGGCAGCGCCATCTCGTAGTACGGAGATGGACGAGCGCTGTGCCTGCGCTGTTGTGCTTAGCGGGGCGCGCTCTAGTGGGAAAGTTGTGTACGCGCTGACTACGCGGAACTATGTACATAACAATAATTATAACTACTGTTCTTTGTTACTAAAGAATCGGAAAATGATGGAGGAAAAATAGAGAATTTTGATGATACAAACCTTTGGTGAACAGCGACAAATGTCGATCGTGGAGGAAGTCTTCGTTATGGGAATCGTTCTCGATATATTCGTGCAGCTGCTCTCGCAACATCTTTTGCCTCGCCGTAAATTAAATGAATTTTGCGTATCTCTGTGATAGTAAATCCCCTTCCATCCTAAAGTTTAACGGAGTGCAATAACGTCTGCACAGGTAAGTCGATGACTGCCGACGATCAGCGTATAGCAGTGACTCAAGCACACAAACTGTTGTGGACTACGTGTTGGCGACTCACGCTCGCGATGTCAGTACGCTCAGCGGTAATGTCCGCTTTCCCAAAATACTCTCCCGAGAGAAACTGCTTTATTTTTTCCTGGGACAACTGTAGGAAATCGACAAACATGTTACTAGACGAAACTTCCTGGCAGATTAAAACTGTGTGCCGGACCGAGACTCGAACTCGGGACCTTTGCCTTTCGCGGGCAAGTGCTCTACTGGCAGAAGTGAAGCTGTGAGGACGAGGCAAGAGTCGTGCTTGGGTAGGCTCAGATGGCGCTGGCACGGTAGCTCAGCGTGTTCGGTGAGAGGGTTAGCTACACTCTGTAATAAAAAATTGAGTGAACAGGTCAACAAAGAACCTGAACGCGTGTCATCGGACGTCCGGCCGTAACAAATTCAACGAACAATATAGAACAAAATGAGGTCGACAAAAAAAAAGACGGTAAACGCCCGCGAAAGGCAAAGGTCCCGAGTTCGAATCTTGGTCCGGCACACAGTTTAAATCTACCATGAAGTTTAATATCAGCGCACACTCCGCTACAGAGAGAAAATCTCATTATGTCACTAGATGTTTTAAATCTGTCACTAGTGTTCAACTAACAAGAGGTTTTTGGCGCCTTGTAGCATTCACACGGTGTATATGAGACATTCGCCAGGGCGTGAAGGCACATTGGATGTCTAAAATGGTTCAAATGGCTCTGCGCACTATGGGACTTAACATCTGAGGTCACCAGTCCCCTAGAACTTAGAACTACTTAAACGTAACTAACCTAAGGACATCACACACATCCATGCCCGAGGCAGGATTCGAACCTGTGACCGTAGCAGCAGCGCGGTTCCGGACTGAAGCGCCTAGAACCGCTCGACCACAGCGGCCGGCATTTGATGTCTACCGGCCGCCGTGTCGTCCTCTGCCTTGCGACGTTATGCTGATATCGTGTGGAGGCAATGTGGTCGGCACACTACTTTCCCTTTGCAGACCATGGAACCCTTACTTCTCGGTCAAGCAGCTCCTCAATCTGCATCACGAAGCTGGGTGCACCTCGTACCAGTCCTCTCATCAAGTAAAACTCCTTGGCACTACAGAGAATGGAACCCGGGTCCTCTGCACGGCAGCCATTTACGCTGACCTTTCGGCAACAGAGACGGACATACAGCAGATACAAATTTAAAACAATACCTATGCTTCTGAAAGAAATAAACATCGTTGCTAAAGATTCTATCCGATTACCCCAGAAAAGTGAGAAAATATATAAAATGTTCAAATGTGTGTGAATTCCTAAGGGACCAAACCGCTGAGGTCATCGGTCACTAGACTTACTCACTACTTATACTAACTTATGCTAAGAACAACACACACACCCATGCCCGAGGGAGGACTCGAACCTCTGGCGGGAGGGGCCTCGCGATCCGTGACATGGCGCCTTAAACCGCTCGGCGGGAAAATATAGACTTCAGGGCGTAATCACACAAGGAGATTTCACATTACCAAAACTATTCTCGACAGCCCTTGCGAAGCTTTCAGATCCCCCAGATGGAAAAAGCAGAAGCGGTACGTTGTAATGGAAAATATCTGAACCACATTCGCTTTTCTTTCTGATGACATGGTAGTGTTTGTGGCTAGTGTAGATAAATTTTCGTAACAGTCAGAGTCGCCTTGTACTCAGAGAATGAGCATAGTGGAGCAAACGCAGCAATCCTGCATCGCCGTTCTAGGCAGAGCCCTAGCAGAGGTGATTCGCCGTTACCTTCCTCCGACCCGTGTAGTGTAACTGACTATGGTGAGTGCTCTTACAATATAGTGCTGTATTTGTTTTGTCATGGATGGAGGGAAGGGTGGGGTGAACCTCAATAGCTGCCCTCCCCCCTCCAACAGCACCAAGGAGGGCGCCGAACTTAACCTCTCCATCCGACGGCTGCATCACCATCAATAGTGTTACACTCCCACCACTTAGTGACACACTGCTGAGTGGTTTGGAATTCAACTCAGGATAATAGTGATTCGGAGGTTCACGCTATCATTTTTCTTCCCCTTTCTAGCCAAATACTGACAGTGAAAATTTTCCAGCAGCAGGATTCGAACAACCTTATCTCCGAGTCGAGCGGCGTCGCACATGTACGCGTTAACGACCTCGGTTACGGAGACAGGTTTTCGTAACAGTCGAAGAGGTTAATACAGCGAGTTCACACGTAGGTCTGAAAGTTATTTAAAACAAGATTACGATTACTGTAGCAGCGCGGAGTGGCCGCGCGGTTTGAGGCGCCATGTCACGGACTGCGAGGCCCCTCCCGCCGGAGGTTCGAGTCCTCCCTTGGGCATTGGTGTATGTGTTGTTCTTAGCATAAATCAGTTTAAGTAGTGTGTAAGTCTAGGGACCGATGACCACAGCAGACTGGTCCCTTAGGAATTCACACACATTTGAATATTTTTTTGAACGATTACTATAATCATTTAGAGCCTAAGCTCAACACATCGAAAAGAAAATTGTGGAAACCGACAATGACATACATATAGTGAATTAGTTTCTGTGGCAGGTGAAGGGAATAACTGGATGGGCAGCGAAAGAACTAAATAGAAGGAAATAATTAAACAGGACACTGCTATTGTTAAGTTAAATCGAGTTCTCAGAATTAAGCGTCAGGTGTGCGTTGAGCGGAAACTTTACAGTCGTAGTCCATTACGATTTGATTTACAGCCAGCTGGCAGTGGAGATACGCGGGGTGCTAATTGCTAGGGGAGATAGGAAAACAAACACGTGAATCAAGGTTCAGACTGGAGTCGAAGACGTCCTCTGTACTTAAGGAGGAAGGCGGACGATGTAGCCCACAGGGGTGGGCAAAAGATACGTTCGAACGGGCTCGAGATTTCCCGATACATAGCGCGATCCAATACGGTGCCGAGCGCTGCTCGAACAATCACGTGACATCGAACAATCACGTGACATTTGACTCGCGCGGCGCGAGTGAAAGGGATACACAATGAACTACGAACTAACCACAACTACAAGATAAATCCTACCACTGTACAAACTCCGGTCGTATTTGAACAAATTAGCAATACGAGTTCTCATACAATATGTACGGTAATAATTAAGGACTGCAGAAAGTTACACATGTCTCTCGCCAAAAACCATTTTGCAACACGAGTGTTGCATTGTCAGAAGAATTCACCTGTTTAGGGTTATTCGCAGACACGGTTCTGCTGTGATGAGCGTAACAGGGTCGTCACAGTGTGCGACTGAAATGGCCTGGCAACTGGAAACGCACTCCAAAGTTGAAGTACGCTTGACATTACGATCATTGTGAGAATAACGTCTAAATTCAACGTGAAGTTATGGCGGCGTATTGACCAAATATAGTGTCACGTCCAGAGGAAGTGAACGATCGGTAGAATGTTCCGGCCGTTGTTTACATAAATTTGGTGACCACGTTGAAAAACGGTGTCATGTATCTATGTCAGTTCCAAGTGTATTGCAGTATTTACAAAAAAGTTACTTTTCTATCATAATAATGTGTAACATACTTCTTGATATCGCTACGTGTTATTTAACAAATGAGTTGGAAATGAGCATTTCGACGCCTGTTCGCATACCAGAACAAGGAGCAGAAAGTTACCAGCTTTTAATGAGCTCTACAACAAGATGGTAACGTTCACATACAACAAAGAAGAAGATGCCTAGAAATCGAAATAAATCATATTAAACGGGCTGTAATTGCGATTGCGAGAATAAATTAGAGTGCCAAGACCCATTGTGGAGATAGTATCAACAGACGTCACTAGATCACAGCAGGAGCGAAAGCTCGAGACTTGGACTGAATCAAGATTGTGATCTTTTTAGCATTCCGTACCTCACTCGGTAAAAACGCACTGTTATAGGATCATTTTGTTGTCCGTCTGCATGTCAAAAAAAAAAAATGGTTCAAATGGCTCTGAGCACTATGGGACTTAACATCTGTGGTCATCAGTCCCCTAGAACTTAGAACTACTTAAACCTAACTAACCTAAGGACATCACACACATCCATGTCCGAGGCAGGATTCGAACCTGCGACCGTAGCAGTCGCGCGGTTCCGGACTGAGCGCCTTAACCGCGAGACCACCGCGGCCGGCGCCTGCATGTCAATCTTTCTTCTATCCAATTATTATATACCCCTTTCCGCATGAATGGGTATCAAGTTGAAATTGATGACACATGCTAAAGTCTGACGTCCCTTGGCGGCGTAATGAATGTAAGCTTGTAAGTCAATGCAGTCAAAAGATACGGCCATTTGTGTCACATACTTTGATACTCGCAAACTCACTCATCAGTACCTATAGTGTACTTCCTGTTGGCCTTGAATCACGCCATTTGGCAGAACAAGTAAAGGAAAAAACCAGAAAACTATTAATTTGTAAATGTATCGGACGAAACAAAAATTTTTTTGTCATTTGTTGTTCGGTTGTCTGTCCGTCAGTCTGTTAAGATCCCTTTTCCTCAGGAAACGGGAGGCGTATCAAGCTGAAACGTAAGTCGCTTGCTAAGCTGTATGGTCTCTTGGTGGTGTAAAAAAGTTAAGCTTCTGAGTTAATGCAATCGAAAGATATAGCCATTTACATAACAAATTTTGATACTCGCAAACTCTCTTATTAAACCTATAGGGCACTTCCCGTTGACCTCGAATTATGAAATTTGGCAAGAAGCTAGGTTTTTCAGTATGGAACTGCGCTACCGCTACGGTCGCAGGTTCGAATCCTGCCTCGGGCATGGATGTGTATGGTGTCCTTAGGTTAGTTAGGTTTAAGTAGTTCTAAGTTCTAGGGGACTGATGACCTAAGATGTTAAGTCCCATAATGTTCAGAGCCATTTGAAGAAGCTAGGTTTAACAGCACAACTAAAAGAAAAATTCCAAAATTTATAATATTTAATTACATATCTCAGAAGAAAAACATTTTCATTTGTTACCCGACTTGAAACTTAAAATTAAAACATTCTCGAAATTCTTGAAATTCCCGAGACTGATATCTTATCAGTATTAGTGTCAACAAAAACAGGAAAACATCGTCAATATTCTCGATTCCCGGGGTGGATGAAATGTCTATGTACAGTAAGTTTGTAGGAATCCTCAAACCGCCAGTTCTACTCGTACCTGCCCATTTTTTCACTAGGTGCTGGTTTTACATATGGTGGCCGTTTTTCCTAGGTGTTGGTTTTTAATATGGTGTGCGCTCTAGAAGATGTCCAAACCGTGTTTAAAAGCTATTTCTGTTATCAAAATCCATACATTAATAGCACCTAGACGCATCGCGGACGTAGTATCAATAGAATTCACTAGATCACGAAGTGATCAAAAGCTCGAGTTGTTTCTGTTGTGGACAACTCCAGTCCGAAAACTGGTTTGATGCAGCTCTCCATCTTAATGTATCCTGCGCAAGCCTCTCCAACTCCGAATAATTACTGCATCCTACATCCTTTAGATCCTATTTACTGTACTCATTTCTTGTTCTCCTTCTAAAAATTTTCTTTCCCCCCTAATTCACTCCAGTACTAAATTTGTGATCCCTTGATGCCTCAGATTGTGCTCTAAGAATCGAATCCTTATTTTAGCCAAGTTGTGCCACGAAATTTCTTTCCTCCCCAGTCCTTTTCGGTGTCTCCTCATTGATTTCTTCTACCTCGTCATGCATTTTTTCAATCTCTTCATCGTCTGCGCATCTAGTAGAACCCGATATTTCTCGAGCTGCGACGTAAACTGCTCGAGCCATTAGAGTTGTGTTCAAGCACAGAAATAGCAGCAAGACGAATGGTTTGTCGACGAACCAAGGAAGTTCTGAGTTGGGTCCCTAGAGATAAGGAGCGATCTAAAATACCATTTAATGAAAGGTGGATAGACGGTCTTAGAAAATACACTACTGGCCATTAAAATTGCTACACCAAGGAAGAAATGCAGATGATAAACGGGTATTCATTGGACAAATATATTATACTAGAACTGACATGTGATTACATTTTCACGCAATTTGGGTGCATAGATCCTGAGAAATCAGTACCCAGAACAACCACCTCTGGCCGTAATAACGGCCTTGATGCGCCTGGGCATTGAGTCAAACGGAGCTTGGATGGCGTGTACAGGTACAACTGCCCTGTAGCTTCAACACGATACCTCAGTTCATCAAGAGTAGTGACTGGCCTATTGTGACGAGCCAGTTGCTTGGCCACCATTGACCAGACGTTTTCAGTTGGTGAGAGATCTGGAGAATGTGCTGGCCAGGGCAGCAGTCGAACATTTTCTGCATCAAGAAAGGCCCGTACAGGACCTGCAACATGCGATCGTGCATTATCCTGCTGAAATGTAGGGTTTCCCATGGATCGAATGAAGGGTAGAGTCACAGGTCATAACACATCTAAAATGTAACGTCCACTGTCCAAAGTGCCGTCAATGCGAACAAGAGGTGACCGAGACGTGTAACCAATGGCACCCCATACCATATCGCTGGGTGACACGCCAGTATGGCGAAGACGAATACACGCTTCCAATGTGCGTTCACCGCGATGTCGCCAAACACGGACGCGACCATCATGATGCTGTAAACGGAACCTGAATTCATCCGAAAAAATTATGTTTTGCCATTCGTGCACCCACGTTCGTCGTTGAGTACACCATCGCACGCGCTCCTGTCTGTGATGCAGCGTCAAGGGTATCCAGCACTGAATTTTGATTGGCTTGTGATAAGAATGATGATGATGATGATGATTATGATGATGATAATGATGACGAAGATTGTGAACTCTTCCCTAAGACGCGACATATAACACACGCAGTCGGTTGCCACAGGGTTGAGGGGCAGCAGAAACATCTACCGTGGAATGAACTTTGAGACGTTCGGGAGTTTGTTTGATCCTTCAGAAATATATTTCATACTGTGTAAGGAATTCGAAGCAACTCCGTTTGCTGCCGCGGTGCCTGTTTTCCAGAACACTCTGACTTGCTTCATTGCCGGATGCTGTTGCGAGATGCATCTCGCAGCGACGCCCCGTGCCACAGTCCTCGGTTTATTACCGCGTGCTTTCCAGATCGCGGCGGTTACGGTACATCTGTTTCTTGTAACGTAACGAGTTCATCTGCTGAAGGTGCGCTGCAGTAGCAACAGGTTCCCGTCCATGACTCAACGGAATCGCGCTTCTGCTTGAAACTGTAAACCGGCAGCCACGCGGACGTCCTACATTTATTTATAGGCGCACTCTGAACTGCAAGAGTCTTCCACGTTAAAACAATGGGAGAAACACAACTAGCCGATAAAGATGGAACTCACCGCTCGGCCGCGAAATTCCTCTCCCGCCCCTTTTCACACCAAAACGGACTGTAAACTAAGCACTTCTACATCTACATCTGCATGGATACTCTGCAAATCACATTTAAGTGCCTGGCAGGGGGTTCATCGAACCACCATCACAATTCTCTATTATTCCTATCTCGTATAGCGCGTGGAAAGAATGAACACCTATATCTTTCCGTACGAGCTCTGATTTCCCTTATTTTATCGCGGTGATCGTTTCCCCCAGTGTGTGTCGGTGGCAACAAAATATTTTCGCATTCGGAGGAGAAAGTTGGTGATTGGAATTTCGTGAGAAGATTCCGTCGCAACGAAAAACGCCTTTCTTTTAATGATTTCCAGCCCAAATCCTGTATCATTTCTGTGACACCATCTCCCATATTTCGCGATAATACAAAACGTGCTGCCCTTCTTTGAACTTTTTCAATGTACTCCGTCAGTCCTATCTGGTAAGGATCCAACACCGCGCAGCAGTATTCTAAAAGAGGACGTACAAGCGTAGTGTAGACAGTCTCGTTAGTTGGTCTGTTATATTTTCTATGTCTCCTGCCAATAAAATGCAGTCTTTAGTTAGCCTTCCCCACAACATTATCTATGCGTTCCTTCCAATTTAAGTTGTTCATAATTGTAATACCTAGGTATTTAGTTGAATTTATGGCTTTTAGATTTGACTTATTTATCGTGTAACCGAAGTTTAACGAGTTCCTTTTAGCACTCATGTGGATGACCTCACACTTTTCGTTATTTAGGGTCAACTGCCACTTTTCGCACCATTCAGCTATTTTTTCTAAATCGTTTTGCAAAAAATGGTTCAAATGGCTCTGAGCACTATGGGACTTAACATCTGAGGTCATCAGTCCCCTAGAACTTAGAACTACTTAAACCTAACTACCCTAAGGACATCACACACATCCATGCCCGAGGCAGGATTCGAACCTGCGACCGCAGCGGTCACGCGGTTCCAGACTGTAGCGCCTAGAACCGCACGGCCACACCGGCCGGCTAATCGTTTTGCAGTTTGTTTTGATCTTCGGATGACTTTATTAGTTGATAAACGACAGCGTCATCTGCAAACAACCGAAGACGGCTGCTCAGATTGTCTCCCAAATCGTTTACATAGATAAGGAACATCAAAGGGCCTATAACACCTCCCTGGAGAACGCCAGAAATCACTTCGTTTGTTCATTTATTTGGTGTAAATCTCTCAATTGCTGCCGATACTTTTTCTCTGATTTTAAGCCACATCTGGTCTACACTAATATTATTAATTTGGAATGAGAGGAGGTTGTCTCTCAGGAAAGCGTCAAGTGACTTCAATGCATGGATCATCAAGAATCTTGACAGCAGTAGACGAAAATGAAGAGCCAGGTTTCATGGTATCAGATTTCCGAATGCCGCTGGACGCAACACCACACTGTCGACCAATAACGAAGAAGTTATGAGTGCAGTCTGAAACACGACTGGCTACATGAATTTTTCACCTTTAGAACTTAATACTGCAGCGATTCTGTGTGGTTTCGACAAGTCCTTGACAGGTTTCCGGCAACATACGGCACCAGATATCTACGCGCAAGCTTACGAATTCCACTTCCTGCTATGCTGTCGGCCACTGGTGCTTCCATCGCCATTTAACAGCTTTCCATAGGTGCCCACGCGAACAGCCGAACAGCTTCGCCGTTTCCGAGATGCTGGTTCCCAGTCGCCGGCTCATAACATTCTGTCCATTGTCCAAGTCGCTTGTGTCAGTGAATTTCCGCATTTGCGCCCCGACATTGTGGCTAGAATGATGTCCCATTTGTCTCCACTCAGCGTATATGCTTAACGGGTCATGTAACCTTAATGCCGTTAGGTGGAATTCAGTCTTGCGATGGGCAGTGTCTCTAATTTCTTTGCGTCTTAATTTATTTGTAATCCAAAACAAATGGGAACACGTTATATGTGTATGCTGCCATTTTTATACATATGGTACCATTTTCCAGCTAACTATCTTCCTGTTCATTTTCTTTTACACCACTGTGTTTCCTTTCCGTAGCAGTAGTGTAGTGTGCTTTTTTATTCAGATGAACATTTGATAAAGGCAGAAAAAGCCGAAACTAGTTATTATTGTTTTCATAGTTTTGGTCAGATTGGATCAGTATAATACTAAAACTGTTCTCTGTCAATGTTGTTATATACAGCAAAGTAGTAAACCTGAAAAAGAGCCCGAGGTATCAGATTGCTGCGTTAATGGTAAACTCTTGGAGTGTGTTACGTTGTATAAATGCCTCAGGTAACACTATGATCCGATATGATACGAAGTTAGTAGTGGGGAAACCAAGACGACACTTCTACGTCTACATCTGCGTGATTACTCTGCTATTCACAATAAAGTGCCTGGCAGAGGGTTCAATGAACCACCCTCATGCTGTCTCTCTACCGTTCCCCTCTAGAACGACACGCGGAAAAAGCGAGCACTTAAATTTTTCCGTGCGAACCTCGGTTTCTCTTATTTCATCGTGATGATCACTTCTCCCTATGTAGGTGGGTTGCCAACAGAATGTTTTTCGGAGTCGGAGGAGAAAACTGGTGATTGAAATTTCATGAGAAGATCCCGTCGCAACGAAAAACGCCTTTGTTTTAATGATTGCCACTCCAATTCACGTATCATGTCTGTGACACTATTTCCCCTATTTCGCGGTAATACAAAACGAGCTGCCCTTCTTTGTACTTTTTCGATGTCATCCATCAGTCCCACCTGATGCGGATCCCACACCGCACAGCAGTACTCCAGAATAGGACGGACAAGTGTGGTGTAAGCAGTCTTTTTAGCAGACCTGTTGCACCTTCTAAGTGTTCTGCCAACGAATCACAGTCTTTGTGTTGCTCTACTCACAATATTATCTATGTGATCGTTCCAATTTAGGTTATTTGTAATTGTAATTCACACTATTTAGTGTGCGCATTGCATCGGTCTAATGGAAATCATCGAAGGAGTTTAGAGTTGTGATTATGGGATGAGAACTTTAAAAGGAATCACTTGAAGGAAGGCTACATTATACTCAAGAAATTCTGTTAGGTAAACGTCAGAAGCGATATTCCAGTTTATACAGAGTTTTATAAAGTGCTATAGTTCGACTGCCTCTATTGTTTATCTCGAATTAGGGCCATAAGAATGAGGTAGAGCCAGTGCTCCAAATAGCGGCTGATACCGAAGAAACACCGAGTGAACAAGATCACTACTAACGCCTTTTCTTGGCCGGCCGCTGTGGCCGAGCGGTTCTACGCGCTTCAGTCTGGAACCGCGTGACCGCTACGGTCGCAGGTTCGAATCTTGCCTCGGGCATGGATGTGTGTGAGGTCCTTCGGTTAGGTGTAAGTAGTTATAAGTTCTAGGGGACTGATAGTGCTCGGAGCCATTTGAACCATTTGGACGCCGTAACTTAAAAATATTTCGATAATCGGATGGTTATTACACTATTTGTAATGAACAAACTGAATGAAGAGGACACGGAAATTCATAAAACTGGTGGAGATTCGTGTTTTTGACAACAGTTGCCACAGAAAATGAGTATATTGAGGCAAAGACGGCCAGTGATCTCTTCAGTGTGCATTAGGCTCGAACTCCTACGGGAAATGCGGTGAGTAACGAGAATGACGGGCAAGGGTCGCTACATTAGTAGTGTGTGAATAAGTCGAGAATTTGGGTCTGGCGGATGGTGTGGTGCAGCTACTCAGTAGCTCAGTGGTTAGAGCGTACGCCTAGGAAGCAGGAGATCCGGTTTTGAATCCCAGTCCGGCACAAACTTGCAGCTTCCTCCATTGGTTTAAAGCAGTGCCCATTCGCACCCAGTGTCTCTAATTTCTTTGTGTCTTAATTTATTTGTAATCCCAAACGAATGGAAACATATTATGGGTATATGCTGCTATTTTTTCATATGGTACCGTTTTCTAGGTAACTATCCTTCTGCTCATTTACTTTCACACCACTGTGTTTCCATTTCGTAGCAGTAGTGTAGTGTGCTTTCTTATGCAGATGAACATTTGATAGAGGCAGAAAAAGCCGAAACTAGTTATTAAACGGTGAAAAAGTTTAGATATACAACAACGTAAGAGTAAAAATTCTTCATTCACTTATGTTTATCTAGTCTATGTTTGTCGTGTAATCACGTGTGGGAGCACTGTCCGGTATGATGTTAACCTTTTATTTGTATTTATTATTTCCATCATAAAACAGACGATCATCACAGTCGAAAATCGATACTAAATTGACAAATCTAGGTGATCAAGCACTGTGATTAAAGAGAATTAAAATCAACTATATATGCGTTGCCGAAAGAGAACTGCGGACTACATAAGTAATTCTAAATTTATATCGGGGTGTTTCGTTTGTATATACGGTTTTCTTTCTTCATGATAACCTTCAAAGTATTTCTGAAATACAATTCACAATTATTTTTAAAATGCTTCACACACATTTTTGTGAATCACCAGAAACTACGCATCTTCCATCTGAAGAGCTGCTTTTAGCTGAGCCCCCTGCCATTTGTGCAGGGTTGTAGACAGTTAGATCTGGAGGGAGCTGTGTGACTGAGCCAGGTTATAAAAATAAATACAACTATTAGAATAGCCTCCGTCGTTAATATTACACGCGACGGGAGTGGTTTTTGTAATCTGAGATTGCATGAACTAAATTCCCTGTTGTAGCTCGCAAGTACGCGGTCCGCGGTTGAAAGTTGTGTCACAGATTTGATCTTCCTAGCGCAAGGCTCTTCAATTGAAACAACATCTCGGTATACTTTCTCTCATAAAAATCATTCGTATGCAACTTTTATTTCCTTTTTTTTATTTATTCTCTGCCATGTAATTCAATGCAAACGTTTTACAAATAACTTTGCAACTCCGCTGCTGTTACTTTTCCGTCACTCCTATTGACGTATTATCATCTCTCAACGCCTTATCTTTCGTACCTCGAATAGTTTTATTCATCTCATCTGGGATTACTGCTCACACAGGTATGAGATTCCTCTCACCACAACTACTTTCAACGAGCCTAAAAGAAGCCTTAAGATCTCTAAATTCGAAAGAAAAAAATAGGAACACATATTAATGAATCATACCTGAAGCACCATGGTTTTGCTGACGATAAAGGAATGTTTGCCTCTAGAGTAGATAAACCTCAGCAACGTCTTCCCAATTCTGTTCAGTACCTCCACATTAGTTACGTGATCTACCGGTCTAATCTTCAGCAATCTTCTGTACCACTACATTTCAAAAGCTTCTATACTCTCCTTGTCTACACTGATTACCGTCCATGTTTAAATACTATACTCAGCTCCATTCCACACAAATTCCTTCGGAAAAGACTTCTTGGCATTTAAGACTACATTCGACATTAAAAAATTTTTCTTCTTCAGAAACACTTTTCTTATCATTGACGGTTTACATGTTATATCCTCCCTATTTCAGCCATGATCTGTTAGTTTGCTGTCCAAATAGCAAAACCTGTCTACCACATTAAATGTCTCGTTTCCTAATCTAATTTCTTCAGCATCACCTGATTTATTCTTGTTTTCCTTTTATTGGTGGTTTCTTATAGCTTCCTTTCAAAACACTGTCCATTCCATTCAAACACTCTGCCAAGTGTTTTGCTACCTACGACAGAATTACAATGCCGACGGCAACGTCAAGGTTTTCATTTCTTTTCCTTGAACTTTAATTCATACTCCAAGTTTTTCTTTGGTTTCCTTCACTGGTTGCTCAATGTGCAGACTGAATAACATCTGGGATAGGCTTTCTCATTCCCTTCTCAACCACTGCTTACCTTTCATGCCCCTCGACACCTATAATTGCCGTCTAGTTTCCGTACTAGTTGTAAACAGCGCTTTCGCTGTCTGTATTTTATCCCTACTACTTTCAGAGTCCCAAAGAGAGTATTCCAGTCAACGATGTGTAAAGCTTTCTGTAAGTCTACAAACGCTCTAAATGTAGGTTTTTCTTTCCTCAACCTATCTTCTAAAGTACGTCTAAAAATTTGAAAAGTCCATGTGTCCTGCAGTTAATTTAAGGAGTGTAATAACAACATCCTCTCGCAACACCTCCGTCGGAGGTTAAAGTCCTCGCTTGGGCATGGGTGTGCGTGTTGTCCTTAGTGTTGTTAGCTTAAGTTAGATTAAGTAGTGTGTAAGACTCGGGACCGATGACCTCAGTTAACAGGGCGTAGCGTTGCGCAGTTGGAGGTGAGCCGCCAGCAGTGGTGGATGTGGGGAGAGAGATGGCGGAGTTTTGAGATTTGTAAGACTGGATGTCATGAACTGCTATATACAGTATGGCATTGTTAGCTTAAGTTAGATTAAGTAGTGTGTAAGACTCGGGACCGATGACCTCAGTAGTTTGGTCCCATAAAACTTCCCACAAATTTCCGATTTCCTCTCACAACTTTGACAATTCAGAATTTAAACAAAATAGGATCGAATTGTGCACCCACGATTATCAGGATTTCACTCAGCACTACGACTGTGAACACAGGTCTGCAGACTATGGCTATAGGTGTAAATAGGGCGAGTGCTGTATCTTGCAGTCGTTCCCACCTACATTCAGAAAATTAGTCCTTCTGTTATTTATTTACTTATTTAATTTTTAGCGGTGGGTCTTTCCGTTTCTGCATTCTCTTACTCGACTATCTGTAGTCTGACAGTTCTATCTGTGGACTTGAAAACTCCGTTGGGTTGGATTTGTTTTTGACAGCAGGTACTTATTATACGTATGTGCTCTTTGCCTGACTGGAATGTTAGCGGTCAGACCGTAAAATCATCCATGTGGGCACGTCCTCCAGCTATCAATTGGAAATATTGTGTATTAAAAGTACCTTGTAAGTTACTGTTTTCTTTGCCATTTTCGAGACCCTTACTTTTCGTACTGTTTTATTCTCCGAAGGTTAAGCTGAGAGACTGATTTTATTTCTGGTATGCAAGCAATGCCAGCTAACGTGGCAGCTTGAACTAACAGCTTTAAACAGCAGAAGCGCTTTTGACCAGTCAGTTATAAAAAGGCAGTGTCAGGCAGAGGAAGTGAGGCCATGATGTGTCAGCGTTGTTGGTCACAAATCGCAGTGGGGCAACATCTATAAATCAAGTATTCAGTGCATTTCCAGAATGCTCTGAAGAAGAACAAAATAGCAATGTGCAAAGTTAGTCGTGTACGTTTTCACTCCGAAACAAAAACGACGCCTGTTGCGTAATGAAAAATGCGGACAAGTCTTTTCCGGAAAAAAGCATCACAGGTGATGAGACGTGGTGTTATCAGTACGAGCTTACCACAAAACGACACAGTGGAGAAATTTACGTGAAGGATCAACGCCTTGACGACGTAATCGACATTCAAACAACAAGGCGCACGAACCGAACAGCATCCCAAAGACAGACTTTTCTGACAGTTTCGCTTGATTGTGTGAACGTTCTGTGCGTTGTACTCAAGTGAGGAGAGGGGGGGGGGGGAAGACTATATAGAATACCTGATGCATTAAAACAAACATATTAACTTGCTCTATTTTCTATTTTTTTTACTGACCCAGTCTCGTATAAACACAAACGCCTGTAATTAAATGTTTTTGTGGGGTCGTGGGTGTCATGGCGTCCATCAACACATGCTCCCTTGGGTCCGTGCCTGCTAATGGCTCGAAGCGTGAACTTTTAATGAGAAAATCATTCAAAAACCTAGAGCATCTCAGCGACTAATGCAAAGTTGTATGCTGCTAACCACTAGGAGAGACAGGAGATTAAACAAACAAGTAATGGAACAGGCTGGGATGGATGACGTAATTACGACTGGAACCAAGATGAAATTGACATGGGCCAGACAAGTAGCTAGGTCGAAATTAGAGTTATATTAATACATTCAGCTGCTGACGGGCGTTGATACATATCAACGGGGACAGGTGAAAATGTGTGTCCCTACCGGGACACGAACCCGGGATCTCCTGCTTACATGGCCGCGAGAACTTGTATGTCCACACACTACATTCGTAGTGTACCACCCCAACACACTCATTACTTGTGGAAGACATTCTTACCAAGTCCCGTAAGAGTTCGGGCAATATGTGTGCATCCGCACAGAAGAAGGAGGTCATGGCCGGTATTGCCAGAACTATATACTTATATGGATATTGCGTCTGTTCTTTCGGACATGTCCGATAGGACAGACACCAAATCCATACAATTATAGTAGCTAGGTGGTCAGATGGAAACCCAGTAATAAGCAAAGAAGAGAAAGCAGAAAGGTGGAAGGAATATATAGAGGGTCTATACAAGGGCGATGTATTTGAAGGCATTATTATGGAAATGGAAGAGGATGTAGATGAAGATTAAATGGGAGATATGCTACTGCGTGAAGAGTCTGACAGAGCACTGAAAGACCTAAGTCGAAACAAGGCCCCTGGATTAGACAACATTCCAATAGAACTACTGACAGCCTTGGGAGAGCCAGTCCTGACAAAACTCTACCATCTGGTGAGCAAAATGAGACAGGCGAAATACCCTCAGACTTCAAAAAGAATATAATAATTCCAATCCCAAAGAAATCAGGTGTTGACAGATGTGAAAATTACCGAACTATCAGTTTAATAAGTCACAGCTCCAAAATACTAACGCGAATTCTTTACAGACGAATGGAAAAACTGGTAGAAGCCGACCTTGGGGAAGATCAGTTTGGATTCCGTAGAAATATTGGAACACGTGAGGAAATACTCACTCTACGACTTATCTTAGAAGCTAGATTAAGGAAAGGCAAACCTACGTTTCTAGCATTTGTAGACTTAGAGAAAGCTTTTGACAACGTTGACTGGCATTCTCTCTTTCAAATTCCGAAAGTGGCAGGGGTAAAATACAGGGAGCGAAAAGCTATTTACAATTTGTACAGAAACCAGATGGCAGTTATAAGAGTCGAGGGACACGAAAGGGAAACAGTGGTTGGGGAGGGAGTGAGACAGGGTTGTAGCCTCTCCCCGATGTTATTCAATTTGTATATTGAGCAAGCAGTGAAGGAAACAAAAGAAAAATTTGGAGTAGGTATTAAAATCCATGGAGAAGAAATAAAAACTTTGAGGTTCGCCGATGACATTGTAATTCTGTCAGAGACAGCAAAGGACTTGGAAGAGCAGTTGAACGGAATGGACAGTGTCTTGAAAGGAGGATATAAGATGAACATCAACAAAAGCAAAACGAGGATAATGGAATGCAGTCGAATTAAGTCGGGTGATGCTGAGGGAATTAGATTAGGAAATGAAACACTTAAAGTAGTAAAGGAGTTTTGCTATTTGGGGAGCAAAATAACTGATGATGGTCGAAGTAGAGAGGATATAAAATGTAGACTGGCAATGGCGAGGAAAGCGTTTCTGAAGAAGAGAAATTTATTAACATCGGGTATAGATTTAAGTGTCAGGAAGTCGTTTCTGAAAGTATTTGTATGGAGTGTAGCCATGTATGGTAGTGAAACATGGACGATAAATACTTTGGATAAGAAGAGAATAGAAGCTTTCGAAATATGGTGCTACAGAAGAATGGTGAAGATTAGATGGGTAGATCACATAACTAATGGGGAGGTATTGAATAGGATTGGGGAGAAGAGAAGTTTGTGGCACAACTTGACTAGAAGAAGGGATCGCTTGGTAGGACATGTCCTGAGGCATCAAGGGATCACAAATTTAGCATTGGAGGGCAGCGTGGACGGTAAAAATCATAGAGGGCGACCAAGAGATGAATACACTAAGCAGATTCAGAAGGATGTAGGTTGCAGTAGTTACTGGGAGATGAAGAAGCTTGCACTGGATAGAGTAGCATGGAGAGCTGCATCAAACCAGTCTCAGGACTGAAGACCACAACAACAACAACAGGTGGTCGATTCACTAAGGACGTACTTTTTTGGGTTCCAGTACATAAGAAGGAACTGAGAAGAATATTAAATAGAAGCTGAATAGATAAAAGCATAACATACGGTAAGGCAACATGGTTCAAGTGGCTCTGAGCACTATGGGACTTAGCTTCTGAGGTCATCAGTCCCCTAGAACTTAGAACTACTTAAACCCAACTAACATAAGGGCATCACACACATCAATGCCCGAGGCAGGATTCGAACCTGCGACCGTAGTGGTTGCGCGGTTCCAGACTGAAGCGCCTAGAACTGCTCGGCCACTCTAGCCGGCTAACATGGTTGCATGTAACTGTTTGCTGAAGTGCAAGAAGCCTGGAAGAGGCTTTTATACAGCAGCTGAGGTCGAGTAGATGATAATGATAATGTGTTCTACATTTTGCTAAGTTTCATTGCATTCGCCATCCAGGCGTTCTGAGTTACCGTTCGTCTTACTGTTTTCCCTTGATTCTGCGGTACGTTTCCCGTGCATTTCTTTAGAGCTGTAGCATCTGGACACATAGCCAACATGGAAACGTACTAATCCGATGTGGCGGATCTCGACTGGCGCTCAGAGCAATTTCGCAGAGCCTCAGTGATCGCCACTCGCGCATGCAAGCCGGTGTGCCAGGCTTATCGCCGGCAAGGCTGCGCGCCCGCGCGGCTGGAGGTCATCGGTGAAAGAACGGCACACTAGGCGTTACGGAAGGCTGGAACGGGCGACGTGCAAGGCCTGTGCGAAAGCTGTCGCCGCCGCAGACACGCCAGTCTCACATCCATCCGGGATCGACTCCACTCACCGTGGGAGACTGCCTACACTGTAGTATTGCCACTTACACAAACTGCAGCGGTGCGTGTGATGCCATAGGAGTGGATTGACAGGTTACAGTAATACCTTACAGAGTTCGGTTCCGCACGCTGCTGTCAGAAAACATCCACTCTACAGCTGTGCACCCTAGATTCTTCTCTACATTGTCGCGTCACGTTTGACGGCCTTGTCATGGTTCAAATGGTTCAAATGGCTCAGAGCACTATGGGACTTAACATCTGAGGTCATCAGGTCCCTAGAACTTAGAACTAATTAAACCTAACTAACCTAAGAACATCACACACATCCATGCCCGAGGCAGGATTCGAACCTGCGACCGTAGCGGTCGCGCGGTTCCAGACTGAAGCGCCTAGAACCGCTCGCCCACAGCGGCCGGCCCTTGTCAGGGAATCTAGACTTTTCCAGTACAGTCGGCGGCCAGGCGGTCTGGAACGACTCAGTCATGCGTTGATAGCTATGCGCTGTGTGTGTCTCTGGAGCTATACTGCCTATGCCATTCGGTCTCGGCGCAAAAGACGTCATACCTTTAGCAACGGAATAAGAAGCTTCCTTACTCGCATCAACAGTGAGCGAAATGCGTATAGCGTCATGTCAGGCCGTTATACGTAATATTCATCTTGAGGTTGAAAAATTTATTTTTGGATGGGATCCGGTTTTTTTTTTTTTTTTTTTTTAATGGGACTTAACATTTGAGGTTGAGGTCAGCAGTCCCCTAGAACTCAGAACTACTTAAACCTAACTAACCTAAGGACATCACACACATCCATGTCCGAGGCAGGATTCGAACCTGCGACTGTAGCGGTCGCGCGGTTCCATACTGAAGTGCCTAGAACCGCTCGGCCACACCGGCCGTCGATCCGCCTTTAATACACACAGTTTTTTCACTTCTTTTATCAAGACATGTTTCCCTATAGTTACAGCATCATCAGTACTTTTTTTTTTATTTACGTTCTATTACACAACAAGAAATGCCCTTTACAATCTGTGCATACAGAAATTGGACGTTTTGACATAGTATTCACAAACTTGAAAACAAACAACATCTTTTATATGTGTATTGTTACCACATTCAGTGATTTTGTGTGTGTGTGTGTGTGTGTGTGTGTGTGTGTGTGTGTGTGTGTATGTGTGTGCCGCCCGGAGTGGTCGTGCGGTTCTAGGCGCTCCAGTCTGGAACCGCGAGACCGCTACGGTCGCAGGTTCGAATCCTGCCTCGGGCATGGATGTGTGTGATGTCCTTAGGTTAGTTCGGTTTAAGTAGTTCTAAGTTCTAGGGGACTGATGACCTCAGCATTTAAGTCCTATAGTGCTCAGAGCCATTTGAATCATTTGTGTGTGTGTGTGTGTGTGTGTTTCTTTATGTTTATGGCTTAGTGTCATCTGACAGTTCGTCGAAGGCAGAAAACACAGTTTCGTTGAGAACAGCTGTGTATTCGTCTATTATTTGTTTCTTCTTCAACTATGGCTTCCTGTATTTGGTACTTATCCGGAATTATTAATTTTTGTGGATTGTTGTTACTCCACTTAAAAATTTTTAAGTTCGTGTTGATGTCTGTTGGTCTATGTTTCATATCCACAAGGTGTTCTGCGAATGTAGAATAGCAACTGTTACTTACTTGTACTCTTCTGTGTTCTGTGTACCTAAAATTAAAATTTCTGCAAGTCTGTCCAGCATAAATCGATGGATACGACACAAACATTATAGACGAACTGCATCACAAAATTAAAACAGAGCACTCAAAAACAAACAGATCTTCAGCAACATTCAGACACAGACGCACAGAACATAAGCACATAGCACACAGACACAAAACAAATGAATAAGAAAGACGCCATTAACACACACAAATACGCGCGCGCGAGCGCTCGCATACACACACACACACACACACACACACAAACACACACACACACACACAAAGTGTCAGATACACCGCTCAAAATTCAAAACTGCTGCCCAGAACATAAGAACACATCGTTGTCCGGCATCTTGTTTTCGCAGTGACAGTGAGACAGGAAACAGTGTAGTTCTTCACGGTCAAGATTATGCGGAAACCAGAGAAAGTAAATGAAACATATTGCATACGCAGAGACAAACACACAAAATCTTACACACAGAACAAAAAATAATATTTTATTGGATTGCGTTTTATTTTCTGACCAGCGGGTCGCGGCTGACTTGCCAGCGGACCTGCCATCTCTCTTAGGCAACACTCGGACGAATGTGGCTAAAGTTTTAAAGTTCTGTGCCCTGTCAAATGTTTTTACAAAGATTTTAGGGAGAGGATTTTAATTTGCTCACTGTGTGACAAGCTCGCCCATATTTTATGTAAGTGGCCACCCAATAACAATTTCCTGTGACATTCTTGTTGCTATGTTTCCCCTTTCCTTAGGTTTTACTTTCTTAGGTAGCATTTTCCTTCTTTTCCTGCTTTGTTTGAGTGTGTGCTTTAGTTTTCTTAGGTCTGTCCACATTCGTTCCTTTTAATGTGCGTCAGGGCGCTGATGACCTCGATGTTGAGCGCCCAAAAGCCCCAACACACCACCACCACACCACCAGGAATAGAGTTACCAATCGTAAATTTTCGATACAAGTAATATTCTGCATCAGATTGTCTACGCTTGCAGATAAACTGTGAAAGAAAAATAACAGTAATCAATAACATCGAAGAGAAGGAAAACCACAGCATGTTGTAAAAAGTATATATAAAAAAGTCTTGTCAGATTTCAAATTTGTCAATACTTCGTTAAAAACTCTAATTTATGTATAGGATGTGAGCGATATAAGTGCATATATTTCTATAGATGGCTGAGGACAGTGCACTGAATAACATAATATGAGAATTTACTTCATTTGCAGACTAGTAATTATAGCTATTATGCATATTTCGTTTTTAGATCCGTGAATACCTCCAAGTACGTGTGGCACAAGCAATCCATTAATTTTCCTTTTTCCCTGAGGAGCAGGTCAAGTATTGAAATATTGATGCATGAACGCAATACAGATAGTCCATACTGACAGGTGTAGTTCACAGAACTGTTAGGATCGTGCAGAAAAAAAGGTAGTAAATTGTGTGATATGTTTGCGGGAATACTGTTAAATGTAGAGAATAACACGTAACATATCGAAGTTGGTAAATATTAAGGTGCCAATTATCATAATGTCAATATCTACACCCATAACACAGAAAGAAAATAAAAAACCACTCACAATGCTGTAACCACTGTGAAACATGTCTGGGTAAAAGAAGGGAAAAAAATGTGGTTGCTCGGGTGAATTCCATCCTATTAGTCACGCCTGAAAAGAGAATTCTGATTGCTTTGGAGAGCTGTTAACTACTAGAGCTCGTGTGATCCTCCACCGCTGACAAAATTCATGCGATTGATGTGATGCCTATGAGTCAAACGTTTCTAAGGAATTAGCTCAGTAAGTAGGTCGACGCGGAGACCTTACAAAATGGTAGGAATGTGCTATCGTGCTTTTACGTGCCCACTACCACATAGTAAATGTATTTGCCCGATTTTTGTATGTATCAACGAGGACAGTCAAACGGGTCTACAAGAAATGGTGTACCATTCTCAACCAAACAACACGACATTGGAAGAGCGGTCGTAAAAAGATCGTAGTTGACACGGACCAGATACGAGTATCGCCCCTCGTCTGCTTCAAACACGATTTGAACTGTTGCTGTCAGTGAATGCGGGTCCATCTCAGACAGTTTGCAAGTGAACATTGTGAAGGGAACTTCAAACAATGGACAGTTGGAGCCTATTACCTCGCAAAAGACCACTGTTCCCAGTGTCACATTAATCTGCACGTCTTCAATGGGCCAAACAACGCAGAAAGTGGCCAGTAGCTGACTAGAATCGTGTAGTTGCCGGAGGAGCCACGTTCTCGCCTTTTTTTCCAAATCATGCGATATGTCGAGTGCACCGAAGAGCCCAATCTAAGCGTTTAACACGCCGTGTATGGTTTCTGTTCCTCACACTGGAGATGATTCTACGATATTTTAAGGAGTTTTTCGTATCATGGCTTGGGCCCACTAATATAGGTTACCATGAACATGAACCATGACCTTTACTTGAACACTAGCTGACAAACGTGCCGTTTCCCGGGTATTCATTTTGACAGGTTTCTATTAGAAAGGAAAACAAAAAATATGTTCGAAAAAATTTTATTTCCATGTATTCTTCAAAACTCCTTTGAAATTATGAAACAGTAGTACAAAAATACATGCATAATCTACAAATATATAAGTACAATATCCAAATTAAGAAATATAGTGTGCAAAATACAAATTATGTGTAATGTTTATGTACTTTATAACGCGATCACAAAAATATTTCTAGTAAGCTTGGCGCAGATGCTTCGCGTGTGTACAACGTAATTTCGTAAACCTCTCAATGGCAACGCCTCTTCACAGTTCCATAGCCGGCCGCTGTGGCCGAGCGGTTCTAGCCTCTACAGTACGGAACCACGCGGCAGCTACGGTCGCAGGTTCAAATCTTGCCTCGAGCATAGATGTGTGTGATGTCCTTAGGTTAGTTTAGTTAGGTTTAAGTAGTTATAAGTGTAGGGGACTGATTACCTCAGATGTTAAGTCCCATGGTGCTTAGAGCCACCTGAACCATTTGAACAGCTCCATAGGCGGCTATTGTTTTCGTCAGAAGCCATTTGTACTTCGCAGTTAACAGTTTGGAAAACCGTTGCTATGTATCAGGGATTTCTGTGAGTCGACTGTAGGAGTGTCTTAGTAGCACAGAATAAATGTATTAAAACTTCGTGTGTGAGGGCGGTGTTTTTTCACCCAGGTCAGCGTTTATGACATCATATCTCTTAATCTATGTGTCGTACAATGATATATTTGTGTAGATACACTCAGCGGCATATTTTGATACTTTCTGCGAAATATGTTGCGAAGAGACGTGGTATCATACAATTAATAAATTTAAACGTCACGCATGATGATGCGGCTGTTGCTGACGCATCTCAGTGCTTTTGACGTCATTTCTCCTGATACATGTTTCACACAACGATATAATTTTGTAGGTACATTCAGCGGCATATGTTGATACCGACTGTCAGATATGTTGCGAACAGACTTAGTTGCCAAGAAGTAACAAATTTAAACGTCATGCACAATGCGGCAGTTTTTTTACGCATGTGAGTGTTTATGGCGTTATATCTCCTGTACTATGGTAGATAGGGTGCATACCCCCACAGCGATTGTTACCTGACAGTAAGGGGTACCTGCACCAAGTCTGGTTGAAATCAGCTCAGTAGTTTAGGAGGAGATGTGGAACATACACACATACACACATCCATTTTCATAATATTTCTGAATTTCTGTCCTTTTCAGCTTCATGTTGAATGTGTTGCGGACATTCCCGTCTTCCAAGATGACACCAGACCTATTCACAGGGCTACATGCATACCTTAGTCATTTGACGAAGACGCAGGCACACTACCGCTATCGCACTGGTCCTCCTGAACACCCAACCGTCTGCGACTACTTGGAATAGCGGCTGATGCGTAAGAAGCTATTGCTCCGCAGTTTCGTAACTCTACGGATTCTGATCATCAATGAACGGCTTCAGCTGCATATGAAAAACCTAAAGAAACTTGTGGAGTCTCTTCCTCGCCGTATTGAGGTATTTATCAAAGCCATACTATGTGTTACGTTGCAGTAGCAATTGTCTCCTGACGGTGACAAATTTTTTGACCGGTTTGTTTACTTTACCCGTGCGTATTAAGTGACACGCATCATTAACTTCGGACTGTATACATAGAATTTAGGAGTTGGTCGTAATATGGTGTTGGACAGCGTATTTGCTGACCAGCACAGTGAAAACATACTACATTCATCCAGGCCGAATTCTTGTTTCGCTGGTCCCCTTCCGTCGCATTCGAGAGAAGCGAAACTGAAATCGTCGTTCAGACATCCAGATTCTGCTTTTCTGTGACGTCGCATTAAACAGCTTGGGTGCATGTCTGGTTCATTCTTCTGAGGCGGCTTGTTTCCTGTCTCATCTTCTCAATCTATGCTTATGTCTCGTACATACTGTATTCGAAAACTTAAAGGCCATAATTTCAGGCATCTATACCTTATATATAGACCGTAAAAAAGTTCGTTACAACATGTCTCCGGAAATATTTGGTTCCAAATTATGGCCTTAAAACCAATCATATTTACCCGAACGTTTTCTTTTTTTCAAGGATCTGCCTTTAGATTCACAGAATACATAGAAAGAAGGATCCTTTATTGTATGATTATATGATAGCGGGACAAACACTGGTAGCAGTTACTTCTGTAAAATATCTGGGAGTGTGCGTACGGAACGATTTGAAGTGGAATGATCATATAAAATTAATTGTTGGTAAGGCGGGTACCAGGTTGAGATTCATTGGGAGAGTGCTTAGAAAATGTAGTCCATCAACAAAGGAGGTGGCTTACAAAACACTCGTTCGACCTATACTTGAGTATTGCTCATCAGTGTGGGATCCGTACCAGGTCGGGTTGACGGAGGAGATAGAGAAGATCCAAAGAAGAGCGGCGCGTTTTGTCACCGGGTTATTTGGTAACCGTGATAGCGTTACGGAGATGTTTAATAAACTCAAGTGGCAGACTCTGCAAGACAGGCGCTCTGCATCGCGGTGTAGCTTGCTCGCCAGGTTTCGAGAGGGTGCGTTTCTGGATGAGGTATCGAATATATTGCTTCCCCCTACTTATACCTCCCGAGGAGATCACGAATGTAAAATTAGAGAGATTAGAGCGCGCACGGAGGCTTTCAGACAGTCGTTCTTCCCGCGAACCATACGCGACTGGAACAGGAAAGGGAGGTAATGACAGTGGCACGTAAAGTGCCCTCCGCCACACACCGTTGGGTGGCTTGCGGAGTATCAATGTAGATGTAGATGTAGATGTAGATTCAAATGGTTCAAATGGCTCTGAGCACTATGGGACTCAACTGCTCAGGTCATTAGTCCCCTAGAACTTAGAACTATTTAAACCTAACTAACCTAAGGACATCACACACATCCATGCCCGAGGCAGGATTGGAACCTGCGACCGTAGCAGTCGCACGGTTCCGGACTGCGCGCCCAGAACCGCGAGACCACCGCGGCCGGCTCTGCCTTTAGAAAAGACGTCCATACATACTGTCTCAGGGCCCCGAGAACACGATCCCAAATTTCACGGGTACTGTGTGTTTCATTACATCCTGCCTCAATTCCGTTCCAAAGGAGCTGCACGTCAGACATGGGGGACGAATACACCAACGATTTTAAATGGCAGTAGTTCGCATTAGGTGACAGTGGAGGCCAAATAATTGGGTCACATCTACCTATCCATCAATCCGGAAACATTCGATCCATGCATCGGCGTGCTGTACCGCCGGAGCTGCAAGAGCGCAATTATGTAAGAAGTTAGCTTGTTGACGAAAGATCAGTAGAGTTTATTCAAAAACATGCGGTGTGTTGCTGTCAAGGGAGTTTATGTACGCCTGCATGTCCAATGATACCTGCCCACATGTTGACGGAGAATAGATTTGGTAATCAGATGGAACAATTTGAAATGGGTTTTCATATGCCCATATACAGTGGGGGGCGGAGGTGGGGGGGGGGGGGAGGGGAATCCGGAAACACCTTAATCACAATACATTACCAGGTCTAAGAAACCTATTGGCATTCAAAACAGGCTCCACTTGTCTCAAAATGGACAAAGATAGGTCATGTATATTTTTCAGGGGTATCTTATACCATCCTTCCTGCAAAATAGTGCCAGGTGTAACGATAATGGAGATGTATATCGATCACGCATTCTTTTCTCCAAAGTAGACCGCAAATGTTCAATAATATTGAGACCTGGTGATTGTGGTGGCCAAGGGAAAGGCGAGAATTCATCCTCTTGTGAAGCAAACTCGACCAGAAGTTGGATACAGTCTGAAACAAGACTCATCCAACCAAATTACTTTCTTCCATTGTTCAGTACCCCAGGTTTTATGGCTTTGGCACTACGTTTTCCCCTTACGGGTATTTGCATCACTGATGACTCGTTTTGGAGTTCCAGATCGCCCTGAAGTTCCCTACTTCTGTAGCTCACTTCCTGTTGTTTTGGTGCTGACATTGTTCGTGACTGCGACTTTGAGTTCTGCAGTGACTTTTGCAGCTGCTGTCCTCTTATTTTTCGTCACAGTGCTGTTCAATAACCGCCTGTCACGATCACTCGTCACAAACTCGTTCGCATTTTCACTTGGCGGTTGATGTTTTTCCGCTTTCTCTCTATGCGGTATGAATCTTCGATACGATGCCTCTCGAAACACCAAATACTTCGGTTACCTTGGTTAAGGAAACACGCACAGTGCGAGCACCAATAATTTCACTTAGCACCAACGTAATGCACATACAACTACACTGGACACTGTTAGTACGATGACAGGCACTTGCAACGTGTTGCGGACATCGCAAAGGTGCCGATCGTGGTCACATACAACAGCACAACCCACAGACATGGATAGCATCTGCATTTATGTTCTGGCATCCATTCCTCACGGTGTTACGTATTTTTATCCGACTCCTGTATCCTGATTGTGAAAATTTGTAACGGCATACCGTGTGAGCTGTGATTCATCTGTGAATATACCAAGGCAGAAAAGATTGTATTTCTAGCACACTGCTGCAGAAACAACAGTCAGAACGTAACTCGTCCTGGGTAATGCGCTGTTGACAAGACCTGTACCAGACTGCAGATGATAAGGATACAACTGTTGCTTTTGCAGCACTCTCCAGATAGTCGTATGAGGGACACTGGCTTGCACTAAATTTCGTGTGCTGATAGAAAGAATCGTGTGCACAGAAGACTGAGTCCCCTCCTCTACATTCAGAGTTGTTGATCTTCATCGTCCCCTCTCAAAATCAGGAGATGTAAACTTCCCACGAACGCACGAGCGGCGGCGGGGGCATTCAAATGTATTCCGATCTGGATATCTTCATTGTTGGTACCACGTGGTTACAGCTAAATTGCAGTTACTCACTGTGGTCCAGTATGGGCTGCAGTTATCTTATGGCAGCTGTAACACCCCAAATATGGAACCTCTACTGAAAGCCCTTTGGTAGTAAAAGAAATAGCAAAATTAGTTATCCTGACATTGACGGGAGCTACTGACAACAAAATTAACACTATTTCAAGTTTGACTAACAGGAATACTATGTAACTAATAAAGTTTATCATAAAGAAAGGACTAAATGAAAGACTATCAAATAATATGAAACTTAAAATAAATAATTCAGAATATATTCTTTACGAAGGTTGAATCCCAGGCCATAAATAGATCAGAGATAACATTTATCCAAGAAGAGAGTTGTAGCCGCATCGAGCTGTAAGTTCGCTGCGACTACAATGTAACACTGCATTGGAGATGTTAATTCAGTCTCTCTTGTAGACGTCGAAATAATAGTAAGGTTATTGAACGCTACTAGACTGTTTCAAACCGATCTGAAATTTTAAAAGTTTTCCATTATCGACTTGACGTACTAGTCAGAATTTCGAACTGAAGTAAAATAACATTTACGGTTTAGCCAGACAACGGAGCCAGACAATGTGAAAGAAAAGTAAATCGTGTGATACCTGATTAACGTTGGGACTTAGCCTTCGTGAGCTGTGATTGTCACGAACATCAAAGGACACAGCAATATACCAACCGCTGACATAAACTCTATTACTAGCCTTGAGTAGGAAACAGCTACATGCGATCACGAAGAACTTACAGTTACTCCGTGTTGTCGGAAGCTCTAGTCAATGTCAGACTCGCTGATGCAAATAGATTCAAGACCCTGAATGACAGATCGGTGTGTTTTCAGTGCAGGTTTAAATAATTACGAAGTTCAATAAACTCCAATATAACCTTAACGCTTCGTGTCGGCTACGTCATTTAATGGAAATTTACTGTGTAATTGTGAAATTAACTATTTATTGAGAGAATGCAGAAGTTAAAGGTGATTTAGTGATTTTGTTAACAGTGAACAGCAAGTTTACACCGAAATACGACGCTTTCTGTACGTTGTCAGAAGAGTATTTTATCTCTGGAATTACGTCGTATTAGTTGTTGAATTAACACCGTAGAGACGCCTTGACGACTCTATATTAATTAATAAATCAACATCCTCGCAAAACTATGATGAGGCATCGGCTTGAGTGATGGACTTCATAATTCAAGATTTCCTATTACCTGCGTTTGAACACTCATTCGCAAACCGGGCATAAGAACTACAGTTCTCAAGTTCGCGTAAGCTTATCAGCCTGTCGCGAATACGCGAAGCGTATTTGGTTAATTGTTTTAGATCAAGGGAGTTGTTGCGGTACCGAGTGGTGGAGTCGCTGTGGGTTCGAAGTTAAGTAGACCGACAGACTTCGAACACCAGTGCTTCAATTTTAAACAAGGGCTGCTTACACATTCCGGCGTGCTGCTCTCGCGGTATGTGACAGTGTGGTGTGGATTCCTATTTGAAGAAAATACACCCAGGCGGCCTGGCAGATGTAACGTGACGACTGCACGTTATCGAGACCTCTTTGTACAGCATGAGATTCCTATTTTGGAAGAGCGCAAGTGTGTGGAAATCACTGTTTTCATGCAAGATGGGAAAACACCTCATTTGCTCACCCAGTGAAAGAACGCAACTTTCCACGAACGAGTTACCCTGTGATGTTTCTCCAGACCATGGTCTGCAAGGTCACCTGATCTAAATCCATGTAACTGTGGGCTCTGGGGACATCTGAAAGAACGCATTTACCATGGACACGTTCATTCTCTACCTGACCCGAAGGTCAGTATACACTAACACATTGCTTAGATTCCACCCGAACTACACGAGTACCTCTTGAACAAGTCGTTTTACGGGTGAAGTATCTCATCGACGACTCCGTGCTCATATTAAACAGGTTGTGCAAGCGACAGTAATAAATCAGCCTTTTGCCTTTCTTACTCGTTTGATCTTTTCTTCCCCTGTCTCGTTCCTGATCCGTTGCATATGGGAACATTTCTATACGTCTTTCTCACAATCACAGCACAAGACTTGCACCTGATGGTCAAAATCGGAATTAGGAACTAATTTTTCCCAGTGTAAATCGGTTCCGTGTTAACGCTTTAGAGTATCTACCAAGTGTCGCTGCCATATCGTAAATACAGTCCACACTACAACTCAGTGGGTAGCTGCAGCCACACAGTACTTCTCCTTGTACAAGCGACTAGCCAGCGCAGCATTGCCATATCCCCCACTACCCTTCCGTACATCAAAAGCTCGATTGCCAGCCCTTATTTAAGTTCATGTCGTTTGCGGAATCCAACGCTTAGTGCATCCTCCAACTCGAAATTAAATGTGCTGTTAATATCTTCTGTCATGGTACGAGAACAGAAACATTTCGGGGAATCTCACTGTTTTTAAGGCCATAATTCGGAAACTACGCATTTCCGGAGTTATTTTGTAATGAACAGTTTTTATTGACGACATACGAAGAATGCATACCTGAAACGATGTCCCCTGTTTCTGAAACCCCCTCTGTAATGACTTCGTCATCGCCAGGACATTAAAACATTGCTTCCCTTCCCGTGCGCTTCAAATGGCGGAATTGTTTTCCAATTAACTGCTCTTTTGCAGTTCATTAAAGGTGCTGTCAAGCTCTCTGTTAGATTTAGACTCACTCTTACTCCCTGCAAATATAGATTTAGATTTTCTAGTAATGAAGTGAAGTAACTCATTTGAAAGGATGATACTACAGCGGATAACTAAAGGGCATAATGACCAGACTTCAATTATCAGAGTCGAACGACGTGAAAGGGAAACAGTAGCTGAAAAGGGACTGAGACGGGATTGTAGCCTTTTCGTGATGTCGTTCAATCTGTACATTGAGCAAGCAGTAAAGGCAACAAAAGACGAATTGAGAAAGGGAATTAAAGTTCAGGGAGATGAAAGAAAAAAAGCTAAGAGTTTGCCGACGACATTGAAATTCTGCCAGAGATGCAAAAGACTTGCAAGAGCATTGGAGTGCATAGTATTGTGGAAAGAGGTTGTATGATGAACATCAACAGAAGTAAAACAAAGATGATGGAACGTGGTCGGATTAAATCAGGCAGTGGTGATGCAATTGGATTAGGAAACGAGGCACTTAAAGCAGTAAAAGATATTTAAAACAGCTGACGATGGCCGAAGTAGAGAGGATATAAAACGAGACAAGTTACAGCAAGAATAGTGTTTCTGTAAAAGAACAACTTCGTAACATCTAATACGAATTTGAGCGTTAGGAAGTATTTTCTGGACGTATTTATATGAACTGCAGCCTTATATGGAAGTGAAAAGTAGACGATAAGCAGTTCAGACGCGAAAAGAATATAAGTTTTTGAAATGCGGTGCTATAGAAGCTTGTTGAAAATAAGATAGGTACCTCATAACTAATCAGGAAAAAGGAAATTTGTAGTGTATTTTGGCTAAAGGAAGACTCTGCTAGCAGGACATATTCCGAGGCATTAGGCAATGAGCCTTCGGAGGGAAGACCACAACAGCTTAAGCAGACGATATTGCAATATATCAGGGTGATCAATCCAACTACGTCCCTTGATATCTGCATCGAATTTGAGAGATTCTCATAAATAAGTTTCCTTTAATTTACGTCTATGGTCACAATCTTCTTTGTTTAACAGATTACCTGTTTCGGTCTTTAATGACCATCATCAGATCTGTTCCATAAAAACAAAGTCTTAATGTACTGCAGCCATAGTGGCATCGTCAAATCTTAAATGCGGAATCAGCACCAGCATCGTCAAATACATGTAAATCACATCACATTCACGAGTCATGTTGTCAGTGAAACTCTCATAAATAACTTAAAACGCAACTGGAGGCTTTCTTGAAGAATTTTTTATTTTGTGAGGCTGAAGGAGGGGGTGGGGGGAGAGAAGGGGAGAGGGGGAACACAACACAGTCTTAACTGGGTGCTACTTAAGTAGTGCTATAGGATGATAATGCAAACTACACAGCCGGAAAAAGATGCATCACCATCAACGACAATGGCATTTTACTGATAAATGGCGTAGAAGGTAGTTCATCAATTTTAAATTTACCCATGTTATAGGGAATGTTTTGGCCAACGGTTACCGTGAGATCACCGAAGTTAAGCGCTGTCGGTCTGGGCTAGCACTTGGATGGGTGACCATCCGTTCTGAGGAGCGCTGTTGGCAAGTGGGGTGCACTAGGCCGTTGTGAGGCAAACTGAGGAACTAATTGAGTGAGAAGTAGCGGTATCGGTCTCGTAAACTGACATACTGCCGGGAGAGCGGTGTGCTGACCACATCCGCATCCAGTGACGCCTAAGGTCTGAGGATGACATGGGGCCGGTAACCTTTGGGCCTTCCAAGGTCTGTTCGGACGTAATTTAGTTTAGTTAAGTATAGGGAATGTTTTGAACACTGCGACTGCACTGTAAATTTACGAAATAATTTCTACTGCTTCAGCCACTTTTTACCAATATTTAATTAGCACGACACGTTTCGACAGCACGCTGCCATCATCAGATGCATTCCAGTTATATGTACAGTATATTAATCTAAAAAATTGTTCAAATGGCTCTGAGTACTATGGGACTTTACAGCTGAGGTCATCAGTCCCCTAGAACTTAGAATTAAACCTAACTCACCTAAGGACATCACACACATCCATGCCCGAGGCAGGATTCGAACCTGCGACCGTAGGGGTCGCGCGGTTACAGACTGAAGCGCCTAGAACCGCTCGGCCACTATTAATCTGAAGCGTGACTAGTTTCATTTCCTGTGTGACAGTGAGATATCCATCTAAATGCGATCATTTTTGTTGGAAACGTAACTGTGCACAGTAACAAACACATCACCGCTTAGCACTTTCACATTCAGCTGGTGATAGTGGGGGGAGGGCGTAACCACTTAAACGATCCATGCCACGTCCGCTGTAGCTGTGCCGACCCTGTGCCGATGTGAGACAAAGACACAAGAAACACAAGAAGAAAGTAGCCATGGTTGGCGTTGTCGTGGTGTCAGCGGTAGCTGGGCCAGAGAGACACGTCATCTTAATTCTGCTGTAAGCAGATGGTTTTCAACGGTCGCTGATGATGCAGAATGTGTAAGAAGTGCCCGGATATTGTCCTTGAATTATGTTCGGTCGGTCACCGCTCCTGGCACAATGCATCTATCTTGATGTGCTTCTGTACAACAAGGAAATCCAGAACCTGGTCCACAGGTATATGAATGATCCACAGACAGCTGTTGAACGCAGCGGCACACCACCGATACATTGTGCACAACGCGTGCTGCAGTCCATCGATATGTCCACCCAGCTCCCCGTAGGCAAACAATACGACCTTGTTGAGATGGCTGAAATTGTCCGACAGAAGTACGTACTCGTCAGTGGTGCACGGTTGTACTCTGGAGTGAGTGTTACAAATAGTGTCCACCTCTAAATTCAGCACTGTTAGTGTTTGCAGAGACAAAACAAAGGCCGCATAGACAGACCTCCTGAGCACCGTCTGACTATTGTTGGCCGTGACAAATGAATCACCAAGCCTACAGCCCTTCACTAGCACTGGTGCATTGATGCCACTCAACACAGTACTTACTGGTGTTGCATTTTTTCGGCAGTGTATTCACAACATTTAAGGAGGTAAAGAAGCAATCACACCATCACCCCATCACCCAGAGAAAATCTGGAAGAGCACAGCAATCAAAAATACTTGACACGCTCTGCGTACTCGTTAATAGGGTAGCGTTTGGACAAGAGCGGAAATTACGCCTTATATTGGAGAGGGCATTATTATACACTCCTGGAAATGGAAAAAAGAACACATTGACACCGGTGTGTCAGACCCACCATACTTGCTCCGGACACTGCGAGAGGGCTGTACAAGCAATGATCAGACGCACGGCACAGCGGACACACCAGGAACCGCGGTGTTGGCCGTCGAATGGCGCTAGCTGCGCAGCATTTGTGCACCGCCGCCGTCAGTGTCAGCCAGTTTGCCGTGGCATACGGAGCTCCATCGCAGTCTTTAACACTGGTAGCATGCCGCGACAGCGTGGACGTGAACCGTATGTGCAGTTGACGGACTTTGAGCGAGGGCGTATAGTGGGCATGCGGGAGGCCGGGTGGACGTACCGCCGAATTGCTCAACACGTGGGGCGTGAGGTCTCCACAGTACATCGATGTTGTCGCCAGTGGTCGGCGGAAGGTGCACGTGCCTGTCGACCTGGGACCGGACCGCAGCGACGCATGGATGCACGCCGAGACCGTAGGATCCTACGCAGTGCCGTAGGGGACCGCACCGCCACTTCACAGCAAATTAGGGACACTGTTGCTCCTGGGGTATCGGCGAGGACCATTCGCAACCGTCTCCATGAAGCTGGGCTACGGTCCCGCACACCGTTAGGCCGTCTTCCGCTCACGCCCCAACATCGTGCAGCCCGCCTCCAGTGGTGTCGCGACAGGCGTGAATGGAGGGACGAATGGAGACGTGTCGTCTTCAGCGATGAGAGTCGCTTCTGCCTTGGTGCCAATGATGGTCGTATGCGTGTTTGGCGCTGTGCAGGTGAGCGCCACAATCAGGACTGCATACGACCGAGGCACACAGGGCCAACACCCGGCATCATGGTGTGGGGAGCCATCTCCTACACTGGCCGTACACCACTGGTGATCGTCGAGGGGACACTGAATAGTGCACGGTACATCCAAACCGTCATCGAACCCATCGTTCTACCATTCCTAGACCGGCAAGGGAACTTGCTGTTCCAACAGGACAATGCACGTCCGCATGTATCCCGTGCCACTCAACGTGCTCTAGAAGGTGTAAGTCAACTACCCTGGCCAGCAAGATCTCCGGATCTGTCCCCCATTGAGCATGTTTGGGACTGGATGAAGCGTCGTCTCACGCGGTCTGCACGTCCAGCACGAACGCTGGTCCAACTGAGGCGCCAGGTGGAAATAGCATGGCAAACCGTTCCACAGGATTACATCCAGCATCTCTACGATCGTCTCCATGGGAGAATAGTAGCCTGCATTGCTGCGAAAGGTGGATATACACTGTACTAGTGCCGACATTGTGCATGCTCTGTTGCCTGTGTCTATGTGCCTGTGGTTCTGTCAGTGTGATCATGTGACGTATCTGACCCCAGGAATGTGTCAATAAAGTTTCCCCTTCCTGGGACAATGAATTCACGGTGTTCTTATTTTAATTTCCAAGAGTGTACTTACATACGAGAAACGGGGCCCCTTCGACTTCAGAATGGCAGACGACACAAGTTGCGTGACGGGTAACAGACAAGATCATACAGGCGGAACTGAATTGTTATGTAAAATACGACTATTCTACAGCTGCGCAAACAACAAACCTCACAGGTCGCGTTTAGCGTTCCTGTGTCAGGATTTCACCTGCCAGCTGCTTCGGAAGCAAATACCTACTTGTAGGCAGGAGCTACTCTGCATGTATCATTTGAGGATGTGTGTCTCCATTGAACGTTTCGTCGACCGGACGTTAAATCCTAATCGTGCTTTGTTTTTCGTTTCTGTACTCTTTAGGGAAGAAACAGACCTTGGTAAGCGTAGTGGCGACCAACCGTCTTCAATTTTTATGGGTAACGGTGTCTCAGTTACAACTGCCAGACATGTGGGGCTTATCTAATATCGCCGCAGTTTGTGCTGTATACAGTATTTATTTATTATTTATCAAACATGTCACATTACGATGTAATATTACATACATGTTTGAAGGTTGACGTAATGTGCTATCCACAGAATTTGAGATCAACAGGGATCATACAACATATGCGGTTACATCAGGTGCCTTACTTCCCACATGAAAATGTTACAGTGTGTCAAAACTTAACAGTCATCTTAAATATCGCAGTTATATTTGCATGTGCAGATCGGAGTCTTCAAGATGCGAGTAATTACAATTTAAATGAACACTGTAGTGTGGATATATGCACTTTGTGTTGTAAAACATTCTAATAACTGAGTCAATGACTCCATGCGTTACGATGTGGCTTTCTAATCTTTTCCTCGATGGAAAACTTTGAAACCCTGGAACTTTTATGGAGCATCTTCTTTAATTTCAAGGTTAATGAAATTAAAATATAAGAAAAACTTGATTTATTCAGTGAGTACTTCAGTTTTAATTTATGACTAATGACCAAGAAATCGTAATAAATCTTCTTTAATCAATTAGTATCGTCAAAATGCAAAAAGAAAAAGAAAAAAGAACGCCATGTTACTAACAGTTTTTCACGGAGCGTCTGTTCACTTCCCGCTGAACAATTTGAGGAATGCTCAGTTAGGTGTACCAATCTGTTGCACGTCCAGCAAAGACCTAGGTTTTTCGGGGCATGTATGAAGTTGTAACTAATACTAAGTATTGACATGGATCTGATAATCTTATTGAATTACAAAACTAGTAAAAATCTGTTGTGACTTTGTGAACCAGATTTAAATGGTTCAAATGGCTCTGAACACTATGGGACCTAACTTCTGAGGTCATTAGTCCCCTGTGATCTAAGTATGATGGGCCAGTTTTCTCCTTTTTAAATTGTTTGCTTCCTGAGAATGTCCTTCTCTGTCGTTAACTTACTGCAGTGTAAAATCTCAGTAGTTTGGCCTCTTCCACTGCATGTCCACAGTGTGTCTTCAGTTACAATGAGTTGTTAATAATATGCTTTCAGTTTTCCATAGCGTTCTAAAATCGCGATAAAATTCGGTGACAGTGAGAACTTAATCGTTAATCTTTGGCGGATCGTATGAAAATACCGTTTCGTATTTCCCCACTTCTAATTTCGTTGCACCGAGAGAGGTGGTACAGTGGCTAGCACACTGGACTCGCATTCGGGAGGATGATGGTTCAAACCTGCTTCCGGCCATTCTGATTTAGGTTTTACGTGATTTCCCTAAATCGCTTCTGGCAAATGGCAGGATGGCACCTTTGAAAGGGCACGGCCAATTTCCTTTACCATCCTTCCTTAATCGGAGCTTCTGCTCTGTCTCTGACCTCGTTGTCGACTGGATGTTAAACACTAATCTCCTCCTCCCTCTCCTCCGTCTTTTATTTCGTTGCCACTCCATCTCTCAAATGTTTCTAAACTCTTCTTCTGTTTTTTTTTCTTTATTGCACTTACAGGTAGTTTCCTGTAACTAGCAGTTGTCCGTGGTCGGTTTGCTCTCTTAGCTAGATTATCAGCTAGTTCATTGCCCCATATCCCTGTTGAGCTTTAAACTATCCTAAATCCATCCGCCATTTGTGTTTTTGTAATCCTCTAAGACTTGTTGTATTTGTTCTCTCTCTTCCATCAAGAAGTTGTGTTTCTTCGGATTTCGAAACGAATACCATGTTATCCTGCCGTCGGTGTGGTTTACTTCAACTCTGTCAATATTCGTTAGGTTTTCGACACAAGCGCATTTACAACAGCAAATTGTTCTGCTTGTTTGTTTGCGTATTCACTACTCAATCTGAACTATAATTAATGAGCAAGTTTCTGATTGATAAATATTGTTATTCGCTAGCCCACTGTGTCGACTGATTTACTTCCATCCACGTATACTTCAACAGAGTACTACATTTTTTTTCTCTCGAGTAAAGAAGTTGTGTTTCTTCTGATTTCGTAATGAGTACCATGTTATCCTGCCGGCAGTGTGATATACTTACTTCTCTTCGTGTATACTTCAACAGAGTAGTACTTACTTTCTTTCTTTTTAGTTGTTACGGAAAAGTCTGCTGGGCGTGGACAGCTTGTGTAATCCTCTGACATTTGATCGGTTTTTTTTTGTTTTTTTTTTTTTCAATCAAGAAGTTGTGTTCCTTCGGATTTCGTAACGAATACCATGTTATCCTTTCGGACAAGAGTGGCGTGGGGGGGGGGTCAAAATCCCCCGGCCCAAGTCTCTCAAAGATTCGGATCCCCCAGGACGATATGTTAGCAAAAATTAGAGTGCTATTTATATTTACTTTGAGAAGGGAATATAAAATAAATGAAAGGATTTTGGCAATCAAAAAACGATAGCTGACGCTGCACATTCAAATCTATCAACACTTGTGAAACACGCAATTCCTATCATCAGCGCCGCGGAAAAGTTTGTGATAATGGAAGTAATATTAGAGGGTCTTATAAATGAGCTCACACACATTTTCTTCAGTGAAATACTCTTGAAAAATTTGATCTGTCTGCTTGTTATAGCCTTATGTGGAATATATGCAGCCGAAAACAGTCGTGGAGCAGATCCTTTTTTTGTTTTTAGTTATTCAACTTCTTTACAAACTGTTCAATAACAGTCCACAACGATGGAAAATTCTGAAGCAGTGCTGGAAGTTCTATACATTCCATTCCGATACCCGTCGTAGTGCACGGGTTGACGCTGCAGTACAAATTGCCAGTGCTGTTGAAACTCTCAGTAAGTTCTGTGATACGGGATGTTTTGAGTTATGTGATATCACTCAAGTGTTTTATCACGGAATCAATTTAATTAAGGCTGTTGGTATCAACTGATTACAGAAGCAAATTACTACAAGTTCGAAACACTACCATTGATGTCGAGGTAAGACACTTTGAGAGCTTATTAAATGACTTAAAACATCTTCACGAAAATTAGGACGCCATTTTCCCTGATCTATATGATCCTGAGATACCGGAGATTCGCAATGAGGACAGGAAATAATTTCCCGTTGAAGCGAGGAATGAAATGACACATGTGAATTATTGGCAATCTGGTGTCTAACTTGAAAACCTGAGTTGAAACAGTGAAGATTTTAGATGAAACATTTGAATTTTATGGAAATACTTAAAGACGACTGACGATCAGGTCGCTGAGGCATGTAAGTTATTTATCAGTGAATACCATTACGATGTCACAACATATTAAGAAGAAGAAATTAAGTATTTGGAAACAACACATACTTTAAACTTTGAATACATTACTTTGGAACCATTATAACTTTTGAATAAGATAGACGAGCTTAAAATTTTAAGCTTGTTCCCAAATGTATGTGTAGCGACTGAAGCTGAAGCGGAAAGTTCATGGAGCACTCTAGCTCCTGCTGTCAGTTGTCTCAGATCAACTATGAATCAACGTCTCACAGATTTGGGAGCCTTGGTCTCCCAATATAATTTGGCAAGACAGCTGGACATTGACGCTATAATTCAGACATTTCCAGAACGAAAGACTCGCAAAGGTCCATTCACAGTGTTACAAGGAAGTCGGTTATAAAATGTTCCCCGTTGCACGACTTATAGCGGTTTACATACGAGTGCGCTAATGCCTATCTACTGAAATGTGTGGGGGCGCCAGGAAACGAGTGGGGACGGAACACTCCATATCGCAGCGTTATTGGTAGCAGATCTTTCGTCAATTTACAGTGCCGTATAATACTTAGACATTTGTTTTAAAGTGAAGTGACAGTAAATTAAACTAATTTACAAAATAAAATTAAATGGAGCGTACACACATTTTACGATAATTCATTATTGAGTAGCACCTGAAACCAAACTTGTGAGTTTGTAAGTCGTATTATTTTTCTGCCTTGCCGTTTAGGTCGTGGTTAAGCTATAATCCAGTTACCTAGCTGTGGTGCTTTGGGCTCCTGATAACTGTCTTCGTCACTACTTCTCAAACTAATTTACTACTGTTCTTTCAGTCTCCCACTCCATGACAGCGTCAAGGCGCTAGTATTATTTCTTGTTGCATTTAACCTTTGTACACTCATTCACGATTCGTCTGACTGGTGTATTAGTTCTTTCAAAGCGGCAGTGGGAAACAGGATACATGGTTTACGACTGTTTTTTGTTTCACAATATTCCAAATAATTTTGACTGTAATAGAACCTAATACAGCGTGTATCCTAATAGCTGATACCAGTTTTTCATCTGGTTGATATCGGATGTTCTGCCTGTGGTCAGCGTCCTCCAAGCACGATCTTCCGACGCCATAACTCTACATGTTGGGAAGACGAAGACCACCGGCAGAACACCCGATCTCAACGAGGTGGGAACGAATAGCCGGGAAAGTCTAAGAGATTACAGTAACAGTTCTCTGAAACAGTATGGGGCATATATCGTAATAAAAGCTGTGGAAGGACTTCACTGTCAAATGAGTGTGAAATTTTGAGCATGATCGTTTAGCAATCGCACATAACGCTGGTTTAGTAGTCTACTACCTTTTTTCTTTCTACGAAATTCTTATAATTAAAAACAATTAATATTACAAATATATTTAGAAATTTTACTTAAATTTGTATCTGTCGTAACATACTCTAATTCTGCTTGCAAATGCGAGTGGAAATTAAAAATTTGAATGCAGCGAATGTGCTCGGAAGAAAATTATGTACCGGAGGCAGAAAAATTAATTCTGATGCCAGTTCCATAAGTACGAAGCCGCTCATTCTCCACTTTCGTAGAAAAACAATGTTACGTATTTTAACACACGAAACTAAGCAAACAAATTTCACAGAAGATGTTCTTTGACCGATAGCAACAAACTAACTTCAGTAGTTTATTGTTTCCGTAGTAAGAGTAACACTGAAACTAAACTCGGTGTGATGAACACTGACTTTTGTATAGAAAACGAAGCATTTGCAGATACTGTATTACTGATAAGTGATGTTTACATTCTTGTCCTCTACTATGTCAGAAAGTTAGGATTCAACGTATTGTACCTTGAACAACTCTCGTTTTGCTCGAATTCCGCCGGTAGTATCTCGTGCAGCGCATAGTACCATAGTGTGAACTAGCGGAAAAATGCTCCTGTCTCAGCACAAGAAAGCGAATATGTTCCTCTTCAAAAGACTCTGACAGAAGAGCGGGGGATCAGCTGTGTCAAACGTCGTTCCGTCTTCCTCACCAAAATTTCGCCATGCGAACGTATTCGCGCTAACACAGAACGATCTAATTTTTTTTAATCAGTCTCTCTTTGCAGTGAAGCCTTCACACTCAGCATCTCCCCCTCACTGCTGTTGTCTATGTGTCTCTCCTACCGTCTCATTTCCCTCCCTTTGATTTACAATATTTCCCATTGCCTCTGTCTCCTCTCTCATTTACACTGTCTCTTTTTCTCTTTCTTTGCTACTGCAACTGTCGCCACTGTACCTCGGCAGCAAAAAGACTCTGGGGGAGAGAGGTCGGGAGGAGCGAGGGGGCTCCTACATATCTGTTACCCTATAACCACGAGCTTAAAATTTCAGTCCAAAATGCACACTCCCCTATACATAAGAGTCACAGTTCGCCGGTCTGGGATGGTCCACATCTCCCAAGCAATGTTTTCCATTTATCTCCCTTTGCCATTTCCACTGTCTCCTAACTCCTTTTCTCCCTTACTTCTGTCTCCACGCATCTCTCTTTTTTGATGCAGCTGTCTCTCATTGAACACCAGTGTCTCCTCTTATTTTGGCTGCCACCGCTACGTTCATTCAGTTCTCTTTCTTTTTCACTGATACTTTCTACCTCCCTCCATCACTGTCCCCCCACCCTACCTTCTTTTCCTTCCACTGGTAGTGTACCCTCTCTCTTCTAGCGTCACTGTCTCTCCTTTCAGCAGGCAAAAGCGCGAATATGTTCGCATGCCAAAATTTTGGTTGCGGAAGACAGAATGAGAATTTAGAGGCATCTGGTTCCTCACTTTTCTGTCAGATTCTTTTCAAGAGGAACATACTCGCCTTTTGTGCCCCTGGCAGGGGCATTTCTTCGCTGGTTCGCCTATTTTCCCTACTGCATCAACGTATGCAGTTTATATTTCTAAAAAAAATGGCTCTGAGCACTATGGGACTTAACGTCTGAGGTCATCAGTCCCCTAGAACTTAGAACTACTTAAGCCTAACTAACCTAAGGACATTACACACATCCATGCCCGAGGCAGGATTCGAACCTGCGATATATTTCTAAATTTGTGGTAAGATGTTATGGGACCAAACTGCTTAGGTCATAGGTCCATAAGCTTACACACTACTTAATCTAAACTAACTTATGCTATGGACAACACATATACCCATGCCCGAAGGAAGACTCGAACCTCCGACGGTTGGAGCCGTGCGGGCCGTGACAAAACGCCCCTGACCGCTCGGCTGCCCGCGTGGCTTATGCAGCTTATATAAAACGAATTCTATAGATTAGTAAAGCTTTGTCGTTTACTTATATATTTCGCTACATTTACATACTCTGACACATAAAAATAGCAAATAAATGCTCATAATATAAAGTTAACACAAAATCGTTTGCTTTCCATTTTTCTCTATACTTTGCTCATCGATCGCAATTCGACGAAAATGCCCGGCTTATTATTTATATCTTCTTAGAAGATAGGTTAAGGAAAGGTAAACCAACGTTTCTAGCAATTGTAGACGTAGAAAATTTTTTTGGCAATGTTGACTGGAATACTCTCTTTCAAATTCTAAAGGTGGCAGGTGTAAAATACTGGGAGCGAAAGGCTACTTACAACTTGAACAGAAACCAGATTGCAGCTATAAGAGTTGAGGGGCACAAAAGAGAAGCAGTGGTTCAGAAGGGAGTGAGACAGGATTGTAGACTGTCTCCGATGTTATCCAGCCTGTATATTGAGCAAGCAGTAAAGGAAACAAAAGAGAAATTTGGGGAAGGAATTAAAATGGCAAATGGTTCTGAAACGTCCCCTTAGAAAACTTAATGAATTACTATGCAGATAAACCTCTAACATTATTTGATTTTCAAACAGTTGAGCAGAACTGAACGTACTCAGACGTATCGCTATTTACCTATTCTGGTCAACACTAAACTGACAAAAAATATTTTTAGCGCAACGCAATCTGACTTTCAATAATCCCTACAAAAGAATGGCCATGACTAACATTAAACTATACCTTTCACAAATCACTTACTTCACAAAAATCTTCGTTACTCGAACTACTGTAATACAGCGAGCGCCAATACTGCCAGCTAAATAAAAGATTCAAACTACTGAAGGCACTAACTACTGATAGGCATAGTTAGCAAATGAAAGATTTTGATAGAGGAAAAACAATGTATTTACCTTAATAGTGTTCAAAAGTCATAATATCTATAGCAGTTCATGACATCCAGTCTTACAAATTTACTATCTCTGATGGACACACGTCCAGGTCATCCGCTCTCAAAACTCCGCCATTTCACTCCCCACATCCACCACTGCTGGCGGCTCACCAACTGTGCAGCGCTACGCGCTGTTCACATCCAACTGCCCAACACTACAATAGCAAACAACAATGCAAACCAGCCACAGACTGCACACAGCACAGTCAGTGATTTTCATATAGAGCGCTACGTGGCGTTGCCAACATAAAAACCTAAACAGCTCACTTACATTTCAAAAGGCTCTAAGCACTACGGGACTTAATATCTGAGGTCATCAATCCCCTAGACTCAGAACTACTTAAACCTGACTAACCTAAGGACATCACACGCATCCATGCCCGAGGCAGGATTCGAACCTGCGACCGTAGTAGCAGCGCGGTTCCGGACTGAGGCACCTAGAACCGCTCGGTCACCGCGGCCGGCAAGTAATTAAAATCCAGGGAGAAGAAATAAAAACTTTCAGGTTTGCCGACGACGTTGTAATTCTGTCAGAGACAGCAAAGGACTTGGAAGAGCAGATGAACGGAATGGACAGTGTGCTGAAAGGAGGATATAAGATGAACATCAACAAAGGGCAAAACGAGGATAATGGAACGTAGTCTAATTAAATCAGGTGATACTGACGGAATTAGATTAGGAAATGAGACACTTAAACTAGTAAATGTATTTTGCTATTTGGGAAGCAAAATAACTGATGATGGTCGAAGTGGAGAGGATGTAAAATGTAGACTGGCTATGGCAAGGAAAGCGTTTCTGAAGAAGAGACATTTGTTAACATCGAGTGTACATTTAAGTGTCAAGAAGTCTTTTCTGAAAATATTTGTATGGAATGTACGGAAGTGAAACATGGGCGATAAATAGTATAGGCTAGAAGAGAATAGCAGCTTGCGAAATGTGGTGCTACAGAAGGATGCTGGAGATTAGATAGGTAGATCACGTAACTAATGACGAGGTACTGAACAGAATTGGGGAGAAGAGGAATTTGTGGCTCAAGTTGACTAGAAGAAGGGACATGTTCTGACACATCAAGGCGTCACCGATTTAGTTCTGAAGAGAAGCGTGGAGGGTAAAAATCGTAGAAGGAGACCAAGAGATGAATACACTGAGCAGATTCAGAAGGATGTAGGTTGCAGTCGTTATTCCGAGATGAAGAGGCTTGCACAGGATTGAGTAGAATGGAGAACTGCATCAAACCAGTCTCTGGACTGAAGACCACAACAACCAGAAAAGAGTAAAAGTATTAATTGAAATATTTTACTGAATTTTCCGCCCTCCCAGTTTTAAATAATTTTAGCAGTCTTTTTAAGTTCCTTTTAGACATGTTAAGAATCTTTTTATCTCTTTTTGTTACTGTAGTAGCATTTTGGGCATTTTTGTAAAGGAATGAAGCGCCCATTATAAAGTGACAAAGCGTCATAAAGTTTTATTCATGAAAAATGCTGACGAAGAACATAGTTTGGTGAACTCAGAACCCTTGGGATGACCCTAGAACTTGTCGTATGTCCACAACGTCATTTAAAACAACATTTACGCCTCAGACCAATTATTAGGTGTGTATTTTGCTACGTAAGTACGACAAATTTGAACTTCTGGGTCTTGGTAATGGCAAATGATGACGATAATGGTTTACAATTTTCCAGTAATGTAATTTTACGAATGTATGATTAAATTTTCGACAATTTGCCATGAATATTAATTATAGAAGTAGCCATTCCCACAACCGGTAGTTTTCGTGCGCAAAAATCGTGGTTTTTTGGGGTTTTCTTAGGAATCACCCATTAAGAAACCACCTAAGGTCCACCGTGGATTACACCTAATACAAAAGGGCCAACCCAATTCGTCAATTTGTCTGGGTTGGGGAAGGCGTCTAATGTTTAAATTTTTTCCTCGTACTGAGGACAGCTACAGTATGCCAATTCTTCCGATAGATGCATAAAAAATTTATGTGATCTACGGACCCCGGAATATGACCTCCTGAAAATTTGCATTTTCGCGTTTGGCTTCTTAGAACATATCGGTACCGTGCACGACCCGATTGCATTTGTGAGGATGTGACTAGTGTTTCATTCTAGTGAGTATTTATTGTGTGTTTCCAATATTCCCCGAATTGCTTTACGTTTAAATCATATCAGACCTTCTTTAAAATAACAATAAAACTGGGCTGTTGTATTTGGAGATGGGGCCCAATCACACATCTTGCCTCGGGCCCAGTACTAACTCTCAGCGGCCCTCGATGTAGGGCGATATCTACAGTCTGGCGTCTTCTGAATGGACTATGTCGCAACATTTGGCTACTTCTCTTATCTTAAGAGTTGCGGGCATGAGGCCTGCTAAAACACTTAGAGCTTCGTTGAATGTCGTCCTGCAAGCTTTCGCTATCTTTAAATTGATTAATCGTTGTACTCTATTAATTTAATGCGCTTGCAATGTCGCTCCAGTGCTTCTATCTATACTGGCGAGGTGGACGATAATATAAGTAATACCACTCCTTTATCAATGACTGTAGTACCTCAGGTCGCAGACCCCAGCTGAGACTAGCTAATCTTGAGAGAACTTTAATTAAAGCCTAACTGTGTCTGTGGAGTGTGGAATATCTTTATTGGATGTAAACTTCCATGTATTTTATATGATCTAGCTGTGGAAGTTCTTTGTTCTCAAGTCAAATGCTGTTCGTTGAACACTAGAGTGTTACTATCGGTCCGAGTTGCCATTTGTTGGATGTCCGTATTGCAAATTTCTCAGTTTTCCTTAGTTAGTAGAATTGAATGTCCGCGAGAGCAATTATGAGAGATGCCTTGAGTAAGGCCAGCTAAATATCGTATTGTTTATTATATTCCATAGACCTGGATCGCAACAAGACCCTTGATTCCTGTTCTCTCTTTTAGAAGATTGTTGACGGTCAGGGTTGCGGTTATGTGGCTAAAGTGGTTACGTGTCAATCTGTACAGATTGCCAGAACATTCAAATCCACACAACCCTTTTTAATTCTAGGCCAGCGAGCCGCTTCCATGGCTCTTGGGTACCTCAAAACTCGCCATGATGATATACATTTTGGCTGTGAGACTGCTGTCGATAAATTTGTTACTGTCATTAACGCATCAGATGTGCCTGCTGTGGGGTGAAACCGTATTGATTTTTATGTTGGAGATCTCGGGAGGCGATGAAATGTGTTATTCGATTTACTAAAAGTTTTTCCAGGATCTCCGTTTCTGCGTGAGAAAGACTTATTGAGAGGAAATTTGTGATTTCTATGCTGTTTTCTTTTCAAGGCTTGACTATAGGCATTATTTTAACTCCCTTCCTAGTTTTGGAAAGCATCCGGTTTCAAGACAACAATTCCATATTTTTATAGAAAACTAAAAGAATGTAATCAATACTCTAAATATAATTGCAGTATCAAAGCTGTTATCTCCTGGCGTCTTTTTAATATCCATATGTTCTAGTATTTCACAAATATCCCCTTGTGTCAAATCCTTATCGTCTTCAGTTCCTCCGGCTGTGACAGTAGAGCACCTGACTTCTGTAGGACATTCATTATCTTCGTCTTTTTTATCTACTGGTACAAAGTAGTCTCATATATTCAGTACATTCTGTAAGTTTAATGTCATCATACAGTCTCATTTCTGTAGAGTTGTCATGAAGGAAGACTTACTAGTTTCGTCTGATGCCAAACGACGGACTGCAGGCCAAGGATTGTTATCAGAAGTGAAAATATCATATTCCTTTCATTACTGTAATTTTGCTTTACAAACTGTCTCTGTATATTCTTTCTTCTGCTTATGATACACCTCTCAACGTTGAGATGGTTAATCGCAGCTGTCGTTGCCCTGTCTAAAAAGCTTTCTTAACGTTGAGTCCTTAATGTCTCGTCATTCGTCGTTTTCGATACAACCGTCCTGCGGCATTAACTCTTTTGCTCTGGACTGATACATCAACCGTCCACTGTCTTTCAGTCTCAGATCGTAATGGTTCTTTTGCTACGAAGACCTTCTTGCATGCCGCGTCTATAAGAGTTTCGTAGTCTGTCCCTAAACCGTCGATGTCCGATTTTTTTCCACCAACATACGCAGTTCTGTGTCCATATTTTTTAAGACATTGTGGCAGTAGGCTTTGGATAGGTTTGTTCCTGTTCTTGCTTGATAAACTTTTCAAAATTATTTAATATTTTTTTCATTGACTATGTATTTGATACTGTCGAAACCCCTGACGCTGTGATGTTTTAAAAGTGATAATTCTGTGATCCGAGCAACTTCCTTCATTATTGCGTTTCCAGTCAGTCAATGACTATACGTAGGATGACGGCCAGTTAATCATTTGTGTTCTGTTGGTATTTTATGGCAGAAGCAATAACGACACAATTTTGCATTCTCTTTCCTTTTCTAATGTTAATGACAATCTTTGTAATTTGATGGGTACGTTTATATCTTTTGTCTTGAAGAGGTTTTCGTCTACCATTTACCCCATGGCTTTATGATTCTTTGTATATTTATTGATGATCGGTAATTTACATTTTACATTTTCTGGTAATCTTTAGGAACAATTTGAATTTTTCTACTGTAGAAAGTTATCCAGCACAGTGTGACATATCCATCATGTATCACATTCAGAATTTCTATCATCACAATCATCTCGAGATTCTACAGCTGTAGGCTGGAGAGGATTATGACTTGACTCTGTGGAATAGAAAACATAAATATGCTTCAGATTGAGAATGATCGCTAAATGCTGAGAATAATACTGAGGCAGGTAGGGAATCACTGACATTTGTAGTCTGACAAACATATGTTGATCGATTATACTCGTATAACGTCGGAACTTCGATGATTCTGTGCCGCATGTTGTTGATCAATATTTGTTGTCTGGCATTATTGGGAGCCTCTCAGCTCTTCGTATTATATTCTCGTGGTTGTGTATCAGAAGAATAGCGATGTCACTTCATATGTTCAGTCGGCAATTTTAAAACTGCGTGAGGAGATATGTCGACTTCTTGTCCCATCCTGTGCAATGTTCGTGTTTTAGCAAGTGCTCTTCGCACTGTTTGACGGACAGATGTTGTGGCTTTAAGTGCAGGGAAGTAGCTGACGATACTCGTTATATCACCGACAACATTTGGGCAGCTTTTCCTAACAGCTTTTCCTTACATGGCTAATATCCTTACAGTTATAGCAAATTACATCAAGCAGGAAGGAAGTCAGAAGTCACAAGTCTGTCTGTACTTTACACATTTTTTAATCAAATTATTGATTTAAGCTATGTACATGCTAAGGTCGAGTAATAACATGTGAAGTTACAAGCCAAAATCACTCAATTCAAATGCACTGATGATAGCTGTAGTGTAGCTAGAATCTAGATCAGCAATAAAATACAAATTGTATCTCGACTGAGTGCTGACTTCCTTCCTGTTTTCCAAGGTGCTAAGCTACAGCCATGCAGTATTTTTTGAAAGAATAACACGCCACTTGACTGTATTTTTCTTCTGTACATCTAGATTTCGGCTTTTACGCCATTATCGAGTAAAATGTTAAAAGTTCCTAGACAATTAATATGTCATATCTAGTAAAGTCAGCACTGCGCGTGAATTACATCACAGTCGCTCTGCACAGCTGTTCCAGTGGGATCCAACCTGATGACAAATTACGTCATTTACTGATACACAAACTGTTAAGATATTTCCTTCGAATGGAATCTGCAATTTGAATGGCACTTTACCGAAATCTTCAGTGATAAATTGTACAGTATGCAATAGACTGTATGTAAGCACAGCCCTGTATCTTAGAAGCTAGTATTTCGCGCGTATGTCTGGGTGCGGCCTTATTTAAACATTTGGTTAATAACTAAGTTTTTAGGAATGAAAGGAAACACATTGAAAGAACTCGCCTGCCTAAACTTCTGAATCGCCTGAGGGACGCAATCGTTCCCTTAATTGTTATGCCACCTTCTCGCAGTAAATGGTCAACATGTTCAACTCGTCTAAGGAAAACACAAGATCATGCCACCTACGATATATGAACCGTGCATAAAATCTGTGGCATGTATTGTATCACTTATTGGCCACAAGTAGTCATCGACGATGGTATCAGGTACACTCTCGATGACAACCGCTTTGTCTTGAGAGATGGTGTGGTCAGGGGCGACAGATGGCTGAAAGCGTGCTGCCGCCGGCCGAGGTGGCCGAGCGGTTCTAGGCGCTACAGTCTGGAACCGCGCGACCGCTACGGTCGCAAGTTCGAATCCTGCCTCGGGCATGGGTGTGTGTGATGTCCTTAGGTTAGTTAGGTTTAAGTAGTTCTAAGTTATAGGGGACTGATGACATTAGAAGTTAAGTCCCATAGTGCTCAGAGCCATTTGAACCATTTGAAAGCGTGCTGCCGCAGTTGATGTCAGCTGCAGCCATGTGCTCGCTGATTTGTCGCCTGCGCTCGCTTTTCTTTTCCGTTATTGTAATTTCATTCCATGCCCCATATGGGCAGGGGATGGCTGGCAGCAGCACAGACCACCGCTCTGCAGCCAAATGGATTTAACATAAATACAAGGGGCACTCTTAGATAAAAAGTGGGGGTAAAAAGGGGGACATAAAAATACATTAAATGGAGATGATCGGAGTTAAAATATACACTAATATGGGGACACTGGGGGACAAAAAAGGTCGACATAAAGTTAAAAGAACACAGCTGCCAATTTGCTGCATACTGGAGTCAAACACAAGGTAAATGTCGGCCACAGTATAAACTTCCACAGAGTAAAACACTTAAAAAAACACTGGAAACGACTAAACACTCGCAAAGAATAAAAAAACCACTGTTAGGGACCTGCCAAGGGACTGGAGGTTGGAGAGGAGGGAAAAAGAGGGGAGGGGGGATGGGGAGGCGGGAGGAAGAGGAAAAAGGGGGACAGGGGACACCCCAAATGGCAGGAGATGGGCAGGGTGGGAGATGGAGAGGGAAGACAAGATAGTCTAGAGACACTGAAGGGAAGCATGAGAGAGGGATGGAGTGTAGGAGGGGAAAAGCCACTCAGGCGAAGGGAGGGGGAAGAGAAGGAGCCCTGGCGAGGAGGCAGGAGGAAGGTGGGGTTAGAGTTGGATGGAGGGGCAAAGTTCATCATCCGAGAGGTGTAGGTGTGAAAGGAGGTGAGGAGGTGGAGGCTGTGAAGATTGAGAGATGTGGGGGGGGACACAGTGGTAAAAAAAATACCTCCAAGCACTATGGGACTTAATATCTGAGATCATCAGTCCCATAGACTTAGAACTACTTAAACCTAACTAACCTAAGGACATCACACACATCCATGCCCGAGGCAGGATTCGAACCTGCGCCCATAACAGCAGCGTGTTTCCAGTCTGAAGCGCTTAGAACCGTTCGGCCACATCGGCCGGTGGACGCAATGGTAAAGACGCGGCAACGAGCTGGGGATGGAGAGGAAGGTGGACGCCAGGGGGCTGGAGGTATCGAGTCATCGGACAATATACATAGTGCAGATGTGTTTAAGTAAAAGGAGAAGGTGGTGGAGGGGGACGAAGGGGATGAGGTCGTAGAGGATACCTGTGGGGGACGGAAGGCGAGCAGTGGTGCATGGTGCTCGAGGATTTGGAGGGCGTTATAGAACCTGGGAGGGGCCAAAATCCAAGCAATGCTGGTATAATAAAGGATGGGGTGGATCAAGGATTTGTGGGTGTGAAGGATGGTGGAAGGATGCAGCCCACATGTCCGGTAGGACAGGAGTTTCAGGAGGCGGAGACTGTTGCGGGCTTTGTGTTGGATGGTAAGGAGATGCGGCTTGCGCTCACATTGGCGCCTTCCATTTGTACTTCGATGATGTGAGACGGTGACAGTAGCATCACACATAGCAGGTCATTGAACCAACCATGGATGCCCACTAAACTAGTCGCTTGATTACGTTTCAAAATGCGTTAATTCTGCAATGGAAACACCACGACCTACTATACAAGAACTTCCTTGATTTCATTATAGCACAAATCAACAGCCATTTTGCATCTGGCGTGCGATGTATCAGTTAGTATGTATTTTGGTGTGTAGAATCCGAATCTGCCATTTAAAACGTTCTAACACGTAAGATTTTTGTGTTTTCAATGATTATTATTGTTTACTTTCTGTATTTTGTGATTAGCGTCATTTTGTTTAGATGTCTAGTTTTTAATTTTTGATTTTTTGGTGGAGTACAGGAATACTAGATTGTCTAAAAATCGTCACTGCAGGTGTGATAAGAATTCCAAACTTCACTCACCAGATAGTAAGGTAATCGAAGGTTGGAAAGGCACTTTATCATATAGTGCACGTTGAAACACACATGGTGTATTTTCTAAAAGATATAACCGCCATTTGACTGTACAACAGGTTCTATTTCACAATCTAGATTTCAGCCTAAGGCCATTATCAAGTGTTACGAGTATTATAAGTCATTTGACGCCAGTAGAATCCAAATCATGGTCAAAACATGTCTCGTCCGTTATATAAGCCAATTTTGTCGAAATAAATGCAAGAACATTTGTGTAATACTCAAATATACTGGCAATTAGCATGACTCAGTGGATATGACTGTGGAAAAACAGATGACCAAATCACAGGTTTTTAAACTTTGCTACAGTCGCGCGCCGGCCAGAGTGGCCGAGCGGTTCTAGGCGCTTCGGTCTGGAACCGCGCGACCGCTACGGTCGCAGGTTCGAATCCTGCCTCGGGCATGGATGTGTGTGATGCCCTTAGGTTAGTTAGGTTTAAGTAGTTCTAAGTCTAGGGGACTGACGACCTCAGATGTTAAGTCCCACAGTGCTCAGAGGTATCTGAACCACTTGTACAGTCGCGCGGTGTATGGCGCCTTGCCATGGTTCGCGCGGCTGCCCCCGTCGGAGATTCGAGTCCTCCCTCGGGCATGAGTGTGTGTGTTGTCCCTAGGGTAAGTTATTTTAAGTTATATTAAGTGGTGTGTAAGCCTCAGGACCGCTGACCTCAACAGTTTGGTCCCATACAAACATACCACCACTTACCACTTAGGTGATCTGATGTGTTTAGAAACCAAATGCAGAAAAAGAGTTTAAATTTGTTAACCTATATAACAATCAAATCGACACACAAATGCACAAAATGAACAAATTAGATGTGAACAGAAAAACGCAGTCGTGTAATGTCGAAAAGTGTGCACATGCGCCACGTTCGTGGCCACCATTCGCTCGCTATATGCAGTATGTATACACAGTTACCATCGCCAGCTGCTGTACTGCAGGTCGGTAGTTTGATCGTCAGCAAAAATTCGTTATTTAGTATTCATCATACCTAGAAGGTTCTCGAAATTTCTTATGTTTGTAATATTGACATATTTTGGAATATTTGATGTTTGTATACAGGTTGTCTAACATTCTGCGTGGTGTCTGTTGCTCTAAGTCGTGTCCCCCTACCACTTTCGCGCAACGACGCTCTGAGCATGTTTTTTAGGGAATTGACTAGTTTTAACCTGGGACCTGTTGCTGGTAAGGAGACGCCAGACCACACATGACATGTAGAGTTCAGAAGAGTTCAGTGAGACTAGAGATGATATAACCAAATACTTAATGATTTCAGCTTCAGCTCCACTGCACTCCCTGTAAAAGAATCTTAATACTAACTAAATTTAGTGCGAGGGGTTCAAGGCTTTCCTATTTTTAGTTAGCTGGTAAAATAACGTCGAAAAAGCAGTTAAGTTTACCATTGGAAATTTTATTCTACTCACAAAACATTGTTCATAAATTGCACTATTGATAAAAGGAAATATTTTAATACAGGATGATAAAAACCAACTGCGTTCAACAAAAATGTGAACGAATATTCCCTGAGTGGGTTTCCAAGTTCTACAATGGATCAAAGGATGACCTATGCCATATCACATCTATAATCTAGGTTTAAATTAAGTTTCACAAAAGAGAAAACTATCAAAATGGTCTACAGTGACCCTCAATTATCTTTAATTACTTATCTAACTTGTCGTAAATTACAGTGGCTGATGTGGCTTCTCAATAATTATATAACAGAAAAATCATCGCGTTTCAGATTTTAACTTACGTAGCAAATGTGAATACCATGAGCTTCAATTGACGATCGACACTAGTATTACGTAAAAAGGGGATGCAACAGATGAGACTTCTGCAGTTCTGAGTGAAGCCTTATGCACTCAAAAATGCGGCATCGCGTGCCTTCATTACCTTGTCAGTGTTCGTCAGGGGGCGGCGGCCGGCGCAGCTCCGTCCAGCTCGCCCTCTCGGAAGCAACTCTCTCCTAACTTCTCATTACTACAATTTATCGAAGTTGGTTTAAAAAAACTATCCGGCTGTGTTTTCATCTGACCAATCAGGGTCTCAATGTTAACCTTAAGCTCTGCCTACAAAAATTCTGTCTATCCAATGAGAAACGTTATACTTTTCGTGGTGGGGCAATGTTTTTAAAGTTTGCAACGTAACAGAGACGCGAAAAAGTCTCACGCTAAAACTTGCAGCTGGTTTGGCTCTTTTAGTGTTATCGTAAGATCTATACTGTTCTTCTAGAGGGCTCTATATTTTAACATGGGCTGGAGGTGGTTCTGTCGGTTACTTTTCGTGGTGGGGTAATGTTTTTAACGTTTGCAACGTAACAGAGACGCGAAAAAGTCTCACGCTAAAACTTGCGACTGGTGTGGCCCTTTTAGTGTTATCGTAAGATCTATACTGTTCTTCTGGAGGGCTCTAGCTTTTAACATGGGCTGGGGGGTGGTCCTGTCGGTTAGCTGGCGACGTAGGTGTTCGTCCTTTATCGTAGGGCCTTCTCGCTTAACACGGTTCTGCTCTCGGCTTCTGTTCTCGTTTCTCCCCTCGGACTTGGAACTGCGTCTGTCTCACGGTGGGAAGGTAGACATGCATTTAGGCACTCTTGTGTTAGTCTGTGGTATTCCATTTGCTCACTCGTCACTCGTATTACTTTGGTTAATTTAATGTCACGATTTATTCGGAGCTATGTGACATACTACTGGATTTGCTTATCATGTCAGGGTTTTCATGGGTTCTTGGCTGGAAATGGAGGGGACAAAGGTCCTACAAGCATCGTTGCCACGGTGGATGACGCTGATGAATGAAAGTTCCTCTGACCACGTGCCGTGTCTGTAGCCCACAGATGACGATTATGCAGATTGATGACGAATTTTAAGTAATTTTAACATTAAGAGTGTGCTCCTTCCCCCTACTAAGATTAGGGCACTACTCGGCTCTGTGAAAGATGATTTGGGGCTTAGGAAACCCGGTGCATACAAAATTCCGTGTCAGTGTTGGAAGACTTACATTGGCCGTACGATTCACACAGTTCATGACAGGGGTGTGGAACATACGAGGCCACAACAGCCGGAAAAATCGGTTGTAGCACAACATTGCTTAAATGAGGGACACAGTATGAAATTTGATGAAACTGTGGTAGTTGCCAACATTTCCCGTTTTTGGAACAGTGTCTAAAAAGAGGCGATTGTAATTAGGTTGGCGAATAATTTAATCATCAGAGACAATGGGTTTCCTCTTAGCAAGACGTGGAATCCTGTACTATCCCGCATCAAAACTGAACGTTCTTCGGTGCGGCCCTAGTGCGATATATCGTTGCCAGCAGTGTCCTACTAAGGGCGGTGCCACCTCCCAGCAACAGTGATGGGCGGTGCATGCGCCTTGTACTGAAAGGTGGCCTATACAGGACGTCCATTTGCAGCGTGGCGTCAGTTTTCAGCGGGACTCATCTGAAGAAGCAGCATTCTCCTGAAGATGGCGACCAGTTGAATCGCCGAAATATCGAGAAGTTGATTTCAGGGTCCGGCAGAAAACCCGGAGAGACTTTCAAGACTTATTACGCCGTGAAAGCCTACGTAGTCATACCTCCTGTGTTATGCTGTAGCAGATCTTTTAATGTATGGTCCAAGTTTCATCGAGCTATGTTACTAGGCAATGACGCGTCATGCGAAAGTTACTTTCCTCCTTACGTTTTGCACACTAGTGTAGATGTAGATGTAGTACATTAAGATACTCACTGCTGATAAAACAAGTCAAGCAAATAGAAGAGGAGGGAAAAATGAATGAAACTTCACGTATCGATAGAATACGTGAGGTTATTTCAGTGATTACAAAATCGAGTCAAATTTACAAAGCTCTTGAGAGCATGAACACACTTATCAGTATCACGTAGTATTCCGTCTGCCCTGGATATTTGTGAAAGCTTTCTATAAAAAATTGACTGTATGTGAAAAAACTGAATATATTGATTTCAAAATCTTTCTCCTCATGTAACGCATGCTTTAGGAATCGCATACAATTGGTGAGCAAAATTGGTTGTTGGTTGGCCCTATGTTACCTATGTGAACAGCGTCGTGAAACAAAGATTTAAACTCCATTAAATATGAAATAAAGAAAATTAATCTAATGAAACGCCGAAAGGAACTAATTGTGAGCTCATTGAAAACTTTATAACTAAAACTCAGTGCCGAACAACACTATGAACGTTGCGTGATATGAAGTGCCATGTTTGACTTCTAATATCTATAAAAATAAATTATTTCTGTACTCGGAAAAAATAAATGTTTCAAAATACTAATACTGTTGACTGAAAACAAATCTGCTTGCTAACACGACACCTGACAATCCAGACGACACACTGTTTGTTCAAGAACATAAGGTGAGATCTGCCCTGAGATAAAAGTGGCTTATCTTTTGCTCAGCATTTGGTTTTTGTGTCTGGAATACTGACGTTCTTGAAAGCAAATACGAATCAGCCGATGCAAGAGCTAAAGAAAAATAATCTACTCTTTTTTTTTTCTTTCAGAAACAATCTGTTGCTGCATGTGGCGTGCAATGCAAAAACGAAAGTTTACTAAGAATCGTGGAAGAGGGTTACACTTCAAAGAAAACTGTTCTTAAGAAATGAAACTCTGATTATTGACAAAAAGATTGCACAAAACAAGAAAACTCTCACAATTATAAAATTCTCTCATTAGAAAACACTACAAACATTTCGACCAATAGAGTTACTTCTGACATAACGAGAAAACCAAGAGATCAAATTAGTGTTAATCATGAAAGTTGTTAGTTATGTGAGGGGCAAAGTTTTCCTACAATTAATATTTCTGACAAAACAAACATTTCATTCTTGTGAATGTCTTCGTTATCTTTAAAAGTCCTCCAAAATCTTCTCCCTCAATATAAAGAACGAGAAAGTGTTATAAATGAGTTTTCTTCTCCATAATAAAGCAGTCTAGAAAGTTTCTCTCAGATTTAAAATTAACAGGTCTCGTTCTCTGAAAAACTCAATTGCTCGCTACTGTGCCTCAAAGAAGAATGAATCAACGCTGCACAATTGACTGACTATCAAGTCAACCACAAATAAAACTAAACACAGTGAAAAGCATTTTATTCACTACTCATGGAGTCCGTTGATTCATCCTGGTCCCAGTGCAGCAGAGGTGAATTATTTACATTAGCAGAAAACATGTGAGAACCTTCGTTTCAGAATAATGTAGTAAAGTCGTTGTATTCTCGCCTCATGCAAGCTGGTCCACAACTGTTGTAAGTGATCCTTGACAGTCTGGATACTGCTGCTGGGACGAAGTCGAGGTCAGATCCTGTCCCACACTTGTTCCATTGGGACAGGTCTGGGTGTCCTCTTGGCCACAGGAGTACTTCATGCAGACAGTTCATAGATGCGAGCCATGTGCGGGCTAGCACGGTGCTGTTGAGAAATGCCTCCACGATACTGTCGCATGAGAGGAACACATGAGAACGCAGGATGTCCATCATCTGCCGTTGTGCCGTCAGACTTCATACGAATATACCTACTAGCAGTCCCAACCTGAAGTCATATTCGACAGCTCCTCACACCATGATGCCTGGAGAAACATCGTTGTGCCTCCCCAAAATATTGGAACAATTGGACCTCTCTCCGACGAAAGTCATTTGAGGCTTTTCAAAAGAGGTGCAGCCCCTCCACTCCCACACCGGCATGATGGCCAACTCAAAAGGTCTACTGCCACCTCTGCATAAGGGTTAGTTTTCACTAAAGTGATGTGTCGCAGGATGTGGGTATAGCGATATTTCCGTACGTCTGGTTAAGGTTAACCATTAATACGCCCTCATCTGGAGATAAATTGGGTCGAAAGTCGAAGGAAGGGTAGCGGTTTGAAGGGCGGAGGGAAAAAAGTACCAAGGCAACAGCCAAGGGAAAAAAACCTCTGCGATAGTTACGTCGGGTAGTAAGAGCAGTAGCGGATGTTCTGCTGCCTGCGACAGGTCATGCAAGGGTAGATTTCGTTAGTAGTGGGTATCATGCATGTCGATACCTTTGACGTTGTGCGGTGCTGTTACTCGGTGGCTGCCGCTGGGTGCCGGTGTTGATCTCTTGGGCAGCGTCGGCATACCTGTAACAGTCAGGTTCATCACCGTTTTGTTGTCCGATATGTCATACATCAGATGCACAGTGTAGGGTGATGTTGGCGATTTGTTTGTGCGTCAGTGAGCGAGTTCGTCGGTTTACCTGCTGTAGCCTGTTGGTCGGCTTTAATAGCGGCTGGTATATGTAGTCGACGTTGCTGATATGCAGGGGCTTGCCGACGTTTGTCGCTTGTTTGTGTATGTTAGCTTGCCATAGTTGGTTATGCCCTAGCTAATAGTGTCTTTGGCCGCTTATGCTTTCGCTTATGGTTGTGATCGTAGTTTCACAGAGTAAGGATGAAAGGATTGTTCGAGTGTCTCGAGATCCTGTATAGTTGTGTGGCGTGTTTTATGATTACTTCCTTAACTTTTCAAGACAGTATTCATTGTGAAGATCCACAGAGCGTGTGTAGCGTGGAGCGTTGCTAATGATTCGTAGCACTTTGTTCTGTATGATCTGCAGGCGGTGCAGGCTTGTAGGAGCTGCATATCCCCAGACGGGAGCTGCGTACGTCATCAGAGGTCTAATCAGTGTCATCTATATGGACCTCAACACCCTCCTAGTCAGTGTGCTTTCCCTGTTGAGCAATGGTTAGAGTTGCTTGTGCCTCGCGTGCGCTTTGTTGGCAACGTATTCGATGTGGTCTCCCAATGTAACTTTCCGGTCCAGCTAGACACCGAGATATCTTTCTCTCGGAAATGTATTGGGCGTGCATGTAGAGATATCTTTCTACTGTTTTGATATTTGCGCAGTAGTTTCAGTCTGCGTGTAAACAGAAATGCTTCACACTTGTCGACTTTTACTTTAATACGCCACCGTTCCAATCAAGGCTCGGCAGTTCTGAGTGCCGCCTGTATTCGTGAATTAATGTTCGACGGTTTCCAATCTGTGGCTGTGTCATTCGCGTCGTTATTGTGTTGCTGGGAAGTCGTTAATGTACAGGTTGAACAAGATGGGCCCTAGGATGCTTCCCTGGGGTACTCCAGCTTGGATACCGTGTTGTGTTGATTGTTTGCCCTGCACGTCAGTGCTGAAACACCTGTTCGTGAGAGATGAGTGTATGAGACGTACGCGTCCGTCCGGGAAACTAGCTTCGTTTAGTTTGCGAGGTCAACGGAGGTTGCGTAGAACCGCGATTAATCGGAAAACACAATGTGACGCCATTCATCAGCAGTCCATGCTCCCCACTCACGGATCCTCTTCAAAAACAACCGTTTGGGTTGTGATGTTAATGGCGGTCTCCGCCTGTCACGGTAATTCCCTGATCCTGCCAGTCTCCGACCAATGGTGCGAGATGACACAGAATGTTGTCGTGAGTCTATTACTTGAGACCGGGTATGAGGCGCGGATGTGACGGGCTTACAATTTTCTTGGTGCACCAAACGACGGTCCTCCATTGTCATGATCAGACGCGATCGACAGGAACCTTGATCAGGAGTATACCTGACCTCGCGTTCCTATGTAGTTAAAGTCGGGCCACCGTCGCATCCGAATGCCTCACTAATTTGGATATTTCACGATTCGACCAGCAGGCCCAATGGAGACCTACAATGGAGCTGTTTTCAGACTCTTGTCAGGTGCTGATAACGCTGTTTCAAACGAGTACGCAGTATCTCCGTGTCCTTCACAGTGATCATTCAGGATCTGATGCTTTTCACGCTCCTTGTAGGCCCTACAAAGCCCGGAACGCTAATGAGCTCTGGTGGACGTTCTACCTGAACAGAGAGTTGCAATTCTAATCATTTACATATCCGCTGTTAGTCTGTACGTATGCCAAGTTACACTGACATCTGACCAAGTCTTCTGATCACTTCACTTCTTTTGTTAGGCAGCGTAATTCATGGCGTTCCATAACTTCAGCCTCCTCAGAGCGTTACACGCTTAATAAATTGGTCTTGAATTTTAGTTGTTGACCTCTGGTTTTATATCCGCATCAATATGTATACTCAGTGAGCCACTATGCGGAGCGTGGCAGAGGGTACACAGTGTAGCACTATCACTTCCGCCTATCACTTCCGCCCCACCTGCCAGCCCCTTTTTTGCGAATGGTACGCGGGAGGAATGACCATTGGAAAGCCTTCATATGTGCTCGAATCTTACCTCGAATTTTACCTTCATGGTATTGTAGTCAGATTTACGTAGGAGGAAGCAATGTACTGGCTGACCCTTTTAGGAACGTACCCCGTCTGGATTTTAACAGCAAACCACACCATGGTATAGAACGCATCTCTTGTAGTGTGTGACGCTGAAGTCGACTGATCTGTTCTGTGAAGCTTTAGAGCTTAGTGAAGGAGTCCGCGACAAACCTACTGCGTTCCTTTGGATCTTTTCTATTTTTTCAATCAGTCTTACCTTGTGAGAATGCCAGACTCGGGAGCAGTATACAAGTACAGGTTACCTACCTGCAGCGAGGATGAACTACTCTTCCAGTGGATCAGCTTGGCTTCTGCCTTTTCTGCGACTAATTGTATATAGTCGTTCCACTTTAATTCATCCAATACAAATACTCCCAGGTACACTGCCGGGAAAAAAATGAAATCCCCTCAAGGTATGTGTTCAATAGCACCAGGATGAAATATGTGCATCACGACGGCTTGTAGCGTTAGTTATTCATTTGTCACGGTCACCGGAGATCAGACGGTGATCTGTGCGCTCTCTTTTTCGACTCTGCAGGCGATAACTACGCGGCGTTTAGAGGTGAACAGTGTTTGCAACATTCATTCTTGGGTACAACCATGCCCCACCAAGCGAGTATATACTCCTGTTGAAGACTTAGCCATTTCAGCAGGTCGCATTATGGGCCTGCGGGACGCTGGTTGTACGTATCGACGAGTTGCAGCAAGTGTATGGCAGACTGTATCGCTGGTGTGTCGTCTGCGGAGCATTGCTACACCCGTAGACCAAGTTCTGGACGCTCATCAAAGTCGACACATTGTGAGACTGATAGTGACCGACCGAACATCGTAAATGAAAGGATTCTGGACACGTGTTGAACACGATGTGTGACCAAGGACGACTGGCAACCTTCTGCTTGCAGCAGGACTAGGATCACGTGTGCATCTGGCCAGGCTGCCACTGACAACACGACACCGTCAAGCACGGTTACTCTGGAGTCGGAAAGAGTCGACTGGGGAATGGAATGGCACTCTGTTGTCTTCAGTGATGTCTGTGTACGAGGGATGGACGTACACATGTACGGCGTAGACCTGGTGAGTGACCTTTTGCGGAGTGTGTTCGCACATGTCACACAGGTCCCACGCAGGCTTCAAGGTGGGGAAGGCCATCAGATGCAACTCGCAATCACATTTGGTGGTTCTGCAGGGTAAATTATCCCGCACAGGCTGTAAATATCCGTGTTCCTGCAGTTTCTTCGATAGCATGGTAATTCGCTTTTCAAGCACGGCGACATACTTCATTGACAAGAAGGTGATGTGCTATTCGAGCAGTACAATATACGACAGTGCGATCGAATGTGGTCTTCACGGCACACAGTAACTGCTCTCCTCAGCAAGATCAGCAGATCTCTCGCCAGTTGAACCCCTATAGGATATGGTGAAACAGGAACTCACTCGTTCTCCATAGTCTGCAAAAACCATTTCCGAATTGCAGCTAAATGTGCAAGCTGGGTGAGACAATCTACGGATACCAGTGGGGCAATTTGTTGCAGGATGACATTATACGCCTTTGCGCTGCGTGAGCACACACCTGCATTGCCGTCAGAGCAACCAGTTTTGTTATTACCAACTTTTATTATTATTTTTGTGCTATTGTACGAACTTTTTATAGCTTCAATAAGACGTATAACATAGCCAGCTTTAATCATTATGTCCCATAATTTCTTCCTATTCATACAGTCAAAACCTTTTCCGAAGTCAATAAAAGCTCTATGTGTTTCTAAATTCAATTATCCTCTTTTCTTTATTGGGATCGAAAAAGCTTTCAGTGGCATGAACAGAAAGAAATTACAGGACATAGTTTAAAGCTGCCTGTCGTAGACATCTCACTGAAGCTACAAAAAACTTACACTTGGGCACAATAATAAAAGTTGGTGAAATTTTTTATTAAAATTTTTACTTAAACTGCTGAGTGAAATTGAATGCAAGTGAACCTACTTTCTCTTTACTTTTTCTTATCATGTCAACACTGACCCACAATATTCTAGCGCAACTCAATCTGACTGCTCAAAAAAGGATAACCTGACTTCAAATAATTAATTCAAAAGAATGGCCCTGACTAATAAAGAAATCTTAACAATAACCTGTACATTTCATTAAGCACTTACCTCACAATAATCTTCATTACGCGAACTACTGCGATACAGCGAGCGTCAATACTGCCACCTAAATAAAAGATTCTAACTACTGAAGCCACTAATTACTTATAGGCATGTGGTTAGCAAATGAAAGATTTGGTTGCAAACCAAATAATGTATTTTTTTACCTTAATAATGTGACATCCAGTTCAGACACAAACATAAATCGTCATCATGAATAATAGTGCATCTCCAGTCGAACATATACAGAGTTAGCCTACGCTAACACTTCAGACCTCTACCCTCCATCAATGCTAACTTCTCACATCTAACATCCATCACTGCTGGCCCTACACCTCCAACTGCCCAACTGTACTACCATCACTGCTGGCGACTAACTTCCAACTGCCGAACACTACTGGCGATTAACTTCCAACAACTAGTCCAACCAGCCACAGAGTCTCTTACAAAGAAAGCGCAGTCAGAGATCCAATGCAAAGCCCTACACAGCGCTGCCAACACAGAAGCAGCCCACTTACATTGGTAATAATAAAACTGAAGGAATTACTACCAAAGGGGGAAACAATTCTGTAGTCCGTCATCAAGCTTATTTAATGCATGTATAAATGATTTAATAAAAAAATGGAGGGAGTAAATCCCCGGATATACAGATTAATAGAAATATATATGTCAATATTCTCATGTACGCTGATGATTTTACCGTAAAAGCAGTCTATAAATCACATCCATTAGAGAAAAGAGAATATAGCATCCGAAATCTAAAATCATGGATGATCATGAGAAATACCCCACACGCTCAAAATCACATCCATTAGAGAAAAGGGAATATAGCCTACGAAAACTAAAATCTTGGATGATCATGAGAAATACCCCACACGCACAAAAATAATACACAACTTGAGCTGGCCTCTAACTTTAATTTTTCTAGTATGTGATGTAATTTGTGACATGTACAAGTACACAGAAAATAAGATTAACAAATATCAATCAATATGAGGAATGATAAACAAAACATTCCAGAACAAAATACGAAAGGAAACAAAATTAAAATTTTATAAAACCATGACTGCACATGTACTGCTATATGGCAACGAGTCATGAATCGCCAAAGAACGCAACAAAAGCAAACTACAAGCAGCAGGTTTTTTTTTTTTTACGAAAGTGAGTGATGTTACCAGAGCAGACCGTGTAGAAATTAAGATATTAGCAATGGGCTAGATGTTTATAATATTAATGGAAAGTCTGAATGAAATAAAACATTATTGAAACATCATCTGTAGAGTGCAGAGTCCAACGTCTGGCCATGCTGTACCGGCCAAGAGGAAGCAGCGACGTAGACGCAGGATGAAGTGGCAGTGAAAAGTGAAGGCGGAACAGTGCCTAAGCCTTTAAGTGCAGAAGAAGAACAGGAAGAGGAAGTTACCGCCAGAAGGGGTTAAAACTGTGTACTGACGTGACTGTTTGGGTTCCCTTTACTGTGATATGTGTGTTTCATACGCCCAAATTTGTTATCGTATACTACTATAACGATGATCTATCTGTCACATCACTTGTCGACGAAAAGGAGTTGTCCTTGAGGATGTTGCATTCTTTTCCGGCAGTGTATTTTACAGATGTGACTGAGTCCCGTGTTATTCGGCACTAAAGTAATCAAAGAATAACGTATCTCTACGTCCAAAGATCAGATTTGTACGCCGCAAGAAAGGAGAAAACAGGTCGCCCCATTCGCTAATGACTCTCTGCAGTGTCAGAGGGGACGACGGCGCACGGTTTATCTGCTGGCCTGCGTCAGTGGCGGCCGCGTGTCCTTGCGACACACACACACAGTGTCCTCCTTGTGGAGATCCCCCGGCCGATAGCACGCTCGGGCGGCGCTTGTCGCCACTTCCCCGGACACAGTACAGTGGCTTTTCCGCGTCCGCGGGCCTCAGCGCGCCACCGCAAGCTTTCTCGGTCTCGACGGGGTTCCCACGGCCCCTGCAACTGCCGTAGTCACCGCCGTAGTTCCGCAAACCTACCGCCGGCTCCTGCTGCGCACGCAAACAAACAAGGTAGCGCGTCGACATGCCAGGCCTCAAAAGCTTTGTTCAGATATTCTAGAAACAAGCGACGTGTGCAATACTAACCTACTATGAAAATGTAAAGAAAATATTTTATCGTTTAGTTTACAATTGAAACTTCGTTACCACATACCTTGGCATTTTATCTGCTTGTTGCATTCGGTTTATTGGTTGTGCTCCGTCGTCATAATAAACCCCATTAGAGAGAAAGCAACACAAGAGCCGGCCGCGGTGGCCGAGCGGTTCTAGGCGCTTCAGTCCGGAACCGAGCGACTGCTACAGTCGCAGGTTCGAATCCTACCTCGGGCATGGATGTGTGTGATGTCCTTAGGTTAGTTAGGTTTAAGAAGTTCTAAGTTCTAGGGGACTAATGACCTCAGATGTCCCATAGTGCTCAAAAAAAAAAAAAAAAAAAAAAAGCAACAGAAGAGTTGGTAAACGACATTTGAAACGTCCCCTTAGAAAAGTTTAGTGAATTACTGTGCTGGTAAACCTCTTACATTATTTGCTTTTCAAACAGCTGAGCAAAACTGAACGTACTCAGACATTTCTCTCTTTACTTATTCTGATCATCACTAAACTGACACACAATATTTTTAGCGCAACGCAATCTGACTTTTAATAATCCCTACAAAAGAATGGCCCTGACTAACAATAACCTATACCTTTCAAGAATCAGTTACCTCACAAAAATCTTCGTTACTCGAACTGCTGCAATACAGCGAGCGCCAATATTGCCAGCTAAATAAAGTATTCTAACTACTGAAGGCACTAACTACTGATAGGCATAGTTAGAAAATGAAAGATTTTGATAAAGAACAAACAATGTATTTACCTTAACAGTGTTCAAAAGTCATGATATATATATATATATATATATATCAGTTCATGACATCCAGCCTTACAAATTTACTCTGATGGACACACGTCCAGATCATCCGGTCTCATAACTCCGCCATCTCTCTCCCCACATCCACCACTGCTGGCGGCTCACCTCCAACAGCACAACGCTACGCGCTGTTAACAGCCAACTGCCCAACACTACAATAGCGACTATTTCAACAATGCCCACCAGCCACAGACTGCACACAGTACAGCCAGTGATTTTCATACAGAGCGCTAGGTGACGTTACCAACATAAAAACCTAAACAGCCTACTTACACATTTTCCAAAGAATTATAAAGTGGTTCTATAATCAGTCCTGTACAATAAATAGAGTCACACCACCAACTGATGTAGCATATGAGCAGGAGTCAGTAAATGGGGTAGAATGCCCCAAATTGTTTGGTGTACATTTTGATGAAAAGTTTACCTGGAGAAAGCATATTCCTGAGTTTCACATACAATTAAGTTCAGCTAGTTCCGCTATTCGTATAATTGACAATCTCGGAAGCGAACGGATCAGCTGCTTATTTTGCATATTTCTACTCAACAATGTCTTACGGAATAATTTTCTGGAATAACCCATTATTTAGAAAAAAGTACTGATTGTACAAAAGCGAGCAGTAAGATAAGAATAATATGTGAAGTGCACCCAGTCATCTTGCAGGTACCTCTACAAGGAGTTAGGCATTTAAGTGCTCCTTGATAATGTATGTATTCGTTACTGAAATTCGACATAAATAATCCATCACAACTTGAGAAGAACTGATGTCCATACATGCAGTACTAGAGGGCAACATAATCTTTATTACCCATTATTAAAGCTGTCAGTGGCTGAGAAAGGAGTTCAATATGCAACAACAAAAATTTTTGACCATTTGCCCAATAACATAAAATGTTTCACAGGCAGCGAAGCAACTTTTAAATTTAACTTAAAATCTTTTGCTCCATAACAACGCCTTCTGTTGCATTGACGAATTTCTAACAATAAATAAATAAAAACCTTGTTTTTAAGTGTCATCATATGAGTAGGACTAAAAAAATAATGTTTTCTTTAATCTTAACATTGATTTTGTAAACTGAAAAGTGCCACATCAGTTCGATAAAAGAATCATTTCTAATTATCTATGGAACACGCAACTAACTAATTAGCTCAGTAGTAATTTGTGTTGTTTGTTCGGCTGCATGGGCCTGTCTGTCATTGCATTAAATGGCTTCTTAGTAGTAGTAGTCAGCAGTTGTAGAACAGAGTGGAACACAAAGGCTCCACAAAGTTGTTACCACTGATACGCTAATTGTACTTCATTAAAACAATCTCTAAAATGTTAACAAGGAAAAAAATACAACTTCTAACGCTTTTCGGATAAATCATCCAGCATGCTTACAGCTGGGTCTATATCCAAGTATGCTAATACAAAAATTATTTTACTTCGTTAACTCCAACACTATTTCAGTCAGCTATGTTTGAATTTTAACATGTTATTTGACTGTATACACCATCTAGCAGCAGGTATGTATGTATTTTTACTGTAGAAGATGATGGATTAGTCAGTCGTATCAGATAGTTCTTGGAATACAAGTGAGGAGAAAGTTTAGATGCTCCACATGCAGCGTCAGTTCCAAGACAGTAACCACAACTTGCCAACGGAAGATGCAACAGCGGTAGAAGGAAACGACGTGCTGGAACGCCAGACGTGAATGTCTGGAAACATGAAGGCCATGAACGGTTGCAGATGGTCTCCAAGTAGCCGAACATAACCATTTCCAATCAATTATCGGTTCAGTTGTACCAGAGGATCTAGTCCATTCCACGTAAGTACGCGCACACTATTATAGCGCCACAGCTAGTTTGCATAGTGCCTTGTCGTCAATTCGAGTCCATGACTCCGTGGGCTCTGCGCCAGATTCGAACCCTACCATCAGCTCTTACCAACTGAAATCGTGACTCATCTGACCAGGTTTTCCAATCATCTAGGGCCCAGCCAGTTTGACCAGGAGCCCAGGAGAGGCTGCAGCAGATGACTTGCTGCTCGCAAAGATCACAGCGTCTGTCGTCTGTTCCCATAGCCCATTAATGCCAAATTTTTTAACAGATACGTTCGTCGTACATCCTACAGTGATTTCTGCGGTTACTTCTCGCAGTGTTGCTTGTCTTTTGACACTGACAACTCTACGCAAATGCCGCTGCTTTCTGCCGTTAAGTGAAGGCCGGCGGTCAGTTCACTTTCCGTGGTGAGAGATAATGTCTCAAGTGTAGTATGCTCGGCACACTCTTGACACTGAGGATCTCGGAATATTAAATTCCTTAACGATTTACGAAATGGCATGCCGCCCGCGGTGGCCGAGCGGTTCTAGGCGCTTCAGTCCGGAACCGCGCGACTGCTACGGTCGCAGGTTCGAATCCTGCCTCGGGCATGGGTGTGTGTGATGTCCTTAGGTTAGTTAGGTTTAAGTAGTTCTAAGTTCTACGGGACTGATGACCTCAGATGTTAAGTCCCATAGTGCTCAGAGCCATTTGTTCCATGCATCTAGCTATAACTACCATTCCGCGTTCAAAATCTGTCAAGTCCCATCGTGCGCCATAAACACGTCGGAAGCCTTTTCACATGAATCATGCTTCCACCTCAATAAAAGAGAAGCCGACAGAACTCTGGAAGTATACCTTGACGACACGCGCCTCAACCATAACAAGGAGCCAAGGTACCTAGGGGTCACGTTAGACAGAACCTTGTCATTTAAATCACACCTTACAAAAGCAGCTGCCAAGGTGAGAACAAGAAACAACCTCATCCATAAACTCTGAGGAGTCACCTGTGGATCAACAACTCTGAGGACGTCTGCGCTGAGCCTGGTATACTCTGCGGCGGATTACTGTGCACCAGTACGGCTAAACAGTAGTCATGTGAACAAACTCGATGTCGAACTTAACAACACCAGGCACATTATTTCAGGAACCGTTAGGTCTACCCCTAACATATGGCTCATATACCACATATGGTCATATACCACCCCCAAAAATACGACGAGAAGCAGCCTTTGTCAGGGTATACAACAAGATTGAAGCAAACCCTGAACTACCGGTACACATCCACACACCTGATCTGAGTACCAAGAGGCTTCGTTCAAGACATTCTCCTCTTGCTCTCGACAGCATAGCTGGGTCTACATCACCTCTTGCCCCAGTAACTTGCCACCTAATGCCTTGTATTACAGTGGCACTTCCTGGGTTTGATCAGTCCCTTAAGATCTAGTCAACTCTGAACCGATTAAGAACTGGGCAGGAAAATGTGCTGACTCATTCTTCAAATGGGGACTGATGTCTTCGCCAGCATGTGACTGCGCCGCGCCTAAGCAGACCACCCAACACATAAGAGAAGAATGCAGTGCTAGAGCGCTCAGTGGGGACTTTGAAGAATTCCTCGAGTGAACTTAAAAATCCATCGAATATATACAAGGACTAGATGTTTGTCTGTGAATATACGTAATTTTTATGTAATGTAAAATAACGTGATCCATTACTGAAATGTACTCAAATGCCATACGCTAAATAAAATAAAACCTGAATATAAATGACAGGTCCGCCAATGCACTGCCCCTTTATATCTTGTGTACGCGATACCACTGCCGTTTCTTGCGTACATATCGCTATCCCATGACTTTTGTCACCTCAGTGTATAAAGTGTCTCATCTGTAGTGTAATAGATAGAGAAATGATAATGTGAATCGAAGGGTCGCCAGTTTGCGACAGGCCATATACAGGTTATTTATCATTATTTTCATGTTTTTTAAAAAGATTCTGGTACCGGTACTTTCTTATTACGTTAATGGAAGCATGTTCTCGAATGTTCAATGTTATGTATAAATAAAAGCGTTCTCCATATAGAAATGAATTTGTCCGATTTTGTAGACACACCAGGTTACATGGACCAATGAATTGGCAACTCGTTGCCTGTGTCATATTCTGGAGACAGGACAACATGGACAGCGTGTGTACAAGGGAGAAAATGTTTATTTTACTAGACGCCGAGAAAGAGGAGCAGTGTTTATAGAATGATAAGTAACTGTGACGACAGTAAACATTGCCGATCCGAGGCGCTTTGCCTCGTTGGGCGGAAGTTAATGAATACAAACGAACGGCAAAGCAATTTTTTTAAATGTGCGTAACGATTTGTTGTCCAAATTAAAACTGTGTGCCGGACCGAGACTCAAACTCGGGACCTTGGCTTTCGCGGGCAAGTACTCTACCGCCATGCAGAACTAGCACTTCTGGAAGAAAGGATATTGCGGAGACATGGCTTAGCCACAACCTGGAATTTTTCTAGAATGAAATTTTCACTCTACAGCGGAGTGTGCGCTGATATGAAACTTCCTGGCAGATTAAAACTGTGTGCCGGACCGAAACTCGAACTCGGTACCTCCCAGGAAGTTTCATATCAGGGCACACTCCGCTGTAGAGTGAAAATTTCATTCTAGAAACAACCCCCAGGCTGTGGCTAAGCCATGTCTCCGCAATATCCTTTCTTCCAGGAGTGCTAGTTTTGCATGGTTCGCAGGAGAGCTTCTATGAAATTTGGAAGGTAGGAGACGAGGTACTGGCGGAATTAAAGCTGTGAGGAGGGGGCGTGAGTCGTGCTTGGGTAGCTCAGGCGGTAGAGCACTTGCCCGCGAAAGCCAAGGTGCCGAGTTCGAGTCTCGGTCCGGCACACAGTGTTAATCTGCAGGAAGTTTCATATCAGCGCACACTCCGCTGCAGAGTGAAAATTTCATTCTAAATTTGTTGTCCAGTCTATCGACGTGTCCACAATCTTATTCTCGATTTCCCCCCCCCCCCCCCCGCCCCCCATCTTCTTCGACGATCGTTAACAGATAAAGTGTAGGTATTTTCCGTGCATCCATTATCGTAGACACACTGTGTAATCTGTGTGCCAGATATAGCCAAGAATTGCCGCAGGAGAACATTGCGATCGCAAACTACGATGGGAGCACGTTCTGTATGATGTACCAGTTTGTTTCTGAGCATGCAACAACCGCTCTGCATGATGAATCAGAAAAATAGCGTACTGAATGTTACTGGAAGCAACCGGACACCATCTGCACTGGAACATCCTCAATACTCCACTTACGGTGTTCAGCTGTGAGAGCTCTGTCCGACACATCTGTCATTTCATCAAACTCCACAGCAAAACACCAATGGGGAAAGCTCTGGGAAGACGCGAGACCAGGTCTGTACTGTGGGGCAACGACGGCGGGGAGGGGGGAGGGGGAAGTTTGGCAGAGGGGCTGGAGGCCCTCCGCCCCGCCCCCCCCCCCCCCTTCCACAAAAAATGTTTGGCCTTATACTAGGTGCAGTGGAAATGTACCAAAAGACTTCCTTAACATTTGTCATTCCCATTTATGACCGAAAGTCAAGTGAAAGGAATTTCAGGTGTTAAGAAGTCGATGAAAAACCGCAGAGGAAGATTCACACACCTACACTGCCATAAAAAAAAATTAGTGTACCCTTTTCGAGGTTTCCAATTCAGCCAAGATTTTTGGTTGCAACACTGCATATGGAATACATGAAATGATCTCATTTACAGATCAATAGTACAGGAGATTCTGAGGTACCCGGTATCGACCCATGGTGAAGTATTCATATTAGTTCAAAAATGGTTCAAATGGCTCTGAGCACTATGGGACACACATCCGAGCCCGAGGCAGGATTCGATCCTGCGACTGTAGTGGTCGCGTGGTTCCAGACTGTAGCGCCTAGAACCTCTCGGCCACCACGGCCGGCTCCATATTAGTGCATGGTGTAGCCTCCACGGACAGCATTGCAGGCGCCGACTCTGACTTTTAATCGATCGTACAGACGGCGAATGTTGTAACGGGATACCTCATGCCACGCCTGCTCGACCTGTTCACGTAGTCCTGTAAGAGTTGTTGTTTGATGAGTCGCCGCACGGAGTAGCCGCGTGGTTTGAGACGCCATGTCACGGATTGTGCGGCCCCTCCCACCGGAGGTTCGAGTCCTCCCTGGGGCATGGGTGTGTCTGTTGTTCTTAGCATAAGTTAGTTCAAGTAGTGTGCAAGTCTAGGGACCGATGATCTCAGCAGTTAGGTCCCTTAGGAATTAACACACATTTGAACATCTGATGAGTCACTTCTCGTACCATCATATCCCACACGTGCTCAACTGGAGACAAGGAGATCATGCTGGTCAGAGAAGTTTCTGTACATCTTGGAGAGTACGCGGCGTTTCACGTGCACTGTGTGGGCGAGCATTATCCTGATGGAACAACACATCACCTTCCACTGGCAAGGACGGCAAAAGAACGGATATAACAACGTTCTGCACATATAGTGCGCTGGTTAGCATTCCGTCCAGAAACGACAAAGGTAAACGAGAGTTACAACATATCACACAGAAGATCATAATATCCGCTGAATTACAGGTCTATACCACTAACGTAGATTTGCAGTAGGGTTTTGGAACATATACTGTATTCTAACATTATGAAGTACCTCGAAGAAAACGATTTATTGACACATAGTCAGCACGGTTTCAGAAGACATCGTTCTTGTGAAACACAAATGGCTCTTTATACTCATGAAGTAATAAGTGCTATCGACAGGGGATGTCAAATTGATTCCATATCTTTAGATTTCCAGAAGGCTTTCGACACCGTTCCTCACAAGCGTCTTCTAACCAAACTGCGTGCCTACGAAGTATCGCCTCAGTTGTGCGACTGGACTCGTGATTTCCTCTCAGAAAGGTCACATATCGTAGTAATAGACATAAAGTTATACAGTAAAACAGAAGTAATATCCGGCGTTCCCCAAGGAAGTGTTATAGGTCCTCTATTGTTCCTGATCTACATTAACAACATAGGAGACAATCTGAGTAGCCGTCTTAGATTGTTTGCAGATGATGCTGTCATTTACCGTCTTGTAAAGTCATCAGATGATCAAAACGAATTGCAAAATGATTTCGATAAGATATCTGCATGGTTCGAAAAGTGGCAATTGACCCTGAATAAGGAAAAGTGTGAAGTTATCCACATGGGTACTAAAAGAAATGAGCTAAATTTTGATTACGGGATAAGTCACACAAATCTGAAGGCTGTAAATTCAGCTAAATACTTAGGGATTACAATTACAAATAACCTAAATTGGAACGATCACATAGATAATATTGTGGGTAGAGCAAACCAAAGACTGCGATTCATTGGCAGAACACTTAGAAGGTGCAATAGGTCTAGTAAGGAGGCTGCTTGCACCACACTTGTCCGCCCTATTCTGGAGTACTGCTGTGCGGTGTGGGATCCGCATCAGGTGGGACTGACGGATGACATCGAAAAAGTACAAAGAAGGGCACCTCGTTTTGTATTATCGCGAAATAGGGGAGATAGTGTCACAGACATGATACGTGAATTAGGGTGGCAATCGTTAAAACAAATGCGTTTTTCGTTGCGACGGGATCTTCTCATGAAATATCAGCCACCAGTTTTCTTCTACGATTGCGAAAACATTCTGTTGGCACCCACCTACATGGGGAGAAATGATCACCACGATAAAATAAGAGAAATCAGGGCTCGCACAGAAAAATTTAAGCGCTCGTTTTTCCCGCGTGCCGTTCGAGAGTGGAGCGGTAGAGACACAGCTTGAAGGTGGTTCATTAAACCCTGTGCCAGGCACTTTATTGTGAATAGCAGAGTAATCACGTAGATGGGGTTGAGCCTGTGTGTCTTGAACGAATGCACTCTAGAAGACAGCGCTTACCAGTTATACTTCGTATGCACGAGCGACCGTCACTTGCGTGCAAGCAGAATCTGCTTTCATCGCTGAAGACCACGGCTTGCCAGTCCTTCTTCCAAGCGATCCTCTGACGGCACCACTCGAGACGTGCACTTCGATGTTGTACCCTGAGTAGAAGACGGGCTAGCGGCGTACGTGCCCGTAGTGCCACTGCTGATAACTGATTTGCAACAGTTCTTCTTGACACGCCTGGGCTCACAAGCCCTCTTATCTACGCTGTGGTAGCTGTACGATCTACTACTGCTGCTTTTACAGTACAATGATCCTGGCTGGCATCTGTGCTACATGGACGTCCATGATCTAGTCTACAGGTGCGAGAATGTTCACGTGACCATTGACACCACTCATACCAATATCGTTGCACAACTGTCGCAGCACGTGCAACTTGAGTGGCAATTCTCTGGAAGAACCATCTCGGCACTCGGAGGGCAATAATTTGATCCCTTTCAGACTCAAATGGTTCAAATGGCTCTAAGCACTATGGGACTTAACATCTCAGATCATCAGTCCCCTAGACTTAGAACTACATAAACCTAACTAACCTAAGGACATCACACACATCCATGTCCGAGGCAGGATTCCACCTTCGACCTTAGCAGCAGCGTGGTTCCGGACTGAAGCACCTAGAACCGCTCGGCCACAGCGGCCGGCTTCTTTCCCTCGCATGTTTGCCTGCTTGCTTCACACCTTTGCACCTCACTGAGCCTTCTGGCTGTGAGCTTTGCCTATTAAAAGGTAGACACAGATGGCGCTTTGGTGGCTATCTGTCGATGGACGATGTTGAAACAATTATCAGTACATCTACTACCCTCAGCTGACACATACCGATCAAAATCGACACCGTCTTTCCATGTGTACTATTTTTACCGGCAGTGAATATAAGTCTTCAACTCTTGTAAAGTAGAGTATATGCTGAACACTTATTTGCTTTTCTCCTGCGTTCTACGTGAGACTGGTACTTCAGTAACACTGCTGTAAATTAAAGAAATATTTATCTAGTAGTTTCTATGGATTATTTAAGCCGAATGAAAACAGCAAATCAATTCTTGTCCGCCTGTCTGAACTATTAGAAGGTTTAATTGGATGTGTATTTATATGCCCCCCCCCCCGAAAAATAATCTTACGTGGGGGCCTACACGAGACTACAGAAACGGTTCTGTCTTCCAAAAAACGTATTTTGCGCTAAACTGCAATTAAGACAAGAGTTAAGTTGCGCATTCTTTCTGTAAATAAGCTTCTATAATTTCCAGATAAACTTTCGCCATCAACTGATACAACTAAGAACAATGTATGAAGAACGCGGGGCAATTATTCTACTGTACAAGATAACTGATTATTTGTTGACCATATGGATGTGTACAGGAAATTGACGTAACTATGTAAATGGGACGTGGCCTAATCACTAAAATAAATTGTGTCCAATGGCCTTTATTCAATGTTAATGAAAGAATTAAGTCGTTCATAGCACACGACACGCTTTAAACGTGACTGTGCTCCCATTACTTTACCACACCATTCGTTTTCTTCTTGCCACTTCACACACAGAGTGTGACTTCTCCGTCTTCTGTGCTAGATAACTGAGCTGGGTGGTAGACCCAGCAGGAAATGCACATCTTGGACGGGTTGTACCCGCTCATGAACCACTCTTCGGCGACTCGTGCTCAGTCTTACATACGTCCGTTATTTAATCCTGATGAGTCTTTAATAGGTTTCATGAAACACGCATTACCTCTAAAAAACACTCTGGCACTACTTGGTGATATTTAGAGGGTTACAAAACATTTATCCAATTTCACGACGCTATATCTTCTAAAAGAGTATGAAACTTGAGGCTAATTTTATCTTACGCATAGCGCTATAGTTATTTTTATTTTCGAAGAAGTCATCGAATTTTACAGCTGTAAATATTTTACACCCATTATGAATGAAAACACAGATGACAATGGTGTAATATTCAACAACATTTATTATTTATATCACAAACCTGTTTTCTGCTGTTATGCCATCATCAGGCACAAAGATAAATATGTCGTTTAGTGAAATTTTTGTAGTATCAAAGATTTTAAACTAGAGCATCTACAGGAACTCTCCGTTTCCAAAGACGAAAACAGTTAATGTTAATTTTAGGAATAAAACGAGAGGAATTATTACAGTGAAAATGAGATGCAAGATTATTTAACTAAGATAATTTGTGTGAAACATTAACTACTGAACTATATACAAAATTATAACAATCGTTCATAGAAGAAAATAATATTGAGGCTGAACAAAATAATTCTTAACAGGTCCTGAATTGCAAACAGATATATTATGTAAGTGAGATTAAGCAGATAAGTGAAGCAACTGTGTTCATACAAAGCAAATTTTTTTTAACAGGACATGAGGAATTGTAATGACTGAAAAGAGGAGAAAATAGTGCATGTGAGTACGAGGGGTAATTTACAAAATGGCCTGGATGGGATTATGAGCAGTACCTGTAGATAGGAATGGCGACTTGGGGAACTGTGTCGGGTTATTCAGTACTAACCTTGAGCACTTGGATTCACGTTTATTAATTACCATTATTTCAAGGTATTACATCTTCCTTCCTTTATGGATGTGATGTAACACTTCATGTTGCACCTTGACAGATGCTGAGGCAACCGATGAAGGTTAAGATTCCAGTCTAGAGTATACAAGTTGTTGGACTGTAGGAACTTCGTCAGGGTACGCCAGACCTCAAGTTGCCCGATCTGTGATAGAGTTTTTGATAAGGAAAGGCATTTCTGCGGTGCCTCGACCACTTTAATGTTCAAACAAGACACTGAGCGACTGTTTTCTCTACCCAAGTGGTAAACAGGACCTTAAGTGGTATCTTTTTGATAAGGGACCTCTGACAATGAACCTGTAGAGACGATTTTAAAGTGCATGGGTAAGAAAGGCCTTTCCACGTCTTCCAGAAGTGGCAACGGACAAGAGAATCGCATTGTGTGGGCAATATCTCGAAGGTAACAAAAGTCTGAATTTGAAATCTTCTGAAATAAAGTTTTTAGGAACTGAAAGACAGTCTTTGTTCAATATGTCTCATATACTTATTACCTCCTCAGCTACAGTGTAAAAATGCTTTAATTCTCACTACCAGTTGTTTTCATCGAACATCATCACATGATAATGTCAGGGACCTTGTGGAACGTTTTGACACATACTAAAACGCCTTCAGCAGCTTGAGAAGTTAATTTACAAACACCTTAGAGCATCACCAACTGTGACAGCACAAATATGCGGAACATGAGTGAAATTATTAATGTAGACGAATCTTTTCCGCACCTTAAAGCAAATGGCGAAATAATTCAGTTTTCACAGCATTCTTGTAGGCTCAGAAAGGCAAATGAGCTACCAATATTCCGCGAACAGCTCGTAAAGGGGCGCAGTCAAGACATCTCCCAGTCAGGATGCCAATGGCGGAAGTGGCAGTTTGTTGTAGAAATTCTTCCATTCTTTACGTAATTCTATAATAACAAAGTGATAATGGCTAATGATAAAAATCTTGGGTCCGGAAGAAGAATGGGCAGATTTCAAGAAAATAAATACAAGCACCGTATAAAAACTCAAACAGAAAACTAGCGAATACCTGAGATTGGCTACATACATAGAAGTTTCTTCTATGTGGATGGAAGAATACCGCGTCCTATTTCAGGCAGAAAAGGTACACCGAAATGACGGGACGTTCTATAAATATTAGGATTCTGGGATACAAAAGTAAGTTCTGCCATGGTAGAACTCATGTCAAGCAACGGTGGTCATGAATATGTTGAATATCACAAAAGTTTCCAGTCACCACAGTCTTTAAATTACAAAGGTCGTTAAAGTTTATAGATAGATATGTTAACAACTTTACAAGGGGCTTTCAATACGTAATGCAACATACTTTTTTCTGAAAGCAGGTTGGTTTTATTCAGGATTCCAATACACCATATTATTTTCTTACACCACTTTACTGGGAGAGTCTGTACGCAAGCATATTACCACTCTACTTGTCCACGTCGGAGCCAACTTCTTGCTGCATCAATAAATCCCCATCATGCACGTGCTGCTTTCCGCAGAGCGCATCCTTCAGTGGGCCAAATAGATGAAAGTCGGAAGGTGCAAGATCCGGGCTGTAAGGTGAATGAGGAAAAACAATGCAATGAAGTTTTGTGAGCCCTCCTCTGGCACGCGGACTTGGGTGAGGCCTTGCGTTGTCATGGAGAAGGAGAAGTTTGTTTGCGTGTATGTGGCGATGAACACGCTGAAGTCGTGTCTTCAATTTCCTCAGGGTAGCACAATACACTTCAGAGTTGGTCGTTCAATCATGAGGGAGGACATCAAACAGTACAGCCCCTTCAAGGTCCCAGAAGACTGTCCCCATGACTTCACCGGCTGAGGGTGAAGCTTTGAACGTTGTCTTCGGAGGAGAGGTGCTGCAGAGCCACTCCTTGCATTGCCGTTTTGCTTCCGTTTCAAAGTGATGAACCCATGTATCATCGCCTGTAACGATGTTCGACAAAAAATTCTTACTTTCAGCCTAGTAACGAGCAAGCAATTCCGCAAAGATGGCCCTTCGTTGTTCTTTATCGTCTTCTGTTAGGCGGCGTGAAACCCAGTCGGTACACACCTTTGAGTACCACAACTGGTGGACGAGTGCCTCAGCACTACCAGCAGAGACGTCCAGCTGTGCAGCGAGGAGTTTGACTGTGATCCGCCGATCACCTCGAATGAGAGTGTCCGCACGTTCCAACATTAGAGGAGTCACAGATGTTTACGCCCGTCCGGCACGCGGGAAATCGGATAGGTTTGTACAAGCTTGTTGTGACGACGTCAGACACCTCGCCCAACGACTCACTGAGCTTATTTTCACTGCCAGGTCTGCGTAGGCATTCTACAAGCGCTTATGAATATCTGTGATGTTCTGGTTTCCGCCAAAGGAAACTCAATGACACCTCTCTGCTTCGAACGCACCTCTGTCACAGACACTTTCCTAAAGACTTACGTATAACGCCGCCATCTATCGGAACTTCATGAAACCATGAGGTCTGAAGCGGAATTATTCCACCACATCTCATAGCATATATCACATGTTTTCAACCGAAATTGACCGAGAAAAAATATGTGCTGCATTACTTACTGAACGCTCAAAAAAATGGTTCAAATGGCTCTGAGCACTATGGGACTCAACTGCTGTGGTCGTAAGTCCCCGAGAACTTAGAACTACTTAAACCTAACTAACCTAAGGACATCACACACATCCATGCCCGAGGCCGGATTCGAACCTGCGACCGTAGCGGTCGTGCGGTTCCAGACTGTAGCGCCTTTAACCGCTCGGCCACTCCGGCCGGCTGAACGCTCATGGCAACAGGTTCAAATGGCTCTAAGCACTACAGGACTTAACATCTGAGGTCATCAGTCCCCTGGACTTAGAACTACTTATACCTAACTAACCTAAGGACAGCACACACATCCATGCGCGAGACAGGATTCGAACCTGCGACCGTAGCAGCTGCGTGGTTCCGGACTGAAGCGCCTAGAACCGCTCCACCACAGCGGCCGGCTCATCGCAATAGGAAAGAGACTTAAAGACACTGTACACCGGTGTCACAGTTTTGTCAAACATCTGTTCAATGATATCAACCAAACGAAACACGACTGCTAATTATCCTCTTGCAACATTGTATAACACAATATCGGAATATGGAAACAGCTTCTGCCTCCTTCTCAAAGTGGCTACGATGGTTCAACAACCTCTAACAAAGCTGGCAGCCAGTGATGACGAAACTTGATAGTCAAAGCCTTCACCCTCATCTACGCGCTTCCACGTAATACTGCGTCCAATTTAGAGGCAGTTTTGTTGTTACTAGTTTGCCTCTGTCGGTGGATAAACGGCTGTCACTTAATTAGTTAGTCGCTGAACTTTTTAATTTACCGAACGCATCAGTGCCGAGAAACTGTCTACAAGAAATTGAAGGAATGTATAAGTAAAGTAATAACGATATACTTTTACACAGTAAGATCATTATCACCTGTGTTATCTACGTACCAACGCTAGCTGAAGGCAGTGAATCGCCAGACATAAAACGCAGTCGGATAAAGTAAGATTATCTATGGGCGTAACCACGTGTAGATAGCAACGTCGTAAAGGAGATAACCAAGTCCGTGAAACACTGACAGGAAGATATCTGTAAAACCGAAGGTTCTATGGGAAGAGTTGATTCAACCAAGGCTGTATTCGTTTCGTGGCGTCAGTCCTTATTTGTTGTGTAGCCGATGAAGCATATAAGGAAAACATGATGTGAATAAATTGTATAATGAATATGTCGTTACACCAAGGGATGCTCTGATGGCCTGAACGTTTAAGATGAATTCAGTTGGTAACCAACCTTACGGTGATCTGCTCCTGTAACTTAATGCGCAGCGCGCTAGCTTCAAGAATCACTCTCGAATATATTAAAAACTACTCAAGAGCTTTGCAAAGCCAGTACTATAGCTCTCTCTTCTCTCTGCTAGGCTTACACGGAGTCTGATCACATGCACGAATTTAACTATTTTAATGAGGAGCTATAACAAGGAATTTAAATGAGATATAAAAACTGATATCAGTGGCGATAACTTACGGAGATGTTACAGACTATCAGCATGATCTCTCCTGTTACATCTTCATCGCACCAAGTCTTTACAACTTAAGTGCAGATACTCACAGAGGCTCAGTACGGAATGTAATTATCGTATGGCAGAGCTATTTGGCAAATATGCTAATTCATTTACGCCGTAAACAAATTAGTTCCAGGTTAGGTTTGGTCAGCAGGTGCAAATCTGGCGCTGTGAATGCAAGAAAATGTTTCTGTATGTAATGGAATAGGAACGGGAAGTGGTCAGCAAACGTCAAACAAGTCAGAAAGGCATAAGCTGATTTTATTATTAACCACTACATACACAATTTATTCAACGTGAGCACTGCAGACATCGGCGAGATGCTGCGACCGTAAAACGACGTGATCACCAGTTGGTCGCAGTAGTCCCGATGGAATCTGAGTAATGTGGTCCTGAATACTGGCCTTCACCGCCACAAGTGTACCGTGAATTTCAGGAATGCGGTAAAACGTCAAATCTCCGACACCGCTGCGGCCGGAAAAGGTTCCTGCAAGAACGGGGCCAACGACGACTGAAGAGAATCGTTCAACGTGACAGAAGTGAAACCCTTCCGGAAATTGCTGCAGGTTTCAATCCTGGACCAGCAACAGGTGTCAGCGTACGAACGATTCAACGAAACACCATCGATATGGGCTTTCCTGCCAAAGGCCCACTCGTGTACCCTTGATGACAGCACGACACAAAGCTTTACGCCTTGCCTGGGCCCGTTAACACCGACATTGTACTGTTGATGACTGGAAGCATGTTGCCTTGTCGGATTTGTCTCGTTTCAAAGTGTATCGACCGGATGAACGTGTACGGGTATGGAGACAATCTCATGAATACATGTGAAATTGCATGTGAAATTGGAAATTTGTGATAAGGCTCGAAACTCCGAGGGGGGGAAGCCGCGTGGACCGTGACAAGACGCCCTAGACTGCACGGCAACCCCTCGCGGCCCATTCATGTCAGCAGGGGACTGTTCGAGCTGGTGGAGGCTTTGTAATGGTGTGGGGCGTGTGCAGTTGGAGTGATATGGGAACCCCGATACGACTCTGACAGGTGACGTCTGCTGTCTGATCGCTTGCATCCTGTCTGTTCACCTGCATGATACGTGGAGGTTGAAACTAAGTAACTAGCTACTGGTATAACACAAAGGATGGTGCAGACTTATATACTTCGAGAACCTCAAAATGAAATTCAAAAGTAAAATCAAGCAGATGATAAAAGTAGGCATACATTCTAATTGTGCTAGTTCGGTTATTCCTGAAAAACTGAGAGAGTTACTGGTGAGAAATATTCCGGTAAAAGAAGCAAATAGGCTACTGTTGGAAAGGTAGGTCCATATCTCACACAGGTTAGGTTATCAATACTAAAAAAATTACTTACATACATGTCAAACCAAAATATCCATTTTACGGGGTCTTAAACGATTGAGACAATTCTCTCACTCACATTTGTAGCATTTCACAACACTGGAAGATTAAAAAATACATATATATCTTTTTTTTCCTTGCAAGTTGGCCACACACTGAATGACTCAACACAGGTAAGATTTCAAAGTGAAAATATACGTAAACTACAGTGAGACCGATGCACTGACAGTCTAATAAAACAAGAACTCTATTCTGTATAGAGGTATACCTCTATGCAGTCCTGTTTCTTTGACATTTCAATAATCATTCATTATACTCACATGCACAAGACACGATCTTCAGTAACTCTATGGATACACTAGCATGCTTTGCTTCTTTCCTCATTGCTCACGTTTATGGGCTAGCAAAAACAAGTAGGTAAGTTTTTTTATAAACGGGAATACTAAAAATGTTCTGCATACGAGTTGAAAGCTGACAATGTAACAAACAAGAGGCAGTACCGATACAAGTAAGCAATAAGCATTGGCTGCGGAGTTACAGTTTCATTTGCTGTCGATGCAAATACAGTAAAGGTCGAATTAAATGGAGTACAAAAGCAAGATTTATCATCATTTCCTTCTATTCTTAGTTATCCGAAATAGAGACGCAAGAAACAAGTTACGTTAACGTTGCCAAATGTGTCGCATTATTACAATAAATACGCATTCAGGAACAGAAAAACATCCGAAATTGCCTTCCTGGCACTATGTTACTCATGTAAGCTCTATAACTTTTAGTATTTAAATCAGTTGTTGAGCGCACACGACAGAAATAATGAACAAGAAGCAATCGTAAACAGTAATTTGCTAATGTTTCGTGCTACTTAAAATGGCGGCAGGCCGTTTTATTTAAGTACAATGTCGAAGCACCTGAAGAAATTTCTTTGATTCGCTTTCTGTTTTTCGTTTAGTATTACATCTTCATATTTTCTGTATTAAACAACGGTCTTGAATGTGAATCAGTTAATTTCTTCAGATGCTTCGACAGCATTCTTAAATAAAAACAGTAACTCTGGCTTAAAAACAACGTACAGCGTAAGTCTGTAGTGCCACCTCCCTTCTTTTTTTCCCTCCATGTTCCACATACAGACATGTTTGTCTACCTGTTTGTGCTTCTGCAGAGGACGATATGCCTTTTATCACAGATGGTATTTACCTTAACATCTGGATTATAATTTGCTTGTATCTATTTTGCATTAGTGCTTATTCCTATGAGTTACTATTTTTTTAAGTACACTGTCGAAGCACCTGAATTAGTTCACTGATTCACTACCTGTTTTTCGTTCAATATTTATATTCATGTTTTCTGTATTAAATAAAAAGCTTGAATGTGAATCAGTGAACTTCCTCAGCTGCTTCGGCAGAATTCTTAAATCAAAATAGTAACACATAGAAATAAGCATCATTGTAAAACGGATATAAGCAAATTATGATGCAGATTGTTAAGATAAATCTCTTTGTAAAAAAAAAAAAAAAAAAAAAAAAAAAAAAATCAGACCTACAGTATAACATTATCCCTGTTGACTACGTCTAAAAGTATCTTTGTAACTGTTTGTCATTGTAAGTTGCTCAAATGGTTCAAATGGCTCTAAGCACTATGGGACTTAACATCTGAGGTCATCAGTCCCCTAGACTTAGAACTACTTAAACCTAACAAACCTAAGGACATCACACACATCCGTGCCTGAGGCAGGATTCGAACCTGCGACCGTAGCAGCAGCGCGGTTCCGGACTTAAGCGCCTAGAACCGCTTGGCCAAAGAGCCCGGCATTGTAGGTTGTTCTCAGTGTATCCTGTGCACAGAAAATTGTATGTGACGTTCAACATTTGTGAGACTCTGCACAGATGGACCGTAAGGAAACGATACATACTCATTCTCCCATATTTCACCACTAACTACATATAAAGATCGTTAACCGACAAAAAATTAAGCGTTTTTTGTAAATTGCAGTAAAATCACCAAAACAATGCAGAACCACACGTAAAAAAAACATTACATGAAAATGGCATAGTACACAGGAAAAAACGCTCTAGAATATGTGAATAATTTCCCGAAACACGTCATACAAAATACGAGTGAAAGAAAATCGTGTCATAGCAGAAAAGTTATTTATATCCAATACCGGTGATAGCTACCAACTCCTCCACGATTTAGATCTGTGCTCGTTAGAAAGAAAATTACGTAATAAAGATTGCGCTTCGTTCATTAAATTACCTACATCATTCCAAACACATTCGTTCTTCTTCCCAGTATACAGACGAACAAATTTGCATCAACAAACCTTTACGTCATGGATATCATTAGAAGCTCTGTGAGGCTACTTGCGTCCGATTTTGTTGTCTGCACGAATTACAGTGCCGGAAGACTGAAGCGAAATGCAGAAAGGCGTGCAGAGGATCGACGATTAGTCCATAGTCTTTAACTCTGAATGTAAATAAATGTAATGTTTTCCGGATAAATAAGCAAAGATATGCACTACTCTCCCTTTGCACTATTAGTGACATCGCTGGAAATAGTAAATATCGTAAAATACCTCTGAGTAATCATCCTGAGCTACCGTAAGTGGAATGACAACATAAAAGAAATTAGGAGAAAAACAGGTTCAGTGTTGAGATCCATCTAGGGAGAATATTAAGGAAATGAAATGGAACCATGAAAGAAGTCGCTACCTAAATAAATGTTACATCCATTTTCGCATATTGCTCACCAGTCTGGGACCATTACGAAGTTGGCTTAAGCGAAGATCCTACGAAGAGCGATGTGCTCCGTTTCGGGATCGTTTAGTAGGAGATGCTCAACGAACTGCAGTTTGGCAGTCTCTGCAAAGGAGCCGTTATGCACCGTGGTGAGGTTTATTGTTGTAATTCTGAGAGCGTACGTTTCAGGAAGAGTCGAACAGAATATTACTTCCTACCGTGTACGTCTCGCAAATTAACGACAACGATAAAACCACTCGGAATTTTAATTAGTTAGCTAGTTACTTCTTCCATGCCCGCCCGGTTAGCCGTTCGGTCTAACGCACGGTTTTCCGGATTGGGAAGGAGCCCCTGGTCCCCGGCACGAATCCACCCGGCGGACTTGTGTCGAGGTCCGATGAGCCGGCCAGTCTGTTGATGGATTTTAGGCGGTTTTCCATCTGCCTCGGCGAATGCGGGCTGGTTCCCCTTATTCCGCCTCAGCTACACTACGTCGGCGATTGCTGCGCAAACAAGTTCTCCAAGTACGCGTACACCACCATTACTCTACCATGCAAGCATAGGGGTTACACTCGTCTGGTGTGAGACGTTCCCTGGGACTGGGGGAGTCCACCGGCGGCCGAACCGCACAATAACCCTGAACAACAACAACAACAGTGGTTCGCCATGGAGCGGCGGAGGGGTGAAGTGGACTGTGGTAGTCATCGTGAGGTTGTGGACCACTGCAGCTGCGGCTGGGAGGGATCCTCTCCGTCGTTTCTAGGTCCCCGGTTAACGTACAATACAATACTTCTTCCATAGATTATATTCACGGTAAACGTTATAATGTGGAGCGTGTCAACAGAACAAACACAGAAAGCAGACACACAACCACATCCAAACCCACATACACACACAAAGAGAGAGAGGGGGGGAGGGGAGGGCGAAAGACAGAGAGAAAGATGAAAAACATATTTATATTGTTATGTGCTGGCCATTTACAGTTTTTTTTATATAAAAACGGCGACTTATTTGTTTTCAAGAATTCCTCTGCGGTATACCGGGTGTCTCTCGGCAGCGACTGAGTAACGCTGTCTGCTTGGTGGTAGCAGTCAGTGTGAGCCAGGCCAGTACTGTCGCTGGTGGAGCACTGGTCATTCTTCAAGCTTTACTGTCCCTGTGAAAACATATCGCCAAAGAAAGTATCGCACTAGACTAATCTTGGACAGCTCTATCGAATGGGCATGTAAAATTCCGCTTTGAAAATCATTTTGTCTGTGCTGGAAACAAAACGACGTTTTCCATTGACTCTGGGCGTCACATGGAAGACGTGATGGGCAGTGTTTTTTGAGTTGACTCCAGCTACACAATGCAAAAGCGAAATTGCAAATGTCTGCTGAAACACCAGGGAAAATGCACTTCACTACTCTTAGGAGAGACATCCAATATGTAGAAGGAGCTCCTAAGGAAAAACATATTTCATCTAATATTACAGCGTAGGTTTCTGCGACCAGAGTCAGTTAACGTAAAAGCCTCCTGGGCATTGTACTGCGTCATAATGTAAACAGCTATCACCGAAATTTCAGCCACGGTTGCAGTGGCCCTCTTTGGGACTGCTGGTGTACTTTTGTTGTACAGAGTCACTTATATTTTGTCAAGACTGTGATGTTGAATACGACATTACGTAAAAAAAAAAAAAAAAAAAAACGATAATACTACTGGCCGCTAATAGCTGGAACGGGGATCGTTATTGCAATGCGTATCCTTTAGTGGAGTGAATTGGGATCTGCTGTTTTCTACTGTTACTTACAGTGACTGGTAGACTGGCAGTCATCGGTGCTGGATGTAGGCCGCGCGGTGGTTGTTACTCGCCGGTAACGCTCGCGTCCCTTGTTTGTTTCTTGCAAGGGAACCTCCCCATCGCACCCCCCTCAGATTTAGTTATAATTTAGCACAGTGGATAGGCCCTGAAAAACTGAACACAGATCAATCGAGAAAACAGGAAGAAGTTGTATGGAACTATGAAAAAAATAAGCAAAATATACAAACTGTGTAGTCCATGCATCAAGGATAGTGTGAGCTCAGGAGCGCCGTGGTCCCGTGGTGAGCGTGAGCAGCTGCCGAACGAGAGGTCCTTGGTTCAAGTCTTCCCTCGCGTAAAAAGTTTAATTTTTTATTTTCCGGCAATTATCAAAGATCAGGCAATCACACATAATTAACTTCGCTCTCCAAAATTCCAGGACATGTTCAGATTTGCTTGGACATATACAGGATTTGACGGTCTACACACGGAAAAATATGAAAACATTAAAAACATATGTTTTGACAGAGCACAGGGAAGACTGTGCGACTGTGAAACTGTTGCATTCATTTGTTGCAGTTTATGTGACAAACGCTTATGTTTTCATCACTTTTTTGGGAGTCATTATCACATCCACAAGAAAACATAAATCGGGCAAGGTAGAAGAATATTTTTACTCATTCGCCAAGTGTACAAGTTAGGTGGGTCGACAACATATCCCTGTCACGTGACGCACATGCCGTCACCATTGTCGTACAGAATATATCAGACGTGTTTTCCTGTGGAGGAATCGGTTGACCTATGACCTTGCGGTCAAATGTTTTCGGTTCCCATTGGAGAGGCACGTCCTTTCGTCTACTAATCGCACGGTTTTGCGGTGCGGTCGCAAAACACAGGCACTAAACTTATTACAGTGAACAGAGACGTCAATGAACGAACGGACAGATCATAACTTTGCGAAAAGAAAAAAATTAAAATTTTCACTCTAGGGAAGACTTGAACCAAGGACCTCTCGTTCCGCGGCTGCTCACGCAAACCACGGGACCATGGCGCCCCTCCGCCCGTTTTTTCTTTATGTTGCCTATCTTGCGCATGGACTGCTCAGTTTGTGTATTTTGCTTATTTTTTCATAGTTCCACACAACTTCTTCCTGTTTTCTCGATTGATCTGTGTTCAGTTTTTCAGGGCCTATCCACTGTGCTAAATTATAACTAAATCTGAGGGGGGTGCGATGGGGAGGTTCCCTTGTTAGTGCGGCATGTTGTGCTCTGATGGCCGGCAGCCAGGGTGGTGCAAGGCTCACTCCTCCTTCTCTATTCATGTTGTTGGGTGTTTCAATATCTCAGTGGTCTTTCTGATCTTGCTTTTCACCATACCTGGTTGCTTCGTTCGCTTTAGTTTTCTTGCCACAGTCTTGCCTGTGTTCGGCCACTGCAGATTTGTGGTGCTGCCTAAGTCTAACGTACCGCTCGTACTATTTTACTGTTTCCTCTGTGGATGCTCGCTTCTGTGTTCGGTCGTACAGCATTGCTTGTATCACCTTTAAATGGTAGTAATTCTTTGTATTGCTCTCGGATGTGGAGCCGGCTGCAGTCGATTGCGAAACATGATATCACAGTCCGCAGCCCGTGGTCGTGTGGTGGCGTTCTCGCTTCCCGCACCCGGGTTCCCGGGTTCGATTCCCGGCGGGGTCAGGGATTTTCTCTGCCTCGTGATGATTGGGTATTGTGTGATGTCCTTAGATTAGTTAGGTTTAAGTAGATTTAAGTTCTAGGGGACTGATGACCATAGATGTTAAGTCCCATAGTGCTCAGAGCCATTTGAACCATGATATCACACAAGATAAATTCTGCCTTGCCATTTAAATAACAAGGCAGATCATTAACATAAAGCAAGAACGGTAGTGATCCTATGATGGAACCCTACAGGACTTCCACTGTAATTTCTCCCCATGCAGATGATTTTCTATTACTTGAACAGCCTAGGGTAACTTTCTGTTATCTCTTTCTTAAATCAGGACTAAACTGGGTATTTGCTGAACTACGTATTCCAGAAAAACTTATTTTATCTAATGGAATATTAAGATTTACACAATTAAATGCCTTCGATAAGTCACAGGAGATACAATATGGTGATATTTTAGCGTTTAAAGACTTTTATTATGCGCTCAGAAAATGTATAAGTAGCTGATTCAATGGAGGGGCGCATTCGAAATCCAAACTGTGATTGGCTAAGTACCCCATTACTGCAATGATGGGTGACAATTCTGGAGTACATTAGCTCCTTAAAAATTTTGTAAAATGATGCAAAGAGTCAAACTGGGCGGCAGTTATTGACATCTGTGGAGTCACACTTTTTGTAGAGAGGCCTGACATCGGCATGTTTCAATTTACGAACCGCCAGTCTTCTAATGTACCCACACTGCCAGTGTCGTTTCAGTTGCCAGAGACTTCATTCGTCTGTGTGAGTGTGCGTTTACGTGTGTGTGTGTGTGTGTGTGTGTGTGTGTGTGTGTGTGTGTGTGTCGTATATTTTTGACGAAGGCCTTACTCGCCGAAAGCTTCATTTGTGACAGTCTTTTTGTTGTGCCTATCTGCGACTCAGCATCTCCGCTTCTTGGTACACATATTCTTTACTGTCCGAAAACAGTCGCTGTGGGGATAAGAACCGCCTACCTATCTTAGTCCAGGAGATATGACGTCATACACAGTTAATTGCGTGAAAAACTGCCACATCATGCATGACGTTTAAATTTATTACTCCTTTGCTAGTAACTCCATTCGCAACATATTTCACAGACAGTGTCCACACATGCCGTTGGATGTACTCCATAAATACATCTGTACGATACATATATCAAGAGATATGATGACATAAACACTGTGATCCGTGAAAAATTGCAACATCATGCATAAAGTTTTAATAATGTATTCTTTGCTACTAACACACTCGTACAGTCAAGTTAAGGAAATCCCTGACACCTAGCAGGGCATTTGACAGTGCTCATGCAGACATGGTAGATAAGCAGCTGAATGTGGCCATAAAGAGTTCTGTGTAACCTGCACAATAAAATCTGTGTCCAAGTGATGACTACCTGTTCTGTCCAATATTGAAACACTGAAAATACGATGTCAAGCTGCGTTGAAAGAAAATGGCAGAAACGTTACAGAAATCCCTAGCTCCTTCTTCACCAGGACGATGGTGCCAGTGAAAGGCACCGGCTTAAGTCTAGGAAAAACACTTGAAGACTTAGCAAAAGACTCCCTTTGAAGGATTCTAGCCAGAAACAGCTTGGCAGACTGAGTGGTTCGCAGCCATTCTTAAGACTGAATGTCCCACTGTCGAACCAACACGAGTCCCTCCTTGATTCCACCTACATAGGATGTTGTTTACTACCCTAAATCCCATACGCACCGAGCTCGGAAGAGGCCAAGACTTGAAGCAGAAGTTGGGAATCACTGAAAGCGTCGAGCGTGACTGCAGACACCTCCTAGTCACAGTTTTCGTCTACGAAAATACACTAATCAGCCAGAAAATAATGACCACAAACCTACTATCGATACCCAACCCGTCCAGGCGAGAACAGCGTCACCTGGCGAGGAACGACTGCTAGTCAGACACACGCACGGTACCTGTAGTATCAGTGACGTGCTGTCCTTGTGTAGAATGGGGAAGGCGCGTGATCTATCTGAGTTTTATCGTTGAGAAATTGTGATGGCGCGGAGTCTCGGCACGAGCATTTCGGAAACTGCACGACTAGTCGAGTCTTCGAGGAGTCCTGTGGTCAGTGTCTCCGACACATGGCGAAACCGAGGTGAAACTATGTCCAGACGTCGTGGGGTTGGGCGGCCAGCCCTCGTTACAAATGCTGAACGTCGTAGAGTGGCAGACCGATGAAACAGAACAGGCGGCACCGAGCGAGGTGGCGCAGTGGTTAGACACTGGACTCGCATTCGGAAGGACGACGGTTCAATCCCGGGTCCGGCCATCATCCCGATTTAGGTTTTCCGTGATTTCCCTAAATCACTCCAGGCAAATGCCGGGATGGTTCCTCTGAAAGGGCACGGCCGACTTCCTTCCCCATCCTTCCCTAATCCGATGAGACCGATGACCACGCTGTCTGGTCTCCTTCCCCAAACCAACCAAGAACAGGCGGCGAACTGTGGCGGAACTAACGTCACACTTTAATGCTGCCCGGAGTACAAGTGTGTCTGAACAGACGGCACACAGTGCACCCCACACTCCTAACGATGGGCCTCCTCAGCCGACGACTCATGCATGAGCCAATGTTACCACCACGACATTGGCAACTACGACTGAAATGAGTACGGGGTCATTGATATGGGACGTTGGCGCAATGACAGAGCGTTGCATGATCTTATCCATCGCGATACCTACTTCATCATGCAAATGGGAGAGCGCGGATCCGTCGTCTTCCAGGGGAACAGCTCCTTGACACCTCTACTGCGGGGCGGAGACGAGATAGGGGCGGCTCCATTATGCCCTGGGGAATATTCTCGTAGGCATCCATGGGTCCAGTGTAGCTCGTGCAAGGCGCCATGACGTACACTGGTTTTATACCGCATTTACCCTCTCAAGACGACCATGTTTCCCTATGGCAGTGACATTTTTCAGCAAGATAATGCGCCATGTTACAAATCCAGGAATGTCATGCGAGCGACCTACTGAGGCCTCAGTTCTTCCATGGCAAGACGCATCGCCGCTATTATCAGTACCAAAGGTGGACATACAGGCTATAAGGTAGGCGATCGTAATGTTGTGGCTGATCAGTCATTGCTGGAGCTATATCCAACATACATGAGGTCTCTGAGAATGCAGTCATCTGATTGGGAACTTCTATATTCCACCTATAACCCATTGCTTGCAAATATTTAAAGAACATTCCTCCATAATACAATCTTAAACTTAGAACATGTATTATGCTTATAAGAATTATCTTTTCTTTTTTACATGCAATTCATCTAAGTGTTTTTTTAATTTGTTCTATTTACGTGGATAATGTTGTCTTATCGACATATTCTACAGCTAAATCTACATATATACTCCGCTAGCCACCAAGCGGTGTGTGGCGGAGGGCACAATTCGGGCCAAAGTCATATTCCCCCCCCTCTGTTCCACTCGCGGATCCCGCTAGGGAAAAAACGACAGCCTGAATACCTCAATACGAGCTACAATTTCCCTTATCTTTGAATGGTAATCATTGCGCGATTTGAAAGTTGGTCGTAATAATATATGCTCTACATCCCCGGTGAAGATCGGATTTTAGAATTTAGTGAGCAGCTCCTTCCGTTTAGCGCTCCGTCTATCTGCAAGTGTGTCCCACTTCAAACTTTCTATGAGATCTGTAACGCTCTCGCGATAGCTAAATGTACCAGTCACGAGTCTTGCCGCTCTTCTTTGGACCTTCCCAATCTCTTGAATCAGACCCAACTGGTAAGGATCCAATACAGACGACCAATACTCTAAGACTGGACGAACTAACGTATTCTAAGCTTCTTCCTTTGTTGAAGGACTGCGTCGCTACAGGATTCTACCAATAAACCGCAATCTAGAGTTTGCCTTATCCGTAACTTATGTAATCTGATCATTCCATTTGAGATCATTTCAAATAGTCACTCCCAGATACTTGACTGATGTTGCCGCTTCCAAAGACTGGGCATTTATTTTGTACTCGCACATTAAGGGGGATTTCCGCCTTGTTATACGCAGTAGGTTACACTTACTAATATTGAGAGATAACTGCCAGTAATTACACCACGCACTTATTTTCTGCAAATCCTCATTGATTTGTCCACAACTTTCGTGTGATACTACTTTCCTATAGACTACAGCTTCATCGGCAAAGAGTCTAATGCCGCTGTCAATATCATCAACCAGGTCGTTTATGTAAATCGTAAAAAGCGGCGGACCTATTACGCTGCCCTGGGGCACACCTGAAGTTACGCTTGTTTCTGTTGAAGTCATCCCGTTCAGGACGACTGTCTGTTAGAAAACTTTCTATCCAACCGCATATGCCATCGGATAGACCGCAAGCGCGCGCTTTTTGGAGCAAGCGACAGTGCGAAACTGAATGGAACGCCTTTGAAAGTCGAGAAATATGTAATCAACCTGGAAGCCGGTATCTAGAGCCTGTTATGTATCATGCACGAAGAGAGCCAGCTGTGTCTCGCATGACCGCTGTTTCCTAAAACCGTGCTGGTTACTGCAGATGAGCTTCTCTGAGTCTAGAAAGCTCATTATGTCTGAACACAAAATATGTTCCATGATTCTACAGCAAATCGGTGTCAGCGAAATTGGCCGGTAATTATGTGCATCCGATTTTCTACCCTTTTTATAAATTGCTATGACCCGGGCCATCTTCCAGTCCCGTGGAACTTTCCGCTGTTCCAATGATCTATGCTACATGATGACTAAGAATGGTGCTATATTTGTAGCATAGTCAACATATAATCTTACGGGGATACCGTCTGGGCCAGATGAGTTCCCGTCGTCTAAGCATCTTAACTGTTTTACAATCCCAGATACACTAAACAGTATGTCAGCCATCCTTGTGTTTGTACGATAATTGAAAGGGGGAATGGTGCTGCAGTCCTCTACCGTAAACGAGAAGTTCTAGGGGACTTATGACCTCAGCAAGTGAGTCCCATAGTGCTCAGAGCCATTAAAATTGCTACACCAAGAAGATGACGTGCTACATACGCGAAATTCAACCGACAGGTATAAGATGCTGTGATATGCAAATGATTATCTTCTGAGAGCATTCACGCAAGGTTGGCGCCGGTGGCGAGACCTACAACGTGCTGACATGAGGAAAGTTTCCAACCGATTTCTCATACACAAACAGCAGCTGACTGGCTTTGGCTGGTGAAACGTTGTGATCCCTCGTGTAAGGAGTAGAAATGCGTACCATCACGTTTCCTACTGTGATAAAGGTCGGATTGTAGCTTATCGCGACTGCGGTTTATCGTACCACGACATTGCTGCTCGCGTTGGTCGAGATCCAATGACTGTTAGCAGAATATGGAATCGGTGGGTTCAGGAGGGTAATACGGAACGCCGTACTGGATCCCAACGGCCTCGTATCACTAGCAGTCGAGATGACAGGCATCTTATCCGCATGGCTGTAACGGATCGTGCAGCCACGTCTCGATCCCTGAGTCAACAGATGGGGACGTTTGCAAGACAACAACCATCTGCACGAACAGTTCGACGACGTTTGCAGCAGCATGGACTATCAGCTCGGAGACCATGGCTGCGGTTACCCTTGACGCTGCATTACAGACAGGAGCGCCTGCGATGGTGTACTCAACAACGAACCTGGGTGCACGAATGGCAAAACGTCAATTTTTCGGATGAAGCCGGGTTCTGTTTACAGCATCGTGATGGTCGCATCCGTGTTTGGCGACATCACGGTGAACGCACATTGGAAGCGTGTATTCGTCATCGCCATACTGGCGTATCACCCGGCGTGATGGTATGGGGCGCCATTGGTACACTTGTCGGTCACCTCTTGTTCGCACTGACGGCACTTTGAACAGTGGACGTTACATTTCAGATGTGTTACGACCCGTGGGTCTACCCTTCATTCGATCCCTGCGAAACCCTACATTTCAGCACGATAATGCACGACCGCATGTAGCAGGTCCTGTACGGGACTTTCTGGATACAGAAAATGTTCGACTGCTGCCCTTGTCAGGAATGAATATAATGTTCTATGTACTGATTTCGCAGAAAATCCTAAGAAATTTTGGTCTTATGATAAAGCGGTAGGTGGATCAAAACAAAATGTCCAGACACTCTGTGACCAAATTGGTACTGAAACAGAGGATGACGGACTAAAGGCCGAAATATTAAATGTCTTTTTCCAAAGCTGTTTCACAGAGGAAGACTGCACTGTAGTTCCTTCTCTAGATTGTCGCATAGATGACAAAATGGTACATATCGAAATAGACGACAGAGGGATAGAGAAACAATTAAAATCGCTCAAAAGAGGAAAGGCCGCTGGACCTGATGGGATACCAGTTCGATTTTACACAGAGTACGAGAAGGAACTTGCCCCCCTTCTTGCAGCGGTGTACCGTAGGTCTCTAGAAGAGCGTAGCGTTCCAAAGGATTGGAAAAGGGCGCAGGTCATCTCCGTTTACAAGAAGGGACGTCGAACAGATGTGCAGAACTATAGACCTATATCTCTTACGTCGATCAGTTGCAGAATTTTGGAACACGTATTATGTTCGAGTATAATGACTTTTCTGGAGACAATCAGCATGGGTTTCGAAAAACACGATAGTGTGAAACCCAGCTCGCGCTATTCGTCCACGAGACTCAGAGGGCCATAGACACGGGTTCCCAGGTAGATGCCGTGTTTCTTGACTTCCGCAAGGCGTTCGATACAGTTCCCCACAGTCGTTTAATGAACAAAGTAAGAGCATATGGACTATCAGACCAATTGTGTGATTGGATTGAAGAGTTCCTAGATAAGAGAACCCAGCATGTCATTCTCAACGGAGAAAAGTCTTCCGAAGTAAGAGTGATTACAGGTGTGGTGCAGGGGATTGTCATAGGACCGTTTCTATTCACAATATGCATAAATGACCGTGTGGATGACATCGGAAGTTCACTGAGGCGTTTTGCAGATGATGCTATGGTATATCGAGAAGTTGTAAGAATGGAAAATTGTACTGAAATGAAGGAGGATCTGCAGCGAATTAACGCATGGTGCAGGGAATGGCAATTGAATCTTAATGTAGACAAGTGTAATGTGCTGCGAATACATAGAAAGAAAGACCCCTTATCATTTAGCTACAATGTAGCAGGTCAGCAACTGGAAGCAGTTAATTCCATAAATTATCTGGGAGTACGCATTTCGAGTGATTTAAAATGGAATGATCATATAAATTTGATCGTCGGTAAAGCAGACGCCAAACTGAGATTCATTGGAAGAATCCTAAGGAAATGCAATCCGAAAACAAAGGAAGTAGGTTACAGTACGCTTGTTCGCCCACTGCTTGAATACTGCTCAGCAGTGTGGGATCCGTACCAGATAGGGTTGATAGAAGAGATAGAGAAGATCCAACGGAGAGCAGCGAGATTCGTTACAGGATCGTTTAGTAATCGCGAAAGCGTTACGGAGATGATTGATAAACTCCAGTGGAAGACTCTGCAAGAGAGACGCTCAGTAGCTCGGTACAGGCTTTTGTTGAAGTTTCGAGAACGTACCTTCACCGAGGAGTCAAGCAGTATATTGCTCCTTCCTACATATATCTCGCGAAGAGACCATGAGGATAAAATCAGAGAGATTAGAGCCCACACAGAGGCATACCGACAATATTTCTTTCCACGAACAATACGATACTGGAACAGAAGGGAGAACCGATAGAGGTACTCAAAGTACCCTCCTGCAGACACCGTCAGGTGGCTTGGGGAGTAGGGGTGTAGATGTAAATGTAGATTATATCTGTACTTTTTGTATGTTGTATTACCTTTAACACCGTTGCTATTCAATACAAGTAATGTATCCTTGATGCCATATGAAATAAATAAAAAAAATACACACCAAACGAGTGCTGTGCCAGTACTTTTTGCAAGTGCCCGGCGCCAGAGAGATGCAAAGAGGCTCGGGACAGCGCCTGTCACCGCCGGGGCTACGGTATTAGCGCGAAGCGGCCAGCTTTCACCTGAGCGGTGATTAACGGTGACGGGAGCGGGCGATTAGCACTGCGTCGCCAAAGCGTCGCTCGCAGATAACCGCGCAAGGTCGCGTGCCGGACTGGGCCGCTACGGCCGCAGCCATCCCTGTCGAGCGGCGATGGAGTCAGCGGTGCTGCGAGCGGTGAGTAACTCCCACTTACTCACGGCCCGGTCTGACGTGTGTCTTCCTCGTTATCCACGCCCACCGTCACCTGCATCTGTACTGCGTGGAACTTGCCTGGGGGCAACGAGGTTGCTGCATCCGTCGATGCGATGTACCAGTGCGTTACCCAGGAGTAAATGTTTAAGCCGTAGGCACACGGGCCGTGCTTTCGGACTTCAACGTTGAGCTCGCAGAGTTCATTGTGCTGCTGAACGCTCAGAAACTATGCGAGTTGTGCGTATGGTATATGTGCCTCAATGTGGTATACGCGACGCAGCATACGGACATCGGACTGTAAAGGTTCCTTCACAAGTAGTGCGATGAAATTTACGAGTACATTAGTTCTTCATATGAAACGAAAATTATTTCATTGTTCTCACTTCTTAGCACAAGGGGGCTAACGTCATTCTTACTTGATCACTGTTCGTATTCTTTAGAACATGTAAAACACAAAACTTGAAACATGGAAGTGCAAAATATCTTATTGCAACTGGAATAAACTGTCTTGTAGATAAAGCCAGTCGAAAAAACTCACTCCTCAGACAGACCGCAGTTGTTTTTACATAACATTATAAAATGACTTTTTTAAATAATAATAATAATATGAATATGAATATTTATATATGTGTTTGGAGAGAGAGAGAAAGAGAGATATTGAATTTAGATTGAGATTTTTACTTTAAGTCGTAACTGGTACCTGAATTTTGGTTGCTGCCTTCTTGAATGATCAGATTCTGAATCAGTTGTTGAGTATTACAATTTGGAGGAAGTTATTGTTCTTTAAGGTTTGACTCTGTTAGGTACTTGGCCCTATTACAACAAATCGTACAATTAACGACGGCTTTTCGACAGGTCCTTAGTTTGCTGGTGCTTAGAAACTGGCTATATACATATGGGTTGCGACTGAAAGCCAAACTGGCGTCTCGCGGGTCTTTATTGAAAAGAGTGTGTGTCATATGATGCAGGTGGTTCAAACACACATCCAGAATATCTGGCATGCAAGATATTGCTCTGTACTTTCGGAAAGACTCCCCAATGTGCTTTTACCACGCTATGACGTCAGAAGCTCTTTCGCTCAATGCTTAATATTCGAATGCACGGTCCGTGTGTCGACAATTCTAAAGTCATTGAGCATGATGAATCCTGGGCATGCGAGGAACCAAACGGCTGTGGTGTTCTTTGCCAAGTTAATCACTTCTCCTCACGTTTACTAATGTTAATGTGTTTCTTTGTGTCTTCTTAATCTTTCTTTTAGTGTTTGCTTTTCTTTCATGACACGCTGTAGAGTTTGCACTGCTGCTGTTTCACACGGGAAACCAAAGATCCGAAAGCAAAAATGTATTTTAGGTTTGTGCATAAGATCGTAGCTTTTTTGTCTTGCATGTTGATATTCCGGTTGCCACGGGTTTATTTACCGTTGTCATTTATTACCTGTAGGTCACTGTTACTATTTGAATTTACATATTGTCATCTGGAGATAATGAGTGGAACTCTGGATGCTAGAAAATTGAGTGCTAAGTACAGAAATCGGAACATTTTCGACATATTCTTCTGTTTTAATTCATTAGAGAGGTCACACCAACGGAGGCAGCCAGAAACATTTGAGCCGTGCATGGGGATAATGCCATTGGATAGAGCGCGGGAAGAAAATAGTTTTCTCATTTTAAAGAGGTTCGTTTTGACATTAATGGATCTCCACGTTCAGGAAGTACTTCGGTGTTTTATTAAGATCGTTTAAACGCATTAATCGACATCGTTGCACGTCCATAGTACGACATTTGCATGCAATGGGGAACGATCCAAAATCGGGTGTATGAGTATCGATGCTCTAAGCCAAAATCGCAAAAATCAGTGACTGCTCATATGTGCATCTCTGCTTGTTCGTCATCGATCGGCTCGTGAACAACACCGAACATTGTTATCCTTGTATCGTTACTGTTGACGAGAAATAGCGTTCAAAAATGTGTGAAATCTTATGGGACTTAACTGCTAAGGTCATCAGTCCCTAAGCTTACACACTACTTAACCTAAATCGTCCTAAGGACAAAGACACACACCCATGCCCGAGGGAGGACTCGAACCTCCGTCGGGACCAGCCGCACAGTCCATGACTGCAGCGCCCCAGACCGCTCGGCTAATCCCAAGCGGTATGAGAAATAGTGGAAAATTGGAAGTTTGTGATAAGGTCTTATGGGACCAAAGTGCTGAGGTCATCGGTCCCTAAGCTTACACACTACCTAATCTAACTTAAGCTAAGGACGACACACACACCCATGCCCGAGGGAGAATTCGAACCTCCGACGGTGGAAGCCGTGCGGAAAAATAGTGTGTTTATGCTGACATAAGGAAAAGAAAGGGATCGTTGAACCCAAACAAAGCAGCAACTTCCCGTACAAAGACCTGCCCGCAACTACAAAAGGTAGTGTTATACGTCTGACATAGCAGCGACAGTGTAGTGTTCTACGAATTGCTTTCCCGAGGTATAACCATCACTGGTTACATTCACTGTAAACAACTGAGACGTCTTACAGCCGCAACACAAGAATAACGACCAGGAAGACTACGTGAAGTGATGCTACTCCATGATAATGCCCGCAAGTATTCTGCTAGGCTGACTAAAAACAATATACAGTCATTCTTCACCCACCCACCTAATTCACCTGACCTTGCGTAGTCATATTACAACTTTCCTGCTCCCTACCGAGCATCCTTTCCGGATGAAAATGCCCTCCGTAAATGGTTTGACGAGTTTTTCGTCTCAAAACCTCGTGATTTTTACAATCGTCGAATTGGAAAGTCACACCAGCGTTGCCAGACATCGTAAATCTGTTATGTGTACCTGTTGTGCTTATTATTATTTAAAAAACGCTACGAACGTATGCATCAATCCATTGTTTAGGTTTTGCAATACCTGGACAAAGAAAAATCCTACATGGCAATTAACAAGAACGTAAATAGATGAAAAAGGCCATCACCATACATCACTGTATCAAAAACAACCGGTTTTGGCATAACGACACACTATCTTCCGATATTAAAAAAAACAGACGTTAGTTTAGATATGAGAATAAGTTTTAATAAAGTGACGTACAGCTATCGAACCAAATCAAAATTTCCCAAAATTGTTTAGAAGCTGTATATCATCGCCTCTTTAAAATAAGATGAGAAATTGTTTTGATGAAACTTGTTTCAGCAGTGAAAAAGTCAGATCTGTAGAATGAGAAAAATAATTCTCGGAGGTATTTGGCACTTACTTGGAAAGAAAACAACACACAAATGATAATGTAAAAAGACGCTTATTTGCTGCCTTCTAAATATTGTTTGATGTGTTTGAATGTCAATATTTTCTCGAGCAAAAACATGTTGATGTTTTAAAATCTTTGGGCACACTTTTCCTATTCTTTTTGTTCTCAACGATGTGGAGGATTTACAACTCTACTTTTGTCAATTTTTCTTTGGTCATTAATAAACTCTATCATACTTGCTAGAACCTCAATTCTGTTATTGAATTTCCATTTTTAGGGAGAAGATTGGTTCCTAATAACTCCACTTTCACCACTGGCGCTCAGGAGACAGCTCTCGTAACACAAGCAATACTGGCGCCGACCTGTACACGAAAACGCCTTCTCGCGGCAGGCGAGTACTCAGTACAGAAATAATGCTCCAGTGGCGCTGTAATAGACTCACTTGCCAGCATATTCGATTAAGATAAGAAAGCCACTCGTGTAAAAGGGACTTAACGCGTAACAGCAAAATCGCATTTCGTTTATCAAAAACAATGTGCTACATTTAATCTGTTCTTCATGACGCCAGCAGAATGACAAGAGGTGGAAGAAATGTGCTGCAATGAGATATTTTTGCGTCAGTGAATAACCGTGTTGGAGGTCAGAGACAGAGCCATCCTTTGAGTGACTGTGATAAGTGGACAATTAATGAGCTTAAGGCGAGAAAATGTACTGTATCACTACTGTTATAGCTGCTATAAGGACGGCAAAAAGTATGGTATTGTGTGTAACGAAAGCTGCTTGCAGCTAAGGAAAAGCACAGTGCGTGCATCCTGCAGCTCGTGATAATAATACGAATTGTGTTCAAAAAGTAACAGGAATTTTTTTCAAATGAATTTTATTTACCATCTATAACAATTGTGCCTCTTCAAAATAGCCTTCATCACATATTACAGGGCATTTTCCAATCCCCGAGCCTTGGGATAGCTTTCAGTTCTCGCAGCTGTGTTTTTATTCGCATCTATGCTTGTAAAACAATGGCCTCTTAAGATTTTCTTTGTTTTTGGGAACAGGAAAAAGGTCATACGGGACATGTATGGCATATATAGAGGCTAGGGAATCATTACAGTATTGGTTTTGGCCAAAAATTCACGAATAAGCGACAAACAGCTATGAAATTGTTTCGCCACAAATGCGGGTGGCTTTTTCCTTCGGTATACTTCATGTATACGGAGTTGAAGTCTCAAGTAGTATTTATTGATTGTTAGATATTCTGCCAAGACCCTACGCTGTACTGTGATGTTAAAATCGAGGAACACATCTGACCCCATTGTCGAGTTTTTTTCGGTCTTAGCGACACAGAATTAACGGTTGATCCTCAGTTTGAACATCATAGACGGGAACGTATGTTTCATCGCCTCTTATGACACATTTCAGTCATTCTGAACCGCTGTTGACTTCGTCTAGCAAATCCTGAGCAGCTTGCTTCCGCCACTTCTTTTGTCCTAAATTCAAGTATTCTGGGATATACTTTACTGTAACACGTTTCATACCCAACACAACGGAAACGTTTGATGCCATGAGCCAATTGATGAGCAAAATCATCAACGAATTCTCTGTGATTCGGCTAACGTTCACATTTACTTCTTTCACTTTTTCCACGATTTCATCCGTTGATGTGCTAGGCCGTCCAGGACGCTCGTCGCCTTCAGTGTCTTGACAACCACTTTCAAACCGCTTATAAACGCAAGTAAGACGCTCCGTGTTTTACTCAAAGCAGTCTTACCAAAAATTATATTCTAATATTTCTAAAACATTGTTTCAACGTATTCCGTCCTTATAACAATATTTCATACAAATTCTGTGATATATTTTATAGCCGGCCTGTGTGAACGAGCGGTTCTAGGCGTTACAGTCTGGAATCGCGCGACCGCTACGGTCGCAGGTTCGAATCCTTCCTCGGGCATGGATGTGTGTGATGTCCTTAGGTTAGTTGAGTTTAAGTAGTTCTAAGTTCTAGGGGACTGATGACCTCAGAAGTTAAGTCCCATAATGCTCAGAGCCATTTGAACCATTTTATATTTTATACAAAACAAATAGTCACCGATACTACCAAAATACGTCAAGTTTTTGACAGCTGACAACAGACTAAATATTCGATACTGGTAAACTGTACAAATTTCAGAAAAGTTTACCAGCACGACAACCGAAAGATATAGCCAGTATGGCTAATACAACACAAAAGTTATAAAATTTTCGTTTATTTTCGAATACAGTACATACGATAGGCAAAAGCGGTCGCTATACAGCGGAACGCTACAGGTGTGCTATTACTACATAAATTATTTAGACATTAATGGTGCCTCAAAATGCCACGTTCTCACCACAACCATTTTAAAACTAGAACAGTGCCGGATTGTATCCGCAAAAACCTGTCTAACCGTGCTGATGACTACTAAAACCATCAATGACAGAGTTTAGTGTCATATCGAACATCGTGATTAGAAGCAATAAGTGTGTGCTCTCTTGTATGGTTCAGATTAAAAATATCTACCTATCTGCTGCTACCAGTCACTTAACGGCAATAAGTTTCGTGTTGTACTACTAGTTTAAGGTTGCATACATAGCCAGGTCTACACCGTATACGAATTTACTGAAATGGCAGCCATATGAAATCGAGACTGCCTGTGTAACGAACATGACGCAGACGTTGGTAACGCAGACAGGTGCCTGTACAGAAGTGTCCCCTATTGGGAATCAGGAAGGAACAGTTTGAAAGTTTCCCCTGTGCCATTTGTCTGTTAGACATGAGGTCAGAGAGACGAGGCGCTTGTGTGTGTCTGACTACGCTGTGGATGTCGGAAAGAGGAACAAGGAGATGTAATGCCATTCTTGTCTGCGGAAGGGGTGTCAGGAAGTTAAATTCATACCCAAATGTCTACTATGAATGGCGAATACAGTACGTCAAGTGAGTTTTTAAGTTTGCAGGGAATACCACGTGTGAGAAAATTAACGAGACAGATATCTGTCTAACAACATTTTTATTTTTATTTCAAACAATAGGATTGTCCCCTTCAGCGTAATTCCCTTCGGCAGTTACCAGATGTAGAAGTATGAAACCGGAATTTGGTTGCAATAATTACACGTCTGTTTTTGAAACTGATAAATAACATATTATTTAAAATAATGTCCATTATTCTTTATACATTTCTCCCGCCTCTCCGGCAGACTACGAATGCCACGTCAAATAACATTCTTTTTTTTTTTAAGCGAACCATATTCGTTCATTTTCATACGAACTGATGCGCTGTTCCGGAGAGCGTCCCCAGTGATGCAAATAGATGATAATGGAACGAAGACAAGTCTCGAGAATAAGCCGCATGCCCTAGTATTTCCCAACAGAACGCCTCGATCGTTTCCCTGGCAGATTTGCTGGGTGTGATGGGGGTAATGATGGAGAAATATGACTCTGTGTTGCCTTTTGCCACATTCCTGGCCGTTTTCCACGTAATGCTCGATTTAAATCTGTCATTTGCTGTTGGTAGCGATCAGCGTTAGCAGTTTCACCAAGTTTTAGCAGCTCTCAATAGATGTCACCCTTCTGATCCCACCGAACACATAGCATTGTCTTCTGTGCAAAGCAATTTGGTCTTGCAGTGGATGTCGATGGTTTGACTGGATTCACCCACGATTTACGACGCTTGGGATTCCCAGAATATATTCATTTTTAATCACCTGTCACTATTCACGGAGAAACGACTTTCTTTTGTATTTGGCGAGCAGCATTTCACAAGTGGTCTTTTTACTTGCTTGCTGTCTTTCATTCAGTTTATTCGGAAGCCATTTTCTCAATTTCTGCACCTTTTCCATAGATTTCAACCGAAGAGAAACGGCTTTCACATTCAGTTGCTCCACAAGTTCCTGTTGAGTTTGAGTATCATCTTCATCCAATAAGGCCTGCAATTCGTTGTCTTCGAACTTTTTCGTTGTTTTCCCGCGCTCGTCATTTCTCACGTCAAAATCATCACTTTTGAATTTTTTGAACCACTCTAAACACTGTTTTCCCAAGAGCATGTTCGCCGAAAGCTTCGACAAGCATTCGATGCGATTCTGCCGTAGTTTTGAAACGTCCCCTTTGAACAATTTATACATTACTGTGCTTAAAACTGACACACAATATTTTTTAGCGCAACGCAATCTGACTTTCAATAACCTCTACAAAAGAATGGCCCTGTCTAATATTAACTTATACCATTCACAAATCACTTACTTCACAAAAATCTTCGTTACTCGAACTACTGCAATACAGCGAGCGCCACTACTGCCAGCTAAATAAAAGATTCAAACTACGGAAGTCACTAACTACTGATAGGCATAGTTAGCAAATGAAAGATTTTAATAGAGAACAAACAATGTATTTACCTTAATAGTCATAATATATATAGCAGTTCATGACAAATTACAAAACTCCGCCATCTCTCTCCCCACATCCACCACTGCTGGCAGCTCACCTCCAACTGCGCAACGCTACGCGCTGTTCACATCCAGCCGCCGCTGCCCAACACTACAATGGCAGACAACAATGCAAACTAGCCACAGACTGCACACAGCACAGCCAGTGATTCTCACACAGAGCGCTACGTGGCGTTACCAATAAGAAAACCTAAACAGCCCACTTACAGTTTTTTTCAAATGATTACAGAAAAGCAATGCTGTCGGCAAATGGTAGTTCGTAGGCACAAAACACGACATGTTTACTGGTTTGAAACAGATAGCAATGTATGGAACTTGTGTTACTGTGTGTTAACATTAGTCGTCAAGCGTTAGAGGAAGCAGATGACGCTGCAGACGCGGTCTCACGGGCCTTGCACTGATGGCTAGCACCACGTATAGGGAAATTCAGGTTTGATACTTCTACGCCTGGTATACACCGGCGGAGTTGTTCTCAGTCTGTCAGCAGCGCTTAAAGGTTTCAAGTAGTAGGATCTTTAACATGTATTCACATTCTTTTGAATCTTCTCCAGAGTCCCAAAATGACGTCCGTTTAACACATTTTTCAATTTCGGGAAAAGAAAAACGTCACAAGCACTTACATTTGGTGCATGGGACGGCTGTGGAACTGCAGGAATCCCTTTTGAGGTCAAAGATTCCGTGATGGAAGTAGCTGTGTGACACGGGGCGCCGCCATGACGCAGCTTCCACTTGTCTGCAACGTCCGGTCTCACCCGATTCATCCTTTTCCTGAGCCTTTCAAGGACGTCTTCGTTAAACACTTGGTTGACAGTACGTCCTGGAGAAACAAATTCTTATGCACGATAACCCTACTGCCAAAAACGCAAATCAGCATTGTTTTGGTCTCCGATTCGCTCATTCGAGTTTTTTCCATGAAGAAGGTGTAATAGAATACTACTCCTCACATTACCGCTTTTTGTATCAGGATCGTACTCAAAAATACAGGATCCACCACTGCAAGAGGTCGCTTGTTTTAATCATAAATATAACAATCTTCAAATCGTGAGACACAACCCTAATTTTTATGTATGAAATTAGTGAATTTACTCATGGCACTTTTGTTGCCTAGCTGCGGTCACTTTCAGAGCTCAAATTAACCATCAAGTTAACCTATTGAATACGACTGCATTTAGAATTGCTGGTGTATCCATGTATCACCACAATAAAATAAAAACAGTGAATGATTGGAGAAGTATGAATGAGAACAGTGGCGTATTTAAGTTCACAATAATAATGACAAGTTTTATAACTACAACCGAGCTGGAAAATCTAAAGAAAAATGACAAACATAAACCAGAAAAGGGATGGTGCTTGATGACAAAGCATTCATTTGAACGGAACTACACAAATTCTCCCCTGAATTAATCCCTTTTACAGCGCAATCAGACTTTGTTTAAGTGAATCCACTGTGAGGCCGAATACTATTCAAATGGAATCAGCTACGCCAAGTACACCACAAACTATGGTTCACAGAGAACAGGTAGCTACGAATATCATTTAACAACTCTTCGCTGGTGCAGCCACACTTTACCCTTTCAATTTGATTCAGGCGGCAGCAGAAAGCGGAGCGCTGTGGGCGAGGAACTGAGTGCTCTGGCAGCTCTAATGTTCTGACACGTCCAAGAAAATTTGCAAACTACACGGACTGGCGTTCTGATTATTAGAACGCAGGAAACTTCATTGTCGGAGCCCTCAAATTCTGGCAGATTTCATTGTGGGATGCACCCGTTCGCTGGTCTGGCTTACCAATTTGGCCCACTGCCACGATGGAGCATGCTGGAATTGTCAAGTGTCAGACGGCCAACTCAGGACGAATAAGGTAACCCTCATGACACACGATACGTTCGAGATGATATGCAGTTAGAAACTACCACTGGCTTAGTCCACCACAAATTGCAGACCACAAGTCTTACCCACTAAGGAAAGAACTGATGTGCTCAACCAATAGAGGACCAGAAAATGAATTGAAGCAAAGTATCAAAATCACTTTCTACCAAGCCTCGGTACGGGAACCAAATTAAGAGAAAAAATCCGCCTCCACATTTTACAAACCAATCGAACTATTCTCTGCTCGTTGAATCTCCGTTCTTGGTTGTTCTGTGGGCCTGGTAACCAAACCAACCCAGACACATCACCAGGGTTCCTACACTGCGGGGGCAAGCCTATGCTTTGCGTATCTTGGGATACGCCAATCAGCGACTCAGAATCTGCAAAAAGAAGATTTTAGACTAGGGAGGCATCGTTCTCACGGTAAGTATGGCCATGTTTCGGCAAAAAAGTCTGCCTAGACGGGATCACAGTACTTAATTAACAGAGATATCTAGGCCGACCATTTCCGATTTCTGAAAGAAGGCTGTTAAGCTTCTCAGACAGTAGTGCCCATGAAATCCACGTTTTTGCCGCTTGCTAAAGGAACCTGGCGACCTCCTGGCATGAGGGGAGTTACATTCTTGCCTATACTAAATAAGTGCGCTAGCTGCTTTGTTCGTATTGTCCCAACTTCTAACATGAGAATGCTTGTAGTTTTATGTCTGTCCCACCGTATGGACAAAAGCTTAGATTGCAGCACTTAAATGGCTTCCTCCACCCACTATCCGCCAACTGGCCGCCTTCACGACAGACTGTTGACTGGCCTAAGTAAAATATTTTGCGAGCCAGCGACGTCCTGCTCCGACCCTAAGTGGGAAGAGTCGAGTGTCACAGCCCCAGGTCCCTCTGCAGGTACAATTTACAAAGCGCTGCTTCCTCAAATAACTCGCACATCCAGGTCACTGGACACAACATTTATGGCCCTCAATCCATCTTTCTCCCTGTTCTATGTTGCCTCCACTATGACCCTCGAGTACAAGTTTTCTACAGGCTACACATGCAGTTATATGAACATCCTGGCAACAATTTCCTCATGTAAAAAAGTCATAAACCACAAATATCAAATGTAGTACTGGGGAATATGGAGATCATGACCTAAAATATGAATGTTAATCTGACCGACAGTGTAGTTAAAGTGAGAGAGTGACGTGCCACCTGTGATCACAAGACTGAACCAATCGTGGTCATTGGCAATCCTCTGAAGAATATCAACACACACTTCTCTTCGATTGTCTTTCTGCTCAGTTATGAAGTTTTTCGGCACCATTTTGCACAAACCTTTTGCATGAAAAGAAACTTTGGTCAAAATCTGGCGTATGGTGGAAGTGATTAAGTTTATCAGCTCACTATTTATCCTTATTGTTGCACGTCCATCTGATCTCGCAAGAGTAAGCCCAAATTTGACATTTTCGTCGGTTTTTGAAACTGAAGGTCTTCTTGAGTGAGGTTCATCTTCAGCATGATCTTCCAAAAATGGTTTGTGCTGGCTAGAAGTATGTGGTCTTGATAAGAAATGTTTCCCAAAGGCCAGTCTCAACGATTCAGAGGGCACGCTCGTGGATTCCCCAAGTTTAACACAAAAATTCATGGTATAATGTGGCTGTAAATTCAGTTGTTCCATTTTCGTAACATACAGCAAAACACAATTTCACTAACGGCGCACTCAAAAATCACGTGATGGCTGTACGGAGCTGAAACTCGGACTGAGCATCTTTAAGGGACGAGAACATCTGACAAGTAGAACAACACAGCGTTGCCAGATCGCCCGCAGTGTTGTCAACCTCATTACTTCTCTCACACACTTCGTAAACTATTCTAGAAGGCTGAATGTCGTTGAAAGAAAGCAGGACAGGCTCATCGTGCCATTGCCCCTTCTGTGATTGCTGCTGTAGATGCTTCAGTCAGAAGTAACAGTCGGCAGACTGTGGACGGCTTTCAGCTCCTGTTGCGTGTGTAACCTCCCCACAAAATTAATATTAATTAAATGAATTTTAAATATTGTAACCTCTGAACAAAATTGGTTCCCATTTATAATCTCTGTGCAGAAATGCATTCACATTTGATGTACCCACAAAATTCTTTTCTCATTTAATGTTAAGTTCGAAACAGAAAAATTCCAAAAACCCCGAAATAAAAAAGAAAATTCAGTAACATGGTAAATCTTAGGACGACAGCAGCGCTGCGCCTCGGCCCTGTATTCTGAATAAAAAAAGCAAAAATTCTTACCTCAGTAAAAACTGCGAATATATCTGCTCTTACCTAAAAAATTTTCGGAACAGCTCCGTGCAATGCTGGCCTATGCTTTGTGACTCGTGAAAGGAATTATCATGCATTGAAAAAAATCTTTAAATTGAAATGAATGCTTTTTTCTTAAAAAAAAATACTTTATATTATAAAAATTATTATTGAGGCATTTTTTTAAAGAAATTGGATGACAGTTAACATACATTACTAGATATGCGCAAGGCTGCTTCTTTACCTTCTACAATAATACTCATCCTCCAGAATCTTGACCAGAGCAGTCCGCAGACACGCGCAGACTAACGCCGACTACAGCAGACTACTGCAGACTCACACAGACTACTGCCGACTCACGCAGACTACTGTCGACTAGCGACAAGCAACAACTAACTACATACTGCTCTCTGGTCAGAGACTCTCCTACGTCTTGCCTGTTGCAGGCAGCGCATATAGCGCATACCTCTTACAATGTGATTGTACAGTACAAATAATAGGTTTAGACATTGATATTTCCGACCAATAAGCTACTTGTATGGTAACGTAGTCTGCTGTTCGCTAAGGTGATGATTCTGGTGAGACCTCAAACCATCGGAATGCTTGATATCGTTGGCCGTTCTCAAACCCTGCCACCACAGTGACCGATTTCGGTGAGTGTTTCCATCCAGCCGCCGCAACCCTCGCGCTGGTTGCTACGCGGCTACTGTCGAAATACACCAATACAGCCATTGTAAAATGTCCATGAAGTGGCAGGTGCACTTTGCATGGGTACTCGCCGGAATCAAGCTTCCCAATGATGAGGAGCAAGGGGACTCACTGAAATCAAGCACCCCAATGGGAAGACACGCCGTTGTTCCTCGAGCACGCTGAACGTAGTTGCTAACCAGACATTGAAACAGCTAACTATATAGTAGTGTACAATCAAATTTGTAACACTAAAGGAACGTTTGCACATCAGTATCAGCCGTCAGAACACAAAGGTTTACAATTACGTCGTAAATAAAATGTAGAATCTAGTATGTCGATTCTTAATTGTCAAAACAAGTACATATGATATTTGTCGAGTACAGCACCATCTACCACAATGGAAAACAATGGTTGGAGTAAACCGTATGTACCTTTTGGCGTAGAATCAAAATATGCAATAACAGTGGGTGGTTGGCATTTGAAATTATAAAGTTGCCCCCTCCCACGCAGGAAGGCTGGTTAGAAGGTGGCGAGTTGTAGCACAGACAAAAGCACTCCGTCTTCAGGCCACAAGTGGCCCATCGGGACCGTCCGACCGCCGTGTCATCCTCAACTGAGGATGCGGTTAGGAGGAGCGTGTGGTCAGCACACCACTCTCCCGGTCGTTTGATGGTTTTCTTTGACCTGAGACGCTAATATTCGGTCGAGTAGCTCCTCTATTGGGATCACGAGGCTGAGTGCTCCCCGAAAAGTGGCAACAGCGTATGGCGGCCCAGCTGGTCACCCATCCAAGTGCCGGTCACACCCGACAGCACTTTACTTCGGTGACGTGACGCGAACCGGTGTATCCACTGCGGCAAGGCTGTTGCCGCAGCACAGACAGATGTTCCATTTATTAGTACTAACTTTTCACCTAGAACATTTTTTCGTAATTGCGTCTTTTCGATACATTTAGTTGTCTCAAGTTAAAACAAACTTTCAGTCATAGCCGACCACAATATTATTGCACCTGGGAGTGAAGGGGCTTGCGACGGGTTTCAGTGAGTTCTTGTAGTGGTGTTTAACGAGGACATACTGAACCACGTGATGGTCTATACACAGCTGTCTTGAAATCTCTCACAATGCGATGTGTTTTCCTTGGCGGCCACTGTACTTGGTTACCGTAACCTCACCGCGGGTTTCTGGCAATGGCCACAGGAGGCCAAGTGTAATAATATCGTAGTCGGATAATACACTGTTTAAAAGAGTAGGGGAACACATGTAACAACGTCCACTAGGTTAAATCTATTTTGATAAAACCGGTACCTGTTGTCTTATTGAATGGTTTGAAATCTTCGTTTTCAGTGTTGGCAGCTCGCCGTCTATTGGTTGTGTTATGCATTGCAGTGTCACGTGACCTCTCAGAAGGAAGTGAGTACCTGCGTCCCAGTGTTTTCTAGTGATCTACTGAGCTACACAAATGGCAGTTGTAGTTTGTGGGCATTGTACTCAACCATACACACGGATTGCGACATCTTAGTGTAGTGCAAGTTGCAAGGGTGGTCTGTTTGATCCAAGGATGATGGACTTTAGATCGTGTCACTGCAGATGCCAATGCCTCTCCATGGGCCATCCATAGGTTGTGGACACGCTACAGTGAGGCAGGTTCGCACACAAGGAGAGTTGGAAAAAGTCACCGACGCATTACAGTCCCACGTGAAGACCGATATCTGGCCGTCTCTGCGTTGCGGCGTCGTACGGCTAGCCCCAGAGCACTGCAATACGATCTCAGGAGGGCCACTGGAGCCGCTGTGTCCGATCGCAGTGTTGTTGACAGGTTAGAATAAAGAACTGTACGACCCAGACGTCCTGTTCGAGTACCCCGCTTGGCACGACAACATCCTGCAGTCTCCTTCGGTTTTGCCGTTCCCATGTCAACTGGCAACTTCATCACTAGCGAAACGTGTTATTCACAGAACAGTACAGATAACCCATAACGCAAGCTGATGGTCGTGTTCCTGTGCGGATTCCCGTGGTGAGCGGAATTTGATAAATGTTGTCCAGGAAATTGACGGATTCCCAAGGTTCTGTGTTGTAGAGAGGTTTCAGTGCTGACAACCCTATTGATCTTGTCGTTCTCCATGGAAGCTTTGCCGCCAGGCAGTACACCGAATAGACCATGTAGGACCATTTGGTGGCTGCTGCATATGGTGATGGACCTGGATTCCTTCTAATACCAGAGTCCATGGCAGGCATCACCATAGATGTCTTGTGAAGCCTGAACATTGACGTAATGGAATGGCCGAAGGCGAGTCCCGATCCAAAAATGGATCAAATGGCTCTGAGCACCATGGGACTTAACATCTGAGGTCATCAGTCCCCTAGAACTTAGAACTACTTAAACCTAACTAACCTAAGGACATCAAACACATCCATGCCCGAGGCAGGATTCGTACATGCGACCGTAGCAGCACCGTGGTTCCGGACTGAAGCGCCTAGAACCGCTCGACCACAGCGGCTGGCTGTCCCGATCTAAACCCCCTCGTGCGTATCTGAGACACCCTTGACAGATGTGTTTGTATTCGCCTTGTTCAACCATAGACTCTCCATGAATTCCCAGGGGCTCTCATTGTGGAATGGGAACGAATATCACAGTGTGACAACCGCAGACTTACACGGCAATATGTCACGTAAGTATCAGGCAGTGATAATCGCTCACAGAGGGCACAAGCATTATTGCAGCATTCAAAGTCCAATGGAAAGTACCCAGGATGAGGAACGAATGATTGTTTACACTTGGATTTCGACATCTGCCGGATATTTAAGTCCTTTTGCGTAAACGATCGACTATATAATGAAATTTTCTTGTGTACTTAATTTGTGAACAATGAGTGTATAATTTGGTAACATACCCAGTCCTCAATTAATGCTCAACGGAGTATGGTAGATGCTCAAAAGCATGTTCCCTTAATTCTTTTGAGCAGTGAATATACTAGCTGTCAGCCTCTGTTTTTTTCATTTCTTTTCTTTATTGTACTTTCATTCCCCTGACCCATACGGGGCAGGGGAGGGCTGCCAGCGGTGCAGTCTACCGCTCGTCAGCCAATTGGCTTTACAAAAATACAGAGGGGTGATTGCATAAAAAGGGGGGATAAAAAGGGGGACATAAAAGACACAGTAAATGGAGATGATTGGAGTTAAAATATACACTAAGTTGGGGACATGCAAAAAAAAAGAAACACTTGAAACGATAGAGCACTCATGAAGAATAAAAAACGCTGGTAGGGACCTGCCGAGGGACTGGAAGCTGGAGAGAAGGTAAAAATAGAGGAGGAACGTGCAGTGTGGGGGAAGGGGCTGGCAGGTGGGAGGAAGAGGAAAAAAGGAGGAGAGGAGGCGCACCAAGAGGCAGGAGACGGGCAGGGTGGGAGATGAAGAGGGAAGACAAGGCAGGAGAGAGTGTGGAGACCCTGAAGGGAAGCACAGGAGAGGAAGGGTGTGTAGGAGGGAGAAAGCCACTAAGGAGAAGGGAGGGAAGGAGGGAGCCCTGCGGAGGAGGCAGGAGGAAGGTGGAGTTAGTGTTGTTAGGAGGGGTAGATGTCAGGGCGAAGCTCATCATCCAGGAGGGGTAGGTGCTGAAAGTTGAATTGGGAAAGGAGGTTGAGAGTGTGGAGACAGGGTGGGACACAACAATAAAGGCATGGCAACAGGCTTGGGGGTGGAGAGGAAGGGGGACACCAGCAGGTGGGGGGATCGAGTCAGCAGACAATATACTGGGTGCGGATGTGTTCAAGGAAATGGAGAAGGTGCGGGAAGGGGATGAGGTCGTAGAGGATGCGCATGGGGGATGGAAGGCGGATACCGAAGGCGAGGTGGAGTGCATGGCATTCTACGATTTGGAGGGCCTTATGGAACCTGGGATGGGCAGAAAGCCAAGCAATGCTGGCATAACAAAGGATGGGGCGGATCAAGGATTTGTAGGTGTGAAGGATGGTGGAGGATACAGTCCCCATGTCTGGCTGCATGGGAGTTTCATGAGGCGGAGTCTGTTGTGGCCAGCCTCCATTTCGCGCAGGTAGCACTAAGTAGCTATGGTAATACGATCTGTCTGGTGTAGATGTAATTTTATTTATGAGCCACTGTGTAGTATTCTGGAAAACAAAGTTAGCCAACTGAATACCATCACTTTCATACAAGCAATTTGTTTTAAGCAGTGCACGCCATGAAAGATCTCAGGAGGCAATAACGTTATCTGTTCCATCTTAATCTACATTAGGAGTGACATCTCTCGGCGTTAACAGGAGCTGCGAGCAACCCCATATCCGGTATGCAAGCGCATTTGGGATGAGCTGCAGTCGTTTGCCGGCTGCCTGAATCCAGTGCAAGCTATATTTTCTGTGTGACATCCTGCATTTCCCATCACAGCCCTTAAATATTAACCCTATAACAAAAATATGTTGTAATCAGCTTAATATCTAATATGTGCTGCATCGAAGGTCATTTAGGAAGTTGGTGGCAGTTCTCACTGGTCTCCAGGTATCATTATCTGGTGCAAGCCTGGTACTGTAGTCGGGTGGCTTCACATGATTCCAAGGAGTTCTGCTACTCACTGCTAGATGGCACGGGCTTCATTTTCAGAGTGGCGAGGGACTTTGTCATGGTTCAGCTAATTTGTGAGCAATATTTATAAATTATATGCATAAACTTCCCTTGTTATTCAATATGCTTATTACTGAAACCGTATCAAAAATCTCTGTAGTAGATCCTGAGACAGAAACTGCAGCGGGAGACGTTTATTTATACGTGTAGCCATAAAGGAAAATGTATCCATTTTGAGAACAGTAATGGTACAGTAACATTCCAGTTGGATATGCGAGAAGCTACTTTTAAGTCTGAATATTTCTGTCCATTAAGAGTAGAGCAGTTCCCATTATAATGCAGGTCTGATATTCCTAGGCTCATTATGCAACACTTTGGAATTATATCGAACGCCTTTTGTAAGTCAAGGAGCAAAGCGTCAACCTACACATCTTTATCTCCTGGACGAACAAAAAAATGGCTCTGAGCACTATGGGACTCAACTGCTGAGGTCATTAGTCCCCTAGAACTTAGAACTAGTTAAACCTAACTAACCTAAGGACATCACAAACATCCATGCCCGAGGCAGGATTCGAACCTGCGACCGTAGCGGTCTTGCGATTCCAGACTGCAGCGCCTTTAACCGCACGGCCACTTCGGCCGGCCCTGGACGAACAGAACAATGTTAAGTCTAGCAAGAGCTGTGAATACTCCACGGTTCAATCTATTAAAGGAGATTTCATTTCTCCAGAAATGTCACGATACAAGAGCACAAAACATCTTCCACTAGTCTGCCACAAATTGAGGACAGTAATACCGGCGTGTAATTACGTGCAACTGTCCGACGAGTCGTTTTGAATTGCTCTAGAATTAATCACGTTTCAGTGTAACGACAAATTCTCTTCACCAGTATTTATGGAGTGAATTGAAAAATCCCACTATATCCGAAACACACGGTACCATTTCAGTTACACGTGGGGTTACGGTTTCGGCCAATCATTGGTTATCTTAGCAGCAGGGTCGATGACGGAACTAAGGGATTGTACTCTTGTGAGTAACGGTTCAGAATAGCGAGAGAATCTGGATATTAGCTGGCTTGATGAAAACGAAAAACGTGTTACCATGGTTAAAAGGTATTAGAAGTTGACCGTTACAACCGATGTGGAGTTATGATGTCGGCGTCTCAGGATGAGTACTATTATGTAAACGTACAGGTATTTAAGAATCCTCTAATTACAAAAACAACAAAGTTAAACTACACTATTCATTTGTACGACTTGTTACAAATGCGCCAAAAATGCGTACGACGAGAGGTACGGATATAAACAACGAAACCGCATTTGAAAGCAAAATTTTTCGAAAATTTATGCGACTGCCGGAGAGACGGAGGGTTGAAAAATAGGAAACAAACATGAAATACGAACAAAAGGTTGTATAAGTGATCGATATAGAAAAATTTATTAAATCTCAGACGAAGTGCTGCGTAGGACTTGTGGAGAGATTGGTAGATGGAAAACAAATAATGAAAGGCAGGTTATATTCCATCAGAAGTAAGGGCCGATCAAGAACAAGAGCAAGAAGAAGAAGAACGACTGAATGAATACATGGACGCCACTGCATGCACTGAGGGGAAAAAAGTCGCAGTACCAAAAAATGACTAATAAAGGGTAACGAAATTTTGTCTAGGTACCATATTTAAGTGATTAACATTGTAAGATCACAGGTTAATGTAACCGCGAGAAAAGCCATTGCAGATCTGAAATGGTGGTACATTAATAACTTGCATGACCTCTAGAACGTTGAATGCAAGCATGCAAATGTGCATGCATTGTGGTGTACAGGTACCAGATGTCAGTGTTACGCCCCCAGGGTTTTGTGCTGGCGATGCCCTGAACTCTGAGTTTACGGGACCTGCAAATTGTATTAATAGGGCAGTAAAATAGTTTATTCGCTGAAATTATGAGCAGTTCATAAAGTCTGATTGAGAGGAGTAGGAAGGGGAGTATCTGCTGGCAGTGAGTATACTCCTTTGTTGACAAACAAAAGCTGAATCAAACCAAAATGAGAGTAACGAGAGAAATGCGAGCAACATACACGGTATCCGGAAGTGAAATTTTTTCAGCTCGATATTTCGAATTATCGTTAGAAGTTCTGGTTTTGCATGAAGCCAGTAAACGAATCAAAATCATTTCAATCGTTCAGTGATCACACCGCTACCAAAATGGAAAGCCGAGATACTGAATTCGACCTTCCGAAATTACTTTAATTCTCTCAGTCATCGTACGAACGCCGAAAGGCCAGAATTTGTGAGAAGCGGTCGCAAAATCAACTGAAATTGCTCAACCGAGGAAAGACACCTGGACCTAATAAAACACACGTCCGATTCTGAAATTTATTCTCAGTTACAACTTAATCCAAAAGTTTACATTTCAAACCGATTTGTACTACATAGGGCAACAATATTCCATTCTGAAATCAGTGTCGACTCTTAACCATACATTCGCATTCGCAAATGGCTCATTTGAAGACCCGTGTTTACTGGAATGTTTTTTCTTCTGTTATCGTATACCTCCGCCGGAGTCGATTTTAGCATGGTCTAGGATATACACCTTACATCACAATAGCAGTAGAAACAATAATGTTGGAGATATACAGGGTGCTCAAAACAATCTGGAAAACTTGTAAGGGTGTTGCATGGTACATTGTACTGAGAAGTAACTGTTAAGAAAAAAATTTGAGTTAATTAGTATCGAAGTTAACCAAGCAGGGCGATGTGCGCGCAAAGTCAAGCGGCTTGCCAGAGACGGTGTTGCCAAACGTGTTCTTTGTTTGGTTTCCTAAAACAGAACAAGGGGGCGATACAAAAATTTCGTGTGGGACGGTAGTAAGAATCGAACCCCAGCCAAAGGCTGAGCAGTCTCGTGGGCTATTATCTACGCTGTGAGAACAACTGACGGTATCTGCCAGGCCCCTTGAATTCACGCTCGCAACGGCCTAACTAACTTCAATGCTGATTAATTCGGAAACGGCGAAACGCATCGAATTTTTTCTTAACAATTATTTCTCAGCACAACCGACCCTGAAACAGCTCTACAAGCTTTTCAGACTGTTTCTGACCACGCTGTATAGATGTAGTAGTAGTGGTGGTAGTAGTAATAGTGTTAGCAAGAACGGTAGGGACAGTATTATTTATTTTTAAGCGTAACATCGTTGTTAGTGAGAGATAATGTAGGAATACAATTTCAGACAGAAAATATGACCTGATATGGAGTACTAGGTGAAAGACTAATATGACCAGTAAATAAATAACTACATGATGTTCTAATTAAAACTATTCTCTTGTCTGAACGTGAAAATTGTGTGAGGTTCTGTTGCTCTGTTGTTCTTGGATGATGTTGTAGTATACAGAGAAGCCGCAATAATCTCAGTGTTTCCGTGTTTCAACTGTAATTTTTGTCGGCATGTGAAACTTCCAGAATTTAATGCCAATCGGAACTTTTGTCGGTGTGTGAACATTTCAGAATCTAAACCCTCTTTTGTGCGTTGAGCTCACTCAAGTCCGACAGCTGAAACCTTAAAGGACAAAAAAAAAAAAAAAAAAAAGGAAACGGTACGCACCAAAGAGACGTGTCCAGATAAAAACCCCTTCAAGTACAGCCATAAAAGCTAAGTGCACAACGCGTGAGCAAACTCCATCCAGACGGGGCGCTGTCTTATCTAAGGCTGGAATGCAGGACACCAGCGATAAAGAGGGCCGGCGAACGGCACCGGTGAGATGTCGTTAGAAGACCCTAAGAAAAGTTACTGTGAGGTCTATGAAACACGTGTGATATTTTTTTCCGATCTTTGAAATAAGTTTAGAGTGTCCAGTGTCTACAACACTCTTTTCCTTACCTAAGTTTTTCTTTCTACTGCAACTTCATCTCTACAGATTACAAGATGCAATGCCGAAAATGTAAATTGCATGGAACTTGCTAATTATTGTCAGTCACACTGTGTCGATGTATATCGCAACGAAAAATTATACTAAGCTCTGGTTTTTGTTATACAAAGGTTTTCATTCATAAAGGAAAACAGAAGCAGTTTATTGCCGGGGTACGCGTACACAACCGATCTATCAGCTATTTAACTGTCGAAATAAAGTATAAACGTCCGCCCGCATCTCGTGGTCGTGCGGTAGCGTTCTCGCTTCCCACGCCCGGGTTCCCGGGTTCGTGTGTTGTGTGATGTCCTTAGGTTAGTTAGGTTTAAATAGTTCTAAGTTCTAGGGGACTGATGACCATAGATGTTAAGTCCCATAGTGCTCAGAGACATTTGAACCATTTATAAACGTCCAATGGTGCACCATCCAATCCACCAAAAGAACAATACAAAATCTCAATTTTCAATGCATTTCCGGAAACAGATATCATAGTGTCTACAGTTTCTGCTATACATATTTATCGTTCGAACATTCCAGTCACCGCTCCACTTAATTTCTACTCAGTATTTCGTGTTATTCTTTACTTGCACTCTACGGCCAAGGCACTTGAATCAAGATTTATAGAAGACAATGATACGTCTTTCAAGAAAGTTTCCATTCATTCCATCGTTATGAATGTATAAATAAGGCTACTTTCATCACAGCTAAGAGGGAATTATCTATTTTCCATGGCAAAGATTGGAAAGGCAGCGACCTTTTCCAAGGAACTACCCCGGCATTCTTCTAAGTCGGTTTACAGAAAACATGGAAAATCAAACCAAGATGAGCAGACAGGATTTTAATTCCGCTTCTCTTCAGTGAATGCGAATTCAGTGAGCCACCCCCTGGGCCACTCCACTCGTCGGAAATGTTTAACGTAACCCTTCTTTTTTTTTCTTAACATTGTGAAACTAAACTTCTTTTGTCTGTCGCTTCCAGCAGAAGCGCTTTCGTATAATAACACTGTGCAATTTTCATTTAAAATTTGTAAATTACTTGTATTTAGGATTCTACATTTATTTGGACGTAATTTAACGAAAAAATATCATTAAAAGTAATACTTAGCTCAGCCTAAGATGATGCAAATATCTGCATGACAGTATAATCGCCAGATAACTGTGATGCGACACAGAACAATTTAGGCAGTATTTCCGTTCGAAATACTGAAAGCCAGCTTTCGTTTCATGTAAAGGAATGCAAAATACTGCAAGAAAACGGGAAAGAACTCGATGTTACAGCTTACGCTACCAATGGTGAACTTCTCAAACTTATCACATTATTTAAATACCCAGACCCAGCACTACAGGGAGACATGGCATGGAACGAAGACGTGAATTCAGTAACAGCGAAGATGAATCGAATACCAGCATTTTTGAAGAGTTTGAAACGTCCCCTTTGAACAATTCTTACATGACTGTGCTTAACCTGACACACAATATTTTTAGCGCAACGCAATCTGACTTTCAAAACTCCCTACTAAAGAATGGCCCTGACAAACATTAAACTATACCTTTCACAAATCACTTACCTCACAAAAATCTTCGCTGCTCAAGCTACTGCAATACAGCGAGCGCCACTACTGCCAGCTAAATAAAAGATTCAAACTACTGAAGGCACTAACTACTGATAGGGGTAGTTAGCAAATGAAAGATATTAATAGAGAACAAACAATGTATTTACCTTAATATCATCACAAGTCATAATATATATATCAGTTCATGACAAATTAGAAACCTCCGCCATCTCTCTCCCCACATCCACCACTGCTGGCGGCTCACCTCCAACTGCGCAACGCTACGCGCTGTTCACATCCAGCTGCCGCTGCCCAACACTACAATGGCAGACAACAATGCAAACTAGCGACAGACTGCACACAGCACAGCCAGTGATTTTCATATTGAGCGCTACGTAACGTTGCCAATAAGAAAACATAAACAGCCTACTTACATAGAGAAAAACTAGCGACAGACTGCACACAGCACAGCCAGTGATTTTCATATTGAGCGCTACGTAACGTTGCCAATAAGAAAACATAAACAGCCTACTTACATAGAGAAAACATAAACAGCCTACTTACATAGAGAAAACATAAACAGCCTACTTACATAGAGAAAACATAAACAGCCTACTTACATAGCCCCCATGCTCCCGACAAAAATTTTACAAATTTTTTTTTGGGCAGTGGCCAATAATGATTTGATAAAATTTTTCATAATTACAATAACAAAGAAATCAAATGCACACACTTATTGTTACAATGTTGGTCAAAAGCTAAAATTTCTCACAGTCCATAAAGACAGTCCACATTGTTCATTACGGTAATCACAGGTTTTTTTTTTTTTTTTTACAAAGTCTCATTAGTAAAAGAAATTGCACACAGAAGTAGTGGATTTCCATGCAGTCTTGAAGAAGTAGTGTTGTCCTTCCAACGGAAAGACAGTGCTGACTCGACATGCAGACAGGTAATGGGCCACAATGGAGCAAACCCACAGCAGAGTCATTCGAAGTTTTGATGAATATTGGTAGGTCATCACAGAGCAGACCCACTGTAGTCCTGGTAGGGATTACGATATTGGTGGGCCACCAGAGGCGCAGACCCACTGCAGTCCTTGTAGAAATAATGGTATTGATGGATCATCAAAGATGTAGACCCACTGTAGTCCTTGTAGAGATAATGGTATTGGTGGGCCACCAGAGGTGCAGACCCACTGTAGTCCTTGTAGAGATAATGGTATTGGTGGGCCACCAGAGGTGCAGACCCACTGTAGTCCTTGTAGAGATAATGGTATTGGTGGGCCACCAGAGGTGCAGACCCACTGTAGTCCTTGTAGAGATAATGGTATTGGTGGGCCACCAGAGGTGCAGACCCACTGTAGTCCTTGTAGAGATAGCCAGCAGCCATCTGTTGTGACTGTGCAGGTGCACAATCACCATTGAAGAGTCTTGCGGAGAATATAGCAAGTCCATAAACCACCACTTGTGCACTCACAAAGTTTCTGGAATTGTCCTTAGAACCAGCAATGCTGTTATCCAGTCCCTTGCTGAATTATTAACACACATGCAAACACTATCAGTCCCTACTTCTCACATATTGTCCATATACTATGACCAACAGAAACGTGTGCAGTGAAATGTAACTTACAAGTTAATAATAAGATGATCTGGTGTCAATTACAATTTTATAAATTTACAACATGAAAATACAATTACAAAGGTACAAAATACATCATTAAAGAACATAATAATACAGATAACATTTGTAGTACAGGCTTTACAAAAGAATAGAAATAGACATATACATCAGTGTTACAGGAATTATGACATAAGTACATAGATAAAAGATCAGAATAACTTTCGAAACATCAACTTCACACATGAGCATTAAACAGAACAGAATTAACAATATCTAACATCTTTACAAAGTAAATAACATATTATTAATGCCAATTATATTCGAGGATAACAGTATTCCTCATCATAGTGAATGTAGCTTAATATTAAAAGAAGAAAAATTCTATGAAACTACACAGAGACAGGAAGAAAACAAATACACAAGGGTACACAAACACATAGTGGGATAACACCAATAGGAAAGGACAGGGTTCGTTTTCAGTGTAACATTTGGTACTGCAGTCCAACCCAAAACTTCATATATCTTTCCTCTTATTTCATCCTTTGTTTCCACCAAAAAAATTCTATCTAAGCATGCTTTCTGTATTTATATGTTCACACATTTCTTACCTCAACATTTATTTCCAAGAAAATCCTACCTAAACCTGTTTTCTCAATGCATTTCTTTACCTATTCTCCATAGTCAGTTTCTTATATAGTCTACCCCCTCTTAAGCTAACTTAAATCTACTGAGCTCAGATGCTAAACTAAGGAACGAGGCAATGCAGCATCACAAAATAAGTAACACAAACAGCAGTGACCAAAAAATTGGAAAATTGCAAAGCAAGCTACAGTAAATCTAAATTAACAGATAAAATGCAAAATTACAACTAATATGAGCCAATGTGCAGCAACATGAAAAATCAATGAGTAGTAAAATTGGCTTAGCAGAGTAACACAAATTAAAGTTCAGTAGCACTATGCCTGGCAAACAGCAGCTTATATCTAAACATGACATAGCTCAAGCAAGGTATAGTTTAATGTTTGTCAGGGCCATTCTTTAGTAGGGAGTTTTGAAAGTCAGATTGCGTTGCGCTAAAAATATTGTGTTTTTATGTCATTACAGACTTTTTGACATTTCGATTCAATGTTATGTAACTCACTAGTTAAATCTTCACGTGTTTGTTCAAGTGTGGTGTCTAACTTTTGAAGATTTTGTCCCATTGCGTCTAACTGTTGCTGTGTTTGTCTCTGGTGTTGTTCCATTGTGTCTAACTTTTGAAGATTTTGTTCCACTGTGTCTAACTGTTGCTGTGTTTGTCTCTGATGTTGTTCCATTGTGTCTAACTTTTTAAGATTTTGTTCCACTGTGTCTAACTTTCGAAGATTTTGTTCCATTGTGTCTAACTTTTGAAGCTTTTGCTGTGTTTGTCCCATTTGCTGTATTAATTGTAATAACAATGCACTGGTGTCTGGAACATGTTCCTCAGTGCTTTCCGGCAGTGAATTTGCACCGGCAACATTCACATTTTGACAAGCAGAAAATGTGTCTTGACTTATTTGAGAAAACGGTGAGGAACCAAAACCTGAATCTACAGTATTTGCGAGATTGTTTCCTGTCATTTCGGATTCCTGAGGCGAGCTGTTCCCGACCGATCGTTCGATAATGCGTCCCTCTTCACTAATTGTTTCACTGTCCACGCCATTGTTTGCCGCCCGCTCCATTTCCCTATGCACAGTTACCAAATTACTACTTTGAATGTCTGTTAATTCATTACTCTGCGGCGCTAACACACTGCTTTCGTCTTCACTGTCATTTCTCAGTTTACTTTGGAGCCTAGTATTACGTTTTTCACACGCCATTATTGTCACAATATTTCACGATAACACAGAAAAGGACAATTTGAAGAGCAAAAATAAGAGAACACATTAACATAACACTGAAAATAATATCTAGTTAATTGCAGCTGCTAAATACTTGGTGCAAATCTACATGCATGCCACAACTGTTTTACTGTACAACAATGAAAGACTGCAACTACAAAGGAGATTCTCTCTACAGTTACGTGCTAGCAATAAACAAAATCTACACTAATTACACAAACTACAAGAAAAATCAGAAGATTCCAGTGAGGTATCCTAGGCGAAGGGTCGACATATGAAACGTCCCCTTTGAACAATTCTTACATGACTGTGCTTAACCTGACACACAATATTTTTAGCGCAACGCAATCTGACTTTCAAAACTCCCTACTAAAGAATGGCCCTGACAAACATTAAACTATACCTTTCACAAATCACTTACCTCACAAAAATCTTCGCTGCTCAAGCTACTGCAATACAGCGAGCGCCACTACTGCCAGCTAAATAAAAGATTCAAACTACTGAAGGCACTAACTACTGATAGGGGTAGTTAGCAAATGAAAGATATTAATAGAGAACAAACAATGTATTTACCTTAATATCATCACAAGTCATAATATATATATCAGTTCATGACAAATTAGAAACCTCCGCCATCTCTCTCCCCACATCCACCACTGCTGGCGGCTCACCTCCAACTGCGCAACGCTACGCGCTGTTCACATCCAGCTGCCGCTGCCCAACACTACAATGGCAGACAACAATGCAAACTAGCGACAGACTGCACACAGCACAGCCAGTGATTTTCATATTGAGCGCTACGTAACGTTGCCAATAAGAAAACATAAACAGCCTACTTACATAGAGAAAAACTAGCGACAGACTGCACACAGCACAGCCAGTGATTTTCATATTGAGCGCTACGTAACGTTGCCAATAAGAAAACATAAACAGCCTACTTACATAGAGAAAACATAAACAGCCTACTTACATAGAGAAAACATAAACAGCCTACTTACATAGAGAAAACATAAACAGCCTACTTACAAGTTCTAAGAATGTTACTATGCGTCTACTTTGCTCGTACGAAACAGCTTCCCCTTTTCCTCATATGATGTACTGTGAACCATGGATGAAGAGCAACAGGCAGATTCCATATTTCTAGATTTCCGGAAAGCATTTGGCACAGTGTCGCACTGTAGACTGTTAACGAAGGGACGAGCATACAGAAGAAACTCCCAGATATGTGAATGGTTGGAAGACTTCTTAAGTAATAGAACCAAATATGTTACCCTCGGCGGTGAGTGTTCATCAGGGACAAAGGTATCGCCAGGAGTGCCCCAGAGAAGTGCGATAGGACCGCTATTATTGTCCATATATATAAAAAGCTGGCGGCCAGGGTGGGCAACAATCTAGTGTTGCCGCGCGCAGTGGCCGCGTGGTTTGAGGCGCCATGTCACGGGTTGCGCGGCCCCTTCCGCCGAAGGTTCGAGTCCTCCATCGCGCATGGGTGTGCGTGTTCTTCGTAGCGTAAGTTAGTTTAAGTAGTGTGTAAGTCTAGGGACCGATGACCTCAGCAGTTTGGTCCCTTAGGGATTCACACACATTTGAACATTTGAACAATCTACAGTTGTTTACTGATGATGCTGTGTTGTACGCGAAGAGGTCGAAGTTGAGTGTCTGTATGAGGATGCAAGATGACTTAGATAAAACTCCTAGTTGGTATGATGAATGGCTGCTAGCTCTAAAAGTAGAAAAATGACAAAACTCCTAGTTGGTTTGATGAATGGCTGCTAGCTCTAAAAGTAGAAAAATGTGAGTAAATGTAGATGAGTGGGGAGAACAGGTCCCTGGTGTTCTGATTAAGCATTAGCAGTGTCGTGCTTTACACAATCAGGTCGTTTAAATATCTGAACGTAACGTTGGAAAGCGATATAAAATGGAACGAGCATACGAGGATTGTGGGAGTGATGGCGAATGGTCGACTTCGGTATATTGGGAGAATTTTGGGAAAGTGTGGTTCATCTGTAAAGGAGGCAACATACAGGACGCTAGTATGACCCATTCTCGAGTAGTGCTCAAGTGATTGTGATCCGCACCAGGTCGACTTAAAAGAAGACATGGGAGCAATGTAGAGGCGGGCTGCTAGATTCGTTACCGATAGGTACCACGTAAGTTTTAAAAAATGCGTAACACTGTGCTATTTGTAATAATGTTATTTTATTTTGTCACCGGTTTCGTTTCTGAATAATCATCAACGGCAGCTGTACAACATACAAAAGTGGACAATGTGACAATGCTAAACGAGAAAAGAAACACAGAAAAAGTGTAAGATATTGTAAACTGATTATCACATAATTATTTAATGGCAATGTATTTGGATCCGGTCAAGACTGCCATCTTTGTCCTTGAAGTTGTCTGACTTGTTTCGCTGTACATCATATGTTGTCCTTGTGTCAATGTGCCATCATATTTTTTGTCTTGTTACAATTTTCGATTTTACACTATCTTGGCAACTACGGTTTCCTGTGATTGCTTACTTTAAAGCATGTGCCACATTTGATACATCTGTGGTAATGTTCGTGATTATTTTGATCGATTTTACACTTTTTCTGTGTTTCTTATTTCGTTTGGCACAGTCAGATTCTCCACCTTTGTATGTTGTACAGCTGCCGTGGATGATAGTTCACCACCTAAACCGGTAGCAAAAAAAAAAGAATATTATTACAGACAGCACAGTGTTATGCATACTTTAAAATTTGTACATGCTGTTGACCATCGCCTAAGCAAGATAACATGTAAGTGTTATGGAGATGTTCTGAAAGCAACTGCGAATTCCTGGGAGGAAAACGACGTTCTTTTCGAAGAACATTACTGACAAGACAGAGACCCGACGCCTAAAGCTGACTGCAGAATGATTCTACTTCCGCCAACACACATCTCGCGTGAAGAACACAAAGATAAAATACGAGAAATCAGGGCTCATTCGAAGATACATAGATAGTTATTTCTCACTCGCTTTATTTGCGAATGGAACAGGGAAGATGATGTTTGGTTTGTGCGGCGCTCAAATGCGTGGTCATCAGTGCCCGTACAAATTTCCAATCTTTATACAGTCCAATACAGCCACTTTCCCGAATGATGATGAAAGGACGAGGACAAAACAAACACCCAGTCCCCGGACAGAGAAAATCCCCAACCCGGCCGGGAATCGAACCCGGGACCCCGTGATCCAGAGGCAGCAACCTAAGGCACTAGACCACGAACTGCGGACGAACAGGAAAGAAATTGACTGGTAGTGAGACGAGGTACCCTCCGCCAAGCACCATACGGTGACTTGCGGAGTATGTATGTAGATGTAGAAACACCACACAAGACTATACTGTGATCTGTTATTCACTACTACGCCAGCTACGCGTGCCCTTATATCAAGTCGACCTAATGGAAGGTATTAAAGAAATTCAGAGACTCGAAACCGGAATCGTAACAGGTCAGTAACCTCCTCTACATAAATGTAACAGACATTGGCGAACCAAAACATTATGACCACCTTCTTAATAGCGTGTTGCTCCACCTTTGGAACTTAACAGCAGCGATTGCGCGGGTTGTGGAACTGACAAGTCCTTGGTAGGTTTCCGGATGTATGTGGCATCAGATGTCTGTAAATAACGGGCCGGTGGTTTGTGTGCGTGGGTTCAAACGGTTCAAATGGCTCTGAGCTCTATGGGACTTAACATCGGAGGTCATCAGTCCCCTAGCAGAACGACTTAAACCTAACAAACTTACGGACATCACACACATCCATGCCCGAGGTGGGATTCGAACCTGCGACCGTAGCGGTTGCGCGGTTCCAGACTGAAGCGCCTAGAACCGCTCGGCCACTCTGGGCGGCTGTGCGTGGGACTGGCGCCTGATAAAATCCTGTATGTGTTCCATCAAGCTCAGACACGGCGAATTCCGAGCCCAAGACATCAACAACAGTTCCTTATCACGCTCCGCAGTATTGTTGAAGTAGTCCACAGCTGCCATATTGTCTTCAATTACTACCACAGGTCCAGTAGAAGTCCAGTGTTTGTACCCCATAGCACAACACCGCCTCTACCTTCCTGCGTCCGTCGCACAGTGTGTATTTCCCAGCAGCCCTTCGCCTGTCCGACGTCGTATCCGGGCAGGACAATGTCTCTGGAGTAACAAGAAGAGTGATTCGTCTCACCATGTGTCACATGTCCACTGACCTACATTCCAGTCTCGACGATTCCCCAATAATAATTTTAATATTTACATTTTAAGATTTCCAAAGCCTTCAGAAGATTAAATCGCCATTCACAACCGATGACAGCCATCACCGAAAAATACTAAATCCCAGCACAAGCAAAGCGACTAAGTAAGTTGCGAGTCTTGAACATTCAGGGTTCTAGTACCCATCAGAGTCGGCGTTAGTTGGTGGGACTTCATTCTGGCAACGATACTGACCGCAAATGAGGATTCCACTGATACAAGTGACTTTGACAAAGGGCAGATCGTCATGACCGTGATCTCAGAACGAGAGTATCGGAAACGACGAAGCTGGTAGGCTGTTCATGTGCTTGTGTCGTAAGCATCTAAGGAAAGTGGTTGAACTACGACTAGGCGACAGGGTGATGGACTTCCACGCGCCATCACAGAACGTGGCGGTCGGAGGTTTGCCCCATCTGAAAAGCAGCATAGGAGGTGATATGTGAGAGATCGGACGACAGAGTGCAATGCTAGCGAAAGCACAAGTGTTTCAGAGCACACTGTTCAGCATACATTGTTCAACTTGGGCCTCCACTGCTGACGAATCTACGAGTTCTCATGTCGACACAGTGGCTTCGCCAATTACTATTGCAGTGGTCACATGATCATCGATTTTGGACCGTGGATCAAGGAAAACGTGTCACCTGATTGGGTGTATCACGTTACTTGTTACACCAAGTAAATGGTCGTGCCCAGATACGCCGTCATACAGGCGAACGGCTGCTCAAAGAGTGAGCCACGCCACGGACACAGGCTAGTGGGGGCAGTATTATGCCACGGGGAACTTTCAGCTGGGTTTCCATCGGACTTGTGGCAGTAATCGAAGACACGGCGGCGACTGTGGGCAACGTGAATATTATTGAGGATCTCTTGCAGCCTTTCAAGCTTGATGTCTTATCCGAAGACGACGACACCTTCCAGCGAGATTACTGTCCGTGCCACAAGGCCAGAATCGTGCTACACAGATTTGAGGAGCGTGACAGTGAACTCACGTTGATGTCTTCTTCGCCAAATTCGCCTGATCTGAACCCGATGGAAGACATCTGTGACGCTATAGGACGCCATCTCTGCAATCGCAGATCACCGGCTCGTAATGTAGGCTACTGGCGACCGCCCTGTAGATACCTGGTGCCACATGCCTATGGACGCCTAACAAAGACTTGTCAAATCTATACTAAGCTCTTAAGCATTATGTTTTAACTCACCAGTAAATCAAATTTGATGGGTAACTTTAGTACCTTGAAACACGTATGTAACATAGCAGCGATGGCGAGGCATTGTAGCATCTGTGACCAGAGAGTTTGCGCTTGACCGCGCGAGTGTTGCGAGCGGTTCTCTGTTGCGTCTAGCAGTCGTTGCGAGTCTGTAGCTCTGTGTAGTCGTGCAGAGCAGTACGCTAATAGTCGTCATGCAGAGCGGTCGGTCAGTAGTAGCAGCCCAGTGCGGTTGTGTGATGTAGGCGGTCGGCAACACTGGTCAAGATGGTGAATGAGGTATAGTGTTAATTAATATAATCATTAGACAATGTAAAACTTATTTATTGTAATCAATCTCTAACAAGTTCCCCAATAATAATTTTGATTTCAAAAGCATTTTTCAAAAATTTTATTTTTTATTGAACTAAAGATTTCGTTGCACTTCCCATTTCATTCCACTTCTTTTGAAGAAAAATTTCAGTAAAATCACAGAAAAAAGGAATATTATTATATGCAATGCAGTTCCTGCAAGCCGTGCGCAAAGATAAGAGCAGAAATTTGACATCCAGTTATACTGAGGTAAGACTTTAATTCCGATTGTTTTACACAGGGCCAAAGACCGATATTTCGGTTTAATTGAATTTTCTTATCACTGAATGGACTTTAATTTTTGTGAAGAATTTATATTTGAGTCAGATTGCGAATTTCACATTTTTGTTGCCATTGTCAGTACATTTCATTGTGGGCAGGTTACGCATAGAGCAATGTCCATTGGCATTCTTAAATAATATTGTCATTCATGTAAATTTTTGTGGGAAGGTTACACTCGGCTCCCATTTCTATTAAGTATTGTCATTCTTTTTTCTTTTAAAATTTTTGTGGGGAGGTTACACTTGGCGACACCCAGTCCAGGATCGTATTTCGTTGAGAGTCTTTTGAGCAACAGTCAGATATCTGCTCTTATTTGCTTAGATATAATTAGGATTTGGCGCAACGCTTTTACTAATCTTGTGACTTTCCTTCTACAGGTCAACGGCAATTTGTTGCTTTGTTGTATTTGTGTGTTGCTTTTGCATTTGTGCTTATTTATTTTGTGAATAATTTTGACTATTGTTAAAATGCCGCGAAAGACTGTGAATAGTGTATCGCGAGGGATTATGAATGAAATTACCGACCCAAACAACTTTGCCGATAGGACATGCGACACGCAGTGTAATGATGACAATCCTGCGTTCACTGACAATCAATGCATTCCAACCACTAGTGATGACTTTTACCCTGATAATGAACAAACAAACTCAATTGTCTCGTCTGTTAATTTGACGACAATTGATGACGCAGAACGCTCTATTGTAATGAGCGCTGCCGAGCTTAACACACCCGATTCGGAAAACTCAAGTAATGTACAGACAAATTTGTCTAATGAAAATGAACAGGATACTCAAAGTACGATGGATCTATTTAATTCCGAAACAATGACTGATAGTATACATTTGACTGACAAACCTTTTTGTAAATTTCAAAATGACCAAATGGTTACAGAAAGTGAAACAATTCCAGATCCACTATTGAACAGTACAGATAATAGAAATGGTAATTTTGGCTCGGATCCAATTATGGCAATACTGCTACAACTTAGGAAAGATAACAAACAACAGAACAAAAAACTTGACAATAATGCCGAAGATCTCAAACAACTTAGGGAACAGAACAAACAAGATAATGAAAATCTCAAACAACACTTAAATGAAAAATTAGACGACAATTTCAAACAACTTAGCGAAGCAATTGATAAAAGTTTCGAACTCACAAACGAAAAACAAGACGATCTTAAAGAACAGAACAAACAAGTTAGTGAGCAGATTACAGCTGTTACCGTGCAATGTCGGGACAATAAAGTACATTTACGTGAGGATACTAAGACTTGTGCTAATACCAGTAATGAAAAGGTTGGCACTGTTGCACAAGAATTAAATAGTACACGTGTAAGCACAACAGAATTACATAAAGACGAAGTTAATGCAGTCACTGAACAATGTTCAGCAAACGAAACACAGATACACGGAATTAATGCAATCACTGAACAATGCCCTAAAAACGCAGTACAGATTTGCGACGAAGTTAATTTAGAGTCAGTGGAAGTTTCACACACTGCGAATACGGAAGTCAATTATAAGAGTGAACGACAGAACAACCAAAATATCGAAAGTGTTACAGTAACAGAGTTGAAAACTATTTCAGTCACCAATACGTCACAGAATCCGCCACGTTTCGAGCATTTGCCTGACTCACGCAGCGCGTATAATGTGAGCAATTTACAGAGACTACGAGACGTAAAATCCGAAAAGCCACGCGACTTAAAATCTGAAAAGCTATGCAACTGGAAATCCGGAATGACACAGACGAACAGATTCACACACAAACCCGAACGTGTTTTCAAATTCAATGACGAGAACGTAGATTACGAGCAATTTTTATCCGCCAGAAAATGTAAAGAATTTAATAATGACAGAACACAGGTACACGCTTTGAGCTGTATACGACAATTTGTTTTTATGCTTTCACCGCTATTGCCTATAATGCAGAAACTGGAATTAACTTGGATACAACTATTTGTTTTTGAATTTATACCGCAATTGCCTGTAACGCAAAAGCCAAAATTTATTTGCAGTGCGTAATTGACCTCAGGGGATTCATTACGCTTTAATGAATATGTGCCGTAGCGAGCATAGGGCCCCGAGCTGTAGTAGTGCTGTTTCATCTTTAGTTTTCTGCACTGCTGCCTTCTCTTCTACTATCCTTTATATCTATCCAAACAGCTCTTTAACTATTGCTCTTTGTAGAATTAAGAAACGTATGTAATGAAACCGGATATGAGAAATATTTTACCGAATGTGACAATTTTCAGTAGGCACTCCAGAACCAGCGTAATTTTAATAACAGATAAAATCGTAATCATCAGTATGTATAAAATTAACAGCAAGCGCATTTTTGGTAACAATAGACCTTTACACCACAATAGCATGAAAGTCAGCCGCTTGGCGTACCTAACCAACAATGCAGTCTACAAGGTCAACCAGGCTTTAATGTTTCGCCGCGTGCACGTGTAGTACCAGATCCAACAAATAGTAACGCGCAGCAGCAAGGAAACAATTACGTACAGAGAAGACAGTATTTGAATTCCTATCGCAATGCGCCGTATAAAAATTACTATCAGGACAGACGTAAAAAAAAATAACGAGCACAATTTTCAGCGTACACTTAATAACAGTCGATCTTATGAGCAGCAACAACATCAGCAACAACAAATAATCATGAATGAAACAGACAATAGGTGTCATCCATAGCGTAACACGTCAGTACGAAATAACAGAACAGTTCATATAGTGGATATGCCACAACATTCTCCCGTAAATAATAACACGTACGATAAATTTTAACCAGATAGAGCACAGATTGCATATTACAGTAACGCAAACATTACTTTTGACACGCAGAATTTTGTTCACGGGAATGTTATTTGAAACATGCTTTGTTGAATGCTCCACTGTTATCGCATCCAGATCTTACTAGAAATTTTTCCATTGCCACTGACAGTTCCAACACCACTTTAGGCGTACACATTTTCCAGGAAATTGAAGAAGACGGTTCTACAGTAATTAAAAACATCGCATTTGCAAGTCGCATTCTGTCACCTGCTGAACGAAATTATTCCGTTACAGAATTGGAAACATTATGTGTTGTATGGGCTTTTACGAGATTTAGGCACTTTCTTTATGGCAGACATACCACCGTTTACACAGACCACAGAGCGATACAATTTTTACTTTCGGCTAAACTCACTCACGACAGGTTAAGCAGATGGAAACTATATTTACAAGAATTTAATTTTACGATTGTCCACATTCCCGGCACACAAAATGTTATAGCAGACGCACTATCGCGTTCTCTCGGCAACAATCAGCAAGACGTAGCAACCAACTTCTGCAAAACAAATTTCAGTGTCATGTACATTCAGCAAGTTGCATTTGAAAACTTTATTTCATCGTCATTACAGGACATAGCAAAGGAGCAAAATAAAGACAATGTGTGGAAAGAAATTAAACACCTTTGGCAAGATAAAAAAAATGTTACGATTAGAAACCACTACACTGTACGCAATGACATTCTGTTTCGCCGCTCTCATCCTGACAGCAACAATTGGTTATTATGCATTCCTGACGAACTGGTCAACAAATTAATTTGGTACACTCATTTAAGCTATGCACATTACGGAGCACGAAAATGTTTTCTTATACTGAGACAGAACTGTTATTTTACTAACATGGAAAAACGTATACGACGAGTTTTAGCGTCTTGTAAAATTTGCCAGAAAGCTAAATCAGACACCACTTCACATATTCCTCCTTTATATCCCATTATACCTGTTAAATTAAGACATATGGCCGCAGTAGATATTTTTGGTCCGATTCCGAGAACTAACAGAGGTTTTTGCTACATCTTTGTCGCTGTTGAGCTCACTTCAAAATTTGTTACTTTCACTCCGTTACGCAAAGCTACTGCTAAAACTGTTTCAAATACATTTGTAAAACATTTTCTATCTCATGTAGGGCATGTAATGAAAGTAATTTCTGATAATGGATCACAATTTCGTAGTAGCGTATGGACACGCATGTTACGAGCCAGAAACATTTCTCCGATCTATATATCCAAGTACCACGCTTCTTCAAACCCTTGTGAAAGATTAATGAAAGAAATTGGTAAACTGTGTAGAATATACTGCCACAAAAGACATATTGATTGGGACACACACATATTCTCATTCCAAGATGTAATTAATTCCATTCCAAATGAATCCACTATGCTATCTCCGTCTGTTATACTGAAAAATGCTGAACCACCTAACAAAATTAAAGAATTAATAACATTTCCTACATCTCGTCGATTACGACACCACGAAATAATTGACATTGCGCTGAACAACATCAAACGTGCCGCAGAGCGCCGGAGAAGACAGCAAAAACAGGTTTGTACACGCCGCGTCTTTCACGTTGGACAGAAGATACTAGTACGTACACACTATTTATCCAGCAAATTAAAAGGTAAGTGCAGTAAATTTGAACTTCTATACGCAGGTCCGTATCGGATTCGCAGCATCCCTCACCCCAATGTTGTACACGTCGAAACTTTGAGAACTAGAAAATCGAAAGGCAATCACCATATCTCAAACATTAAACCGTTTATTGAGTGAAACCACTGTATGATTCAACACACTATGATGCCATTTACTAATGCAATTATTTCACGTGACTAATTACTGATGATTATCGTATTTTTTCTTGGCAAGTGCCCGGCAAGGTAAGGTTAGCAGGTCGCTTTTCTTGTCGTTACACATCAGACCGTGCACATTTTCCACTTTTTTGTGTATATGATTGTACTCCAGTTTTGTTTGTATGTATTGTGGAATGGTTAAGATATAACACACACCAGTCGACTTTGACATTTTTTTTGCCTTATGACATCTCAACATCGTGACTGTTTCACATTTTTTTTTGCTGCTGCATTGTATTATTCTGTATATTTTGCATTTGAACACTGTCAATGTTTTTGACATATTACGTTTTCTGTCATGTTATGCTGTATGCTTAAGTATGTTACCATAAACCAGTCATTATTTAGTGGGTATATGATTTAAATGCAAGACATTAATCTCTGTTCATCAATTTCAGAAAGAAATGATGTATGTAAGAAATAAATCCAACAGAAATGGGAATTTCACCTACGGGATAAACGAAAGAAGATGCAATAACTTTATGAGGAAGAGTAAATGGATCAGGATTAACAAACATTAACAAGAATATACTATACTCATCGTAGAATAGCAGTCTTAACTAATTTTTTCTTTCAGAATACGAGGTGATTGATGCAGGCTGTCAGACTGAACTACACATCTTAGTTTTAGTGATGAAATATGCTAGAGATAAGGAATAGTTGTATAATGAGTAATGAAGTGATTTTTTGCAGATGATAATGAATACTGATGAATAATGATGAAGGATATGATGTTATGAATAATGAAGTTTTTCTTTATAGGTGATGATAATAATGAAATTATGATAATGTGGATAATGAAGTGATTGATAATGAAGTTTTTTCTTTACAGATGAGGATAATGCTGAAGTTTTATATTTATGCTATGTAGTTATTTAAGTATTTGTTGCAGTTTGTTTTGACAGCAGGTGTTATATTGCATAGTAGGATGACAGAAAGTTTTGGAAAGGACAGCTATGAAACACATTTTATACACATTTCACTACCTGTTAATTCGAAGTTCACTACTTTTCAGCATAGTGTGCGTTTCTTCTTTCATGTCAATAATCCGTTTTTGTATTTTTTCCAGGAGAAGCTTTTCATGATACTTGCTAAACCTGTTACTTATTATACCTGTTCTAGTACTTGCATTTTTTTTGTATTTTTACCCATTTGTGTTTATCATTTATAAATGTGATAACACATACTGCCTTGTTACATAATCTTGCTACAGCTGACTCATGACGAATGACGTTACCTATCCTCATTTGCAGCAATAGGTCAAAAGCAAATAGTGTTATGCCTCACCAATTAATTATCGATCCCAACGCAATGCATTGCTACCAAAAAAAATGTATTACCAGTCCCACATAATGTCACTAGTTTATGATAATTCTGAATAATACTGATTAGCTCTGAATAGTACGTCACTTGAGTAATGACTTCTTAATGAGACAAAAAAAAAGGTATATATTTAAGATAATGCTTTGTCACTAGCTAATAACTGCCACTGTTTATTGTAATGAGACTACCTATAATGCCCATGATTATTAATGCTTTGATTGTAACTAGCTGATTTTTAATAATGACTTTGTAATGATCGGAATATTACTGAATGAGGAACACTGTTTATTGTAATGAGACTACTTATAGTGCCTGTGATTATTAATGCTTTGATTGTAATTAACTGATTTTAATAATGACTTTGTAATGATCTGAATACTACTGAATGAGGAACACTGTTTATTGTAATGAGTACTTGTAATGCCCATGATTATTAATTCTATGACTGTAATTAACTGATTTTTAATAATGACTTCGTAATAATCTGAATAATACTTGCTGGCCACTGAGTGCCAATAATTAATGTCACTCCACGAATTGTTATTAATTATGCCATTGATTAGCTCTTGTTTCCAATGTTGATACTTTGTAACCAGAAAGGAATGTGACTGTTTAATAATGCTTTGTAATTAGGAGAAGACTAATGATTATTATTGGAATGACAAATGATTAATTAACTGTAATTAGGAGAAGGTCAATAATTCTTAATTATACTCTGTAACTGCAAAGAATGCGATTATTTCATAATACTTTGTAACCAGGAAAAGAAGGCTACTGATTCTATGTAAAACCATTAATGAACATTTTTCTGTAATACTGCATACTTGGTACAGAAATGTTCAATAACTGGGCTATGAATGCCACAAACTACTAATTAAGTCTGTAATTGTCAATATTATGTGACATAATGTCCTTCACCTCATGAGCTAACTACCCTGAAGTATTGCAATGTCCATTTGTCCTGTTTATCCTAGTGATCATGGAGCACTATATTTGGTTTTGCACTAATTCTACGTTGGTGTGCCTTGTAAGAGCGTGGTGTTGACACGACACGCTGTCCACCACCATGAGCGATGAAGAGATTATTATGGTCCCACTGTTTGGTGTACGTAAGGTACTGCCAAAATGAAAACATGGAACATTACTACGACAGTTCAGTGTCTTGGCTACACTGATAAATTCTGATGGGAAAAGAACTTCAAGTTGTGTCACTTGGTGTTGTATTTCTGTGGAAAGATATGGACTTTCAGAACAGCTGTGTGCAATCTAAAGTGCTACAACCATGATGCAATCCTTCCCTTTCCTATCCTGATTCTTGTCACATAAAGAAAAAAATTTTTTTGCTAACATCATTTATGTTCATAGGTTATACATTTTTCGATTCGCTGAACTCCAATGCGAGTATACTTATGTCACTTGTCATCATCATATTTTTTCTTACCAGTCTGTTTATTTGTTCTGAATATGCTAAAGAATTTTTTCAGTGCCTGTGCACTTTGTTATCTGTCAAATAATTTGTATATGCATTTTTTCTGATTTGCTACTATGTTTTGTACTCACATTTTGTCTTTGTCTGATATATTTTGTACTTAGTGCGTGTGCACAACATTTAAATATTCAGTAAGTTGTAGAATTTTGTTAATTAAAGAAAAATTTTGCCGCGCTTGGCAAGTCCAAATGACTCACCATCGCTGCCAAATTTTTGCCCCCCCAGTGGAGGGTTATGAAACACGTATGTAACATAGCAGCGATGGCGAGGCATTGTAGCATCTGTGACCAGAGAGTTTGCGCTTGACCGCGCGAGTGTTGCGAGCGGTTCTCTGTTGCGTCTAGCAGTCGTTGCGAGTCTGTAGCTCTGTGTAGTCGTGCAGAGCAGTACGCTAATAGTCGTCATGCAGAGCGGTCGGTCAGTAGTAGCAGCCCAGTGCGGTTGTGTGATGTAGGCGGTCGGCAACACTGGTCAAGATGGTGAATGAGGTATAGTGTTAATTAATATAATCATTAGACAATGTAAAACTTATTTATTGTAATCAATCTCTAACAAGTTCCCCAATAATAATTTTGATTTCAAAAGCATTTTTCAAAAATTTTATTTTTTATTGAACTAAAGATTTCGTTGCACTTCCCATTTCATTCCACTTCTTTTGAAGAAAAATTTCAGTAAAATCACAGAAAAAAGGAATATTATTATATGCAATGCAGTTCCTGCAAGCCGTGCGCAAAGATAAGAGCAGAAATTTGACATCCAGTTATACTGAGGTAAGACTTTAATTCCGATTGTTTTACACAGGGCCAAAGACCGATATTTCGGTTTAATTGAATTTTCTTATCACTGAATGGACTTTAATTTTTGTGAAGAATTTATATTTGAGTCAGATTGCGAATTTCACATTTTTGTTGCCATTGTCAGTACATTTCATTGTGGGCAGGTTACGCATAGAGCAATGTCCATTGGCATTCTTAAATAATATTGTCATTCATGTAAATTTTTGTGGGAAGGTTACACTCGGCTCCCATTTCTATTAAGTATTGTCATTCTTTTTTCTTTTAAAATTTTTGTGGGGAGGTTACAACCTTCACTAACATCTGTTTTCTTAGTCAGACAATGCCACCAAATCACATTGCATAGCATCTGTTAGTGCTTAGATTAGTGAAAATTTCGACATTATCTTTACATAGTGCATAAAGTAAAGTAATACGTTTAAAAAATATGAGTATATTATTTCTGAAAAGCAGATTCGCAGCTTAACAATAAGTTACTGTGGGCTCGCGTGATCTTATTAAATCGGTCATATACCACGCTGTGGGCCTAGTAAAGCACCTCCTCCTTCTTCAAGCCTTCAACTGCAAATTACCGATTTTTGAAATGAGTTACAAGCTCTGAACTGAAATGAATGGTCAATAGGGATGAACTCAATCAAAGTGTAAGGCCTGATTAAAATTTCCATTTAATCAGTTTTCCTGGAACTGTGTTCAGGTAAAGTATTAGTTAAGGTGATTGACCACAATAGTCAGGAAGTCTAAGTTCGAGTCTCAGTCTGTCTCAAATTTTCAGTTGTCGCTTCTCAATCAATGTAACCTAATACTCATTTGTGGATTCGCGCCGACGTGTGTTACAGAACTTGTAGTGGGGAGTCGACATTGCTTTATTTAGCACCAAGACCAACAACTTGTATAATTTCCAGCCTTCTTCTTTTTCGTTAAAGTTTTTTTTTTTTTTGTCATTCGAATTTCTGCGACCTATCTGTATACCCAACCATAGCAACGATTGGAAACTGGTAAAACCATAGTATCTGAGAAATGAATTTTGTGGTTTCCTGGACCCAGTGCCTGATCTACTACTGCTGGTTTATCAGTGTTTCGGAAACAAGGATTGCTCGTATGTCCCCTGTGGGCCTTTGTGCTAAACAAAGCAAACAGCGACAGCTCTTCCCCACTACAAGCCTCATAACGAACGTTAGCGCGAATCCGCGATGTTAGACAGTGGTCTGATGACGTCACGATCTGATCTAATACTCCTATAACCAGAGCTGATCTGTCCGCATTTCCCCAAAGTATAGGATATTCATACTTTTTTTTACGTATGAGTGACAATGTGAGTGGAAATTTTTTATTTTATCCATTGAAGAATTCGTCGTAAATATAGGTGGCTCCTTAGCTGCTTATTATACTACCCGTTGCAAAAATGGTTTTCACGTTTAGATTCCCAAGTGACACAGAAGCAAGAAAAAGATGGACCGTAAATTGCTGTATAGACAACTAGGACCCAGGAGCAGGCGCTCAATTGTGTATTGCAAGAATATGTTCATGAAAGTTGTAACAATAACAGAGAAGGAAAGTTGCTGCTCACCATATAGCGGAGATGCTGAGTCGCGATAGGCACAACAAAAAGATTCACACAATTATAGCTTTCGGCCATTAAGGCCTTTGTCAGCAGTAGTCACACATACACACACGCACACACACACTCACGCAAACGCAACTTGTATGCCTTAATGGCCGAAAGCTGTAATTGTGTGAATCTTTCTGTTGTGCCTATAGCGACTCAGCATCTCCGCTATATGGTGTGAGCAGCAACTTTCCTTCTCTGGTATTGTTACATTCCACCCTGGATCTTCCATTGTTTAATAAAAGTTGTTATAAACATGAAACCAGTTGTATGCAAATGCGCTTCTTTCCCCAGTCCAAAATTATAATGAAGCTGTTCGTCTCAAAATTTTTCGATTCGTAAGATATTTTCCCCGTTGGCAGACTGAAGAGGAATATTTATTGTGATATATTTATACTTCGTTTTCATATACATACACAAACTGAATAATACTTAGCCCCATTTCTCATATCGGTACGGCAGGACAAGTGATAATTAAGATAGGGAACCTTCACAAGTAACACAGTCTTCAAAGAGAAAAGTTTTGACCACAATACAAGCAACAAATTACTGCATAACACCCCCATTTGAAGAAACTTATCGGCGCGTAATATTGCATTTCAATTTTTCTGTTATATGAAAAGAGCATTCCAAATATTTCTCTCTGTACACAATAATTATTGTTCGGTACACTTCATACATGCAATGTCAAACATTTTATAAGAAACATTGTAAAATGTTGCGTGAACAGATTAACCACCCACAAGGTAAACATTGCCGAATCCTCAGAGTTGAGGAAAATATGGTGGACGATTCAGCCTATTACACAGGACCTCTAATCTGACCGTTGCGTGGATGCGTAGAAACGGTTCAGTTTGCTCAACTTGTTTAAGTCTAAAACGTCTACTTCAATCTTTACAGCCTCTGATGGTGCCTCCAGCACTAGGGGACGAAACGTCAGATACAGAAATACGCCTTGGACCATGGCTTAATGCCCATAAAACAAAATTCAGCAAGGCCACAAATTCCGACGTGAAGGCGTGCATTGTATGGTATAATTTACATTTATATTACACTTCTACTTGGCGTCACGAGAAAATGGTGATCTAGCCGTAATTGTAGGAGTATAGCCAGGTAGCTCTTTAGCGCTCCGACGCAATCAGCTGTACCGGCAGTTGAGCGCCCCCTGACGTGAGCAGGCCGAGCTGACGGGGCAGCCTTGATGCGACACTGATTTCATTTCCAGAAGCGCGTTCCCGCCAAGCTCAACAACGCGTGACTTTCATAGCCCTTCTGAAGGTCACTCTATTTCAAAGCAGCTCTCCGCATGCTTGTTGGATTACGTTTTGAAAACATGGTTGCCCTCATTTTTTTACTGTTATTAAAACACAAGGAGTCTTCGTTGCAGCTAGTCACTCGATACGTCAAGACAGAACAAGTCGGTTCTTCAGCTTTATGGAAACGAGGTATGCCATATTTCAGACGGCTGAAGCCCTGACCTTTCCGTTCCCCTCCTTCACTGAGTTCACTTTATCGCAGTAGGCTTGAGCCAAGGTTATCTCCTTGTAGCGAAAAGTATCGCAGCTGGCGAAGAAGGAGGGTTACTGGTATGCTGATCCTGACAAGAGCACGGTGTCCAAATGTTTCGCAGCACGTTCAATACATCTTACTGGCGTGCTTCAGAGTGACGACGTAAAACGCTGTTGGTGGTCAATTGTTAGTCAGATGGGGCACCGTGCTTCTCTTAATTAGTTATGAGAAAATACAATTAATTTAGTTATTTCTGGGGTTCCGTATCTCAGTCGATAGGAACGGAACTCTTATAGCAGTGGTTCCCCACCTTTCCTACCTGGTGCCCCTCTTGCAACCCCAGAATACCTTGTGTCCCCTACGTTTATTTATTTCATTTATTTATGTTTTTGCTTCTTTCGAAAAACTTCATTTGACACTAATCTGCAACCCACACTGTAGCAAAAGATGGTTAGCAAATGTAGAGTAATACAAAACTACAGTGTTTCAAAGGACTTCGTAGCCGAAATAGAAATGTCTTTATGTTTCAGTTAAATATCTACAGATATTGCTCCCACCTGAACAACACTTTTCACAGATAACTTTTCTTGTGCTGAAAATCACAAGAAAAATTCATAACATCAATGAGATGGTTGAAATCAACCACCAATGATGTAGTTTTTCTTTAAGCAGCTCCTGAATGCTTGCATCTAACGTCACTCTCCGCGTTCAGGCGACCGCGGTGTTTTATTTTCATGATGGTTAGTGTCCAGGATCCGGTATCATTTAGGTATATAGGTCGGAATTGTACGAGGACTTCTAAGGCCTGCTTTTCCACTCCTGAATAAATTGGAAGGAAACTGTCCCAAAATTCTTCCAACCCCATTTGTTTAAACTGTTCTTTAGCATATCAATTATATTTCAGTTCAGTTGCGTCCTCCTATATTTCATCGGGTGGTGCATGCACATCAGTTGTGGAGGGTGATCGTGCTAATTTGTATTGTCAGTCTTCTGAAGGCAAATGAGGAAACTAAAGTTTGAACTCTTCTTGAAGGAGTTCCAGGTATTCACGGATGATGACTCTCCCCTCGTTGACATCGCACTATTGCCTGTCTAGAATTTCACTGAGTTGAGAGATTGGCGAACTGGTAATAAAGGTGGCATCCAGGCGACACTTCCATAGTTGTCTTTTCCAAGAATGCTCTTACGGTACATTGGCATCCATTATTGAGATCTTTCCACCTCATATTCTTCTGGGCTTCAGAGAAGTCCGCAAGCTATCCTAGAGATAATACAAAACTGTCATCAGTGAATGAAGTAATGACGCTCTGCTTTCCCTAGACTCAAAAGAAATACTCCTACCTCTCATTTCAATTCATTCAACCTGCTAAACATTAGTCCTTCGAAAGACACCGCTCTTGTGCATAAGAGATTGCTGTTCAGTACTAAGTTATTACATAGGACACGGGGCAAACGAGTACCACAGCACTTGACCTAATTTTATTAACTGCACTGATAGTCACTTGCAGTATAGTGTTCAGTTTCACAGGTAAGGTTTCAGAAGCTAGAGATTCTCTGAGGATCATACTGTAAGAGTCAATAGGAAGACAACTTTTTCTTTGGCAATACTTAGGAAGCCAGAACATGAACCTAACATGGCTTGGTGCTCCGTCATTACAATTCCCATAACTCTGTTCCAAGACAAACCATTTTCACACAAAAACTCATTAACGGTAGAAAATGATTCAGAACCTTTTCGTGTTGTTTCCAAGTTCTTAGAAAACAATAGTTATTTTATTATTTTTTTCTCGACCACAAATCAGCAGTATACTATTAGCGACATTGTTGAGCTACTGTATATCAGAACAATCGTCACGCTACAAGGCCAAATGTGGAGACATTTCCAGTCTTTTAACTAGCTGTTCTGTTCACATTTAGGACCATTTCTTAGGTCCTACGTTGCACACTGTAGTTTGAAAGAGGCATCTCGTTATTTGTCGCTGAATATCTTCTCCTAAAACAATTCTGGTTGCTTTGAAAAAGGAAGGTTTGATTAACTCTTCTGATTAACTCTCACCCGTAGTATTAGGTGTTTTTTCCGTTTTTTCCTATTAAGAGAGAAATTTCGTATGATGTTTATCATTTTCCCGATGAAAGATCCCAGTAGAGTACAGTTTCATGTGATTTAAAGGATTTCTTTCTCCAACACAATAACTTTTTTGGGTTATTTTCCAATGCCAAGTGAGCTGACAGGCCTCATTGAGTCTTTACAGAGAACATTACGTCACACAACACACTGTCACAGTTGGACATTGTCTTTTTCAATAAACGTGAATCCATAGTTAATATATTTTTCATTGTAAAATCTTCTTTTAGCAGACATTTCCCCCAACCTAAAAAATCAATCAAAATACTATTTACTTCTACAGAGCAGGACAGGCGTAATACTGAGTTAAGAACGCAGAGCACAAACTGAAGAAAAATATCAGTACCCCCCCCCTCCGCCCCCCAAAGAGGGGATCACTTTGTTTTCCGACCAACTGTTAGACCCCTTCTTCTCAAGATCGAATAAAGGTATAAAATTGAAATTTATATCACATACATAGGTCTGTGGCCCGTTGGTGCTGTACAAACTGGATACTTGTAACCCAAGGATACTGCCATTTATGTCACATACTCTGATACTCGAAAACACGCGTCAAAAATCATAGGGTACTTCCCATTGATCAAGAATCATGAAATTTAGCAGGAAGGAAGGTTTCACAATACAAGTAAAGAAAAAAATCCTAAAATTATTAATATGTAATTATATTATACAAATAATATTTCTTTTGTCATTTGTTATCTGACTTTAAACTTAAAATTAAAACATTCTCGACTGTCTTGGAGGTCCCGGGCCCAATATCTTGCCAGTATCATTGCCGATAATACGCAAAAATCGTCGAGATTCTCAATTCCTGGTATGGATGAATCGTCTATATACGCAATTAGGTTTCCATCAAAAATACAATAGCACTTGAGTCGAGCTTTTTCATTCCTTCGCTATCGGTAACCTTTCCATAGCAGAAAGATAACTTTTAACTGTGGACAATAATAGGGACTCACCACAATGAAGCCCCTATGGAACAGAGAACTACAGTACCACACAAACAGCTTATTTGACAGAAATGTCAATGACTCGCCATGTATTGTGTACTGTACACTCACATTTACAACACTCAAGTAACATTTGAACATTAACATCAATAGCTGGAAAGCGAATATTTACATTTACACAGTAAATGAAATGCAGAATCAAATGCGTCGGTTCTTAATTGGAAAATCTGGCACACTTGGTATTTGTCGATTATACCGCCATCTACCACGAATAGGGAAGAATGGTTTGGCAAAACCATATGAATATTTTGGAGTAAAATCCGAATATGCACTAAAATGGAGGAAGGAGGGGGGCAGTTTGAAAATAAAAAGTTGGCCCCGCCCACGCAGGAGGGGTGATCGGAAGGTGGCCAGTTGTCACACAGACAGATGTCACCTTTACTGATGTTGACTTTTTACCTAGAACATTTTTTTCGTACGATGCGTCATGTTCGAGATATTTATTTGTCTCAAGTTAAAAGAGGCACCCTGTATAGTGTGCCCTTTTAGCCATTTCGCTGCTTTTCTCTTCATTTTGGGAAAAGGGACTTTGTCTGGAGTGAGGAAGTGTGTTGTGGCATGAGATGCAGTCTTCTTGAAACTCTCCAGCATCATTCTGGTAGTGGTCCATGTTGCTCACGCGATTATATATGTCAGTCTGTGTTCTGCGTTGTAGATAAGAGTGCATGTGGAGCACAAGGATGCGTCAGTGGGATGTACTGTGTATAGTTTGTAATTCTTTAGAATTGTCCAACTGACCGCGGTTCACCACCTGGACTCAAACATGCGCAGATAAATGACGGTTATGAATGTTGTTACATATCACTTGCTATTTTGTGCTCTTGCATTTCTCTTCCGTAATGATCCCAGCTTTGTGTCGACCACCTGGACCCTGATAAAAGTCGGTTACGAATGTTGTTCCATATCGCTTCGTACTCTTGTATTTCTCTACTGTTATGTTCGCAGCTTTGCGTTCCATTAATTTACAATATAATTCCTTTGGGTTTATCAGTTTGTTATCAGGTGTTGTCAGTAACATGTAAGAGTATTCGACGAGAAAGTGCTTTAAGCGGTAGAGTCCGTATGAAATGTTGTTGATGTTGATAGATTCGGTCTATTTCGTTTAATAAATGTACCATGAGGCAGGGCAGACATGTTTCTTCGTAGCTGGATGTACAAGGCCAGGAGACGCTGGTGAGGTTGAAACAACTGGACCACGAACTGTGGAGTGCAGAGGCGCACAGTGAAAACTTATGTACAAGATACTTTCTTGACTTCTAGTCTATCAGGGCTAACAGAACTTCCAATGGACACATATAGAAGGTAGGAAAGCTAAACGTAATGCTCATTCACTACACTTCACTTATAACACAAGTAAATAATAACATTTAAGTGCTGGCATTGAGCACTACCACTACTACTACTACTACTACTACTACAAGCCCTACCTACTACTACTATTACTATTACATATCTAAACTAAAAGATTTAAAATACACTCCTGGAAATGGAAAAAAGAACACATTGACACCGGTGTGTCAGACCCACCATACTTGCTCCGGACACTGCGAGAGGGCTGTACAAGCAATGATCACACGCACGGCACAGCGGACACACCAGGAACCGCGGTGTTGGCCGTCGAATGGCGCTAGCTGCGCAGCATTTGTGCACCGCCGCCGTCAGTGTCAGCCAGTTTGCCGTAGCATACGGAGCTCCATCGCAGTCTTTAACACTGGTAGCATGCCGCGACAGCGTGGACGTGAACCGTATGTGCAGTTGACGGACTTTGAGCGAGGGCGTATAGTGGGCATGCGGGAGGCCGGGTGGACGTACCGCCGAATTGCTCAACACGTGGGGCGTGAGGTCTCCACAGTACATCGATGTTGTCGCCAGTGGTCGGCGGAAGGTGCACGTGCCCGTCGACCTGGGACCGGACCGCAGCGACGCACGGATGCACGCCAAGACCGTAGGATCCTACGCAGTGCCGTAGGGGACCGCACCGCCACTTCCCAGCAAATTAGGGACACTGTTGCTCCTGGGGTATCGGCGAGGACCATTCGCAACCGTCTCCATGAAGCTGGGCTACGGTTCCGCACACCGTTAGGCCGTCTTCCGCTCACGCCCCAACATCGTGCAGCCCGCCTCCAGTGGTGCCGCGACAGGCGTGAATGGAGGGACGAATGGAGACGTGTCGTCTTCAGCGATGAGAGTCGCTTCTGCCTTGGTGCCAATGATGGTCGTATGCGTGTTTGGCGCCGTGCAGGTGAGCGCCACAATCAGGACTGCATACGACCGAGGCACACAGGGCCAACACCCGGCATCATGGTGTGGGGAGCGATCTCTTACACTGGCCGTACACTACTGGTGATCGTCGAGGGGACACTGAATAGTGCACGGTACATCCAAACCGTCATCGAACCCATCGTTCTACCATTCCTAGACCGGCAAGGGAACTTGCTGTTCCAACAGGACAATGCACGTCCGCATGTATCCCGTGCCACCCAACGTGCTCTAGAAGGTGTAAGTCAACTACCCTGGCCAGCAAGATCTCCGGATCTGTCCCCCATTGAGCATGTTTGGGACTGGATGAAGCGTCGTCTCACGCGGTCTGCACGTCCAGCACGAACGCTGGTCCAACTGAGGCGCCAGGTGGAAATGGCATGGCAAGCCGTTCCACAGGACTACATCCAGCATCTCTACGATCGTCTCCATGGGAGAATAGCAGCCTGCATTGCTGCGAAAGATGGATATACACTGTACTAGTGCCGACATTGTGCATGCTCTGTTGCCTGTGTCTATGTGCCTGTGGTTCTGTCAGTGTGATCATGTGATGTATCTGACCCCAGGAATGTGTCAATAAAGTTTCCCCTTCCTGGGACAATGAATTCACGGTGTTCTTATTTCAATTTCCAGGAGTGTATATTACTTGAAATGACAAAATTTTCACTGTTTGACAGAAACTGTGTTTACCACGTCCACCACGGCAATTTGTATTCTCGTTACTTTCAAGTGCATCTGAAAAGCGTCAAAAGTATAAATAGTAAAACGTATGGCATCACGGGATCATATGTACAAAGCACAGGTTGCATACAGCGTTATTTACTCGTTATCAAACATAATCCATGTGATATACGTCTGTCACGTCCTCCAGTAACATTGACACACCGAAGTGCCGTAGTCCGCATGAACATACCCAGACAAGAAACGACAGCCTGACTGGCCTAAAACAGATGAGAGCAAAAATATACATAATTAAAGGCAAGTGGCGAAGAAGTTGACATTTAGAAACTTTTGGATGACTGTTGTCCCCAATACATAAAGATAATCGAGCTGTTTGCCGTAAAGAAATAATTATAATATTAATTTTTGTTGTAAATCGCTGAAGACGTGTAATGTAATCAGACGAAACATGCTGTTGAAAAAACGACGTCAAATTCAGTCGTGAAACATTAATATTGGTGATCCCTTGACCAACTACCTCTCAGCTCAGCAACGCACCTATACATGGAGCAAACAGTAAAGGAAACTAAGGAGAGATTTGGTAGAGAATTCAAGTTCAGAGAGAAGAAATAAAAATCTAAAGCTTGCCGATGAGAGTGTAAATCCGTCAGAAAAGTTATAGGACATGGAAAGCAGCTGAAGGAAATGGACAGTGTCTTGATAGGAGGTTATAAGATGACGATCAACAAAAGTAAAACAAATCTAATAGGATAAAATCGAATTAAATCGGAGTATGTTAATGTAGTTAGAATAGAAAATGAGGCACTAAGATGTCGATACGTTGTGCTGTTTAGCTAGCAAAGTAACGGACGATGGGTGAAGAAGAGATGATATAAAATATAAATTGACAGCATTAAGAAAATCGTTTATGAAAAAAGAAGTGTGTTAACATCAGCTGTAGCCTTAAGTCTTGGCAGCTTCTTCTGAAGGTTGGCAGCTTCTTCTGAAGGTATTTGTACGTCGTGTAGCTTTGTACAAAAGCGAAATGTGAACGATAAACAGTTCAGAAAAGAAGAGTAGAAGCTTTTGTAATGTGGTGCTACTGAAGAATGCAGTAAATAAAATGGGTAGATCGAATAAACTAACGAGGAGGTAATGATCTAAATAGGAAAAAAAGAAGTTTGTGGCACCACCAGACTAAAAGTAGGGATCGGTTTACAGGAGACATCCTGAGGCTCAAGCAGTTGTCAGTATGGTAACAGGAAAAAGTGTGGGGGTAAAAATTATAGAGGGAGAGCAAGGATTCACTACAGTGAGTAGGCTGAAACAGATGGATAAGGTTTACACAGGATAGACTAGCATGGAGAGCTGCATCAAACCAGTCTCTGGATTGGAGGCCACAACATCACCACCAGCAACGACAACCCATTTGCGACGAAAAATTCCGTATAACAAATGTCGCTATTCGTGAGCAATATGCTCACATGTAAAAACAAAAGTAACTCTGGAACGCCTGATACAGTAACAACCAAACTTGGTACTCATATGAGCTACCATCCAGAAAAAATAGTTCACTTATGAAACAGACATGGCACCAATCGGAGTGAAGATTGGGACGAGAATATGCCATATTTAAGAGTAAGCCAAATTCTGGAATCCTTGGAGATGTAGATGTAGATGTAACTCATTGGGCGCCGGCCTCATATGAGTTACCATAAAGAAAAAATAGTTCACTTATGAAACAGCCATGGCATCAATAGGAGTGAAGATGGGGACAGGAATATGCCATATTTAAGAATAAGCCTAATTCTGGAATCCTTGGAGCAACTCATTGGGCGGCGGCCGTTGTGGCCAAGCGGTTCTAGGCGCTTCAGTTCGGAACCTCGCTGCTGCTACGGTCGCAGGTTCGAATCCTGCCTCGGGCATGGATGTGTGTGATGTCCTTAGGTTAGTTATGTTTAAGTAGTTATAAGTCTAGGAGACTGATGACCTCAGATGTTAAGTCCCATAGTGCTCAGAGCCGTCTGAACCATTTGAGCAACTCAGTGCGTGCTGTTCAAGGACTTCGCTCTACCCACTGAATGTTGTCTTGCACATCATCCGTACTCTGTCTAGTTGCAAGTTCAGGAGAGATATCACCGCTGAACCCTGCATCAGGCAGTGTAGTAATAATATGAGTAAATATTTCTGAATTCCGTATTCTGCTGTCAAAAAATCGTCTATCTTATTGTCTTCATACAGTAGCAGCGTTTCCATTTAAAAACCCATACGCTGCGGATGTAAATATATTGGAAGTTCCTAGCGGTTTTTTTAATATATGAGTTTAATAAACACAACACCTACACATAACAGAAACTTTAGTCGTCAATGAAATATTCTCCTTCACTATTTACAACAGTCTGATGCTGCGGTATCTTTTCGATTTCGCAACTGTAGAGACGACGTGATTTTGAAGCGAACTCATCGAGCCATGTTCGGAGGGCATTTTCATCCGGAAAGAAAGGTCCTTGAAGGTTTTTCGATAGAGAGCGGAAAAGATTTAATCTGATTACTCAAGGTCAGGTGAGTAGAGTGGGTGGGTGTTGACTTCCCAACCCAGCTCCTATATACTGTTCTTTGTCAGTCTAGCAGAATGCGGGCGAGCGTTACCGTGGAGTAACATCACTTCACAAAATCTTACTGTTCGTTGTCGTTGGGTTCCGTCTGCAATAAACGTCAGCAGTGATGCTTGTACCTCGAGGAAGCAATTCACAGTACACCACACTGTCGCTGTTCCATCAGATGCATATCATTACCTTTCGTGGATGTGTGTAGGTCTCTGTTCGGGGAAATGCTGTTTTGTTTGGGCTCAACCATTCCTTTACTTTTCTTATGTTAGCATAAAGACACCATCTTCTCGTCACTAGTAACGATGCAGGATAAGAATGTTCGGTGTTTTCAAGAGCCAATTGATGATGAACAAGCAAAGATGCACCTAAGGTCACCCGTGATTTTTGTGATTTTGGCTTAGAACATCCGGTGCATATACACCGGACAGTTCATCACAAATATGGTTCAAATGGCTCTGAGCACTATGGGACTTAACATCTGAGGTCATCAGTCCCCTAGACAGAACTACTCAAACCTAACTAACCTAAGGACATCACACACATCCATGCCCGAGGCAGGATTCGAACCTGCGACCGTAGCAGCAGCGCGGTTACGGACTGAAGCGCCTAGAACCGCTCGGCCACAGCGGCCCGCTGTTCATCACATTTGCCAGTTCTCGAGTACACCGATGTGCGTCATTGTGCATTAATGTGTATAAACCGTCAAACCACGAAGGTTATCCTGAACGTGGGGACTCACTGATGTCAAATCAATCCTCCTAGAAAACCATTTTCTTGCTGCGCTCTGTCCAGTGGCGTTATCCCAATGCACAGCACAAATTTTTCTGCCTGCCTCCGTTGCTGCCACCCTTCTACTGAACTCAAACAGAAGGACATGTCGGGAATGTTCCAATTTCTCCACCTGGCACTCCATTTTGTAGCGTCCCCAGCACCGACCACTATCTCCAAATGGCAAAATGACAATATGCAACTCAAATAGCAGCACTGAACTACAAATAAAAAATAACAATCGATAAATAAACCCATAGCAACCGGAATACCAACATGTATCTCATCTATATAAACGATTTGGGAGACAATCTGAGCAGCCGACTTAGGTTGTTTGCAGATGACGCTGTCGTCGTTTATTGACTAATAAAGTCATCAGAAGATCAAAACAAAATTCAAAACGATTTAGAAAAAATATCTGAATGGTGCGAAAAGTGGCAGTTTGTCCCTAAATGACGAAAAGTGTGAGGATATCCACATGAGTTCTAAAAGGAACTCGTTAAACTTCGCTTACACGATAAATCAGTCTAATCTAAAAGCCGTAAATTCAACTAAATACCTAGGTATTACAATTACGAAAAACTTAAATTGGGAAGAACACATAGAAAATGTTGTGGGGAAGGCTAACCAAAGGCTGCGTTTTATTGGCAGGACACTTAGAAAATGTAACTGACATACTAAGGAGACTGCCTACACTACGCTTGTCCGTCCTCTTTTAGAATATTGCTGCGCGATGTGGGATCGTTATCAGATAGGACTGACGGAGTACATCGAAAAAGTTCAAAGAAGGGCAGCACGTTTTGTATTACCGCGAAATATGGGAGAGAGTGTCACAGAAATGCTACAGGATTTGGGCTGGACATCATTAAAAGAAAGGCGTTTTTCGTTGCAACGCAATCTTCTCACGAAATTCCAATCACCAACTTTCTCCTCCGAATGCGAAAATATTTTGTTGACACCTACCTACATAGGGAGGAACGATCACCAAGATAAAATAAGGGAAATCGGCGCTCGTACGGAAAGATACAATTGTTCATTCTTTCCGCGCGCTGTACGAGATTGGAATAATAGAGAATGGTGAAGGTGGTTCGATGAACCCTCCGCCAGGCACTTAAATGTGATTTGCAGAGTAGCCATGTAGATGTAGATGTAAAACAAAAATGCTACGAACTTACGCGCCAGCCTAATACTATCTGATCAAAAGTATCCGGACATGCCTATGTAATACGGAACTGACGAGTACATGTCGAGAGACGGAACCGCCAGTACAAAAGGAGGCGGGGAGTATTGTATTGTCGCTAGCGAAACACAAACAGCAGAACGTATCGGTCACTAGAACTCAGTGACCTCGAATGTGGACTAGCCGTTGGATGTTAACTGAGTAATAAATTCACCATTATATTTCAATCCTTCTAATGGTACCCAGTTCGACTGTTGGTGACGTGACTCTGAAGTGGAAACGCAAAGGAACAACCGCAGTTAAACCGAGACCACTCTGACCTCATGTACTGACGAACAGAGATCGTCGAGGACCGTGCAGGGTGGTTCTAAAAAATTGGGTGAAGCCAGTGGCAGGAATCACTTGTGAGTTCAAAACTGCTTACCAGTCCAGCTATTACAATTATTGTGGGTGTGAAGTTAAGAAGAGTAGGGTACAATGGCCTAGCAGCTTCTCATAAGCCACTCATTTCTGCAGTCAATGCTAAGCGACGCTTGAGGTGGTGTAAAGAGCAACACCACTGAACAGTGGATGGCTGTAAATAAATGATTTGGAATGGTGAACCTTAGGGCAATCTGTTGGAAGCACTTGGCTTTGGCATAAACCGGAGAACGTTACTTGTCATCATGACCAGCTGCTGAGAATTCTTCCAAATTGTATGGCCGTGGTCCATGGAACTCTTCTATCCCTGACATTTCGTGCAAGGCTGCGTTGGACATCTTCGGAGGTGCTCCTGGTTGTGCTGAGTCTTGCCGACTGACGAGTCGGAGTCAAAGAGCGGCCTAAATACCGTGGAAAGTGGGCGTGGTCTGGATTTCACGTGATAGCAGAGATAAACCTTCTCAAACCTAAAATATAACTATCGATCATAGCATCTCAAAGATGAAAACTATTCATCGATTCTGTAGCCCCACTGTCCATATATCGCTGACTTTCATGGTTTCTTCTTTTCTGTTAAAATTATCCCCATGTTTATGTATTTCGATGGCTTCTCTATTTAGCCGTGTATAATAGTTCGTCATAGTACATAAAACTTCAGTTTCCGAAAATTTCACTACGTGATCACCTGACTGAAGAGCATGTTCCGCCACAACTGACTTGTCTGTTTCCCCTAGTCGGCAAAAACTTTTATATTCCTTCAACCGTGTATTCACACAGCTCTTTGTAGTTGCAATGTAGACCTTACCATACGTACACGGAATCTTGTATACACCACTAGCAGACAGAGGGGGATGTTTATCCTTAACAGAACGAAGGGCTTGGCCTATTTTCTTAGTTAGTCTGAAAATCGGTCGAACGTTATGTTTCCTTAAAATCTTGCCGATTTGATCCGTTACTTTTTTGATGAAGGGTAGAGAAACCGTGTTCTTCCATCGCTGTGTCCTATCGTTGTCCTCAGGCCTCCTGTTATTCGGTCGCAAAACTCTATTTATTTCCCTACTAGAGTACCCATTCTTGTCAAAAGGCTGCTTTAGATGTTTTAACTCGGCGTCCAGGTATCCAGACCACGCCCACTTTCCACAGTATTTAGGTCGTTCTTCGACGTCCGACTCGTCAGTTGACAAGACTCACCACAACCAGGAGCACCTCCGAAGATGTCCAACGCAGCCTAGCACGAAACGTCAGGGATAGAAGAGTTCCATGGACCACGGCCATACAACCCGGAAGAATTCTCAGCAGCTGAAACATCCGGTCGTGAAAGCCTTCATTGTACGATCATAGCTAGTGCCAGCAACAAAGTATAGAATAGGTTGTGTTTTGGTATTGGGGTGTTTTTCATGAGTTGGCTGTGTTCGCCTTATTGCACTTACGAAAATGGTAAATGTGGGAGGATACTAACACATTGTAGAGTATTGTGTGCTGCGTAAAATGGAGGAACAGTTCGGAAACGGTGACTGTGTCAAGATGATAATGCTCTTTGTCATAAAGCAGCACTTGTAAGGTTTGTGGACAGTAACATTCCTCAAATGGATTGGTGCGCCCAGAGTCCCGAAACAAATAGAACCCCTTTGGGACGAGGTATAAACGTCTTCCCTCCAGACCCCAGTGCACAACATAACTACTTTCCCTGGTTTCTGCTATTTAGCATCAATGGTGTGCCATTCCTCCAGAGACATTCCTGACATCTCATTGAAAGTGTTCCCAGTAGAGTTTAAGGCGCCATAAAGGCGAAGGGGTGGACACGCCAAATATTAATGCCTACTACTAGGTGCCGCCTGATCAGCTAACGTATGTGCGCCACACTTGAACGGTGCAGTATAACTGGTTAACAAATCACAAGCACACTCACGATTGAAAACTTCAACAACGTAAATTCAAGTACAGCTTCGGATCATAAACTTAAAAACAAAACTGACAGTCGATAAACAAACTCGTACCAGCTGAAATGCCAATCTACATCTACATGGTTACTCTGCAGTTGACACTTAAGTGCCTGGCAGAGGGTTCATCGAACCATTTTCATACTAGTTCTCTACCATTCCACTCTCGAATGGCACGTGGGAAAAAGGAACATCTAAATCTTTCCGTTCGAGCTCTGATTTCTTTTATTTTATTATGATGATCATTTCTCCCTACGTAGGTGGGTGTCAACAAAATATTTACGCATTCGGAAGAGTAAGTTGGTGTCCGCAGCTCGTGGTCGTGCGGTAGCGTTCTCGCTTCCCACGCCCGGATTCCCGGCGGGGTCAGGGATTTTTTCTGCCTCGTAATGACTGGGTGTTGTGTGATGTCCTTAGGTTAGTTAGGTTTAAGTAGTTCTAAGTTCTAGGGGACTGATGACAATAGATGTTAAGTCCCATAGTGCTCAGAGACATTTGAACCATTTTTAGAGAAAGTTGGTAATCGAAATTTCGTAAATAGATCTCGCCGCAAAGAAAACCGCCTTTGACTCAGTGACTGCCACCCCAACTCGCGTATCATATCAGTGACACTCTCACCCCTATTGCTTGATTACACGAAACGGGCTGCCTTTCTTTGCCCTTTTTCGACGTCTTCCGTCAATCCTACTTAGTAAGGATCCCACACCGCGCAGCAATATTCCGGCAGAGGACGGACAAGTGTAATGTAGGCTGTCTCTTTAGTGGGTTTGACGCATCTTCGAAGTGTTCTGCCAACAAAGCGCAGTCTTTGTTTCGCCTTCCCCACAATATTATCTGTGTGGTCTTTCCAATTTAAATTGCTCATAATTGTAATTCCTAGGTATTTAGTCGAACTGACAGCCCTTAGATTTGTACGATCTATCGTATACCCAAATTTAACGGATTTATTTTAGTACCCATGTGGATGATCTCGCACTTTTCTTTGTTTAATGCCATCATGCAAAATGAAAACTTGCCTCTGAAACCAATAAAAATTGTTTTCAATGATGTATGGTACGTATTATGCGAATTAGTCTGTCCTACAACCTTCTCAAATATTTTGTATTCTTCCTAAAACATTCTGCATACTAGGTACTCCAAGGAATAACAATAAAAGTATATATGTTTTTGTTCAACTTCTTTCAAAATATACTGTGAAAAAACTGCCCATTTAATTAGTCAGCTGGTGAACCATCAGTAAAGATAAATTAATGCAACTAAGTTAACTGTTAAGTTCTATCCTGGTGACGGGCCGTTCCCGACGTCCCTTCTACACTGGTATTCCAGCATGCCCGCTTTTGACTGTCTGTGAGAAGACAGAAGCTATTTCATCCAAGGAGCCTAATTTCACCTCATTACGCACTGCCTCGTAGACGAGAATGTTTGAAACTGCTCTTTGCCCTCTACCATCAAATTGTCTAATTTGAAATAGGACGCTAACTTCGTTGTACGCGGGTGGGGAAGGATTCATTCCAGTATTCGCCAGAGATGACTGAATAAAACCCTCGAAACATAACTTTAGAATTTCTGGTCTGAGATTAGGAGCAGGCTTATCCTGAATACGACTACACTCTCTTATCACTTCGACACATCACTCAGTTAACAAGCGTTACGTTCCCGCTGCTTGTGTAAACTTTGACAGATATAGTTTTGACGGCGAGTGGAATTATCTGGCACGCTTCTCTGACAGTACGGTTGGCTGCGACCACCATGTTTAGTGGAGGGGAGACGCCAGCTGGTGCACGAGTAACGCCCAAGAGGGCTTCTCAGCAGACCGGTTCTCTTTCTACTTTGGACAATGGCGTTTCGGAGCGCCTTTCAGAATGAACGTAGTCACATCCTCTTCTTTGCGGAATGTTCTCACGTTAGCGTAGGTGGTGCGAACACGTGTCCCTGCGTACTCAGCGACCGAGCACTACAATGTCTGCGTTATGCAGGTTCGTTATAATGCTTTAAAATCAGCCATAATCGCTCTCATCTTGCCTACGATGTACGAAACAGACTTTCTTACCAAAGTGTCCGATATTGCGCTGCGTCTGCAAACGGAATTTTGGAACGTTACGTCCGCTTCGGCACTATCGCACTCTTGGTCGCGATCGAAGACAGCAAGATTAGACTTTAATGAACTGTCGACGGCCAGCTCATTAGAGACGGAGGACAAGCACATGTTGCCATCGATAGGGGAGGGAAATGACTATGACTTGCCTTAGAAAGCCACCCCAGCATTCAGATGAAGAGGTGTAGGAAATAATGGAAAGCGTTAATCATGACAGCAGTACAGGGAGGCGTACCTCGCGCCGCAACAACACGATTCCAGTATCCCAACCAGATCCTACCAAAACAACGGGAAAAAAATCGCAACATCAAAAAATAATTAATCCAAAGTAAAGAAATTTCTGGACTATATATTTCTGGCTAACATACGATTATTGGAGCTTAAATAGTGGCAACTATTTATTCACCACCGATACAAATGAGTGACATGTTTGCACCTGTTACTGTACCTCAAAGTAGTCACTAGCGTTGTGTAGAACCCGTTGCCAGCGATGTGGAAGGCGTAGTATACCGTTAGCAGAGCCTTTTCTGTTGATGGTGCGAATGGGGCGGTCTACTGCCTGTCGAATCTCTGGAACAGTTCAGAAGCGAATGCCACGAAGTAGTTTCTTCACCTTCGGAATCAAATCAAAGTCACAAGGACTTAAGTCCTGGGAGTATGGTGGATGGTACAGTAAGTACTTCCCAGACCCATCGACAGCTTGCGCTGTATGTGCCCGCGCATTGTCGTGCAAAACGATGGTTGGGTTGCACAGAAAGTGTCGCCGCTTCTTTCGCAAAGCTGGTCGCAGGTGACTTAAGTCCTTGTGACTTTGATTTGATTCCGAAGATGAAGAAACCACTTCGTGGCATTCGCTTCAGAACTGTTCCAAAGATTCAACAGGCTGTAGATCGCTCCATCGCACCATCAACAGAATAGGTCTGCTAACGGTATACTACGCCTTCCAAATCGCTGGCAACGGGTTCTACACAACGCTGGTGACTACTTTGAGGCACAAAAAAATGGCTCTAAGCACTATGGGACTTAACATCTGAGGTCATCAGTCCCCTAGACTTAGAACTACCTAAACCTAACTAACCTAAGGACATCACACACATCCTTGCCCGAGGCAGGATTCGAACCTGCGATCGTAGCAGCAGCGCGGTTCCGGACTGAAGCGCCTAGAACCGCTCGGCCACACCGGCAGGCTTTGAAGCACAATAAGAGGTGCAAACATGTAACTCTTTTGTATCTGTTGTGAATAAATAGTTGCCACTGTTTAAGTTCCAACCCTCGTATTTAAATGATTAACAGTGCAAGATCACATGTTAATGTAAGCGCGAGATAAGCCATTGCAAATGTGAAACGCTGGTACAATATCAACAGGTGTAACTGCCAGAATGTTGAATACAAGCATGCAAACGTGCCCGCCTTTTGCTGTACAAGTGCAGGATGTTAGTTTGAGGGACGAGGTTTCATGCCCATTGCACTCGGTCAGTCAGTGGAGGGACAGATTATGGTGTTTGTGGATGACGTCAGAGTTGTCGTACAAAGATGTCCCATGTTCGCTTGGAGACAGGTCTGTTAATTGACCAGGCCGAGGGACATGTAGAGCATGATAGGTTACAACAGTGACATATGGGCGAGCGGTATCCTGTTGGAAAACATCCCCTCGAATGCTGTTCATGAATGGCTGTACAACAGGTCGAATCACGAGACTGACGCACAGATTTGCAGTCAGGGTAGGTGGGATCAACAAGAGTGCTCCTAATATCGTACGAAGCCGCATCCCAGTCCATAAAACCGCGCGGGGAAGCCGTGCGGTCTAAGGTGGCCTGTCACGGTTCGCGCGGCTCCCCCCGTCTGAGGTTCGAGTCCTCCCTCGGGCATGGGTGTGTGTGTTGTCCTTAGCGTAAGTTAGATTAAGTAGTGCGTAAGCCTAGGGACCGATGACCTCAACAGTTTGGTCCCACAGTCCTTACCACAAATTTCCAATTTTCCAGTCATAGCTCCACGTGTAGGTCCAGTGTTTCTAGCATGCGGACGGGTTATTTGCGGGCCCTCAACTGGCCCCCTTCTAACCAACACACGGCCATCACGGCACCGAGGCAGAACCAGCTTTCATCAGAAAACACAACTGGCCTTCACCCTGTCTTCCAATGACTACTCGCTTGAAACCAATGAAGTCGCAAATGGCGATGGTTTGGAGACAGTTGAATGCACGCTACAGGGCGTCTAGCTCAGAGCTGACCTTGAAGTAACCGATCTGTAAGAGTTCCCCGTGTCTCTGTGGTGCCAACTACTGCTCAAATTGCCGCTGCAGATGCAGTACGACTCGCCAGAGACGAACACGATGGTCTTCCCTATTGGTAGTGCCACGTAGCCGTCCGGAACCCGATCTTCTTGTGACCGTACACTCTCATAACCACCGCTGCCAGCAATCGCGTACAGTGGCTACAGTCCCGCCAAGTTTATCTGCAATATCGCAGGAGGAACATCCAGCTTCTCGTACACCTATTACATGACCTCGCTTAAACTCAGTGAGGAGTTGACAATGGCGATTTTGTCGTCTTAAAGGCGTTCTTGACTAACATCAATTCTCCTCGTCCAGTCTCAAAGGTAACAAACGCTCACAGCCGTTAAAGCGTATATTTACAGCAAACCTGATTTGCATCGTCATAGTGGCACTAGTAGCACCACTCTTATGCGACTGGTGTGAAATTCGAGTAGTCATCATCTTTCAGAGTAGAAACATGCCTATGAACTTTCGTTATGTTGCACAACTCCTTTTGGTGTTGCAACTTTTTTTCCGTCAGTCTATTATTCAGGTTAGCGTGTAGAATGTATGAGGCGTGCCATAAGATTTTGGGAAGAACGTCATCCACACAATCTTGCACATAACAATGGCAGATGAATACTAAAGTTTCTGATAACAGCGATACACAGAAGAACGGAAAAGAAAACTGAAGTTCTGTTAGACGAAGATCAGTATAGTGGTAGGGAAGGTAAATGCGAGAGAGGGGCAATTCTGATGTTGCACTTGATAATGGATACAAGACTTAAGAAAAATCATGATAACATCACAGGATCTGTGGATCTAGAAAAACCGTTCGACGACATAAAATCGTGAAAGATGTATAACATTGTCAGAAAGGTAGGAATAAGATATGGGGAAGGTCGGGTTAGATACAGTACGCACAAGAGAATGATAAGAACGGAGGATTAAGAATGCCTTCTCTCTCTGTTCTTCTATTACATTTGTACATGGAAGGAACAGTGTCGGGAGATAAAATAAAGATTCGCCGATTACATTACAATCTTCGGTGAAACTGAGGAAGAACAACAGGGCAAGAATATGGATTGATAGTAAACCAAAGGAAGACTAATGTATTGAGGAGTAACAAAACTGAGATCAGTCAAGAACTTGACACGGTCAAACACGTAGTGGACGAGGTGAAGGTTTTCCGCTACCCGCGCTAAAAGAAGTTCGCTGGTATCAAACATAGGACATCTACATCTACATCTACATGGCTACTCTGCAAATCACATTTAAGTGCCTGGCAGAGGGCTCATCGAACCACCTTCACAATTGTCTGTTATTCCAAGCTCGTACAGCGCGTGGAAAGAATGAACACCTATATCTATCCGTACGAGCTCTGATTTTTCTTATTTTATCGTGGTGGTCGTTCCTCCCTATGTAGATCGGTGTCAACAAAATATTTTCGCATTCGGAGGAGAAAGATGGTGATTGGAATTTTGTGAGAAGATTCCGTCGCAACGAAAAACGCATTTCTTTTAATGATTTCCAGCCCAAGTCCTGCATCATTTCTGTGACACTCTCTCCGATATTTCCCGATAATACAAAACATGCTGCCCTTCTTTGAACTTTTTCGATGTACTCCGTCAGTCCTGTCTGGTAAGGATCCCACATCGCGCAGCAATATTCTAAAAGAGGACGGACAAGCGTAGTGTAGGCAGTCTCCTTAGTATGTCAGTTACATTTTCTAAGTGTCCTGCCAATAAAACGCAGCCTTTGGTTAGCCTTCCCCACAACATTTTCTATGTGTTCTTCCCAATTTAAGTTTTTCGTAATTGTAATACCTAGGTATTTAGTTGAATTTACGGCTTTTAGATTAGACTGATTTATCGTGTAACCGAAGTTCAACGAACTCCGTTTACCACTCATGTAGATGACCCGAACCTTTTTGTAATTGATGTTCGACCTCCAATTTTCGTACCATTCAGATATTTTTCCTAAATAGTTTTGCAGTTTGTTTTGATCTTCTGATGACTTTATTAGTCGATAAAAGACAGCGTCATCTTCAAACAACCGAAGACAGCTGCTCAGATTGTCTCCCAAATCGTTTATATACATAAGAAACAGCAAAGGGCCTATAACACTACCTTGGGGAACGCCTGAAATCATTTCTGCTTTACTCGATGACTTTCCGTCAATTACTACGAACTGTGACCTCTCTGACAGGAAATCTCAAATCCACTCACATAACTGAGACGATATTCCATAAGCACGCAATTTCACTACGAGCCGCTTGTGTGGTACAGTGTCAAAAGCCTTCTGGAAATCCAGGAATACGGAATCGATCTGAAATCCCTTGTCAATAGCACTCAGCACTTCTTGTGAATAAAGAGCTGGTTGTGTTTCACAGGAACGATGTTAACTCATGTTGACTGTATGTCAATATACCGTTTCAAATGGCTCTGAGCACTATGCGACTTAACTTCTGAGGTCATCAGTCGCCTAGAACTTAGAACTAATTAAACCTAACTAACCTAAGGACATCACACACATCCATGCCCGAGGCAGGATGCGAACCTGCGACCGTAGCGGCCGCTCGGCTCCAGACTGTAGCGCCTAAAGCCGCACGGCCACTCCGGCCGTCTAGACCGTTTCCTTCGAAATAATTCATAACGTTCGAACACAATATATGTTCTAAAAACCTGCTGTATATCGACGTTAACTTTATGGGCCTGTAATTTAATGGATTACTCCTACTACCTTTTTTTAATATTGGTGTGACCTGCGCAACTTTCCAGTCTTTGGGTACGGATCTTTCGTCGAGCGAACAGTTGTATATGATTGTTAAGTATGGAGCTAATGCATCAGCATACTCCGAAAGGAACCTAATTCGAATACAGTCTGGACCAAAAGACTTGCTTTTATTAAGTGATCTGAGTTGCTTCATTACTCCGAGGATATTTACTTCTACGTTACTCATGATGACAGCTGTTCTCGATTCGAATTCTGGAATATTTACTTCGTCTTCTTTTGTGAAGGCATTTCGGAAGGCTGTGATTAGTAACTCTGCTTTGGCAGCACTGTCTTCGTTAGTATCACCATTGTTATCGCGCAGAGAAGGCACTGACTGTTTCTTGCCGCTAACATATTTCACATACGACGAGAATCTCTTTGGATTTTATGCCAGGTTTCGAGACAATGTTTCGTTGTAGAAACTGTTATAGGCGTCTCGCATTGAAGTCCGCGCTAAATTTCGAGCCTCTGTACAGGATCGTCAATCTTGATTTAAGAAAGAAATTTCTAAGAATGTACGTCTGGAGTATTACAAACTGTGGGAAAATCGGAAAAGAAGAGAATCGAAGCGCTTGAGATGAGACGTTACAGATGGATGATCAAAATTAGGCGGACTGATAAGATAAGAAACAGGACTCTCCGCAAAACCGCCGATGAAAGGAATGGTTGGTTGATTTGGAGGAGGAGACCAAACAATGAGGTCATCGGTGTCATCGGAGGAGGCAAGGACGTGGAGGTAAATCGGCCGTGCCTTTTCAAAGGAACCATCCAGGAGTTTGCCTGAAGCGACTTGGGGAAATCTCGGAATACTTAAATCAGGATGGCCGAACGCGGGTTTGAGCTGTCGTCCCCCCGAACGCGAGTCCACTGCGCCACCTCGCTCGGTGAAAGGAATATCATTACGGAGAACACTGACTAGAACAAGGGACAGGATAATAGAAGTTGTGTTAAGACGTCAGGGACTAATCTACGTGATACTAGAGGGAGCAACAGATAGCCAAAACAGTAGGGGAAGGAACAGATTGGTTTGTATCCAAGAAGTACTCGAGGACGTTGGGTTTCAGTGCTACTCTGTGATGAAGAGGAAAGCGATGGAGGGGAAGTCGTGTTTGGCCGCATCAAACCAGTCGGAAGACGGAAGAACAAATAAAAAATATGAACATCTTATAAATAAGTATACTAATGTCCAGCGGTCAAAAGTAATGGGAAAAAGAGGAAAATGGGTAGATACAAAGTGAATCAGCACTTTAACAGAGCCGGCCGAGGGGCCGAGCGGTTCCAAGCGCTAGTCTGGAACCGCGCGACCGCTACGGTCGCAGGTTCGAATGCTGCCTCGGGCATGGATGTGTGTAATATCCTTAGGTTGGTTAGATTTAAGTAGTTCTAAGTTCTAGGGGACTGATGACCTGAGCAGTTAAGTCCCATAGTGCTTATAGCCATTTGAACCATTTGAACTTTAACAAACCGTCAGAATTTCTCTACAAATCGAAATTATGCTAAATATTGCACGGAATGAATAAGCTGTGGTTCGAACACATTTCCTGATTCAAAGATAACGAGAAGGAGGGTTGGACTGCCGTTGTGAGCAGAGTGTAACCTCTCGCTTTAAGTTTACGATATCGTTTGCACCCTGTTTTTTCTGGAAAGAAACCTTGGACGCCTTGATCCAGATCAGACAGATAACATAGTTTTCAGCAACCATAAATACTAATGTTGTTGTCGCAAGGCTCTGAAGACGATTCCAAGGCACAGTAAATGTGTGTCTAAGGCCAATGCAAGGTCTTACCAAATCTAAGCATTTCAGAATAGGACTGAAATTTAGCTTCGAGTGCGCGACAACGTAATGCCAGAACAAGCTTAACCAGCGCTGTAGTAGAATCACTGGCAATCATTTCTACAAATGAACGAAATCTGTAATTGAGCCTAATGTTATAAAAAAATTGGCCAGGTGCGAGTAGAATTGGCGCACTGGGTGTTCCGCACAAACTTGTGTGTAGGCAGACATGGTCCCCTACAACCTCCCAAAGTTTGTCGGTTTAAATACTTTTCACCCTGTAGAAATGATTAGTATTTGAACCATGACGGCCCGCGAATTCAAGGTCAACATCGATATCGCGGCGTAACACCACCTATCGGCAAAATGTGCCTGCGGCTATCGTTGTCGCTCTAAACCGAAGGTAAAGGATCAGTGTGACTTGAGCAGACGTGCACGATGCCTCGCAGGCGTATGAGCGAACCGTACCGTCAAATCAGTAAGTCTGAAAGAGGGCGCATTATCAACATGAGAGAATGTGATGCATCCATCAGAGATACTGCTGCTCTGTGAGACGAAATGTTTCGGAAGTACAACGGGCGTGTGCAGAATGATTCGTGGAAGGCCCTAAAACACGACGAGATGGGTCAGGTCGCATCATCCACACCACCCTCCGAGAAAATCGACACCTCAGCCGAAAGGCACTGCAGAACAGACCTGCGTCCTCCTCGGCTCTTGCGCAACAGTGTAACACGCTGTAATGGGTTGTGACAGTCCGCCGCCCTTTATTACAGCACGTGCGCGTCGCCCACTTCACCGCCGCTTACCTTTGACGAATGTGCACAAACACACTAGACGGCAATGATGTATGGAACGACATCGGTGGGACAGGAATGGCAACAGATAGTGTTTTCGGACGAATCCAGGTTCTGTTTGTTTGAAAATGGTGGCGGCAATTTGTTTCACCACAGACAGGGGGAGGGGCATCACAGTGACTGCACTCGTACAAGACATACGGCGCAAATTCAAGGTCTTGTGATATGGGTTGCTATTGGGTACAAGTGCTAATCACAGTTTGTGCGTGTCCACGGCACTCTGACCAGGGAGGTCTCCCTGAATGAAACCGAGCGAGGTGGCGCAGTGGTTAGCACACTGGACTCGCATTCGGGAGGACGACGATTCAATCCCGTCTCCAGCCATCCGTGATTTCCCTAAATCGTTTCAGGCAAATGCCGGGATGGTGCCTTTCAAAGGGCACGGCCGATTTCCTTCCCAATCCTTCCCTAACCCGAGCTTGCGCTCCGTCTCTAATCACCTCGTTGTCGACGGGACGTTAAACACTAACCACCACCACCATCCCTGAATGACACCATGCGACCCGTAGCCATAGCCTTTTTGCACAGCACCTCAGACACCATTTTTCAGCAAGACAATGCACAGCCACATGCTGCATGAACACGTGCCTTCTTAGTGACACAGAATGTCAGCCTTTTGCCCTGACCCGTTAGATCGCCAGATTGTTGCCAAAACATGTCGGATATGGGGAAACGATGGGTCCAGCGCTGTGACACAGTACTAATCGCTACAAATGAACTTTGGAACCAGGTGAAAGCAGCATGGACGGCTGCACCACAGGACGCCATTCGCGCCTAATACGCGTCGATGCCATCATGCATGGAACAAGTTATCAGAGTCCATGGCGGACCCTGTGCCTACTAGCCAACAGGGCATATGCTCAAACGAGGTGACTGAAATGCTAATCATTTCTGCAGAACGTAGTAATGAGCTTTCCCCGTGAATATGAACGTCTTATCTCTAGTCGTTCAAGTTGTTCTATTTTTTCTGTACATGAGTGTACTAAAATTGGAGACTTCTATGATTAGAGGCAATGTAACACATGGCGCGCAAATTACCCAGACTATAGTGCTCCAGTGTTTGAGAATAAGCGCACTTAACGACTTCCAATGAGCTTTACATATTATTTCACACCTTTTAGAAAAATTTTCTCGCTAACACAACCCACAAAACAATGAAAGGAAAAAATCATTTACTACATTTCGCTGTTCATGCAATAGGTCTTCTACATCAGACATGACAGTCTAATTTATTGTTTCTTTACTACTGACTCTATTTGCAACAAATTTTGCTGACATTATCTATATACAGCACTTAATCCGACGTCCTACTTGGATCATTCCAGTGACGGGCAAATAAGGTTGAGAAAACCAGCCTTGCCCATAGTGTTTCAACAAAGCTCGAAGTTAGCAGCAGTCTCCCCAGAACTGATCGTGGACCTTCGGTTCTAAATCGAGTGAAAGAAGTGAACCAGAGACTTCGAAGGTTCTGTGACAAATTAGGCTGCGACTTCCTGGACTTGCATCATAGGGCTGAGAATAGTAGAGTCCCCCTAACTGGGTCAGGTGTGCACTACACATGAGAGGCTGCTACTCATGTAACTCATTGTGTGTATGGGTGCACACGAAGTTTTTTTTTAGATTAGGCGACTCTCCGCCCAATCGAGATAACGATAGGTGTAGCAAGTATCAGTGTAAGGTCGAAAGAAACGCTTCCCACAGATGAGAATATTAAAATCCTAATGGTAAACTGCCGAAGCATTCGCAACAAAGTACCAGAGTTTGAGCGCTCATGAAACGCAGTGAAGCCCGCATAATACTAGGTAGAGAAAGCTGTTTGAAACGTGAAATTGTTAGCAGTGAGATTATTGGGGAAATTTTAAGCTATATCGACAGAATAGACAAATGGGAAATTGAGGTGGTGCATTTGTCGCAGTAGACAAGAAACTCAAATCCACCGAGATAGAAATTGAGGCTGCCTGGTCTGGAACCGCGAGACCGCTACGGTCGCAGGTTCGAATCCTGCCTCGGGCGTGGATGTGTGTGATGTACTTAGGTTAGTTAGGTTTAACTAGTTCTAAGTTCTAGGGGACTAATGACCTCAGCAGTTGAGTCCCATAGTGCTCAGAGCCATTTGAACCATTTGAGGCTGCCTGTGCTATTGTTAGGGCAAGATTCAGTATCAGAAGTGGGCCATAAAATGATAACTGGATCCTTCTATCGCCCTTCACAATCATCTCCCGATGTAACTGAAAACTTTAGAGAAAACGTCAGTTCAGTAGTATTTAAGTTCTCCAATCAAACTGTAACATTGGGGGAGACTTTAATCATCCAACAATTAATTGGGAAAATTACAATTTTGTTAGTGGTGAGCGTGATAAGACATCCTGTGAAACCTTACTAAATGCCTTCTCTGAAAACTACCTAGAAAAGATAGTTAGGAAACCCACTCACGATGGAAATGTATTGGATCCAATAACAACAGACTGACCTGACCTCTTTGAGGATGTCCACGTCGAAACTGGTATCAGTGACCATAATGCGGTTGTGGCAACAATGATTACCAAAGTACAAACACCAACTAAAACAAGCATAAATATATATATGTCCAGTAAACTAGATAAAAAGTCAGTTAGTGTCACATCTAAATGAGGAACTTGAAACTTGCAGCACAGGGCAGGAGCATGTAGAGGAACTATAGCTCAAGTTTAAACGAATAGTTGACCATGCACTGGATAGATATGTACTCAGTAGAACAGTTCGTAATGGGAGGGAAACTCAGTGGTATGCAGTCACTGTAAAGCAACTTCTAAAGAAACAGAGATTACTGCATAATAAGTGTAAAACAAAGCCTAGGGCTGTAGACCGAGAGACGCTGAAGGAAACGCGTTTGATTTTCAAGAGAGCAGTGCAAGGTAACTACCGTAGCAGAATATTGTCAAATGATCTTTTCGCAGAACGTAAAAAAATTGTGGTCATATGTAAAAGCTGTTAGTGGCACCAAAGTTAGCGTCCAGTCCTTATCGAATTAGACAGGAACTGTAATTGAAGGTAGCAAAGCAAAAGCTTACATGCTTAACCACGTTCTCAGATGTCTCTTTACAAAGAAAAACCCAGCAAAATTTCGCCTATTTAATCATTGTACCACTTAAAAGATGAATGAAATTATTAGTGTCAGTGGTGTTGAGAAACAGCTGAAATCGTTCTTGGAAAAAAGCATAGGTCCGCCCAGACATCGATATGTCGTAGAATCTTAGAACATTTTCTGAGCTCAGACATATTGAGGTATTTTGAACAGAATGGCCTCCTCAATGCCATCCAGCATGGATTCTGAAAGCGTCGATGATGTAAAACCCAACTCGTACTTTTCTCTCATGACATACTAAAAGCTCTGGATCAAGCAGTCAGGTAGAGATGCATTATTTCTTGATTTCCGAGAAGTATTTGGCTCAGTACCGCACCTACGCTTATTGTCAAAAGCACTATTATATGGAGTACGAAGTGAAATTTATGACAGGGTTGAGAACGTTTTGGTAGGGAGGACACAGCATCTTATCTTGGATGGAGAGCTATCATCAGATGTAGAAATAATTTCCGGTGTTTCCCAGGGAAGAGTGTTGGAACCCTTGCTTTCCATGTTGTATTTTAATGACCTTGCAGGCAATATGAAGAGTAAAATCAGGCTTTTTGCAGATGATGCAGTTATCTATAATGAACTACTGTCTGAGAGAAGGTGCGAAATATTCAGTCAGATCTTGATAAGATTTCAAAGTGGTGCAAAGATTGGCAACTTGCTTTAAATGTTCAGAAATGTAAAACTGTGTACTTCACAAAATGAAAGAAAACGTAGTATCCTATGAGCCACTGTTTATCGATGAGCCACTGTGGGAATCGGTCAAGTCATACATATGCCTGGGTGTAGCGCTTTATAGGGATATGAAATGGAATCATCACATAGGCTCAGTCGTGGGTAAAGCAGGTCTATTGGTAGAATACTGGGAAAATACAATCAGTCTACAAAGGAGATTGGTTACAAATCACTCATGCGACCGGTTCTAGATATTGTTCCAATGTGTGGGACCCACATCAGATAGGACTAACAGGTGATATTGAACGTATACCACGGTAGAAATCTCACGAACTGTTTATCTGTGATAATGGTATCTTCAACGATATTATTCGGCATTGCTGTACAGAGAATGGCAGCACGAATGGTTACAGATTTGTTTACTCCCTGGGAGAGTGTAATATAAATACTGAAGGAACTGAACTGGCAGACTCTTGAAGATAGACATAAATTAACCCAAGAAAGTTTATTAACAAAGCTTCAAGAACCGGCTTTAATGATGGTTCTCGGAATATACTAGAGTCTCCTACGTATTGCTCACATAGGGGTCGTGAGGATAAGATTAGAATAATTACTGCATGCACAGAGGCATTGAAACAATCATTCTTACCGCGCTCCATACGTGAATGGAACGGGAAAAAACCCTAATAACTGGTAGAATAATTACTGCAAGCTCAGAGGCATTGAAACAATCATTCGTACCGTACTCCATACGCGAATGGAATGGCATAAACCCTAATAACTGGTACAATGGGACGACCCTCTGCCATGCACCTCATGGTGGTTTGCAGAGTACAGATGTAGACGTAGATGAATGAACCTGCAAAATTCTATCATTATACGACTCATAGTTCCTGAGAGATGACGACATAAACATCGAGGTTGGTGTTAAACTAGCTGTTCTTAAAACGAAGCCCAAATTACCCAGACGTTACTTATCATGTGTTGATAATGAGAGCACTTAAAAGTTTCGCGACTTGAAGTCAAATATTTAACTAAAACATTTGTAGCCTAAAGTAATCAGACGTCTGAACCAGTTTTGTACATGGGAGTTCGATTCTTTAAAGTATGATTAATGAAGTAAGTAACTTTCATCAAACTGTATCAGTTCTTCTCCAACTGGCAATGAGTTGTGATAAATGACTGACGACAATATGTCTTTCGATAGCGTAGCGCTAAAGAATCTCTGATACATTTTTTTTTTATTTTTGTCTTAATTAAATCGAGGTCGTACCCGGAAAAATAATTGCATTTTCAATCTTTTACTGTGCAATGGATCTGCGGTGCAGTGATCTGCACGAGAGAAGCAGTTCCCATGAACCCAATGAGTACCTCTTCCAGTGTCGCTGCAATGTAATCGTTACCATGACAACGGGATCCGCGACTCAGCGCAGGAAAGTCAAAACACATCATTTCACAGAGCCTCCAGTGAGGGCAACTTCACTCGGTAGTCTTCATGCTATATTCTTTGGTGGACACTGTGTGTTGTGAATATGGCACACTTGTTTACGTATGATATCATTTGGGCAGGGCCGTCGTGTCAGGTGTGATGTAGTCTTGTCGCACCTACATGGAACGTTTAAAGAGGATTTCCCGCCAGTAATTTATATGCGTCAAAATGGGTTAGTACAATCGATAGATAAGTTACACATCACTGATATATATGTTGCTGTTATCTTAAGCGATAAGGATGGCATCAGAGAGTGGATGCTAAACTAAACGCAATGAAGAGTAGAAGATACTGTTTTAACTTTTTTTAGGAACATCAAGAATAGAAGCAGTCGTCGAATTTGACTACGTGGCTCAGGAGCCCGATGAACTGACGCTGAGGAAAGGTGATGTTATTACCAACATCAAAACACAACCAGGAGGATGGTGGGAGGGCACTTTAGGAAACAAGAGAGGAATGTTTCCTGACAATTTCGTCAAGGTTGGGAAGCATGTACAAAATAATTTATTTATGACAATCACTGTTCTGTTTTACTGACTGTGCGCTGTCCAGTGGAACTTAAAGCAGCAAGTGATAGTCTTCAGCAAAAGTGTGACTTTAAAACGAATTAGCTCAGCTTATAACTGTGAAATTATGGGAGATGTATTTCCTGATACTAACATGTAGTGTTTTGTGGACAAAGTATATTTAAATATCTGCTGTGAGAAACAGGTTATGTTGTTGTAAACAAACATACAGTGTACGCATCAACCAACTAACAAGAAGTAGCACACTTCACACTTTTGATAGCATTTGAGACATACTGCACTATGCTTAACATGGGTGCCAATGATACACAGTGACAGTTATTATTAGTCTCTTTCTGTTACTGAAATACTACCATAAACTGCAGAATAAGAACTGTATGTGTTTAACAACATTTACATGAAATATTTATTTCAGGTTGTTTCAGAGCCACCTGACAGCAGAATGTCAAATGACGTCGCTTTGAGGCCAGGTAAGATTTAGTGTAAGACAAAAATTCCACTATTTCCTGGATAGGCAAGGTATAATATTTTTCAATTTGTTCCAGTTAGGGGAAGAAAGTGCAAGGTCCTTTTCAGCTATGCTCCTGTCAACGAAGATGAGTTGGAATTACAGGTTGATGATATTATCCATGTCATTACAGAAGTTGAAGAAGGCTGGTGGAAAGGAAGACTTCGAGATAGGGTGAGTAGATTGTGTATACTGATTACAAAGCATGAATCTGTTTTCTTTGTTGCTTCAGACCTTACCAACTTGTTTATAAGAGGAAGCACTGAACTGTAGGTAAATCTAAAAACAAGATGATGAGCATTATAGCATTATTATTCTGAGCATATTTTTTTAGGTGGGATGAATATTACACTCTGATCATTATCATATAGGTATAATAGTTTTCTCAACAGACTGATCTGCCTATAACCAGTGCCAAATCCACATTGTCCTAGAGTTGTTGAGAGAGTTAAGAGGGTTGCAAGTAGTGGAGTGTTTGGAATTGAAACAACAGTAATATCACTTTTGGAAATCACCACAAAGAATGGGAATTATTGTATGTACCAAGAAAGTGAAGACCGTTGTTCAAATGTTGACCAACTCTTCCTGGGAACAAACAGGAAAGCTCTTAACAAGAAGCAGCTACGCTATGAAACAAGATCCTGGATTTTAGAATTTTTGGTAAAAATCCTCAAAAATACGGATTTTTAAAGATGTACAATGGAGAACTCATATTTTGTGTTTACACTGTCTGTATTTGTAAAATGTATTCTTCAGATGGGAAAAACACACTGAAAACGACTGCAATAATAATCCAAAATTGGAACACACAGTTAATAGAACAAAATAGACCCAACACAAATACTGTAGACTAAATATGAAATAATTACATTAATGCAGAAATTAAATGCATGATTGAATGTGTACCAATCACCCCCCCCCCCCCTGGCAGTGTAGATTAACATGGGGCTAACAGAGAAGAAATGTTCACACGCAGTTAACTGTGATAGAGTGGATTTGGGAAGAGGGAAGATGACAAAAACCTTCATTCTACAGTTTTATTTTTGAAATATAAATACGGAAACCTATTTCATATTTGTCTCTTCTATTGTTTGGCAGTATGCTTAAGCTATTTGTATTTTATTGGGAGCCCTGTTGCACTCAAAAGTGCTTTGCGGCTTGAGTACAAAAAGCAAAATACTGTGACTAATTTCTATGTAAGAAAGCAACAGGGGTCACAGAAAAGAAATGTTCTGTTTGTTGAATAGGCCATAAATGTTACTATTGAGACATGTATTGCTGTTGACCTATTAAACAGTTGAATAAGAGGGGCAGACAAGAAGAATGGTAAGCTAATTCGAAGGTACACTAAAAAGGAATGAGGCAGTTAAAACATACAGTTAAGGCAGTCATAAAAATTTGAATTTCCGTACTGGTGCCGGGAAAAGGAGTATGTCCTACTTTGACACTATATTCAAGTCTGACAGTTATACAGTTGCTTACTTGTTTCCATTATTTTGTTGTTACTGAAACAATGTAGCTGTATTATCAGTGGTTCTGTTCAGCTTGCTTATCAAACAAATGCACTTTTGATTAATATACTTGAATTAAAACGTAGAACTTAAAAGTTCTATACACATTCACTGTTACAGCTCTGAACTTGTTCTGGTGGGGTGTGATTTTAATTTTTAACAACACAAGTAAATTTTTAGTCAGGTATGTTCTTCAGAGACAGTGTAACTTACTTGCTAAAACTCCAGACATTTTACTTGAATTAAATTTTTTGCCAAACTGATTGCAACATGCTTGAAATGTCTTAAACTGTTGTACAGATTCTTGTTCGGGGTCAGAAAGCTTAGTCAGGGTATTTTAAAAACTTCGTATTTATTTGATTCTCAGAAGTAAAAACATAGATACCACATCTGGAAAATGGTGTGACCTTGCAGTGGCCCAACTTTACCTATCCACCAACATGAAAGTGTGTACATGAGCAAATTGTAGATTTTTTTAGGGTAATGTGACAGTGTCCCATTCTTGACCTTCCTTGTCAGTTTGTGTTATAAAAAATATTTTACATCTTAGGATATACTAATCTGCAGAAAGTGGAAAGATCTGTAAACTGAACTGTTGCCTAAGGATTTTTTTCTTTTTTCTCACTGTAGCACATATGGTTTAAAAACAGATGAAGTTATTCATTGCTACAGTCCAGTGGTGGTGAAACATTCAAGTGGAAAGTTGACTCATCATTTAGGATAAAATCCTTGTTTCTACCTAAGGTGTGTTTATAATTTCTTGTGGAATTGTGAATCTGCATGCTGTAAGACGCAAACATTTTCTGAGTAAACACTAAAAAGTTGCCTGGAAAATGCCCAGTTCGAGAGATGCGAATTGCCTCACTTTGTAGGATAGTATACGAAGTTCTCTCTCTCTCTCTCTCTCTCTCTCTCTCTCTCTCTCTCTCTCTCTCTCTCTCTCTCTGTCCCCATCTTCTGGGCATGAACCACCTGACAATTTCCTGTGTCATGTGTACCCGTGGCTCTCAAATATACATTTGTGCCACTCATAAATTGTGTGTTCATGAGAAGGGTTTCTACTATATGTTATATAACATTTCAGTTTTATGATAATCATGGTCCTTGTCTTCCAGTGAAAATAGATAACTACTATGTAATTACCTGGGGCAATAACTAGTTGTGAGCATTGGTTTTTAGTGCATGATAAAGTGTAGAACTCATTTTCAGCTCATTTATGTAACTGTCATTAACTTCTACAAATATTAGTGGATATGCATAAGAAAAAGTCCTGATTTTTATTGGAGTACTTTGTTCTTACTTGTTACATTTTAATTGTGGTCTATTGAGTAGTGCACAATGCAGAGTGGGCTTTGTAGAGGAAAAAAGAGAGAAAACAACGTATGTATCAAATGACTTTCATTTCAGTAGCAGTTAGTTTTTAATTATATATAACTTCAATATTTCAGGTAGGAGTATTCCCATCAAATTTTGTAGCTGAAATAGAGGAAAAGACTGTTAGCAGCAGCCCATATATTAGTGCGAGCACTGCATCACCACCAACAGCTACAACAGCAAGTGGGTCTACGACGACAGCAACAACTACAGCTTCATTGCCGCACGAGATGAAACCTGCTCATAGAGAAGAAGCGAGTATGTATTTGCATATTGTTTCAAAAGGTTAGATAATTGTTGTCAAGTTTGGATAGGAAAAAAGCTTCATCACACAAATGTAAACAGAAAATCAGATACAGATTAGCTTTTGAAATTAGAGTGAGGTTTCTTCATCTGAAAAAGACAGTAAGCTTTTGCAGGATGTGATGCTAATTGGGAATTTAGCAATTTTGTCACTCTCTGCTAAAGGCTAAAGCAGGCACAACAGGATAGCACCTATCCCGCACCTTCTACCTCAAAAAAAACTGCAATGCAATGTTAGCAACACCCAACTTTTGAAAATCTAAAGAATTAAAAAGGATAGAGGGTAATCCAGAAGTACAAAATTCAGAGTGCTACTGAATTAACTCCCACATTTGGTGGATCCCTGATCCAGAGGGCAGGTTTTTTTTATTTTTTTATTTAAAAATACAGCTGTGGTGTTGGGTGTCTGCTAGGTAATTAGCTTCTTTCTACTGATAATGGTTTCAGGTGGACAAGCAGGGTTGAAATGTTGAACAATAACCATCTTTGTTGGGTCACACAGAATATTCCATATATAGACCTACTTGACTTAGTCAGCCTCCTCAGGAAAAGTCATTGCAGAAAACTCAAGAAATCGAAAACATTGAATTACATTCTGCAAATGGAAACCACTGAATTAACATTAAAACAAAAACAGTCTTGCTGACTACAGACCATTTGAACACCAAATAATAGTGAGGAAGTCAAATACACAACATTCAGAATACAGCATTTTCAACTTCTCGCGGCGTAATGAATAGTCCATTAAATTTCGGGAGTGTAGCCACGCAAATAACATTTCCTCCACTGATATTTTGGCTGCTTATCATCTGGCCATCCTCAGAGTGAGTAACAAGACTGATGACAAGATGCCAAGCATGGCCTTATACGCTCCACCGCTACTGCACGTGCCGGTCACCGACGCTGGTCAGCGGCAAAGAAATACGCTTACACATGTGCTGCCTGTGGCGAAGGCTTACAGGCATTAGATTCACTATTGATGTATGATTGGTGGCAGTGACACTATGACTTCTCTGCAGTTTAATTACCCCAAGAGCCGGATTCCATACTTTGTCCAAATTAAAACTGTTATCTCTATTTATTAAATTATTAGCTAATCTAATCTCTATAGCTTCCTTGAAGACAGATTCCCAAAACAGAGGTGGATGTTAAAATATTCACATCACTGTCATTCATGGAATGACCTGTATCCACACATTGTTCGGCCACAGCTGACTTGTCTGGCTGTGTTAAGCGTGTGTATCTTCGATGCTCCACACATCTCATGAACGGTGCATGTTGTTTGGCCTACGTACAACTTCTCAGAATTTCCACAAGGAATCTGATACACAGCCGCTTTATGAAGCAGTAAATCATCCTTCACAGATCAGAGTAAAGCCGCAATCTTTGGGGGGGGGGGGGGATAGGGGGTCGGAAGATCACCTCAACACAGTGTTTCTCAAGAATACGACCTATCTTTGAGGAAAGAGCATCTATATAGGTTCACAAACGTGTTTTTCTTCCAAATATTTAGCTTCCTTATTAAAACCACTGATAGGAAAATGTAGTCACCGCATTCATAATTCTATGGATTTTATTCAGAGACTTAGCAATGACAGGCTAAATAATACGAATGTGCTTGTTAGTTTTGACGTTGTATCATTATACACCAAGCTACCTTTAAAGCAGCTACAATCACTTAGTAGTGGAAAGGCTTCAGGTCTAGATGAGATACCTGCAAGATTCTATAATTATGCGAAAGAACTTGCTCCACTTCAAGTAGGAATTTGTCGTAGATCGTTTGAGCAACAAAAGGTACCTAAAGACTGGAAAAAAAGTGCAGGTCATTCCTGTTTTAAGGAAGGCTGTAAGACAGATACACACAATTATAGACATATAGTGTTGGTGTCAATGTCTTGTAGAATTATGGAACATGTTTTATGCTCAAGAATTATGACGTTCTTGGAAAATGCTGGGTAGATAGAAAAAGTAATGAACAGGTCTTAAGAGAAGCGAATGAGAACAAAACGCTGCTAAATTATATAGGAAGAAGAAAATCAAAAATGATAAGGCACGTAACAAGACACAACCAGTTCCTAAAGAATGTATTTGAAGGAAAAGTTTTAGGGGAAAAAACCAGGAAAAAACCAAGAGGCAGGCCAAGAGCAATTTATTTTAATAACATCAAAGAGGGTATGGGGATAAAATCGTAAGAAGAATTGAAGAGGATGACAATGGAGAGAGGATCGTGGCTAAATCGACAAGGCAAAGCCTTTAGTTTATGATGCTGGTGGAAAATGAACAGCTCCTCCATAAAAATCAACATGGATTCCACAGACAGAGATCTTGCCGAACTCAGCTCCCTCTGTTCCTCCATGAGATCCACAGCGCAGTGCAAAATAGCGCTCAGGCTGGTGCCATGTTCCTTGATTTCAGTAAGGCATTTGATATTGTCCCACATTGCCGTTTAATGAAAAAAATATGAGCTTATGGAGTATTGGAGCAGACCTGTGATTCGATTCAAAACTTTCTTGGTCTTAAAGGAACTAAATCCACAGATGTAAAGGTAATATCTGGAGTACCACAGGGAAGTGTGATAGGACTGTTGCTGTCCACAATATATATAAATGATCTAGTAGAAAGTGTTGGATGCTCTTTAAGGCTATTCACAGATGATGCAGTTGTTTATATCAATGTAGCAACGCCAGAAGATGGGTAGAATTTGAAGAGTGACATGCAGAGAATTGATGAATGGTGCAGACTATGGCAGTTGACCCTGAACGTAAATAAATGTAACATATTGTGCATTCATAGGAAAAGAAATCCACTACTGTACAGCTACACTTTTGATGACAAACAGCTGGAGACAACATCTGCCGTAAAATATCTAGGCGTTCTTAAATGGAATGACCAAATAAAACATAGTTGGAAAAGCAGACAACAGATTCAGATTCATCGGAAGAATCTTAAGGAAATGAACTCATCCACGAAATAAGTGGCTTATTAGGCACTTGTTTTCCCGATTCTTGAGTATTGGTCATCTATCTGGGATCCCTATCAGGTATAACCGATAGAGAAGATCCAATGAAGAGCGGTGCGTTTCATCACAGGATCATTTAGCTGGCGAGAGAGCGTTACAGAGATGCTGAACAAACTCCACTGGCAGACGTTAAAAGATCCTCATTGTGCATCACGGAGAGATTTACTACTGAAATTTTGGGACAGCACTTCTCGGAAGGAGTCAGACAACATATTACTTCCCCCCACATACATCTCGCATATTGACCACTAGGAGAAAATTTGAGAAATTGGAGCCAATACAGAGGCTTACCAACAATAATTCTTCTCATACACTAGTCGCGAGTGGAACAGGGTTGGAGGGATCAGATAGTGGTACTGAAAGTACCCTCCACCACACACCATTAGGTGGCTTGTGGAGTATGATGTAGATGTAGAGATGTAAAGGACTTTTTATCTCTTATCAGCCAACATTTTGATAAGAACATTATGGCCTCATTTGAACACGTGCTTTTATCATCTTATTTTCAGTTTAATTGTGAATTTTATCAGCAGGTTGATGGCTTTGCTATGGGAAGCCCCCGCTCCCCTCTGGTAGCTAATTTATTCATGGAAGACTTGGAGGACAAGGCACTGGACTCGGCAAGATTTAAACCAATGGTCTTCTGAAGGTATGTGAATGACACATTTGTGGTATGGCCAAACAGGATGGATGAATTACATCGATTTCTTGAGCATTTGAATTCTATCCATGCTGGCATCAAATTTACTATGGAAATAGAAAAAGGGTGCCTCCCCATTTTGGATGTTGTTGTTGGCTGTAAAGGTGATGACACATTAGGACATGCCTTATGTCTGAAACCAACACACACAAATCTATATCATCATGCCAGTGCCTGCCATCACCCTTCACAGAACATAGGTGTCCTTGAGACTTTAGTGCATAGTGTGCACTGTATATCCAATAAAGATAATTTGCAAGAAGACCTCACATTTCTCAAGAGCATTTTTAAAGCAAATGGATTTTCTCTGCAACAAATTCATAGAGCATTCCATGCAAAACCTAGAATACAGGTATTTGATGGGGAAGAAGATAGTAACTCCTTCAGATCAAGTGTGTTTTTGCCCTATATGGGTGCTCTTTCCTCGAAGATAGGCTGTATTCTTGAGAAACACTGTTAAGATTATCTTTGGCCCCCCACGAAGATTGCAGCTTTACTCGACTCTGTAAAGGATGACTTACTGCTTCGTAAAGCAGGTGTGTATCAGGTTCCTTGCAGAAATTGTGAGAAGTTGTACATAGGTCAAACAACACGCACCATTCATAAGAGATGTTTGGAGCATCGAAGATACACATGCTTATCACAGCTAGACAAGTCAGCTGTGGCTGAACATTGTGTTGATACAAGGTGTTCCATGAACCATAGTGATGTGAAGATTTTAACATCCACCTCTTCATTTTGGGAATTTGTCTTCAAGGAAGCTACAGAGATTAGATTGGCTAATAATACCTGTGGATGAAATTTTATCTGCGTGGCTGCACACCCAAAAGTTAATGGACTATTCAGAATGCTCTTCATGGAAACATGCAAGTTTTTATTGGAATTTCTTGTCAAAGAATGGGAAAATTGGTGCACCAGAAATTTTAGATTCTCCCATACAAAATAATCTGATCCAAAGGACAAAATGAGCAAATGTAGGAAACCAATAAATTATTTTGTTCAAAAATCTCCATGCGCCTAACATATTGTTCACAGGCAAGGCACATTTTGCTCTCTGTACATGATGATACAGTTCAATAATGATTTTTTGTTGACAATTCTCATGAACTCCACAGTTGTTTGTACCATTGATTACTGAGCAAAATGGTGCAGTGCTTCATATTCTGGGCACATATTTGATTGAAGCATATTCAGATCAACCTTCTGCCATTATGAAATGAAACAACTATAAGTGAGGAAGAAAATGATTAATGTAAAGAGATAGGAAATTGTAGATGGCATTAAAGGGAGCTCTGGTTCGGGAAATGCTCCAGATGACACACAGTAAATGTTGGTGTAAGTGCTGGTTTTGTTTCAGGAATCTTAAACTTTCCTACAGTCAGTAGATTACCAGTTGCTTGTAGTGTTCCAGTACACTGGTATTATTTTCATCAATTTGAACTTAATAGTATATCTGATATACAAGACATGTTAAGAAAGTAAATGTACTAGATTCTCATACTTTTTTAGAAAAAGTGTACTTGAAAAAATTACAAGAATTTGCTGATACGGTTGTTGATTATTTTTCCACATAATTACCATCTAGTTCAGTGGATATGGTGGGCCATGGCACAAGCTTCTCTGTGTCCTCCTTCAAGAACTCTGCTGACAGCTCCCCCCCCCCCTTCCCCCCCCCCTCCACCTACCTTCAGAATTTTTCTGTGCCTGCTTGTTAGTTGAAAATTTAATTCCGCTCATGTGTACCTTCAGGAAGGTGAAAAGATGATAAACTGAACCTACCAAGTCAGGAGAGTACATGGGTGGGGAGAAACTGGGTTCAAACGTCCCAACCAAATGAGTAAACAGAGTGCCTTTGTGGTCATGGCAGTATAAGGAGGCGTTTTTGTGTAAGAAGCATATGCCTGTCATCAGCATTCCCCTTGGTTTGTTTTGCATGCTCCTGTAGAATTTTTTTTAAGGGTCTCACAATATTGTTTTGTATTGAGAACACTTGAGACCATGATTTCTTTGCCAGAATTTGTGGTTTTGAATTTTTCGGCAGATTGGAATTGGTGTGACAACTGTCTTCTAACTTCGGCGTATAACGAGCCACCAATGTCTCATCTCCAGTGACAATAGGGCTCAGAAACTCCTTGCCTTCAAATTCAAGTCGCTTAAGAAACCTGCAGGTACTATTGACCTGATTTTTCATGTGCTGCACTGTCAGCTATTTTGGGACCCATCTTGTGCATAGTTTTCAGTATCTCTGCTTTTCTATGAGCATCTTCTATAATAGAGTTCTGGATAACTGGAAACATCACAGGAATTTCAAGCACTGTCAGTCAACAGTCTTCATGATCCAATTCCTCAATTTCTTGCACCAACTTGTAAGTCAAAGTGAAAGGTCATCCATTCATCTGTTAGTCTTAAAAGTTGTTCTGCTTTCAGAAAATTCCCTACACCACTTATGCACTCTTTCTGGTGATAACACCTTTACCATAAACTACTTCAATTCACAAAAAAATTTGCTAGGTATTATTCCTTCTGCAAATAAAGAGTGAATCACAGCAAATGGCTCTCACTTTCTGGAATTTCTTACCGACAGCTTTCACACAGCTGGACACCACAAAACGAGTTTACATTCTACTGTGTTCTTGCGATGCTCACCCTGGCCTGGGGATCCCCCACTACCTACCAGTTTGTTAAACCTCAAAGAAAACCTCAGCCTCTTATGGTTACAGTACACATGATTTTCTGAACATGTGTTGTATCTAACAGTTTTCTAAATCTCTTCCCAACTTCACAGATATTCACCTACTTTCTAATGCCTTCTGCTGCCCTTCTATTTAAAACAGTGGTTCCTAACCTTTCCAGACAGTTACCCCTGGATGCAGTCGCATATTAGCTAGAGATCAAATATGAGCTCTCTGTGCACGCTTTACTCACCAGTGGGTCCTATGACATCATCTCTGACCTCTGTATCTCCATACGCTGGAGACTCAACTTCAGTCTCCACTGCTGCCTGTTTAACTGAAAACTTGTCACTTGCGTCTGTTGCCAGGTGCAAGTGGGTTGTACCATCATAAAAAGGAGAATGGGGTAAACTAAAGTTTGGGGTACCATCCCCATCAGCATGGCTCCATGACACAGCTATGCAATAAACTTAAAGCATGCTGTAGGTGAAAAATAGGTCCACAATGTGTCTTACAATTGAAATAAATGGTTGTAGCTCTATCATAAGTTGCATTGGGAAGTATCTTTTTTATTTCTTGATGATGACTAGTTTCGGACGCAAGTGCCCATCTTTAAACCATCCTCAAGTGTGACAGATACGGGCAATAGCTGACGTGCAAAAACTGCTGCTGCAGTAATCAAAGCTGCGCTATGGCCAACTCAAGAACAGTAAAACACACCACATGGGATGGACATTGGAGAGCTACAGTTACGTTATGATTATTATATACCATTATAGTGACTGGTCAGTTGGCAGTGAATACTGTTCTGTTTATACAAACATTTATGTAAGTGTGGTGATAGATAAATAAAACACTTACTGCAGTCTTCAAAAAGTTAGATAAATAAGTGAGAAGCCACACAACTCACTATCAGCCCATAAATGCAAGTGGTCATGGCCAAAAGAAAACATACATAGTGCATTTTTTGGTCGCTAAGACATAAGTGACGTTGCTGTGTGTCCAGTTTCATATGACAGAGCACATGTTTTCTCATGGTGGTGGTGATGGTGGAATAAACAATAATACAACCGATTTCTCTCTGTTGGATGATACCTATAGATTTTTTGTCTGAAGCAGGGACTATAGCAGCTGACACTCTCCAGACAATCTCTCATTTTCATGAGATATTGAATATTTGTTAGGTATGTCACACTTCCACTGCCATAGATGCTCAGTACAAAGCATGAAGAACATGTGTAGTGGATGGACTATGTGGGGATCTATAACCTCCAGTACATCGTGTCACACATTTATGATAACTTTTGAAAAAAAATTACAATGATTTAAAAGTATTTTAGTTTTATGATTGAAACTCAGTAGAACCCTTATTGTTCCTACCCTGTCAGAATATTTCATTTTACCTCTCAGAGGGTAGTTACCTGAAGTTGGGAGCCATTGTTTTGAAACAGCCTCCTACCCTTCAACCTGTCACATGTGAGGACCATATCTCTTTAGATACATAGATAGTGAGATGACATAGTAGGAAGACAGTGGAAATGCATTTGGGAGGTCAGTTGTTCAAATCCTCATCCAGCCATCCAGCTTTGCATATTCTTAGATAACTTGCTTAAAAATTTAAATGAGAAACAAGGGGATTTAGATAAGTTAGTAGTATAAAATATATTGTATCCTAAAAACTACAGAAATGACAAATGTTGCAGTTAGCAAATCACAGAAATATATGCACTTATTAATTCACCGACAGCTGTAAATTTAAATGAACTGTTGTTGGAATGGGCATTGTTTAAGATGGCATTGAACATCAGACAGAATGGCATGAATATCAAAGAGCTGGTAGAACCATTAGTGTTCGTGAGATGAGTGAAGAAAGTCCTCTTACGGATTTAATCATAGAATACGCCACTGGTATTCTCCTGTACACATTTGACTGCGAGCGAGGGTTTTGTTGCTTGAACGATATAAGAAAAGAAATCAGATATTGTCTTTCTTTGGAAAGAGCAAACTTCTGATGATTACTATTGAAAGACCATCTCACAATGACTTCGATTTTGAAAAGGCATTCACTGTGTGTAGTTTCCATAAAAACAGATATATTCTGTTGTGATATGATATAATGTAATGCAAAATACACAAATCAGTACTGGCAGTATCATTTATAAAATTTTCTGCTGGCAGTATTTTGCACAAATGTAAATTTATTGTGCCTTTTTGCGATGTTATTTCATGTTCTAGCTTAAACCAGGCTTCCAACCTACATTATCCCCGGCAATCAGTTTCAAGATAGGTAACTCTTGGCACAAAAAAAATTTCCTAACCTTGTTTCCATCGAGCAACTTCTTCTGCATCAGAGGGATCACAATGTTCACTTTTCTTACTACATGACAAGTTACTGTCACCCAACTATCTACACAAATCATTTGTCCCTTTTCAACTTATTTCAGGGCCTTGTTTGTTTGTGTCCTTGTGTATACAGCTACTGATGAACCTCGCACATTCACACGTCTCCCATGACTTACTCCACGTGACATAAAACTAATTTTATAGACATAACAGTTGTTATGCAACAACTGTTCAGCTTTGTGTGTTACTGTTAGAGGGGGTGAGCATGTGCATGTGACTCGCTCATTAATTGTGACCTTGGCAGCTGCTCAGGAGTGGAATGGCGAGTAACTCATGGCGTGAATACAAGAGCTTGTGAGCAAGGCAACTCGGGCATGTTCATAGGGAATGGGAAGTAGGTAAGGTGTGATAAGTACACATTTAATGAATACATTTCACTGTCATACATGTTTAATGAATATGTCCACTGTCGTACATGTTTAATTAATACACTCCACTGTCATAATACTTTGACCTTTGATATGGTAAGTAAAGTTCCAGTAGAAAGTAAATAATTCAGGCGTAAATGAGACCACTTGCCGAATAGTAGAAGTGTTGAGACATCGACAGGAACACAGAAAAGACTGGAAACTATCTAGTTCTCAGAGAAATCCTTTAATGAGAGCATACACACATGTGCATGCGCGCGTGTACACACACACACACACACACACACACACACACACACACACACACTCTCTCTCTCTCTCTCTCTCTCTCTCTCTCTCTCTCTCTCTCTCTTATATGTGCTAGTCGATGACTCAATACTTCTGCTATTTGGTGAATAGTTTCCTGTATGCCTAAGTTCTTTTGATCTTTGCATTTTCTTCCCCTTTTGCTTACAAACAGTACAGTATCAGAAAAAGCCATACTTCTCATGCATGCCTAGAAGCAAAATTTTTGCATGCTAAAATCATAGTCAATGTTACTAAGTTACTTCATGAAGGCTTACCGAACATTTTTTAAGTTGTTGCATACAAATAATGCTTGGCATCACTCTCTTTGCCACAGAATGTAGCCCACTGGTTTTCTTTTGTAGTTCATTCCAGTCATTTCGTAATTTGAATTGCAGACCTTCCGTCAACAGCTTTGGTTTTCCACGGAATCATTTATCCATTGCTTTGGTTTCCTGAGGGTTTATAAATTTGACTTCTGTAACTTTGTAACTTCGGAGCAACACTTCGCAAAATTCTTTGCACTTTCATCTAGGTTGATCCAGAGCACACTGAAGGTGCCATGGATTTTCCTTAGATAGGCTACCTTGCCTTATTCTAGGTCTGCTAACTTTCAGAGAGTTCCACACAACTAAAAGCATCACTTTGTCACGATCTGAATCAGCATTTACAAGTATTAGCTCTGTCAAATACAGTTCACTGTGTTTTTCTCTTACTTACCACTTCAGAATAATGCAACAAATTTTTCAAAACTAGAGCGCAAGGAAAAAGCAGTGATGAAAATGTTACACTGATTATTCCCCAAGTGGTCCCAGGCTGAAACTTGGTGGTCAATTGCTTTGGTAAATAAGAAATAGTATTCATATTTTTGGATGAAATGAAAGAAAACCTTTTTAAAAATCCAATATCAAAATTTACTTTCAGCTCCTCCCCCACCCCCCTCCAAAAAAAAAAATTTGCAACATCTGGTCATATCCCCAAGCCTTCCCAATTTAGTTTTCTCTGTTTGTATTAAACCAGGATATACCTAAAAGACAATAAGTGTAAACTCATCAATTTTCATAATTTTAGCGTGTTTCTTTTCAGAAACTTTATGAAGTAACTAGATACCTTGACATTCTCATTTCAGATGGCTGTTAAAGTGAACAAGGAAATCTTCAGAAATGTCTGACAACATTGACTTCAGCACATAATTCATTTGCCATTTAATGACACAAATTTGTATTACAATTAAACAACTAGTATCTTGAAATCATCCCAATTGGAACTATCCCACCTTATTCTAGACCTGTCCAGTAGAATGTAAGTTTGTTGACTTTAACAGAATATCCTCTTTCATCATTGTAGCACTGTGATAAACGGCACTCAATTGTCAGTGTGTTTCATGGGCTCAGTGGGACCTATAGGTATCAATGTGCCTGGTGTCTATCACCAGCTGCTTTCTTACTGCAACTTGTGGCTTAATGCATAGGACGCTACAGTGACGAGCTTACAGGCTAGCCTCAGGGATGAGATACCCACTTCTAGCTGCTATATGGGTCACTTAGTTGACAGTGAGAATGAATGAACATTTCCATATACTGGTAAAGTATAGTAGCTAGGATGTTTGTGCCTAGTTTACCTCCAAACATAACTAAACAAGAAGAATGCAGATAAGAATTTGTTCTGTAACATTTGCTCATTTTATTCCATCCACATGCTGTATATTTGTGATACTCTCCTGTCATCGTCCATTTCTCTTAGCTTCTCTCACCCTGTCTGCCCATGTTTCGTTGTGCAACACACAACTTTTTATTTTTACCTTTTACTTTTACCTTAAAATGTATAGCTTTCATTGTTATTTTCCTCCAACATTTATGTATTAATGTCTTTTGTTTTCTGTTTTTCTTTCCTCTGTCTCTCTATCCTTACCTTTTCTTTATGGTAGAAAATTCTTTGGTGGAATATAAATAATGGGAAGAATAAAGGCAACATCACACCATATACACTATGTGATCAAAAGTATCTGGACACCTGGCTGAAAATGACTTAAGTTTGTGGCGCCCTCCGTCGGTAATGCTACAATTCAGTATGGTGTTTGCCCACCCTTAGCCTTGATGATAGCTCCCACTCTCACAGGCATATGTTCAATCAGGTGCTGGAAGGTTTCTAGGGCAGTGGCAGCCCATTCTTCACGGAGTGCTGCACTGAGGAGAGGTATCAATGACTGTCTGTGAGGCCAGGCATGAAGTTGGCGTTACAAAACATCCCAAAGGTGCTATATAGGATCCAGGTCAGGACTCGGTGCAGAGCAGTCCATTACAGGGATAATATTGTCGTGTAACCACTGTGCCACAGGCCGTGCATCATGAACAGGTGCTCAATTGTGTTGAAAGATGCCATTTCCATCCCCGAATTGCTCTTAAACAATGGGAAGCAAGAAGGTGCTTAAAATATCAATGTGGGCCTGCGCTGTGATACTGCCATGCAAAACAACGGGTGCAAGCCCCCTCCATGAAAAATACGACCACACCATAACACCACTACCTCAGACTTTTGCTGTTGGCATTACACACTGGCAGATGACGTTCACTGGGCATTCGCCATACCCACACCCTGCCATTGGATCGCCATATTGTGTACCATGATTCATCACTCCACACAATGTTTTTCCACTTTTCAGTCATCGAATGTTCACGCTTCTTACACCAAGCGAGACTTCATTCGGCATTTACCGGCATGTATGTGGCTTATGAGCAGCTGCTAGACCATGAAATCCAAGTTTTCTCACCTCCTGCCTAACTGTCATAGTAATTGCAGTGGATTCTGATGAAGTTTGGAATTCCTGTGTGATGGTTTGGATAGATGTCTGCCTATTACACATTACAACCCTCTTCAACTGCTGGCGGTCTCCATCACTCAACAGATGAGGTCGGCCTGTACACTTTTGTGCTGTACATATCCCTTCATGTTTCCACTTCACTATCACATTGGAAGCAGTGGACCTAAGAATGTTTAGGTGTGTGAAAATCTTGGGTACAGACGTATGACACGAGTGACACCCAGTCACCTGACCACGTTCAAAGTCCGCGAGTTCTGCGGAGCACCCCATTCTGCTCTCTCACAATGTCTAATGACTACTAAGGTCACTGATATGGAGTACCTGGCAGCAGGTGGCCCCACAATGCACCTGATACGAGAAAGGTATGTTTTTGGCAGTGTCCAGATACTTTTGATCACATAGTGTAGTTCAGACGTTGGTTCATCCATAGGCTCATAAGAGACTGAAAACATTGCTAAGATTTCAGATGATACCTTTAACTACTGAAATGCATGCATGCATGCACGCGTGCTTGCTGCTGCAGCTGCAGTTGAACCATAGTGAAGATGTCTGTGTCAGGTGGAGTGGGCAGTGGGGGGGAAAAGAAATGGCAGTGTTGGAGGGATGACTGACTTACATCTGTTAAGAGCGGCAGCAAGACAGGGATGTACACTGGTGTACTCAGTCTGCGGTATTGGAAATGAGAAAGGTTGGAGGTTGGTGTGAGACAGACACTATGGAGAATGAGGCACGGCTTTACAGAAGTTACAGCAGAGCTGTTACATGACATTACTGCTTTCACAGGTGACCCAGCCTGCGATAGGATGGTACAGGATATTCCTATGAAGAGTCTGGAACAGTGTGTAGGTTAGGTCTTGCACTTGGGTTCTCCATTGGTGGATGGTCCTGTGGCAAGGGGTTGGGTGTAGGTGTGGTGTCAGGATGGACCAGGAAATTTCTTAGACTGAGTGTGCGGAAGAATACCGCTTTGCAAGATGTGGGTTACCTGTTCCTTATTTCCAGGCAAAGAAATAAATGGAATTTCTGGTTTAGGACGTATCTAAGTTGTTCCAATTCATCTGATAATGGGTAATGAAGGGGATGCTGCTTTGCCTGTAGTCTACAGACAGCATATGCTCCAAATCCTCTGACCACCCCCATGAACCAGCTGCAGAACAAACCCCTCTTCATTTTCCAATATTCCTCTTAGACTGCAACTACTTCATTGTTGGTATTTGCTGTTTTCTTGTTGATATATTGGCTAAACATTGTTTACTCTTACAGTTTATGGATCTGAAATCTTATTTCTTAGATGCTGAGAATAATTTTGAAAATACAGAATCAATCACAAATGTTCCAGTGTTCAGTACAACATAGAAGTTGATTATATTCTTCAGTATACTAATAGATGTTCGATCAGGTTATGTTTGTCAGTGGCTGTTAATACAAATTTCGTTGAAACAGAGTTGGAAGCCTTCTAAAAATCTACAATGCCAATAAGAATGGTAATTCATAGTCACAGTTCTGAGTACAATCATTTCTTCTTATTTCTGTAAATTAACTGTGTAATAAATCTTACTCACAAGCAAAGTGTACCTAAGTTTTTCCCCACTGTCACTTGTGCATCATGAGTCACTACTGGGAATCGTGTTTGTTCTGACTACATATACATACTCCATGGTAGCATACATTTTATGTTCATAATGGAATTCACTCCAGTAGGTAAACAAGCACCATGTATTTACAAAACGTACAACGGCTTTCAACAGCTTTTCCTCCAACACTGTTAACAGGTGGTGTCTTAAATAAACCATAAGGACACTGTATCTTATAATTATGTACAGTTCTTTTCTTCGTGATTTTTAGATAGTCATTACTTTTTCTATCACCACATGGTAGCTGTAAGTAATCAAATTGTGAAAGATCATTGTATTGAGAAATGAGATGTTACATGAAATCAGTTGAAAATTTTACTATACAGGATGGGGCAATTTACACTGATATCACATATATGTAACATCCCTTTATCTAGAGAATTATTAGGACATACCTTTCTCCTTTTTACTGTGTGAATGACAGTAACAATATGCAATGGAAAACGTAAGGAGCATAATGAGGATTTCTGATGTTCTAAATGAATTTTGAATTCCTCTTTACATTTCATCTTCTGTTGATGACACAGACATGAAGACACTTTAAGAGAGAAGTTGAAATTGGAAATCGGAAATTAACACGATTAATCACAGAACCACCAGATCTGAAAACTTGTTTCAGACTGTGATTTTTGGGAGCTACAATCTACTGTTACGACTGATGCTTTGTATATAAGCGGACTGTGGAGTTTAGGAAGGAGGCAAATCAACATCTCTTTAAGTGTTAGATAAAATATTTTGTGACTGTAATAATGATGGTTCTAAGTTTATAGCAAGAATATTCAGATGAGTCAAAAACTAACAGCATTCTCATAAACAACATATATTCTCAAAATGTAATTCTTCATAATTCTAATGTTTTTAAGTCAAATTTCTTTATTGAAGTGTACATAAGATATACATTTCTGCATACAGTGTTTCTCTTTGTGAACTAATGTAGCACCTGTTTTCTGCCTCTTTATTTCTCCATACAAAGAGCTTTACTCTGCTAAAAAAATTCTTTACTTTCTGTGCTTCTTGTTGTCCTCCACTCCATTCTTCACCACAGTATCATCCTCTTGTACTCAACACCACAGTCTACTATTGTTTAACCTTCCTTGCACTTTTATATGTCCAAATTGTTTGTTTATAATGATTTGAAATCTGATCAATCTTGAAGTAAACATAATACAGGTTTGTGGAATGAGATTGTGACTCTACAAAGGAATTTATTTTTGCTAAACATAGGTGAAAGTGAAGGGGAACTATCAACATCTGTATCTAGTCCGGATTCCAGCCAGCTGCTTGATTCTACTGGGAGATCAGATCAGGACACAGACTCACCTCTTCTGCCACCAAAACCAGGTAATTTCTGATTTATCATTCTTCTTTGTCTTCTTTTAGAGAATAACTTCAGTGATCAAATGAAATACTTCAAAAAGGCAGTTCGCAATACATTTTGCTGTATCTATGAATGAAATTGGTAGAAAAGTGACACGGCAAATAAGTTTTGATTTTATCCACAGTGGATGTGAAATTTCAAAGTGAAAATGTATTCTTAACCATTCATGACAAAAAAGCACAATTTTTAATGTATTATGAAAATACATTCCTTCAGTGCCAGAATAATTTGTGACACAGAAGTCTGTACTTCAAGAAAAGCTTGCCCATGAGTAGTGAACATCAATAGAATAAGTCAGTACATATGCTGACAGCGAGTGTTGTTAGTATTTCAGCAATAGCAGTTCATATGTACTTCCTCCTCTGGAAAATGGCATCCAGACATAACACATCACAACGTAATTAAGCACCTCATGTGTTTAATCAAGGAATCACACACTTCCACCAAGGATCGAAGATGACGTACATACTCCCCCCGGCCGTAGAAATTACCAGGAATTTGAATCAGAGCACATACAGTAGATCCTAAAGGCACCCACATCAAAAATGTGGTTGATATTTAAGGTAGCTGAACAGATGACTTCAAAACTAGAACAATTCCTCAAAATTTTTGAGCATGTTGTTGCAATTCTTGTAACCTGTTCATTAAGTATACATCCATTTTTCACATATGCTATGTAATCTTCAATTGTTCCAACATATAGATCTGATCTAATTTCCTACCCTCATTTTGCATGTGCAAGAGAGATTTTCTTCAGTTTGCAACAAAGGATGCCCAGTTTCATAAATGAGTGTAAAAGTCCTCTTTTAGTAAAACTTTATAAATACACCCAAGGCATTGTTACATCTACAGTGAGTTCTTGTGGTTGCCAGTTTTGGTAACTACAGACCTAAGGTTTTCATTTCAAAAGTTGTTTGCAGCTCGTGGTCTAGTGACTAGCGTTGCTGCTCTGGAGCATGGGGTCCTGCATTAGATTCTCCACTGGGTTGGGGATTTTCTCTGCCCAGGGACTGGATGTGTGTGCTGTCATCATCATCATCATCATCATCATCATCATTCATGACAGTGGCTAGATAGGATTGTGTAAAAATTGGACTGCATAAACATTGGGACTTTGTATGGGTGCTGATGGCCGTGCAGTTGAGCACCCCACAAACCAAACATCTCATTACAAAAGTAATTCTCTTCATGGTGCTTGGTTTTCATTTTCAGTATTGGGACCCTAAATCTGCAGATCTTTTGTCATGATATCTGGCATTGGTCTCACCAGGTCTACTGCTACTGTCACAGCAGTTCCCTTAGGGGTTAATTGGTGCATATATCCTTGGTATTTTATAGCACTCTCTTAGTCGCTTGACACAGTTCACAAGTACTTATTCTCATACTCACATAGGATGCCAGACTGTAGAAAGGGTAGTCCCTCTTAAGACGATAAAGACACTTTTGTACTGCAAAATGGCCATTATTTAGTTGCATGAGCCCTATTAGTCTCTCCACCTTACTGGTCAGGAATGCATGATGTCCAGTCTTCTTCCTCTATATTAATCCACCTTAAGGGGAAAAAAACTGTACACTAGTTAGTAAGTATTCAGCTTCTTTTCACATGCACTTCTGTGCTTACTCTTCATTAACGAGATTTTGGTGTGTGTTTTGTTTATCAGTTTCATACCTTCCATCCATCTTGTTTTTAACATACATACATGGTATCCTAGATAGAGCATCAGGTACTGTGATTTCAGTTACTGCTATGTACTTAATTTCAAAGTCAAATACTATGTTTGTTAGCTCACATCTTGTTAGCCTGCTCTATTACAACTTCATAGTCATTATAAATGATAATGACCATTTGTCTGTTCCTACTTCTGGTTTTCCACCAGCCAGATAAGAGCCAATCTTTCCGAATCCAAATCATATTGCCGAACCTTTCTTTTCAGTCATGAAATATTTTCTTTACCACAACAATAAGATTGCAAAAGCAATTTTTTAGACTTTCTTTGTCGTGTGATTTCTTATAACGGTTATGAAAGCGGTCCAAACTGTCACAGCTTAAGTAGTATTATGGGTACACAACAGTGTGATTCAAATATAACACTGATTTATTTCTTCCGAAAGGAATGTACATCATGGAGTATACAGCACATATCAAGTTATAGATATCAATATCATCAGAGTATCAACCCACAACATGCTCCCCACCCTGGTCAGCTTCTAGATTGATCATCATTTGAAAGATACCTGAGATTATGGACCCTTCGTGGTTTGTAAGGCTACAGTTAATACCTTAATGTCTTCTCATATGCAGGATATTGTGTCCACACCTTCCTCCACATGTGGCATGGACGAACATCATCCTGGAGAAGGTTTTAATGGTAAGACTCACTCAGCTGGTAACAAAGCCTTTGTATGTTGAGGGAAGTGAGCCTTCAGTGTCTTGCAAGCTATGCAGTAGTGTAGACATGTATCGTACCCTGTCAAGCTCTAAGAATCCAGAATTCTGTTCTCAGTTCAGATAATACTGTTTACTAAAAGGTGGTGCAGGCAAATCGGAGTCCGGCGGTAGGCATCCACCAAGACGAATAAGACCCAAAAAAGTGTTGAAGAGAGCTATCTTAAAATTTTGTGGTACAGTGAAGTTGTTGCACAGAGGGTGCAACTTGGTTCGTGCAAGTCTGATGCTGTCAGTTCTTCTAATGTCTCACAGCCTTTCATTAATTGCCGTTCGAAGTGACGTATCCATCCTGTGATTTGCAACAGTTTGTAGCTGTTACAGTACCATGTAAATGTTAAAATCAAGAGGTGAGAGCTCATCCCATTCAGTTCCTCTTCACCAAATTTCCTGAAAAATTATTTTTTCAATGAGGGACAAAGGTAACAAAAGATCCAGTGGGTCTTAGAATCTAGCAGTGCTTTGAAGTACTTTGTACTGAGTGGCAGGTTCAGTGAAATTGTTGATGACATTGCAATGAACAACACTGAACGTGTTAGGCAGTGTGTTCCATTAGACTGCTAGTACCTCTGTGTATGTATTGTTTACAACACTTACTGACTGCTGTCCTTCAGTTTGTGGCCCACTTCAGCGTCCCTGTAAGCTTGTAATTCAAATGTATCACTGCATTGTCATCTTCAGCACCTGCTGCAAAATCATCTCTACACACTTTCTGTTCGACAAGTAAAACATTTCAAGGAAAATTCATTTTGTGAATTGTAGCAAGGTCTTTGTGTCGTTTCAAGAAGACACAGGCTGCAGGTAAGTTCAGATCCACCAGGAGACTTTAAACTCTTCAGTGAGTACTTCCTTGGCACACACAAGGCCCCTGCACTTGCAGTACTCTTTCCTTTTCCGTGCTGCGTGTCTATCCTTGTACTATTCTTTCTCCCCTCCCTTTGGGACCATGTCCTGCGTACAGTTGGGAATCTGAAACTTGAGAAAGTATTGGAAGACTTGGGTGGATTTCATTTTGGCCTTCCTCTCTCTTCTTGTTCTGACTTATCCTGTCCTTCACCTGCTTCAACATTTGAGGGCTCTCCTTTCGTCTTTATTCCAGCCTGTGCATACCTGAAGGCCGGCTCATGTATTTCACATATTACAGGCAACTGGGTAATGTGTAACTCTCAGCACCCTGGTTGACAGGTAGGAGGCACGCATATGCCCCAGTGAAGGCCAGGCCCAGGGAGGGGTGATTGCCTGACCTGTTACCTTCACAACTGCCGATTTACCCCTGTATTGGAGTATGGGAGGTGTGACCAGAGGTGTGAACACTCACCTAAGGTGGGTGTTCCCCCTCCGTGGTGCCCCAGAAGGAAGGAGTGTGCCATTGGAGATGCTGGCAATCTCGGGGAATTAACCCATGATGAGTACATCAACACTGTTAACGCAACCTTTGCCTAATAAATATAAATGGAATAGGCCAAAGACACGATAGATCTTCTAGTTACACCCACTACCTCGTGGCATCGTGCACAGGTGGTCAGAACTTTCCTACAGTGAACCCATTTGTCATTTAGAAAAGAGTGGATACAGTTGCAGACGCACTTAAAGTCTTGCACTTGTTGACGCAATGGTGCTTCTTCAGAAAGACATTGGTTTTCAAGCCCAAAAACTGCTTAAAGCTATGATCCTCCACGGTTACCCAGTTTGTGAAGAGGCTAATCCAACACTGAATTCTTCACATGATGTCATATACTCCCAGCTTCTTGATGGTATGACTGAGGTAGATAATGTCTTTGTGATCAGTGCATTCCACCAGGTTATGAAGAGGGTTTATGCAGAATTAGCACCTATCCGCATCCTTTTCTTAATGTTTGATCAAGTAGAACTCCCATCAAAGATAAAGGCCGGCTCTGTAGCTACTATCAGGTCCTACATGCCAAAGCTAATTCGTTGCTACCAATGCCAGTATTATAACAGTACTCACATGTTCTGTAGAAACAAAGCCAAATGTGGCAAGAAAGTTTATGAGGGCGATTGCCCATCTACTTCTCCCCGCTGATCAACTGCACTGGCAGCCGTGCCACTGTATTCCTTGATTGCCCTGTGTACCTTGGTGAATGAGCCAATCAGGAGATCCAGGTGAAGGAAAAGGTGCCCTTCAATGATGCTCAAAAAAGTTAGTTAGTAGAAAGCCTTGGATATCACTATCCAACAGTTACAGTATCGTTGTTGCTGCCTCTTGACTCACAGACCAACCGTAGGTTACTGGCATTTCTGAAGAAACAGTGGAATAGGATCCTCCAGCCTCACAAACCTGTAATTGAATACAGCTGAAATCTGGCACTGGCAGCCCCTATCCTCTAATATGGCTGTCTTCCAAAGAACATTTGTTGCATCAACCACCCAGGGCAGACATAGAGCCACTATTGCAATCACAGTCACCAGTTGTTTTATGCCTCCAAGAATCAAAATTATGCCCTCAAGACTGCTTTGACTTATTGCACTTCACTCCAGTACATTTCAGCCTTCCATCAGAGGAATGAACTCCAGCTCATGGGTAGTCGTGGCACTCATTCAGGATGAGATCCATAGCCAAACCATTTCATTGACAACTCAGCTACAAGCTGTTGCTGTCCATCTTTATCTCCCCAATTGTACCTTTTCTTTTTGTAATATCTACATACCCCATCATCTGATCTCACCAGGGCAGACATACTGCAGCTTACCTCTCAGCTCCCTCAACCCTTTTTGCTACTTGGCGACTTCAGTGCCCACTATCCCATTTTGAGCTCTCTGAGAACCTGTCTGAGAGGCTCTCTCCAGGCAGATATTCTCAACCAACTTGATGTCATTTGTGTCAACACTAGTGAACCCACATTTCTTTCAGATTCTACACACACTTTCTCTCACCAGGACCTTTTGTTCTGCAGTGCACAGCTTGCCAACTTAGAGTGGTCCGTCCACTTGGGCACATACTCAAGTGACCATTTCCCATGTGTCATTTGTCTGGTAACTCGTGTCCCATCTCTGCAAAAGACCATCTGGCAGCTTTTTAAACATAACTGGAGGCTCTACTCTTCACTGGCAACCTTCAACGAGCAATATTTCCACAGCTGTGATGACCCGGTAGAGCACCTTACAAATGTTACTCTTACCGCCAGGGAAGTTCCATTCCCTGAACCTCTTTCGTACCGCGTCAAGTCCCAGTTTCCTCATGGGCAGAGGAATGCCACAATGTGGTTCACACTTGAAGATGTGTTCCATGTCTTTGAAGCCTATATCATAAAGAAGAACTGTATTCCTTATAAACAGTTTAAAGTAAAGAGTCATCAAATTATCAGAGATAGCAAAAAAGCTAGATGGATCTTTAACTAATTTTTGTAACCCTTTTACTCCCTGTTCTGTTTGGTGTACCCTTCATCAGCTTTCTGGAAACAAGGTACAGCTCCTGATTCATGGCCTGGCTATAGTTAACTATGTCATTGTGGACCCTATTGAGATTCCAGCACCATGGGTCAGTACTTTAGAGATCTCAAACTGTGCCTTCCTACCTCAGAAACAATATCTTTTTTACTATGAGGGAGCACGAACGTGGTCTCAGATCATCATCATCTTCATCTTCCTCCTCTCCGGACAATATTCACATTCAGATGTTGCAGCACCTCTCTCTTGACAGCAATCACTTCCTTCTTTGTACATGTAATCATATCTAGAGGGATGATGAACTTCCCAGACACTGGCACAAAGCCACTGTAATTCCCATACCCAAGCCTGGAAGGACATCTTCTAGCCAGCTACTGCATGATTTCCCTCACAAGCGGTGTCTGAAAGGTGATGGAATGCATGAACAGTGGTTAGTTGGTATGGTGGCTTGAGTCTCAGAATTTTCTAACAAACGTGCAATGTAGATTTTGTAAGCACTGCTCTGCAAGTGATCATCTCACTGCCCTGTCAATCCATATTATGAACAATTTTCTGCGGAAATGCCAGACTGTAGCTGTGTTTTTTGATTTGGGGAAGAATTAAAATAGCTGCCGGAGGATGGGCATTCTCTGTACAGAGTACACGTGGGGCTTCTGAGGCTGCCTGCCCCATTTTATTCAGAAGTTTTTAAAGACCAGATTTTAAGGGTACTTGTGGGTTCAGCTTTGTTGAACACTTTTATTCAGGAGAAAATGAGATGCTTCAGAACTCTGTGTTGAGAGTAGCCCTGTTTGCCATAGCAGCTGATCCTATCGTGGACCGTCTCCTGCCAGGCATCTCAGGCACTCTTTTCACTGAAGACTTAGAGATCTATTGCAGCTCTCAACGGAACTGTTTACTTGAGTAACGACTTCAACAGTGTCTCATGGAGCATCACCAACGGATTCCACTTTTCCACTGAGAAAACTCTTTATTTGAACTTCTGGCGGCATAAGGAGTCCCTTCTACCATCCTTACATCTCAGTCCTGTTGCTTTTTCGGTGTAAAAACCACAAAATTCTTGGGGCTCATGCTTGATAGGAAACACTATTGGTCATCCTGTACCTGATCTCTAAATATCCTTTGCATTTTAAATGGTACTTCATGGGTGATGCCAGTCTCTTGTCAGATCAAAACTGGACTGCATGCCTTGTTTACTCATCTGCATGACCATCTGTTTTACACCATCTCAACAAAATCAACCATAGACCCATACATTGGGCTGTTGGGTCTTTCTACACTAGCCCAGTTATGAGTCTCTATGCTGATGCTGCTGAACTACTGCTGTCAACTGATGTGATGCTCTTCTCAGCAGATACACATGCTGTCTGTCCTCTACACCCAACCATATGTCATATGTATCCTTTTTTGATGACTTCCTTGACTGCCAATAAGGGATAATTGCAGCTTTTTTGTTGCCTCCTAAAGTTTGCCTTCGTATACTGCTTTGGAAGCTTAATCTTACGTTACCAGCCATGTTCCTGATGAGTGAGAGCTCTTCACTGCCTTCGATTCATGCAGAGGTCTATGTTCATCTGGGACTTACTTCAGTTCCTAAGGACAGTACCCTAGATACGACGTATTGCAGTAAGTTTCTCAAACTTTGCTCACAACTTGGCGGCAGCACCTTCATCTACACTCGTGGCTGTAAGACTGACCATGGTGTTGGATGTGCCTTTGTCATTAGCAACAATCATTTTAGATACTGACCTCTAGAACAGTGCTCAGTTTTTCCTGCAAAGCTTTTGGCCCCCTATCAGGCCACCCAGTACATACAATGACACACTTCTCAATTGTGTATTATGTTCAGATCAATTTAGTGCCCTCCAGAGCCTCTGTGGGCTATACTCATACCACCCCTTAATACAAAAAACCCAAGAATGCCTCCACCCACCTGCTGATGATGGAGCCATTATGATGTTCATGTGGGTCCCTGGTCATGTCGAGGCATCAGGGAATGAAGCTGCCAATGCTGCTGCTGCTGCTGCTGCTGCTAAGGCTGTAGTCCAGTTACCTAGACGTGTTAGCCATTCTGTCCCTTCAGATGATCTCTGTGTTGCCACAGAGATGAACACTGATCTCTATATGGGAATGAACTCTGGGAAATTAAATCCTCCCAATGGCTTGGACAACTTCATCTCACCCCTCTAATCGCGAGGAGATACTTTTAGCTAGGTGGCATTATTGGACACTGTAATTTCAGTCACAGTAATTTGTGAAGTGGGGAACCCGCATCACTCTGTACTTACTGCAACCAACTATTGAAAGTGTGCCATTTTCTGACCCCATGTCAATTTTATAGCAGTTTACATTTTCATGTATGTTTACCACCTGAATTATCAGATATTTTAGCAGATACAGCATGAGCCTTAGATCACATTTGACTTTTTATTCGTCATAGTAATGTGGCAAAGGAAATTTAATTTTCAACTGTTTGAGCTACCTCCTGAAAGGGGAAGTGATTGTTCCCAGCTATATCCGTTCTCCAATCGATCAGGCTCTGAGTATTATTTACTTCAAATTCATTCAGTAATTGACCATTTTAAGTTAAGACATGGGCACTTAGGACCACAATAGTTTTGCACCTTAAAGCAGCAACAAACAAATGAACAAATGTAAGTCTGTAAGGTGACCAGGTGATGCGGTATGTAACCCTTTCACCAGTCATAACACAATTTCCTTGTTGATCTATGACTATTTTTTTATTTTTTATTTTTAAGAAAAGAAGCAGCTTATGAGACCTGTCTTTCTTGTGAGGAAGTAACTAGAGAAATTTTTGCTTCATATTGGCAATTAAGGATACCCCAGATATAAACAGAATCTCAGTAATACTGAATGTCGGGAAGTAAATTAGGACCCATATCTAAAGAGCCATTCAGTGAATGTGTATCCTTCTTCTCACGTGAAGAAACCATCAAATACATGCTCCATTTGATAAGCATTAATTTTGTTTTTCTTTTTTTTCCTTTTCTTTCTTTCTTTATTGCATGATGGGGCAGATAAAATGTCACTCAGTGTCTTGGCTAGTAGACATGACCTCCACAAGTCCTTTTTTTATGTCAAAAATTTGCAGATCGTGATTGTGTTTCAGGTTGCTGTCCTTCGTAAATTTTTTCTCCTGTGAAATAAATCTCTTCGCTATTTGCTGAAGAGTATAAGGCACCATAACATTGGGTATTCCTTCTTTTATCTTTGATGCAGTAGGATGTTGAGAAATAGTACAATGAGGCCAGTCACTTTGGATTCGGAGTTCCTGTTCCGTCCTCTGTGATCATCATCGTCATTTCTAAATTCCAGAAACATTATAGAATATCAACTGTTGGCATCACCGTCTCTAAACTGATGAAATTTGCCATCACATGATTTGCTGTGGTGCTTGACTAAGTCAAACTTAGTCGAAGGTACCATTACAATGGATGAGGTTAGTCAAATAGGAGGAGGATAACTCCAGTGATTTTCGAGGATCTATCTTCTCCATTAAGGATCTCCGTGCAAAGATCTTCTGCAGCATCCTGCACGTTTGCTAACTGAAATCTCTGGGTGCACACTCATTTTCTTACATAGAGAGGTTCAGTTGCATGTGCGGCAAATGTGTGTGTGCTTTCAAATATAGTTACAGATGATGTGGAATTTGTCCAGATATCCTTTAGAGTGAAATCTACATTGAAGTTGTAGATGGCATTTCAAAAGCACTGACAGATAGGTTGCTATGTTCTATAGTTTCTAAACCCATGTTACCAATAACGAAGTTGGAAATGAAGCTTTAGTGACTGCTGCTATCCACAAAGTGACACGTAAGTCTGTTTAATCCTCCAGTTACCTGAAAATAAGTAAAATATGGTGAACTTACTTGTGATAACTTCTTGAAGATGAAAGTAAAGATAAGTCTCAGTACAGCTAGCTTTGTGATGATGGTTTTGTACTTGGAATGCAATACCTTGCCCTTCTTACTTGTGTTTGTAGCATTGTGACCTTGGTTTAAATATGTAAGACAACAATTAGATTGCTTTAACTTACATCTTGTTGGGTGTCTGTCACTGTTCCAATGAGTGCAATCTTCACAAAAAAAACCAATACACTTGTAATTTTCAGAAGTTTTTAGCTTGCTTTGAATTAATATGAAGTGTTGCTGCAGTGAGAGTGAAGTTAAGTAGATTACAGATGTGCAGTAAGAGCACTTCGAACTACTTCTTCAAAAAAGTTCAGTAGGTTCAATGCATCTCCTTCTAATATTTCGGTTCCTCTAGCATTTGACACATTTCAGCAGGAAATACTCACTGAATTTTCAGAGTGAGAACTTAAATGTGTGCTATGACATCCTCTCCTAGGGTGTGCAGTGCTTAAATATGGTGGTTTTACTCCAGTAATGTTCACTTCAGCATTTCAGTTGTCACTTATTGTACAGGTCCGGTGTATGGAAATCAGCAAGGCACACCTGTATAATGTGGTTGCTATCTCCGTACCAATTCAATAAAATTTTCTTTCTTTCCTTGTATGTGTTATCTGCCAACAACTTCAGTTTTCCTGACAGATACCCTTGAACAGAAACATATTTGTTTACTGTAGAAAGTGATGGGTCCTCATCAGTGGCCAATTACAATTGTTCTCCAAAGTGGAATCACATTTTAACATATCTATAAATTGACTCGAGCTTATGGCTGGAAGCTTGACACTGGGATAGCATGGGGCGTGTGGACACTGTAGGTGACGCGATATTCATCTGCAGTATTCAGGCTGAAATCCTGTAATCAGTTTCTTCTGTAAATTTTTGTATAGAGCATTTAATTTTGTCTATATATCCTTCACAGTTTGGCACATTTGCACCATATTTGTTGTCACAGAGAAACTTGAGAATAGCATCATCCAACAAAATAAGTTTCTCTGAAGTGTCTTAAAGATGTTCCTGTTAGGTGTTCAAAATCATCAAATGGGCTTTCTATAGTAAATCTACAAAATCGCGTAGCATTAGACCTCTCCTTAGTTTGCTTTCTTTTGAAGTTTGCTAGCTGGTTTTGTAAGTAGCCTGGCACTATGTCTTATTAAAGACTGCTATCACAATATTTTTACAGGTCTGCTTGTGACTGACTAAGACTTCTGACAGAACATAAATGTAAAATGAATTGTACTTTCCTTAACAAAATAAGTGCTAGGGCCAAATGTTTCCAAATTTGCAATACAGAGCAAAGGTCTTGAATCATTCTGTAGACATCATCATCTCTTGTTTCCAGCAACATAAAGTGAGCTGTTAATCACTGAAATCTTGCAGGAAATAATAATATTATCTACGTGAAGTTTTGGCACTTTTCTTCAGTGTGTGTGTGTGTGTGTGTGTGTGTGTGTGTGTGTGTGTGTGTGTTCTTCCATAAGGCATATATATAATGGAGCATACAGTGTAGACCAAGTCATAGGTAATAAGTCTCATCAGTGTGTCTGTAATTAGTACAAATATCAACACGCAACAAATACAGTACTTTTGAGAGATTAGGCCAGTACAATATTTCAGCAGTTACATGCTGCCTTTTAATTTAATGTCTATAAAACCCACTCAACATTTGTCTGACAACTACCATCAACTGCTTCTCTTCAGTAAGCACTTCAAAGAATTGCTCTTAAATTTTTGTTCTCCAACAAATCTTCTGTGTAAGTTGCACAATCCTAAGAATGCACACAATTGTTTTTGACAGCTCAGCCTCAGAAAATCATTAACTGCTTGTTATTTCTCGGGATCTAGCTTTATTTTTTGAGATGTGATTTCATGTTCAAAAGTATTTTGAAGCAAACATTCTAGCAAGTTAAAATCTTTATCCATGCTACATAGCCGTCAATGTATCATCTATGTACCTTCTGTAACAACTGTAACGGCTTCTGGCATCAAATGTAACAGTTGTGTTACTAAATGTGACACTTCTGTCACTCAATGTAACTGGGTTTTCTCTTTTGATGCTGTCAATTGTCAGGATGAGCATTCTAAAGCATTCTGTCAGGGTGAAAATATTAAATAAATTAACTTTTCTCTCTTAACAACATGTGGGCAGGGTGGGTTCTTCCTTGGCTCGGGTATGAGGTCGAATGAAACATCATTTTTACATAAGATAACTTTTATTGAAGATTTGTACAACTGTATCTTACGCGATGTTCTGGTTCGGAGAGCGGCAGCCGTGTCGTTTGCGTAGCCTTCTGCTGCGACAGCGGCGGCGTCTGATTACGCGTAGCGGTGTGTATCTCGTGTCGCCGTCTCGCCCAGCTGACCGGAGACGCGCAGCGCGAGGTGGCCGGTTTTAACTATTGCGAGCGAAGTCGTGCATCGGATGATACCTTGGGTGTGGCGTCCCAGTGTTTCTCTTCTCTAAGCGGCCGCGTGTGTTGTGCGTCGACCAGCGGAGCGGTGCGGCGGGGCAAGGCCAGTGTCCCGAACTCGAACCACGGACTCCCGCTTGCCAGTCTTCGGCTGTCAGGTCTTTATCCCAGCTCACAGGTGACTGCTGATGTGAGGCCGTCTCCTTCCCGTCCTCCCGAGTCACCCGGGTATGTAAAAACCAGACTTCAAATACCTTTTAACTTCTGTCTTCTGGCGCCGCGGCTGCTGCTGGCTATTCCATTACAGCGGCGGACTTGGTGCGTCTGTGCATGATGCAGTCTCTTCTTGCATGACGGTCTTCAGCACCGAAACTGACTGAAAACTACTGCTACTCTTCTTTTCTTCCTTCGTCTCTCGTCTTCGTCTCCGTCTGTCTTCATCTGTCTTCAACTGTCTTCATCTGTCTTCAACTGTCGGGCCCACCGCGTCTCGCGTATTTATACACTTCAGTTTACTGGAGGTGAACGACTTCACGGCCATTGCCTCTTCTGTCACGTTGAAAAGCTTCTCGAAGAATCTTCTTGACCGGGGTCATTGGCTCTTGGAATGTAGGCGGGGCCCTCTGATCGCATGTGACGACTGAGAAACACGTGAGCCGGTCATTGCCTCTTCCGTCACGTTGAAAAGCTTCTCGAAGAATCTTCTTAACGTCGGTCATTGGCTCTTGGAATGTAGGCGAGGGCCTTTGCTCACATGCGACAACTGAGAAACACGTGAGCCGGTCGGGCGATGCCCTGACGGCTGAATCGACAGCGCCCGCTTATGTGGAACTGCTGACTTCACGGTCATTGTTTCTTCTGTTCTGCTTTTCTGCCCACTGAATGCGAGTATGTAACTCTCTAAACTAAAAGTTTTCCATTTATATTCTAATTTCTAGTTCACTTTGATTTCACTAATTTATTTACTTAAGTACCACTCAACACTTCTAATCTCATTCCTTAGTTCATCACCCAGCACTGCATCAAGCATTTTTATAAAAATGGTGACTCAAATGTTTAACCCAAATGGCTACACTTGGTATTGTCAACAGTTCCCCTCATACAAAAATATGTTGTATATTGCCTTGACTCTTCTGCCAACTAAATCTCTAATAATACCCTGTTATTGTGTCCAAGCTACTACAGCTTTTAGCCCCATCGAATTTCTACAATAACTTGTCTAAGGTTTCTGGCTGATCCCTGTGTGGCTCAAAGATTTGATTTGATTTGCTTTACATCATCAGTAACTAGCCTGGTTCTGCTGATTTTTCTTCTCTGTCGGAGAAAAAGTGATCATTGTACTGACTGGATCATCGTTCAGTTATTTCTTCTAATTATATGCACTGTAATCCATTCTCCATGGTGGACTTCTTAGCCTGTAACATTGGATACTACTTTGTGTAGAATGGCTTATTAGGTTTAATCTCAAGTCTTACTGAGAAACCTTTTGTCAAAATGGTTTCATTGAAAGGGCATTTGTATGTTTCATGACTGACTCATGTATCTTACCTGCTGTTCCTGATTCTATTTGTGTTGCTGTTCCAATTTTCTTCGTGCTTTCTTTGCCTTCATCTAATGGTAATTCTCTCTACTAATGTTTGTTTCAATCATCTACAGCTTTATAACATTGTTTTATTTGTGGTGTGCTATTTGAAACACTCCCTATTAATATGACAGCATTTGTTAGTAATCAAAATTGCAGTCTAGCTTTAATTTTGATGTGATGGAGACCTAACAGATAAGTGCTAATTCGGATGTAGCTGCTTTAGGAGTTGTTTCTAATCTGGATGTGGCTGCTCTATAGTGTTCACACGATGGTAAAGGGTTCCACAATAATCAAAGCAAATATATTTTCCACTGTTTGACTTGTGACCAGTATATCTGATGCAAAATGTGAATATATGGCACACTGTAAACCTTTACAAAACACTGATCAGGAATATCATTTGTCATATATTGGTAATGTTTTGCTGAGGTTGGACCCATGGGGGTGGTGACTCATTTAACCGGTATGACACAACACGTAGCTCAAAGCTCCATTGGATTCAATGGACTTCACGCTCACACTCTCTGAGACTTCCACTCTTATGGCTAGCTGCAACTAACAATCCATTTGTCTACCATCAATGTGTGCAAGTTCAAAATGCATTATCATTGAGTAAGGGATTGTGAACTCCTTACATGTTCCCTTCTCATCATGCAATGTCAGCTAATTTCTTCTGGTAATTTGCTTCAGTTGTCAGATTAAATTGTGTGGTACAACATTCCCCATCTACACATATTTGTGTTGAGCTCAACTTGAATTTCCACAAACCATTCCACCAACCATTGGAGGTACACCAAGCCCCAGTATCAGAACAAGTACCTCATATTTCTTCTAGCCTTTTTTCAACATCTAAATGCATGTGACATCTAATAGATTTGCTGATTCCTTCAAAATTGCTACTCACTCTAATAAACACATGGGTAGACTAGGTATTTTTCCATTTTCCTTCAAAAGTAGTTAGTGTTGAAGATTTAAGGCTATACACACAGCTTCTTGAGTCTAGAAATGCGTGTGCAACATGAATGCAAATTTTAAAATCTTATTATTGGTGGGTTAACATTGGTTTCCACCTTCATTTCTTTATCCAACAACTCCTCTTACGCATTCCTACGCGTTTTCTTCTTCTTTAGATATATTTCATTCTCAGCAATACCACTGAGGTTCCAGAACAGGGCTCATCTGGAAGACATCTGGTATTCTGGACCATGCATCATTTTGTTACTCTGATCATGGTTCAGTCTTCCTCATATCGGTTGCTGTCATCAAAACTTCTAATTTTTTTCGTGGTGTCCTTAATCATTTCCAGATATGTTTGGCATATATCTGTTGTTGCTCCTGCATCATTCATGCCAGTGATTTGCAGGCACTATTCCATTGTTATTCAGCCCATAATATTCCCTTCTGTGTACTCTTCTTTGATGGTTTACTCCTTCCTTCTGGAGCATAAAGAATTACTTCAGTCACAATTTGGTCAAGAACCTTTCTTGTTTTGTTAAAAGTTTTGATAATGACTCTTACTACCCTTTATGTTGTGTGTAATACTAATGTATTTATCACCCAGCATATTACAGTATATTCCAAGTGTCAAGATTTTTATTTCATTTGCACTTCCTCTCCAGGAATAACATTTTGCAATTGGTTATAAGGCTGGTTGCTAATGGAATTTAATGTGATTACTACTTTCCTATTCAACCAATGTTTGGCTAGAAATGTGGCTTCAAAATTGGTCTACATGAACTAACCCCCACCCCACCCCTCACCTGCCCCCCACCAAACCACCCAATCTCTCTCTCTCTCTCTCTCTCTCTCTCTCTCTCCTCCCCCCCCCCCCTTTTCATCAAATCAAAGTTATATATTCCAAGAATTAGCCATATACTTAGTTATGTACTATTCTGGCCACCTATCTGGCACCACACCTTCAAAGCTGCATAGAAACTCTGTTGCATGAAATGACACTTCCTTTATTGAGAAACACAACACGAACATTCTTCCATTTGACTGAATGCTTCAATATTCATGGATTTCAAACTATCATGATTTGAGCTTTATAGCCATTGTCAAGGGCAAAGGTAAATGGACCACATAGTTTCAGATATGTCTGGATATTGAGAGTGCATGTCACAGCTCTGTTCTGGCCATCATAAACACAGCACAGTGTGATACAACATTTCTCATGTACACAATGTCAGCTGTACTATCTATTTCTAGTTTGTAGTCACTTCCTGTAATATGAGAACTGGTGTATGTGACCAGATATATGTTACAGTAATTCGGTGATGATATGTCCTTCACACTTTATAATGATTAAAAAGCTGAAATCACAATAGTGTGAAATAAATGAATTAAGACATACAATCAAATGGCAGAAACTTAATTCAAAAAGTGCAACTGTATGTACTTTACATTTTGCATTAAATTTATTCAGAATTATTTTGCTAAGAAAATACTCTTGTCGATCTGGCCATGTTACTTTGGTTACTGTGGTGGCAGTTTTCCAAGCCTTTTGTTCCAGTTTGTGGATGCTAATTACTAGTTACTCTTGTTGTTATTTAAAATACTTTTTAGTGAAACTTTCATTTTTAATCTGCATCTGAACCAGTTTGAACTTCATGCTCGATTTTACTTGCTCCTCATTATAGATTATGACTTCAGATTAGAGTTTTGAGAATTTGACGGCACAACAAACACTGTCTTCTGATTCATATTGCTTCCTATCTTGTTCTTTCTTCGAATTTTTGACAGGATCTTCCTGCTTCCTCTGCAGTTTCAGCATAGCTTTACTTCAGTTACTGGATGTTTTGCTTCTTGTTGCATGTCAATTCCTGAAACCTCTGGAATTTACTTTACGTGTGCCGCTATGAGCACAGCAATGATTTTCCAGTCAAATGTCACCTGTCTTTCTTCTCTGCTGTCATTTTGTATTTTGGTATTTCTTTCCTCCCCCTTCCTGCCATGATATGCTATCTGTTCACATCTGGCATGTTAAATGTCCCACCTCACAAGTATTGTCCATCAGTCTGTTATCAGTTTTACTGCATCAAAAACAACAGTCTGCCTCTTCTGAATTAATTTCTATGTCAAATTTATGCAATGGAATCTAAACTTTATTTGTTACTTTGTCCTTTTATGACATAATTACTTTTGCAGTGATGCGATGCTGTACTAACAATAATCTTATGTCACACAGTTCATACAAAAGTTAAACAATGAAAATCCAGGATGGAATGTAAGTTGCTACTCACCATATAGCGGAGATGCTGAGTTGCAGATAGCCACGATAAAAAGACTCTCACAATTGTAGCTTTTGCCCCCCCCCCCCACACACACACACACGCACACGCACACGTACGTACACACGTCTGCAGTCCCAGGCAACTGAAACCACACTGCATCTGTTCGGAAAGAACATATACCGTTACGGCTAACTGACCATTGACCTCCTCCTTCTGTGCGAATGCACACATATTGCCCGAACTCTTACGGGATTCAGTAAGATTGTCTGCCACGAGTAATGAGTGTAATGGGCAGGGGCACTATGAATGTGGTGTGTGGACATAAAATTTGGAATGTGGGTCTCATGGGGAGCGTGCAAGGGTTAAATCCCTGCAGTCGCACTATCCTCTGCACCCTCGATGGCTCAGATGGATAGAGCATCTGCCGTGTACGCAGGAGATCCCAGGTTAGATTCCCGGTCGGGGCAAATGTTTTCAACTGTCTCCATTGATGTATATCAATGCCTATTGACAGCATAGAGTCTTGATTTAATTATCATTTCATTGAAGCATATGTTTGGCAGCGTGTTCAGCAACAGGGTGGTCCACTTGTTTCTTGGCCACAGTTTGTCGGTGACCATTCATGTGGACAGACAGCTTCTTGGTTGTCATGCCTACATAGAATGCAGCACAATGGTTGCAGGTTAGCTTGTAGACCTCATGAGTGGTTTCACAGGTAGCTGTGCCTCTGATGGGATAGGTGACGTCAGTGACCGGACTGGAGTAGGTGGTGGTGGTGGTGGTGGTGGTGGTGGTGGTGGTGGTGGATGTATGGGATAGGTCTTGGATCTAGGTCTATTACAAGGGTATGAGTCATGAGGTAAGAGATTGGGAGCAGGGGTTGTTTATGAATGGACGTGTATATTGTGTAGGTTGGGTGGACAGTGGAATACCACTGTGAGAGGGGTGGGAGGGATAGTGCGCTGGACATTTCTCATTTCAGGGTACAATGAGAGGTAATTGAAATCCTGGCGGAGAATGTAAATCAGTTGCTCCAGTATGGGTGGTATTGAGTTAAGAGGGGAATGCTTCTCTGTGGCCGGACGGTGAGATGTTGGAAGGTGGTGGGAGACTGGAAAGATAAGGCACCCTCCCCACTGCAGCCTCCTCCTTATCCCCAGCCAGTCGCCACTCCCATCATGCACTGGTGCTGCTGCCACTCCCATCATGCACTGGTGCTGCTGCTCACAGTGTGGTTTCAGTTGGCCAATACTGCAGTCACGTTCCAGCATCTCCTCTATACCGGGTGTTACACAAAGGTACGGCCAAACTTTCAGGAAACGTTCCTCACACACAAATAAAGAAAGATGTTGTGTGGAAATGTGTCCAGAAACACTTAATTTCCACGTTAGAGCTCATTTTAGTTTCGTCAGTATGTACTTCCTCGATTCACCGCCAGTTGGCCCAATTGAAGGAACGTAATGTTGACTTCGGTGTTTGTGTTGCCATGCAACTCGTTGCTCTACAGTAGTAGCATCAAGCACATCAGTATGTAGCATCATCATGCTAGTGTTCATCACGAATGTGGTTTTGCAGTCAGTACAATGTTTACAAATACGGAGTTGGCAGATGCCCATTTGATGTATGGATTAGCATGGGGCAATAGGCGTGGCGCGGTACGTTTGTATCGAGACAGATTTCCAGAACGAAGGTGTCCCGACAGGAAGACGTTCCAAACAATTGATCGGTGTCTTAGGGAGCACGGAACATTCCAGCCTATGACTCGCGACTGGGGAAGACGTAGAACGACGAGGACACCTGCAATGGACGAGGCAGTTCTTCGTGTAGTTGTCGATAACCCTAATGTCAGCACCAGAGAAGTTGCTGCTGTACAAGGTAACGTTGACCACGTCACTGTATGGAGAGTGCTTCGGGAGAACCAGTTGTTTCTGTACCATGTACAGCGTGTGCAGGCACTATCAGCAGCTGATTGGGCTCCGCGGGTACACTTCTGCAAATGGTTCATCTAACAATGTGTCAATCCTCATTTCAGTGCAAATTTTCTCTTTACGGATGAGGCTTCATTCCAACGTGATCAAATTGTAAATTTTCACAATCAACATGTGTGGGCTGACGAGAATCCGCACGCAATTGTGCAATCACGTCATCAACACAGATTTTCTGTGAACGTTTGGGCAGGTATTGTTGGTGATGTCTTGATTGGGCCCCATGTTCTTCCACCTACGCTCAACGGAGCACGTTATCATGATTTCATACGGGATACTCTACCTGTGCTGCTAGAACAAGTGCCTTTACAAGTACGACACAACATGTGGTTCATGCACGATGGAGCTCCTGCACATTTCAATCAAAGTGTTCGTACGCTTCTCAACAACAGATTTGGTGATCGATGGATTGGTAGAGGCGGACCAATTTGAAGAGAAGTAATAAAATGAGCTCTAACATGGAAAGTTAGCGTTCCCGGACACATGTCCACATAACATATTCTCTTTCTTTGTGTGTGAGGAATGTTTCCTGAAAGTTTGGCCGTACCTTTTTGTAACACCCTGTTTACTGAGTAGCAGTTTTCCATCTCATATTCATAAAAGAAGTTATCACACATGTACCACTGATCTAGACAATATCCCAAACACTTTAGAGTTCCCTTCCAAAAACACCTGATGCTGCAAAGGAAAGTAATGCTAACTATTTTGATGTTTTGAAAGCATTTTCGATTCCTCAGCTGCTGTTATTGCAGCTTTGTCAACATAATGTGTTGTAGTGTTTAAATGTTTTGAAAACAGCTTATTCTGGTTGCTGGATTGGTTCAAGTAGACAGAAGAATCAGTGTACTGCCGGTCACTGTTCAGTTCCTGCCACTATTGTTGATAAAGTCAAAGTTTTTTAGCTGTCATTAGCACACACTCCACTGAAAACTTACGTGATGGCAAAGTAAGCTGGATGTAAGCTACCTATTTCTTAAGAATTCATCATAATTTAGAATCGATCTGTTCACTGTTAGAGGATCACACATCAGTTACTGATATTTAAAAGTAAGTGTCCCAAGCCCCATGAACAAATAAGATTGTGGATAAAATTCCAGAATAAAATAATTAGCCTACTACGTCACTAAGAGATTAGAAATTGGAAAAGTACATATGTTAAATTTTACTGTTTTGAGTTTATTCTTTGTACACAAGCTGAATATTTCTAACAGGCCAAAGTAACATACACACTATTAGCGAATCACAGGTGTTACTCACACATAATTAAGTCCAGTACTAGAGACACAGGCCGAGAGTCATGCTTGGATAGCTCAGTCGGTAGAGCACTTGCAAGCGAAAGTCAAAAGTCCTGGGTACGAGTCCCGGTGTGGCACCAGTCGTAATTGGCCAGGAAGTTTAATGAATATAGCTGTTTGTCTGGAACAATAACACACAAAATTTGGTGTCCTAAATTCCAATAATGGCTGTCTCTCCTTAGTAACTGATGATACTTCACCCTTGATGATACAAACCACATTAACAGAAAACTTTGTTGATATTCATCCCATTATAAATCTTTACATAAAATGTGCTGTTCTCATTATGTGCATGAACCATATGCTGAACCTATAATACTAACATACATCACTCTCTTCCACTGAGTGAGGTGGTGCAGTGACTTCTGCCAATTTCTTTGCATTGCTGTAAGTCAAAACTTTTATAAGACATTCTTATTTACTTATGCAGGAACCCATAATACCTCACTGTGCAGTGACCATTGGAGTTTCAGGGAGGAGGAACAGAAATCAGTTGCGAATAATCTGAATTTTATTGTTGATAAATTTTAACTAAAGAAAAGTCATCATTGACAAAAGGCAAAAAAAGCACTAAAGTAACAGTGCTTAACAACCAATGTCATACAGCCATACAAGGTAAATGTAAAACACACTGTGCTATAAAAAACTGTAGAAATTATTGCAAAAGATACAGTCAGCGAAACCAAAGTGGTCAAAGTCTAATACAAAACTGAACCTGCTGTTCAAGAAAGAATGCAGTGGTCTCACTGGGTCATATCTGAAAATTTACACCCTATATATGAGAATGCCATTAATTATATCAGACAAAACAATTTTATTGTAAACATATTGGGCAAATCAGTTGGCATTTATTCCATGAGAGTATGCATGTAATATTGAAAAATTTCCATTGAGTTTTAACTGTAAAATAGGTGAATAATTAAAACTCATGTATTTTCAATTTAACCCATTTTATGGTTAAAATTCAATAAAAATATCACCATATCCTTTGTTGTAGTAAGTGGCCACTAATTTGTGTAATTTATTTCCAATGAAAAGGTCTGATTTTGACGTAATGCCCTTATAGAGAGCATGAATGAATGTTCGGATATGACAAATTAGAGGCTGTTGCAGTCTTTTTTAAGCAACAGCTTCAGTTCTGTACTAGACTTCAACCACTTTGGTCCACTGTCTGCTACTTTTGTGATGACTGCTATAGGTTTTTCCGTATTCAAATTGTGATCTTCAGCACCTGAAATTCATTTCAATGTGACCACATTATGTGTTTCATGGTATGTTGTCTTCTACATACCCCTTGTACAGCTGTGTGACACTGGTTGTAAGCACTGCTGCTTCACTGATTTTTTTGTCTTTTGTACTGTTTTCAGCACTTAAGATGACTGTTCTGTACTTAACAATCAATCTGCAATAACATTCAGATTGTTCACGACTGGTCACTGTTATGCCTGTTTACTTTTGTATCAATATTCTGAGAAGGAAAGATGCTACTCACCATATAGCAGAGGTGGTGAGTCACAGATTGGTACAACAAAACGATTTTCACACTTGAAGCTCTCGGTCAATGGCCTTTGTCAACAAACACACACACAAACACACACACACACACACACACACACACACACACACCACACACACACACACACACACACACACACACACACACTCTCTCTCTCCCTCTCTCTCTCTCTCTCTCTCTCTCTCTCTCTCTCTCTCTCTCTCTCTCTCTCTGTGTGTGTGTGTGTGTGTGTGTGTGTGTGTGTGTGTGTGTGTGTGTCAGTAAGTCTTTTTCATTTATATTTTCATGATTATGGTTTTACTGCCTTCTGTTTGCTAACTCCCTTTGGATTGTCCTTGCGATATAGTAATGTTTCATTATATTGTTTTTAAATGCTTTTCTTCACTTACTGAATGCAAGATCTAGCTTGTAAGAAGTAAAGTATATAAATTTTGGTGAAAAAAGTGAAGATTACTATTCACCACATTGTTAATGGATTTGGCAGTTGGCGTTCACTTAAACAAGTCAGAAATGTGCCATCAACCACTCAACACTTCCCTTCTTATTCCTTTATGTGAATTCTGGAAGAGGACTTTCTACTATCATATAAATACCTTGCTGGCATTAGTGCTTACTGCCACAGATTGGAAATGTTCTGAAACATTGTATACATCTTCCTTATGTTTCAGTTAAAGAAATCTGTCGAGTACTTTTTCCTTATGAAGCAGCAAATGATGATGAACTCACTCTGAAGGAAGGTGATTTAATCACACTCTTGAGCCGTGAAGTGCAAGACAAGGGATGGTGGAAAGGAGAGCTTAGAGGTCAGATCGGTGTGTTCCCAGATAATTTTGTTGAAGTCATTCAGCAGGAGGAGGTAACTATTTTTCTGCTTGTTATATTTGGTATAATTTTAAGATCACACAGAGTTTTTATTAAATTTGGTGAAAATGGTATGTATTAACTTTTACTGGTCACAGATAGGAAGGCAACATTTTAATTTCAAGATCTTAATATCTCATTTTATTTCTCAAAAAATTATTTAGTAGATGTCCTAAGCTCTCCTTTTTAAAACTACTTCATTTTGTCCAAAAAAAGCGGTGTGTGCTTACTGCAAACAAATCAGACCATGCACTTGGATCATTAATGCTTTAATACTAAATTATGATGATAGGTTCTCCAAACTTGTAATTCCCAGGACAGTTGATAGAAGAAACACTCTCAGCTGTTGAAAATGATGAATCCTTTCACAGGTAGGAGAAGGGAAATTGTTAAGTTAAATTTACATGTTTATGTATATATATTTAGTTGAATGTGGAGGGAGGGTGCAGGTCAGTCAAATTTCAGGCTAAGAGAGACTCATATTTTTTCATGATTTATTTTCTATAGCAGTGATTTTTATTTTGTTTAGTAAATGTCCCTTGTTGCTTTGTTTTGTGATGATATTACTTTGTTCCACTATCCCGTTCCTTTGCTTCACAGTTGTGCTGTTTGGCTACTGTTCTTCATTGGATTGGCTTGGTTTTCAGCTGATTCTCCCTGTGCCCCCACCCCTCCCCCTTCCTCCCTCCCCCCTCCCCAGTGGAAATTGTTTCATGATGCTTTGGTTGTCACTCTCATTTACTTTGTTTGAAGATTCCTTTCTTTGAGTATCTTCCTTCTGTTTATAATGACCTATTTTCTTTATTCACTGATATTTCCATTTTCCAGTTGTATTACGAATGTTGCTTATTGGGGCAGAACTTCTTTGTTCACCATTCCTTCTTGCTGACAATGTTACTGTTTAGCAGTTTTCATTCTTTTTTGTCACCACTGTTTTTGTTGAATCTTCAATTTCATCATGCACCATAATTCTCCATCTGTTTCATACTGGGCACCTTCATTTTTTTAATCCTGTACTTCAATACAGGACTCCTGTTACTGAAGATTGATATGGTGTGTGCACCGTAGCCCTTCTGACAACTTGAATTCTGGGAGACTTACTATTGGGGAATCTGAACATTTGTAGAGGAATGGCAGCCCATTCTTCCCCAAAGATCAAAACCAGAAAAGATATTATGTTGATCAATGGGGTCAGGAACGAAGTCGATAGTCTAACTCATCCCTAAGGTGTCCCACTGGGTTTGGGTAGGGACTCTGGGCAGGTCAAATAATTTCAGAAATGTTACTGTCAACAAGCCATTGCCTCACAGATTCTGCTTTATGATAGGGTGTATTCTCAGGCTGATACAGTCGATCACTATGCCCAAACTGTTCCTCTGCGGTATGCCCCAGAAAATGCTGTAAGACCTGTTAATATCCTTCATTTTTCGTTTCCTTAAGTGCAATACGGGGACCAGATCATAATAAAAAAACTCTCCCATATTGCATCACCACCTCCTTCAAACATGGCACTACACATGATGGCAGGTAACATTTGCCAGACTTCATCATATCCAAATCTTTCTGTTGGATTGCGACAGGGTATTGCGTGATCCATCAGTCAGAATCACTTGCACGGTGGCATCACTCTTCACACCGTCTCGCTTACGAAGAGCTGCACAACCGTTGTTCCTCACTGTTGATAACTCTGTCATTGTGCTAGCTGGTTTAGTGGCACTGTTTTGGAGCTCAAGTGTGAGTCCTTCTACTAAGTTAAACATTTTACAACCACCCTTCTCAATTAAACTTCCTGGCAGATTAAAACTGTGTGCCCGACCGAGACTCGAACTCAGGACCTTTGCCTTTCATGGGCAAGTGCTCTACCATCTGAGCTACCGCAGCACGACTCGCGCCCGGTACTCACAGCTTTACTTCTGCCAGTATCTCGTCTCCTACCTTCCAAACTTTACAGAATCTCTCCTGCGAACCTGCAGGTTTTAATCTGCCAGGAAGTTTCATATCAGCGCACACTCCGCTGCAGAGTGAAAATCTCATTCTGGAAACCCTTCTCAATGTTTGACGGTCACTGTCTTTTAGTATGCAAGGTCTACTTCATCTTGGTTTAGCTGTGGTTCTTGCTTTGCATTTTCTCTTCACTATTACATGACCAACAGCCAGCTTGGGCAGCTTTATAGTGGTTGATAGTCCTAATGGAATTGTTACTCAGGTGAAATCGAATGGCCTGTCCAAGTTCAGCCAGTGAGCTCTCCTGAGTGACCCATTCTGTTGTTACTGCTTATCTACTGATAACACAGTATTCCCTGCCTCATTTTGTACTGGCAGGTCCACCTCTCAGGACATCTAGTGGTCACTTGGCATTACACAGGGATGCCCAGATACTTTTGATCAGATAGTGTATTTTGCAAATGTGCTGTCACCATAGAAGAGCTACAGTCTCACATACTTTTATTCCTTTAGTATCAGCTCTCTGTAAAAGTATAATATCCAGCTGGCATAGTCCATATCAACTCAGGCAGGCTAGAATGAAATCTTACCTTCATAGTCTCGGATGTTACTAAATTTGGCATATGTTAAAATGAAGGTCTAAGTAAAGAATATGTTTTTTTTTTTTTGTTTTCTCCAAATAAATTTCTGCTCCAAGATACAGCCCTCCAAAGATGACACTGTGCATACCGTTTTGAAGATGCGAATTTTGGAAAAATTTTTAAAATGCAGGACCTCTGGAACAGTTCTAGATATTTTTGGAGGGTTTTCTTATTTGAAAGATAATTGCTTTATGATTACAAAGAAATGCTCCATTTGGACTTACCTGTCAAAGTTCTTTTATTATAGCATTCTGAACTTTTTAATAATTTATGGAAAAACTTTTTCAAAAGTGCCAATCCATAATTTTGTTCTGTTGGTTAGTGCCATATAGTTCTGCATTCCCTGAAAAGGAGAGCTTCCACTGCTAGATTGAAAACTTATATAAACAATATAAATTTTTTGCCATTATCACATAACAGCCTCATAAAAATCAAAACCTAGCCTTAGTTAACATAGAGTTTTGAAAGATATGTAAGAGAAGCATTTTTTCAAGCATTTTAAATGGTTCCAAACCTGTATGTGCACTCTGTTATGTGCTAAAATTAGTCGGTTAGTGAACTAAAAATGTGTTGCACTGCTTCAGTATCTTCCTTTGATATAGTGTGATGCCTTCCTGTTGAACCAGTAGGACTGGAGCACTTAGTCTTCGAAACATTGTGAACAGGAAGGGAGGACTGATGGTGGTGCTGCTGTTCTTCATCTAGAAACCTATATCCAGCAGCTGGTCCATGTGGTAGCATGAAGTTCACTACAATTTCGTTTAACTCATAACTGGTATCTACAATCTCTGCAGTCCACCAGTTAGTCATACACACACGCCACAAACATCCCCCTTCTCAGGTTGTGAATCTTAATATTATCTTGCTGTTTTTGAGGTGTTGGCTGAATGAACAAAATTTCTTCTTTCTTGCTCTTTAAAGCGTGTGCAATATGAGTTCGCCCATCATTTTGAATCCAAAAAGTCTTCTAAATTCCTTTCACAGGAGTAATTTGTTTGGACCATTCTTTTTTCTGCTCATGGAATTCTTAGATTTCCTCTTTGTGCAAAAGAATGAGGGCTATAAATGTGTACGATTTCACGACTCTCGTAAAATACTCAGAATTCTAAATTGCAGCTGTACTTAGCCTGGAAAGATTGTTTTGTGGCATGGTGCTTCAGCAGGCCTCCTACACAATCACAAGGCCCCTTCCTGTGACCAGTAGCACTCGTATACCCAGTCAGTTGGCACAAGCTACTCGCTTCAAAGAACTGGTAACGATCTTTAAAGTGACTAGGAGCACCATCAGAAATTATGATGATCTTCTCTGCCTTTGTTTGCAGTTGAAGAATTTTGTGCATTGCTAGCAAAGCAGTGCAGAGTCATATCCTGTGTCATCACTTATAATTCCAACACTTGTGGTCATGTGTTGAAAAATGTCACTCCTGCAAAAATTGAAACTTGGTGATTACTCTAATGCTATCCGTGTACTTCTTGTGGGAGAATTACAGACCAGTTCTCAGCAAAATCACAGTGAATCACTAAACATTGATCTTCAGCCTGCACACACTCTTTCACTTCTGCAATGTGTTGTTGTTGCAATTTCTTCAGATGCTGGTGTGTTACTGCTTTCACTGACCATTTACCAAGCTCATCAATAAAACTGTCAAAGGCAACAGTTCTCATAATTAGTTTATTTTCCTCCCATGTTGCATATGTAATTTGTGCAGAGTTATCTGCTATGTCTTCCAGGCCAAGTATCTGTAAAGACAGTCTTCCCTTTCCAGGGCAATCTCCACATTCTTGAAACAAACAAGTATCTCACTTTAGATCACATACTACTAATGACTACACACGCCCAACCAAGGTGTCATATGTTACATGCTCCAGTAAGTTCTTCATAACTGTCACACAAAGTTCAAAATCCATGAAGTACACATATAAACAGAGATCTCTACGTGGGTGTGGAACTACCCTCTTAGGTTGTAGTGCTTACAGTTTCGATCTTCCAGTATGTGAAGCTGTATAGTTGCTCTTATAAATTGCAAAAGTTTCATTAATACTGCAAGTCATGTACCTCTTCACTTTCACAACTTTTTGACCCTCAACTGTTTCAGTTATAGTGTCTTTTTTGTTGGCACTCTGGTGAGAACAGTCCCATTTATCTTCCATATAAAATGACTGCACTATTTGAACTTGAGCTGCTTCTGCAGGATGACCATAATAGGGATCTGGCCTTCCAAAGACTCCTTTTACAGATCTCACATTTCTTGATTTGTCTACCATGTACTTTGATACTGATGGAACATGGTTCAAAACTGTTTTCTTTGAAAATGTCTCTGGAATAATAGTTAAAACTTGCTCCTTTGCACTGTAGGAAGCACAATATTCAACAGCTGAATTGATATTTGTGAAAATTCCTTGCAAAAGTGCTTTGGTTCATTTCCTTCTGAAGATTGAATTTCTACTTCGAAGAGTGTGGTCAGTTTTCCTGGAGTGTATTCATCCATAGCTTCAGAAATTTCTCTGTGGTTTCTTGATGCACAAATCTTATGACTCGACTTCATTGACCACGGTTTCTTAACAGGCCTAAGACCTACCTCTGTAGTTAACTGGCTCAGGGTATTTAATTCTTCCTCTGTTGATGCAAAATCTTCATCTGCACCACGGGAGGCTTCACCTCGTTCAGATACTATCGTTGTTGTTATTCTATCAAAACATTTAGAACACAAAAACTCATCACTGGAAATGTCTTCATTTTGAAACAGTCTGCAAATGAGAACACTTATTCCCAACCTGAACAAAGTCTGCTTTTTGGTTGGTCTTATACATCACTCTTTTATGGACATGCAAAAAGTCAACACACTGTGGCCCCAGTCAGAAAGCATTTCAAACAGTCTTTTTTGCAAAACACTCTGCAACTGTGTCAACTGGCAAATTCCTCACAAAAACACAGAACTCACTGGATGGGCTCAGATTTCTTAAAGCCTCTTCACTAAACAAATTAGCACTGAACAACTACAATACAGAAACCTGCAATGAAAAACAAGAACAAAGAAACTGACAAACTACTACATACTACATACAACAAAGTGTAAGAAATATCTGCAATGATGAAAGTGAAAAGAAATATCTGCAATGATGAAAGTGAAAAGAAATATCTGCAATGATGAAAGTGAAAAGAAATATCTGCAATGATGAAAGTGAAAAGAAATATCTGCAATGATGAAAGTGAAAAGAAATATCTGCAATGATGAAAGTGAAAAGAAATAACTGTAAGAAAGACAATAAAAATAAACATTGTAACAAAGAAATTAGTAAGAAACAACTTCAATGAAGACATACATTACACTTGAAAGATAAAAAAAAAATCATTTTTCAAAATAAAACCTGTCCAATTTAAAAGTAAAAGCTCTCCATTACAGAGAATATAGTACTACATGGTACCAATCAACAGGAAAAAAAACTCTAACTTTACTGGATTGGCATTTTTGAAAAAAAAAATTCTGTAAATTATAAAAAAATTCAAAAGGCAACAGTAAAAGAACTTTGACAGACATGTCCAAATGGAGGACACCTTTGTAATCAAAAGCAGTTATCTTTAAAATAAAGAAAAATCGAACAAAATATCTAAAACTGTTACAGAGATACAACATTTTTAAAAAATTTCTGAAATTCACATCTTCAAAATGGTGTTTGCAGTGTCATCTTTGGAGGCCTGTATCTAGGGGCAGGAATTTTTTGGGTAAAACAAAAAAATGTGTTTCTTACTTACTCCTGAGTTTTAACATATGCTAAGTTCAATAACATCAGTTACTATGAGGGTAACCCCCCTGCCTGATGTGATATTGATTATACCAGCTTCAACCTATCTTTGACTTTATTACTACCTACGTAACAGGTACTCCCTTACCCACCTTATCATTCACCCATAAACTGCCTCCGCAAATCTCCCCTTCTTCCATTAGTTTCAAAGGCTCTTATCTCTGTTTAAAATCTTTCATAGTGCAATGCCTGGATTTGTGTACTTGCTCAGAACCTTCATACTTGAAGCCAGTCGTAAAGTCTAACAAAGTGCCACCCACTGTCAAACGGTGCTATCCAACTCAAATCCTCAAAAGTGGTGTCTCTTCTCCCATGACAATAATCCACAACACTGCCCTCAACACACAACCATACCTTATCATAGCTAACAAATCCACACTGTCCCCTTACTTAACCTATTGTACTGAGCACACCTTCAAACCAGGACCATTGAAAGGTACAATCACATCATGTCACCTTACAATACTAACCACAATTTGTTCCTAATTCTCACATCTATTTCTCCTGTAGTTCTGAAAACATTTGTTTTATTGAAATGCTTAACCTTCAGTCTCACATCTAAATTTAACTTTGATGCCTTTATTAAAAATCTCCTTTCATTCACGTAGATTAGGCTGTTCAGACTTCAGTGCCCATCCACAGGCAGCCAGCTTCCTACAGGCATAGTTTGGCAAAAAGCTGACACGTCTGCAGTTGGAGACCCTGTGCGTAGTGTATGCAGACATGCTGCCCCATCATTGTGTGAATAGACAGTGGTGGCAAAGTGACTCCCACATACACCGAACGCATACAGTAGTGCTGCCTGACAAGTAGGCTGTACTAACTACACTTGCCCATGGATGATCTGAAGAGTGCCTGGAGGCACCCGTGCCACATGGGACAGTGCTGGAACAGGCTGACTTAGAGAACAATCTTAAAATACCATGACACCACAGTCTTGAATGAAAAACAATAATGTGACAATGGAATCTTGTCTGGAAAGTACTGACCACAACACCCAAAAAATCATCCCCCAAAATAATCGTTTGCAGGCATTCAAAGAATTCCACACTTCCAGTGTTGCCTTCTGATCCTTTCCAAAAACATCTCTAGCATTACCCTAGAGCAGTTCAGTGCCATATAGGGTCTGCAGTTTTTCAAATTTAAGGAGGTAGTTCACTCTTAGCCTTGGTTTGTGTGACTGGAGGTGCCCCACCCAGTATTTCCAAACTCACCTAAGGATTTCCTCAGCCCTTCCAGGAGGAGGACCCTATAGTTCTGAAAATTAACTTACTTTTATATTGTGCTGTAAGCTGCACCTCCCGATACTGACCAGTTTATCTGTTTCTTTGTGATTTTAAACATTTTGTACACTGACTTCAATTTTTACACAGTGCAAAGTTGGGGTATTTTTCATATTCGATAATGAAGGCCAATCCATCTCTAACTTTCACCTTTCGAAAGCATGTACATCGCTCCAAATGTTAGTGAAATGAATTTTTTTTTTTTTTAATTCTTATTTGCGTTAGTAGGATTTCATGTTTTCATGGTGTGTAAATTTTTGCAGCTCAGTGCAGACAGGCAGTCTCCAGTTAGCACAACATGTAAACTTGTCATTCTTTTAGCATGATGTGTCTTTAAATAATTTTACTTCAGTTTTTATTTTTGTTTTATATGTGTAGCTCACGGCCAGGTTCATCCTTTTCTAATCAGTTCCATTTTGGCAGCTTGGGTGTCAGGTGTCTCACGTGTAACTGCCTTGGTGAAGGCTGATTAATGTGTGTGTATGTAGTGTGTCATGTCATGCTTCTGTTATTTATGGTGATAAGAGTGTGTAAGAATGAAACCCAGCACTGTTGTATTACAAAACATAAAGAGGTGTGGCTATAAAATGAGGGGGCTGCTGCTATCACAGAGTAAGTACACATGTGCTGAAGATGAAACACCAATAGCTGCAAAGCCTTCTCAGTCGAATGTAGTACATCTGGTGTCTTCAGACAGATCAGTGTGGCCATGGCCTTCATTTGTATAAGAGCTGTTATTTCGTTTTGCCAGAAAAATTGTAAGTGTACTAATAGAGCAACAAATTGTCGTGCAACTGCTACTGAAATAGGTCTTTCACTAAAAACAGTGTATGGTGAAGACTGTTCATCACGTACATGAGTTTGAGTGGTTCAGGCATTTCCAATATGGCTGAGAATACATTGAATATGACTCACAGGACACCTTTAAACATCAAAAACAAATGAAAGTATCAAAAAAGTATGTAATATGATTTGATCTGACTTTATTCGATCAATTGCTAAACTGTAGGAATTGTCAAAGAATACAGACGGCAAAAATAACATGACAAGTCTTAACATCAGAAAAATGAGTGAAAAAGTGCCAAAAATTCTCACCATCTGAAAAAAAGCAGCTAGTACTGATATTTTGAATAACATGCAAAAAAGCTTGAATGGGCAAATCGGGATTCAAAGTGATTCCCCACTTCTACCCCCCCCCCCCCCCCCCTCAAACATTCATGGAATTGTATATCTTCCCTTGGTTCCTAAAAGTTAAACTATTGGTTGACATTTCTAAGTGAAGGCTCTTGCTCACCATTGTGAGAAAATTAATAGAAAAAAATTGCCCAAATTGTGGAAGAACAAGTTATGGGTTATGTAGTAACATATTGCACCAGCTCATATCATCTGTTAAGAGGTCCCTAGACAAGTACAGCATCCCAGTGTTAAACCACCCAGCTTATCTGCCTGACCTAGCACCATGTGACTTTTATCTATTCCCCAACATCAAATCTGCATTAAAAAGGAGAGATTAAGTCCATTGAATCAGTGAAAGAAAAAGTGGCATGGATAATAAAGGAACTCACAGAGAAAAACTTCCGCACTGTTTTCATCAATGGAAAAGTTGCATTAAGTGTTTTAGGGATAGGGGAGGGCAATATATTAAGTGTGACAGTAACTAAATAGGTATGTTTTCGAAGTAACATGTTTTACATCAGTAGTCCCATTATTTTATTGTCACACCTCATATTTACCTAGTAATTTAAAGCAAATTATCTAATTGTAGTTTATGACATTATCTGTATGCAGCAACCAAAGAAAAGTGAACGCCCGCCAGCAAAGACTCAAACAACAACAAACCGAGTTAGAGACAGTATTACAAAACCTGTCATCCCTTCTGGTATAAGCAAGCTGGACTCAACAGAAGCACCACAGAAGAAGCCCCCAGAGGTAGCTGCAGCTCGATCAGGTAAAAAAAAAAAGTATTTATATGGTAATGGCAAAGTCTACACAAATACAAATGACTGAAGGAGAAAAGATGCTCACTTGCTGTAAAGTTTGAGGCATTGAGTTGTCAATAGATACTTAAATGTGACTGGAAACATGGCTGACATTTTTCAGAAAATGTCCTTCAGTGTGAACTAAAACTCAGATTCACACACTCTCTCATGTTCTAACATTCCCCCTCACTTCCCCTCCCCCTCATGTCAATTATTTTGTTTGGTGTGCCCAGAGAGGCCATAAGGCCCATTGTGTAGAGTGTAGACACTGGCACTTGCATCGTGGCATTTGAGGGGGATGCCCTGCCTGTGAAGGTCAAGGTAATGGTGTGACATGAAACCGTATGTTCCACCTCCCACTCGTTGCTTCCATTGTCTCAAGTTTGGCCGCATGTCCTCGCAATGCAATGCCACTCCCATCTATGGTGACAAGTGGCCGCCCTCTTCATGTGGGGAGCCCTTGCACCCCACTGTCTGTGTAAACTGTTCTGGTCTCTCTTCTCCAAGCTCATTGGAGTGTCCAGTGTCCAGTGTACATGTAGGAAAAAAGAATTCAGGAAATAAAGAATTCAGGAAATAAAGATCTTAGACTGTCTCATCTATTTTGAGGCCTGGAAGAAGTTTGACAGTCTTCATCCTGTGCATCTCTTCTCTACCTTTGCCTCCATTACATCTTCCCCTCCTCTTCAACCCAGTCTTGCCCCCCCTTCCCTTTTCTCATCCTTAGTGTCTCAGCTCCCTTCCCCTCAAGGAAACATTCCTACTCCTCCCCCTACTCTTGCTCCCCCTCCCCTTCCTTCTCCTCATCCAGGGAAGAAATCCTTTTCTCTGGCTCCTGCTAAAGATGGGGCTCCCTCTCAAAACTACCCTCCCCAGCGTTCTCGAGGTAGAAGGCCTACAACCTTGGGTCAGATGAGGGACCCATGCTCTGATGGCCCCAAAGCCGCTCCCTCTCTGTCCAATCAAACATTGCTGCCCTTACTGATAACACCATTTCCCTCCCTCAGAGGTGGGGGGGGGGGGGGGGGGGGGGGGGAGGAGCAGCAGCAGCAGCAGCAGCAGCAGCAACAGCAACACCAACACAGGTCACCAGGTCACAGGACAAGGCTTCCTCGGGTTCCCGGGAGGCTTCGCCCCCTCCTCCTCATCCCAAATCAGAACCAGTTTTTATGGATGTCATGCCATCCTCATTGGTGGCAACCACTGACCAGGTGACATGACCGGCCCCCTCAGCTTCTATATGTCTACCCTGGACTGTATCCACAAGGTAATCCAATGAAAATGCAACAGATATTATCATCACCTACTGGAAATTCAATAACTCGTTTCCTCTTTCTCCACACTCTGTCTTGCACCTCAGGAAATTCACTTCCGTGATGACCACTGTCCAACTTTTCGTGGTTATCGAGTGTTCTGTTGGAACTCTGCCAGCCCCGGGATAGCATCTGTAGGGGTCTGCTCAATGGTTCGCACTGATGTCATTAGTGACTGGATCCCCCTTCATACCAGCTTGGAAGCAATAGCAGTAAGACTGCAAACAAGTCCAGCAATCACCATTTGCAATGTCTACCTCCCTCCTGGATGGCCACTTCTTTATGTTGACCTGCCTGCTATAATACTGCTATTCCACCACTGTACCTCCTGCTCAAGCAATTCAGTGCCCACCACCATCTGTGTGAGCATGCCACTTCGATGGGTAGGGGCCTTCTAAATGACCAACTTATTACAGACTTCGGTTTGTGTCTCCTCAATGACAGTTCCCCTACCCGCTTCACTGCTTCTCACAGCACCTTTTCTGCTATTGATCTCATGATCTCCTCACCTGCTCTCGCAACTTCCCTGCACTGGTCATCCCATTATGATCTTCGTGACAGTGACCACTTTCTGGTGATTCTCTCATTCCCCTGCCACTGATAGGCTCCCACGTTGGGCATTCCGCAGAGCCAGTTGGCTTTTATGTACATCTGCTGTATGCTTTGACATCTCTCTCTCAGATTGCATTGATGCATCTTGCAAGACATCTCTGCCATCTTCTTCATGCTGCCGGCACTGCTATCCCACTATCCACCAGTACCCATTGTCATCAACCGGCATTGTGGTGGGCCAAGGATGTAGCAGTTGCTATCTAGGACCAGTGATGTGTGTTGCAATGATTTAAATGATACCCTTCAAAGACCAGCCTTCTTGCTTTTAAGCATCTCTTTGCTAAGGCTCTCTACGTTATTCATCAGAGTAAGAAGGAATGCTGGGAGTGCTATTTTTCTGTCCTGGGGATGTATGCCTCTTTATCACAGATTTAATCCAAGCTTCATAGCCTTCTGGGCTGCCAGCAATAGTCACCTGTCCAGGGTCTTACCCTCCAAGGCTCTCTGTGTACTGATCCATTAATCCTTGCAGAACACATCACGACACTGTGCGACAGCATTGATGTCCTCCTCCATCCCTGTTACCTTTCTCTAGCAGAAATGCCGAGTTGGACAGACCCGTATCTGTATCAACCCCCACCAAGCTGAACTTTATAATGAACTCTTCACAGGATGAGAATTTTTGCAGGCTCTTACCTCTTCACATGATATGACCCCATCTCCAACAGACCATTTTTTCAGATTGGAAACAGCACTCCGACAGACTTTCAGTAACTGTCGGCACCTTGTCGTGGTCTTCCTTCACCTACATTAGGTATATGACATGACTTGGCACCGTCACACATTATTTACCCTCCACAACTGGGGCTTTTGTGGCCCCCTTCCAAATTTTATTCGAGAGTTTTTATCCCAACCGCTCTTCACTCAGCACCACATGGATTCAGGAGAACTGTATCCTATAGGGTTCTGTGTGAAGTGCCACACTCTTCCTCTTAGCCATCAGTGGGCTTATAACCTCTGTTGGGCCTGTGGTTACCTCAGTGTTCTTTGTCTATGATGTTTGCCTCAGGAGCATCTGCTGAGTGCCGGGTCCAAGGTGCTACCTGATGGGCCTGTGTGTGGAGCGTCTTCCATGGCTTCCAGTTTTCTCCCTGCAAAACGCATTTATGCATTTTTGTTGTCGACCCACAGTACTCCATAACCAGAACTTTATTTAGGTGACCAGCTCCTTGATGTTGTAGCACAGTCTCGTTTGTTGGCCCTTATTTTTGGTAAAAAGCTGCCCATATAAGCCACCTGAAGACTACATACGTGCAGAAACTTAATGTTCTCCATCTCCTGGTCCACACATCATGGGGTGCAGACCGTACTACTCTTCACCATCTTTACCATGCTCTGGTCTTGTACAGACTAGATTGTGGTAATCAGGTTTATGACTCAGCGGCTCCTTCAGCTCTGAAAAGACTTGATGCTGTTCACCATTGAGGGATGCATCTGGCTGTTGGTGCTTCTTGCACTAGTACCGTTGACAATCTCCTCGCAGAAGCGTTGATTCCCCCTCTACAAATGCAATGGAGCCAATTCCTGGTTTCTTATGCAATCGCCGTTCGCCAATTCCCTGACCATCCCATGTACCCTGTCCTATTTGGAAATGGGGGATTTCTCCCTCCTGATAATGGCTCACTGGCGGGATTGCCAGTTATCTCTATTGGGATTTCCATCTCCACTTACTGGAATGCACCCCATGTATTCCACCCCCCCCCCCCCCCCTTGGGTTGTGCCTACACCACGGATTAGGACTAACCTATTCCAGGGCCCTAAGATCTTCATCGCCCATATGATTTTCTGGTTTCTTGCACATTCCATTCTTGCGGAGTTCCAGGGTACCACCATCTTCTATATTGATGGTTCTAAGATGATAGACAAGGCAGGATATGCTTTCATGTCTCCTGGGTTAGAAAACCATATATTGTGGGGATCATGTACTATGTCCATAGCAGAGCTCCTAGCCATCAACAGGACCCTCCAATTTGTTTCTTAGTCCTCCCTCCAGAGTGTTTTAATATGTACCGACTCAGTGAGCAGCGTGCAGGCTATTGACCACCCTTTGGCCTCTGCTATCCATGACCTTCTCTCTGCCTTTGGCTGTGCCACCCACCTGGTTGTCTTTCGCTGGGTCACAAGTCATGTGAATATCCCAGGGAATGAACTGACTGGCTGTTCCTTTCATGATTCCAGCTGCCGATATGCAGATCTACATCAAATCTCTCTGCCCAAAAATGGAATGACATTTGATGTGCTGCTTCTCTCAGTAATAAGCTCTACGTAATCAGAGAGTCTACTGTGGTTTGGCACTCTTCCTGCCACTCCTCTCGGAAACAGTCCACAGTCTTATGCCGTCTAAAAGTTGGTCATACCAGGCTAACTCATTGTTTCTTCTTTCATAATAAACCACCCACACAATGTGGTTGTGGAGCCAGACTGATGGTATCCCATATATTGGTGGAATGTCCCCTTCTTATGGCCTTTCATACTCAGTTTCCTACATGAAAGTGGTTTTTATTTTTAGATATAAGGTTTTGCTTTACTCCTGGAACACAAGCAGGGTGGTGTGGTTGGGGCCTCCCTTCATGTTATCTCAGTCTGTCACCCACGACCACTGCCCGTTGCTAAGACCACTCTTTTTATCCATCTGTTTTCCCAGTTTTTAGATTTTGGATATCCTTTCATACCTTCTACAATGTGTGTTTTAAGTTCCTCGGTTCATAGTTTGAGTCCTCGACTGCATCCAGCCACTTTTAGCGGACCCTCTCTCTTCCATGCTAACTTTATAATCACTGGACTGATGACCTCGCCTTTTAGTCCGATAATCTCTCCTGCTTTCAATTAATTAACTAATCAATCAATCAATCAATCAGTTGGAATCCTCAAGTAGTGGATCACTGAACAACAAACAGAAGATAGGCCAATCACTCATAAACAAAACTTCATCATTGGTGTAAAAATGAATGTATAATTTGTTCACTTGTGCTGTTGCAAACCCACACCAATATTCATTTCACTGGCTATTTATTACACAGATAAAATTATATTATTTTGTTAAAAAACCTATAGGTACCTGTATATTGCAGTAGATAAGAAAGTTTTGCATGTTAGCATTTGCCAAAAACTTGTTTCAATATTTTGAATCATATGAGATGCAAAAGATGTTACCAATAGTTCACTGTTGCTGTAATCCTTCCACGTGGACAGAAGTGGAGACAGAGATACTACTCAGGTTTAAAGAAAATTTTAACAATGTTAGCTGCACATCTTCATACATTGCAGTGTATGACCTAAAAATACACCATTCATAAACTCGTACCAACTCTCATTTTTCATTGCAAACTATTCGAATTTCAGGCTATTGGTTTCTTAATTTTGTAATATCTCAATAACTATGACCATTAACGAAAGGACAGGCAGTTCGCCATGTAGGTATGAATGATGCTATATGATGCAAAAGAATCAACTTTCTTCACTAGACGGCATTTTTAAAATTATATAAGAAGGATTGTAGAGCACCTGGTGTGCCTAGACATTCTTCTCCTACTGGTACTGCTGCTCTTTGACTATTCAGCTAACCAGCAATTTCAGTGTGCACCTACAATTGCATGTAACTGGATTCAGCCACTCATGGAATGAGCACAGTAGCTACCATGCCATCAGAATGAGTGTCCACCCCTCTTATTTTTCCTTTGATTGTTAGTCAGCCACTTAAAACTGAGAAACAGTTTAACATGGTATTATAATTCTGTTGGATTATTCTATCTTTTTCCTGTTACTTCCATTTTAACATATTGCTAGAAAAATAAACTTCATAATAGTGTGTCATATTGTTAGAAAAATATACCCTATTTACTCGAATCTAAGCCGCACTCGAATCTAAGCCGCACCTGAAAAATGAGACTCGAAATCAAGGAAAAAAATTTTCCCGATTCTAAGCCGCACCTGAAATTTGAGACTCGAAATTCCAAGGGAGAGAAAAGTTTTAGGTCGCACATCCAAATCGAAACAAAGTTGGTCCACTGTAATATGAAACACAATTTAGGTCGAATGAATGACTATACAGCTACAGTAGTTTGGTTCGAGTCTTAAGCTTAGGAGTTAAGCTTTACCATGTAGCCATTGCTATGCGTCAGGTGCTCCGTACCTATTTGTACGGCTAGCATTTCTTTTTCACGTGCTTCGTCTGGTTTGAATTGATTGCTTATTTTTCTTTGATCTGGTAAGTGTCGTTCTATTTGTTATAGATGTTTACGTCACTCTAAGCTGAAAATGCATAACTGTACTGTGTCATGCATTGTTTGTCGCATTCTGATAGTGAATGTTTACGACCTGTCGCCGCTCGCGGCATGGCTTGCTTTTGTGCGCGCTACCGCCAAATTTTTTTTTTTTTTTTTTTTTTTTTTTTTTTTTTTTTTTTTTTTTTTTTTTTAAAAAAAAAAAATATTGCGTATGATAGAAGATGTTCTGAACGAGAGTTTAGCGAAAATTTTTCTCCGGTTGAAAATCTTTGCAGACGCCTCTATAGTACATTACATTCTGCACGGAAATTAGTCATCTTAGATTTAAAAATCTTGTCAATTGTCGTGCTTCATTTCTGACTGTATCACTATTAGGCATAAGAACAATACGAATATAAACATGGCATGATATGTATATTATTCCGCGTTTGCTGTTGTCTTACCCTAGTTTCGTAGTTTATTAGGCAGACAGGATTTAAATGAGATAGCAGCAAACACGAAAGAATACATGGCAACATGTTTATATTCGTACAGTATTATTCTTATGATGAAAAGAATACTGCATGCGATTCACAATTCATAAAAGTTCTTATTAGCAATGATCTCTTGTCACAGGTACGAAAAAATTCAGAACGTAGATTTGGCCATATTGACAAACATCCCAAACAATCTTGCCAGTCGGATTTTCATAGTATGTTGAAATGCTGCTACATTCGAAGATGAACAATACGGAATTTGTATTTACTTCGTTGGATAATGTATGAAAATGCAGTGGTCGAAACTCGACGCGGTGAAAAAAAGCTCGTCTTACACCTTTTTTTTTTTCTTTTTTTTAATTTACTGATGCAGAGGTTTTGTCGCCAGTATCTTTGTGCCTGCAAAGCATGCCTGTGTGGTGCTACATAATTCGACGGCAGAAGTTAGTTGTGGCGGCACCTACCAACATTTTTCAGAACTTCCGCTTACTTTGCACTCGATTCTAAGCCGCAGGCGGGTTTTTGGATTACAAAAACCGGAAAAAAAGTGCGGCTTGGATTCGAGTAAATACGGTAGTTTGTAAGAATACAGAAAAACCTGTATTTTCTTGCCAAAAAGAAAAGATATAATCTGGAACCTGAAGGACTTGTTTTTCCTGATAAAGGCTGTGGCAGAAATGAAGACATGAATTTCAGTGATCAGATAATAAATAGCCATCTACAGATGTATTTGATTTACCATTGAGACACTGTTCATACCAAAGACAGGTATTACTTTCAAAAATACCTCCAAAAAGTTGATCAGTCATTACACCAGTGTACGATTTTTACAAGTCAGTCATGGAATGTAAAAGTGTAAATTCTCTGGGTTAGTGGTATAAGTGAATAACTAGTGACACTTAAGATGCAAAATTATCAGTAGCGTGACATGTAACCCAGAAATAAACACAGTGATAGCTATTACAAAAGTAAGGTTCTGCATGGGAGAGTGTTATTTTCAATGTCCATTAAATAAACAAAAAGGAAAAGAGTATTGAAGTGTTTTGTGTGGAGTATTTCCTTAAATAGTGCTGAAGCATGGACACAAGAGAGGAGAAATGATTAGGAGCTTCTGAAATGAGGATCTGGAAAAGAATGGAAGATGTGAAATGGACAGATACAGTAAGGAATGAGGTTATGTTACAAAGGATAAACAAGAAAAGGCAAATAGTTAAACAATTACAAGGGCAAAAATAAAGTGTGGGACAGAGAATGGGAAGAAAATGCCGAATGGATCACGCTGTAGGAGGCACAGTGACTGAAGAGAGAACAAGAGCTAGACAAAGAGGAACTTTTGACATCAAGATTAGGGCAGCATACGCAGCCACAAAAAGGATGGCAGAAACCAGGACACCTTGGAGAATGCTGAAGTTGCAGTGATGGACTTGCCAAATGGGCAGAACACATCATCGTATATCCCTCAGATGCAATAATTCCTAAGGGTATTAAAATCCTGTGCTGACTGATAGAACCCCATTCAACTATATTTGTGATGGTTCAATGGTTCAGAGTATTTTTTTATGTCAATGAGTCAGAGTATTTTCTGACAAGTTTAGATATCTAGTATATATTCACCTATGAAAGGATAGCTGCAGATCCACTTTTTTAATTGTCTCTCATTGTCTTCATTGTCTAGCCTGGTGGTAAAGTGTGCACGTGAAAACTAAAAGGTTGCAGGATGAAATCCCAGTTGATCCATGGATGTTTTCAGTCTGCCTTTAACTTAGCTTTCACCTGTCAGTGACGTAAACATCTACCAGGAATGGCAAATGGTAAGATTCCCTGTTAAACTGCAGAGCCCCTTACCGTGATAGAATTGTTGGATTAGGTTAGGAACACTCGAATCACCGAAGTGGTGTCCAATTAAGACTTGGCATCGGGCTGTTGAGACATTTGAAATTAATATATTGTTATTGTCTTGACTTAATCTAGGTTGCTGGCTTGTTTGATATATTTTAATCCCTATTGCCCTACAGAATTATTTGGTTGGGCAGTACCAAATGAGATAGTGCTGTGGTTTAGGTACTGAACACACACTTCCGAGAAGTAGGATTCAAATCCACATCCAGTCATTCAGGTTTATATTTTCTGTTGTTTATGTTAGTCAATAAAAGATGAATAATATGATGGTTCTTTTGCGAAGACGCAGCACAATTCATTTCCTAGCCTTGCCTTATTGGAACTTCCGGTCTGTATCTATTGACCATGCCATAAGTGAGACATTTATCCCTAACTATGCATCCTTCCTTCAAACATTTCACACTGACAGGGGAGTAAACCTTGAAAATGATGTGGGACCAGGAGAAGAGACAACTTTGAAAGGTAGAGTACCTAAAATGCTGTTAAAAGAATGGGCAAGTGAGTAGGACTTGCACTATGGTACTGCTGTGCAAACATAGTTACGTACAAAGGTGGTGGTGGTGGTGGTGGTGGTGGTGGTGATGATGATTTTGTGCGGCTCTATGGCCTGGTTCAAACCTTTGTTGGACCTCACTTCTGCAACTTGTGTGTCTTATCCTACCCCAGTTGTCCAACCACGGAAAGTGGGCCTTCAGTTAAATGTGGAATCTGACCCGCATATTTCTGACAACTCCTCGCATCATTGAGAGGTGAAGGCTAGTTCGAAACAAAGATTGAAAAATTCGTGGTCGACAGAGACTCGATCCTGAGACTTCTTAGTTTCCAGGCACACGCTATACCACTAGTCCACCAGGCCTGACATGTACATAGCTTGTTCATTTATAGCTTTTGATGAGTGAGTGTGCGAGTATCAAAATATGTGACATTTATGGCCATATCTTTTGATTGCATTGACTTTTAAGCTTAACAAAGGGACCATAGACCTCAGTATTTGATATAAATTTCAACTTGATTCTTCTACCTGTTCCTAAGGAAAAGAGGGTAACAATCTGACAAACAGGCAGACATACAGATAACAAAGTGACTATACAGATTCTGTTTTTACTGACAGAGGTACAGAACTCTAAGAAAGTAGTAAAATACATATGGTACAGATCCATTAAGTGAGGTCAATTGGGAGAGTGAAAACTGATCATATAAACAGTGCAAGAGACAAGAACAGTAGTCCACCTTGCCCACAGGTGCAGAATTACACCTTTTGTTTGTGATACATGCTACTAACCCACTTATTTTGCCAGTCATGACATAAGTGGCTTCTGTTGCTATAGAAGTTAATTATGTCCAAGGTAGACCAAACCTCATCTTAACTAATTAAAGGACATCAAACTTACATTTACGTGTTGTGTTCTTCAGTGCAATGGGATCTAACAGCTACTTACAAACTTCCAGTATTTCATTCACTGTTCTCATAAAAATAACAGACTGAGCTGTACCTGTCAAGTTCAAAGACTCATCCAGATACAGAGAAAGGAACTTCTATATAAATTGATACTTTCTCCTACATATCTTTCACTAAGTCTTCAGTTTGCCACAGAGAAAGGGACACTGGCTGTGGTTGTTGTCATAGTTATTGTCCCACTATTAAAATGTAGACTTCAATGAAGACAACTTCAGAAAATGATTCAAATTGCCAGCTATCTTATGAGAAATTTTGAAGTTAACTTTTACAGCAGAATCTCTTCCTGAATGATATGCATACTGGAATAGTGCAACACCTTTTATCAAAACATATCAGTTACAAAAGTTCACCAGACTGAAGTCTGAAGCTAATTTTTGTCGTTTTTGTTGTTTTTGTTGTTGTTGTTGTTGTTGTTGTTGTTGTTGCTGCTGTTGTTGTTCTGTTGCAAAATTTAAATGAAGTGGCCACTCAAACTTCATTTGAATGTCTGGGTTTCAGGTTAGAGATTACTCTCTCGTGCTTGCAGTCAATGTATTCATCTGACTCTCCTTCGTGATTTACTGTGTAATTTTACTGCAAATCTAATTTCTTGGTTTGGTTTACTATCTTACGTCATATCAAACTTTTGCATAAGCATCAATATCAGCGAAAAGGTACATTAAAAGCAGTTGGCATTGAAAGACTACTGTTAGAGCTGTTCTCCTGCCATTTTGCAATTCAGCAATAACTGGGGCCTGCAGCAAGGTGGACTACTGTGAGACCTGAGTTTCTCCCAACATATTCTGTGTTCAAATAACTGACAGGAATACAGCTGTGTGACATTGCAGACAACTGCCAATAATTAGATAGATGCACAACTTGTCATTTTCAAGGCAAAATTGTAGCAAGTAAGCTCTGTGCTGCAAGGGATTTTGAAACCTAGGTTTGCAGGGCAGTTATGGAAAGATCAGTCATGAAAATTAATGATTAAAGTATCATGAACTCTGTCAGTGGTTGTCAATTATGTCACCCAGCTGCATCCATGTAAGTTACTTGAACATAGTGTATGCAGGGAGAAACTCGGGTCTCACATTGTTTACCTCTATGTGGAGCAAATGTATCATTGCTTGTCGACATTGGATAAACGGTGCCAAAGTAGAGCAAGATCGCAGCGTGCTTCCTCATTTTTGATTTTTCCTGATGAAAATATTTTTTAAACATCTGTAAACGTCGTACATCATTTTAATTTCCCTTCCACCAGTCACATCAAGCATTGCGCTGACCCAGCTCTTGAGTGTGAAAAGATCCGTTACACTTGTTAAAAGCTCGATTTAGTTTCCAAGGAATTGTTTGAGTTCATTTAATGATTGAATTAAAAATATCAGCTCTCTTGGAATATGGTGGACAGTCCATCTTGTCTGCAATCTGGCTGGGAATTTCATTCTGTAACTGCCGGGCATTTGGTGAAGCTTGAACAATTATATGATTCAAGAGTCTAATACTATATCTTGACGTACTGCGACAAATATTAGGGAGAAAGATTTTGGCAATGCAGCTATATCTATGCTAGGAAAAGGTTTAAATTTTGCACTGATGACAAGTTTTTGTCAGCGGTTGATTTAATTAGTTTTGTTGAACAGGCTCTTTTTGAACTACCTCATAAAGCTGTAAAGAGGACTACAAGAGAGTCATGTCATGTGTAGGCTGGTGCACATTCACCCAAGCCTAATACAACAGTAGCAAAAAGGGGTGCTTTATGTTTACATCGAGATGATCTGGATATTGTTGTTTTAAGTGAGGGCAAAAGCAATGCTACTATTGTTCTGTTGTTCATGTCAAACAGGATTATCTTGAAAAGGTGCAGTGCTCACTGTCTGATTCAGCATATCGCAGCATTGCTGCTGACCCCCACAAGAAGTGGAAGAGGGGGGGGGGGGGGGGGGGGGAGAGAGAGAGAGAGAGAGAGAGAGAGAGAGAGAGAGAGAGAGAGAGAGAGAGAGAGACACTAACAGCCTTATTAAGACAAGTTCCTTCTCACAGGACACTATTAGGAGTCTTAATTATCATTGTACTGTGCACCCTATGTTATATTGTCTTCCAAAGATCGACCAGGAAGGGGTTTCTCTTAGGCCAATTGTGAGTAACATTGGTACTTTAGCATTTCATGTAGCAAAACATGTCGCTACTCTGGTCTGAATGAATGATATTCTAGTAAGTTGTTACGTGGCGAAAGACAGATGAAATGCACACTGTGCTATCGACCAACCACGGACAATGCGAATGATGATAATCCAAGGTGTTGCCAAAGTCTATCACCTTTTTACCATACACAGGTAGTATTTCCACTATGATGGGAATTCCCCCCACCCTTCGCCCTACCTTTGGGTTCAGTAAAGGATTATTTTCGTCTGCTTAAGGCAGGTGTCCGTCATATTCCTCACAGTTGCAGCATGTCCTATGTTGGTCAGACTATCAGGCTTACAGAGGACTGGTGTACTGAGCATAAATGCCGCATACATTCAACACAGCTGAGCAAATCTGCTATTGCAGATCGTTGTCTTGGCACTAGTCATCCTAAGGAATACATCATAAAGATTCTGACATGCACTTTACATCATAGAGATTCTGACATGCACTTCCAGCTATTAGGATAGAATTGTTCAGGAGTCAGTTCAAACTAAATTAGCAAGTACCTTATAAATAGAGATGGCAGTTTTTGCTTAACCTAAGTATTTAATCCTGCTCTATCCCTTGCTGAAAAATAGTGACAGAGTTAATGTAACATCACCCTTCTATTACGTACCTTTCAGAGTAGTCCTTTCTTCTGAGTGTGTGTCATTTTATGCATTTACTCCCTTGTTGGAGTGAAATATTTGAAGGGAGGAAGGAAGAATAGTTAGGGTTAAATGTCTTTCTTATGACAAGGTCACTAGAGACATAACTGAAAATAGGACAAGCATAGAGAAAGAATCATGTAGTGTCTTTCCAAAGGAACCATTGTAATGTTCATCTTTAATAGAATTAGGTAAACGTAACACTGGATAGGGGTGTGAATTCCATTCCTCTTCAGTGTGACTTTAGTACCTTAACCACAGCACAACCTCATTTGGTGCTGCCAAGAAAAAAATTCTGGAGGGCAACAATGAGTATGCGAAATAAGTCAGCATCCTAGTTTTAAAGTCAAGACAATTATGATACAATAATTTTGTGTGGCTCAATGGCCTGATGCAAGTCAACAATTTAAATTGCAGCAGCTGACTTTCGCTTAAAGACTCAGCTATTGTCGAAAGAATTAGCTCTGACCCATTGTGTGTTACTTGATGTTTCTGATGAGATACGTGTGGCTGTTCATGGGTATTACTGCTCCCAGGGCCTACACTCTTCTCTCTCTCTCTCTCTCTCTCTCTCTCTCTCTCTCTCTCTCTCTCTCTGTCTTTTACATAGTAAAAACATCATGTTCCGTACTTGATAACTGTGTGATTATGACTGCCACCCTACCATTATCTGCCAGTAGTGTCATTAGGATGCAGTGTGGAGGTGATGTGGTGAGCATGCAACTTACCAGTTTTCCATACCTTGGAGCAAGTACTTCTTATTCTAGTAGCTCCTCAGTTAGTATCACATTGCAGAGTGAAATCCAATTCTCCTCCAAGGAAAAATCCCTTGTGATAAAAGAAATTGAACCCAGATGATCCTCTGTGTAGCAGTTGGACACGATTACCACTAATTTAAGAGATCAGATGGTGTTTGCAATAACACCTAAATTTTAACTAGCACTGGTACACAAACAAACAAATGAATACTATAATGGGAAAGGCAGTTCTTGACATTCATGTAATGGTTACTATAATTAATATGTTACTTTACTGCATTTTCTAAGTATAGAATATAAATTAAGTATTATTAATTGTTGGTTAGGGTATGTACTCGGCTTTTGACTGATAGTATACATCTTGAATCATTCTGTGTTTCATCCATGTTAATTAGTTTTCCTAGTTTTATCTAGCCAACAAGGCCATGCACAGCATGTCCATTGAAAACCACCATTGTTTGAAAACCACCATTGTGGAATGGTGCACCAAGTTCCACACTGGTCAAAATTTGACGCAAGATTCCCCGTAAGTGATTATCACATCTTTGGTTCCTTAAAAGAGGCCTCGAAGGTTTGATTATTCCTATCGACCGAGGATGTGCAGCAGGCAGTTAAGATTTTTTCACACAGCAGGACATAATATTTTACCAAATATGTATCTTCGACCTGGTGTGTCGGTGAATTGCTTCATTGCTCACAGTGATTTTGCCTGATTGCCTGGACTGTACAGCTTTGAATGGAAACTTTATAGCCTGGTATATATTGGAATGGGGGGGGGGGGTTGGGGGGGGGGGGGTGCACAGAGAGATTTAAGCCTATTAAGGATTTTGTATTTGATTCATTTAGGAACCCCTGTAAGAACTGTTGTAAACCCTTATGTTACCAACACATATCCTGCTCATTGATTAATCACATTTTAATACTGCAGTTCAGGAGGTTAGGAAGAGACATAAATTACAGACCCATATTTGATATGGATGTGTGTTCTGTGGATGATTGAATACATCATTTGAAAGAGAAAGGCTGAATCTAAAATAAGTTTTTGAGTAAACTACAATTCCTACCTATGTGGAACTAGAAAAAGTCTGGTAAGAAACTAAATCCAGGTGATACGGGGAAATATTAGTGTGCTAATGAAGTGTGCTATATGCTGCTTCAGTATATTGAGACACATTAATTGCATAATGTTGCAGCTAGTCTAGATGGTTTACACATTAAACAAATTGATTATTCACTTTGAAAAGGCTGAGAACTATATGTCGTTCCCTTCAGAAAAATTCGGTAAACTTACATGTTTCACTAAATCATTGAAGACTTCTTACTTGATTAAGTTCACAATTTTTACTTTGGGAATAATTCAGAAGATTGAAATTGCAATTTTATTTTGAGAAGTATATGTCCTTATGTTGCATTGTGCTGTATAAAAACTTTTTCCACAGAAGGCAAGATCAGTCCTGTCCCACCAATTCCTGGAAAGAAGCCACAACTCCCGCCACCCATCAAGAAGCCTCAAAGGTTAGGCTCCTTATTTCAGTCCTCACTAAGACAGGAGTCTATTGAACAAAGAACTGTAGACAGAGTTGATGGAGGAAGCTCAAGCAAACCATCTCGTTCAGCGCACACTGTCAAAGACGGTGTTCCAGAATTTGACAGCATTGAGCGTAGTGCAATGCTGGTTCATCCAACTGCTTCAAGAGCAAAGGCTCCTCGCCGCAGACTACCCACGTCTTTTGGTAAACAGTCGGTAAGTAGTCTATGCTGTATAAGTTGATGGATGACTAGTTTCATTCCTCCAAATTTTAATACTCTTGATTTGCAATATAGTTGAGTATTATCTAGATAATCAGTTTTGGTTCACCAACAACCTTGTTAAGATCATACCTTCACTGTACTGTTTCAACCACAACAAAACTGTTAGAATGAAAAACTTGCCAGTGTATCAAAAATCTGACAGAATATGTTTGTTGACATATAGAACCAGAAGAAGACTATGGCTATATTTGTTTGCTGATCATATTTAGGATATTTTGAAAAGTAATACTCAATGGAACAGTTTTGTTGTGGTTAAAACTGTTAGATGTCACCAATTACAAAGAAAGTAAGATCTCGAGATGGTTGTTTGTCAATAGAAACAGGTTGTCTAGTAATATTAGATCGTACTGCATTCAAGACTATTAAAAATTTAATAAGTAATATGGGTCACTGTGTCTTCTTTGCCTGACAGTATCCAGTTTTGTAAAACTTTGTATTCAATTTACCAAGTTTATTGCAATGCCTGCACTAACAGTTATTATTACTTACATAATCTGCAGGGTTGCCACAGGTCCTGGAAATCGGGGAATATCAAAAACATCAGGGAAATTTGAAAAAACACTGTAAAAATCTCATTTTTGTCTCGGTAAATGAAATGGTTCGTTTACTGAGGTGTCGTGCATTGTTGCTAGCTGGGTGCAGCTGAGTACGTGTGCCATTTCCCTACTCCCTCATCACTACTGCTTCTCCCCTCCCTACCACACCCCTCAGCTTGCAGCCAGTGTTGCCACATCTTGTCGCTAGCCTAGCAGCTGCCGAGAAGAGGCATGAGGAGTGGTTTTTGTGGATCTGATTCTCAGACACTGTAGATGCAGCAGCCTTAGACAGTGGCCATGTGTGCATGAGTTATCTGAGTGACTGTGTGTGTGTGTGTGTTTGTGTGTGTGTGTCGGGGAGAGAGAAAGGAGGGAAGAAGGGTAATGCTACTGGCAAGTTTCTTCATAAATGTCCGTCACATTTCAGGAACAAGCTCCTGTTGGAATGATGAATGGAAATGCTGACATTGGACACAATGAAATTGAGAACAGCTATGAAGACAGTGATGACAAAGAGGACAGTGGGTCAAAGAGTTGGGCAAGTGAGAAGAACAAAGTACCTTGGTTAGAAGAACTTATGCAGAATCAAGCAAGAAAGAATGTCCCAGGGCCCAGAAATTTCCTTAGTCCCCGGAGCCCTACCCCAAGCCAGACGAGTCCCAAGGCACTCTCTCACAGTCCTGATCAGATGGAGAAGAAAGTAACGCCACCATCTACAAAAGCTAAGGCTGAACAAGGTAATCATCTGAAGATAGGAATAAGATTCTTTATTAAAACCAAGTGCACACACCCAATGAAACCGTTCTAGGTACTCAGAAACATCAAAATTGGTATCAGATCTGGAACTGTTTCAGTCTGTGTGTTCCTTACTTCATAGCAAATAGGATACAACCGTAGTAGTTAAATGACAGTTATGTAAGTAACATATTTTGTAAACTAGCGTCTAATAAAGGACCAAGGCTAGGTTGTTAGAAGTACAGTCTCAGTTATACATAAGTACCATTCTTGACTATTTGTATTGTACTAAATTTCTTGGAATGATTTTTTTCACACAACCTCTAAAAACGGGAGTCTTTCACTCTCCAAACATTAAATGTTCATTGTATAATATTGTATGATACTGTTGTATTTGAGATTGCATGTGGCAGTGTTGCAGATCTATCTAAATGCATTTATAGAAATTTTAATTTTTCACTCTTAAGTTTGATTTATTAATTACTTAGAGAGAATCAGTTGCATCATACTCAATTTTTTTACATTATTTGCCTGCATGTTAATTTTCCACATTAAGAAAATACACTGTATGGTAAAGATAAACTTTACTTTTTGGCAAGGCCAGGCTGCCAGGAAGCTGGACAAATGAAGGTTTGAAGCCAAAATGTTTGTGGTAATTCTTATGGAACACAATGATGTCCACGTACGATACAATCACATTTCCAAGTTGTTGATGTCTGAGGTAAACCTGTACAAATTGGCAACCACATTTTTCACCCAATTTACTAACTCCCAGTTTACTCCTACTGATGCACAGGACCAGTAGTTCCACTTTAGTGTGCTGCATGTTTGCCACCTAATAAGAAAGGGCCCACTATCAGTATTTATTTGCTTTCTTCGGGCCATGCACTATCCCCACACCACCAATAATTGTTTGTTTCATTTAAAGGGAGAAGTGTGTACTTTCTGCTCATACACACTATGGCTGCTATACTATTGATGATTGTATATCCAGCTTTTCTTCTTTCTCATTCTTCTTCTTCTTCTTCTTCTGCTTCATCATTTAGTGAGCTGCTTGGAAAGTCTTTCTTTCTACTGGGTCATCCAAAACAAAATCTTAAAACTACCTAAAATGGTGTAACTAAGAACTTAAAAAATTTGTTTATTTTGCCTGTCACACATTTACAGATTAAAAAAATCCCTGCAATTGTTTCTTAAAATTCTCTTCCCTCACAGTTCATGAATAGGACTGAGTGAGATAATGTTGAAATGAAATGGTGTAGGTCATATTCAAGAGGGTAATCTTGAATAAAAGCTCCATGCTCTCTCTTAATCACTCGAGAAAAGTGCACAGCGATTACTCCAATAATGTTCTGAGCAAGGTAAGACAATGGTTAACACAGTGGGCTCTTATGCAGAAGTCACATTTAAAATCCCTGTACAGCCATCCAGATTTAGATTTTTGTTGTTTCATAAAATAATTAGAAGCAGGTGGTACTTGAAGGAGGGCATTACCAGTTTTCATCTCCAATCTGAGCTTGTTCCCTGTTTCTGATGACCTTACTGCTGATCGGACATTAACAATAATCTTCCTTCCTTGTCCAGTACAGCATACACAAGATCTATACCTGAAGTATGTTCCACCCCCTTTGATCAGTTGTGAATGGGTGAATGGATAAATGGGTGGATGGGGAGCAATGCACAAATAAAAGAAAAAAAAATGTTGTGAAGCACAATAAACTTTAAGTAGCAGGATCTCTTTAGAAAGCTTAGCTCAGAATCTGGATATTGTTTTCAGATCCTGGTCACTAAAACTTAATTTCGTATTGTGTTAAAATGCAACCACCATATATTTTTCAGTCTATGCAGCTTGGTAAGAAGAGTGATTGTTCTTACATAGAGATTCTTTTGTAGACACACACAGCTATTACTACTTAGAAATCTGTAATTATTTCATCACCTGTGTCTGTGGTGCAATTCAAAATTATTGTTGAATAGTGCCACTTCAGAGCTGTGTGAAATATAGCAAACAAAGCCAATTTTTTCACACAGCATTGCAATATTCTGGGATTTGTGCAAGTTTATTGAAACTGAAGTTTAAATGACTTCGGAATCAGATTGTCAATGGTTCCATTCTGCAAATCATTTTATACATCATGGGCAGAGGGTGCTCTTCACACCTCACATCAGGACTACTTCCAACTCTGTGCATGCTGTTAGTAGCTTAATTTTATTACCACAACTGCTGTGGAATAACCACATTGGGCCTGAGGAATACTTGCAAGTTCAAAAAATCACTTCTCAGAATTCTCTAATTAGATTTTTGTAACATATCATATACAGCAGCAAGAGAAATTGACAGTCACATTTATTAAATTTTATTGTGTTAAAAGTTTTTCTGCTTCAGCTATAAATGTAGGTGCACTGTTGATTGGGAAACACACAGATGAAATTTTCGACCACCTCATTGGAAAATTTTTCTTTGTCTGTACATTGCCACCTTTCCTTCATTATGTTAGAGTTTGCCTTAATTGTAGTCGTAAAATGTGTCATTTTGTCTGTGGAGAGGAGTGACACTTATTTTGCAAGACTTTATTTTAGACAAAATCGCATACCGTGATAGGACTCACAACAGTTTGACCATACACTGATGAGCCAAAACATTACGACCATCTACTTCAGAGCTTGCTTGTCCATCTTTGGAACAAAATACATCACCGATTCTGTATATTGGGGATCTGATAGTTTGCTGGTAGGTTTGAGGGGGTCTGTGGCATTAGATGTCTATACACAAGTCATGTAATTCGCATAAATAACATGCCGCTGATAGGCGTATGCGGTGATGGTGCCTGATAGCAACCCGAATGGATTCAAAAGGATTTACATCAGGTAAATTTGGCCACTATAATACTCCTTAAACCACTGTCGCCCGGTTCTGGCTCTGAAACATTACATTGCCATTGGGGAAGACATCAAGCATGAAGGGATGCAAGTGGGCCACAGCTGTCAGTGTATCTTAGATTACTACCAGAGGTCCCTTGCAAGTGCAGGAGAACGTCTTCCATAGCATAATACTGCTCCCACCAGCCTGTGTCAATGATATACTGCACTTTTCAAGTTGCCATTAATCTCAGTCATAGCATTCCTAGTGTATCAAAAATGTGATTTACTCAAAGAGCCGACGTTTTTCCATTGATCGACAGTCAAATCCCGATGGTCCTGTGCTCACTGCAATTGTAATTGACTGTATCATTGGGTCAACATGTGAGCAAGTGGGATGTCTGCTGTGTAGTTCCATGTTCAACAGTATAAAACGCACAATGTGGTCCCAAACACTTGTGCTTGCACCACCATTGTGCTCTTTCAGCAGTGATGCCACAGGCTCTGTGAAATCTTGTACAGCAAACCATTTAGCACCTAGTGGTAGTTTCACTGTCCTTTTACCTCTTTCTGTATATACTCACGACAGTAGCATGTGAACATTTGACCAACTTTGCCATTTTTAAGATTCTTGTCACAGATTCTGCGGATTAATAATCTATTCATTATCAAAGTCGCTTATCTCAATGGATTTCCCCTTCTGAAGCCCATACCTTCACTAGCGTCATCCCTCGTCCATATCTGCTCTGCTTAAATCATATGCCTGCAAAGCCACCAGGTGGCATCCAGCCTCATGGTGGGCAGTGGTGGTCATGTTTGGCTTACCACTGTATGTTGGTTAACCTTTGTATGTTGTAGGCAGCATTTTACAATCAATGTGTTCATGACATGCATAGTAATTTGTATACTGCCTGATGTGCTAATAATTAAGATCGCCAATAAATACAGTCAAACGTCTACAAAAAGATAACACAGTTCACTTGTAAAATGTACCATTAATAATTAAGAAAAACTTAACTTTAAAATGCTGTAGATTATTCCATGGCACTTAGTTGTACACAGGGTGGCTCAGAAGTCCTTTAACATTTGAAAATGCACATTATTCATGGAATAATGTAGGTAGAAAGGTAAAAATTGACAAAGCTGGAAATGACATGCAGTTTTATTCCAACAAAAAAGAGTAAAAAAAAACTGGCCAACAGGTCGCGCTAGACAGCAACATGTCAGTGATTACGCATGAGAATTAGGTATAAAATGAGCTGTTTGGAGAGAGGGAGTCAGATCTAGCTTAGCCTGGCTGATACACATGCTGGAAGGTAAAACTTTCATGTAGGATGGTACTCCGCCACCCCATTGCTACACATGCGAAACATACCTTGTGCACATCGTTTGGCAAGGATCACATCATGAGCTGCCACATCTTGGCCTCCCTGGTCCCCAGACTTCAGTCCATGTGATAATTGGTTGTGTGGTTATGTGAAGTCGTAAGTCTACTGCGACCGTCTGCTCTCATTAGGGACGCCAGAAAGCAACATCCAATGGCAATTGCCTACCATCTCTACTGGTAAGCTGTATAGTACTGTTTAAATCATCATCCCTTGACTACAGGTATTGTTGATGGATGATGACTGACATGTTCAGCAATTGTTATAAAGATCATCATCTTTCCTAAAAATCAGTTTTTCACCATTTATTACTTTTGTATCAGATTAAGTGCCATCTGTTGGTCATTTTGTTCACTTTTTTTTGGTTTCAGTGAAACGCACCACCATGTTATTTCAAGCAGGTGCCAGTTTTTACCTCTGTACCTACATTATTCTGTGAAGCAATGAATTTTCAAATGTTAGCGTTAGAAACAAACAGTCTTGAGTGCTGATTCTCAGAAACAAAATCAAAGCATTTTTCCCTCGAGTGCAAAGTGGGCAGTTTGGATATCCGAGTCGTCAAAGTGTGAATGAAATGTTCGGCTTCACTGTTCAATTTTGGATAGAATGGTTCCATTCAGATGTTTTGAATTCTGGCAAAATTGTTGATACTATGACAAAAAAATTGTGGACCGTTGTCCAAAATAGTTGGTGGCAAACCTGCGAAGCGAAAAACAGGATGGAGTGCTTTCATAGCACACTAGTAACCAAGTGCACTGTAAATAGAAAAGGATATTTGCTGTATACAGTGATAATGAGCTGTAGTGTGTTCCAGAAAGGACTAGAAAAATCAGTATGAATAAGGTGACAGTTTCGTATTGATAATTGGAAAAAGTATTGATTACTGTTGGAATTTCTGTGCTGTATAATCAGGTACATCTTTCGCCAGATAAAAAACAGCAGCCAATGGCTATGATCAGTCACGAGAAAAAATTTTCTACCCCACAGAAATTGATAAAATTTTGTGACACTGTAAATTAGGACTATAGCTTCATTTTCAAGCTGACCCTAGCTGACTTCAGACTTCGTTCAACATCTGAGACATGACTTCTGCAGGGCGTTCTGTGTTGCTAACCTTATGAAAAGAAACTATTTCTATTCCATGTGATGTTGCATCAGTTGCAAGCACTACTGGTTTTCGTAGATCAAAATGCCTGAGGCATAGGTGACTAAACAATACTGCTTTCAGTTTCCGAAAGACTGTTCTCATTCTCCAGTCCTTGTAAAAGGAACACTAAAACGCTGGACATAAATTTGGAGGAGAATGTAATCTCTGTATGACTTATGAACGTTTAGTCAAGTGATGAGCTCCATGGGAGTAAATGGCATGTCACGAACATTGGCTTTCAGTATTGAAAAATGAATATTGCTGTAAATTACAGTTGAGTACTGCATCAGTTAAAACTCAAAAAAGATACTCTCTATTTGTGGGATGCTGTTCCATTGTTGATGTAAATTCAGGCAGATTGTAGCACAGTCGTTAGGCATTTGTACAGGTTAGTTCATACATTCTTTGCGTGTTTCCCTTGCGTCATCTAGGCACTGAGTCGTGTTTCAGTAACTGTTGTTCAACATCGATTAGAATGGACAGGGACTGTGATTGCTGTGTTTGGATGAGGGCTGAGTTGGCATCCCTTCGCTCACAGCTGCAATCGGCGCTGACTTCGGTCGCGCAGCTTGAGGCTGTTGCCATTGGGCACCACTGTGGGGAGCCGGACTTGGGTATCACGGGGATGTCAACCTCGTCCCCAGATCGGTCTGCTGCTGTGGTTGCCCCGGTTGCTGCCCGCAGTGGGGCTGAGCCCAAGCCTGTGGTTGATTGGGAGGTCGTTCCAAGGCGTGGCAGGCAGTGAAAGACGTCCCCGGAGGCTGATCAGAGAGCCTCCCCGGTGCGTCTGACAAACAGGTTTCAGGCACTTTCTCTGGCTGAGCCAGATGCGGCTGCCTGCCCTGTTTCAGAGGATGATTCTCAGTCTTCAAGGTCCGGGCAATCACAGAGGGTGGGCTTATTGCTAGTTGGGAGCTCCAATGTTAGGCGCGTAATGGGGCCCCTTAGGGATATGGCGGATAAGGAGGGGAAGAAATCCAGTGTGCACTCCGTGTGCATTCCGGGAGGAGTCATTCCTGATGTGGAAAGGGTCCTTCCGGATGCCATGAAGAGCACAGGGTGCAGCCAGCTGCAGGTAGTGGCACATGTCGGCACTAATGACGTGTGTCGCTTTGGATCTGAGGAAACTCTCTCTGGATTCCAGCGGCTATCTGATTTGGTGAAGGCTGCTGGTCTTGCTTACGAGATGAAGGTAGAGCTCACCATCTGCAGAATCATTGACAGAACCGACTGTGGACCTTTGGTGCAGAGCCGGGTGGAGGGTCTGAATCAGGGGCTCAGACGGTTTTGCGACTGTGTTGGTTGCAGATTCCTTGACTTGCGCCATAGGGTGGTGGGGTTTCGGGTTCCGCTGAATAGGTCAGGAGTTCACTACACTCAGCGGGCGGCTACACGGGTAGCGGAGGCTGTGTGTCGTGGACTGGGCGGTTTTTTAGGTTAGAAGGCCTCGGGAAAGTACAGAGTGGGCTGCAATCTCAAAGGGTGCATGGCAAATACAGGATGTGCTTGGATCAAGGAACAGTCGGAATTGTTGTTGTAAATTGTTGTAGTTGTGCTGAGAAAGTCTCTGAGCTTCAAGCGCTAATAGAAAGCATAGAAGCTGAAATCGTTATAGGTACAGAAAGTTGGCTAAAGCCTGAAATAAGTTCTGCAGAATTTTTTACGAAGCCTCAGACGGTGTTCAGGAAAGATAGATGAGGCAGAATTGGTGGTGGAGTGTTTGTGTGTGTCAGTAGTGGTTTATCTTGTAGTGAAGTCGAAGTAGATACTCCGTGCAAATTGGTATGGGTGGAGGTTATACTTAACAGCTGAACTAAGTTAACAATTGGCTCCTTCTACCGACCCCCGGAGTCCGATGATATAGCTGCCGAACAGTTCAGAGAAAATTTGAGTCTCGTAACAAATAAATACCCCAATCGTACGGTTATAGTTGGTTGGGACTTCAACCTTCCCTCGATATGTTGGCAAAAATACTTGTTCAAAACCGGTGGTGGGCAGAAAACATCTTCCGAGATTGTCCTAAATGCTTTCTCCGAAAATTATTTCGAGCAGTTAGTCCACGGACCCACGCGAATTGTAAATGGTTGTGAAAACACACTTGACCTCTTAGCCACAAACAATCCAGAGCTGATAGAGAGCATCATGACTGATACAGGGATTAGTGATCACAAGGTCGTTGTAGCTAGGCTCAATACCGTTTCTTCCAAATCCACCAGAAACAAACGCAAAATAATTTTATTTAAAAAAGCGGATAAAGTGTCACTAGAAGCCTTCCTAAGAGACAATCTCCATTCCTTCCGAACTGACGATGCAAATGTAGACGAGATGTGGCTCAAATTCAAAGATATAGTAGCAACAGCAATTGAGAGATTCGTACCTCATAAATTGGTAAGAGATGGAACTGATCCCCCGTGGTACACAAAACAGGTCCAAACTCTGTTGCAGAGGCAACGGAAAAAGTATGCGAAGTTCAGAAGAACGCGAAATCCCGAAGATTGGCTAAAATTTACAGACGCGCGAAATTTGGCACTGACTTCAATGCGAGATGCCTTTAATAGGTTCCATAATGAAACATTGTCTCGAAATTTGGTAGAAAATCCGAAGAAATTCTGGTCCTACGTAAAGTACACAAGCGGCAAGACGCAGTCAATACCTTCGCTGTGCAGTGCCGATGGTACTGTTACCGACGACTGTGCCACTAAAGCAGAGTTATTGAACGCAGTTTTCCGAAATTCCTTCACCAGGGAAGATGAATGGAATATTCCAGAATTTGAAACACGAACAGCTGCTAGCATGAGTTTCTTAGAAGTAGATACCTTAGGGGTTGTGAAGCAACTCAAATCGCTTGATACGGGCAAGTCTGCAGGTCCAGATTGTATACCGATTAGGTTCCTTTCAGATTACGCTGATACAGTAGCTCCCTACTTAGCACTCATATACAACCGCTCGCTCACTGATAGATCTGTACCTACAGATTTGAAAATTGCACAGGTCACACCAGTGTTTAAGAAGGGTAGTAGGAGTAATCCATCGAACTACAGACCTATATCATTGACGTCAGTTTGCAGTAGGGTTTTGGAGCATATACTGTATTCAAACATTATGAATCACCTCAAAGGGAACAATCTATTGATACGTAATCAGCATGGTTTCAGAAAACATCATTCTTGTGCAACGCAGCTAGCTCTTTATTCGCACGAAGTAATGGCTGCTATCGACAGGGGATCTCAAGTTGATTCCGTATTTCTAGATTTCCGGAAAGCTTTTGACACCAGTCCTCACAAGTGATTTCTAATCAAGCTGCGGGCCTATGGGGTATCGTCTCAGTTGTGCGACTGGATTCGTGATTTCCTGTCAGGAAGGTCACAGTTTGTAGTAATAGACGGCAAATCGTCGAGTAAAACTGAAGTGATATCAGGTGTTCCCCAGGGAAGCATCCTGGGACCTCTGCTGTTCCTGATCTATATAAATGACCTGGGTGACAATCTGAGCAGTTTTCTTAGGTTGTTCGCAGATGATGCTGTAATTTACCGTCTAGTAAGGTCATGCGAAGACCAGTATCAGTTGCAAAGCGATTTAGAAAAGATTGCTGTATGGTGTGGCAGGTGGCTGTTGACGCTAAATAACGAAAAGTGTGAGGTGATCCACATGAGTTCCAAAAGAAATCCGTTGGAATTCGATTACTCGATAAATAGTAAAATTGTCAAGACTGTCAATTCAACTAAGTACCTGGGTGTTAAAATTACGAACAATTTCAGTTGGAAAGACCACATAGATAATATTGTGGGGAAGGCGAGCCAAAGGTTGCGTTTCATTGGCAGGACACTTAGAAGATGCAACAAGACCACTAAAGAGACAGCTTACAATACACTCGTTCGTCCTCTGTTAGAATATTGCTGCGCGGTGTGGGATCCTTACCAGGTGGGATTGACGGAGGACATCGAAAAGGTGCAAAAAAGGGCAGCTCGTTTTGTATTATCACGTAGTAGGGGAGAGAGTGTGGCAGATATGATACGCGAATTGGGATGGAAGTCATTACAGCAAAGATGTTTTTCGTCACCAACTTTCTCTTCCGAATGCGAAAATATTTTGTTGAGCCCAACCTACATGAATGATCATCAAAATAAAATAAGAGAAATCAGAGCTCGAACAGAAAGTTTTAGGTGTTCGTTTTTCCCGCGCGCTGTGGAATGGTAGAGAGATAGTATGATTGTGGTTCAACGAACCCTCTGCCAAGCACTTAAATGTGAATTGCAGAGTAGTTATGTAGATGTAGATGTTCTGGTGTTTGTCTGGATACAGTATTGTCACCCAAATAATTTGAACAGGGTAGAACTTTTATTGTCACTTGTTCAAGAAAGCTTCAAAACAATGGAGGAACAAAGGCTTTTTAAAGGGAAGATGCTGGTATTGATACAAGCTGATGTGTTCATCACCATAAACTTCCCCATTTCCTCATCCATAGAAGTTGAAAGTAAGCATTGTACGAATCAGTTTTTGAGAAGAATCGCCCACCTGCTAGGCGATCCATAAGCTCACCACTAAGTGGAAGCTGGAAGCAATCGATCACTGTTTGAATAGTAACTGTAGCTTTAAAGTTGGCACAAAATTTAATCTTCCCATTTGCTTTTCTTGTGGTCACAAGGGAAGTGGCCCACTGACTGGCAGAAACGGATTTCAAACCTCCAATTTGTTCTGATCTGTTGGGTTCAGATGCAGCTCCACTGAGAACAGTATGAGATAGTGGATGAGTGCGATAGTACTTAGGTTTTGCATTGTCCATGAGAATAATGTTTACATGAAAATTCTTATGTCCCAGTGTGGTGTTGGACAAATACCCATATTATTCACACATCTGATGAATACTGGCATGGGAAAGTTGCAGATCAATGGGAAGCACATTGTCCTGAATATCTAAATCAGATGCATCTATGCTAAAAATATTGGGATAGAACATGACTGAATTATGGTGAATGGAGCTGATGTAGTCATATTCCTTTATCTTGCTCACAAAATGCGTGTTTCAAAAACAGAGATACGTCTGCCATTGTAGGCCGCATGGTGCAAGCAAGATTTTTATGGCTGGAGGTGTCCCAATTGCTTATGAGTATTTTGATTAACAAGTGTGACTGAAGCACAAGTATCTTAATTGAAATGATACAAGCCAATAGCAAATCTGCAGAAAGATGAACAGTTTGCCGTTTGTCCTGTTACTGTGACTATCTGTTCTGACTTTCGAAAGACTGTCTCTTTCTGAATTGTAATTGACAAAGCGTTCAGCTGTACTCGTATTAGAGGAGTACTGGTTAAAGTAAGGCAAGTTTTATGCTGTGTGATTTCCGTCACTTCAGTCCACAGTTCCTGTGTGGATTTCTAGGAGACGTGGTTACAGATTCAGTATGAGAGATCATACATATTTCCATTTCCTCGAGTTGAGATTTCAGGGGGACAGAATTTACATTTTGCTTCATTTGCATGCAGACTTGCTGTTTGTGTCTTGATTTATGGCAGGGTTGGCATTCCGCATGGTGAAGAAAAAATGGTCATGCATTACATAACATTTCACATTAGACTTCACAAGGTTTATTTGTTTGTTTTGAACCAACCAAGGAAGTGGCTGAGCACCTTGTGCTATGTTTTTGCTGTTGCTTGTGTTGGTGAACCCGAGCCATCCAAAACTTGGGCTGTTGCACGGTATCCACTGTTAGTATTACAACAACGTCCATGTTAAAGTAGAGTTCAGTGATGTCTTTCAATTTTTGGGTTTAGACTACTTCAAGCATGTCTTTGAGACCAGGACTGTCATGCTTTAGAATCTCTGCCCACATTTTATGAGCAGCAAAATTTTGAATACCGGCATCACGAAGCATTTGATCTTGAAATGAGGCTCCACATCAGCAATAAAAGTTATGGTTCTTAGTAATGACCTCCAGTTCATTGATCATTCCTTTTGAGAGTGATGATTATTATGAAGCCACTCATGAAAAAATTTGAAATGAGGAGCGGCTACAAGAGTCTTGAGTTTCTAAGAGCACGACCAGTTTGCTAACAGTGTCTCCATACAGTAGGTTTTGGGACTCCAACTGAGAGAACAACTTCCCACACTACTTAAAAATATATACTCCTACCAACAGCAAAAAAGTGTGTCGTGTTAACCTGATACACAATGTGATCAAAAGTATCAGGACACTTGGCTGAAAATCTTTTAAAAGTTCATGGCATCCTCCATCAGTAATGCTGGAATTCAGTATGGTGTTGGCCCACCCTTAGCCTTGATGACACTTTCCACTCTCGCAGTCATACATTCAATCAGGTGCTGGCAGGTTTCTTGGAGATTGGCAACCCATTCTCCACAAAAAGCTCCACTGGGGAGTGGTATCAATGTCGGTCGGTAATGTCTGGCATGAAGTCATCGTTCCAAAACATCCCAAAGGTGTTCTATAGGATTCAGTTCAGGATTCTGTGTAGGCCAGTCCATGACATGTATGATATTGCCATGTAACCACTCCGCCACAGGCCGTGCATTGTGAACAGGTGCTTGATCATGTTGAAAGATGCAATCACCATCCCCGAATTGCCCTTCAACAGTGGGAAGCAAGAAGGTGCTTAAAACATCTATGTAGGCCTGTGCTGTGATAATGACATGCAAAACAACAAGGGGTGCAAGCCCCCTCCATGAAAAACACCACCACACCATAACACCACCGTCTCCGAATTTTACTGTTGCTACTACATACGCTGGTAGATAATGTTCACCGGGCATTCGCCATACCCGTGCCCTACCATTGGATCGCCGCATTGTGTACAGTGATCCGTCACTCCACATAACATTATTCCATTGTTCAATCGTCCAATGTTTACGCTCCTTACACCAAGTGAGACGTCGTGTGTCGATTACCGGTGTGATGTGTGGATTATGACTAGCCACTCGACCATGAAATCCAAGTTTTCTCACCTCCCGCCTATCTGTCGTAGTACTTGCAGTGGATCCTGATGCAGTTTGGAATTCCTGTGTGATGGTCTGGATAGATATCTGCCTATTACACATTGTGACCCTCTTCAACTGTCGAAGGTCTCTTAAGTCAACAGTCGAGGTCAGCATGTACGCTTTTGTGCTGTATGTGTCGCTTCAAGTTTCCATTTCACTATCACGTTGGAAACAGTAGACCTAGGGATGCTCAGAAGTATGGAAATCTCACGTACAGACATATGACACAAGTGACTACGTTCGAAGTCCTTGAGTTCCTCAGATCACCCCATTCTGCTTTCACGATGTCTAACGACTACTGAGGTCGCTGATATGGAGTACTTAGCAGTATGTGGCAGCATAATGTACCTAATATGAAAAACTTATTTTTTTGGGGGTGTCCGGATACTTTCGATCTCATAGTGTATGTTCTATGGGCCTGTACAGTGAAATGTTGTTGGAGCTGCATGTGGTACTTGATCCATTGAAACTATCACCACAGACTAGTACATTATTGTGTTGGGACTCCAGGGTTGAGTTTAAACTGTTCACCATCAGACACCTTTTCATATCTGTGCACAACCAGAGCATGGGATGAGACTTAAATTTTATAGTCACACAGGATGGGACAGTACTGCTGCTGTTACCCTTATAAGTCTGCCATCTCTCTTCAGCCTTAATCACTTATTGCTGGTGCACAGTTCTATGCATCTTCTAATTTAGGGTTCACTTTGGCTATTCTTCATTTATGTTGCAATTCTCACAGACACTGGTGCAGTAATCCAGATTACCCCTCAATAGTGTTCATTATAGAGGCGAGAGAGTACTGATTGCAATGGAACTAACTAGGAAGTCTTGTATGTGCTGATTGTTGTATTGATTTCATCACTGATTTGGTTTGTTCCCTTTGTCACATTCCCAACAAGAACAGGATGACACAGCCCAACAGCTGTTGATAAGTTATTTCTGAATCCAACTGCCTTCCAGGAAATAGATGGGAGCACGTAATAAATCAAATGACAGTAGTGAAGTATCCATACCAGTCAACTTTAACCATGAAGTGAAAACTGCAGCTTTAAGGAATAATAAATAATATTCAGGCAGAATTTATTGGATGGACAATGGCACAATGTTTGCCAAGACCACACAGTAGACAGTAAAATTCTTAAAACACTGTGATTCCAGTTTTCCCTTCTAATTGTAGAGGCAATTACAGCAGAAGCCGAGAGAAAAGATCACTTACGTCTGGGATCAAAGTATCTTATGTTGGAAACTGAAAGTTTTCTATTAATACAGAGGGCTAGTTCTAATTAAGACATAAATCTGCACTGCCAACAGTACTGCAAAATTCCTCAGCACATAATGGGCTGTGCGCAAATAATACGAAATTCCAAAAACAAAGCAATGACTGTTTGGTGCATGATTAGGTATGAAATGCATAGACTCAGTAAAGCAAGTGATAAATAACTTCATTGCTGATAACAGCTGCACGATGGATCATGTTAAATTAAAATCATTAGGCATCAATGTCAATGAATACTTCCTAACGCTAACAAAAACACAGGGACCATCAAGATTAAATATTGTGTCCCCACGAAGGACTCTCATTTTCTGATGATACAAGTGCACCAATGAATGGCTCGAAAGTCTATGAGAGACACGGAGTGGAGAGTAGGAGAACATAATTACAAGTAGTTCCCAGAGTTAGCACCAGGCTGGGATGAGTTAACCAAAAATCTGTTATGCTTGCTTTGCACAGAAAGTGTCTCCATATGTTGCCATGCAGATATGATTGTTAGGATAATTTCATTCAATACAGCTCTATGGTAGAGTGTTATGGGCAATTTCAGCTGAAATTTAGAAAAATGTGTGTTTCATATGGAAGTGTACAGCAAGAAATTATTCAAAGTTCTTCTGTTACCAACTTGTAGAGGCTTTTTAAAAGACCTTGGAATTTGTACTCATGGACAATACATTTGCTCTCTAATAGTATTTATGACTGTTACCAAGAATGATTTTAGGATAACCTGTGAACTAGACAAAAAATTTCTATAACACTGGCCTAGGGTTCAGATCGCAGTTTTATAGTCTGCCAGCAAACTGTGAAATATATTTGCTTTAGACAGCTTGCAGAAAATTGGAACTACCCAGATATTCAGAAGCAGATAAAAGAATACCATATTAGCTGCTCCTGTTATAATTAACCAACATATTAGGATTCTAGAATGTGAATTACTATTAAGATTTATGTTCAGAGTGAGTGAGAGTAAGTGTATGTGTGAGTGAAAGGAGGAGGGTATTCGGATAGAAAACTAACCATTTCTATTCATTTGTGCGTCTTTATTGGTATATTAGTGATGATGTATAGCAGTGTGTACATTCTCTAATAAGTAAGTAAAAATGATAAAATTTTCAAATATCACTAAAAACAAGAAGCCATAAATGGGCTTCATATAATAATGTGGTGTGAAAGCCGATAATGAACCATTAGAAGGAGCTCGCCTCAGTGGAGTCAGAGGTTGATAAATAGAATTACTGCAAAATATCATAGTTATGAGAAGATGGACCCGTAGGCTCATTAAAGGAGTGTTGTTGAATGAGAGAAACAATAAACAACTGGATTTTCCAGATAATAATGTCTGTCCTCTGATGCTGGGGTATCCCATTTTCAACTAATGCTTAAAATAAGTGACAGAGCCTTCCACCAAAACTATTTTTGTAAATTTTGTTACCCACCCCCTTCCCCACCTTTCTGAACTTCAAAGAAAAAAAACATGGTTTCAAAACTTGGTCTAATACTGTCCACTGCATATATCTACAGCAAATTCCCAAAGCATAGAACTTTTTATTTTCCCATCCAATAGCAGTGAAGTTGCTCCTACTGAAACCAGTTTCATTTTTCAGAAAAAATTGCAAGCTGTTGATCACATTTGTTTTACTACAAAAAATCCTTCTCAGTTAGGCACTGTAAATTTCTTCTGACTTCATGGCTGTAACTATAAAAAATTGTCTTATAGAGAATTAGTTCCGCCATTCTTGGCAATTTTTTAACTTAATCAGATGGGGAAAAAGTGTAATGCTAACTCCGTCATTCGTAAAACGGTGTTTGCGGTAGTAAGTACATTAGCAGTACCTTTCAACAACTAACATTATGGTTTGCTCTGTCCATAAATTAATGCATCAGTTTCACTAGAGGTGAGAGTTTTGCGTGGTCCATGCATATATTGGTACAGCAAACCATACAGGAAGGCACAATACATTGTCATAGTTGGTAACTGTAAGTTCAAAGTTATTTATGGTGATACTAATGGAGAATAGTGAACTGTGGTAAAAATTAAGTACAAGAGAAAATTTATAATTAGAAAAGTGCAAGAGTTCTGGTGTTGATTTTTATGTCAATAATGGAAAATATGAAGAAAGAAACCTCCCAGTTTCAGGGTTACCTATTTTATTTCGTTATGCCTGAAAACAAGCGCTACTGAACTATACAAATGGGTATATACTTCACATGTTCTCAGCTTTTACAATTGTTCTAGATTAAATCATATATATTGATGATTTATTGTGATAGCTGCTATAAAACGTATATACAGCTGCCAATGAATGTTCATTTAAAAGACGACTCAGTTACATGAAAACTTATAACATAATTATTACATTTTGCTTGTTATGACTTGCAGCTGCCATGAAGAATATCACCACTCAAGAAAAACAAGTGTCAAAATCAAAGAAGCCTTCAACAGAGAATGTAGTTCCAGTGATAATGAGGCACTCATCAACTACTCGCACAGGTTCTTCAATAGGTGGTTCCTCTGTACAACAGAGGCCCTTCTCAATGAGTGCAGCAAGTTCTGAACTACATTGGTTCACTTCTGAAAGTGCATCTCTAACAAGTTCAAAGTCAACATCATTAAGTCAGAGTATTTCTGGCAGTACTGCATTGCTCTCTGCACAAACAAAAGCTCCTGAACCTAGTAATGTGTTATCGCATGATGTAGAGCAGAGAATAGAGCCCCCTACTACAAGCTCAGATGGCACAATATCTACAAAACAGCTATTTGAACTCAAGGAGAGGGTAAGCAAAAACATTCTATTGTATACCTATGGTTTCTAAAGAACGATTTTTGAAAACAGAATAATCAAACATTTTCTAAACTTCCAGGTAGGAAAGTTGGAGCAGAGTCTAGCAGAGCAGAAGGAATTGTTCACAAAAACAGTAAAAGAGTTTATGGACAAGCTAAATGAAGAAGTAGCACGGAGAAAACAAATTGAACAGGAACTTGATAAACTAATTAATCTGGTAACACAGGTTTAACTATTAGGAATGGTTCTAGGCACACTACTTCCGGTAACGCAGTATTTCTTGAGTCAGAATGCAGTTGTTAGTTTTGTGTAGAAAGATATGGTGCCAACAATATTTGTCGTTCACAGAAAGACAAGACTTATTCATATAAGTATGCATTCCACACACCTGTGAGACCAATGTGGCATTTCATTCCATTCCAAGAAATAAATTCCTTTTTCCATTTAAATTTTTAGAATGTTTCCTGTGCTATTTTGTAAGAAAAGTTATTACCTGAAGTAAGTCCTCATAAATCACATTGTGCAAGTCTTTGTGCAAGATATACATTTTAGAGGCATAGGTTTTCTTTTAAAAAGACAAAACAACTTTAGAGCACAAACATCCTGCCATAAATTTTTCCCAATATCCCTTTTGAAATGGTGCTAATATATACCTGTATGTGTGTGTATGTGTGATGCAGCATTTAAATGCTGCTGGATGGTGTGAAGACAATTAGTTTTTAATTTATTTTGAAGAAAAGTGATAATTTACTTCTATGGCCATGATCACATACAGAGAATTGTTCCGAAGTAGGCTAGTTTTTCACTGTTGTTGTTACCATGTGGAAAATTCTTTCATGTATTTATCTTGGAAAATTTTTGCTGGTGTTGGGACAGCTTTCCACTATCTTTATTTAAGCTGTTTTCAAACAAAAAGAATGTCTTCTCTAGTCCTTTTACAGACATAACATTCCAACTCTTTCTTTTTTTCCAACTTTCATTTACAGTTGGTCTATAGAAGCTGTTTCATTGCAGAAACAGTTACACTATAGTTTTAAGTCCTAACCATAACCTGGATCACTGGTGATAGATTTAGTTAGACGTTGTTGCATAAGAACTACTGTGTTGTACAATATATTGTTATAACTGTATAAAAAGTGTAAATATTGAAATGCAATGATGTAAATGGCTTAAATTTTCAAGGTGTCTGTTTTTATTGTTGAAATGTGATGCAGATGTACTACTGGTGCTTATAACGAGCAATGACCTGAAGCACAAATTCATTGTCAATAAAACTCATGTATTTCATTTTTTTTAAAGATGACATTGGCACATTCCTTGGCCAATTTCGAGAGCCATTTGTTCATTTCATGTGGAGAACATATTCCACTACAAATATTAGTTTAATATAAGAGCACAGGATGCAGTATGTGAAATTAAGTTTTATTCTCTTTTGCTAGATTAAAAATAATTTGTGTAAAGCCATGTAGTCCATGCTAGTTCAAAGGCCTGGAAAATGGCTATCAATACTGTGTATTGACTGACTGTGTTTATTAGTAGAATGGTTGTCATGAAATTGTGGTGCGAGCACCATTGTCTGTCCGTGGAAAGGTTCCAGAAAACCTAATTTTAATTCTACGAAGGTGAATGCTTCTATGAGGTGCTGAACAGGAAAGCCTGCTTTTGAATTCATGGAAGTTCACGCCGGATTCTGTGACATGTCTTACTGTTATTATTTACTTTTGCATTTTTGGTCTGTATGTGTTTTCAGTATTGTTTCCAATGTTATATCAAAATTATTTTTGAGAATGCTTTCAATGTAATTTTAACAAATCTAACTATAGACTATAAAGGCTGTTATTTTGTATGCCCAGTTATTTATAGCTTACTGCCCATGTAATCTTTTAAAAGACACTCATTGAAGCATGAAGAATATTTAGAATATCATCTAACAAAAGACTACTTCTTCAGAGTAAATAAATGAGAACTATTTACTTAATATCTGTGTAATGCTATGTTACAGCATACTACGTTCCATTATTTTCAGAAATCTTTTGTAAAGGGCTCTTTAGTTCATTAAGTTATTCTTTTTATTGGAAATTTTTGCATTAAATACTCCTGAAAGCAATTTCAGAATTTTGTGTTCATTTGTCCTTTCATTATAGTTCCTATTCCCACTGACCTTTTAACATTTTTTCAGTTATCTGTGTCTGTAGGCAGGAAACAGTATCCGATACGTTCAAGGTTCCCTGTTGCTCAAACCCTACTTTTTTCCCTCTTCCTCCACATTATAGTTGAGTGGTGCATGTCACAATTAGGAAGTTACATAATGGCAAATTGTAAGCTATTATCATTGATCAGTTACAAAAAGTAAATACTATCTACAAAACTGTTGGATTATAGTTCAGTAAAAGTGACAGTTACCATTGGGGTGTCTATTGTACTTCACCACTTGTGCCCAATTGTACAGTTATGTATCATATATTTGTAAAATTGTCTTTCAGGATGATTAAATTCAAAATTTTGCACCACTATAGTTTGTAGTACAAACAAGGTTAAGAACTGATGCATAAAAGTCTTAATTCTGTATTCCTTGAATTTTGTTTGTGTAGCAAGTACATATATGAAATGTTGTTGTTAAACATTACTAGCTACATCTGTACTCTACAAATCACATGATGAACCGTAACAGAGGATACTTCCGGTACCACTATCTAATACCGTCTTCCCTGTTCCATTCACAAGTCAGATGTGGGAAGAATGATGGTTGGTAAATCTTAGAAGTTCTAATTCCTTGAATTTTCTCAATGTGGTCATTTCGTGAGACATGGGAAGAAGTAACACATTATCCAACTCTTCCGAGAATGCACTCTCTCTGAATTTCAATAGTAAACTACTTCTTGATGCACCGAAGCCTCTATTGTAATGGTTGCACTGTAGTTCATTGAAAATCTTAGTGCTCTCTCATCAACTAGATGATACTGTGACAAAATGCACCACTCTTCCTTAAACCTTCTCTATCCCTTCTGTCATTCCTACCTGGTAAGGGTCCCAGATTGATGAATAATACTCAAGAATCAATCAAACAAGTGAATCAGTTACCTCTCAATATTCTTCCTATTGTACCTATGAATTTCTCTGGCAACAGTATTTCCTACCAATTGTTTTGCATGGCCACTCCACTTAAGGTGACTCGGGATTGTTACTTCTAGATATTTTTTGGTAGATACGGTTTCCAGGAATCTGTCCCCAATAGTGTAATTATCAGTATTGAGTTTCTTTCATATTTATGTGCAGTAAGTGACATTTATTTACATTCAGGATGAACTGCCAGTCCAGACCATTTATCAGTTTGTGTGCAGTTCACAACTGTCTTCTTATGTGATCTGCTGGATCATTTATATACTGTATATTGCAAACAGTAATGGTCCTATTACGCTTTCTTGGGGTTCTCCTAAAAATTCTAGAAGCATAGACTGAGCAGAGTTTTGCAATGTCACTGTTCTTAGAATCCATAGTGATTTTTACAGAAGAGATTTTCATCCTCCAAAAATTTCACAATATATGAGCACAAAACGTGTTTGTGATTCTACAACTGATTGACATAAGCAACATTGCCCAATAGTTATATGCATCTGCTACAACCATTCTTAAAAACAGGAATATGTGAATTTTTTTCCATTCAGTGTGTACCTTTTGTTGCTCCAATGATCTAAAATAAATTGGTGCTAGAAGAGGAACAAGTTCCTTTGCATAATCCAGAAAAATCTTGCAGATCTCTCATCTGGTCCAGATGCTTTTCCCCTATTAAACAATAATAGTTGCTTTTTTTATTCGGCAATCTCTTACATCTGCCATTTCGGTGTTCGTGTGATTATTGAAAGGGTGTACTATATTAAGATAAGCGGTGAAACAATTTTAAAGGGCAAAATTCATATTTTGGCCTTCTCTCTCATGTTTTGATGTCAATATGGTCACTGAGTGACTGCATAGATGATTTTGAACTGCTTACTGATTTTACGTAAGACCAAAACTTCTTGGGGTTTGTATTGAGATTGTTTAGCAAATTCTCACTTTCAAAGTCACTGAATGCTTTTCTCATTGCTCTTTGAATGCACAACTTCACTGTGTTAAGCTTTCATTCGCCATCTATTTCACTTTTAAATCTGTGATGAAGCTCTCTTTGCTTATGTAGCAGCTTTGTAACATGGTTCTTAAACCACAATGGGTCTTTCCCATCCCTTAAGACATAGCTCAGAACTAACTTGTCTGAGGCATATTGAACGATGCTTTTTCATGCTCCATATCTTCGTCCTCAGAACAGAATGTTAGATGTTGACCACTGGGATATTCTGCAGTTTGTATTCTGTCCTACTTTCCTCAGCATTAATTACTACCTGTATTGTAAGGACTGCTATCACAGACTTGCGATTATTGATGCCCTTCTTTACATTAACTGATTCTAAAAGTTCAGAACTGTTTATTGGTAGGTCTAAGATGTTACCCTCATGTGTGTTTCTCTAATTATGTGCTAGAAGTAATTTTTGGACAAGATTTTCACAATTACATCACATGAATTTCCATCCCTGGCACCAGTTTTAATGACATGATTCCCATTCTACACCTGGAAGTTGAAGTAATCCACATGTCACCACAGGATGACCGGGAATATATATATATATATATCTCTCTCTCTCTCTCTCTCTCTCTCTCTCTCTCTCTCTCTCTCTCTCTCTCTCTCTCTCTCTCTCTCCACCTCTACACTCACACTCACACACACTCACACTCACACTCACTCACACACACACTCAGACTCACTCTGGCTCCTACCCTTGTAACCACCCCCAGTGTAAAACCTGTCCCATGCACCCTCCCATCACCACCTACTCCAGCCCTGTAACCCGGAAGGTGTACACAATCAAAGGCAGAGCCATGTGTGAAAGCACCCACGTGATTTACCAACTGACCTGCCTACACTGTGAAGACTTCTATGTGGGAATGACCAGCAACAAACTGCCCATTCGCATGAACGGACATAGGCAGACAGTGTTTGTTGGTAATGAGGATCACCCTGTGGCTAAACGTGGCTTTGTGCACGGCCAGCACATCTTGGCACAGTGTTACACCGTCTGGGTTATCTGGATACTTCCCACTGACACCAACCTATCAGAACTCCGGAGTTGGGAACTTGCCCTTCAGTATATTTTCTCTTCCCGTTACCCACCAGGCCTCAACCTCCGCTAATTTCAAGCTGCCGCCCCTCGTACATCTCTTGTCATTCAACATCATCTTTGCCTCTGTACTTCTGCTTCGACTGACATCTCTGCCCAATCTCTTTGCGTTTACATATGTCTGCCTGTGTCTGTATATGTGTGTGTGTGTGTGTGTGTGTGTGTGTGTGTGTGTGTGTGTGCGGGCGGGAGAGTGTATACCTGTCCTTTTTTTCCCCCCCATAAGGTAAGTCTTTCTGCTCCCGGGATTGGAATGACACCTTACCCTCTCCCTTAAAACCCACATCCTTTCGTCTTTCCGTCTTCTTCCCTCTTTCCTGATGAAGCAACCTTGGGTTGCAAAAGCTTGAAATTTGTGTGTGTGTGTTTTTTATTGTGTCTGTCTACCAATGCTTTCTTGTTTCGTAAGTCACAGCATCTTTGTGTGTGTGTGTGTGTGTGTGTGTGTGTGTGTGTGTGTGTGTGTCTATATAATATATATATATATATATATATATATAAATCTGGTTTGGACCAGTAGTTGATATTAATTTTAGGACCTTACTGTGGACGATGCTCCAGAATACAAGTATTCTGACCTTTTCTATCTTCTATTGCAAGGAAAGACTTTCTCTGGCTCATCTAGTTTACAGTTCGGCAGGCAATCCATCACTGATCCCAAGGAGGGACTTCTCTAACCTTACAGATACCCTTGTGCATGCATTGTGTACTTATCTGCCTTAGTAGCTGCTTCCTGCATATAGTGCACGCCTGACCAATGGCTAAGGGGGTCCTACAGTTCTCCGCCCAATAGCGTAAGTTGAGAAATTTGTATCGGGTTTTACAGCAGAATCATTTCAGCCTCTGATTTCAACTTTTTACTCTGCTGAAGACCAAAGGACCCAATTAATTCTGGGTACAGTGATACAAATAGTGAGCTACTGCACCCCACATTAAATGCTATCTGCATTCAGCAAACCAGCCAACCACTGGAAAAAACTAATGATGCCATCAGAACCCGTATATCATTTGCACTGACATGAGTCATGATTTTCAGGAAATTGCACCCAGTCTGTTACACAGCCGCCAGCAGAGCCGTCTCCTTACCTCGAGTGAGACCTCCCGGCAAGCATACAGAGTATACATTGGCATTAATTAATTTCTGACCTGCCTGCTTTTTTGTTATGTCCATTATCTGGCTATGTAGGAGCTCTCAACATCTGTATCGTACTTGACCTCTGCACTTCTCTAGACTGGGCAGAAAAATCAGCTACTGGCCCAGCAGGAGAGGTCATGCTGCCTCAAATGTGTTCTTAACACTTAAGGAGCCAGACAAGCAGCCAGTCCCCCCTTTTGCCCTCTAACCAGCAATATGTGAACCCACCACTGTCAGTCACTCAACTGAAGACAGAATAGTCAGATGTTGCCTATCACAAAACAGTGAGTGTCAGTGGGGTTAAGAGGGGACTCCAAAGATGCCAATTTTGAGCCAAGCCTGAAGCCTGTCAGCTGTGGCCAATGCAGCTTCCAGCTCTTTCCCCGATGGTGGCCAATTCTTCTTGTGCCTGTACACATCAGTCCTTATCCATCTTGTACTTTGTAACAAACTGTATAGAATCTCAAAAAATGTGAAGCCGTCAGGACTACGTGAGGAAGAACAAATAAGCCTAAACAACAGATAAAATTATCTTACGGTGGCACTATTGAAGCCAGGATGCGCACAAAATATAAATGATAAGAAGAAACAAGCATTAAAATCTGCTCTGCAAAGTTGTCACTATACATCAAGGTCCCAAAATCTTCAAGCACTTAAACAAAAACAAAAGTTATACTACTGAAAACAGGTGTATCAGCAATTACCTTTTCCTTGAACATCAGCTTACACACAAAAGCTAATGCCTGAAAAATGTAAGCAAGCTTTTAGAAAATGTTAAACACTGATCATCCCAGATAAAAACACAGATAATATTCAGTTATTGACAGAAGCTTTTGGGAAAAGTGCTCAACCAAATTCTGTGTACAAAACTGCTACTGCTGTAACAATCTCATGACTACATTTTGAAGCTATCTATGTGAACACATGCTGGCTTGCTTTTGGGAAACAGTTGAGAGTACAACAGGAAAGTCTTCAGTGTGTACTTATCTCAGTATTATACAAAATTAGATTATTAGCCTTGAACAATCAACAGATCCTTACAGCATCATAACATCTGAAACCTCGGTCGTTTCACAAACTTTTTTCACACAAGTGACATATCATTCCCCCTCTCCACTTCTTATACATCCACTTGTGTGAGTTTTCACTACCAATTATCATACACCTGTAAACACATTTTGCACTTGGACATCTCTGCAGCCCCTCGTAGTATGGCATCTTATGCAGCCATATGTGTCGCTTGTTCTTTAAATCTTGACATGTTTGTACTTGATACATTACCAACAAGCTGACTGCTGAGAATCAGACTGATTTTTGTGGTTTCCTATAGTATCCATTCGTATAGGTTCAAATCAGCCTCATAATTGTGCATCTGTCAAACATTAATAATATTTTTGTCAACCAAAAGTTTTTTAGTTTTGCTTCCTGGGCTCTGGGAATTGATTGCTTTCATGATAGTTGCCATCACCAGATTGGTTCATCACAATGAAGTGTCAGTATAAGACATCTAAGTGATGGCACATCAGAAAGCCTGTACAAAAAATCCAAAGTTAGATAACATCTTCATTAACTTCCCTGTGTTAATGAATGTCTAGGACTCTGATTTTCTTACTATAGTGTAGCTTTTATTCCCAAATATGGTGGTGCAAGCAAAGATGATGTCACAGGGTACATTATAAGAAAGGAAGGGGCTAGCCAACAAAAAAACTTGTAATTGCATATGAGCAACATGTGAAAAATAAATCTGCCTTCATTAGGTACATAGTACAGCAGTGTATGAACATTGGTGGAAAAACTGTCACTGAGGACCATGGCTCATATTATTTGTTGCATTTTCTTATTCTATCACATAAGTTTGTTTTCTGTTATTTTATTCTGAAATTACTTTCGTGCTTTGCATTTCACTTCAGAGAAGTAGCATTTTCTCTCAAGCCAATGCATTATTCACTGACAACTAACGATCAGTTGAGAGAGAGAGAGAGAGACTCTACTCAGTTTTATTGTACCAAGTGAAAATGCCGCATACTAATAGAAGTTACAGACTTACTTGACATCTGAGAACAGCTGTAAAATGTGTTGCTTATTTCAAACAGTAGCGAATTTATCCAAACAGGAATTCGTGACGATACCTCGATCTATCATTCTGTATTTTAGATGTAGCTACACGCATTTCATACTTAAATAATTATAAATTTGGGCAAAGTAGTTCAGAATTATGTGCATCTGTATGAGAACGTTTTGAACTTCCGCCTTGAGTCATTATACCAACATTGCATCACATACAGGAACATCGCTTGGACATACGTGAACAATCTGTAAACTGTTTACTTTAAAACATTATTTTTATAGCTTTATCTGCTTTTCCTCCTGAAAACGTATTTCCGGAGGCATTTCAGACACCTTAGGAGATTGTATTTGAAAAACCCGTGTCAGTGGAAGAAAATGTAATCATGTATCAGCGGATAACGTTTTATGTTGGTACTACTGCTACGCAGCTTCTCGCCGCTAGCAGACGACTCAATGCTCAGTCGAATGTATGGCGCCAGGGGGTTCGCAAGCAGGCTGATACAAACACGCGAAGTAAACGGTGTGTGCGGGCGCGTCGTGTTATGACAGCATATAACTTGCGTTTATAACCGTGTGGGAATAGTCAGTTTATATTTTTCAAGGTAAGTATATGGCAGTATTCGACATATCGTGCAGTAGTACGGAATACTGAATACCATAAAAATTGTGACCCTTGAAAACTTGCCTGTTGAGTCGTCAGACGTATATTTCGCTTTTGATGCTCTCTCATTTACTGCATAAAGCATGTGATCCATTGCATAAATAAACGTTATTATTTTGATTCAAGTTATGTGCGTCGTTTCCAAATATTTTGGATTTTAATAAAGCAGTAGAAAACTAAATGTCATGACAAATACAAAATGCAGGAAATACATTTGCTCTGAACATCGAAAGAAAAAAATCTTGGTACGTGTTTCTACATACTGTTTGGATTTCCTAGAATTCACTATAAAAAAACCTTAATTTTAATATTGTTTTCGACTGTCGTGTTAATGTTTCAGCTTGCGTAAAATAATAAATTTTTCTCTTATTTTAACGAGAATTGGACGCACATTATATTGACGGGAGAGGCGTGAAACACAGAAAACTTAGAAATATAGCGGAAGATTACGTCCATATAGAAAAGGCTTTTAAACACTCATGAAGACAGGGATGAACTGGATGACAACCTGTATATGCACTGTGACGTAGGCATATTTCTGCATCTAACGCTGTCAGCTGATTGTTAGTGGCCTGGCGTCTCAATGTTCCTCATAGAAGGGACAGATCGGGGATAGGATAGATCGTACGGAATTTCTTGCGATAGACTTCAGTTGAGACCGTCACCAACCCCGCGCAATGATTTAAGAACGTGAGACTTGTACGCTGTTGTCAGAATTTATTTAGTATCTACTAAGAAGTTGATATTTTGAGATTACGCGCTATAATGAAACCTGGAACATTAAATTGCCTTTGACGTGCACTGTTCAACAATGTGACTCCGGGTTTGTTTCCGGGTACAGGAATCTGTCAGGATGCCAAAACGATGTTTATTCACTTTTTTTATGAAAACAGGGGATACTGCGTAGAATTGACGGTGGTTTGTACCAGATTTTAACAAATTTTGCATCTGTGTTAGGTGAGAAACCTATGCCTTCCACAGCTACCTTCAGAATTTAGCAGATAATGATTCAAAGCAATATTTCGCCATATGACTCCATTCCACCAAGAGAGGAAAAGTGCGCTAAGTAAAGTTGTCTAAGGAATCTAAATGATGTCATCAGGCAGATATCAAATAGGTCAGTATCACACGAGCCATGTACACTGAGTAAACATAGTCAGCCAAACGATTATTGTATCGGAATCAACATTCTCTAGAACCAGTGTCCAGTCTCGACTTCGTAAGGTTCTAGGTTTTTGTGATTTGTCTAAAACAAGCAAGCCAATACTGGACCTGTTCTTGTAGTAAGACTGTGGTAACATCTAAAATGTTCTCAGTATAAACAGAAATTGTGCTTAACTGCTAGATCTGGAGCACTAGATCTAAATTCGCATTTGCGACCAGCAGCAGTAGTCAGTTTGTTACTAAATCTGATGACAAAATTCGTAGATCATGTGTGAAAAATTAAAACTGTGTGCCGGATCAAGGTTGGTATCCAGGTCCCTGCCTGGAGAGCGCTAACAATAACGTCATCCAGGCACATGTCACGGGACAGTTCATACATTCTGCTTGTCATGAGCTCCGTCTGTTTTCCTTCAAACTTCCCGCTACATCATTTCTCTCCGAAATGCTAGTCTCACATCATCGAGAGAAAGCCTCTTTGGAGTTTGGGAGCGAAGGGAAGGAGCCCGTAACAAATTGGAGCTTTGAGTAGGTCCATGCGGCGTGCTCGCAACTGATCACGGAAGGCAGGGATTCGTCGTCGAGTAGCTATTCAATCGAATCTCAGTCCAGCACACAATTTTATCTTCTCAAATATAATCTGCATAGAGGAAGGAAATTCATTCCCACAATTCATACACTACTGTGCGGCAAGGCACTACTAAATTTCTTTCTCCAGGTGAAACAGAAACTAATAGTGACGACGTAGCAAAGATAATAGCGGTTTTTGACATCGCGACAATGGTGTTAACTAAATGACTTTCTCAATTACGTTCGCTAAATGTGTCTAGCCGCTATTGAATAAGCGGCGCAGAATTCTCTTCGGCGTAATTATGAGTCGTAGCAATCCAGAACCCATGGTGGCCGTGCAGATAAAGTACATCCGTTCGGCCCGTGATTTACTTTAGTCCCGTGTTGGTGCATTAACCGCTTCCGTTTAATATGAAGCGAGACTGTACAGAGTTTTATTTCTGTTCTTCCTTCATAAAACTAATATTAGTCTAACAGGTCGTGTGTGAATAGAGGAGAGCGGGAAATGCTTTTGAAAAGAATAACTGGATTTCTGCAAGCCCAGTTTCTATCTCACTCCTGATTTTTCATAGCTTTCTTCAAGTAATCACTATCCCAATATTCCTTCAGTAATTTAGGGAAACCACAGAAAAGTACATTAGGATGACCATACCGCTGTATGAACCCTGCGCTCCTTCTGATTGCGCTGTCTCGTTTTACGTACAGTCGCTGCCTACATTACTTTTACTGTCATGCTTATTCTAGAGATCCTCCGGAAGCTAAGAATTTTACTGAAAAACGCGTATACTACGTCTTTTTAGCAGCGTGATTGTGCTTTGACATAAAGTACAAAGAAACAAAAACACACAATGCATTAAATAGAGAAAAAACATTCAAAAAAGTCCTGCAAGTAAAAGGTCATGCACACCTACGGTAAGTTGTCGGTCAATTGGATTATACCTGCTTTCAGGATTGTCTGAGGATAAATTGCTGAACCAGAGTAAACGAAATTCATTTAGGTTGGTATGAACTACATTCTGACAAACAATATTTTGGTGTTTGCAAACAGTCTGAAAAGCTGACACAGAAGCATAGAAGATGATAAATATATCGGATTCTGTAAGTACGAAGTAAAAGAAAGAAATATACTAGGTCAATTGTTATTATTATTATTATTATTATTATTATTATTATATTATCATCATCATGTGGAAACGAAGCTTGTCCAACGTGCCCCTGGCAGTACTACACTCATCACAATTTCCCCAATAATCGCATTGCTTCATATTTCTTATATCTCGTTTCGTTTTCGTACCATTTCAATTGGAATGAAGTGCGATGTACAGGGTGAGTCACTAACTACTGCCACCTAGAATAAGTGATATTAGCTGAAAAGTCTATGGGACAAATGTTGCATGAGACAATGGGGGTCATAATATGGCGTTGGTTTTTGTGTTGCTAGGTGGCATCGCGTCAGAGATGTGAAGGCCAACTTCGTTTTTTTTAAATGTGATGCTACAGTTTGGTTCTCATCTTATGATAGCGGCTATCGAGACGAATCCAATGATGTGTAACAGTAAGGTCTTTGAAGATCAAAAAGGCCAAAAAGGTGGCATGAACGTCCCTTTACAGGTGTTAGAAGTGATGACCATTGATATCAATGCAGTGCTGCAATCTTCTTATCATGGATTGAATGGTATTCCTTATCTCTTCGGCACTTATCGAAGCACATGCTCTGACAATTCGTATATCGTGCAAATAGTAAATATTCGACGAATACGGCGTATCCATCCAACTTGCTACTGACATGTAAACACCATTAGACGGTTTCGCAATACAACACTAATAGCAACGGTAAGACTAGTATCGTCGAATCGATCGAATGTGAATGATGTATTTCTTCGAAGAGCAAGTCGATATGCGTCTCATTTACGGAGAGTGCCAACGTAATTCAGTTAGAGCTAGAGACTTATACGCTGAAAGATACTCTCAATGTACTCACCCTACACGTCGTACAATTAAATATGTGTATGATAAATTGAGAACAACTGGATCTTTAACGAATCGGAAACATACCTGGCAAAGGAAAGTTACTAACGAGGAAACGTAAATTGGTACTCTTGCCACTGTGGCTCGAGATCCTTGTGTTAGTTCGCGTCAAATCGCAAGCGAATTTGGCATGAGCCAGAGTAGTAGTTTTCGTGTTCTGCATCGCCATAAATATCATCCTTATCATATCAGTCTCCACCAAGAACTAACTGGCACGGATTGTATGTGTCGCACTGAATTCTGACAATCGGCTCAACTTCATATTCAGAGGGGTGACACATTTGTTAATTTGATTTTTTTTACTAACGAGGCTACATTCACGAACCACGGAAATGTTAATTTGTATAACATGCATTAATGGGCAACTTAAAATCCGTGTTGGCTGTGGCAAGTTGCACACCAAAAGCCGTGGTCGATAAATGTGTAGTGTGGGATCCTGGAGGAAAGAATTATAGGCCCTCATTTCATCGAAGGAAATCTTAATGGTAGGAAGTACCACATTCCTGCAAGACACATTAGGTCTGTTATTGGAAGAAATACCTTTAGGAACAAGAAACAGAATGTGGTATCAAGACGATGGGTGTCTGGCACATTTTTCGCTGATGGCTAGAAATGATTGCAGAGACAATTCCAAAATCGTTGGATTGGACGCGGAGGAGATGGCTCGTTCGCCAGACTTGACGCCTTTGGATTTTTTCTTGTGGAGATTCGTAAAAGACATTGTTTGTAAAGACGTTCCAACTGCACCTGAATATATGCGAGAGGGAACTGTCAGAGCATGTGCTTCAGTAAGTGCCGAGGTGATAAGGAATACCACTCAATCCATGGTAAGAAGATTGCAGCACTGCATTGATACCAATCGTCATCACTTACAACAACTACTGTAAATGGACGTTCATGCCACCTTTGTGACCTTCAAAGACCTTACTGTTACACATCATTGGATTCGTCTCGATAGCCGCTATCAGAAAATAAGTACCAAACTATAGTATCCCATTTAAAAAACAAAGTTGAACTTCGTGTCTCTGAAGCGACCCCACCTAGCAACAAAAAACCAACGTCATATTGTGGCCCCCGTTGTCCCATGCAACTTTTGTCCCACAAACTTTTCAGCTCCTATCATACTTTCAGAGTTATTCTTGGTGTAAATAGTTAGTGACTCACCCTGTAGGGTTGGTGTCGTTTTTGTAATGTCTGATCTGTAGCAGGGGCGGTGCAACGTGACATTTTGCGTGAAAGTGAGAGAAACATTTACGGAAACGTTTCAAATTTTGAAGAATAACCGATGTGATGCTCTACGCTGAACGCAGAGTTACGGATGGCGCTCTTGAGTCGCATGTTGTCACCAATCAGTTGAAGATATCCCTGGACGATCAAGACTTCAGACTTTATTTGGTAACGTTCTCATTCTTAAAAGCAGTGGTCTAGAGCTTCCCGGTCGTCGTTTAACTGTCACAGAATTTGTCCTCGAGTTCGGTATCTCAAGTGGTTTGTCTCTTGAAATTTAAACTGAGAAACTGAACATAAATCAAGCTGTATCAAAAATTGCTTCTGATTTATTGACCCAAGAGTGAACTGTCTTTGGGTGATTCACCGAAGAAGGTGATAATGATGAAACATCTGTGGAATGACTGTTCCTCCTTTGATGACCCAAGAGTGACTTGTCTCCAAGAAATTCACAAAGCTAGCTGATATTGACGAAACAATCAGTGTAAAATATATTCACAGCAGATTGTTGTGTTTACAGCTATGACATTCAGAAGAAAGTTTAGGCATCCCTGTGGGTTGGCAAAGCAACTCCATGCCCAAAGAAAGCACGAGAGAATCGGTGTAAGGGATGCTTTGGTTGCATATTTTTTCTTTCCTTTTTTTTTTAATGTGCTAATGTAATTCTGCATTTCGAATATTTGTCCCTCGGTCTTAACAACCAGTTGTCACGAATATGCCTTTCGAGAAGGTTGTACGGAAAAATTCGCGAAAGGAGATTACAGTTGTAGCCAGACATTTCTTGGTTTTTCACCAGGACAATGCGCCTGTCTAGCTTTGTTAATTTTGTGCCAACCATCAGATGACTGTCTTTTATTATTTATTGTGGTTTTTGGCCTCTAACAACCCAGCTATATAGTCAGCTAGGTCCTATATCGTTATTTAATATATTCACAGTTCGTATTCATTTGTTACGTTAACAGTGAATTTACCATACATCTCACAGTATCTTAATTGTGTATGATAACTTCAAATAACACACACAAAATTTTTATTGTTATGCCGAGTATATTAATAACTGACAAGATTATTTTACTCGAGTAAGCTTTATTGGAATCGTCACTGAAAATAAATAACTAATCGGGCAAGAGATTAACACTGCGCACAAATAACCAAACGCGAAAATGCGTGCTGATGGTTTCTTCTTCTGTCACCGGTTGCTGGTGTGCACCTGTGGAGTCAGTCAAGTAATGCGGCTGATGTGGCTAGGTATCTTCACATCCTGGAATTCAGAGATGAATGCCCGTCTCTTGAAAGTGTCATGCGATGTAGAAATTGATTTTTCGCTGTCGTACAAGGTTGACGCTTGCGAGTACGCAAATTCCCAGTTAGCTCAATGGCGCAACGGGAACAGCTGAGTAGCAGATATTTACACAGGGTGTCCCAGGAAGAATGTTCAATATTCAGGGAAGTGACTGGAACGGTCATTCGAAGCAAAAAAAAATCTAGTAAACATGGGGCTCTAAAACGCATACCTTAAGAACGATGAGCACTTCATCTTTGAAACACTTACACAAACCTCTTCTATTGTAACCTTTCGCTTTCCATGTTCTGGGAGGACAGAAACAAGAAAAAATTGTCTATTGAACATGGAATTTAAAACACATTAAGAGCTCTGATTCCTTGTTCAGTAGACGAAATATACCACGGTAGCGAAAATAAACAAGTTCCGTTGCTATTAAGTTATGAGTTTCAGAGTCCATGTTGATTAGAGTTTTTTTGCTTCAAATGATCGGTCTTGTCATATCCTCGAATACTGACAATTCCTCCTGCGATACTTGTATATGTCAGTTCTGAGGGCTGATCTTCGCAATAGGGAGAAGTTAAAATTTATTCTGTAGAGATTTGCAATACAATGCTCATCTTACTTTCACTTTCTTGTGATTGCTGTATTTCGTTGAGGAAGTTTTAACTCTAAATATCAGCAGGGGCGTAATTAAGGTCTTGGAGGGCACTCGGAAAAGTACCTAATTAGAGCCCCCTTCATCCTCCCGCATGCTTGCCTCATATCCAACTGAACAAAAAGTCGCCCGCCTATCGTTTATCCCAAATGTAGCACGCTGAGACCAAAGAATTTATATGAGTCCACTTGAGTAGTAAACGGTTGTGAAAACAACTTGACCTCGTAGCTAGAAATAATCCTGTGCTAATAACGAACATCAAAATGGATATAGCTGTTAGTGAGTACAGGGTGGTTGTAACAAGACTGAATACCGTAACCCCCAAATCCTCCAAAAGCAAACGAAAATATTTCTATTCAAAAAAGCAGATAAAAATTCGCTACACGCCTTTCTGAGAGACAATCTTCACTCCTTCCAAGTTAACAGTGTAAGTGTAGACCAGATATGGCTTGAATTCAAGGAAATAGTATCGACAGCAATTGAGAAATCAATACCATATAATTAACAAACTACGGACATGGTCCCCAATGGTACACAGAACAGGCCAGAACATTGTTGTAGCAACAATGAAAACAAGCATGCCAAATTTAAACGAATGCAAAACCTCCAAGATTGGCAATCTTTTACAGAAGCTCGAAATTTAGCGCGGATTTCAATGAGAGATGCTTATAATGGTCTCCACAACGAAACTTTGTCTTGCAGGCTGTCAGAAAATCCAAAGAGATTGTGATCGAATGTAAGAGTATTCCAGCGGCAAGAATCAATGCCTTCTCTGTGCGATAGCAATGGGAATACTATCGATGATAGTGCTGCTAAAGCATAGTTTCTAAACACAGCATTCTATAATTCCTTCACCAAAGAAGACGAAGTAAATATTCCAAAACTCGAATCAAGAACAGCTGCCACTAGAAACTTAGAAGTAGATATCCTCGGAGGAGTAAAGCAACTCAAATCACTTAACAAAAGCATATCTTCCGGTCTAGATTATATACGAATTAGGCTCTTCCCAGAGTATGTTGAAGCAATAGCTCCATACTTAACAATCATATACAACTGCTCGCTCGATGAAAGATTCATTGCCAAAGACTGGAATGTTCCACATGTCACACCAATATTCAGATAGGCAATTGGAGTAACCCGTTAATGCTGATATGCAGCAGGATTTTGTAACATATATTGTGTTCGAGCATTACGAATTACCTCGAAGGGAACGGTCTATTGACACACAGTCAACATGGATTTAGAAATATCATTCTTACGAAGCACAACTAGCTCTTTATTCGCACGAGGTGTTGACTTCCATTGACAAGGGATTTCAAACTGATTGCGTATTTCTAGATTTCCAGAAGGCTTTTGACACCGTACCTCACAAGTGGCTTGTAATCAAACTGGGTGCTTATGGAACATCGTCTCAGTTATTTAACTGGATTCGTGATTTCCTGTCAGAGAGGTTCAAATGGCTCTGAGCACTATGGGACTCAACTGCTGTGGTCATCAGTCCCCTGTCAGAGAGGTCACAGTTCGTAGTAATTGAAGAAACCCATCCAGTAAAACAAGTGATTTCTGGCGCTTCCCAAGGAAGTCTGTTGTTCCTTATCTATGTAAACAATTTAGGAGACGATATGCGCAGCCGTCTTAGGTTGTTTGCAGATGATGCTGTCGTTTATAGTCTAGTAATGTCACCAGAAGTCCAAAACCAATTGTAAAACTAATTATATAAGATATCTATGTGGTGTGAAAATTGGCAATTGACCCTAAATAACGAAAAGTGCGAGGTCACACAGCTGAGTACTAAAAGGACTCCGTTAAACTTCGGTTACACGACAAATCAATCAAATCTAAAGGCTGTAAATTGAAATAGATACCTAGGATTTACATTTACGAACAACTTAAACTGGAAAGAACACACAGAAAATGTGGGGAAAGCGGACCAGAGACTGCGTTTTATTGGCAGAACACATAGAAGATGCAACAGATGTAGAAAAGAGACTCTACACTATGCTTGTTCGTCCTCTTTTTGTAGTATTGCTGCACAGTGTGGGATCCTTACCAGATACAATTAACGGAGTAAATCGAGGAAGTTCACAGAAGGACAGCACGTTTTGTGTTATAGAGAAATAGAGAGAGTGTCACGAACATCATAGAGGATTTGGGGTGGACATCATTAAAACAAAGCCGTTTCTCGTTGCGGCAGGATCTTCTCATGAAACTTCAATCAGCAGCTTTTTCCTCCTAATGTGAAGTACGCTGTTGACGCCAACCTTCAAAAGGAGAATCGATCGTCATAATAAAATAAGGGAAATCTAAGCTCGCACAGAAATGTATAAGTGTTCGTTTTTTCCGCGCACTGTGCGGGAGTGGAATAACAGAGAATTATTGTGAAGGTAATTCGATGAACCCTACGCCAGGCACTTAAGTGTTATTTGCAGAGTAACGGTATAGATGTAAATGTTCTCATATATTTCGAAATATACGGCAGATTTTTGATTATCCTCTTAAGACTAGGCTCCAATTGTGACTCGATTCTATTTTGAACGCCTTTGTGCACTGGGGTGACGATAGTCATGGGCTACCACCTAATATCGTGTCAGGCCTCCTTTTGCCTGGCGAAGTGTAGCAACCCGACATGGCACGAACACAACAAGTAGTTGGAAGTCCCCTGCTGATATAATGAGCCAAGTTGACTCTAAAACCGCCCATTCATTCGCTCGAATTGCCCAAAATGTACTTGAAACCAATCACGAAGAATTGTGGCCCGTGATACGGCTCTCGATTGTATCCCATAAATATTCGATGGGGTTCATGTCGGGCGATCTGGGTGATCAAATTATTCACTCTAATTGTCCAGAATGTACTTCAAACCAATCGCGAAGAACTGTGGCCCGTGATACTGCTCATTGTCATCCATAAAAATTCCTTCGTCGTTTGGGAACATGAAGTCCATCAATGGCTGCAAATGGTCTCCAATTATCCGAACATAACCATTTCCAATCAATGATCGGTTCCACTACATGTAAACACAGCCCACACCATTATGGAGCCACCACTAGCTTGCACAGTGCCTTGTTGACAACCTGCGTCCATGGCTTCGTGGCGTCTGTGCCACACTTGTATCCTGCCATCAGCTCTTACCAACTGAAATCGGGACTCATCTGATCAGGCCACAGTTTTCCAGTTTCTAGGGTCTAATCGATGTGGTCACGAGCCCAGTATGGCCGCTGCAGGCGATGTCGTGCTGTTAGCAAAGGCACTCGCGAGGTCGTCTGTTGCCACAGTCCATTAACGCCAAATTTCGCCACCCTGTCCTAAAGTATACGTTCTTCGTACGTCCCACATTGATTTCTGCAGTCATTTCACACAGTGTTGCTTGTCTGTTATCACTGACAACTCTACGCAAACGTTGCTGCTTTCGGCCGTGAAGTAAAGGCTGTCATTCGAGAGGTAATGCCTGAAATTTGGTATTGTCGCCACACTCTTGACACTGTGATTCACAAAATACTGAATTCCCTAACAGTTTCCGAAACTGAATGTCCCGTACGTCTAGCTATCGCGTTCAGTGACTATTAATTCCCGTCGTGCGGCCATAATCGCGTCGGAAACCGTTTCACACGAATCACATGACAAGCGAAATCTCTCGGCTCGAACAGGAATTCGGTGTTCAAATTGTATTTAGAAGCTGTACATACCACTGTGATTAGGATGGTGAAAGCATTCAGTTGTGTTACTCTTAATCAACCCGGTATCGGACCTTAAAAATGTACATGAAGTTCCACAACAAAACGCATGAAACAATATACGGAATCACAATAGGCACATCTGGAGAAATCAGTATGTGGCCAGTCCTCAGAATCCCATTCTTGGGCTGCAAAATCAAATGCTATTTGAAGCACATGCTTGAATTCAGCTACATCTGCCAGGAATATTGAAGCATAGGTTGATATACTGGAGCAGACATTCGTTATAAATAATACAATGTTTTTCCATACCTAATTTAGTGTTGACTGCAGTGAGTCCTTAGAGAGTATGTTATTCTTCTTGCATATATCTTATATTGGCCGAAGAAATATACGTCCAGACTTTTTTCCTGAAGACAAATTGTGTCGCGCGAGAAATAAGTTCATAATTTAATCGAGTTTGTTCAGTGTTCCAACCGCAGTCTGGCTGTATACGGAAACTAGCAGCTTCCTAGTTTTCTTCTTCGACAAAATAGGCCCTACACTAGCGAATATCTAGGTTTCCTGTAAATCTTTAGCTGTCATGAAGGCAGTGATGTATCTACGGCACATTCTGTATTATTTCTGTGAAAGCTGTAGAACTTAAACTTTGTGAGCCCAGTTTCTTTTTGCAGTGCCCAAAATTTCTGATCGCAGTAAAAGTCACATTTTCCTTCATTCTTTTTTATGTCAAATAGAGATATAATGCGTTGTTTTATCCCCAGTTCTTTGATGCCTTGTTTCCTCGAAATGGATGTTCATGACGTATTGTTTTTTCCCACACAATCAAGTATTATTTTGATGTTAGATGTGCTTTTTATAGATGCAGGTCGCCTCAATAACGAGCTGTAGGTCGCAACTTTACATGGAGATGCATGATGATCATCATTATTACCTTCAATTCATTCTTCCGGAAATTTTGTTAAAATACTAGCTAATGGATTTCTTTCCTGTTGAAGTGTCATGGTCGCCAGAACTCTTCGCTCCTCTTTGAGGAGTACTGTTTCCGTCACTGCCACTAGCACAATCTTGAACACTATTAATCGCGTTATCGTCCACAAAGTCGTTTTTTTATCCACTCTCCTTTCCATTGTAACTTCAGTATGGCAGTCAAATGTATATTTACGTTTCTGAATAATCAGAGCCCCCAAAAACAACTGCGAAAGTGCCATCGTCCCGTCACACACCGTCTTCCGTTGGATAATGCCTTCTTAACTTGGATGCCTCAATATTTAAAACGTTCCAAACATTAACAGTTTCGTTCATTTTTGCTGCATATATATGATAACACTTACACGCGTATGTTAAACACGTCAACTATAGGGTGGCGCACGAAATATGTTACCATTTTGTTTTTGAATTTAAACTTTATTGTCAATACAATCTGAAAGGAACATATACTACAATGAAGAGCCGTCCATGGAGATTTGTTCTAACTCAGCACATGCTCAAAATGTCCACCATTTCGTTTCCTAACTTCCTTCAAACGAACGCTGAAGTTAGTGATTACCCTACGCCACGTCTTCCGTAATTTCACTGCAAGCTTGAAGACTAAGTCTTCTGAGCTCCATTAAATCACGTATACGTTCCGGGAATTTTTTTTAGGTACCCCCTAAGAAAAAAAGTCACATGGAAAAGGTGTGGACTATTGGGGGGCCAATTTTGTCCGTCATTGAAGCGACCTGGAAACCTGAGTGAAATGATCCACAGTATGTGGCCTTGCTCCATCTTGCATGAACCACTGCGTGTTGAAGGGCAAGGCAGTAGCATGAAGCTGTGGAATGAAGCTATTGCCTGTTCGCAGTTTCTTCAAAGAAAAAGGGTCCAATAAGTCCGTGACTGGAAATTGCTGCCCACACTGTAATCCTCAGAGCATTATGTTGTCGTTCATGAAGCACTTGTGGGTTTTCAGTGGCCCAAAAGCGTACATTTTGTTTGTTAACCACACTGTATAAATGAAAATGCGCCTCGTCTGAAAACCAAACATTGTTGAGAGTTTCTTCCCTATCCTCCGCCCACTGAGCAAACAGTAGTTTCTGCTGCTTGTGTTCTTCATTGAGCTTCTGTGCTCAGGTCATCTTGTATGGGTACACATGGAGATCACTTTTAAGAATGCGTTGAACGGAGCGTCTGGATATTCCCAGTTGCACTGCTGCCTTTCTACACGATTTCCCGGGACTTCTCTGTACAGCAACTCGTACCGCTTTAATACTCTCCGGGGAACAAACAGGCTTAGGCCGAGGTCGCTTCGCTTCCAATACTGTTCCTTCCTGTGCAAATTTATCGTACAACCTGTGGATGGTCTTCTCGCAAGGGACCCATCGTGTGTTAAACTGTTGTCGAAAACGTCTCTGAGTCACAACAAGGCTTTTCGTTTCATGAAAAAGTAACACAATTGCCGATCGTTGCTGTGTCGTCAGTCTTCCATTGTCAGCCATTGCTGCTTACTAGTCTCCTAGCGGCAGTAATGTGAATTACACGTCATTTCGTAACTCATTTGTCTTTCCAAGCTCTGCTGGTACTGCTGTAGAGATCCCAGGGGGTTTTCTAATGTGCGTCGTAAATTGTGAAAGAAACAATTGGTAACACATTTCGTGCGCCACCCTGTATTTGCTGAGGTGACTGATTGACTGGCGCGTTAATTCCCCGCTCTTCCAATATTGCAAGGGGTGCTGTGTGCGAATCACGAGCAATACTATGACACGCCTGCGCGGACGTAGTTAGAAATGTGAGATGAGATGAGTCCGCGTACAAATGTTTAAATATTAATTCCTGTTCGAGCCGAGAGGACTCCGTTGTGAGTACCAACGACAGCTCCGCCAATGCATTGTCCTTTTATACCTTGTGCACGCTATGCTACCGCCATCTGTACATGTGCTTATCGCTATCCTATGACTTTCGTCACCTCAGTGTATATACCACTTACGATAATGCACCGTCATAGCCTTAGCTGAAACACGTGCTCACATAATGTGCTTTTCGTTCAGTAGATTCAATTGACCGTCGGAGTCTGATATTAGATCTAGAGGAGGAAAACTCTTCTCGTACCATAACCTCATAATGATTTTTAAACATTTCTGAAAGACTTGTCTTCACTGATCGAACTTACTAATTTTTCCATTTTTCCTCATTTCAGTTTTTCCTTATTCCTTTCCCTTCGGGCGCCATGAGCAACCTTACCCTCTGGGGCATTGTCGCGGAAGCCACAGACCAGCTACGCCCCTGCTGTTAGCCCTGGATAGTTTCTTTAGTTGTACGGTGATTAATTTCTGCGTATCCTCTTAGAACAAAAAAAAAAAAAACCGCGACGTGAAACAGTTCTCAACAATACAGGGCTCTCTGCAACAACTCACGCCGTTGCTTAGCATCAGTTTGAGGCGAGTCGAATGGCGAGGAACATGTATTTTTCTGTCCTCATTCATCGAAATCTCAAGAAAACCAAGAAACGCAGTAATAATAGGCAGCAACAATTGCGGTCAGAAGGTATGTCCTCATTCTCTGCCAATTCTTGGCGCTCAAAGTACAAGCAACAGATCGATTATATCCTTCTGCGGGCGCATAATATAACTTCCCACAAGCATGTATGATTAATGAATAAGGAAATTCTGGACAAAGCAGTTATATTCAAGGTAATCTTATTTTGCAAACCAGCCATCCAGATTATTTATCACGGCTTGTATGTGCAGATTGTGTTAGAGAAACACGCATTTTATAAATTTATCGAAAAATATGCAAATTATAAATGCCCCTAGAAGTTTCCATAACAAGTTCTTCCTGTATTCGCTCATGTATATCACCATGGTGTACTGAAGCACGTTTTCCATGCACATATCGTCAGATGTAATACATTTTTACAAAAATTTCTAACGCTTTAAGAACAAAAAGAAAAGGTTCAAATGGTTCAAAGCACTATGGGACTTAACATCTGAGGTCATCAGTCCCCTAGACTCAGAACTTAACTAACCTACGGACATCACACATATCCATGCCCGAGACAGGTTTCGAACCTGCGACCGTAGCAGCTGCGCGGTTCCGGATTGAAGCGCCTAGAACAGCTCGGCCACAGCGGCCGGCCGTTATGAACAGATTTCGTGCATTGCACTGCATTTTTATCAGAAAACTAATTTGTCTTTTAAATCATAGGTGTTTTATTAATAGAGTGGAATGCGATTTGAAAGTGTACTTTCTGCATAGGAGAGAGCTGAATAATTGTATCACTTTCGAAATTTTCTAATTATAGCCCAAACAGGAAGCTCCAAAATTATTTCAACAACAGCATCCTCAACTCCTGGGTGTTGCTCGGTATCTGATTTAATGACTGGAAATTATGAGAAAAACAAACACACCACCGCTAATTTTCGAAATATCTGCAAGTAGTGCAAATTAGGAATTTGTGGTCCCAATTTGTACTAGTGAATTACCACCCTTATCAACTACGTCCCTGAGATTGGAGATGTGTTATAGACTAAGTTTTCTTTACGGACCGCTCGTCAGCATACAGGCTCCATTGCTAGGCCTTGAAGTTTTGCTTGGAGCTTTGATCCCTTCCCTCTGATTCAGCAATATTTCCTAGATGGACAGCTTCGGTCCACTCTTTGCCTGTCATAGCTTCTACTGCACTGAAATTATAGCGCAATCCGTTTCGTTCTGCGAGGTCGAAATTACATCCCCGAATCGCTTCTTCAAATTTAGGAAAATGTTCTTAAGATTCAATTTCAAGTTCTTTGAAAATCACTTTACTACGACCAGAAGTTTTTGTACTTGAGTTTGCGTTTTCGTTTTTATTTTCAGCATGCATCTTAAACGTTGGCTTAGGTACTATATTCGTGCAGATTTATTTAATTACTGACCCCCATTTAGATATAATGTTATAGTCAAATGCTATTCAGCTGTGCTCCACTTTGCATAGAGCTTTTCCGTTGCCATACAATAATACAAAATAATTACATCATTAATAACTTAGGCATTAGAAAATTCACCATATTATTTCTAAACATCATGTTTTGCATTGATAATACTAAGAGCATTCTTTAAAGGTCACTATACGAGTCAGTTTCTCAGATCGTATCGATGCAATGTCGGAAATACAGTATACAGCGATACATTGTAGGCAACGTCACCATTTTCTGTCAATCAGTTTTCTACACGCACACCTCTGCGAATACAAATTCGTGACTGTGCGAAACTAATGTTATTCCATGCATATTCATCCATTAATAAAATATTTTGTTGCCGCTTGCCGTATAACAGTGATTTTCTTCGCCACGTACGCAAAAAGTTAGATGACAACTGCAGCAAAATCAACGCTGTCTTCAGATGATCTGTCCCTCATCTAACAATATGGCTCGAAGAAGCACTTTCGTTAACGCTTATCTCACTAAACAAATGGCTCAAATGGCTCTGAGAACTATGGGACTTAACATCTGAGGTCATCAGTCCCGTAGAACTTAGAACTACTTAAACGTAACTAACCTAATGAAATCATACACATCCATGCGCGAGGCAGGATTTGAACTTGCGACCGTAGCGGTCGCACGGTTCCAGACTGAAGCGCCTAGAACCGCTCGTCCACAACGGCCGGCTATCTCACTAAACGCCGAATAGTACAAGAGGTACAAATTTTATGGTACCGATACAAATTAGGAGCCGGTACAATACATGTAACTCCCCGCTACGTATCATTAAGTAAGTTCGATCAGCTTTATTGTCTTTGTGAGAGTTCAGTTCGTATCCTCAGTGTAGGTACTGTGCGCCCTCATTTTCTTGGACTTTCTTCTCCGTATAGCTGTCTAGAATTCAAGCTGATAATATGCCGATTCCTCACACTGCCAATTTCGGCGAACAAGTCATACTGTACGCCACTGGCATAACTCTTTAGTCATTGAAACTTCCTGGCAGATTAAAGCTGTGTGCCGGACCGAGACTCGAACTCGGGACCTTTGCCTTCCGTGAGCAAGTGCTCTGCCAGGAAGTTTCTTATCAGCGCACACTACGCTGCAGAGCGAAAATCTAATTCTGGAAACATCTCCCCAGGCTCTCGCTAAGCCATGTCTTCGTAATATCTCTTCTTCCAGGAGTGCTAGTTCTGCAAGGTTCGCAGAAGAGTTTCTGTGAAGTTCGGAAAGTAGGAAACGAGGTACTGGCAGAACTAAGCTGTGAGGACGGGTTGTGAGTAGTGCTGGGGTAGCTCAGATGGTAGAGCACTTGCCCGCGAAAGGCAAAGGTCCCATGTTCGAGTCTCGGTCCGGCACAGATTTTTAATCTGCCAGGAAGTTTCATATCAACGCGCACTCCACTGCAAAGTGAAAATCTCATTCTGGATTGTAGCCATTGCTCATTGCTTACGCTGTGTTTCGTTTCAGTTGTATCTAAGTTACAGCATTATCATTAGTACGTGATCCCCTACGCCATTGTGTATCCCCTGATCCGACGTAAGCAGTTTCATTGACGAGGAGCTCACTAAGCGCTCGACACTCGAACGATGAATCGCTAACGGTACCATATGCTTTCCAACCGCGGACTTTGCGATCCATGACGTCAGCATGGTGTTCCCGGCCACAGAAATTTTAGCCGTGGGTTTTCCAAGGGTCAAATTAAGCCCTAACTGTAGGGATCAAATGAGGTGGCCCAGTGGTTAGCATACTCGACTCGCATTCGGGAGGACGATGGTTCAATCTCGCGTCCGGCCATCCTGATTTAGGTTTCCCGTCATTTCCCTAGAACACTTCAGGCAAATGCCGGGATGGTCCGCCGGCTGGAGTGGCCGAGCGGTTCTAGGCGCTTCAGTCTGGAACCGCGCGACCGCTACGGTCGCAGGTTCGAATCCTGCCTCGGGCATGGATGTGTGTGATGTCCTTAGGTTAGTTAGGTTTAAGTAGTTCTAAGTTCTAGGGGACTAGAATTACGTTATCAGATTTGTGCGGTTGAAGTTTTCGTGTCTGGTTTGTCGTTTATGTATGATCTTCAGCTTTAGTAATATGTACTGGAAATCGGAGAAACCTGTTATTAGCAGTGACGTATTAGGTTCCGGGGTGTATTGCTTCTGCCAAGTAATTCTGCCATATGTAAGACGAGAGTACTGCTCATCTTAATTTTTACACTTTGTTTTAGAAAGGCCTATCGAAGTAATTCATGTATTTCAGTCGCAGCAAGAGGTAAAAATACCTAGATTCTGATAAATAGTTTTATTTAAAAAACGATATTTTCTTTGCTGTTAATGAATCAATACGATCGATAAAGATACATCGGTAATATTCGTAATACTTTGCATAGACAAAATGCAATTTCAATTTCGTAATTCTCTGACCAAACTGAATCGTTTCCTATGTATCACAATACTAGTTTCTTTGATTTCTATTTTGCCGCCGGCTGGAGTGGCCGAGCAGTTCTAGGCGCTACAGTCTGGAACCGCGCGACCGCTACGGTCGCAGGCTCGAGCCCTGCCTCGGGCATGGATGTGTGTGATGTCCTTGGGTTAGTTAGGTTTAAGTAGTTCTAAGTTATAGGGGACTCATGACCTCAGCAGTTAAGTCCCATAGTGCTTAGAGCCATTTGAACCATTTATTTTATGCATTTTCGTTTCTCACTCAATTTTTTGCAACGAAGCCAGAGATTTTAAACATCTTAAATCCCACTTAAAGACATAAGTTTTTAGACTTACCCCGGGAGTAGAACGACATTGCGTCATACCCATGACAAAACTTTTCCATCTGGTATGCAAGAAATATGAGACAGGTGATATGCCCTCAGACTTCAAGAAGACTATAACAATCTCAGTTCCAAAGAAAGCAGGTGCTGACAAGTGTGATTACCGAACTATCCGTTTAGTAAGTCATGGTTGCAAGATAGTAACACGAGAATGGAAAAACTGGTAGAAGCTGATCTCGGGGAAGATAAGTTACGATTCCATATGAATGTAGGAAGACGCGAGGCACTACTGACGTTCGACTTCTCTTAGAAGATAGGTTTAGGAAAGGAAAACCTACGTTTATAGTATTTCTAAACTAAGAGAAAGCTTTTGACAGTGTTGACTGGAGTACTCTCTTTGAAATTTTGAAGAGTAAAATACAGAGAGAGTTGTACAGGGACCAGACGGCAGTTACAAGAGTCGAGGGACATGAAACGGAAGGAGTGGTTGAGAAGTGAGTGAGACAGGGCTGTAACTTATCCCCGATGTTATTCAACATGTTCACACTGAACAAGCAGGCAGAGAAACCGAAGAAAAATTTAGAATAGGAATTAAAGCCCAGGAAGAAGAAATAGAAGCTTAGATGTTTGCCGAAGACATTGTAATTTTGTCAGAGACAGCAAAAGACTTGGAAGAGCAGTTGAAAGGAAAGACAGTGTCTTCAAAGGAACATATAAGATGAACAACAACAAAAGAAAAACAATAATAATAGAATGTAGTCGAATTAATTCAAGTGATGCTGACGGAATTAAGTTAGGAATTCAGAGGCTTAAAGTAGTAGATGAGTTTTGCCATTTGGGCAGCAAAATTGCCGAAGGTGGCAGAAGTAGAGAGGATATTAAATGTAGACTGGCAATGGCAAGAAAAGCGCTTCTGAAGAAGGGAAATTTGTTAGTAATGAATACAGATTAAAGTGTAGGAAGTGTTTTTCTGAAAGTATTTGTGTGGAGTGTAGCCATGTATGGAAGTGAAACATGTCCGACAAACCGTTTAGACAGGAAGAGAACAGAAGCTTTCAAAATGTGGAGTTACAGAAGAATGCTGAACATCAGATGGATAGATCGCATAAATAATAATGAAGAGGAGAAAAAAATGTGGCACAACCTGACTAGAAGAAGGGATCTGTTGACAGGACACATTCTGAGGTATCAAGGGATCACCAATTTAGTATTGGAGGAAAGTACGCGGAATAAAAATCGTAGAGGTAGACGAAGAGATCAAACTAGTAAGCAGATTCAGAAGGATGTAGGTTGCAGCAGTTATTTGGAGATGTAGAGAGACTGGAAGAGCGGCATGGAGAGCTGCAACAAATCAGTCTTCGGACTGAATACCACAACAAGAAAAAATCGGGCTAGTCATACTCGTATATTCTTATAATGTCTTTTAACCTTTTGTGTGGATCTCTGTATCATTTTCCTCTTTTCTGACGCGTCAGGCCAATCGATTATTTTCTTATTTCAAATATGCCAGGTTTCTGGATTGCCATAATAGCGTCCATTCTTGCTTTACACAATGTAACCTTGAGAGTTGTTATAATTTGGCATATTTGCGACGAAATGTAAACTTTTATCTCTCGAATCTTCAAATTCCTCTTTAAAAATTCGGAAAGCAGCCACTGTCTTTTCGTCGTGGACTCTTTTCCTGCGTCTATGCATTCGTTTCTCAATCTACACATCTGTTCAGTCGGGTGGGCAAGAATGTGTGATTGGCATAGGCACGAAGTCCGTTCGGAATTCACGTGTAAGTAGCTCGCATACTCATCATATTTTCGGTGCAGGTTTTCTGTTAAAACCAAGCGCGAGAAAAAAATGCTGTGCTGTCAAAATGTGTGGCTTCGCTTTCTTTCTCGCAGGCGGATTCAACTACGATAGTAGCACATTCAAACAATTATACAAATTACACAATTTTTTCGTAACGTCAGTTGTATGTTGCCCTTTCACAAACTGGTAGTTGAGAAAAACAATTCATACTCTTACCATACAGTATTCATAAAATGAAAGATGATGTTGGCTATATTCTGAACTGTCGTTATTATATCGTGTGCAAAAAAATAAAAACAACTGAAGCAATAAAAACCAAAAACGAAAACAAAAGAATCTCTTGTATTTGTATATTATATGATTTATTACTAGTTCCATATCTTGAAAGTGGGCAACGACCCAATGCGGAGCATCGTGACACAGTTCCCAGGGATTTCTCAGATTAGCACGCATATCCAGTTCCCATACATACTTATCAGTTTCAAAGCATTGCCGTGTTCGCTAGTGTACTGTATTTTTCATTCGCGTGTGGGCCCTTCCAGTCTGAGTTTCTCAAATACAGTGAAATCCTCAGTTCGCTCATATCCTTGCCTGCAATGTCTGCTCACATCTATTCCCTTTTGTTCAATAGATCTAATTCATTTATGTGCGATCGTAAAGCAGGCTGATTTTCGATCTGGGTACAGGAGGTAAATGATTCGTGTATTTCTACCTCTGAAGGGTTTACGGAACCAGCTCTTTTTATTTTAACAAAGATAAATACCTGACGTGACTGATGGACATCACTTATTTTCCATTTATAGTTGTTCACAGTCTTTATGGTTTCTTTCTTTCATGCGCCGGGGACCGTAAATTGTCAGGCGGCCCAGAGCAATGCCCCGGTTGACTCAGTATAGTTACGGCTCTGGATACCATCTTCTGTTAGGCATGAATGGTTGACTCCTCGCAAAGAAAAGTGTGTTACAGAGCCACTACTGTTCTCGGTATGTGAGTTGTTGCCTTCAGTGAATTTTATCCATAATGGATGCAGTTCAAGTCCGAGACTGTTTCTGTGTATGATTCTTAATACACTACTGGCCATTAAAATTGCTACACCAAGAAGAAATGCAGATGATAAACGGGTATTCATTGGACAAATATATTATACTAGAACTGACATATGATTACATTTTCACACAATTTGGGTGCATAGATCCTGAGAAATCAGTACCCAGAACAACCACCTCTGGCCGTAGTAACGGCCTTGATACGCCTGGGCGTTGAGTCAAACAGAACTTGAATGGTGTGTACAGGTACAGCTGCCCATGCAGCTTCAACACGATACCACAGTTCATCAAGAGCAGTGACTGGCGTATTGTGACGAGCCAGTTGCTCGGCCACCATTGACCAGACGTTTTCAATTGGTGAGAGATCTGGAGAATGTGTTGGCCAGGGCAGCAGTCGAACATTTTCTGTATCGAGAAAGGCCCGTACAGGACCTGCAACATGCGGTCGTGCATTATCCTGCTGAAATGTAGGGTTTCGCAGAGATCGAATGAAGGGTAGAGCCACTGCTCGTAACACATCTGAAATGTAACGTCCACTGTTCAAAGTGCCGACAGTGCGAACAAGAGGTGACCAAGACGTGTAACCAATGGCACCCCATACCATCACGCCGGGTGATACGCCAGTATGGCGATGACGAATACACTCTTACAATGTGCGTTCACCGCGATGTCGCCAAACACGGATGCGACAGTCATGATGCTGTAAACAGAACCTGGATTCATCCGAAAAAAATGACGTTTTGCCATTCGTGCACCCAGGTTCGTCGTTGAGTACACCATCGCAGGCGCTCCTGTCTGTGATGCAGCGTCAAGGGTAACCGCAGCCATGGTCTCCGAGCTGATAGTCCATGCTGCTGCAAACGTCGTCGAACTGTTCGTGCAGATGGTTGTTGCCTTGCAGACGTCCCCATCTGTTGACTCAGGGATCGAGACGTGGCTGCACGATCCGTTACAGCCATGCGGATTAGATACCTGTCATCTCGACTGCTAGTGATACGAGGCAGTTGGGATCCAGCACGGCGTTCCGTATTACCCTCCTGAACCCGTCGATTCCATATTCTGCTAACAGTCATTGGATCTCGACAAACGCGAGCAGCAATGTCGCCATACGATATACCGCAATCGCGATATGCTACAATCCGACCTTTATCAAAAGTCGGAAACGTGATGGTACGCATTTCTCCTCCTTACACGAGGCATCACAACAACATTTCACCAGGCAACGCCGGTCAACTGCTGTTTGTGTATGAGAAATCGGTTGGAAACTTTCCTTATATCAGCACGTTGTAGGTGTCGCCACCGGCGTCAAACTAGTGTGAATGCTCCGAAAAGCTAACCATTTGCATATCACAGCATCTTCTTCCTGTCGGTTAAATTTTGCGTCTGTAGCACGTCATCTTCGTGGTGTAGCAATTTTAATGACCAGTAGTGTAATAAACGCTACCAGTCACAATAGAAGTTGACTTTATTTAACGCGCGGCCTGTTTCGGGCTTGTGCCGATCTTCAGGTGGTTTACATTCAATGTTTCAAGGCTGAATGTTGGAGACAACTGTTTCAATAAAAATCAAATAATGTGTGAAGTTAACTAAATAGACCCAACTGAAACAATCGGAATTTCCTGAGCGACATGTGTTGTAAATTCTAACATTCTGCGTGGTGTCTGTTAGTTCTAAGTCGTGTCTCCCTACCACTTTCGCGGAACGACGCTATCAGTGTGTTTTTTAGGGAATTGACTAGTTTGAACCTGGGACCTGTTGCTGGTAAGGAGACGCCAGACCACACGACATGTAGAGTTCAGAAGAGTTCAGTGAGACTAGCGATGATATAATCAAATACTTAATGATTTCAGCGTCAGCTCCACTACATTCCCTGTAAAAGAATCTTAATACTAACTAGATTAAGTGGAAGGGGTTACAGGCTTTCCTATTTTTAGGTAGCTGGTAAAATAACGTCGAAAAAGCAGTTAAGTTTACCATTGGAATTTTTATTCTACTCAAAAAACATTGTTTATAAATTGCACTATTGATAAAAGGAAATATTTTAATACAGGATGATAAAAACCAACTGCGTTCAACAGAAATGTGAACGAATATTCCCTGAATGGGTTTCCAAGTTCTACAATGGATCAAAGGATGACCTATGCCATATCACATCTATAATCTAGGTTTAAATTAAGTTTCATAAAAGAGAAAACTATCAAAAATGGTCTACAGAGACTCTCAATTATCTTTAATTACTTATTTAACTTGTCGTAAATTACAGTGGCTGATGTGGCTTCTCAATAATTATATAACAGAAAAATCATCGCGTTTCAGATTTTAACTTCCACTAGCAAATGTGAATACCATGAGCTTTAATTGACGATCGACATTAGTATTATGCAAAAAGGGGGTGTAACAGATGAGACTTCTGCAGTTCTGAGTGAAGCCTTATGCGGCATCGCGTGCGTTCATTACCTTGTCGTTGGTCGGGCAGCGTCAGGGGGTGGCGGGCGGCGCAGCTCCACACACCTCGCCGTCTCAGAAGCAACTCTTCTCTAACCTCTCCTTACTACAATTCACCGAAGCTGGTTTAAGAAAAAGGTATCTGGCTGTGTTTTCAACTGACCAATCAGGGTCTCAATGTTAACCTTAAGCTCCGCCTACAAAAATTCTGTCTATCCAATGAGAAACGTTATACTTTTCGTGGTGGGGCAATGTTTTTAACGTTTGCAACGTAACAGAGACGCGTATAGTCTCACGCTAAAACTTGCAGCTGGTGTGGCCCTTTTAGTGTTATCGTAAGATCTATAATGTTCTTCTGGAGGGCTCTATCTTTTAAAATGGGCTGGGGGGTGGTCTTGGCGGTCGGCGGGCGATGAGGGCGTCCGTCCCTTATCGTAGGGACCTCTAGCTTAACACGGTTCTGCTCTCGGCTTCTGTTCTCGTTTCTCCCCTCGGAACTGCGTCCGTTTCACGGTGGGAAGATATGACATGCATTTAGGCGTTCTTGGGTTAGTCTGTGGCATTCCATTTGCTCACTCGTTGATCGTATTACTTTGGTTAATTTAATGTCAGGATTTATTCGGAGCTATGTGACATACTGCCATATTTGCTATCATGTCAGGGTTTTCATGGAAGGTGTTGGATTTGCTTGACACCTTATAAAATTATTACAGTACTTACACACAGCTGGAGTATCCATGTCGTTTCCACAATAGATTCATCATATTTTTTACTAAATATCTGATTTTTTGCTGCCTCCAGTCAGGAGATTCATTCGATGCAGCTCTCCATGCTAATTTATCCTGTGTTAGTTTTTTCATCTCTGCATAACTACTGTAACTTACGTCTACTTTCCTTTGCCTTCCCTTTTCATGTTTTTTTTAATGAAAATATTAATAAACTGTGGGAAACCAGAACAGGAGAGGAATCGAAGCATTTTAGATGTGGTGCTACAGACGTACGTCGAAAATTAGGTAGGCTGATAAAGTAAAGAATGAGAAGGTTCTGCGGAGAATCGGAGATGAAAGAAATATGTGAAAAACACTGACAAGGAGAAGGGACAGGATGATAGGACATCTGTTAAGACATCAGAGAATGACTTTCATGGTACTAGAGGGAGCTGTAGGGGGCAAAAACTTCAGAGGAAGACAGAACAAAAATGTTCAAATGTGTGTGAAATCTTATGGGACTTAACTGCTAAGGTCATCAGTCCCTAAGCTTACACACTACTTAACCTAAATTATCCTAAGGACTAACACACATACCCATGCCCGAGGGAGGACTCGAACCTCCGCCGGGACCAGCCGCACAGTCCATGACTGCAGCGCCTTAGATCGCTCGGCTAATCCCGAGCGGCAGAGGAAGACAGAGATTGAAATACATCTAGCTAATAATTAAGGACGTAGGTTTGCAAGTGCGTCTCTGATATGAAGAGTCTGGCACACGAAAGGCAATCGTGGCAGGCCGCATCAAATTAGCCAGCGGATATGCGAAAGGGTGCCACAGTGTTCGTGAAACCAGAAACGCAGACGTGCAGCATTGTGAAGACGGCTGTTGTCACCTTGTGTGGCAAGAGTGCCAACAGTACGATCATCACGGAACTGTAGGAGAAAGGGCATCATATTAGTGTGAAAGACGTGGAGGATAATACACGGTTCAGTCACATTAATGTAAGCATTGTATATTTCCTAAGTCAACGTGGAACAACGACTTACAGATTTGCTGGGACCCGCACGCTGACTAGGCAAGGTCCTAGTGGAGGTGGTTTGCCATTGCCTTCCTCCGACCGTAATGGGGATTAATGATGATGAACACGACGCAACACCCAGTCATCTCGAGGCAGGGATAATCCTGACTCCGCCGGGAATCGACCCTAGACCCCGTGCGCGGGAAATGAGAACCTACTGCAAGACCATAAGCTGCGGACTGCCCAGATGAACCAAGGGGCTACCAATAGTATTTCCCCAACGAGCGTTCAGTGAACGTTGCGGTACGGGCCTCCACAGCAGGCGTCTGGTTCACGCACCAACGCTGATTGCTGTTAACTGGCGACGCAGGTTGGAATTTGCACTCGAATATCGCAAATGGACGTCCACTGGGTGGTGACAGGAGGCCTTTCCAGATGAATCACGTTTACGCTCCATCGGACAGATGGTCGTTGGCGTGCAATCCTCGTAAGGATCAAGGCCAGAGGAGGGAGTGTTACGATTTGGGGATGTTTTCATGGCATTCACTGGGTGATCTAGTCATTCTGGAAGGTACAGTCGATCAACACACGTATGTATCTATCCTTGGGGACCATACACACCCCGAAATGCAATTTGATTTTTTCCTCTGCACGATGGCATCTACCAGCATGACAATGCAACATGTCACATAGCTCACAGTGTCTGTCTAGTTCTAAGAGCACCAGGATTTATTTACTATAATCCCCTGACTACCAAATTCCCCGAATTTAAATCCAGTCGAGAATCTGTGGGACCATCCCAATCAGGCTGTTCGCGCCATTAGTCGTCAATCCAGGAACGTGGCGTAGCTGTCCACGGCCACGGCACTGTTGTCTGGATGGCTCCGCATCGCTGTCGGTACTTTCCAGAACATCACCGACACTCTTCCTGCGTGTCTCACAGCGCCCTACGGTGCAAAAGGTGCCTATTCAGGCTTTTCACAGTGTACAAAGAATGTGGCTAATATGGTAATGAGATGCATCAGCACGTGGCTTTCAGAGAACCGATTAAGCCTAACTGCAGCAAAACGCAATGCATGCAGTTTCTAACATGGAACTCTTGTAGGAGTGGCGGGGTCAGGTATTTTCACCTGCCTCGAGAGGACTGAGTGTTCGTGTTGTCCTCATCATTTCATCATCATTCATGAAACTGGCGAGATTGGACTGAGCAAAGGTTAGGAATTTGTACGGGCGCTGATTACCGCGGAGTTGAGCGCCCCACAAACCAATAATAATAATAATAATAATAATAATAATAATAATAATAAAGCTATAAATACTTATGCTATACCAATACCAATATTGACCTACTCATTTGGAGTAGTGAAATGGAGTAACACAGACCTAGAAGCACTCAATACACTTACACGATCACAATGCCACAAATATAGAATACATCACATACATTCAGCAACTGAAAGATTCACATTAAGCAGAAAGGAAGGAGGAAGGGGATTTATCGACATAAAAAAACCTTCATTATGGACAGGTAGACAATTTAAGAAAATTCTTTATAGAACGAGCAGAAACTAGCAAAATACCCAAAGCAATCACTCATATAAATACATCGGCTACACCACTGCAATTTCATAACCACTTCTACAACCCTTTAGATCACATAACATCAACAGATACAAAGAAAGTAAATTGGAAAAAGAAAACACTAAATGGCAAGCACCCGTATCATCTAACACAGCCACACATCGATCAAGACGCATCCAACACATGGCTAAGAAAAGGCAATATATACAGTGAGACGGAAGGATTCATGATTGCAATACAGGATCAAACAATAAACACCAGATATTACAGCAAGCATATTATTAAAGATCCCAATACCACGACAGATAAACGCAGACTTTGCAAACAACAAATAGAAACAGTAGATCACATCACAAGCGGATGTACAATACTAGCAAATACAGAATACCCCACAAGACATGACAATGTAGCAAAAATAATACATCAACAGCTTGCCTTACAACATAAACTTATAAAACAACATGTTCCCACATACAAGTATGCACCACAAAATGTACTGGAGAACGCTGAATACAAATTACACTGGAACAGAACCATTACAACAGATAAAACAACACCACATAACAAACCTGACATCATACCAATAAAAAGAAGAAATTAACACAACTAATCGAAATATCCATACCCAATACAACAAATATACAAAAGAAAACAGGAGAAAAAATTGAAAAATACATCCAACTGGCTGAGGAAGTCAAGGACATGTGGCATCAGGATAAAGTTGACATTATACCAATTATACTATCAACTACACGAGTCATACCACACAATATCCACCAATACATCAATGCAATACAGCTACATCCAAACTTATATATACAACTACAGAAATCTGTAATTATTGACACTTGTTCAGTTACCCGAAAGTTCCTAAATGCAATGTAACATATACCGTACAGTTAAAAGGAAGTCACGCTTGATCAAGGTCCGCGTCACCTTCCATTTTTAACCAGATATAACGTCTGAGACAAGAAAGAAATAATAATAATAATAATAATAATCTTGTAGGAGCCCAATTTTATTGTCCCAATGTGGGCAAACTGCCAGTGAAGTCCACCATTTTATATTCTGAGAACCGATGAGGAATGGAAGACTTTCTTGCAAGCATCACGTTCAAGGCACCTCGCAGAACCTGACTGCTGCTACCTGTATTATAAGAATGACCTCAATTGTCTGCTTGTTTAGTTTACTTAATTTAGTTTTATTATTTCGTATGGTGTTATATTTTGGGACAGTACTGTGCACTCAACAAGAACATCCTCGGTCTACAAATGGACGGTCAGACTGATCTGTGGTATAAGAGCGCAAATTCTTGTAGTCCGTTGTTCGGGGAGTTTGTGACACTTCCACGGTGAGACACTAGTACGTAGAGGAAATGTGTTAACATTTGCACGGAGCCCAAGACAGTGCAGGTAGTGGACAGTGTTTTCAGAAGTACGGTACAGTGCTACCTGCGATGTTTATCTGGGAAAGGCCGAAACGCATTGCCTGCGCAAAGTTCACTGTCTCCACACTACTTCGTATTGTGCGTAGCTTTCTCCCGGAGTCCAGTACTGCAGCTGATCTCTGGTAAGTGGTGTTCCGTGTTTTAGTGCTGAGATAATGCAGTTCACCGAGACCACCAAAGGGAAGCCTTTACTGAATTGCAACGGGCATCCGTATACAGTGGACTATACAAACAAACAAGAAGTGACTTACTGGCGTTGTGTGAAATTTAAAAAGAATAAATGCAAAGGAAGACTATCCACAAAAGTAACACAGTTGTAGGAGAAAGCACCCATGTTCGTATTCCAGACGAAGCAGCAAATGAAATTCGAAAACATTTTGCCAACTCAGATAAGGGGGGCAAAAGAAACACACTACAGTTTCATCGCTTTACGTTGAAAAAGTAGGGCAGGTCTTCAATCGAGGCTACGACTTAATAACATCGTTACTGTCACAAAATGGTTCAAATGGCTCTGAGCACTATGGGACTTAACATCTGAGGTCATCAGTCCCCTAGAACTTAGAACTACTTAAACCTAACTAACCTAAGGACATCACACACATCCATGCCCGAGGCAGGATTCGAACCTGCGACCGTAGCGGTCGAGCGGTTCCAGACTGAAGCGCCTAGAACCGCTGGACCACCGCGGGCAGCTACTATCACACAGAAGTACGAAACAATCGTTACGTCCTATCAGGCGAAAATATATGGGCACTACGTAAGATCCCATCGATTCTGGAGGAATATTCTTCCAAGAAAATAATTTGCTGATGAATGACGGTGGCAATTTTGTACTTGCAGATAACAGGGCACCGAATGACGGAATACTGGTGTATGGCAGCGAAAAGGGAAAAGCATGTTTATCAAACTACGAATAATTCTTTGTGGATGGAACGTACAGGAGATCGAGGAAGCAGTTTGGATAGTTGTTCTAGCAGTCTGGAAGTTGTTTATATTCTGTGCCGACGTTAGTAGTTATTGGGAGCACACAAACACTATCAAGCTGCTTACGCCTTGTTGCCAAATAAAAAGCGAGAAACATTTGAACGTTTCGTTAAAGCTATTAAAACTAACGTGTCGGGATGGAATCCCGCATTGCTGATGATAGATTTCGAAATTACCATCGTCCAAACGACTAACAGTTTGTTTCTTGTAACAGGAATTACTGGTTGCAATTATAATTTGAATCCATGTTTGTGGAAACAAGCTCAGTATAGTGGCCTCGTTCCAGCATATAAGGTAAACGAGGAAATACGCTGCCTCATAAGAATGTGTTCTGCTCTGGCACATCTTTCCTTGGAAATGCTGGATGATGGTTGGCTGGGTATTCAGGAGAGCACACCTGGAAGCCAGAAGCTTCAGGACTTTTATGAATATTTCGTGGGCCAGTGGCTCGATAACGAACACATGAAAAGAAAGATGTTAACTGCAGTGGAGGGCGCCGTCGCATTCATAACGTCTCAGAAGGATGGAACCCAAGACAAAACACATCAGTATCAGAAGTTCATCCGAATGTTTACTCTTCAGTGAAAAATCTTGTAGAAGATGCGGAGCACCACAGCCACCGCTTTGAGAGACTAATTTTAAAACTTGATAGGAACAGAAGAAAAAAGCAATGAAGACCGACGAAACGATTGCGAAGGCTTTAAAAAAACTCCAAACGAATGGGAACTTAAAATCATTTCTGACTTGTGTGAACTAGTCACTGAAATTAAAATGACGAAGAAAACGTCGGAATCACTGAATCATTTGTAAATATTGGAAAGTAGTTTAATGTAATTATTGGAAATCTTTTAAATATTGTAAATAAATGGGCACGAAAAGCTATTACCTCCTCGTGGTGTCCCCTGGGAACGACAAAAAGTCGTTTACATATCTATTTAAATTTATAAAACATTCCCTAATGAAGACTGACAAGACTATCTCAGAAACCAAGCTTTTTCATCGAGACTACTTCCTGCAAAAATTTCATGCAGAGTGGTTAATTTTTATGATTAAAAAAGTCGGCCCTGGTTTAAAAGAAAAACTTGTCGTAAAACGGATTTTAACATTTTATCAAAAAATTGTTACTACACGACACATACCCATTAAGTTCATCGGCAGCAGGACGTGTTCTCTTCTTGCTCATATGAGGTTGCTATATGCAATTTCAGGATCAAGGTATCCTTTTTTTAATTTTCTGAATAAAAATCTACTGACAGTCTTCTTGAGGAGATACGGCGGTAGGCATTACTGATCGTAAGCAAATTCCTATTTCCTTGGAGCTTGTTGACTGTACTTAACAGGGTTTCATTGTGTACCCTAAATTTACAGGTACACAGTCAACAGTCAAAAGAATTAATTTCCAACGACTGACTGTCAACTGTTTCTCTTCAGTTTTCCTGGAAATCTTGCAGCTTGTTTTTCCCAGTTTGAGTTTATGCGAAGTTCGGTGTGAAGTTGGTTCTCTTTTGATGGTGATATAAATCAAAAATTAGCTTTGGCATCTTTTAGTGTGCCACAAGCATTATGCAGTCCGTATTTCAAACATTTCTTAGACGTACTTGTAATTTGAATACAGCCAAATCGTTTCGGGATCTAAAAGTAAACACTATAAAGATGTGGAATACACATTAAATTTCTTTTGAAAAAAATTGAAGTTATTGAGTGGAGTCTCCTCTTAAAATATAGAGTAACTGTTTTTAAAGGCATGAATATTAACATATCCAAATATGATACTTAAAAAACTGTATCACCACCATTTTTCACATTTTACAGTCAAATTTACTAAATCAAGAGAGTTTTTAAAGAATTTAACAGCTTTTATATAGTTAAAATAACATAAAAAGGAGGTGTAATGAATGTACATGACGTTGGTAGCACTGCTGAAAAACATTTGCTGGCAAAAAAGGTCAATTCTATTTTTGTGTTAACAGATGGTGTTTTGTTTACTGTCCCGTTTCCTGTACATGTGCTCAGTACAATGTCTAATCGTGGTTGTAAAAATTCTGCTGACAGTTTTCGTTATATTTGTAGTGAATTTGTGATTAAAAACACCAAAGAAACGTTACAGACTTTGTGAAAAAGGTTTATCTCTCATATTTTGGATCTAAACTTGGTGATGAAGATAAATCTTGGGCGCCACATAAGGTATGTTATGTATGTGTTTAAGATCTGAGAAAATGGTCGAAAAGGGAGGAAAAAACCTTTAGATTTGCTGTTCCTGTGATATGGAGGGAGCCAAGAAATCATTACGATGATTGCTACTTTTGCAGTGTTGATATTACTGGTCATAGTTCGAAAAACAAGAAGGTAATAAGCTACCCTATCCGTCCGTCCGCCATCCGACCAATAGGGCATGGTGTAGATTTGCCGGTTGCTGAACCATCAGATGATTTAAATTCTATTTCAACAGAAGTATTTTCTGATGTACAATCTGATTTACATGAACCAGATGATGATGAATTCCATTATAAGCCAGAAAGTCTAGAAGCCAAATTTTTTACTCAGACCGAGCTTAAAGATTTGGTTAGGGATCTGGGCTTAACGAAAGAAAAAGCTGAATTGCTTGGATCTAGATTAAATGTATAGAACTTATTGGCAGTTGGAACCAGCACATACATGTATAGAAAGAGAGAGCAACAATTTTCCAAGTTTTTTCAACAAGAAGGTGATTTAGTGTACTGTTCAGACATTCCTGGTCTGATGAATGACCAGAGTATTGAATACAAAAAGGAAGACTGGAAGCTGTTTATTGATTCATCCAAAACTATTTTAAAGGCCGTTTTATTACACAATGGTAACATGTATGCATCTATACCTGTTGGACATTCTGTACATATGAAAGAAAGCTATGAAAACCTAGAAATAGTGCTAAATAAAATAGGCATTTCTGCTCATGGTTGGATGATATGTGGCGATCTAAAAGTAACATGCATGCTCCTTGGTCAGCACGGTGGCTTTATAAAATTTCCATGTTTCTTGTGTGAATGGGACAGTAGGACTAGGGATCAACACTGGTACAGAAAGAACTGGCCTGTGAGGGAGTCTTTAAAACCTGGTGAGAACAACATTCTACGCAAAAACCTTATAGATTCAAAAAAGTTCTCCTACCACCTCTACATATAAAGTTAGGCCTAATGAAACAGTTTGTAAAGGCTTTGCCTAAAGATGGACCATGTTTTAAGTATCTCTGCCAAAAGTTTCCACACCTTTCAGAAGCTAAACTAAAAGAAAGCGACTTTGTCGGACCTGACAGAAAATTGATGTTTGATTTTAACTTTGAATCCACAATGACCTTAAATGAGAAAGAAACGTGGGTATCATTCAAGCAAGTCATTACTAAGTTCTTAGGACATGAAAAAGACCCAGAATATGTTTCTATTACAGGTACAGTGTTAAAGAAATTTAAAACTTTCGGATGTTTAATGAACCTGACAGTTCATTTTTGAAGTCACCTTGATTATTTCCCGGACAATTTGGGAGATGTTAGTGAGGAGCAAGGAGAGCGTTTTCACCAAGACATTAAAGTGATGGGAAAACACTACCAAGGACTCTGGAACACCAACGTGATGGGGGACTACTGTTGGTCACTTCACCGAGAAGTTCAGCAAACGACTCATCGTAGAAAAAGCTACACAAGGAGCTTCAAAGAAAATAGAGGAAGAAAATACAAACCAATTCTAGCTGACAAGTGAAACCTCTATTAACACGTATATCATTGTTTTAAGTAGCTTACTGTAAATACAAATCATGCTTATAATGAAAAGCATATTGCTCGAAAACTATGGGTGATACAAAAAAAAAAAACAAAAAAAAACTAAGGCTAGATTTGGATTCAGCTCATAAAAATCTATAAAGATCAGTTATCAAAGTAAAAAAGGTCTTTAAAGAAATTTTTTCGTTAGCCTGTGTTACGGACACTTGGAAGGCGAATAGCGAGATGTTGATGTGAAAAAAAGGAGGAAAAAAACGCTTTTAAGCGAGATGACTGAAGAAAGTATTCAGCATATGGGAGTAGAGAAATAAAGACCTCAATAATTTTCCCAACATTTTCACTACGAAAATACACCGTGCGCCCTGTCCACACCACGTACCTGATAATCCCGCGGCGGTCGTACTATTCTGCTCCACAGCTGGCTGCTGGCTTGCCTGAAATTATGTATCTAAATATGCAACCGTGTTTAGTGGAGCCACTCAACGTCAAGCACAACACTGTACTACGTCTGGTATGAACATCTGTATTCTGAGATGGTAAGAAATCACAGGTTGCACTGCTTACAGTCTAAGTCATAAGTTTCGATGTCAACTTCTAGGTGATTGTCTGTCCACCAAATCACTTGGACGAACGTACGCGTAACCGAACGCGGCGCGGACGATTGTTGATGATGCGAAAGCCGAGTAATCGAACGAAAGTTCTTAAGCTCGCCACGGATACACAGATGTTGGGTACCAGTCCTCCTTGACACTAGTAATAAATTTTAACACTGTTCACAAAGTCAAATTTATAGTTTACAGTTCTCAATTGTACGAGCGTGCGCGTAACAGTCGCGGCGCGGTTGACTGTTGATGATGCGGAACGCGATGATCGAACGCACGTCCACACGCTCGCTACAAGACACTGGCAGTTTACTGCACTCTTTTTATGGTAACTAATTTCGACTGATTTACATCGGTTCATTCTGGGAGACCGAACACGGCGCGGATGATTGATCAGTACGGTACGACACGCAACAACAGGATACACAAATACGTTATCAGCAGCACTGCTCATTTTTAAATTACTTCTTGACGCACTTTCCTCTGACTCATGTACGTATTTTATCACTTTACTGTAATAGCACTTGTAGCAACACTTCAACTTCCATACTAACAATGCTTCTTACATGCAGAGCTACCCACAACACAACAGTTCCGTGTCCCATGCTCGACTCTCTACAGACGGGGCTGCCCGCAAAGATACTCCACAACTAAGCCAGCGATATGACAATACGGTTACACTGTGTTTTTATGTTTAGTGTTTAAAAAAAATGATAACGAAAAATAAATTTGTCGGTTTAAATTTCATCCTAAAACGGCAGTCTTAAAAAGGCTGCAACAGTCGTAAGAAGTACCACGTTTCTTACTTAGCTGCTTCCTGTTCTTTGCATCATCAAAATATTAGAAGAGATTTGAAATACCTTGCTATTTCCCATTATGTTGAATTTCATTGCGAGTCCTCATTAACACAACAGTCTTCAAAATAAATTTACCACGAAAGGCGTTAATGAGCCACCTTGAAGCGATACATGGTTGCTCACTGCTGTGGTGTAAGCGCGAGCCAGCTCGGACGAATAGCTGTACTGAGCTGCTACACTTCTTCGTTTGCCTGTGCCTGTGAAAAGCCGGTTAGCCCGGCAAGAGCCCCAGGTTTCGTGCGAGTATTACTCCGTGCAAGTTGAGGTATGTCTGCGTTCTAATTCGATCGTCACTGTACATACACTGAAGCGCCAGAGAAACTGCTATAGGCATGTGCATTCAAATGTAAACAGGCAGAATACGGCGCTGCGATCGAAAACGCCTACATAAGACAAGTGTCTGGCGCAGTTGTTATATAGGTTACTGCAGGTTATCAAGAGTTAAGTGAGTTTGAACGTGGTGTTACAGTTGGCGCAAGAGCGATGATACACAGCATCTCCGAAGTAGCAGTGAATTGGGGATTTTCCCGTACGACCATTTCACGAGTGCACCGTGAATGCGAGGTGTGGCTAGAAAAAAACCGGACTAGTACTGGTGAAACAATAAAACGAATGCAATAAGGCTGAAAGTCGCGTGGCCTGTCACGTGACTCTCGCTTCGCCTACTGCTCGAGTTTCATCTGCCTTCTGCACTCAGTCTGCCCGTGGCGTCTGTTTTAAGTAGTTGACGTTTTGTCTGTGCGTCGGAAAATGTTGAGTGTACAGAAAGAACAGCGTGTTAACATCAAATTTTGTTTCAAACTAGGAAAATCTGCAAGTGAAACGTTTGTAATGTTACAACAAGTGTACGGCGATGATTGTTTATCGCGAACACAAGTGTTTGAGTGGTTTAAACTATTTAAAGATGGCCGCGAAGACACCAGTGATGACACTCGCACTGGCAGACCATTGTCAGCAAAAACTGATGCAAACATTGAAAAAATCGGTAAACTTGTTCGACAAGATCGCCGTTTAACAATCAGAGCAGTGTCTGAGTTAACAGGGGTTGACAAGGAAAGTGTTAGGCAGATTCTTCATGAAAGTTTCAACATGAACAAAGTGTGTTCAAAAATGGTTCCAAAGTGTCTCACAATTGAACAGAAGGAACGCCGAAGAATGATTTGTTCTGACATCCTGGAAAACATTGAAAGTGATCCCACCTTCTTACAAAATCGATGCATTGGAAAACTCCTCGTTCTCCACGATAAAAAAAAGCACGAATGTCAAAATCGAAATTCAAGGCAATGATGATCGTTTTTTTTTTGACATCAAAGGGATTGTGCACATTGATTGGGTACCAGAGGGACAAACAGTGAATCAGCATTACTACATTAGCGTCCTGGCTACCCTACGTGAGCGAGTACGGAGAAAACGGAACGATTTGTGGAGAAAAAAGTCATGGATCCTTCACCAAGACAATGCCCCAGCTCACAGTGCGTTGTCAGTGAAGACGTTTTTGGCAAAACACAACATTCTCATCTTAGATCATCCACCCTACTCACCTGATTTGGCCCCCTGTGACTTTTTTCTTTTCCCTAAAGTCAAGTCAGCTTTGAAAGGAACTAGATTTGAGACTGTTGAAGCAGTAAAAGAAAAAGCGACGGAAGTAATGTATGGACTTACCGAAAATGATCTGCAGCATTGCTATGAACAGTGGAAAATTCGTATGGAGCGGTGTAGAGACCGAGGAGGAGAGTACATTGAAGGAGATAACATGAAATTGTAAATAATTGTAAATAAATGTTTTTTCCAGCATCAGTCCGGTTTTTTTTCTAGCCGCACCTCGTATCAGGAATCCGGAGTTGCGCTTGAGCAGTGGAGGCGTGCGCCATCACTGGTGCAACGCGCTACCTGTGCTCGGCCAGAAGAGAAGCTGCGAAGCCGTGCACGGACTGTGGCGCGACCCAAAGCGAATTGTGGTCCGTCGTTATTACGAAACAACAAAACTGTCGTGTTTCTGCGCGACAGAATGGGCAGAAACGGCCAGAAGAAGGAGGCAGACACAGAGAAGATGATTTCGACTCCGCATCCCACTAGGAATGCGGAACGGAAGCGCGACGAACGTCATGCACCTGTCCCCCCTCTGTACATTCAGTCGTGGGCTGAGATGTATGATATCATAGCCAACTGCTGCGAGGAAGAAGTAGACGTAGAATCCCTTGACTCAGACGCAATTGTCCAGCTGAAGGCAGCGCACTGAAGAGCGCTGTGGCCGCCCACATACAGGGTGTCCGAAAAGTCTTTCCCAGATTACATAAATTGATAACTCAGGCTAGAAGTAAGATACAAATATGAAACTGGTGTATAATTGTTTACAAACTATCAAAGATTTTTTCACACATCAGTAAACTTCCACATGAGCACCCTTGGTAGCACGTAGCACATCTAGGCGATATTCAATTTCCGTCCACACATTAGCCAACATCTCTGGAGGGATCGATTCAACGACTGTGGTTATCCGTTGCCGCAGTGTTTCGAGATCTGGTACACGCGTTCGGTAGACCTCGTCCTTGACATAACCCCATAAAAAGAAGTTATGTCAGGAGAGCGCGGAGGCCAAACCGTTGGCCCACCACGACCAATCCATCGCCCAGGAAAGGTCATATCGAGGTAGGCACGGGCGTCCAAACCCCAACGAGGCGGTGCACCGTCTTGCTGAAACAAGACATCGGGGTGATACTGAAGCAGCTGAGGAACAGCATACAGTTGCAACATGTCCAGATACACTGCAGATGTGATGGTAGCCTCAGCGAAGAAGAATAGCTCGATAATTCGATCGTGCAACAGCGCGCACCAAACATTCACCTCTGGCACTCCATGACCTCGCCAGGGGCTTGTGAACCCCATCTGGACATTATGGCGATTCACTACTACTGACAAAAAAGGTCGCTTCGTCGGAAAAGGCCATTCGTCTGAGATAACCATCATCGTCCTCAATACATGATAGAATTTCGACCGCAAAGTCATATCGACGTGTACTGTCATTGGGCAACAATGGAAGTGATGTGTGAAAAAAAAACTTTGATAGTTTGTAAACAATTAGACACCACTTTCGTATTTGTATCTTACATCTAGCCTGAGTTATCAATTTATGTAATCAGGGAAAGACTTTTCGGACACCCTGTAGTTGATCCACCTACAGTGGAAAAGACGACCGCGCCGAAACAGCACAAGAAATTATCCAAGGCTCTGATCAGGGATTGTCTTGGATCTGTGATGGGAAGACTGTCGAAGAGGGGCTGTTACGTGCCGGATTCCGGGGTGCAGCTACTAAGCTGCACGATCGGAAAAATAAGAAGAAACCGCTGCTGTACATTGTCGTAGTGGAAACTGCGGCAAATGGCAGCGACATCTTTGGGATAACGAAGCTCTTAGGCTTCCCCGTGATCGTCGAAGCTCTCCCACTGTGCATGGACCCTAAGCGTCAGTGCTTCAGGTGCCAAGCTGAAGGACATGTGGCTAAATCCTGCCGCAACTCGCCGCGATGCGTCAAGTGCACCAGCGTGCACGACACCCGCGCCTGTGACAGGCGACGAGGCCGGCCAGAATGGCCGAGCGGTTCTAGGCGCTTCAGTCTGGAACCGCGCGACCGCTACGGTCGCAGGTTCGAATCCTGCCTCGGGAATGGATGTGTGTGATGTCCTTAGGTTAGTTAGGTTTAAGTAGTTCTAAGTTCTAGCGGACTGATGACCTCAGGTGCTAAGTCCCAAAGTGCTCAGAGCCATTACAACCATTTGAACAGGCGACGAGAAGAGGCGCCAACTTGTGCTAGCTGTGGCGGGCCACACGTGGCAAACAGGCGCGCCTGTCTGGCTTTTGCCAGCGACGGCTGCGCTGGAGACAACGCGCATACCGAGAAGACACGATGAAGGCGCCGTAAGCGCCGCCGAACAAGACGCGACCGGGAGGTGGGAAGACAGCTCCCTCTTCTGCCCACGGGCGGCCGGAATACCGCGCCAGTAAGAGTGGCTTGGGGGACCGGCCGCCGGCTGTAGCACAGCAGGCGCCCCAAGAGCAGAGGAGATAACGCACTATGCTGGCGGCCGCGACGGAGGAGGCGATTGTGGCGCCATGGACGCAGATAGGGCAGCTTTTAAGGCCACCCTGTCTGCAGAGACGGAGGAGGCATGCAGCCAACTGCGGCAGTTGCGCCCGCAGCTGGCGCACGACATCTGTGCGGACGCCACAGGTGAAGGGACGACACCTGCCGCCCCTCCCCTTTATGGAGCAGCCGGCGGAAAAAACAGCGCGAAGGACACGCCGAGGAGGAAAACGAGTGGCGTCGCAAAAACGCCGAAGCCCATCGGTTCCGAGCAGCTCTGCTCCGACGAGTGGGCTACCACAGCGATCAGGACGCTACGTCGTCCGCTACACATAGGAGACTCAACCGCGACCCTGTCTGAGCCTGTCAGCGCATCCAATGAGTGAGGAGAGCTGCCGCTATGCGACCACACATCTACGAGCGCTTGGCTTCGACGCTCGCCCACCAGACACCGATGGGCGACCTGGGCCATCCCCCGCGCCAGTCACCAGTGACGCAGCGCGATAGGGGGCTCTCACAACCTAAACTGCAGCACACCGTGCTGTACCACCGTAACGGACTGATCTGTTACGACGAACATGACAAGGTATCCGCTTGCATGATACCCACTTCTAACTTAATCCTTGCATGAGCTGTCGCAGTCAGCAAGGTCCTGCTACTGCTCTTACCACCCGACCAAACTATCTCATAGGTTTTTTTTTTCCCCTTGGCTCTTGCCTTGGCACTTTCTTCCCTCCGCCCTTCAAACCGCTACCCTTCGTTCGACTTTCGGCCCAATCTATCTCCAGATCAGCGCGTGTTAATGGTTAACCTTAACCAGACGTACGCAAACATCCCAGTACCCACATCCTGCGGCCCCTCACTTTAGTGAAAACTAACCCCAGAGATGGCAGTAGACCTTTTGTGTTGTCCATCATGCCGGTGTGGGCGTGGAGGGGCTCCACCGTATCATGAATCCAGTGACACATTAAATCTCAGACATCTATGGGGCCGGAAAAAGATCCTGCAAGAACGAGACCAACGACGACTGAAGAGAATCGTTCAACATGACAGAAGTGAAACCCCTCCGGAAATTGCTGCAGATTTCAATGCCGGGCCATCATCAAGTGTCAGCGTGTGAACTATTCAACGCAACATCAGCGATATGGGCTTTCGGAGCCGAAAGTTCACTCGTGAACCATTGATGACTTCACGACATAAAGCTTTATGCCTCGCCTGGGCCCGTCAACACCGGCATTCGACTGTTGATGACTGGAAACATGTTGTCTTGTCGGTTGAGTCTCGTTTGAAATTGTATCGAGCGGATGGACGTTTACGGGTATGGGGACAACCTCATGTATCCATGGACTCTGCATGTCAGCAGGGGACTGTTCAAGCTGGTGGAGGCTGTGTAATGGTGTGGGGCGTGTGCAGTTGGAGTGATGTGGGACTCCTGATACGTCTAGATACGACTCCGACAGGTGACACGTACGTAAGCATCCTGTCTGATCGCCTGCATCCATTCATGTCCATTGTGCATTCCGACGGACTTGGGCAATTCTAGCAGGACAGTGCGGCACTCCAAACGTCCAGAATTGCTACAGAGTGGCTCCAGAAACACTCTTATGTATTTAAATACTTCCGCTGGCCACCAAACTCCTCAGACATGAACATTATTGAGCGTATCTAGGATACCTTGCAACGTGCTGTTCAGAAGAGATCTCCACCCCCTCGTACTCTTACAGATTTATGGACAACCCTGCAGGATTCATGGTGTCAATTCCCTCCAGCACTACTTCAGACATTACTTGAGTCCATACCAAGTCGTTTCGTGGCACTTCTGCGTGATCGGGGTACACGATATTAGGCATGTGTATCAGTTTCTTTCGCTTTTCAATGTGTATTCTGTCCTGGGATTTTTTTTTCTTCGCAATATTGACTCATTCAGAAGGAGCTCCAACATTTAACCAGCAACAGTTAGACGGAAAAAAATGCACTTCAGTAAAACTTCGTTTAGCATTATAGAAAAAGTTTGCACTATTCAGCGGGTTTCATATTCATGAGATTTCCAGCATAATAGAATCGTGCTGAGTGGTAAACTCCAAGTATTCAGTCTAAGTTGAAAGATTTCCTTGAGTAACATTCCTTCCATTCTATACGAGAGTTCGTCGCAGTGGTTTAAATCTTTTGTCTGTAATACGCTACTTATTCGCAAACAGCCTTAACTTTTTTCATATTTCATTCTTTTGTTTATAAATTTCCTAATCAGTAGTCTGTAAACGATCTAATGAACATTCTGTAAATGATGTGCTGGCCCGTTCCATGATCAAATAGCTTTGCATCGTACGGGGAACCTGATAAATAAATACCGACAAATAAATGCATACTTATATACTGAACACTGGGCGAGGTAGCGCGGCCATGGCGTCGCAGCCATATTAAAAAAAATCCTCCTTTATTCAGATGAATATTTATGCAATGACAGCGTTAAGTACGCGTTACTGAAATAATGTTTAATTTATTGCTAATTCATAGTCTGTGAAACGCAGCGATATGTGAACTTTGTGACCATTAACATTATCACTTGCGAAAAACAATTTTGGAGTTAATTATTAAATTATAAATATGACACGTATTTTGGATTGGTTGATCGATGCCTATTGTCGCTGAGTTGTATCATTTAATGTTAGTCTTATTTTGCAGTGTAGATTGAATACGCATAAAAAGTGCAGAAATATTTATTGCATTACAACTGCATCATATAAAAGACCTTTTCATTTCAGATCAGAATAAAAGTTAACTATTTGCAGCAAAAGTGAAGTAATTAAATACGGAAGCTTTTCGTTTGGTTCACGAGCCATTAAAACTCTATTTTGAGCATAATTATCATTTACTTATTACATTCATTAGAACCTGTAGTCATTTATTTTCACGAAGTCCCATAACATTTCTTAATACAATTCTTCCGAAAGGAAACTTCATTTCTTTTTACGGCCATTAAAAATACCAACAAGCTAACTGAAGGCCGTAGCTATATTTTTCAGTTTTAAACAAAATGGAAGTAAACAACTTTCTTAGTCATTCTTGTTTTTTTTTTACGAAAGCAATGAAGAAAAAAAAACAAATCTATTTTCTTATAACGTTACCGCCAAAGACAGAGTTTTAATTGATAATTTTACAACATAGTCAGTGCTTTTGATTTTGAATTTGAAGTCAGTTTCACGAGTATTAAAGGCGGTAATGCTATAGACTTGAATTAGGGGAAATCGTAGTCCATATCCCCGTCAGGCTATCCTCATTTGGGGTTTCCGTTATTTGCTAAATAAACTGAGACCAACGTCGGACAGTTCTTTTGAAAAGAACGCGGCAGATTTCGATCCCCATGATTGCTCTGCCCGTGCTTGTGCTCGGTCTCTCATGACCGCGTCGTCGACGGGACGTCAATGCTTAATCATCTTGCTACGACGAAGTGGTGTGGACATCCTTCTGTCGTCTGGTTATTACTTGTGTCTTGCACACATTACCACCGCCCTCTCTCGACGTGACATCAGTATGGGGTGAATACCGCAATTCCCATATCTAGAGAAGTACACACGTCAGATTCAAACTCATGCAATTTAACGCCAGCAGAAACAAGTAAACTCATACAGGCAACCGCATTATAACGGTCTTAAAATAAGCCATTATTTTATTAAGAAGTCCACGGCAGCGTGCAGCTTTAAACTGCACAGGTATCAGCGTGCTGATGCATTTCTCCGACGGTAATTCTGTTTACTATCTGTACAGGAGCAGAAGTTATTGCGTGCGAGGAACCCCGAACACGCGACCAGACGTACGCTCTACAGGCATATTTAGGCCATCTTTTGTCACAGTCTCAATACGTTGTGTGTGGACTTACGTAATAGTTGCGGCAACTTTGTTGCGGATGGCACGCAAGGATAAGTTATCTCTATTGATATACTGCTGGAACAGACAAAATGCATGACAGTACATCTCAGAAAATTAAGGAGCAGGCAAACGCAATACAAGATACAGTAAAAAACAAAACTGCGCCAGCAGTTTCTTCACTAAGCTTTCAACAGTGACAGAAGTTACCTGGTGCACTCGCAGGACTTAAAACGTCGACAGGGCAAACGCAGGCCAATCATGGACTAAGCATAACTAATATTCAAATACGCTTCACGCGTTGTTTTTCTGCGTTTCTTGCGAATCTAAAAAGGTCATGGCAACAGCGCAGGCGTAGTTACTGCAGCACCTCAGTTGAAGAATCCTCAAAATCTACTTACCCAAAAGAGTACCTGACCTTAAAATTTTTCCTCATTAACTTCCGGTGATCAGATCCCGGAAACAGAACAGCATAAACAATTTTCAAGCAAATACGTAACGCTCTTATTATCTCTTAGGTTCCTCAGTTGCAGCAATAGCCTACAGTGTGATGATGAAACCTAAGAGTATGTGCTGTGTTCTTATTTTCTATATGACAACGGCACGTTTCCAACATCAGTTCTTCGGTAAGTTGTGTGCGAAACGACAGGGCGTACTTACTTAAAAAACCATTCGGAAACTTCGACAATCTGTCGACAGGTATGTGGAACCATTACGCAAATTAAACTGTGGTACTTATTTGCTTAACCAATGACTTAAACTGAAAGCGATCCATAACGCCGCACTTCAGATTCTTCTACTTTTCTCTGTTATGTGCCATGTCTTACTCCACTTGTCGTTCATCATTCGGTCTTCCGACCGAGGATGGGTTTTCCTAGTGGTCTGCAGTCTTCATCTTCTAATTATGTGTAACAGCGACTGTACCGTCCTAGCCTTAATTACTGCAACTAGAAGTGTTTCATTTCGTAACTGCTGCAACTCTTCGTTCCTTAGCCGCGCGGTCTAAGGCACCTTCCTACGGTTCGCGCGGCTACCGCCATCGGAGATTCGAGTCCTCCCTCGGACATGGGTGTGTGTGCTGTCCTTAGCGTACGTTAGTTTAAGTTAGATTAAGTAGTGTGTAAGGCTAGGGACTGATGACCTCAGCAGTTTGGTCCCATAGGAATTAACAACAAATTTCCAAATTTTCTTTATTACCCCCGTACTTCCCATCTACCACCGTTCCAAGCATATTCCTGCTGTCAGGGGTGTAACTACAGTCTCGGGGCACCTGTGCCGAAGACCTAACGTGAACGCCCCCCCCCCCCCAACCCAAAACCATCCGATTCCCAAAGCAACAAATGTCGCCCACATATCATATTTCTCACCAGGAACCAAACAATCTGTAGAGCGTCTCAGCTATTTCGAAATACAAAGCAGATTTTTTTCATTAGTCTCTTAGCCACTGCGCCGCTTTTAACCACTACATACAAATTGTGACTCGGTTCATTTTGTACATCATTGTATATGACACTCATGACAAACGCTTCGCTGAAGTCATGACCGAAACACGTCTTCTTCCTTCCGTTCTAAATATTCAGTTAACTGATGTTCGAGAATGAACGCTGACCTGGGTAAGGGAGGTAAATGATTCTCATATCTTAATCTCAGAATGATTCCCAGAACAATCTCTGATTAACATAGTGAAAGACTTGTCTTGAATGATCGATGTAACTATTTTCTAGTTTTTCCTTTCCATTTCAATTTTTCCTTTGCGTAACTGGTCTGTGGCGTCGGCGGCCATGCTATGGAGGATAAAGTTGCTCCTTGCGCCCAAAGAGAAAGAACTAAGGGAGAATTGAACTGGAAAGGAAAAATGACAAAAATAGTGACATCGATCGGTCAAGACAAGTCTTTCGCTATGCTATTCAACTGACCGCTGGATCGTTTCTTTAATTGCACGATGATTATTTTCTGCATTTTCTCTTGGAGTAAACATCACACACCAATCGCGACATGATCTAGTTCTCAATAATACGGGGGTCTCTGCAACGACCCATGCCGTTGCTTAGCATTAGTTTGAGACGAATCGAATGACGAGCAAGACGAAAGTTTCTCTCCCCGCTCAGCAGCAGTGAAATGAATAGCAGCAGAACACGGATCAACGATACGTCAGCAGGTAAGCCGTCCACCAAAATATTATCACAACTAGACCTAATTGTCCGCGATCGTTACTTGTGTAAAACTGTCACATTCAGTCTCTAGGTCGCTTTCCTTTATTTCCGCATGACCCTAAATGCCAGCAGCCCATCTTCAGATCATGTAGGTGTTCGTTCTTTCCGCGCGCTATACGATATTGCAATAATTGAGAATTGCGAAGGTGGTTCGATGATCCCTCTGCCAGGCACTTAAAAGTGATTTGCAGAGTATCCATGTAGATGCAGATGTAGATCTGTTACAGTTAGAGTAACCAGTAGGATACGGAGCTGAAAGTTCAAAGTTGTAACGGCGACACTGATGTAACAGTGAACTTACAGTTTCGTATTCAACGGCTTACTCTGTAACTGTAACACGTGACCTCAAGTCGGGCAAGTGGCCCGCAACCGGTCATACGGAAATGAAGGAAAGCGACCCGGAGATTGAATTTGGATTTTCTTTTTTTTTACAAAGTGTGATTTTTGCCAATACTCGCCACTCAAAACACAAGCTATCGACCTCATCCTTCGGCGGACGCATGAAATAAATTCTCACAAGCTTGTATGTTTAATGAATATGGAAATCTTCAACACAGAAAGTTATATTCGGGACAATTTAATCTTGCAAACCAATCATCCAGACTGTTCATCGTGTTTTGTATGGCGCATTTTGTGTTGGAGAAACATGCATTTTATAAATCCTGTAATTAGAGCAGAACCAGAATACTATAAATTATGCATCCTCGTACCAGATTGCCATTTCAAATTCTTTCTGTATTTCCTCATGTAGATAAAGTTCGTCAAGTTATCCTCATGGTGCCTTAAAAGACAAGTTTTCCATGCACATATCATAAGAAATAATACCTTCTTATAAAATTTTCTAAGGCATTAAAGACAGATTCAATAGATTAAAAAATATTTTTACCAGAAAACTAATTTACCTTTTAAAACATATATGTGCTATTAATGGAACGAAGTGCGACTTGAAATTGTCTTTTCTGCTTAAGCATCATTAAATAAAGTGGGTCAGCTTTATAGTCTTTGTGTCGGTGCAGTTCGTATCGTTAATACCAGTATAGTGTGCTCGTATTTTCTTGGCAAGACTACTTCGTAGCAGCATTTATAATATGTAGTATTCCTATTTTCCGGTAGTTACAAGATTTATACAGGTCATGATTTCCAACGCTAATTACTTCAGACAAACGGTGATAAACAATCTACATGACTGCAACCTAAGTTTGTTTATTGTGCTTGAAAAGCGTTTCGTCTTAAACATTAACGCATTTTCAGCCGGTTTTATTTGGAATAATACCTCTTTGTTTTATAAGCAATACTTAAAAAAAACGTAAGTATCGCTCATAAAAATAAAACAGTATTATTTCGGATTAAATCTACTGAGTCCTAATGTAAAGAGCGATACGAATGTGGAACTTAAATAATTATAGGCTGCAGCAAGAAAAAGGCGTTTCAGTTTATAAAACGAATATTTATATACTTGCAACCGAAAATGGCCACTCCAACAATATTAGTCGCTATCGTTTTATTTCTGTCCACACCGTCAGATACTCAATGGTGTTGGTCCGGAGCGTTGTCGGGGACGAGCGAATGGTTCGTTCGGTACAGTGCAGGTCGTTTCTTACATAATGCCTCATGAAGTTTTTAATTATCCACGGTAGTAATTCTGGGAACAAATTCATAGTGAACTATCCCCTTCAATAAGTACCTTTCACGATGATTAGCACTTATTTTGCTTTCTCAAGTCGGGATATAGGTAATGAGCTAATTTTTCGTCGTCTGAGCACAGAAAGGTAGGAGGTGTAAGCAGGAAACGAACCGAGGTCTTCACTGCGGCGGTCAGAGTCATTGATCGCTCACCCACACAAGTAGACACCAAATGATAAACATGTTACAAATGACGCACTGCAAGGGTTCTTGAATAAAAAGAGAAATGCTTAATTTCTTATACCTACTGAAATAATAAATAACTTCAACTAATTCCTTTCTATGTTGCAAACTTTACATCTCAGTAATTAGGCGGACTTACTTAAATTAATGTATAGATTGGTTGTTTGCACGATTTTCTCAGCAGCCTGTGACGCTGTATGGGAAACAGAAAGTGAAAGCGAAGTCGTTGTAATATAAGAAAACATGATTGTTTCCCTTACATAGGCAAATACACTACTGGCCATTAAAATTGCTACACCAAGAAGAAATGCAGATGATAAACGGGTATTCATTGGACAAATTTATTACACTAGAACTGACATGTGTTTAAATTTTCACGCAATTTTGGTGCATAGATCCTGAGAAATCAGTACCCAGAACAACCACCTCTGGCCGTAATAACGGCCTTGATACGCCTAGGCATTGAGTCAAACAGAGCTTGGATGGCGTGTACAGGTACAGCTCCCCATGCAGCTTCAACACGATACCACAGTTCATCAAGAGTAGTGACAGGCGTATTGTGACGAGCCAGTTGCTCGGCCACCATTGACCAGACTTTTTCAATTGGTGTCAATTGGTGAGACATCTGGAGAATGTGCTGACCAGGGCAGCAGTCGAACATTTTCTGTATCCATTTTCTGTATCCCATCTTGGCTCTGAGCACGATGCGACTTAACTTCTGAGGTCATCAGTCGCCTAGAACTTATAACTAATTAAACCTAACTAACCTAAGGACATCACACACATCCATGCCCGAGGCAGGATTGCAACCTGCGACCGTAGCGGTCGCCCGGCTCCAGACTGTAGCGCCTAAAACCGCAAGTCGCAAGTTGACTCAGGGATCGAGACGTGGCTGCATGATCCGTTACAGCCATACGGATAAGATGCCTGTCATCTCGATTGCTAGTGATACGAGGCCGTTGGGATCCAGCACGGCTTTCCATATTACCCTCCTGAACCCACCTATTCCATATTTTGGTAACAGTCATTGGATCTCGACAAACGCGAGCAGAAATGTCGCGATACGATAAACCGCAATCGCGATAGGCTGCAATCCGACCTTTATCAAAGTCGGAAACGTGATGGTACGCATTGCTCCTCCTTACACGAAGCATCACAACAACATTTCACCAGGCAACGCCGGTCAACCGCTGTTTGTGTATGAGAATTCGGTTGGAAACTTTCCTCCTGTCAGCACGTTGTAGTGTCGCCACCGGCCCCAACCTTGTGTGAATGCTAAAAAATGGTTCAAATGGCTCTGAGCACTATGGGACTTAACATCTATGGTCATCAGTCCCCTAGAACTTAGAACTACTTAAACCTAACTAACCTAAGGACATCACACACATCCATGCCCGAGGCAGGATTCGAACCTGCGACCGTAGCAGTCGCGCGGCTCCGGGCTGAGCGCCTAGAACCACTAGACCACCGCGGCCGGCGTGTGAATGCTCTGAAAACTAATCATTTGCATATCACAGCATCTTCTTCCTGTCGGTTAAATTTCGCGTCTGTAGCACGTCATCGTCGTGGTGTAGCAATTTTAATGGCCAGTAGTGTAGCAGTAGATAAATATTTAATTGATCAATGGTTGGTTTGCGATTCGTACCCTGTCAACGTCAAATGGAAAACGCAAAGAACGCGTTCTGTAGCCACCTCATTCTTGGACGTGACAAGACGTCCTGTGAAGAAATATCACATGCTTTCCCTGAAAACTACTTAGGACATGTAATTCTAACTTCTAGGGCGCTCTCGTGATGTAGATATATTGTATATAAAGGTATCAAATCGATCTTAAATATTTCAGATTGTTCACTTTGAAACGTGGTCACAGTGACCATAACATGGTTGCAGCAACAGTAATTGTCAAAGGAAAAACTACAGCTACTAGAGGTAGAAAGATTTACTGTACATGTTCAGCAAAATAGGTCACAACTCAATGAGGACTTGATACGTTTAGCTTTGGAAAGAGCCATTTACAGGAAGTGTGCCTAAAGTTTAGAAGAATAGTTTACCCACCACTGGATGGATACGTATGGAGCATGGACATACGACACGAGGCCTTCCTCAGTTAAAGAACACCTTCGACGTGTAAACTACCCTACCCCAAGTTTTTCAAATCGACAGTACCTGGCCACTTCTACAGATATTCTACATCCATAGTGTTCCAGTCTTATTAATGTTATAAGAACTCTGTTATTGGTTCATCTTTTGCAATTAACTACCTGAGAACAAACCAAAAAATTATTCACTAAGATAACAAAAAGGATGAGAAATATTACACATCGGCCGATTGTGAGACTTTTTGAACACAATACCAAATAAAAGATAAACTAGAAAAAATTACATTGCGTCTGGATTTGATGGTTAAAATTGGTTTGAAAGAAACCAGTCTCACATCTGTCTACAGAAGCGCAAAAGATGTGATGCACAAAACTGTCATTAAATATTCTTGACAACCATCTACTGCACTGATAGAACATAGAACTCAAACATAATGAGGTCTATTCAACCAAACGATCTTCTCCATGCCAAGCTGCGTGGATTCCGAAAATATCGGTCATGCGAAAGCCAGTTCGGACACTTCTCACAAGACATCCTGAAAGCCGATGGATCAAGGCGGTCAGGCAGGTGCAATCTTTCTTGGCTTCAGTAAGCATTTCAATCAGTACCACACTTACGCTTACTATCGGAAACTTTCTCGTGTGGGGTACCGTGCTAAATTTTTGGCTGCACTGAGGATTTATTTTTATGGATGACGCAACAGTAACTTCGGGCGTGCCCTAGGTAAGTAGGCCTACTTTAGGACCCTTGCTATTAGATTAGGGTTTAATGTCCCGTTGATAGCGACGTCTTTAGACCTTGCTATTCAAGTTGTACGTGGCGGTCGATATTAATAGTGACATACGACTTTTTGCAGATGATACAAAAGATAAAAAAATGGCTCTGAGCACTAATGGACTTACCATCTGAGGTCGTCAGTCCCATAGAACTTAGAACTACTTAACTCTAACTAACATAAGGACATCACACACATCCACGCCCGAGGCAGGATTGGAACCTGCGGTCGTAGCGGTCGTGCGCTTGCAGACTGAAGCGTCTAGAACCGCTCGGCCATTGTGGCCGGCTACATAAGGTACCAGCTCAAAAACTCTACGCCAATATAGTCAGGTTATGATAACGTTACCAGCTTACTTTTACTTTAAATGCAGTGAAATGTTAAATTGTACATTTCACAAAACACAGGAACTTCGTATCACTGCAATATCACTGAGTTTCATTTGGACTCAACCATCTCATAAAACGGCCTGGGTGCAACAATTTGTACGAAGATTAAGCATAATAATACTCAGACTCAATCATACTAAAAACAGACGGCATACTTCAGTTCATTGGCAGGATACTGGGAAAAAGGCAGTCAATCTACAAAAGAGACTTCTTACAAAACACTTCTGCGTCACATCATAGAATAATGTCGACGTGTGTGGAATTCATAGCAGCTAGGTCCGTCAGGGGATGCTGAAGATGTACAAGGAAGAAACCAATGGTCACAAGTTTGTCTGACTCAAGGGAAACACTATCGTAATACTGAAGTACTTGACGTGGCAGTCCGTTAAAGGATAGAAGCCAACTCTCCCGCGAAAGCCTACTTATCATGTTTCAATAACTAGTATTGAGGAATCTAGTAATATACTCCATCATGCTACATATCGCTCACACAGGGAACTTAAAGGCAGGATTTGACTAATTACAGCGTGTACAGACATATTTAAGCAGTCTTTCTTCCCTTGCTTCATACGCTAAAACAACGCAAAGAAATCTAGTATATGGCACAATCGGACATACCCTCTGCCATGCACTTACCCTGGTTTGCAGATCAGGAATATATATGAACGAGGGATGGAACTCTAATAGTGGCAACTACTTATTTACAGCTCGTACAAAATAGATACGTGTTTCAAAGTTTTACTGACCTTCAAAGTAGTCACCAGCATTGTGTATAGTCCGTAGCCAGCTATGTGGAAGTCGTAGGATACTCTTAGCAGTGCCAGTCTAACTGCTAGAGTATCCTACGACTTCCACATAGCTGGCTACGGACTATACACAATGCTGGTGACTACTTTGAAGGTCAGTAAAACTTTGAAACACGTATCTATTTTGTACGAGCTGTAAATAAGTAGTTGCCACTATTAGAGTTCCAACCCTCGTAGATACAAATGTCGAACGCTTGCAGTGAGTTACACACATCAATAAAAGTTTTGCATCACCCCAATTCCCAGAACTCCTAAAGATAGACGTTGCCTGTGGATATTGTATCACAGACGCAGTCCCTTTGACTGTTCAGACATGTCACTAAACCCGCCCAAAGATGTAAATAAGCATACATGAGCAGCGCCTGTTAGACGGAGGGGGTCAGACAGCCGGTCAATTCCAGGCATTCCACTAGGAAGGAGATACATGGCTGTCTGTAGTTCAACCATGCCTAGACGGTCAATAACGCGGTTAGATAGCGTCCGCATCGTTACTTTGTGTTAGGAAGGGCTCTCAGCAAGGGAAGTATCCAGGCGTCTCGGAGTGAACCAAAGCGATGTTGATCGGACATGGAGGAGATACAGGGAGACACGAACTGTCGATGACGTACCTCGCTCAGGCAGCCCAAGGGCTACTATTGCAGTGGATAACCGCTACCTACGGATTATGGCTCGGATGTACCGTCACAGCAACGCCACTATGTTGAATAATGATTTTCGTGCAGCCACAGGACGTCGTATTGCGACTCAAACTGTGTGCAGTGGGCTGCATTATGCTCAACTTCACTCCCGACATCCATGGCGAGGTCCATCTTTGCAACCGCGACACCATGCAGCGCCGTACAGATGGGTCCAACAACATACCGAATGGACCACTCAGGATTGGCATCATTTTCTCTTCACCGATGAGTGTCGAATATGCCTTCAACCGGACAATAGTCGGAGACGTGTTTGGAGGCAACCCTGTCAGGCTGATCGCCTTAGACACGCTGTCCAGCGTATGCAGCAAGGTGGAGGTTCCCTGCTGTTTTGGGATGGCATTATGTGGGGCCGACGTACGCCGCTGGTGATCATGGAAGGCGCCGTAACGGCTGTGCGATACGTGAATTCCATCCTCCGAGCGATAGTGCAACCATATCGGCAGCATATTGGCGAGGCATTCGTCTTCATGGACGACAATTCGCGCCCCCAATGTGCATATCTTGTGATCTTGTGAATGACTTTCTTGAGGGTAACGACATCGCTGAATAGTGGCCAGCATGTTCTCCAGACATGAATGCTATCAAACATGCCTGGGATGGATTGAAAAGGGCTGTTTATGGACGACGTGACTCACCAACCACACTGAGGTATCTATGCCGAATCGCCGCTGAGGAGTGGGATAATCTGGACGAACAGTGCCTTGATGAACTTGTGGATAGTATGCCACGACGAGTACAGGCATGCATCAATGCAAGAGGACGTGCTACTGGGTATTAGAAGTATCGGTGTGTACAGCAATTTGGACCACAGCCTCTGAAAGTCTAGCTTCATGGTGGTACAACATGAAACGTGTGGTTTTCATGAGCAATAAAAAGAGCGGAAATGATGTTTATGTTGATCTCTATTCCAAATTTCTGTACAGGTTCCGGAACTATCGGAAACGAGTTGATGCAAAAACTTTTTTTGATGTGTGTAGTATTGTAATCAACTGTCACCAGAGGCGAATTATTTTACTTCAGAGATTCGTAAAGTGACGTGGCCATGACGTCTGGCTGTTGAGACGAGAAGCCCACGAATAATCGAGGCGGCCTCAAGGAGAATTTTTCATGAAGGAAGTCGTTCTGGAAGCGAAATGAGCATTTGTGTGATGAGGCTCCGTACTCTGCAAAATCATTACGTTGTTGCCAGCTATGAGCGAATGTGTTTTGTGATCGTTTGCAGCAGTAAATTTACTTATGTCGCCAGACCTTAGGGGGGAACTTAATGCGACTAAAGTGTTTCTAATTGGCATGTTTGCAACCTTGGGACTTTTTACTTCTGAGTGCTTTCTCAATTATCATGATGCCAGGATGCCAGGAAGTATAGACGCTGTGATGTCTTAAGAGTAAGACTTTAAACCAGCTCCTCAACTGAACTGCTTACGGTGGCATAGGCAGAAGAACATGGATACAGAGCAGCTGAGCGGCACTTCGGCACTTCACCCAACAGAAAAAACCATTCACGATTGGCGGGCTAGTAAAGAAGAACTGAAAAAATGAGGAAGACTAAATGCGCAAATAGAGGACTGAATGCAAAATGGCCAAAACTAGAAGACGGCGTATTGAAATGGATTAAAGGACACCGTCAAAGTGGTACCGGAATTAACACAAAAATGATTCAAAGACTCGATCGTAAGCTATCGCTACAGTGGAACTCAACAAGCTTTGAGGGTGGAGCTAGTTGGTGGTACAGGTTTATGAAGTGTCATGGACTTAGCATGCGAACTAAAACGAAAATATCACAGAAAAGGCCACAAGAGTATGAAGAGAAAATATTATCTTTCCAGGCCGGCCGAAGTGGCCGTGCGGTTAAAGGCGCTGCAGTCTGGAATCGCAAGACCGCTACGGTCGCAGGTTCGAATCCTGCCTCGGGCATGGATGTTTGTGATGTCCTTAGGTTAGTTAGGTTTAACTAGTTCTAAGTTCTAGGGGACTAATGACCTCAGCAGTTGAGTCCCATAGTGCCTAGAGCCATTTGAACCATTATCTTTCCATCGCTTTATTACTGAACATAGAATAAATACCATTGCGGAATTAAGGCAAACAGCGAATATGGACGAAACTCCTCCGACGTTTGACGTGTCGAGTAACAGTACTGTTGCCATGAAAGGTGCTAAATTTGTAACTATAAAAACAAGTGGAAAAATGCGCTACACTGTTGTCCTTTCATGTTGTGATGACGCTACTAAATTTAATCCAATGATAATTTTCAAGAGCAAAACCTTCTGAAATACCGCCAGGTGCTGATGTTCACGTACATGACAAGCGTTGGATGGACGAGGCTGGTATGAAATTCTGGGTTAACAGATGGTGGTAGAGAAGGAAAGGTGCTATTGTGAAGGAGATTTCTCTTCTTGTGCCTGGTCAGTTTAGTAGTCGTCTGAAAAATTCCGTGAAAGAGAAATTGAGACAGGAAAATACAGAGTTTGCTGTTATTCCGAGAGGACTTATTTCACAATTGCAACCTCTTGATATCTCGATAAATAAACCATTAAAGAGTATGCGAGAGAGGAATGGAGCAAATGGATGATGGATGAAACCCAACACGAATTCACGCCGAAGGTAGCTTTAAAACGACCTGCAATCAAACAAGTGTGTCGGTGAATAAAACAGTCGTGATCTAGAGTGGGAGAAGACATTGTTAAATCTTTCAAGAAATGTGGCACAAGTAACGCTCTGAATGGCAGTGAAGACCATCTTATATATGGAGAGGACAACAACGACCACGATGAAGAGGAAGAAGAAGAAGAAGAAGAAGAAGAAAGTTCAGATGGCGATTTTCAGGGGTTCTAATGGCGAGTTCGATTTTATAAACTAGGAATTTGCTTTGAAATCTAATAATGGAAAGGGCAGAGATGTTAAAAATTAAGATTCGTCTTACAGTCCGTAATATACGCTATTCATTATCTGAATCATCTGTCTCCTCTAGAAGGCTGCAGCAATCAACTGTACACTCTGAGGAAAACGACGTGGATTGCAACAACTTTGAAGAACATCAAACTCCATTCTAGTCTGATGCCGTCTCTAATGAACTACAAATCAACGACGACGAGATACTACAATCTACAGTTAGTTCCTTCTTATTCGATATGTCCTTACAGCAGCTTAGTGTATCTTTACGCGCAAAACAGGTTTTTTTTAAGTACTATATTACTCTGTAATTTAAGGGAGTCAGATTGAGAAGAAAAACAGGATATCGCGGTCAGGCGAAATTATGGCGCCATCTGTTCGCGGTCTCGACCTGACTTGAGTGTGGCAGGAAGCTAGATAAAGACCGAAGAGCAACTCGCATTGCTTTGTTCCGCTCCGGGCAACGACGTTATCAAGGAACTGCTGAAGATAAAGGACGACGAAACAGACAAACAGAAGAAGAAAAAAGTGGGTAAAAGATCGATTCGCATGCACAACGTGATGCTCGACGCTTCTCTTGTAACGTCTGCCACTGTATAAGCATTCCATGTCGCTTTCGTGCATACTAACGAAACTGTGACGAAACGCGCTGCCGTTCTTTTCTGTTTGCTCTATAAATCCAAAGTTGACCACGTACACACTGGCGACTCTGTAGAACAGAAATCAGCTCTGTTGTTAGAGTAGTTGTGAGCGTGAAATTTCTTTCACGTTTGAAAATAAAGTCTCATAAAGCTATCCTACATCCTTCTTCGTTTAGCAAGTCCTCTGTGTATGTGTACGGGCCTTACACTCCGCCATATAAAAAGATAATTTTGCTATGATACTGCGAATGTCTTATTTTATATAAATGAGTTAGTCAAGAAGAATATAATAACTCCAATTCCAAAGAAAGCAGGTGTTGACAGATGTGAAAATTACCGAACAATCAGTTTAATAAGCCAAAGCTGCAAAATACTAAGGCGAATTCTTTACAGACGAATGGAAAAACTGGTAGAAACCGACCTCGGGGAAGATCAGTTTGGATTCCGTAGAAATATTGGAACAAGTGAGGCAATATTGACCCTACGAGTTATCTTACAAGCTAGATTAAAGAAAGGCAAACCTACGTTTCTAGCATTTGTAGACTTAGAGAAAGCTTTTGACAATGTTGACTGGAATACTCCCTTTCAAATTCTGAAGGTGGCAGGGGTAAAATTCAGGGAGCGAAGGCTATTTACATTTTGTACAGGAACCAGCTGGCAGTTATAAGAGTTGAGGGTTCATGAAAGGGAAGGAGTGGTTGGGAAGGGAGTGAGACAGGGTTGTAGCCTCTCCCCGATGTTGTTCTATCTGTATATTGAGCAAGCAGTAAAGGAAACAAGAGAAATTCGGAGTAGATACTAAAATTCATGGAGAAGAAATAAAAACTTTGAGGTTTGCCGATGACATTGTAATTCTGTCAGAGACAGCAAAGGACTTGGAAGAGCAGTTGAACGGAATGGACAGTGTCTTGAAATGAGGATGAAAGATGAATATCAACAAAAGAAAAACGAGCATAATGGAATGTAGTCGAATTAAGTGGAGTGATGCCGAGGGAATTAGATTAGGAAATGAGACACTTGAAGTAGTAAATGAGTTTTGCTATTTGGGGAGCAAAATAACTGATGATGGTCGAAGTAGAGAGGACGTAAAATGTAGACTGGCAATGGCAAGGGATGTGTTTCTGAAGAAGAGAAATTTGTTAACATCGAGTATAGATTTAAGTATCAGTAAGTCATTTCTGAAAGTATTTGTATGGAGAGTAGCCATGTATGGAAGTGAAACGTGGACGATAAATAGTTTGGACAAGAAGAGAATAGAAGCTTTCAAAATGTGGTGCTACAGAAGAATCCTGAAGATTAGATGGGTAGATCACATAACTAATGAGGAGGTATTGAATAGGATTGGGGAGAAGAGAAGTTTGTGGCACAACTTGACCAGAAGAAGGGATCGGTTGGTAGGACATGTTCTGAGACATCAAGGGATCACCAATCTAGTATTGGAGGGCAGCGTGGAGGGTAAACATCGTAGAGGGAGGCCAAGAGATGAATACACAAAGCAGATTCAGATGGATGTAGGTTGCAGTAGGTACTAGGAGATTAAGAGATGAAGAAGCTTGCACAGGATAGAGTAGCGTGTAGTATCAAACCAATCTCAGGACTGAAGACCACAACAACAACAGCAGTCACTTTCGAGACGTGTCATGATGTAAAAACTAAATTTTATAGATGACACTAAAAATTTATTATATCCCAGAGAATTGATGGTTATCCACTCAATATATGAATAAAAAACTCCATACTCCAGGTACTACGTAGAGGGACAGGGCGGGGAGTGCCCCTCGTGCCCCCCTCCCCCCCCCTCTCAACCCCTCACTTCGCGGCCACGTCCCCTTGTGGATGCGTACAGTGGATAGTCTCAGTTTTCGTCAGCGTTTAATTTGGGTAATGGAACGAGATGCCCGTAGTACTGTACGCGATGGGCGTATCTGATTTGTACAGGTTTCCAACATGATTGTCTTTGAAGCTGATTGATGATCTATTTTATCAGCAGTAATATAGGACTGTGTGCATTTTTAAACGGTATTATTCATTTCGAAACCGGTCTTGCTTTAATAAAACAGTAAATAAAATAGCTGTTGTAAATGAAGCAATTTCTAACAAGGGAACCTCCCCATCGCACTCCCCTCAGATTTAGTTATAAGTTGGCACAGTGGATAGGCCTCGAAAAACTGAACAGAGATCAATTGGGAAAACAGAAAGAAGTTGTGTGGAACTGTGAAAAAATAAGCAAAATATACAAACTGAGTAGTTTATGGGAAGATATGCAACATCAAGGAGACTGGTAACGCAGGAGCGCCGTGGTCTCGTGGTAACGTTAGCAGCTGCCGAACGAAAGGTCCTTGGTTCAAATCTTCCGTCGAGTGAAAAAGTTTAATTTTTTATTTTCAGTGTATGTGACGAAACTCTTATGTTTTCATCACTTTTTTGTGAGTGATTATCACATCCACAAGAAAACCTAAATCGGGCAAGGTAGAAGAATCTTTTTACCCATTCGCCAAGTGTACAAGTTAGGTGGGTCGACAACATATTCCTGTCATGTGACGCACATGCCGTCACTAGTGTCGTATAGAATGTATCAGACGTGTTTTCCTGTGGAGGAATCGGTTGACCTATGACCTTGCGATCAAATGTTTTCGGTTCCCATTGGAGAGGCACGTCCTTTCGTCTACTAATCGCACGGTTTTGCGATGCGGTCGCAAAACACACACACTAAACTTATTACAGTGAACAGAGACGTCAATGAACGAACGGACAGATAATAACTATGCAAAAATAAAGAAAGTAAAATTTTCCCTCGAGGGAAGACTTGAACCAAGGACTTCTCGTTCTGCAGCTGCTCACGCTACCACGGGACCACGGCGCTCCTGAGCTCACTTTGTTCTTGATGTTGCTTATGTGGTCAATGGACTACTCAGTTTGTATATTTTGCTTATTTTTTCACAGTTCCACACAACTTCTTCCTGTTTTCTCAATTGATCTGTGTTCAGTTTATCAAGGCCTATCCACTGTGCCAACTTATAACTAAATCTGAGGGGGGTGCGATGGGGAGGTTCCCTTGTAAGTATAAAATTCGAAAACCGAATGGATACGGTTCACACACTGGTGATGCATTCGATTTTTCTCTCTTTTGTCAACCGCCATTTGTGATAACAGGAAGGGCATCCCGAGAAAGAAAAATAAACATTAAAATAATTCGAAAATCATTTACGAGTGACTGCCCATCATTAGCTGTCCCTGCCGCAGTCGAACCAATGACACATGAAGATAATGATGATGAACGAGAACAAAATCACTCGAAGCTGTACGTATGGCGGATGTGTAACGTCCTGAGTAGCCTAAATAAAATCTTTAAGTTCTAAGTTGACAACAAAGTGTAATATGTTTCCACTGTTAAGAAAGTATCGTACGATCATGCCCTATTCCAATTGTTAAGAAGTATCGTACGATCATGGTATATTCCAATTGTCCAAGTTCGAATCCTTCGATGTGATGTAACAAAGAAAAAATAGAATTAAAAAAAATTTTTCTAGACTGGATATTAATTCTAACTGTGTAAACATGCTATTTCCCACCATTTTTGTAAAAGAGGGCAATTCTTGTGATATTTATCGACGAGAAGAAAGAATAATTTTGGGTCAGAGGTCCTTCAAGTTTTAAAGTTCTAGTTTCCTGTTGTATCGGAACACGCACGATTTAAAAATCCACCATCTCAAGTAATCTTCTTCGAAACAGCTCTACGCATTTTCCGTGTTAATTCCTGAATAGTTACAGAATAAAGCAACAGGAAGAAGAACTGTATAGCAACCTTTAAATGTGGCATAATCCTAGACGAACGTCACTTGGAGTGTAAGAATTTTTTTAACGGAAAATCAAATCATGATACAGAGATATATAATTGAAACACTCTGATGTATGTGCTCTGCCGCGTGGGATTAGCCGAGCGGTCTGAGGCGCTACAGTCATGGACTGTGCGGCTGGTCCCGGCGGAGGTTCGAGTCCTCCCTCGGGCATAGGTGTGTGTGTTTGTCCTTAGTATAATTTAAGTTAAGTAGTCTGTAAGCTTAGGGACTGATGGCCTTAGCAGCTAAGTCCCATAAGATCTCACACACATTTGAACATTTTTTTGTATGTGCTCTAATTGCTTCCATAAACAGCTACGGGTGACCTCATTATGGGAAGTGCCACCTTTTCGTGCAGTGAAAACATTTATTAATAAACACTTACTTCGAGCCATACCCGCTACACTAATTCTGGAGCGGAAAAATGATACATCAGAAACTTTCTCCGTTGTGTCTCCCATAGCCAAAAAATTTCACGGGCTTCTTCGTGATTCTGTATTCAAGTATTACCACAAGTACAACAGCCTCACCTGTGAGAGACAACACTACAGTGATGCTGTTCGCTAGTGCACCGTCATTCAATGGCGGTATGGCGGTCTCGGTGGAACCGATTTTTATAAACAAATACATTCGCAGTATCATAGCAAAATTATCTCACTATATGGGGGTGTATGAGGTTCATATGCATACAGGGTGAGTCAGGAGGAAAGAAACATACTTTGACGGATGATACTACTGGTGATTCTGAACAAAAAACTTCTAATAAACATATGCCCTTTTCTTACCCGTCTCCAGGTAAGCCAATGAAAACAGCTAGGAACGGGAAAGGTGCAGGTTACAGTAAATTAAGATACTGTTATGTTATGGTTTGTTTAATTGTTTACGTTTCCTCGCAGAAGATGTTCAAACAGTCCACCGTCAACTTCAATGCATGTTACTGCTCTTGTAGACAGGTGTTGCGTCTGCGATCGGAGCTCAGTTTTGCATTCCTTTGCCTTGGCACAAGCATGTAAAATATGAGCGAGAAGTTCCTCTCTTGTGTCCACCTTGCGCTTGTAGACGTCGCTCTTCAGCCACCCCCACAAACAGTAATCCAATGAGGTAAGATCGGGTGACTTCGGTGGCCAAGCAATGACTCCACGATGACCGTTCCAACGACCAGGATACGTTGTGTTGAGATACTGTCCCGCGCGGGGTTAGCCGAGCTGTCTTAGGCGCTGCAGTCATGGACTGTGCGTTGGTCCCGGCGGAGGTTCGAGTCCTCCCTCGGACATGTGTGTGTGTGTGTGTGTGTGTGTGTGTGTGTGTGTGTGTGTGTGTGTGTGTTTGTCTTAGGATAAGTTAAGTAGTGTGTAAGCTTACGGACTGATGACCTTAGCAGTTAAGTCCCATAAGATTTCACACACATTTGAACATTTTTTTGAGATACTGTGTCACTGGCTGTACGGAATGCTGAAAGTACATACAAGCTCGTGTTGCAGCAATTCTTCTAGAGCTAGAAGAATGTTCTCAACTTCATTAAGAGTTTGTTGTAAGGGACGTTCTGAGGCAACATTTACGCTTGGAAGCGTACCACGCTCACGCAATCCGTGAAACACCTGCTATCTAGCACTCTGCGATTCTGAAATTGTTGTTGGTATTCTCGCACAGCAGCTCTGGGATTCCCATTGGACAAACCATAGACAAACGCCATGTCGGCATACTCTGCATGTGTGAAGTTGTGGCATTTACTACACAAAACTGTATTGCTTGTTCACGAGACAACACTGCAATACCGTGTAATACGTCAAGCACTGTCGGACTGAGACTAGAGGTAAACAACTGCACCATGCACAAGTGAACTGCATGCTGACACGGTTAGTAAGGACGACGCTACACGTTCCCCGTTCCTAGTTGTTTTCAGTGTTTTATCCGGAAACGGTTAAGAAGAGGGAATATGTTTGTTAGGAGTTTTTTTGTTTAGAATCACCACTAGTATCACCCCTCAAAGCATGTACCTTTCCTTCTGACTCACCCTGTATATCGAGGCCTCGGTAAATGAAGAATGATGCAGAAGCGCTTTATGGAGATATTATTGACAAACGTAAAAGAAATTTCGTGCTGACATTTGTTCTATTAGCACAGCTGACTTCTACTAGGTGTCCCACTGCAGTGTTACAAGCCGTTCAGGAAGACGACGTATGGCCGCGCGCGGTAGCTGTGCGGTCTAGGGCGTCTTGTCACGGCTCGCGCGGCTCCTCCGTCGGAGGTTCGAGTCCTCCCTCGGGCATAGGTGTGTGTGTTGTCCTTAGCGTAAGTTAGTTTAAGATAGATTAAGTAGTGCGTAAGCCTAGGAACTGTTAACCTAAGCAGTTTGGTCACATAGTCCTTACCACAAATTTACATTTCCATTTGCAAACGACATTTCGCACTCCTTGTGCAGTACAAGGCAAGATGATCGTGACAGAATAATATCAAGTAGGGAGTAAATCGCTGAATATATACTGTGCGCGGTTGTTTGTTTTCGTACGTGCAGACGTTAAGCGGGACGTGTAGAATACGAGAAAACGGCAAGGTGTGACGACAAGTAAACGGTTTCACCTGATGTGGGCGGGGCCTTTTACCTTTTAACGTCGCAGTTTGGCGGTGGCTTAACCGTCAAGGAGCAACCACGCTATCCAAGAATGGAATCAAGAGACAAGATGGTTTTGTGAAAAATAAAATATATAAATTTTCGGGATTAATCTTGAGTCTTCGAGGCGTATGTCGTATAAAAATTTGTGTTCCACTTTAATTCACGAGTTACTCTAATAATCTGCAAACCCATTCAAGGAAATAAATTCTTGTAAAAGGAAAGCAGTGGACGTGTATTTTCGTGATACGAGTAGAAGATTCTTCTTTTGCTCCTATAACAGCTGCAGAACGTGAAGAAGTAAAGCTTTTCCTCGGCTATACACGGGATTTCAGAGTCGCTGATTAGCAGGACCTCTACATCAAGACACTCAACTGTGGCGACAAGATTCTTTTAAAAAAATGTAAATAGGTGAGATATAACGTCGAGTGACGGATCTCATGAAGTGCTCTGACCAAGGAGCGAGCCAGCAGCTACATAAAACACCCTAAACCAACAAGAAAAATACTTAATCTGGCTCCCAGTACACAGCACGCGGAGCATTGGAGCAAAACGAAGAAAATGAAGAACTATAAATTTATAAAGGCTTGAAATTCACCAAGCGAGGTGGTGCAGTGGGTAGCACACTGGACTCGCATTCGGGAGGACAACGGTTCAATCCCGCGTCCGGCCATCCTGATTTAGATTTTCATGATTTCCCTAAATCGCTCCAGGCAAATGCCGGGATGGTTCCTTTGAAAGGGTACGGCCGGCTTCCTTCCCCTTCCTTCCCTAATCCAATGAGACCGATGACCTCGCTGTTTGATCTGTTCTCCCAAACAATCAAGCAATCCTGAAAATCAACGAATTATGAAGTACGGTGTTGCTAAGACAAACAAGGATTATAGAGAAATTATAAGTGAAAGGACATAACTATAGTATATGCTCTAAACTCAGTAACGATCTGTTAAGAAGAAATCGAAAGGCTCTGAGCACTATGGGACTTAACATCTATGGTCATCAGTCCCCTAGAACTTAGAACTACTTAAACCTAACTAACCTAAGGACATCACACAACACCCAGTCATCACGAGGCAGAGAAAATCCCTGACCCCGCCGGCAAAGCGAAAGGAAATATCGGAGTAATTCATGGAATCTGAAGACAAACCATACTTCTACAATTGCGATACAAGTCTTGTGGCAACTTCGATTAAATTTACGTCTCAAGTGAACAAGGTCGACATGTGAATAAAAGAATGGTTGATCCTCGACGGAGTAATTTCTCGTCGGGTTTGCAGAAGAGCTTTTCGTTGGGGTCGGAAAATAATATTTCGAATCCTGACGTCGGCGGGGACGCAGCAGTAGCTGAGCAACGCTGCGCGGGTGCAGACATACGATACAGCGCAGTCCACCTATCGCTGTGTTGGAGACATCGGCTGCGCCGGGCGCTGGAGGTCATCGCGTTACATCGCCACGTATACGCGGTTGCATCGACTACACAACGAGATAGTGCAGAAAGAGTGAGCTGTTCAGAAAGTACAGAAATCCGCTTTGAAAACTTTTTTTCGTCTAGACAGTGACACAGTGTTTCAGTGTTATCACATTTAAGAAAACTGCAGTAACCATTGCGGGCTTTCAAAAAAAAGAATATTTTGGTGGGGTATTGTGCCCTCAACTACGTGCCCTCGGGCTCAGGAGTTGAAATATTAAACGTTTTGGCTTGTTTTGTTATCTAGGGGCTGGGATACGTAATTGCCGCATGACAGGCCAAATACTGCTGAGTCTACAGTATACAATATGAATATACCCATGGATCGAATGGTCGAAGGTTCCTGTCACTCGGCAATTGCGAATGTAATGTAGAAATTTATACATGAAAGATTTAAATTAAATAAAATCTGCAGGTACTGTCTTAACGACTTTAAATGATGAGTACGATAGTAGAAGTACTTCTGAGAATGTGGTATATTTCTGCAAAACACTTATTGGTGTCGATGGTCCAGCAATTAAATAAAATATAAGTTGAATAACAGGAAAACAATAGATTCCTACTGCAGGTAATTACTTACGAACAACAATATAACTCGTGAGATATTCACTTCCAAACGTGTACTACGTCTCCACTGGAGAAGCCACGTAAATCTCACAAGAGCACAAGTCGGCAATCCGAAGTATTTTTATCTGCTGCAACTACGCAGCGAATACATAGAAAGAAGGATCCTTTACTGTATGATTATACGATAGCGGAACAAACACTGGTAGCAGTTACTACTGTAAAATATCTGGGAGTATGCGTGCGGAACGATTTGAAGTGGAATGATCATATAAAATTGATTGTTGGTAAGGCGGGTACCAGGTTGAGATTCATTGGGAGAGTGCTTAGAAAATGTAGTCCATCAACAAAGGAGGTGGCTTACAAAACACTCGTTCGACCTATACTTGAGTATTGCTCATCAGTGTGGGATCCGTACCAGATCGGTTTGACGGAGGAGATAGAGAAGATCCAAAGAAGAGCGGCGCGTTTCGTCACAGGGTTATTTGGTAACCGTGATAGCGTTACGGAGATGTTTAATAAACTCAAGTGGCAGACTCTGCAAGAGAGGCGCTCTGCATCGCGGTGTAGATTGCTCGCCAGGTTTCGAGAGGGTGCGTTTCTGGATGAGGTATCGAATATATCGCTTCCCCCTACTTATACCTCCCGAGGAGATCACGAATGTAAAATTAGAGAGATTAGAGCGCGCACGGAGTCTTTCAGACAGTCGTTCTTCCCGCGAACCATACGCGACTGGAACAGGAAAGGGAGGTAATGACAGTGGCACGTAAAATGCCCTCCGCCACACACCGTTGGGTGGCTTGCGGAGTATAAATGTAGATGTAGATGTAGATGTAGATGTAGATGTAGATGTACGCGCAAACCGCTCCGCACTCTCTTCCGGGACCGTGCGTCCGTAGCGCCATCGTGTCCAGCACTTTCGTGTCCTGCGCCGTACCCTCCCACCGCACTGTTCAGAACTGTGTCCACTCTCGAAACGATGCTCTTTTCCCACTTCCATCCAGTCTCCCCATTCACGAGCGCTGTGATTGGCTAGAGCGCTCTCTCCATGTCTCCACGCCAATGCATACTCACAAATGTATTGAAACACACACGAAATGCTGGATTTACATTTAAATAACTTGAAAGTAAATAAATATCCCTATGGCTGGACCATAACCACGTTCTAACACACATTACTAAATACATAAACAAATTAAATAGACATATATCAAAGGAATAGCAAGCAAAAGTAGGCCAGTAGCCTAACGTAAACACAGTAAATAATTGACCAATTTCTTCATGTATAGCTTATATCGGATGTAAACAAAGACATCGACGAATAAATATATTTATAAGCAAGCTGCTACCGTTTTTCGTGTAATTGTGGAGTACTTATGGCCTGACGCGATTGGTAGTAATCGGCCACTTTGACCTCCAATAATTCATGTACAGGTCAAGTTACATGCCTGTAATTCATACCAATTTAGGTTTACTCTAATAGCTTTCTAAAGACACGTCGATCGACGAAATCGGATGAAGCGTTTAAATTTTGGAAATTCGTTGCTGGGTGTTACTTGTATAACTTACGATCAGATACTAAACTTTAAACTAATAAAGATATTGAGAATCTGATTACACCATCAGAATCGTCGTGCAAATAATGGTAATGTACATGTTTCTTTTTAAGGTGTCATGGTTTCTCTGGCTACTATTAATTTCTATACGAACTGTGAAATGTCTGCCACGATGGTTTCACAAAGTCCGCCTCCTTTGGCAATTTTGGCATACAAGTCTCTTTCATCGATACAGTGTCACCAAGGAATTCCCAGCCACGTGCTCGGCCTGGACCACGCGCTGGGGCTGCCCTCTTGTACGGCTAACGTCCGTCACCACGTGCTTGCTGCCGGGTCCCGGCTTGCCGAGCGGCCAGTGCTGCCACGCCAACTCAGAACTTAGAATATTTCCAGGGTGCCACAGCTCGCCCGTTACCTCACACCATTTATTGCAGTAATAGAGGGTAAATAACAAAGAATATTTGAGTTATGTGCCTGTCATTACTAGAAAAACGGCCGCAGAGGCTCCAGAATGATTTATAGGTTACAACAAATGTCTGACGAAATGAATTCAAATTTTTAGAAATTATCTGACAAAGTTGATTCTAATCTCGTGGAACTATCTGACAAAGTAGAGTCTAAAAGTAATGAACTGTCTGTCGAGGTACAAAATACGAAAGAAGAACTAAAATTAGAGATAACAGAACACGTCAGAGAGGAAATAGAACATAATTAACTTACACTTCAAGTACTTTGACCCAGTTGCCTAAGGAGTTGATAGATGGGATCAGTAACCAATTCGATTTACTTCGTAAGGAAGTAAAAGAGGAATACAAAGAATTAGATGGTAAAATTAACAAAGCAGGACAGTTTGCCATTAGAGAGTCCAACCAGGTTAAAGGGCAAATCTCAGAGGCAAACCAGGGTGTAACTAGAATGAGATTTTCACTCTGCAGCGGAGTGTGCGCTGATATGAAACTTCCTGGCAGATTAAAACTGTGTGCCCGACCGAGACTCGAACTCGGGACCTTTGCCTTTCGCGGGCAAGTGCTCTACCATCTGAGCTACCGAAGCACGACTCACGCCCCGTACTCACAGTTTTAATCTGCCAGTAAGTTTCATATCAGCGCACACTCCGCTGCAGAGTGAAAATCTCATTCTGGAAACATCCCCCAGGCTGTGGCTAAGCCATGTCTCCGCAATATCCTTTCTTTCAGGAGTGCTAGTTCTGCAAGGTTCGCAGGAGAGCTTCTGTAAAGTTTGGAAGGTAGGAGACGAGGTACTGGCGGAAGTAAAGCTGTGAGTACCGGGCGTGAGTCGTGCTTCGGTAGCTCAGATGGTAGAGCACTTGCCCGCGAAAGGCAAAGGTCCCGAGTTCGAGTCTCGGTCGAGCACACAGTTTTAATCTGCCAGGAAGTTTCAGGGTGTAACTGTTTCCGAACAATGTAAAAAATTTAGAGAAATAGTTAACACACCTGAAACGCTACATAATGTGGAGGAATGATTGCACGAATTTGCGAATACTACCGTACAAGAGAAAGAGACTCGCTTAATACTAACACGCCTTCTAAGGAAGGTGCTGAAGAACACAAAAAAGAATTAACAAGACTATGGGAGGCTATTGAGAGTAATAAGCAGGAAATCCGTAAGAAGGCAGGGGTAAATAACAGTGGGTTATCGAGTATTTTATTAGAGGAGCTACAATTGAGAAGTAATATGAATTTGTCAGAGCAATTTGCGAAATTCAAACCTGATGGAGAAGTTCACCCCCCTATTTTTGAGAATTTTTCTAGGTCTTTACCAAGAATCTGGAATGATATCAATAGATAGATTTTTGCCTTGAGTTATTTCATATGTGATGCAGCAGAATGAGGTACTGCTCATTCTTAGGATTTTTCATCTTAGGAGGATTTTAAGGAGAAACTTAGGAGAAAATATTGTTTCTCGAATTGAAAGAAGGAAACGGACAACTTTTTTCAGCGATACATCGTACCTCTTAAAGTTCAGAACATGCCGCATCCAAATGCAGTATATCTAATAGATCCTGATACATGGCAATATAAAGGATTATATAGTACAGATCTAATTTAAGGCCCAGGAGAATTTGTGCCCTTTGCAAATTCGGTAGACTGACAACCATCGGCCGTCCAAATTAAATTGTTTCCGAATTTTTATCTTAGTTTTCAATCTTCTTTGCCTATTCTATTATCTTTTATTATTACTGTTCCTTCTACTGCCACTTTTTTTCAGAAATAGAACTACAAAAAAAAAACAACGCCAACACCTGCATGCGTAGCGTTTAGTGTTTATTCAATAATAATTGCATCGGTACGTTTACAAAGATAGCCATGAGCTTAGTTAATAAATTTAACTATAAATTAACATTTCAAGGAAAATTTTGAAGATGTACGATGTATATCTACTACACGAAAAGCCAGGAATAAGAAAGATTTTAGCTCTGTTATCATATGATAGTGATAGAAAGTGGAGGAAGTTACAACACTGACACTCGCAGAGAAATGCTATGACTCACAAGGTCTTTGCATAAGCTACGAATATAGAAACCTAAATATTCTGCAATTTATAAGAAGAAGTTATTGGTTTTGTACATTTTTTAAACATAAAGAAAGAAGAATAGGACGGTTGGGTTTGAATTTTTTTAGGAGAGTTTGATCGTGGGTAGTGATATCACACCTATCGAGAGTTTACCTACGAGTAGACCGACTACAGAAGTGATCGTTGACGATGACTTATGTGAATATATTTGCCTATGTCACTGCGTTACATAGAAGTTTGTTAGGATCAATTTTCGGAGTGTCTGCTATGGTGAAGCCGTGGCAAGTCCATTCTGCAGGGAAAGCCGAACAACTTCTTCTTCCTGCGCCAGGATGAAATACCTTAGCAAATGGGTCCCTGGGGGAGGGGGTGGTAAGGGAATCTGTCTTTGGGGTACTGTCATCTTTTCTTCTTCGACCATAACATATCTGTCTCTGTATTTCCTTTTCTTACTTCTCCATGATGGCGTGCTAACATGCGTAGCCGAATAAGAAGCAAGATCTTAAGAGTTAACAAGAGAACGAAAAGGTTTAGTAACTAGTATTCAGCAAGGAGTGAGTAAATGAGGAATAAATTTTTAATAACAGGAGATGAAGTGCTAACTTTATCATAGTGTATCACAACAAACACCTGGAATAAAATTTTTTGTATTATCTAAATCTAGTAATTATAAGAAAGTAAAGCATGAACTATATGTATTAGTAGGGTAGAAGCAAGATACACAAGCGTGAGAAGTATGTGTAAACAGTGATGTTACATGGATTATAAAAAAGACTAAAGAAAAAAAAGTTATAAGAGAGGAGTTGAGATATGTAGATGAAGAGCACTCAGGTAATCTCGGCAGAAAGCATTTATGGGAAAACTTATCGTTTAGAGTGAGAAAAGGTTGTGAAGGAGGTTAGTAACTGTATTTACTGATGTTAAGGTAGGGCATCGGTTGAGTTATACGAGAGGAAAAGGGTAGGCGAATCCGTAGTACGAAAGGCCTATATCTTAGTCAGGTGAATCCATTGAGGGAATGATCTGTACCACTTTTTTAGGGAAATAATAGTAGATCCACATGTATAATGATATAGAGGTTTGACACAGTTACTGTCCTTAGGCGGAGTGTAAGTGGAGTGAATACAGAAGTATGAAACTGTACAATGACTGGTGGTCGCGATATGACAGTGTTCTCCAAGCTAGTTCTGTAAGGAGTAGACTTACCTGATAGTAGAGACGAAAATAGTTGGGGCACGAAAGTTCCACGCCTGTTGACTAGAGTCTGAACTGAGATTTGACTCTAGAGACCGAATAATAGGCACATACCCACCAAGCAATTCCTCAGGCAATAATAATGTGAGAAAGAGTAAAAGGTATCTAACTACGCACACATAAAAGAAGTAAACAAGAAACTGTCGAGTACATTGGCTTGAAGGCAATGCATTGTTAAATAAATAAATTAAAAATCCATAAGTAAGGTGAAGAAGTTTATTTAAATTGGATCACGATACACACGCGCACACACACGATATATATATATATATATATATATATATATATATATATATATATATATATATATATATATATACTCCTGGAAATTGAAATAAGAACACCGTGAATTCATTGTCCCAGGAAGGGGAAACTTTATTGACACATTCCTGGGGTCAGATACATCACATGATCACACTGACAGAACCACAGGCACATAGACACAGGCAACAGATCATGCACAATGTCGGCACTAGTACAGTGTACATCCACCTTTCGCAGCAATGCAGGCTGCTATTCTCCCATGGAGACGATCGTAGAGATGCTGGATGTAGTCCTGTGGAACGGCTTGCCATGCCATTTCCACCTGGCGCCTCAGTTGGACCAGCGTTCGTGCTGGACGTGCAGACCGCGTGAGACGACGCTTCATCCAGTCCCAAACATGCTCAATGGGGGACAGATCCGGAGATCTTGCTGGCCAGGGTAGTTGACATACACCTTCTAAAGCACGTTGGGTGGCACAGGATACATGCGGACGTGCAATGTCCTGTTGGAACAGCAAGTTCCCTTGCCGGTCTAGGAATGGTAGAACGATGGGTTCGATGACGGTTTGGATGTACCGTACACTATTCAGTGTCCCCTCGACGATCACCAGTGGTGTACGGCCAGTGTAGGAGATCGCTCCCCACACCATGATGCCTGGTGTTGGCCCTGTGTGCCTCGGTCGTATGCAGTCCTGATTGTGGCGCTCACCTGCACGGCGCCAAACACGCATACGACCATCATTGGCACCAAGGCAGAAGCGACTCTCATCGCTGAAGACGACACGTCTCCATTCGTCCCTCCATTCACGCCTGTTGCGACACCACTGGAGGCGGGCTGCACGATGTTGGGGCGTGAGCGGAAGACGGCCTAACGGTGTGCGGGACCGTAGCCCAGCTTCATGGAGACGGTTGCGAATGGTCCTCGCCGATACCCCAGGAGCAACAGTGTCCCTAATTTGCTGGGAAGTGGCGGTGCGGTCCCCTACGGCACTGCGTATGATCCTACGGTCTTGGCGTGCATCCGTGCGTCGCTGCGGTCCGGTCCCAGGTCGACGGGCACGTGCACCTTCCGCCGACCACTGGCGACAACATCGATGTACTGTGGAGACCTCACGCCCCACGTGTTGAGCAATTCGGCGGTACGTCCACCCGGCCTCCAGCATGCCCACTATACGCCCTCGCTCAAAGTCCGTCCACTGCACATACGGTTCACGTCCACGCTGTCGCGGCATGCTACCAGTGTTAAAGACTGCGATGGAGCTCCGTATGCCACTGCAAACTGGCTGACACTGACGGCGGCGGTGCACAAATGCTGCGCAGCTAGCGCCATTCGACGGCCAACACCGCGGTTCCTGGTGTGTCCGCTGTGCCGTGCGTGTGATCATTGCTTGTACAGCCCTCTCGGAGTGTCCGGAGCAAGTATGGTGGGTCTGACACACCGGTGTCAATGTGTTCTTTTTTCCAGTTCCAGGATTATATATATATATATATATATATATGTATATATATATGAATTTGGCCAGCTATGGACCGCATACAACTTAAGACTTATGGTGTTTCTTTTTCTTCCGTTCTTCCCAGTACTTCTTCATTTTCTCGCCAACTGCTCGTCTCTGCTCATCTGTCCACACTCTCTTGGGTCGAGTTTTTGGCACATCTTCTTCATAGTTTGCGTTTTCTATAAGTAGCCTAAAATTATTCCTGTCATGTATTATTTCTTCTGTAACACCTATTTTGTTGGCGTCTTTCTTTACTGCTTGTATCCATCCTACAGTGTTTTTCAGCTTACTAACGTAATTAAAAATTTTCTTTGTAATCCGTGTTTCTTCCATTCCTTTTAAATGTCCATAAAATTTTAGCCGTTTCTTCCTGATTGCATCTGTGATCTTTTCTGTATTTTTGTATAGGTCTTCATTTCTCCTTTTAATCCACCTGTTTTCCTTGTTTTTCTCAGGACCTAGAATTTTTCTTAATATTTTTCTCTCTCTTTTTTTCTAGTTCTCTTAATTCGCCTTTCTTATTCAATGTTAGGCACTTTGATCCATATGTTGCTTGTGTCCTAATAACTGAATTATAATGTTTAATCTTTGCTTGTATGGACATTGATTTCTTATCGTAGTAGTTTTTTGTTAATTTATATGCAAATTCCAACTTTTTTATTCTTTCTTTATTTGTTGTGTTATCCAGTCTATTGGCTTGGGTCCACTCCCCCAGTTATTTGAATCTATCAACTCTTTTAATTTTTCCATACTTTGTTTTCATAAACTTTTCTGTATTAAATGGTTCAAATGGCTCTGAGCACTATGGGACTCAACTGCTGAGGTCATTAGTCCCCTAGAACTTAGAACTAGTTAAACCTAACTAACCTAAGGACATCACAAACATCCACGCCCGAGGCAGGATTCGAACCTGCGACCGTAGCGGTCTTGCGGTTCCAGACTGCAGCGCCTTTAACCGCACGGCTACTTCGGCCGGCTTTCTGTATTATGTTGGTGTTCTATATATTCGGTTTTTTCGTAGGATATTTTTAGCCCAGTCTTTTCAGCAATCTCGTGTAACATATCAAGCATAACTGTTGCGTCTGTTCGGTTTTCAGTTATCAATGCCATATCATCCGCAAAGGCTAAACATTTTACTTCAAATTTGTTCTTTCCTGGGCCCATGCTTATACCCTTTGTGCCTCTGTTTTTTAATGTGTTTTCCCATGTTTTTACTACTTTATCTAAAACCAAGTTAAAGAGAATTGGGGACAGTTCGTCACCTTGTCGAACTCCTGTTTTGACTTTGAATGGTTCAGAAAGTTCACCTTGAAACTTAATTCTTGATGTTGTATCTGTGAGCGTTTGTTCAACAAGTCTTCTGGTGTTTTCATCTATCCCTGATTCATAAAGTATCTGGAATAGTGTTTGTCTGTCAACTGAGTCGTAGGCCTTCTTGAAGTCTACGTAAGTAACTACTGTATTTTTATTTTGTATAGCTCTCACTCTCAAAATTGTTTTTAAATTAAGAATCTGTTCTGCACATGATCTACCTTTTCTAAATCCTGCTTGATAATCTCCTATATTAGGTCCTGCTTGTTCCTCTATTCTATTTAAAAGTGCTTTAGAAAGTATTTTGTATGTCACTGGTAACAAGGATATGCCCCTGTAGTTGTTGGTGTCTGTTTTATCTCCTTTTTTATGGAGAGGGTGGATCAATGCTTGTTTCCAGTCACTGGATATGATTCATTTTGTCCAAATGTCTTTAATTACTTTGTGAATTTTCTGACATGCGGATAAACCCCCTAGTTTCCACATTTCTGCCACTATCCCATCCTCACCTGGTGCTTTGTTATTCTTCAATGCTTTGATAATCTTTTCTATTTCTTCTACTGTAGGTGGTTCCGACGGTGGATTTTCATGTTGTGGTTTTTGAAATTGTAACCTGTCATTAGGCCCCTTACAATTTAATAGATTTTCAAAGTATTCAGCTAAGATTTGGCAGTTCTCTTTATTGCTTAAAACCATTTTTCCATTTTTATCTTTAAAATGTAAACTTGGTGACTGGAATCCTGTTAAAACTTCTCTGAAAGTCTTATAGAAGTCTCTAGTGTTGTTCCTTTTGAAATCAGAATCCATTTCTTCTAATCTGTCTTTGTCATATTTTCTTTTCACTGATCTGATGATTTTTGCTGTCTTTTTCCTTTCTTCTTTAAACTCTTCCCAGTATTCGTGTTTCTTATTACTGTTCCATTTTTTCCATGCCTTTAGTCGATTGTCAATTGCTTCATCACACAGCTCATTCCACCATCTGTGTTTTGGTATTCTTCGTGGATGTCCCATTTCTTTAACTGACTCTATCATTGTTTCTTTAATTTCTTCCCAATTATCCATTTTTCTTGTGTTTAGTATATGACAGAATTTGTCCTGCTTTTGCAGGAGAAATTTAGTGTTTGCTCTTGGAAATCTTCTTGGTTTTGGTTTAGGTTTGTTTGGTTGGAACATGGTCTTTATTTCTGTCAGATAATGATCTGAGTCTATGTTTAGGCCCTTCCTCACTCTGACATCCAAGATTTCCTTGTAGTTGCGAGTCGTTATTGCCACATGGTCCAACTGATATTCACCTTGATTTGGATTAGGTGATATCCACGTTTTTTTCTTTCTTGCAAGTTTCCTGAAACATGTCGACATTAATTTTAGATTAAACTGTCTACAAAAATCTATAAGTCTTTCCCCATTTCTGTTGGTTCTTGCATGTGCTGGATAATCTCCAACTACTGATTTAAATTTTATTTCTTTGCCAACTTGTGCATTAAAGTCTCCCACTAAAATTGTATATGTTCTTTTGGTAATATGGATGTTTCGTGTTCAAGCATTTCCCAAAAATCTTCCACTTTGTCAACATTTGTTCTGTTATGTTGGTTAATAGGTGCATGTGCATTTATAATAGTGTAGCGTTTATTGCCTGACTTGAACGTCAGAAATGAAATTCGTTCTGATGGGGAGCTAAAATTAGTTATCGATTCCGTAAGTTGCTGTTTGACCATAAATGCGGTCCCTAATATAGTCGTATTATTGGAATTTTTAATGGCTGGTTTTCCTTTGTAGATCCTGTATCCACCTGATTCAAATGCATTTACCTTGTTTCTTGAAGAGCTAATATAAGTATGTTGCGTTGATTGAGAGCGTCCGTTAGGTGTTTTAGTTTTCCAACTTTCATAAGTGTGTTAATATTCAGAGTGCCCAGTAGATGTTTTTTCTTGGGTCTTATCTTTGAAGAAGCACTAGGAAGCTCCGACTCTTCCTTACATGATGTTCTAGGCTCTCCAGTATCCAAAGGCCTAGTTGCACCGCCATGAATAGCGATGGAAGATTGGTTACTTCCTGGAGTAGTTTCGATTTTGAAATTTACCATCATGTCTTAGGTTAAAGTTTGGTTTGGGGAAAGGTAGTTGAACCTTTCGATGATAAAAATTCAAGTATTTAGCTTAGAATTATAAGTGAGGCCGCCACTAACATGTGGGACAGACGCCTTTTGCAGCCGCCCACTGTGGGAACAGACGCTACAGTCTGGTGCTTTTATATAAAAGCCTGCCTCTTCCGCCAGTTGCGCCGTTCTGATGATCTTCATCGCCGCCTTCACTGCCGTTGAGGTCTTCACCGTTTCCCTGGCTAGGGGCCCTCACGAGGTACTATCACCTGGGCCAGGTGAACCAAGGTTTTTTAACGAGGTGTTACTCCTCCCCCTCCTCCTTTTTCAACCGGGCTTGGGACCGGCTTTGGCGGAGTTGATATATATTTTGTGTGTGTGTGTGTGTGTGTGTGTGTGTGTGTGTGTGTGTGTGTGTGTGTGTGTGTGTGTGTGTACGAGTGTATCGTGATCCAACTTAAATAAACTTCTTCACGTTACTTATGGATATCTTGCTATGTGGAAAGACTGGACGTTACAGGTCTATTTCTTGCATCACACAGGATGTAAAGTAAATAAGATGGAGATTCAAAAAGTAGACTAACACTGTTTAGCAGTATTTACCTGAAATCAAACAACAAAACTGAAAATACTTTTTATTAAAATGAAGTTTTATTCCTTTTTAAAGAAGGAAAACATATCAAGTGTTCTTAAGCAATTAGTTCGTTTCTAGTTGAATGTTGATGAGAAACAATTATTTTTATTTTATGAGATTCCCTTGAGTGGGGGAATATGAAGTGTTGCATGCCGTTTAAGCAAACAACATTTCATACTCCTTGTATAGCACAAGGAAAGATGATCGTTACAGAATAATATTAAGTAGGTAGTAAGACGCGGAACATATACTGTGCGCAGATATTTGTTTTCGTACGTGCAGACATTAAACGGGATGTGTGGAATACAAGAGAACGGTCTAACATTCTGCGTGGTGTCTGTTCTAAGTCGTGTCTCCCTACAACTTTCGCGCAACGACGCTCTGAGCATGTCTTTTAGGTAATTAACTAGTTTGAACCTGGGACCTGTTGCTGGTAAGGAGACGCCAAACCATACATGACATGTAGAGTTCAGAAGAGTTCAGTGAAATTAGCGATGATATAATCAAATACTTAATGATTTCAGCATCAGCTCCACTGCACTCCCTGTAAAAGAATCTTAATACCAACTAAATTTATTGGAAGGGGTTCAAGGCTTTCCTATTTTTAGCTAGCTGGTAAAATAACGTCGAAAAAGCAGTTAAGTTTACCATTGGAATTTTTATTCTATTCGTAAAACATTGTTTATAAATTGCACTATTGATAAAAGGAAATACTTTAATACAGGATGATAAAAACCAACTGAGTTCAACAAAAATGTGAACGAATATTCCCTAAATGGGTTTCCAAGTTCTACAATGGATCGATGGATGATCTATGCCATATCACATCTATAATCTAGGTTTAAATTAAATTTCATAAAAGAGAAAAGTATCAAAATGGTCTACAGTGACCATCAATTATCTTTAATTACTTATTTAACTTGTTGTAAATTACCGTGGCTGATGTGGCTTCTCAATAATTATATAACAGAAAAATCATCGCGTTTCAGATTTTAACTTACGTAGCAAATGTGAATACCATGAGCTTTAATTGACGATCGACACTATGGATGTAACAGATGAGACTTCTGCAGTTCTGAGCGACGCCTTATGCGCTCTTATGTGGCATCGGGTGCATTTATTACCTTGTCGATGGTTAGTCAGCGTCAGGGGGCGACGGGCGGCGCAGCTCCACACATCTCGCCGTCTCGGTAGCAACCTTCACGAACTTCTCTTTTCTACAATTTACTGAAGTGGGTTTAAGAAAAAGGTATCTGGCTGTGTTTTCAACTGACCAATCAGGGTCTCAATGTTAGCCTTAAACTCCGCCTACAAAAATTCTGTCTATCGAATGAGAAACGTTATACTTTTCGTGGTGGGGCAATGTTTTTAATGTTTGTTACGTAACAGAGACGCGTATAGTCTCACGCTAAAACATGCAGCTGGTGTGGCCCTTTTTGTGTTATCACAAGATCTATATTGTTCTTCTGGAGGACTCTATCTTTTAACATGGGCTGGAGGCTGCTCTTGGCGATCGGCTAGCGATGTGGGTGTCCGTCCCTTATCGTAGGACCTCCTAGCGAACACGGCTCTGCTCTCGGCTTCTGTTCTCGTTTCTCCCCTTGGAACTGCGTCTGTTTCACGGTGGGAAGGTATGACATGCATTTAGGCGTTCTTGTGTTAGTCTGTGGTATTCCATTTGCACACTCGTTGATCGTATTACTTAGGTTAATTTAATGTCAGAATTTATTCGGAGCTATGTGACATACTGCCGGATTTACTATCTTGTCAGGGTTTTCATGGAAGGTTTTGGATTTGCCTGATACCTTACAACGGCAAGGTGTGACGGCAAGTAAACGGCTTGACCTGCTGTGGGCGGGGCTTTTACGTTTTGGTGTCGCAGCTTGGCGATAGCTTATCCCTCAAGGAGCAACCACTCTATCCAAAAATGAAGACAAAAACATGATTTTGTGACAAAAAAATATATTGTAATTTTCGGTATATCATGTCGATCTTTCGAGGTGTAAATCGTATAAAAATTGGTGTTCCACTCCAATTCACGACTTACTCTTACAATATGTACACCCATTCAAGGCAATATATGTTCGTAAAAGGAAAGTAGTGAACGTGCCTTTTCGTGATGTGGCTAGAAGTTCCTTCTTCAGCTCCAATAACAGATACAGAACGTGAAGTGAAGAAGTCAAGTCTCTCCTCGGCTACACACGGGATTTCAGAGTCGTTGATTACCAGGATCTCTGCGTCTAGATCGGGTGACAGATCTCATGAAGTGTTCTGACTCAGCTTCAACTACCAGGAGAGATCAGCAGATAAATAAACCCCTATATCAACAAGAAAACCCTTCACTACGCGCGTGTGGACGAGTAGCAATATCGAACAACGTGTAATGCAAATTGAGGATGGAGAGGGGAGAAAGAAGAGGAAGGAGAAGGAACTAATGATGCATTGGGGCCTTATGCGGAATCAGCTGTGACGAGTGGAAATTGCTGCCGGACCGGAGTTGGAACCCGGAGCTCCTGCTTAGCAGGCAACTGCGGTAAACACTGAGCGTCTCGGACATAGTGTTCGTCGCAAATGGGCGGACTACTTCGGCACGCTCCCCAGATGACCCTAATTCCCATCTAGCGCCACCTATCTGCAGTCCCCGTACATGTCCTCCATCCTCGCTAATTTTAGTTCACACTGAAGGTCTAACTTTGTCCGAAAAAACAGACACCATCGCCTCGGTGGGCAATGAATTCACTCCTTTCATTGCGAATGCAAATTACGTTAGACCTCCAGACTTACTTTGACTTAATTCCTTTGGCCTCTGTGGGGACAGGTCATCCTGGAGAAGTCGCCATCCATCTCTGTCTTTGGCTATTTCCTTCAATTCTGCCGAGGTCTGGCCAACTTTGTTTGCGTCCCCTCCCATCGCTCTACTCCACGTACGTAGGTTGGAACTTAAATAGTGGCAACACTCCTATGGAGACACTACGCAATGGAATCTACTATTGCCGCCGATAGCACACGTTGTTGACATACCTACCTTACCTCCGAGCAAATGGACTCGCCCGTCCCATGTCACCGGCGTGCGCACAATCGAGGGAAACACGAGCGAGCGGTCTAACGTAACGGTGTCACTATGTTTTCGAAACAGGAATAACCGAGTTGGATCAAGATTGAATGTGCCATAGGTCGTACAGCACGACAGTGTCATCAAGTTCTTCAAGAGGCGTGCGGGGAGTCGGCATTGCAGTACAGAACAGTGGCACGTTGCATGGGGGCTTAATTAAATATGATGCAAATATTTTTTAGTTTTTAGTAGCTGTCTGTCCGATTACGCTATTCTCGTAAACGGTTGGCCCTGACTAGAATTATTACGCAATCTGACTGCAACAAACAATGAAAGAAAATTTTCGTAAACACAGTTAATTAATTAAGTCCCCAGCAACTATAAAACCTACAAAACCAATAAGCACAAGAGTAACTGTTCTGTATGTGGGAGTGTGACTCAACGTACACATCTGGCACGGTTCTTCTCCAACAAGACAAGAATTTTTAAATACCAATTATACTGAGGTGATAAAAGAAAATTAGACAAACTATAATTACGCAAGAAAACCAGAATTCACTCTAATATAAGAACACAAGCCAGATGCTTTGTTGACTGAACCTGTAATGACGCATTATTTCAGACACACAAATAATAAAAGAACATTGTGGTTTTTACCTTCATATATATTGACGAAATGCACTCTGATCATTACAATAACATCTGCTATCTGTCCCATCAAATAACTGGATAAAACATGGAACAAACACTCCTTACTACAACATCTCGACAAGCCTTGCCCACTAGCACATCTCAACACGAACTGTCTTCTACGAGCTCTGCCCACGCACTGACTTCTACGAGCTCTCGACAAGCACTGTCTTCTACGAGTTCTCTCCTAGCACTGACTTCTACGAGCTCTCGACAAGCACTGTGGAGACGGCTTAATAGTACTCTTTGGCGCAATCTCTGGCGCAGTGGCTCAGTGTAGCCACCTTTCATATGCCCCTCCTCCACAGGCCAGAATTTGATGGTATTTTTGCCAGCATTGGTGGTGAAAATACCACCAAATTCGTCCACAAAAATACAGACAAAAATAAAAGATAATATTAATACCTAAATATCACATAATTAGTTAAAATTTTGGCTTTGCACTGACCTTTCAATAACCTAATATATGAAATACAGTAAGCAATACAAATTTTTTCATACATGTGGCTTTACATAATAGTTTACACAATACACAAAAAATCAGTGTATACAAATGTTCACATAAAATGCTTTCAATGATTAGTTTATACAAAAAAGACACCAACATGTGACATTATTTCAGTAGAAGCAGTCCATCAGTGGCACCCAGTAAAGTTTAGCAGGTACACCCAGCAACAAGTCACATTAGTTCAGTAGAAGCAATCCATCAGAGGCACCCAGCAATGTTGGGTAGGTGCAGACAGCAACAAGTGACATCATTTCAGTAGAAACAGTTCATCAGTTGCACCCAGCAATGTTGAGCAGGTGCAGACACCAACAAGTGACATCATTTCAACAGAAACAGTCCATCAGTTGCACCCAGCAATGTTGAGCAGGTGCAGACACCAACAAGTGACATCATTTCAGCAGAAACAGTCCATCAGTTGCACCCAGCAATGTTGAGAGCAGGTGCAGACACCAACAAGTGACCATCATTTCAGTAGAAGCAGTCCATCAGTTGCACCCAGCAATGTTGAGCAGGTGCAGAGAGCAGTCCATGAGTTGCACCCAGCAATGTTGAGTAGGTGCAGACACCGACAAGTGACATCATTTCAGTAGAAGCAGTTCCATCTGGGGCACCCAGTAAAGTTGAAGAGGTACACACAGCAACAAGTCACATTAGTTCAGTAGAAGCAGTTCATCAGTGGCACCCAGCAATGTTGAGTAGGTGCAGACAGCAACAAGTGACATCATTTCAGTAGAAGCAGTCCATCAAACATGTCCTAGTGACACCAATCATGTAGATAAAGTACAAGTAACAGTCCATAATATTCACTATCACTGATCACTCAGTTCATCAGCAGAAATTAATCATTCCTAAGTGTCACACATTACATTGAAAAGTGCAGGTAACAGTTCATAATATTTACCATCACTAATCAGACAGTTCAGGCATGAACAATAGTTTGAATACACATACAAATGCTTTTACACTAAACATATAAATTCTAATAAACACACAAATGATTTCAGATAATTGTCATATTAACTATCACAAATACTCAAATATCAGTAAACCTATAATATTTATGGGTGTCAGTGCAAGCCACTACAAACAAGTACAATAATATTCAGGAGATAGGTGGGTACGATTAGGAAAGGAAAACACACAAAACACACTCACTCATCTTTCATCCACATTAAGTACTACTGTGTAATTGAATAGTGTTAACTGTGTAAATGCAATTCTGTCAAAATCTGATGTGCATCATGTGTATCAAGTAGTAATGGCAGCAATGTATCACAGTCAATAATAGTTAAGTCAACGTCATAGTCATCATGTCAAGATGTCCGCCCCAGTAGCTGAGTGGTCAGCGTGACGGATTGCCGTCCTCTGGGCCCGGGTTCGATTCCTGGCTGGGTCGGAGATTTTCTCCGCTCAGGGACTGGGTGTTGTGTTGTGTTCATCATCATTTCATCCCCATCCGGCGTGCAGGTCGCCCAATGTGGCGCCGAATGTAATAAGACCTGCGATATGGCGGCCGGACCTGCCCCGCGAGGGGCCTCCCGGCCAATGACGCCAAACGCTCATTTCCATTTTTCCATCATGTCAAGATCAATGTTTGCCAAGCCAGATCAAATGTACTGTTGTTGAACAACTGTCAGTGAGCCAAGATATGCAAATACTTCCTCTCTTCAAAAAAAAAAAAAAAAAAAAAAAAATATACTGCTTAGTGATTTAACGAAGTGTGTGTATAGACTATCTTCCTTCTACTTTAGTGTTCTAGTCTGCTATCTTCATCCTCCTTGTTCCATAAGACCAACAAAAAAATATGCATCTCACTTACTTTACCTCTTATCCACCAAAACTCCAATAATCATCAACTTCACACAATCTCAATAATACCTCTTCAATACGTCGATACATATAAACCTTATTATTAATAGCATTTACCTTACCTCTTGTCCACCAAAACTCCAATAATCATCAACTTCACACAATCTCAATAATACCTCAATAATACCTCTTCAATGCGTCGATACATATAAACCTTATTACCAATCTCATTTCACTTCCATAACAACTCTTTCCTCTAGTCAGTCTCCTCGAACAAGTACAGATAAAATCCTAATGCAAACCTCATCATCCCATACAATCCGAAGACACACTGTCAACACACAACCTCTGTGTAATCCATCTGACCAAAATCTTCTGCTCATTATGAATTATAAACAAAGAAATGCATACATGACCTCTAACAGACTTAGTTCGAATAACTCTCAGTAATTAAGTACGATTACGGAGTGTGAATAATCATAATATTTCACAGTGTGTACACCACTTCAAGAATTATGGCAGAAGCAAACATGTGGAGTATTTCTTGTATCAAGTGTCACTTCCTATTTCAATTGCTCACGAAAAATGCAGTGTAATAACTGTCAATGGTCGGTATGTCATGTCGTTAGCTTCCTTCCTATTAGCATAAATTTATACAGCTTCCATAAAACCTCCAGCTCATGTGACCTCAACGAAGTTCTTTGTACCAATGTCGTTCGTCGGATTATAGCAGTTCATTTTCTTATCTTAAAATATAAGGCACTGAGCGTAAGCAAAACAAGCAATAGCGAGTAAATATACCAGTAGTGAACAGAATGTCAAAAGTGGATGCAGCACAAATCCTACAACGAGGCTCTGCCAAGCGAACAATCTATAATTAATACAATAGTGTGACCTAAACTCTATGTTTGTACACAGTATATCAGCATTTCTATACACCAACTTAAAGAGTAGTTATGACAACAACAGATATATATAAATATGCAATCCATACGTAAAGCAGTAAACATGTCATTAGCATCATACCAGCATAAGCAAATAAATGTTCATATGTAATCTTAATAAGTAAACATGAAGGCGCAAGCAGATAAATCACAAAGTATAACTTACATACCTAACCACATCAGCACAATAAATCAGGTGACAATTATAATTTAAATAAATAAGCACAGCAGGCACATAATTAAAAAATATGACATCAGTGAAAAAGCAGTGCGGCCAAGCGATGCATAATATATACAAATAACAATCCTGTTCATTAATAAAACATTGACAAAAATCAGAAAATGTACGCAAGCACGTCGCTTCATACGTAAATTCATAGAACATGAAATTAGCACAAAGTATGAATCACGTAATCGCGAGCAGCAAATTACGTCTAAAGTACGTACCTAAGTGGAAATATGTTACCTGAAAAATAAACTCAATTAATAGTTACCCTTTTTAGTTTATTAGTTTCTTCTTCGAAATTACATTCTTCCTGAAAATTTCTCGATAGCAAGTCGTCTTAACGTCGGACACGCACATAATTTACCTGAAGTTCTTAAATATTTTATAGAACCGTATCCTGAAAAATACTGAATGTTAATAACAGAATTCATCAAGTCACTATAGCTTTATACTGAATTTAATCGGAGAAATTAAACTGTGTATTTGTTTACGGCTGTCAGTGCATTCGCACTGAGCGCTCGATCAGCTGTAGGCGCGTGACGTAGGAAGCAATTGTTCGCGGTCAACGACTGCCTTGTGCGGCTCGCAGACTTGACTGTTGCTTTGAGTATGTGCCGCCGCCAAAACACAGCGCGGTATCCTTGTACTCTCCGCATGTTTACAGCTAGCTGTATGTTTCTCAAAAGTATGTCATTCCACAAAAATTTTTACGTTAGATATATGATGTATTCCCTTAGAGCGTCGAGATTTAAGAGTTTCTACTTCGACAGTGTTATCATGGATAATTTTACGAATTCTATATGGACCGTTATAAAGCAGAAAAAATTTGCGACGCAAGCCTTTTCCTTTGTGAGATAAACGATGAGACTTAATTAACACTTTTTGACCAACTGACAAGATTTTTGAACGACCAGGACGCTTAGCTGATTTCTCTCTTCTAGCAGCCGCAGATGCAATATTTTGCAGAGCCAGGTTCACAACTTCAGAATGCCGCAGTTTCCGTGAAGGCGGAAAAGGAACGATTTCAGATATGCGATTTGTTGGTGCTTTATTTTTTAATGTCAATATAGGCGGTAAAGAAGTTGAATCATTAGGAAGTTCATTCAGAATGTTTTGAAAAATATGAAGATACTGATCCCACGTGCTGTGATTCTGATGACAATAAAGACGACACAATTTATTGATTTCCTTCATCCATCTCTCTGAAGCGTTAGATTGAGGGTGAAAAAGTGAAATGAAGATTGGTTTAATTTTACGACGCTGTAGAGTACGAAGACAAATTTTAGAACGAAACTGTGATCCATTATCTGATATAACCTTATCAACATGACCAACTTCTTTAAGAAAATGTTTGATAAAAGCGTTAGATACTGAACGAGCTGTTGCTTTGCGTAAAGGTGTAAAACACACATATTTTGACGTCAGTTCCACTGCTACGAAAATGTACGCAAAACCATTAGTAGAACGAACCACTGGACCGAACAAATCGACTGCAGCCATCTCCTTTAATTTCGCTGGAATGATAGGAAACAACGGTGCTCTGTGAGAAACTGTTGGCGGCTTAGCCTTTTGACATAATTTGCATTTGGCCAGAACAGATCGAATACGTTTTTCCATATTACTGAAATAACAATTTTCTCGTAATTTGTGAAAGCATTTTCTGGGCCCAAAGTGTACATAACTGAAATGCGTATACCAAATCAATTTATTGACCCACTCATCAGGAATACAAACTAACCAAACGGAGTTGTCGACAGATTTTCGTTTAAAAAGAATGTCATTGCGAACTGAATAGCATCTAGTTTCTCTGGATCAGGAAGAATACCTTCTGTACAAATAATGTGACCGAGAAATTTCACCTGAGAACGACCAAATTCAGATGTTTCTAAGTTCACAGTAATGCCAACTCTTGCAAAGATACGTAATAATGAATCCGAAATTTTGTTGTGCTCACTCCAAGAATGTTTAGCAATAAGAATATCTTCAACATATGAAGTAATGTTGTCACGAAGATAAACAGGTAAAATTTCATTTAAACTACGAATGAATGCTGCTGAAAATATAGTAAGTCCAAACGATAAATTCCAAAGTCACTTTTGGGTAAAACAGTCATATCCGGTTATTGTTTATCTACTGTCTAGATAGATTGATAGTCGAAGAGCTGGTTTGACAGATGCAAAGAATAGTAAAAGAGTGGGCAGCGGTACAGAAAACTAAAAGAGAAATAGCACCACTACAGTTCGGGGCCCTATGCTCGCTACGGCACATATTCACTTAGAGTAGTGAATCCCCTGAGGACCTTAATAGCTGCACATAATTTCTAGTTTGTGACTTAGTGGCAAATTTGGCGGGAGTGCGTACATAAATTGATCTAGCCATGGACATGGATGTATGTCATTCTTAGAATTGCGGAAGATCTTAAATTTCCGGACAGTCAAAAAGTGTTTCTAGTCAAAGTTTTCGCCTCGTGGCGACAAAGACCTACCGCGTCTGTCCCAGTCCGAATGTCGCCTGGCGCTCTCTTGCTGCATCCCGTAAATGAAACAAATTATTTTCTTCAAACCCCTCTGCTACCTGTGATTCTAAATTTCTTCTGCTATCCTTTCCTACGATTTCGCCTTCAATTTGCTTGACTTGCTTTCGTAATGCCTCAACTTCCCTTTTAATGCGTTCATTAAATTTTCCCTGATTTTCAACATGTTTATTTATGTTCTGGTACTCTTCGGTTTCTGCGAATGGTAATGGAGCTGTATCATCCGAATCTCTGTCCCCATGTAAACTAAGATTTGTCAATTTATCTGAAATTTCCTCAACTCTTTCCGATAAGTCACCTAAAATTGTTCTTTCTGTTTATTTACGTCTTCCGTAAGTGTCGTGACTCGGGTTTCAGTATTGACACATTTGGTAGTTAACTGCTCATATTGTTGTGTTAGATTATTTAATCTGTCATTTGGTACGGATCCTTCGATTCTCTCAAATATTTCTTCCTTATCCTTTGCACGTTGTAAATTTAACTCTGAAAAATTCTGTACTATCACGCGATCTCTTTCTTCCTGTTCTCTATCCTGTTCCCTTTGTCTGATTTCTACTGCAATTAATCTATTATTGTGAGAATTCAGAATCGGTTGTACTTCCTCTTTGATTTCTTTCTTTAATTCATCTTTCATATCTTTGAAACATGTCCCTATTCGTGAATCTAACCTTGTTTCCATTGTTCCCATCTCAGTTCTAATTGTTCCTATCTGTGATCCCACTGAGTCTAACCGTGTTTCCATTGTTCCCATACCAGTTTTAATTGTTCCTATCTCTGTTTTTAATTCAGATCGTAAATTTAATATTGCACTCATTAACTGCTCCATATTAACTTGTTCTAAATTCTTTTCGCCCCTAACATTTCCCGCAAAACCAGTTTCCTTCGTCATAGCTGTAAAGCTATCTGTGTTCGATACTATTCCAGAATCTTCTATCGTTAATCTCGGATTCTGTGAATTATCTGATTGCGAAAAATTTTGAAATAGTTCCGGACTATTTTCCCCACTTATTACATTGTTTTCCACCTCATTATCCACCATACTGTTTTCCTCTGTTGGCGAGTTCGCCATGTCAACAATTTCGTCATTCTCACTATTCATCATTTTTGCCTTTTTCATTGATCGCGTAATCATTTACAAAACATAAAAAATTCGTCACTGTTCGAAAATCACACACAATGACTCCTTATCTCCAACAATACTATTCACACGAGATGTTTCCCTCAAACACGATTAACGAACAATTGAAATAATTGCACAAAATTGTCAAACGCGTATACAAGGCAATAAAAATTTAATTTTGAAAAATACCATTAGAAGAATGCCAATTACCAAATCTACACATGCAAAATAGACTACAATTACTAAACTACAAATTACTACAACAATACTACCGTCTACTATTTTCACAATCAGAAGAATTCCAAGGGACGATCCGAAGCAGCGGTCGCCACGTGCATGGGGGCTTAATTAAATATGATGCAAATATTTTTTAGTTTTTAGTAGCTGTCTGTCCGATTACGCTATTCTCGTAAACGGTTGGCCCTGACTAGAATTATTACGCAATCTGACTGCAACAAACAATGAAAGAAAATTTTCGTAAACACAGTTAATTAATTAAGTCCCCAGCAACTATAAAACCTACAAAACCAATAAGCACAAGAGTAACTGTTCTGCATGTGGGAGTGTGACTCAACGTACACATCTGGCACGGTTCTTCTCCAACAAGACAAGAATTTTTAAATACCAATTATACTGAGGTGATAAAAGAAAATTAGACAAACTATAATTACGCAAGAAAACCAGAATTCACTCTAATACAAGAACACAAGCCAGATGCTTTGTTGACTGAACCTGTAATGACGCATTATTTCAGACACACAAATAATAAAAGAACATTGTGGTTTTTACCTTCATATATATTGACGAAATGCACTCTGATCATTATAATAACATCTGCTATCTGTCCCATCAAATAACTGGATAAAACATGGAACAAACACTCCTTACTACAACATCTCGACAAGCCTTGCCCACTAGCACATCTCAACACGAACTGTCTTCTACGAGCTCTGCCCACGCACTGACTTCTACGAGCTCTCGACAAGCACTGTCTTCTACGAGTTCTCTCCTAGCACTGACTTCTACGAGCTCTCGACAAGCACTGTGGAGGCGGCTTAATAGTACTCTTTGGCGCAATCTCTGGCGCAGTGGCTCAGTGTAGCCACCTTTCAACGTTGGGTAAAATTCTTCAACGAAGGTCGGCAAACTGTGACCGACATGCATCGAACAGGTCGTCCTAGCGTCTCTGAAGAAGAAGTGCATGTAGTTGCCGCGTTAGTGGACAGTGATCGACGTCATACGATTCGTGAGCTCGCCCACGAAACAGGACCAGCGCATACGACGGTGCTTCGCATCCTGAAGCAACGCACCACGATGGGTTCCCCATGAACGGACGGAAATGCAGAAATGGATGCATTACGACGCTGTTCAGACGCACTTGGAGCGCTATGAACGCTAAGGAGAGGCTTTCTTACGCCGTATCGTAACACTGGATGGGACATGGGCCACATCGTACGAGCCAAAACTGAAACGCCAGTCCAACGAATGGCGTCATTATGGGTCGCCGCGAAAGTCTAAAGTGCCTCAGAACCCCAGTATGGTGAAAGTTATGGTGATTCTCGTGTATGACTGTGATGGTGTTATCCTAACGCATTACGTTCCTCCACAACATACAGTCAATGCACAGTATTATTGTTCGTTTTTGGAGCATCACCTGCGACCAGCTTTGCGAAAGAAGCGGCGACACTTTCTGCGCAACCTACTCATCATTTTGCACGACAATTCGCGGGCGCATACAGTGCAAGCTGTGGCTGCTCTGTTCGGTCGATGGGACTGAGAAGTACTGTATCATTCACCATACTCCCCGGACTTAACTCCTTGTGACTTTGATTTGATTCCGAAGATGAAGGAACCACTTCGTGGCATTCGCTTCAGAACTGTTCCAGAGATTCCACAGGCAGTAGACCGCTACATTCGCACCATCAACAGAACAGGCTCTGCTAACGGTATACTACGCCTTCCACATCGCTGGCAACGGGTTTTACACACATGTACCTCTTTTGTGTAGGTTGTGAATAAATAGTTGCCACTAATTAAGTTCCAACCCCCGTACCTCTAGGCCTGCCTGTCTTCCTTGTTCGACGGGGTTTCCATTCCAACGCCTTCTTTTCTATTGCTCCATCTGGCGTTGTCAATGTGTGCCCCAGGCATCTCCACTTTCTCTCACAAAGTGTTCTTCTGTAGGTGTGTGGTTTCTTTTTCTCCGGAGAGGCCGCCTTCTTAGCTGAGTGGTAACGTGTTTGCAAGGGACCCGGGTTCGATTCCCACTCGTGGAGTGAGTGTTATGTTGTCATGAGGGGCGGACCGGCCCATATAAAATGTGGCGGAGAGTATTCTGTTGTCAGGAGAGAAGCAGCTGCAGCAGCAGCAGGTTGGGTCGATCACGAGAGCTCAGTGACTTCGAACGTGGATTAGTCATTGAATGTCACCTGAGTAACAAGGCCATAAGGATATTTCAATTCTTCTAAAGCTGCATAAGTCGGCTGTTCGTGATGTGACTGCGAAGTGCAAACGCAAAGAAACAACCACAGTTAAAACATGACCATGGAAACCTCACGTACTGACGGGCAGATATTGTCGAGCATGGCGGAGGCTGGTTGTAAAAAATCACATAAAATCTGCGGAATGAATCACTCGACAGTTGTAAAGTGCTACCAGAAGTCCAGCTAACCCAATGAGTGTGCGTATGGAGTTAAAAATGAAGGGGTACAATGATCGAGCGATTTGCGACACATCTCTGCAGTTAGTGCTAACCGAAACTTGAAGTACTGGACAGGGCTACGCAACTGGACAGTCGACGACTGGAAACGAGTCATTTAGAGTGATGAATCACGCAATACCCAGTGGCAACCCAATGGAAGGTTTCGGGTTCGACTAATGCATGGAGATCTGATATCGTGAGTACCGCCAACAGTGAAGCACTGTTGAAGTAATGCTACGTATGATGATGATTTTCGTGGTCAGGTTGCGGTCCCCTTATTGCGCTTAAGGCTACTAAATGCGAGACAATATGAACATACAGAGTGTACCACCAGTCTTTCCCTGATTACAGACATTCATAAGGCATCAAATGTGTCACATAGTCAAATACGTTTTTACCTTGAGTTGCATCTGACTTATTCAGTTTTTTGTGGTCATACATATTTTTTGTAACTTTGTTTGTCCCAGGACCCATAGACGTAACAACAGCGGAATCGGAATCTTTTGCAAACAGTACTTACTCAAACCAATAGAAAGCCCAGTGTGTACCCTGGTATCACGAGACAACCAACGGAAACAGTCCAGAGAAAATTCCAGACGGCTTACCATGAAAGCATCAACATATGGTATGCGAAGTGAAAGGAAACAGGGAGCGTCTGTGATCTCCCTAGTGAGAGACACCTTCTTTAGAAATCCCAAGAAGTCAGTCTGGAATTTACTCTGGGCTGTTTTTGGTGACTGTGTCTCGTGATGGCAGGGGACACATTGGGCTTTGTCCTTGTTTGAGTGCATTTTGTTTGCAAATGGTGTCCGATTCCGCTGATGTTACGTCAATCGGCCCTGTAACAAACAAAGTGAAAGTAAGTATATACAGGGTGTTACAAAAAGGTACGGCCAAACTTTCAGGAAACATTCCTCACACACAAATAAAGAAAAGATGTTATGTGGACATGTGTCCGGAAACGCTTAATTTCCATGTTAGAGCTCATTTTAGTTTGGGCCCATGTTCTTCCACCTACCCTCAATGGAGCACGTTATCATGATTTCATACGGGATACTCTACCTGTGTTGCTAGAACATGTGCCTTTACAAGTACGACACAACATGTGGTTCATGCACGGTGGAGCTCCTGCACATTTCAGTCGAAGTGTTCGTACTCTTCTCAACAACGGATTCGGTGACCGATGGATTGGTAGAGCCGGACCAATTCCATAGCCTCCACGCTCTCCTGACCTCAACCCTCTTGACTTTCATTTTTGGGGGTATTTGAAAGCTCTTGTCTGCGCAACCCCGGTACCAAATGTAGAGACTCTTCGTGCTCGTATTGTGGACGGCTGTGATACAATACGCCATTCTCCAGGGCTGCATCAGCGCATCAGGGATTCCATCCGACGGAGGGTGGATGCATCTATCCTCGCTAACGAAGGACATTTTTAACATTTCCTGTAACAAAGTGTTTGAAGTCACGATGGTACGTTCTGTTGCTGTGTGTTTCCATTCCATGATTAATGTGATTTGAAGAGAAGTAGTAAAATGAGCTCTGACATGGAAAGTAAGCGTTTCCGGACACATGTCCACATAACATATTTTCTTTCTTTGTGTGTGAGGAATGTTTCCTGAAAGTTTGGCCGTACCTTTTTGTAACACCCTGTATGCGCACAGAAACTTGAGTATATCACATGCAATTCAAGATGAGAATTATTTGGCCATATGTCATATTTTATGCGTTATGAATATTTGTAATCAAGGAAAGACTTGTGGGACACTCGTTATTTTAGAACATTGTGTACTACGCCTATTATAGGGGCAATTTGGTGATGATGATTGGCTGTATCAGCCTGACAATACATCTGTGAGGTAATAGTTTACAGAAAATAACATTCCTGAAATGAATTGGACTAGCCTGTCCAGAGTCCCGATTTGAACTCAGTGGAACACCTTTCGGATAAGTTATAACCTTGACTTTGCTCCAGACTACAGCACGTATCTTACGGGTGTCCGTGAATTAAGGATGAATTTGAATTTTGCGCCAGTTTGTCATATGACGGTTGGCAGCCGTGGTTTTTTCACGTTTGTGATCTGCAATCCTACCCATTAGAAGCCTGGTACCATTTGTGTGGTGAGTATTGTTGTTTGATGTTTATTTTCGCCATGGAGCAGATGAAAACTGAGCAACGTATCCAAGTGACGAAAAGTTATTACACAAACAGGAAGCCCCACGGCAACAGTTCGTTAATTTCGTGTGACACTCGGACGAAATGCTGCTCCAACCGAATCATCAGTTCGGAAGTTGATCGGGAAGTTTGAGACCACGGGTTCTGTTTCGGACGTTAAGAAAAACAGGATGACCGCTTTTTGTACCAACACAAAAAGACATTGCTGTCGTGCGTGACAATGTAACCGTAAGCCCCAGAAAATCAGTTCGCCGACGAATTCATCAACTGAAATTTATCACGAAGTTCACTGTATGAAATCGTTTCAAAAAATCTGAAAATGCGTGCGTACAAGATTCATCTTGCACAAGAGGTGAAGCCCGCAGATCACGGAAAGAGACATCGATCTGGTCAAGGGGTCTTGGCTCGACTAGCGGAGGACGAGAACTTCATGAAAAGAATAGTTTTGTTAGCTGAGGCGCAGTTCCACATCAGTAGGTACCTTAGTAAGCAGAACTGCAGAATTCGGGGTAACGAAAATCAGCGAGTGACCGTGGAAGATGAGATGCATCCGCAACGCACGACTGTGTGGTGTGGATTCCAGTTCAAAAAATGATCAAATGTGTGTGAATTCCTAAGGGACCAAACTGCTCAGGCCATCGGTCCCTAGAATTACACACTACTTAAACTAACTTATGCTAAGAACAACACACACACACCCATACCCGAGGGCGGATTGGAAACTCTAGCGGGAGGGGCCGCGCAGTCCGTGACATGACACCTCAAACCGCGCGGCCACTCCGCGGGGCGTGGGTTCCGGGCAGGAGGAGTGGTCGGCTCGTACTTTTTCGAAAATGATGAGAGAGGTGCCGTCACTGTGAATGGCGACCGTTACCGATACATGCTATCTGATTGGTCTTTCCCTCTTATTGATGAAAATGACGATTTTTGATTTCAACAAGATGGTGCGACATGTCATATATCGCGTGAACGATTGCTCTGCTGAGTGAAAAGTTTCCTCAAAAAATTCTCTCTTTCCATGGCAACCAGGAATGACCTGCCGTATCATGCGGTCTTACGCCTTTTTTTTGTGGGGATTTGTGAAGTCAAAAGTGTACATTAACCAGCCACAAACAATACACCAACTGAAGGATGAAATTAAAAGGGTTATTAACAGGGGCGATTCTAGGAGTCGGTCTAGGGGGGTGGGGGCTAATGGGGGGGGGGGGGGAGGGGGTTTTGGGGAATGGAATATGGTTTAACTAAAGGAGATTTGGGGTCCTCTACCGACAAATTGGTAAAATTTGGTGTTGCTTAAAGTAGTTTTTGGTACCTGTTTTGAAGTTCAGGGTAAAAAATGTGTATTAATAAATAATAGGACGCCTATTTTAAGTTAAATGATAGTTATTGGTTTAGTTAGTAAGCTATTTGCCGGTCTTGTTCTTTGTTAAAATGTGTTTGGGATACATTGCAAACACTACATAATTATTAAAAAAATGATTGAATCTGTTGGAGTAATATATTCGCTGATTTCTAAAGTCATTTTATCCAGTGTAATATGATACTCCATTGAGGGGGGGGGGGGGGCGGGGCTATAGACCCCCCCCCCCCTCCTTGCCATCGCCCCTGGTTATTAACGGCATCCCACCAGGTGTTTGTCAACGCGTCATCGAGAACTTCAGTGAACGCATTGCTCGTTGCCGCGCAGCCTTGGGTGTTCATATGGAGGATCTAATTTTTCATACATAAATGGGAGAAGTTACATAATGTGTTTGTAAAAAAAATTACATTTTCAATAGATTCTGTATGTTCTATAGCACTTTAATATTCGTCCCTACTTCCCGGACACCCTCTAGTTTCGGCTCTAGAAAAACAATGGGCTGCCATTCCTCCGCAGACATGCAGACCGCTCATTGGAAGAGTCCCCAGCAGAGCTCAAGCAGTCATGTAGGCAAAGGGTGTATGCACCCCACGTTAATATCCTCTAATAGGTGTCAAAATATTTTTGATCACGAGTGTATTTCTTCACTGGACTGTTCAAAATATTGGCCGCGAAATGGTGGTACGTGACTGAATTGGCCTTGAAAACGCTTACCATGTACGCAGTTGCCGCTTCGTAGTGTTGGCTCACGCACAAGGATATCTTCTGCCGTGATCATTGTTTACGACTGATGGCGTGGCTTATAAAGAGACGCTGCAAATGGAGTACTTGCTAATAAACCTGAAATAGACGGTTAATTACAGAATATTGCTTACAATATATCTCTCCCGTTCCTGTCAAAGTTTGATCGTATTTTGCGTCGTGACATGTTAATCTGGCAGCAACGCCTACGTCAGTTTTATAGTGTCAGTTCGTTTTTGCATTTTATGTAAGGATTCTCGTAATTGTATTAATTAAGAATGTTTTTCCGCAGCTTAATACCTTACAGATCAATGTCTGGCAGCGCTCTATAGATAACGCAATGAAAACGCATTTGAAAGAGACGATATCGAAATTACCGTTCGCCATCCAAACATTGGCTTTCTGCGGTTTACGTGTATCACTTACGTCGAATACGGCATGGTACATTTGTAAAGACTACTGCCTGCGCCTTGTCACTTTTCCCACCACTCCGAAGCACTTGTAACACCATGACTCTAGTGCTCTACTGATTTATTTTGCTTTTGTTTCATTTAATATTACATCGTTAAGCTTCTGTAAATGTGTTTGGTTGAATAGATGACACAAAATTGTATACTCCTTTCTTTGTACAAACTTTGATGTCATAATTTGATTCTATGCAATGTAGTATATCTGTCATTTAAATTCTTTGTCTCATTTGGAGGGAACAAAACTACTATACATAATTGTAATTTCTGTGTGAATAAATTTTTGTAGAAATGTCAATATGTGCAAATGTTCTGTTTTATATAATGTGTTCGTTTGCTGTTATGTAAACTGCTGATCCTCACTTAGGGTTCTTAGTCATTTTGTATGTAAAACGTCTTGTGGTTCCCCTCGAGAACGGAACTGTGTAGCGCGCGCAAAATGTGGTTGGGCTAGGTAGAAAAGGTGGAACCAAGAGTCAGTTGGGGCGAGCTACCAAACTGTGCACTGCCATATAAATGTTGCATTTTGTGCTGGTTCCGAGAGAGGCTTTTTCTGCTACTTTCAAATGCCTCGGATGGATGGATAAATAGCTGGAACGATTCTGGAATTGGTATTCATCATCGCCACCAAGAAGGGCCAGAGTCCAGCAATTCTGTCTGCAAATCCGCCTACCAACATGCAGTTGCCACCACATTGCGCAATCACTGTAAACAAGTACTATAATAATGTACAGTGAAGGATCAGCTTATTGGGCGATTTAGTGTGCACAAATATAAGGTAACTTATAACTGAATTTATGTACCTACCTTAATTTTTTCCTTATCATAACACCTCTCAGGTTCCTCTCCGTTTGAACTAAAGTAATTACCGAGTGTCCCTACTGAAATAACATTAAAGACCAGTGTTTTGCTAATTAATGCCTCTTGTACATAGTAAAAAGAAAGTTAAAGTTAATGTGGCAAGAGAGTGAGTTAAAGTAAATGATGCTTACTGAAAATAATTTTCCTATTAAAACTGCTTATTAAAGTGTTGTTGCCAACTTCAAAATTAAAAGTTCTTAAGACTGAGGCTTATAAAGGTTTGCTTAGTAAATGATCACATTGCTGCCTGTTGTAAATCGCAGAAGGTGAGTCAGTATCTTGCAAATTTGTCAACATTGTGTCTCACTGTAGTAAAAGTCGTGAATTGCATTTATGGAAGGTTATATACTCGTTTGCTAAGTGTTTGTCTCTCTTGTGTATTGGAAGTGCATATTAATAGTATAACAGGATCCACAGTTTGTCTAATGTGTTAATGCTAGGTAACAAGTAATGGGAAGACCACTATCTTTGAAAACATTAATTTCTTTATTCAAAAGACAGTGAGAAGTAACCTGTTGATGAATTCCATATAACCTTCATTCTTAATAGAAAAGTATTTAGTTGAGAGAGACTTACCCTGTGATCAGTTCATAATTTTGCAGTGAACTACATTTATAATTTTATGTCAGCTAGGAAAATGTTTGAACAATAATACTGAACCTATGTCCAATTAATGATTCTGCAGTGAATATTAATAATAACGTTATAAAGACCATTCAGTTTGAACAAGCCCTGAAAGTAATAGTGTGTTTCGGTATCTGTTATATTTTGGCCAATAGTTTGTGCTGCTCTAGCTGTTAGTTTCAATCTTACCGTAAACATATGTATGTGTCAGAGTTCATTGCACTCGCGTGTGACAAAGTATAGGTGGTGTTTATCCGTTAAAGTTACTAATTACTATTTTCTTGAACAATAATGTTAATCATTCTCTTGCCTAATTAGGCTGGCGACCGTTTCTTTATCCGTTAAACAGTGCAGACAGGCAAAAAATTTTGTTTGTTACTGTTCAAATATTTACGCAATTCTGACTTTCATTTCCGATAAGCCACACCCGTTAGGGACCACTCGGTCAACACAACAAAATTCCTCTCAGAGGGTAACACTGCTCTGTTGCTTTATACCATAATTGTTTTAACTAGATAGTTATATTTCACAACCTGCCTCCTACTTTAGGGTTATGGTATAGCAGTAGCGGACAGGAGTGTTATACACTGCCGCGTTAATAACAACCCTGTCTTCGTCTGTCTGCTGATTCCTAATGTTGCTTGTATTGCTCATCTCTACGAAGCCCAAAATTTGAGGAATATTTTACGTGTACTGTATTCGAACCATATCTGACGTTATGAAGTTCTGTTTACATTTTGACACAATAACTTATTATGACACAATCGTAATCAGTTTCGGCCCGAAATAGCCATCTGCAGATGCTACAATAAGAAAATTAAAAGCTTGTATTAAGACCTTAATCAAAGAAAAACGTTTTTATTAGATCTGATTGTGAGATAAGTAATGATCAACTGAAATACCATGAGGAGGCATTTGGGGGACAAACTTTCAGCTGGCCGGAATGGCCGAGCGGTTCTAGGTGCTACAGTCTGGAACCGCGCGACCGATACTGTAGCAGGTTCGAATCCTGCCTCGGGCATGGATGTGTGTGATGTCCTTAGGTTACTTAGGTTTAAGTAGTTCTAAGTTCTAGGGGACTGATGACCTCAGAAGTTAAGGCCCATAGTCCTCAGAGCCATTTGAACCATGTGAAAAAACTTTCACGTGTCGTCAATATGAATACAATATCAAATATCAGGGCATTGCTTGGATACGGTTAAATGTAATTTTTTTTCCTACTCTTCTCGCTACATGTGCGCATCCTCTAGGACAAATCTTTAATTGGAAAGACTATACAAAAATAAGTTCAATCACTTATTCGTAAAACATAAAAAGAGGACGGAACCGCACTGGTTCGGGGCACTCTCTTGCCCTTAAGGCGGAAAACAGTCCCTAAAGGCGAAAGAATCAGCAATGATCAACGGCATGAGAATCCAGAAGACAATGGAAAACCACTGCATTACCTGTCCGGATATCCGTGCGTGGTAAAGCGCCGCTTCCGGGACGGTGAAGTGCGCCGGTCCCCGCTCGAATAGCTGATGGATATTCCTTCCGGGAAGGAGGGGGAGGGGGGAAGGTGACAAGAAGTACATCCAGGCGTCTTAAACTAACCAAATGCCAGATCCGTTTATAACCATGTCGACCATGCGCCGATGCAGGATAACGGCAAAATAGAAAGAACAAGACTGGAAACCTCCGCATTAAAGAAAAGTAAAGTGTAGCCTGTAATTTAAAAACGTGTTATAATGTTCTCTCCACTGGCAAAAGAACGACTCTTGAGTTCTGCCTGCAGGCAACTCTGAAAGTATTGAGTCCAGTGATAAATCTCGTCCTATTCTGCGTAAACTAGTATTTTGTTTACTAAACGATCCGCCGTATCTGAGCGTTGACTAGCTAAACGAACATATCGCAGTTTTAGAGCCCCGTTCTGGTGAAAGAGTAATAAAAAGAACATTGCTGACGAGAGGGACCTTGTAACATCCACATGTTAACCATAAAACATAACAATATGTGGAAGAGACTTGCAAAAAAAAGGGGGGGAGAGGGTGCATAAAAGCCGGCCGCTGTGGCCGAGCGCTTCTAGACCCTTCAGTCCGGAACCACTCTGCTTCTACGGTCACAGGTTCGAATCCTGCCTCGGGCATGGATGTGTGTGATGTCCTTAGGTTAGTTAGATTTAAGTAGTTCTAAATTCTAGGGGACTGATGACCTCCGATGTTAAGTGCCATAGTGCTCAGAGCGATTTCAATTTGAACCATTTAGCGCATAAAATAGAATGTTGACAATCGATTAACTAGCACTGAAATCAACTGATCCCTGCTGATGCCTGTTCCACATCTTAACGATTGTTACTGATAATACGTTCGGTATCATGAAGTTATTCTCGTAACAACTGTTACTGCAGTGCCCTATAACATATACTCTTCCGCACTTGTTCACTTGTTCTTCCAGTTATATTTACGTCGACCAGGTGATGACCGGTGAAAATTAAAACTAGATGTCTTATATTCACTTAGCAACTTGTGTTCTTTAAATGAAATTCCTTAAAGAATCGATTAAAATTCTGTACATCATGCGTAAATGCATACATGGCTGACAGGCCAAATCGAATAATCTGGCTGTATGGCTTCAGTGCGAAGTGGTAATCAAAAAATTGAAAACGTGTACGTACATATCGATGTTCCATATTGCCGAGCTCTGCCGATCTAGCTGATACTTTGACCTTTGGATGGCATGCGTTTACTGCATATAAACTGCTCCTTGGAGTCTGTAACAGATAGTAAAAGGCTTTCCGTGAGCAAAATATCAGTATCAGAAGTGCAGAGCACCCCACGCTGCTGCTGGGAGAAACACCAAATAAGAAAAAGCTCTTCTTGTGTACAAAAACAGCTGAAACCGCTACTCAGGCAGCCATCGATGGCGGACAGAATTGCCGTTAGGCGCAATGCAGAATTTGCAAGTCAATTAGCTCCGCTCTTATTAAGCACCATGTATCGCATGTATTTCTTGCATAAAAATCTCTCTTTGTACATGCCGCGTCAATTCAGGATAAAACTCCAAGCTTTCGGCCACTACCTCCATGGTCGTCGTCAGATTGCTCAGCAACTGAGACCGTTTCAGGCACAGCTTCTCCAGGTCACGAACGCTATCTGGCTTTTTTACAACGCTGTCGTGACAAGGAGATAGTTCCAAAGTTTGCAGTCGTCAAACACCACATCAGAACCACTGCAGGAGAATCAGAAGCCATCCTTTGCATATAAAAGTGGGAGCCTCGCTAGTTTACGACAGTCAGTTTTAGCCCTGACGACGACCATGGAGGTAGTGGTCGAAAGCTTAGAGATTTATCCTGAACTGACGCGGCATGTACACCGAGAGATTTTTATTCATGTATCGCATATCTTTTGAGCAGAAAAGTATACTCAGCGAGAATAGGTCACACAGATTTTAGTATAAAAAGCTCAGTAATTTCTGATACTTTGAATAACTCACTGCTCAACGCTGCTCCCGAGTAAAATAGCATAATTTTCAAACACCTAATGAGGTGCAACAATCCAGCGGTCATTTTCCCAGATCAAAATGGCAGCGTTCCACATGACTTCTAGCATAGCTTACGAAAATCATGAACAAGTGGGATTTTGCTCGCACTTTTCTCATATGACTTCCTAATTAGTTCAGTGTTACAATGCGTGTGGATTTTATCATGAGTGATCATAAATTCGTTTTGCGGACTATTGCATAAAATTAGTATGTGTAAAAAAGAGATAATCTGGAACGACCTTTTGCAACTTATAATGGAACATTCAAATCAGTTCAACTGAAGGAGGACATCATCCATATATTAACAAGTGGAGACCACGACGTTGGGATCACGGATTTACTTCAAATTTTGTACACTTTTAGTAGGCAATTAAAACAACATAATAGGCAAGTAATGAGGTACACTACTATGGCAGTTCCGAGAAAATCGTAAGGGAAGTTTTACACGTCCATTATGTTCCTAATGTATCTGTGTGTAGGTGCCGGACGTAAAAGTTCATCGTGGTCATCAGTGTGCTTTAGGCGGTGGCGCGGCAGTGACCTTTCGTCCCGGCCGCGGGCGCACGTGTACGAGGAATTGCATACACCGCTGGTACTCGCGCGTGTTGTTGTCTGACTAGATCGCAGTGGCACGCAATTTTGGAAAGGCTACCCTCCAATTTACATTTGACAACGAATGTGCCAGACCCAAGGCGTTCGAAATAGAGCGTTTACCTGCTACAGGCCGAACTGGAATACACCTATCCATTGTAAGCAGTCAATGTGCGTCAAGAAGACAGATGAAGCTGTGTGTGAAAGAACTATCTTCGCTGCTCAAGGACTATTTAAATTTTGACACTCTGATGGCCATATCAGTGACGTGACAGTAGCTCCTTCAGGCTTGGGCATGAGGGCCATTCGGATCTTTGAATTGCCGTTTGAGGTACCAGAATCGACGGTTACTTAATCGCTACGACCTTATGGAACGGTACTCAAGTCGTACGCCTGAACGCTGGGCGAGTTTTAGCACTTATCCCGTGCTAAACGGCGTGCGACAGGTGCGGATCGTCCTTAACAAAATATATCCCTTCATACTTACACAGGGTGGTCCATTGATAGTGACCGGGCCAAATATCTCACGAAATAAGCATCAAACGAAAAAATTATAAAGAACGAAACTCGTCTAGCTTGAAGAGGGAAACCAGATGGCGCTATGGTTGGCCCGCTAGATGGCGTAGCCATAGGCCAGACGGATATCAACTGCGTTTTTTTAAATAGGAACCCCCATTTTATTACATATTCGTGTAGTACGTAAAGAAATGTGAATGTTTTAGTTTGGACCACTTTTTTCGCTTTGTGATAGATGGCGCTGTAATAGTCACTAACGTATAAGTACATGGTATCACGTAACATTCCGTCTGTGTGAACGGTATTTGCTTCGTGATACATTACTCGTGTTAAAATGGACCGTTTACCAATTGCAGGAAAGGTCGATATCTTGTTTATGTTGGGCGTGTGATATGAACGCTGCTCGGTATCCTGGAAGACATCATCCAAGTGTCCGGACCGATCGCCGGATAGTTAGTTATTTAAGGAAACAGGAAGTTGTTCAACCACATGTGAAACGTCAACCACGACCTGCAACAAATGATGATGCCCAAGTAGGTGTTTTAGCTGCTGTCGAGGCTAATCCGCACATCAGTAGCAGACAAATTGGGCGAAAATCGGGAATCACAAAAACGTCGGTGTTGAGAATGCTACTTCAACATCGATTGCACCCGTAGGCCTACCATATTTCTATGCACCAGGAATTTCATGGCGACGACTTTGAATGTCGTGTACACTGTACAGTTCTGTCGCTGGGTACAAGAGAAATTACGGGACGATGACAGATTACTGCGCGCGTTCTATTTAGCGACGAAGCGTCATTCACCAACATCGGTAACGTAAACCGGCATAATATGTACTATTGGGCAACGGGAAATCCACGATGGCTGCGACAAGTGGAACATCAGCGACTTTCGCGGGTTAATGTGTGGTGTGGCATTATGGGAGGAAAGATAATTGGCCCCCATTTCATCGATGGCAATGTAAATGGTGCAATGTTTGCTGATTTCCTACGTAATGTTCTACCGATGTTACTACAAGATGCTTCACTGCATGACTGAATGGCGATGTACTTCCAACATGATGGATGTCCGGCACATAGCTCGCGTGCGGTTGAAGCGGTATTGCATAGCATATTTTATGCTATGAAAGCTATGCTATGAAAGTTAAAGGATATTTCCTATCGTGATCCACCGACAATGCCTGACAACATGCGTCAGCGCTTTGTCAATGCATGTGCGAACATTACGGAAGGCGAACTACTCGCTGTTGAGAGGAATGTCGTTACACGTATTGTCAAATGCATTGAGGTTGACGGACATCATTTTGAGCATTTTTTTTTTTTTTCAGACGGTCCCTCTTCATTAACACCGACTGACTCGGTATTGCCGACAGAGGAGTCAGGGACAATGTCCCGGCAGCCACATCGACTTGCATCAGAGGATGTTTGAGCGTTAATGTGGTATTTACAGGTAATCACGCTGTAACAGCATGCGTTCTCAGAAATGATAAGTTCACAAAGGTGCATGTATCACATTGGAACAACCGAAATAAGATGTTCAAATGTACCTACGTTCTGTATTTTAATTTAAAAAACTTACCTGTTACCAATTATTCCTCTAAAATTGTGAGCCATATGTTTGTGACTATTACAGCGCTATCTATTACAAAGTGAAAAAAGCGGTCCAACTGAAACATTCTTATTCCTTTATGTACTGCGATAATAAAAATTGGGGTTCCTATTTAAAAAAACCTCAGTTGATATTCGTTTGACCCATGGCAGCGCCATCTAGCGGGCCAACCATAGCGCCATCTGGTTTCCCCCTTCAAGCTAGACAAGTTTCGTTCTTTGTAGTTTTTTCGTTTGACGCTTATTTCGTGAGATGTTTGGCCCGGTCACGATCAATGGACCACCCTGTTATATTGGAGGATGTCGAGCTATTGTGATTTATGATGGTCAGCCACGCAGATGTTCTGGCTGTGGTGGAGAAGGACATATCCGCTCGAAGCGCATACAACGCCGCGTCATGCAACTACTACATGGAGAGGCGTCGCAGTGAGAAGTTCCCAACTGCCGATGACGTAAGTGTCGGTGGTCCGCCAGGAGGTGTTGCCGAGTTCGGAGCGTGACAAGGACGTGTTGATGCAAGAGCAGTGACGAGAAATGCCCCTAGACCCACTTCACGTCAGACGAGGGAGGAACCTTCCGCACCCTCACATCTAGCACGCGGCGTGGAAGTGGAAGTCTAGACTGGCTGCAGAAACGGACCAACGAGTGCCCGTGAACAAAGTGAGGCCTTGCCTACGACGGGAGAGGGTAGGGCGCGAACAACGATCGCCGACACCTCGCAAAAAGCGTCGCCATAGCTCGGGTGACATGTCCTCCCGTAGCCTAGGGGACACGGGAGTTATTCGAACCGAAGAAATGTCTGACACGGAAGATGTGCCTTTAGAGGACGCTGACAGGATTCCTTCAGATGGTGACGGGATGTCCTGCCTTTCAGACGGTCCCTCTTCATTAACACCGACTGACTCGATACTGCCGACGGAGGAGTCAGGGACAATGTCCCGGCAGCCACATCGACTTGCATCAGAGGATGTTTCTGGGATTGATGGCCAATGCGACTGGGCAGAACCAGTCGAAGAGACTGATGACGACTCACTTGTAGGAGGCACAACACAGAACGAAAACAACAGAGGACAGCCCGTTGGCAGATATCCTCCTGAGCACGAATAGTGGAATAAAGCCCTTGGAGTTCACAGTGAAATGACACAAGAATGACAACGGACCAAGTATATAAGGTAGAACAGTGAACATTAACACTGCAAGACCGCTTGCAAAGATTCAACTTTTCCGGGACACGATTTACGCCAAAGACGTGGATATTCTGCTAGTGCAGGAAACCTGCAATGCTGCCTTTCCCGACGTGCGTGGTTACGATACTTACATAGTGCCAACTCCAGACGGAGGAGGTGGCACGGTAATATTAGTCCGGGTTGGGGTTTGACGATGACCGTGAACGGCATTCGTATTGTCAACATCTATGCACCCTCTGGATCTGACTATCGACGGGCGCGTGGGTAATTCTACTCGGAGGAGATGGCGCCCCTATTTCATGGGAAATGTGACCACATCTCGGTAGGAGGGGATTTTAACTGCGTTCTCACACCGAAGGATCAAATCCCTAATTTCAGCTCCTGCTACGCATTGCACACGATCTTCCGGGACATGGCACTGATGGACACTTGGGAAAAAAACCATGGGCAGCGAGAGGGCAATACATATTTTACAAGCCACTCAGCGAGCAGGCTGGATCGGAAGTATTTCTGAAGGCTGTGGCTGCTGAACATTGGCCCACAGCTTCTACGGTGTGTCCGAGCGGTTCTAGGTGCTTCAGTCTGGAACCGCGCGACCGCTATGGCGCAGGTTCGAATCCTGCCTCGGGCATGGATGTGTGTGATGTCCTTAGGTTAGTTAGGCTTAAGTAGTTCTAAGTTATAGGGGACTGATGACCTCAGATGTTAAGTCCCATAGTGCTCAGAGCCATTTGAACCATTTGAACCCTCCCAGGACAGCGTGTCTGGCGGAGCCGCAGTTCGTGGAAACTTAATTCATCCTTATTGGTGGACCCCGATTGTAGCCAGTGGATCGAAGAAAGGTGGCAGACGTGCACTCGCCGTCTATCGATGCACCGTACGGTTGTTTCATGGTGGCTGTGATGTGCAAAACCGGCGATACGAAGAGCTCTCATAAAGTAAGGTCCAAATGGTTCAAATGGCTCTGAGCACTATGGGACTTAACTGCTGAGGTCATCAGTCCCCTAGAACTTAGAACTACTTAAACCTAACCAACCTAAGGACATCACACACATCCATGCCCGAGGCAGGATTCGAACCTGCGAACGCAGCGGTCGCGCGGTTCCAGACTGTAGCGCCTAGAACCGCTCAGCCACTCCGACCGGCCGTCTCATAAAGTATGGCAAGGAAAACGCGAAATGGCTCCGAGATGTACTTGATTCTTACTACATGGTGCTCCGTGACCTGTACTCCAGGGCCCCCATCCCCCGAGCGACAAGCGGAAATTCATCGCATTCATGCGTGCATTTTATCGATCACGAGACGTCGATTGGAGGGACTTTCGATCCGTGCTCGGTGCTTGGACAACGTCGATGGAGAATGTATTAGCATGCATCATGTGTCCGAGGGACATGCACGTAATCGCCTATCCTTCACCACAGTGCTCCATGAAGAAGGGAGAAGACATTTTGCGACAGATGCAAATGGAGGTGGATGGTCCGGATGCAGAGGGGTTATTGGAACCTCTAACGGAAGACGACATTCGGAGGGCACTCAGGAAGAGTGCGGTTCATAAATCCCCTGGGCCAGATGGATCGAAACTCGAATTTTATCGCGAATTTGCGTATTTAATGATGTCCCAATTGGTGTTGATGTATAATGAGTTACTGAACCCTGACTCGGACGTTCCTTCGCAATTCATGGCCGGACTGCTTATACCAAAAGCGAAATCGACAGGGAGTGTCAGCGCCCATCAATTTCGATCGCTCACAATGCTCAATACTTAGTGTAAGATATTTGCGCAAATTTTTTCGTCAAGGCTCAAGACTGGAATATCCAAGACATTACCACAAGATCAGGATAATTCACGGGTTCGGAGCAACATCGATTCTATCCTAGGCGAATACTGTGACATCATTTCCCTGACGGAAGCTTGTCGCATGCGAGCGGCGTACGTATCAGTGGATTTTGAGCGTGTCTTTGACAGGATCAACCATGATTTACTTGACTCTATCATGCGACGCATGGCGATACCATCCTCATGCGGCTCCTTCGCGGCGCTCCTTCGACGGTGAGAGTCAATGGCAGGTAGGTAGGAACGATTCCTGTTTGCGGCTCAGTTAGGCAAGGATGTCCCTTATCGATGATGCTGTTTGCAATAGCGTTCCAACCATTGATGCAGACTCTTGACGAGGGCTGGACGCTCTGGACAGCCCGTTTACGACTGTGGACATCTTGCGATGCTTAGGGGTATTGTTCACCCTATCGCTACGGCAATCAGCAGCGGCGAGCTACCAACGTCTGCTCCAGTACGTCCGACTGCACGTACGCAACAGTTCACTCCGAACCCGCGACCGCCTCCAAAGGCTGGAATACACTAATGTTCATCGGGCCTCGCGACTGCCGCACCTGGCACAGGTACTACCAATGCCACGTAGTATTACTGACAGGTTAATGGCGGCCTCTGGATAGCATGTCAAACAAGGGATGTTGTTTAAGGTCAACTATGAAACTTTAACTCTCCCACACCATCCTGAAGGACTTAATCTCAGGAATGTGCGGAACAACGCTCTAGCTCTATACCTGCGAGCGACGCTACGGACTTGGAACCAACGGCAACACGCCATCACGTCGGCGTTCCCGGACGTGCTTCTTTTCCCGTCTTTTGTATCACCGGTGGTGGCAGGCACAATATCACCTTCTTTTTCTCACGTCGCACGATTCTTTGTTGATTTTCGTTATTTTCATTTACATATAGCTTCTATAAGGATCCCCACTACCCGTGAGATATATTGATACTTGAGACGTCATCATGGCAGCAATGTTGCCGAACGAGAGACTGTCGACAGATTTTGGCGAGCTGTCCATATGACTCTCCTCACCATGGCAGCGAGATTGTCTTGGTATATATTAATCAACCCCAAGACAGCCTACCGCCAAAGATTGTACGACATTCACATGGTAGATTCCCCGCTGTGCCTTATATGTGGCATGCAGGACACTGACTAACATTCTCTGCAGTGCAGTGAGGCAAAGGATGTTTGACGGCTGATGCTACGCATCATGCATGGCACTGCTCTGACGCACCGACGATTCCACGATCACAACGGACGCTTTATTTTTCCCAGATGCTGTCTTTTCCCCCTCACAGAAAACATTGGCAATCCACTGGATTGGAGGACACGCATCGGTCCACAAGTATTCTTGGGATCATGAGGACAATGCAGTCAGTCGGTGCCAACAGTCTTCGTTCTGGGCGCGCCGGAGCGGTAAACACATAAACTGCGGCGACACTCGGGCGTCTTGCATGTCGTTTCACCCTGCACACAATAGGCGAAACTCGACCGACGTCAGTCGTTCAGCCACGTGCTTAAGCCCATTGATGTACAACCCTCTCTCAGAATCTGCGGAAATGTGGCCTCCAATCAGAAACGCAGTGTGCCGCGTCCTCCGGTGCTCGCCTTGCACAGCCCACCCAGGGAAGTAACCCAGAATGCACAGCAATCAAGTGAAAAGTATTTTGACTCTCCATACAAATATTCTCATTAGAATAACCTTATTTGGCCTGTTACCACTGTGCAATGACGTAAAACATTAATAAAATTGATGAAAATGAGAGGCGACAAGGAAAAGAGGGCATGGAACCTCTCATCCATATATAAGTTATTTCGCAAATCACGACAGGCGTACATATTCAGGAAAACTATAAACGTTTCTTCATTTACTTGTCTATAGCTATAAATGTCCCCCCCCCCCCTCCTCATGAACCATGGATGATGGCGTTGGTGGGGAGGCTTGCTTGCCACAGCGATACAGATGGACGTACCGCAGGTGCAACCACAACGGAGGGGTATCTGTTGAGAGGACACACAAACGTGTGGTTCCTGAAGAGGGGCAGCAGCCTTTTCAGTAGTTGCAGGGGCAACAGTCTGGATGATTGACTGATCTGGGGCCGGCCGTCGTGGCCGTGCGGTTAAAGGCGCTGCAGTCTGGAACCGCAAGACCGCTACGGTCGCAGGTTCGAATCCTGCCTCGGGCATGGATGTTTGTGATGTCCTTAGGTTAGTTAGGTTTAACTAGTTCTAAGTTCTAGGGGACTAATGACCTCAGCAGTTGAGTCCCATAGTGCTCAGAGCCATTTGAACCATTTGACTGATCTGGCCTTGTAACACTAACCAAAACGGCCTTGCTGTGCTGGTACTGCGAACGGTTGAAAGCAAGGGGAAACTACAGCCGTAATTTTTCCCGAGGGCATTTTAAGAGGTCTGTAGGCCCTTACTATAACTTTGCACTCGGCACAGGTCGATAGGGCGAACAATCGATTGTGGCGTGCGGTTCCAGACTGAAGCGCCTAGAACCGCTAGCCACAACGACCGGCGTTGTTATTGAATCTGTATATTAAGCAAGCAGTAAAAGAAACAAAAGAAAAATTCGGAGTAGGAATTAAAATCCATGGAGAAGAAATAAAAACTCTGAGGTTCACCGATGACATTGTAATTCTGTCAGAGACAGCAAAGGACTTCCAAGAGCAGTTGAACGGAATGGACAGTGTCCTGAAAGAATGATATAAGATGAACATCAACAAAAGCAAAACGATGATAATGGAATGTAGTCGAGTAAACTCGGGTGATGCTGAGGGCATTAGATTAGGAAATGAGACAATTAAAGTAGTAAAGGAGTTTTGCTATTTAGAGAGCGACATAACTGATGATGGTCGAAGTAGAGAAGATATAAAATGTAGACTGGCAATGGCAAGGAAAGAGTTCCTGAAGAAGAGAAATTTGTTAATATCGAGTATAGATTTAAGTATCAGGAAGTCGTTTCTGAAAGTATTTGTATGGAGTGTGGCCATGTATGGTAGTGAAACATGGACGATAAATAATTTGGACAAGAAGAGGATAGAAGCTTTCGAAATGTGTTGCTACAGAAGAATGCTGAAGATTAGATGGGTAGATCACATAAGTAATGAGGAGCCGCTGAATAGAATTGGGTAGAAGAGAAATTTGTGGCATAACTTGACTAGAAGAAGGGATCGGTTGGTAGGACAAGTTCTGAGGCATCAAGGGATCACCAATTTAGTATTGGAAGGCAGCAGCGTGGAGGGTAAAAATTTTAGAGGGAGACCAAGAGATGATTACACTAAGGAGATTCAGAAGGATGTAGGTTGCAGTAAGTACTGGGAGATGAAGGAGTTCGCACAGGATAGAGTAGCGTGGAGAGCTGCATCAAACGAGTCTCTGGACTGAAGACCACAACAATAACAACAACAACACTCAGTCCTCAATTATTGATCTATGGAGAATGACAGACGCCCAAAGTGATGAGCAGTATACAGGGTGAATCACCTAAAACTTGCGGAATTGGGAAGTGTTATTGATGTGTGGTTCTCACGGAATGGATTGGTATTCGAGGGCTCATCTTTTTAGTCAATAAACAGGCTGTAATAATGCTTAGAAAGTACATTTTTTGTGCAAACAAACACTATTTTAAATGCAACAATGCCTATTGACATTAACAAACTAAAAATCGCATAAATTAGAATCTCAGTTTTGTTTGTTGCAGGATTCTAGTGCTAGTATTTTGAAAAGTTTCCACACCGAGTCCTGTTTGTGCCATTCAACCTGCGTAATTGCTAGGTATTATGTTATGATTATTTACAGTGTGCTTGACTGCTTTGGGACTGGGTAGGCAGTTAATGTGTTACAGTCCATGCAGGAGGTCATGAGTGGACGATGGGATTTACCAATACAGAAAATGTCGACAAGCTCGTGTTGTACTGAGAATGTAGGAAGAATGCAGTTCGTTCTTGTACAGGGCATGCGGCGAGATATTCTAGTAGACGTCAACCTTTCGGCAGTCAACCTCAGCAACCAGTTACGTGAAAGCGGTGGTGTAACATCTAAGACAACCTAACAGAAGGAAACTAGTAACAACAGAAGAGGGGGAAATTGCTGCTGTTGCAGTTTATCCTCACCTTAGCTCCAGCGCAATCGCAAGAGGAAGTGGTATGAGTCAGGCAAATATGTACGTATTCGCCGTCGACATAGGTTCCACGCCTACCACGTGTCTCTCCGTCAAGAGCTGCATGCAAACGATTATGAGAATCGTGTTAACTTACGTACATCGGCATTAGGACAAGATACTCCACATGTACCATATCTCTTGCTTAGTGACGCAGCCACATTTACCAACCATGGCCAGGTAAAACGGAGTACTAATGCGTGTCTTCACGAGCTGATTCTAAATCGTTGGTTTGGTCACACAGGACCTGTACCTTGGCCAGGTCGTTACCCCGGATTTGACGCCTATAGACTTTTTTCCGTGGCGAAAGCTGAAACACTCTGTCTATAAGAAAATAGCAGCTACATCCGATGATACGCAACGACGTACTACAGCAGCCTGCTCCGGCATCTCCAATGAAATCCTAGGACGTTTGTAGCAGTCGTTCCATACCAGACAGGAAGCTTGTATTTCCGCTACCAGTAGTCATTTTGAACACAACCTGTGATAGTCAGTTGTCTCGTTACTCGTCAGAATCCACACAACTAGTATGTGCACTTGTATTGTTCTTCAGCGTGTGCTACCATAGGTATTGTCCAAGTATCAGTGTGGAAACTTCTCAAAATACCATATCTCGTAAACTACTCGCATTAGAATCCTGTGACAAACGCCACTGACATTCTGATTTACCCTAGTTTTAGTTTGTTAATGACAATAGGCATTGCTCCATTTAAAAAAGTGTATTTTTGCACAACAAATACACTTTCTATGTATTATTACAATCGGTTTATTAGCTAACAGCCGACCGGAGTGGCCGAGCGGTTCTAGGTGCTACAGTCTGGAACGGCGCGACCGCTACGGTCGCAGGTTCGAATCCTGCCTGGGGCATGGATGTGTGTGATGTCCTTAGGTTAGTTCAGTTTAAGTAGTTCTAAGATGTAGGGGACTGACGACCACAGAAGTTAAGTCCCATAGTGCTCAGAGTCATTTGAACCACTTTTTTTGGCTAACAATAAGAGCCCCTAACTATCAGGCCATTCTGTGAAAACTACATATCAATAGCATTTTCCATTTTCACAATATTTTCAGTGCAAGTTTTAGATGATTCACCCTGTACGTTCGTATGTATGTATATATACTATGTGATCAAAAGTACCCAGACACCTCCAGAAACATACGTTCTTCATATTAGGTGCATTGTGCTGCCACCTATTGCCAGGTATTCCATATCAGCGACCTCAGTAGTCATTAGACATCGTGAGAGAGCAGAATGCGGCGCTCCGCGGAACTCACTGACTTCGAACGTGGTCAGGTGACTGGGTGTCACTTGTGTCATACGTCTGTATGCGAGATTTCCACACTCCTAAACATCTCTAGGTACTCCGTTTACGATGTGATAGCGAAGTGGAAACATGAAAGGACACGTACAGCACAAAGTCGTACAGGCCGACCTCGTCTGTTGACTGACAGAAAGTTCAAAAGGTTCAAATGGCTCTGAGCACTATGCGACTTAACTTCTGAGGTCATCAGTCGCCTAGAACTTAGAACTAATTAATTCTAACTAACCTAAGGACGTCACACACATCCATGCCCGAGGCAGAATTCGAACCTGCGACCGTAGCGGTCGCTCGGCTCCAGACCGTAGCGCCTAGAACCGCACGGCCACTCCGGCCGGCTGACTGACAGAGACCGCCGACAGTTGAAGAGGGTCGTAACGTGCAATAGGCAGATATCTATCCAGACCATCACACATGAATTCCAAACTACATCAGGATCCACTGCAAGTTCTATGACAGTTAGGCGGGGGGCGAGAAAACTTGGATTTTGTGGTCGAGCGGCTGCTCACAAGCCACACATCTCGCCGGTAAATGCCAAACAACGCCTCGCTTGGTGTAAGGAGCGCGAACATTGCACGATTGAACAGTGGAAACACGTTGTATGGAGTGACGAATCACGGTACACAATGTGGCGATCCGATGGCAGGGTGAGGGTATGGCGAATGCCCGGTGAACGTCATGTGCACCGTGTGTAGTGCCAACAGCAAAATTCGGAGGCGGTGATGTTATAGTGTGGTCGTGATTTTCATGGAAGAGGCTTGCATCCCTTGTTGTTTTACATGGCACTATCACAGCACAGGCCTACATTGATATTTTAAGCACCTTCTTGCTTCCCACTGTTGAAGAGCAATTCGGGGATGTCTATTGCATCTCTGAATACAATCGAGCACCTGTTCATAAGGAAAGGCCGGTGACGGAGTGGTTACACGACAATAACGTCCCTGTAATGGTCTTGCCTGCACAGAGTCCTTATCTGAATTCTATAGAGCACTTTTGGGATGTTTTGGAACGCCTACTTCGTGCCAGGCCTCACCGACCGACATCGATGCCTCTCCTCAGTGCAGCACTCCGTGAAGAAAGGGCTGCGATTCCCCAAGAAATCTTCAAGTACCTGATTGAACGTATGCCTGCGAGAGTGGAAGCTGTCATCAAGCGTAATGGTGGGCCAACACCATATTGAATTCCTGTATTACCGATTACCCAAAAAATTCTCAAGAAACGAATTACTCAAACACACACACACACACACACACACACACACACACACACACACACACACACACACACACGATACACCACAGCAGTTGACCGACGTTGCCTGGTGAAACGTTGTTGTGATGCCTCGTGTAAGGAGGCCTCGTGTAGGGAGGAGAAATGCGTACCATCACGTTTCCGACTTTGATAAAGGTCGGGTTGTAGCCTATCGCAATTGCGGTTTATCGTATCGCAACATTGCTGCTCGCATTGGTCGAGATCCAACGACTGTTAGCAGAATATGGAATCGATGGGTTCAAAAGGGTAATACGGAACGCCGCGCTGGATCCCAACGGCCTCGTATCACTAGCAGTCGAGATGACAGGCACCTTATCCGCATGGCTGTAACGGATCGTGCAACCACGTCTCAATCCCTGAGTCAACAGACGGGGACGTTTGCAAGACAACAGCTATCTGCACGAACAGTTCGACGACGTTTGCAGCAGCACGGACTATCAGCTCGGAGACCACGGCTGCTGTTAACCTTGACGCTGCATCACAGACAGGAGCGCCTGCGATGGTGTACTCAACGACGAACCTGGGTGCATGAATGGCAAAACGTCATTTTTTCGGATGAATCCAGGTTCTGTTTACAGCAACATGGTGGTCGCATCTGTGTTTGGCGACATCGCGGTGAATGCACATTGCAAGCGTGTATTCGTCATCGCCAAACTGGCGTATCACCCAGCGTGATGGCATGGGGTGCCATTGGATACACGTCTCGGTCACCTCTTGTTCGCATTAATGGCACTTTGAACAGTGGACGTTACATTTCAGACGTGTTACGACCCGTGGCTCTACCCTTCATTCGATCCCTGCGGAAGCCTATATTTCAGCAGGATAATGCACGACCGCATGTTGCAGGTCCTGTACGGGCCTTTCTCGACACAGAAAATGTTCGACTGCTGCGCTGGCCAGCACATTCTCTAAATCTCTCACCAATTGAAAACGTCTGGTCAATGGTGGCCGAGCAGCTGGCTCGTCACAATACGCCAGTTACTACTCTTGATGAACTGTGGTATCGAGTTGAAGCTGCATGTGCAGCTGTACCTGTACACGCCATCCCAGCTCTGTTTGACTCAATGCCCAGGCGTATCAAGGCCGTTATTACTGCCAGAGGTGGTTGTTCTGGGTACTGATTTCTCAGGATCTATGCACCCAGATTGCGTGAAAATGTAATCTCATGTCAGTTCTAGTATAATGTATTTGTCCAATGAATACCCGTTTATCATCTGCATTTCTTCTTGGTGCAGCAATTTTAATAGTGTATATCACGCCCAGTAGTATGTGTGTGTGTGTGTGTGTGTTTGTATTTGTGTAATTCGTTTCTTGAGAATTTTTTGGGTGGCGTATTTGGGAGGTCGCCACCTGGGAAAGACTGTTTCTAACCTCGTTCTGACAAACAATTCTAACGGAAGTATTCCATCATGCATTTTGATGAGTATTTTGTGTGTCTATATCACAGGGCGACATTATAATGTTTCAGAACATTATTGTTCAAAAAGTTGTACAACGAAAAACCTCCCAATAGTCTCGCGGTGTGCCAGTAGTATGCGCACGTAGAAATTAATAAATAGTAAATTACGTGGAGGTGATCCTCATCGACACGTCACGGAATACTGAATGTAGAGAGCAGATCGGCAGAGTGTGAGAAAATATCGCGTCAGCTTCATGCTGTACTTTGTTTTTTAGGTGTGCAGTAGACGCCATTCGTATCTTCGCCCCTGACAGTGTTCACTGGTTTGCTTCGCAGATGCTGGCCAGATCTGCGCCCGACCTGCCACACCTGACGGACCGGGAGCGCCAGACCATCATGCAGGTCCTGAAGAGGGACGAGGAGCTGCGGCGCCGCGACCAGATGCGCGTCATGTGAGTAGCCGACTACTGGCCAGCACGACGGGCAGCGCCACTCATACTTGCTGATGGACACTGGCATCACGGTAGCCGCAGCGGCAGCGCCTGTGCGTGAAGAGGCGCCGGGAGAACATACTGCAGAATTAAAGCACGAAAGTTGAGCGAGCTACGGGAGTTTACTGGACCGCGGAAGCAAAGATAGCTATGAAACCTTTGGGCTGAACTATTACGGCCAAAATTTGAGTCCATCACTGCGAGCTCTAAGATTCAATCACCAGAGTCCAGAGCAAGAACGGGCTGGATCATTAACAGAGAAGGAACTTACATTTTTGTTTTCTGATTTCAGCCTGATGTCACTGAAGAGGCATTATTACGAGTATCGACTTATTACCAAGTCATGATCAGATGATATCTTTAGAAAGAAAGAGAACTGAGATAGTAAAGCATTAGAAAATTTAACTAGAAATCAAAGTAACTTGTGTACACAATTATGTTTTGTTGTTGTGGTCTTCAGTCCTGAGACTGGTTTGATGCAGCTCTCCGTGCTACCCTACCCTGTGCAAGCTTCTTCATTTCCCAGTACCTACTGCAACCTACATCCTTCTGAATCTGTTTAGTGTATTCATCTCTTGGTCTCCCTTCAGGATTTTACCCTCCACGCTGCCCTCCTATACTAAATTGGCGATCCCTTGATGCCTCAGAATATGTCCTACCAAGCGATCCCTTCTCCTAGTCAAGTTGTGCCACAAAGTTCTCTTCTCCCCAATTCTATTCAATATCTCCTCATTAGTTATGTGATCTTACCCATCTTATCTTCAGCATTCTTCTGTAGCACCACATTACGAAAGCTTCTATTCTCTTCTTGTCTAAACTATTTATCGTCCATGTTTCACTTCCATAAATGGCTACACTCCATACAAATACTTTCAGAAAAGACTTCCTGATACTTAAATCTATACTCGATGTTAACAAATTTCTCTTCTTCAGAAACGCTTTCCTTGCCACTGCCAGTCTACATTTTATATCCCCTCTACTTCGACCATCATCAGTTATTTTGCTCCCCAAATAGCAAAACTCCTTTACTACTTTAAGTGTCTCATTTCCTAATCTAATTCCCTCAGCATCGCCCGACTTCATTCGACTACATTCCATTATCCTCGTTTTGCTTTTGTTGATGTTCATCTTATATCCTCCTTTCAAGACACTGTCCATTCCTTTCAACTGCTCTTCCAAGTCCTTTGCTGTCTCTGACAGAATTACAATGTCATCGGCGAACCTCAAAGTTTTTATTTCTTCTCCATGGATTTTAATACCTACTCCGAATTTTTCTTTTGTTTCCTTTACTGCTTGCTCAGTATACAGAGTGAATAACATCGGGGATAGGCTACAACTCTGTCTCACTCCCTTCCCAACCACTGCTTCGCTTTCATGCCCCACACAACTATACGTACTTTAATATGCTACATAATAACTCGCTAACTGATCAAGTCCAGAGAAGCTCTCATACTGTTAGATTGTCTGATGACGACTTGGTAATAAGTTTAGATCAGTAATGAGACCATATGGTAGACAGTTCCTGTCAAAAAAAGGATGCACCTGGAAGGGGAGGAAAGAACGAAATGAAACTTCATGGGTAGAGAGGGTATGTGGTTTTATTCCAGCAGTTACAATATCGAATCAAACTCACAAAGAACTTTACAATATGAGACCACTTACCGGTATGATACTGCGCCCCCTCTGTTGAGTCCGTGCCACATCGAATTGCCCCCCCAGGGGATCCACAACTCTTATGTGGCTACATGAGTAGCGAGCACGGGACCCCGAGCTAATGTGGCCTTCCTTCCTTTCCGGGATGCATACCTTCCCTTTCCGCATCCTTCCCCATCCCCCATCTTGGCCCCCCCCCCTCACCTCTGGCTCTTTCCTTCCCTTTCTCCCCCTCAGGGAGTATGGTTTGTGCCTACATCCGGAGACGGACGCTTGTAAATGTACCGCATTCTTCGCCTTCCTTGCTTGTATGTCTTCATCCTTCCTTTGTCCTTCTCTTTTCCTTACCTCTTCTCTTTACCCTTTTCTCCGCTGCGGCGTTTGAGATCTCTCTTCTTTCGTTTCCCTTTCTCTTTCTTCCTCCCTGTGCGTGTCTGAAGGCCGACCCACGCACTTCCATGCGTAGCCGGTGACGGGGTAACGCGTAATTCCCCGCCCCGGGTAGACAGTTAGGACACGTACGTACACCCTGGTAACGGCCAGGCCCAGGGAGGGGTGATTACCCGAGGTGATACCTTCCGAAAGTGCCGATTGGTCCCTCTGTCCGTTTGTCGGGAGGTGTGACCTGAGGTGTGAACAATCACCTAAGGTGGGAGTTCCCTCAGAGAGGGCCCCCACAAGGGAAGAGCGCGCCATCGGAGACGCCGGTAATCATGGGGGATTCTTCCGCAATGGTTTCCTCACCTTCCACTATGTCTGCTCACAAACGTAAGTTCACTGAGTCTCAGCTACAGTCAGTTCTTCCATCATTGCCACAGTTCCTTGTTGTTTCTCGGTCTGACGAAGGTCACGACTTCTCCACGGTCAACCCTTTCATTATTCAGAAAGGTGTCGACGCAATTGCAGGTCCTGTAAAGTCTTGTTCCAGATTACGGAATGGCACCCTGTTGTTAGAAACAGTCAGTGCCCTCCAGGCACAAAAATTGCTGCGTACCTCACTACTACACACCTTCCCTGTCCGGGTGGAACCGCACCGTACTTTAAATTCCTCACGCGGAGTCGTTTATACACGCTCCCTCGATGGATTGTCTGACGAAGAAATTCAGCACTACCTGTCTGACCAGGGCGTAACGGCTGTTCATAGGGTTATGAAAAGGGTTGACACGAACATCATTCCAACCCGCACTGTCTTCTTGACATCTGACAAAGTTCAACTCCCATCGAAAATCAAAGCAGGCTATGAGATAATTTCCGTTCGCCCTTACGTCCCAAACCCTACGCGTTGCTATCGGTGTCAGCGGTTCAATCACACCAGCCAGTCCTGTTCCAATCCGGCCAAATGTGTTACGTGTGGCAAGGATGCCCATGAGGGTGCTTGTCCACCTCCATCCCCTCGCTGCATCAACTGTATTGGTGACCACGCTGCTTCCTCTCGAGATTGTCCCGTTTTTAAGGACGAAAAGCTCATCCAGGAAATTAGAGTAAAGGAAAAGGTGTCGACCTTTGCTGCTCGAAAATTATTCGCCAGTCGACAGCCCACCGTGCCTCAGAAAGGAAAATACAGCACTGTCCTTGCTTCTACTCGGCCAACAAAGGAGGTGGCCACGCAGACTTGCGACCTCTCCTTTAGTGCCACGGTCGTCAGATCGGCCAGCGCAAAGATCGCCCGTTCAACCTCACCACTTTCGCCTGCCCACTCTCTGGCTCACCCCTCGTCGAGTTCTGCTAAATCTCGAGCCCAAAAGTCAGGCACCAAGACTTCGAAAAAAGAGCATACTCGTGAAGAGTTTTTACGTACGGCAACTTCCCAACCATCGGTTCCTCCTTCCTCTAAACATCATACTTCCAAGAAGGCTACAAAGAAACCCAGTTCCTCTCCTTCTCCGCCAAGGCGAGTCCCATCTACAGCACCACCTGGCGGAAATCGCCCTCGGCCGTCTTCTGTGTCGCCGAGGCGCACTGCTGGCGGCCGATCAACCGGCCGATCGCTGGTGGCAGGAGCTGCTCCTGACCAACCTATGGATCAGGATCTTCTGCCTTCGGCTGAATGCCATTCCATGCTGTCGGTCGCAAGCTCAGAGCAGTCGTTGAGTTGACAGCGACCTTGGTCACATTCCTCCATTTTCTGTTCACCCTATGTCCATTATCCACTGGAATATCCGCGGTATTCGAGCCAATCGGGATGAATTGTCGATCCTCTTACGATCCTACTCGCCGGTCATCTTCTGTCTTCAGGAAACAAAGCTGCGTCCCCATGACCGCTTTGTTCTCCCTCATTTTCAGTCCGTCTGATATGATCTCCCCTCTGTTGAAGGCACTCCAGCGCATGGAGGACTCATGATTCTTCTCCATGAAACTCTCCATTATCACCCAATCCATTTAAACACTTCCTTCCAAGCTGTCGCCGTCCGTCTTTCCCTTTCCGGATACACGTTCTCTCTTTGTGCTGTATACATTCCATCGTCCGCACCAATGGCACGAGCTGATCTCCTTCATCTTCTTGGTCAGCTTCCACCCCCATATTTGCTGGTTGGGGACTTCAATGCCCACCACCCACTTTGGGGATGTCCACATCCTTGTCCACGTGGCTCACTATTGCTAGACGTCTTCCACCAAGCAGATCTAGTTTGCCTCAACACTGGGGTCCCTACATTTTTGTCTGCCTCCACAACAAATTTATCTCATTTGGACCTTGCGGTCGGTACCGTTCCGCTAGCTCGGCGCTTCGAATGGTTCGCCCTTGATGATACACACTCGAGTGACCACTTTCCATGTGTCCTTAGACTGCAGCCTCAACTGCCCTACATGCGCCCGCGACGCTGGAAGTTTGCCCAAGCCGATTGGACACTTTTTTCGTCTCTAGCGACATTCGATGACCGTCAATTTCCCAGCGTCGACGATGAGGTCACACATACTACCGACGTTATTCTTACAGCTGCGGAACATTCAATACCACGCACCTCCGAATTGCCCCGGCGCCCCCCAGTTCCTTGGTGGAACGAGGCATGCCGTGATGCAATACGTGAGCGGCGACGTGCTCTCCGCGTTTTCCGCCACCATCGTACTTTGCCCAACTGTATCCGCTATAAGCAGTTCCGAGCGCGATGCCGTCGTGTCATCCGCCATAGCAAGAAGGCAAGCTGGAAATTCTTTATTAGCTCATTTAACACCTTCACTCCCTCCTCGGAAGTTTGGAGACGGCTTCGACGGTTCTCAGGCGCGCCTAGCTTCTCCCCGGTCTCTGGGCTCACTGTCGCGCATGTCACATTAGTGGACCCCGTCGCAATTTCTAACTCGTTGGGTCAGCACTTTGCTGAGATTTCGAGCTCTTCAAATTACCCGCCAGCGTTTCTCCCGAAGAAACGTGCAGCGGAAGTGCGACCTCTTGCTTTCTCCTCTCAAAATCGCGGAAGCTACAATACTGTTTTCTCCTTGCTGGAACTCCAACATGCACTCTCTTCTTCTCGCTCCTCCGCCCCAGGACCGGATGGTATCCACCTCCAAATGTTGCTGCATTTATCAACCCATAGTCTGCGTTACCTCCTTCGCCTTTATAATCGAATTTGGACCGACAGTACTTTTCCCAGACGATGGCGGGAAGCTATCGTCGTTCCTGTTCCGAAACCTGGAAAGGACAAACATCTCCCCTCTAGCTATCGCCCCATTTCTCTCACGAGTAGTGTCTGTAAGGTTTTGGAGCGTATGGTGAATTACCGTTTAGCGTGGTGGCTGGAATCCCGCAGTCTTTTAACACCTGCCCAATGCGGATTCCGAAAGCATCGTTCTGCAGTTGACCATCTTGTTGCTCTCTCCACTTATATCATGAACAATTTTCTCCGGAAACGCCAAACAGTAGCAATATTTTTTGATCTGGAGAGAGCATACGATACCTGTTGGAGGACAGGCATCCTCCGCACACTGTTCTCTTGGGGCTTTCGAGGTCGGCTGCCCCTTTTTCTTCGCGAATTTATGGCAGAGCGCACATTTAGGGTGCGGGTGAACACTACTCTCTCCCGTACTTTCTCCCAAGAAAACGGGGTACCCCAGGGCTCCGTGCTGAGTGTTGTACTGTTTGCCATTGCCATCAATCCAATTATGGATTGTCTCCTTCCTGATGTCTCGGGCTCCCTCTTTGTGGACGATTTTGCGATCTACTACAGCTCTCAACGGACCAGCCTTCTTGAACGACGTCTTCAAGGATGTCTCGATCGCCTCCACTCTTGGAGCATCGAAACCGGCTTCCGTTTTTCTCCCAGTAAGACCGTTTGTGTTAATTTTTGGCGACGTAAGGAGTTTCTTCCGCCCTCCTTACATCTAGGTCCTGTCAACCTTCCGTTTTCAGACGTCGCTAAATTCTTGGGTCTTATGTTTGACAGAAAACTGTGCTGGTCCTCCCACGTTTCCTATCTTTCGGCTCGCAGTCTGCGATCCCTCAACACCCTCCGTGTCCTGAATGGTACCTCCTGGGGAGCGGACCGAGTGGTCCTTCTCCGCCTCTATCGCGCCTTAGTGCGCTCGAAATTGGACTATGGAAGCATAGTCTACTCCTCTGCTCGGCCGTCTCGACTCTATCCACCACCGTGGATTACGTTTAGTGTCTGGAGCTTTTTACACCAGCCCTGTGGAAAGCCTTTATGCTGAGACTGCTGAACCTCCGCTGTCCAATCGGCGAGCAGTCCTTCTGAGTCGTTATGCTAGCCATCTGTCTTCCATGCCTGCTAATCCAGCCCATGACATTTTTTTCGACGCCTCCTTTGATGTAGGGTATGCAGGCCGCCCCTCCTCCCTACTACCACCGGGAGTCCGCTTCCGTCAACTGCTCCATTCTCTTTCCTTCCGCTTTCCTAAAACCTTCTTGACAACTTGGGGTACAGCACCGCCTTGGCTTCGTCCCCGGATCTGCCTGCTCCGAGACCTTTGTCGATTTCCCAAGGATGGTACCCCTTCACTTGTTTATCGTCGGGCATTTGCTGCTCTATGTGCACAAATGACGGACGCCACATTTATTTACACCGACGGCTCGAAAACATCGTTAGGTGTAGGGATTGCGTATATTGTTGGCGACACCCCAAATCACTTTCGGCTTCCCGACCAGTGTTCGGTTTATACTGCGGAGCTTTACGCAGTTCTCCAGGCTGTCCACTACATCCGCCGCCATCAGCGGATACAGTACGTTATCTGCTCAGATTCTCTCAGCTCTCTCCTCAGTCTCCAAGCTCTTTATCCTGTGCATCCTCTGGTCCACCGGATTCAGGACTGTCTGCGCTTGCTCCACCTGGGGGGCGTCTCGGTGGCGTTCCTCTGGCTCCCGGGACACGTTGGTATTTGTGGAAATGAGGCGGCCGATATTGCAGCCAAGGCTGCAGTCTCTCTTCCTCGGCCAGCTATTCAATCGATTCCCTTCGTCGATCTACGGAGCGTTCTATGTCGACGTGTTGTACATTTATGGCACACGCATTGGTCGACACGTACCCGTAATACATTGCGGGACATGAAAGCTCTTCCTGGTGCTTGGACCTCTTCCTCCCGAACGCGTCGTCGGGAGGAGGTAATTTTAACTAGACTCCGAATAGGGCACTGTCTTTTTAGCCATCGACATCTTTTAAGCGGCGATCCTCCCCCACTCTGTCCCCTCTGCTCTCAGCTGTGGACGGTAAGACACCTTTTAATTGAGTGCCCCTATTTTAATCCGTTACGCTCCCGTCTACAGCTATCGCCTGATATATCGTCGATTTTAGCAGATGACACGCGTTCAGCCGACCGCGTTCTCAAGTTTATTAGTGCCAGTGAAATGACGTCAGTCATTTGAAGCTTTTTTTGGGGACAACCAACCCCTTTCTGTAGTGGATTTTTAAGCCTTCCTTCTGCTTTTAGTTTCTCCAATTTTATGACTTTCGTTCCCATTGCTGCTGGTTTCCATTTTCGGTTTTTTACTGTTTCCTAAGTCACGGACCGGGCGCTAATGACCATAGCAGTTTTGCGCCCTAAAACCAAAACAAAAAAAACATCGAATTGCTACACTACGAGCGGCAAAAGGAGGTCCGACATTATACTAGGAGGTATCCCATGGTTGTTGTCACCTCGGTGTATTTAGCCGTCTGGTCTGCCTTGACACGGCTGTTCGTTTTCCATACACAACTCCACTACCACTGCTGCCTCTGATGTTTCTTCACACATTTTGTCAAATTGGTAATGAACCTCTCTGATTGTGTTTGGCAGTTCAGAAGTAGATACCGTCAGAAAGCATGGTAAACAGTTTCATTTAAAAACTTCTGCGTGCACTGAAGCGTAATAACATTAAATATTTAAAGTACTATAATGATCGACGTTTCTGCTTCAGCATTCTCCAGGGCGTGTGTCTAGGAAGACATTTATGAAATTGTCACTGGCCGCGGCAGTATAAGTCTTTACATCACATAAAGACCACATTTGGCTTCTGAAATTACTAACTACGTAGTAATGAAATTTTTTCCTAAAATCACCTTTTACGTGCAGTATTCATGCAATTTCGATGTTAACTCGCTTGCACCAGAACACACCGACAGCTGACTTTTAAAAAAGAAAGAAAAAGAACCAGCCCGAAGTTATTCAATTAATTTTGAATTCTGAGTCGTATGGAATCACCCAAGATGAAAATTGCTTTCTGCCTGGCAAAAAACATTCCAAAGATTCCTGCGTCGCTTGTCTACCCCAAAGCATCAACAGTGCCGTCTCTACTGGAGTGATGCGTTTCTGCGTTGCCGATGTTACCAGTCGATGACACCAGCCCACCGTCGGGTGAAAGTACAGATATGACTGCGACCACACGGAACCCGCTGAGCTCGTTAACACTGCAATAGCTCGTTAGGTCCAGCAGCAGCGGCAGATATCTGCACACGGTCATTTGCTATACACTGCCAAGCCAAGCAGCGTCAGTGAACTTTGGCTGCCAAGGCAAGCAGACGAAGCTGGAGTGTAGCTCTTCGATTCATGTGATAAGTGCAGACAGAATGTTAACAGAATGCCCATTTGTAGAACAGATTTTTCGCAATTCGTCGGAGTCTATGCTATAATGGAACTTCCCGGCGGATTAAATTTGTGTGACGAACAGAAGAAACGCTGTTGGTGACAGCTTCCATAACAGCCGAAGGGTCCAAATCTTTTTTCCTGCTTCAATTCTGTTAATCCGCGTGAGCGACCTATTGGTAGCCGGGAACTACGCTGTTACCCGCACGGTTCCATCATGCCGTGCAGTTGGGGCACAATTTTATTACGGCAGTAATAGCAGTCCTTGGCAATAATCACAAAACGTCCAGTGCATAACCGGTAAATTTTCTTTACTTTAAGATCGCCGTATCGTATACACTGCGTTTAGACATTGGCGCTCTACTACATTTTTTCGGAGAATCACTGTTTCAAGAACGAAAGTCAGCATCCCACAAAATACGTTGTTCCAGGTGCTCAGAACGGCAATACCGGACTTTCAAATGGCTCTGAGCACTATGGGACTTAACTTCTAAGGTGATCAGTCCCCTAGAACTTAGAACTACTTAAACCTAACTATCCTAAGGACATCACACACATCCATGCCCGAGGCAGGATTCGAACCTGCGACCGTAGCGTTCACGCGGTTCCAGACTGTAGCGCCTATAACCGCTCGGCCACCCCGGCCGGCAGTGCCGGACTTTGATGAAGCTACAAAACTGTAGGATGTTTCAGAAAAATTGATCCGATTTCACTAGACTATATCTCCTACACGAATGAGGATAGGAACTTGCAGTCAGTTTTAATTTAGGCTTCGAAACATAAGAGTTTAGTTTGGCGTCGTTTGTAAGTTTCCTGTTCATGTAGTGCTAGCATTTCGCTAGCTCGCTGTTCATAATCCAGTCTGCGCCGATTCGACAAGGCAGTAACACAGCAACAACGTTTTGCGTTCTCGGTTTCAACAGGTGAAATTCAGTTACAACTCTGCGGCCTGAATTTTCGTCGAGAATACGGCGCTGAACGTCCTACAGGACAATGCATTCGACAGTGGCAACAGAAGTTTCAAGTCGCTGTTTGCTAATGTTAAAGAAAATCATCAGGTCGCCCCACTGTGTCCACTGAAGACAGAGAGAGAGAGAGAGAGAGAGAGAGAGAGAGTGAGAGAGAGATAGGGTGGGGGCGGGAGGAGCAGGGAGGGAGGGTGAGCGCGTTTAACAGAGACTACGGAAGCCTACTCGTCCTGCCGATCAAGAATAAGCCACGGTGACGTTTGTGTTTGAAACTATAGAGGATTCAGTTGCTTCAGGCCTTTGACAAACATCGTGTACAGTTTTTTGAATTAACGTTGGCCGTGGAGATAAAATGTCCTTTCACTTTTAGTGTTCAGTGATTAGGCTACGTTCCATTCAGATCGAAATGTGAACCGCCACAACGTAAGAATATTGGAAATACAGCAGCCGTGTTCCACAACCTATCGAAAATTTAACTGGGTTCGTTCCGTAACCCGAGAACAGATCTACGGCTCGTCCATTTTTTTCCGAAAAGGACAGTTACAGGTATCAGGTACCTGCGTATGTTGGAAATCTAGCTTAAACACAACAGCGTTCAATACAACACATCTTTTTCTTGAAGGAGGTTGGTTTTATTCATGATTCCGGTGCATTATATTACTCGCCATTCTGTTGGCTGCACAACCCTATTTTTCAATATAATTTCCGTTCAGTTCATCACGCCACCTTACTGGGAGGGCTTGCATGCCCGTATGGTACCACTCTTCTGGTCGAAATCGGAGCCAACGTCTTGCTGCATCAGCAAGCTCACCACCATCCACGTACTGCTTCCCGCTCAGTGCATCTTTCATTGGGCCAACCCCGGAAGGTGTGAGATCCGGGTTGGAGGGTGGATGAAGAAGAACAGCCAGATGAAGTTTTCTGAGGTCCTCTCGGAAACGCGGATTTGGGTGAGGCCTTGCTTTGTCATGCATTTTTGTGGCGATGAACACGCGGAAGTCGTTTCTTCAGTTTCTTAATGGTATCACACTACCTTCCCGAGTTGATTACCATGAGAGAGGACCTATACATGGATACTCTGCAAACCACATTTAAGTGCCTGGCAGAGGATTCATCGAACCACCTTCACAATTCTCTACTATTCCAATCTCGTATAGCGCGCGGAAAGAACGAACACCTATCTCTTTCCGTACGAGATCTGATTTCCCTTATATTATCGTGGTGATCGTTCCTCCCTGTGTAGGTCGGTGTCAACAAAATATTTTCACATTCGGAGGAGAAAGTTGGTGATTGGAATTTCGTGAGAAGCTTCCGTCGCAACGAAAAACTCCTTTCTTTTAATGATGTCCATCCCAAATCCTGTATCATTTCTGTGACACTCTCTCCCATATTTCGGGATAATACAAAACGTGCTGCCTTTCTTTGAACTTTTTCGGTGTACTCAGTCAGTCCTATCTGGTAAGGATCCCACACGGCGTAACAGTATTCTAAAAATGGACAGACAAGCGTAGTGTAGGCAGTCTCCTTAGTAGGTCTGTTACATTTTCTACGTGTCCTGCCAATAAAACGCAGTCTTTGGTTAGCCTTCTCCAGAACATTTTCTCTATGTTTCTTCCAATTTAAATTGTTCGTAATTGTAATACCGGCGTATTTAGTTGAATTTACGGCTTTTAGATTAGACTGATTTATCTTGTAACCAAAGTTTAACGAGTTGCTTTTAGCACTCATGTGGATGACCTCACACTATTCGTTATTTAGGGTCAACTGCTATTTTTCGCACCATTCGGATATTCCTTCTAAATTGTTTTGGAGTTTGTTTTGATCTTTTGATGACTGTATTAGTCGATAAACGACAGCGTCGTCTGCAAAGAACCGAAGACGGCTGCTCAGGTTGTTTCTCAAATCGTTTTTATGGATAAGGAACAGCAAAGGGCCTATAACACTACCTTGAGGAACGCCAGAAATCACCTTTTTTTACTCGATGACTTTCCGTCAGTTACTACGGACTGTGACACCTCTGACAAGAAATCACAAATCCAGTCACATAACTGAGACGATATTCCATAAGCACGCAATTTCACTATGAGCCGCTTGTGTGGTACAGTGTCAAAAGTGTTCGGGAAATCCAGAAATACGGAATCGATCTGGAGTCCCTTGTTCATAGCACTCAACACTTCACGTGAATAAAGAGCTAGTTGTGTTTCACAGGACGATGTTTTCTAAACCCATGTTGACTGTGTGTCAGTAGACCGTTTCCTTCGAGGTAATTCATAATGTTCGAACACAATATATGTTTCAAAATCCTGCTGCATATCGATGTTAACGGTATGGGCCTGTAATTTAATGGATTGCTCCTACTATGTTTCTTGAATATTGGTATGACCTGTGCAACTTAACAGTCTTTGGGTACGGATCTATATCGTCGAGCGAACAGTTGTATATGATTGTTAAGTATGGAGCTAATGCATCAGGATACTTCGAAAGGAACCTAATTGGTATACAGTCTGGACCATAAGACTTGCTTTTAATAAAGTGATTTAAGTTGCTTCACTACTCCGAGGATATTTACTTCTACGTTACTCATGTTGGCAGCTGTTCTCGATTCGAATTCTCGAATATTTACTTCGTCTTCTTTTGTGAAGGCATTTCGGAAGGCTGTGTTTAGTAACTCTGCTTTGGTAGCACTGTCTTCGATAGTATCTCCATTGCTATCCCGCAGAGAAGGCATTGATTGTTACTTGCCGCTAACATACTTCACATACGACCAGAATCGCTATGGATTTTCTGCCATGTTTCGAGGCAAACTTCCGTTGTGGAAAATGTTATAGGCATTTCGCATTGAAGTCCGCGCTAAATTTCGAGCTTCTGTAAAAGATCGCCAATCTTGGGGATTTTGCGTCTGTTAAAATTTGGCATGTTTGTTTGTTTCTTTCTGCAACAGAGTTCTAACCCGTTTTGTGTACCAAGGAGGATCAGCTTAATCGTTTATTAATTTTTGTGCAGATTTCTCACTTGCTGCCGATCCTATTTCGTTGAATTTAAACCACATCTGGTCTACACTTCTATTATTAATTTGGAATGAGTGGAGATTGTCTCTCAGGAAGGCTTCAAGTGAATTTTTACCTGCTTTTTGGTATAGGTATATTTTTCGCTTATTTATCGAGGATTTGGGGATTACAATATTCAATCTCGCTACGACAACCCTGTGTTCACTAATCCCTGAATCGGTTTTGATGGTCGTTATTAACTCAGGATTATTTGTTCCTAAGAGGTCAAATGTGTGTTCCCTACAGAATAACCCTTTCAGTGTCCCAGAAGACCGTCGCCATGACACTACCGGCTGAGGGTGCGGCTTTGAACGTTTTCTTCAGAGGAGAGGTGGCGTGGCGTCACTCTGTGGATTGCCATTTTATTTCCGGTTCGAAGTCCTGAATCTATGTTTCATCGCCTGTAACGGTGTTCGACAAAAAATGGTCACGATCGACTTTGTAGCGCTCAGACAATTCCGTGCAGATGGTCCTTCGTTGCTCTTTATGGTCTTCTGTTTGGCGGCGAGGAAGCCAGAGGGCATACACATTTGAGTACCACACCTGATGGACGAGTGTGTCAACACTGCCAGAAGAGACGTCTGACAGAGCAGCGAGGTGTTTTATTGTGACCCGTTGATCACCTAGAATGAGAATGTCCGCAAGTTCTAACGTTGCAAAAGTCACAGCTACGAGGGGCGTTTGAAAAGTCCGTGCAAAAATAAAAACTACTTTCGTGTTTGGGGTAAACCTTTTTTATTTTTCGACCTAGTTTCCTTTTAGACTTATACACTTCGTCCAACGCTGTTCTAATTTGTTGATCCATTCCGAATAATAGGAATTGCCCTAGTCTCCAAAATAGCTATTAGTTGCTGCAATCACCTGCATCTTTGTCCCGCCAGCCATTTTTTCAAATTGCGGAGCAAATAGTAGTCCGAGGGAGCCAAGTCTGGAGAATAGGGGGGATTTGAAACGAGTTGGAATCCTGTTACCACTAATTTTGCGACCACAACTGCTGAGGTGTGTGCTGGTGCATTGTCGTGATGGAAAGTGACTTTTTTGCGGTCCAATCGCTGGCGTTTTTCGTGCAGCTCGGTGTTAAAACGGTCAAATAACGATGAATAATATTCACCTGTAATAGTTTTACTTTCTTCCAGATAGTCGATGGGGATTACCCCTTGCGAATCCCAAAAGACAGTCGCCATAACTTTCCTGGACGAAGGAATGGTCTTCGCCTTTTTTGGTGCAGATTCTCCCTTGGTAACCCAATGTTTAGATTGTTGTTTGGTCTCAGGAGTATAGTAATGTATCCATGTTTCATCCACAGTGACGAAACGACGCTTAAAGTCCTGCAGATTCTTCCTGAACAGCTGCAAACCACCCTTGCAACGCTTCTCACGATTCCGTTTTTAGGGATGCGGCAGCAATCGCGAAACCCATCTTGCATATAGTTTTCTCATGTCCAAATGTTTATGCAAAATATTATGTACCTGTTCATTCGAGGTACCCACAGCACTAGCAATCTCACACACCTTAACTCTTCTGTCATGGATTTTATCATTTATTTCTGGAGTCGTAACCTCCAAAGAGCGTCCAGTACGTTCAGCATCGCTTGTGCCCATATGGCCACTACGAAAATTTTGTAACCACTTAAAACTGTTCTAATCGAATGTGCAGAGTCACCGTAATGTTTATCAAGCTTCTCTTTAGTCTCCTGAGGCGTTTTACCTTTCATAAAGTAATGTTTAATCACCACACCAAATCCTTATTCGTCAATTTTTTGACAATCACTCGACTTCCTTGATTCACACGAATGCCAAACACAAAGAAATAGACCAATATGGCTGAAACTTGTTACTACCCAAACATGGTCTCGATAAGCGCCGGTGGTGCCATCTCTCCGAGTTGGCACGAAATCTTCAAACGCCCCTCGTATGTGAGGCCGGATGGCACGCGGGAGATCGGACAAGTTTGCGACACCTTGTTCTGTGATCACAGATTCCTCGCCCAACGACTCACCGTGCTTTCGTTCACCACCAGGTCTCCATAGACATCCTGCAAGCGACTATGAGTATCTGCGATCCTCTCGTTTTCCACCAAAAGAAACTAAATGACGGCTCTCTGCTTGGGACGTACCTACACTACAGACGCCATTTTGGAGGCTACATATAGCGCCGCCATGTAGTGGAACTTCATAATACTGTAAGAGCTGAAGCGGGAATATTCCACGATGTCCCACAACAAATTCTGCATTTTTCAACAGAAACTTCCCGAAAAAAGTGTTGCACTACTTACTGAACAGGTGTCGTAAACAATTATTTCTTTTTTTGTGAATGACTTTGTATTTACGTCCCCCCTTCCATCAACTTTGGGTGAGCTGTGAGGCCGTATAGCAACACCAGCTCATCCAATACGTCCAGACATGCTCGCGGAAACGTGGGATGCGTTTTTGACTATCGTGTGGATGTCTGTATTGAGTCCGGTTGAGGACACATTCAACATTAGTGAAACGTAAAGGAAAACTTTGATCCTATACGTAATTGTAACAAGTGCCCTGATTTTCTTTGTGAATACATATAAAAGACTTCCCCTTGTGACATTGGACGGTTCTTTCGAAAATAACATCCTTGTAGTCATACGTGTAAGTCTTCTAATTTCCGATGAATCTTGTACTGTCAATGAACGTACAGCAATTTAGAGGCAACAAGTTTATTAATTTATCGACCTCCACTTTCATATAATTTAGTAATAATATACTTCGTAGCCGTGAAGATGTAAATTTTGACTAGGTTATCTAGTTGCCTTCATACGTAAAATCACAAAATGTAGATACGTAGAACTTAAACTGGATTACAAAAATATGCAACAATAGAATTTTCGATAAATATGTTTGAATATATCATAAATTTTGTTAAACTAATTCTTTAACCTATAATCTAATTAAATTAGACAATCAATCATAGTGATATACGTCGAGCATGGTAATGAACGAAATGCGTTAGTTAAAATCTGCATCAGCATGAGCACCAGCAGTTGGGTAAAATTTGGCATTAAACAGTACCAGCTAAGCGTAGAGGAAACACAGATCACAATTAATGTTGACTCTGCTGCGGAGTGTGCCTTGATTTGAAACCTCCTGGCAGATTAAAACTGTGTGCAGTTTCAGGACTCGCAGCCTTGGAGCTTTGCTTTTGGGGGGCAAGTGCTCCACCAACTGAGCATCGAAGCAGGGCTCATAACGCGGTCTCACATTTCGTTTCCGGCAGTACCTCGTCTCAGTCAGTAGAGCACTTGGCCGCGAAAGGCAAAAGTCCCAAGTGCTACTCCCAGACCAGTTCAGGTCTAGGTTCGAGTCCCGGTTTGGAACACGGTTTTGATCTGCTAGAAAGATTCAAATCAGCGCACACACCGTTGCATAACGTAAACTCATACTAGCATAAAGAATTTCTTTTTCTCATTGATATAGCTCTCAGGCCGTCATTCAGCGGCTTTTATATTTCTGTTACTCTTCCTAGATACAACTGAAAACCAAAGGCTGCTGCATTACATTTAAAAGAATTATAAGGAAAAAGAAATTGAATTAAAAACTTTACCGTGGTATTAAATGGTCCACATTAGGGGGCCACTTCGACATAACCCATGGGTTCTGCTTGAACTGCACACATAGCTTCGGGACGTAGGTGGTAGCATCATCGTATCTATTGGTGTGATTAAAATATTTTGAGTGACGTCAGCGAAAGATAATGGTGCAATGTGTAGGACTATTTGGCCCTCTTCCGTGAGGCCTGGGTTCAAAGCCAGGTCCGACCTCAAGATTTAGGTTTGCCATACTTTCTCTAAACATCTTACGGCATATAGCGAGATCTACATCTACACTTATGCTCATCAAGCGACTTTAATGCGTATGGTGGAGGGGTGTATCAATAAAATTTTCCCTTTCGTGTTCTTTTCGCGAGTGGCGAGTGGGAACAGATCGCATTTCTCTGATTTTTTCGTCTTGATCATTTCGCGAGATGCGTGGGGAAGTAACACGTTGTCTGACATTCCTTAGAACGTTCGCCTTGGCATTTTAACAGCGAACCCATCAGTGATGCACAGCGTCTCTCTTGAATCGAGTGCCTTTGTAGTTTGATAAACATTTCCATGATGCTCTCACGCATATTAGATGATCATGTGACGATCCGTGCTGTTTCTTTTGTAGATCCTCTCTGTCTCCACTATTAGTCAACTAACAACAGCCCAAATTGTCGATCAACTTTCGTGGGCGAATTATATTTCCTTAGGATTCGTTCACGAACGCCAGTCTGCAGCTTCCACTGTAAATTCGTCCGATCACGATTGTGGCCGTTTCCTGTCACTGGTCGCCAATCCTTTAATTGACCAAGAACGAGTACTTTCGCTCAGTCATGCATGATACGATACTTCCTTTGTGTTGAGAGGTTAACTGCCAGTTCCTACATCAACAAAACGATTTGCAAAGTCTTTACTTCGACTAGATATCACCGCGAATGTAGCCTGATACATCGAAGAAGACTTTGTTATAGCCGTCACAGAACACAAAAGCCCAGAGAGATGTATCTATAAATTCGATATTTGTAATGCTGTTTTATTGTATAAATTTAGAAAAATTTAGATTAATGTCCTCGAGGTCATTAGCAGTTGCAAACCACCTGGTTACCAGCGTAGAGATTACTTTTCAATTGCGCAAGGATCATGATGAAACGTACAGCTTAATTTCTCGTGTTTCGTTTACTAACAAAATATACTTCAAAAGAACTGGATCTTACTACCAGTTTGGAAAAATGTGAAACAACTACATGTGAATGGAGAGGGATTAATGTTCAGCTTCTCTACTACTGTGACTGAGAATGTGCTTTCTTACACTGACGTATACTTCTGTGTGTCATTACAAATTTCCTGAATAAATTCAACACGGGAGGAAACCGACACAATTTGCACATACAAACGCTTATAGTAAAAATAGAACATATGAAATCAAAAGCCTGTTATGTAACTTCTAATTTGCAATAGCGCGACCTGTTTATGACCCATAATTATGTTACAATAATTTAACAGTACGATACTCTGATCACTACTGGCTTAGACATACGATCTTATTGCTGATTGTATGCGTCGGACAAAGAGTGTATTATACATTGACCATTTAGCAGTTACACTGATACAAATTATTAAATTCACTGATCAAGTCCTTTTACGATTCAAATGGAAGATCAAAATTGGCTGGATATCACGGTGAGCTCCTGGATACTGTAAGCAGGCGCCGAACTTCTTGTTTCATCCCAACACAAACACACACACACACACACACACACACACACACACACACACACACACATTCTTCTCAGCATCTAAGGTAACGCCTTTTGCTAGTTAGTTTCTGGTTCTTGCTCAGTTCTACTGCTCTGATCTCTTGTCGAGCCATTCTAGCTTCTGTGATAAAATATGTTTCCTATATCTTTTGCTCCTTTGCCTCAGATAGTATTTCCACTGATAAATTTGGTTTTGGACGGGATCTGCATGGAGCAAACACAATTTCCTTCTTTTACCCAGACATGTTTTCGCTGAAGTTACAGCATCATCAGTGTCTTGTGTATAAAGTACTGATGATGCTGTAACATCAGCGAAACACTTCTGGGTAAAAGAAGAAAACTGTGTTTGCTCCAGGCGGATCCCATCCGTGTGTGTGTGTGAAAACGATAAAGAGTACACAGGATGTGAACAAACCGAGCAGTTTACTGCTTCGATTGTAGACATTACGTACACAATGTAGTGCTGTAGTAGAGGTGTATGTCTTGTTTATCATTTGCGACTCATATAAACACAGGTACTACTCTCCCCACGCGCACCTCACTTGTTGCTGTTTTAGCGCACAGTGCACAGCATACCATTGTAGTCGTGCATTACAGTGACTTAGTAACTGCATGGCGTTAGTACACGTGAGTACAATTTTTAGTTTGTAAAGGTGTATGATGTACACGCATGACGATGGGGTAGAAATACTGCTGATCTACGCAGAAAGTACGTTGACGGGAAATAATTTTAGTAATTTGTATTTTTATGTTCAGTACAGTTAGAGAACGTTATGATCGTTATTTTATTATGTCTATATTCTACTCTACTGTACATACCTGTACTGTAATTTGTTGTAGGCGAGCGAAATTCTTTTCAGGCAGAACTACTGTGCAGCAGACGATTCCCTGAAAAGTCATCGCCTTCACGCTGGATGTTTGGTCGTCTCATTTCTGGTCTACGTGAAACGGGAAGTTCAAATACAAGACCTCGAAATCGTCACAGAACGCGAACAGAAGAAGCCGTAGCCGTAAATCTTCAGGTCAGCACACGACGAATCCAACATGAAGTTTGTGTCTCGAAAACAAGTAAATATCGCATTCTGCAAATTCAGAATTTCCATCCTTACCGTGCTCATTTACACCAAGAACTTCATAGCAATGACTTCGACAATAGTGTTCAGTTTTGTGACTTCTGAAATTTTCCGGGCGTATTTCTTCTTCCAGTAATTTTCGGGTTCGCAGCCGGATCTCACCAACTTTCCGCCACGATATTTCGGCCCAGAGACGTCAGGCCATCCTCAGGCAATAAATAAATGTCTTGTGACTAGTGCCTCCCGTAGGGTAGACAGTTCGCCGGGTGCAAGTCTTCCGATTTGACGCCACTTCGGCGACTTGCACGTCGATGAGGATGAAATGATGATGATTAACACAACACCCAGCCCCTAAGAGGAGAAAAATCTCCGACCCAGCCAGGAATCGAACCCGGGCCCTTAGGATTGACATTCTGTAGCGCTGACCACTTTTTTTTATGAAACCTAGATCGCTTTTTTTCCACTTTTTTAAAACTTAATTTGTAGTTTTTTGTTCTTTTTTTTCTTTTGGAACTACAAAAAAAACCTAAGTGCCACCGCCACTTTTCATCCTATAACAAAAAAAAATCTGGTCCACTTCAGGCGTTGGCTCCTGACTAAACCTACTCCAGAGAGCTACCTATATACCAGGGGAAATATGGGAAATAAAGGTTAGGGCTATCCTTACAAACAAAACAAAATCTTAACTTTTTCTGAATTTTATTTTTATTTTTTTATTTTTTCTCTTTTCCTTTCTTTCTTTTTTTTTTTTCTTTTTGTTATGTAATTGATCAGAGGCCTCCTGCGCCCCGCTGGTAATATGTTGAGTCACGTCTTCTCGAAATTGATGTGTTCCGTTAAATTGTTCAGAAATGTTCATTGGTTCAAACAGGAAACCTTCTCCTCTCTTGGCTTAACACATTCCAGCTGCGAGGCGGGTCGTGGAAAGCACTCCCAAGGAAGTTTGAGAAAAATTGTCTGTATTTTGGGTGACGGACAACGACATAATGACGGTCATTGAGGTATGTCCAAAAATCGAGTACAGAGTCTACAGTTTGTCCAAATAGGTAGTGAATGGCATGTCCGCGAATCCAATTCACAGCATTGGTCTTTGTCCGCGGAAAATAGTCAGGTTCCGGAAATAATAATGGAAGGGGAGTAATCCGATCCGGAATGTCCCGCGTCAGAAAAGCCACAATACGACGAACCAAGTGCCAAACCTCCGCCGCCGGTCCGCAAACAAACCGATGTTCATCATTGTCTGGCACTCCACACGTGGAACATAGAGGTGATTGGGCGAGGTGGATACGATGAAGGCGAAATTGGTTGATTTGTTTACCATTGACAGTTAGGTACCAGACAGATTGAACATTCGTGTCAAGGTAACAGGTGGACACCGCGCGCCTTACACGACGCCAGTCAACCTGGGGGAACTTTTGTTCAATCGGGTTAGGTGGACGACCTAATTGGAGGACACTGTATACTGTCTTTGTCTTGAGTAAAAGTTGTCTTGGTAAGGTGAGGCTTAGATAACTGAGTTCAAGAAAGAAGTACGGTATATAATGGAACTGGGCCGGTACATCCGAGATCATCACTGGGGCTGACAGTGAGACCGGCGAATATGCCGACAAGAGGAGACCAGTGAGGCTAGTTGGGCAACGTGTCCATACCGTCATCTGGGAGCTGACAAATAGGGCGCGAGCTCTATCCGGCTCGTGAAACAGACCTATCCCACCTCGTTCACGGGGAGGAGTAAGGGTTGCATAGTTAACTTTGAACAACAGCCCAGAGCTGACGAAAGATGCCGTCGCTGCCAACATGCGACGTGCCACAGTAAGCGGAAAAGGTAGAACTTGTGCTACATGGGGAACTCGGGATGCGATATTTATATTTACATATCGAGCTCGTTGGAGAATATCTAGGGATCGAAGGCGATGGTCCATAAGACCTGCTCTGATCATTAAAAGGAGGCGTCGGCAGTTGATGGTGGCTGAACGCCGGAGATCTGATGAAAAATCTATTCCCAAACAGCGAATGGTTTCAACGGTGGTGAGAGGTGTAACGGACTCCACGGGAAGTCCCGTGCCAATGAACATAACTTCTGACTTACGTATGTTTAAAGAGCTGCCCGATGCCTCACCACAAGTCGCTACCCACGTCAAAACAGCTCGAACCTCGTCGGCATTACGTAAACAGATGACTACATCGTCAGCATAGGCCGTGCAACAGAATCGGTAGCGATCTATGGACAACCCTACCAAGCGTTGTCTTGGTCCACATAGCAAGGATTCCAAGGAAAAGGCGTACAAAATCGCTGATAGAGGGCAACCTTGACGTACAGATCGACCTATTTTTATCGGAGGAGTGAGTCTGCCATTGTACATAATCCTGGACGAGGCACCCCGCAGAAGGCGCATCACTACCGTGATAACGGCGACTGGGAAACCCATATGGCGGAGAAAGGCCATAAGGAACGAATGGTCATCCCTATCGAAAGCTTGACTAAAGTCCGAAGACGCAAGTGCCCCAGACAGGCGTTGTGCCTTGGTAACGGCGATCATCTCCCTGTAGCGGCATAAAGCCGTGCGGATATTATTATCCCCTCTCAAAGATGCTTGGTCTGGCGACACAACATATCGGGCAGCGTTTTTAAGTTGTGCCGCCAAAAGGCGAGTGAAGATTTTCGTATCACTGTTAAGGAGGGTGATGGGCCGATAATCACTGATATTGTTGCCACCATGCGGTTAATGTACAGGAATAATAATTCCTTCCATGAAAGCGTCCGGCACAGGTACTTCCGGAGACATCAGTTCCAGACAGATGGAGGTGAAAGTGGACTCTAACAAATCACGGAAGGTGCGATAAAATTCGAGGCGAAGACCGTCGGGTCCTGGGGAGCGATTGATGGTTTCTGCCCGGATCGCATCGCGGACATCATCATCAGTCACCTCTGACATCAAGTCAATCGCCGCATCTCCTGGGATACCACCGAAGTTGAGCTGTGAGACTTCCTCGATCAACTGTGGGGAATGTGGAATTGCGGCGTAGAGCTGCTGGCAGTGGGCGTGAAGCACATTCCCTATTGCTGATTGGGTTACGTAGCGACGCCCTTCTTGGTCTGTTAGGGCGTGAATCAATTTTCGGCGTCGATTTTGGTGTTCTTGGATGATATGGTACATCGACGGATGTTCATGAGGCATGGGATCAGCAGTACGAGATCGTACTATCGCTCCTTCCAAATGCCTCCGCATGAGATTGGAGATTTGTGCCTTAGCATGGTTCATCCTTGTATGGCGCTCAGGGGAGGCTGGCATCGTGGAGCATTCTCGTAGGATCCTGTAGTAAAAGTCCATAGTGCTCTTCCTCCAGGCTACAACATCTTTGCCATACCGGATCAAAGTTTTTCGAAGAGCAGGTTTTGCACACTGGATCCACCAGGATATGGTAGACGGATACGTGGGACGGCGTCTATTACATGTGATCCAAGTGTCTTCTATTAGAAGTCGACAGTCAGGTTAATTAAGAAGTGCCGTGTTCAGTTTCCATAAACCACGTCCGTGCCATACTGCCTGTCTTGCGAGAACAACATCACAGAAGTAAGCCTCATGATCTGAGAAAGCAACAGGCCAGATTTCAGCCTGTCGAGTGTGTTGAATTAGGGATCGCGAAATGCAGATGCGATCCAGTTGGCTAGAGGAGTGCGCAGTGTAGTATGTAAAGCCCATAAGATCACCGTGAACATGTCACCACGTGTCGACAAATTGTAGCCGCATGACGACTGCTTCCAGAGCTGCGCATGGTGAGTGACGCGGCAATTGATCCTGTGGTCGCTGGGTGTAGTTGAAGTCTCCACCCTTGACCCAGTCATCGTGTGGTCCCATAAAAAGGGGTGTAACTTCATTCGCGAAGAAGGCATTGCGTTCACGACGGTAGCTGGAGCCCGACGGCGCATAAATGTTGACGATGCGTACACCAAAGAGAGTAAGGGCCATACCTCTGCCGCTGGGGAGGTATAGGACATCTTCGGCAGGAAGACCTTCTCGTAAGATGATGGCAACACCACTACCGGTGTCCAAAGCGGGAGAAAGATGCGCCGTGAAGCCATGTGATGGTGAAAAATGGGCGACATGCACTTCCTGGAAAAGCGCAATATCTATGTCCGCATCATAAATCTTATCACGGAGCAGCGCTAGTTTGTGGGGCGCACGAATGGTCGCGAGGTTAATCGTTGCGACACGATAATGCTGGTGTTGGAGTCCCACAGGCACAGGTGGGGCTCCTTCAGGAGCGAGAGGTCGTCGATCTTGCCGGTCCGCTGAAGAGGCTGCTATTGTGGAGAGTTTGCGGGCGCAACCGATGGGGGCGCCCCATCATCAGCACCGTCCACCCCAGTCCCTTCGATCTCCACGTCGTCTGCCCAGGAGACTGATACTGCGGTAGGGCATCGGCTGTGCACATCATCCACGTGGAGAGGAGACGTAGTTTTCGGATCAGCGGATAGGCTCTCTTCAACGTCGACCTGTGGGGGCGACGGCGCCAGTGAGGAGGCGTGTTCGTTGCCAATGGTCGCCTGTGGCGGGTCGTTCGCATTAGATTTTCGGTCTTCAAAGAGCGGTTTGTCGTCAATCTTGGGGTCTGCATCCCTGGTATCCACCCGTAGAATGGATTCATCAGGGGGTGTACGGCTACGTTTCTTTCTCTTTCGTGTCGACCCTTGTTTTCGAACATGTCGTTCAGAGTCTGATTGCGGGTGGCTTTCGTCTGACTCCGGACCAGTCTGAAGCAAAGCAGAAGTAGGTACCACTCCCGAATCAACGTCCATCTCAGTAGCAGTTTCAGTCACAGTGCTGCGAAGAATCGGCAGGTCAGGATCTGGCGTCTGTGGCACCTCAGAAGGAATCTCAGTAGCGGTTGCATCTACCTGATCAGACGACGTCAACGGAGCCGGAAGACCCTGTGTAGAGGTACTACCTTCCTGGGCAACTTTGGCATATGTGACAGGGATCTGCGTGATCACCGCTGGGGACGCTTCCTCGCCGACCGGTGTCTGGATCAGGCGGCGTCGCATGCAGGCGGATCTGACGTGGCCTTCTTGTGCACAACCTGCACATGTTCGGGGTTGGCCGTCGTACATGACAATGGCTCGCACCCCGCCGATTGTCAGGTATGATGGTATATGTTTTTTCAGTTCAATTTTGACCTGACGCACACCATTAAGGACATAGTAGGTCGTGAAGGTTTGCCATTTTTCCTCTACGTAATCGATGACGTTACCGTATGGTTGTAACGCAGAACAACGTCCTTCGGCACTTCAAAAGGTAGTTCAAACACCCTAATCGTGCGTTGACCGTACTCTGCGAGTTAAAGTGTTACAGCTCCGACGTGACCATCAGAGTATTTGAACTTAAGTCCATTGGCATGGCGGCGAATAACATCATCACACACCTCGGTGTTTGTCATTTTAATATAAACGACACTACTCATGATCGAAAAATGGATTCCGAGTACGTGGTTAGGATCTAAACGAACTTCTTCATGTATGAACGTTTCAACTTCATGTGCTCGAGGTCGTGCATGTTCAGCTGGGAAGGAAACTTTAATTGTCGCACGGCGGTAAGCGCTCGACATGTTGTTCACGGTGGACGGACACAATCCTTGGAGCTACGACGCGGAAGTAAACAACGCCTGCAGCGGAGCACTGGCGGGCGCGCGGGGCCGTCTGCACGCTGCCAGAGGTGAGAGCCGACTGTGCCCACTCAGCTACCGGGGGCGGAATCCTCAGGTGAGTACACGAAGTACTGAAGAGACCTGATGCAGTCATTGTGTTTATAGCGAATTCCGCGCATGCGAATCGTACTCGCGGTTTGCGGCGCATGCTTTAGGAGGTGACATGCACGAGGCAGCCAAGTTGTGTGTGCTGCTCTCAGTGGTGAAGTAAGAACAAACTAATCGCTGAGTATCGGATGAGCATGTCGTTCCAGTTGTGGCCGCAACATTTTAATAATAGGATTCCAACTTTTATCAAGCTGAAAGCCTTTGCCACGATTCATTTAATTATTATCAAGACGTACCCAGAAGCTGGAAACCGGTGCTAATATTTCGGTATTATTGTATTCCATTGAATGTCCCATGGAAATGCAATGTTCTGCCACTGCTGATTTTAAAGATTGCCGCAGACGGGTAGGTCTTTCATGTCCTACACAGCGTTCCTGGAGCGTTCGTGTCGTCTGACTTATATGTGCAGAGCCACATTCACAGAGAATTTTGTAAACACCCGCCTTCCTCAATTGTAAATCGTCTTAAACGGATCCGACAAAGGCCCTGCTCTTTGCTGGTGGACGGAAGATGACATTAATATTATTCTCTCGAAGTAATCTGACTATTTTGGAAGACACGTTCCCAGCATATGGAAGGAACGCAGTTGATTTATAGTCATCAGTCTCCTCAGAGCGGTGCTTCTTGTTATTTTCATTGTGCATGGCCTTCCATATTTGACGCGAAGTATGGCCATTCTCTTTAAAAACCTTTTCTAGATGCATTAATTCGTCATGAACGCTATCAGCATCCGAAATTACATGCGCCCGATGAATTAAAGTACTGAGAACACCAGCGGTTTGTGCGGAGTGATGGCAGCTGGACTCCTGAAGATATACGAGGGCAGTTCAATAAGTAATCCAACACTTTTTTTTTCTCGGCCAATTTTGATTGAAAAAACCGGAAATTTCTTGTGGAATATTTTCAAACATTCCCGCTTCGTCTCGTATAGTTTCATTGACTTCCGACAGGTGGCAGCGCTGTACGGAGCTGTTAAAATGGCGTCTGTAATGGATGTGCGTTGCAAACAACGGGCAGTGATCGAGTTTCTTTTGGCGGAAAACCAGGGCATCTCAGATATTCATAGGCGCTTGCAGAATGTCTACGGTGATCTGGCAGTGGACAAAAGCACGGTGAGTCGTTGAGCAAAGCGTGTGTCATCATCGCCGCAAGGTCAAGCAAGACTGTGTGATCTCCCGCGTGCGGGCCGGCCGTGCACAGCTGTGACTCCTGCAATGGCGGAGCGTGCGAACACACTCGTTCGAGGTGATCGACGGATCACCATCAAACAACTCAGTGCTCAACTTGACATCTCTGTTGGTAGTGCTGTCACAATTGTTCACCATTTGGGATATTCAAAGGTTTGTTCCCGCTGGGTCCCTCGTTCTCTAACCGAACACCATAAAGAGCAAAGGAGAACCATCTGTGCGGAATTGCTTGCTCGTCATGTGGCTGAGGGTGACAATTTCTTGTCAAAGATTGTTACAGGCGATGAAACATGGGTTCATCACTTCGAACCTGAAACAAAACGGCAATCAATGGAGTGGCGCCACACCCACTCCCCTACCAAGAAAAAGTTTAAAGCCATACCCTCAGCCGGTAAAGTCATGGTTACAGTCTCCTAAAACGCTGAAGGGGTTATTCTGTTCGATGTCCTTCCCCATGGTCAAACGATCAACTCTGAAGTGTATTGTGCTACTCTTCAGAAATTGAAGAAACGACTTCAGCGTGTTCGTAGACACAAAAATCTGAACGAACTTCTCCTTCTTCATGACAACGTAAGACCTCACACAAGTCTTCGCACCCGAGAGGAGCTCACAAAACTTCAGTGGACTGTTCTTCCTCATGCACCCTACAGCCCCGATCTCGCACCGTCGGATTTCCATATGTTTGGCCCAATGAAGGACGCAATTCGTGGGAGGCACTACGCGGATGATGAAGAAGTTATTGATGCAGTACGACGTTGGCTCCGACATCGACCAGGCCCTCATTTCAAGGTGGCGTAAGGCCGTAGCATTGAATGGAGATTACATTGAAAAATAGTGTTGTGTAGCTAAAAGATTGGGGAATAACCTGGTGTATTTCAATGCTGAATAAAACAACCCCTGTTTCAGAAAAAAAAATGTGTTGCATTACTTATTGAACTGCCCTCGTAGATATGTATGTGTAGGTTTTCTGTACACCCGAAGTCCCAAAGGCCCATCATTCTTACGGCGTACTAACACGTCTAGCAAGGGTGAAGTCCCATCTTTCTCAATCTCCATGACAAAGGAATTTTTCCAGTGTCTGCCATGAGTCCATACAACGAAAGTATCATCTACGTACCGCCAGAAAACCGTAGGCTTTAAGACTGCAGACTCAAGAGCTTTCTCCTCAAAGTCGTCCATAAAAAGATTGGACACCACAGGGGACAAGGGACTCCCCATGGCGACACCGTCAGTTTGTTCAAAAAATTCGTTATTAAATAAAAAGTAAGTTGAGGTGAGAGTATTTCAAACAAAGCCGTCAAATCATCACTGAACAAGTTACATGTAGCGAGTAAAATAAAGACACTTTGGTAAAGAGTAAGACCACATCGAAGCTAACTAGAAAAATCCAAGCTGCTCAGCTTAGCAATCTTCAAACGATTGATAAAATTTTTGTAATTACGTATATGGTGGCAGTATTTACTTACATACGGCTTAAGTAAGCATGCCAGATGTTTTCATCGAGCGCATGTAATTTCGGATGCTGATAGCCTTCATGAAAAAGTAATGCATCTGGAAAAGGTTTTTAAAGAGAGTGGCCATACTTCGCGTCAAATACGGAAGGTGAACAGAATGAATTTGCAACAGACGCATACTTCAACATTTACGACGATCTGTTGACCTGAGCGAATCGTTTTTCCTACATACGTGCTTCAGTTGAGGATGGAGCCTTCGGGCGGTCGAGTATAGCACTGTCTAGCGCGAGCCGCAGCAGATGTCAACAACCCCTAAGGCGGAGGAGCGTGCCAGCCACCTGCAGCAGAGCACTACACTCTTAGTCCTGCCCGTGTCGTCCCTGCGGTACTAATGGATAACGCCGTAAACAGGCAGTAGCCGGAAATGCAGCGCCATCGGGCGTCAGAAACACACTCTACAAGTGCTGCTACTATTTTCATCTATAGCTATGTTTTCTCCTTGTTCTGAAATGTTATTTCACTGATTTAAGGATCTTTTCTGTAATTTTGAATTTTATGTACATTTGACCTAAATATTAATAGTAGATTTGTCATATTTTTGGCTTTTGAAAAATAAAGACTATCTTATAGAGGACGCGCGCATCTAGCGCAAAGAGGGTGAACAAAATCTAACAAATTTTTATATCTATATAAGACCAGTGTTTTACATTTTATAGCTAGTTTGACAACGCATGAACCTGTGTTCAGTGTATGCCGCCTTTAGGTATGAACTATATGTATTTTGCATAAATTCAGTTAGATTACTAATAAGCATGGTTAAATATTGCACTTATTTTTAGGTTTTAATATATATTTTCTTTTGTATTGTTTTAGAATCTGAAGATGTCATTGTATGACCGAAACCAGTTGACTGTGTCATAAGAATGTGATTGCGTCTAGCCGGCCACAGTGGCAGAGCGGTTCTAGGCGCTACAGTCTGGAACCGCGCGACCACTACGGTCGCAGGTTCGAATCCTGCCTCGGGCATGGATGTGTGTGATGTCCTTAGGTTAGTTAGGTTTAAGTAGTTCTAAGTTCTAGGGGACTGATGACCACAGAAGTTAAGTCCCATAGTGCTCAGAGCCATTTGAACCATTTGATTGCGTCTATAAATAAACAACAAAAAATTTGTACAAGGTTCAGTTTTGTCTTTGGGCTCCACAACAACTTGTGACTAATCCAATTTCTTCTCAGATGTTCTTTCTACGAGACGAGGCGTCATTCTCCAACAAAGGAATTATCAGTATGAGAAATGTGCATTATCGGTCCATCAACAATCAACGATGGCTCCGACAGGTATGCATCAACGCCCATCGAACGTTGACATTTGGAGGGAATTACTGGAGATACCAACCATATCGGACCTTATTTTGTACATAGCAACCAAAATGGCAGACAATATGCCTGATTTTTAAGACACACTGTTCCTATTCTCTTGGACGCTGTACCTCTGAATCAGAAGATGGTCAAGTGGTTTCAGCATAATGGATGCCCTGCACATAACGCCTTACGATCACGACAAATTTCACCTTGTAGGTGGATTGGACATGATGGGCCCGCCCGATCTCCAAGCCTTACACTGCTGGATTTTTTTTTTTTTGTGTGAGAAGCAGTCAAATATACTGTCTACCAAAATGGTCCAACAAAACCGGAGTACATGTAGAAATGCATTATTGAAGCCCGTACAGCCATCACAGAGGAAGTAGTAGCATGATGTAGGGCGTCATTCGTCCACAGAGTGACTATGTATGAATGCCAATGGTCACCATTTTGAGCACTTGATGTAAACGCTTTTTTTTCCATGTAATGGTAGTATCACAGTAAAAGTTACTACAAAGTGACATGTTACTTCTGCATTGTCATAAGTACTGTAATACGGTACTGTACAGTGCAATATTGTTGCGTTCAATATTTACTGTTAATTTGTAAAATGTTCAAACGCGCCTTGGTTCAGAAATGGCTCTGAGCACTATGGGACTTAACTGCTGTGGTCATCAGTCCCCTAGAACTTAGAACTACTTAAACCTAACTAACCTAAGGACATCACACACATCCATGCCCGAAGCAGGATTCGAACCTGCGACCGTAGCGGTCGCGCGGTTCCAGACTGTAGTGCCTAGAACCGCTCGGCCACTCCGTCGGCAACGCGCCTTCAAGAGGTTAAATGACTTACTTAATGAAATGCACTGAATAGATTTTTACATTACAGACGTTATGTATTATTCATCGGCCGGCCAGAGTGGCCGAGCGGTTCTAGGCGCTACTGTCTGGAACCGCGCGACCGCTACGGTCGCAGGTTCGAATCCTGCCTCGGGCATGGATGTGTGTGATGTCCTTAGGTTAGTTAGGTTTAAGTAGTTCTAAGTTCTAGGGAACTGATGACCTCAGAAGTTAAGTCCCATAGTGCTCAGAGCCATTTTTTGTTATTCATCATTTCCATAACTACTAGTTTCGTGGATAAAATGGTTCAGTGTGTTACATTTTTGAATAGCTCTTGGAGAGTGTGTGTTTATTCTCCAGTAAGATGTACATGGTTCCATTTAAAACATTTAATCTCTACCCTGTATCTCGTGCATCTGTGTGGATGCATAAAACGTATACCCTCAGCAAGAACTATGCAATGATATTAAAAAAACTGGTTGAAACAATTTTTCATTTAAAGCACCAGGAAATATTTATATTCTTTATTTTTATTAAATCACGTAATCATGTGGTTTTTGTGGTTCTCTTTGTTTTGTATTATAGTTATTTTTTCAGAGTTTGTCATTTTTTCTTGTTTTTCTATTATCTTCATTTTGAAAAAAAACTGCATTTTTTAAACTTTCACATCACTCAAAGTGTATATGATGAAATATTGTCGAGTGTTATAACTTCCATCACCGACTGTAAAAATGCATTATTCACATTCCCATAAACCCTTTTTTTCAGCAATTTTTCATTCACCTGGAAATACTTTGCCCATTAGAGTCAGAATCCATTCTCCTATTCCTGTCGTGGATTCCGAGAACATAAAATTCTAAAATGTTTGATTGGTTTTCTACCGGCGAAAAACGAATGCCACCAATTCGCTATGGGCAGTTCGTCTTGGGTCTCCCGCTTACTAAAGTTTGCAACAGGCGAAGTAAAATTTAGTCTTTGCTTTGCATGCTGATATGCGGCAAGATTGGCTGTCTGTTGTGGGCCTTCATCAGCACAGCGTCTTTGCAATTTTTGTTAATTAACAGTCCTTTCATTATCAGTCTTCTTCGCTAGTATAGCATTCCGTACATAAATTTCATTCCTTTCATAGTATAATTTTTCCGTTTGGCATCGTAATTAACTTTACTTTCGACACGTGGAAGGAAAGCTGCAGTTTTGTGCAACTCCAAATGTTCAGGGTATTTCATTATTACACAATTCTTCGTACATTTTACTGCTAGTCTACTTCACACGTACTTTGTAAGCCCGGAAAATTGTCTTCGAGGTTGGGTCCTTGCCTGTTCTGGAGGGATGAAGAATAGGCTTTATAAGATGATTAGAAACTATAAATAATCTCTGATCGGGAACGAATGGGGGAAGAAATCGGCCATGTCCTTTTCAGAGCAACCATGTGTCCTGTGTCGTAATCAGTGTTACAAAAGTGCGATAATAGCAAATGTGTTTGGCAGAACTGGATATGAACCCCTACTCTTCCGAATGTAAGACCATTGTGTTTTTACTCTCGATCTTGTCTACTTTGAAACCGTTAATTAACCGTAACTGACGATGGCACATTTTCAAAATGCATTTCTATAGTATCCCCAGTCAACAATGTAAGTTTGCTCTTTAGTCACAACTGTGAAAAACTTTTTATAGAAGACACCCACCAGTCCACATAAATTACCCAAATTACGAACATAATTCAGGCTACAACTTTCTAATCATTCAACCGCAGAAATTTATAGCCTCATCCACTTTGCCCTTTGAAGTACAGTAAAACACAAAATACGTTCACCTATTCGATGACACTATCTGTTCAATTTATAACACACAGTTGCGTGAAAATTTGCCTCTGTAGCGTCACTGGACTATACATCAAGGTGAAAATAGTAGTGGGATATACTGATGGTTAGTAGTATCGCGTACACAATGTATAAAAAGGCAGTGCCTTGGCGAAGTTGACGTTTGTACTCAGGTGATTCATGTGAAAAGCTTTCCGACGTGATAATGGCCGTACGACGGGAATTAACAGACTTTGAACGCGGGACGGTAATAGGAGCTAGAAGCATGGGGCATTCCATTTCAGGAATCGTTCAAGAATTCAGTATTCCGAGATCCACAGTTTCGAGAGTGTGCCGAGAATACAAAATTAGAGGCATTACCTCTCACCACAGACAACGCAGCGGCCGATGGCCTTCGCGTTCGACCGAGAGCAGCGGTGTTTGCATACAGTTTTCAGTGTTACCAGACAACCAGAGAGAGAGAGCACTCCGTCTTCACGCCACAAGAGGCCCATCGGTACCATCCGACCGCCGTGTCATCCTCAGCTAAGGATGTTGATAGGAGGGGCGTGTGGTCAGCACACCGCTCTCCCGGTCGTTACGATGGCTTTCTTTGACCGGAGCCGCTACTGTTCGCTCCAGTAGCTCCTTAGTTGGCATCACGAGGCTGAGTGCACCCCGAAAAATGGCAACAGTGCAAAGCGGCCCGGATGGTCACCCGTCCAAGTGCCGGCCACGCCGAACAGCGCTTAACTTCGGTGATCTGACTGGAACCGATATATCCACTGCGGCACGGCCGTTGGCGACCAGACAACCAACACTGCGTGAAATAACCGCAGAAATCAATTTGGAACGCACGACGAACGTATCCTTTAGGACAGTGCGGCGAAATTTGGCGTTAATGGGCTATGGCAGCAGACGACCGACGCGAGTGCTTTTGCTAACAGCACGACATCGCCTGTAGCGTCTCTCCTGGGCTCGTGACCACATCTGTTGGACCCTAGAAGACTGGAAAACCGTGAACTGGTCAAATGATTCCCAACTGCAGTTGGTAAGAGGTGATGGTAGGTTTCGAGCCTGGCGCAGACCCCACGAAACCACGGACAAAAGTTGTCAACAAGACACTGTGCAAGATGGTGGTGGCTCCATAATGGTGTGGGCTGAGTTTATATAGAACGGACTAGGTCCTCTGGTTCAACTGAACCGATAAGTGGCTGGAGATGTTTATGCTGGGCTACCACGAGACCATTTGCAGCCAAACGACGATGGAATTTTTATGGATGACAATGCGGAAATCACCGGGCCACGGTTGTTCGCGATTGGTTTGAAGAACAGTCTGGACAATTCGAACGATTGGTTTGGCCACCATGATCACTCGACATGAATCCCATCGAATCTCATCGAATGGTTATGGGACATAATCGAGACGTCAGTTCGTGCATAAAATCATGCATCGGCAACACTTCCACAATTATGGGCTCAATATTTCTCCAGAGGACTTTCAACGACTTGTTAAATCCATGCTACGTCGTGTTGCAGCATTATCCAGGGTGAAAAGAGGTCTGACACGATATTAGGAGATACCCCAGAGTTTTGCTACCTCAGCAGAAGGCAAAAAAAGGAAAGAGAGCAGCTAATATCGTGACTGTGAATATCGTCATGAAATAGATGTTGTTGTGGAGAGAAGCTCTAGGTTAACTCTTACTAGAGTTTTTCTTTAATTGTAAGATTTTCATGACGCATCGAGTGCTGAAGAAGTCGTCGCAGAGGACTAATATTTTGTCCGGCAAACGCCCCAAATATTCCCAGCAAATCCAAAATAGACATCTGGTAACAGAAATAAAGACCTCTGTTGACGATTCTACTCAGCTGCACCTCCTTGAGATTTTCAGTTTTTTTTATGTTTTTTATTATCGTTTATGTTGACCTAGGTAGTCAGACGTCGTACTGTCGGGCGGTTTTAGTGGAGCGTGCTCTTGCATATAGGCCGACACGACTTCATTCTGAAGGGTTAAGATTTGCCTAGTACTTCGGCGAAGTCTGTTGTCACTGCCGAAGTGGAGTGCGGCGACGGTGCCTTGGAAGCTTTTAGCGGGAGTCAGCTCCGAAAACAGTCGCCGCCTTCGCAAACAAGCCATGGGCAGCAAAGAACGCCTTCCATAGTCGTCTGCAAATCAGCTTCGCCTTTTCCAGTACGTTTTGTTCACATGCGTCCTTTGTAACAAGCTTGGAATGTAATTTGCAGACCTATGACCTCGTAGTTTGGTCCCTCCCCCCCCTCCCCCTCTTTTAAACCAACCAACCAACCAATCTAATTTGCAACGTTCAGCTGCAAGAACGGATGGTTCCTTTCAGTCAAATAATACCCTTAGAATATTTTAGATTATATTAATTACTTGCACTCTAGCTAATATTCGTGAAAATTCTATATACTTTGTAGATCAGAACAAAGTAATTACCGTCCTTAATATAAATACATCAACTGCGAAAAATTAAGATTACTATAATTAAATCAAGTCTTGTTCGCCGTTTATCGATTAATCTGGGCCCTATTTGTCTTTAGGACGTAACCGAAAATTGTCGCTATCTCTCAGACTTAATATGTAAAGGAATGTGTGAAGACGAGCCTCTAAGGACAGCTCATACCTGTACAGCCACAGGTTGCAACGGACTGAGGCGCCCGCATTAACAAGCGCGGCAGGTGAACATGACATTGCAACGAGAGCGCCATCTAGTAGCCGCAGGTACAACTTGGCTACTTAACATTCAAAAGTAGACAGGCGAACAATATTCATTATAATTTTCGCCTGTCAAAAGTGCGATGCAATCTTCCTTTGGACGTGCATGCAATGTATGAAATGTATTTGCAGTCGCGAATACGAATAACCATCAGTTGTATAAGGGAATGACGACAATGAAAATTTGTACTGGACTGGGACTCCAACCCAGACTTCCCGCTTTACGCGAATGATCGTCTTAACGGCTTTGACTATTTGTGCTCGACTTATAGCCAGATCCAAATTTCCATATTATGTCGTCGTTCCTGTGGAGAGGACATTTTGATTGTGAGCCACTGCTCGTTATCGGCGGACAAAGACGATATTACAATACCTGTGTAGGTAAGATGGTTCACGCATTGTGAACAAGTGCAGGTTGTGATGCAGAAATGATTACATGTGGATGTTTGGATCTGGCCGTGAGTCATGCGTGGATAGCCACAGTGGTAAAGGCGGCTGCTCGCGAAAGGTGGGAAATTTGGCTTCGAGTCCCAGTCCAACACAAATTTTTACTGTCGTCATTCTCTTATACAGCTGATGGTTGTTCGTGTATGCAACTGCAACCGCATTTCATGTTTGGAAATATGCAAGCAGTTCCTTACCCCTGGCATGCAGTCGTCACCCTTACTTCCCAAAGCTGGCGTGTCAGATACTGGAAGAAAAGGTCAATGTTGAGTTTTAAATAGATGTAAATTGCGTAAACAAACATGTATTACTGACCCAATGAGGATGCTTCAGAAATAAAAAGAATTGAAACGTATATGGCATAAAACGAACAGCCTTTCCTTTAGTTCCAAAGACGAACCACAACTCCAAAAATATAGAAGCAACCAAGGAATAACGGAAAACGTTAAAAATGACAATTGTTTAAATTATTCGGTATAACATTTTGCATTCTGTTTGTGAAATGAGATTATAACCACATGTCTGTAAAGCCATCACTTCCGTAAAGCTTAAGTTTTTTCTAAGAGAGTAACGTGATCTGTGTAATCAAACGACTTGAGAAGATCACAAGAAATACCAACTGGCAACATTTTGTTATTTAATTTTTCTTTTTAAAACCGGGTGTATCCCAGCGTCCCCATGGGTTGCCTGTTTCTTACGCACTGTTGCTATAACTGACGTAGGAGACTTCATTAGACGCTGCGAGTTACGGTCGTAATTATAAACTATAACACAGTTTAGATGGTGCCCAGGCAACGAAGAGGAATAATTGTAAAATCAGCAACGGTCAGTTCCTGAGACGGACACTGTGTTGAAATATTGCGCAAAAAAGTTAAACTGGGCTACCGTTAACATACTGTATGCCTATCTTTTCGTTATTCACACAACTGATGCAAAAACACCGTCGCAGGTCAAGTAAAAAATATCTGAAATGAAACGTGTACTGTGTGAACCCTTCAGGTGGAATAGTAATTCGAAGATGCTAGAATAATATGAAAACTTAATAATAGTGTCAACTGGTATTTACTCGGAGAGAGACTGCTGGTAGCTGCAGACATATTGATCTGACCTTTTCCGAAAGAACAGTAGGGTACACGTAGAAAAGGATAACCTTTTTCTCCTGTAATTTAGTCGAATTGTACGGTTACAACGGGCATATTTATAAGACGGCATAAAATTATAAAGATAGGAACTTATCGTCAGTAATTATGAGGAATAGGACAGGTATATAAGCACCTGAAATGTGCAGGTGAGGTGATTATTTTCCACCGTGTACAAACTCTAGGAATTGACCGACGAGAGGATACGGAACAAATACATGGATTCATCCTAAAGGGTGGTACTGTTCCTCGTACGTCATGCCCTATCATCCTCTTTTGCCATAGTAATTGGTAATATTGTGTCCAATTCACTTCTCTTGCTGATTCATCTTTTGTGATACAGCGTTGTACACAATGGTTCCGTATTCGAATCGAGAGCTTGCCGACATGGTGTTTACTTACGGAATGGCAAATGGCAACAGGCGGCGGGCAGGAAGGTTGTATCAGGAGACCTAGCCCCACCGACAACAACCGCAGGATTCAATGTTTGCAACAGTGTATCGCCGTTTGTGTGAGACAGGATCGTTACAGGAAGTAGGAAATCATGAAGGACGTTCGCGAAATGTTCGGACACCAGACTTGCAGAAAAGTAGGTATGATTAACACTGTGGAAGGTGACTGCCGTGTCAGTACCAGGCAGTTGGTTCGCCAATACGGGGTAAGCCAGACAACTGTGTGGAACATTCTCCATGACAGTTGTTACTATCCTTATAATTTATAGCGTATGTAGGGCTTACTAGCGACAAACTTTCCACATCAGGAGCAGTTCTGTCACAGGTTTCTTCACCATGCAACCACGATTCCGGAATTTGTGTTACCCAACCTATTCACAGATGAGGCCACCTTTACGCGGAGTGGTACCTGCAGCTTTCATAACAGTCATATGTGGAACAGTGTGCAGAAATCCCTTGGTATGGTGACAGCGAACCATCAGCATCGGTGCAGCCGGAATGTGTTGGCCGGGATAATTGGCAACCGTATTCTGGGACCATTCTTCCTTCCACGCCACCTAACAGGCCGGAACTATCCGCCTTTCTTGCAGGGTTTTTGCCTCCCCTGCCGGAAGAAGTGCCACCGATGATTCGAAGGGTTATGTGGTTGTTACATGATGGTGTTCCAGCCTTCTTCGCCGTTAACATTCGGACGCATCTCAGTCGTGTCTTCCCTGGTCGATGGATCGGCCGAGGGGGTCCAGTTGCATGGCCTGCTCGTTCACCGCATTTCAACCCGTGCGATTTCTAGTTATGGAGCCATCTCAGAAGTATCGTGTATTCAGAGCCCATACCGGATGTGGAGATACTAGAGCAGTGTATTCATGCTGCCTTTGACACTGTTCGGATGCAGCCTGGCCGATGTGAACGTGTGAGACAGAACATGCTTCGGTGCGTACACGCATGCGTTGAGGCACATGGAAACCATTTTCAACACATACTGTAGCTGTGTCTGCATAGTACAACGCGTATTAGCCCACAGTCTCTGTAACAAGGTAACGCTAACAGAGTAAGTATCTTCACGTATCAGTCTCCAATCTTGTAAAACTATGTCTGATAATTATGTAAATTGCTTCATGCTTTTAGCTAATATTGATTGGTGTAACGTCCCGTCGAAGTCGTTAGAAACTAAGTACTAGCTGAAGTGAAGTAGGGTTAAATAAGGAAGCAGCTTAAGTCTTCGTCATGAAGGGGTATACGTGATTTGGAACCAGTGTAGGATACTGTTTGGCCGTCATGATACCTTGTACGAGATCCGCTGGACACATTGATGCCCACGTGAATGTTCCCCAGAGCATAATGGAGCAGGCGCCATCCTGTTTCTGTCCCGCATTAAACGTGTCAAAGAGCTGTTCCCCAGGAAGACGACGGATTCGCGCCCTCCCATCGCCATCAGCATGATGGAGAAGGTATTGGAATTAGTCAGATTACGCATCGCTCAGCAACTGCACCAATGTCCAACGCCAATCGTCACGTGCCCATTTCAGTCGTAGCTGCCGATGTCGTGGTGTTAACATTGGCACATGCATGGGTCGCCGGCTACGGTGACCCGTCGGTAGGAGTGTTCGGTGCACTGTGTGTATTCAGTCCAGCATTAAAGTCTGATGTTAGTTCCGCCACAGTTTACCATCTGTCCTGTTTTACCAGTCTGCCCAGCCTACCACGTCCGACATCTGGGCGTCGAACCCCAGGACGTCTGGACGCGATTTCGCCACGTGTTGAAGACAATCGTACCGGCACTCGTCGAACACCCCACAAGTCGCGCAGTTTCCGAAATGCGAGCCTCCGGGCTACCATAGTCTGCCCTCGGTCAAACTCTGGTAGATCGCACGCCTTCACCATTCTACACGCGGACAGCACACTGACTGATACTACATGCACCGTGCGTGTGTTCAACTAGCAGTCGTTCCTAGCCAGGTGACGCTGCTATCGCCTGGATGGGTTTATATCGATATAGGTCGGTGGTCATAATGTCCTGGATGTCCTGGCTGATCGGTGTTTAATAAATGTGGGTCTTCTATGTGGAAGGGATACAATCCTGTTAAATTCTCATATTCTGATATTGTATTCTCATATCAGTTCTTATATTTTATTCATATGTTGTCGGCCCCCGGCAGCTGAGTGGTCAGCGTGACAGAATGTCAATTCTAAGGGCCCAGGTTCGATTCCCGGCTGGGTCGGAGATTTTCTCCGCTCAGGGACTGGGTGTTGTGTTGTCCTAATCATCATCATCTCAGAATGAGATTTTCACTCTGCAGCGGAGTGTGCGCTGACATGAAACTTCCTGGCGGATTAAAACTGTGTGCCGGACCGAGACTCGAACTCGGGACCTTTGCATTTCGCGGGCAAGTGCTCTACCAACTGAGCTACCCAAGCACGACTCACGCCCCGTCCTCACAGCTTTACTTCTGCCACTTGGCAGAGCACTTGCACACGAAAAGCAAAGGTTCCGAGTTCGAGTCTCGGTCCGGCACACAGTTTTAATCTGCCAGGAAGTTTCATCATCATCTCATCCCCATCGACGCGCAAGTCGCCGAAGTGGCGTCAAATCGAAAGACTTGCACCCGGCGAACGGTCTACCCGACGGGAGGCCCTAGTCACACGACATTAAATTCATATGTTGACTCTTCAGGAAGATCTGTTGCATTCCCTTGGACGATACCGATCGTAGAAACATTCGGAAGATAAATATTCCTAGCCGAGCGGTTCTAGGCACTTCAGTTTGGATCCGCGTGACCGCTACGGTCGCAGGTTCGAATCCTGCCTCAGGCATGTATGTGTGTGATGTCCTTAGGTAAGTTAGGTTTAAGTAGTTCTAAGTTCTCGGGGACTGATGGCCACAGATGTTAAGTCCCATAGTGTTCAGAGCCATTTGAACCATTTTTGATAAATATTCCGAACACCACGAGCATCGCGCGTAGGCAGGTTTGCCACAGTGACACTTCTTCCTATGAATCTGATTCGGGAAAGAAACGCCGTTAACATTAAAGAAGATTTCCAGCGTTGGCAATAATTTCGCGGCAAACCATGCGTAACAGATAACTTTATGAATCAAGATACACCACAGGAAATCCACCGTAAACAATTTCATATAATTCTCTCATTTTTTAAATTCATTCATCTGACATTAATTTAGTAGGCGAATGAGGAAGACGTTATATCAATATATTATGGAAACACTGTTGTAGTAATCCTCTACAGACATGGGTCTATAAATGAAAAAAAAAAAACTATAATCGGATTTCGAACACGGGGAGCAAAATTACCAAGCTTCGCAAAACACCGTGCCACCATTTCGTCTGAGGATTTTTCTCGGTAAAAGGCACTTAATATACTTGGAAAATACCTCGAAAACTTCGAGCGTCGTTTTTTCAGGAACGATCGAGTATCTACGGATAAGCCGAGACACGTGTGCGCTTGATTTTGACTCCTCCCCCACTGAGCGAAGTTTCTGGAAAATCAGGTTATGGCGCTTGCCATTTTCTTCCTGAGAGTCAGTCACGTCATACGGTTTACGCCACGCTTAAAAAACATAATTGTGTGAAATGTGTCTGCGAGATATTATCGGCGAGGAAACTCAGTATTTGTGGTGATGGGAATGAAAAATTGTCGAACACGAGTCGTCACTGTGAGAAGCACATCGTGAGTCCGAGGCCGAATATCTCTGGTCTACTAAAATAATACTGTAGTAATGGCCCTTCTCATAGGTAGATGAATCGTAGTTCAGTTTCCTGCCCTCTCGTAACTGATCTTTGATATGTGGTGTGTGCAGTTCACTAGTCGAATGAGAGAGTTTAATTACATGCCGGAGATTCAGACTTTTTATGTTGCGTGTTTCCATTGCACGGCGTGAAATGTTGTTCGTAGATGAAATAGGAACATGGAAATTATCCGACACGTTGAATTGAGGTAATTCTGTGCAGCATTGGTATTATGTCTGTTAACGCGATCTACATATTTTGTAAGTAGGCTGTTTAGGTTTTTATGTTGGTAACGCCACGTAGCGCTCTGTATGAAAATCACTGGCTGTGCTGTGTGCAGTCTGTGGCTGATTTACATTGTTGGAATATTTGCTATTGTAGTGTTGGGCAGTTGGGTGTGAACAGCGAGTAGCGTTGCGCAGCTGGAGATGAGCCGCCAGCAGTGGTGATGTCGGGAAAGAGATGGCAGAATTTTGAGAGCGGACGATATATATATATATATATATATATATATATATATATATATATATATATATATATATAGTATTACAAATTCACTCTTTCTGATGGACACACGTCCAGATCGTCCGCTCTCAAAATTCTGCCATCTCTTTCCCGACATCACCACTGCTGGCGGCTCATATATATATATATATATTATATATATATATATATGTAATGATTTTTGAATATTATTAAGGTAAATACATTGTTCTTTATCAAAATCTTTCATTTGCTAACTATGCCTATCAGTAGTTAGTGCCTTCTGCAGTTAGAATCTTTTATTTAGCTGGCAGTATTGGCGCTCGCTGTATTGCAGTAGTTTGAGTAACGAAGATTTTTGTGAGGTAAGTGATTCATGAAAGGTATAGGTTATTGTTAGTCAGGGTCATTCTTTTTTAGGGATTGTTGAAAGTTAGATTGCGTTGCGCTAAAAATATTGTGTGTCAGTTTAGTGATGATCAGAATAAGTAAAGAGAGAAATGTCTGAGTACGTTCAGTTTTGCTCATCTGTTTGAAAATCAAATAACGTACGAGGTTTATCAACACAGTAATTCATTAATTTTTCTAAGGGGATGTTTAAACTTCATTTATTTATATGTGTCCAGAACATATATATATATATATATATATATATATATATATATATATATATATATATATATGACTACAGGGTACATATGCATATTTATATTCAATGTGCTGCCCAGAATTCCGCTGCACGGATTACCTTATAATTGGCGACAACCAGATCGTCCGTGGAAACAGGTTCTGATAGTTTCCTGCAGTTGAGTAGGTGCTGGCGGTCTTGAGGTTCACCGCACTCACACAGTTCGTCCGCTGAGCTGTATCCCATTTCTTCATGTTCACCTTACACCGAGATACTCCAGTTCTCAGTCTACTGAGGATCTTCCATGTCTCCTATGGGAGGTGATGACCTGCAACAAGTTCTTCTTGGGGTTGTCCCAATGATGAGCTACGCTAGATTTGTACCCTACGGCCGGCCGGTGTGGCCGAGCGGTTCTAGGCGCTACAGTCTGGAACCGCGCGACCGCTACGGTCGCAGGTTCGAATCCTGCCTCGGGCATGGATGTGTGTGATGTCATTAGGTTAGTTAGGTTTAAGTAGTTCCAAGTTCTAGGCGACTGATGTCCTCAGCAGTTAAGTCCCATAGTGCTCAGAGCCATTTGAACCATTTTGTACCCTACGGTTCGCAGGTGTTGTCTGAATTGGTTGCGTTGTCTGGAGGACACTTTTTCTCGACTTGAGTCTTGGTGGTTCATGTTCTCTTCCAAATAGGTGTTTTCTTTCATCCATCTCTTGCTTCTTTCTTTCTATTTCAGCTGCCGTTCTCCTTCGGATGTCTGGAGTATCAGATTTTGTTAACGGGGGCTGCCCAAAAGCAGCTGGTTACAATTCGTCCTCTTTCATTTGGGGGCGAAATTTACCTGTTTTGCATGGCTCGAGTTCTGCCATACAGATGCCGCTTATTCAGCAGCGGAGAAGCACAAAGAAAGGGCAGATGTGCGGAGGGCATGTGGATGTTTTCCCCAGTTGTTGTCGGTCAGTTTCCTAATAATGTTATTCCTAGCACAGACTATCAGTTTTGTATCTGTGCAGTGGTCTTTGAAGGTGAGGGAACGGTACAACTTTACTCAGAAGTATTTTGGGGTGTGACAGTGGGTTAGCTGTTGACCTCTTCAGTTTATTCTCAGTTTCCTCCGAGCCTCTCTGTTTCTTAAGTGGAATGCACACACTTCTCTTTTTGAAGTGTTTGGCTTCAGATATTTGCTATCATAATAGTCAGATAGTGCCTTAAGATCTGTTGTGAATTTTCATTCCACCTCCTCAGAAGTTCTACCTTGTGCAGCAAGTGCCGTGTCACCTGCGTAAATTACGCGAGGTCTGCATACTTATTTTTATTCGATGAATGTTCTACAATAGTGAGTATCTTCACTTCTCGAAACGCAGCACAAAGGGGGGGGGGGGGGGGCGCAGCTTGCTGCGTTTCCCAACTTGGAAGACATCCGTTACTTATTCACTATTTGCTACTGGAGAAGAGACAGTTGTATGGGTGGTTCAGGGCCATTGGTGCCTAACCCACAATTACATGGAATCCAAGTCTTAGTTCCGAAGCTACAACTTGCAGAAAAATCAAGAAAGAGATAAAGAACATACATTGCGTTTCTTTTAAATATAACAATATTGCAGATGTTTCAACATATCAGAAAAATGGAACGCGTGAAACTGTTTTTAATAATATTTCTAAAAGGTTGAGCGTATCTTTCAGCATAAAAGTAGTTGAATAACCGTTTTTGCAGCTTGTTTTTACAACGCGCTTTACAAGAAGAAAACAATTTATCCATGTCCGTCGTCTTGGTCACCATAGGTCCCATTGTCAGTGTTTCCAATTTTTATGTTCTTATAAAAATCGTGATGTAGTTCTGAGAGGTTCGAAGGAGCCTTCTTCTTTTCTTTTCAACAGCTATGCTTTCTGGGAAAAGCAATGTTACAGATTCCAGCTGGGTGCTGGATGGTTTTCCTCTATTAGACTTCTGCAAATTTACTTCTGTGAGGGAGGACACTTCTTCGGAATTGCATATTATAAAAAGGGCGTTTAGTTGATTATCTCGCGGCTGCAGACAACGAATATCGAACCATTTTACTTTCTCTCCGTTTACAGGTATCTTTCGCTTGGTGATACGCGTTTCTAAATCCGCCTATGAGAAAAAGGCTTATCAGTTACTACCATCTGAACACTGGGAGGCATGACAGTGGAGACAACTGCGAATGTAGTAGTAATAATAGGTACGAAAGAGATGCCACTTTGTTTCCGTGAGATGTGTAGTTGGTACGGAGGGGTGTACTGAAGGCAGTCAGGTTAGCATGGGCTGCAGACGAGAAACGTTACTAAATGGACAACGTGTCCTCTGGAGGTGGAAATTAGTCTTAATATTCTAATATTTTTAAGGTTACCCTGCCAGAGACGATAAATAAAAATTAGAAATTAACCGTGTTGTACCTGTAGAACGGCAAAGAGAGGAATTTTCTTTGGTGAAAACGAGTACTGGTATTTCTGCCTTTCGGTTTGGTAAACTGCTGAAGACAAAGATATGTAAGTACGAAAGCAGAAATATGTCATATAGTACAGTAAACTTATGTTATGGTAGTCTCTACGCTTATGCGGACGTATGCGACACCGTTCTTCGTAGGATGGAGTGATGCGGTCGAAACCACGGGTGCCACAAAAGACCGTTTTACATAAGCGACTTTCCGATCACAATCGACTACTCGCAGTGCATGCGCCTTTCGTGCCCACTTGTAAATCAGTAGTCCGCGCTTTCGCGAATGTGTCTCTGGCGCCAGTGATCTACAGACTGTGCCCAGTGCAGACTTCTAAATTTCCGAATGTGCTGCATATTACGCATTTGCAGGAACGTGAGGCTATTCAGCTGCTGGTACAGCGGAATTTAACTTATTCTGTTCGAGCTTACTTATTATAAAAATAGGTTTTGTGCTTTCGTATCTTCTTAATCTTTATCTTGTTGTTTTCTTTGTTTTGCTTATTTACCAGGTTTGGCTGTACATACATGGGTCATATCCAAGGACGTATTTGCGCGTTTCGTTACACATTGAAAAGATTGCGCGCGGTCCCGGTATTTTGTCCTGTTACTGTTCTCCTACAAGGGAGACGATATATCTGAATGCGAATGGTATTTACGTTTTACAGAGAAAAGCCTACACTATGTATAAATAACAACGTAAATAGATAAAGATATTTTAATGAAAATTATTTCAACCGTGAAAAATTCAGATTATTTGACGATAAAAATTTTTTGATATTATTTGGCTCATAAAAAGAAAACAAGATACAAACGGTAGGCAATAAAGGCTCTTTTACTGCGTTTTAGATATTGTTTGATAGCTTTGAAAATACACATTTTCTCGAGCCAATAAATCTGCATGTTTTGAAATGTTTGGACGGCATTATTGATTGTCTTTCAGTTCTCAGGAGTGTAGAGAACGTATCATACGACAAGAGCATACACTATGAATTTTGCTTTGGCCACTAAAAATGATCATTGTTCCAAATAAAAGTCAGTCTCTGTTGCATTATTCACTGATTAATGACGCGTTTCGCGCTCTTAGCGCATCATCAGATTAACTACAAAACGTGACAAAGTAATTATTGCATGAGCGTTTTGAGCGAACCTATCTAAACCAGTGAGTGGCAGAATAAGCCAATGGTGCGGGAATGCAAAAATATCTTAAGAAGACAGCAGAGACCGCATTAGTCAGAAATAAAGCCTTGGTGACAATCACCTTACTCAGTATTAAATCCATGGAAAAAATGGTTGTCGATCTGAAGATAAAAAGAAAGGATAAAAATTACCATGCAGGAGAGAAAAACTACGACATGTACGCGAAGTCGAGTATTCAGAACAAGGGAGGCAAAACATTGCTTGTTTTGCATTTTGATACTACATTTAGATTTTTTCTTAAAAAGGACAGTCTCTAATAACCTCTCTATCATCGTTGAGCTGACATTACTGCACAGCAGACGGCTCTCAGAACACACTCAATTTTGGTGGCTGACGTGTTAAAGGAAAGTGACCACTCGAGAGAGACTCAGTACAGGAATGAAACGCCAGGGGCGCTGTAGTAGAGTCTCTTGTCTCGAGTAGACAATTGAGACAAGAATGTTGATCGTGTAAAAGGGGCTTAACGTATTGCACACAAATGTTCATCACCAGCTCCAGCGGGCGTTTGCACTCATATGAAAGTTCATGCAGCTATTGTCAGCATGGCAGAAAACTGGAAGTTATGATTAAATTATTGAACGGAATAATTTTTGCTTTCAGAGGATAGATTTTTAAATGTATTTTTGTAGCGCAGGGAAGGGTGATAAATTCTTGTATAGTGGAATTGCGTGTGTAGTCCTGTTTAATTTAATAGCCCTGTTCTTTGCGCCGAGCGAGGTGGCGCATTGGTTAGTACACTGGACTTGCATTCGGGAAGACGACGGTTCGGTTCAAACCCGCGTCCGGCCCTCCTGATTTAAGTTTTCCGCGATTTCCCTAAATCGCTTTAGGCAAATACCAGGATGGTACCTTTGAAAGGGCACGGCCTACTTCCTTCCCCATCGTTCCCTAATCCGATAGGACCGATGACCTCGCCATTTGGTCCCCTCCTCCCAGATCAATCAGCCAACCAACTCTCTTCTATCCAAAGAAAAAAAATGTTACTTATGTGCCGTTTAGGATTAGGTTGGGAGGAGGACTAAACTTACTTGAGTTGAGGATGGATTAAGTTTCGGAAACGCAGGGTGAATAACAATTCGAACGGTCGGACGCCACAGCACGTACTGACAGCACAAAGACGTCGCTTACAAAATTTGGTCCCATACATATTTTTTGTGGAAAACTGACGTCAAAGAAAAGAAATTTTCTATTGTAATCACATGGCTGACAAATATCTTCTTCCAATACATTGTAAAAGTGCTGCCCAGTTAGTACAGTGGGTAGAGTTTTGCATTAAAATACCCGCGAGTTCAATTCGTAGTCTAGCTATAATATATATCTTTCTTTTAATTTATAATTTTGATCTGCCCAATAATGATGTTTCTGTACCATAAACTATTTTTTAACCCGTAACTGGTGATGGTGGGTGTCAGATACCCAGCTAAATCTTTGAAGCCCCATTATTACCAGATTGCCGTGAGTACATCATTGTTGATCCCTACACCTTCAAGTCAGTTTGTTGCAAGTCGGCCTGAAGCGCGGTACTCAACATAGCGGTGAGTTGTTTGATTTTATACGCGATTTTTTAAAGTTACTGGGTATTATTAACCCTACCTCACCAGTTGCGGAACTTTTTTTGGAATATTCTCCTATTTTATTTTATAGGTAGTTTGGCATCTACCAGGTTTCCTGTGATAACTAATAACCCTGGATGCAGTTCGCATCAAAGCAGTGAGTTTATTTGATTCGTTATTACTAGAAACTCTGCTTATTGAAACCGCGTTAGTTACCCTGAGATTTTCCCGTTTTCCGATTTTCAGCTGACATGCCATCTAGAAGGTGGTCTAAGAAACCTAGTGATCCTGGATTTGGTGACTGGGCGAGATCTATACTGGATGAGTCTGAGAGTGAATGTAGTGGGGATGAAAATGTTATAGAACAAGGTTTCGAGAGTGCCCATGAAACCGAATCAGAGCAAGAAGTATGTGAAGCTGAGAATGAAGTGCATTGTATACCTAATGCTACAGTTCCTGGATCATCACCAAGTTCACTACAACCACCACATTCCTTTGAAACAGACACTTCGTCATCAGATGAAAACGAACCACTTTCAAAAAGGCAGAATCGTCAATACGAGCGAAAGAAGTATTCTGGGAAGAACCGTTTCATATGGTCCAAAAAACCTCCAACTTCAAATGTTCTCACAAGGAAACATAATATCGTTTCACATTTACCGGGAATAATTGGCCCTGCTAAAGCCCTTGGTCAGATTTGTAGAGCCCAGACTGAAGTAAGAGGGCCATGGAAATTATTGGGTATCTATAACCCAACCTCACCAGTTGTGTTACAAAAATATCACCTTATCAGTTACAGGTTAAACGATGTATATAACAGCAACAGCCTATTTTAACGTTGAAAATAACAAGTACGTGTCAGACAAGTCTGGAACATTAATGAATAGTAATAATGAGTCAGAAATATATTACCTGTCGTAGGACAGAAATACCTACAAAATTTATTAATGAGAAGATGTTAAGTACACTTACTACATTTAGAAAGAGTAACCAGTTGTAATAGTTTGAAATACATTATAAGTGACGGCATGTGTTTCACAAAATATATGTAGTCTTGGAGGGGATTTCGACCTTATGCAAGACACCTTTGTAGTTTTGTCTGCACCCAAACAGGTTTCAGCACTTTTTCTGCTATCTTCAGTGGGTTTCTTCGTTTATTTTTCTTCTGCAAACCTATTTCATCTTAACCTTTAAAGAAACTTTTGGTACAAAATATTTACATTTGTAAAATGAATGGTTAGTGTTAAATATTTTTTACACTGGTTTGTAAACAGTACGAGTTCAGAATGTATCACTGAGTTGAGTTATTTATTTACGATATGTCTTAAGTTTCTAGTTTTATAGTACTTTTGGAAATAAAGTGTATTATGCATTTGTTTACATACCTTATATGAAGATACTGGATACTTAAGCTAGCAGCTTTAGGTCTCCTATGCAGCCTACAGCTTGGCATCTGCAAACACCAAAATGTTATTTTGTTTTTCTGTTTATTACGCATTTCCGATCGAGAATCACTGCATACTGTGCTATTTAGCGTGTTACTTACAGTTTTTCATGTTGTGGTGTGTTTACTTTGTGTCGAGGTGACGAGCTTATTTCTTTCGCTTTCATCGTTACACATTCATTTTCTACGATTTTTTCGCCAACCACAGAGTTTTCACTGCAATTACGTGCTGTTGTGGCTGTTTAGTGTTCATTTGTTCGTGCCATGTTTATTTGGGATGTGGTGCATGGATGCGAAGTGTTTTTGACGTCTGTAGCGTTTAGTTCGCGCGCGCGGGTTGTTGTGTAGTATGGAAAGATGGATATTTAATTTTAGAGGCTGATCATATGCAGTTTTGTGGTGGGTGTTCTTATATGAAGGCAAAGAGAAAGAAATAAGAGTGTTAACTCGAGACAAACAAAGTAAAAACATCACAACATCAAACACTGTAGGTAACATGCTAAATAACATAATTCATAGTGATTCTCGGTTGTAAATGCATAATAAACAGAAAAATAAAATAACATTTTGCTGTTTGCAAATGACAAGCTGTTGACTGCGTATTAGACCTAAAGCTGCTAACATTAGCATCCAATAGTTTTGTGTAAGCTGTGTAAACAAATTATACATCCACTTTATTTCCAGATATACTGTAGAAATAGAAATTTTATACAGATTGTAAATAAACAACAAAGAAAGCCTCAACTCAGTGATATATGTCTCGTCTCTGTCCTGTATGCAAGCCAATGTATAAAATATTTGACAGTAATCACACATTTTACAAATGTAAATTTTTCTACCAAAAGTTTCTTTAAAAGTTAACGTGTAAAGATTTTATAGAAGGAAAATAAAGAAATAAACCCACTTCAGATAGCACAAGAAGTTCTGGAACACATCTGCTTCAAAATAAAACTAGCAAGTTGTCTTATAGAAGGCGGAATTCTTCTCCAGTTTCCTTAGTAAGCACAGAATTTAGGAGAACTGCAACATTCACAAGATGATTATACGTAGTCTTAATATCAAATGTTCAAAGCGACCTCTCTGTATCACCAAACATTTAACGATTCGCTGGATCATGCTTCTCTGAACTCTTCGCTGCACTGCTGTATCCCCAGTTGCAAGAACAGAATGGAAGAGCACTACGGTTTCTTTAACATTGATATCTGTCTGAAATGTGCATGTAAACACTTCACTCTTCTATTGGACCGTCGTCCTTAAAGCACATCAATATTAGTATCTGTGGAAATGTGCATATCAACATTTCACTATTCGTAGTGGACTGTTCTCCCTAACGCACATCAGTCCTCTTAAAGGTTGTTCTTGCTGGCGTTTTTACTTAAGGACTTACGGAGATAAGCTTCGAGTTTTTTGAGCTGAATTTTAAGTAGTAGCCTGACAAAGTCAACGATCTGAAGATTTTCAGAACACTTTGGGGTTGATATTGGGGGGAAATAAAATGATAACGCAAAATTAATGGTTCGCAAAACAGGTTTCGAAGTATAAGATGTTCTCGTACATAATATCAACAAGTAGTCGGATGTGTGTGTGCGACAAAGCAATTGTTTTGAACAGCATTTGTTTTGCAATATTTAAAACAAACAATGCCAGTCGTGGAAAGCATAATGTTCCAATTAAGCCCTTATCCTATCGGTAACAGACCACAATTTTTCATGTATCCATAGATAATGATGGTAATAATAATAATAATAATAATAATAAACCCCGTGGAGGCCCGGGAAAAGAATCAGCCTCCGGTATGTTCTGCCAGTCGTAAAAGGCGACGAAAAGAACAAACCACTAATAGGGCTAACCCCCCTTTTAGTGTGATTAGTTGGTTCAGGACAGAACTAAAGAAGCCTCGGACAAGCGCCGTCATGGTCGGGGACGACGCTTGAACCCTATGCCCGCCCACAATGGTAACGACACTGCTAGCCAACTGGAAAATGATTTAAATCCAAATAGAGGTGTTTTGCAGGATATGCTTCCTGCAACCACCCTAGAAGGAAAACAAAGACAGAGGATGAGATGGTCAGATGAAGTTAATCGACACCTCATGTTCTGTTATTACCAAGCAACAAACCTAGGAACCAACACAACTGGATACAGATCACAAGTATACACAACATTTATTACCAGATACCCAGAAATAAAATTTTTAACAGAACAACGATTAGCTGATCAGATCCGTGTAATAATAAAAAATAACAGGATACCCCAGTCAGAATTAGAAAACATCAAACAACAAGTACAACAAATACTGGAACAAAATAATGTGCAATCAGAAGAAGAAGAAGAAGAAGAAGAAAATACAGTAATGGACTCAAACATCCCAGAGCAAACAAACAAAGAACAACATGCACCAATTAAACAATCAGAGGAAAACGAAATCTTAAGACAGCCACCAGAACAAGCACAAATAGAACACGAAGTTCAAAAAATGGCTCTGAGCACTATGGGACTCAACTGCTGTGGTCATAAGTCCCCTAGAACTTAGAACTACTTAAACCTAACTAACCTAAGGACAGCACACAACACCCAGCCATCACGAGGCAGAGAAAATCCCTGACCCCGCCGGGAATCGAACCCGGGAACCCGGGCGTGGGAAGCGAGAACGCTACCGCACGACCACAAGATGCGGGCAGAACACGAAGTGACACAGATGTTAGATATAGAAGAAAAATTTCAGCTAACATATATAGAATACAACGACACAAATACAGACATTAGACCATTCTTGCGTAGACCACCAAATAACCCAAAAGTCAAAACAACAATAAAAACTATCAACACAATCATACACAACAAAATAAATGAAAACACAACTATGGAAGAGTTACAACTACTGGTTTATATAGGAGCACTCACTACACTAAATATACACACTAGGCAGAGATCAGAACCAACCAACACACAGAAGAAACCCACAAAACCAGCATGGCAACACAGGCTACAGATCAAAATAGAAAAACTGAGAAAAGACATCGGACAGCTAACACAATTTATAAGAAATGAAATCTCGGAAAAAAACGAAAAAAGTTAGGTAAAATCTCACAACAAGAAGCGACAGAGCAATTAGACGAAAAGAAGCAGAAATTACAAGCATTAGCATTACTCAGAAGATACAAAAAGAGTGAAAATAGAAGGAAACAAAACCAAACATTCAACACAAACCAAAAGAAATTTTACCAGACAATAGATAACACACACATTAAAATAAACAATCCACCAAACATAACAGACATGGAACCCTTCTGGAGCAACATATGGTCAAACCCGGTACAACATAACAGGCGTGCACGGTGGATACAAGCAGAAACAGACACATACAAGATGATACCACAAATGCCTGAAGTGATAATTTTGCAACATGAAGTCACCCAAGCAATTAATCCTACTCACAATTGGAAAGCCCCTGGAAATGATAAAATAGCAAATTTCTGGTTAAAGAAGTTCACCTCAACACATTCACATCTAACTAAATTATTTAACAGTTACATTGCAGACCCATACACATTCCCTGATACACTTACACACGGAATAACATATCTGAAACCTAAAGATCAAGCAGACACAGCGAACCCAGCTAAATATCACCCCATAACATGCCTACCAACAATATACAAAATATTAACTTCAGTCATTAAACAGAAATTAATGACACATACAACACAGAACAAAATTATAAATGAAGAACAAAAAGGCTGTTGCAAAGGAGCACGAGGATGTAAAGAGCAACTGATAATAGATGCAGAGGTGACATATCAAGCTAAAACTAAACAAAGGTCGCTACACTACGCATACATTGATTACCAAAAAGCTTTTGATAGTGTACCCCACTCATGGTTACTACAAATATTGGAAATATACAAAGTAGATCCTAAATTGATACAGTTCCTAAACATAGTAATGAAAAATTGGAAAACCACACTTAATATCCAAACAAATTCAAATAATATCACATCACAGCCAATACAGATTAAGCATGGAATATACCAAGGAGACTCATTAAGTCCTTTCTGGTTCTGCCTTGCTCTGAACCCACTATCCAACATGCTAAATAATACAAATTATGGATACAATATTACTGGAACATACCCACACAAAATCACACATTTGCTATACATGGATGATCTAAAACTACTGGCAGCAACAAATCAACAACTCAACCAATTACTAAAGATAACAGAAGGATTCAGCAATGATATAAGTATGGCTTTTGGAACAGACAAATGTAAGAAAAATAGCATAGTCAAGGGAAAACATACTAAACAAGAAGATTACATATTGGATAACCACAGCGACTGCATAGAAGCGATGGAAAAAACGGATGCCTATAAATATCTAGGATACAGGCAAAAAATAGGAATAGATAATACAAATATTAAAGAAGAACTAAAAGAAAAATATAGACAAAGACTAACAAAAATACTGAAAACAGAATTGACAGCAAGAAACAAGACAAAAGCTATAAATACCTATGCCATACCAATACTGACCTACTCATTTGGAGTAGTGAAATGGAGTAACACAGACCTAGAAGCACTCAATACACTTACACGATCACAATGCCACAAATATAGAATACATCACATACATTCAGCAACAGAAAGATTCACATTAAGCAGAAAGGAAGGAGGAAGGGGATTTATCGACATAAAAAACCTACATTATGGACAGGTAGACAATTTAAGAAAATTCTTTCTAGAACGAGCAGAAACTAGCAAAATACACAAAGCAATCACTCATATAAATACATCGGCTACACCACTGCAATTTCATAACCACTTCTACAACCCTTTAGATCACATAACATCAACAGACATGAAGAAAGTAAATTGGAAAAAGAAAACACTACATGGCAAGCACCTGTATCATCTAACACAGCCACACATCGATCAAGACGCATCCAACACACGGCTAAGAAAAGGCAATATATACAGTGAGGCAGAAGGATTCATGATTGCAATACAGGATCAAACAATAAACACCAGGTATTACAGCAAGCATATTATTAAAGATCCCAATACCACAACGGATAAATGCAGACTTTGTAAACAACAAATAGAAACAGTAGATCACATCACAAGCGGATGTACAATACTAGCAAATACAGAATACCCCAGAAGACATGACAATGTCGCAAAAATAATACATCAACAGCTTGCCTTACAACATAAACTTTTAAAACAACACGTTCCTACATACAAGTATACACCACAAAATGTACTGGAGAATGATGAATACAAATTATACTGGAACAGAACCATTATAACATATAAAACAACGCCACATAACAAACCTGACATCATACTCACCAATAAAAAGAAGAAATTAACACAACTAATCGAAATATCCATACCCAATACAACAAATATACAAAAGAAAACAGGAGAAAAAATTGAAAAATACATCCAACTGGCTGAGGAAGTCAAAGGCATGTGGCATCAGGATAAAGTTGACATCATACCAATTATACTATCAACTACAGGAGTCATACCACACAATATCCACCAGTACATCAATGCAATACAGCTACATCCTAACATATATATACAACTACAGAAATCCGTAATTATTGATACATGTTCAATTACCCGAAAGTTCCTAAATGCAATATAACACATACCGTACAGTTAAAAGGAAGTGACGCTTGATCAAGGTCCGCGTCACTCCATTTTTAACCGGACTTAACGTCTGAGAAAGTGAAGGAAATAATAATAATAATAATAATAATAATAATAATAATAATAATAATTATTATTATTATTATTGTAGTAGTAGTAAACAGTAGTAACAATGGTAATAGTAATAATGATCTCATTTTAAGAAAAACAGAACACCTTGACCGGCTAAAGAGAGGACGTTCATATTCACAAGACATGTACATTAGTGTGGTGTGCAGAAGTGATTAGCATTTGAACCATGTCGGCATGCGCGTTCAAGGTCAACATCAAGACCGCAGCGCACCACCACCTACCAGTGTCTCTCATTGTTGCCATAAACCGAAGGTAATGGATCAGTGTGACTTGAGCAAACGTGCAGGATGCCTAGTTGACGTATGCGCGAACCGTACCGTCAAATCAGTGAGTTTGGAAGAGGGTGTATTATTGGCACGAGAGAATGTGGTGCATCGATCCGAGAAATTGCTGCTCGAGTGGCCGGCCGCGGTGATCTAGCGGTTCTAGGCGCTCAGTCCGGAACCGCGGGACTGCTACGGTCGCAAATTCGAATCCTGCCTCGGGCATGGATGTGTGTGGTGTCTTTAGGTTAGTTAGGTTTAAGAAGTTCCAAGTTGTAGAGGACTAATGACCTCAGATGTTAAGTCCCATAGTGCTCAGAGCCATTTGAACCATTTTTGAACAAACGCTTGAAGGGACTGTCATTATCACAGAAATGAGTCAAATAAATTGGCACACACGTATTCGACAACGTGCCACAAGCTCCTTAAATGTCGTTTAAATAATATGGTTGATTTCAAGACTGAACTGAAGAACTTTCTTTTGGGCAACTTCTACTCTTCAGCAAGTTACACATACACTCTCAGATTCAAAATTTTAGTTATATTTTGACTAAAGTTCAGTCTTGATCACGTCATGTATGTTTTGATGATACAGGTAACCGGTTTCGGTTCTTTCTACAAAACCATCATCAGACCCATGGCTCCCTTAGGATGGTAGGCGGAGCTCTCCTCGCTGCAACGCAGTCAACATCAAGACCGCAGCGCACCACCACCTACCAGTGTCTCTCATTGTTGCCATAAACCGAAGGTAATGGATCAGTGTGACTTGAGCAAACGTGCAGGATGCCTAGTTGACGTATGCGCGAACCGTACCGTCAAATCAGTGAGTTTGGAAGAGGGTGTATTATTGGCACGAGAGAATGTGGTGCATCGATCCGAGAAATTGCTGCTCGAGTGGCCGGCCGCGGTGATCTAGCGGTTCTAGGCGCTCAGTCCGGAACCGCGGGACTGCTACGGTCGCAAATTCGAATCCTGCCTCCTGCGTAGCAGCGAGGAGAGCTCCGCCTACCATCCTAAGGGAGCCATGGGTCTGATGATGGTTTTGTAGAAAGAACCGAAACCGGTTACCTGTATCATCAAAACATACATGACGTGATCAAGACTGAACTTTAGTCAAAATATAACAATTAATTGATCACTGCTTTCCAAAAATGTTTACCAAAATTGTTCAAAATTTTAGGTTATTTTATAATTGGACTTAGCACTATAATACAGCAGTCTATAAAAGTGGTAAATTATTTTACTCTATTGCACTAAACTGAACATCGTTGTCCTTTTTTCGCACCCCAGAGATCACTTCCATGGGATGTTCACTGAGGTGACAAAAAAGCATGGGATACCTCACAATATCGTGTCAGACCTCCCGGTGTAGTGCCGCATCTCGATGTAACATGGAGCCAACAAGTCCTTGAAGCCTTCTGCAGGAATACTGAGCCACGCTGCCTCTGTAGCCGTCCATAATTGCGAAAGTATTGCCGGTGCAGGATTTCGTGCGCGAACTGACGTCTTGAGTATGTCCCATAACCGGGATTCATGTCGGGCGATCTGTGTGGCCAAACAAATTGCTCCAGTAGTCCAGAATGTTCTTCAAACCAATTGCGAACAACTGCGAGCCTGTAACATGGCGCATTGTCATCCATAAAAATTCCATCGTTGTTTGCGAACATGACGTCTATGAATTGCTGCAAATGGTCTTCAAGTAGCCGAACTCCTGAGGACCTAGTATATTCCATGTAAACGCAGCCCACACCATTATGGAGCCACTACCAGCTTGTGCAGTGCCTTGTTGACAACTTGGGTCCATGGCTTCGTAGAGTCTGCGCCACACTTTGAGCAAACCATCAGCTCCTGCAAGTTGACATCGGGACTCATCTGACCAGGCTATGGTTTTCCAATCGTCTAGGGTCCAACCGATATGGTCACGAGCACGAGGAGGCATTAGAGGTGATGTCGTGCTGATAGCCAAGGCACTCGCGTCGATCGTCTGCAGCCACAGCCGATTAGCTCCAGTTTTTACCGTAGTGTCGTAACGGATACCTTCGTCGTACGTCTCATATTAATTTCTGCGGTTATTTCACGCAGTGTTGCTTGTCCTTTAGCACTGACAACTCTACTTGAAAGTCGCTGGTCTTGGCCGTTAAGTGAAGGCCGTCGGCCACTGCGTTCAAAATGACTCTGAGCACTATGGGACTTAACATCTGAGGTCATCAGTCCCCTAGAACTTAGAACTACTTAAACCTAACTAGCCTAAAGGCATCACACACATCCATGTCCGAGGCAGGATTCGATCCTGCGATCGTAGCGGTCGCGCGGTTCCAGACTGTAGCGCCTAGAACTGCTCGGCCACAGCGGCCGGCGCCACTGCGTTGTCCGTGGTGAGAGGTAATGCTCGAAGTCTGGTGTTCCCGGCACACACACCGGCCGGCGTGGCCGAGCGGTTCTAGGCGCTTCAGTCTGGAACCACGCGACCGCTACGGTCGCAGGTTCGAATCCTGCCTCGGGCATGGATGTGTGTGATGTCGTTAGGTTAATTAGGTTTAAGTTCTTCTAACTTCTAGGGGACTGATGACCTCAGCTGTTAAGTCCCATAGCGCTCAGAGCCATTTGAGCCTTTTATTTTATTTTATTTATTTATTTATTTATTTTTTGTTTCCGCCACAATCTCGACACTGTGAGTCTCGGAATATTGAATTCGTTAACGATTTCCGAAATGGAATGTCCACGCGTCTAGCTTCAACCACCATACCGCTTTCAAAGCCTGTTAATTTCCATTGTGTCGCCATAATCACGTCGGAAGCCTATTCAGAAGTCACTTGAGTAGCAATGACAGCTCCGCCAATATACTGCCCATTTGTAACTTGTGTACGCGATCCTACCGCCGTTTGTATTGTGCATATCACTATCCCATGACGTTCGTCAACTCAGTGAATTAAATCTAATGTAATATAAGAAATAGTAATCGTTATAGGTACACAGCTTAAAACGTGTCGAGAAACGAATAAAAAATCAAAACTTTCGCTGTGGAGCTGTGCCGGATCACGAGTGGATGCAGCGGCGGCCGTGGGTACATCGAGATTTAGGTCAAACGTGCGGTAATTAGTTGACTTGAGGCTCATCGGCACACTTTGGCGAGTTGATAATTACGTGCAACCGTGTAGCGGAGCGCGGCGCTGCCTTGGCCCGTATTAATTAGCGGCGAGCTGGCCGCTCTGGGGTTTAATTCAGCGTCCTGCGGCCGTCTTTTGTGGCAGAGGCTCGCTTTGTAGCCATCTGCCGCTGAGGGGGCCACAGGCTGCACGGCCGGCCACCGCTTACCACACAGACCGTGCTGATCGAGGCGGCTTTGCATTCAGAACTCACAGTACACGCTGCCGATTTTCACAGGGTAGACCCCACAAACACAAGGCTTGGATGTAAGAGACTGACTGAAACGTTCTCAGCCTCGCAGTGATATTTCTTCTTCTTTTTGTGTTGGCCGCATGAGGACCACGTTAACATACTACTGGCCATTAAAATTGCTACACCACAAAGATGACGTGCTACAGACGCGAAATTTAACCGACAGGAAGAAGATGCTGTGATATGCAAATGATTAGCTTTTCAGAGTATTCACACAACGTTGGCGCCGGTGGCGACACCTACAACGTGCTGACATGAGGAAAGTTTCCAACCGATTTCTCATACACAAACAGCAGTTGACCGGCGTTGCCTGGTGGAATGTTGTTGTGATGCCTCGTGTAAAGACGAGAAATGCGTACCATCACGTTTCCGACTTTGATAAAGGTCGGATTGTAGTCTATCGCGATTGTGTTTTATCGTATCGCGACATTGCTGCTCGCGTTAGTCGAGATCCAATGACTGTTAGCAGAATATGGGATGGGTGGGTTCAGGAGGGTAATACGGAACGCCGTGCTGGATCCCAACGGCCTCGTATCACTAGCAGTCGAGATGACAGGCACCTTATCCGCATAGCTGTAACGGATCGTGCAACCACGTCTCAATCCCTTAGTCAGCAGATGGGGACCTTTACAAGACAGCAACCATCTGCACGAACAGTTCGACGACGTTTGCAGCAGCATGGACTTTCAGCTCGGAGGCCACGGCTGGGGTGACCCTTGACGCTGCATCACAGACAGGAGCGTCTGCGATGGTGTACTCAACGACGAACCTCGGTGCACGAAAGGCAAAACGTCATTTTTTCGAATGAATCCAGGCTCTGTTTACAGCATCCTGACGGTTGCATCCGTGTTTGGCGACATCGCGGTGAACGCACATTGGAAGCGTGTATTCGTCATCGCCATTCTGGCGTATCACCCGGCGTGATGGTATGGGGGGGTCATTGGTTACACGTCTCGGTCACCTGTTGTTCGCATTGACGTCACTTTGAACAATGGATGTTACATTTCAGATGTGTTACGACCCGTGGCTCTACCCTTCATTCGATCTCTGCGAAACCCTACATTTCAGCAGGATAATGCACGACCGCATGTTGCAGGTCCTGTACGGGCCTCTCTGGATACAGAAAATGTTCGACTGCTGCCCTTGCCAACACATTCTCCAGATCTCTCACCAATTGAAAACATCTGATCAATGGTGGCCGAGCAACTGGCTCGTCACAATACACCAGTCACTACTCTTGATGAACTGTGGTATCGTGTTGAAGCTGTACGGGCAGCTGTACCTGTACACGCCATCCAAGCTCTGTTTGACTCAATGCCCAGGCGTATCAAGGCCGTTATTACGGCCAGAGGTGGTGGTTCTGGGTACTGATTTCTCAGCGTCTATGCACCCAAATTGCGTGAAAATGTAATCACATGTCAGTTCTAGTATAATATATTTGTCCAATGAATACCCGTTTATCATATGCATTTCTTCTTGGTGTACCAATTTTAATGGTCAGTAGTGTATTCGGGTCAGCTTCGTTTCTTCTGATCCTTATTCTTGGCCAATATTCTTTCATTCTCATACTTTACAACCCTCTTCGCTCATCTGTATATCATGATTTTGCCTCGGGTCTCATATTTTCCCGGAAAATTACGGGGCCGGAACTTATGATTTGGAAGTCACTGTATTGCAAATCTCTTTTTCCTGTTTTCCCATTTTTCATAGATCCATTTGTACCTCTTGGTTCGAACTTACTTTTCTTGTGTTCTGTGTCCGAAGAACAAAGTCATTCTTTTCGTGATGGCGTCTCTCTGAGATACTTTGTATCTTGGTATATTGTTCTTGATTGGTCCGCAGCTCGTGGTCGTGCGGTAGCGTTCTCGCTTCCCGCGCCCGGGTTCCCGGGTTCGATTCCCGGCGGGGTCAGGGATTTTCTCTGCCTCGTGATGACTGGGTGTTGTGTGGTGTCCTTAGGTTAGTTAGGTTTAAGTAGTTCTAAGTTCTAGGGGACTGATGACCATGGCTGTTAAGTCCCATAGTGCTCAGAGCCATTTGAACCATTTGTTCTTGACTCACTCATCTTCTATACTGACAGTGTCCTGTTCGTTGAGATCCTGGCGTCCTCCTGAGAATACTTTGCTCCACAAGCTCTAGCCGTTTCAGTAATTACGTTCTTACGAGGTTCAGACTTCCTGCTGCGTATAAGGCTTTAAGACGTATCACAGTCTGGTAATGTCTCAGTTTTGCAGTACTTCTAGGTTACTTAGTCCACCCAGGGAGTACTGTAAGCTGACTTATGAAGTAGTATATTGCCCATTAAAAAATGCTGTTTTCAGTTATTAGCTCAATGGACTTTCTCTTACATATTTTGGGTCTTCCGATTCCTCTAGAGGAGTATGACGGTATGATTCCGCAAGTTCTAAGGAGACACCAGTCTTCAACTGTCGTACACTCATCGTTGTCTTGTGACAGCCAGAGCGAGAGCACCAGCAGCAGCGAGTACTGTTTGTATAAAGCGTTTATTTTGCATTTTGTTTACGACCTTCCACTAAGGAAGGGATTCTATTTGTGTTTATCTGCTCTGCATAGTAACTAACAGTTCTTGATAAAACTTTACGTAGTTTTCGTGTTAGATTTCTTAGTGTTTTCTTGATCGTTTAGAACAGAAAGCGCCCTAAAATCGTCTTTTGTTTGTTTCGCGGCCGTTAGCCACTAGTCACTTGAATCAGCAGTTGTCTTGTGACAGCCAGAGCGAGAGCACCAGCAGCAGCGAGTACTGTTTGTATAAAGCGTTTATTTTGCATTTTGTTTACGACCTTCCACTAAGGAAGGGATTCTATTTGTGTTTATCTGCTCTGCATAGTAACTAACAGTTCTTGATAAAACTTTACGTAGTTTTCGTGTTAGATTTCTTAGTGTTTTCTTGATCGTTTAGAACAGAAAGCGCCCTAAAACCGTCTTTTGTTTGTTTCGCGGCCGTTAGCCACTAGTCACTTGAATCAGCAGTTGTCTTGTGACAGCCAGAGCGAGAGCACCAGCAGCAGCGAGTACTGTTTGTATAAAGCGTTTTTGTACTTATTTGCTGCGCTTAGCTTTTAAATAGTTTTTCTGGGAAAACCTAGCGTAGTTTTCGCGTCTCGTATTTCAGTGAGTGTTTCTTGATTATCAGAGTAGCTCATCAGAAGATTATCTTGGGAATTTGTCACCGTATAGAGTAGGGTAAACATAGTCATGTGTAGGGACTGTGGTTGTTGTGAGCGGACGCAAGGAGAATTGGCCACTCTTCGGGGGCAGGTGGAGGCTTTGTCTGTTAGGCTCATCGAGCTCGAGGCGCAGGCGTCGGCTCGTAGTGGCGTTGGGGCAACTGTGGTGAGACCTATGCCTACTTCGGTGGCCTTGGAATCACATGGAACCCCTGATGTCGCTGCGTCTTCCGGCAGTGAGCATCTTACCGGTCAGCCATCACTCCAGGGTGAATGGCGGACAGTGGTGGGCTCGCGCGTGCCTGGCCGAAAGGCGAAGGTGGGATCTGGCCGCGTGGCAGCTGCCTTACCCCTTTCCAACAGGTACGGGGTGCTTCCTAGTGGTGATGACATCGTTTCCGAGCCACCACAGGATGCCTCGCCTGTTGGGCCAGTGGCCGATTCTCCGGCAAGGTCCCGACAGTCACAGAGGGCGGGCCTATTAGTTATAGGGAGCTCCAACGTTAGGCGCGTTATGGAGCCCCTCAGGAAAATAGCGGGTAGGTCGGGGAAGAATGCCAGTGTGCACTCGGTGTGCTTGCCGGGGGGTCTCGTCCGTAATGTGGAGGAGGCCCATCCGGCAGCTATTGAACGCACTGGGTGTGACCGGCTGCAGATAGTAGCACATGTCGGAACGAATGACGCCTGCCGCTTGGGTTCTGAGGCCATCCTTGGTTCCTTCCGGCGGCTGGCCGATTTGGTGAAGACAACCAGATCGCACGCGGAGTGCAAGCTGAGCTTAATATCTGCAGCATAGTGCCCAGAGTCGATCGCGGTCCTCTGGTTTGGAGCCGTGTGGAGGGTCTAAACCAGAGGCTCAGACGACTCTGCGACTATAATGGTTGCAAATTCATCGACCTCCGTTATTGGGTGGAGAACTGTAGGGCCCCCCTAGACAGGTCAGGCGTGCACTACACACCGGAAGCAGCTACTAGGGTAGCAGAGTACGTGTGGCGTGCACACGGGGGTTTTTTAGGTTAGAGGGACCCCCCCTTGGGCGAAACGATAAAATACCTGACGGCTTACCAGAGAGGACATTATCATCGTTGATAAAGAACGTCCGTCCTCAGAGACCAAAAACAGGAAAAGTTAACGTAATATTGGTAAACTGCAGGAGTATCCAGGGCAAGGTTCCTGAATTAGTATCTCTTATTGAAGGAAATAGTGCGCATATAGTATTAGGAACGGAAAGTTGGTTAAAACCGGAAGTGAACAGTAACGAAATCCTAGACACAGAATGGAATATATACCGCAAGGATAGGATAAACGCCAATGGTGGAGGAGTATTTATAGCAGTAAAGAATTCAATAATATCCAGTGAAGTTATTAGCGAATGCGAATGTGAAATAATCTGGGTTAAGTTAAGTATCAAAGGTGGGTCAGATATGATAGTCGGATGCTTCTATAGACCACCTGCATCAGCAACCGTAGTAGTTGAGCGCCTCAGAGAGAACCTGCAGAACGTCGTGGAGAAGTTTCGTGATCATACTATTGTAATAGGGGGAGACTTCAATCTACCAGGTATAGAATGGGATAGTCACACAATCAGAACTGGAGCCAGGGACAGAGACTCTTGTGACATTATCCTGACTGCCTTGTCCGAGAATTACTTCGAGCAGATAGTTAGAGAACCAACTCGTGAAGCTAACGTTTTAGACCTCATAGCAACAAATAGATCGGAACTTTTCGACTCCGTGAATGTAGAAGAGGGTATCAGTGATCATAAGTCAGTGGTTGCATCAATGCCTACAAGTGTAATAAGAAATGCCAAGAAAGGAAGGAAAATATATTTGCTTAACAAGAGTGATAGGGCACAAATCGCAGAATATCTGAGTGACCACCATCAAACGTTCATTTCTGAGGAAGAGGATGTGGAACAAAAATGGAAAAAATTCAGAAACATCGTCCAGTACGCCTTAGATAAGTTCGTACCGACTAAGGTCCAAAGCGAGGGGAAAGATCCACCGTGGTATAACAATCATGTACGAAAGGTACTACGGAAACAGAGAAAGCTTCATCATAGGTTTAAGAGTAGTCGAATCATAGCTGATAAGGAAAAGCTGAACGAAGCGAAAAAGAGCGTAAAGAGAGCAATGAGAGAAGCATTCAACGAATTCGAACATAAAACATTGGCAAACAATCTAAACAAGAACCCTAAAAAGTTTTGGTCATATGTAAAATCGGTAAGCGGATCTAAATCCCCTATTCAGTCACTCGTTGACCACGATGGCACCGAAACAGAGGACGACCGAAGAAAGGCAGAAATACTGAATTCAGTGTTCCGAAACTGTTTCACTGCGGAAAATCGTAACACGGTCCCTGACTTCAGCCGTCGCACGGACGCCAAAATGGAAAATATTGAAATAAACGATATCGGAATTGAAAAACAACTGCTATCACTTAGTAGCGGAAAAGCATCCGGACCAGACGAGATACCCTTAAGATTCTACAGTGATTATGCTAAAGAACTTGCCCCCTTTCTATCAGCAATTTATCGTAGATCGCTGGAAGAACGTAAAGTACCTAGCGACTGGAAGAAAGCGCAGGTCGTTCCCATTTTCAAGAAGGGTCATAAATCAGATGCGAATAATTATAGGCCTATTTCGCTTACGTCAATCTGTTGTAGAATAATGGAACATGTTTTGTGTTCTCGTATTATGACGTTCTTAGATAATACAAATCTCCTTCATCATAACCAACATGGATTCCGCAAACAGAGATCATGTGAAACTCAGCTCGCCCTATTTGCCCAAGAAATTCACAGTGCCGTAGACACTGGCGAGCAGATTGATGCCGTATTCCTGGACTTCAGGAAGGCATTTGATACGGTTCCGCACTTACGTTTAGTGAAAAAAATACGAGCTTACGGAATATCGGACCAGGTTTGTGATTGGATTCAGGATTTCCTAGAAGAAAGAACACAACATGTCATTCTTAACGGTTCAAAATCTGCAGATGTAGAGGTAATTTCGGGAGTACCGCAGGGAAGCGTGATAGGACCTTTATTGTTTACAATATACATAAATGACTTAGTTGACAACATCGGTAGCTCCGTGAGGCTATTTGCAGATGACACGGTTGTCTACAAGAAAGTAGCAACATCAGAAGACTCGTACGTACTCCAGGAGGACCTGCAGAGGATTAATGCATGGTGCGACAGCTGGCAGCTTTCCCTAAACGTAGATAAATGTAATATAATGCGCATACATAGGGGCAGAAATCCATTCCAGTACGATTATGCCATAGGTGGTAAATCATTGGAAGCGGTAACGACCGTAAAATACTTAGGAGTTACTATCCGGAGCGATCTGAAGTGGAATGATCACATAAAACAAATAGTGGGAAAAGCAGGCGCCAGGTTGAGATTCATAGGAAGAATTCTAAGAAAATGTGACTCATCGACGAAAGAAGTAGCTTACAAAACGCTTGTTCGTCCGATTCTTGAGTATTGCTCATCAGTATGGGACCCTTACCAGGTTGGATTAATAGAAGAGATAGACATGATCCAGCGAAAAGCAGCGCGATTCGTTATGGGGACATTTAGTCAGCGCGAGAGCGTTACGGAGATGCTGAACAAGCTCCAGTGGCGGACACTTCAAGAAAGGCGTTACGCAATACGGAGAGGTTTATTATCGAAATTACGAGAGAGCACATTCCAGGAAGAGATGGGCAACATATTACTACCGCCCACATATATCTCGCGTAATGATCACAACGAAAAGATCCGAGAAATTAGAGCAAATACGGAGACTTACAAGCAGTCGTTCTTCCCACGCACAATTCGTGAATGGAACAGGGAAGGGGGGATCAGATAGTGGTACAATAAGTGCCCTCCGCCACACACCGTAAGGTGGCTCGCGGAGTATAGATGTAGATGTAGATGTAGATGTAGAGTAATGGTCACCGCTCGGACCAGGAAGCCAGTGGGCGTTGGGGTTGGACAGGTGAGGCAGTGATGTTACAAGTGTCGGAGACTGAGTTCCGAGGGCTCGTCAGTGTTTCAGTCTTACACCTGAAAGCGTGAATGAAACTGTAATATCTGCAATAACATTTTATTGATGTAATAGCTACAATCAATATTGTCTCCTCCGACAATCAGGAAATAAGGGTGCGCGGGATAGCCGCGCGGTCTAGGGCCCCTCGTCACGGTTCGCGCGGCTCCGCCTGTCGGAGGTTCGAGTCCTCCCTCGGGCATGAGAGTGTGTGTTGTCCTTATCGTAAGTTAGTTAAGTTACATTAAGTAGCGTCTAAGCTTAGGGACCGATGACCTCAGCAGTTTGGACCCATAGAACTTACCACAAATTTCCAGGAAATAGGACGGGTTGCCCTTCTGGCATCGACGAGGAATGCTAGATACAGCAATCTGGCAGCTCACGTAGCTTGAGGGAGGTCAGGCAGTAGAGGGGACCAGCGAAGCGGTTAAGGGATGCCTCTCCGTGGTTAGCATGAGCCCCAGCACTCTCAATGGTGATCGTGGTCTTAGACCTGTCCCCCCAGCATCTGCCATCTACATCTACATCTGCGTGATTACTCTGCTACTCACAATTAAGTGCCTGGCAGAGGGTTCAGTGAACCACTTCCAAGCTGTGTCTACCGTTCCACTCTCGAACGACACGCGGGGAAAACGAGCGCTTAAATTTTTCTGTGCGAGCCCTGATTTCTCTTATTTTATCGTGATGATCATTTCTCCCTGTGTAGGTGGCTGCCAACGGAATGTTTTCGCAATCGGAGGAGGAAATTGGTGATTGAAATTTCATGAGAAGATCCCGTCGCAACGAAAAACGCCTTTGTTTTAACGATTGCCACCCTAATTCACGTATCATGTCTGTGACACTATCTCCCCTATTTCGCGATAATACAAAACGAGCCGCCTTTCTCAGAAATTTTTCGATGTCACCCGTCAGTCCCACCTGATGCGGATCCCACACCGCGCAGCAATACTCCAGAATAGGGCGGACAAGCGTGGTGTAAGCACTCTCTTTACTAGATCTGTTGCGCCTTCTAAGTGTCCTGCCAATAAATCGCAGTCTTTGGTTTGCTCTACCCACTACATTATCTATGTGATCGTTCCAATTTAGGTTATTTGTAACTGTAATATCTAAGTATTTAGTTGAATTTACAGCCTTCAGATTTGTGGGACTCATCACGTAACCGAAATTTAGCGGATTTCTTTTAGTACTCATGTGAATAACTTCACACTTTTCTTTATTCAGGGTCAGTTGTCACTTTTCGCACCACACAGATATCTTATCTAAATCATTTTGCAATTCGTTTTGGTCATGTGATGACTTTACAAGACGGTAAATGACAGCATCATCTGCAAATAACCTAAGACGGCTACTCAAATTGTCGCCTATGTCGTTAATATAGATCGGGAACAATAGAGGACCTATAACACTTCCTTGGGGAACGCCGGATATTACTTCTGTTTTACTTGATGACTTTCCGGCTGTTACTACGAACTGTGACCTTTCTGACAGGAAATCACGAATCCAGTCGCACAACTGAGGCGATATTCCATAGGCACGCAGTTTGGTTAGAAGACGCTTGTAAGGAACGGTGTCGAAAGCCTTCTGGAAATCTAAAAACATGGAATTTGACATCCCCTGTCGATAACACTCATTACTTCATGAGTATAAAGAGCTAGTTGTGTTTCACAAGAACGATGTTTCCTGAATCCTGCTGACTATGTGTCAATAAATCGTTTTCTTCGAGGTAATTCATTACGTTCGAATACAGTATAGGTTCCAAAACCCTACTGCAAATCGACGTTAGTGATGTAGGCCTGGATATTTCTGTGAGCGAGTGGTTGTATAAAACTGCTAAATATTGAGCTATTTTATCAGCATACTCTGAGAGGAACCTGACTGGTATACAATCTGGACCGGAGGCCTTGCCTTTATTAAGTGATTTAAGCTTCTTTGTTACATCGAGGATATCAACTCCTATGTTTCCCATCTTGGCTGTTGTTCTTGATTGGAATTCAGGAATATTTACTTCGTCTTCTTTGGTGAAGGAGTTTCAGAAAACCGTGTTTAGTAACTCTGCTTTAGTGGCACTGTGATCAGTGACTTCACCGTTGTTTTTCCCTAGTGAAGGTACTGATTGCATGTTGCCACTGGTGTGATTTTTGTATGACCAGAATCTCTTTGGGTTTTCTGCCAGATTCCGAGGCAGAGATTCGTTGTGAAATTATTAAAATCATCTCGCATTAAAGTACGCGCAATATTTCGAACTTCTGCAAAACTTTGCCAAACTTGGGGGCTTGTGCGTTCTTTTAAATTTGGCATGCTTTTTTCGTTGCTTCTGCAACAGCGATCTGACCCGTTTTGTGTGCCATGGGAATCAGTACAATCACTTATTAATTATTTACTAGAACGCTCTGGAGCGGCGGAGCTCAGATGTTGCATAGTATTACTCCGTACTGGAGAGTTTGGAGAACGATGTTTTGGGTGACGTCATACTGCATTGTTGGCACTCGCTGTGTGGCAGTGAGTTGTCCTGCTTTTGCTTTACTGGCATTCTTGGCGTGTTATCGACTATGAACGTGACACACGGTCTATGTCGATCTTGGTTCTTCTACTGTCTGTGTCGAGAAATAGTTTCGAAAATGTATTAGTCACATCAGGGATCAGGGTTGCAACGCACACAATAGGGCGCAAAACGTTTCAGCCACAAATTGCTTTTGATATGGAAGTAGTTGTCTCATGAATAATATGTTCCAGTAATTCATGCCTAAAATCACTTAGTTTTGAAAATGCAAAAGACTTAATTGTCCTCCTAACACACTTTTTTTTTAATTTTGCATTCCTGGCGTGCACAAGAGTAATATTCCTTTAGTTGGTTGAGAAGACTTGCGTTATTCTCGCCCAAACAACGGAATACACAATACAATAATGAATTATAAAGCTCTGGAATGCCGTTTGAAACAGTTTCAATTGAAATTTGTGTCATAACTGAGTGTAGTAGTGTTCCAATTGTAATAAGTAGGTGAAAGTAATTAGCTGACCTGGCGTGCAAGCGTGCGCATGCAACTGACATTCACCACCAACTCAGTACAGCCCACCCACTCAGTCACTAATTTATCTTCCAAGAGCTGACGAGCCACGGTTAAGAAAAGAAACAAAAAATTTTGCTGGCTAATGGATTTACTTAATCGTCTCATAAACAAATTATCAAACCGAAATAGAATAAAAATTTACGCAGAGGATATTTCTATGGACCAGTAGGGAGATGTCCCCACATGAGGACAGTGAGAACGAAAACTAGTAAATCTTACATAGAAAATGTATTAGTAGTATTGAAGAATTATATTTCTCACAGATGTAACATGTTTTCCGTCTACGGTCCCGATCATGACACCTGTTGGACTTTGAACCAGTTGACGTGGCAGGCCAGTGCGATGCACCATTGAAGCGCAATTTATTGGGTACAGAATGACAGGCTCTCTTTCTTGAATGTCCCGACAAAAATGAGTTTTCTTCCTTGTAATCTATGCTTCGCCTTTATATGTTAGCCCAGAGAACAGTCTGCTTTTGAATGCTAGCAGATTCACGTTTTTGTATTCACTCATCTTCCAGAGTGTCTAGATATTTACTACAGTCGTATTTAGCATGTGAATGAAAATCCTTAGAAATCGCCTAAAGTTTCTAATGTCATTTCTGTAAACGAAAACAACAGAATCCATCATGTCACTCATCCCATGTGCTTATTATAAATTTCAATTCAGTAGGGTCTTTAGATCTCTGTAACTTCTTTTTCTTTCGACTAAACCGGGTAACACGTTCTCACCCAGCATATGGTGATAGAAGAGTTGCATGTGAATTCTCAGTTCATCTTGTAACGTAATGATCTCTTCGAATTTCAGTTCCAACCTCGGCGTTATTTCTTTTACTTTTCAATCGTTGTGGATATCATCGTTGGTGTCACTTATTTCTAACAACTATTACAAGTATCAGTGATGGGGTCCACTGCAAGAGACGGGTCATTGTCAGAGTCATCAGTCCATCCCACGTCATTTTTTGAATCGGCCTCCAAAATTTGTGCAATTTCTGTATCAAACCTGGCGATAGTCCTTGCTTCATGCTTTATTTGAACAAACCGTACTGCCCTCGAATAACTTTGCTGATGAATGCGGCCTGTCTGTAATCCTAGGGGAATAATGTAGCTTTACTTACTTTCAGAAAATAACTATGCACATATTATGTTTGCATGTTTGCATACAAAATTAATTTTTTAAGGCATGACTAAAACCGCTAGCTACATTTAGTATATATCTGAAATGACTATTTGACTAAATGCTACATATGATAAAATTAGGTATTATAAAAGCATATAGGGGAATAAATCAAAATTCCGTATGAAGTCAACAAAGTAATGAAAGATCATCTTAACGGATAACTCCCCATGCGATTATTACGAAAATCAAAATTTATGCGACTCAGGTATCTGTATTTATAATATCAATAACACAGTATCAACAAATGTATTACAACACATACCTATGCAAATAGAGCAGTATTCGTCACACAGATAAATGTAGTAGTTTCACAACTAAGCTTTGTGGCTACAGCAAGAACGCGGTGACGAAACTAAGCTTTCTGCGCGCCAACCATTTACATTGTCATCTTGAGGCCATTCTTGAAACTATTACTAGTACTCATATAAGGTATCTCCGCTTTTCCGGCCACCTCAGCCTTGGAAGACGAGAGAAATGAGTTGAAATTTACATCTCATCATTTGAGGACGCGAATCATACTAATTTAATATTGTAGCGGAACACTTATTCTTGCACTTACCAGTAAATAAAGATGTTAACAAATAGAGATACTTTCGTTAGTTTAAGAAGAAAAATATATCCTGAAGTTACGAATAATATTTATGTTTTCTTTAAAGAAATTATAGATATAAATAATGAGTAGAAATTAACACTTTGTTTGGGGTTTATAAATTTAAGAAAGCTTCTGACTCAGTTTTAAACAAATCAGTAGCTCCTACTCTAGGGCCTTTAGAAACAAGTCATTGATTGATATCAGTATACCGAAGAATATAAACATCGTTGCTATTGCTATCTGGTAGCGAGAACTTCAGCAGAGAAAAGGAATCAGGCAAACAGAGTCAAGGTCATCAAAACTATTCTCTGCAGTCCTTGAGGAAGTCTTCGTACCCTCAAACTTGAAGAACTACGTAGGAACACGAGTTAGTGGTTCATATGTCAACGACCATCTTTTTACGAATGACGTTGTACACTCCTGGAAATTGAAATAAGAACACCGTGAATTCATTGTCCCAGGAAGGGGAAACTTTATTGACACATTCCTGGGGTCAGATACATCACATGATCACACTGACAGAACCACAGGCACATAGACACAGGCAACAGAGCATGCACAATGTCGGCACTAGTACAGTGTATATCCACCTTTCGCAGCAATGCAGGCTGCTATTCTCCCATGGAGACGATCGTAGAGATGCTGGATGTAGTCCTGTGGAACGGCTTGCCATGCCATTTCCACCTGGCGCCTCAGTTGGACCAGCGTTCGTGCTGGACGTGCAGACCGCGTGAGACGACGCTTCATCCAGTCCCAAACATGCTCAATGGGGGACAGATCCGGAGATCTTGCTGGCCAGGGTAGTTGACTTACACCTTCTAGAGCACGTTGGGTGGCACGGGATACATGCGGACGTGCATTGTCCTGTTGGAACAGCAAGTTCCCTTGCCGGTCTAGGAATGGTAGAACGATGGGTTCGATGACGGTTTGGATGTACCGTGCACTATTCAGTGTCCCCTCGACGATCACCAGTGGTGTACGGCCAGTGTAGGAGATCGCTCCCCACACCATGATGCCGGGTGTTGGCCCTGTGTGCCTCGGTCGTATGCAGTCCTGATTGTGGCGCTCACCTGCACGGCGCCAAACACGCATACGACCATCATTGGCACCAAGGCAGAAGCGACTCTCATCGCTGAAGACGACACGTCTCCATTCGTCCCTCCATTCACGCCTGTCGCGGCACCACTGGAGGCGGGCTGAACGATGTTGGGGCGTGAGCGGAAGACGGCCTAACGGTGTGCGGGACCGTAGCCCAGCTTCATGGAGACGGTTGCGAATGGTACTCGCTGATACCCCAGGAGCAACAGTGTCCCTAATTTGCTGGGAAGTGGCGGTGCGGTCCCCTACGGCACTGCGTAGGATCCTACGGTCTTGGCGTGCATCCGTGCGTCGCTGCGGTCCGGTCCCAGGTCGACGGGCACGTGCACCTTCCGCCGACCACTGGCGACAACATCGATGTACTGTGGAGACCTCACGCCCCACGTGTTGAGCAATTCGGCGGTACGTCCACCCGGCCTCCCGCATGCCCACTATACGCCCTCGCTCAAAGTCCGTCAACTGCACATACGGTTCACGTCCACGCTGTCGCGGCATGCTACCAGTGTTAAAGACTGCGATGGAGCTCCGTATGCCACGGCAAACTGGCTGACACTGACGGCGGCGGTGCACAAATGCTGCGCAGCTAGCGCCATTCGACGGCCAACACCGCAGTTCCTGGTGTGTCCGCTGTGCCGTGCGTGTGATCATTGCTTGTACAGCCCTCTCGCAGTGTCCGGAGCAAGTATGGTGGGTCTGACACACCGGTGTCAATGTGTTCTTTTTTCCATTTCCAGGAGTGTATAATTTGCCTCCATTCCAAACCAACTTCAACGACGTATGGAGGAACAACAGATATCAAATTTAATTGTAGGCTTGAAAATCAATTACTTTAAGACAAAAATAAACGTAGAACCATCTTATCGAAAATAAATAATTCAAGCGAATGACGAAGTCAAAGCACGAGCTCTTCTATTAAGGGCAGTTGACGGGAAAGCTGAATGGACTAAAAAAGAAATAAACACGTAAAATGCTCTTGACTGCTTTTGTAAAACTAAACAGCATTTTAAAAACAAAACCGTGGATGTGTCTGACGAGCAATCTGTACAATCAGTTTGTATTACCACCTCTTAGTTGTGGCTGTGGGACCGGCAGTGGTGAGATGCGTTTGGGAAATTAAAAAGCGAGACAGGGAAACAGACCTGAATGGATGACATAATTAGGAGGATAATGGAAATAGAGTGAAAATGGCACATGTTGGTAGCCGAATAGACGACTGATGAGTGAATGAAGTTCTTTACAGGTCCAATAACGAACGTTACGCTACTTATGATGATGATGATGATGATGATGATGATGATGATGATCATAAAAATGATGATAAACATGAAGACGACGTCAGTGATGATGATTCTTGTTTAGGAAGTATTTGGCGAAGAACACAATTGCCAGTTTTTACAGTAAAAGATGTTCAAAATGTTTTTTTCTAAACGAAGAAAGCTATTTTAGTCCTGTTGCACGCCGAGATCCCTCGTGTAGACCTGCCTCTGCTACTGACAATGACCAGTATGTTCTCGAATGTGGTCTGTCATTTCTTCTCTCATTGAATCTCAAAAAAGTGTTGTGTCTGACTTGCTCCGAAAGAGGATTAATTAAGATCGTTTAAAGCTGATCTCCAGTTCACAAGTGGTCGATTGGGAAAGTTTTAATTGTGTTGCTTGAGGTTTTCTCGACCGACCACTTTTAGAAATTAGTATGTAACTAACAATATCTCATCGCACAACTGACCGATATCTCCAAGTGCAAGCAACAGATTGCTGAGTTATGATTGCAGCCTCGTATTTATACCAGTCTAGGTGGGAAACTGGAATAAATACGAGGCTTCAGTGATAGCTTGGGAGTGAGGAATGAACGTGGAGAGCGACTACTGGAGTTTTGCGTGAATAACAACTTATCTTTCTGTAATACACTCTTTCAACATCAGCCACGGCGTCGATACACATGGTTTTCTCCAGGGGATAGGGTTAGAAATCATATTGATTTCATTTTGGTAAGACAACGCTGGCGTACTTCGGTCCTAGATTGCAAGACCTATCCTGCAGCAGACTGTGGCAGTGACTATATCATGCTGTATATGAAAATGAAGATAAAACTGAAAGTGACAAAAAAGAAAAGAGTAAGGCAGATTCTTCTGACAGATGAAACTAGTCTCGAAGAATTTGGAGAAAGAATAAGACCCAAACTCCAAAACTCAACGGAGGATGGAGTAGCTCCCAAAATATGGGACAAAATGAAAGAAATAATCAATTCATCTCTCCCTGAACAGGCTACTAAGACCCCTGAGGCGAAGAATCCCTGGATTTCGAACAATACTCTACTATTCATCGAAGAACGGAGCACAGTAAAGAAACGTGGCATACAAACCGCTCAAGATGAAGAAGCATACAAATAATTTTGCCGCAAAATACATCGCAGCTGCCGAATTGATAAGACACAGTATCTCACCAGTATTTGTGATGTCATAGAAGAACATAAAAAACTACATGAAACACGTGACATATTCCAGAAGACAAACAGAATCACCCGAGAGTTCAAACCGCGTACGTGTATGGTAGAAGATGTAGATGTTACTATTATTAGTGACAAGCAATTAGCAGTAGCTAGGTGGAAACAACACTGTGAAACACTGTATTGCAGAGGAAACTGTTGTTACTTGGCAAGACAGCCAAGCCACTAGGAGGTGAAGCCGAAAGGCACGTGTTTAAGCTCACGCAGGCTGGCGTGAGGTCTGGAACTGGACAAGGTAATTAATACAGCCAATAACGTACGTAGCTGCTGGAATACTTAACTTTAATCCACAATTGGTGAACATCGGTATGACGGTACATGCATCACAAGATAAATAGCAAATGATAATGGCGCCTTGCTAGGTCGTAGCAAATGACGTAGCTTAAGGCTATGCTAACTATCGTCTCGGCAAATGAGAGCGTAATTTGTCAGTGAACCATCGCTAGCAAAGTCGGCTGTACAGATGGGGCGAGTGCTAGGAAGTCTCTCTAGACCTGCCGTGTGGCGGCGCTCGGTCTGCAATCACTGACAGTGGCGACACGCGGGTCCGACGTATACTAACGGACCGCGGCCGATTTAAAGGCTACCACTTAGCAAGTGTGGTGTCTGGCGGTGACACCACAGAAACAGCATCGAAGAAGAGAACATTTGCATGGAATCAAAAAAGAATCTGATATTCTGTACAGTGAAATCGAAAATGCCATCAAGCATCTGAAAAACAACAAATCCCCAGGTATAGATGGTATTTCCAGAGAAATGCTGACTGCGATGGGAGAGGAAGGCATGTGTGCTCTACATTTAATGTGTAGTAAGATGTGGAAAACGGGTGAATGGCCTAAAGACTGGACTACATCTGTCCTAATTCCTCTGCACAAAAAAGGATCAGTTAGGGAGTGCTTAAACTATAGGACCATAGCATTAATATCACATGCTGGTAAAGTCTTCCTGCATATAATAAATCAACGCCTAAAAAATTTTCTGCAGTCTCAGATTTCCGCAGAACAAGCGGGTTTCATGTCCGGGAAAAGATACTCGAGAGGCAGTCTTGAAGTTAAGCCATATAATTGAAAAATTTTATGAGTTCTGCGTCCCTGCCTGCATCTGCTTGCTAGATTATAAAAAGGTCTTTTATTTTGTCACGTGGGACAAGTTGTGGCATGTGCTCAACGAGTCTGGGGTTCCAAAACTCCTAGTATCCCTAGTAAAAGGTCTTTATAATAGCCATACGGCAACCATGAAAGTAGATGGTGAATACTCGGAATTTTTCGATGTGACAAATGGCGTCAGACAAGGTAGCTTCCTGTCACCTCAGCTCCACAATATCTACACAGAGTGTGTAATCAGGAAAGCGCTGGGTGGCTGGAACCGTGGGATTTCAATTGGCGGCAGGAAAATCAACAATTTACGCTTCGCAGATGATACTACACTCATAGCAGGAAGTGAGAAAGAACTGAGTAATCTATTCTCAAGAGTGAAAGATATTAGTCTAAGCCTTGGCCTAGAGATAAACATGAAAAAAAAAACTAATGGTTATAAGTCGCCATGGCATCGATCACAACCAACTTACAGGATGCTTAAGGATTCTGGAGATAGTGACTGAGTGTGTACATCCAGGCTCTCTGATCAATTGCACAGGAAAGTGTGATAAAGAGATGAAACGACGAACCATTTTTTGCCGAGAGGTAACGGTCAAACTCATCAAGATATGGCAGAATCGGGCAATATCCAAGACAACGAAGATGCGCTTCGTAGAAGCATTGGTGTTTCCTGTATTCTTATACGGATGTGAGACCTGGACCGTGAAAGGTACTGATAAGAGCCGCATTGATGCCTTCGACATGTGGTGTTGTAGATGGATGCTACGTGTACAGTGGACACAAAAAAGAACAAATGTTTCAATAATAGAAGAACTTAAAATCACGAGAAGGTTGTCTTCTCGTGTAAGCCAAAGATACCTTCAGTTCCTTGGGCACGTCTTGATAAGGAAAGGGGATAATTTAGAGAAGACCATCGTGCAGGGAAAAATTGAGGGCAGAAGACCACGAGGGGGAGCAGCAAACAGATGGTTGGATCAAGCAGAAAGATTACCAGCCTGCCTCTTCACATCATATTAAGAAAGGCCGAAGGTCGCTGTGGATGGAGACATCTGTCTGAAGTTTCAACTACTTAAGAATGAATAAGGAAATGGGGTCACGACACTCAGCAATAAGCAAAACGACTAATGAGAAGTGGGAAACTCCCAGGCAAGCACGAAGGCGGCAGATTCGGTGCCCGATAGCGAAGGATTCCAGGTCGGTAGAGAAGAAAACTTTTGCGCCCTTGGGCGGATGCCGAACCAAGGACTTAGGCGCAAGTGCAAGGGCTGTCGTTTCTCTTGTGCACTGCCGCCAGGCTCCGCCAGTTACCTCAGTCGAAAGCCTGAAATAAGCGTCCGCGCTGGCTTGTGGTCATCAATGGTTCAAATGGCTCTGAGCACTATGGTACTTAACATCTGAGGTCATCAGTCCCCTAGAACTTAGAACTACTTAAACCTAACTAACCTAAGGACATCACACACGTCCATGCCCGAGGCAGCAGCGCGGTTCCGGACTGAAGCGCCTAGAACCGCTCGGTCACACCGCCTGGCCGTGTGGTCATCCTCACCGCTGTTACCACGGTATTTAAGTCCGGCCGGGTTGGGGATTTTCTCTGCCCGGAGACTGGGTGTTTGTGTTGTCCTCATCATTTCATCATCATCATCATCATCATCATCATCATCACTCGTGACAGTGGCTAAATTGGACTGGGTAAAGAAATTCGACTATGTGAAAACTTGGGACATTGTATGGGCGCTGATGACCGCGCAGTTGAGCGCCCAACTAAACCAATCATCATGATCATCATCAATATTTAAGTCGACTCCGAAGCGTCATCCCTCGGTGCGTTCGTCTCAGTGGACGATGTCGGTCAAAATTATAGGAATCTGACGACATCCGACGTTTCGCCCGATAATAGTTTCTAAAAATAAAAAAATAAGTATTTATCGTATTACAGGGCACTAAGAGAAAACGAGCTTGGCATATAATTCTTTTGTAATTATATCTAAACTAAAAGGATTGTTAATAAATATAAAACATAAATTATTTACTGTTAAAACGATAAAAAAGTTTTTCACACCTGGACAGTAAAATGAGATTTTTCAAACCTTCCTTTATCCCACAAAATTTATTTTCTTTCTTCCCGTGTAATTCACCAATACCATAAAAGATTTTTTGGTCATATTGTCTTACCAAGGCAATGAGCAAAAATCCTCTCCAGAAAAAGAAGTTACAACTCGTGAGACTTTTCAACTGTTTAAGGTGTGCCACTTAAAATTCAGAAACTCAGAACTTTACGTCATCCAGTTGTCAGCGGATTCCAGCAAAAATAAAGTTTGCCAGTGAAGGCTTCAATCTTCTCGAGAAGAAGGGTGACACTCATGGAAAGCTCGCGTGAATTCGACGAAGTCACCCGCTTGGAAACTCGAGTACTCTGTATAACTTCATATTTCTGTTAAAGACACGGGATAATATCGTCCTTAGACTTTTGCTCGGAACGTATTACACCTGAAACACCTCAGACACAACGTTTTCGATAAGGAGGACTGATACTTTAGGTGCGGAACAACCGGTTTATTACTACTACTAGAATAGAGAACAAACAAGGTATTTACCTTAATAGTCATAATATATATAGCAGTTCATGACATCCATTCTTACAAACGTACTGTTTCTGATGGACACACCTCCAGATTATCCATTCTCAAAAATCCGTCATCTCACTGCCCCACATCCACCACTGCTGGCGGCTCACCTCCAACTGCGCAATGCTACGTGCTGTTAACAGCCAACTGCCTAACACTACAATAGCCAACAACAATGCAAACCAGCCACAGACTGCACACAGCACAGCCAGTGCTTTTCATACAGAGCGCTACGTGGCGTTATCAATATAAAAACCTAAACAGCCTACTTACATAGCCCCCATGCTCCCCACAAAAAATTTTACAAATTGTTTTGGGCAGTGGCCAATACAGATTTGAAAAAAATTTTCATAGTTACAATAACAAAGATATCAAATGCACACACTTATTGATACACTGTTGGTCAAAAGCAAAAATTGTTCTCATAAAGACAGTCCTGATAATTTATCACAGTAGTAATTACAGTTTTTTTCGCAAAGTCTCATTAGTAAAGGAAATTGCGCACAGAAGTAGTGGATTTCCATGCAGTCTTGAAGAAGTAGTGTTGTCCTTCCAACAGAAAGACAGTACTCACTCTTGACATGCAGATAGGAAATGGGCCACAACAGAGCAAACCCACAGCAGAGTCAGTCGAAGTTGAAGAATATTGGTAGGTAGGTCATCACAGAGCAGACCACTGTAGTCTTGTTAGAGATTACGGTATTAGTGGGCCACCAGAGGTGCAGACCCACTGCAGTCCTTGTAGAAATAATGGTATTGGTGGGCCATCAAAGGCGCATGCCCACTGTAGTCCTTGTAGAAATAATGGTATTGGTGGGCCATCAAAGATGTAGACCCACTGTAGTCCTTGTAGAGACGGCCAGCAGCCATCTGTTGCGACTGTGCAGGTGCACAATCACCATCGAAGAGTCTTGCGGACAAGTCTTGCAAGTCCATAAACCACCACTTGTGCACCCACAAAAAAAATTTTTTTTGAAACGTCCTTAGAAAAAGCAATGCTGTTAACCAGTCCCTTGCTGAATTATTAACACACGTGCAAACACTAACAGTCCCTACTTCTCACATATTGTCCATATACTATGACTAACAGAAACGTGTGCAGTGAAATGTAACTTACAAGTTACTTAATTTGATGAACTGGTGTCAATTACAATTTTATAACATAAGAATACAATTACAAAGATACAGAAAACATCATTAAAAACATAATAATACAGATAACATTGTAGTAATAGGTGCGTTACAAAAGAATAGAAATAAACATATAATCAGTGTTACAGGCATTATGACATAAGTAAATACATGCAGAAATAAGTAAATACAGAAACATCAACTTCACACGTGAGCATTAAAACAAAACAGAACAAATAATGTCTAAACATCTTTACAAAGTAAATAACATAGTATTAGAAAAATTCTACAACATAACAACATCAGCTAAACACATAAAGACAGGAAAAGCACAAATACACAAGGGAACACAAAGACATAGAGGGATAACACAAAAGGAAAGGACAGGGTTTGTTTTACTGCAGTATTTTGCATGGAGATCTCCCTTCGTTCATCATTATTCCCAAAAAGTCATATCTAAGCCTGCTTTTTGTATTCTGTTCACATCCTCTTTCAAAAATAGTTTTTCTCCACTGTACACTACTTTTTTGGCGAGACTATTTTCTTATAGCTTCTCAATGCATTTCTTCCAATTCATCATAGTTAGTTTCTTATGTAGTCTACCCCCTCTTAAGCTAACTCAAATCTACTGAGCTCAGATATATATACCAAGGGACGAGGCAATGCAGCAGCACATAACAATTAACACAAACAGCAATGACAAAAAAAATGCAAATTGGCAAAGCAAGCAGCAGGAAATCTAAATTAGCAAAGCAATTGCAATATTACAACTAATATAAGGCACTGTGCAGCAAACAAGAAAAATAAATCCGTAGTAAAACTGGCTAAACAGAGTAATACAAAGTCAAATTCAGTAACACTATGCCCGGCAAACTGCAGCAGCAAATGCTATAACTTATACCTAAACATGACAAAGCTCGAGCAGAAAAAATATTACACTAAAGACAACGATGCAGATAAGGGAAATGTGTATTCACATCTTAATGTCTATGTAATTAAAGTGGTGCACCACAACTTATTCTACAAAATAAATTACCAAGTACTTGAAAAGAAAATTATGTATGCAATGCCTGTGAAGGGAAATGTCTTTTTGTGCTCCCTCACTTTTTGGAAGTATATCATAAAATTATTATTTACTGGATCTGTAGACAGAAAATATTTATATTAGTACATCTATTAAATTTTATTTTAACCAGTGCTGCAGTGGAGCTAGAAATTAGATATTAAACAAATTGAGCAATCTCTCAACTAGAAAGACAATAGATGTAAAAATGTTTCTCATCATTTCATTAGGCAATTTAGTAAATATCAAAAATTAAGAGCTCCACAGTGTAATAATATGTTTTCAAGTTCGAGCGTGTCGTATCTGCGATGCTTTCTACAAAGGAATGTCAATAGCGAGGATAATGGCCTCTTTTTTTTTTCTCCACCTGTGCCTCTGAAAGGCACACACTAATGCTTTTTTCCAGGCGACTGTCACGGAGCTGGGTGCCCACGATGCATTACGTGAAGGTGGTCACTTAACTTTCTTACCAAAATATTTACGACACCAGTTTGCACTACAGTGACAGTCTCATATAAAAATTTCACATGTCGAGAATTTGCGTTGCAAATCTGTAGAAACAAACTCCTGTAAATATAACAGTGTCCAAAAAATTTTCACCAGCATAGTGATACATTCACGCATATACACACATTTCATAACTCTTAAAGTACGATTCTCGGTTTCCAACATCCTTTTTCACAAACCAGAGTCCCTAACCACTACTCATTATTCCTTACCTTATTACATAGATACACATTCGTCGACACTTCTTCAATATTTCGTCATAATAAATACGTAACATAATCAAATTCCTCATATAGCATCAGCTTATTGATCATAAACATACCTCAACAGCATAATACACATTGTCATCGTAATAATAACATCATAACACCTCAGTCAAATCTCAAAAACATCATAGCTTCCTCCAACAATTTCAAAACCTAAGAAAAATTCTCTGCTCATTTCAATAGTGTCATCTACCTTAAATGTACTTTAAAAATCATGATCCCATACCAAATAAATCATTCAAAGCTCTCATAGTATCACAATGGTTCCGAAAAACTATGAACAGTTCACAAAGTACAGACAAAATACAATTTCATAAGTGTGAAGTTATCCAACTGTGTAATTGTGTAAACATGTATCACTGACATAGTCAAAAAATAGTTTTGTTTCTCTGTTAAATAATCAGATAGCTGTGTAATTCTGTGTTAGAGAAATATGGTACCGATGTGTAAAGTTGTATAAGCAAATACCATGTTTGCTAGGGCTCCTTGTGCTTGCCAAACACATGGTACACAAAGTAAGCGTGTACCCCCTGAGGATTAATGTAATTATACCCTCAGGTGTTACAGATTACAGCAATGGAATGAAATGTATCACGGAAAACCTTTGTATCATTGTAATTCAAAAATCTTTAAAAATAAATGTTTTAAGTACAAAATTAATTACTCAGATGCGGGTCCTGTAGCGCTAAATGTGCGTCTTCTGTAAGATAATTCTGTGGAAGTGTCGTAGTTATCGTCCTCTGTAAGCAAAGTTCTGCTGAAGTCAATGTACTTACCTCATCATAAACGAAAGTGAAATGCTTTGCGTATAGATATCGTAGTTATTACGTACCTTACCATGATGAAGAAAGTACTATAATGTAAAGTATTGTTGTGCTACGGAAAAGGCTGTCTCATTGTAGCTACACCACAAAAGTTACTACTAAAACATGTTTTACTTTCCAGAATAATTCAGAAAAAACTGTGCAGATATAAAACAGATACACCGCAAAAGCAACAATGTAAATTGTGTCACACATTAGTAGCGTCGTGATATAATCGTGTAGATGTCAAAGAAACCAAATGCTAAGTCATCTTTAATCTCACAGAAAGTACTTTAAATCCAGCATGTATTCTCAAGTAAACCAAAATATTGCATTAAAATCTCATTAGCATTATATGATCTAAGAAAGTAAGCCTTATAGTCGTTTTGTAATCGTGCAACTAACAAGCTAGAATGTACACACACAATAACACTGTGTCGTCTGTTCACTACAACAATGCACTCGTAAATACTGTCTAAATATGTTCCCTAGGTTCTAGGCTGGTTAGTTTATTTTAAAACATAGTTGCATGTTAACAGTTTCTAAGTGTGACAAAGAGTTCTAGAAACGTAAAGTGAAAAGTTTTATGGCAAAGACAAAGTTAAAAAGCAGATTATCTTTCAATAAACAGTTTTACATGTGAAATGTGGTGCAGTCCTTTACTCTTCCTAGTGCGCAGAGTTTCAACTTCAAAGCAATTATCATGTTGTATACTTCGGTAAGGAATGCTAAAATTTTTCTCAAGGTTAGCGTCTATGTTATTTTTCGCTGAGCCAGCCGGCGCACGTGGCTGCCTGCGGTGCGAGTCATTGTCTGTCTCTTTGTTGGCGCGCGTCGCTATTGGGGTTAGGAGACCTAACTACTATAAATTCACCTTGTCGAGAGGGCCCTGCCCTGTTTGAATCCCACCAGTTCTGATGCAATTCAGGTCTGTCGTTACGATTATGTCGTCTGTCGTCATGTCGGTAGATTCCATAGTTTCTTTCCTGTCAGTCACGTGGTGGAGAATTTCTCCCTGAATCGTAACTGCGCGCTGGACCGTTGCGTCTAAAGTTATTCTGTCTCCCTTGATAATAATTATTTTGGTTCCCATATTGTCTGTTTCTCTGATTGTCTCTGTGATAGTCACTACTGCGGAAAGGTGATCTTTCTTTGTAATTATTACTACTCTGCCAACGGTTGTCATACGGGTGGTGTCTGTTTTGGTCACGATTTGTGTTGTGAGGATAGCCTTGTCGTGTCCAGTTATTATTTCTTTCATCGCGGAATTGCGACGGATGTGACCTGTAATTGTTGTGTTCCTGTTTTCGCATTCCGCGATTGTCAGTGTCAATTTCTAATTCTTGTAAGAGTCCCTGAAAAGCTTCAATGTCGTCTTTGCAACGTCCTGACAAAATAATATGTCGTAAATGTTCAGATAATTTGATTAAGCAAATGTGGATGAGTTCTGAGGGTCTGTATGGGTTTGACAGGTACTCAATCTTGTGCAACATGTCAGAGGTTATAGTTTGGTAACGCCTGCTCTAGTCATACGGTGCCGGCCGGTGTGGTCGTGCGGTTCTAAGCGCTTCAGTTTGGAACCGCGTGACCGCTACGGTCGCAGGTTCGAATCCTGCCTCGGGCATGGATGTGTGTGATGACCTTAGGTTAGTTAGGTTTAACTAGAACTAAGTTCTAGGGGACTGATGACCTGAGTAGTTAAGTCCCATAGTGCTCAGAGCCATTTGAACCATGTAGTCATACGTGCTTAGTTATTTTCCACTTTCCCTCTGTCTCATTTTTGGACATCTGCATTCCCTTTTTTCCTGTCTCAGTTGCTGCATTGTTATATTTTCCTGCTTTGGTTTGTGCTCAGGAAAATAAGGCACTTCTCAGTTCATTATTTGTTTTGTTGATTTTATGAGAAATATCTATGTATTTAAAATCACAGCAGTGCTGTACACAGCAACAGAAACCGTCGAGATATAAGTTGGAAAGGACTGCAAACCAACTGTCAGGGACGTTAACCATTTGAACCATTTGAACCACAGTTTGGAATTTCTGTGTGATGGTCTGGGTCTGTTACACGGTACGACCCCCTTCAACTGTCGGCGGTCTCTGTCAGTCAACAGACGAGGTCGGCCTGTACGTTTTTGTGCTGTACGTGTCCCTTCACATTTCCACTTCACTATCACATCGGAAACAGTGGACCTATGGATATTTAGGAGTATGTAAATCTCCTGTACAGACGTATGACGCAAGTGACACCCAATCACCTGACCACGTTCGCAGTCCGTGACTTCCACGGAGCGCCCCATTCTGCTCTCTCACGATGTCTAATTACTACCGAGATCGCTGATATGGAGTACGTGGCAGTAGGTGGCAGCACAATGCACCTAATATGAAAAACGTATGTTTTTGGGGATCACCGGATACTTTGACTCACATAGTGTATATAGATAGTTCATCCATCCCAGGATGGCACTGTAATCTTGTGCTTTGATAGTGCCACGATGGTTTTTGCCTGTCATCGATATCGATACTGGCAAGATCTACGTCTAACCGTTCCTAAGAAAAGGGGGTCTTAACATTTGGACAGACAGTTGAATAACAAACGACAGAAAATGTCTGTTCGTTTGATATAACTGCAAATTAACAATTTTCAGATTTTTTCCCTTATTTGTACTGTGAGACCTTACTTATTGCCAAATTCCATGATTCTAGGTCAGCAGGAAATATCGTACAGGTTTTGATGAGTGAGTTTGCGAGTGTCAAAATTTGTGACATAAGTGGCAGTATCTTCCGATTCATTAACTTATAAGCTTACATTTATTACAACGCCAAGGGACTATAGATTTTAATAGGCGACATAAATTACAACTTCATACGCCTCCCCGTTCCTAAGAAAAATGATTTTTAACAGTTGGACAGACAGGCAGATAGACAACAGTGATTCAATAAGGTTCCGTATTTACCGACTACAGTACGAGGCCCTAAAATTGTCAAACCCTCTTGGCCAGGGCGATCTGTAATTAAATACGCTTCTTTCTTAGTTAATTGTCTATGAGAATATGGCTTCATTCCGTGTTTTGTGATACGAACAGCTTTATACATCGTAATGAAAGGACATTTCTTGTGGGAAGTGTGAGGTTCCGGAAGCGATAGCACGCCTCCAAATAACGCTTTATCCAAAGAATTTTCTTTTAACGCTCTCTCATCACTGGTACACCCACGCTCCTCAAGGTCGGTGGATAAAAATAAGTCACTTGCGTCCGGAACAACTAGCAAAGCTAGGGATAGAAAATCTTTGTAATTATAAAAAGCTGATCCATATTTTGCAAGAGTTGCAATTTCGATGTCATTCCTGCTTAAGCTAGCAACACAGCTGTGTAGATATGATCGTGTTCTTCAGTTAGCGTCGTTAAATATTCAGGCTGCAGCTCTTTCACGGAATCCATTTGATGTTTCAGCTGCAACACTTCTAGAGGTGTTGTGTCGTCGGAATAAAGTAAAAGGAAAGCGAAATGCCGAGTTGTTATAATTAAAGTGCAGCTACTCACAGAGGTCCACTGTGTGCTCTAATTAAAGTATGGCAGCGAAACTTGGTAGATTATTCCAATGTGTTAATCTGGAATCGATTTACAATGAAAAAATAATTAATCCCAATTTTAGCGCCAGGTGCAAATCTGGAGCTTCGAATGCGAGAAAGACGTATAGAAATGTTTCCGTATGCAATGGACTGGGAACGAGATGTGGGCAGAAGAGATCGAAGTAGTATGAAAGGCATAATGCTGAAATTATTATTAACCACTGCTTACACAATTTGTTCAATATGAATACAGGGACGTCGACAAGATGCTGTACAGCGCCAGATCTTCACCTGGTTGCCAAAATTAGAACTAATTTTTTCCAGCGAAAATTGGTTTCGCGTTGATGCCTTATCACGTTTACCTAGTTTCGCTGCCATACGTCAATTACAGACCATATTGGACCTTTGTGTGTAGCTGCACTTCACTTATAAGTACCCTGTACATACACAATCCTTCAAACATCTTTAAAACATTATTTTCGTTCACATTAGTATGCCAGAAAGGATGTAGCCAACAATGTCTCTTAGATTTTTGTTGATTAACGATGGTCAAGTTTACTGAAGTCAGAACACCTTCGTAGTCTGAAAAAGACGTGGTGCCACGTCACTAGCACCCAATAACTTCTGCTGTTGCAGTCGCACACATGCCACTGAGCTACAGATTTCCTGCCAACTCACTTGCCACGCCACGTCAGTGGTCTCCGTGCCTAAAGCCGTACTCACGTGGGACGAGGCACCTAACACTGACGTGGGCGCAGACAGGAAATCAAGCATCATGAGAGACAACTCCCACGTCACACGGGACGCAGTAGTTCACGTGATTTGCCACTGCAGCTGTCTTCAGTGGTAGCTGTCGGCTGTACCCCGCTCTCAGACCACACCGTTTGTTTACGAAAATGGGCGCGCGTAAAATTCCTACGTTAGCAGTATTAAAACGCGGCGCATTTCCACCTTTATGCGTAGGCTTATACGAGGGTAATCCCAAAAGTAAGGTCTCCTATTTTTTCATAAGTACATAGACCTGTTTATTTCTACAATGGTTTTCATGAGTGTACAGCTTGAACATTTTTCGACGTAATCACCATTTCTGTCGATGCATTTTTGTAGACGCTGTGGCAGTTTTTGTGAGCCCATGTCATACCAGCTCGCCGCCATGCTGTTCAGAAAGCTATGAATCTCTTCTCTCACCTTGTCGTCGGAGCTGAATGACTGGGACCACAATTAACGCTGACAGGTACAGTGAGACGGGCAATTCAGAACCGGAGAAGAGGAATGTTGAGCAAGGGCGTACACATTCTCCATGACAAAGCTCGCCCACACATCGCTCCACAAACCGTCGCTCTCCTGCAACAGTTTCAGTGGAACATAAATCACCCACCCACCCTATAGTCCTAACTTGGCACCCAGTGACTATTACCTATTCCCTAGGTTATAAGAACATTTGGCCGGAAAGCAATTCAGCTCCGATGACGAGGTGAAAGAAGAGGTTCATAGCTTTCTGAACAGCATGGCGGCGAGCTTGTATGACATGGGCACACAAAAACTGCCACAGTGTCTACAAAAATGCATCGACAGAAATGGTGATTATGTCGAAAAATAGCTAAATGTTCAAGCTGTAAACTGATGTAAACCATTGTAGAAATAAACAGGTATATCTACTTACAAAAAAAAAAATAGGAGACCTTACTTTTGGGATTACCCTCGTAGAACGTCTAAAACTCTGACAAACTCGCTCCTGAGAGAGAATGCACTAATAGTTATATGACGTCGAATATTACAGAAAATACGAGTATTTCTATTAATTTAACAAGAAAGTCCTGCAACCTTGTAGATAAAGCTAAGGTGCAAAAAACAGCAAAATCCGGACCCTCTACACTTCGTTTCGTAGTTGCACTATGGGACTTAACTTCTAAGGCTTAGAACTACTTAAACCTAACTAACCTAAGGACATCACACACATCCATGCCCGAGGCAGGATTCGAACCTGCGACCGTAGCGGTCACGCGGTTCCAGACTGTAGCGCCTTTAACCGCTTGGCCACACCGGCCGGCCACTGTCTGACATCTTTGTGGCGTCTATGGAGGTAGCCCTGTGATATGCGTTCCCATTCTTGAATGAGAGCCCATGAGAGTTCTTGGTGAGTCTGTGGTGGAACAGAACGAACACTAACACTGTCAAACATGTTCCACATATGTACAATGGCGTTTAGGTTGGGACTCGCCGGCGGCCATTCCACCACATCAACGTCCAGACTTCGCAGGACATCCAACCTGATGGCCCACTCATAGGTCCTGGCATTAGAAGGAATTCAGAGCCACCACCAATTGCAGCAACTACCTCATGGTCTAAAAGAATCCGTTCGATCTGCTATCTGGTATTAAGGAGGTCATGGTAAACGACAAGATCCATATGGTTGTCAACACTGAACTCTCCCAACAACATTACAGAACGTTGGAAATCTGTCGATTTCCTGAACAACATTTGGCGCGTACCGCTCACTCTCCGCACACGAACACGGCCATCACCTTGCGTCAGAGGATGTCTGGACTCGTCTATGAGTAACACGTTTCGTCAGTGAGGAAGTTGCTAGTTGACAAGGGAACAGCAGAACTGAACGAGAGATGCAAGATGTTGTCGTGTCAAACAGGGTACTCGAACATGACGTCTGGTTCAAATGTATGTGGATTCCTAAGGGACCAAACTGCTGAGGTCATTAGTCCCTAGGCTCACACACTACTTAAACTAACTTATGCTAAGAATAGCACACACACCCATACCCGTGGGAGGACTCGAACCTCCGGAGAGGAGGGGGGGAGGGGCAATCCGTGATGACATGGCGCTTCTAACCACGCGATGTCTGGCTCATAATATCCTTTCTCGTAACCTGTTCGTTGTAGTCTGAGCGGATACGGGGAGTGGTCTGGCGGTATCCGCAGATATCAGTCTTCACGTGTGTTGTGACCTGTCTCCCTGCAGCGTGTCCACAACCCATGGAGAGGCATTGACATCTGCAGCTTCACGACCGGAAGTCCATCCTCTTTGGATCAAACGGACCGCACTTGTAGCTTGCACTGCACTGCATTCAGGTATCTTATTGCATGTGATTGATTGAATACAATGTCTTCAAATGACAACTGCCGTCTGTGTACCTCTCAAGAAAACACTGGGACACCTGTACTCACCTCAGTCTGAATGACCACCTGTCACTGTAAGGCTTAATAAAGTAAATAGACGGCGAATGGTTTTAATTGTTGCCTGCATTGAAAGCGAAGGCCTCAAGCTATGCAAAAAGACCACAGGTATGCATGTATCAAATAAATAATAACATAACGGACGTTGATATGTGTTCCTCTAATTCTTTGAATAGTGTAGTTTAGTTACGATTTTATGAAGGGTTCATCGACAATACATTATTAACCGACATTTAATTACGACAAATCCTACCAAGAAAGACGCGTTTTTTTATGACTGTGGAATGTGCCGTTGCCTTAATACGGCGTACTTTCGAAACACGCGAGTTACGACAAGATAACTAAAAACGAAAATGCTTTGACCACCAGTATGACGTTTCCCGTCATTTTATTTCAAAAAAATCGTCCCAATAACGACGTGTTTTCGAAAGGTGCTTAGGAATAGCATGTATTCATAGGGTATGTTGTTGACATAAAATCCGCCAAATATGGTTGTCCAATTGGAAACTATGAATACAATATTGTGTAGCACAATTTCTGCTTATGACGTACAGAGAGTTCTTGCCTCTTATTGGTTTCGTAATACGTTGCTGAAATATCGCGGAACTTATATTGTGTGCTACGCGGAATAATGGCTCCTGAACTTGAAATAACAGGAAGCGACCTTACAAAAGGCGTACAGCTCCAGGTTATCTAATTCGTTCCGTGTGAGGAACGCTTAACAGCTTCATATAAGTTGCAGAAGCCTGTTGGGGTCGTCGAACAATGTTCCGAAAGCAAATAAAGGTATTAGAATTGCGTACTCAGTTCTCTTCTCAGTTCTCTTTTCTTTATGATAACATTCACCAAATTTTTAGTACACTTTTCTTTTACAGATGAGGTGAAGAGAACAGAGACCTCCACGTCGATACTGAAACTTTTGCAAACTTTTTTTTTATTCGAATCAGAGACAAATATAATACTTGGTAATTAACATTAAAAACAAATGAAAGACAGAATAACCATGTTACATTACTGTTGACCAAAATCTTGCAACTTCAATTGCATTCAGAGTTGCAAGCAGAAAATATTTTTCCTTGCAATATGCGGGGCATAACAGACAGTCCAGCAGATGTTCGATGGTCTGTGCTTTCCCGCGGTCACAAATGGTGGTATCCACAGGGAAGTGCCATTTCTGGAGATCACTCCTGCACCTTCCAACTCTGGAACGAGGCTACTGAGTGAAGCGTATCTGTTCACGGCCCGGTGGGAGGTTTTCCGATGGGAGTGGCCTGGTAATTTTTCTCAGCTTGAGAAATACACAACTGTTTCCTTACTTCAGCTGCTTTGCAAGAAACTTCTGGATCTCAGCCTTGGCGCTGCTGGAACGTGCTTATGTAACGGATGGGTTTTCTGATGAGCCTGATTTCTTCTCTCCGCGTTGGCAGCTGTTTCACGACTAATATTTGGTGGCGCTGCGTCTGCGAGCTGGTAGTTCTACAAGTAGCATATGTTCCAAACAACCTGTAATACACATTTCGTTTAGCGCCTTTTCAACTATGTTTGTCTTGGCGGGGAGAGCGAGTATAACAGCCCATCCGAGGGAGAACAGGAGGTTTTAGAAAACTGCGTTTCGGAATTCCAAATGGATACGAAACAAGACCAGTGACGCATTTTCGATCACGTGTTCAGTGAGTGGTACACATGTGAGAGAGTCAATGTATGCATTTAGGCGTCTGGAACGGGCACAAAACGTCCGATTGGCGGAAACGCGCTAAGAAGGAGAAAAGAGCCAAAGTTTCGACGCAATTTAATGGTAGGGACCTTGCGATTGGTAGAGAGATTTTCCACAAAATAGGAGGAACGCTCCTATTGGTCGAAAAAAGCCGTGACGTGAAGAACGAAAGAACCCAGTTGGGGAGACAGTTCGACTATGAGTAAGATAAGATGGAAATTTTGGTGGACTCTTCTCTGAAATGGCGTCAAGTGCAGAACGGAGCGCATAACGCTCTGTACGACGCGGAGGAGTAATTTGTGTGAACACTGCGATCACAGGCCGGCCGGTGTGGCCGAGCGGTTCTAGGAGCTACAGTCTGGATCCGCGTGACCGCTACGTTCGCAGGTTCGAATCGTGCCTCGGGCATGGATGTGTGTGATGTCCTTAGGTTAGTTAGGCTTAATTATTTCTAAGTTCTAGGGGACTGATGACCTCAGATGTTAAGTCCCATAGTGCTCAGAGCCATTCGAACTGCGTTCACGGTGGCTGATATCCAGCTAGAAATTAACTGTAGCATCGTTTAGCCCCAACTGTGGAGAAACGAGCCAGCCAATTAGTTGTTCTTGAGAGAACTGAGAGGGCGTTATAATATGCACGCTGCTCCAACCATGCGCGTGTATATCACCACATTCTAAGACTAGGGATGAGTACATGTTCTCTCGCATAACGAGAAACATAGGGAAAGTTTCTGCTGGAAAATTCAGCAAAGGTGTAATTAGTTTTATAGGAATTTCAACTTAAGAGCCCGAGCTAGCAGATGACAGCTCAGCGCGGCTAAAGGTAAATACCGCGTGCAGAGGCGGAAACTTGTTGGTTCACCAGCTTGCGTCCACTGTAAACTCGAGCGACTTTGGGTAATCTTTTGCTCAATTTCTCACATAAGTAACCATCCACCGTAGACTTCATTGTCACCCTAAAAATAGTACCGAACTTTGAACTGAAATCGGACGAATTTCATAGTACTGACCTACGTCATAACGTAAGTGTAGGAACAATTTTACAAAGAAACTTCTAGTTAAACTTTAATATTGTAGTGTTTTGGATAATTTAACCTTCTGAGAGTTAATATTTAATATTTTTGTGTTTAGGATTATTTCACTTTTTGATGTTGACGAGATGCGTTATCCTGGCAACCGGTTTTTTGTTGTCACATTGAAAACTGTGCAAAAGCGTTTATTTTTGTGCTAATATTGCGAGATTAAACATGTCATTTCAACTTACACAGTTGTTTTCAATCCTAGAATAAGTAAACCACAAATATTGCACCTTACACATCAAAATATCATTTGTGCTTTCGTCTTGAATTTTTTTTTTTTTTTACATATTTTTAAGTATACAACTGATTCAGCGTTCGAAAACTGGATCAAAGGATATTTCTGCAATATTTTCCATATCTAAAACTTCTTGGATATTTAATGTTCTTTCTGAAACAACCTGTAGAAACAAACCATGCAGTTTGTATTGATCCCAGTGCGTGTCAGCACAATAGACTGGAGGAAATGGTCGTAGTCTTACGATCTACATGCAATAAACATGGTAGGTCACATTCGCTCCGGAGTTCCGCACGAGTGGCTGAGAGAACGTGTATCGCTGTTTCGAAACGTCGCGCGTCACGTTCTTTACGACCTTACGTGACGACGCCGAATGCAGGCAAAAACATTCCTCCCAGTTGTGATATACTCGTATTTCTGTTGAACTCACCGCTCTTTTCATGAATCCGAGGTAGATGACGACCATTCAGTCTATTCAAAATTGATTGCTTGAGGCGAAAACTGCTTTGCAAACTACACTGAAGCGCCAAAGAAACTGGTATAAGCATGCGTATTCAAATACAGGCACATGTAAACGGGCAGAATACGGCGCTGCGGTCGGCAACGCCTATATACAACAAGTGTCTGGCGCAGTTAGATCAGTTACTGCTGCTACAAAGGCAGGTTATTGATTTAAGTAAGTTCGAACGCGGTGTTATAGTCGGCGCAAGAGCGATGGAACACGGCATCTCCGAGATAGCGTTCAAGTGCGGATTTTCCCGTACGACCATTTCACGAGTATGCCGTGAATATCAGGAATCAGGTAAAACATCAAATCTCCGACATCGCTGCGGCTGGAAAAAGATCCTTCGAGAAAGGGACCAACGACGACTGAAGAGAATCGTTCAGCGTGACAGGAGTGCAACCCTTCCGTGAAAATGCTGCAGATTTCAGTGCTGCGCTATCAACAAGTGTCAGTGTGCGAACCATTCAACGAAACATCATCGATATGGGCTTTCGGAGCCGAAGGCCCAATCGTGTACCCTTGATGACTGCATGACTCAAAGCTTTACGCCTCGCTTGGGCCCGTCAAAACTGACATTAGAAGAGTCTCGTTTCAAATAGTATCGAGCGGATGGACGTGTAAGGGTATGGAGACAACCTAATGACTCCATTGACCCTGTATGTCAGCGGGGGACTGTTAAAGCTGATGGAGGGTCTGTAATGGTGTGGGGTGTGTGCAATTGGAGTGATATGGGACCGCTGATACGTCTAGATAGGTCTCTGACAGCTGACACGTATGTAAGTATCCTGTCTGATCAGCTGCATCCATTCATGTCCATTACGTATTCCGACTGAGTGGCTCTAGGAACACTCTTCTGAGTTTAAAAACTTCCGCTGGCCACAATACTCCCCAGACATGAACATTATTGAGTATATCTAGGATGCCTTGCAACGAGCTGTTCAGAAGAGATCTCCACCCTCTCTTACTCTTGGACAGCCCTGCTGGATTCATGGTGTCAGTTCCCTCCAACACTACTTCAGACATAGTCGAGTCCATGCCACGTCGTGTTGCGGCACTTCTGCGTGCTTGTGGGCGCGCTACACGATATTAGGCAAGTGTTTCAGTTTCTTTGGCTCTTCATCGTATAACCTAAAATGTTATGTAACACAAGTTTCACATGATGTAACTAACAGACACCTCGGCCACTGTTTAAATTTTCTTGAAATTATCCACCCGTTTCCATGCCGATCTTTTTCCTTAGAATCACGTTATCAGATCTGTGCGGTTGAAGTTTTCGTGTCTGGTTTATCGTTTATGTATGATCTTCAGCTTTAGTAATATGTACTGGAAATCGGAGAAACCTGTTATTAGCAGTGACGTATTAGGTTCCGGGGTGTATTGCTTCTGCCAAGTAATTCTGCCATGTGTAATACGAGAGTACTGCTCATCTTAATTTTTACACTTTGTTTTAGAAAGGCCTATCGAAGTAATTCATGTATTTCAGTCGCAGCAAGAGGTAAAAATACCTAGATTCTGATAAATAGTTTTATTTAAAAACCGATATTTTCTTTACTGTTAATGAATCAATACGATCGATAAAGATACATCGGTAATATTCGTAATACTTTGCATAGACAAAATGCAATTTCAATTTCGTAATTCTCTGACCAAACTGAATCGTTTCCTATGTATCACAATACTAGTTTCTTTGATTTCTATTTTGCCGCCGGCTGGAGTGGCCGAGCGGTTCTAGGCGCTACAGTCTGGAACCGCGCGACCGCTACGGTCGCAGGCTCGAGCCCTGCCTCGGGCATGGATGTGTGTGATGTCCTTAGGTTAGTTAGGTTTAAGTAGTTCTAAGTTCTAGGGGACTGATGACCTCAGAAGTTAAGTCCCGTAGTGCTCAGAGCCATTTGGACCATCTATTTTGCCAGTTCACTAGTAATTTTTACTTTTGTTTGTTCTCAACCCTTCCACCACCTTTCAAATCAGTTCAATCAATGTACGTTATAAATGTGATTTGCCTACGAATAGAACTAGCAGTTGGTGAGAGACACCTGCTGTCATCTGCATACACTAAATTGTCTGTGTAATTGGCCATCAATATATGCTTAACATTACATGAAACTTAATTTGATTCGTAATACTTGTCGCAACCCTGAGGTAGGGTTTGTTTGACGCCGTAGGAATGGCATCAGAAGTTACTAGAATAAGTTCCGGGGGGTGGGGGAGGGATGGAGAGGTGGGGGGAGGGACACTTTGCCGTGGCAGTGCGAGTCTTCATACAATATTACACTGAGGTGACAAAAGTCAAGGGATTTCGATATGCATATGTACAGATGGCAGTAGTATCGTGTACACAAGGTGTAAAACGGCAATGCATTGGCAGTGGGATCATTTGTACTCAGATGATTCATAAGAAAACGTTTCCGATTCTGGGCGCACGACGGGATTTCAAAAATGGTTCAAATGGCTCTGAGCACTATGGGACTCAACTGCTGAGGTCATTAGTCCCCTAGAACTTAGAACTAGTTAAACCTAACTAACCTAAGGACATCACAAACATCCATGCCCGAGGCAGGATTCGAACCTGCGACCGTAGCGGTCTCGCGGTTCCAGACTGCAGCGCCTTTAACCGCACGGCCACTTCGGCCGGCCGACGGGATTTCACAGACTTTGAACGCGTAATGGTAGTTGCAACTAGACGCATGGGACATTCTATTTCGGAAATCGTTAGCGAATCAATATTCCGAGATCCACAGTGTAAAGAGGATGCCGAGAACACCAGACTTTGAACATTACCTCTCACCAATAACGCGCAGTGCCCGATTGACTTCACTTAACGACCGAGAGCAGCGGCGTTTGTGTAGAGTTGTCAGTCCTAACGGAGAAGCAACACTTCGTCAAATGACCGCAGGGATTAATGTGGGGCGTAAGATAAACATACCCGTTAGCACAGTGTAGCGAAATTTGGCTTAATGGGCTGTGGCAGCAGACGACGGACACAAGTATCTTTCCTAACAGTGTGACACCGCCTGCAGCGCTTCTCCTGGGCTCGTGATCATATCGGTTGGACCCTAGACGTCTGGAAAACCGCGGTCTCATCAAATGACTCCCGCTTTCGGTGGTAAGAGGTGACGGTACGTTTCGATTGTGCCACAGATCCCACGAAGCCATAGATCCAATTCTTCAGCAAGGCACTGTGAAAACCAGTGGGGCTCCATAACGATGTAAGCTGTGTTTACTTGGAAAGGGATCGGTCCTGTGGTTCAGCTGAAGCGATCATTGACTGAAAATGATTATGTTCGGCTACATGGAGACCATTTGCAGTCAGCCATGGACTTATTGTTCCACAACAACGAAGGGCTCGCAGAAGAAGCACTGGATAGGCATTTACGGAAGAGAAGGATCCAGCAAAGCAACCGACCCCACATGACGTGGGAAAAGGCTGAGAAGATGATGATGACGATGAACAACGATGGGATTTTTATGGATGATAGTGCGCGACTGGTTTGAAGAATATTCTGGACAGTTTGAGAGAATTATTTGGCTACTCAGATCGCCCGACATGAATAAAATCGAACATTTCTGGGACTTAATCGAGAGGTAGTGCATAAAATCCTGCAGCGGCGATGCTATCGCAATTATGGACGACTGTAGAGGAGGCATGGATCGATATTTCTGCAGCGGACTTACAACCACTTGTTGAGTCCATGCCACGTCGAGATGCTGCAATTCGCCTGGCAAAAGGAGGTCCGACATTGGAATGATCTGGGAATTTTCACAATAAACCTGTCCGTCATGCATAATACCTCTCTTGTAACATAGGCCACTTGACTTGCATTTGCAATTCCGTGACGATCTCGCGCTTACTAACCAAACCTGCGACGTAGCACACCACTTTTCTGTACCGGCCGCTGTGGCCGAGTGGTACTAGGCGCTTCAGTCCGAAATCGCACTGCTGCTACGGTCGCAGGTTCGAATCCTGCCTCGGACATGGATGTGTATGATGTCCTTAGGTTACTTAGGCTTAAGTAGTTCTAAGTCTAGGGGACTGATGACCTCAGATGTTAAGTCCCATAGTGCTTAGAGCCATTTTTGAAGCACTTTTCTGTGTATCTTTTCGATTAAAACTCCCTGGTGAGGGTCTCAGAATGATGAGCAGTACTCCCTTTGTGTATGAAATGCCATCGCCATAGAAGAATTCTTCAAATGAATCCTAGTCTAGCATCTGCTATATATACTACTAGTTTCATTAGATCATTCTGCTCTTTAAGGTGCCTGAAGCGATACTCCCAGATATTAGCTTTAAGGTGACCCTAGTACAGATCGCCTCACGCTTCTGTGTCAGTTCAGTTACCTTTGATTTTCATATACAATGCGGCAAGTACTAACTATACATCCCACTGGTATTGTGAGGTTGCACCAAAAAAGCTTGCCTTAAGTTGGATGGTTCCCAGGGCCTCCTTGGCATATTCTGAAGTTGGTATTTCCGTAAATAATTCCCTTACGTGCGGTTCCAAGGGTGCTTTAGGCCCAAGTGCTCACTTGAGATGTAGCAAGGCTTTTTCAGCATAGATATCAACAAGAACCCTTTCTTCACATTCCCATGAAACATGAGAAGTTTCGCGCCGTCTCTACAGTATTTCTCTTCGTCTAATTCTTGTACTGCCTCCCCTTCCAGACACTGTTTATGCAGTCAGCCAGTAGTAAACGACTGTTCAGACTCGGTACCAACCTAATAAACTGTTCTTGCTTGTTTGTATGTCATTTCAGGGAAACTTGTACAGCGTTCCCCTTTTTTTTCATGCTTTGAGGCACTTTCTAGTTCGTCACATTGGTTACAAGTTCCTCCAACAGAATTTGGGCTGATAACAGATAACTTCGTAGAGTTGTCATTTGCTTCCTGGGTGTCGTCCAATGTTGCCCGTGAAGTATGATGATGTATGTGTCGCTTTCTGTTATAACATGAAGTGTTTATTAAACATTTCAGAGTCTGTGATCTGCTACACTCACATTTATTTGCGTGTTTGTGCATCTTGGATGCGAGGTTTATTGGGTTTTTTCTCTTATTTATTTGAAAACGCGAGTTGTGCTGATACGGAACTCTTATCTAGTTCTTCTTTCAGTCTTTCTAATGATGCCAGTCGAAATCCTACATACTTAACATTGGTATTTCATGTTAGTTCTCTATGAGGTTTATTTTGAAAGAGTCACACTGGAATAAAATTACACGTTGGTTTTGAATTTGAATAAATGATTAGTATTGTGATACCGACTTCCATTTATGAACCCTACTTCCTACAGTTTCCCACATGATTAGGTGACCCTTACCTTAGAAATATAATGGCTGCTCAAAAGAAAAGGTCCGAAAGAACACTGTGCGTATAACTGAGGACTTTATTGAAGAGTGGTCAGCAGAGGCCTGAGCGCAACTATCTCACTGCTTCACGAGCAGAAGGATTCCCGGTTTCCAGAATTCCTATCGCTGTGACAGGAGCCACTCCTTCGTTATGTCCTTTATTTGTCGTCCGATATGAAGTGCTTTTCTCTGAGACGGCTTTTTTTAGCGGGCCAATCACATGGAAGTCGCACGGTGACAGTACGGGCTTTAGGGTGGACGCACACATTGCTCCCACTTGAACTTCGCCGTTACGCTTTCCGTAACCTTGGAGAAGCATTGACGCGCATTGTCGTGGATCAGAATGACTCCCTGAGCAGCCCAGGTTGTTTGCTCTTGATGGACTTGCGGAGGCTAGGGGATATCTCACAGTGCAAGTACCCTTTAATACGTCTTCTGTACTCGAGGAATTCGATGAGTGTCGGACTTTGGACGTCGAATAATTCCGTTAGCATCAATTTGCTTGCTGACGTCACAGCTTTGCTTTTTTTAGGGGGAAGTGGCAGGGCGTATTGCCTAGATGTGTCACTACGTTATCCCGAAGCGGCATATGCAGTATCAACTGGTTTGGTTGTTACGACGTTCCGTACATTTACATTAGAACAATCCTTCAATAAGGAATACACCAAGGTATCTTTCAGGTGTGATGGTGCTTCCATTGAGCACCGTGACCAAATTATGAGCGGAACGGTGCTCATAACTTGGTCACGGTGCACAGTGTGCAAAGCCGTTACTTATGGAGACGAGTGGGTAGCGCCCAGACGTTCTTAATCCAGAGCTCAAACCGGATAAAATGGCTCTGAGCACTATCGGACTCAACTGCTGAGGTCATAAGTCCCCTAGAACTTAGAACTACTTAAACCTAACTAACCTAAGGACAACACACACATCCATTCCCGAGGCAGGATTCGAACCTGCGACCGTAGCGGTCGCGCGGTTCCAGACTGTAGCGCCAGAACCGCTCGGCCACCAGCGGCCGGCTCAAACCGGATACTCATGCAGATTAATTTCATATTGCTTTCAGTATCTGATTACCAGTAGTGTAATCTAACAACTATGGGTCGGTCTGCAAATTTATGAGCAGTACGCTACACTTATTTGTGCTGAGTATCGACTGACAATCCCTGCATCAACCGTCAACGTCTGCAGATCTTCCTGAATTTCGCTGCAATTTTCTGACGTTGCGACTTACCTATATGCATCATTATTTTGGCCAACAGCCTTGCGAACTTTCTACGTTATCCGTCATATCATTTACAGTAACGGGTCTATAACGCTTCCAACGAGGTACCCTCGAAGTTAAGCGAAGCACCAAGAAGGGGACGAGGAAAGGAAATGAAACTTAACAGGCTGAGAGAGAATGTGATGTTATTTCAGTGACTACAAATCCGAGTCAAATTTACAAAGAACTTGACAGTGTGATCCAAGTTACCAGCATAACGTTGCGCCATATCTGGCATGGATCCAAGCACTGCTTCGGTTGGGAATGTTCTAATAAATCCGGTGTATCCCCTAATTCTTTACAGACGAATGGAAAAACTGGAAGCCGACCTCGAGGAAGATCAGTTTGGATTCCATAGAAATGGAACACGTGAGGCAATACTGACCCTACGAATAATCTTAGAAGATAGATTAAGGAAAGGCAAACCTACGTTACTAGCATTTGTAGACTTATAGAAAGCTTTTGACAATGTTGACTGGAATATCCGCTTTCATATTCTGAAGATGTGAGGGGTAAAATACAGGGAGCGAGAGGCTATTTATAATTTGTACAAAAACCAGATGGCAGTTACAAGAGTCGAAGGGCGTGAAAGGGAAGCAGTGGTTAGGAAGGGAGTGAGAGAGGCTTGTAGCCTATCCCCGATGATATTCGATATGTATATTGAGCAAGGAATAAAGGCAACGAAAGAAAAATTTTAGAATATGGATTAAAATCCATGGAGAAGAAATAAAAACTTTGAGGTTTGCCTATGACATTGTAATTCTGTCAGAGACAGCAAAGGACTTGGAAGAGCAGTTGAACGGAATGGACAGTGTCTTGAAAGGAGGATGTAAGATGAACATCAACAAAAGCAAAACGAGGATAATGGAATGTAGACGAATTAAATCAGGTGATGCTCAGGGAATTAGATTAGGAAATGAGACATTTAAAGTAGTAAATGAGTTTTGGTATTTGGGAAGTAAAATAACTAATGATGGTCGAAGCAGAGAAGATATGAAATGTAGACTGGGAATGGCAAGGAAAGGGTTTCTGAAGAAGAGAAATTTGTTAACATCGAGTATAGATTTAAGTATCAGGAAGTCGTTTCTGAAAGTATTTGTATGGAGTGTTGGTATGTATGGAAGTGAAACATGGACGATAAATAGCCTAGACAAGAAGAGAATAGAAGCTTGCGAAATGTGATGCTACAGAAGAATGCTGAAGAGTAGATGGATGTATTATGTAACTAATGAGAAGGTACTGAACAGATCGGGGGAGAATTGGATTTTGTGGCACAACTTGACTAAAAGAAGGGATCGGTTGGTAGGACATGTTCTGAGGCATCAAGGTATCACCAATTTAGTACTAGAGGGAAGCGTGGAGGGTAAAAATCTTAGAGGGAGACCAAGAGATGGATACGCAAGCAGATTCAGAAGGATGCAGGTTGCAGTAGGTGCTGGGAGATGAAGAAGCTTGCACAGGATAGAGTAGCATGGAGAGCTGCCTCAAACCAGTCCCTGGACTGAAGACCACAACAACAATAACAGCAACAATATCCCCTAATGAGGCAATATGACCAGCATCTGGTGTAACTACTATTTGATGTCCTGGACACTGGCACTGGGACGGAATTAGCGTTCGAGCTGGTCCCACATATATTCTTTAGTAGATAAATCTGAGGATCTTGCTAGCCACCTGAGTACCTCAAGAACACACAGGAAGTTTACACAGACATGTGCCATGTATGGTGGAACATTGTCCTGTTTAAAAAGAGCACTATAATAGTGTCGGATCAGACGTATTACACGAGTACACACGATGTCCCTGACGTACTGTTCTGCCGTCTAAGTTCCCTCTATCACTACCAGCTGTAACCTGAAGTACTACTTAATGAATTCCTTCACCATGACGCCAGGTGTTATACCGCAGTGCCTCTCCAAAGCATGGCAAGAATGGGACCTCTCCCCATGTTGCCGCCATATTCGGTGACGATGGCCATGTGGCGTACTGCAGACCCGTTGTTCACCGCTGAACACAATGCGAGTGTTTCATCAGCAGTTTATCTTCCCAGTCGCGGCTCCACTCCAAACACAGCTGATGGTGTTGCAGTACTAACGGCAGCCTAGGTATGCGACGGTAATATACTGCTTCAAAAATGGTTCAAATGGCTCTGAGCACTATGGGACTTAACATCTATGGTCATCAGTCCCCAAGAACTTAGAACTACTTAAACCTAACTAACCTAAGGACATCGCACACATCCAAGACCGAGGCAGGATTCGAACCTGCGACCGTAGCGGTAGTACGGTTCCAGACTGAAGCGCCTAGAACCGCTCGGCCATACTGGCCGGCTATACTGCTTCGCTTAGTGCTGGTGCAAGATGACAGGGAATGTTGCAGGGACTCCATTACTTGTTTTCAGATGACAGGCGCATATATGAAACGGTTACGATGATGATGATGAAGTTTGGTTTGTGGAGCGCTCAATATCGCGGTAATCAGCGTCCATACAAAGTCCTAATTTTTACAAAGTCCAATTATTTATTCACACAGTCCAATCTAGCCCCTGACACGAATTATGATGATGCTGATATAATGATGAGGACAACATAAACACCCAGTCCCCGGGCGGAGAAAATTCAGAACCCGGCTGGGAATAGAACCCGGGACCACGTGATCCAGAGGCAGCAACGGAAAGGGTTACGATGTTTGTGATGCACAGTACGGCGATCGTCTTTTGTTGTGGTCAGACGCGGTCGACAAGGGCCTCGATGACGAGTATGCCCGCCCTCACGTTTCCGTGCAGTCCAACAACGGGTCGCTGTCACATCCGAACGCCTCACAAGTTAGGATATTTCGCGAGCGACCAGCCGGTCAAATGGAGACCTACACAGAGGCCCCTGCCAAACTGTGGCAAATGATGATAACGCTGTCTCACACGAATACGCGGCGTGTCTGTGTCCTTCCCTGTGATTAATCAACATCTGACGCCGTTCACAGTCCATGAACACCGTACCAGGCCTGTTGACACCATCAAATGCGAACAACACTAATGATCTCGTATGGCAAGTCTACGTAACACAGAGAATTACAACTCTAATATTTACATCCCCGCCGACGGTGAATACATGTACAAGGTGACACTGACAGCAGACCATGCCTTCAGGATGCTTCACTATTTTTGCCAGGCAGTGTACTTTTTTCCTGACGGTTTCACCCCGTTAGTAACAAGAAGTTGAACACTGTCTGCTAATAACTACTGAGTCCAGTCACTAAAGTAGTACAGCACCCCGTAAGTTCGTATGTTGCTCACTAGGCGACAGTATGCGACATTATCGAGGGCCTTACAGAAGTCTAGGAACAGGATTTCAGCCTGGATCCATTGTATACTGCCTTCTGTATCTTGTGGTCGTTAGAGGCAGAGCACATCTCAGTCGTGAATGATGCGGGAAGAAAGCGGCAGTGCCGTATCTAAAGAATCGCGGAAAAGTTTAACGTTGGAGGCGTGACGGATATATTAACGCAGCTCCTTCAGAATGAAGTAATATTGGAAGAATGTATTTCATGCTACATAATAATGAATGGGTAGTTTTCATTGATAGGCTACCACTTCCGTTTGCAGAGCAGGCGAACGGAAGCAGTCGGCTTAGTTCAACTTAGGTACAGATGAGACCAGTCAACTGCAAAGACAGTCATTTTGTAAGGTGAGTGGGATTTTGTTTAGCTATACCGGGCTGGTCTGTGTGGAGTGGTTGGCTCTGTTTGGCAGAATACTTGGACGATATTACTCAGATTCCTGGAGTGAGCCGGGCGTTGTGGCTGAGCGGTTCTCGGCGCTTCAGTCCGGAACCGCGCTGCTGCTACGGTCGCATGTTCGAATCCTGCCTCGGGCATGAATGTGTGTGCTGTCAATAGGTTAGTTCGGTTTAAGTAGTTCTAAGTCTAGGGGACTGATGACCTCATGATAAGTCCCATAGTGCTCAGAGTCATTTGAACCATTTGAACCTGGAGTGACACCTGTATCTGTAAATCATTATCCACCTGAAACACTTACGAACGAGTAATGTTCAAGTTCTATAGCCATCGGCATACGGGCCTTGCATTCGTACGTTGAGCATCAAGTGTGCGGAATTTCTGACCTCAAAGCGGGAAAAAGCACGTTGGGTAGCCTTTCAGAACGTGTAGTGCAGTATCGAGCATGCCAGATATTCTGAACGTACATTTTCAACTAGGCCAGTGAGACAGAAGAACACCACCTACGCCAGATGACGCCATGTCTCTTCAGTACAGAATCGCGAGACGCCATTATGGTTTTAAAATGAAGCCCATATGTACATATGCCGTTTCTAAGAACCAACAAATTGCTGATCTCTCGAAAACCTGTCATTAACGGTACGATTTGTTGTAATAAAATTACGGAAAACATCACATCACTGGTCAAAAAATTATTGTAAATTGCGCATTATGGAAGTATGCCGTTCCGAGGCAACAGAATATCGAGACTCCATCAAAAATGCATTGTTCTTGGAGTAGTTTGTTATACTTAAATGTCAGTTAATAACACATCTTCGATAACAGTATTCGGGATATGGTAAGACGCAAAGTACGGCAAAAAATCATTTATGGTTGGTATAGCATAGCGAGTAGAGTTAGTCTGGTTCGAATCCCACTGGATCCTAATATTTTTTTTTACAAACTTTCGTGTTTCCTAGTAGTTCTCATACTTTCTTACTAGTTTAATAGACGAATATTCTATAGTATTCGATGTTGTGTAAATATAAGTGCTCTCTTTCTGAGGAGAGAGTCTGATCGATTGGCTTTACCAACATGACAGCTTGCACTACTTGCAGTAAGTTATTTTGCTCTATCTTGTATCAAGTTTTGTATTTCACAGGTTATAAACAGCCTTTTTTTTAACAAGAACAATGGTCAAGTAAGAATGAAGTTAGGGTTTTTACAAAAAGTGAGAATAATCAAATAATTTTTATCTTACCTGGAAAACTATATTAGATTTGCATCGCATTATTTATAATGGAACTTTGATAAGCCGATGTCCTTACGCTGCTATCGCTTTTACCACCTTGAGGCACGAGTATCAAATGCACAAGCCGCATCGTTTATGTGCCATCAGTAGCGCACTGAACTTGGCATCCTCAGTGTTGACGTTGGAATGCACGGTTCGTGAAACGACGGCTTACCACCTTTATCTCCTAGGAAAATTACTCCAATATTCAGCATATGGCTGACATGGATACCAGCACCAGGTTTAACAGTGAGACCAGTGTAAACCTAGAAATAAAACAAAGTGATGCCGTTACATCTATGTCTAGCTCATGCAGTCGTAGCATCTGATACGGATGACATCCAGACGCCCACACAGTCCAAGTAGATTACTCCAAGTTCCTAAGACACAATAAGGATTACGTTCATTTGGAAGAGTAAGACGTGTACGTTTCCGTTCGCACAGTAGCCTCTCTCTCGTTACAGATGTTCTCTTCCCACGGTTATCAAAGGTAATCTACACACAAGACGGTAGCAATGGAGACTGCTGCGTCCCAGCATTTGCCACGACGGAAACGAACGTCGTCGACTGGAACGGGTTGCACTCTTCGTTATCTTGGTGACAGATACCGTTTACAATCGAAGTAGTTGCGAGTGATCAGCGTCACGATAGATATATTACATAAACAGCACTACACCACGTTACACACGACTCTGAAAAAAAAAACCTGTACTGCAACAAAGGAAGGACGACTAGAGACGAGGCCCAGGCTGCGATTGGACGAGGATGGACGAGGAAATTTGCCGCGGTCTTTTCTAAAGAACCATTCTTGCATTCGCCTTAAGTGATTTACGAATAGCCCAAATCCGGATGGCCATATGGAGGCTTGAACATCTTGATTGCGTTTCCAGTATCTTAACCACTGTACTACTTTGATTAATGTCTGTGCTGGCCTGAAGTATAATAATAATATTATATCGTATCTGTGTGTTTACGTTACTTCTATATTCTTGGCTTGGTGGTTCAGCGAGGAAGTGCTGATTCTCTGTTTTATCTACCTTTTTTCTAGCACTTACCTGATACATTCAAGTCCAATCGAATCCACTCGTCCGGGCCTCTTTTATTTGCGCTACCCTCCCCCCCCCCCCCCCCCCCCCGCCCTGTATTTCATGTTTTGCAACACATTTTTTAAGATAATCATTGAGCTGAAAATTTCCTTCTGTACCCGTCACGCGGCGCTGAAGGTGTGAATTCTGACAGGAAGAGCAGTACGTCTACTACTACTGCGTCAAATATACGTTATTATGATCCTCTTCGGGCAATGTAACTGTTGCTACTGCTTCAAGAGCTTGAGTAGTGAAGCGGGGCTCCAGATGAAATCTGTTAGTCCGCACCGATCGACGTGTCCTCAACAATGCATTATGGACCGAAACGAGCCGCACTGTTGCCTAGCACCAGTCACAAACGCTTAATTGCTAACGAGAGGTGTTACTCACGAGCGCTCCAGTCGTTGGCGTCGGTGATTGTGTTCCCGGAAGTGTGTGTTACCTGCCGAGTGGATGAAACATTCATTCAGTGGAAAGGTACGTAACAACGAAAAGTCACCCTTGTAGATCTAAGTTTAACATTTTTAGCGGGTAAATTCGACAGTAAGATACTACGTTTTTTCTTCAGCTTATAACCTCAGTAATATGAGAACATTTACTGCATATAATGTCACCATACCCGAAACAGTGCCAGAGGAGTGTAAATTTTCGTTGTGTGGGACGATATTTTGCAAGAGGCAGCCCAAAAAATCACAAGTAATAAACAGACTTAGGTGCTGAAATACTACACAAATACGAAATAAAATGGAATAGCGAGGCGTGGATTTATTCCTTTTCACACTATCGTCCATCTCGAGTTAAAGTTTTTCGTGTTTGGGCACAAATTTTACTTTTAAGACATCAGTAAAACGCTAGGAAGGCAATTACAAGCCGCGGACATGCTTAACTAACGATTGCATTCAGGTTTTTGGATGCGATACATAAATTTAGTGTGTGGGGAAAGTAATAACAATGAAAATTCACACAGCGATATCACATATATATATGCGAGACCAACAATTAAGAACTGAAGTTAAAGAAAATTAAAGATAGTCCTTGATGGTAGAAACAACAGAAATTCCAAGTAAATTCATACTATAGGGACGGCAACGACAGGACCCAAAGTAATGGCGTTGTACAACAGCTGTATCTGTCGTTCGATAGTTGTGACGTCGTGAGCCTTGTGTCATAATGTTCAGTTTACCCGATGCAGATTCAAAATGCACATTATCCATCACTCATATTGTAGAGATTCTCGAAGTACGACTTCCTGAAACAGAAAATGCGTAGTATGCTTCTGAATTTTCAGAGTATGCCTAGAACCTTTCGGAAACAGAACCCTGTTGATTATTTATGTGCATTTTCAAAACTAATTATTGAAAGAAACGTAAAATCTGGTTGCTAGGGCAGTGGCAGATATTTTTTGTGTAGCCTACTATTGCGAATATATCAATGTGGACAGAACGATTGATATAAAAAATTAGGGAAAGATTAAAGACACTGAGCACTGTGTCGCGAATTAAACATTTACTTTTTTACGTAATTAAAGAAAATATGAAGCGATGAAATTACATCACAGTGTAAGGCAATGGAATAAAATACATAAATCAAGAAAATATAGTCCACTATAGCGGATTAACGTTTGGAATTAGATTACGATTGAAATGCAATGACTGGATGTGTCAGCTTGGTACAACACAAATAACACCAGTATAGAAAATGCTTCGGTGCAACAACAGAGGATTATCAAAGTACCCGGACCACTATTCATGGACAATAATATACGAGGGGGAGTTGGAAAATAATTTTCCCCTACCGACTGTGGGCAGAGTTGTGTGATATGGGCGAAAGACGACACGGCAGGTGAACGCGCACGTGCAAGACACAGATACACCACTGGGTAGAGGTCGACCGCGATCAAGCAGATGGCGCTGTCGCAGTGCCTGCGCAAAGCACGGGCCAGCCGCTCAGTCTTTTCCCGGAGCTTTGGAGAGAAGGTGCGTTTTGGAATCGTGGTCACAGGTGGAAGTGAGAGCTGTTATCCGCTGTGAATGGGCACGTGGAGTATCAGGCAAAGAAATTCATAACTGCCTTGTTGAGGTGTATGGGTCAGGTGTGCGGAGATGTCAGCAATTCAGTGATGGACGTCAGAGTGTGCAGGACACACCGAGACCTGGACGGACGCACACGGCCACTACAGATGCAAATGTCGGGAAGGTGGATGACATGATTAAAGCGAACCGGCGTATCACCATAGATGGAGTAGCGGCACAACTTGGAATCGGATATTAGCGAACTCACAAGATCATCCACGACATTCTTCGATACAGGAAGGTGTCAGCACGATGGGTGCCCCGCCAACTGACCCCGGCGCACATTGAACAACGCATGGCGTTCTGCCTGGAAGAGCTCGTGCGTTACCATGAATCTGGCAATGACTTTCGGTTTCGGATTGTGACGGGGGATGAAACGTGGGTCCACCATTACACGCCCGAATCGAAGTCCGCATCCATGGAGTGGAAACATCCGTCATCACCTGTCCGAAAGAAAGACAAAAGCACTTCGTCTGCAGGTTAAGTGCTACTCCTAATCAGCGTTTTCTGGGACGCCAAAGGAGTTTTGCTGCTGGACTTTCTGGAGGATGCAACTATCAATGCTGCGCGGTACTGTGCCTCTCTGTCGAAATTGAAAGAGGTGATTCGGAAAAAGCGGCCTGGCCTTCCCAGATCTGGTGTTCTGCTGTTGGATGACAATGCGAGACCACACACAGCGACGGCAAACCAAAACCATATTGCAACTCTTGGTTGGAAGCGCCTACACCATCCGCCTTACAGTCCTGATCTCGCACCAAGTGACTTCCCTCTGTTTCCTACTTTGAAGGAGACTAATGTCTCTCTCTCTCTCTCTCTCTCTCTCTCTCTCTCTCTCTCTCCCCCCCCCCTCTTTTTTTCCTATCACACACAACTCTGACTATAGTCGACATGAGAAACTTATTTTCCAACTCCCCCTGTTACTAACTTTCCCCTTTATAACGGCTTAAACTTTGCTGGGAAAGCTTTCAGTGATGTAAAGCCATACTGACTTAAGCGACTGTGACTGTTCCAAGGATACGAAAAAGTATTTGAGATAACGCAAGTCGTAAAGTTTATTGACTTAAATTATTTAATAACATATTTCGAGGTATGAATGTCATATTCAAACTACAATTGCAATACAAAAACATTTAACAAAAGTACACTACATAATAAAGTTATTGTCTACAGTCTCGGCAGTTGCTAGGGTCGCCCTGCAGAGAAACAAAAGGAAAACCTAACATGAAGAAGTATTTACTTCTTTGAATATGAAATGTATTCACATTTGCGAATATAGCCAACCATCAGCTGTGTAATGGAATGACGACAACGAAAATTTTTACCGGATCCGGACTCGAACCCGGATTTCCCGCTTACCGCGGGCGGTCATCTTTTCACTAGGCTAGCCGACCACGCTTCACAGCCAGGCCCACGCTTCCGTATGTCGTTGTTGTTGTTTGTTTTGTTTTAAGGCGCAAAAACAAATAGGGCCATACCCGCCCATGTCAAAACTGTGAAACATGAAGACAAAGAGAGGAGTTAAAACGACTATACGTCAGTCCCAATCGACGGAAGATAAGACAGCTAAGAACAGGGACGCGGAGAAAGGTCTATAAAATACGCCATAGAGAAACGGTGGTCCATAACTAAAAATTAAATGGCCATCGCCATTTTGCTACGACGGATAAACAGTAAAAACGCGGTTGACATACTGCGTGCTGTTCGCTGAAACGGCCGATAACTCAAACGGGAACGAAACGGTTAAAAAAAGGGCATTCCGTCAGGAAATGGCGGACAGTTAAAAGTTGGGCGCAGTGTGCGCAATGTGGTGGGAGAGCACCACTTAGCAAATGGCGATGGCTAAAAGGGCAGAGCCCAATACACAACCTGGTTAAAATGAGCTCCTCGCGCAGGCAGGGCCGAGTGCTGGTCGTCCAAGCCGCTGGGAGAGGCTTAATAACCCGGAGCTTGTTCCCACGAAGGGAGGACCATTGGCGATGCCAAAGTGACACCACCTCCTGACAGACGGCAACACAGAGATCATCGGAGGGAATATAAAGAGTAGAGGGCTGAGATAAGAGGACTGCAGCCTTGACAGCAGCCTCGTTTCCAGTCAGACCGACATGACTACGAATCCACATAAACATCACAGCTACTCCATCAAGACTGAGCAAGTGACAGCTTTCCTAGACTCGTTGCACTAACAGATGAGCAGTGCACGGCGCACTGAGGCTCTGAAGGCCACTTAGAGAGACTGAGCAGAGGACACAATTGAAAAGTCTATGTCACCGGACGTACTCCGTGACCTTCTAAAGAGCGAAGAGCTCTGCTGTAAATACTGAGCGCCGTGACGGAAGCCGATGCCGAAAAACTCCGGCGCCAATGACGAAGGCATACCCGACACAACGGTCAGTCTGAGAGCCATCAATGTACACAAAGGCGCTATCGCGAAGTTACGTGCGAAGGTCATGAAACTGAAGGCGATCAGCGAGGCTGGAGTAGTATCCTTAGGAAGGGAATGAAGGCCAAAGTGAACACGGGTTGCCGCACGAAGCCAAGGTGTCGTCAACCATATGTCTACAGCCTGCCCTCGTACCAGTATCTATACTCCCACCCGCCTGGTTGGTCGTGCGTTCTAACGCACGGCTTTCCGGGCGGGAAGGAGCGCCTCGTCCCCGGCACGAATCCGCCCGGCGGATTTGTGTCGAGGTCCAGTGAACCAGCCAGTCTGCGGATGGCTTTTAGGCGGTTTTCGATCTGCCTCAGCGAATGCGGGCTGGTTCCCCTTATTCCGCCTCAGTTACACTATGTCGGCGATAGCTGTCCAACCAAGTTCTCCACGTACGCGTACACCACCATTACTCTGCCACGCAAACATAGGGGTGACACTCGTCTGGTGTGAGACGTTCGTGCCGACCGAAGTGGCCGTGCGGTTAAAGGCGCTGCAGTCTGGAACCGCAAGACCGCTACGGTCGCAGGTTCGAATCCTGCCTGGGGCATGGATGTTTGTGATGTCCTTAGGTTAGTTAGGTTTAACTAGTTCTAAGTTCTAGGGGACTAATGACCTCAGCAGTTGAGTCCCATAGTGCTCAGAGCCATTTGAACCATTTTTTGAGACGTTCGTTCCCTGGGAGGGTCCACCGGGGGCCGAACCGCACAATAACCCTGGGGTCGGTGTGGGGCGGCGAAGGGGTGAAGTGGACTGCGGTAGTTGTCGTGGGGCTGTGGACCACTGCGGCTGCGGCGGGGACGGAGCCTCTGCGTCATTTCTAGGTCCCCGGTTACCATACAATACAATACAATGTATACTTCCACTACAGGTGATTTTTTAATTGAAAGTCGCTTTCCCGATATCGGCAGATAAATTCGATATCGCATGCATGTTCTACGGAACATCGTACTTCTGAAAAACACAGGTACTGCAATATCGTATCGTATACACTTCGTCTGTTAGTCTGCTATTCAAATAAAGAATTTCAAATAATCACTCACTCTGTTCGTATAAAATAGCTGTCTCCTTGCGTTTTTTATTTTTATTTTTATATATTTGGACTGCCGCGTAGCAAGTCGATTTAGTCATCAATAATACATAGTTACAGTGGACATAGAACTGAAGCAAAGAGTACAGAAATGCATATTTACAAGTAGAGATAGCTCAAATCATTGCAGCTGCTTCCACTATATTTTTGCAACAATTAGATGAAAAGGTAGTTGTGGTGTGGTCAGTTGCAATCGCTGTTGTGGTAGTCTGGAATCAGCGCAGTAGCATGGTTAGATGTGAAGACATGACAGAATTGCAAAAAGAAGCCATCGTGTTTACACGTGTCCATGACCATACCGTGAGTGAAGTTGATCAATTTATTGGTATGTCAACACAAACTGACCAAACGTTGAGGCGAATCTTCTATCGTGTGGCCCTACCTTACTCTAGGTGCTTGGTCTATAGTCCACCAACTGCTAACACGAACCTGGATGCATTAAGTTCGCCGACCGCTGTGGCCTAGCGGTTCTAGGCACTTCAGTCCGGAACTGCGCCGCTGTTACGGTCGCAGGTTCGAATCCTGCCTCGGGCATGGAAGTGTGTGATGTACTTAGGTTAGTTAGATTTAATTAGTTCTAAGTGTACGGGACTGATGACTTCAAATGTGAAGCCCCATAGTGCTCAGAGCCATTTGAACCATTTGAGCTCTAAGTTCTTGTCATCGACCCAGGTTAGACACCACTCAGTAGCGGCCGTTCCTTAAATCCTGATAATCGTTTCATTGGCAGGTAATAAGCCTTGAAACATTCCAATCAACTGACTTCCTAATGTCAGGGTAGAGAAAAATCGCGGCTACCGCGACTGCTAAAAACTCCAATTTCCGTGGAAGCCATAGTTCTTCCAAGGAATAAAAAGTCTTTCACATTCACGTAATTGTTCTGTTTATCAAACAGATATTGCGCCGTTAAGTCGAAATGTACGCCGCGTGTTGTCGATCGCTGCCGTGAGCGTGACGTTGTTGGGATTTGACAGGGAAAGTGCAGTGTGACTCAACATACAAACGACATTCAAAGAGATGTAAGCCTTATAATGCCTTAGCCCAGCAAACTGCTAAGCACAGCAACTGAAAAAGCTCTGTGATGCCAAGACCGTTTTGAATGCAAATGAGAGCAGTTCTCGTTAGCCATTTATCATAAAAATATCCTGCCATACATTTATAGTTCCGTGTAAGTTCAAACTGGTTCACATGGCTCTAAGCACTATGGAACTTAACATCTGAGGTCATCTGTCACCTAGACTTAGGACTACTTGAACCTAACTAACCTAATGACATCACACGCATACATGCCCGAGGCAGGATTCGAACCTTCGACCGTAGCAGCAGCGCGGTTCCCCACTGAAGCGACTAGAACCTCTCGGCCATAACGGCCGGCTCCGTGTAAGTGCATCTGCTTTACAACCGAACGCCGTCACAGAGAACAATTCAGTGATGTGAAATAAATCGGTCATATTTGTTATTTAATGGGGGTCGCTTGACCTGAATTGCTGTAGGACACTAAAAAAACCACGAAACAAATCAGTTCTTTTAAACACTGGATTTATGTCTCTAAAGTCCTTTACAGTAAAAGTGAATATTTATTCGTAATTGAGACAATAATGACAGCTTTCTTGAAGCTCAAAGAAAGAGGAATTACTTAAGATAAATCTAACAAATTATATTCCGCAATGGAATGTACGTTGATGTATTCAAAAGTACAACAAATGATTGTTTGAGCGAAGCTTGGACAGACTTTTCTCTTTACCAGTGGTGGAAACTGCTAACTGAACAGAAGATTGTTATGGAACAGGGACTGGCTGTGCAACTTCAAACGTAAGTTAAAACAACATCCCAAGATCCAAATAGCTAAAGACACTGAAAAGCAGCACAAGCTGCGGAATTCCTCTGCAAATTACGATCTGCTCACAGCAAAAGCAACGCTTGCTCTAAAAAGGCGACACTCAATCGATTCAGGGAAAATTGCATCAGGCAGCTACCAGCCCCCGCTTCCCCCCCCCCTCTCCCCCCCCCCTCTCTCTCTCTCTCTCTCTGTCTGTCTCTCTTTCTCTCTCTATGCGCCTTCGCGGCCACGCGTCGCCGCACCGACTCCTCGACTCCTTCTGTTCCTCTCCACTCGCAGAAAAACACGCCTTGGAGGGATGCATTCACGACTGTCGCCACAGTGGCGACCAACAACTCTTTTAAACATTGTGAAACGTAGGGGAAGCCTGCCAAAACTTGTCCATTGACGCTTTCAGTATACCCATTAACTGGCTAGAGGTTAGTACACTGTATATGCTGTGTCGCCATTCATTGGTTCAGACAGTCACGTTACATCGCCTATACTGATGGCCCTTCTTATTGGCTGACACCATCCGGGCAGATTCTGGAACTTTCTCACACTGAACAAGGCACAATGACGGTGTAGCGTATTTGCAACCGCCGACAAGAAATGCAGATACGTCGCACCAGAAGTGCTCAGGGAGCCTGTGGGCACCCTGCTAGTCATAGTCCAAGACCGTGCCACCTCGCGGACAACGAAAACCGGCCAGTGTGCGTCCACAAGACTTCCAGACACGAACAGCGCAGCGGGGGAGGGCTTGAGTCATCCCATATTCAAAGCACCGAGACGACACAGGTTCGTCACTGCCTCAGTGAAGGGAAATTCACGTATCTGACACCAGAAGTCACTAACGATGTATTTCCCTCTAGTACAGTTAAAAACATTGAGTTGCAAATTTTACTTACAGGGTGTTTCAAAAATGACCGGTATATTTGAAACGGCAATAAAAACTAAACGAGCAGCGATAGAAATACACCGTTTGTTGCAATATGCTTGGGACAACAGTACATTTTCAGGCAGACAAACTTTCGAAATTACAGTAGTTACAATTTTCAACAACAGATGGCGCTGCGGTCTGGGAAACTCTATAGTACGATATTTTCCACATATCCACCATGCGTAGCAATAATATGGCGTAGTCTCTGAATGAAATTACCCGAAACCTTTGACAACGTGTCTGGCGGAATGGCTTCACATGCAGATGAGATGTACTGCTTCAGCTGTTCAATTGTTTCTGGATTCTGGCGGTACACCTGGTCTTTCAAGTGTCCCCACAGAAAGAAGTCACAGGGGTTCATGTCTGGCGAATAGGGAGGCCAATCCACGCCACCTCCTGTATATTTCGGATAGCCCAAAGCAATCACACGATCATCGAAATATTCATTCAGGAAATTAAAGACGTCGGCAGTGCGATGTGGCCGGGCACCATCTTGCATAAACCACGAGGTGTTCGCAGTGTCGTCTAAGGCAGTTTGTACCGCCACAAATTCACGAAGAAAGTCCAGATAGCGTGATGCAGTAATCGTTTCGGATCTGAAAAATGGGCCAATGATTCCTTTGGAAGAAATGGCGGCCCAGACCAGTACTTTTTGAGGATGCAGGGACGATGGGACTGCAACATGGGGCTTTTCGGTTCCCCATATGCGCCAGTTCTGTTTATTGACGAAGCCGTCCAGGTAAAAATAAGCTTCGTCAGTAAACCAAATGCTGCCCACATGCATATCGCCGTCATCAATCCTGTGCAACATATCGTTAGCGAATGTCTCTCGTGCAGCAATGGTAGCGGCGCTGAGGGGTTGCCGCGTTTGAATTTTGTATGGATAGAGGTGTAAACTCTGGCGCATGAGACGATACGTGGACGTTGGCGTCATTTGGACCGCAGCTGCAACACGGCGAATGGAAACCCGAGGCCGCTGTTGGATCACCTGCTGCACTAGCTGCGCGTTGCCCTCTGTGGTTGCCGTACGCGGTCGCCCTACCTTTCCAGCACGTTCATCCGTCACGTTCCCAGTCCGTTGAAATTTTTCAAACAGATCCTTTATTGTATCGCTTTTCGGTCCTTTGGTTACATTAAACCTCCGTTGAAAACTTCGTCTTGTTGCAACAACACTGTGTTCTAGGCGGTGGAATTCCAACACCGGAAAAATCCTCTGTTCTAAGGAATAAACCATGTTGTCTACAGCACACTTGCACGTTGTGAACAGCACACGCTTGCAGCAGAAAGGCGACGTACAGAATGGCGCACCCACAGACTGCGTTGTCTTCTATATCTTTCACATCACTTGCAGCGCCATCTGTTGTTGAAAATTGTAACTACTGTAATTTCGAAAGTTTGTCCGCCTGAAAATGTACTGTTGTCCCAAGCATATTGCAACAAACGGTGTAATTCTATCGCTGCTCGTTTAGTTTTTATTGCCGTTTCAAATATACCGGTCATTTTTGAAACACCCTGTAGTATCACTGAGCCGTGAATGGCTCGTGTTCATCCCATTAACTGTTTGTCATCTTCTTTTACGGTAGTGCCGACTCGTTTTCTTATTCCATTTACTGGTGTCACTAACTTCCTGCCTTACTTGCCCGTGCGTGGCAGCAGCAGCGTGTACCGATAAGGACGCTGTCGTACCATCTCTGGAGTGGCCGATAGTGTTTTCGGGTAGTCGTGTGTCAGGTAGTCAGGGAGTGGGAGACGCACCAGCAGGGCAGTCGCGACGGAGCAGCGGTCGCGGATGGACCAGCAGTCCAGTCGGTCGATTGGCGTGGAGCAGCAAGGAAGTCCCCATCGCGCGTAGTCGGGCTGGAGCCGCTGGCGGCGTGCACGCGCGGTTGGAGTGTGAGGTGCTGCTTGCGAGTGCTACGGAGTTCGTCGCCCACCGATCTTGGACATGAAAGTTGAGTCCTCACTTAACTTACTATCGAGCCTCAATTGTTTACATCTCTTCGTTTGATCCTGGTTGTCGATTTTGGGACATTCCCGCGAGCAACAACATGTGTGTTTAAGTCGGCTATGATTTCAGCTATCTTCCAGTGAAAATTAACTTAATTATTCCCTGTTATGGAAGTTCACAAGCGGTATCTTCTGCCTTGTGGCTGTTGACGTTCCAGTTATCTGGCCTGGTCGTTGAAAATTTTAGGCAGTGTATTTTCCTCATCGTATTGTTGCTGTCCAGCATGGCGTGTAGTTCGACAGCTGAGGTGTTGTTGGTCGTTGTCGGCGCCAATATTCTGTGTGTCGTGTATTGAAATCTTGTGGTCGTTTTGCTGGTTACATGGAACGGAACTGATTTGGTTGATTGGTCGGATGGCTTACTGTTGGATGGGTTGCCCTCAGATTAAGAAGTCGTTGGACAGGCTGCGTGTCTCACCTAAATAGGCGTTGTGTTACAATCCCAGGCCGATCCTTGGAAACTTCTGAGCGCCGTTCCTTGTTTGTTATATAGTAATTTCCCTGTTTAGATTTTAGTTATTTGGTTGATGTGTGGCTTTCAGCCTAGTATCAATATCTCTTAAATTAATGTTCTTGTCCTGCCCTTAGGGCATGAGATCGTTACATTTTTGTATTGGGCCTTCAGCGGAATTTTACTGGAGAGGTTTTAAGGTAAGGCCTTCTGCCTTTTAGATTGAAACTCTTTCTAGGCCTTAAGCTGTTAATCATATTTTGTTGATATGTGGCCTTCAGCCAAGTATTAATATCCCTTAAATTAATGTCTTTGTCTTGCCCTTAAGGCATGAGATTGTTATTCTTTATTTTATATGAAATGTTTTAAGATACGACCCTCTGCCCTTTAAAATTGAAATTCTTCTTCTAGGGCTTAAGCCGTTAAATTATTTGTTGGTGAGCGACCTTCAACCAAGTTTTAATCTTCTTCTCTTGCCCTTAAGGCATAAGATTGTTACGCTTTTGAATGGGGCCTTCAGCCCAATTTACGTGAAATGTTTTAAGATACCGCCTTCTGCCTTTTGACTGAAACTCCTCTTATTGCTTAATATGCGACCTCCAGCCTAGTTCCATTAAAATTAAATTTCTAAGGCCTTCAGCTGATTAGATTGCAGATTTAGAAAATATTCTTGGGTGAAACCTCCAGAAGAACCTTGTATTTCAATTTTGGTTAAGCCTTGTGTCTTGGATTTTGAATGTGGCCTTCAGCCGATCTAAAGTTAATCAAAGGAGATCGATTAAAGTTTTGAGTGTTTTGCATCCCTGTTGTAATATTGTGTGCTGATAGATAAAGTTTTTTATGTTGAGTGCAACTGACATGAACTCATTTTGGCCCCTTTCTACAACCTAATCCGCTCTGTCCTGCTAGCCCAGGAATTTCAGCCACAAAGCGATGTATGTGATGGTAGTGTCACAGTTCCTGGTTATCGTTAATAACTATTAATTCCATTAAATTTCATGTCAAATAATCTGGCCCGGCACATACATATGATACTCTACAAGGCATAGTACAAGTCTTCGTACTGTACTGTGTTATACACTGCTCAACATCAGTTTGGAAGACTATCCTATAATGTAGTCTACAATACTAGAGGTCTTATTGACCTAGGCACTTCGTGAATTATCCAGCTAGAGCCCGTACACTGGACGGTGTCTACTGCTGGCATGCCTCATGTCAGTTTACCAGCCATGTAAACATACCGCTGCTGCAGTGGCACGCTGCAAGTAGCCCAGTATCAGCAACAGCTTCATTCAGTTGTGTTCAGCGCTTCAGTAACATGCCACATAGAGGCATGCAACACTTTTGTAGAGTCAGGATAGTGGCTTTATTTTCAGCAAATCATACACTGCAAGACGTTGCCGGTCGATTACATGTCATTCAAAGTTGTGTGTCTTAAGATGTCGAGAAAGTACAGAGAGACAGGAAATGTGAACGACAGACCTCGCAGCGGTCGTCCTCGTAAGACAACGCCAATGCGGGATGGTTTCCTCCAGCTGTCGACTCGCAGGCGCCCATCTGCCAGAAATATTGGAAACGACTTCTTCCAGGCAACAGGGATTCGTATCTGACAAGGGGACCCTTCATAGTGTAAATCACGGATTTTGATGCGCTTCAGATATGTTGTAGAGGCACTTACCCTGAGAACCTGGCTGTCCGGGTTTTTAGCGACGGGCCTTGGTTTTTGAGAAAATCGATTTTGAAGTTCATTGCGCGCTCTGTATATCCGTAACATCAGAGATATTTCAAGTATATCAGCGTAGCGCAGCGGTAAGGGTTCATGGCTACCGCAGTGCGGGTACCGTGCACGTATCCTGCTCGTGTACTATTTTTTTTTTCAAAATAGTCCGAATTTTTCAGTTTTATTTCAAAGAATATCAACAGACAGTGTAAGATGTGCGAAATTATAAAGTTGTATTAAGCTATTAATTTTTCAAATATTCATTCCGTTTGTGCTTCGCAGTTGGAGTTCCAAATGTTCGTACAATGGTCGCTTCTTGTATTACCTGAAATCTATCTCCGCCCATTATCGCCCCCTCTCCCGTGAACACCGTTAGCCGTAATGGGAACCCCAGCTCCTAGATCAACGAGGATGCGAGTTGCATTCCTTTACTTTCGCATCCGGTCGCAGGTTCGAATCCTGCCTCGGGCATGGATGTGTGTGATGTCCTTAGGTTAGTTAGGTTTAATTAGTTCTAAGTTCTAGGCGACTGATGACCTCAGAAGTTAAGTCGCATGGTGCTCAGAGCCATTTGAACCATTTGAACGTTCGCATCTAACTACAGCGTCAGTTGCTCGCAAAGCGTCTCTAGTGCCTTGTGCTAGAAAAATTCTGTGAAATGGAATAACCAAGTGTTTCTGCAGTAGTGCAGCCAGAAGGAGATCCATAAGTAGAGGAGTTGAACGAAGAATCAAAAGGCGAAATCACAAATGCCATTAAATACGCCCAAAATCTACTCCGCGATTTGATCTGCCTATTCCGTTGCAATTGGCGTTGAGATATGTATCGCAATACAGGATCTCTTTCGCGAAATACACATCATTATTGATGATGAATTCATAGGTTTAAACGAAGAAGTTGAATTGGGAGAATATGATGCGAACCACAAACAGAATGAATATTTGAATAACTGAATACAACTTTATAATTTTACACATCTTACACTGTTTGTTGATATTCTTTTAAAACAAAATTGAAAAATTTGATCGATTTTGAAAAAAAAAAAAAAATCCACGAGCAGGATTCGAACACGGTAGCTCCACCGCATTGGTTATGAATCTTTACCGCTGCGCTACGCTGACACACTCGAAATAACTCTGTTACGGGTATACAAACAGCGCAATGAACTTCAAAATCGATTTTCTCAAAAACTAATTCCCGCCGCTAAAAAACCGGATAGCCAGGTACTCAGGGTAAGTGCCACTACAACATTTTTGAAGCGCACCAAAATCCGTGATTTACATTATGGAGGGTCTCCTTGTGAGACGAGACAGTGCGTAGAAGATTGCATTAGGGTAGTCTTTATTCCAAAAGACCAAGGAGAAGTTTTGCACTGAACCAGTGGAACCGATGCAATCGAAGACCGGGCTCTTGCACATCAACATCGAGTATTTCTGAATGGAGTAATGTCATGTTCGCTGGCGAGACCAGAATTGGTTTGCGACCGCACACGAGAAGTGTTAGAGTTTGGAGAAGTGCAAGACGATACGTTCAGGAACGCCATCTATTTGCAGATGGAAGTGTAATATTCTGGGCGGGAATAATACTGCGAAGGCGGACCCCTCTAATTCCGGTCTATGGGAATTTGGCGGGTCCCTGATACCTCCAAGAGGCCCTACAGACAACTTCTTCCTAGTCGATGGCAATTCAAGACCGCACCGTAGTCTAGCAGTGTCTCTATATCTTGCATGGGACCTGTTGCAGGTGGCCACTGCACAGCGTCCGAATCCACCTGAAAATTTTCAGAACATGACTGAAGCTCTCATTGAGGAGTGGGACCTCATATACCAAGATAAACTTGGCGTTCTCATCCAACGCATTCCTTGCGGAGTGGAAGAACCCATCCATGTGCAGGGAGAACATAGTCACTACTATAGACTTATAATCATCACCATTAGATACAGATTTTCACTGTTTTTGTTTTCTATGATGTACACTTAGGAGAGAGCTCGCTTTGTTTTGTAATGATTTTTTGTAACCAACTAAAATCTTTCTTGTTTTCAGAAGCAGTTACGTTTATTTTGTTAATAAGGTATTGTACAAACCTCAGCCTGTGTACTATCACAAGCCATTGCAGTACACTCTATGATATTCCAAACTTCTTTTAGGTGTGTGTTACAATATTGGAGTCATTCATCTTTCTTGGGCGATCTCAGTTGGTGCCTCCTACATGGCGGTCCCAGTGTCACGTCGCTCTAGCGGAGCTCGCTACCAGCGGCCCGCTTGGCTCGAGCAACTGACAGTGTTAGTAACATTTTTCATACATGTGAACAACTAAGAAATTCCCCCATACCGGTAGCTCATTAACCTCTCAGTAGTATTTCATACCAAAGTCCTGGTTATTAACCCGCATGCTGAGGAATAGAAATCAAACCCGACGGGTGCTAAAGACAATCCGTCAGAGAGTCTTCAAGGATTAATGTTCCGCTGGCATCCATGTCACGTAGCGTAAGAGCACTGACCGCAGTGAGATACTAACCGAAGGGACCGCAGACGAGTGACACATCTTGCCAATGACAGTCGGTTTCAAACCATACAGGATCTGCGCTGTCGCTGAATGCAGGTACATATCAGCGAATTTCCGAGCGAACACCGCGAATGGAACTGCGTGCATTTAGCATTTGGAGTTGGGTACCTCGCAGACACCGTTGCTCACAGCAATACTTAAAGCAGCAGATCTTCAGTGGGCGAAACAGCATAGAAACTGGGGAGTAGCGGCTTGGAGGCGTGTAATCTCGACTTATCAAGTCACGATCTTGCCTCTTTTCAAATGCTGCAAGGTGCTGAGGTCACCGACACCCAAATGCGATGTTTCGTAATGTATCGACGGTGTATTTTCTGGATGAGGTTGGTCTATGATGTTTTGGAGGGGTTTTTGGTACCATGACATAGGCGCTCTCATTCAGGTCACAAATGTACGAGGCGTGTTTTTTTTTTAAAGTAAGGTCCGTTTGAACATAAGTACACAACGAAAGGTTATTTAAAAAAAGTAAATTTATTTTCAGAAAATACACACTTCACTGTATTTTTCGGTATAGTTGCCAGGTTTGTTGAAACACGTATCATACCTCTCAACCAATTTTAAAATACCCTCTTCATAAAAACTTGCCGCCTGCTCCGATAACCATGAGTTCACTTCCGCTTTCACGTCGTCGTCATCATTGTGACGGTAGCCACTGAGGTGTTGTTTGAGGTCAAGGAACAGTTGGTCATCGCTCGGCGCAAGATAAGGACTGTAGGGTGGGTGGTCTAAGACTTCTCAGCTAAAACTATCCAATAAATCGCGGGTCCGACCTGCAGTGTGAGGTCTTGCATTGTCATAGAGAAGGACAATTCCGTTTGTCAGCATGCCGCGTCTTTTGTTTTGACTCTCTCTGCGTAGCTTTCTCAGGGTTTGGCAGTATGCTTCTGCATTGATAGTGGTTCCTCGTTGCATGAAGTCGACCAACGAAACACCATGCCTATCCCAAAACACCGACCCCATGATTTTGTGCTGGGACAGAGTCACCTTTACAGGCGAGTATGTGTGTCTCCATTCCCTGCTCTGTTGCTTCGATTCGGGCGTGGTAAGCAAAACCCATGTTTCGTCTCCAGTTACAATCTGACTCAAGAAGCCGTCACCTTCTTCGTGATAACGAGCCAAGAACTTCATCGTACACTCAAATCTTTAGTTTTTGTGGCCCTCTGTTAGGAGTTTTGGGACCCATCTGGAGCACAGTTTCCTAAACTTTAGGTGTTCAGAAACAATGTTGTAAACCACTGACCTCGACACGTCAGGAAATTCGTTTGAGAGACCTGTTATTGTGAGGCGCCTGTTCTCACGAACCCTCACTTCAACTGAAGCCGCCAAATCGCCTGTAATCGAAGAAGGGCGACCTGAGTGGTCCTCTTCATGGGCGTTGTCACGGCCATCTTTGAATTCTCGTACCCACATACGCACTTTGCTTTCACTCATAACAGTATTGCCGTACACTTCGCAAATCTGTCGATGAGTTTCTGCAGCAGACAGGTTCCTTGCTGACAAAAACCGTATCACTGAGCGAACCTCACACGCGGGGGGGGGGGGGGGGGGGGCGAATTGAAAGTCTTAAACATTTTGAAAGCACAGAACAGAACCGTACAGGTTAGCTACAGAGCTGCAACTGAGCACAGTTGTTCGCGAGGCATTCCGGTACACGACACACGCGCCCGTTGCGGTATGCGCGCCAACTACTAGTGTCTATAACAAAACGGACCTTACTTAAAAATACACGCCTCGTATTTCAACATTGTCGGTGACCAAGTGTCGCCCTTTTTTCTACATGTTCGTGATACACTGCGCTGACAAAAGTATGGGACACCACCTAATACCGCCTCAGACATCCTTTTGCCCGACGTAGTACAGCAAATCGACGTCGCATGGACTCAACAAATCGTTGAAAGTCGCCTGCAGAAATATTGCGCCATTACGCCACAGTAGCCGCCCATAGTTGCGAAAGTGTTGGCAGTGTAAGATGCTATGACGAACTGACCACACGGTTGCGTCCCATAAATGTTCCATGGGATCCATGTCGGGCGATCTGGGGGGCCAAATCATACGCTCAAACTGTCCAGAATGTTCTTCAAACCAATCCCGAACAACTGTGGCATGGTGACAGGGCGCATTGTCATCCATATAAATTCCATCGTTGTTCGGGAACACGAAACCCACGAATGGCTGCAGATGGTCTCCAAGTAGCCGAATATAACCATTTCCAGTCAATCATCAGCTCAGTTGGACCAGAGGACACAGTTCATCCCATGTAAACAGAACTCACTCCGTTATGGAGCTACCACCATCTTGCACAATGTCTTTTTGACAACTTGGGTGCATGGCATCGCGGGGTCTGCGCCACACTCGAACGCTACCATCAGCTCTTACCAATTCAAATCGGGACTCATCGCGGCAGGCCACAGTTTTGTTGTTGTTTGTGGTCCAACCCCAGCCTGGGTGAGGCGCTGCAGGCGATGTCGTGCTGTTAGCAAAGGCACTGGTGTCGGTCGTCTGCTGCCAAAGCCCATTAACGCCAGATTTCGCCGCACTGTCCTAACGGTTACGTTCCTCGTACGTCCCACATTGATTTCTGTGGTTATTTCACGCAGTGTTGCTTGTCTGTTAGCACTGACAACACTAAGCATACGTTGCTGCTCTCAGTCGTTGCATGAAGGTCGTCGGCCGCTGCGTTGTTCGTGGTGAGAGGTAATGGCTGAAATTTGGTATTCGCAGCAAACTGTTGACACTGTGGATATCGGAATACTGAACTCCCTAACGATTTCTGCATTGGAATGTCCTACGCCTCTAGCTCCAACTACTGTTACGCATTCAAAGTCTGTTAATTCCCGCCGTGCGGTTGTATTCACGTCGGACACCTTTTCGTATGAATCACCTGACAAGGGAACCTCCCCATCGCACCCCCCTCAGATTTAGTTATAAGTTGGCACAGTGGATAGGCCTTGAAAAACTGAACACATGTCAACTGCGAAAACAGGAAGAAGTTGTGTGGAACTGTGAAAAAATAAACAACGTAGGCAACATTAAGGACGAACCCTTTGAAAGAAAAACGGGAGTGCGACAGGGCGATGGGCTCTCACCGTTGCTGTTCAATTGTGCTCTTGAGAAAGTAGTCAGAGAATGGAACACAAATATTAAGAGTGGTATAAGACTGGGTTGCAAAAAGAAGAACCTTAAAGTAAATTGCATTGCTTTTGCAGATGATATGGCCCTGTTTGCTGAAACAATGGAAGAAGCACGGGAGCAAATCCTTGAACTAAAGAAACAACCGTGACAAGGCGCCTTAGACCGCGCGGCTGTACGTTCTACATCTGTTCCTAAATCGCAAGACCGATTACAGCTAAGCTTGGTAAACACAACACTTACTGTCTGAAAAGAACCGCTGTGGGGTTAAGAACCATCTACTTACCAAAGGGATGGGGGTGGGGGTGAAGAAGTAGGGTAGCCCAAACTCACGAATACCCAGACTTTATTCATTCACTTAGTGACTTGCAACGAACTTTACACTCAATATCAAACGTTTACGAAATTTTTCTCGCTGACAACATCCAGAAAAAGATGAAAGGGAAAAGACCTTTATCGCTTACGTTTTCGCTGTTCATGCAGTAAAACTGTCTCGTCTGCCATGACGATTTATTTTAATACTTCTTTACAACGAAATATATTCGCGACACATTTTGCAGACAGTGCTCATATACAGGGTGAAAAGTATTTAAACCCACAAACTCTGGGAGGTTGTAGGGGACATCAAAACAAATATTTTTCCCTAATGTCATTTTTTCCTATGAGGATTATTTAAACCAGTGGAGGCCATATTGCACTCTTCAGTTGTTAGAGGCCGTATTACGATCTTCAGTTGTTAGATGACGCATTACGCTCTTCAGTTGTAGGCAGCTGCTGTCCACCAGTGTAGTAGTGCATTGTCTCTGTTTACTAATGGATCGATACACCTGGAGTGAGTACACTGATATGGTTGGTGCGTCCTACGTAGCATACCACAACGGACGAGCTGCACAGCGGGTTTATCAACAATATCCTAATCGCCGTATCCCGCATTATACGACCTTTGCTGCTGTGTACCAACGTCTGCGTGAGACCGGGTCATTTACCAGATTACCTGGACAGGGACGCCGTCGCACGGTAAGAACGCTGCAATTTGAGAAAGCTGTTTGCAGCATGTGGTGCGGGACCCTTCAATCAACACTTGTGCAATTGCACGAATCACGGGGACGAATCAGACGAATGTAAGAACAGTCCTTCGAGAGCAATTGTTACGTCCATTTCACTTACAGCGTGTCCACAACCTGGAATCAGTTGATTATCCACCCAGAGCACAGTTTTCGCAGTGTTACCTGGAACAATGTGAAATGCATCCTACATTTCCATCCTCTGTGTTGTTTACCGATGAAGCAACGTTCGGGCGTGATGCAGTCTTCAACATACACAATTCGCATGTTTGGAGTGAGGATAACCCAAATGCTACGGTTACTAGCGCTCATCCAGGGCGGTTCTTCGTTAATGTGTGGGTCAGTGTTGTTGGGGACTGTTTAATTGGGCCGTATCTGCTACCTAGGCCATTAAATGGAAGGCGCTATTACAATTTTCTCGCCTGAGCATAACACATGTGGTTCCAACATGACGGGGCGCCGGCAAATTTCAGTCGTCGTGTGCGTCGATTCCTGGAGCGACGGTTCCCAGAAACGCGGATTGCCAGAGGTGGTCCTGTACCATGGCCTGCTCGATCCCCAGATATGTCCCCTCTGGACTTTTTTGTGTGGGGAGAGATGCGCATCAGAAGAGGATCTGGTTGCCCGTATAGTAGCAGCAGCAGGAACAATTCGGGATACTCCTGGAGTTTTTGCCCGTGTCAGACAGAACATGGTCCGACGGTGTAACCTTTGTTTACGTGTCAATGGAGGCATTTTTGAAAATCTACTGTAATTGAAATTGGGTTGTGTTAATGTGTTGTCCCTTGGTGATAAAAAAATGGAAAAGTGTTTGTTGGTTTAATTAATTTGCCTCCAGATAAATCTTCCTCTAACGGTTTAAATACACCTCATAGGAAAAAATGACATTAGGGAAAAATATTTGTTTTGATGTCCTCTACAACCTCTCAGAGTTTGTCTGTTTAAATACTTTTCACCCTGTATAGCAGTGAATAGACATGCAACATTATAGTATTGTGCGACACATAGTTCAGGATATACGCCATCATGAACAATAAACTGCGTGAAAACGGAACTGCAGGGCGAAATTCGGTAGAGCTGCAGGTCAAATACTCTACAAGTCTACATCTACATCTACATTTATACTCCGCAAGCCACCCAACGGTGTGTGGCGGAGGGCACTTTACGTGCCACTGTCATTACCTCCCTTTCCTGTTCCAGTCGCGTATGGTTCGCGAGAAGAACGACTGTCTGAAAGCCTCCGTGCGCGCTCTAATCTCTCTAATTTTACATTCGTGATCTCCTCGGGAGGTATAAGTAGGGGGAAGCAATATATTCGATACCTCATCCAGAAACGCACCCTCTCGAAACCTGGCGAGCAAGCTACACCGCGATGCAGAGCGCCTCTCTTGCAGTCTGCCACTTGAGTTTATTAAACATCTCCGTAACGCTTTCACGGTTACCAAATAACCCTGTGACGAAACGCGCCGCTCTTCTTTGGATCTTCTCTATCTCCTCCGTCAGACCGATCTGGTACGGATCCCACACTGATGAGCAATACTCAAGTATAGGTCGAACGAGTGTTTTGTAAGCCACCTCCTTTGTTGATGGACTACATTTTCTAAGCACTCTTCTAATGAATCTCAACCTGGTACCCGCCTTACCAACAATTAATTTTATATGATCATTCCACTTCAAATCGTTCCGCACGCATACTCCCAGATATTTTACAGAAGTAACTGCTACCAGTGTTTGTTCCGCTATCATATAATCATACAGTAAAGGATCCTTCTTTCTATGTATTCGCAATACATTACATTTGTCTATGTTAAGGGTCAGTTGCCACTCCCTGCACCAAGTGCCTATCCACTGCAGATATTCCTGCATTTCGCTACAATTTTCTAACGCTGCAACTTCTCTGTATACTACAGCATCATCCGCGAAAAGCCGCATGGAACTTCCGACACTATCTACTAGGTATGTGTTAAATGTTTTAAGTCAATGTTACATGTGTGTAAGCAGGCAAAGCCACAGATCAAAATACTCCTCCTAAACCCATGGATCTGTGTCATACAAGCTTGGTGCACGTAGTACTTAGTAAGTTGAAGGAAATACCGTGGGGGTAAGGATCAGCAACCTCCTATTGGGGTGAAGGAAGGAGACGATCGACACAGATGTGAAGGAGGAGGAGAAGACGTACAGAGAGATGGGGGAGAGGACATGGTCAGAGAGAGTGGCGAAGAGCAGTTTAATAGAGAAAGTGGAGCGATAGCTGCTGGACAGAGAAACAGGAGGTGATGGACAGAGAGTGGGGATTGGAGAAGGTGGACAGAAAGAGGAGGGAGAAAGAGATGGACGGTGAGGAAGGGGGGGGGGGCAGACGGACAAGGAGAGAGGACGAAGCAGGAGATTGAGCAGTAGAATTATATAGAATAAATATATACTTGGGCAAGTCCCAGTACTCCGCTACACTGAAGCTCCAAAGAAACTGGTACAGGCATGTGTATTCAAATAGATAGATATGTAAACAGGTAAAATACAGCAATGCGGTCGGCAACGCCTATACAAGACAAAAAGTGTCTGGCGCAGTAGTTAGAACGCTTACTGCTGCTACAATGGCAGATTATCAAGATTTAAGTGAGTTTAAGCGTGGTCTTACAGTCGGCGCACGAGCGATGGGACATAGCAGTATCTGCGAGGCAGCGATGAAGTGGGGATTCTCCCGTACGACTGTTTCACGAGTGTACCATGAGTATCAGGAATCAGGTAAAACATCAAATCAGCGATATCGCTGCAGCCGGAAAAAGAACCTGCAAGAACGGGACCAGCGACGACTGATGATAATTGTTCAACGTGACAGAACTGCAATCCTTCCGCAAATTGCTGGGCCATCAACAAGATTCAGTGTGCGAACCAACATTGTCAGTCGAAGGTCCACTCGTGTAACCTGCACGACACAAAGCTTTACGCCTTGCATGGGCCCGTCGACACCGACACGGGATTGTTGATGACTGGAAGCATGTTGCCTGGTTGGACTAGTCTCGTTTAAAATAGTACCGAGCGGATGGACGGGTATGGAGACAATCTCATGAATGCATGGACGCTGTATGTCAGCAGGGGACTGTTCGAGCTGGTGGATGCTCTGTAATGGTGTGGAGCGCGTGCAGTTGGAGAGATATGGGACCCCTGATACGTCAGGATACGACTCCGACACGTGACACGTACGTAAGCATATCCATTCTGCATTCCGATGGACTTGGGCAATTCCAACAGGACAGTGCGACATCCCACACGTGCAGAACTAACACAAAATTACTCTCCTGAGTTTAAACGCTTCCGCTGGCCTCTATACTCCCCAGATATGAACATTACTGAGCATAATTGGGATGCCTTGCAACGTGCTGTTCAGAAGAGATCTCCACCCCCTCGTATTCTAACGGATTTATAGACAGCGCTGCAGCATTCGTGGTGTCAGTTACCTCCAGTACTACTTCAAACATTAATCGACTCCATACCTCGCCGTGTTGCGGCACTTCTGCGTGCTCGCGAGACCCTACATGATATTAGGCAGGTGTACCAGTTTCTTTGGCTCTTCAGTGTATTATTAAAATATACACTCCTGCAAATTGAAATAAGAACACCGTGAATTCATTGTCCCAGGAAGGGGAAACTTTATTGACACATTCCTGGGGTCAGATACATCACATGATCACACTGACAGACCCACAGGCACATAGACACAGGCAACAGAGCATGCACAATGTCGGCACTAGTACAGTGTATATCCACCTTTCGCAGCAATGCAGGCTGCTATTCTCCCATGGAGACGATCGTAGAGATGCTGGATGTAGTCCTGTGGAACGGCTTGCCATGCCATTTCCACCTGGCGCCTCAGTTGGACCAGTGTTCGTGCTGGACGTGCAGAACGCGTGAGACGACGCTTCATCCAGTCCCAAACATGCTCAATGGGGGACAGATCCGGAGATCTTGCTGGCCAGGGTAGTTGACTTACACCATCTAGAGTACGTTGGGTGGCACGGGATACATGCGGACGTGCATTGTCCTGTTGGAACAGCAAGTTCCCTTGCCGGTCTAGGAATGGTAGAACGATGGGTTCGATGACGGTTTGGATGTACCGTGCACTATTCAGTGTCCCCTCGACGATCACCAGTGGTGTACGGCCAGTGTAGGAGATCGCTCCCCACACCATGATGCCGGGTGTTGGCCCTGTGTGCCTCGGTCGTATGCAGTCCTGATTGTGGCGCTCACCTGCACGGCGCCAAACACGCATACGACCATCATTGGCACCGAGGCAGAGGCGACTCTCATCGCTGAAGACCACACGTCTCCATTCGTCCCTCCATTCACGCCTGTCGCGACACCACTGGAGGTGGGCTGCACGATGTTGGGGCGTGAGCGGAAGACGGCCTAACGGTGTGCGGGACCGTAGCCCAGCTTCATGGAGACGGTTGCGAATGGTCCTCGCCGATACCCCAGGAGCAACAGTGTCCCTAATTTGCTGGGAAGTGGCGGTGCGGTCCCCTACGGCACTGCGTAGGATCCTACGGTCTTGGCGTGCATCCGTGCGTCGCTGCGGTCCGGTCCCAGGTCGACGGGCACGTGCACCTTCCGCCGACCACTGGCGACAACATCGATGTACTGTGGAGACCTCACGCCCCACGTGTTGAGCAATTCGGCGGTACGTCCACCCGGCCTCCCGCATGTCCACTATACGCCCTCGCTCAAAGTCCGTCAACTGCACATACGGTTCACGTCCACGCTGTCACGGCATGCTACCAGTGTTAAAGACTGCGATGGAGCTCCGTATACCACGGCAAACTGGCTGACACTGACGGCGGCGGTGCACAAAGCTAGCGCCATTCGACGGCCAACACCGCGGTTCCTGGTGTGTCTACTGTGCCGTGATCATTGCTTGTACAGCCCTCTCGCAGTGTCCGGAGCAAGTATGGTGGGTCTGACACATCGGTGTCAATGTGTTCTTTTTTCCATTTCCAGGAGTGTATTTACAGTGTTCTTCGAAAAAGTTGTGTACAGAACAATAGTCATTGCTAAACGAGTGATCATTATATTGGTACGAGGGCATGCCGTAAAGTAACACCTACGAATTATTATGCGAAAACTGTTCAAGTTAACTAAACCAACGTTATAAACTTTCTCCATTTTATTCTTCACGTCTATATATTGAATTCACAACATAGTTATCCTGGCGACGAACGCGTTTCTCCCAACGAGAGACCAGTTTGTTGATACCGGGCGCTGTAGAATGTTTGACTTTCTTGACGGAGTCACAACCTGAATTCTGCTTGCATTTCTTCAACGCTGTCGCTGTAAAGTTCTCGAAGGTGTTTTTGAAGCAGATGAAAATCGGATGGGGCCAGGTTGCGACTGTAGGGAGGATGATCGGTGGCAGTGAAACCGAGGCGTCCGATTCTTGGAGACGTCGCAGCGTTCATGATGAGTGGTGTGGCACAGGCATGCTGAAGATGACGGTGCTCCATGTGTGGATTACAGCAAGCTGTTTCTCATGCACCGATATAGTTACGTTACACACCGCAATGTTACGCGCTACAAATCGGAGCTCTCCAGCGGTCGACGACTGCAAATACATTACTGGCCATTAAAATTGCTACACCAAGAAGAAATGCAGATGATCAACGGGTATTCATTGGACGAATATATTATACTATAACTGACATGTGATTACATTTTCACGCAATTTGGGTGCATAGATTCTGAGAAATCAGTTCAAATGGCTCTGAGCATTATGCGACTTAACTTCTGAGGTCATCAGTCGCCTAGAACTGAGAACAATTAAACCTAACTAAGGACATCACACACATCGATGCCCGAGGCAGGATTCGAGCCTGCGACCGTAGCAATCGCTCGGTTCCAGACTGTAGCGCCTATAACCGCACGGCCACTCAGGCCGGCTGAGAAATAAGTACCCAGAACAACCACCTCTGGCCGTAATAACGGCCTTGATACGCCTGGGCATTGAGTCAAACAGAGCTTGGATGGCGTGTACAGGTACAGCTGCCCATACAGCTTCAACATGATACCACAGTTCATCAAGAGTAGTGACTGGCGTATGGCGTATTGTGACGAGCCAGCTGCTCGGCCACCATTGACCAGACGTTTCCAGTTGGTGAGAGATCTGGAGAATGTGCTGGCCAGGGCAGCAGTCGAACATTTTCTGTATCCAGAAAGGCCCGTACAAAAAAAAAAAAAAGGCTCTGAGCACTATGGCACTTAACATCTAAGGTCATGAGTCCCCTAGAACTTAGAACTACTTAAACCTAACTGACATAAGGACATCACACACATCCATGGCCGAGGCAGGATTCTAACCTGCGACCATAGCGGACGCGCGGTTCCAGACTGAAGCGCCTAGAACCGCTCGGCCACTCCGGCCGGCTAGGCCCGTACAGATCCTGCAACATGCGGTCGTGCATTATCCTGCTGAAATGTAGGGTTTCACAGGGATCGAATGAAGGGTAGAGCCACGGGTCGTAACACATCTGAAATGTAACGTCCACTGTTCAAAGTGCAGTCAATGCGTAAAAGAGGTGACCGAGACGTGTAACCAATGGCACCCCTTACCATCACGCTGGGTGACACGCCAGTACGGCGATGACGAATACACGCTTCCAATGTGCGTTCACCGCGATGTCGCCAAACACGGATGCGACCATCATGATGCTGTAAACAGAACCTGGATTCATCCGAAAAAATGACGTTTTGCCATTCTTGCACCCAGGTTCGTCGTTGAGTACACCATGGCAGGCGCTCCTGTCTGTGATGCAGCGTCAAGGGTAACCGCACCCATGGTCTCCGAGCTGATAGTGCATGCTGCTGCAAAAGTCGTTGAACTGTTCGTGCAGATGGTTGTTGTCTTGCAAACGTACCCATTTGTTGACTCAGGGATCGAGACGTGGCTGCACGATTCGTTACAGCCATGCGGATAAGATGCCTGTTATCTCGACTGCTAGTGATACGAGGCCGTTGGGATCCAGCACGGCGTTCCGTATTACCCTCCTGTACCCACCGATTCCATATTCTGCTAACAGTCATTGAATCTCGACCAACGCGAGCAGCAATGTCGCGATACGATACACCGCAATCACGATAGGCTACAATCCGACCTTTATCAAAGTCAGAAACGCTATGGTACTCATTTCTCCTCCTTACACGAGGCATCATAACAACGTTTCACCAGGCAACGCCGGTCAAGTGCTGTTTGTGTATGAGAAATCGGTTGGAAACTTTCTTCATGTCAGCACGTTGTAGGTGTCGCCACCGGCGCCACCCTTGTGTAAATGCTCTGAAAAGCTAATCATTCCCATATCACAGCATATTCTTCCTGTCGATTTAATTTCGCGTCTGTAGCACGTCATCTTCGAGGTGTAGCAATTTTAATGGACAGTAGTGTATTTGAAGTTGTTCGTTTGAAATTGTAGTAGAACATAATTTTACTTTCCTGTGTGAAGAGCCTTTCTACTTTTTGCGCCATCATCACTTCCAGCATTTCTCATCGACTGTGTAAAGAAACTATAGGTGGCACAAAAGAAGAAGTCGGATTGCAGTAATTGGTGGCGGTGTGAATGGAATAACAAAATTTCAGATGTGAAGAAATAGCACACTAATTGCGTTAACAACCAATATTTGACGCAACTAGTGTGCTAGCTCTTCATATCAGCATTCTTCAAAACAGTTGCTGATAATAGCGAACGAAAATCTAAATGGCAAGATTGATCTTTGCGGTGGATGGAGACGCGAAGTGGAAATGCTGACGTGATCGGCTCTCCGCGCTACCAAAAGTAACTGCAACGTTTAGCTTCACCACACAGGTTGGACGTTACAAGTGGTAGTTCGCCGACGTTGGACGCCTCTTATTGTGTCATTTACATGCAGTCTCCAATGTTAGCAAAGTGGTTATCGGCAAGGGTGAATATATATCGTTTTCTTTTCCGTTCTTGCTCTAAGGGGTAGAGGCAGGCTGCTAGCTTGTTGATGTATAAAATACCTAATAATAAATCAGTACTTAAATATTCAGCTTTAAAACCGGCATTATTACAATGTGCAGCCGATATTTTCCTAGGCCGGTACGTCGATATTTCTTCCGTTATTTTAGTGAGATACCAATAATTTATTCGATATGTTGAGAGCCGATAATGGTATATTTCTAACTATCGATACTCCAGATTCCCGATATTTTTAAAAATATCAACAGACCTAGAACGGAGATCGGGAGTTCGGAGGCAACGTCACAGAACTCACTGGCGGGTTTGAAGCGAGTATACAGAGCTCATTTTTAATCTCTTGCACACATGGGTTCCTAATTTGACGAACATTCAAGGCACCATATCGTACCTCGACTGACCTGCTAAATCAGCCGATCTTAATCTCATAGAAAAGGCGTACCACTGTTCGATCATTGGGTGAAACATAGAGATCAGTAACAGTCCAAATGGCTCTGAGGACTATGGGACTTAACTTCTGAGGTCATCAGTCCCCTAGAACTTAGAACTACTTAAACCTAACCAACCTAAGGACATCACACACATCCATGCCCGAGGCAGGATTCGAACCTGCGACCGTAGTAGCAGCACAGTTCCGGATGAAGCGTCTCGACCCGCTCGGCCACAGCGGCCGCCTCAGCATCACCACAATTTGGTAGTTTTACTGGATCTAACCATCAACGAGCAGCTGCAGCTGGATGTGACATCTCTGAAGAAGGTTGTGGACTCTCCTCCTAGTCGAAATGAGTACGCTGTGAAGGACAGACGCGGTGTTACACTGTGTTAAGCTGGGTTTTGTGCATCTTTAGTGCGTAATACGCGCAGTGTACTGCATCGTCCACACAACTGTGGCAAAAGAATGAAGGTGTTTTCCGGTAGAACGGAATCCGTAGTGCGCCAACGCTGTACATCAGGCGTGACGGGCACCTCGACGCGTCTAATGAGTTCTAGTGAATGAGTGCCAAAGATGGTCAGACAGTATCAGTGATCACTGTCGCACACAGAGAAAAGAAGGAATTCGAGGTGTGTGAGAAGAGTAATTAGACTGACTTTTTATATACCGAAGTTTCTATTTTATTATTTTTTTCAAACAACATTGCCCTCTTCAAAGGAGCTCCCTTCGGCACCTATACACCGTCAGAGATGTTGTTCACAGTATTGGCAGCACCGCCGAAAGGCTTCAACGGGTTTAACATGTCAGACACATTCTTTCGAATGTTCTCCAGGGTCCATAAATAACGTCCTTTTAAGACGTTTTTCAATTTCGGGAAACGAAAAATATCACAAGGGTTTAGATGAGGTGAAAGGGGGGGGGGGGGGGGGGGAGTGGGCTGTGGAACAACAGAAGAGCTTTCTGAGGTGAAAAATTCCGTGATGGAAGTGGCTGTGTAACATGGGGCGTTGTCATGATGAAGCATACACTCATCTGCAATGTCCAGTCTCACACCCTTTTCCTCAGCCTTTCAAGGACTCTTTGTAAAAAAAAAAAAAACTTGGTTGACAGGTTGTCCTGGAGGAACAATCTCACAAGAACACGCACACGTTCGACATTTTCATCGGTGTTTGGAGTTGAAGGTCCTCCTGTTTGGTGTTCATCTCCAACCTGTTCGCCACTTTTCAAAAATGATTTGTACCAGCGAAAAACTTCTGATCTTGATAAGGAATGTTCCCCATAGGCCTGTTTCAACTTTTCAAATGTCGGCCGGCCGCTGTGACCGAGCGGTTCTAGGCGCTTCAGCCTGGAACCGCGCTGCTGCTACGGTCGCAGGTTCGAATCCTGCCTCGGGCATGGATGTGTGTGATGTCATTAGGTTAGTTAGGTTTAAGTAGTTCTATGTCTAGGGGACTGATGACCTCCGATGTTAAGTCCCTTAGTGCTTAGAGCCGTTTGAACCATTTTTTCAAATGTCGCACTCACGTATTCCCCAAGTTTAACACAAAACGTGACGGTGTAACTCGGCTCTAAATCCTGCTTTCCATTTTCGTAACACACAACAGAAAGACAACTTCACTGATGGCGCTGTCGAAAATCACATGATGGTTGTGTGGAGCTAAAACTCGGACTGAGCTTCTGCAAGGAATGAACACATCTGTCTGCCCAAACAGAAAAACACAGCGTTGCCAGATCGCTCACAGTGTTGTCAGCCTCATTATTTTTGTCACTCACCTCATCGGTATCACAGTGTCTGCGGAAAAAAAGAAGAGAGCATGCTACTGGGATAGGCTGAGATTTCTAGAATGTGAGGAAGATGAAAGGAACTACTTTTTTAAATGTCCTGCTGCCCACTGAAAACATGGAAAATGGTCCTAATGTGTAGTTGGCAACCAGTAATGATCTTTGCAACACGCCGACGATAACTGTCTAGAAACAACTGCGTGTCCACCATTTTCCTCGGAATCTCAGAAAAACATCGGAACCACCTCTTTTAGCCGTTTGCCAACGTCCTCTGGTCTAAAATAGGAAAGAAAGTAATGTCCTTCTAAAATACTGAAATTGGAATACCTTCGCGCGGTTCATAATTCCTGCTCCTAGAAAAACCCGGCTTTAGTGTAATGTCTTCTGACAGCGAGGTTACTTTCGATCAGACTTTCTTCCTGACTTGTCTTCGTCTTTTCCTTGAAAAAACACGACGTCAGAACACTGAAATATCTGTCTACCTTAAATAGACGCGCCCCTTTTTGCCTAATGCAGGATGAAGATTCGGAGTTTATTAAAAGGCAGACGTATCGAAAATTGCGAATATTACTTCAGTTGCGCAAGGTGAAATATTGCGAACATGCCGTTGTTCTGTTTTTAAATGTACACTTCACAAGCCATATTACTAAGTGTGGCAAAGTGTATTGTCGATAGCATTATCTTGTGCCCCGCCCTTTTCCCGTTACATTGTTGAACGTTGCAATGGACAAACAACTCTGCGATGGCTTGCCGTCAGCCCGAATTTCTCTAATTTTTCCGAGGTGGTCATTTCGCGAGATTTCTGCGGAGAAAGTAAGATGTTGCCTGTCTCTTCTAGGATGCTCTTTGAGAATTAACAGTAAAACAGTGCGTGATGTACAATACCTCTGTTGTAGCGTCTGCCACAGGTTCAAATGGTTCAAATGGCTCTGAGCACTATGGGACTCAACTGCTGTGGTTATCAGTCCCCTAGAACTTAGAACTACTTAAACCTAACTAACCTAAGGACATCACACACATCCATGCCCGAGGCAGGATGCGAACCTGCGACCGTAGCAATCGCACGGTTCCGGACTGCGCGCCTAGAACCGCGAGACCACCGCGGCCGGCTGCCACAGGTGTTTGCTTGGCGTCTCTGTGTCGATATCGCACTTACGAAACGAATCTTTGACGAAGCTCGCTATTTTGTTAGGATCTTCTCTACCTTCTCTATCAACGCTGCCTGGCAGGGTGCCAGGCAACCAGGCAGTAGTAAGAAAGTGATCGAATGGATGTTTCCTAGCCAGTTTGGCTTTTTAGTGGATAGCTTATATTTCGATACGGTTCTTCCAATGAACCTGTCTGGCACCTGCATTCCTTAGAACTAGTTTTCACGATCTAATCATCAGTGAGTAGCTCAAATGTTTCACATGGTTCCGAGCACTATGGGACTTAACATCTGAGGTCATCAGTCCCCTACAACTTAGAACTACTTAAACCTAACTAACCTAAGGACATCACACACATCCATGACCGAGGCAGGATACCAGCCTGCGATCGTAGCGGTCGCGCGGTTCTGGACTGAAGCGCCTAGAACCGCTCGGCCACTTGTGCCGGCTCAGTGAGTGGCTTCAGTGCTGGATATGGCTTGCCTGAAGAGACATGTGGGTTCCCTTCCTCGCTGAATTGAGGCCATTGTCAAAGCTAGATGCTTGAATAGGAATGAGTAACTTTTGCTCCGGTGCGCTTAGATGTGGATAAACCTACAGGTGTCATCTTGAAATGATACTTCCTCTCTAATATGTTTGCAGCACCTGTTCTCATATCGGATGAAGGCATTTTTCAGTGGAGCATTAAAACACTGTGGCATTCTATCCACCATTTGTATTGATGACTGCTGTACGTTTTTTTATCGGCGACTAACATCTGCGGTTAAAGGCGCTGCAGTCTGGAACCGCAAGACCGCTACGGTCGCAGGTTCGAATCCTGCCTCGGGCATGGATGTTTGTGATGTCCTTAGGTTAGTTAGGTTTAACTAGTTCTAAGTTCTAGGGGACTAATGACCTCAGCAGTTGAGTCCCATAGTGCTCAGAGCCATTTGAACCATTTTTGACAACATCTGCGTTGACCGAATCTGGTTACCTGTGGTATGGTATACAATGCTCATAGAAATCCTCAACTAACCTAGAGGGAAGAGGTTATAAGAAACACGCGGTTCCTCGCCGCAACATTATTCAGACAGTCGACATCATTTAATGACGACGAGGGTAGAATCAGTTAAGCTGTGACATATCCTGACGGTTACAGGAAACTGTTCTTCTTGCGCCTCAGAATGCGAATGGTACGGGGAAGGGGAAACGGTTCTAGTATCCACTACACGTCAAGGATCATGCTGCACGGTAGACTGCAGGATACACATGGAAATGTAGATCCTTATCCGCCGAGAGCGTTTCACCAAATGATACTCATCGGAGTTAGAACAACGTGTACTTGTATGAAGAGAAATTCCAGTTCCAGCAAGGAAATATAACAGAAAAGAAATGGAAATGAGCGTTTGGCGCCATCGTCCGGGAGGCCCCTTATTGGGCAGGTCCGGCCGCCTTGGTACAGGTCTTATTACATTCGACGCCACATTGGGCGACCTGCGCGCTGGATGGGGATGAAATGATGATGAAGACAACCCAACACCCAATCCCTGAGCGGAGAAAATCCCCGACCCAGCCGGGAATCGAACCCGGACCCGTAGGACGGCAATCCGTCACGCTTACCACTCACCTATCGGGACGAACGTTATGACGGAGATGTACGGTTAATTATACACCTAAGAATCTTGATATCAGTCACGGATATGCATAAAGAATAATAGATTGTTGGCTGGAGTCCAGTAAAGTAATACAGATATTGGTTCACGAGACACTCTACAGTAGAAGAGTAGCTTCGAACGATGGAGATTTGGTTTTCCCCTCAGCTGGACAACAGAGAGGTGTTTTCTTGGACCATATCCCTGACATCGCATCAGACAAGCAATCGCTATTAAATGCAAAGGAGGACAGGGTATAACGTCCGATGGACAACGAAGTCATTAGCAGCCAAACACAGACTCGTATAGATGGAAGGATGGAGAAGAAAATCGGCCCATTCCGTCCAAAGAAACCTGTGCACATTTAAATGCAACTTTGTCACAAATAACTTTATTCTCAAACATGCATAATGTTTTTTTTTTTTTGTACTCGGTCATTTCTGCATGTACATGGCGACTCAGAGAAGCGGGAAATTTTGAAATTTGTATTGGTAGCCCTAGGCGTATGTTAACGCTGAATAACATATGGAAACCAACCCACACCATCTTGCCATTTAGTTAACATGGTTACCCGGAGTGGTGCGCAAAATGCTATTGCTGCCAAAATTTCTGCGTAAACAGTGGCAGTGTGGAGGCTGCAAATTTCGCCTTCAGGTCAATTCAGGACGCTACGATCACGCTCCATCGGCTCATCCAGTTAATACGTGGGTACGTAAAGCGAGTTCAGCAATGATAAAGAAAGCACCAGGCCGCGTGCGAACCGTTCGTACACCAGACAATATGGAAGCTGTTCGAACTGTTGTCATTAGAAGCCCTCATAGTTCAATCCGTTGTCATGCATTATGTTCACTGTTTAATAATCAAAGTGTTCGAGGAATATTACTAAAGGACTTTCATTACTCCACGGTCTTCCACCCGTAGCTGAGTGGTCAGCGCAACAGAATGTCAATCCTAAGCGTCCGGGTTCGATTCCCGGCTGGGTCAGAGATTTTGACTGCTTAGGGACTGGGTATTGTGTTGTCCAAATCATCATCATCATTTCATCTCCATCGTCGCGCAAGTCGCCGACGTGGCGTCAAGTCGAAAGACCTGCATCCGGCGAACGGTCTACCCGACGGGAGGCCCTAATCACTCGACATTTACATTTTTACTCTACCATGTAAGTTGCATATCGTCCAGGAAATGAGACCCAACAATCACCTAATGCGACAACACTTCTGTGAGGGAATGATTGGAAAGACAAATGACAACGAGTTTATCAACAAGCTGTGGGTGTCGGATGAAGCCCGTTTCCATCTTAATGAATTTATTAATAAAAAAAAATTTTAGCAACAAAATGTGTGTGAAATCTTATGGGACTTAACTGCTAAGCTCACCAGTCTCTAAGCTTACACACTACTTAACCGAAATCATCCTAAGGACAAACACACACACACACACCTATGCCAGAGAGAGGACTCGAACCTCCGCCGGGACCAAAGTTTTAGCAATTTCGCACAACAGAATCCTGCTCAGCTACACTATCCTCCACTGCACACCAAAGAAGTTACCGCCTGGTGCTCTGTCATCGTACGGCATAATAGGCCCGTATTTTCCGAAGACGTGAATGGCCTGTCGAGTACAGTCACATCGTATCGGTACCCATCATGATCGAAACCTTTGTTGCGCAAAAACTACAGGCATTTCTATAAATTCTTGGCAGCGTCTGCTTACAACAAGACGCTTGCTTGTGAAGTCATCTTAAAAGCGAAATATAGCGTAGTCGACCTGCTACTGCAGAAGCGATCCGAGATGCAATTGCCGAAGTTCCTATTGAAATGTTACTTCGAACAATGCACAATTTATCTGTACGTATGTTTATGGAGGTCACTTACAAGATGCCATCTTCAAAAAATAAATGTACTATATTTTTAAATTGCATGTTTTTAATATTAAATGACAAAAATATTTTTTTTAACCGTTTCTTCATGATAATATTTATTTTTTCATTTTCCCCTTTCTCTGAACCACCCTGCGCGCACACCCTTTGACACTATCCCTCTGATATGTTATAAACAAAATATCTAGGGCTCTGGACTTGTACGAAATTATTCTTTGTGTACTTTTTGGTATTGTTTAATTCCACACTTATTTTTTCTTTGTATCAGATAGTAGAAATCGTGTGGAATAACGAGTGCTCATAATGAAGGAAATAAATAACCTGGAACTAGATGAATAGAATCCGAAATGTCGTCGAGCATCGTTGACAACAATATTATTTGTGACCTGACACAAAAATTATGCTCATCTTTCATGGAATTACTCAAGTTATTCGGTCAATGTTAGATACCAATTTTATTTCCGACAATTCATTATTTCCTCAATCATTTAACTACACATGAAGTTTCATTTCTCCATATCGTAAGTTTTGCGTTTGACATAATGTGACGAAATTTCTTGTGTAATTAATTTTCTGAACCATGTGCAACTAACTTCTTCTGATAACGGTTTAATTCACAAATGCTAAACCACAATTATTTTAGTGAAGATCTCATCCAAAAAATCTGACGAAGGTTGTCAGAATACTGTCCGCGTGCACAGTCACGGTGACCAGTTGCCATTTTGCTTTGCGTATCATCTTCTTAAAAATTACCTTCCTAGTACCTTTACATCAGTTCAGATAATGTTATACTGTAAGTCAGAAAATGATCTTATTTTAAGGCCATTCGCATTAGCTTACGCTTTCACATTTAGCTCTGCACTCGCGTAAGGGAAGGACCCTGGCCGCTTACGCCGACGGCCGCACGACTTGGACCGAACGTCATATCTTCCACCTGTTGTGTTTGGCGCAGCCTCTGCGCATGCGCGGCGAAGCAACAGGTAATCTCGGCTGGTTTCAGTCTGTAGCTGTACGGCGGTATGCGTGGTGCTTGTGAGTGCGAAAGTGAAACAAAAGTTGTCTGTGTTGTTTGAAGTTTCGCCGGTTATTAACACAAACCGCATCTCGTCACCGACAATCGGAGTGATCAGGTCATTATATCTATGATCGGAATTTCTTCGAGTTCTCTTGCCTTCGAGGTGAGTAGGACCTTGGATTACCTGGTTAGCAGGCGGAGAGCAACTTATTCCCGCTAAAAAGAAACACGTTATTCTGAAAGTACAAACCTGTTTGCAGTTGCTATATTTTTTGAGGACATTATTCGGTTTAAGATACTAATAAAATTTTGTGTTTAATTTATTCTGCTGTATTTGCAGCATCTGATGATAAATAAATACCACCAAGGATCGTTGTCTTCGACGCAAGTCTCGCGTACGTGTTTCATTCTCTTTCTTTAGCGCACTGTGTATTTCTTTTAAACCAAATTCTTGCATTCTAGATGTGTAGTTGAGATATACCGAACGTTTTTCTGTAACGTTCGTTTCGTGTGCGAAGCCTTCGAGGCTTTGTTCTCATAACTTTGGTGCTGTTTTTCTAACCACTCGTTGAAGTCTCCACGAGAAGTTTCAGTATCGAACTTTTATATCACATGGTAGTGACCGTGTTCTTCACTGTTGTTATAGGTGCGTCAAGTAGATGATTTGTCGCTGTAATCCCATACCGCCGAAAGATTCCCTCCCGTGCAGCAACGAAATATCACGAAGTTGAGTGTAGACGTAAGGAATGCCGTTCCGCTACAACTACCGAACTGCATAAGAGCGCGTTACGCGCCGCTGGGCAAAAGGCAATTAAACTTTTTGTCGTGCTCCGTTTAATGACGAGTGGACACCAGCATCTGGAAGAGGATACATATACCACCCTGGGATATGACAACAGTAGCGTTCAGGAAATCTTCTGAGGAATGCCAAAGGTACAGATACAAGGAAAAATTCGTCTGCATGTTGGTTATGTCAGTGTTTGTGTGGTATAACAACGGGGAAGGTATACTATTGTAGATTTCTCGGTGCAAGAGAGGAATTTGCATGAGGTTACACGTGGAACGGTAACACGCTACGCAATGGAGCTGCATGCCAAAGCCATTTCATCGGGGGAGTTGTAATGTAATTGTTTCTGTGTGCATTGTTTGTAATTGGTACTGATCGTCTTAGCTCTCAGTGTGATACGAATTTGACAGTCGACATTCCTTTGATTATGCGCTGTGATTCACTGATATCATCTCTGTTTTGTTATGAATACACTGCATGCGATTTAGCATCTGCGGACAGTTAATTTAACACTCACCCTAACACCGTTGTTTATGTTATGTTTAGGTTATCAATTACAGCTGTCGTAGATTCGCATGAGAGGTTCTGTATTATAAATGCATTGGCGCATGAAGCATTCAGTAGTCAGTATTACATCCATCACTTCCAGAAGATATCTCCTGGAAATTAATCTTTGGAAATGCATGCTGAAGTTGTTGTTGTTTGTTTGTGTGTTTTTTTAGTTCGTTCGTTTTTCGCCTGTTAACAAGATATAGAGTCGGCTACTTACGTACTGCGATAATCCTCTGTGGCTTGTGCTCAACGTAAAGCGTGCGGTCGCATCTTAAGACGCTGTGACACGACAACCCGTGGAGATTGCTTCCCTCGGAGGCATAACGGTACTCGTGGGTCAGCAAGTGCATTGCATCGCGGAAGTAATCGCATCACTTCTGTGCCAAGTGAGATGCGCGATGATTGACTACGCGTCTGTCGATGTGACGTTTAACCAACTAGTGGTTGGATGTTAGGAGATCATTGATGGTATATTCAAGTGAACGAATCATTTAATTTCTCAGTCCCAGCTCTATTATTAATTTTTTTTATTGCCACGATGTTTTTCGAAGATAGGCGATCAAGAGCCATTGCACTGAGTTATGATCGCATGCTGATTCTTACATGCTGTTTTTTGATGTTTCTCTTGCCGTGTTTTACATCCGGTCGGGTAATGTCTTTGTCAAAGCGAAACCGACAAGAAAAAAGTAGCGAGAGAAACCTCTGCAGTCGTAACTGTTACGACTGCAAAGGTTTCTCTCGCTTTTTTTTCCTGGTCAGTTAAATCGTTATAAGCGCGACACCGACAACATGTGCTACCTATAATCTGTGAAATGAAAGCTATTCATCAACATGTTAAGAGACCAAATCTCTCTTGCTTAGAAAACGGTGATGGTACAGCTCCATAAACTGTGCAGATACCTGAAGAAATTGTGACATCTTAAATCATTTCAACTTAGCAGCAGAACGAAAAACCAGTCCAAGTTGCAAATTTTTACTTTTTACTCATTCGATGAGTAGTTCAGTGCAGAGACTGATTTTCAAATCATGACATAGTCGAAAATGGCATTTCTGAAGATGAAACAAATGTGCAATAAACATTTGTCATGTCAGTTAATAGAAAATATTCTTAGTCACGCACTTTCAGTTTCTACCTTTTATTCATTTTATGAAGTGCCTCAGCATCCATGTTCGTCATGCCAAGACTACGGCCAGATTTGAAGAAAAGTACGACGATAACAAATGCGTCAGCTAAACCCAAAAGCATGTAGTTGTTAGTTACGTCGTGTTACGATTAAACCGTCATTGTAAGTTGAATAATCTAAATCTGCTATACTTGAATGTGTGATACAGCACTTGTTTGTTTGTTTGTGTGTGGGGGGGGGGGGGGGGGGGGGGTGGAGGTGCTCTACAATTACAACCTGAAATTTTAATAGTTTTCGGTACTGTGTACTTCAAAGAACTATAGCAATGCCAATTAAAAAGAAGTTGCAATTGCAAATAATATTGTTGTTATGGACGATGAGCTTCGAGGTTTTTATCCACCAACTTCAGGAGGAAAGTCGTATGCGTCATAGAAGTGAGAATGGGGGAGGGCACCTTTGAGATGCCTTCATTTTTTGTCAAATATTCGGTTTGCATTTTACAATGGTGTAAGAATCTTAATCATATTAGAATAATATCCCCCTCACAATACGGACATTGCTTACACTCTCTACGATTCAATTTTGGGTAAAAACTGCAGAAAATTTTAACGCATGTGACCAGTTATCAATATTCATAATGTGAAATCATACACTTTGTCCGTTAATATAATGTAATGTTGTTAAAAGAGCAGTAATATGTTTAACAAATGGTAATTTTACCACAGGGACGCAACATGTGGCAGAAAACAGTTAATTTCCATAGCCCTACCCCACTTTAGTCACGTAGAATAAATACTTTGCCCACCATTAGAAAGGCAATAATATTCTGGAAATGCGTGCTGAATAAAGCAAGATTTATTTGTGACTTTTATGGTTTATTTAGAACTGTTGAGATGTAAAAATAGAAATTTAAGAAGCACTTAGCGTTCAGACCAGAGTAGTAAATTTGCAGTGAGGCAGCATCATGCGGCCTTATACGATCTAATAAAGTGAGACGCTTCTGGGAGAATAATAGGTTTACCACAGATACCTGGGTTCTTAGTGTACACTTCGTCTACTGATATCGACCCAACGCACTTGTAGTTCTATACTACAATACTGAACCGCATCTTCAATATAAATAAGTCGAAGCATTGCAGTTTGCTTTACCTACAACTGAAACTACACGGTTGTTGCAGGTAATATCACAATATACACCTACTCCAAGCATTTTTATGACATAAATGATTCCGACTCCTATTCATTGAGCATTTAGTTAAAAACTACGGCATCTTTTATATTTCATCCAGTTTGAATAAAAGATAATTTATAACTCAACCGACAAAATTTCTGGGATTGTTCAGGAATATTTTCTGAATACTTTGGCATAAGGGATCCTTGGTCACAGGTGGTTCGTTACAGAGTGATAACATAATTACAATTTATTCGGTTTGTAGCACTGCTTACCTTTGTTTCTCGGAAAATACCTTCACAACTGTGAAGAAGCGTTTAACATGGAACTCTGTAGTCACCAAAACGCAGAACAAAAAATACAGTCATGCAAGAACTCTTAAGTACTGCGATGTGGTTGCCGTCGCTTCGGGAACAGCTCAGCATAGTGTCGTGCTGTTCTGTCACTGCATTGAGTCCACCCACAGACGATGTCCATTTCGGCAAACTCTCCGTCAGCAAGCCGTGTCCGTACTGCTGTGTACCACTTCTAACGCACAGCTGACACTGCCGGAGAAGGAAACCAAAGGCAGGAACGAGCGGTAGTAAACGTAAGCTTCACAGCGAAAAATGAAGTGTGTCAACAGCGCGTACCGTGACAAGTTTGTTTGCAAACAAGACACACAGCACTTATCAGTCAACGAGGATGGTTCAAAATGGCTCTGAGCACTATGGGACTTAACATCTATGGTCATCAGTCCCCTAGAACTTAGAACTACTTAAACCTAACTAACCTAAGGACATCACACAACACCCAGTCATCACGAGGCAGAGAAAATCCCTGACCCCGCCGGGAATCGAACCCGGGAACCCGGGCGCGGGAATCAACGAGGATGTTACTACACCTGGGCGTGAGGGCGCTTCGGTCGGCTTATCGCGAGGCTGTTTTTATTATTTTTCTGTCTTTTATTTGCAAGGACACAGTCAAACACTTAATATTACACTAAAGTGACAAAAGACATGGGATACTTCCTAATATAATGTCGGAGCTGCTTTTGTGCGGCATATTGCAGCATCTCGACGTGGCATGGACTCAACAAGTCGCTGGAAGTCCCCGCAGAAATACTTAGCAGTGCTGCCTCTACAATCTTCCACAGTTGCCGGTGCAGGATTTAGTGCACAAACTAATATCTCGTTTATGTCCCATAAATCTTCGATGAGATTCATGTCGAGCTATCTGGGTGGTCAAATCTTCCGCTCGAACTGTCCGGAATATTCTTCAAACCAATTGCGAACATGAAACTTCCTGGCAGATTAAAACTGTGCGCCGGACCGAGACTCGAACTCGGGACCTTTGCATTTCGCGGGCAAGCGCTGTGCCATCTGAGCTACCCAAGCACGACTGGCAGAATTGAAGCTGTGGGGACTGATCGTGAGTCGTGCTTGGGTAGCTCAGATGGCACAGCGCTTGCCCGCGAAATGCAAAGGTCCCGAGTTCGAGTCTCGGTCCGGCGCACAGTTTTAATCTTCCAGGAAGTTTCATATCAGCGCACACTCCACTGCAGACTGAAAACCCCATTCTGGCAATTGCGGTCAGTTGTAGCCCGATGACATGATGCATTGTCATACATAATAATTCCATCGTTGTTTGGGAACATGAAGAACAGATGGTCTCAAAGTAGCCGAACATAACAATTACCAACAGGCCACAGCAGTCCACCCACCCCACCGCCGTCCCACATCGAACCCAGGGCTATTGTGCGGTTCGGCCTCCAGTGGACACCCCCTCCCCCCCCCCTCCCCCTGCGGAAAGTCTCATACTAGTGTAACCAAGGGTGTTTGCGTGGTAGAGTAATGATGGTGTACGCGCACGTGGCGAGGTGTTTGCGCAGAAATCGCCAACATAGTGTAACTGAGGCGGAATAAGAAGAACCGACCCGCATTAGGCGAGGCAGATGGAAAACAGCCTTAAAAACCATCCACAGGCTGGTCAGCACAACGGACCTGTATACTGTGTTCATACACAGTAAAACTGGCTGGATTCTCCCTGTCTGGACGGTTTGATCCAGTTGCAAATACGGCCAGACACGCAGCCGTCCACACCGTAGCGCACCGTTAGACAATGTGGCGTCACTGCGAGGAGCTTCCGCCTCGGGCGGTGAGTCGTGGTCACTGGAATAGCTTTCAGTCACGCGCGTTCCAGAGATCGTGATTCGGCAGCGTCCACTCAATGGAGACCATTCATCAGATCGTGAGGTCTCCATCCCCTTTGCTCTCCGCAAACTCCGGTTCGGTGATTGGGCAAAGCTTTACGCTAGTCAGCAGAAGGCGAATCTCTCTGTGAAAAGCTCAGATGCTGCAGTGATGAGATTGTTGTTAGGAACGTTGGAATATCAACGTGGCTCTAGCATGAAGTTTGATTGGAAGCCCACATTAGTTTACTAGGTATGGTTACACTGCAGGTGGTATGCCCTTAGCTTCCTCTATTCTGACACTCTGCTCACCCAAACGGATACAGGGGACCTGCTATTTAATGCAGAGACCAAACTACGATGCAGACACGAATACTAAGTTTTTCCAAGTATAAAAATCACGATAATCGACGGAAAAACTGCGGGGCAGAACGCATATCCATTCGGGTTGTAGCCTGCCTCGTGCGCTGTATTTATTATTATAACGATTGTTCCCCTTTAGGAGAGCGACTGAACTTGAATTCATAATTTCATCTTCGGATGTTTTTCTTCTTTGCTTTCCAAAACCTCCTCTCAGAATGCTCCTTCTTCCGTTCCTCTGTCCATTTTTTACCAGGCTGACGCGATGTTCTTTCCCCAAACTTCACACCTGTGATTTTATGCAGGCACTCGGTGCGATCTTCGAGATTTTTTATGTTGATCTGCTGTAGAACCCTCTGGACTTCTTGCCACAATACGTTGTGATTCTGTGCCACATTTACTCCTTGTCATAATATTGAATAATGTTACTATGTTGATCTTTCTATAGAGTTCGTTTTGTGGTCTCTTCATCCAAATGCCATTTTTGTTGATTGGACTGTAAATCTTCCTGAGAATTTTTCTTTCCTGCTTTTCTATTTCCTTAATTTTTGAATGACCATCAATCACCATTGTTTCAGCTGCATAGATTGCTTCTGGAATAATCACTGTTGTATATGGCCTTAATTTTGCGTCTGTCGAAATGCACTTCTTGTTGTAATGCGTCCATGTTAGCTTGTAGGCCTTCTGGAGCTTGGTGATTCTTTGTTCATTGGCAATTCGGTTTAATCCTGAGGACTGTATAGTTTCACCGAGGTATTTAAAATGGCAGACTTGTGCAATTTTACCATATTTTGTTATTAAAGGGGATTTATTTTCTGGCTGCCTTTCCATATATTGGGTTTTTTCATAAGATATCTGTAGTCCGGTTTTTTGTGAAATTTCATGTAGTTTTTCCACTGCGTGAATCGCTTCTGTTCTGTTATTGGTGATAATTGCAATATCGTCAGCGAAAGCAAGGCAGTTGACTTTAATTCGGTTCTCTTTCTTGATGCCAATTTGGATACCCTTTACGTGAGGTTCCCATTCCCTGATTATCTTTTCTAGAACAATATTGAAAAGGATTGGGGTAGTCCGTCCCCCTGTCGGACTCCAGATTTGATTTCGAAGGGCTCTGATACTTCGCCCATGAATTTCACTTTGGCCGTTGTTCCTGTAAGTGTCTGTTCTGTGATTTTTCGTGTCTGTCGGTCGATCCCAAATTCTTCCACGATTTTAAACAGGGTTCCACGGTCCACTGAATCATATGCTTTCCTGAAGTCGATGAATGTAACTACTGTGTTTCTGCATTTCCTCATTTGTAATATTGCCTTTAAGCACCAGATCTGTTCCGCACATGAGCGTCCTTTTCTGAATCCGGCCTGGTATTCACCAATTAGTGTATCTGCTTGGGATTCTATCCTGTTTAAAAGCGCTTTGGAAAGGATTTTGTAAGCGATTGGGAGCAGGGAAATTCCTCTGTAATTGTTCATGTCTGTCTTGTCGCCCTTTTTGTGTAGCGGGTGAATTAGAGCGCATTTCCAGTCCTCTGGTATCTGCTCCGTTATCCATATGTCTGACATTATATGGTGTAATTTCTGCATAAGTATAGGATCGTTTAGTTTCCAGAACTCAGCAATGATCCCATCTTCCCCTGGTGCTTTGTTATTTTTCAGCTGCTTGACTATCTCCATAATTTCTTCAAGATCCGGGGCATGTGAGTCTGGGTGTGTGAATACTGGAGAAGAGAAGACAAGTTTTTCTTGGGGTGGTTCGCAGTTGAGGAGGGAATTGAAATATTGGGCTAAGATTTTGCAGCTATTTTTCGTGTTGGTTTCCAAAGAGCCATCGGGTTTCTTGAAGCACAAGCTAGGCGCTTGGTATCCCTGTAAGTTTTCTCTGAAAGTCTTATAAAAATTTCTTGTATTATTTTTGATGAAATCCTGCTGGATTTCAGAGAGTCTGTTGTTGTCATATCCCCGTTTTTCTTTTCTAATTATTTTTGAGGTCTGTTTTTGAGTTTTAAGAAAGTTCTCCCAGTTTTCTTCAGTTTTGTGACTGCTAAATTTTTTCCATGCAGTTATTCGGTTGTCGACTGCCTGATCACAGGTTGCATTCCACCAGCGATTTTTCCTGTTGCGAGGGGGTCTGAATTTTCTCTGTTAGTTTCTTCCAGTCTGTTGATTTTTCCTGATTAATTTGCATGATGATTTTTTCTTTGTTGAGTTGCAGATATTCCGGATCTGGTTTGGTACTTTTGGGTGGCCTTTTTAGCATTCTGTTGGGTTGGAATTTTGTTTTTATTTGGAGAAGATGATGATCTGATTCAAAGACACCTTTGCGGGTTCTGATGTTTTGAATTTCTTTTATGTTTTCTTTGGAAATTGCGACATGGTCTATTTGGTATTCACCCTGTCTAAGACTGGGTGATCTCCATGTGGTTAATTTATGTGCAGGTTTTTGAAACTGGGCACTCATTATTTTAAGTCCAAAGTTTCTGCAGAAGTCGATTAGTTTTTCACCATTCTTGTTGGTACGTTTTGTAATTATTAATTTTTTATGTTCTTTGCGTTCTGTTATCGCCTCATCCGATGAGTCTTCGTCGGCATATTTACTTATCTTATTTTTGTACGAACTTTTTATAAAAAACAGTGTCCCTGTGCTATTAAGGTTAAAGTTTACCAGAAATAGTATCTTTCGTTGCCTGAAGTTAAAGAGAAAAGAATTTCTGGTATTTTGTGTCTTCCTGTATCTTGTTTCTTTGTGAGATAATACAATAAAAAAAACTGAAATGTGAAATGAAAGAAAGAGATTATCATGATAATACAACATTAGTTCAGAAACGTTCTCGAATAAGATGATAACATTGTAAAGTTCTAAGACTATTTTCGTAAGGTCATCGTCTCAATAATGTTTTTACCGATTTTCGTTGTAGGCACTTCTACAGTTCATAAATCACCTGTATCAATATTCGCGAAAAAGTTTCATATACTATAGCTGCTGTGAATGTTTTAATGCCAATACAGCTGTTAAAAACAAAAGAAACGATGTGTGACGTAATTTTGAGAAAATACATTTCATTGTCGTCTGTTTACAGAATTGTGAAAATCTATGTACATTGTGATGCCCTCGAAACTGAATTTAAAAGAAGTGTCCTTTTGTAATAATGTTCTAAATGGTGATATCTGTGAGCTGCTACTGCTCTTAATATGGGCGGCAAGTTTTTGATTCGAAGCTCGAATTAGAGAACACTGAAACCGCAAGTGAGAGGGCGAACTTAAGAGAACGAATTATTTACTATGCGATTAGGCCGTAAGCATACGCGATATTTCAATTTTACAACACTAATACCGAGCGAGGAGTTGCAGTGGCCAATGAATTTTATTCGATAGTTTCGGAAGAGCCGATCAAAATAGGTGTGAAATCATCTAGATTTGATTTACGATTCTTCATCGTGAGTATCGAGACTGTTAGGACTGTGATCGTACATTCAGCTGAATGAAAGTGCTTTACCGTGTCAGTCACTATTTCAGTTTACTTTCCAGGTCGACTTTAGGGCGCACAACTACAGTGGTCATTAGCAGGTCGACTTTAGGCAGTTCTACAACATGCATTCATCTTTCTTTTCCTCATCTCCAAATTACTACTCTCACCTACAAGCATTGGAACCCGCTTACTGAATTCATCCTTTGGACCTCTCTGCGATTTTTATCGATCGCATTTTCCTCCATTATCAAATGTTCGATTCCCTGATACTTCATAATGTTTCCTATCAACCGATTCCTTCTTTTAACCCAAGTTGTCCAAACTTCCTTTTTTTCTGACATTCGTTTTGGCACCTGCACCTTAGTCACCCGACGTAACGAACCAATGTTACGCATTCTCACATAACACCACATTTCAAAAGCTTCTATAACTGGTTGTTATTTTACTTTTGTAAAAGACTGCACCCCAGACAATTTTCAGACTTCTCAGTAATTTAAATTATTGTTTGATGTTAACACATTCTTTTTTTCAGAATGCTTCCCTTGTTACTGCGAGTCTGCATTTTATATCCTCTCTAATTCAGCCCTTATCAGCTATTTTCCTTCTCAAACAGCAAATTCATCTACTGCTAATGGTTTGCCATTTGATAATTTAACTCCCTCAGCATCTTCTGTTTTAATTCGAGTACATTCCATTACACTTGTTTCACTTTTGTTAACGTTCGTTAGTTACATGTTCCATAGATCGTTTGAACGATTATTTTGTGAACGTAACTTGGAACTGGTCAGTTTACAGGACATGAGAACTGCGTGATTAATTTTAATGTTAATGAACATATTATTTTCAGTCCTACTCTCGCAACTATACCAAAACTAGTATTTTCAAGCTAGCAGTTTTTTAATAAAAATTCTTTCATGGAATAAGAGTTGCCCAGAAGAAATGATTTTTGGGTCAACTTGAAACTTTCTTTGCTACCTGCCAGGCACTTTATGATTTTAGGCAAATGATCACAAATTTTTGTTGTTGCGTAATCACCTACTTTCTGAGAAAATGACAGCTTCTGTAACTTTTTTACTAGCCACCAACAAGATGTTTTGGAGTGAACACCTCGTATTATTCGTATTACTCAGTTTTGTGCAATCAATGCATTGTTTCTATGTGAAGGGTTACTCCGCAACACACGTTATTGAGTGGAAATATGCAAAATATGTTAGGAGTTCGATTCGTTTGTTTCCAAGACTAGCAATTAAAAGAACAACAAAAGTAGCAAAATGCAGTTGTTTCAGTAGCTCAGTAATACGCTTCTCCCATTTCAGATTTTCATCAGTATGCACACCCAAAATTTTGCTGCATTCTGCCCTACCTGGGCGAGGGTGTCTACTGCTTTCTGTCATTCGTGGTAGAACAGAGCGAGCTGGGTTTCACACGGTCGTTTTCCGAACGCATGTTCACGCCAATCAACAAGATTTTCGATCTCCAGAAATGTCATAATACGCTTGCAGAAAACATAATATAAATGTGACATAAAGTCTTGCACGGGGCGGACGACCATTTCTGTAATAACCAGTAGTTCTGCATTCAGGCTGACTGGGTCGCAAAGGTGAAAGACCTACGTTAGCCGAGGAATGACTTCATCGCTCATATGACACATTTGAGAATTTATCCACCATAAGATAGCTACAGAAAATCAAATACAAAAAAATAGTTCATAAAGCACAATTATGGATAGCTATAGTTGCCGCGCGGGATTAGCCGAGCGGTCAGGGGCGCTGCAGTCATGGACTGTGCGGCTAGTCCCGGCGGAGGTTCTAGTCCTCCCTCGGGCATGGGTGTGTGTGTGTGTTTGTCCCTAGCATAATTTAGGCTAAGTAGTGTGTAAGCTTAGGGACTGACGACCTTAGCAGTTAAGTCCCATAAGATTTCACACACATTTGATAGCTATAGAGCAGTTGATTGAAGTCACTTGGTACAAATTGTACTACACCTACCCAGGAACGATTGCTGCACGCAGATATGGTGTTTCACGTTGTATGGAAAACCAACATTCGCCGACTACAGACAGATTTCTGCAGAGAGCAAACCAAGAAGATACTTTTGCCACCAGCCGGCATTGCAAAATGAATAGTCGCGCCAAGGTCCATCAACAGATGTACATTTATTATATCATTTGTCTGATGGTTGTGAATCAACATGCTGTAACAGTCATAAAAGAAGTATTTTCTTTATTCGAATGGAAATGACGAAATTAGTGAGAAAAGGTTGCACAAAACATTTGGACAAATTCGGGAGTATCAGGTGGCGCCACTCGTCACCAAAAGTTACAATCGCAACAACTGTGTGACATGCCAAGAGACAAAAAATCAAAATATAAAATAGCAATACAACTATATGCCTAAAAGTTACATACAGGCAGTACAACGGGGAAAGGAAATACAATATTTTCGTTGAAACTAGGACAGAACGTCCGTCAGACCAAAGCCGGTGCCGCAAAGTACCCAATATGCGCCTCTGTGCTTACATCGAGTAGAAGAACCATATTCTGCTAATGAGTACAAACAGTCTAGTTATAATACATAGCAAATATTTTAGTACAGCCGGCCGTGGTGGCCGAGCGGTTCTAGGCGCTACAGTCTGGAATCGCGCGACCGCTACGGTCGCAGGTTCGAATCCTGCCTCTGACATGGATGTGTGTGATGTCCTTAGGTTAGTTAGGTTTAATTAGTTTTAAGTTCTAGGGGACTGGTGACCACAGAAGTTAAGTCCCATAGTGCTCAGAGCCATTTGAACCATTTTATTTTAGTACAAACGAAGAGCAGTCGTGGAGTATTACACGTCATTGCATATAAAACTAAGATACAACGCTTGGTGCCATGCTTCATCAAACGTTAAAATCGTAGCGCCTTGTGTCGTATTACAAAAGTTATAAATTCAAAGTATAAAATATTAGTGTAATTGTACATCTCAAAGTTTCTTGGGAAGCGGCTGGGGGGGGGGGGGGGGGGGGAGAGGAACCTGTTCTATTGATTGTTTTGGAGCATTGAGGGCTGTGTGCTCGTGTACATGAGAACGAGACAGCAGTATTCTTTCTGGGGGGGGGGGGGGGGGGAGCAGGTGTCTGGTGGTGGCTGCCCGGCGCTCTGGCATGCTGTCCCTTCCGTTCCCGGAGATGATGCGCGGGCCTTGGCACGCGGCCACGGGATTCCTCACGTCCACTCGCCTCAGACGGCCCAACTGCAGCAGCTCCTACTCCACCTGCTACACTGATGGCTTCTCTGTAGCCACGTGTCGTTTTAACCTGAGCGGCCACCACTGGAAATAAGAATGTTGAAGACCTCTGGGGCAAGTTCAGGCGTATTCTAGGCCTAGTGTGCGTATTATATACACATATCAAAAAATGTTTTGCATCTCCGCAGGTCACAGAACTCCTGAAGACAGACGTTGATTGTGGATATTGTATCAGACAGACAGTCCCTTTGACTGTAGAGAGATGTCACTAAATCCGCCCAAAGATGTAAACAACCATGCCTGAGCAGCACCTATTGCACGGAGGGGGTCCGACAGCCGATCATTTCCACTCATTTCGCCAGGAAGGATGTAAACGGCTCGTGTTGTCTGTAGTTCAACCATGCGTAGACGGTCAATGCCGCGGTTCGATCACGTCCGCATTGTTACTTCGTGCCAGGAAGGGCTCTCAACAAGGGAAGTGTCCAGGCGTCTCGGAGTCAACCAAACCAATGTTGTTCGGACATGGAGACGCAGAAACTATCGATGACGTGTCTCGCTCAGGCCGCCTAAGGGCTACTACTGCAGTGGATGACCGCTTCCTAGGGATTGTGGCTCGGAGGAACCCTGACAGCAACGCCACCATGTTGAATAATGCTCTTCGTGTAGTCACAGTACATCGTCTTACGACTCAAACTGTATGAAATAGGCTGCATGATGCGGAACTTCACTCCACGCGTCCATGGCGAGGTCCATCTTTGCAACCGCGCCACCATGCAGCGCGGTACGGATGGGTCCAAACAACATTCCGAATGGACCGCTCAGGTTTGTCATCACGTTCTTGTCGCCGATGAGTGTCGCATATGCCCTCAACCAGACAATCGTCGGAGACGTGTTTGGAGGCAAATCGGACAGGCTGAACGTCTTAGACACCCTGTCCAGTGTGTGCAGCAGGGTGGCATTGTGTGGGGCCGATGTACGACGCTGGTGGTCATGGAAGGCGCCGTAACGGCTGTACGATACGTGAATGCCATCCTCCGACCGATAGTGCAACGATATCGGCAGTACAATGTGGAGGCATTCGTCTTCATGGACGACGATTCGCGCCCCCATCGTGAACATCTTGTGAATGATGTCCTTGAGGATAACGACGTCGCTCGACTAGAGTGACCAGCATGTTCTCCAGACATGACCCCTATCGAACATGCCTGGGATGGATTGAAAAGGGCTGTTTATGGACGACGTGACCCAGCAACCAGTCTGACGGATCTAAACCGAATCGCCATTGAGGAGTGGGACAATCTGGACCACTACTGCCTCGATGAACTTGTGGATAGTGTGCCTCGACGAATACAGGCATGCATCAATGAAAGAGGACGTTCTACTGGGTATTAGAGGTACTGGTGTGTACAGCAGTCTCGACCACCACCTCTGAAGGTCTCGCTGTATAGTGGTACAACATGCAATATGTAGTTTTCATGAGCAATAAAAAGGGCGGAAATGATATTTATGTTGATCTGTAATCCAATTTTCCTATCAGGTTTCGGAACTCTCGGAACCGAGGTGGTGCAAAACTTTTTTTTGATTTGTTTATAAGACAGGTCGCATGACAGATGTGCAGAAATACAGACAAATCGCACTTACGACAATATCGTGTAAAATTAGTAAACATATTTTGTGCTCATATATGATGACTTTTACTGCAGAGCTAAGAACTGTTTTGTAGGAGTCAACAAGGCCAGATTGTGTGAAAGCCAGCTCGCTTTCAGACGTTAAGGCGACAGTGTGTAACGGAGCTCAGGTTGATGCTGTGTTTCATGACACAGTTCGCACCATCACCTAGGTTTTATTTATTTATTTACTCACGCCCACAACATAACATACATATATAGCCAATAGACATCAATTTACAAACAGCATAAGTACATGATTAAATTCCATATGACATCAAGAATTCCGCCGTTTGAACTGCTGTATCATTGGCGATAACCAGATCGTCCATCGGGCATGGGGCTGGGAGGTTTCTACAGTTGAGCAGGTGTTGATCTTGCTGTTCGCCATATTCGCATAGTTCATCTCCTGGGGAAAAAACCCATTTCTTCAAATTGACCTTGTATCGGGATACACTAGTTCTCAACCTGTTGAGGACCTTCCATGTTTTATATGGAAGGTGACGTCCTTTAGCAAGCTCTTCTTTAGGGTTGTTCCAGTACCTCTCTGATGGTGAGTTACGCCAAAGCTGTATTCTACGATTTTCAGGTGACTTTAAAAGTGATTCTGTTGAAGGGTAATAAGGAAACAGAATAAACTCGTCAGACTTGACGTATTGTCAGAAACTATAGTAGCGTCCAGCTTTCAAGAAAGCTGTGTGATAATACCGCTACTATTTAGGATACAGTGGTGGGCCAAAGTACGGAAACACCAAAAACACAACACATCGCCGTGCCTAATACGGTGTAAGAAAACCATTGGCACTCAAAACAGTTTCTATTCGTCTCGGAGTCGTTAAATACAGCTCCTGTAATGTTTTCTGAGGAGCCTTATACCATTTTTCCTCACAGATAGTAGGAAGTTCTGGTAACGCTTAGAGAAGTGGGTAACGAACTCCAAAGTAGATCACAAAGCCTTAATTATATTGAGCTCTCGTTACTGTGGCAGCCAGGGGAGACGCGTCAATTCACACTCACTCACAAAACCACCCTGCGACCATGAGAGGTGCCGTGTCGTGTCGCAACAGAGCGTCACCACTGGGGGACAAACCTTGCACCGTGGGGAGGATCAGCTCAGCCAAAATGTTTACGTAATCCTTGGCAGTAATTCGAACTTGCAGATGAACCATTGCGCTCCTGGGATACCACAATATGGCTGCGCAAACCATAATCGAACGTCCGACATGTTTCACTCTTGGGACGTAAACTAGGCCACATTGTGAAACAGGACTCTTCTGACCGAATGACTTTCTTCCGTTGCTCCATATTCCATGTTTTATTGTTTCGGCACCACGTTATCCTGTTCCGGGGACGGAGCGGTTTGGGGCGCCTAGTCACGTTTCGTGCAGCTCCTCCCATCGGAGGTTCGAGTCCTCCCTCAGGCATGGGTGTGTGTGTTGTTCTTAGCATAAGTTAGTTGAACATAGTTTAAGTAGTGTGTAAGCCTAGGGACCGATGACGTATGCAGTTTGGTCACTTAGGAATTCACACACATTTCAACATTTTTGATCGATGGACCTTGCTGTTTGGTTCCCTCCCCTAAATCAGCCATCCTACCAGTCTTATCAGCCGTCCTTGTATTTTTCTAGGGAGTAGTTGTTCCGTCCACCGTCCTACCTACTAGGAAGCTGAGGGCTTTTGATTTTAATCACCGCCTCAGGTAGGGATCCACACAAATCGGAGACTAAACTAAAAGTTGTCCCATGTGCATTAACGATTTCTTCCTTATCGGGAACAGGCCCTGTGTACCCTGACTAATCAGAAGGAGTCGAGTATAATACGTTACTGTCTTCGCCACACGTGGGGAAAAACTCAAGGAATAGTCGAGTTTCCCAGAATAAATACAGTTGGTAAAAATAGTCACTAATCCAATCATCATGGGTTAATTCATTGGAATCGCACTGAAAAACCATAACGTAATATATCACGGAGCTCATGCACCCACAACAGTATAGTTTAAACTACTAAATCATTTTGGTCCGCAGCTCGTGGTCGTGCGGTAGCGTTCTCGCTTCCCATGCCCGGGTTCCCGGGTTCGATTCCCGGCGGGGTCAGGGATTTTCTCTGCCTCGTGATGACTGGGTGTTGTGTGCTGTCCTTAGGTTAGTTAGGTTTAAGTAGTTCTAAGTTCTAGGGGACTGATGACCATAGATGTTAAGTCCCATAGTGCTCAGAGCCATTTGAACCATTTTACTAAATCATTTTCAAACACAATTTGTAGCAACAAAGTTATATTTGACATAGGTTACACGTAGGACCTATAGAAGAAAGCCGTTAGGTCTCTGACTACTCTGAAAATCGTGAACATTAATCGAAGATTCGTTTAAGAAAACTCGACGCTTTTCAGTCGTTACCTGAACATCACGTAACGAAACTGTCGCTTTATCTTCTTATGATTTATATCCATTTCAAGCGGCAGCCGTCGATAATCTCTCTTTTTGGTGTCAGTAGCATCCTGGACTGGCCCGGCCGTTGGTTACACGCCGTCTCCGACCATGTACTCAGTCCTCTGATCGTGGCTGACAGCGTTCCCCCAATTATCCCATCACTGGGTGACATATTCCATCACGTTAACACAAGGAAGTTCCTCCTTTTGAATCGTGTCTGTATACTTAGCTGCCCATCACTCAACTGATCCCTTCACTACAATGTTACGTAACATGTCGGCAGTAGGCGGACCCTTACACATACGAGCACCAACAATTCACGCACGTTCGAATTCACTTAGGTCCTACATAATGCACTCGCAACCCCACAGAACACTGCTCTGACCTTGAATGACACTTGCAGCGTATTGAAGGCATGGCCCAGGTGTCGTTCGTGGTGAAATAAAACAGCGCAACCAACAGGCTTCACTAGCATCTATATTTATGTTCAAACATGCTTTTATCGGGGTGTTTCCATATTTTTGTCCAACACTTGTGTATAAAATAAAGTTGACGATAACTGCCATATCACTGAGGCTCTTCAGACGACACAGATCTGATTAGTGTTAGTGACATTACGAAAGTGAATAATGAGGAGTACAATTGGAAGTACTCTCCTTCATATACTCATAGTTGTTTGCGGAGTGTGGATATAGGTGAAGAAATTGTTACGGAATACCAGAACAATTGATTATCAGATAAGATTAGTAGCTGATTCTACGAGCAAATACGTATAAATAGACGAAAAGATCGGCTATCAGTAACTGGAATCTGTCACAACGGGCATGTATGTAGGAAAATATATCCTGAACGGCTACAGATATTTAGTCCCGGGGGAGACAGTTGGAAGACTCAGATTTACTGGAAAAATCCTAAGAAAAATAATCACGAATGAAAGAGATTGTGAAAAAGACGTCTTGACCGATACGCGAGAGTTGTTTGTCTGTCTGGGGTTACTACCAGATTGGTTTAACTCAAATGGGGAATCCAAAAAGAGCTGTGCGTTGCGTTATGAATTCAGTTTAGTCAAATAAAAGAGTTTGACATACTAGCAACAAACTGTAGTGACGGGCCGTGTAAGACAGGCACTGTGCATGCGGGGTACCTTAGGCACAAAAGCTCCGAGAGCCCACGTTCCAGAGTCAGTAGTGAAAAGCATTACGTGTTCTAACATACACCACGCGTAGTGACCAATGACAAAGAAGTTCGTACTTACATAGAGGGTTATAAAGTATCCTGTTCCATGCGTACTTTCCGATAGCGGAATAAGAAATCAGGTGGAGGATTGAATCTGGTGCAAACCCTCCATCGAAAAACATGTTGAAGACAATTGTAGATAGCGTACAACGCGCACTAAACTAAGCGTAAGCAAATTATTTTGTGCCATAGATCATTGGCCTGCCAAACAGTGTCGGTTCCCACCTTTGTCTTGTACTCGTGAAGCAGTTTGATGGGCTACTTGCTTAATGGCTAGTTCATACGATTTAATACCAAATCGTGCACTCATGATACGAGGTGGTAACCTACGTCGTGTCTCACGGCGAGGGGGAGCAGTTCTTGTGTTTTCGAGACAAATGAGTCCCGAGAACTCGTGGTCCAAGAGTAAACGGGAGACGGTGGGAGGTAGAGAGTCCGTCATCACCATACCGGCATCCGTCACGTCGCGTTTCAGACGCCTCTTGGCATTGTCTTAGGGCGTAGGGCGGGCGAGTCATTCATAACTGGGCTTTCCTGTCCTTAACTGCCCGCAAATCTGTTCAGCGAATGCATACAGCAGACGGATACATCCAGAACTTCCAAGACTCCCTTCTCCGCCAGCTAAGGCTGGGAAAGGCTAAGGAAGCCCGAATTCTAAATCGTGATAGACCGAGGTAGCGCAGTGGCTAGGACACTGGACTCGCATTCGGGAGGACGACGACTCAACCTCGCGTCCGGCCATCCTTATTTAGGTTTTCCGTGATTTCCCTAAATCGCTTCAGGCAAATGCCGGGATGGTTCCTTTCAAAGGGCACGGCCGACTTCCCCCATCCTTCCCTAATCCGATGGGACTCGCTATTTGGTCCCCTCCCCCCAAACAACCAACCAACCTAGATCGTGCGGCTCGTTGTGCTGTCTCCTTATATGCTATATCCACCTGTTTAGGTACAAGATCATGCGTCTTGCGATGAAAATTGGCTGGAAGTAACGCATAAGTTGCAATTGGTAAAATCCAACGAGAGCCTACTCGGTCGACGTTTACGTCCTTTCAGCCATTGACACGCAATAAAATGTTGGTCACACGCTTTCGGATAGTGTACAGTCAGACGGAGCATGACTTCGTCCTCAGGCGGGAGGGATCTCCAAGTGGGGGTCCTTCTGGGGTACACGTCAGAGTTCGTCACATTTCAGCTGTTGTATTTTACATTCCAAAAGTGGGTAGCGTTTATCAATTGATATGTCCTCAGTTTTGTCTGACTATGAGGCCAATATGATTCGACTTCTAATAGATGGCTTACATGCTTCTTAAAACATTAGAAAGAAAGTTTCAATGTGGTGTCAGGTAGTTGGCTCATCGTAGATTTTTGGTAAGTAATGAGGCAGTCACACTCTCCAGAGTCACCTATTTTTATCCTTTGTCCTATGGTCCAGTTAAGACTTTAATAAAACATTTTAACAATGTCAAAGCAAAGAAAACTACTTTCTTCATGACTTTATATGACTGGGTAGGTGACTGTGAGTAAAAGTGAGAAACAATGATAGTAATTTTAAGTGAAATTTAGTTTTAACGATTTTAACCACATTCGTCTCTGACTATAACAAGGCTGCTAATAAGCTTTCCTGATTAAGCCTGTAAGTTCTCTCTCTCTCTCTCTCTCTCGCACGCATGCACACACGACGTTGACAGGATTGTAGCGTCCATGCTTCATTCGACTGTGTGTATATTTCTCCCTATGTAGTCTGTAGACTATTTTCGCATTCGGAGGACAAAGTTGATGATAGAAATTTCACGAGAATATTTTGTCACAACGAAAAACGCCTTTGTTTTAATGGTTCCCACCCCAACTCGGGCATCATATCCGTGACACTATCTCCTATTACGCGATAGTACAAAACGAGCTGCCATTCTTTGAACTACTTCGAGTTCATCCGCAAGGCCCGTATTACACTGTAAAATATTTTGTCAAAGATCTTTTGTGGAAGACATTTTTATAAAATCTTCGACTGTGTGGTGGGTAATTTCGTAATATTTTTATATTTTTTTCTAAAATTTAGAACATAATGTCCTGTGGTCCATTCTTGTACTCTACATCTACATTTATACTCCGCAAGCCACCCAGCGGTGTGTGGCGGAGGGCACTTTACGTGCCACTGTAATTACCTCCCTTTCCTGTTCCAGTCGCGTATCGTTCGCGGGAAGAACGACTGCCGGAAAGCCTCTGTGCGCGCCCGAATCTCTCCAATTGCACATTCGTGATCTCCTCGGGAGGTATAAGTAGGAGGAAGCAATGTATTCGATACCTCATCCAGAAACGCACCCTCTCGAAACCTGGCGAGCAAGTTACATCGCGATGCAGAGCGCCTCTCTTGGAGAGTCTGCCACTTGAGTTTATTAAACATCTCCGTAACGCTATCACGCTTACCAAATAACCCTGTGACGAAACGCGCCGCTCTTCTTTGGATCTTCTCTATCTCCTCCGTCAGACCGATCTGGTACGGATCCCACACCGATGAGCAATACTCAAGTATAGGTCGAACGAGTGTTTTGTAAGCCACCTCCTTTGTTGATGGACTACATTTTCTAAGGACTCTCCCAATGAATCTCGACCTGGCACCCGCATTACCAAAAATTAATTTTATATGATCATTCCACTTCAAATCGTTCCGTACGCATACTGCAAGATATTTTACAGAAGTAACTGCTACCAGTGTTTGTTCCGCTATCATATAATCATACAACAAAGGATCCTTCTTTCTATGTATTCGCAATACATTACATTTGTCTATGTTAAGGATCAGTTTCCACTCCCTGCACCAAGTGCCTATCCGCTGGAGATCTTCCTGCATTTCGCTGCAATTTTTTAATGCTGCAACTTCTCTGTATGCTACAGCATCATCCGGGAAAAGCCCCATGGTACTTCTGACACTATCTACTAGGTCATTTATATATATTGTGAAAAGCAATAATCCCATAACACTCCCCTGTGGCACGCCAGAGGTTACTTTAACGTCTGTAGACGTCTCTCCATTGATAACAACATGCTGTGTTCTGTTTGCTAAAAACTCGGTGTGGACTGAGGCCCTAGTGATGTATAAGCCGAGTTTTATCGCCGCTCCATGGGAGGATAGAACAGTGATGCAGTGATGTGCAAAGTTTTTGTGTAGAGGTTACTTTTTCAAGGGCACCTGCTAGTCATTGCGTAGCAGACTAACTTAAAAGCCAGTTTCTTCGGGTTGTTACTCCTCAATAGAAGACATCATCCGCAGTTTGAGAGACTTACTGACTTCCGCAGTTAGCCCGAGCACCACTTGGTCTGGCCACAAGGATGCCATGTTATGGCGTAAGCCGGCAGGCGCCCGGCCACACTGAAAGTCTGCTCGGCAGCCGGCGGTGGTTGCCTAATTTTCGGAGCGCGGCGCGGCCGGAGGCTATAAAGGGAAGAAGCTACGTTACTGCTGATGGGGGAGCCGTCCCAAGGACGGGGAAAGCGGTCGTCCGCAGCCGCTGTGGCCGCCGCGGAGCCTCCGTTCTGCACTCTGGCTCCCGCTTCTCTCTGGATTGGGCTCCACCGGCGTTCTGCATGCAGCATGCTGTCAGCTGACATCAGCTGAGGGCAGACACAGATAGATTACCATAGAGAGCCGACAACGCGAGGACAGTGAAGCAAAGTGAATGACACGCTGCCTTATTTATACTGTCAGAACAAATGGGCGTGATATACACTACTGGCCATTAAAACTGCTACACCAAGAAGAAATGCAGATGATAAACGGGTATTCATTGGAGAAATATATTATACTAGGACTGACATGTGATTACATTTTCACGCAATTTGGGTGCATAGATCCTGAGAAATCAGTGCCCAGAATGACCACCTCTGGCCGTAATAACGGCCTTGATACGCCTGGGCATCGAGTTAAACAGAGCTTGGATGGCGTGTACAGGTACAGCTGCCCATGCAGCTTCAACACGATACCACAGTTCATCAAGAATAGTGACTGGCGTATTGTGACGAGCCAGTTGCTCGGCCACCATTGACCAGACGTTTTAAATTGGTGAGAGATCTGGAGAATGTGCTGGCCAGGGCAGCAGTCAAACATTTTCTGTATCCACAAAGGCCTGTACAGGACCTGCAACATGCAGTCGTGCATTATCCTGCTGAAATGTAGGGTTTCGGAGGGATCGAATGAAGGGTAGAGCCATGAGTCGTAACACATCTGAAATGCAATGGAGCGGGCCAAAGTGGCCGTCCGGTTCTAGGCGCTACAGTCTGGAACCGAGCGACCGCTACGGTCGCAGGTTCGAATCCTGCCTCGCGCATGGATGTGTGTGATGTCCTTAGGTTAGTTAGGTTTAATTAGTTCTATGTTCTAGGCGACTGATGACCTCAGAAGTTAAGTCGCATAGTGCTCAGAGCCATTTTCTTGAAATGCAACGTCCGCTGTTCAAAGTGCCGGCAATGCGAACAAGAGGTGGCCCAGACGTGTAACCAATGGCACCCCATACCATCACGCCGGGTGATACGCCAGTATGGCGATGACGAATACACGCTTCCAATGTGCATTCACCGCGATATCGCCAAACACGGATGCGACCATCATGATGCTGTAAACAGAACCTGGATTCATCCAAAAAATTGACGTTTTGCCATTCGTGCACCCAAGTTCCTAGTTGAGAACACTATCGCAGGCGCTCCTATCTGTGATGCAGCGTCAAGGGTAACCGCAGCCATAGTCTCCGAGCTGATAGTCCATGCTGCTGCAGACGTCGTCGAGCTGTTCGTGCAGATGGTTGTTGTCTTGCAAACGTCCCCATCTGTTGATTCGGGGATCGAGATGTGGCTGCACGATCCGCTACAGCCACGCGGATAAGATGCCTGTCATCTCGACTGCTAGTGATACGAGACCGTTGGGATCCAGCACGGCGTTCCGTATTACCCTCCTGAACCCACCGATTCCATATTCTGCTAACAGTCAATGGATCTCGACCAACGAGAGCAGCAATGTCGCGATACGATAAACCGCAATCGCGATAGGCTACAATTCGACCTTTATCAAAAGTCGGAAACGTGATGGTACGCATTTCTCCTCCTTACACGAGGCATCACAACAACGTTTCACCAGGCAACGCCGGTCAACTGCTGTTAGTGTATGATAAATCGGTTGGAAACTTTCCTCATGTCAGCACGTTGTAGGTGTCGCCACCGGCGCCAACCTTGTGTGAATGCTCTGAAAAGCTAATCATTTGCTTATCACAGCTTCTCCTTCCTGTCGGTTAAATTTCGCGTCTGTAGCACGTCATCTTCGTGGTGTAGCAATTTTAATGGCCAGTAGTGTAGTATAGCGGTACTTAACATGTCAAGTAACTTGGAAATGACACCCAACTGTTAATTTTCAGCAGTTGCAGCCAGAACAGAAATTATGACGGACGCACATTTGGCATATATCGACTTTCCGCAATGCCTGTAAAACATACATACAAATACTCTAGTCCCAGACGATCTGTTATGTGTGAAATCAGGATAAGAAGACATGGGCCCAATACAGAAAATTCCGATACCAGTTGGAGACAGATGTAATGCACAAGTTTCGGAGAATGGAGTTAAGAGAGATACGTTTCAGAAAAAGTTTGTTTTTATATAAATATTTATAGCGTATGATTAAATCTGAATTTTAAATAAGTCACACAGACTATTATGTCGCAAATAGGGAAACTTCGATCAGGCACATCTTATTCACATCAAATTGTATCGAGCGGATGGACGTGTACGGGGATGGAGACAAACTCGTGAACGCATGGACCTTGCATGTCAGCAGGGGACTGTTCAAGCTGGTGAAGGTTCTGTAATGCTATGGGACGTGTGCAGGTGAATTGGTATGGGATCCCTGATACGTCTAGATAGGATCACGTACGTAATCATCCTGTCTGATCATCTGCATCCGTTCATGTCCATCGTGTATTCCGACGGATTGGGCAATTCCATCAGGACAGTGCAACACCACACACTTTCAGAATTGCTACAGAGTGACTCCAGAAACATTCGTCTGAGTTTAAACACTTCCGCTGGACACCAAACTCCCCAGACCTGAATGTTAGTGAGCATATCGGGGATGGCTTGGAACGTGCTGTTCGGAAGAGAGCTCCTCCCCTTCGTACAATAACGGATTTGTGGACAGCCCTGCAGGATTCATGGTGTCAGTTCCCTCCATCACTGCTCCAGACATTAGTCGAGTCCAGGCCCCGTCGTGTTGCGGCGCTTGTACGTGCTCGCGGGGGCCCTACAAGATATTGCGCAGGTGTACTATTTTCTTTGGCTCTTCAGTTAGATGCACAGTACGTGTGTGTGACGAGCAGTCGGTACTCCCAAGTGACACTGTTATCGACTGGGCGAATTTATATCGATAGTAGGCCTGTCGGCATTATGTTCTGGCTAATCAGTGTATGTACCTGGCGTTTTAACAGCACTAAACGCGAACAACTTTCATGCACTCTGGTGGCCGATCAGTCTGCCACATAGAGTTCCTACTTTAATCATTCACATACACATCGACGGAGTGTTAGAAGTTACATAGCCATCTCACCATGTCTTCTGGATGCTCCACTGCTTTTTCACACAGCGTAATTTGAAGTTACAGTTTAAAAGACGCAACACTCGGCTCTCGGGAAATTATAGGTCTTTCTGTCTGTAATCCATATTTTATAGCTTAAAACCATACTTCATTTAAAATTTCCAGAAAGCAACAAAAACAATTAGTGGAGTAATGGATTATTGCAACCGTCAAAACTGAATAACTTACTTTATGCTACTCTCAGAGTCATAATTCACCATACCTTCCATCCGGCAACTAAGTTTGCATTCAGAAGAGAAACGTAAGATCTTATACTCATTTTTCGGAAATGTGGTGCAAGACGTTCGCAAGATTCTCCTTCCTCATAATATTCTCCGAATATCTAGCTTAAGGTGTATGGAAAAGAAAACTAGGATGAAACAAGCTTCATTACAAAAGTAATATACACGAAATACGGCAGCGTTACAGAACGTATACAAAAATATGAAAACCAATTTTCAATCTTTTTTCGAGATGCGTGCATTTATATATACCCTGAGCACACGACGGGCATGATCCTGAAAAGAAATTCATCAACTGTATAGCTTACATAACCTTAATTGAACTCCCATGCTTTCACAACTGCAGAAAGACGGTTCAAAGTATGGTGGCTGATACTACGACGTGCCACCGTCCAGAGTGCTGAATAACGCGCCACAGTCTCTGTGTCCATTCTCTTCGTGTTTGGTTTGACATTTGCTGAGAAACGCAGGTGGCACTAAGAATCCAATGAGATTCGATTCTTTGGGGGGGGGGGGGGGGGAGGAGGAGGAGGGAGGGGGCGGCGGGAGGGGGCGGCGGGAGTGTACCGTTTGACCTGTGGAGGGTGTCGGAGTGTCACGGGGGATGCTAAAGAACTGAGCTGGTGGAAGCTTGCAGGTACACGTAAACTATCCACAGACAGCTACTCAATAAGTTCCAACAGCCAAATTTGAGTGATGAATCTAAGAATGTGCTGCAATTCCCTACACATAGACAAGATTACTCTGATTACAGCACGTACAGGGGCGTTTAAGTAATCAACCTTCCTGCGATCCACTCGTGAATGGAACGTGTTGAAGCCCTAATAACTGGTACAATGAAAAGTACTCTCTGCCATCCACTTCACAGTGGCTTGCGGAGTATCGATGTGGAGGTATTCTTATCTTTTGGAATCCAACAGTTAGCTTCCTTAATCTATATGCCATCCATTTTCTCGGCTACGTATTCCCTCCCCATTCATTTTTCGTTACGGTCACTATTATATTTTCCTTTCCATTCTGTTCCTTGATTCATTCGTTGTCGTCTCATATGCATAACACATAAAAGATGAACTAAAAAGAATATGTTCCTTAACAAAACATGGTCATGGTGAATCACCGTTCCCCAAAATTTTTTGTTCATATCTCTTAAGAACATTCTGTTTGTGATGTAAATCTGTGTTTGGATGATTCCTCCCACGCATGGCGAAACGAAATACAAAATATGTAACGAAAAACACGAAAAAGCACATATCGAATATGATTGTTTCGGAGCATACTTAATTACAATTTGCACCCAAACGAAACACCAGGGCTTCGTTCTTCGTGGCGATAACGCTTCTCCGAGCATTCCTCTGTTTATTGTTTCTGTTACGAAGTGCTTCTTTTGTCGGTCAGTGTAGTACGATCTGCCGGAAACCATTAGGAGGCGCCGTTACTCGGAAATCTGGTAAAGTGCAGAGTTACACGAATCTGCACTTCAGCGCCCATTCACAGTTCGACGAACTGACAGCGCCGCGCTTGTGCTAACGACAAGACGTGACGTGACGTGTTGAAGCACGACGTGACCATTCGGTGCAGCTTTCTATCAGCCCTACTACACGAACGCTGACCTATTATTACTGGAATGACTTCAGCTATTATCAGTAACGCCAAGTACAGACCATCAATTTAAGAATGATTTGCGGTTAGTTAGTCTACCACGAATCCGAAGCGATGTTAAAGACGTGAGGTGCATTCCGAAAAAAAAGTAATTGTATGTATGGATCACCCTTCGAAAGTCAGAAGTGAAATGGAAACTTATCGTAATCGAATGTCTCCCAATCATTTCGTCAGTACAGTGGGAACATTCGACCACCCCCTCCCCTCTCTGCCGACATCTCACCATTTCTTTGCTTAATCGTTATCACTGTCTACTAAGCCATGTCTCCGCTATATCCTTTCTTTCAGGAGTGCTAGTTCTGCCAGTTTCGCAGGAGAGCTTCTGTAAAGTTTGGAATGTAGGAGACGAGATACTGGCAGAAGTAAAGCTGTGAGTACCGGGCGTGAGTCGTGCTTCGGTAGCTCAGTTGGTAGAGCACTTGCCCGCGAAAGGCAAAGGTCCCGAGTACGAGTCTCGGTCGGGCACACAGTTTTAATCTGCCATGAAGTCTCACTGTGTAGCCTGTTTATTCGTTTGTTGTGATCGACATGACTTGATAATTCAGAAAGAATTTCACATGTCAACAATTTTTTTATGATATAATTCAAAGCACGAAATAGCACACAGTTCAAAATGGTGATGAGTCAACAATATCACATATCCGACAGCTGCGTAGATCAACGGTACACATGGGAAAACTGAAAAAAATCAGAAGTTGCTGAACACAGCCTCACAAATAAACAAGAAGGATCTGTCCCTGACATATATACGAGAAAAATATCATCCGGGACAGCGGATATTATCTTAGTGATGCGTGGAAGTGAACTCAGAAGAAATAGAGAAATTCGTCGAATTGTTCGTGCTCCTACGAAAGGGGCAGCGCCATCAGAGCAGACGTCGTGTGTGGTGTTCGTTGTGCTGTTCAGCCTACTCCTGAGATGGACAGATTCTATCCTCGGAGACGTACAGAGATGGAAAAACTCCCCATAAAAACATACGAATTAAAAGGAAACAAGGTCGCACAATGGATAAAGGCTTGTTAAACGAAACCTACCAGGGATGGCCCAGTTAAGGATGACAGTATGGGTACAGCATCTCGTCAGGACATACTGATAATGAGATCCATCAGACTACAAAAGTAAACTAATGGTTTATTACCAAAAGACATCAAAAATGTTTTATCGACTGAATCAAGAATACAAACAATTAACAGGTGGACAAGGGATTGCGAATAAGTGTTGTAATCGTGGCACATGTGGTATATATATATGACAGATAGGTATAAAACTTGTCGCGAATACGGCCAATGATTGCGGAAAAGGTTAGTGAGTTACAGAAAGGTCCCAGAAAAATATGAGCAAACACCAGTACTCTCGCCAAAAGCGCATGGTGGATGTGACAAGCTGGCTGTAGAAGCTACATCAGCGAAACGGTACCCTGACGCAAACTGACTGACTTCCCCTCACTTCAGTTCGGTGCATGCAAAGATGACGCACACTTACCACTCTTATGTGCGGGGAAGAAGACTGCTCCAGTGGTGGTTGATGACTCCAGTTTCTGAGAGACATCTCACTCTTCAGCTCTAAGACCCAGTGTACTGCCTCAAGCCCTGGGACAAGTATCTTCCCTTACACTCCTGTACAAAAATCAGCTGGTTCTGTCAGCATCATCTCCCCTGCCAACTGCAACAGACCTTGAAATTCTGACCAATGATAAATTTCATCAACACGATTAATAATTTTCTGCTCTTACGGCCTTCGTCGTGGTTAGCCAATGAGGTATATTTCTCCCTTGGCGTGGGGAAGAACGCAGACGGTCTCTCCCAGTATGTAATAGATTTCAAGTTATGGCCAGAGTGAAGCCGTCCACTTACACACTCTCTCCTACTATTAAAATAATTTTTATGAACCAACCACAGAACCCCTTATTAAATTTTCAACAAACGTTTCAACTGGCCTTGTCTGGACTCAGCGGCTGCTCCCACATTTTGTAGGCTCGTCTTCTATCCTGTCTTACAGATTTTTATGGCTGCTAAGAGGGATCCCAGCTCCGATATATGTCTTACTACAAAGGCAAGCCTTCCAAATACCCGGGGGTGGCAACTACTTCGTATTTAGCTCTGGGACGGAGAGTGTCAGACAAAAAACGAGAGGCCCAGTGCACCTCAATGTCTTTGTGTGTATATAGAGTGAAGTCGATGACATACTTGACATATACAGTGTACATTGGCCGCGATCCGGCCGTCTAAACATGCGGATTAGAGGGAGGGAGGGGGGGAAGAATGGTAAAGGAAGAGGGGGGGGGGAGAGGGAGCGGGAGAGAGGGAGAGAGAGAGAGAGAGAGAGAGAGAGAGAGAGAGAGAGAGGCCATTGTTTTCGAGTTAAAAAAACAAATTGGCTTCGTTTTTATTAGCATTGGAGTAATTTTGATTGCTCTTGTCAATGTCCGACATTTATCAGTTTGACCCTTTTTATCACAACCTATCCTTGATGCGTTTTGCCATTGTGGTATATGAAACAATCGACAACTCTTTTTAAATGCGGTGCCAATAGTGAGGGGGATTTGAAATGAGGTTTGCGAAATACTATTTTAGTGTATAATTTCTTCTTTATGTTATATTAAGGATCTAATCTTGATGTAAGGCGTCCGACCAATAGCCCACTGAACGGGTTTCCTAGTGTCGTGCCTGCGGACGAGGTTCCAGTTGTAAAAATGCCAACTTTGGTTTTGTGTTCAGATGAATATGAGATAAAAAGTGTCGTTCCTTTAACGAGGGGACCGTACGAGCTTCCTCTCACCGATATGACTCATATAGACAGGGTGTGTGGAGCAGAAATAGGACTTCAACATATGAAAACAGAAAGACGCAACTCTCAACCGTTTACCGGGGGGGGGGGGGGGGGGGGGGGGGGTGGAGATCTCTTCTGAACAGTACGTTCCAAGCCATCCCAGATATGCTCAATAATGTTCACATCTGGAGAGTTAGTGGCCAGCGCTAGTGTTTAAACTCAGAAGAGTGTTCCTGGAGCTACTCTGTACCAATTCTGGACATGTGGGGTGTGGCATTTTCCTGATGGAATTGCCCAAGTCTGTCGGAATGCACAACGGACATGAATGGACGCAGTTGATCAGACAGGATGCTTATGTACGTGTCACCTGTCAGAGTCGCAACCAGACGTATCAGGGGTCCCGTATCACCCCAACGGCACGCGCCCGACACCATCACAGAGCCTCCACCAGCTTGAGCAGTCCCCTGTTGACAGGTAGTGTCCATGGATTCATGAGGTTGTCTCCATACCCGTACACGTCCACCCGCTCTATACAATTTGAAACGAGACTCGTCCGACCAGGCAACATGTTTCCAGTCATAACAGTCCAATGTTTTGCAGAATCTTTTGCGGCCGAAGCGATGTCAGAGGTATGTTGTTTTACCGGATTCCTGATATTGACGGTACACTAGTGAAATGGTCGTACTGGAAAATCCCCTCTTCATCGCTACCTCGGAGATGCTGTGTCCCATCGCTCGTGTGCCGTCTATAACACCACTTTCAAACTCACTTAAATCATGATAACCTGCCATTGTAGCAGCAGTAACCGAACTAACAACTGCGCCAGACACTTGTCTTATATAGGCGTTGCCGACCGCAGCGCCGTATTCTGGCTGTTTACATCTCTCTGTTTTTGAATACGCATGCCCATACGAGTTTCTTTGGCGCTTCAGTGTACTTTGTATAGTCGCTAGCGTTCAAGGAATCCGCAGCTGAGCGAGTAAGCGGTTAAATTCATAAGAGCGGAGTCCGGGATCGAATCTGGGTGCCAGTACTTTTTTCTTTCCTTCCAGCGCTATTCTGCCAATTTGGAGTATTAAAGTAATCCCTGCAAAATGTACTCCGCTGGTGCAGCTTTCCAACGTCTATTTTTACAAGCAGATAAAGAACCTTATAAAATGACTACAAAATTGAGCGTGCGTCATCGAACAGAACAGTGATATAGCTTCTACGTAAAAATTCAGTCAATCGTACATAGTCATCTGTACCGATATTCGGTGATATGCTTCGATATGGGTAGTACGGCTCTAAATTGGATCATGGCAGGACCGTTTATGAATTTGAACTAGGTTTGTTTTGCAATACAAACCTGCACATGCAAAAATTCGGCGTTCATCACATATGCTGTATGTCACTATTATTATTGTTTTACACGTTTCTACGATCAGTATCTCCCTGATTCGTGCAGTGCACCATAGATTATACATTATACTTGCCACACATGTGGCTACAATTATGTAAATGAAATTACAGCACTGATTTGTTCGAAAGTTCCCAGATATGCTCTTTTGTTTTTAGTCTCCCTAGGCGAAAGCTCTTTCTTCTTTACAGGATATTTATCATATAAATAATAAATGAATCGTTAAAGGTTGATGATTTATACAGTCATAATAAATCTTGCTAGAATTACGTGGGAATGAACAAAAAGTCGTAACAGTAAGATTCGATCAAGAAACGTCGCGCTTATGAAACTGTGCGCTTACTAGCTCGGCAGTGGACTGCTGAAATGTTTGTGACCGTACACAATATAGATGCACGTCTAAAATTTTCAAATTTGATCTTCTAGAAAATTCTGCAATTTGCGTGAAAATGCTATGAGACGACGCTGCATGAGGATGAAATCTTTCCCTACGGCTTCACCGCACTTTTATTTTTCCAGCAACCCGTTTCGACTTCCCGTTGCTTTCAAAGGCAGTGTTATGTCAGTCATGTAAAATTGTACATTAGTTGCATTGTATCACGTGATATGGTCTATCTGATAAACAGTTTTATGTGACTGACATAAAACTGCCTTTGAAAATGACGGAAAGTCGAAACGCGTGAGATGATGTTGGAAAAATAAGTGTGGTGAAGACACAAAAAGTTTTCGAAAACGGTTGAGAGTTGTGTCTTCCTGTTCTCTTATGTTGAAGTTCTAGTCGTGCCCTACACACCTTGTCAATATGAATCATATCGGTGGGGGGGAAGTTTGTACGGTCCTCTTGTAACCAGTGTTTTCCGATGGACGAAGAGGTAATTGAGAGGTTACGATTTCGAGCCTATTCAGGTGCACTAGCCTAAGTTTTAATCTATGTGTTGGTCTTCGTCTCTGTGATGTTTTGCCGTTAGGCGATGCGTAGTCGCCTTACCAAGAGAGGTGAAAGAGCCAGGAACCGCAATCGGAAGGGTGGCGGTTCAGATCCCCGTCCAGCCGTTTACATTTAGATTTTCCCTAGTTCTGTAAACCGCTTATGGCTGGGTGGTTCATTTGAATAGAACTTTTCCAAACTCATTGTGTGCACTGTCTTCTAGTGATCTCGTCGCCGATGAGGGGTTCTTAAACCCTAATCTTCATTTTCCATTACTTTCGCCTTACAGGCAAGGACGTGTGTTAATCGTCTTTCAGATCTTAAAATAATCATCCATACTGTAAGAAAATAAACATACAATAGAAAAAAAGGAATTTATACCAATGCCAATAAACAGCTAATGTATCTTGTAGAAAACAAAGGGACTGGCCATGTTTTTGCATCCCCATCATAAACGTACTGTTGGATTCGAGCTTTAATATTTTCCCTTCCGTTATTCACGTAAAGAATATTGCTAATGCGACTGACTTCGTTGGCTGTCATAATAAAACCTATTCTTTGGTTGGTTGGTCGATTTAGGGGAGGGGACCAAACAGCGCGGTCATCGGTCCCATCGGCCGGCCGAAGTGGCCATGCAGTTAAAGGCGCTGCAGTCTGGAACCCTAAGACCGCTACGGTCGCAGGTTCGAATCCTGCCTCGGGCATGGATGTTTGTGATGTCCTTAGGTTAGTTAGGTTTAACTAGTTCTACGTTCTAGGGGACTGATGACCTCAGCAGTTGAGTCCCATAGTGCTCAGAGCCATTTGAACCATTTTTTTTGGTCCCATCGGATTAGGGGAGGATGGGGAAGGAAGTCGGCCGTCCTCTTTCAAAGGAGCCACCCTGGTATTTGTCTGAAGCGATTTAGGGAAATAACGGAAAACCTACTGGGGCTAGAACTTTGCTTCCGCCGTTTTTTCTCAAAGTTCGACACTGTATTGTGAACATCTTACAAAAAATTTACTTTTCAAAAAATTGGCCATCGCTGGCCACTAATTTCTCCCATCTTTCGGGCAGCATATGAATCCTGCGGCGGAAGAACTGGGCGTCTTTCGAGAAGATCCATGCATCGATCCAATTTTGCAATTGTTCATATGCAAGGAAGCGCTGGGCAGCCAGGTCGTGTGCCATTGAACTAAAAAGTTGGTAATCAAAGGGAACTATGTCTGGAGAATACGACGGGTGGGGTGGGACTTGCCATTTCAGCGTTTCCAGGTATGTTTTGGCGGGTTTTGCCACATGGGGTAGAGCACTGTCATGCTGCAAAATTACATTTTCATGTCTATCGCTGTAGTGTGGCCGCTTGTCTTAAAGTGATCGGGTCAAACACATCAATTGCTTTGGATAACGATCTCCTGTGATTGCTCCCGACGGTTGCAGTAGCGTCGAAAGCTCTCTCTCGGTCTTCAACGTCAAAATCACCGTTCTTGAAACATGGAAACCATTTTCTGCGAACTTCTGTCCCTAACAGGAGTTTCATCATTGGTCTTACCCTCCTTTTTTTGAGCCTCAACCGCAGATTTCTTCATATCAAAGCAGAAAATTAAATCCTCCCGCAGATGACGAGAATTGGGCTCGTAAGTTGACATATTCAGCCGAGAATAACTTTAAGATGCAATCAAAAATCGACTGATATTTTGATGGGGTTGTGTTCAAATAGCTCTGAGCACTATGGGACTCAACTTCTGAGGTCATGAGGCCCCTAGAGTTTAGATCTACTTAAACCTAACTAACCTAAGAACATCGCACACATTCATGCCCGAAGCAGGATTCGAACCTGCGACCGTTGCGGTCGTGCGGTTCCAGACTGTAGCGCCTAGAACCGCTCGGCCACCTCGGCCGGCGCACTATGTTCTCAAATGCCTATGCTTACTGTATAACACTTACGACCCACGACTTGCGCCGTTACTTCCCACTAATGCCGTCTACTGCAAAACGGCGGAAGCAAAGTTGTAGAGCCAATAAATCAGCGTGGCCGGACGCGGACTTGAACCGTCGTCCTCCCGAATGCGAGTCCAGTGCACTGCGGCAACCCATTCATCTTAGTGAAAACCGGCATTGAGTAATAGCGTCGTGCAGTTCCTTTGTCAACGTTGGTATGACATCTAAAAATAAACCGCCAGGGTCAACGTATATACGCAGTGGTCATTATTCGCGCAGTTTCTTCGTTTACAACAATTACTGTTTCCTGGCGAAGGCATGACTCGAGGGTGGCGTGTGAAAGTTACGTCAGCTTTTGTGTTTATCGCACAGCATAAAGTAGCCCATAGCGTTGGTTGTAAACTTGAGACAGGTACCGCCTGTACGAAAGCACTCTCTCTCGTCTCTTGGAGATTGCACGTTACTGAGGGTAACATCTGCTGTGTTGTCAAGAACACGTTATATCGTCATCATGTTCCCATCTAAACTTATTCTCCGTTATACGAGGTTTCGACCGCTCTTCTGCAGTTTTCTCCAGCTATCGACGATTGCCTGTACATTTACTGACAGCCAAAGTTGGTCGCACGCTCCAACAACAGCGAAAGGTCAGAAAATTCTTGAATTAATCACACTGATATCGTTCTGTATGTAAGGCTGCTACATGTATGGTGTAGAAAACATAGTTCAATAAAATATGTGTGATTGCTACTGAGAAGTGGGAATCGTCGTAAGTGGTTGACGATCGACTTCTGCTCCACGGAGATATACGTTATCACGAGGTAATGGAATTTTGGTGGTGATACTGGAACTCTGTTCGTTTAAATACACACACACACACACACACACACACACACACACACACACAGACTTTAACGTAAGTATAGATAACTAGCTCGAGTCTTATTGCCACTACTTACGCATATTGAATTGTATGTCACTAATGCCGATTCGGCAGGACTAACTGCCTGAATGTTTACTCTTTTTACTTCAGAAATAAATGTGTTAAAACATTTTGAAATCGTATGTAGGCAAGAGATAAATTTTCTGCATGCAGCGTCGTTCTGTTCCTGTTCCTGTCAGTTTCAACGATATTTCAGGATTGTGCCTAGAGTTCCTGCACAGAGGATGGTCAGACGGGCTCTAGCCAAATCCCGGTAAGAGCTGTTAAGCGTTGTTCGCAGTGTTTTTCATGAATAAAAGCAATACCGTCTCTTAGCTTCCCGCTGCACTTACTCTGTATTGCGCGGCACAGTTACATAAGCGACTCACAGTAAACAACTGCACTGACTGTTTCACTTCGCTGTAAAAAATGTATCACTAGAATGCCGTGTCCATCTCAAAAGACTGTGCCGTGAATCTCTTGGTGTTAAGATTTGCTTGGCTATAGTGTATACTGATTACGCAGTGCGCCTGCATTCAATTAATTGTCATTTGGGTGTCTTCAGACGTTAGATAAGCCTCCCAGGTCTCATCCTTGGTCGCCATCTTCTACAGAAATTCACCACCATTTTTGTTGTAACGAGCCAGAAAGCCAAGTGCACTGTCCAGCGCTGTTATTTGCGTTCCTCTGTAAGAGTTTCTGACACAATCGAGCATAATATTTTAGAAAATTCCGTTTCCAAAAATCATTTCATCAAGAAGTGACCTTTAAATTTGCGAAAACGTCTTAGAAAGATCGAATACTATGAACTTATGGTTTCCCTTCGTGTGTTACTCAACTGTACGAACCAGTTCTTCGTTAACTGGACGCCCACTTCGTTCGTCATCGTGCACTTCATCAATTCCGTCACTGAACTATCCGACTCGTCTCCGTACCACTGAATCACTCGCCGCATTTTCTCCGTGAACCTCGCCATCATGAATGTCGACTGGTATAGCGCTCTTCGCATTCCGATAATCAATTCAGATCGAATCTCGCAAGCAGAACGGTTTTATACCAACCTAGGCATTCTAAACAGCACGCAGGAATTGAAAATGGTGCAATCTCCTCGTTCAGTGATGCGCTGGGACACAGAAAATGGTTAAAAAAATAACAAAAGTCTGCCTGCAAGGCGGTATAAGCGGTACTTGCTTCTGGAACGTAACTTTTGGAAATAAACGTTTGGCGTCATTGGCCGGGAGGCCCCTCGCGGGGCAGGTCCGGCCGCCTTGGTGCAGGTCTTATTACATTCGACGCCACATTGGGCGACCTGCGCGCCGGTTGGGGATGAAATGATGATGAAGACAACACAACACAACACCCAGCCCCAGAGCGGAGAAAATCCCCAACCCAGCCGGGAATCGAAACCGGGCGCTTAGGACGGCAATCCGTCACGCTGACCACTCAGCTATCGCGGCGTACACGTAACTATTGAACCGCTCTTGTTCCGCGTCAGAGAGGAGAACAATGCCGATAGGATAGTGTTCCACGCAGACGATATCCTGGCAGTGGTACCTGTTGAATCAAGGGCGAAGCCGGAGGAAACGGCTTATGGCGTTCTTGAGGAGACTTTGCGATGGTGTTGAAATAATAAAGTAGCCGTAGAAGCAAGCCCAACTACCTCGGACTAGGAATCCTACGATCAGAAATACTATCATTCCCATATCTCGCGAAGTCTGTAGATATTTCGGAGTCCGATTGCATGAAAGGGGGAATTTTATGACACGTACTACGCTGTGCACAGAAAAAGCAGTGAAAAACACGGACAATTTTGTGTGAGCCGATACCACGATTTCCAGGTATTGCATGCAGTTGGGGCGTATCACGACGCTATCTTCATTACAATAGTTGGCTTCACAGCCGTAAGTGGGTACATTAGCTTCGATTCGAGAACGGTCAAGCGGTTCTAGGCGCTTCAGTCCGGAACCACGCGGCAGCTACGGTCGCAGGTTCGAATCCTGCCTCGTGCATGGATGTGTGCGATGTCCTTAGGGTAGCTAGGTTTACGTAGTTCTAAGTCTAGGGGACTGATGACCTCAGATGTTAAGTCCCATAGTGCTTAGAGCCATTTGAACCATTTTTGATATAGAACGACAAATCCATCCTTAGGCGAACGCAGAGGAACTTTCTCCCGAGGCTTTTTGGAGCGTTCGCTACAACACATGTCGATGTTATTCTGATAATACTGCGGATTTGCCCCAATGACGTGACACTACGATACAAAGCAGCGTCCTAAAGTCGTGGCAGATTCGGCTTAGTGCAATAACAGAACTCGACTCTGGGCTTGGAAAACTGACGATTGCTAGCGTGACTGGAACGGTAAGACCACTGCTTGGGGTGCGCATAATCTTTTTCCTAGTGTTAGAGACAAAATAGTGGCGCACTTTGACTACTAACAAAGGGAATTATGCACATTATTACTGCACATGGACCTTAGGCCGTCCTCTTCAACAGAACAGAGACGGACAACGGATCTCAGCGACTGTAGAGAAGAAGGAAGTCCTGACCATATCGTGCTTTATTATATTTTACATCGTCTATAAATAGGGAACCCACTGGATGATTGGAACTTCGATGGAATAGCTCAAGATACCGAAGGATGGAAGTTATTTAATCCTGCTGCGAATAGAACATTAGGGACACTACAGTATCAATTACATATTAGGGAATACAGGCATGTTGATCATGAATTATGGGCTAATATACCTGATAACCAGTTCTGTGCCCATGGTCCAACAACCGTAGTATATTTTCAGTACAAAAAACAGCCTAGATTGTATAGACAACAGAAGCTTTATTGAGATGTTTTGCTTTGCTGAGGCTTCTTCAGAATCTGTTTCGGAACTGTGGTAACGTATGAGCAATAAGTAGGCAAAGCTTTTGGTGTACACCTTCGCCAAAGATGAACACGAAAAATTCTGGCTGCTTATAACAAATGACTTACCCGCAGTTCCTGAACACATTCTGAAGATGTCTCAAAAAGGCGAAACGCGCCAATAGAGCTTCTACTGTCTTTACAACCTAGTCTGCTTTTTTTTTTTTTTTTTTTTTCGTACTGAAGAGTGGGTCGAAGTTTGGAGCGTATGCGTACAGGAATAGCAGCAGCAGAACAACCTCGAGAAGAGTTCTTCAATGGAGCAGTGAGAACGAAAGCTCATCGGTGACTTCTAACCTTCGGGGGGGGGGGGGGGGGGGGGGTGGATGTTACATCGCTACTAAGCCAGCGTAAAGCGTTCATCTCCAGGAAGTCATGATTTATAGGTTATGCTTTAGTTAAGCACAGTTACTAGATCTCCATTGATATGTTACGTACCAAATTAAGTATAAAATGTCCTGCTTTATACCCACTGCAATCGTAAATTTTACGAGGGTTTAGTAATCAAGGATTTAACTTCATAAGGAGAGTATGATGGATCGGAATCGGATGCGGATGAGTACCTTAATAAATGATGTAACGTGTTTCTTTAGAATGCACAGTTGTTTAAATATTAGTCATAGGAACACACATGGTAATGCGAAGGCTCGAATGGCGCCGAGCCACGCAGACAACAGTTTAATTTAAGGCTATGTTGGATATAGAGAATTGCATGGCGAGCACTCTTAAGCATTTCCAAGACTGTTAGTCACTATTGTAACGGAATAGGACAGAGCGTCCTATGGTCGCGGGTTTTCTTTCACTTCTACTTTACTCTTCTTGCTTTCTTTCATGTATACATCGATCTTTTGATCGGCTGTCGAATTCCGCTGTAGATGTCGAATATTATTTATTCAATATCGTACTGACAGAAATGTGAAACGTATGGAATGTAACAACCCGCCTCAGACTCACAAGACGGCGGACTCGGATATACAGCGATCAATGAATCAAACCTCCTTGGGACAAAGTAATTACCGCACATGCGCGGAACTTCGATTGTAGCGCTGCGACGGAAAGAAATCAAAAGGGAAGTTACTTTCTGAACTTATTTCGTATCCATATCTAAAACTGAAATTCTCTTTCGAGGCGCGGTCGGTTTGCTGATGTTACGGCTACCATGTTACGACCGCCGTGCCACTGAAGCCTTCGGCACACGGATCCTGCTGTCGAACGTCAACGTTGATCGTGCCGAGACCAACGTGCTGCTAAACACTCAGAAACGATTCCACTTGTGCATACGATACGTGGGCCCCAACGTGGTACAAGCGATCGCATCGCGCTCCAGCGGCAGTTGCCGGCTATATCTGGCTCGCAAATCACACTATTTACGAAGGGACGGGTGTAAAATTCGTGTATTAGCTCAATTAAAACGTACTTCCTTCCTCTGTTCATATGCTAGTCAGGTTGTTTTGTCTTTAGTATACATGAATAAAAACTTCAACATGTTATAAGGCAAAAACTAACGTACCATGTCAGCTCAATGAGGACATTGGCTTATGTAAGTTCCGTTACAAATACTGCGACACAAGTTTACAATAGTTCTCCACGTAAGATAAACATTACTTCATCATTCTCACTTTTTAGTAAAACCCTAAGGTCATTCTTACTTGATCGCTGTTCCTACTTAGTACCAGTATCTCTACATGTGAATTACAAAATTAAAAATCAGGGCAACTTTCTTACTGTTAAGTGTACAAGGTGTCCTGTCGATTAAGCCAATCGAACAAACTCACCCCTTATATTTACATAACATCGAATATTATAGCATACACTTATATTATTTTTGTAATGTTGGCAGAAGAGCCAACACTGTTTTTCTAGAGGAGGCCGAAATGCACGCGTTTAATTACACGCTGACTGGCGTGAGGTCTGGAACAGGACAATATCTTGAGAACTGCAAATAAAGTACGCAGATGATGTAATACTTAACTTCAATCCACAATTGTAGAACATCGCTCTTGATGATACATGCTTCACATAATAAATATCAATTGAATACGGCGCCTTGCTAGGTCGTAGCAAATGTAGCTGAGGGCTATGCTAACTATCGTCTCGGCAAATGAGAGCGTATTTGTCAGTGAACCATTGCTATGAACGTCGGCTGTACAACTGGGGCGAGTGCTAGTAAGTCTCTCTAGACCTGCCGTGTGGTGGCGCTCGGTCTGCTATTATCACTGACAGTGGCAACACGCGGGTCCGGCGTATACTAATGGACCGCGGCCGATTTAAAGGCTACCACCTAGCAAGTGTGGTGTCTGGCGGTGACACCACAATTTTGATGATTTCTGATACTTTCTTGTATCAAAAATCATCAAAAAACGAAGGTTTGAAGAAAAAAAAATTTAGTTGTAGGCGGACGCTCCTGTATTTTACTATGATAATATGTATGACGCTACTAATTGTGCTATTCCGACAACGGGAATTGTAAAGTGATATCTAATTTCTTGCCATGTTCTGAAATCTTTAATTGTAGCTATATTACTAATTGAAATTTAACTATAACAAATTGTACTAAAAGCAATGCAGTTTTATTGGATGCTCAACATGCTGTTGATTTCAAATGGCTGCCTCTCATAATACGCAGGTTACAATAATTCCTTGCAACGAGTGTGACGTTTCTTGTCATTTTATTACAACGAATCGTACAACTAACGGAGGCTTTCCGAGACTCCCTAGTGCTCAGAAACGGCATATATACACATAGGCTTCAACTGGAAGTCAATATGGCGCCGCACAACTCCGCGCCGAAGGGAGATGGCGTGCAGCTGATGTAGGTGGCGTTCTGCCATCTCATTGGTCAACGTTCAACCGCACGTTCAGAATATCTGACATGTCAGATATTGCTCTGCACGTTCGGAAAGACTTCCCAATGCGCTGTTCCACGCTATGACGCCAGAAACTCGGTTCGCTCAACGTTCGACAGCACGGTCCGTGTGCCGACGGCTTAACTCGGCGGACCGTGGCATTGTAAGGGTCGTTCTCTTGCGGTTCTGTTCCTCGTCGTGTCGCCAGCGACACGGGCGTGCGGCCAGACGGATTGCAACACCTCCTGCATCGGATACCTCATAACAACAACAAAGACTTGTTTCAGTTCAAAGTGAATAAACAGGTCAGTACGTGGTAACGTTTCCTGTAACGGTTCTTGAGTTACAGGTTTCTGCTACGCCCACAGACTCACTTTCGTGTTTCACATCTCGAGTGTCGCCTAAGCTTATCAGCTAATTGTGTCCTTCTGCGTTATCTCCTGCGCGGGCTCGTTTTATGTGTAACCGTACTCTGCGTATTCGTAGCCTGTAGCAAGGTCGGAGTAATTTTATACGCCGTTTGTTAAAGCACACAAGTTGCAGCAGAAGCTAAAGATATCCAGGATTACGCTTTCAAGTGTGAAGAAATGAACAACTGTAGCGAAAATGCTGTGAGAAGCCGTTTTGAGTTCGCTTACTGACATCCCCAATCACATAATTTGACATATCAGTCGGTATTTTAAGTTCAAAATGGCTCTGAGCACAATGGGACTTCTGAGGTCATTAGTCCCCTAGAACTTAGAAGTAGTTAAGCCTGACTAACCTAAGGACATCACACACATCCATAACCGAGGCAGGATTCGAACCTGCGACTGTAGCGGTTGCGCGGTTCCAGACTGAAGCGCCTAGAACCGCTCGGCCACCCCGGCCGGCTTTTTTAAGTTCACTATATGATCAAAAGTAGCCGGACACCCCCACAACATACGCTTTTTCATTTTAGGTGCATTGTGCTGCTAGGTACTCCATATCAGCGACTTCAGTAGTCATTAGACTTCGTGAGAGAGCAGAATGGGCGCTCCGTGAAACTCACGGACTTCCAACGTGGTCAGGTGATCGGGTGTCACTTGTGTCATACGTCTGTACGCGAGATTTCCACTCTCCTAAACATCCCTATGTCCACTTTTTCCGATGTGATAGTCAGCTGGAAACGTGAAGGTACACGTACAGTACAAAAGCGTACAGGCCGACCTCGTCTGTTGACTGACACAGAAAAATTTGGAAATGTTTGGTAAGGACTATGGGACCAAACTGCTGAGGTCATTGGCCCCTCTGCTTACGCACTACTTAATCTAACTTAAAGTAAACTACGCCAAGGACAACAAACACACACACACACACACACACACACACACACACACACACACACACACACACGAGACAGGACTCGAATCACCGAGCGAGGTGGCGCAGTGGTTAGCACACTGGACTCACATTCTGGAGGACGACGGTTCAATCCCGTCTCCAGCCATCCTGATTTAGGTTTTCCGTGATTTCCCTAAATCTTTTCCTTTGAAAGGGCACGGCCGATTTCCTTCCCAATCCTTCCCTAACCCGAGCTTGCGCTCCGTCTGTAATGACCTCGTTGTCGACGGGACGTTAAACACTAACCACAACCACCACCACCACCACCACCACCAGGACTCGAATCCCCGACGGGGGGAGCCACGCGAACTGTAACAATACGCGCGGCACTGACACAGACCGCCGACAGTTCAAGAGGGTTGTAATGGGTAATAGGCAGACATCTATCCAGACCATCACACGGGAATTCCAAACTGCACCAGGTTCCACGGCAGGTACTATGGTCCAGCGACTGCTCATAAGCAACACATCACTCTGGTAAATGCCAAATGACGCCTTGGTGTAAGGAGACTAAACATTGGACGATTGAACAGTGGAGTGACGAATCACGGTACACAATGTGGCGATCCGATGGCAGGGTGTGGGTATGACGAATGCCCGATGAACGTGATCTGCCAGCGCGTGTAGTGCCAACAGGAAAATTCGGAGGCGGTGGTGTTATGGTGTGGTCTGTTTTTCATGGAGGGGGGCTTGCACCCCTTGTTTTGCGTGGCACTATCACAGCACAGGCCTACATTGATGTTTGAGGCACTTTCTTGCTTCCCACTGTTGACGAGCAATTTGGGATGGCGATTGCATCTTTGAACACGATCGAGCACCTGTTCATAATGCACGGTCTGTGGCGGAGTGGTATGTACTGGCCTGCACAGAGTCCTGACCTTTGGGATGTTTTGGAACGCCGACTTCGTGCCAGGCCTCACCGTCTGACATCGATACTTCCCCTCAGAGCAGCATTCCGTGAAGAATGGGCTGCCAGTCCCTAAGAAACCTTCGAACACCTGATTGAACGTATGCCTGCGAGAGTGGAAGCTGGGATGAAGGCTAAGGCTGGGCCAATACCGTACTAGATTCCAACATTACCGATGGAGGGCGACACGAACTTGTAATTCATTTTCAGCCAGGTGTCCGGATACTTTTCATCACATAGTGTATACAATGCATCGAAACTGCAAGAATAAAATTCTAGAGGTCATTCTCCTAGCAGATAAAGGGACGAAACAGTTCTTATCAGATTGCGGCAGGAAATAATACATGTTTCCTGTTGCTCTCTCATTAAATACCGATTTTTTAAATAAATGCTGATTGTTTCCAGCGACGGTTTATTGTGGCTGTCCGGTTAAATGGAAAAGAAAGAAATTCGAAAGCACACGTTTATAATATGCATGGGAACTGGATACAGGTCCTAATCTCCTTGTTCCCCCTGTCTCATTCCACCCCCACCCCACACCCTATATCTGTCCATCTTCCCCTCGCCCTCTCTCTCCGCCCCCTCGTGCCCACTCACTCTGTCCATCTCCTGCTTTCCGCATTGTGTGTCGATTTCCTACCCCCCCCCCCCCCCTCACTGTCCATCTCCCCTTTCCCCCTCTCTCTGACCTTGACCCTTGTTTATTGTTATTCCAAATTCAGATTCTGTAATAATATCCTAATCACTAACCTATAAGCCATAAATAAAACTTTTCTTTTTGCTAACACCGTTACACCGTTAGGATATATACCTCCTACGTCCATCGGACATTTAATTACAATATTGTGTGAAAATATGAAGCATCATCCGCGAAAAGCCGCATGGAACTTCCGACACTATCTACTAGGTAATTTATATATATTGTGAGAAGCAATGGTCCCATAACACTCCCCTGTGGCACGCCAGAGGTTACTTTAACGTCTTCAGACGTCTCTCCATTGAGAACAACATGCTGTATTCTGTTTCCTAAAAACTCTAAAAATCCAGCCACACAGCTAGTCTGATATTCCGTAGGATCTTACTTTATCAGGCGACAGTGCGGAACTGCATCGAACGCCTTCCGGAAGTCAAGGAAAATGGCATCTACCTGGGAGCCTGTATCTAATATTTTCTGGCTCTCTTGAACAAATAAAGCGAGTTGGGTCTCACACGATCGCTGCTTCCGTATTCCATATTGATTCCTACAGAGTAGATTCTGGGTTCCCAAAAATGACATGATACGCGAGCAAAAAACATGTTCTAAAATTCTACAACAGATCGACGTCAGAGATATAGGCCTATAGTTTTGCGCATCTGCTCGACGACCCTTCTTGAAAATGGGATCTACCTGTGCTCTTTTCCAATCATTTGGAACCTTTCTTAAGGACGTAGAGTGTAACTGGGCTAGACCGCCCCAAATCAGCCAGAAAATTGATTCCTTTATGCCCTTGTGGTGTGATAACAGCTCATTCAACTTCCTTCTTAATTTCTTAATATTTGCTCGAGGCATTCGCTCTTTATGTGATCACCCAAAATTTGTGAATGTCGCTTGTTCCGGTCACCACACACTGCCTCTCACGGTCGACGCGTTTCACCTCAATTCTGAAAGAGTCGTAAAGCTGGCGCTGAGTTGGTAATCACTGCAGTAGCCACTCACAGCGCCGCACGAGTGCAGTGCAGTTAACGTTTGGGCCGCCTCCAGTAATAACAGCCGCGAGGCAGAGGCAACGCCGGCGGCTCGGCGCCCTCGCACAGGAATTTACGGCAGTGCGCAACAGGCAGGGTGTTTACTACGGCCGCGATACGCGCCTGCGTGCTGCCGCCAAGGACAGCGCGCTCTGCGGCGGCGTTTTCGCAAGGAACGGGCCATAACGTCACAGTAAGCGAACTCCAAGGATGCCTTTACATGGGTCGTACTTTACAGCGGCTGAAGTGTTCCCGCAAATATTGCTGCGGTGTTGCAGGCTGTTGCCGGTAGTTGCCGAGGTTTACCAGTGTTGCCCATCAAGGGTGGAGAATATTTCGTATTGCAGGGTAATATCTCTCTCTGTTCTTGTCCGGAAATGCTTCCCTCTCGCTCTCACAAGTGTTTCCTAGTTCTCTCACTGGCAGCGCTGCTGTCACGTGTCTGAGCGAAATCGTATCGTTTCACTATTGTTCGAGAGTTTACGCGCCCCCGTCCGCAGCTCGTGGTCGTGCGGTAGCGCTCTCGCTTCCTGTGCCCGTGTTCCCGGGTTCGATTCCCGGCGGGGTCAGAGATTTTCTCTGCCTCGCGGTGACTGATTGTTGTGTGATGTCCTTAGTTTAGTTAGGTTTAAGTAGTTCTAAGTTCTAGGGGACTGATGACCATAGTGCTCAGAGCCATTTGAACCATTTTTTTACGCGCCCACATATAGCCACCTCTTTTGTTGGTCGTTTATTTTAAGTTTATTGTGTACGGCAACGGAGAAGTGGATAAAATGAGCGAGCAAGAATTTCATAAATGCGACTCGTCTATGACCAGATTTACGTGATGGCGAAAGTATACAGGGTGGTCGGAAATTCCCGTTACAAACTTCTATGACTTGTAGAGTGGATTGAGTAGATAATATTTTGAATAGGAAGCCATGTCCAGAAACGTCATCCGACGAAGCCACAGAGCGTTGAAGTTAGAGACGGCGGTGCCTTTTAATGTACCGGGTGATCAAAAAGTCAGTATAAATTTGAAAACTGAATAAACCACGGAATAATTTGGATAGAGAGGTAAAAATTGACACACGTGCTTGGTATAACATGGGGTTTTATTAGGAAAAAAAAAGTATTGCTAGACGCGTGAAAGATTTCTTGGGCGCGTCGTTTGGTGATGATCGTGTGCTCAGCCGTCACTTTCGTCATGCTTGGCCTCCCAGGTCCCCAGACCTCAGTCCGTGCGATTATTGGCTTTGGGGTTACCTGAAGTCGCAAGTGTATCGTGATCGACCAACATCTCTAGGGATGCTGAAAGACGACATCCGACGCCAATGCCTCACCATAACTCCGGACATGCTGTACAGTGCTGTTCGCAACATTATTCCTCGACTACAGCTATTGTTGAGGAATGATGGTAGACATATTGAGCATTTCCTGTAAAGAATATCATCTTTGCTTTGTCTTACTTTGTTATGCTAATTATTGCTATTCTGATCAGATGAAGCGCCATCTGTCGGACATTTTTTGAACTTATGTATTTTTTTGGTTCAATAAAACCCCATGTCATTCCAAGCATGTGTGTCAATTTGTACCTCTTTATCTACATTGTTTCGTGATTTATTCAGTTTTCAAATTTATACTGACTTTTTGATCACCCGGTATATCTCGATCTGCGTACAGGGTGTAAATTGTAAGTTGACAAACCAGAATAACTCGAAAAAAATAAGCTTCACAAGAAAAAATGTGTAGAATCCTAAGTTCATTAGTTTCGAGGGGGACATCTGCTGGTGCTACAATTAGCCCGGCACCCCAGCCCCCTGGGGGTGGAGCGGGAGTCAACTTTAAAATTTCAAATGGGAACCCATACTTTTTATTGCAGAATCAGATTATACATAAAAAACTACGTACATTTTGTCTTAAAAATTTGCTTTAATTCTTGGTAGTTGGCGCTGTAATTCAAGAAAATCCATGTTCTCATTTTTGCGTGGAAAATGGTTACTTATAAATAAAAAATACTTATTTACTTCGTAAATTTTGATTCGTTTAAACTAAAACTCTCCCTCTCTCCCCATAGGGTGGGGTTTGAGAGAGAGGTATTAAGAGTTTTACAAATGTTGACCCAAATATTAATTTGTTCCTCAGATTCGGATACGTTTTGTTTCGTGGTCATGAGGCCATACAACCTTTAATTATCAAACAAATCATCTGACTAGCTAACCAAACATCCTACTTACTAATGAGTGAACTCATTAACTATAAAACTAAATGACTCTGCAATAAAAAATGGTGGTTCCCATTCGAAATTTTGAAGTTGCCTACGGTTCCACCCCCAGGGGGCTGGGGTGGCTGGCTATTTTTAGCACCAGCAGATGTCGCCCTCGAAAATAATCAACTTTGCATTCTACACATTTTTTCGTGTGAAGCTTATTTTTCGAGTTATTCTGTTTTGTCAACTTAAAATTTAAACCTTGTATATAGCTTAGAGCATTACCTACGGTTACTGTAATTAATAATAGTACAACTATGGTATGGTCATGGAAGAATACCGAGCGAGGTGATGCAGTGGTTAGTACAATGGACTCGCATTTGGCAGGACGAAGTTTCAAACTAGCGTCCGGCGATCCTGATTTAGATTTCCCGTGATTTCCCTAAATCGCTTCAGGCAAATACCAGGATGGTTCCTTTAAAAGAGCACGGCCGACTTTTTTTCCCCATCCTTCCCTAATCCGACGGGACCGATGACCTCACTGTTTGGTCCCCTCCTCCGAATCAACCAACCAATCACGGCAGAATAAGGGGAGGTTTACTATCTTCGGGGCGAAAAAAGTATGTTCTTTGAGAATTTTTTACTCGGGATGTGTTACAGATATCAATGTCAAATTTGGTCAAAATGTTTATTGATATTTCCTCTACAAACTGGATTTTTTTCGACTGGAAATGTCGAGGAGCAAAGACGGAAGTGCCGTCGGAACGAAACAAAATTTCGATTTAGACCTCCACGCGCGGTATGTCACAGGTCAGCCGGCTTGCCTGTAATCAAAATTGAGTTGACGTTAGCGAAGCATATAACATACTTTAGGAGTTGTACCTCGCTTAAGTTATTTGGACCACAGGAAAGAAAATGGCGGCCATTTGAAAAAATAGGATTTTTCCATCGATTTGTCGACTTTATCGGCCAAGTAAAAATATTTATAGTTGATGGCTCGGAATAAAAGTGGTACAACTCCTAGACAATTTAGTTAGCTTCGTTGGAAACAAAGAATAATCCCAATCGGTTCAGTAGATTTGAAGTTACCATACCGCGCGACAAAAAAACCGTCATTTCGAGAAAAACATGTTTGAAGTTTTGACTACATATCAATGCAGTATTATGCAACGTACGTTCAGTCTGCTATTCCGGGTCCATAAACTACTACTTCCTCATAGAGGGCGTTCTGCTCGATCTGGGCCATCCTGCGCTGCTCCAGATCCGCTCGTACGGCAGGTGACGAGCGGTTTTCGGCCCTTTGAATCCGGTGGTCGTCCGAATGCTTGGTGAACTGTGTCGAATAGAGTCCCAGGGTGACGTCCATCGTTGTCATGGTCTTCAGAATTGCTGAATACTCTTCGTTGAAGCTGCTCACTGCCAGGAAAGTCGCAATCTCCACAGTCTCGGACCAGAATGCAAATGATTGGGGGCTAACTTCCAAACACACGCTTTCAAACTTTCATTTGGATTTTGTGTGTTCCCTCCAAAGCACCGGAACAATAAGTCGTCCTCCGAAAGAAAATAACTGGTGCGTGAAAAAAGCCGATTTCAGGCAGGTGCATTTTTTGTTCAACTGCGAATAACAAACATATCCGTTCTGTATTCGGAAAGACCGTTTTATGGGTGGTTTCTAAACACTTTTATGGACCCAAAAATACAATTTTTTAAAAATCGATTTTTTGAACCAAAAGATAGTAAACCTGCCCTTAAATCTACTGCACTAATGTGCTACATTAGAATCTAAGAATTAGTGGTAGTTCTGAATAATTGTGCTCTGTAGTCATTCGGTTGATCTGCTTATGCGCTAGCTCTGAATATAATTGCTCGATTTGTAACCATTCTCTCTCATATAATTACAATATATATAATGATGCCGACGATTGATATTGTTGACCCAATTCTTGATACTACATTGCATGATGTTTATGCGTCAAGGTAGTCAGAATATCGTCGTGGTATTTTTGGTGGACCTAAGAAGTGTTGAAGGAAGGTGGTTACATTTATTCCGACAAATGTAATTGTGAGTTGGATTTTTAATCATGTCTTATTTATAGTTAGATATGTAACTACTGGGTATTATTGAATATCATTTCGCAATTTCAAAAAGGACAGATGATAACATTAACATTTCCAAAATGCATAAAAAAAACAAATTTTACAAATTTCTGCCAGTTAACTTACGGCAAACACACACGCTCGCCAGGTAGGACTTGCGAACTTTTACAACATTCTCCTTTCAAGGCAACAGTTTCTACCCGTACTGAAATGGCATACTTTTGCATGGCAAGAAAACACACTAATAACCAACTACCTGTATAAAACACATAAGCACGGTAAGTAAAAGCCTTAAAAGGTATTGAATTGGAAAAAACACACAACAGTTTTTGCTTACTAGAAACAATATAAAAAACCCACTACGGCGTACATTGACAACCTTGCTTATTATAGCCAAATATACATAAACACAAACTAACGCAAGTTACAACTTCCAGATGAGCAGGAATTCGTTAACCAATTGACTGATTGGCAAAAGGAATTTTCTTCTTTCTTAGAGTACCTTTTACACGTGAGCCTAGTAATACTAGTTATGGCAGGTGACAGAATGGATAGGTCTTCGTGCCTTGCATTTTAAACAGTACAGTCATTGGTGCATTAGATTTTCACAGACATGGCAGAGGTTAACAGTCGAATAAACCGGTAGGTAAACTGGGAGGGGAAAGAAGCAATCCGATTCACAGAATTCCTCTGACCCCCCCCCCCCCCCCCCTTTCGTTCTCAAAAGGGGACAAACGGACCACCCTTTCTAATATTACCACCTTCCCGCGGGTGGGCAGACGAGAATGAATGGCGGGAAACCCCCAAAAAGTGCGGCTGGTATAATTAACAAGAATAAGCAAATTGAATTCTGGTGCATTACGACTCCCAGGACTGAACCAACGCAGCACCTCCAAATGCTCTGCTGAGCCGCCCGCTGCCAGCCGTTTCAACGGACGCAGGAAGGCACGCCGATTTTCAGAACCTCCGCGCCGGTCGACAGCATACGGCCGAACTGCAAATTAGGCCCCTTGCGGACCCACGCTCAGGAAGATTCCTTTCGCGACAAGCAGTTAACGCCCCATAGTACAGAGCCGCTGCTCGCGTCGCTTAAGCTGATGCCGCGGTTTGCGTGCTGTCCCTCTAGCACCGGCAGAGAAGTCGCTTCTTGATGCCCCGACTGCCCACTCTCCACGAGAGCCCATACAGCCACTTCTTAAACCCGCGCGAACCGCCCACTTTTCCCCTTTCCCGCTAGAGGGAGACACCGAAGCCTTCAATTGCGACAGCGGCGCCACCGCGAGAAAACGGAGGGCGACTGCTTCACGCTACGCGCTGCGGCGCGCTTTTCGAAGCTAGCTTTACTACGGCTCGGCGGTGTACTCCAAGGCGGCTGTAGACACTTCGTTGTATTCACCAGAGCATCCTGCATCTAACAGAGGTAACCTTCCAACAGCAAAGTGATACAGATGGAGTGTGCTAACTTTGAGAGAGTGAGTGGAAGGAAGGCGAGAGTTTTAAAACAGTCAATGACATGTCCCCCCCCCCCCCTCCCCCCAGTACTGGTGAATGAATGTGCTCCCGTTTTCTTAGCCTCTCAGAGCTTCTGCCTGATGCAAAGTTTTAAGTTCAGGGCTTCAGAGCGTTCGTTTATGCGAAGCTTGCAGCCTGAAAGTCGTTCTTGTGTCAACCGTAGGTGAAGTTTCCACATGTAGCCGCGTTACAGATGAGCGTTGTTTCTGCTTTGCGCAGTTGTATTAGTCCTTAGTAGGGTGTTCCTGACGTTTTCTCTCGCACAGTATGAGACTATAAGCTTCCTGTCTGTTGGTACTTGCCGGCCGTGGTGGCCGAGCGGTTCTAGGCACTTCAGCCTGTAACCGCGCGACCGCTACGGTCGCAGGTTCGAATCCTGCCTCCGGCATGGATGTGTGTGATGTCCTTAGGTTGGTTAGGTTTAAGTAGTTCTAAGTTCTAGGGGACTGATGACCTCCGTTGTTAAGTCCCATAGTGCTCAGAGCCATTTGAACCATTTTTTGTTGGTACTTCACTTCTGAGTGTTGACATTGGTTACACCACTGCTGTGCACCCAGCAGACGTGTTCCACTTAGTGTCTTCTCGGGAAATTCTAATACAACTTTATTCCTACGCTAAATAACGGTTCTGCTGTCCAACATAATGAAGAAAATGTTCACAGCATATTTTGATAGCTAAGATATTCTGCTGCTTAGTCGCCGTGTTGAAATTTAGCCATTGTCGAAGCGCTCCAAAAGCTTTCCTACGTCGTTTGCATACTTAATTGCCACCAGGTTGTGGTGCCTGTCAGTAATGCCCTCTTTTCAGTTCGTTGCAATTCCCATAGCGCTTTCCGCCCAAAAAACTTCAGTTTAGGTAAAAGATGGTAATCCCTTACGACTAAGAATGAGCTATAGCTCGGATGATCGAAAACTTCTCACTTATACTGCCGAAGTAAATCCGACAACTCAGCAAAATGCGGGCGAGCGTTTGTATCGAAGAAGCAAGGTGCCACCGGACAGTAATTCACGCAGGTTGCTTTGAACGACGCAATGTTTTCCGTGAATACCTGATAGTAAGACGCCCTTTTGATTCCAAAACGCTGTGGCCGTCACCTTTATGGTATTCAGTAGTCGTTTCCGCTTTTTTTGGGAAAAAGGGGGGGGGGAGGGAGGAATCATGAATGATGCCATTCCGTTGACTGGCGCTTTGTTTCTTGATTCACGCAAAACCTAGGTCTCATCACTAGTAGCATCCTTGTCGTATCTAGTGGAAAAGTCAGGTGTTTCAGAGCCTCTATGATCGGTACTGCGAGTGTGTGGGAAAGTAAGGCGGTATATTGAAAATTAATACGAAAATAATTTTTTAACATAATTTTGTATTTTATTTCCTGATGGAACCTACTGTGTGTTATACTCACATGGCCGTCATCTTGAAGTAGTGGAAGGCAATATCAACCGGACTCCATGTGAATTCCATGCACATTTTCATCTACGTTTCTACTGTGCAAATCTGAGCATAGTGTGTTGGGGGGTGCTTGATGCCTGTATTACTCACTCCTTTCACAAGTAGGCAGTTTCACTACAGACTTTGGTTCCCGTAGTCCCGGCCATATCTACGCGCGTGTAAGTTACATAAAATCTGCTCTTTCTAGCCAGTTTATATTGCTCGCCAGACTGGTTCTCTGCGGTTTACTTCCCATGCCTCCACATTACAGTCACCGACTCTTTGAGATTTATACTAGCGCACAGATAATTGAGGTGTAAGAGTCAAGAGTTTACGTGCCACTTACTTTCACTTGGCCACGAAGTGATTATCATAAAGTGCCGCACACTTAATTGCGCTAGACGGCCTGCATATTTAATGACCTGCTGAAGAAATGACTTCCAGGTAGATTTCATCTTTGGGGATGATTGAAGGCCAGCCGAGTATTAACTGTTCCATCCTTTCACTTTGATGCCTGAGGCCAAAAGTAGTCCCGGAAAGGTCAAGCCGGCCGCTGTGGCCGAGCGGTTGTAGGCGCTTCAGTCCGGAACCGCGCTGCTGCTACGGTCGCAGGCATGGCATGGATGTGTGTGATGTCTTTAGGTTAGTTAGGTTTAACTAGTTCTCAGTCTAGGGGACTGATGGTCTCAGATATTAAGTCCCGTAGTGCTTAGAGCCATTTTTGAAAAGGTCAAATGTGTAAAGTTGCATATCACTATTTCAAATACAGCCGTGCCTTTCAATAAATGTTAGCGGTATTTGGAGTGTACACCGAACTGAAAACTGTAAATTAATATGGTATACATATATAAACAAACACTCTACTAAAGGTAATGAGTGTCTGGTATCAAAAGAATCGGAATAGTAAGAGGACGTTGTCACTATTAAATTGTGTGCATTCAAAACGTGACTGAAATGTTATATAAAGTCAATTTTGAGTCAAAGACTTTCCATGCTGTGGAGTCAGTCGGTTATCGACCTTGTGCACACGATCGGTCTGTTAAGCCTGGATGAAGCAAATAGCTACAACTATGTCACAGTCTACATAGTCTAAATGAAAAATGAAAAAAAAAACTGTCGCTGAAAATGGAGCCTTGCCGTTTGCTTACCTGCTCTCAGCCTCTTGGAATTTGTAGCTAGCCGTCAACAGCCCTCTGCAGGTTGAGTCAGGGGAAAGGTACATGATTTGAGGGGTGATAGTATTAGTGATACTAAACAAAAAAAATCGTATGGACATACGCCCTATTCTGAATGGTTTCCGAGACAGAACACGTTTAATGTACATTGTAATTTATTTTCTGTTTTATTCAAACAAGGTCATTGTTTACAACGCACCATAGTACTGTAGAGGAAGTCGAGACGAACTGTTTCATACGGAACACTTCTGATCCATCAAGTCGTGAAACCATCTCAAAATGGCGTACAAAAACCACCCAAGCTGGAGCGCATGCACACACTCAAGATTTTCAGTATTCTCTGACCGACTGGAGCGCAGTGGTTAGCACACTGGGCTCGCATTAGGACGACCGATCATCCTGATTTAGTTTTTCCGTCATTTCCCTAAATCAGTTAAGATAAATGCCGGGATGGTTCCTTCTAAAGGGCACGGCTCGTTTCCTTTTCCATCTTTCCCTAACCTGTGCTCCGTCTCTAATGACCTCGTCGTCGCCGCCCGCGGTGGCCGAGGGGTTCTAGGCGCTACAGTCTGGAACCGCGCGACCGCTACGGTCGCAGGTTCGAATCCTGCCTCGGGCATGGATGTGTGTGATGTACTTAGGTTGGTTACTTTTAAGTAGTTCTAAGTTCTAGGGGACTGATGACCTTAAGTCTCATAGTACTCAGAGCCATTTGAACCATTTTGAGCCTCGTCGTCGATGGCACGTTACTAATCTTTTCCTCCTCCAGTATTCTCAGGCTCTCTTCGCGTAAAATATTAGTTCTAGAGAAAATATGAATAGGACCATTTTGTAGGAAATTTAATATAGTTTAAAATTTACTGTACTGTGACACGTTTTCGCTGGAGGGTGCGGTTTTCGTGTTATTTAAGAGAAAAACTTACAAATGTGATGTGGTCTATCTGGAATAGGGTGTATGTTCGAATGAAGTGTTTTGTTCATAATCACTAATACTATCACCCATCAAAGCATGTAACCCTTCTCCTGACTCATTCTCTATAGTACATCGCACAAATAGCCAATTCGGTATATTTATGAAACTGGTTAGACTCTACAGTCTAACCAAATTTTCTGATCTGTATCACTCTTGAGAGTGCATTCCCCTCGATTTGAGAGTACATGGACGGTTGTCGATGTATAAATGGCCTTCAAGAGTATTTAGTGGCGAATTCCATGAAATTACCTGTTTAGCAAATTCAGTGTACTTATTTATGCAGTAGGGAAATGAGTTAACAGCTATTTATGTGCAAAGGCCCTTCTTAACAATCTGAACGCGTGGCCTCTCGTGACTTGCGCTGTGTTCGAATGGAGGAATTCTTCCGAGGCAACGCTAGGCGGCGAATTGCCAGGAGTCGCATGCTACTTGTTGTGTTGTCTGCTGTTGCCAAGTTTCAGTGTGAAACATGAAATCGTGCCACAAAGTTGCTGTTGCCTAGAAAAATGTGTTGCTTGATGCCAGAAAAAAATGGTTCAAATGGCTCTGAGCACTATGGGACTCAACTGCTGTGGTCATAAGTCCCCTAGAACTTAGAACTACTTAAACCTAACTAACCTAAGGACAGCACACAACACCCAGCCATCACGAGGCAGAGAAAATCCCTGACCCCTCCGGGAATCGAACCCGGGAACTTGATGCCAGATACCGAAAGTTTCCTGTGTTTGTATCAGTGCCTCATGCGTTTGCAAACGGTAGCGGCAGTAACTTTCTTGGTAAGAAAAAGAAGCCATCCAAAATGGTGATGAAGAAAATTATTTGTTGGCGCTGAAGAATCTCTTAATGAATTTTGTAGGAAACTGGTGAGTAATAACGAAATTTGTTAGAAAATGTACACGAATTAGTTTCGAGAGATTTTAGGTTGCAACTGAATAAAATGATGCGAAATACGAGAATATCAGATTCAGAAACTTGCTGGCAGATTAAAATTGTGTGCTGCACCGAGACTCGAACTCGGGACCTTTGCCTTTAGCGGGAAAGTGCTCTACCATTTGGTGCAGAGTGAAAATTCATTCTGGAAACAATCCCCCAGGCTGTGGCTAAGCCATATCTCCGCAACATCTTTTCTTCCAGGAGTGCTAGACTTGTTAGGTTCGCAGAGGAGCTTCTGTGAAGTTTGGAAGGTAGGAGATGAAGTACTGGCGGATGCCAAACTGTGAGGACGGGTCGCGTGAGTCGTGCTTGGGTAGCTCAGTTGGTAGGGCACTTGCCCGCGAGAGACAAAGGTCCTGAGTTCGAGTCTCGGTCCGACACACCGTTTTAATCTGTCATGAAGTTTCTTATTAGCGCACACTCCGCTGCAGAGTGGAAGTCTCATTATGAAATCAGATGCCAACTATGCTGAGGCAATGCTGACTGACAGATTGTTGATCTCTCTTGAGATACTTACTTACAGGTGACCGTTATCTATCAGTAATGTACGTTTCTGGATCTCTGAACCAAGTGCTTCAAGAATTATTCCACAGATATGTATAGCTGTAAGAAGTATCCCCTATGATTTTGTATACGTTATTACGAAAACGGTATCGCTTCGAAATTTTACGTATGGGAATGAACCAGAACTTTCAGAGGCAGTTCAGGGATCCTTCTGGCTATTTTGGTATAGGGGAACGCCGGTCTCAAAAAAATGGCTCTGAGCACTATGGGACTTAACATCTCAGGTCATCAGTCCCCTAGAACTGAGAACTACTTAAACCTAACTAACCTAAGGACGTCACACACATCCATGCCCAAGGCAGGATTCGAACCTGCGACCGTAGCGGTCGCGCGGTCCCAGACTGAAGCGCCTAGAACCGCTCGGACACGCCGGTCTCAGAAGGCAAATAACAATAATAAAGCAATTATGTTTTATTCGGTTTGTTACTGCAGTCATCCTTGTTTCTGCGAAAACACCTTGAAAGTTGTGTGTATAGTTTGGAGTTGTATGCTGAAACTGTGTATATCTGAATTTATCGCTAATAGTCTGGAAACTATCGACTTCTAAATTCTCATTAAAGATTCAGGTCCAGAATCGGCGTAGTTACCCTACTTCTGAACATGAACTTATCCCACTGTCTGTAAATTAAATTGCATAAACTAAAAATTCACAAGAATACTCAGAACGACCAGATGCTGCTGCTGCTGCTGCTGCTGTTGTTGTTTATATTCAGTCCGAAGACTAGTTTGATGCAACTCTCCATGCTACTCTATTCTGTGCAAGCCTCTTCTCCTCCGATTAAGTACTGCAATCCACATCCTTCTGAATTTGCTCAAGGTATTCATCTCTTGGCCTCTCTCTACGATTTTTACCCCTCATACTTCCCTGCAAGACTAAATTAGTGATCCTTTGATGTCTCAGAATTGTTCTATCAACCGATCCCTTCTGTTAGTCAAGTTTTGCCACGAATTTCTTATCTCCCCAATTCTATTCATTATCTCCTCATTAGTTACCTGATCTACCCATCTAATCGTTAGGTAATTTAAATGTGCACCGTTACGAAAAAGCATCTATTGAATTGACATAAAATTTCACTTATTGAAAACTGTTCCTAATATTCTGTCACAGATGTTCATTTAGGCCCTACAGCAAATTGTTACCTTGCAGCGAATAACTTGACTCTGCTCTGGCTGCACAGCAAATAGTGATCTGAAATAAATCACTGCATGTTTTAAATTGACGTTTCATCAAATTAGTTTTTTTGATTCTCTTTTCAAAATTTTTAACTATTGTTCACGCAAAAGTGCAAGGCGTGATACTCAAAATTTTATCGAACGTATTTATTTGAACACTAGGGATTTGCTTCGTGAAATATTTACGAGAAATCCAGAGATTGTGTATTGCTCATGTGTTCAAGATGCAAAGACATTTCAAGTGACAGTATTCCGTATAAACAGATAATTTCCATTACATTTGCATTCAAAGATGAGCCAAGTGGCAATATACTAAACTAACGGTGATGTACTACTATTTCATTTAATGCATAAACCTTTCTACCTTCACAGCAGTGATAAAGCCTGTAATATGCAATAACCAGAATGTACAACGCAAAATATGGAAGGATGCGCCGATGTACAGAAGCGAAAGTCACGTGATATTGCTGCCATCGCTACGCTAACAGCTCTCCACGGCAGCACAGTGCCGCTCTTCCATTTTGCATCCTTGCGAGAGATGCATATTGGACAATTATCCAGAAATAAACCTATCCATTATGCTGTGATTCACTGCTAACATACAACTAACACCGCAGAAAAAGTGAAGTCGAGACTGAAGTAACCGGCACAAGGAACTAAACAAAATGCAGTAACAAGTTTGTTTGTGGGGCCATCCTCCGCAGCAAGCACCGAAATATTTGTATTGTAAATAAAAAACGCCGTCTCTTCCTGCACTGTGTTTTATTCTCCCAGACGAGTTTCGCCTTTTTTCACTTTAAGGCTTAACAGTAAGGTAGTTCTTCGCGTTTTTAGTTGGCATCTGCTTTTTCTCTCATCTGGTCAAATGCTGAAGGTCACACTCTCTGTTTACGGAGCATAAACATGCTTTTGTGTTTCGAACATTTTTCTTACCACTTTTTATTCTGTTTGTCTTGGTGTATGTAGTAGGTCATATGTAAAACATATTCCTCCATCCTTACTGAAGGTTTTGACGTTCACTATGGTATGCTGTCGTATATGATTGATATCATTGACTTTCTTCAGTACTTCCAAAACATGTTCGTAGGCGAGACGTCGCAGCAAACTTTCTGAATTTATTGTTGTCTGTAGTCGGTACTTTCAATATCCCATATGATAACATTCCATAAATGAAATTGTTTCATCAGTAGTCCACCCCATGTCGTTCAAGACAGTTACGAGGGGTATTCGGAAAGTAAAGAACGATAGGTCGCGAAATGAAAATCACAGTGAAAATCAAAACTGTTTTATTTGTAACAGATAGCTACAACTTACAGCTACTTATCTCCATAGTCGCCGATCCGACTTAGACGATTGTCGTAGCGTTGTACCAACTTTCCAATACCCTCGTCATAGAAGGCATCCACCCGTGCTTTCCACCAATTCTCTACGTTGGCCAACAGCTCGTTGTCTGTGCCAAAATGTCTTCATAGCCAGCGGTTAATGTGAGCAGAGATGAAACTGAGACGAATACAGTTACGGGCTGTATTGTGGGTAATCAAACATTTCCAGTTGAAAACGATGCAGGAGCATCTTCACTGCCTCTGCAGAATTGTCTTGAAGAAGAATACGCATGACAGTTATGTAATGTTGGCTGCATAGCTTCAGGCGAAATTTCTCACCAGGCCCTCGTACTTGGCGGGAGACACTATTGCTCTCAGTATCTTTATGTGCTCCCTGTGTGCTCAGAACTAAAGAGAACGACGTAACGCGATCGACGACCATACTAGAGACATTGCCCAACACACCTGTACAAAATTTCATCTGATTTTCACTGTGGTTTCCATTTCGTGAACAACGTTTCTTCCTTTCCGAATATATGTAGTCTGATCACGCGACTCGAGGATCGGTAGCATGCAGTCATTTCTATGTCATCTTCAAGGAAGCAACAACACTGAATATTTTGAGCCCTGTACGTAAATACACGGAAGACCCAAAGAAGCTGGTACACCTACCTAATACCGTGTAGGGCCCTCGCAAGCACGCAGAAGTGCCGCAACACGACGTGGTATGGACTCGACTAATCTCTGAACTAGTGCTGGAAGGAACCGACACCATGAATCCTGCAGGGCTGTCCATAAACCCGTAAGAGTACGACGGGGTGGAGATCTCTTCTGAACAGTACTTTGCAAGGCATCCCAGATATGCTCAATAATGTTCATGTCTGGGGAGTTCGGTGGCCAGCGGAAGTGTTAAAACTCAGAAGAGTATTTCTGGAGCTACTGTGTAGCAATTCTGGAAGTGTGGAGTGTCGCATTTTCCTGCTGGAATTGCCTGAGTCCGTCGGAATACGCAATGGACATGAATGGATGGCCGGCCGCGGTGGTCTAGCGGTTCTAGGCGCTCAGTCCGGAGCCGCGCGACTGCTACGGTCGCAGGTTCGAATCCTGCCTCGGGCATGGATGTGTGTGATGTCCTTAGGTTAGTTAGGTTTAAGTAGTTCTAAGTTCTAGGGGACTGATGACCATAGATGTTAAGTCCCATAGTGCTCAGAGGCATTTGAACCATGAATGGATGCAGCTGATCGGACAGGATGCTTACTTAGGTGTCACCTGTCAGAGTCGTATCTAGACGTATCAGGGGTCTCATATCAATCCAACTGCACACGCCTCACACCATTACACAGCCTCCACCAGCTTGAACAGTACCCTGCTGACATGCAGGGTCCAAGGATTCATGAGGTTGTCTCATCCGTACACGTCCATCCGCTCGATACAATTTGATACGAGACTCGTCCGACCAGGCGACATGTTTACAGTCCAATGTCGGTGTTGACGGGCCCAGGCGAGGCGTAAAGCTTTGTTCTGTGTAGTCATCAAGGGTACACAAGTGGGCCTTCGGCTCCAAAAACTCATATCGATGCTTTTTCGTTCAATCATTTCCACGCTGACACTTGTTGATGGCCCGGCACTGAAATCTGCAGCGATTTGCGGAAGGGTTGCACTTCTGTTACGTTGAACTAGTGTCTTCACTCGTCGTTGATTCAGTTCTTGCAGGATGTTTTTCCAGCCACAGTGATGTGGAATATTTAATGTTTTGCAGGATTCCTGATATTCACGGTGCACTCGTGAAATGCTCCTAAGGGACAATCCCCACTCCATCGCTACCTCGGAGATGCTGTGTCCCATCGCTCGTGCGCCGACTACCACGTCCAAACTCATTTAAATCTTGATATCCTGCTATTGTAGCAGCAGTAACCGATCTAACAACTGCGCCAGACACTTGTTGTCTCATATAGGCGTTCCCGACAGTAGCGCCGTATTCGGCCTGTTTACGTATCTCTGTATTTGAATACGCACACCTATATCAGTTTCTTTGGTGCTTCAGTGTATAAGAAACGCTCCTCTGTTATTGTTATGCTGGATACGTGACGGGTAATTTCACACTGCATTCCGATTTCGAGTGAGCCAATGCGATTTCAGATGTCGTTGTCAGTTATTCTGAAAACATGTGTTACAGAATGCCGGGTTAATTGAGTGTACACACTGGTTGCTGTACCTAGTGCGCAGGCTGAGCAATTACCTTACAGGATGTTATGAGCTGACTTTCTTATTGGCAAGTTCGCGCCATGTCACGCAGTTTGGAATTCCGTCCGCTCGTTCCCCCATTCCTGCGCCGTGTAACACGGATTTTGCATCGTTAGTCTCTACTGAGCAAGCAGTAGTCGTGACTCGCAAATACGGCCTTCACACAGCATCTTGATGGCTGGAGTTCAGCATACGATTTACACACTCGTCAATGTGGATAAGGAATTGTCTGCACGAATTGTTACATGAAATGTGGAAGCTACCAAGCAATCAGTGTCGTTGGTTGGTTTGTGGGATTGAAGGGACCAGACAATCAGTGTCGTCTGACTTGGAACTAAATACAGTGTTACACTTTAGAGCACGTATATCTTTCGGATTATGCTGCAAACAGAGATATTTAAAACCTCATTACTTCCTCGCAGACCGGGGTTCGAAACTAACACATTCGCCTTTTGCGGGCAAGTGTTTGCCAACTGAGCACGACCGACGACCCGCCCTCACAGTTTTACTTCCTCCAGTGTCTCGTCTCCTGTTTCTTTGTCATTACACTGTGTCTTTGACTGGCTTTGCAGTAGTATATGAAAATGTGTGAAGTGTACTTGGTGGACAAAAATGTGGCAACACCGAAAACGCAACACCTTACTATGCCCAATACGGGATAGGAACCAGCTGGCATTCAAAACAGCTTCCAGTCAGCTTGGAATGGGTAAATAACAGATCCTATATGGTTTGCAAAAGAATAATTTACAAGAGAATGGAAAATAAAATTGAGGATATGTTAGATGACGATCAATTTGGCTTGAGGAAAGGTAAACGCACCAGCGAGGCAATTTTGATATTGCGGTTGATAATGGAAGCAAGACTAAAGAACAATCAAGACACGTTCATAGGGTTTGTCGACCTGGAAAAAGCGTTCGATAATGTGAAGTGGCTCAAGATGTTCGAAAGTCTGAAAAAAATAAGCGATAAGCTATAGGGAGAAACGGGTAATATACAATATGTACAAGAACAAATAGGGAATAATAAGAGTGGACGACCAAGAACGAAATGTTCGGATTAAAAAGGATGTAAGGCAGGAGTGTAGTCTTTCGCCCCTACTGTTCAATCTGTGCATCGAAGAAGAAATGATGGGAATAAAAGGAAGGTTCAGAAGTGGAATTAAAATTCAAGGTGAAAGGGTATCAATGATAGGTGAAAGGGTATTGGAAACCATTGTTCGTATGCATTCTGCATCCACTGTTAGTCTGTCCTAATGATACTACACACTTCTGCAGTATTTTGAAATGAGAATAAGTGTATTTTTGTAGTACCATGTGAGTTAACAAAGTCCGTTACCTGTCTTACCTACGATTGAACTATGTGAAAAATTTATTTCATATCGCAAAAAATTGTTACATCCAGGTGTTTCTGTGAGGATTAAAGTAGATACAGTCATCGATTATTACTTTCCTGTGTTATGCGCACAATTTTACGTTTCTGAACAGTAAAGCAGTTTTCCAATATTTACACTAGTTGGAAACGTTACCCAGATGTGGCAGGATATTTATGCAACTTATTTCACATATTAATACGATATAGATAACTGCATCATCTGGGAAAAGTCTGAGGCTACTATTAATATCGTCTGCCAGGCCATTGACAAACAACATGAAAAGCGAGAGTCGCTTTACACTTCCCTTGGGGCACACTTGCTGTTCCTCGCCAGCCAAGATAACCTTGTAGGAAATCGCCTCTTGTGGGAAATCCTCAATCCTGTCAAAAGTTTCGTTTGATACCCAAATGCATGCACATTTATTAATAACCTTTGGTGTGGTATCAGGACAATTGCCTTTCGGAAATGAAGAAATACTGTATCCTCTTGACGGCCTTGATCTATGGCTTTCAGTACAACATGTGAGGAAAGCAAAAGACGAATTTCACACGTTCCATGTTTTCGGAATCCATACTGGTTGGCATGGACGTGTCGTTCTTACCTAGAGTACCTCATTATGTTTGAACCCAGAATATTTTCTAGGATTATACAGCACATGGACGTCAAAGATATTGGGCGGTAGTGTTGTGGACTACGCCTTGTAGATTGATGCGGCCTTTGCTTTATTCTACTCAATGATCAGTTTTTTCGAAGGATGCACGGTGTATTATGCTTAAAATAAGGGCTAAAATCATTTTAATAGAAGAAATTTTCATTTCCGGAATTAGGTTAGCTACAGAAGCCGACCTCGGCCGTACAGTTACTGATAAACAACGCCGGTCGCGGTGGCCGAGCGGTTCTAGGCGCTTCAGTCCGGAACCGCGCGACTGCTACGGTCGCAGGTTCTAATTCTGCCTCCGGCATGGATGTGTGTGATGTCCTTAGGTTAGTTAGGTTTAAGTAGTTCTAAGTTCTAGGAGACTAATGACCTCAGATTCAGAGGCATTTGAACTGATAAACATGCTGTGCAAGTGTTCCGCTTTGAATTCCATGTAGTCGAGTGACGCTGTTGATGAACCGCCCGTTAGACGGGAATATCAATTCCGAGACTACCTTGATGCCGTTTGAAGGATATCGGCTTTGGGGCATCATCGCGTTTCACTCTCCACTTTCCTTTCTGATTTGTAATCATCCATAGGGCCATTGACACAACACTAGACGCACTGACAAGTATCAGTTATTCAGTCATATACACGAAATAAAAATGACAAAATGTGATCAAGGAAGAATTGTGAACTATGATTATTGGAGTATTTTCCACGAACCCACATTTGCTATGAGTCACTACATTTGCGAGTGAGAAAGAATGGGTAGACATAGAACGACATGGAACGTATTTCGTTACGCGCACTGTGTGTGTGTGTGTGTGTGTGTGTGTGTGTGAGAGAGAGAGAGAGAGAGAGAGAGAGAGAGAGCAGACTGCCACGTTGTATTCTATTTCGGATTCTTTGTTAGGCGACTGGTACCTCACCCCACTCTCCGTCATTTCAGGACCAGTATTTGTACTGGAATATGGCCATTGGAGACTTGCTCGGCGCTCTAACTTTACAGATAACCATATTGAAGAAAGCGTGGTCCCTATCTATATGTTAAACTGTTGAGATAATCTAAACCCTCCATAGCGATCCACTACAGTGTATATGATGCGGCGCGTTTCGGCTGTATAACTCTTCCTGAGGTAATAATTTTGACTTTCAGCTTGCCATAAATTATTTTGTATGGTTGCGGAGTAACCAACAGGTGTTTTACAAATATGATTTATATGTTGCACCACGTCCATTATAGCGTTCAAAGCAGCCTTCGGACAGCCCATGTTTCACTCAGAATGTTGTGAGATATGGTTCATTCAAGGTGTTGCGGTATCGGAGACGCTGCGGGGATGGTCGGTGTTCGTAACTGTATTGCGGCATTCCTTCAAGGCAATGGCCTTATGACCGGGGTGGTCCTGCTGGAGCGATCAAGGGCCGGTTGAGAGTGGGTTGGGGGGGGGGGGGGGGGGAGGGAGGGAATGAATGCTATAAAGGCAGGAGAGGAAGGAATTCCTCTGCGAGTGTTCGCACTGAAACGAGCCGTTGGAGTGGAATTAATGAAGTAGCGGTAGTAATAGCAGAGAGTTTACTACGCATTGTGCTAGGAGCGAGCGTCCGTTGTGCCGGCGAGAGGCAGCACTTGCTGGTTGTCGTGGGGTCTGGTGACCAGCGATACTATACCGGCAGCGTTGCAAGCTGCTCGCTGTGCACCTGCTTTGTGGAAGACTCCGTTCTATGTTTGTGGGTTGTTCAGGGTAACTCGTTCTGGAAGCGGGCAGTAAGTAGTTAACTGCAATGAGTAGCACTTTGACGTGGAAGGTGTTACCTAGACGCACGGCCGTAACACGATTTTCTGTTCCACGTTGCATATAAGGTGCATTTTTTCTGCGACGCAAGGCATGCAGTCGTGTGCTGCGTCAGTGCTTTGTCAGAAACGGAAGACGTGCTTCAAAGCGCTCTTTTTGAGAATATGGAAAGCTCATGAGCTAACAACGTCCATGCGTGATCAGATTGTTCAGGATGTGCTCCTGCATTTCGCTATGTGTTTCGTTATTTCTACCTTCAGGAATTGATGCTTTGTCTCCTTACGGCCGAAGGAAATCAGAAGACTACAGGCATAGGGAACTCATGTAGAACTAGAAATCTGAATAAATCCAGAAGCGTACGAAATGGAATTTTTTTTTTTTACATTTTGAAAACAATAGACAACAGAATTACCGGGTGATCAAAAAATCAGTATAAATTTGAAAACTTAATAAACCACGGAGTAATGGAGATAGAGAGGTAAAAATTGACACACATGCTTGGAATGACATGGGGTTTTATTAGAACCACCCCACATTGCTAGACGGCGAAAGATCCATTGCGCGCGTCGTTTGGTGATGATCGTGTGCGCAGCCGCCACTTTCATCATGCTTGGCCTCCCAGGTCCCTAGACCTCAGTCCGTGCGATTATTGGCTTTGGGGTTACCTGAAGTCGCAAGTGTATCGTGATCGACCGACATCTCTAGGGATGCTGAAAGACATCATGCGACGCCAATGCCTCACCATAACTCCGGACATGCTTTACATTGCTGTTCACAACATTATTCCTCGACTACAGCTATTTGATGGTGGACATATTGAGCATTTCCTGTAAAGAACATCATCTTTGCTTTGTCTTACTTTGTTATGCTAATGAAGCGCCATTTGTCGGACGTTTTTTGAACTTTTGTATTTTTTTGGTTCTAATAAAACCCCATGTCACTCCAAGCATGTGTGTCAATTTGTACCTCTCTATCTACATTATTCCGAGATTTATTCAGTTTTCAAATTTATACTGACTTTTTGATCACTCGGTATATAAAAGAAAGTCGTGTTAGTTACACTATTTATAACTCAAGAACGGCTGGACCGATTTGGCTGAAAATTGGTGGAGAGGTAGCTTAGAACCAGGAGACGGACATAGGATACTTTTTATCCCGTTCGACCGCTATAAAACGTGGTATAACAAAAACGCATCTGGCATAGAATAACAAAACGCAAATGTCAGCTAAACGTCACTATAAAACTTGGTATAACAAAAACGCATCTGACATGGAATAACAAAACGCAAATGACAGCTAAACGTCTATGGTTGAGTATCAGTATATATCATTAATTAAAATTTTAAAGAAATAATTTGTATTTTCTTTGAATCATCATTAACAATGCCGCGACCAAGACGATCGAATATTTCCCTACAAAGCCGTAATACAAGAAGGATACAAAACATTGCGAATGAAAGGACTGAAGAAGAACAACAAATTGCACGTGAAGAGCGCCGCGATAGTATGGCTCGACTTCGTGCTTCTCAGTCACGAGAGCATAGTGAGGCAGATCCTGAAACGGCTCGGTTGGCAATACGAAATCGTCGAGCGAACAACAGAGATAAACATGTAGATGCATTCATTCAAATCTATTGACTGTGTAGCAAATGAAGGTGAAGCCACCAACTATCCAATTGAATTTTTAAGCTCCTTGGATGTGCCTGGCTTACCACAGCACACTTTACGCTTAAACGTTGGCACCATAGTAATCATGCTTCGAAACATAAACCAACCAAAACTGTGCAACGGCACGCGTTTGGTGGTAAGTAAATTGATGAACAATGTTATTTACGCGACGATACTCAAAGGAAAATTCGAAGGTGAGGAAGTTCTCATTCCGAGGATCCCGATTATCCCAACCGATATGCCGTTTGGACTTCAATTTCCGACCCGTCTTGCATTCGCCATGATCATTAACAAATCACAAGGCCAATGCTTGAAAGTTTGTGGTTTAAATCTGCAATATCCATCTTTTTCACATGGTCAGTTATATATGGCATGTTCACGGGTCGGAAGACCATCTGCGTTGTTTGTTCTTGCGCCTGATAATAAAACAAAGAATGTCGTGAATCAGAAGGTACTTAATTGAAGAGTGGAAGCTATGCACCAAAAAACAAAGAATGAAGAATCATTAAAATACTTAATTTTTTTTATTTGTATTTCCTAATAAAAAATTGAACTTAACATCCAAAATCTGATTATTTATTGGCTTTAAGGCGGAACAGAGTTTGCCGGGTCAGCTAGTATATATAGTGTGTGTGCTTAGCAGGAGAGACAGGAATTAGTGACAGATCTGCTAACAGAGCACAACACTGGTGCAGACCCGAGTGTTTCGGAGCACAACGTTCAATGCACGTCGTTGAATATGAGGCGCTCTATGTGCTCTCAAGTTCACCCAACGACACTGTGAATTAATATTTCAGTCGGCGCGAATTCATCGTGAATGGACGGTGACTTAATGGGCATGTGTCACCTGGTATTATGAATCACGTTTCTTGTCACTCCACATCGATGGTCGTGTGAGGACACGCCGTCATTTATGCGAACGTCTCCAGGAAACATGAGCCGCGATACGGACACTGGCCGCTAGAATACTACCAGGTGATTACAATTAAACTTTCCCTTTCAACATGTTATACCACGGAAACTAATTACCGTACGAGTACCAAACGTGGTAGCATTAATTTCCAGAGTAAGGGGTGCATGACTTTTGTCCAGTTCCAACTATGGCCACCAGCTGTTGTGATCAGTCATCGTGACTCGTAGTCTCACACACCTGCCCAGTCGCAGTGCACTTGTTGACGTGTCAACATGAGCTAGGACAAAAGGAGCAGGGCATTATTGGTGAAGCTCTACTATCAAACCAACAGTAATGCTGCAGCTGCACTTCGAGAATATCGCCGGCTGAGAGAATAACGGAAGGCTCCTCTCCCTCCACCTGAGGTGCGTTGCATGATGAAGTAGTTCGAATCAATTAGAGAACTGGGCGTCGCTCCGGGAAGAGGCTGACGACCGGTTGCACCACAGGTGGTTGATGAAATCGCTGTTGCTGTAGCAGACAACGGTGCGCGAAATTCCCGATCGTCAGGCAACGCGCGTGCCGTGTCACGACAGTTGAACGTCCCGTAGTCCACTGTACGGAAGGTGCTACGAGCGATTCTCAAATGGTATCCGTACAAGATGCATATTGTACAGCAGCTAGCACCACAGGACGCACAACGATGTGTTAACTTCGCTATCCACATTCTCGCAAGGATTAAAGTTGACGAGGGTTGGCCGTGGACCATCCTATAGACAGGAGGAGGTCAATTTTCTCTGACGGGTGAGGTGAACACACAAAATTCCCGAGTGCGAGGATCTTCACCTCCAGCCACTGTGCATGAAGTTCCTCTGTATGGGGAACGTGTCGCCGTATGGTGTGGCTTCACGACTACGTTCATCATTGGCCCATTATTTCTCGAACAGGTTGGCGCTCAAGGACCAAAGACGTGGAGCGTGACTGGCCAGCGTTACTGCGACATGCTTCGCCAGCATATCATAATGTTCACGAAGCGTGGTGCTGTGGATTACTGCCACGGGTCCCAACGGAGTTCAGGTGATTGTTCCCAATAGCGTAACACCGGATGGTTATAGTTAAACTTTCCCTATTTAACACGTTATAACGCGGAAACTAATTACCTTAAGAGTACCAAACTTGATAGCATTAATGTCAAGGACACGGGGAAAAGAAATAATGCAGAATCAGTTCAATTGAAACACTTTTAACGTGTTGGTACGGTACATCACAGCCGACCGGAGTGGCCGTGCGGTTCTGGGAGCTACAGTCTGGAACCGAGAGACCGCTACGGTCGCAGGTTCGAATCTTGCCTCGGGCATGGATGTGTGTGATGTCCTACAGGAGAGAGACGCATTGAAGTCAACAGTTTTCATGCAAGATCCCCCCCCCCCCGCACATGGCTCGTGAAGTTCGCCTGTTCTCCGAAACACATTTGGAAACGATCGACGTACCAGCCGATCGTTTCCAAATGCATGGCCGGCGCGTTCACCTGATCTCACTCCCGTGATTTCTGGTTGTGGGGACACCTGAAGGACAGGGTTTACCAGGGTAACATTCACACAAGCGCTGATCTGAAGGGCAGCATATCAAGAGAGCTAACTAGCACACCTACGGAATGCTTCGTTCTGTTGTGCAGAATGCAATTCTGCACTTCCAGACTCTTCGGGACATTGATGGGCGCCATTTGAGCCCCTATTGTAGCAGTAATGGTATCTGTATATAATGGTGTGATGTACCAAATGGTTCAAATGGCTCTGAGCACTATGCGACTTAACTTCTGAGGTCATCACTCGCCTAGAACTTAGAACTAATTAAACCTAACTAACCTAAGGACATAACACACATCCATGCCCGAGGTAAGATTCGAACCTGCGACCGTAGCGGTCGCTCGGTTCCAGACTGTAGCTCCCAGAACCGCACGGCCACTCCGGTCGGCTGTGATGTACCGTACCAACACGTTAAAAGTGTTTCAATTGAACTGATTCTGCATTATTTCTTTTCCCCGTGTCCTTGACATTAATGCTATCAAGTTTGGTACTCTTAAGGTTATTAGTTTCCGCGTTATAACGTGTTAAATAGGGAAAATTTAACTATAACCATCTGGTGTTACGCTATTGGGAACAATCACCTGAACTCCGTTGGGACCCGTAATCCACAGCACCACGCTTCGTGAACATTATTAGCGGACCATCTGTAACAGTTAGTACTTCCGTCTTCCTCGACAGTGATGGCATGGTCCATCACGATAACCATCAGTGTCAAAACACCAGAATCTCATAACAGCGTTTTGAGGAGAATAATAGTGAAATCACACTGATGTCTAGCCCACCAAATTTGCCACATTTCAAGCCGATAGAAGACACCTGGGTCACTATCGGGCACTAGCAGCGCGCCCACAAATCGCCGGCCAGTGATTTACAGTAACTGCTTCAACTGTACGTAAACATCTAGTGCCACATACCTCCGGGAACTTACCAGGGACTTGCCGAATCCACGTAGGCAGAACCGTTTGCGGTATTGCGTTTAATGCAGATAGTTGTAATGTTTTCGCTCATCAGTGTGTATGTACAGGATGAGTCAGGAGGGTGGCAGAACAAAAACCTCGTCCGAACATACGTCCAGTTCTAAACATTTTCCGAGGAAACTAATGAAAATAATCGGGAACAGCACAAACGCAGGTGATGATAAATGAAACACTGCGATGTAATAATATGCTTAATTCAGTACATTATCTAAAAAAAAAAAAAAAAAAAAAAGTTCGAAAAGTGTAGCGTTAACTACAATGCATTTTGCAGCTCTCGTAGACAGTTGGTGCGTTGCTGATATGAGTTCATTCGTACGGTCCATCATTTGAGAAAATGCTTTTAAAATATGAGCGAGAAGTTCCTTCTTTGTATCCACTCTGCGCTTGTAGCCAACTCCACAAATGGTAGTCTAATGGAAGAAGATCGGATAAGCTCAGTGATCAAGGAACGACTCCACGGCGACTGATCCAGTGCCCAGGATACGTTTCAGTGAGGGACTGTGTCCACATGGCGCGGAAGTACTCCAAAAGAGGACGGTCAAGCGTAGTGTAGGCAGCAAAACGATTTAAAACGGTTCAAATGGCTCTGAGCACTATGGGACTTAACATCTATGGTCATCAGTCCCCTAGAACTTAGAACTACTTAAACCTAACTAACCTAAGGACATCACACAACACTCAGTCATCACGAGGCAGAGAAAATCCCTGACCCCGCCGGGAATCGAACTCGGGAACCCGGGCGCGGGAAGCTAGAACGCTACCGCACGACCACGAGCTGCGGATAAAACGATTTAGAAAAGATATCTGTATCGTGCGAAAATTGGCAATTGACCCCAAACAATGGAAAGTGTGTGATCATCCACATGAGTGCTAAAAGGAATCCGTTTAACTTAGGTTACACGATAAATCAGTCAAATCTGAAGGCAGTAAGTTCAACTAAATACGTAGGAATTAAAATGACGAACAACTTAATTGGGAAGGAACATGTAGAAAATGTTGCGGGGAAAGGCTAACCAAATACGGTGTTTTATTGGCAGAACACTTAGAAAGTGCAACAGATCTACTAAAGAGACTGCCTACACTACGCTTGTCCGTCCTCTTTTTGGAGTACTTCTGCGCCGTGTGGGATCCTTACCATCAAGAAAGTTCAAAGAAGAGCATCACGTTTTGTATTAACGCAAAATAGGGGGGAGAGCGTCACTGACATGCAACACAGGGTGGACTTCATTAAAACAAAGGCGTTGCTCGTTGCGGCGGAATCTTATCACGAAATTTCAATCACCTACTTTCTCCTCCGAATGAGAGAATATTTTGTTGGCGCCGATCTACATAGAAACAAACTTCCATCATAATAAAATAAAGGAAATCAGAGCTCGCACAGAAATATATAGGTGTTCGTTTCTTCCGCGCGCTGTTCGAAATTGGGTATAGTAGAGAATTATTGTGAATATGTTCCATTAACCCTCTGTCAGGCACTTAAGTGTAATTTGCGGAGTATCCATGTAGATGTAGATGGAAGAAATAGAGATAAGGTCCGTTAGAGAAAATGCAGCTAATTATCCAGAGCTAGATCGGAGAAGTAGTCAACTTAGGGTATTGAAGAAACTATGCCGCAGTAAGGAAGATTAGTGTCTGAGTCGTCATGAAAGACTGAGCATTACAGAAGTTGAATAAGGATGAGGAAGGAAACCGGGCGAGACTTAGCTCAAGAAAACATGCCAGTTTACCTCACATTTCTTAAGGAACCACAAAAAACGTACAGGTAAGCAGATGTGTGCATGATTATTATTGTCGGTATTATTACCAAATCGGAACGGAGTGCCGCTGTGTTGGTTTGAATGTGCAGTACCCTGGAGGCGTGAGATGCCTTGTTGATATCTACGAGGGCTTCATATGGCGACATGGTCATCTTCCAGGTTTTCTGCACAGTTACACGTACATCGTGATACCGTCGTACCAGAAGCTGCCTTACGTCTGAGTCATTCCTGTTCCGTTTGCATGATTTGCCAGGTGCTGCCATGAAGGTTGCTCTAGGTCATTGCATCCAGCGGAATCTTCTCTCCTTGGTCTGAACCCTGTGTGTATATCACGCACAATATACGAGGTGCGACAATAAAGTAAAGAGACTGCTGTGGAAAAAAAAAATGTTGCTTACCGTTTTAGTCAAGTTTAGTGTTGTCTCCTTCAAAGTAGTTCCCTTCTGATTGCACACTCTTTTTCCAGCGCTTCTGCCATTGATGGTAACATTTCTGGAATTCACCTTCTGTGATATTCTCCACGACTCTCGTCACAGCTTTTTGGACATTAAAAATGGTGTCCCTTGACCGCCGTTTCGACTCTTGGAAATAGAAAAAAGTCGCACTTAGCGATATCTGGTGAATAAGGTGGCTGTGGTAGTACTGAAATTTGTTTTGAGGTTAAAAACTACTGTACTGACAGAGCAGTATGGGATGTCGAATTATTGTGACGCAGAATCCAATTATCAGCAATGTTGACACAGACACGAAGAACTCTTTTACGAAGCATTTCTAAAATTTCCTTATAGTAATATTGGTTAACTGTTTGTCCAGGAGGCACCCACTCTTTATGAACAATTCCCTTGGAATCAAAGAAGCACACAAGCATGCATTTCAATTTTGACTTTGACATGCGAGCTTTTTTTGGTGTGGGTGATCCCTTTGAGCACCATTGAAAACTTTGGTGTTTTGTCTCTGGAACGTACTGAAAAAAAAACTTTCATCAACAGTGATAGCACGGCTCAACAATTCTGCATTGATTTCCATTTGCTCTAACAGATCGGCTGCCACATTTTTCCGTGTTTCTCGCTGTTGTGATGTGAGATTTTTGGGGACCATTTTTACACAAATCTTTCTCATACCAAGATCTTCAGTTATTATTAGACGAACCGTTTCTCGATTGATGTTCAGTTCTTCTGCAATGATTTTGACGGATAATCATCGATCAGATCGTACGAGTTCACGCACCCTGACCAAGTTGACATACGTCCGTGAGGTTGATGGTCGTCCACTGCGATCTTCATCTTCAACGTTCGTTCGGCCTTCAGTAAACATTTTATACAACCGAAAAACTTGAGCTCTTGACATAAGCTCCTCTTCAAAAGCCTTCTGAAGCTTACCGTAAATTGTCGTCGCGTTTTCATCCAATTTAACGCAAAAAGAAATGGCATAACGTTACGCAATATTATGCGGTTCCATTTCCGTGACGAGAGACACAAACACGTGTTAACTTATTAGAGCACAACTCACGACTGAGCTGTTGCATCGATATGCCGCTTGGACTAGAAGCAGCTTATAGACCAAGGTCAAAGATATTGTGCCTACGCAAGCCTGCAGGGTTGCCACATCTTGCAAAGAAAATAAGTCTCATTACTTTATTGTCGCACCTCATAAATAATGTTTGGCATAAAACCAGTCAATCCATCAACTTTTCTTTCAAATACATTTAGAAGTACACAATGGACCACTTAATACATTGAAAAGAGTAGTACGTTGCAGTTAACCAACGAACATTTGGTAACTAGACTGTATGGGTAATATTTAATAGTGTGTGTCGTAGGATGACAGCTTGTAAATACGACTTCAATTGACTTCCGAATGGGGAGGAAATACAGAGAGGTTTTGTGGTGTCACCGCCAGACACCACACTTGCTAGGTGGTAGCCTTTAAATCGGCCGCGGTCCGCTAGTATACGTCGGACCCGCGTGTCGCCACTATCAGTGATTGCAGACAGAGCGCCGCCACACGGCAGGTCTAGAGAGACTTCCTAGCACTCGCTCCAGTTGTACAGCCGACTTTGCTAGCGATGGTTCACTGACAAATTACGCTCTCATTTGCCGAGACGATAGTTAGCATAGCCTTCAGCTACGTCTTTTGCTACGACCTAGCAAGGCGCCATTATCATTTGCAATTTATCTTGTGATGCATGTACCGTCAGACCGATGTTCACCAATTATGGATTAAAGTTAAGTATTCCAACAGATACGTACTATTTTTGCTAATCTCATATCCCTGACCTGTTCCAGACCTCACGCCAGCCTGCGTGAGCTTAACGCGTGCCTTTCAGCTTCACCTCGTAGTGCCTTGGCTGTCGTACCAAGTCACAACAGGTTTAATTTCAATTTCGCTACTTGAGACGATCCCCATGGAAAAAGAGTAACTGTAGGACAATTGGCCTTTTTGGAAACATTTGTAAGGACATGCAGAAAACAAATAGTTAATATATCATTGAAAGTAACGCATTTTAATTTCCACGTGAGAGGGTAACATTTTTTAATTGCCGGCCGTCGTCGCCGAGCGGTTCTAGGCGCTTCAGTGTGGAACCGCGCTGCTGTTACGGTCGCAAGTTGGAATCCTGCTTTGGGCATGGATGTCTGTGATGCCCTTAGGTTGGTTGGGTTTAAGTAGTTCTAAGTCTAGGGGACTTATGACCTCAGATGTTATTCCGATAGTGCTCAGAGCCATTTGAACCATTTTTTTTTTTATTGCGGACCATGTTTATACACAAACGTTGCTCAATGTGATGACCACCTGCATCCACGACAGCCTGGAACCGCACTAAGGATACCATTTCACAATTGTTCGCAGCACTTTCCGGACAATGGGCCACGGAATGTTCACCTGTCGTGACACAGCTCTTGCACTACTTGAAAATCGTCCATTGCGTCCAGCATTCTCAGCCATGGCAATAGTGACCTTTCTAACAATTTGCGATGCAATTGGCCGTCGACGTCTCCCAGGAGCAGTTCCAAATAACAGGTTCATTTGAACTTCCGAATCATACAACGAGCGAGGTGGCGCAGCGGCCAGCGCATTGGACTCGCATTCGGGAGGACGACGGTCCAATCCAGCGTCCGGCCATCCTGATTTAGATTTTCCATGATTTCCCTGAATCGCTCCAGGTAAATGCCGAGATGGATCCTTTGAAAGGGCGCGGCTGACTTCCTTACCTCATCCGATGAGCCCGATTACCTCGCTGTCTAGTCTCCTCCCCCAAACAACCCAACCCCCGAATCATGTTTTTCAACCCCTGCGTGGGCTTTTCCGTATTCCTTTAATGCGTCGATATTCGGGAAGAGCAGCAGCGCTATTGCTGTTGGTTTGATAATACATCCTTAAGAGTAAATCCCCGCTCACCTTGCCCAAACCCATACTGACTGTATGCAACTGTAATACACACTGCACACGGATGCTTGTATTCCAACCCTACGTCGCTGTCCCAGTACCAGCGCCTAAGAGCAGGTCATGATACTAACACTACTAACGACACAGATCGTGCACTCACAGTGTGAACATCATTCCTATAAATTTCAGTACCCGTATGGTAAATAGTTTTCCTTTTATGCTGGCTCAGTGAGGTAGCGAAGGTTTAATTGTAGCCACCCAGTATTCTGCAGAAAATTTCACGAAACATATTTTAGTAATGAAGACAGAAAAACTGTAGTTATGGTACGCATTACGAATGTGAAAGATGATGTAGCAGTCTGATCGACATCTATGTTCTTAATCGAAGAAATGCAAATTACGATATCTACCTTCCAGCAGACGGAAGTAAGCCAGGCACCCAGAGCGTGGGCATACCGAACAGGTTAAAATGGTTTACAATATTTTAATATAGATGAATGCGGATAAAAGACATGCGGTGCGGACAACGTTTTTCTGATCCACACAGGGCTTTCCATATTGAGTCCAGTGTTTTAATCACTGCGCCGGGGGCTTGCAGGCATTGTTTTTTCAGTAACAGTTTTTATGTGACCTGCGTAATTCAAACTGGTTTCTGATATAAGCCCACACGAGAAAAATATTTTTTTTCCAGTTAACTTAAATTACTTTCCCATTCCTTCAGCATGGCAATTTCGTAAAACTTTATGAACTTCTGAATAAGCGATGCTCTCCATGCAGTCTATCCATAATTTAATTTCTGTGCAACAAGCCGTTCTTGATCTACAGTTTCCTCGGTGAATACTACACCCACAGCATAGATGGGCGGGATTTATTTTGCTTCAAAGTTCTTCCCATACAGGCGGTGAAACGTCTGCGAATGTAAGGCAATCGCCGGCCGGAGTGGCCGAGCTGTTCTAGGCGCTACAGTCTGGAACCGCGCGACCGTTACGGTCGCAGGTTCGAATCCTGCCTCGGGCATGGATGTGTGTGATGTCCTTAGGTTAGTTAGGTTTAAGTAGTTCTAAGTTCTAGGGGGCTGATGACCACAGCAGTTAAGTCCCATAGTGCTCAGAGCCATTTGAACCATTTTGTAAGGCAATCTGATGAATCTTGTTGTTATTTTCAAGAAGGCTCCAGAGGAACCTCTTCACACGGGTGCTGTGCACTCGACAGTAGTCACATTTTGAGCGAAAATAGTCGACGTTATCAAATCTTGGTCTGTTTCCCACTTTCTACTAGGGAGTGTCCTCTTTGTTACTGATCGTGGAAGTTCTCGCATATGCAGAGTGGGAATTTCGAAGGCAGGGGCACTCTTAGGTATTTCCAGTCTGAACACTTACGGAGTCGATTGCCCCGCTATGTCACATAACTTCCGCCCCGCATTCGCATTTTCTGTTCTTGAAATATTCGAACGTATGTGTGATGAATATAAGCAGATCGATGAAGTAAATGCATTGCTACTTGACAACAATGAAAATTAGTATAGATTTACAAAACAATTCATCATCAATGACTTAGTAGTAAGGCAGAGTGTTCGAACCTCATTAAAAAATAAGTGGAATGCAATGATCTATGTCTTGTACAAATTCGACGTGAAATAGTTAAATTCGTAGACGGCATGTTCCCAAGACTACTGTATCCCACCTTTGTCGTATTGACCTTGGCTTTCCGTTCAACTGTTTCCAGTAAGCCTACGTGAATGAAACTTCCTGGCAGATTAGAACTGTGTGCCGGATGAGAGTCGAACTCGGAACCTTTCCCATTCGCGGGCTAGTGCTAGCACCTGAGCAACCTAAGCAACAGCTTTACGTCCGCCAGTAGCTCATCATCTTCTACCTTCCAAACTTCATTGTGTCATAGTAACCTCTGCGAACCTAGCAAGAATAGCACTCCTGGACGAATGGATATTGAGGAAATACGGTTTAGCCACAGCTTGGGAGATTGTCTCCAGAATGAATTTTCACTCTGCAGGAGATGGGAGAGCACTTGCACGCGAAAGGCAAAGGTCCCGAGTTCGAGTCTCGGTCCGCCACACAGTTTTAATCTGCCAGGAAGTTTTATATCAGCGCACACTCTGCTGCAGAGTGAAAATTCGTTCTGCAAAGTCTACGTCTGCCGTTACATCATCGTTGCTTGCCGTTGCAACGTCTGTCGCTTGCACGCTAGACTGGTGGAAGCTAAGTTTGTACTGCTGTATTAAAACCCATTTTCTTGCCCTTACATATTTTGGCGCCGATGAACGAAACGTTTTCTATCCAAGGTTAATTACTTGGTGGAAGAGCGAACGATTGGGAAGCAGTTTCAACCCCATTTCGACCGTTGGCCCCTTTGGCGCTGCCTACTGCCATTGGTCAGCTGTAAACAACAGAACGTAAATTCTATCACTCCTACAGAACTCAATAGAAAGAGAGGAAATGAGACGCTTAGCTGTAAGCTGCTTCCGAAGACTGTAGTAGAAAATACCATTTCCGTATTCGATAAGTAATTGGCACATAAATATATACTTTTCGAAGATGTAAATATATCCAATTTGAATTAATAACTGAAAAACCGCGAAAGAATGCACACAGGTGGCGATTCGAGTGTGGGTTCCTAAACGAGGGAAAAATATTTTTCTTTATTTTAAACTGATAAAAGTGTTAGAATAATATAAATATGGAAACACTGTTCGCCCAAACAAACGCTATCATTCTCGAGGTTTGTAGGGAGATGACGGATCATCCAGTCGCCTATAACCTTAAATCGATAAACGGCGATAGTCCTTACGACGAAGTAAATGGAAGTTTTTTCCATAAAGCAGACGTTTCGTGATAGCACACAACAGCAGTCGTTTCAACGATAAAAATGTCGTTTCCTGAAGTGCCTTGTTTTTCGTTGGCCGCTCTGGTCTGCGAAATAAATACAGCGAAAACTCACGTCTGAATAACCTTTAGACTCGAGCAGCACAGTTTGGAGAGGGGGAAACGCAACAGACAGAATGAGACCTTTCCACAATAAAAACAGAACTACTAATGGAAGACGCCACTTGTTTTCCTTTTATCCCGAAAGAAGACTACCGTGCAGGGTTGTAAATGGAACGAACGTGAACTGTTTTCTAGCATTTTCTTTCTTTATTTTTACGGCGAGGCCGCAGCGAAACTACGTACCTCTCAGCCTCTTTTTTGCGGTTGTTTCCTGTTGTTGAATGGTCTTCCTCGTAAATTGTAATATTAACACGTTAACATCCGAAAGTGAAGCACCGACTTTTAATATTAGTTATACAAGAAGACCAATAAAACTTACCCAATTCAAAAGGTACTTTGCCTAGATGAGCACAAAAAATCATATGTGTAAGTAGCCATTAAGTGGGGTAAAAGGCAGTGGACACACACACATGAGAAAAGTTTTCGTGTGTTTCTCACGCTGCTACCAATTTCTATCCCGCCTACCGATCAGATGCTATGGCAGAAATGACACACGCAAATAACGTGTTATGAAGATGCACTCTAGCGACGTCTATGTTCAAATGTCAGGATAGGCCATTTGCAGTCTCACACACACATCGTGCAGCTACACTGCAGCTGCTGGGCCGTTGATGTTGTCAGCAGTGGAACACGGAACATGGTAGTAACGAAGCCTTCGGCTCAACTTAAAATGTACTTAACATTGTTTACTGGCGTCGTTTTTTCGCTTACTGTTATCCAAGAACAAACGGAACTATGTAATCATTTGCTGCCGTTATCACAACATTTGAAGTAAGTTCGTAATTTTCAATTCCTTCATTTTGAATAGCCACGACTTCCCTTATTATATGAAAACTACACTACTGGCCATTAAAATTGCTACACCACAAAGATGACGTGCTACAGACGCGAAATTTAACCGACAGAAAGAAGATGAAGTGATATGCAAATGATTAGGTTTTCAAAGCATTCACATAAGGTTGGCACCGGTGGCGACACCTACAACGTCATGACATGAGGAACGTTTCCAACCGATTTCTCATACACAAACAACAGTTGACAGGCGTTGCCTGTTGAAACGTTGTTGTGATGCCTCGTGTAAGGAGGAGAAATGCGTACCATCACGTTTCCGACTTTGATAAAGGTCGGATTGTAGCCTAACGCGATTGCGGTTTATCGTATCTCGACATTGCTGCTCTCGCTGGTCGAGATCCAATGACTGTTAGCAGAGTATGGAATCGGTGGGTTCAGGAGGGTAATACGGAACGCCGTGCTGGATCCCAACGGCCTCGTATCACTAGCAGTCGAGATGACAGGCACCTTATCGGCATGGCTGTAACGGATCGTGCAGCCACGTCTCGATCCCTGAGTCAACGGATGGGGACGTTTGCAAGACAACAACCATCCGCACGAACAGTTCGACGACGTTTGCAGCAGCATGGATTGTCCGCTCGGAGACCATGGCTGTGGTTACCCTTGACGCTGCATCACAGACAGGAGCGCCTGCGATGGTATACTCAATGACGAACCTGGGTGCACGAATGGCAAAACGTCATTTTTGCGGATGAATCCAGGTTCTGTTTACAGCATCATGATGGTCGCATCCGTGTTTGGTGACATCGCGGTGAACGCACATTGGAAGCGTGTATTCGTCATTGCCATACTGGCGTATCACCCGGCGTGATGGTATTGGGGGGGGGGGGGTCATGGTTACACATCTCGGTCACCTGTTGTTCGCATTGACGTCACTTTGAACAGTGGACGTTACATTTCAGATGTGTTACGAGCCGTGGCTCTACCCTTCATTCGATCCCTGCGAAACCCCACATTTCAGCAGGATAAAGCACGACCGCATGTTGGAGGTCCTGTTCGGGCCTTTCTGGATACAGAAAATGTTCCACTGCTGCACTGGCCAGCACATTCTTCGGATCTCTCACCAATTGAAAACGTCTGGTCAATGGTGGCCGAGCAACTGGCTCGTCACAATACGCCAGTCACTACTCTTGATGAACTGAGGTATCGTGTTGAAGCTGCATGGGCAGCTGTACCTGTACACGCCATCCAAGCTCTGTTTGACTCAATGCCCAGGCGTATCAAGGCTGATATTACGGCCAGAGGTGGTTGTTCTGGGCACTGATTTCTCAGGATCTATGCACCCAAACTGCGTGAAAATGTAATCACATGCCAGTTCTAGTATAATATATTTGTCCAATGAATATCCGTTTATCGTCTGCATTTCTTCTTGGTGTAGCAATTTTAATGGCCAGAAGTGTAATTTGTGTTTACCTTGCTGCAGGTGATGTTCCATGTACGTAATTGTGTTTAGCACCCGTACATTGGGCATTGATTGTCCTTTACTAAGATTCGTGACTCCCTTTCCGACAAGAATGATGAACTCCATGGGTATCACTTTCACTTGTTAAGCACGAATCGTCATCATCATACTCACCATGCACAGTATCCGCGTATGCGACGCCACACATTCCACTGACTCATTTTGAAGAAACGCTAATATTCCATCTGCCACTTCTTTCTTACACTGCGAGATTCCATGGATTCCTTTCTGACGAAATGTCGACTTCAGCAACTGTACAATTCCATGTTTGCTTCGTTTATCTTTGCCATTGCTCTCCTTTGTGGCAACATCACTAACACCCTAGTGAATTACTCATCGGCTAAGGAGTTAAATTACTCTCCATAGCCTTATGCTGTGCTCGCCATTGGATACTTCAATTCCCGTCCTTTGTTTCTATTAGTAGCCAGTCTCGTGAGTGCATGGTAGACGATATGTTGAGCGCCGAATGCCGTAAACATCATTGGCCTTTTGCAACCTAGCTCTCAAGGGGCTCCTCCTAAGTATTTTAAGCACAACATTGTGAAAAGAAATCAGTAAAGTCGATCCAAATTCCTATCAGAACACACCCACGCACTTGTTCCTCGGACGTCATCATGTGCACCAGTTCGTAAATACGGTCTGTCCTCAACTGGATCCTTTCATGACAACCTTACTACATGCTGTAAACAAGTTCCATTTCTGCTGTTGAGAAAGGAACTCCGTCATTCGTGGTCGGCCGTGAAGATACTCATACTAATAAGGTGTCCAGATTCATTCCCTTGTCGTATATTGCAGATATTATTAAAGCCAAGTGCGAACACGTTGCTGTAAGTGTTGGCATGCTCAGAAAGGTCGTCTTTATTATTCTGCTTGTCGAGCATGCAATGCGATATTGACCCAGTGGTAAACAGTTACAGTTCCTTCATTCTGAACACACTTACACGACAGGCGGATGCCGAAATGAAAGGATTATTCACGGCTGGCACGAGGGGACAGTCTCAGCAGCGACACGGACTCTTACAGGCTGCTCGTAGCATTAAAAGCAATTAAACTGCTGCACTCCAGGGCATGACGCCAGACTCGCATCCGGTGACGCATTTGGCACGACAGCCTCAGGTTAGAAAACAGTGAGAAATTCAAGGCTGTAAATCAGATCACATTACCTGCGATGCTTCCTCAATGAGATATTTTTGTCATTTTGGTTAATGAATATGTTAAAGTGATTTTTTCATGAAAAATCATTACTACTTGAGGAGAAGCTTGAACATAAAATCAACATCAAGGTAATTAAAGGCTAACTCACTTTCGCACAAACGGGGGGTATAAACTGTAATGATTTCTAAGGTACGAGGGTTGGAACTTAAATAGTGGCAACTATTTATTCACAACCGATACAAAAGAGTCACATGTTTTCACCTGTTACTGCCCTTCAAAGTAGTCAGCGGCGTTGTGTAGAACCCGTTGCCAGTGCTGCGGAAGATGTTAGCAGAGCCTGTTCTGTTGATGGTGCGAATGGAGCGGCCTACTGCCTGTCGAATCTCTGGAACAGTTCTGAAGCGAATGCCACGAACTGGTTCCTTCATCTTCCGAATCAAATCAAAGTCACAAGGACTTGTGTCCGGGAAGTATGGTGATACAGTACTTCCCAGTCCCATCGATCGAACAAAGCAGCCACAGCTTGCGCAGTATGTGCCCGCGCATTGTCGTCCAAAATGATGGATAGGTTGCACAGAAAGCGTCGCCACTTCTTCCGCAAAGCTGGTCGCAGGTGATGCTCCAAAAACGAACAGTAATACTGTGCATTGACGGTCTGCCGTGGAGGAACGTAGTGCGTTAGGATAACACCATCACAGTCGTACACGAGAATCACTATTTCTTTTACCATACTGGGGCTCTGACACGCTTTCGACTTTCGTGGCGACCCATAGTGCTTTGCGAAAGAAGCGGCGATACTTTCTGTCCAATCCATCCATCATTTTGCACGACAATGTTCGGCCGCATACAGCGCAAGCTGTGGCTGTTCTGTTCGGTCGATGGGACTGGGATGTACTGTATCATTCACCATACCCCCCGGACTTAAATCCTTGTGACTTCGATTTGATTCCGAAGATGAAGGAACCACTTCGTGGCATTCGCTTCAGAACTGTTCCAGAGATTCTACAGGCAGCAGGCCGTTCCATTCGCACCATCAACAGAACAGGCTCTGCTAACGGCATACTACGCCTTCGACATCGCTGGCAACGGGTTCTACACAACGCTGGTGACTACTTTGAAGGACAGTAATAGGTGCAAACATGTGACTCTTTTGTATCGGTTGTGAATAAATAGTTGCCGCTATTTAAGTTTCAACCCTCGTATATACATCTACAGCTACAGTCCGCAAGATATCTTGTGGTGTGTGGCTGAGGGTACTTGGTGTACCACTGTTACTTCCCATTTTCTGTGCCAGTCACGAATGGTGCGGGGGAAAGCCGATTTTAGTAAACATGCTTATAAGATTTCTTTTTTTTTCGCGAAATGCGGTTGGGAGAAAGCAATGCGTTGGTTGACTCTTCTAGGAAAGGACGCTCGCGGAATGTTAACAATCCACCACAGCGTGATGGAGAACGCCTCTCGTGCAGCGTCTACCAGTGGAATTATGTGAGATCTCCGTACGCTTTCGCGCTTACTACTGACAAAATGCACTGCTCTTCTTTAGATCTTCTGTGCTTCTGTACCAATACTATCTGCCCAGACTCACGTACTATTAAAGTACTGGTTCGAACTGCGGTTTTGTAAGCTACACCCTTTGTGGGTGGCCTACCCTTACTGAGAATTCTTCCAGTGAATCACAGTGTGGCATCTGCCAGTAAATAGTAATTGAAAGAAATTGCAGAAAACAGCCTCGACACAGTTAGATGATTGGCACAGTTAGATGATTGGCACAGTTAGATGATTGGCACAGTTAGATGATTGGCACAGTTAGATGATTGGCACAGTTAGATGATTGGCACAGTTAGATGATTGGCACAGTTAGATGATTGGCACAGTTAGATGATTGGCACAGTTAGATGATTGGCACAGTTAGATGATTGGCACAGTTAGATGATTGGCACAGTTAGATGATTGGCACAGTTAGATGATTGGCACAGTTAGATGATTGGCACAGTTAGATGATTGGCACAGTTAGATGATTGGCACAGTTTGATGATTCTGGCCCGCCGCGGTGGTCTAGCGGTTCTAGGCTGTCAGTCCGGAGCCGCGAGACTGCTATAGTCACAGGTTCGAATCCTACCTCGGGCATGGACGTGTGTGATGTCCTTAGGTTAGTTAGGTTTAAGTAGTTCTAAGTTCTAGGGGACTGATGACCACAGATGTTAAGTCCCATAGTGCTCAGAGCCATTTGAACCATTATTAGATGAGTCTCCTATTTTAGGACGAGATACATGCTGAATAAACCCGTGCCAATTGAACAAGAGGAAAACACTGATTGCCTTAGGAAGAAAAACTAGGCAATATACATTATATTATCAAAAGTACCCCGACACCTATTAGTGGACATCAATATGGGCTATGTCCCACCTCTGCCTTTGTTAGCTTGACCTCTGCCGGCGACACTTTCAGTGAGGTGTCTGGAGGTCTGTGGAGGAAATTGCGCCCCGTTCTTCCATGCGATCCGAAACAAGAGACGATAGAGCTGTCGAACTCTGGAGTCCGGAGCGAAGTCGACGTTCTAATTCATCCCAAAGGTGTTCAATTGCGTTCGGGTCTGGACTGTGGGCAGGCCAGTCCATTTCAGGAATGTCATTGTCCACAGACCATTGCCCCAAAGATATTGCCTTATGAGAGGGTGCACTGTCATGAACATACAATCAGTTATAGTCTTCGAACCATCCCTCTTCTGTACGCAGTGCACAGTACTGTAAAATGTGTTCGCAACCCTCCGCATTTAGCATTTTCTTAAGCACAGTAAAGGACTACCCTCTAACCAGCGCTCCATAGTCACTACCTAAGATGGCAGGTAATGTTCTCCAGCCATTCACCAAACCCAGATCGTCCCGCCGGACTGCCGCAGCGTATAGCGTGATTCATCACTGCAAGTAACAAGTTTCCAGTCATCCACTGTCCACCACCTCGAGCGTCTCTTAGCAACAGGCCGTTGTGGCCTAGCCGTTCTAGGCGCTTCAGTCTGGAACCGCTACGGTCACAGGTTCGAATCCTGCCTCGGGCATGGATGTATGTGATGTCCTTAGGGTAGTTAGGTTTAAATAGTTCTAAATTACAGGGGACTGATGACCTCAGAAGTTAAGTCCCATAGTGCTCAGAGTCATTTGAACCAAGAACATACTTAGTGCAACCAGAAACATCACCCCCTCCCCACATTCATTACGTTCCACTGTCTCATTCGTGGACGGTCCTGGGTAAGAAGAGAGTGTGGTTAACGTAGTGTATACGCCGGAAAATCTGTAATTTTATCCTAATGATCTTTACGTGATTTGTAAGGTGAGATAACTTTGACGTAGCCTTCCGGGATTTTGAGAGCAATGTTATACGCTATGTGCAACGCTCCTCTTGTACCGTCTTCCTTTGGAGTTTCTTAACATCAGTGTGAAACATGTTAGTCAAGGGAAGCCAGGATTCGGTCACGATTGTGGACGGGGTCGTAATCAGTTACTATTGGTTGCCTTTTACAGTTACACACAATTTATTTAAATCAGCTATTCCAGACTCAACAATAAATAAAAAATACCACACATTATTAATGAAGGAATAAAGAACAGTGTAAATAATAGTGTTACACTTTAGCAAATCACCATTACATACAGATACAACAGATAATTCAAAAGCAAGCCACTGTGATGTGGGCAGAAGGCCTTACACGCCCAGAATGGCAATAAATTAAGAATTATTCAAAACTCGCAGCAACTTACAAATTACGGGTATTGAAATATTAAAAGGCAAGTCGCCACAAACACAGCAGACGGCATCAGACGCCAGGAATGACAGTAAATAGCGTTTTTAAAGGCCTCTGTGTAAATACAAAAACCAAATTAGAATTTTAAGGCAAGCGACCACAATCACGGCTGAAGGCCTTACACGCTAAGAATTGCAATAAATTAAGAATTGTTTGCCGGCCGGGGTGGCCGAGCGGTTCTACGCGCTACAGTCTGGAACCGCGCGACCGCTACAGTCGCAGGTTCGAATCCTGCCTCGGGCATGGATGTGTGTGATGTCCTTAGGTTAGTTAGGTTTAAGTAGTTATAAGTTCTAGGGGTCTGATGACCTCAGAAGTTAAGTCCCACAGTGCTCAGAGCCATTTAAGAATTGTTTAAGAAAGGCTTACTGCTATAATACAAATGCCAAATTAGAATTTTAAAGTAAATGACCACAATCACGGCTGAAGGCGTTACACGCCAGAAACGACAATAATACAAAAAATTTTGAAACCTACCGTAAAACAGCAAATACAATAGCAAGTTAATTAAAAAAACTAGCAACTGATCCAGACAGTGCTCCAAGAATCGACCTCTGAGAAGGTCCGGCCACAAACACTTTTGCGAGCGATGAGATAGGCAACCAAGAGTTGCATTCACTTCACAAGATGCTAACTCAGACTAGTGGCAGTCCAACGAATGACTAACGATAATCTTGGTGAAGCTACCTGACGTCTGTTAAACCAAATGCAACGATGGAACAATACGCCAAAGCCGGAACCGACGGTCTGCACTGCGTCCAGAATACTGTGTTTAGAGCGCCCGGAATGAGAAAGGAATCATCAGAATAGAAGAATCGTGAACCGGCCTACAATCAAGAAAGCTGTCAAAACTACACCCCTTACCGTACAGCAGCGGCAAGGCGAGGAAATGTACGCTGCCGTTACATACACTAACCACCAGGGCAGGTAATTAGGGCGTTAGCGGTCACTAGGCAAGAAAATTACCGCTGGTTGAACTTAACAAATTGTAACAAGTAAATGGTAATAAGAAGTCGAGGAAACGTAAGCAGATACGCCTTCCACAAGCACTCCACTCGCTGCTCTTCGCTTCGGCGACACTACGAGCAGCAATACGAACCCAAGTCACTGGAGAATCACGAGATATCACAATGGTGGGGGTTTCTCTACTTGGATTGAGATGCACTCATCTCAAGGCTTGCTGGATCCGGTTTACGACGAAGTCGTGCACCCTGGTGACCACAGCCCTTCCATACGGCAGTCCACGCGTGCCGCCAGCGGTCCCAGCGTGTTCTAGCGCTGCACGGACGTGGCTTCTCCTCTGTCCCCAACAGAACTAGCACTCTCACACGACCCGGCAAAACGACATCGCCCCAAAGATAGGACAACAGTTACTACATATCGATAACCGCCGCTGCTGCCACTAGCGGAGAGGCAACACTTGCGAAACAGAGTGGCGCCGGTCAACACGAGAAGAAGACAAACAACCGCAACCGTGCCAACAAAACGATTTCGTCTGGCCTCCAACAGAGGGCAGAAACCTACAAACAGCACCAACGCGAGCTGCAGCACGGCGAAAGTGATCGTAGTGCAAAGCAGTTGAAGAGTGGCAATGGAAAACATTGTAAATGCCCCTTTTTTTCACGAAACGCGTTTTCAGTGCTGTTGTGATCTGGTCCCTAGACTGTATACATTTGCCAAACCATGCAGAAAATCCTTCAGACGTGCATTAGAAGATGGCCCACTGTGTTTGTGCCAAACTATACCTCTCTCTCGAGGTAAAAAATTTAAAATATATGAGAAGTGATTTTCATTGGCTGCAGTTCTGCTACTTAAAACCGCGAAGTTGTAGTCCTGTACCTGTATTTTCACAAGTAAAATGTGGTGTCTCTGTGATAGTAAAAACTTTATTCCTGCTGTTTTGTCGAAAGCTGAATTTTCTGAGACCACACAGCCGTGTACAAAACACAAATGGTCTCCCACAAAGGGGAAAACAGCAACCAGCCACTGTTAATAACGCTACATTATTATTATTATTATTATTATTATTATTATTATTATTATTATTATTATTATTGGTGTTTTGCCCTTAAAGAGCGCATTTGGAGTATTCTACATGGCCAATTCCTTTTGCTGCCTTCCTTGTTGCCCAAACTTCCCTCATTCGCTCGCTGTGTTTCTGTTTCCGGTCCTCTGTCCATGCTTCTTGTCGGCATCGTGTCTTCGACTTCATCTTGATTGCCTTTTTGGTTGCCGATATTTCTTTCATCTTCCGGCTGTGATCTTGCTTGCGTTCTTCGGTCCATTTTTCGCCTGTTCGTTTGTCACAATGTATCTCATGTAGTTTACTTTTCTTATTGATGTTTCTGAATTTTATTCTATCGTTTTTTGTGCCTGCTGTATGGTGAGTTGGTTCAGGTCGTTTTTTACCTCTGCCACCCATTTGTTGTTTCTAGTGGTTATATATTTACACAAATAGCGCCGTTACAGGCTGCGACCGGCCAGGTTGATATTGGTTTGTTAGATTTGTTGTTGGTTACATTAGTAGTAGCACAAAAAGCCCACAACTAATGTAAACAATAACAAATGTAATGTAACAGCTCTCTGAAGATGAAGCTGTCAGGTCGAAACCGGTAACAGCGTTCAACAGTTTGGTTGCCGTTTTCTTCTTTGCAATAATCAACTTGTGAAACCTTCCTTATTAGCAGTTCGAGCCAATCAGTATCCCGGTATTGCACTTAGAGAGTTGTCAGTAAAGTGTTTATTTTCTAATTTGCTTCATTTTTTGCGGTGATGCTGTAAGCAACGTTTTCTGTTCAAAATGGTTCAAATGGCCCTGAGCACTATGGGACTTAACTTCTGTGGTCATCAGTCCCCTAGAACTTAGAACTACTTAAACCTAACTAACCTAAGGACATCACACACATCCATGCCCGAGGCAGGATTCGAACCTGCGACCGTGGCAGTCCCGCGGTTCCGGACTGCGCGCCTAGAACCACTAGACCACCGCGGCCGGCGTTTTCTGTTGTATCAGAACACCTTGTCAATGTTTTGCATATAAAACAGCTACGTGCAAACAGAGATGCACTTTTTTTTTTCGTTCTCCTGACAAATGTCAGATTTAGTAGTATTTGGAACGTTTTCCATGTCATTCTTCAATTAACGTCTAAAAGTCACAGCTCAACGAGCGGTTCCTGTTTGTCTTCTGTTCGCCCGTACCCGGCGTATTGCCAGTCTTTTCGGCTAAATTACCAAGTTGTTGTTCATTTGTCCGAATTGGTAACATGATAAGGGCGAGGAAGGGAATAGGGCGCTTTTTAGCAGATCACAACTCCCTGCTGTCTGCGCTCTAGCTTCTGTAACACTTCTTGTTCCCAGCAGCATGGGACAGGGATTTTGTAACGGAGTAATTAATCTACCCCCTGCAGCAACTGTTGCGGCCGGTGGAAGTTTCGCACTCAGTTCCGGAGGAACTCAGCGGCGGCGGCAGCAGCAGCAGCAGCAGCCGGTGGAAACCCAGCAGTTCGTCTGTCTCCCTCACTCCCTCATAAAGTGGATGGCTGCTGCCCCGTTGTTCGCCGACCTGTGGACGCCCGCTGGGAAATGGCCCTTTACAGTCTACGAAGCTTTACGTTTTTTTTCCCCAATGTTCCACGGCTTTAGTTCACTCGTTTTGAGAGCAGAGGGACTATCTGTGGTAATGTATTAGTGAAGGTGAACTTCTTTGCCAAGATCGCTAATAATAACCTTTATTGTAGATAACTAGTTTCGATAATCAAAGTGATCATCCTCAGATCTCGACACACAGGTTATTGCGGATCTCATAAAACAGCCAACTTCTGAGAAAAGTAGTTTTACTGCTATTTTAAAGACATATGCAATAACCTGTCTGTCGAGATCTGAAAATGGTAACTTTGATTACCTTATCCGGTTATCGAGAATAAATGTTATTAACAGAGATCTTGGCAAAGAAGTTTATCTTCACTGATGTATTCCACGACTGCTAAATGTCAGTTTCGGACATGTAACAACCGCAGACAAGCTACAACCAAACGAAATTTTCTCAATTTATTAACCTTTTTAAAATCATATGACCCGTCATTCCTACGTAACTGTCACAGACCCTGGACAAGTTACCATTTGCTACAACTCCCTAGTTTTTCGTCATTAAAGTAGGATTACCATATGTGACTCCTACGGAACATTTGTACAGCTGTATTCAATTTAGTAGGTAAGTCTTCTCTCGGTAATTCTTCGTTAAAGTAACACATTCCTGAATTTCAAAGTTAGTTCGAAAGTCAGACTACTACATTAGGCATATTCCTTCCCCGACCTGTGAACCAAATAATCCAAAATTGTGTGACACACTCTTCCATAGCCAATTACACAGTGAGGTGATTCAGACGCAATACAGTCTTCCCGTCAGGTTAAAACTACGCGCTTGACCAATCCTCGAATCAAGAACCTTGCCTTTCGCGGACAATGCTGTTCAAAAAATGGCTCTGAGCACTATGGGACTTAACTTCTGAGGTCATCAGTCACCTAGAACTTACAACTAATTAAACCTAACTAACCTAAGGACATCACACAACACCCATGCCCGAGGCAGGATTCGAACCTGCGACCGTAGCGGTCGCTCGGTTCCAGACTGTAGCGCCTAGACCCGCATGGCCACTCCGGCCGGCTGGACAATGTTGTTGCCGAATGAGTTATCCAGATGTGATTCATGACACGCCCTCGCACCTCTATTTCCACCAGCATCTCATCTCGTGATTATCAAACTTGACAGAAGCTCTCCTGCTCCAAGTAAGGTTATTGCTGTGTTGTTTCGTTTCAAAGCTTTTCTTCTTTCAACTCTGACAATGTTTGTTAATGTGAAAACAATGGAGCTGGATTTTGGTTCATAATCCATGTTAAACTGCAGGTTCTCCTGTAACTGGCTGGGTAAGACAGTTCAAAAGTCAGAGAAAGGCAACGGCATACCACTTCCAATAGGAACTTCCCTAGAAAAGTACTGTGGTGTTCAAACCAACCTCCGGGTTCATGACAACTTTGGTTGTATTTCAACCACCAGTCTGCATAAAATGCAGAACCTTGTCTACAGTCTGAAAAGAGTCAAGCCGGCCGGTTGTGGCCGAGCGGTTCTAGGCGCCTCAGTCCGGAACCGCGCTGCTGCTACGGTCGCAGGTTCGAATCCTGCCTCGGGCATGGATGTGTGTGATGTTCTTAGGTTAGTTAGGTTTAAGTAGTTCTAAATCAAGGGGACTGATGACCACAGATGTTGAGTCCCATAGTGCTCAGAGCCATTTGAACCATTTGAAAAGATTCAATTGCTGCTAACAGGATTTACACAGAGACAAAACAATCTGTGTCACTGCTGATATTCACAGATTGCATAATTGCTATAGCATCATGTTCTGTATCACGGCAACACATAATCAAGTCGTTCGCAGCGAATGCCAGACAGAATTACTGACCACACAATATATTTCCGGTTTCAGTATTATTATTTTGGAAAAAGTTAACAAAACAGAATGCGTCTAATATATCGCACTGCAGGAGGCTGGGAAACGCATTAAAATGACCAGCGCTGCTTCGTGTAAATGTGAATTTTACATTGAACAGCACTCATGTTGCGAGGCGATGAATGCGGAACTCTGTGTTGTAGTCTGTTCGACGGAGTCATCCATCACAGCTGGTTCTGGCGGACAAGCTGCCATGACTGTATGAAATACGGCTCTTCCACGTATCACACGTCGCACGTGGCGTGAAAATTTATGGCGCATTTACTCAACTAGCGCGTAAGTAGAATGTGTTACAGTAGCATGTAATACATGAAGTGTGTGTAAAGAAGGAGAAAGCAGGTTGACAAACACATGCTGAGCGCTGGTTAATAATGCGGAAATAGTTTCCAGATAAAGGCGAAAAATAAGTGGTTTGCTGTATTCTTTCGTTCTTTCCCTTCACCATGAGTGGCCTAGATTCCGTGGTAGCGTCTGTAGCTCCCCTAGTAAACATACTAAACCCGTTGGAAGACTTTTTGCCAAAAGTAATGAAACATACTAAACGACTTCGGTACTTTAGTTGTAAATAAAGTTGTTTATAGTAGGAAAATAGAATGCCCGCTACCAAAAAGTAGCAAAAGCTAGCGCTCTCTCTCTCTCTCTCTCTCACACACACACACACACACACACACACACACACACACACACACACACGGCATGCCGAACTATGCCATTCACGGTGCACGGTGAAGACTAGAGCAATTTATCATCATTGTCCAACGTAGTAGCTGTTTCTATTGAGTTCCTCATCAATGTCAAAATTGTTACTATATTAGAAACAGTTGAAAGCCAGACCTCTACAAAGGTCTGAAATAAGAGCAAGAAACGTTTTAATGACGTCATTGGCAACCATCTGCTGAAGATCCGTTTAGGCACAACAAAAATGCTATAATACAGAAAATTTGTTTAATTTACAGTTCGACTTGTACTCAAAACAAGCCATGTGTCATTGTAATAAAGAAGTGCCAGAAGTTTTTTGCGAGAAAACCAGAAGAAAGCGCGAGTACGTAATCAGAAAATTTTACCCGAAGAAAGCAGTGAATACTGTTGTCTAATCGTCACTGTTACATAAAAACGTATCTATACGAATAATAAAACTTCAAAGGCGTCCTATCTATCTGAACACGGTAATCTCCAAATCTCTGACTTGAATTTTTGTGGGGTTTTCACAGGTAACTTGAGCATAGCTTGAGCCAACATACATGCTTTATTTCGTCAAAATCGGATCACGAAAAAAATATCAAGATTTAAAATTTTGGGAGTCTGGCCAGATTAGTGGTTCAGATGTTGACTTCAGTGACACGACCATCGCGTCGCAGCACACCAAACCACAAATAGATGGTACTGTTAGATTTTTAACCTCAGCGACAGAAGTATTTTCGGAAGTTTACGCCAGTGAGAGAATTAAGCGCCGCAGTAGCATCTTTATGGAGACAAACTACCAACGAATTTACTTGGCTAGAACAAAGGAATTTACTGATATCGCTTTGTGTATTAAAAGCTTAACCACAGTCCTTTTCATCTTTTGAGAGGATTCACTTATATTTGACTTCTTTGCTAGAAAATTGAATTTATTGAGTTCGCTTTGTGGTGTGGATGCCTGCTCAGTACATTTCTATTTCGTTTGTTCACGAAGGAAAATGGCTAGAAAACGGTCGTGTCTATCTCAGTAAACCATAACAGCTAAAAGGCTGAGGACTATGCCGTCTCAAGACTCCAATTAAGATCGTGAGGCAAGGTTTGTAGTGGGTCGAGAACATCAGACTTTTACCTCGCCCTGTGGATACTCCTTCCGAAAGTGAGGTGCAACTCTGATCGAGAGCCTCATACATTGACTCGCTCCTCAGAAACATTCACTCGCAGACAAGAAAGCCGATTTTTCTCAGGGTGTTCACACAGTTGCTTCATGGTCTCTCGTGGGCAGTGGCCAACGCTTATCGTGCGCTCCATTCTTATCTCGCGCCTCACAAGGGAACCTCCCCATCGCACCACCCTCAGATTTATAAGTTGGCAAAGTAGATAGGCCTTGAAAAACTGAATACAGATCAATTGAGAAAACAGGAAGAAGTTGTGTGGAACTATGAAAAAAAAAGCAAAATATACAAACTGAGTAGTCCATGCGCAAGATAGGTAACATCAAGGACACTCTTAGCTCGGGAGCGCCATGGTCCCGTGGTCAGCATGAGTAGCTGCGGAGCTAGAGGTGCGTGGTTCAAGTCTTCCCTCGAGTGAAAATTTTAATTTCTTTATTTTCGCAATGTTGTGATCTGTCCGTTCGTTCATTGACGTTTCTGTTCACTGTAATAAGTTTAGTGTCTGTGTTTTGCGACCGCACCGCAAAACCGTGCGATTAGTTGACGAAAGGACGTGCCTCTCCAATAGGAACCGAAAACATTTGATCGCAAGATCATAGGTCAACCGATTCCTCCACAGGAAAACACTGGTGACGGCATGTGCGTCACATGACAGGAATATGTTGTCGACCCACCTAACTTGCACACTTGGCGAATGGGTAAAAAGATTCTTCTACCTTGCCCGATTTAGGTTTTCTTGTGGTTATGATAATCACTCCCAAAAAAGTGATGAAAACATAAGAGTTTGTCACACAAACTGCAACAAATGAATGCAACAGTTTCACAGTCGTACTGTTTTCCCTGTGCTCTGTCAAAACATATGTTTTTAAAGTTTTCAAATTTTTCCTTGTGTAGACCGTCAAATCCTGCATATGTCCAAGCAAATCTGAACATGTCCTGGAATTTTGGAGAGCGAAATTGATGTGTGAGTGCCTGAACTTTGATAATTGTCTGAAAACAAAAGATTAAACTTTTCACTCGAGGGTAGAGTTGAACCGAGGACCTCTCGTTCCACAGGTGCTCACGCTAACCACGAGACCACGGTGCTCCTGAGGTCACATCATCCTTGTTGTTGCCTATCGTCTGCATGGACTGCTCAGTTTCTATATTTTGCTTATTTTTTCACAGTTCCACACAACTTCTTCCTGTTTTCTCGGTTGATCTGTATTCAGTTTTTCAAGGCCTATCCACTGTGCCCACTTATAACTAGATCTGAGGGGGGTGCGATGGGGAGGTTCCCCTGTCAGTAATGTTCACGCAGCGAGAGGAGCAATTAATGACTGAGATTGTGATAATCACAATATTGTTAGGGCTTTAGAAAGTGATGATCAACACCAGCAGCGTTTAGAATTAGCGTGGAAGAGTTATGAATGCACGCGTCAAGATTGTGGGAAAGTAACAGTGAGTAGAAAAGAGAGAATAGATGTAATACGGCAAGCAGAAAAAAAACCGCTTAGCTCTCCTAGACGCTGATCGACTTCGACACTCGATAATTTCATCCGAAGATTCACAGAAATCTCAAGAAATAGTCTCGGGCACGCCGAACTGGGTTGGGTTGAAAAAGGAAGAAGTGCATTTACATACAGTGTGTTTCCGTAAGAGCGTCAAAAATGTAAGAGGACATAGTGGACGTTCCACTGAACAATTTGAGGTAGGGAACATGTGGACGGAGAAGCCAGCTTAAGGAGATAGGGATGTAAACTTGTCTACCGCTTCGTCTAACATTGCTGTTTTCCAGCCTATTTGCAGCTGACACGCCTACAACTTTACACGTACTGTGCTTTTTATTTACATGTATATTCTTTATTTCCTGCAAGGAAACGCGGAGGACGAGCCTTATTACTAGAAGTCATGATGAAGGACTTACTTCACTTGTCCATAAGATGGCTCTGTTGTATCGTATTTACATTGTCCCATGACAGAAAGTGCTATTAATCAACCACAGACCCATTCATTACTCAGTGTTATTGAGAGACGTACAGTACAATACGATTGAGCGCTACCGGTACAGTTTCGCAGAACTCGGTGACATGCACCTTGTGCGTGGGGAAGTACGTTGCAATGCTCTCACTGCAGAAGGATGACCTGAAGCCTCTTGGTTATTTCTTATGGTAACATCTAAAATCGTTTCTGTATGAGACGCCAGTGGATATGGAGACGGAATTAGCTGTCAGAATTGTAGCTGCCTTTGTTGTTATTCGAAACACACCAGGGATATTTGTCAGGGTGCGCGAGAATCTTGTTCGCCGATTTCATGCTTGCACTGAGGTTGATAACCGTCAGTTTCAGCACATTTTGTAAGGTATAGTACAAAGAAATACGTTCATTGTGTCAGTGATTGCATTTGCAATTTACTTTAACTAATGTAAATAAAAAGTACACAGTAATGTGATTTTATTAATATTTTCTTCTTCAGCTGTCTTCTCCGACCCCAGGTTCCCTATCTCAAATTCTCCAGTGGAGTCGGCCGCTGTGGCCGAGCGGTTCTAGGCGCTTCAGTCCGGAACCACGCTGCTGCTACGGTCGCAGGTTCGAATTCCGCCTCGGGCGTGGATGTGCGTGATGTCCTTAGGTTAGTTAGGTTTAAGTAGTTCGAAGTATAGGGGACTGATGACCTCAGATGTTAAGTCCCATAGTGCTTAGAGCCATTTGAACAATTTTTTATCTCCAGTGGAGCATCCTCTATGTCCTGTTAAATTTTTGCACGCTCTTACGGAAACACGCTGTATAATCCAGTGATTGACTATGGCATATCAGCTTCAATTGGTGAAATGGTCGTAAATAGCGTATTTTGTGACGCTCTGAAATGACGAAAAGAAACGGCTGGAATGTGGTACTAGAGTGGAAAAGTACATATTGAAATATTTCAGAAACCTCCCTCCTCCCCCTCCCCCTCCCCTCCGAGAGCTCAAATGTCTGCTGAACATTGACCACCCACAGTCTTCGTTCATGTCCCCAGTCGTACCATTTCAAACGATGTATACAAAGAAGCTTTATAAGTCAAAAATAAATTCCATACATAAGAAGAGTCAGTCACAGTTATAAATAAATACCCGGGCAACAGCGGGTTTCTCAGCTGGTATGAAATATCATCTCCGTTTTCGATTTGTGGAGTCAAGGAAAAACCATTTCAAACAGTACAGGGAATGCTGCAGAGCTTAGAGCTTACATCGTGTGCTCTTCAGTGTTCATATCTCAGCTTCTACAGGCAATATTTCCATTTCAAAGAAATACTGATAATTGTAAAATGCTATCGAACCGCATTTCGAAACGAAGTCATATTGCAAACAGAAAATTTGAGTATCCGTCATTATAGTGCAACTTTTGCATTCTTCTGAAAACAGTGGCAAGTGACCAACAGCAATATGATTTCCTGTACAATAAATATCATTTTGTCACCTGCTGTGTTGGGAGCCTGTCATGTGCATAGTAAAAGAACGACTCACGCGTGATAAGTGAGAACAGTCACTGCTATTGTTGTTTCTCGAACCGCGCTGGGAAAATATCGATTAGCAGCTGCGATACGCTCTTATGGAAGCCGTCCGACCAGATTTTGCCTTGTTTGGGGCGACTGGATGCAGGTTCTCTCGGCGGCTGCATTATATTTTTAGGAGACCGCTCTCTTCGTCTTCTTTGGTCACGATAAAAAACTAGCAGTGGCTATTTCTGGAGCGAGAAAGTTCAAGGTCTGTATGTAAAGTGTTTCATAACAAGTCATTATTTATTTATGAATTATGAATCGTCTCTTGGCTCCTCGCATTGAAAAACTGCGCTACACTCTGCTAAACGCATAGTTCCAGATGACGTGTTAAAGCCTTTTCGTTTCTTTATAGTTTCTCAGAATGGCATTCGAAAAAGAATTGTGTGTGTGTATTCAGAAATTAGTGGGCTAGGGAGCAAGAGGAATGCCCTTTTTTAGCCAAAACTTCAGTACCTGTAATCATTGTGACGCAAACAGCATTGTCTTCTTGGAATGGTACCGAGCGAGGTGGCGCAGTAGTTAGCACGCTGGATTCGCATTCGGGAGGACGATTGTTCAAATCCGCGTCTGGTCATTCAGATTTAGGTTTCCGTGATCTCCCCAAATCGTTCAAAGCAAATGCCGAAATGGTTGCTTTCGAAAGGGTTTCGACGATTTCCATCTCCATCCTTCCCCAATCCGAGTTTGTGCTCCATCTCCAATGGCCTCATTGTCGAAGGAACGTTATCCTCTAGTTTTCCTTTGTTTGGTGAAACGTTCACATATTCTCAGTGCCTGGTTGTACGTAAGTATCTTTCTCCTTACGTCTTTCAGGAACGTGACAGTAGTACAACAGTTCGACCTTCAAGCGCAGGTTCTTCATTGACAGCGCTCTGGCTGTATAAGAAGTGGATAGCATTGACTTGGTTTCTGACATGGTCATTTCCCACTCTGCATCTTCTCTCTTGTTGGAATAGTACTTCTATGTGTTTTATCTACTATTTAATCCTTAAAAATATTGTCACATTAGTTACATTGCAGGAGAATGTGACACTTTGTTTCTGAATGCCCATTTCGTTAACCAGTTTTTGGAAATATTTTCGCACGAGTTCTTGTGCAAGACACTCATTACAAATAATTAAATATGTGTGTGTTCGGAGGCTACAGCTAAAGCTAAATTTCCACATACTGGCACTTACGTGCCATTGGCTACCAACCGGCCGCCGTGTCATCCTTTGACAATGGCCACCGTGACATGGCGCCTAAGCTGCAGGTCCATGTGGCCTGGAGGGCGGCTGTACTTACCGCGGAAGAAGCGTGCTGCCCTTAGAAGATCAAATCTTCAAAATGAGATAGACTGATCGCACTCAAAGGAAACAGCAGACTGTGTCTAGAAGTGCTACTTGGCACAGCTAACCTACGTTCGACGATTTCCGTTGTACTTGTGTCCACAGCTGCAAAAAACTGTGCAAATGGTTGCATCCCGCCTTTAAATGCCAGGTATACCTTTTGCGTGAACATTTATAAACAATACAGATGTCGAAAATCAGCGATTGCACCTTACGCCATACAATTGTTTCCCACATTTTTTGCAATGTATCGTCTACGAATATCCAGATACTTGAAACTGGAGTTGAAATACTTGTGCCGAGAAACACTTCCACAGAGACACAGATTTCTTTGGAGCCTGGGGCTCTGACTTGGATAAGCAGCCTTTGACATGTGTTGTGGTGACACGAGTCAGAGCTCTAGGCTAGATTGCAACGTGACAGTTTGATGATGATGATGATGATTTTTTTTTGTGGTGGTGGTGGTCGTGGTGGTGATGATTTGTTGTGGGCCACTCAACTGCGAGGTCATCAGCTCCCGTACAAAGTCCCAATCTGTACAGAGTCCAATCCAGCCACTTTCATGTACGATGATGAAATGATGACAACACAAAGTCCAGTCCCCAGGCAGAAAAATCTCCAACCTGGCCGGGAATCGAACCCGGGACCCCCTGATCCAGAAGCAGCCACTAGACTACGAGCTGCGGACTTGACAGTTTGCTTGTAGGCCGGAGATACGAACGAATGTGAAAGCAGAAAGATACCTGAAGTCTCCTGGGTTCCATAGAAATGTTAACACATTCCTTCTCTGCACAAATGTCACAGACTCCTTGAAAATTACCTAAGTTCGATGTTGTACTCGCACAACAGAGCAACAAAATAAGTAATAATTAAAGTTGCATGCAGAATGCAATCATTGAAACGGAGTTCATTTTCGCTGTTTTGGGAAGACTGCGCCGTCCTCCTATATTTCAAATTACAATAATATTATATGTTCCGGTATAAAAATGCGTCTGTGTGGTAAGCCATTCAGCGGACGACATATTCGATGAAGTTTTAGTCTCTCGCTGTTAAGGCGCTCAGTCCGGAACCGCGCGACTGCTACGGTCGCAGGTTCGAATCCTGCCTCGGGCATGGATGTGTGTGATGTCCTTAGGTTAGTTAGGTTTAAGTAGTTCTAAGTTCTAGGGGACTGATGACCTTAGAAGTTAAGTCCCATAGTGCTCAGAGCCATTTGAAGTTTTAGTCCGTGACAAGTTTTCAAACTATTAAAGCGATACCGGTACGTCGCTGAAATTCTCATCGATATCTGCTGTTCTGGGACAAAAAACAGCATAGTCTCTCTCTCTCTCTCTCTCTCTCACTCACTCACTCACTCACTCACTCACACACACACACACACACACACACACACACACACACACACACACACACACACAACACACACACAGAAAGAGAGAGAGAGAGAATGAAATAGACAATTATTTGCCGACAGTCCCGGCCTGTTAAATTAATTAGATGTGGTCTGCATTAAATTAAAAGGTTTTTAGTTCTGATTCAATTAATGCAAAGCAGAACATAATGAAAATTGCTGTATGTTCCATACAGAAAGCACCGAGCAGTAAGTAAAATGCACTTGTTTCTCACTCGGAATTATTCCAAGTACAGAAAAGAATTTCGTCGGCGTGTGTGTATTTCCAGTGCAATTCACGGAATTCAGTTTTAAATAAAATACGACTCGTAACTGTGAGTTATTATGCACTCTCTGTCAGAGATGGAACTATCAGTACATGATTCTTGCAGAACTTAAATAGCCGGCCCCGGTGACCGAGCGGTTCTAGGCGCTTCAGTCCGGCACCGCGCGACTGCTACGATACCAGGTTCGAATCCTGCCTCGGGCATAGATGTGTGTGATGTCCTTTGGTTAGCTAGGTTTAAATAGTTATAAGTGCTAGAAGACTGATGACCTCAGATGTTAAGTCCCATAGTGCTCAGAGCCATTTTTAGAATCTAAATTCGCAACTATCTCGTCGCAAGCATTGGCGACAAATCGTAATTTTCCGGAGACGAACAATAAGAGGGGAGAGATGATTTGGTGGTCGTACATAACAAAAAATCAGACACATAGCAAAAAAAAAAAAAATCTTTCTTTACAATGAGTTTTTGTTCTGTAGTAACTTTTAAATATCAGATCTTTCCTTTCGAAACACCCTGTGTAGTACCAGTTAGGGTAAGGAAAACTGGAACGGCACAGAGCTAAGAGTAGCTTGAACTATTCCACGGAGATTAAAGTTTGTTGTAAGCAAGGTAGCATGGTATGGGTCGCTCTTTATTGATTAATTTTTTTTGTTTGCATTATCTTGATAAACAGTCTTTGCTGTCGTCCGAATTATGCAGGTGTACGTATGGCAAGGAAATGCAAAATGGTTTAAAGTGCTTTAAATGTTTGTGTCATTCGCTGCAGATACAGCAGAAAAAGCTCTGAAGAGCAGATAAATTGGGCATCTCACGCACCAACTGAACAACAGGTGTGTGAGTGCTCTCGTACACCGTGTCCATATCTTCCGCCATACTACCGGCTACCTCTAGCGACAGCTTTCCCGGGCTGGTCTAGGCGAAGCAGGAACACTGCTAGGGGGGACCGGTGCGGCTGGTGTTACCGTTAGGCTGCGAGATACTTCATCGCTGTCCCCGTCCATGTCATGTGTGGCTGGGAGTCAGGCCCGCCTGAAACAGGAACACAGCTCTCGTCCGATGAGGCCTGCGGAGGTACGTACCTGTTTCAGAGGAACAGCCAAACTGCACTGATGCCTCTTCGCACCGCGTACGTTAACGTGCATGTGAACGGTTAGGAAGGGGAAAAAATTTTCGTCATATTTACAAGCGGTAACTGAAAAACCTGAACTGATAGTAGGATTAATACGGGGTGTTCAAAAAGTCTCTCCGAAATACCGTATGATTGTTAGCCCCGCGTGCCGTATGCAGCAGTGAATATACCGAAATGAAACTCAGTGAAATACAAGTTATTAATTTATTGAATATTCATTTTTACTTACAAGTTTTCACATTAAATGTTGAAAGTGTCCCTCGTGCTGTTGAATACACAATTCAATTCGTCTAATCATGTTTCCGAACACAAACTGTAACATTTCATCTGTAACAGAAGTAGTGAAACTGGATATTGCAGTTTTCAATTCATCGATGGATTTTGGACGGTTTTTATAGACAGTTGCTTTCGCTGTACCCCAGAAGAAAAAGTCAGGTGGTGTTAGGTCAGGCGATCGTGTAGGCCAAAGTCCCTGTGAAATCATGCGACCACGAAAAACATCAGCAAGCAGTGACATTGAAACGCGAGGTGAAAATAAACCTTCAGTATTTCACTTAACACTAGTTCTCCTATGAATGGGTACAGAATATCACTGCAGTATCGTTGTGCGTTCATTGTTTCGTTGAAAAATATGGGATCCACAATCCGACGTCTAGAAATTGCAATCCAAACTCCTATTTTCACAGAATGAAGTGGTTCCTCAAGATTAATGGATTTCCAGTGCTCCACATGCGAGAATTTTGCGAGTTCATGTACCTGGATAAATGAAACCACGCCTCATCAGTGAAAAACGTTTCATTAAGAATATCATCTACATCTACATCTACATGACTACTCTGCAATTCACATTTAAGTGCTTGGCAGAGGGTTCATCGAACCACAATCATACTATCTCTCTACCATTCCACTCCCGAACAGCGCGCTGGAAAAACGAACACCTAAACCTTTCTGTTCGAGCTCTGATTTCTCTTATTTTATTTTGATGATCATTCCTACCTATGTAGGTTGGGCTCAACAAAATATTTTCGCATTCGGAAGAGAAAGTTGGTGACTGAAATTTCGTAAATAGATCTTTTCGTAAATAGATCTCGCCGAGACGAAAAACGTCTTTGCTTTAATGACTTCTATCCCCTACTCGCGTATCATATCTGCCACACTCTCTCCCTATTACGTGATAATACAAAACGAGCTGCCCTTTTTTGCACCCTTTCGATGTCCTCCGTCAATCCCACCCGGTAAGGATCCCACACCGCGCAGCAATATTCTAACAGAGGACGAACGAGTGTAGCGTAAGCTGTTTTTTTAGTGGACTTGTTGCATCTTCTAAGTGTCCTGCCAATAAAACGCAACCTTTGGCTCGCCTTACCCACAATATTATCTATGTGGTCTTTCCAACTGAAGTTGTTCGTAATTTTAACACCCAGGTACTTAGTTAAATTGACAGCCTTGAGAATTGTACTGTTTATCGAGTAATCGAATTCCAACGGATTTCTTTTGGAACTCATGTGGATCACCTCACACTTTTCGTTATTTAGCGTCAACTGCCACCTGCCACACCATATAGCAATCTTTTCTAAATCGCTTTGCAACTGATACTGGTCCTCGGATCACCTTACTAGACGGTAAATTACAGCATCATCTGCGAACAACCTAAGAGAACTGCTCAGATTGTCACCCAGGTCATTTATATAGATCAGGAACAGCAGAGGTCCCAGGACGCTTCCCTGGGGAACACCTGATATCACTTCAGTTTTACTCGATGATTTGCCGTCTATTACTACGTACTGCGACCTTCCATTTTGAACCATTGACAATAATGCAGTCTCTTGCCATGAACAGTATTTTTCAGATCTTTCACGACTGTCACTTTGTATGGGAAAAGTTCTAATTTTTTTCCTTACAGCTGTGTGGGCAGCTCCTACACTAACATCGATTTCCTTGTCGAGTTTTCTTACTGACATTTTCGGAGCCATGGACATTTTATCGGAAATATCGAGTAGTTTATCCTCAGTCAAAACGCTAGCACGACCACTTCTCGGTGCATCTGTCACTGAACCCGTACTTCGAAATTTGTTAATTAAATGTCGCACAGTATCGCGATGTGGGAGTGTTGTCTCCGCGAAAACTAAATTAAATGTTTGACGAAATGAAACTATGTATTTACCGCCAGGTTTGAACACTTGTTCGACAAAAACACACCTTCTTCAATGGTTAGCATTTTAACAGTGACAAAAACGAAACAAGCGAACACACAACAAGCGAACAAAGGAACTAAACTTTTTACATGTTCATGTCTACACGTAACGACACACAGCAACGATACTATTGACGCTCGCTGAGATAACGAAACAGTGGAATGTGAGAGTCCACTTGAAGGGAAGTAACCCAGGCGGGCGAACCATCATACGGCACTGCAGAGAGACTTTTTGAACACCCCGTATTATGTAACAATAGAAAGTGCTCTTGCTGAACATTTCAGTACACTTTTAATCAACCTAACGTTAATACTGGCTTTATATATGGTGATTCAGAAATTTCTACAAACTTTGAAGTATGTTTCCTTACATGAAAGAAAGGAAACAGTCATGTAAGCATATGTCCAAAAATCTGTCGTTTCCGAATTGCTAACAAAAGTTCACGTTGAACGGCTTTTCAAGTACAACCCAACCACTTCGAAGTCGTCATTCAGATAAAAATTTGACTTATTGTATCCTAGATGGCGGTATGTTACACTCATTTGTGGAAGGCTGTGGAATTGTACGTGACCACCACAACAGGTTACAAATGCCGTCTTCAAGGACTTTATACAGAACACTCTCAAAGACTCACTAGACAATGTTCCCCTGCAAATAAAAAGAAACCTGTCGTTTGTGCGTGATGCGGCTCCGACAGATTTTAGTCTCATTGTTTGAGACATAGTGGCTGGTACCTACCATGGCGGTTGGTTAGTTACAGCAGGACCAGTTCCATGTTCTACACGTTCTGTTGACCTCAGTCCTGTGGATTTTAATCGCCGTGACACCTTCGACAACTGGTTTATGCAGGAAACAACCTGGGTGCAGAAACTATTCATCGACATGTGAAAGTCTGCGGAACCATTCGTCACCGTCAGGAAGCGACAGTTCATGATTCGATGAGTGCATGCTTATATGAAAACAAGAGGACATTTGGAACATTTGCTGTGAGTTGCTGTATTTGTGACGCTTACAAGAAGACTTAACCGACGTGTTGAAAATAAAGTTTCATTAGATTTCATTAATAAACAATGCCTCTTTGGGCGTATAATATGAGCTTTTTTTTCTTGTATTGGTGAAAGGTAACTGACCTCACAGTTGCAAAAGTATTTCTCAATCACTCTGTGTATGTTTGTGAAGACCAGTAAAAGAAAGTGATTTTTGCTTTCCCATAGTAAGACCCACGCACGAATAATAATGATTTAACGTCTTGAAACAGGGTAACGTCTACCTAAAATGTAGATTCCACTCACGTCATCTACATCACACGTTTATTTCAATTCACTAATTATTTACGATTTAGTACCAAAATAGAATTACAAATTGCGATGCCGTGAGTAGAAACGATCTTCACAAAGACTTCGAGGGTTTAACATTTTTGTGTTATAGTAAAAGCGCCTCATGGGATGTAAGAGCTCTGTCATAAGTTCATCTGCTGAGTGTAGTTGAGTGTAATGGATACATGTACAGCGCGGTGTTGCGTTAGTGTTATACAGTGAAGAGTCAAAGATACGGTACACCTGCCTGGTATCGTGTAGAGCCCACGCGAGTACGCAGAAGTACCGAAACACGACGTGGCATTGACTCGACTAATGTCTGAAGTAACGCTGGATGGAACTGATACCATCAATCCTGTAGGGCTGTCCGTAAATCCGTAAGAGTACGAGGGGCTACAGATTCCTTCTGAACAGCACGTTGCAAGGCATCCCAGATATGGTCAATAATGTTCATTTCTGGGGAGTTTGGTCATGAGCGGAAGTGTTTCACCTCAGAGAAGTGTTCCTGGAGCCACTCTGTAGCAATTCTGGACGTGTGGGGTGTCATATTGTCCTGCTGGAATTGCCCAGGTTCATCGGAATGCACAATGCACGTGAACGAATGCACATTATCAGACGCGATGCTTAGTATGTGTCACCTATCAGAGTCGTATCTAGACGCATCAGGGGTTCCATATCACTCCAACTGCACACACCGCCACCATTACAGAGCCTCCATCAACTTGAACAGTACTCTGCTGACAGGCAGGGTCCGTGTATTCGTGAGGCTGTCTCCACACCCGTACACGTCGATTCGCTCGATACAATCTGAAACGAGACTCGTCCGATCAAGCAACATGTTTCCATTCATCAATAATCCAATGTCGGTGCAGCACCGTGGTTCGCAGCCTGCTTTAACCTGTGAGTCTCCTCATAATTGGCTGAATGGACTAGTTCAAAGATAGAGGAAGGGCAGGTGGAATAAGGCCTCGTCTAGTTACTATGATGCGAAAACCAGTCAACGGATTGAGGGCAGATGGAGTTGATGAGCTGCTCAGTACTGGTTTAAAGAGGTCGTAACAATCAGACTCGTGAGACTTTATTGAACAGAGTTGACGGAGGGTCCGTTAGTTGGAAGGGGACGCCGTAAGCTAGCAGCGACAGCCTCTGGAGGCGGTGGGCCCCTACAGCACGTGGGCCGCTGGCGAGGTGGCCTTGCCCCCGCTCCGCGCCGGGACACAGAACAGGTCCTCCGGCCAGGACGGCCACCGGCGCCACCACCGCGGCTACAAATAGCGCCGGACAATGGGCGGCCTCAAGGCTGCAACCTGCCTCTGCAGCACGCTACCCCTCCCCCCAGCCACAGGCTGCTCGCCCTCCTTTGTCTCATCTCGTGTCACACATGGTACGCAGCTTGACAGTTCTTAAGAAACGCTCACGTGTTACCAGTCTGGGTTACAGCACTGTAAAGCCGTCCTCACGCGGGAAGTAGGAGCTGATGTGGAAGTGCAACTGTACGAATTTTGCTGTGTGTGAAACATGAAATAAGTTCTGCGATATTTCGGCAATGTGCTACGAAGCGTTCAACCAACTAGAGCCAAGAACGCTCTCTACATCACGAGCCCAACTTGGGAGACGCCATATTGCACGTCATCGTTCGCAGTTGAAGCCCATATTTGTTAGGTTTTACATTTTAACTTTACATTCTATGAATATCTGCCACCACATCGAGGATCTCTCTAAAACGCGCCGTTATTGCTACGATTTACCGTAATAAAATAATGCGAAACGTCATATATTAGTGATTAAAGAGTCTTCTAATTTGGTTATTTTAATACCGCAATTTATATGTAGCTCGTGGTCTTGCGGTAGCGTTCTCGCTTCCCGCTCACGGGGTCCCGGGTTCGATTCCCGCCGGGGCCAAAGATTTTTCCTGCCGCGAGATGACTGGGTGTTTTTGTGTCGTCTTCATCATCATCATTCATCCGTATTAAGGTCGGAGGAAGGCAATGGCAAACCACTTCCACAAGGACCTTGCCTAGTACGGCGGTGCGGGCCTCCCGCATCGTCCCCAACGCTCCTCGGAGTATGGGCCCTGATCATCATCATCATCAACTTGTATGTTACTAAAATGTTCCGTTGCAAGGGAACATCACATCGAAGGTTCATCACAAACTCGTTGTTCTTGGTGCAGCTTCTTATAATTAAACGGCCTTTAATAACGCATCGGCGATTAAAGCCTTTGAGGAGAATATACGAGGTGCATTCAAGTTCTAAGGCCTCCGATTTTTCTTTCTCCGGACTGGAAAGAGATAGAAACATGCGCATTGTTTTAAAATGAGGCCACGTTCATTGTCAATACGTCCCAGAGATGGCAGCACCGTACGGCAGATGGAATTTTACCGCCAGCGGCGAGAATGAGAACTGTTTTAAATACTTAAAATGGCGACGTTTTCCTTACTTGAACAGCGTGCAATCAATCGTTTTCTGAATTTGCGTGGTGTGAAACCAATTGAAATTCATCGATAGTTGAAGGAGACATGTGGTGATGGAGTTACGGATGTGTCGAAAGTGCGTTTGTGGGTGCGACAGTTAAATGAAGGCAGAACATCGTGTGACAACAAACCGAAACAACCTCGGGCTCGCACAAGCCGTTCTGACGACATAATCGAGAAAGCGGAGAGAATTGTTTTGGGGGATCGCCGAATGACTGTTGAACAGATCGCCTTCAGAGTTGGCATTTCTGTGGGTTCTGTGCACACAATCCTGCATGACGACCTGAAAATGCGAAAAGTGTCATCCAGGTGGGTGCCACGAATGCTGACGGACGAACACGACTGCCCGTGTGGCATGTTGCCAAGCAATGTTGACGCGCAATGACAGCATGAATGGGACTTTCTTTTCGTCAGTTGTGACAATGGATGAGACGTGGATACCATTTTTCAATACAGAAACAAAGCGCCAGTCAGCTCAATGGAAGCACACAGATTCACTGCCACCAAAAAAATTTCGGGTAACCGCCAGTGCTGAAAAAATGATGGTGTCCATGTTCTGGGACAACGAGGGCGTAATCCTTACCCATTGCGTTCCAAAGGGCACTACGGTAACAGGTGCATCCTACGAAAATGTTTTGAAGAACAAATTCCTGCCTGCACTGCAACAAAAACGTCCGGGAAGGGCTGTGCGTGTGCTGTTTCACCAAGACAACGCACCCGCACATCGAGGTAATGTTACGCAACAGTTTCTTCGTGATAAATTTGAAGCGATTCCTCATGCTCCCTACTCACCTGACCTGGCTCCTAGTGACTTTTTGCTTTTTCCAACAATGAAAGACACTCTCCGTGACCGCACATTCACCAGCCGTGCTGCTATTGCCTCAGCGATTTTCCAGTGGTCAAAACAGACTCCTAAAGAAGCCTTCGCCGCTGCCATGGAATCATGGCGTCAGATTTGTGAAAAATCTGTACATCTGCAGGGCGATTACGTCGAGAAGTAACGCCAGTTTCATCGATTTCGGGTGAGTAGTTAATTAGAAAAAAAATCGGAATTACGCCGTCGGCAGCATATTATTTCTGCCATTATACGTGGGCGCTATTATATTTCTCACCATCCACGGAATCACTGATCATGTTCCTATGACTTCCAAACCACAAAATGAAACGTACGTAACTCTGAAATCGGTTATTACTGCTGTGCCTGACGACAGCATCACTGTACCCCATTCGGAGCCCGCCCGGTTAGCCGAGCGATCTAACGCAAGGCTTTCCGGAGCGGGAAGGAGCGCCTGGTCCCCGGCACGAATCCGCCCGGCGGACTTGTGTTGAGGTCCGGTGAGCCGGCCAGACTGTGGATGGTTTTAGGCGGTTTTCCATCTGCCTCGACGAATGCGGGCTGGTTCCCCTTCTTCCGCCTCAGCTACACTATGTCGGCGATTGCTGCGCTAACAAGTTCTCCACGTACGCGTACACCACCATTACTCTACCACGCAAACATAGGGGTTACACTGGTCTGGTGTGAGACGTTCCCTTGGGGGGGTCCACCGGGGGCCGAACCGCACAATAACCCTGGGTTCTGTGTGGGGCCGCGGAGGGGGTGAAGTGGATTGCGGTAGTCGTCGAGGGGTTGTGGACCACTGCGGCTGCGGCGGGGACGGAGCCTCTCCGTCGTTTCTAGGTCCAAAGTTAACATAAAATACAATACAATACCCCATTCGGAGGTAACCACTGAGAATCCTCGTGGTGGATGAAATATTCGTGGCTGGTATTTACCTGACAAGGGCTGGAGATGATGGACTGGTAAGTTCCCGATCACCAGTCCTCGTGTCAACATTCTGGGTTAAATGCAGACGATTTCCACAATGTCTCGAGGGGTGAAGTCATTTGACACTCTCGAGGGTGAGCAGTCTGTCGGATACGTAGGTTAAGCTTGGAGGCATGTTTGACGCTGTTAGAGATGAACAATATTTCCTTGAGAGAGAAAATACCTCTTTCCACAAATAAGCATGGGTTTAGAAAGCATGACTTGTGCGATACTCAGCTTACCCTTTTCTCGCGCGATATCCTTCAAACGATAGATGAATGTCAACAGGCCAAGTCCAAGATCCTGTATTCTCCGAAAAAAAATAGTGTCTGGACTGCATATAATCGACGTAACGTTGCAAAGCGACAGGTTATTTACCGAGCACTTGAGGTCGGTTTTAGGGAAGGCAAATGGGTGGCTTTGGTTTGTTGAGAGAACTGTAGAAAACTGTAGCTCATCTATAAATGAACAGACTTCTTGTGCAAATCATTTTTGAATACTGCTCGAGTGTTTGGGATATCCAGCGGGTTGGTCTAAAGGAACTCGTGGAAGCAATTCAAAGGCACGCTGCTAGATTTGTTACCGGTAGGTTCGACCAACACTCGAGTATTACGGAAGCGCTTTGAGAACTCTAATGGAAATCCCTGGAAAAGCGTTCGTTTCGCAAAAAACCGTTGAAAAAGTTTAGAGAACCGCTATACCTGACAGACTACAGGACAATTCTACTGCCACCAACCTGTCTTGCGTAAGACTGCGAAGACAGTGAAAGAGAAATCAGGGCTCACGTACGGAAGCATATAGACGTTTTTCTCTCGCTCCCTCTGAATGTGGAACAGGAAAGGGAATGAGTAGTCGTGTTCCAAGGTACCACCTCATATACACCGTATAGTTGCTTGCGAATATGTATAGAAATGTAGAAGTATCTGTACATTTGATTTACTAACGCTGGACTGAGAATTATTTCTGTGCCGACTCGTACCAATGCGGAAAATTTTCGTTTAGAATGAACAATGAATGGGCCTTCGAATTTATGAGTGAGTGATAATGTAGCTTCCGAATTCCACTATTTTCGACAGCTTTTTTTAAATAGTATTTTATTGTATGTTGACCGGAGGTCTAGAAACGACGGATAGGCTCCGTCCCCGCCGCAGTGGTCGACAACCCCACGACGACTATCGCAGTCCACTTCACCCTTCCGCCGCCCCACACCGAATCACTCTTTCAGGGTTACTGTGCGGTTCGGTCCCCGGTTGACCCCATCCCCCCCCCCCCCCCCCACCAGGGAACGTCTCTACACCAGACGAGTGAAACCCCTATGGTGTACGAGTACGTGGCGAACTTGTTTGCGCAGCCATCGCCGACATAGTGTAGCTGAGGCGGATTAAGGGGAACCAGCCCTCATTCGCCGAGACAGATGGAAAAGCCTAAAAACCATCCACGGACTGGTCGGCTCACCGGACCTTATTAAACGGTACTTTGACTTTGTGTCATAAAATGTAATTCTATGTGGAAAATGTGTCTCTTTAAAAGGACAAAATGCTGACATCTTAGCGATCACCAACAGCTTCATTTTTATTTTGCGGTAAACGTAAACAGTTTGTGGTGCGTAACGTGGTCGCTCTTTGGCTCCTGAGGCTAGTTTCACTATTCTTTCGTCGCAGTCATTGTAAAATTTTGTGGGAGTCGTCTATTCTCAGTTTTGTAACGCATAAATCAAGTAATATCCCTCTCTGAAGGTCATTTGGTGCCGGCCGCTGTGGCCGAGTGGTTCTAGGCGCTTCAGTCTGGAACCGCGCGACCTCTACGGTCGCAGGGTCGAATCCTGCCTCGGGTGTGGATGTGTGTGATGTCCTTAGTTAGGTTTAAGTAGTTCTAAGTTCTAGGGGACTGATGACCTCAGAAGTTAAGTCCCACAGTGTTCAGAGCCATTTGAACCATTTTTGGTCATTTGGTCTCTCACTACGTAGTTGCAAGTAATTAACACGAGAAGATATAACAATAATCTGCATGCGAAAGGAATAGGGTATAATGACAGAGAGGAAGCGGTTCGGTATATCCCCTTAAAATTTAGAGTGCAGTCTTATAAATTAGCGCAGGCTCCACTGAATGGTGAACGTATAACGGAGTACTTATCAGTATCCCGCAAGCTGATTTTTCCATATTACGTTAGCTCCGACTTGCAGTTGAGGCAATCGACTTCGCTACTGGTGCTCTCTGGTGTTTATCTGATGCTGATACGTCACTGGCGCGCATCGAGGAACGTAGGAATGACGTTGCTCCCAGACAACTGCAGAGCAGTTAGGTGTTACAGATGATACTGAGAAGACAGACAGGGAACCAGGAATTATCTACGATGAAAGACGCACCGCCGAGCGGATGACGTCCCCAAATGTGGGGGAAGGTAAAGAGCGTACACATACATCGCAGTGAGGACAGTCGCGCAGTGTATTAGAAATTTCGAGTGACACGGCAGCCTGTATCGTCTGTCATGAATCTTCTCTATATCCGAATCCCGCTCCAGCTACTGCCGGGTCTGGGTGCTGACGAGTCCTCTCCATTTGGCTCGGCCCTCCCACCACTTTTCTTCCTCCACTTGCTGCCAGGTCACACCTCTCCTTTCTACAGATATTCCCACTCCCCTTTTCCACCGTGTTCTTGGGCGCCCTCTAGGTCTTTCCCCATCCATCTTTAGTTCTTCCATAATTTTGCGGAGACTCTGCCCATGCATCCTCTTAACATGCCCATACCATCTTAATCTCTTTCTTTCAATTTCTTCTCTCATATTTTCTTGTTTGAGGTCCTTTCTAATCTTTACATTCCTTACTCTGTCCATTCTTGTTTTTCCCTTAAGTGCTCTGAGAAATTTCATTTCCCCTGCTTGCAGTCTGCTCCAGTCCCTTTCTGTCATTGTCCATGTTTCTCCACCATAGGTGATAATAGGGATGTAATAATTCTTATACATAAGAAGTTTTGCTCTTTCTGAAACGTCATTATTCCAAATCAGTTGTTTTATTGTTTGGTAGAAATTGCCTCCCTTCTGTAATCTCCTATCCGTAGATATTTCACTCCCTAAATAAGTAAAACTTTCTACCACTTTGAGGGGTTCTCCATTCAAGGTAATATTTCTGTTAATTCCTTTCTCTCTTCCAAATACCATTACTTCACTCTTATCTTTATTTATTTTTAATCCATACCTTTTCATTATTTCCTTCCACGCATCAAGCTGTAACTGTACATCTACCTCTTTATCACCCCATATTACCATATCATCGGCAAAAATCATCTTTTTGTCTTTGTCTTTTACTATATCTTTAACTGCCCTATTCATTCCCACCATCACAACATTAAAAAGTGCAGGAGATAGAATACTTCCTTGCTTAAGTCCTTGTCTTATTTCGAAGTATACAGAGTTCCCCAGTGGTGTTCTAATTCTACAATTGTGTCCTCTGTACATTGTCTTTATAACATTAATGTATCCATCTTCTGTATCTATCTTCTTCATTTCTTCCCAGAGTCTTTCCCTGTCAACTGAGTCATATGCCTTTTCTATGTCTATAAAAACCATTATCACCCTTTTGTTACACTCCCAACTTTTTTCCATCAGTTGACGGATAGAAAATATCAGGTCGATCGTGCTTCTTCCTTTCCTAAACCCATGCTGTTCTTCACTCAGCTCCTTTTCTATCTTTTCACTTATTCGATTTAGTAAAATTCTTTCAAAAATCTTGGCTGTTTGACTCATAAGGATTATTCCTCTGTAGTTTTTACGAAGTCTTTTATTGCCTTTCTTGAAGATGGGAACAATGTCTCCTGTTCTTCAGTCGTCAGGTATTGTACTATTCCTCCACACGCTTGATATTACTCTATACAGCCACTGCATTCCCACTGGACCTGCTGCTCTTAACATGTCCACTGATACTTCATCAGGTCCTGGGGCTTTCCCCACCATTCATCTTCTTCACAGCTTTTTCCATTTCTTCCCGTGTAATTTGTCGTAATTCTGCTTCCCAACTTCTCTCAATTTCTCCATTATTTGTTGTTTCCTCATGTACCTGCTCCTCAGCGTTTAACAACTTCTTAAAATGTTTTTTCCAGGGATCTTTTATATTCCCTGTATCTTCAATAATGGTACCGTCCTCTGTCATGAATCTAAAACGAAAATATCTGTTATAGAATCGACTGAGTTATTTGTTGAAATAAGACGCTACCTTGGTAACCCAGATCTCAAGATTGCAGTTGAAGTGCTCGATGTGATATCCTTTTAAATGCTCTGGTCATTGCAGAAATCATAAGAGAGAACCATGTCTCAACATTTCACTCTAGCCTAGAATTTCATACTGTCCGGAGAAACCGTTTGCAAACTGAGGTCGTTGTAACAATAGGTTCTGCGAAATCCCGGTATTATTGGAACAGACTTTAGTTATTATGCACCCGGACAGCAAAATTCTCACATTTTTAATGGTTGCACAGTGAAGTCCAGGAGGCTCGTTTTTCGCAATAATTTTTAAAATATCTAGTGTCCTGAAAGTTTCTTAAAGGCACTGTGTTCTGAAACGCTTGGGAACGCGTAGTAAGCAACGAAATGAAAAGCAAATCTGGTTTGCGTGGAAAGCGTCCAGCATAAACTTTCTATGTTATTTCTCAGAACATTGCGTGTGCTGTTGCATGACGTACGTTGAAAAGCCACGATAATAACGGCGCAGGGAGCGAACGACCGCGCGAGAAGTAGTTCAGTAATAAAGAGAGGACGAGATGAGTTCGTTTACATCTACTTTCATACTCGCCAAAACACTGTGAAGTGCATGGAAACGGGTACTTTCCGTCGTACCACGTACTACAACTTCTTCCCGTCCCCTTCAAATATGGAGCGTGGGATGAATAATTGCTTAAATGCCTCTTAGTGCGCTGTAATTACTCTAATTTTGTCTTCGCAACCCCTACGGGAGCGATAGGCGGGAGGTTGTAGTATATTCCACAAGCTTCCTTACTTGACGCCGATTCCTGAAGATTTTTAAGTAGACTTTCGTGGAATAGTCTGCGTCTTTAACGTAACGTTTCAGCCAACTGCGAAACACCACTTAGTTTCTGTGCTGGCGGAAGCTGTCGTCAGCACATCAGGCGGCGAAGAGGTTGCGAGAAGATCGGCAACAGGCGCAAGCAACGAGCCTCAGGAGAGAGACCAAAGGAAAACTCGCAAAGAACGCGCCGCCAACGTCCTCTGGTCTGCCAGTGTTTAGATCGTCGCCGCAGGAGTCAGTCAATACTTAGCGACCAGAGTAGTGGTGCTTAGCGAGACTTGTACTTCAGCAGCAGCGAAGCTAACGTGGACTGTTACGGAAGAGCTTGTACCACGACATCTGGACTATCTCAAGTTAAGTAGCTCTCTGTTTACGAGGGGCGTTTGAAAAGTCCGTGCAAAAATAAAAACTACTTTCGTGTTTGGAGTAAACCTTTTTTATTTTCCGACATAGTCTCCTTTTAGACTTACACACTGCGTCCAACGCTGTTCTAATTTCTTGATCCCTTTCGAACAATAGGAATTGTCCAAGTCTGCAAAATAGCTATTAGTTGCTGCAATCACCTCTTCGTTTGAATAAAATCTTTGTCCCGCCAGCCATTTCTTCAAATTTGGGAACAAATAGTAGTCCGAGGGAGCCAGGTCTGGAGAACAGGGGGGATGTGAAACGAGTTGGAATCTTATTTCCATTAATTTTGCGACCAGAACTGCTGAGGTGTGTGCTGGTGCATTGTCGTGATGGAAAAGGTCTTTTTGCGGTCCAATCGCTGGCGTCTTCCTTGCAGCTCGGTTTTCAAACGGTCCAATAACGATGAATAATATGCACCTACAATAGTTTTACCCTTTTCCAGATAGTCGATGAGGATTATCCCTTGCGAATCCCAAAAGACAGTCGCCATAACCTTTCCGGCCGAAGGAATGGTTTTCGCATTTTTTGGTGCAGATTCTCCCTTGGTAACCCATTATTTAGGAGTATAGTAATGTATCCGGTTACATCCACAGTGAAGAAGCGTCGCTTAAACTGCTGCGGATTCTTCCTGAACAGCTGCAAATCATCCTTGCAATACTTCACACGATTCCGTTTTTGGTCAAGCGTGAGCAATCGCGGAACCCATCTTGCGGATAGCTTTCTCATGTCCAAATGTTTATGCAAAATATTATATACCCGTTCATTCGAGTTGCCCACAGCTCCAGCAATCTTACGCATCTTAACTCTTCTGCCATCCATCACCATATGATGGATTTTATCAATGATTTCTGGAGTCGTTACCTCCACAGGGCGTCCAGAACGTTCAGCATCACTTGTGCCCATATGGCCACTCCGAAAATTTTGAAAGCACTTACAGACTGTTCTAATCGAAGGTGCAGAGTCACCGTAATGTTTATCAAGCGGCCAGTGTCGTCGTTCCCGGCGTATTGAGCTCCTGAGGGCGAGCGGCCGTATTAAATCCCCACCCCCTGCGAGGCGCTCTCTCCGCGGTCCGCGTCCGCGCGTCAGCGGTCGCTGAGACGCTGGCTTCGGCGTCTGTGGTGGCGTCGGTGTAATTGCCTCGTCCGCTCTAGTCGCCCGTTCGTTTCCTTTGCTGAGCGTCTTTTTAATTAGACTCAGTGCGGGTTCCCTTGTCCTGCTGAGGTTGTAGCTGCAATCTCGGTTGATGAGTCCGTCCCTGGTACGGATTTCGACAGCCTCTCTAACGACGCTGTCCCAGTATTTAGATGTCTGTGCGAAGACCCTGGTATGCTGGTAGTCTATTTCGTGATTTTCGGACAAACAGTGCTCTGCGACCGCCAACTTTTTGGGGTACCCAAGTCGAGTGTGCCTCTAATATTCTCGGCAGCGATCTTCGATGGTGTGCTCTGTCTGTCCAATATGTCTTCCCACATTGACACGGAATCTGGTATATGCCGGCCTTTCGCAAACCGAGATCGTCTTTGACACTTCCCAATAATGCTCTTGTTTTATTTGGTGGGCAAAAGACAGTTCCTACTCGGTGTTTCCTCAATATTCGTCCAGTTTTCCCGGATAGTGCGCCAGTATACGGTATATAGGCAGTGGCCATCTCTTCCTCCGTGACTTCTTCCATCTCCACACGCTGTACTGTAGAGGTGGGGCGGAGAGCGCGTCTGATCTGCCATTCCGAGTACCCGTTTTTCCAGAATACAGTTTTAAGGTGTTCGAGCTCTTGGGGCAGACACTCTGCGTCAGAGATGGATCGCGCCCTGTGCACCAGTGTTTTTAACACCCCATTCCTCTGTGCAGGGTGGTGGCAGCTATCCGCAATTATCTTGACTCACAAATCGCTATCGATGGCTCCTTCGTTCCCGAAATAGCAAACCGCGAAATGCATGACTTAAATAGCAAACAGTGACTGCTGTGCTAATAGTAATATCCTGGACAGGTTCAGTTCGAAAACATACCGCTGTGCAATCCACTCAGTTCCCTTCTACGATGCAAAATGTTGATCGGAGAAAAGAAACGAGCCAGAGCAACGACTTGGTGTAAGTGAAACCAAAGTGCTTTGGTGAACACCTGGCCTTGCACTTCGTTATCATATGACTAACGACAAGATTCGCAGGCGGTACGGAGTGGCATCTATTGTTAACCCGTCTACAGTGTATAATTTTAATTAATATTGTGTTTATACTGGTTGCTGGTGAGGAGGAAAGTTAGTTATTGGTATTTTATTAATGATCTCATTCATAAGCAGTCGTATAACAGTCATCACAGTCTCTCAAGAAAGTTATAATTAGTCTTTACTTGTTTAATCAGAATCGGACGATGACTCTTCTGTCCGCAGTCTCGATGATTCGAAGCTATCTGCAATCCTGTGTAAATAAAATGTCTTGGTTTTCTGCGTTGCGTAGTCAGTCGTGAAACGTCAGATCAAGCGGAAAGTTTACTTTGATAGAGTTTAATTACACGATCTAATAATTGCAGGTTCGTTTCCAATTCATCGGAAGTTCCCTTCTGATTACCAACGAAACGACACCTCCGTGCAAATTTCCAATTAGAGAATACATATATAATGAAATTCCTTACACACCTTTGACGTAAATGCTCAGTATATATTTTCTTAAGTAGCATACAATATGTTTTCAGTCTCTTTCTTCCAGCAATCTCTAGGAATGGTAGAACGATGGGTTCGATGACGGTTTGGATGTACCGTGCACTATTCAGTGTCCCCTCGACGATCACCAGTGGTGTACGGCCAGTGTAGGAGATCGCTCCCCACACCATGATGCCGGGTGTTGGCCCTGTGTGCCTCGGTCGTATGCAGTCCTGATTGTGGCGCTCACCTGCACGGCGCCAAACACGCATACGACCATCATTGGCACCAAGGCAGAAGCGACTCTCATCGCTGAAGACGACACGTCTCCATTCGTCCCTCCATTCACGCCTGTCGCGACACCACTGGAGGCGGGCTGCACGATGTTGGGGCGTGAGCGGAAGACGGCCTAACGGTGTGCGGGACCGTAGCCCAGCTTCATGGAGACGGTTGCGAATGGTCCTCGCCGATACCTCAGGAGCAACAGTGTCCCTAATTTGCTGGGAAGTGGCGGTGCGGTCCCCTACGGCACTGCGTAGGATCCTACGGTCTTGGCGTGCATCCGTGCGTCGCTGCGGTCCGGTCCCAGGTCGACGGGCACGTGCACCTTCCGCCGACCACTGGCGACAACATCGGTGTACTGTGGAGACCTCACGCCCCACGTGTTGAGCAATTCGGCGGTACGTCCACCCGGCCTCCCGCATGCCCACTATACGCCCTCGCTCAAAGTCCGTCAACTGCACATACGGTTCACGTCCACGCTGTCGCGGCATGCTACCAGTGTTAAAGACTGCGATGGAGCTCCGTATGCCACGGCAAACTGGCTGACACTGACGGCGGCGGTGCACAAATGCTGCGCAGCTAGCGCCATTCGACGGCCAACACCGCGGTTCCTGGTGTGTCCGCTGTGCCGTGCGTGTGATCATTGCTTGTACAGCCCTCTCGCAGTGTCAGGAGCAAGTATGGTGGGTCTGACACACCGGTGTCAATGTGTTCTTTTTTCCATTTCCAGGAGTGTATGTCCTCCCTCAATCCGACCTGATAGGGATCCCAGACGCTCGAGCAGTACTGAAGAATAGGTCGTACTAGTGTTTTATAAGCGGTCTCCTTTACAGATGATCCACATCTTCCCAAAACTCTACCAATGAACCGAAGACGACTATCCGCCTTCCCCACAACTGCCATTACATGCTTGTACCACTTCATATCGCTCTGCAATGTTACGCCCAAATATTTAATCGACGTGACTGTGTCAAGCGCTACACTACTAACGGAGTATTCAAACATTACAGGATTCTTTTTCCTATTCATCTGCATTAATTTACATTTATCTATATTTAGAGTTAGCTGCTATTCTTTACACCAATCACAAATTCTGTCCAAGTCATCTTCTATCCTCCTACAGTCATTCAACGACAACACCTTTCCGTATACCACAGCATCATCAGCAAACAGCCGCACATTGCTATCCACCCTATCCAAAAGATCATTTATGTAGATAGAAAGCCGGCCGCGGTGGTCTCGCGGTTCTAGGCGCGCAGTCCGGAACCGCGCGACTGCTACGGTCGCAGGTTCGAATCCTGCCTCGGGCATGACTGTGTGTGATGTCCTTAGGTTAGTTAGGTTTAAGTAGTTCTAAGTTCTAGGGGACTGGTGACCACAGCTGTTAAGTCCCATAGTGCTCAGAGCCATTTTGTAGATAGAAAACAACAGCGGACCTACCACACTTCCCTGGGGCACTCCAGATGATACCCTCGCCTCCGATGAACACTCACCATCGAGGACAACGTACTGTGTTGTATTACTTAAGAAGTCTTCGAGCCACTCACATACTTGGGAACCAATCCCATGTGCTCGTACCTTAGTTAGGAGTCTGCAGTGGGGCACCTAGTCAAACGCTTTCCGGAAGTCAAGGATTATGGCGTCCGTCTGATACCCTTCATCCATGGTTCGCAAGATATCATGTGAAAAATGGGCGAGTTGCGTTTCGCAGGAGTGATGCTTTCTAAAGCCGTGCTGATGTATGGACAGCAACTTCTGTCTCAAGGAAATTAATTATATTCGAACTGGGAATATGTTAGAGAATCCTGCAACAAACCGATGTTAAGGATATTGGTCTGTAATTTTGGGGATCCGTCCTTCTACCCTTCTTATATACAGGCGTCACCTGCGCTTTTTTCCAGTCGCTCGGGACTTTACGTTGGGCAAGAGATTCGCGATAAATGCAAGCTAAGTAAGGAGCCAATGCAGTAGAGTACTCTCTGTAGAACAGAATTGGAATCCCATCAGGACCTGGCGATTTATTTATTTTCAACCCATTCAGCTGCTTCACAACCCCAGGGATGTCTATCACTATGTCCTCCATACGGGAATCGATAAAATGTGTGAACATAGTTCTGTTAGAGTAAGGAGTCTAAGCGAATTGTTGTTGGTGTTGATGCTGAAGGGGCACTGACCTTCGAAAGTTGAAACAAACGATTTGTTGAGGGAGGACGGGAGGCGAGAAGGGGTGCCGCAAATCCTCTGGCCTTGGGCGCCGCCATCTGTAAATGCACCCCCGAGTGTTTGAGGTCTAACAGTATGTGTGTCTGACGAGCGGGGAGTCAACGACCGGTGAAGGCGCATCCGTGTGGGAGACACCGAAGACGCGACGCGGCGCGCGGCGAGTGCAGCAGACAGCGGGCGGCGAGGTGGCGAAGGGGCGGTCGCCGGAGCAGTGACCGCCGCCGCCGCCTCCACCAGCAGCAGCCGGCGCTGCCGGTGCCAAATACCGCAGCAGCAGCAGCCAGAAGCTCCCAGGAATCCGACACCGCCACCACCGCACTGCCGCGGGCAAGGCCACTCGCTGCTGCAGCGCCTGGCACTGCCTGCACAAATGGTCGCCCGCAGCAGTGAAAATTATGGTGCGCAGCAGCACGGAATGAGCCACATATCGGTTAGCCCATCCCCATCTGGTGGCTGAGGTCATGGTCTGTCTATCTCTGAGGTCCACAAGAAAGACAAGCCGTGGCGCGTACGTACATCACAGCACGTGACATTGCAGGAGTAACTACACACATCAAAAAAAAGTTTTGCATCACCTCGGTTCCGGGAGTTCCGGAACCTGTACAGAAAATTGGAATAGAAATCAGCATGAACATCATTTCCGTCCTTTATACTGCTCATGAAAACCACACATTGCATGTTGTACCACCATACAGCGAGACCTTGAGAGGTGGTACCACCATACAGCGAGACCTTCAGAGGTGATGGTCCAGATTGCTGTACACACCGGTACCTATAATACTCAGTAACACGTCCTCTTGCATTGATGCATGCCTGTATTCGTCGTAGCATACTATCCACAAGTTCATCAAGCCACTGTTGGTCCACAGTGTCCCGCTCCACGGCGCAGATCCCTCAGAGTGATTGGTGGGTCTCGTCGTCCATAAACAGCCCTTTTCAGTCTATTCCAGGCATGTTGGCTAGGGTTCATGTCTGGATTACATGCTGGCCACTCTAGTCGAGCGATGTTGTTATCCTGTAGGAAGTCATTCACAAGATGTGCACGATGAGGGTGCGAACTGTCGTCCATGAAGACGAATGCCTCGCCAGTATGCTGCCGATATGGTTGCACTATAGATCGGAAGACGGCATTCACGTATCGTACATCCGTTACGGCGCCTTCCATGACCACTAGCGGCGTATGTCGGCCCCACATAATGCCGCCCCAATACAGCAGGGCACCTCCACCTTGCTGCACTCGCTGGACAGTGTGTCTAATGCGTTCAGCCTGACCGGGTTACCTCCAAACACGTCTCCGACTATTGTCTGGTTGAAGGCAAATGCGACACTCATCAGTGAAGACAACGTGATGCCAATCCTAAGCAGTCTATTCGGCAGGTTGTTGGGCCCGTCTGTACCGCGCTGCATGGTGTCGTGATTGCAGACATGGACCTTGTCATGGACGTCGGGAGTGAAGTTGCGCATCATGCAGCCTATTGCGCACAGTTAGAGTCGTAACACGACGTCCTTTGGCTGCACGAAAAGCGTTATTAAACCTTGTGGCGTTGCTGTCAGGGTTCCTCCGAGCGATAATCCGTAGGTAGCGGTCATCCACTGCAGTAGTAGCCCTTGGGCGGCCTGAGCGAGGCATGTCATCGACAGCTGCTGTCTCTCTGTATCTCCTTCATGTCCAAACAAAATCGCTTTGATTCACTCCTAGCCGGCCGAAGTGGCCGTGCGGTTAAAGGCGCTGCAGTCTGGAACCGCAAGACCGCTACGGTCGCAGGTTCGAATCCTGCCTCGGGCATGGATGTTTGTGATGTCCTTAGGTTAGTTAGGTTTAACTAGTTCTAAGTTCTAGGGGACTAATGACTTCAGCAGTTGAGTCCCATAGTGCTCAGAGCCATTTGATTCACTCCTAGACGCCTAGACACTTCCATTGTTGAGAGCCCTTTCTGGCTCAAAGTGACAACGCGGACGCGATCGACACGCGGTATTGACCGTCTAGGCGTGGTTGAACCACAGACAATACGAGCCGTGTGCTTCCTTCCTGGTGGAATGACTGGAACAGATCAGCTTTCGGACCCCCTCCGTCTAATAGGCGCTGCTCATGCATGGTTGTTTACATCTTTGGGCGGGTTTACTGATATCTCTGAACAGTCAGAGGGACTGTGTCTGTGATACAATATCCACAGCTAACGTTTATCTTCAGGAGTTCTTGGAACCGGGGTGATGCAAAACTTTTTTTGATGTGTGTGTTTCAGCCAAGTTCAGTAATTCTTGACTGCGCGTTGAAATACATGCAAGCTCTTGATAGTAAACGACAATGTTAAGACCTTTAGTGGGTACCTTTTCAATTACATGTTGATTTCACGTGGGGCCCTGTACGGAGCCGACCGTTCGCGAAACGTGACGGGCAAGCCAACTGGTGTGGCGTCACAAGTTCGTTGCAGAGTCTGTATTTGTCGTGAGACCCCGATACCTCTCAAACCGTTGCTTGCCTGTAGAGAATGTAAGTCTGTATCCAACAACAGCAGCAGATGTAAGCGTAGGCTTCCGCGGCCGTTGTCTTCTTCAATAAAATTCTTCAGGGTATCAGACCGCATCGTCATAATTTAAAATGCGCCAAAGCCGACATCAAACCAATTTTCCGAAGCAGAAACAAAATATCAGACATGCTCGGTTCTACCAAGGATGCAGTTGACAAACTACACACAGCTGGCGTGTACGAAATTGGTTGTGCGTGTGGATTAGTCTACATAGGTGAGACGGGACGTCCGATTAGCACAAGGCTCTCGGAACATGAAAGATATGTCCGCCTGAAACAACACACTAAGTCAGCAGTGGCGGAACACCGAGACGAGTGCGGGAAACCAATATTTTTTCAAGAAGCCCGCGTCCTGGCGAAACAGCCTCTCACTTTCAAAAGAAAGATTAGAGAGGCGATAGAAATAGCCAAAAGACCCGCCAGCACGAATAGAGAGGACGGGTACAAGCTTCCGAGGTCTTGGCTGCCTGCAATAGCAGGGCTACGGAGCGGCGGCAGAGCCGTGGCGGCCCATGCAGACACGCAGAGAGCCGCAGTAGTGGTCGCGAGCACACAAAGCAATGGCACGCCGCAGCCGGCTTCTGGACAGCATGGAAACAATGTGACGTCACAGCCATCACCTGTTCGCTATTCGTCCGTCTCCTCCAATGGGGTGGATTAATATAAAGACCAATAGCCAATGACAGGTAATAAAGGAAACACCAATAAAGCATACCTTTCACCCCTCCTCCTCCTCCTTTTACAGCCAATCAAGTAACGACACGGTTTTCTCGTGCAGCTATTTAAGGAACCAAGTGTGTTCATTTAGCAGTTAACGTAAGGCCCTGATGAAGGCTAGCTGCAACGCTGGCCGAAACGTTGGCGCATTTTAAATTATGACGATGCGGTCTGATACCCTGAAGAATTTTATTGAAGAACAGCAGCAGACACACCCAGCGGGTTACAGGTCTGGCCAGTCTTTCACCCTGAGACAGTTCCATTTCTTGCAATCGTAAGAATTTTTGTTAGATTTATTTAGATAACTTCTGATTCCGAGCGCAAATTTTTATCATAAACGTAAGTTTATTCTTATAATGTGCCTCTGCCACGTTGTTACGGGGTCTAACCAGAAATCCCTTGGGAAAATTACCCTGACTTATTAAAAGTATCAGGATACATCCTCCTAGTGCGGAATTGAAAGCTAGATGTCACGAGAAGCAGACGGACCAGTATAAAAGGAGACGATCAGTATTTTGTCGTCAGTAAAGAAGTTCTAACAGCAGAGATGGTCTGTTAAGAGAACTGAATTACTTCGGGCATGTATTGGTCATTGTATGTCAACTGAGCAACAAATCCATCCGATTTCAACCCTTCAAAAGCTAGCCAAACTGACTGTTGCTGATGTGATTGGGAACTAGTACCGAGAAAGAACAATCGCAGCTAAAGTGAGATCAGGCTGACGGACACCATTGTCATGGGTGGTAGTACAAAATCTCATGAAATCAGCGGGAGAAATCACTCGAGTTCTAAACTGCTACCGTCGGTCCAGATAGTGCACTGACTGTGCTTAGGGAGTTAAAAAGGATGGGGTACAACGGTCGATCAGTTCCTCATAAGCCACATCCGAAGATCATTCAATAATTAAATAGGCAAATTGGTCTTGAGAAAAAAGCGTTTATTTTTACAAAAAAGTACTTTTCCTACTTTTCAACATAATACCCTTGAACATTTATGCACTAGTTCCAACGGCCTACAAGCTTTTTTATGCCGGCTGCAGCGTACTCTCTACCCTGATGCTTGAACCAATTTAGCACAAACATTTTCACATCGTTGTTTTCCTGGAACTTCTTCCCACGTAATGCCTCCTCCAGTGCGCCAAACAAATGGAAATCACTAGGCGCTAAATCAGGACCGTAAGGGGGATGAGGCAATACTTCCCAGCCCATTTTGTCGATGGTTTCACGGGTTAGTTGAGCAATACGAGGACGTGCGTTGTCTGGATGGAGAATCACGTCTCTCCTCTGAGATCCACAACGTCTCTCTCTCTCTCTCTCTCTCTCTCTCTCTCTCTCTCTCTCTCTCATGCCTGGCTTCACCTTGTTTAAAAGAAAATACGAGTAGATGATAATTAATTGAAACCCTCAGCTGCCGGCCGGTGTTGTTGATATACCTCGATGGGGACAGCTGAAAATGTGTGCCCCGACCGGTACTCGAACCAGGAATCTCCTGCTTATATGGCAGACGCTCTATCCACATGAGCCACCGAGGACACAGATGAATAGCGCGACTGCAGGGACTTATACCTTACACGCTTCCCGACTCCCTGTCGGGTCACACATTTTCAGGGTTTCAATTACTTATAATTTATTCTAGAGAGGCTGCACGGTCATCAATGGTATCAGTTCTTTCGAGAAAAGTTACTATCTTAATATAAATCGAATAGTACTGGATGTTCATTGTATGCTGCCCTTCGATATAATCACAAGGAACTGGACCTTTTGGATCCCAAAACATTGTCAACATGACTTTTCATGCTGATGCTTGGGCCTTGAATTCTTTCTTGACAGGTGAGTTGGTGTGCTTCCACTCCATACTTTGTCTTTTTGATTTTGGCTCATAACAGTGAACTCAAGTTTCATCACGAGTTAAAATTTTGCCGTGCAAGTGCTCACCTTCTCTTTCATAACGTTCCCTTAGCTCTGTGCACACTCTCAACCTTGTTCCCTTGTGTAACCGCATTAACCCCTTTGACACCCATCTTGCACATGTTTTGCGGTACTTCAGCTTGTTACAGATAATGTTATGAACTGTACCAGTAATAACGTGAACCTTATCAACTATCATTTCCACAGTCACACGGCGGCGGGTACGAATAATGTCATCAGTTCAACTTTCAAGTGAGTTGAAACTGCAACTGGTCGGCCATAAGAGTGATCGTCATTCACTGAGTCGCGACCATTTCTGAACTGCTCTACCCTTCTGTAAAAATTTGCACGTTTCATACAACCTTCACCATAAACTTTATACGTACTGCACTATATATTCAGTGGTTTCTCGCGTTCATCAAGTAAAAAACGAACAACAGAACGATGTTCAGCTAATGTGGACGTTTCAAGCGGACTCGCCATCGTGAAATGTATTTTTGAGGCTATAGACAAAACAATGTTGATACATCAGCAGTGATGCCAACTTAAAGCCATAAAAGTACCAAACTTGTCCTACTAACAGTGTTTTGCCCAGACCAATTTGTCCTTTAATTATCGAATGACCATCGTATTTCTGTAGTCAGTGTTAAGCGACGCTTGGGTGCTAGAAAGAGCAGCGCCACAGTACGACTGGAAAAAAGTGGAGAGATGAATCGCGCCATATGATGTGGCAATACGATGGAAGGGTTTGGCTTTGGCGAATTCCTGGAAAACTTTACCTGCCATCGTGTGTAGTGCTAGCAGTGCAGTACGGAGCAGGTTGTATTACAGTGTGAGGGGGCGCCCCTAGTGGTTAGAGTGTGGTCCACTGCAGTCCAGGCAGTGAGTACACTTAACAGCAAAACTCAAGAAGACGGCTGGGTCAGTCGTCGAAATATTGTTCATAATGCTGACACAGCAACTCGGCAGACACACAAAAGCACGCCACTGGGCAGTTACAGCGACAAAACATGAGAGGTCGCGACGTTCTTGAGATTTTTGATTTCATTTTGTAGAAGATTTTCAATAAAAGGCCTAAAGCCAGTCCGTGTATCTTCTTCTCTAACATTTATTGTATTTTCAAATTCGTGATTCTTCATTAAGTTGCGAATGTGATCCCAGCTTTCATTGCTCCTAGACTGGCGAAGGGAAATTTCATACAAGAGTGCTTAGAGCAGGATCCGTCTTGTGAAACAGCCCTTACAAACTGCCTCATCAGTCTGTTTTCATCTTGTTTCATTTGTAGTAGTGGAATTAAGATATCTAGTTGCTTATATGTGTTCCATGCAACATCTTTTTAGTCCCAGGCACATAATATCTCTGATCTGGCCAAACTTTGACACTTCAGTGCTTTTCCTTTCCCGACATAACACACAACGCACTTTCGTGTACCCAGCGTACTGTCTTTAACATCCGCATAATCTAAAACTAAAACAAACTTTACTCCATTATGAAAAAACTGTAGGTGATAGAAGGAAACGAACAGTTTTGAAATCTGCATAAAAAACTGGTTAAAAGCACATAATTATTTTCTGTCATCTGATGTGAACGCTGGTGTAATTACTGTGGTACATTCGTGGCGAGGTATAACCATGGTGTAATAAGGAATCGTGACACCGTTGTGTCTGCCTTGCGATATTAACACGCCCGGGAAGAAAGGGGGTATATATGCAGTACTAATAAAAGTTAGTCTTTAGCACTCGAGACTCTACAACACTCCCTCGACACAGTAACAGGGCTAGATATTTAAAGCCCGTGTGCCTAAACCCACGTACCTGGTCCTTCCCGCGGTGGTCGATCTACTGCTGTCTGCACTGCCTGCTATGATGTGTCTTGTAATAGCTATTGTCTAGCAGGGAGAGGAGCCACTCACATCAACAATACCAAGTTGATCTGGTAGAATTCACTATATTCTGTTAAACACTCGCACAGGGTGGGGCTGCACTGTTCAGAATGAACAATGTTCCACAATGGACGTGATCAGTATTTGCACTCCAAGTACGTGTCCGTTGTGACGTATAAGGTTGATGTCTATATGGTGCCACACTGTGCATAGAACACAAAATACTCACTGTTCAGCGGATGTTTTATCAGTGTACAATTGGCACAGTTCTTCCAACAGTACTAAACAAATCAATAGCTTATAACACGAGCGTAAGCGTGACCGAATCGCCACGGGGATGCCCCATAAAATTTCGGGTATGAAATGCGAACGAGAAAGTATTTGCGATTGTGATATTCAGCCAGTCAAAACGATATGTATTTCTTTCACTTAGAACTTGCGATTAGGATCATACCAGTCCACATTATTTTTCCATAACCATCGCAACGCGGTTGATTATTGTTCTCCTGACATGACACGAAACCTTTTGGATAAACATAGATACTGCGTCGTGTACACTGAAATTAAACGCAAAGCTTGAGTGGCAAGCATTTTCAGTTACTTCACCATAACTTGTAAGATACTTGCTGCAACCACAGCATCAACACAACACTACGCCCACGCTCCACGAAAGCTACGCCACGTCTATCCACTGTTGCTCTGCGCTCGGCAGAGAGGCGACTATCTATAGTCAACGATACAGTTCTATGCTTACACGATGTACACTTCTGTAGCCAAGGAAAAAGTTCCTAGTAACGACTGCAGAACGTTTGGGCATTGTTGCAGAGGCAGAGAGAAATACCTCCTCGTAAAGACTGCATTACTCTTCACTCCCTCGTACTGTATCAGTTGACGTCTCCAGTATTTCTAACTGTGTATAAATGCGTTTGGTTTGCGTCAAAAACTACATCTGAACGTCCATTCTATAAAAATGTTAACGAAGTGTGTTTTCTGCTATCGTTATTAAAAATCTAAATGCATATTACAAAGTGGCATTCATAAAATGTACTTGGTCGAAGGCTGTACTAAGTATTTCACGAATTTGTCGTAGTTACCACATCAGATGGTGCCCGCTTACAAATTACGACGAAAAAATTATAAACTGAGGCGACCAAAGTCATGGGATAGCGAATTTGCACATACACAGATGGCGGTAGTAGAGCGTACACAAGGTTTTATAAAAAGACAGTGCATCGGCGGAGCTGTCGTTTGTACTCAAGTGACTCCTGTGAAAAGGTTTCCGACCTCATTACGATCGCATGACAGGAATTAACAGACTTTGAACACGGAATGGTGGTTGGGGCTAGACGCATGAGACCGTCCATTTCGGAAATCGTTAAAGAATTCAATATTCCGAGATCAACAGTTTACTGAGAATACCACACTTTAGGCATTACCTCTCACCACGGACAACGCAGTGGCCGACGGTCTTTATTTAGCAACCGAGAACAGCGGCGTTCGCATAGAGTTGTCAGTGCTAACAGACAAGCAACACGATGTGAAATAACGACGGAAATCAATTTGGGACGTAAGGAGAACGTATCCGTTACGACAGTGCGGCGAAATTTGGCGCTAATGGGCCATGGCAGTAGATCGACGCAAGAGCCTTTGCTATCAGCGTGACATCACTTGCAGCGCCTTTCCTGGGTTCATAACCATATCGCTTGGTTACTTTTGAATACATTATGGGAGCGGCAGTGATCAATGTCTTACAAGTATTTACTATTAAAAACAGTCTTGATCACGATTTATTTATCAAGGTGACCGGTTTCGACCACTACTGTGGTCATCTTCAGACCATTGAGTAGGAACCTCTTTCTGTTGTGGTGATTCTCCAACAGAAAGAGGTTTCTACTCAGTGGTCTGAAGATGACCACAGTAGTGGTCGAAACCGGTCACCTTGATAAATAAATCGTGATCAAGACTGTTCTTAATAGTAAATATTGCTTGGTCCCTAGACAACTGAAACATCGCGCGTCTGGTTCAAATGGCTCTGAGCACTATGGGACTTAACATCTGAGGTCATCAGTCCACTAGAGCTTAGACCTACTTAAACCTAACTAACCTAAGGACATCACACACATCCATGCCCGAGGCAGGATTCGAATCTGCGACCGTAGCGGTCGCGCGGTTCAAGACTGAAGCGCCTAGAACCGCTCGGTCAACCCGACCGGCCGTCGTCTGGTCATCTGAGTCCAGATTGGTGTTGGTAAGACCTGATGGTAGGTTCGATTGTGACGCAGAGTCTACGAAGCCATAGATCCAGGTTGTCAACATGGCACTGTGCAAGCTGGTGGTGGCAGCTTAATGGTAAGGGCTTTGTTTATATGGAGTGTACTGGGTCCTCTGGTCCACCTGAACCGATAATTGTCTGGAAATGGTTATGTTCGGCTACTTGGAGACAATTTGCAGCCTTTCATGGACTTCTTGTTGCCAAACAACAAAGGAACTTTTATGGATGACAATGCCTTTTGCCACTGGGCCAGAGTTGTTCGCGATTGGTATGAAGGATATTCCGGGCAATTCGAGCGAACGATTTGGCCTCCCAAATAGCCCGAAATGCATAAAATCCTGCACCGGCAACTCTTTCATAATTATGGACGGCTATAGAAATAGCATGACTCCATATTTTTGCAAGGGGCTTCCAACGACATGCTGAGTCGATGCCACATCGAGTTCCTGCACTATGCAGGACAATAGGAGGTCCGACATTACATCAGAAGGTAGCCCTTGACTTCTGTCACGTCAGTGTATGCTGGTCATTACCATGGAGGTATCATACCGTATGCAGGACTTTCAAATTAAAAGCACACAAAATCCATTTTCATGCCCCATGCGGGATTCGAATCCGCGGCCTCCACTTAAACAGGTAGCAGTGCTCCCCGATTCGGATGAGGCTGTGGGTATGCCAGTTGGTAACAGTTACGTAATGAAACTCAGTAACTGTGCTTCCATCTGTCCCATCGCACTTCAACCAGCAGAACAATGTTACCACCTGTCGATGGAATGACGGGGTGTCGCTCACGACCAGCAGGTCGGCTTTCGTCGTCGTCGCCACGGTGGAGTTGGGGCTGAATTCTACTTACAGAGAGCAGTGTAGAGTTTTCTGGGCGCGCACCAGTGTGCGACGAGTGCCGTCAGGCAGTGTAAGCCAATCCCGGGCCCATCAGGCGCGCAATCAGCGCCGTAACCCAACTCTGGCCGCCCGAGGGGTGTCGCCCGCGACAATGCTGCTCCGTGGCCACCCGCCGCCCTCTGGGAAATCTCGCCGCAGCGTCGAGACCACTGTGCCGGTGCCAGCCAGTGCTGCCAACTGCGAGGCCGTGTCGTGGCGTATCGGCACTTCGGGGGCCGTGCGGCGAGGGCGGGCTGTCTTTACCCGTGGAAACGTTTATAGGGAGGCTGCTCTCTCCGTGCATTAGAGTTCATAAGCATGAAATCACGATACAGCTCGACCGTTCGATGTCGGCGGCTCTTTGCTCAGTAAAAAAGGAGTGAGACTTACTTTCGTACTCAAGTGCGGATCTAAGAAAGGTCTGGGAGAGGCATCACGGAAAAATAGTATCAATACTTTTGGTGCCGAATACTTCATCACGATACTCACTTTTTTTTCGATACTTACCAGTTCATATTTTTATGCATGTCAGCATTTAATACAGGTATCGCATCGACTGATCTTAACTGTTGATGCATTACACTTTTACTCTTTACCCAAAATTTTGGTCACATGACTCAGTTCCACCATTTACAACAGTTCAACGCACGAGCACCAAACTGAATGAGCGACGTGCGTGCGAGGTACAGACCGAGTGTACGGTGCGAAGTATGAATTTTGCGACACTTTGCCAACCTTAGCAAACTTTCGCTCGCTTGGAATAGCTTGTTTTCGCGATTCGACTTCCTAGTTTTAGTTTTGTATTGCTTAAAACAGTTGAAGTCCAAGAATTTCTCAATCAACAACAGAACTGCGCTTACCAAAAATGAAACTCAACCGAATAATAATGATGTGAGGCACGAAACCTGCATAAAAAATTTGCACTCTTCCGAAAATACGTCAGACGTGAAAAAGCATATGGAAAACACCTCACCACAAACGCAAGGTAAAATTATTTACTTAACAAGATAATAAGAGAGTGGATAGAGCGGAGCAAAGTTTAAGTAAAAACCGTAGTGCTGAAATAATCGGGGTTCATTAATTGCTTTATTAAAAAGCTGTCCCAAGAAATCATGTCTTCTCGATACCATTTGCCATGATGTGTTTGATTAACCGCAAGAATTGACTGAAATCATAACTTAGCAGCGCCATTTTCCATGACGTGTTTGATTAGCAGCAAGAATTCACTTTAAATACTTTGATAAATTTCTGAGTTTCGGAGTGTTTTTTTGTTACACCCTCATACCCTAAATGGGCCTGTGCGTACAACCCCTAAAATACCCATCTGATTCTAATGAATGTTTTTTATGTGGGTAGTACCGCAGACGGATACCCCAACGCTGCAATTGTGGTTTTTTTATTTTCAAATCTGTGCACAGCAGAATTTTTGAATTTCAAGATCTTGAATACGAAGATAACTATCATTACTTCAAGCTATCGGTACTTACCAATACTTTTCTAAGTATTGACACGTTCCATTCGATACCGCGTCTCATGTCATGTGGTCATGACATTCGACTCCCTCCACTCTTCCCCCCCCCCCCTCCCCCCCGTTTTCCCCTGCCACGGCTCCCATTTCCTCAAGAATATTTTGTTAAAATACACATGTTTTTACCGGAAACTACTTTTTACTTTATTTACAGAACATGCTGCAAGTCACATTCTGTATGCAAATGGAACAGTAGACCATCGACTCTATAACAATGCGAACCACCCTGCGCCATGTGGGCCGTACTCTGAATACTGCATGTGGGGAGTAGTTGCGGTTGCAAAAGACGTCGCCAGTTGTCATAGGGTCGACAGAATAATAGAAGTTCAATATAAAGATAAAAACCGAGAGCGTAACAGGGTACAAGCCAGCAACCGAAAATTTCAAAAGGGGAAAGGTAGAAACTTTGTTTGTGTGTGTGTGTGTGTGTGTGTGTGTGTGTGTGTGTGTGAGAGAGAGAGAGAGAGAGAGAGAGAGAGAGAGAGAGAGAGAGATTACAAAATTCAGTGTCTCGTGAAATGGAGACTCTAGGGTCAGAAACTAGAAAACTTGATTTTGACACAAAATGTGAAATGTATCTTGTTTAGCACACTCATAATTAATCCTGTAAGGCCGAAAGCGGACAAAGGTCATATGTACGTGTGCAAAATAGTTGAAGATTCGCTGTAAATTTTCTTACTTCGCTGATGTGAGCATTCGCAGAGAATAATCACTGTAAATACTTATTCAACGTATACGGGGACGGGGGTTTTCAGTTTATCGTTGAATTGACAGCACAAAAACGGAAAACAAAAGACCGTTGATCATTACATTATGTTCATAATTAAAGATTTTTAAGTATAATCGAAATTAATCCAGGATACCAAAAGTTTTGGACGCTGCATCATTGTAATTTTCTTGGTTATAAACAGAGAATAATTGCAGAAAATGTAGCGAGAAATGCCTTCTGCCACAACTGAATTGTACTGCTGCACAAGATGCTCGCGAATGGAATAAAAGAAAGGTCTGAATGAGTTGTCGAGACGAAAAGTTATTTTTGTATGCCTAGTAATTCGAAGAACGGAATGCATTTATCGCAGTGGTATATATATGTACATTACGGCCACTTTTATCTCCTGCCATTCTTGTCATCGCTCTCGTAAACATGTCCAGCTGTTTATCAGTGTCGAACAGTATTGATTCCATGTTATTTACTCTGAGAATGCGCTCTTGGCGGACGTGAGCTATCGCATCGCCCTGATGTTTCGCAACGTTGTAATATAGTCGCAGTGCGGTTGGTATGCTACAAACCTACAGGCTTTTTCTGTTTTATTATTAGTGTTAGCGTTATCTGGAAAGTAAACGTACCAGAAAGAGTGAAAGGGAAGGAGAAATTAGTTGTCACATTCTACGAACTTCGCAGCACGCTCCTGGTCACCAGACTTAGTTATTCCTGGACCAGAATACCAGTGACCTGCAGGTAGTTGTTTACAGGACAGTTCCCATGGAAACAAGTAATCCGAGCACGAGTTCGGTCATACCATCTGTCCTCTGAACAATTGTCACGTTGCACATTGCAGCTGCTGGTTACCAGTCAGTTGCGGACGACAACTGCCATCTGTCGCTGACGTAATTGTGATTATTTCTCATACAGAGTGATTCCGTGATGATGCTACAAACTTTCACGAATGATGGAGAAGGTTAAATGTATCAGTTTGAGGTAATGAACGCCGGCCCGAAAACGACCGAACCGAAAGTTATAAATGAAAGTCGATCTCATACGCTTGACTGTCGAATATAGCGTGTATCAAAAAGAATCACTCTACTAAAAAAAAAAAAACTAATATGTTACTTGAGATAGTGCACGAACAGTGAGGTGCGGTGTTGAAAAGAGCAAACTCTCGAGTTCTATTTAGTGCCGCGATGTAGCAGTAGTAAGCGCCCAGTTCAGTTCTAGTAAAAATGGTGTCGATACAGCAGAAAGCGTTTCGTGTTGTACGTTTTTCGCAGTTTTCTTCCACACTTAGTGCAAATGGTTCAAATGGGTCTAACCACTGTGGGAGCTAACAGCTGAGGTCATCAGTCCCCTAGAACTTAGAACTAATTAAACCTAACTAACTTAAGGACATCACACACATCCATGCCCGAGGCAGGATTCGAACCTGCGACCGTAGCGGTCGCGCGGTTCCAGACTGAAGCGCCTAGAACCGCTTGGCCACCACGGCCGGCTCCACACTTACAAGGGAACATCCCCATCGCACCCCCCTCAGATTTAGTTATAAGTTGGCACAGTGGATAGGCCTTGAAAAACTGAACACAGATCAATCGAGAAAACAGGAAGAAGTTGTGTGGAACTATGAAAAAATAAGCAAAATATACAAACTGGGTCGTACATGCCTAAGATAGGCAATATTAAGGGCAATGTGAGCCGAGGAGCGCCGTGGTCCGGTGGTTAGCGTGAACAGCTGCGGAACGAGAGGTCTTTAGTTCGAATCTGCCCTCGGCTGAAAATTTTGCTTTCTTTATTTTCGCAAAGTTATGATCTGTCCGTTCGTTCATTGACGTCTCTGTTCACTGTAATAAGTTTAGTGTCTGTGTTTTGCGACAGCACCGCAAAACCGTGCGATTAGTTGACGAAAGGACGTGTCTCTCCAATGGGAACCGAAAACATTTGATCGCAAGGTCATAGGTCAACCGATTCCTCCACAGGAAAACACGTCTGATATATTCTATACGACACTGGTGACAGCATGTGCGTCACATGACAGGAATATGTTGTCGACCCACCTAACTAGTACACTTGGCGAATGGGTAAAAAGATTCTTCTACCTTGCCCGATTTAGGTTTTCTTGTGGATGTAATAATCACTCCAAAAAAAGTGATGAAAACATAAGGGTTTGTCACATAAACTGAAAATAAAAAGTTAAAGTTTTCGGGTCGAGGGAAGATTTGAACCAAAGACCTCTAGTTCCGCAGCTGTTCACGCTAACCACGGGACCACGGCTCTCCTCGTCTCACACTTCCCTTAATATTGCCTATATTGCACATGGACGACCCAGTTTGTATATTTTGCTTATTTTTTCATAGTTCCACACAACTTCCTGTTTTCTCGATCGATCTGTATTCAGTTTTTCAAGGCCTATCCACTGTGCCAACTTATAACTAAATCTGGGGGGGTGCGATGGGGAGGTTCCCTTGTTAGTGTTAGGCGACGAGGCAACATTCCATTTAAATGGAAAGGTGAGCTGTCATAATGTGAGAATATGGAATACGGAACAACCAGATAAAACTGTACAACATGAGAGCGACTCTTCAAAATTGAATGTGTTTTGTGCATTTTCACGGGAAAAGGTGTATGGTCAATTTCTGATAGCCGAGAACACTGTTACACGAAGCACATATCTCGATATGCTTGAGAACTTTCTTTTCCGACAGTTGGAGACTGATTCGAACGACTTCCTTTACCAACAGGATGGGGACCACCAAACTGGCATCTGTAAGTGCGGGAATTTTTAAATCAAAGAGTTACTGAACGATGGATCGGTCGCACTTGACCAAATGATTCAGCCTTACATTACTGGCCGATAAGGTCCCCTGACTTGACTGTATGTGATTATTTCTTGTGGGGTCTATAAAAGACTCTGTTTACGTGCCTCAGTTACCAACAACAATAAATGAACTGAGACATCGCATAACAGCAGCTGTGGAAGCAGTAACTCAAGGCACGCTCGCTGCAATGTAGGAACAATTTGAATACCACACTGACATATACCGTGTGTGTCATATTGAACACCTATGAAAAGGTATGAAAAAAACTTTTTGAGTTTCCTGTTCATCAGAAAACAAAATTCATTGTGTATGTTTATTAGTTTCAAAAATATAGATGTGTCAAATCGGATGATTGTTTTTGATATACTCTTTTACATCTACCGGTATTGTTGTCGCTAAAACGGTAGGGTAGGCAATCCCGACGAGCACTTACGTGTAGAGGTGGTGGTGATAACTAATTAAATGCAGATGACGCCCTAACAAGGGCAATTCAAGCATGCAGAATATGTACTGTAGTAGATGGCACTCTGTGTTTACAAATTGAAATACTAACACAGATCAGCCCTAACCAAATGGAGTTGTACGCGATGACGGAACTTGCAGAGATGATTTTTTTAAATGGGAACCAAATGGAAGGAAACAGGAAGCGGAAAGGTGTTCGGGATCAAATATCTTATGGAAGACATCTGGCCCACATCATGTTTCCCAGATTGTCACAGCGATTAAGTGAAACATGGCGATTGATACCACAGTACAACGACCGAGGATTACGAGTAGCTACACGGACTCCGACTTACAGGATGCAGTGCTTCTTCGAGTGGATGAGACGCCTAGGATCAGCACTCGACCAGATGCACGTGAAACGAATGATTCGCAGAGTACTGCGCGACGAGTATTGCGAGACATGCAGACCCCTACCGTGCCAGAAGATGCATGCTTTCGCTCATGCTGACTTTGGAACTCGTGCCATACTCAGCCAGTGGTTCTTACAGCGCCTTACAGTCGATTCTCATTTTCCTGCATATGTACTTTTTATGGACGAAGCCTATTTCACCGGAGACGGAATGCTAGTCAGTCATTTTTGGGCCGATGAGTATCCCCACGCTACAGTTCGGAAGAGCCGTCAACACAGAACATTAGTCCAACGTGTGGGCAGGCGTAGGCAGTGATTGCGTACTAGACCTGTTTCTTCTTCCTCCACGCTAAATGCACCAGTGTACTCAGTGTTTATCAGAGACATACTACCGAGGTGTGGGAATTAGACTTGAAAATGAGATGCTAAAAGTACAAGATGAGTTCTACTGTTTGAGCAGCAAAATAAAGATGGCCGGGCGGACTGGTAACAGCAAGAAAAGCGTTCCTAAAAAGAGGAATTTGTTAACATCTAATATAAACTGAAGTGTTATGAAGATTTTTCTGATCGTATTTGTGTGGAGTGACGGTTTGTACGGAAGTGAAACATGGACGATAAACATTTTAGACAAGAAGAGAACAGAAGCTTTTGAAATGTGGCGTAACGAAAGATGAGTTGGGTACATCGGATTAAGTAATGAAGAGATACTGAGACGAATTGGGGGGAAACAGAAATTTATGGTAAAATTTGACTAGAGGAGGGGTCGATTGATAAGACACATCGTGAGGCATCAAGGAATTGCCAGTTTCGTAGTGGGTTTGGGGGTCGGGGTAAACCTATAGAGGGAGACATAGGCATGAATACAAGCAGATTTAAATGGATGTGGGTTGCGGTAGTTGTTCGGAGGTGAAGACGCTTGCACAGGATAGACCAGTGCGGAGTGCTGCATCAAACTATCTTCGAGCTGAAGACCACAGCAGTTACAAAACAACGACAGCACTGTGTCGCAAACTTAATTAGAGACCACGTTATTTTCGAGGTTAAGTTGCAAACAGGCCTGAGCTCTTATTGACTTTACGCTCGACTGTATTTTTCAGTCAGGGGCTTATTCAAAGCTGATAAGATTCCATTCCTAGACAAATACTGTTATACAGATATTCCGGTTTGATTGGAAACACGGCTGGTCACTAAAAATTATTGCTCTCTTTTTCTCTTTCCTAGGCCTTGGGCTCTTCGTTCGCATAATATACGAGGCCTGTTCAGAAAGTAAGCTCCGATTGATTGCCAAATTGAAACCACAGTGAACATCAGAAATGTTTTACTTGTAACAATTAGCTACACCTTTCAGCTACTTCTCTACGTAGTCGCCGTTCTGACTTAGACTTTTGTCATAGCGTTGTACCAACTTTTCAATAGCCTCATCATAGAAGGCAGCCGCCAGTGCTTTCCGCCAATTCTCCACGCTGGCCTACACCTCGTTGCCTGTGTCAAAATGTTGTCTTCAAAGACAGCGGTTCATGTGACCAGAGATGAAACTCAGGGGGAGACAATTGCGGACTGTATTGTGGGTAATCTCACATTTCCATTTGAAAACGATGCAGGAGCATCTTCATTGCCCCTGCAGAATGCGGCTGAGAATTGTCTTGAAGAAGAAACAGCACGACAGTTATGTAATGTTAGCTGCATAGCTTCAGGCGAAATTTCTCACCAGGCCCTCGTACTTGGCGGCAGACACTATTTTCTAGACATCTTTACGCACTCACTGCGAGCTCAGAAATGAGAAGAGCGACGTGATGCTAACTGGGGTTATTCTAGAGACACTACCCAACACATCTGTGCAAAGCATTATCGGATTGTCATAGTCGTTTCCATTTCGCGACCGATCGGAGCTTACTTTCTGAACGCCCCTCGTAGAAGGTTGTAGATTGCGTAGCTCAAGTTACCCCTAGAAGGCCTTTCTGACAATTCCACTCCGTCGCTCACTAAACAAAGTATGTGCTCTCGAATATCGGAACAGGTATTCAAAGAGACTGGTGTTCTTAATGTACCGAATCCAAAACATTATTAATGAATAGGGCCTATACACGCTAGGGCGAGAAAAAAAGGGAAAAAAAAGAAAAAAATAGACGCAGCATGAAGGAATTACCCAACTGGGACGGAAATCAGTAGATGTGATGAACATGTACAGACACACACACACGATTGCAATTTCACATAAATTGGGATTGGGTTATTTGGGGGAGGAGACCAAACAGCGAGGTCATCGGTCTCATCGTATTAGGGAAGGATGGTAAAGGAAGTCGGCCGTGCCCTTTCAAAGGAACCATCCCGGCATTTACCTGAAGCGATTTAGGGAAACCACGGGAAACCAAAATCAGGACGGCCTGACGCGAGATTGAACCGTCGTCCTCCCGAATACGAGAGAGAAATTGGATGATGTATTCAAGAGAAAGAGCTTCACATACTCACGAAGTCAGCAACGCGTTGGTCCAACTCTGTTCCTCATGCAAGCAGTTATTCGGTTTGGGATTGATTGATAAAGTTATTGGATGCTATCTTGAGAGATGTTCCGTCCAATTGGCACTTCAGATCGTCAAAATGCCGACCTGATTGGCGGCCTCTGCCCACAATGTTTCAAACATTTTCGGTTGAGGAGAGATCCTACAACCTTACTGGCCAAGGCAAGGTTTGACAAGCACAAAGGCAAGCAGTAGAAGCTCTCGCTGTGTGAGGGAGGGCATTATCTTGCTGAAATGTAAGCCCAGGATCGCTTGCCCTGAAGAGCAACTACGGGGCGTAGTGTATCATCGACGCACGCGCCACTGTACTGTAATGGTGCCTTGGATGACAACAAAATGGGCCCTTCTATGAAAAGAAATGGTGTCCCGGACCCTCACTACTGGTTGTCGGGCGTTATAGCGGGCTTTCGGGACGTCTGCACACACATCTTTGGCGCACAATCTCATTGACTATTGTCTTTAGTGACGAGTCCCGCTTGGAATTGAGCCTCAGTGGCGAGCGATGTCAAATTCAGATAATTTTTTCGTGGCTTGTCGTTTTAATTCCCTAGAGTGTATATGTAACATGATACCGTCTTTAATTTGCTGCCGGCCGGTGTGGCCAAGCGGTTAAAGGCGCTACAGCCTGGAACCGCGCGACCGCTACGGTCGCAGGTTCGAATCCTGCCGCGTGCATGGATGTGTGTGATGTCCTTAGGTTAGTTAGGTTTAAGTAGTTCTAAGTTCTAGGGGACTGATGACCTTAGAAGTTAAGTCCCATAGTGCTCAGAGCCATTTTTTTAATTTGCTGATGGATTTGTTTGCTTCGAATCCAGAAGAGAGTCAGGAAATAAAGAACGAACGGAATAGAGCAGGAATGGCATTAAACTTAAGATAAATTACAGAAGACCGAAGTAATGTACAACCAATATGCTGACAGAAAAATAGTAAAGGTTAATGATGAAATTACAGTAAGAATTTCGTACTTTGGAAAATGAAAACAACAAGCTAATGGACATTTGAAGAAATAAATTGGGCTTAGAGTTCATATGCGATTTGGAATGCTGTATTCAGAAGTAACTTACAAATATGACTTAAACAGAAAATCGATAACCTGTGTATAATGCTTGCACGTACGTATGGATGTGGAAAACGGATGTTTAAAGTTCAAGCATTTCGAAAGTTGGGCCGGCCGGGGTGGTCGTGCGGTTCTAGGCGCTACAGTCTGGAACCGCGTGACCGCTACGTCGCAGGTTCGAATCCTGCCTCGGGCGTGGATGTGTGTGATGTCCTTAGGTTAGTTAGGTTTAAGTAGTTCTAAGTTCTAGGAGGCTGATGACCTTAGAAGTCAAGTCCCATAGTGCTCAGAGCCATTTGAACCATTCAAAAGTTGAGGATCTCTCAACGAGCAGTGGAAAGATGCTTTTTGAGCATAACAAGAAGGGACAGCAGAACGAAGAAATGGATGAGAGAAAGAGAGGATTTCAGAACTTCATAGTGACTGTTAGGAAACTGAAGTGGACATGCGTGGCGGAGCGTATCCTGTACTACTACTAGTTATTTCCTTCCATGTTCCACTCGCAAATAGAGCGATGGAAAAAAAAGACTGTCTATATGCCTCCGTACATTCCCTAATCTCTCTGATCTTGTCTTCGTGGTCCTTACGCGGCAGTGAAATCGTCTTGCAGTCGACCTCAAATGCCGGTTCTGTAAATTTTCTCAGTAGCAGTCGTCGAAATGAACTCGCCTTCCCTCCAGTGATTTCCATTTGAGTCCCCTGTCAGTCCTATGCTTCTATCTGTCATTACCACTTATTTCACGTCTGATGGCTATTTTTGATGTGAAAAATTCACCGTGGTTGGGAATCCACGTTAATCTGTAGGTCCCCCTCTAACTGTAAATTAGTTCCAAAGATCAGAGGAGGGCAACGGCCCTATTGCCATGCCTAGTAAATTACTGTAATGTTAAAACAAATCTTAGGAATGATGACAGATTTACTTATTAAGGAAACGACTTGAGGACGATCTAATACGTGATGGACTGAGAGCATAAGCAAACAAAGTAGGGCAGACTTTAATGCAAGAAGCTGCAGAACGTAATTTATTGGAGAAATATGGGGAGGCCTACATCCAAAACTGGAAACTAAATAACTGTTGCCGCTCCTGATGATGATGATGATGATGATGATGATGATTATACGACATTAAAAAATTATTACGAATTGTAAAGAGACTTGCAGACAAGCACTTGGAGCAGATACTAGTAACTGACTCTCAACAGATGGCCGGGGTGGGCGAGCGGTTCTAGGCACTACAGTCTGGAACCGCGCGACCTCTACTGGTGTGTGTGATGTCCTTAGGTTAGTTAGATTTAAGTAGTTCTAAGTTCTAGGGGACTGATGACCTCAGAAGTTAAATCCCATAGTGCTCAGAGCCATTTGAACCATTTGACTCTCAACGTAAATAAATGTAACATAATGCATGTAAACAGAATCTTTTGCCTACTTTCGCGGAGGCGATTTAATGTGGATTGATCGCATGCATCCAGATGTGGGTCCGGCAAACGCTAGACGATGAGTTTTATCGGACGAATCCTAAGACATTGCAATTAACCCACAAAGGAGACGACTTACAAAAAGCCTCGTCGTATCAACTCAAAAGTACTGTTTGTAATTAGGATTGTTTGCCTATCGTATGTATTCTGCTCTGAGTCGCGAATATTCCAGGAGGGTTGAAGTGCCGTTTCGTTATTGCCAGAAGCGTGTCGTTAGCCGCATGTTTCCTTTCCCGACATGCAATTCGTGACCGACTCGGATTGCGTGATTTACGTCGCAATCATGTTCAGTCAGGGAGGAGTCCACAACAGTTTTGGAAAACAAAACTGCAAATGAAACATCGCTTACGAATTTCAGTTTTTCCAATACAGCTGCAATATTTACCATACGTTGCTACACTTAACACGCAGGAGACAATACAAAAACCGCTGTACACGACATTTGAATTTCAGAACTGTGAAATCAGTACTGACATGGAAAAATAACTTTAAACGCGATATATGATACTTCAAAATAAGTACTGTATTTGGCGCATGCCTATCTGCAGGTCCCGCTCCATCATTTGTCACGTCATTCATTTGTCAACAAACACCAGCGAGTTCGTTGTCAGCGGTAAAAGCCTGATTTAGGCTCTTTGTGCGTAATGACGTCCGGTAACTACTGTAATGAGTAATGAATACCTGGTATGTGTCTCTACAAAGTCGAATTCATAGGGAACAAAATTTAATCGTCAATTTTGCGAAGAGAGAAAGAGAGAGAGAATGTTTAAGAAGAGCGTCATTGCTGGTTTGTCTGCTCACTCCGAAGGCCTTGCAGATACGCTTAACAATGTTCAATCAACCAATGGGCTATAGGAAAGACTCTCTGTATCCTGGAGAGCCCTAATAAAAAAAAAAAATCCGTGCTAATAAGAATTAGGAAAGATATTACTACTTCTGTCTTAGATCTCACGAGGGCAAACATAGAGTGTATACAAAAAAATACCGTCAATCTCTCTTGCAACGCGAGTGTCCGAAAACGGGGAACGTATCGTGGTACACTATGTACTCTCCGTAACACACGGCACTGTATGTTGGATAGCGGGGTACAGTTGCAGCTGTAGGTAATGCGTAACTTCAGGCTGCTACTGTAGTACAGATGGAGAGAAACGGGGTGTGTGGTCTTCAGTAGCCGTTTGGTCATTGCCTGTGGTCTAGAGAAATAACAACGTAAACCTGAGTGGTGGTACGGGTATTTCAGTTGAACGCGTAAATCGTTACACGACTTCATCGGATACCGCGTACGTGAGTAACGTGCAGCGAGCGCGTGAAATATCATGGCGAGCTATATTTTTCCTGTCAGCTGAAAGACGAGAAAAAGTTACTGCAATTCCGTTTCCTTTTGCTCACGTCGCTAGCTGTTACCGGCTGAGGTGTTAATCGCCGCTTGTAGCCACTGTGTACAGCAAATGGTTCACGCAAAGTGAAAGGCACGTGTCCTCGCGCGTTCTCTGCCCCGCCGTTCTGACAAGTCACTTTCTGAGCCTCAGGCCTGTCGACAAAGCCACACGATAGCTGCCCGCGGAGTCGCATTCCTCCAGCTTTCTTTCACGTAATACCTCCCGTAGCTGCTCTTCGATCGCTTAAAAGGAATGATCGCCTCTGCAGCGGCAGACATACCGACGTAGGTTTCATAAAATTGTTGTTGACGTCTTTCCTCTAGCAGCAGAGACTTGCCTCTTTCTAATAAAACCGGGTGGTTCGCGGGAGAGATGAAACCTGCAACGAAGTTACAGTGAAATTTACCTTTGCTGCTTCTGGGAAATTTTTGATTCTGCATTTGTAGTGCCTCGCCCAATAACTAGAAGCTACGATTTCAGCAAGACGGTATGCAAAAAAGAAAAAAAAGTCAAATTCGCATTAAATGTATTGTAAGCTTGGATAGGCAAGTTGTTAAGATTTCAGTGCAACCGCAGAAAGCAAGCAGCGATAACGCCACATACTTTCTGTATCTGGAGAGGAATCACGCAGCGGGTTTCTCATTTAGATACTACATTTTGATCTTTGTCATTAGTAAGAAAATCTTGTAGCTCGTTAAGAAGGAAAAGCGGCTGCCAGCACGTGTCGAAATTGGTAGTCGGCAGGATCGTGGCCTATTGGAGGCTGCGGTTCATCGTTCCGTGATACTGATACTCGCCACTTTGATGTATACTGCGTACCATGTCATGGTGTTGCAATTTTAACTGTTCAGTCTATACATCGAAGGAGTAATGACGCAGATGAAAGAAAGGTTCAGGAGTGGGATAAAAACTCATAGCGTTGAGAAGACTGACACCATTAACAAGATTCGATGATGACCTTGCTACCGCCGCGTGCCGCGTGGTGTAGGACGCCTTTCCACGGTTCGCGCAACCCCCCCCTCCCCCCCCCCCCCCACACACACACCCATCCCCGTAGGAGGTGTTAGAGTCTTCCCTCGGGCATGGATGTGTGCGTTGTCCTTAGCGTAAGTTAGTTAAGTTAGATTAAGTAATGCGTTAGCCTAGGGACCAGTGACCTCGGCAGTTTGGTCCCATAGGAGCTTGCCACGAGCACCACCACGACATTGCTACCCTCAGCAAAAGTAAAGGAGAATTAAAGGTTCTGTTGAATGGAATGAACGGTGTAATGAGTGCAGAATATGAATTGAGAGTAAACGAGAAAAATACCAAACTAATATCAAAATTGGTGATTCCGAAGTAGTCGAAGTTCAGATATTCTGTTACGTTGTAAGCAAAACAACCTATTATGGGCGAAGGAAGGAGGACGTAAAAAGATGATTTGCACAGGCAAAAAGGGCATTCCTGCCCAAAAGAACTCTTCTAGTATCAAATATTGGCCTTTTTTGAGGAAGAAATTTCTGAGAATGTACGTTTGGAGCACAGCGTTGTATGGCAGTGAGACTTGGACTGTGAGAAAACTTGAACAGAGGAGAATCGAAACGTTTGAGATGATGTGCTACACAAGAATGTTGGAAATTAAGTGGACGGATGACATACGGAATGTGGAGGTTCTCTGCAGAAACGGTGAAGAAAGGAACATACGGAAAACATTGACAAAAGGGACAGGACGATATGACATGTGTTAACATATTAGGGAACAATCTCCATGATACTGGAGGGGGCGGCAGAGAGAAAAATCCGTAGAGGAGACAGAAACTGGAACACATCCAACAAATAATTGAGAACATAGGGTCTAAGTGCTACTCTGAAATGATAAGGTTAGCACAGGAGGGGAATTTGGGGGTGGGGGGTTGCATCAGACCAATCAGAAGACGGATGACGCAAAAAAGTGTAGGTTTACGAAAAAATTGGAAGCTTCCACAAAGAGATCAGAAGTGCAACAGCAGTCCTTGGCTTTTCGACAATCAGTTAATAAGTGCAAACTGAATTCATTGTGGACGGATGTTGGAAAGCACATCCTCAATTTCAATAAAACTTTTCCGGGCATGTAATTTTACTAAAACCTCAAGAATAGAAACTGATAAATATTTTCAGATTCATAGATATCTGTCCACGTGGTTCAGGAAACTCGCCGGAATAGCTGCGCGCGTTAGTACGTCACGTCTGGGGTTCAGGTAGAAGTACATTCCCCGAATCTAATCCGACCACGGATTAAGGACGAGGGCCGGCGTGCTGGTTTGCCTGAACGTGGTTTTTACGCGGTTCCCCACATCGCACGAGGTGATTACCGGGCTGGGGCCCGCCTCAGATACACGATTCGCAAACATGTCGGACACGTTCTCTCGCTTTCACGCTGGATAACACTACGTCCTCGTCCTAGTATCGCTGTGCTTTGAGCTGAACGATTATATCATTCTTCAGATTCTGTATTGCACATGTTAGAATGAAAGTTCAGCCATGCTCTCTGTACATTAGCAAAAATTGAAACGTGTAGAGATCAGATTTCGACTGTCTTAGTGCAGTCTCGTTCCTACAGCATAGCTGAGAACCATAACAACTTAATCCTTCAGACGATGTGGTTCCCTTTGAAGCCTTCGTGGCATAGCCACAGCAGCTACATCTGTAACCACCCTTTACCAGTAGATGCTGCAAAATGAACAACTTCATATGCTTCGAGTCTTGGCAGTTAGACGAGCAAGCGTAGGAGCCATTTTTTCATGCGGTGCACATTTGTCTTTGTGATGTAATTTGTCTCTACAAAGCATTTTTTTGCGCATGGATTAGGTACAGAAAACTACCCTGTTCAAATTTATGCTCTGTGTATTGCGATAGTAATTACATTTATGTATTTATTTTCATAATTATTGTGGTGGTTCCTTCTGAAAGCGATGCGGCTCTAAGGGCAACAGGAGTAGCCGTGAAATTTTGTTGTTTTTTCCAGTTTCTCACGATATAGTTTCGCAGAATACAGGAGGAGGAGGAGGAAATTCTAGCGGGCCTTTGGAAGGAATTTCTTCTGATAGCGACTCACATTGACAGTAGTAGTGAAAGTCGAGCTGAAGACAGTAAACTTGATTTTCGATTACTTCAGAGAGTGAGAGCATAGAACCATTAGCAGAAAAAAGTAAAACTATTGTTTCAGTTGAAAAGCATGCAACAAATGCAAAGCATACGCTGTAGCACAAAAGAAGAAACCTTACAGAATCAGATGGGAATAAAATGGTTCAAATGGCTCTGAGCACCATGGGACTTAACATCTGAGGTCATCAGTCCCCTAGAACTTAGAACTACTTAAACCTAACTCACCTAAGGACAACACAGACATCGATGCCCGAGGCAGGATTCGAGCCTGCGACCGTAGCGGTCACGTGGTTCCAGACTGAAGCGCCTAGAACCGCTTGGTCACAGCGGCCGGCCAGAATCAGATGTAAGTGCACTTTCTGTCAAATAACCTTGTGACTAACAGCAGAAAGGAAATACATTTTACCTTGCCACCAAAAGGAACGACATTTCACGCTCCATTTGAAACTACACCGTATGTATTCCATTAATGTTTTTAACACTAGTTTTTCACAGTTATGTCTCAGAGTATCTCTAATAATCTAATAAAAAGAAAAAGTCAAAAAATTTAACTTTTAATATCTCGAGTCTGAACGGGTTAGTGGCGTTGCGGTACTTCTAGCTCAGCTGATGTAATAGTAGAGGTTTGGCTAGCGAACGTCACAGAAAACTCACCTCTTAACTCGACAAGCCATGGATGGGAATTTAAAGCTTTCCTTGCTTTGGCTGTTCCGCTGAAGCCATTTATCCTCAACTCACTTCATTAGCAACTGCACTCCTCAGCGTAACAGGTTTCTAGCTAGGGGCAAACTAGTTTCCGCGCTCTCGTTGCTAAGTGGCTTTCGTCGTGTGGTTGTAGCTCCACAGTCGTGCATTTCGGAACTACGACAGTTTTGAAAATTTTGCTCGATTCAGTGTCTCGTAAGCAGCTTCGCACTTATCGCATTGTTTTTCTACTTTCTTTGTAAGTAAAAATTGCTATGGTCACGTAACTACCCATTTTCCACACATCAGAGTGTAAGACGCTTTTTTCACGAGAAAATTAATAACCAAGAAGAATACTTGAGATCTAATACGTGTCAGCTACACGGCAGTAAACATTTGATAAGAATTATACGACTCTACGCGATCTCTGGCCGCGAGAATTGAATGTGATATGTGGCGTAAACACATTCTGTATACGTCGATGCACGAAATTAGGGATATCTCAGATAAGTGCTTGGAGAACCTCTGACTACTGGAATTGCACGCGAGTCTAGTAAGCAGCAACAGTGGTTGCTGGAGGACAGTGACGAGCAAACATTAGGTTTGTGCGCAAGTTCGTAGCGTTTTTGTTTTATATGTTGGTATTCCGGTTGGTATCGGTTTATTTATCGATTGTCATTGTTTATTTGTAGTTCACTGTTTTTCACTGTTTTTCACTATTTGAGTTTGGAGACAGTGAGTGGAGCTGTGGACGCTAGAAAATGAAGTGCCAATTAGAGAAATCGGAACGTTTCCGACTCTTCTTCCATTTGATTCCAGTACAGGGATGACAGCAGCAGAGGTAGCCAAGAATATTCGGGCCGTGTACGGGGATAACGCCATTGGACAGAGCACTGCAAGAAAATGGGTTTCTTTTTTTAAGGAAGATCGTTTTTACATCAGTGACCCTCCACATTCAGAACGTCCTTCAGGGTTTTATGAAGGCTCATTAATACACAGTGATCCACTTCAGTGTATCCAGAACTTGCAAATGTGATCAGGTGTGATTATTCCACAATCGTGCGACATTTGCATGCAATGAAGAAGGTTCAAAAATCGAGTGTATGGGTGCTGTATGGTCTAAGCCAAAAATCACAAAAATCAGCAGGCGTCAATATGTGCATCCCTGCTTGCTCGTGAACAACACCGATCATTCATATCGTGTATCATTACTGGTGACTAGGAATGGTGTCTCTATGTAAACATGAGGAAAAGAAAGGAATGGTTGAGTCCAAATAAAGCAGCAACTCCCTGAAAGAGACCTGCGCGCATCCACAAAAGATAGCGGCATGCATCTGGTGGAACAGCGCCGATGTGGTTTGACTGTATTGTATTGTATTGTATTGTATGTTAACCGGGAGCCTAGAAACAACAGAGAGGCTCCGTCCCCGCCGCAGTCGCAGTGGTCCACAACCCCACGGCGACTACCGCAGTCCACTTCTTCACCCCTTCGCCGCCCCACACCGAACCACTCTTTCAGGGTTATTGTGCGGTTCGGGCCCCGGTGCACCCCCCCCCCCCCCCCCCCCCCGCCCTCCTCCAGCTCAATGGAACGTCTCACAAAAATGGTTCAAGTGGCTCTGAGCACTGTGGGACTTAACTTCTGAGGTCATCAGTCCCCAAAAACTTAGAACTACTTAAACCTAACTAACCTAAGGACATCACACACATCCATGCCCGAGGCAGGATTCGAACCTGCGACCTTAGCGGCCGCGCGGTTCCAGACTATAGCGCCTAGAACCGCTAGGGAACGTCTCACACCAGACGAGTGTAACCGCTATGTTTGCGTCTTAGAGTGATGGTGGTGTACGCGTAAGTGGAAAACTTGTTTGCGCAGCAATCGCAGACATAGTGCAGCGGAGGCGGAGTAAGGGAAACCAGCCCGCATTCGCCGAAGCAGATGGAAAACCGCCTAAAAACCGTCCACAGACTGGCCGGCTCACCGGACCTCGACACAATTCGCGCATTCGCGCCGGGGACAAGGCGCTCCTTCCCAGTCCGGAAATCCGTATGTTAGATGATGATGATAATGTGTGGTTGTGGGGCGCTCAACTGCGTGTTATCAGCGCCCGTACAAATTCCCAACCTTGGCTCTGTCCCATCTCGCCACTATCAGGAATGATGATGAAATGAAATGATGAGGACAACACAAACACCCAGTCATCTCGGGGCAGGTGAAAATTACTGACCCCGCCGGGGATCGGACTCGGAACCCCGTGCTCGGGAAGCGAGAACGCGACTGCTAGACCACGAGCTGCGGACTCCGTGCGTTAGACCGAACAGCTAACCGGGTGCGCTGCCGATGTGGTTTACTACGAATTGCTTCCCCGAGGTGTAACCATCACTGCTGACGTTTATTGCCAACAACTGAGCCGTCTTGCAGATCAGAAAGACTGCTTGAAGTGATGCTACTCCACGATAAAGCCCTCTCGTAATCAGCTACACCGACAAAAAGCACTATACAAGAGTTGGGTTGGGAAGTCATTCTAGAAAAGTCTTATAAATTTCTGTATTGGCAAACAGACCGTTGAGTTGGGTGCTAACCTGTAAGTCTCTCAGCTCAAGCTGGAAGGAATGAGGTACATCAGCAGCCGAAAGCGAGAACAGTCTGACAAATAACTCTGAATCCATCTTCAGTACAGTCTCGTGGAGTCTCTTTGCGAACTCATGAAGAAATTTTTCAGTAATTGGAATTTAGTCATGTGTGATCCACAAATAAGTACGTTGACTTCCGGAAAATGTTCCCTGTCACGAGCTTAAAGCTGGTTTTTCTGTAGGATTAATTTTTGTTTGATAGAATTAATGTTGGCTGACATATCTGTTACTAAATTATTCTTCCCTTGCATTATGAGACGTCATTCAGATAATTAGTGATGTCGATCATAAAATATTTTGTCACCGCTCTACTTACCCTTAAGGCCAGGCTGCGGCAGCCGCAGGCAGTCGTGACGAATTGGCCGAGAGAGATGGACGTGGAAGACGCGATGATTGTCCACCTTTTGTCTCAGAAGAAACGCGGAGCCAAACAGAGATACTGGATTCATCCTCTACTGCTGGAACAATATACAAAGGGTTTATTTAAAAATTACTTCAAGAATCTTCGAAACTATCCAGATCGTTTTTTTCAACGATACAAGAATGTCAGTGGAATCTTTTGATAACCTTCTGGAAAATGTAAGACATTCCGTAACGGGTACCGATACTCGTATGCGAGCTTGTGTAACTCTGGAAGAAAAATTGTTGATTACTTTGAGGCGAGTTCAAAAACAAATATGATAGTTCATTTTTAATAATACTTGAAAATAATTGGCCAGGGGTTAAAAGATAAATCACAATTTACTTTTTTCTCTTTAGAGAAAAAAAATAGTACTTGCCCTTTCCAAGTTCTGCAGCAACTATCAACACCAAAGATTTTAGTCGCTGACTAATAATGGTCGCTCGTATGAGAAAATGTACAGTTAAAAAAACTTCAAAGCAGTAAAACGCCAAATTTTTGTGAAAAATTATTGAATTATCATCGGTTTCTCCCCTGGTCATTGGATTCTAATGTTACGAATTTGAAGGAACTGAAAACGGACGAAGTCAGAAAACAGAAGTGATAGTCTGAAAATAATACATGTATGATGATGAATTGACATTATAAAATTAAAATAATATGCTACATTATTGCAACATTTGGAAAGAATAGTACTGATGACTGGAACAGATGAAGTATTTCAGAATTCTCAGTTGACACAGTTGAGTCAGAGGGCGATGACAGCTCATCGTGTTCGGCGGCAGAGTCCTGTCTGTTTGTAATAGGCGTAGAATAATCACGGTGACTTTCCTTCTGATCTGTGCTGAAGTCTGCTCGACCATCATTTGGCTGTAGTACCCATCCATGCTGAAACTGCTGTCTACTCGAGGATTCTGGTTCATACCTACGGCCACTGTTGTTTCTGACGCATAATCAGAATAGCCTTGGTGATGAGTCCACAGTGGAAGCATTTGTGCTCTTTTTATGACGTCAATAATCTCCATTTTGGTAGTAAGCTTGCGTTGTCTTCTAGTGATGAAAGCAGAAATAGTCTATCTGAACCAGATTCTCGGTTCCTTTCACGCTCCTCCCTCAGTGCGATACTCTGTTGTACATAAGTCAATCTGTCGTCGTTACTTCTCTGCTTCTTTCAGCGAAGAAGTGAAGGACTTTGTACGCCACATTCCCCACAGTTACTTTCAGCAACGTTAGTTTCATTCAGACTACCTTGAGTTGTATTGTCTACAACAGTTTCCTTACGAAACTAATTGCTCGAAATACCCGTAAGGGCTTTTACGCAAAGCTGCTGATTCCACTTTTGGCACCTGCATTGCGTTTTAATTCCCTGCTGAAACTTGGCCTAATATTCTTCCACTTCTGCTGTAGAGATTTGCCTGTAAAAAAAGTCTCTGTTAGCGGCGCCGATGGGATGAAATAAGGGATGTTAATATGACTAATCTATAATAATGTAATAAAATTCCTTGCAGAAGTACGTGGGTTTCATTTTTTCGTATGAACATATATTTCGTTTCAGATATCTGTTTACAGGATGTACTATGGCAGCACTGAGTCACAATTTTGGAATCGGATGTACTACTGTCCGAGATGTCATATATGAAACTTGCTTGGCGATTTGGGACAAAATGAGACTGACTGCGTTTCCAAAATTAAATGAGGAAAGATGGATTGAAATAGCAAATGGATTTAATAGATATGCAAACTTTCCCAGCTGCATCGGTGACATCGACGGGACACATATGAGAGTAATAAAACCCCGTCATTCAGGTTCACTTTACTATAATTACAAAAATTATTTTTCGATCGTTTTACTTGCTTTATGTGATGCAGATTATAAATTCACTTACATTGATGTTGGACCATATGGAAAATGTAGTGAACCATCTATTTTTAAGAAATCAGTTCTATATGAAAACTTCTAAATAAAAATTGACAAATACCTGAGAAAAGCTCAATATCAAACAATGAAATACCGATGCCGTACGTCATTGTCGGAGATGAGGCGTTTGGTATGTCTGAAAACTTAATGCGTCCTTATGGAGGAAGGAGTTTAACAGACAAAAAAAGAATCTTTAACTACCGACTGTCTCGGGCTAGGCGATTTATAGAATGCACGTTTGGCATTCTGGCAAATGAATGGAGAATTTTTCATCGCCCTATGAATGTTCGGGAAGAATTTGCAATAGCCACAATAAAATCATGCTGTGTTTTACATAATTATGTGCGAGAAAGAGATGGCTACAAATTTGAAGGTACACACTGTACGTCCCTCCAGAATTGGAAATTTCCCCAGGTCCTACAAGAGCAGGGTGCCGTTCATTAGTATCAGCATTTATTTGCGGATTATTTTACAAATGGAAATCCGCTGGAATGGCAAAACAGAATTGCATTGAGGTAATAATTATATGTGTTAATTGAATTGTGGATGTGACTGTTATTGCTTTCATGTGAATTACTGTGTATTATTGTTAAGTGTACAATGATACCCCTTCTTGATTATTGTACCTATAACCATTTTTAATATGTAATAAATAATAAATGACTTACCGAATTCATTCTTTTCATTTTCCTTCATGTTCTCCTCACACATTATACAGAGTGGTCAAAAAAAAAATTGGATCCACTGTTTAAAAGTCCATAACTGGCAAACTAATTGACAGAGTTGTGCCGGCCGGAGTGGCCGAGCGGTTCTAGGCACTTCAGTCTGGAACCGCGCGACCGCTACGGTCGTAGGTTCGAATCCTGCCTCGGGCATGGATGTGTGTGATCTCCTTAGGTTAGTTACGTTTAAGTAGTTCTGAGTCCTAGGGGACTGATGACCTCAGATGTTAAGTCCCATAGTGCTCAGAGCCATTTGAACCATTTGACAGAGTTGTCTGATCTTTGGTAGGGTTGGCAATCGCCACAAAGCGTTGTATTGCGTTGTTTTGTTTTGTCAGATGATAGTCGCCAGGTAGTCAGTGTTTTGTTCTTAGTTGCACCTAGTTACTCGAGTAAACATGGCTGGCGCAAGGATTACATTCGATGAAAGGAAGTCAGTTTTGAAGTGGTATTTTAAGTACGAAAACATTAATGAGGTTCAACGGCAATGGCGAAATGAGTATCAAAAAGAGCCACCGACACGTTTAACGATTCGTCGCATTCGAGACAAATTTGAAGCCGAAGCCTGTGTTAAAGATGTACACAAACAACGATCTGGAGGACCTGTAACAGTAACAAGTCCAGATAACTCCCGTCGTGTGTTACAACAATTCACTCGTTCACCACAGAAGTCTGTGAGACAGTGTGCCCGTGAAACTGGAGTGAGTCGCTCAAGTGTTTGCCGAATTTTGAAGACAGCAAAGTGGAAGTGTTACATCCCACGATTGCTACACGCAATGGACGAGGACCACCCAGATCGTAGAAGGGAGTACTGCGAGTGGTTTAGTAACATGGTGCGCAACGATGAAGAGTTTGCAGAGATGATTGTGTGGTCTGATGAGGCACAGTTCAAACTCAATGGTACAGTAAATCGCCACAATTGCGTCTACTGGGCCGCCGAAAATCCGAACGTCCATGTAGACAAAGCCGTTAATTTGTCAGGAGTAAATGTGTGGTGTGGACTGTCTTACCGGGGCTTGATTGGGCCATTCTTCTTTGACGGCACAGTTACCGGTGAGGTGTACCTTCAGAAGCTTCAGACATATATTTTATCTGCCATCCGAGACTTGCATAGAGACGGAAGAGTTTACTTTCAACAAGTTGGTGCCCCAGCCCACTACCAAAATCATATTAGGGCGTATCTCGACGGAAACCTACCAGGAAGATGGATAGGCCGTAGAGGTGCTGTGGAGTATCCACCACGTTCCCCAGACCAAACTCCTCTGGACTTTCACCTGTGGGGGAACCCTAAAGGACGTCGTTTATCGACAAAGGCCACGCACATTGGTGAACTTCGAGAATCAATCGTACATTCATGTGCAAATATTCAACTGAACACATCGCAGTCATTAGTTAGTGCTGCAGTTCGGCGGCATCGTTTGTGTGTGGATGTTAATGGTGACCATTTCGAACACCTACAGTGAGATCTTTAAATTGGACTTTAAGCTACACTTTCACCAAAAATGAGACAACTCCGTCAATTAGTTTGCAAGTTATGGACTTTCAAACAGTGGATACATTTTTTTATGGACCCCTCTGTATTTGTGATTTCCTCCCATCTTCTTCTCTTCACGTCACGGTCACTGTACTCCTCACAAGATACGTCCCAGATTGCTCTTCGTCTTTAAATTTATTGAATAAATTTCTCGGTGTCGAAAGCCATCGCGACTTTTGGCTGCTCGGACAAGTGCGCGAAGACTGAGGCAGCCACACACGCTCTACATTTACATCTACATCTACATGTATACTCCGGAAGCCACCCAACGGTGTGTGGTGGAGGGCACTTTACGTGCCACTGTCATTACCTGCCTTTCCTGTTCCAGTCGCGTATGGTTCGCGGGAAGAACTACTGCCGGAAAGCCTTCGTGCGCGCTCGAATCTCTCTAATTTTACATTCGTGATCTCCTCGGGAGGTATAAGTTGGGGGAAGCAATATACTGTATTCGATACCCATCCAGAAACACACACTCTCGAAAACTGGCCAGCAAGCTACACCGCGATGCAGAGCGCCTCTCTTGCAGAGTCTGCCAGTTGAGTTTGCTAAACATCTCCGTAACGCTATCACGCTTACCAAATAACCCTGTGACGAAACGCGCCGCTCTTCTTTGAATCTTCTCTATCTTCTCCGTCAACCCGACCTGGTACGGATCTCACACTGATGAGCAATACTCAAGTATAGGTCGAACGAGTGTTTTGTAAGCCACTTCCTTTGTTGATGGACTACATTTTCTAAGGACTCTCCCAATGAATCTCAATCTGGCACCCGCCTTACCAACAATTAATTTTATATGATTATTCCACTTCAAATCGTTCCGCACGCATACTCCCAGATATTTTACAGAAGTAACTGCTACCAGTGTTTGTTCCGTCTATCATATAATTATACAATAAAGGATCCTTCTTTCTATGTATTCGCAATACATTACATTTGTCTATGTCAAGGGTCAGTTGCCACTCCCTGCACCAAGTACCTATCCGCTGCAGATCTTCCTGCATTTCGCTCTTTGGGGGACCCGCAGCTCGCCACTGGCTGCCGCGCAGTCGCCCGTGTTCTGTGGGCTGCCGCGGCCACAAAATCCTGGCGCGGCCTGCAATCAACTGTCATTGTTGTATTGGCTGCCGGAGCCTGGCTGCCTAGTGCGTTACCGGCCTAACTCAGTTTCTCCCCTGCTGGCTGCCTTCATTCAGTCGGTATTCACTGTCGTTCGTCAGAAGACAAGTGCATCATACAGCCTTTGTGGCTGGTGTTGTAACGAAGCTCCTGCAAACGTTTTTCTAGCTCACACTTGTGCGATGGTCTGTTAAAAACTTTACGTACCCATTCAAACTATACGAAAAGTGTAACAATCCCCATTCGGCATTCAACGATGTTGCTTCTCCACATAATCCTTTCTGGACAAGGTCACAGATACAGAATGTAAACCTAATTTAACACAAGTTGTGCTGTCTGCTAGGTGCTTGGCGTCTGGCAAGTCGACTGCCTCTCTTTAGAGGAATACGGCCACAGCCTTCATTGTCCTCTTCTTTATCTCCCCCCAGCTTCATATGCCGCAGCGCTCGGAGAGCTATAGTAGGCGGGCACGCGGCTCGACCGCTGTTTGGCCGATTTTAACTGCTCCGAAGGGTTGGGTCCCTTGTCTCCCCCTCCTCCTCCTCCTCCTCCTCCTCCTCGCTTACTGAGCCTTTCCGCTAATTTACTTAACATAGACCCAGAATCTCTTTGGATTTTCCGCCACATTTCTAAAGAGAGTTTCGTTGTGGAAACTATTAAATGCATCTCGCATTGAAATCCACACCAAATTTCGAGGCCCAGTAAAACTTCGCCAAACTTGGCGATTTTGCGTTCGTCTAAATTATACTTGCGTTTTTCGGTGCTCCTGCAGCAGCTTTCTGTCGTGTTTTGTGTACCATGGCGGATCAGTTCAGTCTCTTATTAATTTATTTGGTATGAATTCTCTAGTGCTGTTGATACTATTTCTTTGAACTTAAGCCACATATGGTCTTCACTTACATAGTTTGGAAGGATTGGAGACTGGCTCTTAGAAAGACGTCAATCGAATTTTTAGTTGCTTTTATAATTAGATATTTTTCGCGTTCAGTTTTGGTGAATTTCTTTGTTACGGAATTGAGCCTCGCTACGACTGTGTGTTCACTAATCCCTGTACCCGTCGTGATGCTCAGGATTATTTGTGGCTAAGAGGTCAAGTGTGTTTTCGTAACGATTTACAATTTGAATGGCCTCGTGAACTAATTGATCAAAATAATTTTAAAAAATCGTTTAGAACAATTACGGAAGTTATGTTCTATCTACAATAGGGTCTGAAAATGTGTTTTTGTTAACATACAGGAGGTAGATTTTGAAGTCACTGCCAACTATAATTGTATGAGACTCAAGTTTTCTTTGAAGTGTTCAGCAAGTGTTTCATCTGAGACCGGGGGTCGGTAAAAGGAGCCAGTTATTAATTTATTCCGGTTGTCGAATATAACCTCTGCCCATACTAAGTCACAGTAACTATCTGCTTCAATGTCGCTTGTGAACTGGAACACACATTACATTATTTTTCCTTAAGTTGTGCTTCTTGTTTCTGTAGTAGTGCAGATCATTACAATTACGGCTTTGCCCTCCAAAACCTAGGATGCTTTCTCTGTGACCCTGTAAATACCAGAGCTAAACAATGTAGAACAACAACTTACGTTACAAGCATAGCATTCTGTATTACTTCATTTCCTTATTTCTATCATTTTAAAATTGTACGTCGACTTTAGATGACATGTCAGTCATAGATGTTCTTATCTCTGTTTAGTGAACGTATTTTCAGTCATGTTTTGAACATTGTCCCGCTAAACTTTATTAACTAATGTTTCGCCGCAAGGGATATCGCATTTTAGAGAGTAAATTAATATGGAGTATGTCGTTCTTCTTATCAAACATTCACATACCCATTTCTTCTTTTCTTATTGTCTTTTGGGCATGCAGTTGTAGTAATTAAAGTAGGCACAAATGCAGTGATCAAAAAGAAATGATTAGCGTACATTCGCATTCTCTTTCTTGCTGCTCCCGTGGCGATGGACTGTTTCTATCGCAATCCGTAAGCGTGAAAGGAACTTACCGTACAGACAGAGGGATCTATAGTTATACTTGTCTATATTTATACTTGGCAGAACTAATTATATGCTGACATAATCGTCAGTGTTGCTTTCGTTTCCCAAAAGCTATAAATATTTCAATTTCGGAAAAGAAGCTCTATATTTGGCCAAGATGTCGAAGAAAGAGGTCCCTTACGTAGTAGTTGTATCGAGTAAGATGTGGAGACGGTGGTTTGAAAGAGGACAGAAGTAGTACGAGGAAGGGCGTCCCTTACCTGAGGGATCGCTACCTGGCGAAGGGGCAAGTGTGGCAAATGTCCGGCGTGGCTAATGTCCGGCATTCGTTTGGCCAGGCCTGCACTAAATCGTTTCGCGAAAATAACAGAGATAGTCCCTTTGAAAAATAATACTGCTGATTTGCTTCAACATTCTTTCCCCGGTAAGTGCTTGTGAGTGAACTCGCCCTCGACAGAACATTAAACCCTAATCAGCCTTGGAGCAAAATCCCGCCTTATGCAAGATACCTTTATAGTTTTGTTTTCACCCAGACAAGTTTCACCACTTTCTGTGCTCTCTTCAGTGGGTTTATTTGTTGCTACATGTTTTCTTTAAAGAAACTTCTGGTAAAAATTTTATATTTGTAAAATGAGCTATTATTGTCAAATATTTTACATTGGTTAGCATACAGTACGGAGATGAGACGTATCACTTTATTGAATCATTCTGTGTTATTTATTTACGATATGTCTAGAGGTTATAGTTTTGTAGTACACTTGGGAATAAAGCGAATGTATGCATTTGTTTACATTCCTCACATGAAGCTCTGGATGTTTAAGCGAGTAGCTCTAGGTCTGTTATGCAGTACACAGCTTGTTGTCTGCTTTATTTTTCTGTTTATTATGCATTTCAGATCGAGAATTACTGTGTATCGTGTCAATTAGGCTGTTTATTACAGTTTTTTTACGTTATTGCATTTTTACGTTGTTTGCGTCGAGGTAACACGCTTTTTCTTGCGCTTTTGTCGGTACACATGCGTTGCTTACGATTTTTTCGTCAAGCACAGAGTTTTCGTCGCCGTTACGTGTTATTTTTGGTTGTGAACTGTTCGTTTCTTTCGTTCGTATCCAATCTTCTTAGCAAGCACGGAAATAAGAAGAACTGCAACATTAACAAGATGATTATCTAATCATCCTACCTATCCAGACTGTCATTCTAGGCGTTGGAAAGCCTGCATTGACGAGGAACATGTGGGAAAGCTGTGGTCACTACCACACGTAAACCGTATAAGGACATTAAGACGGAGTCGCCTGTCAACACTTCGCGGTTCGGCATTTTGCTTATTGGCTGATGTTGCGCCCAATCGCATCGACGTCGAGACACATTGGCTCTTTGTTTCACTAAACCAACGCTTTGGGTGGCTCTTTATTGTCCATGCTTGGTGCAACGTTGACCACAAAAGAGGACACTCCGCAGGTTTTACATGTACACCATCTGTGTGACTCTTGTTACACTATTTCATTCAAATTACAAGACTGAATTAATTCGGTACATCCGTTGTGGGTACGAAAATTTATATAAACGTAATATATTTCAAGCTGAGTACTGCAGGAATTCATCCGCTATTACAATTACTCCATTTCAAATTACAGTTGGTGTTAAAAGCCGCGCGGGGTAGCCGCGCGTTTAGGGTGTCTTGTCACGGTTCGCGCGGCTCCCTCCGTCGGAGGTTCGAGTCCTCACTCGAGCATGGGTGTGTGTGTGTTTTCCATAGCGTTTAAGTTAGTTTAAGTTAGATTAAGTAGTGCGTAAGCTTACGGACCGATGATCCCAGCAGTTTGGTCCCATAAGACCTTACCACAAATTTCCAAAATTGCTGTTAAAATAGCAAGACTACTGTTTACTCGTGAATGGTCTGTGACAGTAATAAAGGGATGAGGGATGCAAACTATAAATTCATGCTTCGCCTTTCTTGCTTTAAATACTACATTTCAGCGCTTTTAGAATTGTGGAGAAACATTTCTTGTAGCTGTTATCTATTATTGTTAAATAATCTCTTTTTTCTTTGTTTCAGGTAAGTGTCAAACTTCCTGCAGACATGCAGACTGGCAAGCCGTGAGTATTTCCAAACAAAAGCCTCCTAATTCTGAACAGTGTTTCATATTACTAGAAGCTAATAACAGTTCAAGCCATTTTTGTGGAACCTGAGTAAAAATTCTAAGATACGTCCTTTCCAGATTCTTGAGTTGGCAGCTGAGACAGTGTTATTTAAATTGATGTTTCGACAACTTCATTTCTGTCTAGTAGAGATCTCAATTCCTCGATTTCTTTACTGTTCGGCTGTATTCCACACAACGAGGAATCGATAACTGCACTTGATATACCTTAAGAGGAAAGATAATAAACGTATCGAAATACAGCGTAAAAGAACATGAGCACATTTGTAAATTTGAAAATATTGATATTATTAGTCTGAAGAGAAAGCTAGAGTTAGTAAACTCACGAGCCACAGGTTATACGAACAATCTATTGAATTGATACGGAACGAGTCTACTAAACATAGGAGTATACATGATCCGTTTGTCAGACAACACCTTGGCTTAAAATTAATGAAAACGAACATGTGCCAGAGATAAATGACTCTCGTTACTTAATACAAGTGTAAAGTAAGCACCTATGTCTTTCATATTACACGTAGTATTGATTTTCAAGTGGATTTGGTCTATAGACTACGAATTGTCCAGAACAATTCATTTAAGGAAGATTTAACATTCCATTTATCACCTTTGACATACACTGCTGGCCACCGTAAATGCAACACCCTGAAGGAAGCATCCGAATCAAGTGAAATTTACACCATGAGTTTGCAGCGATGAGATATGCAACTGATTAGAATTTCAGCGCAGACGCACATCACGCGCGCCTGTGGCGCCACCTCATAGCGCAATTTAAGGCTTGGCAATTTCGACGAGTGTACGTTCGGCACGTGTGTCTACCTTGTGGTTGTTTCACAAGACGATCAGTTATGCCTCGTAGACAACAGCGAACATCTTTTGATCAAGTATCCGAGTTTTACAGAGGAAGGATAGTGGCTTACCGAGATTGTGGATTATCATACAGAGAAATCGCTAGTCGTGTTGGACGAAACCAAACAACTGTAATGCGGCTATGTGACCGTTGGATGCAGGAGGGTATGACGGACCGACGTGGTCGATCGCATTCACCTCGGTGCACCACTGCACGTGCTGATAGGCAAATTGTGCGCATGGCAGTGACGGATCGCTCAGTGACATCCCGAACCATAGCACAGCATATTGCGTCTGTAACGCATCATCCAGTGTCTGCGCGTACCATTCGACGCCGTTTACAGCAGAGTGGTCTGTTCGCAAGTCGTCCATTGCTTCGTCTACCATTGACGCAGAACCACAGACGTCTCCGTCGCCAATGGTGTGATGACAGACGAATGTGGACGGCAGAATGGAATGATGTTGTCTTTACTGATGAGGCACGCTTCTGTCTGCAGCACCACGATGGTCGGATTCGAGTGTGGAGACACCATGGAGAGAGGATGCTGGACAGCTGCATTATGCACCGCCACACTGGTCTTGCACCGGGTATTATGATATGGGACGGTATTGGATATTACTCTCGCACGCCTCTAGTACGCATTGCCGGTACTTTAAATAGCCGGTGCTACATATCTGAGGTGCTGGAGCCAGTTGTCCTTCCTTACCTTCAGGGCTCGGCCACAGCCATATTTCAACAGGATAATGCGCGACCACACGTGGCACGCATTGTCCAAAGGTTCTTCGTCAATAACCAGATTGAATTGCTTCCCTGGCCAGCTCGTTCTCCGGATCTTTCGCCGATAGAAAACATGTGGTCCATGGTTGCTCAACGAGTGACCCAGATTACATCCCCAGCTGCCACACCAGATGATCTTTGGCAACGTGTGGAAGCTGCTTGGGCTGCTGTACCCCAGGAACACATCCAACGTCTCTTTGGCTCAATGCCGAGATGTGTGGCAGCGGTGATCTCCAACAATGGCGGCTACTTTGGCTACTGATTCTGGCAGGAACCACATGTCACAGACGTCTGTAAACGTAATCATTTGATACTTGGTCAACATGTTATCTACAAAATAAATTTTGTTGTGCTACCTCTTGTCTTTCTTGGTGTTGCATTTACGGTGGCCAGCAGTGTATTTTATGTCATTAGACAAACGATCGAAATTTATTGTGGCTGCCTTATTGAACACGTTTCGGAGCTTCTGACAGCTTAAGCGTGAATGAATGTGCCACCAAGACGGCAACACTAATCCGCGTGCAGGAGAAATCGTTTCTCAGCTACAGCAACAGCCAGGTGATTTAAAATGTTTGCCATCTTTCTGTTGTCTTAATCACTTATTGTTGTTACATTGTTCTCAACATACTACGAGCTCAGAGGGTAACTGGGTCATTCTTTTGGAACGTTGTAATTTCCGCGACATTAATGTATGTTTCTACAATATTCTTAAACGTCTCCAGGCTTGAAAACGGTAGGGAGCTTTGGTAGATTCTAGTTTGAATTCGAGCTGAAGAATTTGAAACTGTAATTTATAAGTAGCGTGTATATTGAAACTTTCTGGCAGATTAAAACTGTGTGCTGAACCGAGACTCGAACTCGAGATCTTTGCCTTTCGTGGGCAAGTGCTCTACCATCTGAGCTACTCTCAAGCACGACTCACGCCCCGTCCTCACAGCTTTATTTCTGCCAGTATCTCGCCTCCTACCTTCCAAACTTTACAGAAGCTCTCCTGCGAACCTAGTTCTGCAAGTCTGGAGGTCGTGGTATAGCGATATGCACTTATACAGATGGCGACAATATCCCATACACAAGGGGTAAAAGGCAGTGCATTGGTGGAGCTGTCGTTTGTCCTTACATGATACACGTGAAAAGGTTACCGACTTGATGGTGGTCGTACAACGGATGTTAACAGACTCTGGATGCCGAATGTTAGGTGGAGCCTAGTCCCATGAGATATTCCATGTCGGAAATCATTAGAGAATTCAATATTCACAGATCCATAGTATGCCAAGAATACTAAATCGCACTGTTACCTGTCACTACGGACAATGCAGTGGCTGACGGCCTTCACTTAACGACCGAAAGCAGCGGGGTTTGCGTAACGTCGTCAATGCTGAGAGACAAGCACCCTTTCATGAAATGACTGGAGAAATCAACGTGTAGCGAAATGTGCCGTTAGTGGGCTATGGCAGCAGACGACTGACAAGAGTACCTTTGCTAACAGCAAGACATCGTCTATAGCGCATCCCCAGGGCTCGGTAACACATCTGTTGGATCCTAGAGGGCTAAAAAACCGTAGCCTCGTCATATGAGTCCCGGTTTTAGCTGGTAAGAGCTGATTGTAGGGTCGATGGTAGCCCAGACCCTAGACCCTACAAAGCTATGGACACGCATTGTCAGAAATGCACTGTGCAAGCTGGTGGTGGCTTCATAATGGTGTGGGCTGTGTTAATATGGAATGCACTGGGTCCTCTGGTCCACCTGAACCGATCATTGACTGGAAGTGGTTATGTTCGGCTGCTTGGAGACCATTTGTAGGCATTGATGGACTTCATGTCCCCAAACAACGATGGTATTTGTGTGGGTAACAATGACCACGCCAGTGGGCCATGATTGTTCGCCACTGGTTCAGGTGACATTTTGGACAATTCGAGAGAATGGTTTGGCCACCGAAATCGCCCAACGGGAACCCCATCGAATATTTATGGAACATAATCGAGAGGTCAGTGCGTGCACAAAATCCTGCACTGGCAACACACACGCAGTTATGGACGGCTGTAGGGGGAGCATGGCTCAGTATTTGTGCAGGGGCTTTCCAACGACTTGTGAAGTCCATGCCACGTCGAGTTGCTGCTCTACGTCTGGGAAGAGGAGCTCCGACACGATGTTAGGTTGTATTCCATGACTCGTCACCTCAGTATAAATCATCTTCCCTTTCTTACCTTTGCTGACAGACAAGCAATACAGGGTTATTACAAATGATTGAAGCGATTTCACAGCTCTACAATAACTTTATTATTTGAGATATTTTCACAATGCTTTGCACACACATACAAAAACTCAAAAAGTTTTTTTAGGCATTCACAAATGTTCGATATGTGCCCCTTTAGTGATTCGGCAGACATCAAGCCGATAATCAAGTTCCTCCCACACTCGGCGCAGCATGTCCCCATCAATGAGTTCGAAAGCATCGTTGATGCGAGCTCGCAGTTCTGGCACGTTTCTTGGTAGAGGAGGTTTAAACACTGAGTCTTTCGCATAACCCCACAGAAAGAAATCGCATGGGGTTAAGTCGGGAGAGCGTGGAGGCCATGACATGAATTGCTGATCATGATCTCCACCACGACCGATCCATCGGTTTTCCAGTCTCCTGTTTAAGAAATGCCGAACATCATGATGGAAGTGCGGTGGAGCACCATCCTGTTGAAAGATGAAGTCGGCGCTGTCGGTCTCCAGTTGTGGCACGAGCCAATTTTCCAGCATGTCCAGATACACGTGTCCTGTAACGTTTTTTTTCGCAGAAGAAAAAGGGGCCGTAAACTTTAAACCGTGAGATTGCACAAAACACGTTAACTTTCGGTGAATTGCGAATTTGCTGCACGAATGCGTGAGGATTCTCTACCGCCCAGATTCGCACATTGTGTCTGTTCACTTCACCATTAAGAAAAAATGTTGCTTCATCACTGAAAACAAGTTTCACACTGAACGCATCCTCTTCCATGAACTGTTGCAACCGCGCCGGAAATTCAAATCGTTTGACTTTGTCATCGGGTGTCAGGGCTTGTAGCAATTGTAAACGGTAAGGCTTCTGCTTTAGCCTTTTCCGTAAGATTTTCCAAACCGTCGGCTGTGGTACGTTTAGCTCCCTGCTTGCTTTATTCGTCGACTTCCGCGGGCTACGCGTGAAACTTGCCCGCACGCGTTCAACCGTTTCTTCGCTCACTGCAGGCCGACCCCTTGATTTCCCCTTACAGAGGCATCCAGAAGCTTTAAACTGCGCATACCATCGCCGAATGGAGTTAGCAGTTGGTCGATCTTTGTTGAACTTCGTCCTGAAGTGTCGTTGCACTGTTATGAGTGACTGATGTGAGTGCATTTCAAGCACGACATACGCTTTCTCGGCTCCTGTCCCCATTTTGTCTCACTGCGCTCTCGAGCGCTCTGGCGGCAGAAACCTGAAGTGCGGCTTCAGCCGAACAAAACTTTATGAGTTTTTCTACGTATCTGTAGTGTGTCGTGACCATATGTCAATGAATGGAGCTAAAGTGAATTTATGAACTCGCTTCAATCATTTGTAATAGCCCTGTATTGTCACTCACATTTGAGAAATCTCACGTAAATGTTACAGAGCGAGTAATGTCAGAGGTAATAAAATGTAGACTTTATCGGTTTCTTGAAGTAATGTTTGTTAGTTAAAACTAACACTACTACTTGCTTGTGTTTACAGTTGGAGAAATGCGTGCTCATACAGACTGACCATTCTATTGGTTCACTTCACACTATGAACTGGAGAGGCCACTACACTAAGATTCTTGAGTTATCAGGCCGTTGACATATTATACATTGAAGCGCCAAAGAAACTTGTATAGGTACGCGTATTCAAATACAGAGATATATAAACAACAAAATACGACACATGCGGTCGGAAACGCCTACATAAGACACCAAGTGTTCTCAGATCAGTTACTGCTGCAATAATGGCAGGTTATAAAGATTTGAGTGAGTTTGAAGGTGGTGCTATAGTAGACACACGAGTGATGGGACACAGCATCTCCGGGGTAGCGATGAAGTGGGGATATTCCCGTACGACCATGTCACGAGTGTACCATGAATATCAGGAATCCTATAAAACATCAAATCTCAAGGCGTCGCTGAGGCCGCAATAAGATCCTGCGCCGCGCGGGATTAGTCGAGCGCTCTCAGGCGCTGTAGTCATGGACTGTGCGGCTGGTCCTGGCGGAGGTTCGAGTCCTCCCTCGGGCATGGGTGTGTGTGTTTGGCCTTAGGATAATTTAGGTTAAGTAGTGTGTAAGCTTAGGGACTGATGACATTAGCAGTTAAGTCCCATAAGATTTCACGCACATTTGAACATTTTGAAAGATCCTGCAAGAACGGGACCAACAACTACTGAAGAGAATTGTTCAACGTGACAGACGTGCAACCCTTCCGCAAATTGCTGCAGATTTCAATGCTGGGCCATCAACAAGCGTCAGCGTGCGAACCATTCAACGAAACATTATCGATATGGTCTTTCGGAGTCGAAGGCCCACTCGTGTACCACTCCTAATAAGTGCACCGCACAAAGCTTTCTGCATCGCCTATGCCCGTCTACACCGACATTACATTGTTAATGACTGGAAACATGTTACCTGGTCGGACGAGTCTCGTTTCAAATTGTATCAAAGGGATAGACGTGTATTGGTATGGAGACAACCGCATGATCCATGGTTCCTGCATGTCAGCAGGGGGCTGTTCAAACTGGTGGTGGCTCTGTAATGGTGTGGGGCGTGTGTAGTTGGTGATACGAGACCACTGATACGTCTAGATACGACTATGACAAGTGCCACGTACGTAAGCATCCTGTCCGATCAGCTGCGTCCATTCATGTTCATTGTGCATTCCAAAGGGCTTGGAAAATTCCAGCAGGACAATGCGACACCCCACATGTCCAGAATTTCTAGAAAGTGGCTCCAGGAACACTCTTCTGTGTTTAAAAACTGTCGCTGGCCACCAAACTCCCTAGACATGAACATTATTGAGCATATCTGGGATGCCTTTCAACGTGCTGTTGAGAAGAGATCTCCACCCCTCGTAATGTTATGGATATATAGACAGCCCTGCAGGATTCATGGTGTCAGTTCCATACAGCACTGCTTTAGACATTAGTCGAGTCCGTGCCACGTCTTGTTGCGGCACTTCTGCGTGCTCACGGGGGCCGTACACGATGTTAGGCTGGTGTACCAGTTTTTTGGCTGTTCTGTGTAGTTCCAATATTAATGCACGTGTGGTCTTGGGCACTAACAAACTGTCGTATAGTTTTATCCCATAATCAAGCACCTGTTATATACGGTGCGGAATTTTCAGCATTTCCTCCAGTGGTTCTGTACCTATTGACACTGTCACGGGAACAAACTGCGCGAAACACACACACACACACACACACACACACACACACACACACACACACACACACAAAACCCCACCTACTCTTAATTTGTGCTCTCACTCAGTTGACAAAGCGTTAAAATTAATAATAATAACGCATTAGTATATCAGAAAAGTAACAGTATTACATACTATCAGCGTGTGTTCTTTTATTACTAAGCAGATAAAATATCTGTTGAAAGAAGAATATGATTTAAATGCTATTAGTATCTTAGCAACTGAAGCGAGAACTCACAGTTTACTTAGTTACTGTAAGAAAAGTTTTATTCGAAAATCTCAACGTGCGTTCAGAAAGTGAAGTAATGTGCTTATTACCGTTGTATGACGTGACGCAATGAAGTTAAACTAATTTGCTGAGTTCGACTTCGTAATATTTCTGGCGTTGCAGCCATCATATTCAGGTACAAGAAGCTCTTCTTAGGGCAGTAGAGAAGGCAGCAGTGACAGGATGAGGTAATATGATGTGAGGTACAGATAACAGGTGGTTTGTTCGGTAAGGGTGTCGTGAGAAAGACAGCCTAAATTTTGGTCCTTCTCCACGATTGGCTGCTACGTTCGTAATTTGCGCGCCAAAATGTTAATTTTTCTGTTTTTAATATTAGACAAACTAAACAGCGTATTTATTTGAATTTCACATTAAAGCATCTCTCACTAGCGTGCTATCGTTCCATTATTTCACAAGTATTAATAACGAGCAGAATGATAAACAACTGCTTAATGAAATGGCAGACGAAGCTCTTTGGAGATCTTCGGATCGCGCCTAACTTGGATGGCGGACGAAATGGTTCGGCTGTAACACCACAGCTGGTTCGGAGCCTCTGAGGACAGACATGTTGTCTGCCGCTGGCGGTGTTAGTTAAGACTTTATTAGCAATGTATGATTATTTGGAACATATAGGTGAGAACAAATTGACAGTAATTATGGAAATACGCAGTTCATTAATTTGTTGAAGAATATAAATTATTTGTTACTCTAAAGTGGAGTGTTACTGTGCAGTTTCTCGTGTTCTGCTAATAAAAAGCGGGTAGCACCCCGTATAAACAAACTGGTTTGAGATTTAATCATTTCTAAAATAACAGTTCCTCGCTAAATGCCTCAAGAAAACGGATTCACGACGTACGTGTTGTTTTCTGAGCAGGGGACAACAACTATAGAAGACTGCAGGTTGGTGAACATTTATTAGAACTTACGCATTCCAGTCAGGACGGTGGAAGCAAATAGGCACATCGCATGTATTGCAGTCTTAGTACAAATGAGATTAGTGACACGTCATCTATGGTAACACCGAGGAGGTATAAAGGAGAGAAATATTTTTGAGCGAACGGTTTTATCAAATGCACGTATAGAAGATATATATATATATCTCCTCCTCCTCTCTTTTTCAAGTTTCCGTAACTTTAAATAATTCCTTTACTACACGAAAGATCGCAGTGTTCTAACACACTGAAGCCCTTTTAATAAATTCTTGGTTCAAAAGACCTTCGCTAGCTTTTAAAGTCACGGTCCTAAATCTGTTAAACCTCGTAAAACTAAGTAATCCCTGACGGTTACTTTACAGTTGACACTGCTGATGATAACGCTCGCTCCAGAGAGGTGGCAAAACAGCAAAGACATGCCTTTACACTATTGCGCTCGCCGTCTGCTCCCTGATACTGACTAATATGTATCTAGTGCTGGACGAAAGGAGATGATGGTCGACCATAACTCCCTCTTGCTTTAGTAAATTTAATTATTTATAAAAAAATTAGTTCATAGTAAACCAGTGTTGTAAAGCTAATACTGATTCTCTTCCCAACGTATTTAAGATTTCTGTAGTCACAGGAAATGCCAGGTTGAGATTTTTTAGGTTCGTAAGCTACATGAAACACTGTCTCGGAGCAAATTGTACACACCAATTTAAAGTTAATTATTGCGGAGTGTGTACGCTCATTCGAGTTTTCCACCAGTAACACGTAAAATTCGTGAATGCCCTTACAGTTTATTCACGATGTTGATCCGCTGCTACCGTGCTCGTAATTACTGATTGATTTCGTCTTACCTTCTCCAACACCACAGTTCCGAAGGTCGCAATTTACAGTATAACACCGTGCAATGCAGTTACATCACAGTCCATACTTTCCACCTCCTTCTGGTATTAATTGGTTCTCTTCCGCTCGCTCAGTCCGTAACCGCAGTCCAAATTACCAATGGTGATCGCTTTAGCTTAACGATTCATTGCACTGAATCGCGTTTCCACAGTGTCCAAATCGACTCCGTTCGGCGAAACACTTTGTAACTCTTCTCTTCCATGTCTTTGAAAATAGTTTCCGTCTCATATTAAATCTTGACCTCACTACGGGATTAAAGTTCCTGAAATTAGCGCGCACTGTTTCACTCTAGCATTCTCATGCCGGAACGGCTACCCACGATCTCGCGTAGTAAAAAAAAAAAAATAATTCTTCTGCTGTGTCAGAATCCTACAGACGATACTAATGTGTCTAACTAGATCACTGAGCTCTATTAAATGCAAAGTAGATTTTTTTACGTATTACGTTACTTTTAATCATGACAGAATGTTACAGGAATGCAGAATACATTTTTTGCTGTTCGTTGCTAATTTTATGTTGACGCTACATTAAGTACAGAGTAGATATTTTTACATTGTACATTACGTTCAATAATAACAGAGAATTACACGAATACAGAATACACTTTTTAGTTTGTTGTCAGCTTTATATCGACGTAGAAAATAGTGCATAAAATTACAAAACAAAGGGGTAAGATACATATGCAGACAACACGTTAATTAAACACAAATTTACATTAAAAATGCTTCGTTATAATAAGACGATGGACTCGTTTTCGGGGGAACGTCGGTTGAAATCTCTGTCTGGATACCCATATTAAGGTATTCGTTGTTTTCCTAAATGCTTAAGGGAAATGCCAGGGTATCAAATAAGCTTGGCTTCCAACGGAAAGGTGGCAGGAAGAGAACCTCTAACACAGAAGGTACCTGCTGTTAACTAAGTTCGCAGCAAGTAATCAGTTCTCTCACAGGGCAGAATTCACCTAGTGGAACTACGACTGAATAACGTGATAGTTAGCAATAATTTATTAAAATAATGTCACAGATACTTAGGTGTAATGATGGGGATGAGGCGTGTATCACAGACAGAGCTTTGACGAATGGTCTAGCTTCTCATTCCAATAATCGATGACGTAACTAAACTAGTGTAATGTCCAGTGTGGCTCCACTGGTGGTGTATACACTGCAACAGTCTGATAACCTGGACACACGGTGTTGATCGGAGCAGTGGGTTCGCATAAACCCGAGGTTGACGGATAATTGTTCATTTGCGAACTACCTGTGTGGCGTCAAGCGGATGAATGATACAGATAATGTTTTGAGCAGGGCCAATTCGAGAATACTTAACCCCAGAATCGGCTTACAGTTTACCTCCCCCCCCCCTCCCCACTCCCCCGTCGCTCTATTCCATAGTACAATTTCACCCGTTCCTGTTTTCGCTAGTAGAAGTGATACTGTGATTCGCATATACACTCCTGGAAATTGAAATAAGAACACCGTGAATTCATTGTCCCAGGAAGGGGAAACTTTATTGACACATTCCTGGAGTCAGATACATCACATGATCACACTGACAGAACCACAGGCACATAGACACAGGCAACAGAGCATGCACAATGTCGGCTCTAGTACCTTTCGCAGCAATGCAGGCTGCTATTCTCCCATGGAGACGATCGTAGATATGCTGGATGTAGTCCTGTGGAACGGCTTGCCATGCCATTTCCACCTGGCGCCTCAGTTGGACCAGCGTTCGTGCTGGACGTGCAGACCGCGTGAGACGACGCTTCATCCAGTCCCAAACATGCTCAATGGGGGACAGATCCGGAGATCTTGCTGGCCAGGGTAGTTGACTTACACCTTCTAGAGCACGTTGGGTGGCACGGGATACATGCGGACGTGCATTGTCCTGTTGGAACAGCGAGTTCCCTTGCCGGTCTAGGAATGGTAGAACGATGGGTACGATGACGGTTGGGATGTACCGTGCACTATTCAGTGTCCCCTCGACGATCACCAGTGGTGTACGGCCAGTGTAGGAGATCGCTCCCCACACCATGATGCCGGGTGTTGGCCCTGTGTGCCTCGGTCGTATGCAGTCCTGATTGTGGCGCTCACCTGCACGGCGCCAAACACGCATACGACCATCATTGGCACCAAGGCAGAAGCGACTCTCATCGCTGAAGACGACACGTCTCCATTCGTCCCTCCATTCACGCCTGTCGCGACACCACTGGAGGCGGGCTGCACGATGTTGGGGCGTGAGCGGAAGACGGCCTAACGGTGTGCGGGACCGTAGTCCAGCTTCATGGAGACGGTTGCGAATGGTCCTCGCCGATACCCCAGGAGCAACAGTGTCCCTAATTTGCTGGGAAGTGGGGGTGCGGTCCCCTACGGCACTGCGTAGGATCCTACGGTCTTGGCGTGCATCCGTGCGTCGCTGCGGTCCGGTCCCAGGTCGACGGGCACGTGCACCTTCCGCCGACCACTGGCGACAACATCGATGTACTGTGGAGACCTCACGCCCCACGTGTTGAGCAATTCGGCAGTACGTCCACCCGGCCTCCCGCATGCCCACTATACGCCCTCGCTCAAAGTCCGTCAACGGCACATACAGTTCACGTCCACGCTGTCGCGGCATGCTACCAGTGTTAAAGACTGCGATGGAGCTCCGTATGCCACGGCAAACTGGCTGACACTGACGGCTTCGGTGCACAAATGCTGCGCAGCTAGCGCCATTCGACGGCCAACACCGCGGTTCCTGGTGTGTCCGCTGTGCCGTGCGTGTGATCATTGCTTGTACAGCCCTCTCGCAGTGTCTGGAGCAAGTATGGTGGGTCTGACACACCGGTGTCAATGTGTTCTTTTTTCCATTTCCAGGAGTGTATACAAGTCTTGCATTTTAGCGCGTCTGGTGCCCCTCTCAGCTAGCCACTCCAAGCGGCCGCTGCTATGATACGTCCCGTATACAGGATTTCCCAGGCGGAATTTAGAAATGCGACAGGAAGCTTATTTGATGCAAAAAAAAAAAAAAAAAATGATATGTATATACACCCTCTTCCAAATGGTTTCCACGGTACGGTACATTTAATGTACATTTGATTTTGGGTTAATGGTATATTTGCAGGTCTTTTACCCACGCAATCTCTTTGACGTTTTATTCTATCCCAACCTTCCTCGTTGCTTTCATCCTCGTTGTTTTGGATGTATCTCTGCCACTAAACTAGCCCGTTGAAGGCGCAGCTGTCCATGTTGTGTTGTGACTGAAGTAGTGCGAGCGAATGAGTGTGTATTAGATTAACTGTGTGTGTACCCGCTGGCTAAAATGCCACACTTCTATACTAAACTGTTAGAATATTATAAAATGATATATAAGAGTGTGAAACGCCCTCTTGCTCTTCAGTTCTCTTGCTCATAAGTCTCGTTGGGAATTAGGGCTTCCTTGGTCGCTTTAACTGAGCTGTGTTACTAAATGTGAGTTCTCTTTACGAGTGTAGTCCGAATGTTCACTAAAGCATAATAAATAAACACTGTATTACGACTTAGTTGTTTGAAGACGCTTCTTCGTTTTTGACAGAAAGAAAGAAATTGATTTTATTCACAAAACCTGAGGAACTTGTATACAGAAACTTTTCGTTTGGTTCATGATTATTTCAAAAGCCATTTTGTGTGTTATGTACTGTTTGCGTGTTACATTCATTAGAACCTGCAGTCATTTTTATTTTTCTCGAAGTCCGATAATTTCTCTGAGTGCAATTATTACGAAAATACAAGTCATTTCTTTTCACGGTCGGTAAAATACCAAACGAATTGTTTCCAAGCTAACTGCGGGTCGTAGCTGTTTCACAGTTTTAAAGTAAGTGAAAGTTAACAATATTATATCGTTCATGATGTTTACGAAAACCGCGCGACTGCTACGGTCGCAGGTTCGAATCCTGCCTCGGGCATGGATGTGTGTGATGTCCTTAGGTTAGTTAGGTTTAAGTAGTTCTAAGTTCTAGGGGACTGATGACCACAGCTGTTAAGTCCCATAGTGCTCAGAGCCATTTGAACCATTTGATGTTTACGAATATAATTGAGATTAAACGAAACCTATAATTTGGCCCCACTTTTCTTAGAACTTTACCGCCAAAGTTCCAATGAATAATTTCAGGTAACCTTAAATGCTCTTGATTATCAGATGCAGAATAAAAGCAAAATTCACGTAATGGCGGTAATGTTATATCTTGGCGTGTGGCATTCTCCGTGCGCGTGGTCGTGTATATAAAGTGTCAACAGTTGCAGCGCACCTGAAAAGCACACAGCCGAGGTTTTTTTTTTTTTTCGCGACCGAAGCTCGTGACCGGTCTGTAACGAACTCGCTCGTTGTCGACGGAACGGTTTAAAGGCTAGTATTCCTTCCTTTCGTGTAAGTTATTGCAAGTTAATCTCGGTGTGTAGTACAGCTGAGCCAGTGATAGCGTTCTTCTGCAGACGGCGTTAGCGAGTGCAGTGACCGCGGCTGGTCTTGTCGCAGTGCGCAGGTAGGCGGGCATTCCCCACGGCCGTCGGCGTGTTCGTCCCAGGCTACACGCCAGAGCGTGACGGGAGCGTGGCTGGCGGCTGACGGCCTGGCAGGCAGGTGGATGGCATGGCATGGGATTGGATGGTGTGGGTGTGGATGGGATGCCGCGGCACGGAAGGCGGCGAGTATCCCAAGCCGGCACGGGTCACTGCCCTCTGAGTGCGCCAGGGTCGCCGTAGGTGCCTGCAGCACCAGCAGTGCTACAGGCAATACGCCGTACGTCCTGCATGCGACTTCCGCGTCGTACTTCGCGGCTGCCTTTTCGTTCCTCCCGCCTCCTTCACAACATGTGCCGCTTCTCGGTAGAGTTGACTTAAGCAGCGGTTATTCCACGGGACATGGGGTAGAGTCGGATTCACATATCATAATTTAGATCTACATTGAAGCGCCAAATAAACTGGTATAGGCATGCCTATTCCAATACAGAGACATGTACACTACTGGACATTAAAATTGCTACACGAAGAAGAAATGCAGATGATAAACGGGCATTCATTAGACAAATACATTGTACTAGAACTGACATGTGATTACATTTTCACGCAATTTGGGTGCATAGATCCTCAGGAATCAGTACCCAGAACAACCACCTCTGGCCGTAATAACGGCCTTGATACACCTGGTCGTTGAGTCAAACAGAACTTGGATGGCGTGTACAGGTACAGCTGCCCATGCAGCTTCCAAACGATACCACAGTTCATCAAGAGTTGTGACTGGCGAATTGTGACGAGCCAGTTGCTCGGCCACCATTGACCAGACGTTTTCAGTTAGTGAGAGATCTGGAGAATGTGCTGGCCAGGCCAGCAGTCGAACATTTTTGTATCCAGAAAGGCCCGTACAGGCCCTGCAACATTCGGTCGTGCATTATCCAGCTGAAATGTAGGGTTTCGCAGGGATCGAATGAAGGGTAGAGCCACGGCTCGTAACACATCTGAAATGTAACGTCCACTGTTCAAAGTGCCGTCAATGCGAACAAGAGGTGGCCCAGACGTGTTACCAATGGCACCCCATACGATCACGCCGGGTGATACGCCAGTATGGCGATGACGAATACACGCTTCCAATGTGCGTTCACCGCGATGTCGCCCAACACGGATGCGACCATCATGATGCTGTAAACAGAACCTCGATTCATCCGAAAAAATGACTTTTGCCATTCGTGCACCCAGGTTCGTCGCAGGCGCTCCTGCCTGTGATGCAGCGTCAAGGGTAACCACAGCCACGGTCTCCGAGCTGAGAGTCCATGATGCTGCAAACGCCGTCGAACTGTTCGTGCAGATGGTTGTTGTCTTGCAAACGTCCCCACCTGTTGGCTCATGGATCGAGACGTGGCTGCACGATCCGTTACAGTTATGCGGATAAGATGCCTGTCATCTCTACTGCTAGTGATACGAGGCCGTTGGGATCCAGCACGGCGTTCCGTATTACCCTCCTCAACCCACCGATTCCATATTCTGTTAACAGTCATTGGATCTCGACCAACGCGAGCAGCAATGTCGCGATACGATAAACCGCAATCGCGATAGCCTACAATCCGACCTTTATCGAAGTCGGAAATGTGATGGTACGCATTTCTCCTCCTTACACGAGGCATCACAACAACGTTTCACCAGGCAACGCCGGTCAACTGCTGTTTGTGTATGAGAAATCGGTTGGAAACTTTCCTCATGTCAGCACGTTGTAGGTGTCGCCACCGGCGCCAATCTTGTGTGAATGCTCTGAAAAGCTAATCATTTGCATATCACAGCATCTTCTTCCTGACGGTTAAATTTCGCGTCTGTAGCACGTCATCTTCGTGGCGTAGCAATTTTAATGGCCAGTAGTGTAAATAGGCAGAATGCGGAGCTGCGGTCGGCAACGCCTATACAAGACAACAAGTGTCTGGCTCAGTTGCTAGATCGGTTATTGCTGCTACAATGGCAGGTTATGAAAATTTAAGTGACTGAACGTGGTGTTATAATTGGCGTACGAGCGATAGGACACAGCATCTCCGAGATAGCGATGAAGTGGGGATTTTCCCGTACGACCATTTCACGAGTGTACCGTGAATATCAGAAATACGATAAAACATCAAATCTCCGACATCACCGCGGCCGGGAAGGGATCCTCCAAGAACGGGACCAACTACGGCTGAAGAGCATCATTCAAAGTGACAGATATGCAACCCTTCCGCAAATTGCTGCACATTTCAATGCTGGGCCATCGATTCCAAATTTGTTCAATACAAGATCTTCATTTTCTGAACCGTGCCTGGTATTCATCAATCTTTGTATCTACTTGTGGATCAAGTCTGTTCAGTAACACCTTGGACAGAATTTTGTAATTGACTGTAATAATGAGATCCCTCTGTAATTATTGGGGTCTGTCCTGTCTCCACCGAGCGAGGTGGAGTAGTGGTTAGCACACTGGACTCGCATTCGGGAGGACGACGGTTCAAGCCCGATTTCGGCAATCCTGATTTAGGTTTTCCGTGATTTCCCTAAATCGCTTCATGGCGGGATGGGTCCTTCGAAAGGGCACGGCCGATTTCCTACCCTATCCTTTTCTAATCCGAGCTTGTGCTCCGCCCTTAATGACCTCGTTGTCGACGGGACGTTAAACACTAATCATCTACTCTCCCTCCCTCCCTCCGTCTCTCCCTCACTCCCCTGTCCTTTCACCCTTTTTGTGGAGTGGGTGAATCAGCGAGCATTTGCATTCCTGTGGAATTTTCTCTGTGCTCCGTATTTCCAAGAGAATTTTATGAACTTTCTTTGTAATATTTTGGTCTGTGAGTTCCCAGATCTCAGCGATAATGCCATCTTCCCCTGGGGCTTAGATTTTTTTTTATTATTTTTTTTTATGGCACCTCTACCTCTGTGATGGTAGGAGGCTTCGAGTCTGGGTTTGGCATTTGTTCGTAAAGTGTAATTTTTCTTTGGACTTCTCACAGTTGAGGAGTGTATCAAAGTCTCCTTTAAGGATATTGCAATTTTCGTAAGTTTGTTCCTAGAGATCCATTTGTTCTTCTGAAGCAGATATTTGGAGGCTGATAACCCATTGTTTTTTCCCTAGCTACACTGTAGCAGTTTCTCTTACTATTTTCCTTGAAGTCTTCTTCGATTTCATTTAGTCTATTTTGCCGTATGGCCTCTTCACTGCTCTAATATCTTTAGAGGATTGCTTTTGGACTTTGTGGGAATCCTGCCATGTTTCTGTTGTTATGTTGCTGCTAAACTTCTTCCATGTCTTAACTCTTCGTTCAACTGCATTTTTTGCGTTAATATATACTTTTAATTCATAATATGATGCTTGCAAGTTAAGATGATAGGATATAGACCCTGTCCATGGTGAAAATGATTGGGGATAGTGATAACTATAAAATTTTAATTAAAGTACACATAAGTACTTTTATGTCTCAAAACCACGAAACACTGACAAACCTTTTACACAACTAAAAGTCTGAAATTGTTTGATCTAACTTTCTGATATGCAGCTTTGGGTAAACAGTACACTTCCTTTTTAATCCTCTTGAAACCTCCTCATAAATGACGAGTGTCAAGTGACGTATGAATATTGCATTGCCTCTTGCAAGTTTAAGACACTGTTGCATTCATAGCCACTACGCCGAAGCTTCACACTCTTGCGTGTTCTTTCACTCGCAGCTAATCATGTATTCTCTCCGCTCGCCACTGTTCACTACTCTCCGCGCGTATTCGAAAGATAATATCACTGATTTTTTACAAAACTGTATCCCTGACATTGCCAGCGTGTCTACTACACAAAAGTTACCTACTCATTGTTTTTAGACATTTATAAGAAATTAATTTAACGTTATTCAAACTGGCCATAAATAACATTGAAACAGTGAATTACATTCTATAAAAGAAATAGAATTTAATAATTCAAAAGTAATTCTGCATCACGGTGTGATACTTCGTGTCGTAGTGCCACAAATTTATTCTAATTGTGAGGGAAGTGTGCACTATGCTTTCCATTGTACGCCGACACGGTTTGTAGACAGTTTTTAGACTCCAAACTATTATTTCACATACAGCATATTTTGATGTCCTGTTGAAATATTCCTACCCAACGAGCATAGCCCTTTAAATATTTATATCTCCGTCTCTTTCCGTTGAAAAGAGGATTTCTTTTGTTTCATTAGCCTTATTGAGAGACCGTGCAGCGTTAGCTGTAGAATGCGATAACCGATAATATGATACCGCTGTGGTTACTGGGCAGCAGCGCTGGCAAAGGTGAAAAGGCGAGGAGGGATCATTGAGTTTGGCTCGCCTCATCTTCCCACTCCTGTAATGAGCGCTCCAGAGGGGTTCTTTGTCGGGCGCTTTGTTCGTTCTTATTGATCCCCACCTCCTCATCTGGAGGAATTTCTCGGGCGCGGTTGTCTGTAGTTGGGATTTACCTTCAAATTGTTACCTCCGCAGGCACTTCTAAGTTCGGCAAGCAAACCACTGATTCTTCAAAGAACCGAACACTCACGCACAAAACAGTCTCAAAGGTCTGATTTCTTTACAAATGAGTTTACGTGTTAACTGTTTGACGTTAAGCATGTAAGGGAGAGAAGTTTGAACGAGATTTGAATGTTTAAAGTTCGTTCGAAGTAAGATGAGCGTAATCTCAGTAAATGGAGTTCCGTTTTACGCGATAGTTTGTCATGCATCTTAATGTTTATGACCACAGCCTCCTGAACTATATGCCGTGTTGTTGTTGTCGTTGTGGTGGTCTTCAGTCCTGAGACTGGTTTGATGCAGCTCTCCATGATACTCTATCCTCCGCAAGCTTCTTCATCTCCCAGTACCTACTGCAACCTACATCCTTCTGAATCTGCTTAGTGTATTCATCTCTTAGTCTCCCTCTACGATTTTTACCCTCCACACTGCCCTCCAATACTAAATTGGTGACCCCTTGATGCCTCAGAACATGTCCTACCAACCGATCCCTTCTTCTAGTCAAGTTGTGCCACAAACTCCTCCGCAATTCTATTCAATACCTCCTCATTAGTTATGTGATCTACCTATCTAATCTTCAGCATTCTTCTGTAGCACCACATTTCGAAAGCTTCTATTCTCTTCTTGTCCAAACTATTTATCGTCCATGTTTCACTTCCATACATGGCTACACTCCATACAAATACTCTCCGAAACGACTTCCTGACACTTAAATCTATACTCGATGTCAACAAATTTCTCTTCTTCAGAAACGCTTTCCTTGCCATTGCCAGTCTACATTTTATATCCTCTTTACTTCGGCCATCATCTGTTATTTTGCTCCCCAAATAGCAAAACTCCTTTACTACTTTAAGTGTGTCATTCCTTAATCTAATTCCTTCAGCATCACCCGAGTTAACTCGACTACATTCCATTATCCTCGTTTTGCTTTTGTTGATGTTCATCTTATATCCTCGTTTCAAGACAGTGTCCATTCCTTTGAACTGCTCTTCCAAGTCCTTTCCTGTCGCTGACAGAATTACAATGTCATCGGCGACCTAAATGTTTTTATTTTTTCTCCATGGATTTTAATTCCTACTCCGAATTTTTCTTTTGTTTCCTTTATTGCTTGCTCAGTATACAGATTGAATAACATCGGGAGAGGCTACAACCCTGTCTCACTCCCTTCCCAACGACTGCTTCCCTTTCATGCCCCTCGACTCTTATAACTGCCATCTGGTTTCTGTACAAAATGTTAAATAGCCTTTCGCTCCCTGCATTTTACCCCTGCCACCTTCAGAATTTGAAAGAGAGTATTCCAGTCAACATTGTCAAAAGTTCTCTCTAAGTCAATAAATGCTAGAAACGTAGGTTTGCCTTTTCTTAATCTAGCTTCTAAGATAAGTAGTAGGGTCAGTATTGCCTCACATGTTCCAATATTTCTACGGAATCCAAACTGGTCTTCCCCGAGGTCGGCTTCTACCAGTTTTTCCATTAGTCTGTAAAGAATTCGGGTTAGTATTTTGTAGCCGTGGCTTATTAAACTGATAGTTCGGTAGTTTTCTCACCTGTCAACACCTGCTTTCTTTGGGATTGGAATTACTACATGCCGTACTGTTATATAATTGTGCAGATACAATCAGTGGTATATGTGGATACTGTCTGCAAAATGAGTTCCGAATAGAGTTAGTAGAACAGAAATAATACATTAAAACGTCATGCCTCATGCGGATGTTTCACTGCGTGAACAGCGAAAATTTACCGTCAACAGTGTGACCAGCATTATGCTCAGAACAGTGTTTTCGTGATATTATGTACTCGTAGAAACATGTGAAAAGCACTTTCTCCTATTTTGGTTACAAATGACCCTACGGATAAACCAAACAGGTGCAAGAAAACACTCAAAACCTCAAAGTCATCTGGTGGTCTCTCTACCCCTCCTGCCTCCCCCCCCCTCCTCCTCCCCCCCCCCCCCTCTCCCCGCACCCCGAGCCTTAGCCCAGACGTACATCATTTGTATTCGACTACTCCCGCCCTTGTGTCCAGTCTAGGGATGTTTAGACACGTATCTTTCAGAACGTGTGTGCTGCAGTGCAGACACATTGACACTAAACGCCCAAGGAGATATACTGACGGGACAAAATACTTCCGTATTTTCATGTTCCATTCGCGTATGCTTCACGGGAAAGAGGACTGCCGGTAAGCTTCCGTGTGGGCTAGAATCTTTCTAATTTTGTCTTCATGATCTTTACGAGAGAAGGAGTATATTTGTGGATCTTGTTGGAACGTACGTGTCACTGGAGTCGGCTGACACTTTTGTACTTACTAAATGAACCCGTAACGAAACGTGCTGCTTTCGTTTGCGTCGCCTCTGTTTCCTCTATCAGTCCTGTCTGGTACGTATGTCATAGTGACCTGCAATATTCTAGTTTTGGTAGAATGAGTGTTTTGTAGACTACTTCCTTTGTTGATGGGCTGCATTTCCTGAGGATTCTTCCAGTGAATCTCTGTCTGGCATTTGCCTCACAATTAATTTTATGCGGTCGTTCCACTTCAGATCGCTCCGTACGCGTACTCCTAGATATTTTATGGAAGTAACAGGTTGCAGTTATTGTTCTACATCTACATCCATACTCCGCAAGCCACCTGACGGTGTGTGGCGGAGGGTACCTTAAGTACCTCTATCGGTTCTCCCTTCTATTCCAGTCTCGTATTGTTCGTGGAAAGAAGGATTGTCGGTATGCCTCTGTGTGGGCTCTAATGTCTCTGATTTTATCCTCATGGTCTCTTCGCGAGATATACGTAGGAGGGAGCAATATGCTGCTTGACTTCTCGGTGAAGGTATGTTCGCGAAGCTTCAACAAAAGCCCGTACCTAGCTACCGAGCGTCTCTCTTCCAGAGTCTTCCACTGGAGTTTATCTATCATGTCCGTAACGCTTTCGCGATTACTAAACGATCCTGTAACGAAGCGCGCTGCTCTCCGTTGGATCTTCTCTCTCTCTTCTATCAACCCTATCTGGTACGGATCCCACACTACTGAGCAGCATTCAAGCAGTGGGCGAACAAGCGTACTGTAACCTACTTCCTTTGTTTTCGGATTGCATTTCCTTAGGATTCTTCCAACGAATCTCAGCCTGGCATCTGCTTTACCGACGATCAACTTTATATGATCATTCCATTTTAAATCACTCCTAATGCGTACTCCCAGATAATTTATGGAATTAACTGCTTCCAGTTGCTGACCTGCTATATTGTAGCTAAATGATAAGGGATCTTTCTTTCTATGTATTCGCAGCACATTACACTTGTCTACATTGTAGTGCAGTTGTGTAATCATACAGTAAAAGGTTTCCTGTCTATGTATTCGCTGTGTCTTATATTCGTTCATGTTGGTTGTGAAATGCCAATCCCGGCACCAAATTTAGATCCTTAGCAGGTATTTCTGCATATCGTTACTGTTTTATAGCGTTTAGATTTCTCCGTATACTACAGCATCTTTCGCAAGAACCCTCTTAGACTGTTACACACTATGTCATTAACGTATATTGAGAAAAGTAATGGTTCAGTAACACTCCCTTTGGCCACGGCCGAAGTTACTTTTACTTCTGACTGCCTCGTGATGACTGGGTGTTGTGTGATGTCCTTAGGTTAGTTCAGTTTAAGTAGTTCTAATTTCTAGGGGGCTGATGACCATAGATGTTAAGTCCCATAGTGCTCAGAGCCATTTGAACCATTTTTTACTTCTGAAGATTTATCACAGCTGGGAATTACATACGGTGTTCTGTTTGCTTCAAACCTTTGAATCCAGTCACACAGCTGGTCTTATGTTCCGTGCACACTTTAGGAACTTCATCGAACGCCTTACGGAAGTCAAAGAACACAGCATCAACCCGGATTCCGGTATGTAATTTTCTGGGTCCCGTGGACGAACATAGCGACCTGGGTTTCATACGAGTGTTGTTTCCGAAACCCATGTTCATTCCTACACACGAGATTTTCAGCGTCGGTTCCGAAAACAACGGACGTGCTAAACCTAGCTATTCTGTTCGTCCTCGGGACCAAGAAAGCGGTAGATACATGCCGTGTTCCTTGACTTCCGGGAGGCGCTCGATACAGCTCCATAGTGCCCCCGAATGAAAAAAAATACGAGCGTATGCACTATGAATGTAGATGTAGATACGTATGGGCGCGCTTCAGAGTAGATTGCATTCTGAACAACTGGCGCCAGTCGCAGACGTCGGCGGGCTGGGCTCCGCCCCCTGGACTGGCCTGTGAGCAGAGCGTGGCGTGCGCGAGCCGACAGGAAACTGGCGCTTAGCATGCCTGCCGTCACGCCGTCGCTGCTCTTCGCTCCCTGTTATTAGAGTAGCCGGGTGGCTTTCCGGCCAGCTTTGCCGTTTAGTGGCTGACGGCCACTGCTAATTTAATGATAAGAACCCAGAGTTCCGAGAGCTCTGCTGCTTTTTATTAACGTCACAAGCCCATTCTACGAGGCCTGTTCAGAAAGTAAGTTCCGATTGATTGCCAAATTGAAACCACAGTGAACATCAGAAATGTTTTACTTGTAACAATTAGCTACACCTTTCAGCTACTTCTCTACGTAGTCGCCGTTCTGACTTAGACTTTTGTCATACCGTTGTACCAACTTTTCAATAGCCTCATCATAGAAGGCAGCCGCCAGTGCTTTCCGCCAATTCTCCACGCTGGCCTACACCTCGTTGTCTGTGTCAAAATGTTGTCTTCAAAGACAGCGGTTCATGTGACCAGAGATGAAACTCAGGGGGAGACAATTGCGGACTGTATTGTGGGTAATCTCACATTTCCATTTGAAAACGATGCAGGAGCATCTTCATTGCCCCTGCAGAATGCGGCTGAGAATTGTCTTGAAGAAGAAACAGCACGACAGTTACGTAATGTTAGCTGCATAGCTTCAGGCGAAATTTCTCACCAGGCCCTCGTACTTGGCGGCAGACACTATTTTCTAGACATCTTTACGCACTCACTGCGAGCTCAGAAATGCGAAGAGCGACGTGATGCTAACTGGGGTTATACTAGAGACACTACCCAACACATCTGTGCAAAGCTTTATCGGATTTTCATAGTCGTTTCCATTTCGCGACCGATCGGAGCTTACTTTCTGAACGCCCCTCGTAGTTTTGCAAAGCGGCACGCTGGCGACATGGTATTTGTGTTCGCAAACAGTCACCATGCTGAAAAGCTACGAAACAAAATTTGAAGTGAGAGACAGTTATGTAAAAAAAGTTTCTTTCGCAGTCGTCAGTCATACCACAAGGTGAGTCAAGAAGGACTGGAATGATTTAGAAATTTGTTGAGATAACTTAGAGAATCGGTAGTTGTATCATTTTGTAGCAAACATCCCCAAGTTTGATTCACGTAGACTTGGCCAATGTTTCTATGTTTCGATACAGTGTATAGATACGTGGAACTGTTTCAGTGTTTCGGAACGGCTGTGGTTCACTGTTTCGAAACAGTGGTGTTTCATTCCGCCACTGTCTCGGATAACCGGACCTGATTCGATCTCGAGCCAGACACAGAAACTGTATCGTTGTTTCAAAATAAGGCTGTTTCAGTCCACCTGTGCTTGGAACGGACTAATTGTATCGAAACAGTGATGTTTCATTCCGCTCTGTGTCGGACGAGATTCGGGCTCGGCACAGGTACTGAAACACAACATACCACTTCATGAAACACTTTCAAGAGTGTCGAAATCTTTTTGCCATCATTAGCATGAAGCTCTTGATATCCGAAAATAAAGCTTCGTTTCTAGCTGACTGTCCTATTCCGAAATGGCGTAACATCTGCTTTATAAACACTAACCAAACAATAAAACAACGCATACTATTCACATTCAAAATAATAAATATGTGAAAATCATTCAGTTAAAGTACACTTTTTTATAACATACGCTTCTCTGTTCATGTACAGTAATCATATTAAGAAACGCAAGTAAGCCTTCAACATTTTGGATTAAAAAAGGCGTAGAGTGACAGTTATTAAGCATTAATGTGTTTTGTGCCGTTAGTAAATTGAAAGTGTACGGCCCGTTCTTCTTCACGGAGAAAACTGTCACTTGCATTGTGTATCCACAGATCGATAAAGGTACCCGAGTTGGGATGGTTTGCTACCACAAGACGGTGCACCACCACATTTCCTCAAGGAACTTCGAGGTTTCCTCGATAATCGCTTCCCAGGTCGGTGGCTTGGCCGTGAAGGGTCAATCGCATGGCCATTTCGCTCTCCAGACTTCACACCACTGGATTTCTTTCTCTGGATATGTTAAAAAATATATCGGCTCAACCACTTTTTATAGTGTAAAACACTAAGATTGACGCGTTTCGGAAGTCAAGCTTCCATCATCAGAATAATGAAAAGTAAAAGAACCTGTTAAAACTCGCTAAAATGGAACATGCACCAGGCGCAATAAAATTGATAATAAAATTAAAACATCGTGGCTACTTCCCTTGTTGCACCCGTGTCTTCCAAGGTGCATCTCCACATTGAACATGTATACGTTAGCCGGCCACGGTGGTCTAGCGGTTCTGGCGCTACAGTCCGGAACCGCGGGACTGCTACGGTCGCAGGTTCGAATCCTGCCTCGGGCATGGATGTGTGTGGTGTCCTTAGGTTAGTTAGGTTTAAGTAGTTCTAAGTTCTAGGGGACTTATGACCTAAGATGTTGAGTCCCATAGTGCTCAGAGCCATTTGAACCATGTATACGTTATCTGTTTGTATAGACATCTTTGTGACTTGTTTATTTGCGCGTGAGCTCACTCGCGTTTCAGTGTCGTGTTTGGCTACGTGGTGTGTGGTATCAACGAGGACGCACGGGCGGTTTACGACGATAGAGGAGAGAGCCATGTGGTTAGATGTTGAACACCGTAGGCGACACCATTTTAGAGTTTTTTATATTTTGACGACTATGTGGAGATGCACCAACATTCACAACCACGACCTCTCATCCAGTACGGATAAAATCAAAAATCTTTCTCTGGAGTTTCATTAACGTCTGTGGTTTTGTTCCGCACCCCCTCCCCCTACCAAGCAATTTAACCGACCCGAAAAATCCAGTCTACGCTAACGTTGCACTAGTTACGCCCGATTTGCTGCAACCGGTGTGGGAAGAAATTGCCCACCGTTGGGATGATTGCCTCATCATAAATGGCAGTTACATCGAACGAAAATGACACTTGACGTTTTTATATGAAACTTGAGGCTGTTTACTGCTAAATGATATACCTACCGATTCTGTAAGTCATTTCAATAAATTTCTATATCATTTCAAAGTTGTAAAATCCTTCTTGACTCACTCTGTATTTTAATCACCTCATTTGGTGTTCCCTATAAACCAAAATGACGTGGAAAAGCGCACAAATAATCGTTAATATGACAAGTGCATACTCTGCCCTGATAACGAATGAGCGCAGACATACGCAATTACAAAGATGAATTTTGAATAATTAGTCGAATTTATCATAATGAGAGAACCAGTGATTTAGCGAAAGTATGATGATTAAATGGCATTGTGTTGTGTTCAGTCCTAAAATTGACAGTTTATTACTGAAACCAATTGGATCTGATTAAATTTAAGCGTACGTTATGATCGGTAATACGCGTTATGGACGACAACGGTCATTACTCAGACCGGAGTTATTTCGAATAGGCAAGTGATCACAAAATTAGTCAGACAAATCCAAGTGTATATTGAAGACTACAGTACTCTTTTCGGAACATACGTGAAAAGGGGTAACGAAAAAATACTGTGTTACACGACTCGGTAATGATGACGTAGCTAACCTCCGGATATACTTTATCATTATTAAGTTAGATTAACCAACCTGGAAAAAAAGCAAATTGTTCATTATTTCAAAAGTAAACTGCCATAACTGGTAATATATTCATCCCACTGTGAGACAAGACCATCAATGCCTTTGTGGAAAAAAGTTTGCGGTTGCCTACGGAACCATGAATGTACACAGGCTTGCACCTCTTCATCCGAAGCAAATTGCCGGCCACGAACAGGTTTCTTCAGCGCTCCAAATATAAGGAAATCCCACATAAAGCCAAGGTCGTTTCGATTACGCTGCAGCAGTTTCGCTGGAAAGCCCTTACACACCATCCGTACAGTACAGATCTTCCTCCATGCGATTTCCATAGATCCGTAGCCAACAGCTAACATTATTTTAGTAAGGCTACGACCGTCTTGTCTCACAGTGGTAGAACTTTTTTAACAGTTAAGGCAATTACTTTTGAAATAATAAACATTCACCTAAATTTTTCCAACTGTCTCATTTTTATTCTATGCCCCTTTTATAATTCACTCTCAAGGGTGCAACTGTTAAACGTGAATGACTTCGGAACAACAATTAAATCTCAAGGCAATGCTGAAAGAGATTGTCAAGACGATCGATACATAAATATGCCAAAACCCTCAAAAAAATTTAGTATAGTTGAATAAAACTATTCCAGGGTTCCAATAATTCCAACAGTGATTAAATATTGCTTTAAAAAGGTAATGGAAATTGTGGAAATACAACAATTTCGTAATGATTTTCATTGATCAAAAAGGAAATTTAACAGTACTGTCTGGTAAAACTTCTTTCTTTTACCATATTCTTTCATTCATGATGTGATTCTCGGTATTTAGGATAGTAGAATATGGACCATGTTTACGGTGACAGTGAAATGGCTTAGTGACCACGAAAACATTACCATTGAAGTGTACAAATGTAACGTCTTACCCAAAGGTCACTGCCAAGTTTTTTGCGATAGTGGACGTCTGAAATGGTTCAGTCTAACATTCTGTGAAGCTACTGGCGCTGCGTGTCAGATCGGCAGCAACATTTATATTCATCACGTCTCATCTTTCAGTTGCATATAATACATAAGCGCTCTTTGGCAGAAAGGCACTTTTCTCTTATAGCCCTCCGCTTCAGTCCGGAACCGCGCTGCTGCTGCGGTCGCAGGTTCGAATCCTGCCTAGGGCATGGATGTGTGTGATGTCCTTAGGTTAGTTAGGTTTAAGCAGTTCTAAGTTCTAAGGGACTGATGACCTCAGCTGTTAATTCCCATAGTACTTAGAGCCATTTGAACCATCCTCTTGAGGCCACCTCATTAATCATCATTGTAGTGTGGTTCATGTAAATTTTTTTGCCTGTCAACAGTCTCTAGGTCCTGCTGCACGCTTAGCCTCTATACAGGGGCTATATGCTCTTTGAGTCCTCTTTCACTCTCAACTAAATCGTGTCCCTGTTCTTTCTCTGTTCACTACTGACTCGCTGCTTTGAGTGCGTATTCCAAAACATCTATATCCGTGACATGGTCAGTGTGACTGTTCCACAAAAGTTCGAAAATTTGTTTTTAATCGTTTATAACAAAGAAATCAGAATTAACATTACATACATTAAAAGCCTCGGAATTCAGTTGTCCGAAAGTGGTGTAGTGTCGGTACACTGTGGGGACAAAAGTCACGGGATACCTGGATCAAATGGCTCTGAACACTATGGGACTTCACATCTGAGGTCACCAGTCCCCTAGAACTTAGAATTACTTAAACCTAACTAACCTAAAGACATCACACACATCCATGCCCGAGGCAGGATTCGAACCTGCGACCGCAGCAGCAGCGCGGTTCCGGACTGAAGCGCCACAGCGGCCGCCACGGGATGCATCCTAATGTCGTGTCGGACCTTCTTTTGCCCATCGTAGTGCAGCAACTCGACACGGTAAGAACTCTACAAGTCGCCGGAAGTCCTCTGCAGGAATACTGAGCCATGCTGCCTCTATAGCTGTCCATAACTGCCAAAGTGTTGCCGGTGCAGGATGTTGTGCACGAACTGACCTCTCGATTATGTCCCATAAATGTTCGATGGCATTCTGGATGCACAATTCATTCGCCCAATTTTTTCAGCACGTTCTTCAAACCATTCGCGAACAATTATAGTCCGGTGACGTGGTAGCATTATCCATGAAAAATTCATAGTCGTTTTGGAACGTGAAGTCCACTAATAGCTACAAATGTTCTTCAAGTAGCCGAACATAACAATTTCCAGTCAATTATCGTTTCATTTGGACCAGAGGATCCCGTTCATTCCATGTAAACACCAGCTTGCACAGAGTCCTGTTGAAGATATGTGTGGTGTCACCGCCAGACACCACACTTGCTAGGTGGTAGCCTTTAAATCGGCCGCGGTCCGTTGGTATACGTCGGACCCGCGTGTCGCCACTATCAGTGATTGCAGACCGAGCGCCGCCACACGGCAGGTCTAGAGAGACTTCCTAGCACTCGCCCCAGTTGTACAGCCGACTTTGCTAGCGATGGTTCACTGACAAATTACGCTCTCATTTGCCGAGACGATAGTTAGCATAGCCTTCAGCTACGTCATTTGCTACGACCTAGCAAGGCGCCATTACCAGTCACTATTGATGCTGTAAAACATGTACCGTCAAGAGCGATGTTCACCAATTATGAATTAAAGTTAAGTATTCCAGTAGTTACGTACGTTCTTTGCTGCTATAAATCCCTTGTCCTGTTCCAGACCTCACGCCAGCCTGCGTGAGCTTTAACGCGTGCCTTTCGGCTTCCTGTCATAGTGACTTGACTGTCTTGCCAAGTCACAACAACATGTGTCCAATGTGGATTCATTTGAACACGCCACGGTTTCTCATTCGTCTATCATCCAACCAGTATGTGTCGAACGCAGGTGAGGCGCTTCAGGTGATGCCGTAGTGTTAACAAAGGCATTCGCGTCGGTCGTCTCCTGCCCACAGCCCGTTAACGCCAAATTTCGCCGCACTGTCCTAACGGATACGTCCCGCTTTGATTTCTAAGGTTATATCACAAAGTGTTGCTTGTCTGTTACCACTGACAACTCTACGTAAATGGCGCTGCTCTCGGTCGTTAGATGAAGGCCGTCGACCATTGCGTTTTCCGTGCTAAGACCTACTACCTTAAATTGGGTGTGGTCGGCAAATTCTTGACACTGTGGATCTCGGAATATTGTATTCCCTAACGATTTCCGAAATGGGCTACCCCTTGTGTCTAGCTCCAACTGCCATTCCGTGCTCAATGTCTGTTAATTCACGTCGTGTGGCCATAATCACTTCGAACATCTTTTCACATGAATCGCCTGAGTACAAACGACAGCTCTGCCAATACCTTGTCTACGCGATACAACAGCCATCTGTTTAAACGCATATCGCTATCCCATTAATCTTGTCACCTCAGTGTATATTGACATATAGTGTGGTAGTGTCACAGTGCACCCATCTTGTATGGTGCAACTCCAGTTCGAGGACTATGTTGACGTATGTAGGATGTAACTGCATATCGTGTTCATTTGCAGACAAATCCTTCATCTTTTGCATCGGTAAAAAATTTCCAGATATGCGCTTATACTTCAGATAACTTACATCTAAAATTACGTCTGTACTCCGCGAGCCACATTGTGGTGTCTGGCGGAGAGTACTTCGTGAGCCGGTGTCACTACCCCTTTCGTGATATAGTCGGGGAATGGTCCGCAGGAAGAACGACTGCTGATAAGCCTTCGTGTGAACTCGGATCTCTGTGATTTTACTTTCATGGTATCTTCGCGAGATATAACTAGGAGGAATCAATATATTGGTTGACTGTTCTAGTAACGTACTCTGTTGCTGTTTCAACAGTAAACCACACCGTGATACCCAACGCCTCTCTTTCAACGTCTGCCACTGGAGAGATGTGAGTGTATCTCCGTGACGCTTTCTCACTCACTAACAGAATAAGTGGCGAAACGCACTGCTCTTCTTTGCATTCTCTATGTTTCCTCTCTCAATCCTGTCTGGTAAGGATCCCATACTGACCAGCTATGTTAAAGTATTCGTGGAACTATGATTTTGTAGTTAGGATGAACTACACTTCCTGAGGATTCTTCCAATCAATCTGTCTAGTATCTGTCGTACCAACAACAGCTTTCATGGATGTTTCTACCTATTCATTCGCAATACTTTCTTTTTTCGGTCTGCAGACAATCCCTGCATCAAGCGTCGATCCTAGGCTTATTCCTGCGTAAGGTGGAATGTTCGTGTTTGCGTGGTCTTTATTACTGTAGTGGGATATTAGGAATAGGCCTTTTGAAACAGTGCAGTAGTCAAACCGTCACATGCTAGATTTATTGCTTCTTTTACATCTTCTCGCGATCCCCAAAAAATTGCAAATTTGTGATAAGTTCCTAAGGAACCAAACTGCTGGGGTCATCGGTCCCTAGTCTTACACAATACTTACACTAACTTACGCTAAGGGCAACACACACACACACACACACACACACACACACACACACACACACACACCGAGGGAGGACTCCAACTTCAGATGGGGGGGGGGGGGGGGGGCGAACCGTGACAGGGCGCCTTAAACCGCTGTGCTACCCGGCGCGGCACACGGTCGCCGTAGAGTACCAATGCTGCTAGGGTTCTGCTATTCAGTACCCGAGACAGTGCTGCTCTCGAGTGGACTTCGATCCGTTGCGTTGAAGATGCTGAAAGCGACGTTTCTTGTTCCAGTGCAATAACACACTCACAGAAGTTGAAATCGATGTATTTTCCGTAATATACAACTCTAACTTCTCTTAATGAATTTGACTACACGTGCGTTACATTCTAGTGAGGTGCTGTCATGCGACTGTCTCAAACGAGACTCAAAACGATAGTAGAAAAATGTCTGAACATCAATGCCGCGATGATTTCATTGGCGTCATAGAGTTCATGTGCGTTTATGCCTTTCCCTCGCGGACCCACGGATCAAACAATTCCTCCCAGCAGGTAGAATCGTCAGTCCGCAGGCTATGCGGTACAAATCCGATCTGCACAAGCCAATAAAAAATCTCCTGAAAGTGGAGTGCTTCCTACTTACTGCCTACCTTAACCCAGGTACATCTTTCGTTCGCCAGTGGATATGAAGGACACAGAATATCTCATCCTATGGGCGACATGTTACACCCCACTGAGACGAAAGATCTCGTGCTCATAAACTTCATTCTAAACTTTTAACGCATTTACAATAAAAAATTTCAAACAATAGTGTAATGATATAACTTTACAAAATACTAATGTTGCTTGCATTTAATTTCTCTCTTGGACCTCGCATAACTTCTCACTCAAGTCAGATTACACTTCACCAACTACTTCGCATCGTAACTTTTCCCAACACTAAGCTATGTTCAGAACCGTATGGAATTCGCATACAGTTTCTTTCTGCACTGCACTCTTCGTTTATCTTAGTATAATTTCATCTCCGCTGCATCATTCAGACAATTTAGTTTTATGATTACGCTTTAGAATTCTTATTTCGCCCTTATTACTCCAGCTACATGATCTCTACTTCCCTCAGCTATTGGTATTCTGATACACACAAACGTTTCTGTAGGTTTATCGAGATATTACACTTACTAATTATCTTGCTTTCTTTGTTATACATAGGAGGCACTATTCCACTGTCAAGTACTCTTTCTTCTGGTCTTGACAGAGGTATTTATTATATGTTCATTTGAAATTTTAAATTACTTCATTTAATTCATTCATTAACCGATAGAGTTACTTTGTGGATTTGAATCAACAATCCTTTCAACTATTCCTAGCTTCAGATACTTGCTTCCTTGAACCGCGTAGAAATGTTCTCAAATTTATGAAGTTTAGTCAGCCAGGCGCATACCATATTGCACTGGTCAGGAGGACGCTTCTGTGACGTCATCATCCTTCCCGTCAACGTTTACGCATCATTTTAGGCAAGTATACTACTCACTTATCTTTCCATTTGAGATGCCAGTGTCCCTTTACAACTCTGCCTTCATAAAAACGGTACAGGTACTTTCTTTTGCCTGTCCTTTCCACAGGTCCACTTAATTTTATCCTCATAATATGTTGCCTTCGGGCACACCGTACCATCACTTTCGATTCATATTTGGTCGTATGTGTAAATGGCGAACGGAATTCACACAAACCGATGGTGTTAGGTTTGAGTATGGTAAAATGGCCGCCCTTCAAAAGCATGACGAGACGGCTAAGAATTTTGGAAGGCTTCAGCATTATGACGTAACAGATGAATTTAAGTTTTTTGGTAATAAGTATGCCTCTGTAATTATTAATAAGGTGGTAACATATGTTTATAGAATTAATGTTAGGATTGAGCGACTAACTTTGGATGATAAAGCTAATAAGAAGATATTCAAAGATCAGGGAGCACTAGAGAAAGTTCGCATAGCTTGTAGTAATAAAATGGGTGCATTTGATCCTGTCATCATATATTCTCATAAGAAGACGACGTTACTCTTATGTTTGACTCCATTCGTCCCGCGGGGTACACCTGAAGTGTCTTTCTTTCATTCCTGAAGATTTATCTCTGGTAAGAATGAAATTTTGCGTCTTGCAACATTATCTGAAGTGTAAGTGAGACTGGAGTTGGAGCTCTGAAATGTGTTGGACTGCAACACATGATTACAGTATTGTGATGAAAGACGGCGTATTACTAACTAAAATGTTGCTCGGCCGGTTACCCGTGCGGTCTAACGCGCGGCTTTCCGGAGTGGGAAGGAGCTCCTGGTTCCCGGCACGAATCCGCCCGACGGACTTGTGTCGAGGTCCGGTGAGCCGGCCAGTCTGTGGATGGTTTTTAGGTGGTTTTCCATCTGCCTCGGCGGATGCGCGCTGGTTCCCCTTATTCCGCCTCAGCTAACTATGTCGGCGATTGCTGCGCAAACAAGTTGTCCACGCAGACATGGGGGTCACACTCGTCTGGTGTGAAAGAGTGGTTCGGTGTGGGGGCGACGGAGGGGTGAAGTGGACTGCGGTAGTCGTCGTGGGGTCTTGGACCACTGCGGCTGCGGCGGGGACGGAGCCTCCGTCGTTTCTAGGCCCCAGTTAACGTGCAATACAGTACAATACAACTAAAATGTTCAGTACCTGTAAGTCAAAGTCACGGCTTGCCCATGAAGAATGAGTGCTAATAACGGACAGATGGAAAAGTAAGAAAGTTGGACACTGTAACCCTGAAACTCTGTAGATCATTGCAGTGTCAACAGCGCGCCGTTCAACCCTCTAAGAGTCTAAGCGCTTAAGGCGTCACTGGACGGCAATATGGACTGGCACACCACCCTCCCTGGTTATTAAAAGCTAGTCTCGTCTCGCGAAATTCGAATCTATGCTACACAAATTGGATAATTTTGGTTCGCCAGTTTTGTTGCAGCAAGTTGTCAGGGACATGGAAAACGTATCGATACTTCTTGATGTCGAGTAGTTTCATCTCGATACCGATGCTTTTTATTTTACTTTTACTCGTGTCAGTACTTTATGGCAGATATCGTATCGTGTAGTCCTAGAAAGTATTTGTTAAGTTCTAATTACTACCCACAACTTTTTGCTGCTCTGATCGATTAAAAATATGAAATGAGTGTGTCACCGCTGTGTTCTCAATCGTGCAGGGGAAATGGAAGATTCGAAAATTTTATTCACGCAGTTTTCGAAGCTAGCGAACGAGTATCTGACCATTCCAGCGACGTCAGTGACCCCCAAAAGTTCATTTTCAATGGTAGACATCACGTAGTTCGCCGGTTGACTTAACGACGCAAAGGGAATCTCGTACCAATATTCGCAATAAGGTTGAATTTATGGCGATATCGGTGCCTTTCTCGCATAACTTAATTATTTCAACTACGGATCGAAGCAATCAGTTTCAGGCAGTGTTTCTCGACTCCTGAAAAGCATTTCAGTCGATAACACGCCAACTTTTATTACCGAAGTGCTTTCAAATGGGATAAAAACAAAATTGTGACTCAACTGAGGAGCTTTTGGTACGAGGCACAGAACGTGTTGATTCGCCTCTGTAGTAACCAACAGACGAGTCCCATGGAAGTGAGTTGGTACCGTTGCTGTTGATGTTGTGTATTAACGACTTGCAGACAATGTTAGAAGTAACCTAGGACTTTTTATAGATAATGCAGGTACTTATAATGAAGTACTACTTGAAAAAAACACCTACTCAAACATTAAGCGAGAATTTGACAAGATAACAGACTGTTTCAAAGAATGGCAACTTGATTTAAACGTTCGTAAATGTTGTCTCGTATGACTTAATAATCGATGCTTCATAGGTAAATCAGTTAACTCACATACATCTACATCATACTCCGCAAGCCATCTAATGGTGTGTGGCGGAGGGTACTTTGGGTACCACTATCTGATCCCTTCAACCCTGCTCCACTCGCGAATAGTGCGTGGGAAGAATGATTGCCAATAAGCCTCTGTATTGGCTCTAATTTCTCGAACTTGCTCCTCGTGGTCAATGCGCGTACTGACTACGAGGAGAAAATTCGAAAAATTATACATATATGTATGTGGTGGGAAGTAATATGTTGTCTGACTCCACCGGAGAAGTGCTGCCCCGAAATTTCAGTAGTAAATCTCTCCGTGATGCGCAACGCCTCTCTTGTAGCGTCTGCCAGTGGAGTCTGTTTAGCATATCCCTAACGCTCTCTCGCCGCTTTTCGCTGGATGTTCTCTATCTCCTCTACCAGTCCTACCTCATAGGGATCCCAGACAGATGGACAATACTCAAGAATTGGGCGAACAAGCGCCTTACAAGGCACTTTTTTTTCGTGGATGAGTTACATTTCCATCTATGTTACTAAACAGCTAACCAGAGTCATGGTGCGTGGTCCCAGTTGCAGGTTGTCTATTTAACGACTTCCAGGAACAACAAAAATTTGTTTATCTATACTTCATATAATAGACAGGATTTCAAAATTTAAAACTGTCATAATCGACTCATAAAGATTTATAATCTTACGCCAAAGGTTTAACACATCAAATTAAGTACTACAGTTAAAACAAATGTATACACAGTGGTCCACAGATGCGTTACTTGCATGGAATTCCAACCTGCAATGCTATCTCGTGGCGATCTGTGGCATTACGATCCATGAAACTTCAACAACAGGCCTGTTGCCCAGTAGGAGCAGAGAGGCACCATCAAGTTTTTTGAATCGTCCATCGTTTGTTGGCCTGAATTCCTCGAATTCTATCCGAAAACCGAGGAGTAGGTTCCAGGTCACACTTCCACGACAAAGCCCCAACCCACAAACTGAACACTGTGTGCGTGTTTTTGGCCAGCAAATGGATCACAGTCCTGGATCACCCGCTGCATTCGCCGTATTTGCCCCATCCAGCTTCTGGTTGTTCCATGAAGTCAGTTTGGCAATGCAAGGACACAATTAACGATACAACTGCAAAGATCCAAGAAATGTGTACTGCAGCAGTAATGCAAATCCAAAACCGGACTATAGTGTCTGTTTGCACAACACTTTTAAAATGATTTTAGATGTGTGTTGGTTCAAGAGGAGACCATTTTGAATAAATACAGTGATTTTGTGACGTAATACATAACTTACTTTTCATAGCCGCAGTCCTAACGGATCTGGGACACAGTGTGTATGTCTTCAGGTAGCGTAACTCACGGCGGGGCAAATTACCCAGACTACGCTACGTGATCAAAAATATCCGGACACCTGACAGAAAATGACTTAAAAGTTCGTGGCGCCCTCCATCGGTAATGCTGGAATTCAATATGGTGTTGGTCCACCCGTAACTTTAATGACAGTTTACACCTTCGCAGGCATACGTTCAATCAGGTGGTGGAAGGTTTCTTGTGGAATGGCAGCCCATTCTTCACGGAGTGCTACACTGAGAGGTATCGATCTCGGTCGGTGAGGCCTGGCACGAAGTCGGCGTTCCAAAACATTCCAAAGCTATTCTATAGGATTCAGGTCAGGACATTGTGCAGGCCAGTCCATTACAGGGGTATTATTCTCGTGTAACCACCCTGCCGCAGGCCGTGCATTATGAACAGGTGCTCGATCGTGTTGAAAAATGCAATCGCCGTCCCCGAATTGCTCTTCAACAGTGGGAAGCAAGAAGGTGCGTAAAACATCAGTGTAGTCTTGTGCTTTGATAGTGCCACGCAAAACAAGGGGGTGGAAAGCCCCTCCATGAAAAACAGGACCACACCATAACACAACTGCCTCCGAATTTTATTGTTGTCAATACACTCGCTGGCAGATGACGTTCATCGGGCATTCGCCATACTCACTCTCTGCCATCGGATAGCCAAATTATGTACCATGATCCGTCACTTCACACAACGTTTTTCCACTGTTAAATTGTCCAATGTTTACGCTCCTTACACCAAGCGAGGCGTCGTTTGGCATTTACCGGCGTGATGTGTGGCCTATGAGCAGCCGCTCGACCATGAAATCCAAGTTTTCTCACCTCCTGCCTTGCAGTGGATCCTGATGCAGTTTGGAATTCCTGTGTGATTGTGTGGATAGATGTCTGCCTATTACACATTACGACTCTCTTCAACTGTCGGCGGTCTTCTGTCAGTCAACAGACGAGGTCGGCCTCCGCGCTTTTGCGTTGCACGTGTCCCTTCACGTTTCCACTTCACTGTCACATCGGAAACAGTGGACCTAGGGTTGTTTAGAAGTGTGGAAATCTCGCTTGACACAAGTGACACCCAATCACCTGGGTCCGTGAGTTCCGCGTTCATTCTGCTCTCTCACGATGTCTAATGACTACTGAGGTCTCCGATATGGAATACCTGGCAATAGGCAGCTGCACAATGCACCTAAAATGAAAAAGCTATGTTTTTGGTGGTGTCTAGATACTTTTGATCACATAGTGTATATTCATGCAATATTTGTGGATGAGACCGCTTAACGACTTCCAACAAACTTTACCCATAATTTCAGATCTTCTAAAACCATTTTTTCTGTCTGGTATGCTTACAAACTGATGAAACGAAAAAAATTATCGTTTATCGCATTTTCGCTGTTCATAGAGGAAAATTTCAGTCTCAGGCATGACGTTTTAATTACCGCATACCATGCACGTGCGGAAAAGTTTATGTCGGAATGACTGGACGATCCATTAACACCAGGATCAAAGAGCATAAGCGACATTGCAGGTTGGGGCAGGTGGAGAAATCGGCCGTGGCGGAGCACGCACTGAATGAGACCGACCACGTAATAAAATTCGCCGACACGGAAGTTCTGGCTGTCGAGAACCACTATCACACGCGCTTGTTCAGAGAAGCTGTAGAAATACAAAAACAGGCGAACAGTTTGAACAAGAAAGAGGAAAGCCTTAAGGTAAACGGATCCTGGCTTCCCGTACTGCAGCGAACGACCGTCGCAGGTAGCAAGAGGAGAACCGCACCGGAAATGACCGAGGAGAAGCCCTCGGACGTTGGCGCGACAGGTACATATAGTCTGCGCCCGCGAGCTCGGCTCCAGTTCACCACCGGCAGTGGAGGGTGAAGCTTTGACAATGCCAGCCACTCGTGCTGGCGAAACGTCAGAAAAATCATTAGATGGGCGTCGGCCGAAGAACCCGAGACAGAAGCCAATAAGCAGTTTGTCAACAAGTGGCCACGAAAGCCTCAACAATTTTGTATTTTAATTTATTACTTATTTTTCTGTATCTGTATTCGCAACACATTTTTCAGACAGTAACCACGTGTACCTGCAAAATTATACTATGGTAAGACACATATTTCGACTCACTCGCCATATTTATTGATGATAATTCGATTCTTTGAACAACCGGTGGGGCCTGGTGAGGGAGAGAGGGAAGGTGTCGTGGAGGGGCGGGGGTGGTACTGGTATTTCCTCAAATCAGGATGGTCGGTGGGAAATTTGAATCTTGCTATTCCCAAGCACGAGTGGTGTGTTAGTGGAATTTCCTTTCACATAAGTTCTTGATTTACGGTTAACATATTCTTCCTAGTTAACAAGGCTTAGCAGTTAGTTCAATTGTGGTTTGTCAGCTATCAGAATTTTGCCCGTATTCGAGAGAGATTATAAGCGATAAGTCGCAGCGGCTGGGCACTACGCCGATCAAACTACGCCGTTGGCCAGCCGAGCTGACACCGTCTGGTATGGTCTAAGGGACAGGTGATGGTTCGACGTTGGAAGGTGAACGAGAAGAAGATTAAAGGGTACAGATAATCTTTCGTTCAGCTTAAGCTCATTCGACAAAGATGATGTATTCCATCGAACCAACGTAAAAATACCTGTAAAGGTATACCAGCCATTTCTTATAATGGCGTGATTTAAAAATCAAACAGTAATACACGTCAGAATGCGGGGTGAGTTACGGCCCGGGCACGGAGTGTCTTGCAATTGAACCAACATGAAATACTGCTTGTCGTGATGCGCGGAGGCACACACCAACGCGCGCAATTCAATCTAGAAGATGGGCCTCGTGTGGATAGCCAGGCGCTCCCCCGTCCAGATTAAATGCGTTCTGACCGGGCGCGATGTATGACGTGCTCCGAATACCGGTCCTGCCATCAATTTCACGAGAGTCCCCACAACGACCCGCATAACTCTGTGGGCGCACACCGCGCAGCGGGGAACACCGTTGCATTGTCGTATTACATAAGACGATTTATAATGCAGATTCTCGTCATAAACAACTGACTGTCGCACGGCTGCAGGAGGTTATCATCAGCGTGTTCACATAGTAAGATCATACTCAATCACGACTTTTAAAGCAGCTTACATTGCGATATAAAACCTGTGGAGTCAGATTGTATGAAGTTCATTCTAAGTCGCTGAAAATACAAATTAAGTAGGATGGTTGACAGTGTTCATAAATATGTCGTCTTACCATAGCAGTTTTCCTTTGCATGTGCACCACGTAGTGTTGTACTGAGAGTAAAAAGTGAAACCATTTCGTGTATTCTCTCCCTTTGCATACAGGATACATGATGGTGATCTGAGGACTCAGATGGGTTGCAGTATAGAAGTATTTATTAGCAGCTCTTGGCGGTGAACTAAAACTTTTTCTAAATAGTGGCGTATGTCGTTGTTGTCCTGGATTAAATTCCAGTGTGTGAGCGTGACGGCGACCCCTCCGTCTGATGGCACACTTAGATCTGGTTGCACCCGTCACACTAATGCAGAGGAACAGACCATATACCATATATAAGCGAGCGAGGTTGTAACACCATAGCTTAAACATTACATACCTTTTGTTGATTCATTTACTTTTCTATTTTGTTCGACATCCCATCGTTGAACTTCTGTAATTAGTGTACGATTAATTCGATACTGCAATGAAGTATAATCTCCGTAATTATCTTTTATCTTCCTCATATAATTTCTTTGGTTATCTATAAAATTAAATAATATTATTTAAATAATTTTGTGTAGAACTACCAATATATGCAAATGTTCCATTTTATTTAAAGTGTTTGTTTGCTGTTATGTAAACTGCTGACCTTCACGTAGGGTTCTTAGTTATTTTGTATGTAAAAGGTGCTGTGGTTCCCCTCGGGAACAACGGAACTGTGTAGCGCGCGCAAATTGTGGTTGGCCTAGGTAGAAAAGATGGAACAAAGAGTCAGTCGGGGACGAGCTACCAAACTATGAACTGCCCATGGAAAAGTTGTATATTGTGCTGCTTCCGCGAGAGGCTTTTCCTGACGCTTTCTAATGCCTCGGATGGATGGATAGAGAGCTGGAACTATTCTGAAATTGGTATCTATCATCGCCATCAAAAAATGACAGGGTCAAGCAAATCCACCTACCAACATGCAATCGCCACCACATTGCGCAATCACTGTAATACAACACTATAGTGAGGATCAGCTCATTGGATGTTTAGTGCACTCAAATACAAGGTAATTTTTTAACTGAACTCTTGTACCTATCGGATTTATCCTCAGTCACATATCCACTTAGGATCCCTCCCACGCTACAGCGCTTACCGAGTGTCCTTTATTGAAAGGAAGTTAAAGTTAATGTGGCAAGAGAGTGAGCTAAAGTACATGATGCTTGCTGAAAATAATTTTTCTATTCAAACTGCTTGTTAATATGTTGTTGTCAACTTCAAAATTAGAAGTTCTTAAAACTGAGGCTTATAAAGTTTTGCTTGGTAAATGATCACATTGCTGCCTGTTGTAAAACGTAAAAGGTGCGTCAGTATCTTACAAATATGTCAATTTTGTGTCTCACTGTAATAAAAGTTGAAAACTGCAGTTGTGGAAAGTTATATACTCATGCTTGCTAAGCACTTGTTTCTCTTGTGTATTGAAAGTGCATATTAACAGTGTAATAGGACCCATAATTTATCCTTTATGCTCTTGATAAATAACAATTAATAGAAAGACCACTACCTATGAAAACAGTAACTTATTTTATTCAAAAGACAGTGAGAAGTAACCTGTTAGTGAATTCCATTTAAATTTCATTCTAAATAGAAAAGTATTTAGCTGAGAGATCCTTAACCTATGACCAGTTCATAGTTTTGCAGTGAACTACATTTACAATTTTATATCAGCTAGGAAAATGTTTGAAAAGTAATACTGAACCTATGTCCAATTTATGATTCTACAGTGAATATTAATAGTAATGTTATAGAGACCATTCAGGTCGACTAAGCCCTGAAGATAGTAGTGTGTATCGTTATCTGTTATATTTGTGAAAATAGTTTGTTCTGCTCTAGCTGTCAACTCTAAGCTTAACATTTGCAGGTGTCAGAGTTCATTGCACTCGCGTGTGGCAAAATATAGATTGTGTTTGTCCGTTAAAGGTACTCATAACTACTTTCTTAAACAAGGATGTTAATCATTCCCATGCCTAATTAGGCTGACGACCTTTTTTTTTTACAGTGTGGATAAGTAAGTTATTGTTTGTTACTGTTTGAATATTTACGTAATTCTGACTTTCACTTCCGATAAGCCACCTCCTTTAGGTACAACACGGTCAGCATAACATAATTCCTTTCAGAGGGTAACACTGCTCTGCTTCTTCATACTATAATTACTTGAATAAGAATAATTTCACTATACGAACTGCCTTCAGCTTTGATATTATGGTATAGAAGCAGCAGACGCTAGTGTTATAAGGTGACTCAGTGATCGCACAACGGTTAAGGTACTGGTCTTGACTTCGGAAGGAGCAGCGTTCCATTTTCTCCTTACAGCCATTCAAAGTTCTGTTTTGCTAACTACGGAGGTTGCCCATATAGTAATGCACTGTATTTTTTTCTTCAACACTTCTTTATTGAACATAATGAGAATTACACATACCAAAGAATGGTGTTTTATCTACACAACCTGTTTCTCCACGTAATCTCCATCCCGTTCTGTGGCCTTTCTCCAGGGCGAAACATGGGCGTGTTGCCCTGTCCGCACCAATCCTTGTTCTGGTGGCGGAGTCAGTGCTTCACTGTGTAAAACACCTGCTGATCGTCCTCAAAATGTCTTCTACCAATGGCAGCCTTTAATCTGTTCCCACGAATGACAACATCAGCTCGCTGCAACATGTCATGTGTGACAGCCGTGGATGGTCCCCACGGCCGCTGCAAATTGTAGAGCACAGCCGAACCGCCTTCTGATGATCTCGCCCTCCGTGCCCAGCGACTAACTGTACTTCTGTCCACGGCATATGCCCCATAGACTTTGCACAATCTTTTGTGAATATTCCCCACAGTTTCTTCCTCTGCAGCGAGAAATTCAATGACGGCACGTTGCTTGTAACGTACATCACCTACAGACGCCATTTTGAAACTGCCCTGTAGCTACGATATCTGTCGGAAGTGACGGAAACTTGGCGCGCTCACTCAGGAGACTTCAGATAATACGTACGTAAAGTTTCGCAATCGTAGCATTGTTTTCGGCTAAGAAAATAATGCGGTGCCTTAGTTTCTGGGCAATCCTCGTACATTAAGGGAGCGGGAGAAGGGAGGGGTGAATGCGGGGAAGTTTCCTTTGAGAAGACTACACTCTACGTCATTTCCTATCTTTGTCTTGCCTAAGACTAGACCCCATGTCTAATGAGCTCGATGTCCACGGGATTTATTTACCTGTTCATTTTACTTATCTGCACCACAAACATACTGCTGCACTGCAAAAGCTGTCATCACAGTCATTCACACGTTCTACAACTTTACAGAGCAGAAGGCAAACGTAAACTGTTCGGACCCCTGTCCGGACATCATCAAGGGGTTCTCGCTTTACACTAACGCTCATTGATTCACAAGGGACCAACCTAGACTTACAGATCAGGTCTTTCATAAATACTGTCCATTTTGTTAAAATTACGTTTATCATCTCAAGTAAATGCCACATTAATATTGGACGTTAAATTATGATATTGTGTGTGAAAAGCCGATATTTGTTAACAACGGAGTGGTAATGCTGCATTTAAACTTTCCTCAACAGTCACAGGCTACTTTCCTCTGCAGTCGGTTTTCAGTCCGGCATTTACCATTTATTGTGTTCTGAATGTAACGGTTCTAGCCAGAACAACAGGCATAAAAAAAAAGACTCTCAGCACTATGGGACTTAACATCTGAGGTCATCAGTCCCCTAGAACTTAGAACTACTTAAACCTAACTAACCTAAGGACATCACACACATCCATGCCCGAGGCAGGATTCGAACCTGTGACCGTAGCAGCAGCTCGGTTCCGGGCTGAAGCGCCTAGAACCGCCCTGTCACATCGGCCTGCTCAACAGGCATGACTTACGGAATGCAGTCGTGCGACGTCTTCGACAATCATCGATGTTACAACATACACACCCTTTCATTTACAAGGTACAAATGCACAAGAAAGTGCTGTGAACGCGAAGTTAAAACCTCGGTATGCGGAGCATATCCGGAAAGAAAACACATACACACAGTAAAATTCAGCGCCACCACACGACCAAAGATGACCGACGAGAGAGAACTTACCGATAGTGAATATTAATGACCAATTGGTGAGGTAGCGTTAACTCCGTCTGATCGTTTTCTTGACAAAGGAGAGATCAGGATTCTAAGCAGAATTTACGCAAAAACATCCATCTCTATCTGTAAGATCACTTCCTAATTTAATTTCAGTTGATTCCTTGATAATACTATCCCAACGCCTGGAAGTGCATGGCAGAAACTCTGTGACGTTACATTCCATAGAATGACCGGTCCCAAGACAATGTTCTACATTAGCAGATTTGCTCTACTGTAGTAAGCGCGTGTGACGCTTACGCTCAATATAGCATTCGTCCACGCTCCTGATGGTCGGCCCAGTATATGGCCTGCCACAACTGGATGGCGGTCGAAAAATACATTTCACATCATATTTCAGCAAAACACCAGCAGTTTTGATGGAAATACTTTCTGCGTAAGGCAGAAAGGCTGTAGTCTTTGATGCCACCTCGATATTACTATCACTCAATCGGCGCTCGGTTGGTCGATATCGCAACGGACGTCTGCTCTGTCTTTGACTATAACTATTCTGAGGAAAGGTGACTTCGTGACAGTCTAACTCAGCTGACAAACTTCCAGGACTAAATGACGTGGGCTCTGTGAACCAAGGGGTGAAGTGTACCCCTTGACAGCTATCAGCCTTCCGATATAAGTCAGTGTGAGTCGGCTTTCTCTAAAAGGCATTTCCCTTCGTGCCGTCAACATGTTTCCTCACCAACACACAAAGGAAGTGAAGGCAACCATCATTTTAAACCTTTATCATGAAACCAAGATTGCGGTGGATGGAACACAGAGGTTCTAAAAAGCTGTTTGTATTCTTACTACTATGGTACCTGACAACAGCACCATCGTCAACATAACTATGTGATCAAAAGTATGCCGACACTCCCAAAAACCAAGTTTTTCATGTTAGGTGTATTGTACTGCCACCTGCTGCCAGGTACCCATATCTGTGACCTCAGTAGTCATTAGACATCGTAACAGAGCAGAATGGGGCGCGGAACTCACGGACTTCGAACTTGGTCAGGTGATTGGGTGTCACTTGTGTCATACGTCTGTACGCAAAATTTCCACACTCCTAAACATTACTAGGTTCATTGTTTCTGATGTGATAGTGAAGTGGAAACGTGAAGGGACACGTAGAGCTCAAAAGCGTACAGGCCGACCTCGTCAGTTGACTGACAGAGACCGCCGACAGTTGAAGAGGGTCGCAATGTGTAATAGGCAGACATCTATCCAGACTATCATACAGGAATTCCAAACTGCATCAGGATTCACTGCAAGTACTATGACATTTAGGCGGGCGGTGATAAAACTCTCACTTCATGGTCGAGCGGCTGTTGGTAATCCACACATCATGCCGGTAAATGCCAAACGACACCTTGCTTGGTGTAAGGAGCGTAAACATTGGACGATTGAACAGTGGAAAAACTTTGTGTGGCATGACGGATCACGGTACACAATGTGGCGATCCGACTGCAGGGTTTGGGTGTGGCGAATGCCCGGTGAACTTCATGTGAGAGCGTGTGTAGTGTCAACAGTGAAATTCGGAAGTGGTGGTGTTGCGGTGTGGTCGTGTTTTCCATGGAGGAGGCTTGCACCCCTAGTTGTTTCGCCTGACAATATCACTACACAGGCCTACATTGACTTTTTTAGCACCTTCTCACTTCCCACTGTTGACGAGCAATTCGGCGATGGCTATTGAATCTTTCAACACGATCGAGCACCTGTTCAGTGCACGGCCTGTGGCGGAGAGGTTACACGACAATAACATCCCTGTAATGGACTGGCCTGCACAGAATCCTGGAATGTTTTGGAACGCCGACATCGTCCCAGGTCTCGCCGACCGACATCGATACCTCTCCTCAGTGCAGCACTCCGTGAAGAATAGGCTGCTATTACCCAAGAAACCTTCCAGCACCTGGTTGAACATATGACTGCGAGAGTGGAAGGTGTCATCAAAGCTAAGAGTGGGTCAACATCATACTGAATTCCAGCATTATCGATGGAGGGCGCCACGAACTTGTAAGTCATTCTCCGTCAGGTGTCCGGATACTTTTGACCACATGGTGTAGGTTTCAATACCGCCGACTCCAAGGCACGTCTCCGAAGTCTTCCATGAACAAACTGGCAATAACAGCTGACAACCGACTTCCCATCGAAATTCCATCCATGACAATTCTGTGTTCCCACCTCTTGCCGTATGAGGGTATGACCAGCATTGTCGAACATCATCAATTTGGTGGTCCAGATGTTAGGGTGTAAGGAGACATAATGTTGCACAAGAGTACCGACTTTCAAATCGTTGAACACAGTACACTCACTGGTCAACTTTTTTGTGACACTGTGCTCCTTCCGCACGTGTGTCTTTCGAAGGGTGCATTCGGCCCTGACTTAATTTTTGCGGATGACAATGCACGACCGCATCGAACAGAGGAAGTGGAGTAGCTCTTGCAAGGAGAGGATGTCCGGCTAATAGATTGGCCTGCCCGTTCTTCTGACTTAAATTCCGTCGAGTTCGTGTGGGATGCTTCGGGGAGATTTACTGCGGCGCATCCATATGCACCAGCGACCGTCTAGCAGTTGCCGACCGCACTGGTGTAGAAATGGAACGCCGTACCACATGAATCCTTAGCAACCATGAGAGCACGTCGCAGAGCGTGCATTGCTGCCCGTGATGATCACACAGTGTATTAAAAACAACGTAATGACCAGGAGACCGTCACGGATCGCGGTGACCTGAATGTAATTATTGTCTTTGAATAAAAGTATCCTTTCGCCTCATTCCGTATCATTTCCCTCTACACTACTGGCCATTAAAATTGCTACACCACGAAGATGACGTGCTACAGACGCGAAATTTAATCGACAGGAAGAAGATGCTGTGATATGCAAACGATTAGCTTTGCAGAGCATTCACACAAGGTTGGTGCCGATGGCGACACCTACAAAGTGCTGACACGAAGAAAGTTTCCAACCGATTTCTCACACACAAACAGCAGTTGACCGGCGTTGCCTGGTGAAACGTTGTTGTGATGCCTCGTGTAAGGAGGAGAATTGCGTACCATCACGTTTCCGACTTTGATAAAGGTCGGATTGTAGCCTATCGCGATTGCGGTTTATCGTATCGCGTCATTGCTGCTCGCGCTGGTCGAGATCCAATGACTGTTAGCAGACTATGGAACCGGTGAGTTCAGGAGGGTAATACGGAACGCCGTGCTGGATCCCAACGGTCTCGTATCACTAGCAGTCGAGATGACGGGGATCTTATCCGCATGGCTGTAGCGGATCATGCAGACACGTCTCGATCCCTCAGTCAACAGATGGGGACGTGTGCAAGACAACAACCATCTGCACGAACAGTTCGACGAAGTTTGCAGCAGCATGGACTATCAGCTCGGAGAACATTTCTGCGGTTACCCTTGACGCTGCATCACAGACAGGAGCGCCTGCGATGGTGTTCTCAACGGCGAACCTGGGTGCACGAATGGCAAAACCTCATTTTTTTGGATGAATCCAGGTTCTGTTTACAGCATCATGATGGTCGCATCTGTGTTTAGCGACATCGCAGTGAACGTACATTGGAAGCGTGTATTCGTATTACCCGGCGTGATGGTATGGGGTGCCATTGATTACACGTCTCGGTCACCTCTTGTTCGCATTGACTGCACTTTGAACAGTGGACGTTACATTTCAGATGTGTTACGCCCCATGGCTCTACCCCTCATTCGATCCATGCGAAACCCTACATTTCAGCAGGATAATGCACGACCGCCTGTTGCAGGTGCTGTACGGGCCTTTGAGGATACAGGAAATGTTCTACTGTTGCCCTGGCCAGCACATTCTCCAGATCTCTCACCAATTGAAAAGGTCTGGTCAATGGTGGCCGAGCAACTGGCTCGTCACAATACGCCACTCACTTCTCTTGATGAACTGTGGTATCGTGTTGAAGGTGCATGGGCAGCTGTACCTGTACACGCCATCCAAGCTCTGTTTGACTGAATGCCCAGACGTATCAAGGCCGTTATTACGGCCAGAGGTGGTTGTTCTGGGTGCTGATTTCTCAGGATCTATGCACCCAAATTGCGTGAAAATGTAATCACACGTCATTTCTAGTATAACATATTTGTCCAATGAATACCCGTTTATCATCTGCATTTCTTCTTGGTGTAGCAATTTTAATGCCCAGTGCTGTATGTTTGGCACAAGATTCATCGGACTCCATTACTTCGGTATGACACGTAATGCGATAGTTACTTTCGTCCTTAACTTTTGCACACCAGTGTATTTTCCTCATTCGGAGGAGAATGTTGGTGATTGAAATATCGTAAAAATATCTCGTCGCCACTAAAAACGCCTTTGTTCTAATGATTGCCAACCGTACTCGCTTATCACATCCATGGCACTCTCTTCTCTTTTTCGCCGTAATATAAAACGAGCGGCCATTCTTAGAACTTCTTCGATGTCCTCCGTCAGTCCTGTCCCATACCACGCAGCAGTGCTCCAGCAGGAAACGGAGAAACGTGTAGTGTAGCTAGTCTATTCATCAGATTTGTTGCATCTTCTAAGTGCTCTACCAACAAGACACATTCTTTGGCTCGCTCTCCTCGCAACAACCTCATGCGATTACCGCCCCTGTCCAACTTTTGTCTGAAGCATAGTGGCAAATTGAATTCGGAAGTGTCTGAACATCTGCATCCGAAGTTTTGGGGAAAAGTGCGGGCAAGGAAGAGAATTGCCCCCTGCACAGCCTACATTATCTTGGGAGGAACCAGCTTTCTGTAGGCCCCTGCCAGCAGAGCTTGTTTTCGTAATTGCATTAACGAGCGGCGCGGCTAGGTGGAGAGTTTCGCTCCGGAAGTTTGTTACCCTTGAGGCGAGTTAGCGACTTGTCGCGAGCGGAGTCGGTACCTCAGTCGGATGCGATGTTTCGTAGCCGGGCACACCGCGATGGGAGCGTGCCTGGCGGTTTCTCGCGGGGATGACGGCTACTGGGCAGCCGCGGCGCCATTTCTGCTGCAATGGGTGTCCCACGGCGGCTCACATGGACATCGCCGGCGGTCAGTCTCCTCTAGTTACATTGCGTATCTTTTATTTAGTTGTTCTGCAGGTACGGTGCTTAACGGATAACTTTTCTTTACACATAATCACACTTACGACGGCTGTATCTGTGACTGTATTATTTTAACCCCTTCGTGACCAGCGGGACGTATGTGTCCCACACAAAGATTTATTTCTCCCATTTCACAGGGATACGAAAGTCCCACATCTGTGTGGTGCTGCGATCTAGCGTTGAATGCATCAACTGTTTGGTGCCAGCAGGCTCATTGTTCGGCGCATAATGTGCGAGATGTTTCTTATTTGTTTCAGTTGTGTACTGCGTGCCTTGTGTTGTGGCGGTTTAATGTAATTTTTTGCTGTCTGCAATAGATAAACTCAGGAAAGATATTTATTGTCCTTCTTTGCACTGTTTCTTAGAAATGTGCAGATGCGTGCATGTATTTACTGGTAAAACACTTTTAAATTCGTTTAGTGGTTTTGCCTTATAACCACTGAGTGTAGAGAACTTCTATTTACGTCTCCTGTTCATACTCGTCTTTGTGTCTAAATTTGTACATTTATATATTTTATTCAGTTTGTAATATTATTTAATTCCACTTTATTTGAGATGGAACTGAAACCTCATAAACTCATCGTTTGTTTTTTGTGATGAATGCTTGCCTTCCTCTTCTCTGTATGTTTCTCCCAACTGAAAGCTGCCTTCGTCATTAGTTCCACATGATGAAGCTGTTCACTATTGCAGTGTCCAAAAGAAAATAAGAAAGATGATAACACAATTTGAACGATCTACTGCCAATAGCACATCTTTATCTCCTTTTGTCGAACCGGCCTACAGCTCGCATTACACTTGAGTACTCTGCTGTGTATTCAGGGCTTGATACAGCAGATGTTGTACCATATCAGATTTTTCTTGTTACGAATCTTGTATCTTTCGGGTGAAGAGGAGTTGACAAAACTGTAACTGGTTTATTATATTAGAGTTCGTTCGATAAAACAATCCTTCCTTCATTTTACAGACCCAATCCCTAGTAAAAGAATTAAAGAATTATTTTAATCGGAACGTGTTCGTCACGCAGACCTCGGAAAGGAGTAAATTTAGGGAACCATTTATTCCTTCCTTCGAGTCCAGTGGGACAAATGGTTCAAATGGTTCTGAGCACTATGGGACTTAACATCTGAGGTCATCAGTCCCCTAGAACTTAGAACTACTTAAACCTAACTAACCTAAGGACATCACACACATCCATGCCCGAGGCAGAATTCGAACCTGCGACCGTAGCGGTCGCGCGGTTCCAGACTGTAGCGCCTAGACTGCTCGGCCACCTCGGCCGACCCAGTGGGACATATACGTCCCATGTTAAATAATTATAAAACAATCAGCAACAATCGCTAATTAGAAAAGTGGTCTCTCTCAGTAACATTCCAGAAGCAGAAAATCAGTTTTTACCGTATATCAGAAATTTTAATTAGTTCGGTCAAGAAAGAATTAAAGTAACAAAATCGCAACTCCATGCTTTGATGAGCGTTTCACCTCATAATGACTTCATTCTATTTTTCTTCATCTCACTAAACCCGCCTGCACATCAGTCAGAAAACTGAAACAGTGAAGTTGATTAATATATAGGCTGCCAGTAAGGCTTTGATTTCTTTTAAATACGAGCGCATCCACCGCTGTGGGATTTGTTTCTGATAGTGGACACACGGAAAGGAACGCTTTTGCGTCAGGCTGCTCTTCGCCGCTTTCAGCTGCATTGATGTATTTTTAAGCCGTACAGCCGTTGAAGTGAGCGGATTCCACGACAAAAAACACGCGTGTGAAATTTCCAGTAAACCGAGGGAAAGAATTACTGAAACCATACGAACTGTTTAAACAAGCGTACAGAGAGAGCTTCACGAGTGCTGCGAGTAATTCAAACGCTTTAAACAGGACAGTTCTTTGGTTAACGACCTCCGGTCTGCAGTGCTTACCACGTCAACAGATGATCATCGGTTGTTAAGATTTTTCATTCAGTGTTTTACGGGAATGGTCGGTTACCTATACAGAAAACTGTGGGAAAGTGTGCAGCAGTGAGCAATCGTGCCTGGCTGTTTTAACGGACACATCGTACACGAACTGTGACACCGAAAAAATCGTGCTGGTGGCTAACGAAAGAAGGAGACTGCCGTCACTCTATCAGCCAGGAGATGGTTTAAGATGCAAATGGCAGTGAAAACGCCTTGAAAAATACTACGACGGAATACCAGGCATGTGTGTACGGTTACTACGTCGAAATGAGGATGTCCCGAGAGCACTCTTCAGCTCACATAATGACACACGTTCAAGCACTCATGTCCGCAGCTCGTGGTCTCACGCTTGCGTTCTCGCATCCCGAGCACGGGGTCCCGGGTTCAGGGATTTTCACTTGCCTCGAGATGACTGGGTGTTTGTGTTGTCCTCATCATTTAATCATCTTTCATGAAAGTGGCGAGATTAGGCTGAGCAAAGGTTGGTAATTTGTAGGGGCGCTGTTGAGCGCCACACAAACCAAACATCATCATCAAGCACTCACGTAACAAAGCAATCAGTACCATCTTATGTAAACTGATGGTAGATGGGGGGGGGGGGGGGGGGGGGAAGGAAAACAGCTAATGATACTACCTATACTGGGACTTTATGAGAAAAATCAGCAGCTACGAGTGAAAATGTGTGCCGGACCGGGACTCGAATCCGGGATCTCCTGCTTACCAGGCTGTTCCGTTAACGACTGCGCTACCCGGACACTGTGTTTATCGCAAATGCGCGGACTGTCTCGACTCTCCCCCTGCCGACTCACATTTCCAGCTCCCGCCACGTATCTGCGGTCCCCGTTCACGTCCTCCATGCTCGTTAGTTTTAGATTCTGACTGAGGTCGAACGTAAACGTGCATCCGCACTGAAGGTTGTGGGTTCTTTGGCCATCGAGGCGAATCTATTTCATGAATGTGTGGTGTCGGTTAAAGAACAGACGAACACAGTGGTATACCCAGGATGGTCCATTGATCGCGACCGGGCCAAATACCTCACGAAATAAGCGTCAAACGAAAAAACTACAAAGACGAAACTTGTCTAGCTTGAAGGAGGGAAACCAGATGGCGCTATGGTTGGCCCGCTAGATGGCACTGCCATAGGTCAAACTGATATCAACTTCGTTTTTCTAAATAGGCCCCCATTTTTAATACATAATCGTGTAGTATGTAAAGAAATAGGAATGTTTTAGTTGGACCACTTTTTTCGCTTTGTGATAGTTGGCGCTGTAATAGTCACAAATATATGGCTCACAATTTTAGACGAACAGTTCGTAACAGGTAGGTATTTTAAATTAAAATACAGAACGTAGGTACCTTTGAACATTTCATTTCGGTTGTTCCAATGTGATACATGTAGCTTTGTGAACTTATAATTTCTGAGAAGGCATGCTGTTACAGCGTGATTACCTGTATATACCATACTAATGCAATAAATGCTCAAAAAGATGTCCGTCAACCTCAGTACATTTGGCAATACGTGTAAAACATTCCTCTCAACAGCGAGTAGTTCGCCTTCCGCAATGTTCGCACATGCATTGAGAATGCGCTGACGCATGTTGTCAGGCCCGAGGGAGGACTCGAACCTCCGCCGGGACCAGCCGCACAGTCCATGACTGCAGCGCCCGAGACCGCTCGGCTGTCGGTGGATCGCGATAGCAAATATCCTTCAACTTTCCCCACAGAAAGAAATCCAGGGACGTCAGATCCGGTGAACGTGCGGGCCATGGTATGGTGCTTCGACGACCAATCCACCTGTCATGAAATATGTTATTCAATACCGCTTCAACCGCACGCGAGCTATGTGCCGGACATCCATCATGTTGGAAGTACATCGCCATTCTGTCATGCAGTGAAACATCTTGTAGTAACATCGGTAGAACATTATGCAGGAAATCAGCATACATTGCACCATTTAGATTGCCATCGATAAAATGGGGGCCAATCATCCTTCCTCCCATAACGCCGCACCACACTTTAACCCACCAAGGCCGCTGATGTTCCACTTGTCGCAGCCATCGTGGATTTTCCGTTGCCCAATAGTGCATATTATGCCGGTTTTCGTTACCGCTGTTGGTGAATGACGCTTCGTTGCTAAATAGAACGCGTGCATAAAATCTGTCATCGTCCCGTAATTTCTCTTGTGCCCAGTGGCAGAACTGTACACGACGTTCAAGGTCGTCGCCATACAATTCCTGGTGCATAGAAATATGGTACGGGTGCAATCGATGTTGATGTAGCATTCTCAACACCGACGTTTTTGAGATTCCCGATTCTCGCGCAATCTGTCTGCTACTAATGTGTGGATTAGCCACGTCGTGGTTGGCGTTTCACATGTGGCTGGACACTTCCTGTTTCCTTAAATAACGTAACTATCCGGCGAACGGCCCTGACACTTGGATGATGTCGTCCAGGATACCGAGCAGCATACATAGCACACGCCCGTTGGGCATTTTGATCACGATAGCCATACATCAACACGATATCGACCTTTTCCGCAATTGGTAAACGGTCCATTTTAACATGGGTAATGTATCACGAAGCAAATACCGACCGCACTGGCGGAATGTTACGTGATACCACGTACGTATACGTTTGTGACTATTACAGCGCCATCTATCACAAAGCGAAAAAAGAGGTCCAACTAAAACATTCATACTTCTTTACGTACTACAGGAATATGTAATAAAAATGGGGTTCCCATTTTTAAAAAAACGCAGTTGATATCCGTTTGACCTATGGCAGCGCCATCTAGCGGGCCAACCATAGCGCCATCTGGTTTCCCCCTTGAAGCTAGACAAGTTTCGTTCTTTGTAGGTTTTTCGTTTGATACTTGTTTCGTGAGATATTTGGCCCGGTCACTATCAATGGACCACCCTGTGTAAGTAAAATCAATATCAAGCTACAAACAAACAAAAGACTAGCAAAAGATATACAACGACAGTTGGTAACAATACACAATCAACACATGGCAAAAGTGAAGTGCTCAGTTGAAATGTGTTCAAAAAAGCCAAATATATAACATACTGACGACAGGACGACACATGCGGAACAAAAAGATCACAAAATCGTAAGTAGAGCTCTAAAAAGTTGTTTCTAACGTAACAATAAGAGAATAACAAAACACTGTAATAAACTAACAGTTTTGTAGTCGTTATGTAACGCAGGTGTGAAAATTACCGAACTATCAGTTTAATAAGTCACGGCTGCAAAATACTAACACGAATCTAAACAGACGAATGGAAAAACTGGTTGAAGCCGACCTCGGGGAAGATCGGTTTGGATTCCGCACAAATATTGGAACACGTGAGGCAATACTGACCCTACAGCTTTCCTAAGGAGATAGGTTAAGGAAAGGCAACCCTACGTTTCTAGAATTTGTAGACTTATAAAAACCCTTAGACAACGTTGAATTGAATACTTTCTTTCAGATTCTGAAGGTGGCAGGTGTACAATACAGGGAACGAAAGGCTACATACAATTTGTACAGACACCAGATGGCAGTTACAAGAGTCGAGGGGCATGAAAGGGAAGCAGTGGTTGGGAAGGGAGTGAGGCAGGGTTGTAGCCTATCCCCGATGTTACTCAGTCGTTATATTTAGCAAGTAGTAAAGGAAACGCAAGAAAAATTTGGAGTACGAATTAAAATCCATGGAAAAGAAATACACTCCTGGAAATGGAAAAAAGAACACATTGACACCGGTGTGTCAGACCCACCATACTTGCTCCGGACACTGCGAGAGGGCTGTACAAGCAATGATCACACGCACGACACAGCGGACACACCAGGAACCGCGGTGTTGGCCGTCGAATGGCGCTAGCTGCGCAGCATTTGTGCACCGCCGCCGTCAGTGTCAGCCAGTTTGCCGTGGTATACGGAGCTCCATCGCAGTCTTTAACACTGGTAGCATGCCGCGACAGCGTGGACGTGAACCGTATGTGCAGTTGACGGACATTGAGCGAGGGCGTATAGTGGGCATGCGGGAGGCCGGGTGGACGTACCGCCGAATTGCTCAACACGTGGGGCGTGAGGTCTCCACAGTACATCGATGTTGTCGCCAGTGGTCGGCGGAAGGTGCACGTGCCCGTCGACCTGGGACCGGACCGCAGCGACGCACGGATGCACGCCAAGACCGTAGGATCCTACGCAGTGCCGTAGGGGACCGCACCGCCACTTCCCAGCAAATTAGGGACACTGTTGCTCCTGGGGTATCGGCGAGGACCATTCGCAACCGTCTCCATGAAGCTGGGCTACGGTCCCGCACACCGTTAGGCCGTCTTCCGCTCACGCCCCAACATCGTGCAGCCCGCCTCCAGTGGTGTCGCGACAGGCGTGAATGGAGGGACGAATGGAGACGTGTCGTCTTCAGCGATGAGAGTCGCTTCTGCCTTGGTGCCAATGATGGTCGTATGCGTGTTTGGCGCCGTGCAGGTGAGCGCCACAATCAGGACTGCATACGACCGAGGCACACAGGGCCAACACCCGGCATCATGGTGTGGGGAGCGATCTCCTACACTGGCCGTACACCACTGGTGATCGTCGAGGGGACACTGAATAGTGCACGGTACATCCAAACCGTCATCGAACCCATCGTTCTACCATTCCTAGACCGGCAAGGGAACTTGCTGTTCCAACAGGACAATGCACGTCCGCATGTATCCCGTGCCACCCAACGTGCTCTAGAAGGTGTAAGTCAACTACCCTGGCCAGCAAGATCTCCGGATCTGTCCCCCATTGAGCATGTTTGGGACTGGATGAAGCGTCGTCTCACGCGGTCTGCACGTCCAGCACGAACGCTGGTCCAACTGAGGCGCCAGGTGGAAATGGCATGGCAAGCCGTTCCACAGGACTACATCCAGCATCTCTACGATCGTCTCCATGGGAGAATAGCCGCCTGCATTGCTGCGAAAGGTGGATATACACTGTACTAGTGCCGATATTGTGCATGCTCTGTTGCCTGTGTCTATGTGCCTGTGGTTCTGTCAGTGTGATCATGTGATGTATCTGACCCCAGGAATGTGTCAATAAAGTTTCCCCTTCCTGGGACAATGAATTCACGGTGTTCTTATTTCAATTTCCAGGAGTGTATAAACTTTGAGGATTGCCGTGACATTGTAATTCTGTCAGAGACAGCAAAGGACCTGGAAGAGCAGTTGAACGGAATGCACAGTGTCTTGAAAGAAGGATATGAGATGAACAACAACAAAAGGAAAACGAGGATAATGGAATGTAGTAGAATTAAATCAGGTGATGCTGGGGGTATTAGATTAGGAAATGAAACACTTAAAGTAGTAAATGAGTTTTGCTATTTGGGGAGCAAAATAACTGATGATGGTCGAAGTAGAGAGGATATAAAATGTAGACTGGCATTGGCAAGGAAAGTGTTTCTGAAGAAGAGAGATTTTTTTTGACATCGAGTATAGATTTAAGTGTCAGGAAGTCATTTCTGAAAGTATTTGTATGGAGTGTAGCCATGTATGGAAGTGAAACGTGGATGATAAATAGTTTAGACAAGGAGAGGATAGAGGCTTTCGATATGTGGTGTTACAGAAGAGTGCTGAAGATTAGATAGATAGATCACGTAACTAATGAGATGGCACTGAATAGAATTGGGGAGAAGAAGACTTTGTGCCACAATTTCACTAGAAGAAGGGATCAGTTGGTAGGACATGTTCTGAGGCATCAAGGGGATCACCCATTTAGTACTGGAGGGCAGCGTGGAGGGTAAAAATCGTAGAGGGAGACCAAGAGAAGAATACAGTAAGCAGATCCAGAAGGATGTAGGTTGCAGTAGGTATAGGGAGATGAAGAAGCTTGCACAGGATAGAGTAACATGGAGAGTGGCATCAAACCAGTCTCTGGACTGAAGACCACAACAGCATGTAACGGAGTTCTTAGAAGTATACACATGAAACAAACACGAGTTATAGGCCTGCGAAGATGGTTCACAAATAAACAGAAGCGAAACGTCTGTAGCACAAAACAGACGGCCTTTCAGTTACTATTGGTTTTCCATCTTGAGCTTACTACAAATTAATTACAGAAAATTTCAACAGACGCGTTTCTCTTTTACTTATAAAGCATCATCCGTGGTTATTCTGCAAATCCAGTACATAACGTTTTACATATTTGATTGTTGTAGGTTAAAAACGGCGTCTTGTTTTTGTATAAAGTTGGTGTGCAAGGTACTTACGGCGTTTCTTTACATATTCTGCTTCTTCCCTCCTTGCTAGCAGCGGTTGACGTTGAACGGCTTCGATTCACATATGCACTTCGCAGTTCTTGCCATTCTGTAGTATTTCTTGCGCTACACTTACCTTTGTAAACTGAACTGAAGCTCAGTGTGTTTCCCACTCTGAAAGGTAACAGCGTTTATGTCTGTTCGTTTGTTTTTGTTCATGATGTGAGTGTTGCCAAGCTTTGAAACTACTATTTTTGAGTTAGTTTAAATTAGTGAAAATGTCTTTTATGCTGGATGGAGATGTAAGAGGAGATTGGGGGAGGGGGGGGGGTTTGATCGAAAGATAATTTTGGAAGTGCACCAGGAATGGGCCTTGATGGTGGTTATAGTACAGAATCTGGAAGGAGTGGTAGTGGTACAGTGTATCTCTCGTTATATGAGTGCATTGAATCTTATATTAAGTGGTCAATCAGTGTAAAGAGTGTGTGGTTTGCCAAGCTGGTCTGATCAGTCACGAGTTGTTTCTTTTCTGCTATGGTTTTTTGAATGTAGCAGTTTCCTTGTAAACTGAGGTGGTGTTTTTTGCTGTTGTTCATCGTTATGACTTCCATGTGGGTGTCACTGGTGGTAATTTTATGTTGGTGGTGGGGTAAGTGTTTTGTAAAGTTGAATGATTTGTTCTATACTTCCATGCTCTGACGTGTTCTTTGTATCTGGTGTCAAATGTTCTCCTGGTTTGACCTACGAGGGTCACTCCAAAAGAAATGCACACTATTTTTCTTAAAATCCATCTTTTATTCTACATGTTTAAAAGTTTTACAGTGTGTAGATACATTCTTTAGGAACAATATTTTCATTTCTCCACATAATTTCCATCCCTCTCAACTGCCGTAGGCCATCTTGGAACCATGGCCTGTATACCTGCACGGTAAAATTCTCGACCAACCTGTTGGAGCCACTGTTTGGCAGCGTGCACAAGGGAGTCATCATCTTCAAACCTTGTTCCACGAAGAGAGTCTTTCAGTTTCCCAAAGAGATGATAGTCACATGGAGCCAGGTCGGGACTGTAAGGTGGGTGTTTGTGTTGTCCATCCGAGTTTTGTGGTCGCTTCCATGGTTTTTTGACTGACATGTGTCCGTGCATTTTCGTGCAACAGCTTTTGACGTGGTCGAACACGACTCAGTCTAGCTTGAAGTTTCTTCAGTGTCGTCACATATGCGTCTGTCAGCAGTCACCAATTCGTTAACACTCTGCCACCGACTAACTGTACTGCGATCGACAGCAGCATCTCCATACACATTTTCAACCTCTCGTGGATGTTTCTCACTGTCTCGTTTTCACAGCACAGGAATTCTATGACAGCACGTTGCTTCTGACGAACGTCAAGTGTAGCAGCCACCTTGAAAACATGCTGTGACGGCGCCACTCACGGGAACAGGTTGAACTAAGTTTGAAACCAAGCAGGAAGGATGTATCCACCCACTGTAAAACTTTCACACGTGTAGAATAAAAACTGTATTTTTACAAAAATAGTGTGCATTTCTTTTGGATTGACCCTCGTATGTATCTTCAATCACATGTCATGCATTTCGGTTCGTATAGACTGATTTCTGACATAGATAAGTTTTTCCTAATGTTTTTGGGAAGTGTTTCTGAATTGAATTGTAGGGTTGGTGGCGTATTTTTACGCCTTGTTTTTCGAAAATATCAGAGGTTCCGTGTGTGTACTTGCGGTTGTATGTCATTGTGTACAATATTCTGTTTTCAGTTTCTTTCACACTTGCGCAACAAACCGTTGTTTTTAACCTAAAACAACCAAAAATGTACAAACGTATGAATCCAATTTGCAGAATAGCCACGGAAGATGCTTTATAAATGAAAGCGAAACGTCTCTAGTGCAGTTCTCTTTAATTAAATTGCAGTATGCTCAAGACGGAAAGCCAATAATAACTGATTTTAACAGTTGCTGCGGAAGATAGCCATGCAAAAAAACGTATTATAAGCAGCCTTTCATTTAGTTTTGTAGACGAGACTACATTTTCTAGAACATGTAGTCCTGTAAATAGTTCGGAAAAAATCAGCTTTTCAGAAGAAAATGTGTAGATCCAACCTCAGGCTGCTTAAAATCGGAAAGCTAAGTGCATGGCAAATTCGGTCCCCTTGGCCGCACGGTAAATACAAGTGAGTCACCAAGTTTACGTGACACGCGATGTGGACTGTGTGAAAAACAACCGTTGGTGTTGCGTTACGATAACGCCCCGGTTCACATGACACATGGAATTAGCAGTTATCTCGGGAAACATCGCGCATTCGTTCTGCTCCACCCATTGCCCTCTCGGCTTGACGCAGCAGAATTTTCCCTGTTCTTTACACTCGAAACCGCCCTGAACTGTACTGAGTGTGGCGGCGCAATTGTTGAGACAATGAGCACTCTAATTCCAAATGAGCGAGTTTCAGTTCCCACTTTGACCACTCAAAAATTTCGGTTTTCCGTTGTTTCCACAAGTCACATGCGGCAGATGTCGCGCTAGTTCCTCGGTAAGGTACATGGCCAGTTTCCTTTCTCATTGTTGTCCTAAACGATGTCGCGCTTCGTATCTAATGACTTCATCCTCGACGTAACCTTAAACACTAGCTTTCCAGGACATGGAGGAACCTCCAAAAGCTGTTAAAATTAATATTTATTTCCAGACGACAGTGTGCGGCACGTGAAACCGGCCCGTGAAGTCAACATATGTGATGTGTTGGTAAATGTGCCAACACCTTGTAGATAGAGGAAGGCCGAAATGCTCGCTATCTAACGCAGAAGGGCGTGAATTCTGGAACAGGATAAGTAGTGAATTCTCATAAGAAAAGTATGCAGCTCCTCGAACACTTATCTTTTATTCTTTGATGTGAATTACAGCATTCTTGATGAGACATTTCATACGATAACTATCAAACTATGTAAGGCTAATGGCGCCTTGCTAGGTCGTAGCCATGGACTTAGCTGAAGGCTATTCTAACTGTCTCTCGGCAAATGAGAGAAGGCTTCGTCAGTGTAGTCGCTAGCAAAGTCGTCGTACAACTGGGGCGAGTGCTCTTCTGTATCTCGCGACCTGCCTTGTGGTGGCGCTCGGTCTGCGATCACACAGTGGCGACACGCGGGTCCGACATGTACTAAATGGACCGCGGCCGATTTAAGCTACCACCTAGCAAGTGTGGTGTCTGGCGGTGACACCACAATATGAACATAAAATGAAATGTAATGTATTGAATATGGTTACTCACCTTCACAGTAAGTGTTGAAAGTGTCCACCGCCAACTTCAGCACACGTTTGAGCACGCCAGACGAGGTTCATATATACGCTTGTCAATTCTTGTGGTCTGATGATATTAATGACATCCTGGAACCTGGTCTGGAGTTCTTAAATTATGTCTAGATTTGTTTCGTATATTCTTCAACAGTCCCCAAAAGTGAAAGTCACAAGTGGACAAGTCTGGTGACCGAGGAGGCCACAAGCCTTTTCTGAGTGTTATCTCTGGTGTAAACATCTCATGCGCACGGGACAATGATGCAGCTGATGTATGTATGCTGCACCGTCCTGCTGAAAGTATCGTAACTGATGATCCTCTTCTGTCAAATTTGAATGAAACTCCTCCAGGATTCCCAAATACAAGTCACTGTTCACAATCTTCTCACAGAGTGTGGGTCCTTTAACGTGTGTGGAGGAAATGGCTTCTAGGCGCTACAGACTGGAACCACGAGACCGCTACGGTCGCAGGTTCGAATCCTGCCTCGGGCATGGATGTGTGTGATGTCCTTAGGTTAGTTAGGTTTAAGTAGTTCTAAGTTCTAGGGGACTGATGACCTCAGATGTTAAGTCCCATAGTGTTCAGAGCTAGCAAAACACTGAAATAACTCGAGTGGCTTGTCTTTGCAGTTATGGGGTAACATTCTAGAAATGTCTTACAAAATTCTGTATTGGCAAACAGACCGTTGAGCTGGGTGCTAACCTATAAGTCTCTCAGCTCAAGCTGGAAGTAATGAGGTACATAAGCAGCCGAAAGCGAGAACAGTCTGACAAACAACTCTAAATCCGTCTTCAGTAGTGCAATCTTGTGGAGTCTCTTTGCGAACTCGTGAAGAAATTTTCCAGTAACTGGAATTTAGTCATGTCTGATCCACAAATAACTACCTTGACTTCCGGAAAATGTTCCATGTCACGAGCTTGAAGCCGGTTTTTCTGTAGGATTAATTTTTGTTTGATAGAATTAATGTTGGTTGACATGTAGTTGTTGTTGTGGTCTTCAGTCCTGAGACTGGTTTGATGCAGATCTCCATGCTACTCTATCCTCTGCAAGCTTCTTCATCTCCCAGTACCTACTGCAACCTACATCCTTCTGAATCTGCTTGGTGTATTCATCTCTTGGTCTCCCTCTACGATTTTTACCCTCCACGCTGCCCTTCAATACTAAATTGGTGATCCCTTGATGCCTCAGAACATGTCCTACCATGTCATGGTTGACATATCTGTTACTAAATTATTCTTCCCCTTGCATTAAGAGAGTCCCATAGTGCTCAGAGCCATTTTTGAGGAAATGGCAGACCAAACACCAATACTCTCGCCATGCACGGATGTCTGGTCGATTGCGTGTGTATTTTCTCTCGACCAGTACCGGTTTTTTTGGGAATTTATTTACGCAGACGGGTGGAACCACGCCCCGTCACACAGGATGAGCCTTAGGGGGCACCACTGGCAAAATTTCTCAACAGCCATGAACAGAAAAGCAATCTCTTCTGCAGGTCAGGCTCCTTCAGTCCCGCTTAAAACACGTCTGCAACTTCTCTCACTCGCTTGAACCTGTTCACTCAGTGTCCTGGTTGACATAAGAGGACTTCTTGTCATTATCTCCTGCATCTGCCTCTTTAATTCAGGTGTGCAGACAGGTCGCGGTCTGTTCCTGGGAGCACTTTGAACGGATCCTGTACGCGTCCATTTTTCAGTCAACGTCCTGAAAAGTTCTCCTGAAACAAATTCTTTGTTGCTACAAAAGATCCAGTGTGGATGAATGCTTCAGTGGCAACACAATCGGGTATCAAATACTGCATTATCGTATACTCACACTAACCCGGCTTCACGCAACGAGCAGTTTTCTCAATAACGAAATTAGAATTATATTAATACCTTCAGCTGCTGACGGGCGTCGATATATATCAACGGGGACAGGTGAAAATGTTTGCCCCGACCGGGACTCGAGCCCGGGATCTCCTGGTTATATGGCAGATGCTCTACCCATCTGAGCCACCGAAGACACAGAGGATAGTGCGACTGCAAGGACTATCTCGCGCACGCCTCCCGCGAGACCCACATTCTCACCTTGTATGTCCATACGCTACATTCGTAGTGTCCCACCCCAACATACTCATTACTCGTGGAAGATATTCTTACCAAGTCCCGTAAGAGTTGGGGGAATACGTGTGCATCCGCACAGAAGAAAGAGGTCATGGCCGGTATTGCCAGAACTATATACTTATATGGATATATCCGTATATTTTTCTCAGTAGGATTTCGACAAATTTCACTGGCTGCGGCTGCAGCTGCCTTAAAAAACAACGGAGTTCCTAGCAGTGTCGGTACATCAGAGGAAATGGTTTGTTCCTGCACGACTGTTTGGGCGGCGTTTCTCATTTTCCTTTATTATTGACCCGCGCGCACGCACCGGAACATTATTCTTAGGTACGACGGGCCGGCTTTACGTGCCGCACCCCGCAGTTTAGGTCGAGCGGTGATGTTCAAGTCACGGATTAACACTACATCAGGGTGATGCAGTCGTCAGTTCATGGTTCTGTTTGGCCAGACAGTATGCTAAACACTGTAATAGACTGTCGAGTTTTACACGTGGTGACTGGCAGAAAAGGTGAAACTATCTGATCAAAGGTATTCTGACACCCATTATTGGACGTTAGTATGGTTTTCAGCCGCCCTTTGTCTTTATGACGACTTGAAATTTGCTATAGAACCCTTTCAATGAGGCACGTGAATGTGTGTGTGAAGGCATGGCAGCCCATTCTTCCTCAAGAGCTGATATCTGAGAAGTAAGTGATGCTGGTATCCGGAGTAGAGTCGACGTTCTAACTCATCACAAAGGTGTTCAGTTGGATTTAGGACGGGCCTGGGCAGGCTAAACCATTTCTGGAAGCTTACTTTACCAAACCACTTTCTTGCCTCGTAAGTTCTGCTTTACGATAGGGTGAATTTTCTTGCTTCGTCTGTGTACTATTCCTCTACTATATACAGCGCAAACTGTTGTACAATATGTCCGTCTTCTTCTGTATTTAGCGTTGCTTTAAGCTCAGTAAAGGAAACATACCACAACGACGTTCAACACCCCTACATCATAATAGCATCTCCTCCGTACTTCACTGTTGACATCACACATGGTGGCAGGAAACGTTCTCCAGGCGTGCGCCAAACCCGTACCCGTTCATCGAGTTGTCACAGGGTATAGCGTGATCACCGCTCCAGATCACTCGTGTCCAGTCATCCACCGTCCAGTAGCGTTGCTCTTCACAGAACCGCAACTGTCGCGTAACACTGACGTCAGAAATGTGTGGCTTATACGGAGCATGTGTTTGGCCCGCCATAAAAAAATAAAAAAAGTCAAAGGGAATCGCATCAATTCGGACGACGAACTAAGGGAAGAAATGACAGGTAAAATATTACTGTAATTCGTTAAGTTTCCTTCAGAGTTTCGCCAATTAAACAGTAAATACGCAGTCTTCCTTCGCGTCGTTTGGCTGACAAACTAAAACAATGTAGAATGCATAAAACAAACTACCAAATCTGTAATTATTTTGCTCTAAACTGGAGAAATTTTGGTTTTCGTCTATAATAGTCAAACCAGCCGACAACAGCTGCTCACGGACGTGGAACTGAAAAAATCTTCTCGTGTTACACGTGCTTCATATACACCTCTGGACGTTCGTTCAATGAAAACTGGAAATTTTCAGTCGTGAAATTGCACGACGAAAGTGCATCCTAAATGGAAACATCTACATCTACGTGATTACTCTGCTATTCACAATTAAGTGGCTGGCAGAGGATTCGATGAACCAAAGACAAAGTTTTTTCAGTAGCTCCGTTGTTTCATAATTATCTCCCTGTGTCCTTTCTAAAATTAACTCTTCCCTGCTTTGTAAGTCAAGTATTTTAATCATTTGCTAGAGAATTCATTCTTTTTGTTTGTTTATAACGCATATAGCCAGTCATATTCGTGAGAAAATTAGACATTTATGAGCAGTTTTGATTGCGTAACGTGATAGATATCTGTTAAATAGTACTTCAAGTGGCCGGCCGCTGTGGCCGAGCGGTTCTAGGCGCTTCAGTCTGGAACCACGCTGCTGCTACGGTTGTAGGTTCGAATCCTGCCTCGGGCATGGGTGTGTGTGATGCCCTTAGGTTAATTAGGTTTCAGTAGTTCTAAGTCTAGGGAACTGATGACCTCAGATATTGAGTCCCATAGTGCTTTGAGCCATTTGAATTTGAGTACTTCAAGTGGGTGATTTCGAAATCAGATGAAGCGCGTACTGAAAGTATTTGCGTATCAGTTTCCTGTCGTGTTTGTGCTGAAGGTGAAACAATTAGAAGGTATTTATCATGGGACAAACAGTGAATGAGATTTCGTAAAAAAAAAAAAAAAAAAAAAAAAAAAAAAAGAAAGCAGATATTTAACGGCGCTGAAATTTGTTGGACATTAACGTTAATGAGTCGTTTCCGTTAGTTCATTGAAGTAACGTCCGCGGCTCTTGGTCTTGCGGTAGCGTTCTCGCTTCCCTCGCACGGGGTCCTGGGTTCGATTCCCGGCGGGGTCAGGGATTCTCTGCCTCGAGATGACTGGGTGTTGTGTGTGTTTCATCATCATTTCATCCTCATTCGCTCGCAAGTCGCCGTAGTGGCGTTAAAGAACTTGTGGAGCGGCGGCCGAACCGCCCCGCGAGGGGTCTCCCGACTACCAATGCCATACGCTCATTATTATTATTATTATTATTATTATTATTATTAAAGTAACCTCCCTCACGAGGGCGCTTCTACATCGGGCCACGGTAGAGAGCGTCCGTTAATACATGAGAACCATGAAGATAATCTTTTGGTTTTTAAATACCCATGGTTCCAATAGAAATAAGAAATACAGACAGATGTCTGATGTTTATTATTTGAATGTGAATATAAGAAAGTAAGATTCTTCTTTCACACGGGATAAATTACACTGAGGTGACAAAACTCGGGGGATAGCGATATGCACGTATACAGATGGCGGTAGTATGAAAGAATTGGAAATTTGTGGTAAGTTCCAATGGGACCAAACTGCTGAGCTCATTGGTCCCTAGGTTTACACACAAATTACTCCAACGTAAACGAACTTACGCTAAGGTCAAAACACGCAAACATGCCCAAGGGACGACTCCAACCTCGGGCGGGAGGGGCCGCGCAATCCGTGACATGGCGCCTCTAACCGCGCGGCCACTCCGCGCGGCGTACAAGGTTCACGCAGCCCTGGATTACCTAGACTTTTGAATTACTGAAATTAGTTTCACTTAAGCGTGCCAGACATTTAGTAATTACTTTCCTTGATAGGGGGAAAAGTATGTAAAGTCTGACTGTGACGCCACATGCGTACTGATTTGTACCGTAATAAGAATCACTTGACGTAGATCAGCAATGGAGAGGAAAAAGAGGACTTCGCAACCTTCAGGTTGTTCTGCGGGAAGGCAGATCCGACTGCGCGACGTTTGTGGCGACAAGTGCGAGCGTATTGTACGCGTTGCGCGCGCGGAATGCGAGCAGCATCAGTAGCGGCTGCGCCAGCGCCATCTGAAAGTGTAATGAGCGGCTGGCGCGCATTCATACGCGCCTGCACGCGCCGAGCCGATTCTGAGAACGCTGCGAGTCTTGAAGCCAGCCAGGCACACCGCAGCCTGGCCGCCTCGCTCGTCCGTTCCGATATGGCGCGAGCGATATCTGCAGCCCATTTCGGCAGTGACAACGCGGTACGTCTACCGTGGAAATGCCCGGGGGCCGCATTCAGTGGGCTGTTAACCCTTTGCCTTACGATTTAAGTTTCGTTAGCGTGAGCCGTATGTGGCTGCAAGGTACGGATGCGCCTTACGATTCCCAGCGCCTAACACACGCTAAAGCCGTCGGCACACGGACCGTGCTGTCGAACGTTAACGTTGAGCGTGCCAAGTTCAACGTGCTGCTGAACGTTCAGGAACGATGCGACTTGTGCATACGGTACGTGCGCCCCAACGTGGTATACGCGATCGCAACGCACTCCAGCGGCAGTTGAGGGATGTTTGTAGATCGTAAATCACATTGTTTACTCAACGGGCGGGCGTAAAATTCCCATATTAGCTCTATTAAAATGCACATTTCCTCCATCGTCCACGAAAAGGAAAGTACCATGTCCAATCAATAAGGACACAGGCTTATAAAAGTTCCATTACAAACAGTGCGGTACAAATTTGGAATACTTCTCCGCATAAGATAAAAATTATTTCATCATTCCCACATTTTAGTAAAAAACCCCAAGGTCAGTCTTATTTGATCTGTGTTCCTACCCAGTAGCAGAATGTTTGCAACATGTGAATTTCGAAGCGTAAAAGAAAAAGGAGCTAAATATCTTTATACAAGTAGCACAAGCTGTCCTTTAGATTAAGCCAATCGAACAAAGTCACCCCTAAAAAAAGAGGTGAACTTATATTTACATAACATCAAATATTATAGTATATACTTATATTAAAGTAATAATAAAGTATCAGAACACAATAAAAACGCGAATGTTAGGGAAAAAAAATTGGTAGTGTCATGACGCACATGTAACAATTCAACAGCAGGCAGTGACGCTCCTTATTACGCTACACCGATAACGTGCACTTAATGATCGATCTTGCAGAAAACTTTAATCGTAGATACGTTACTAATTGAAATTTAATTATAACAAATTGTACCAAGAACAATGCTTTTTGGGTGGATCTTCAGTGTGTCGCTGCCTTCAAATAGCCTACTCTCATAATACGCATGTTACAATAACTCTTTTGCCACGAATATGATATTTCTCATTATTTTATTGGAACGAATCACACAGTTAACAACGGGTTTTCCAGTGATTCTCAATTTGCTGGTGCTCAGAAACGGTATATATACATATAGGCTTGAAATGAATGGCAATATGGCGCCTCACAACTCTGTACTGAAGGGAGACGGCGTGCATGTGACGTAGGTGGTGTTGTGCCATCTCATTGGTCAACGCTCAGACGCACGCTCAGAATATCTGACATGCCAGATATAGCTCTGCACGTTCGGAAAGACTCCCGAACGTGCTGTTCCATGCTATGACGTCAGAAACTCGGCACGCTCAACGTTCGGATGCACGGTCCGTGTGCCGATGGCTTCAGGCTACGGTGCACTACGCCTGGTGGCTTCCGAAGTCATGCAGACGCCCTCGGGGTTTGTAAGTAAGTCTCCAAGATACCAGTTCAAAAAATGGTTCAAATGGCTCTGAGCACTATGGGACTTAACTTCTGAGGTCATCAGTCCCCTAGAACTTAGAACTACTTAAACCTAACTAACCTAAGGACATCATACACATCCATGCCCGAGGCAGGATTCGAATCTGCGACCGTAGCGGTCGCTCGGCTCCAGACTGTAGCGCCTAGAACCACACGGCCACTCCGGCCGGCCACAAACGTTTCATTTCCCTTTATAAGCAAACATACATTGATGAAATAAATCTCAATAATAATATTCACAACAATGCAATGAGCTAACACTGTATAATATTTTGTTCAAAACATTCTGGGACCTAAGTTAGTACGTTGACAAACATTTTCAAACGCAACGTCTTCGCAATGAGATGTACACGAATTTAATAGCTTTCGATTGCATGATATGGTTCAAAATAATCTGGCACATGAAATGCAACCTTGCACTTTTTGCATTCCCACGTTTTTTCGCTGCGTCGTTTATACTTTCTGCACACTACACAAACTCTTTCAGGATTCACTGCCGGCCGAAGTGGCCGTGCGGTTAAAGGCGCTGCAGTCTGGAACCGCAGGACCGCTACGGTCGCAGGTTCGAATCCTGCCTCGGGCATGGATGTTTGTGATGTCCTTAGGTTAGTTAGGTTTTACTAGTTCTAAGTTCTAGAGGACTAATGACCTCAGCAGTTGAGTCCCATAGTGCTCAGAGCCAGGATTCACTTTTGATGGTGTTGCATCAATATGTTTGGGAAAATGAGCCCAATGTTGCGCGTGCAGTCTTTGTGGTATATCGCCGGATGCTGATCGCCCCTTCCGATTATATTCCGGTAAAGGTGTAGTATTCAACAATGATTCTGCAGTGTGAATCCTATATTCTAGAGCGTAGCTCTGTCGTTTGCCGCTCTGTATTTTGTAATACAAAATGTACGTGTTAAATAAAGCAACATCAAATGGGTAAAAGAATATCTTGCGGTATCTTTTCATACATTTTCTCATCACAGGGAAGCATGCGAGCATCTGACCTTGGCGATCAATTCCAATCGTGGCTCTACTGTACTCGACGACACATTTCGGTTTCCACGAAGCGTCGCGGAGAGGCGTGTCTCGTTTATCTTTCCATTTTAGTGCCAATATTCCATTACAACTCCTCACTGTATATTCTCCCTTCTTTAATTTTGCCTTCAGGTAGTCTGTGGGCATATTTTTTCTGTTTGAGTGCACTGTTCCAATCACATTAGTTTTATTGTTGGGAGAGTTTTGAAAAGTTTCTGTGAAGAAAACCAGTTATCTAAATATAGAGTATGCCCTTTGTGTAATACCGACTGTGATAGTTCTAGAACTACACTTTCAGAGGGACTACCATTAGCATCACGTTTCTCACTACCCGTGTGTATCTTAAAATCATAGCAGTATCCTCAACTTGACTCACACAATTTATAAATTTTAATACCAAACCTCGCTCTTTTTGAAGGGTTAAATTGTTTGTAGGATAAGCGCCCCTTAAATGTCATTAATGATTCATCAATGGCAATATTCTCTTGCATTGTGTACACTTCCTTCAATTTTTGATTGAACGTATCTATTACTGGCCTTAGTTTGTACAGCTTATCTGTGTTGTTGGCTAAACTGTTATTCGCTAGCTGCAGAAATCTACTTATGTGCAGAAATCTCCTGAATGGCATCGTCTTCCTAAATATTCGCGTTTCTATAACGAACCTCTTAGACCAATACATCTGAATCGACGGTTTCCTTGCTTCACCATGATTATACATAGCGCAATGTATATTTTTATTTCATTACAGCCGATAGGAGACCACTTTTGGTCTATTTTTCGTCTCTTCTGTTCATTGTTGAGTACGTCTTGTCCATATCTATTCGTCTCAGTTACGATGCTTTCCCAAAGTGTACTATTAGATATTACATAGAAAACGTCTAATTCTCTTATGCTCGTACTCACGTGCTGTGAAGCTGCTTCCTTTATTCCGGGAATTCCCGTATACGTCCAGATTGTTGGTTCGTTGTCTTCCTTTTGCCACTCCACGACTCTGATTGTTGCTGGTAGGTTTGCTCTTCTTCGTCAGTATCATCTTCAATCACCAGTCGCTTACAACGTTTTCGTACCGGATGTAAAACGTCGCTACCACTGCCACTGTCAAAATATCCCTCAAAATCATTGTTGGCTATGCCACCACATGTCTCCCTTTCCTCGTGAACACGTTTGCTACACGTCGAGAACATTGTGAAAGCATTTTTGTAATGTCGGCAGGTCCGAATCCGGCAAAGAACACTTGGTGTATGCCGCGTGTACTCGATCAGCTCCGCAACGTGTCAGAGCCGTTCTGTTTACATTTGGCTCGGCTGACCGACGACGTCTCTCACACGACATGCGCTTGTTCGGTGCGGTAAACGTACCACGTCTCCGATACGTCTAGTTGATGTTTGGCCAGGTCGACACGCTACGTCTCTCACACAACATTGTAAGCTAAGGGGTCAGCCTGCAGCAGAATGCGCCGTTGGGGATTTACATATTGTTGTGGTGCAGAGATTAGTGGCATCAAAGAAAGTAAAAAGGTAAGAAACAAAACGTTTACACTACATTCTGTTCCCTGGCCAGTACCGAAGCCGTCCTCACATGGGACACGTTTTCATCACGAAGCACGCCGAACGCAGTATCCTTTGTGGTTGCTCCACGCTCTCGAACGATCTGCTACATTATCGCGGAACTTGCTCCTCAATGTGACTCGCGACCGCAGCGCTCTCTAGCAGCATTTGTCAGCCTCAAGCAGCGTACAAACAACACAGTTTATTTACGAAAATGGACGCGCTTTTGGTAGTTACATTAACTATGTTAGCGAACTTCGAAGGAGGAGGGAATCATCCAGTGCGTCGATTGCAGTCTTGGTATTTATCGATCTATGTTCCCTGGCACATTCAAAAAATCGAACAAACCCCCTCGAGGATAGGGAGCACACTAATTTGTAATAAGTAACATTGAGTACTGCCGACACGGTAGCTCAGCGTGTTCGGTCATAGGGTTAGCAGCCCGCTGTATTAAAAAGACTGAGCTAATCGATCAACAACTAACTTCAACGGATGTCTTACGACGTCCGCCCCTAGCACATACAACGAACGAAAACGAACAAAATGAGAATTAAAAAAAAAAGTGGTAAGCACGAAGGACTGTCAGTCATAAGGGCCCGGGTTCGATTCCCGGCTGGGTCGAAGATTTTCTCCGCTCAGGGACTGGGTGTTGTGTTGTCCTAGTCATCATCATTTCATCCCCATCGACGCGCAAGTCGCCGAAGTGGCGTGAAATCGAAAGACTTGCACCAGGCGAGCTGTCTACCCGACGGGAGGCCCTCGTCACACGCCATTATTATTATTAGTACTGAAGATGATCTTCCTATTCAATTAATAAGATACTCTCAGAATCTCTTATAAGAAAAAAGAGGTGAAATAATTTTATGTGGGTACCGAGACGTAAACCCTTAACAAATGGTTCAAATGGCTCTAAGCACTATCGGACTTGATATCGTAGGTCATCAGTCCCCTAGAACTTCGAACTACTTAAACGTAACTAAACTAAGGACATCACACACATCCAAGCCCTAGGTAGTATTCGGACCTGCGACCGTAGCGGTCGCGCGGCTCCAGACTGTAGCGCCTAGAACCACTCGGCCACCCCGGCCGGCAAACCCTGAACAGTTCACAATTTTACCAACCACGCAACTCATTTTCGAGAGAACATCAATGTACCAGTGTTCAGAGAAACGTTATTTTCATAGCACATACATTACAAAATAAGTTAGATATCATTGGTCACGTTCCTCTCCACGAGGCAAAACTCCGACGTGGTCGATTCCTCTTAATTCCACGCTGTGACATCGCTAAATTCGACCACTTGCTCGTCCACGCATTCAAGTCCCTCCATCTCTTAAGCGCGTTTCGCCGAGTTAATAAGAGTCCTACATTTCGCAATATTTTGTGTTTCTGCAAAATTATAAGTTAACATGCGGTTACAGTTTGAGAGTAAACATGTATTCAAAATCAGAACCACCAGTTATTCACACTGATATAATGTTTTTTTTTAGGTGATGGCTTCCATTAACTAATCCTGTAAAGCCTGATGTGAGAACACTGCTCATCTTGACACTTGTTTAGTAAAGTCTTTTCAAACATTCAATCAAAGCAGGAGATCAAAATACCTTGCTTTTAACAACTAGTTTCACCTAAAAGACTATCTCTTAATTACTATTTATTAATAATTTTTTTTCCTTGTCTTTTCCGTCCTTTCTTAATTTCTCCTGTATTCTCCTAATGCAACTAAATGAAAGGCTGTTCATATTGTGCCATACGCATTTTGCTGCTTTTTATTTCGGTAGCATGTTCAGTGATCTTTAATATGTGTTTGATTTTATATATAACTAGCGTTTTCCCCGTGGCTTCACTCGTGGCTGCATGTAACACACATACTGAACACACCTCCTCCCCTCTATCTCTTTGTCCATCTCTTCCTCCCTCTGTCAGTCCGCCTCATGCTCCCACCTCTGTCCATCTCTTCCTCTGTGCTCTCTGTCTCTTCATCTACTCCTCACCCTCTCTTTGTCCATTTCCTGCACCCTCCCTCTGACCATATCGTTCACCCCCTTTCTCTTTCCATCTCTGTCTCCTCATCTGTGTTTGAAATTTACCCAACACCCCTCTACACCTTCCACCTACCTCCGCCCCTTTCTATTTCTTCCTCCCCCTCATTCTGTTCATCCCCACTTCCTCCATCTTAACCTGTCCCCAACGAGGCTCGGCATGTGTAGCCCCTGCAACAAAGTTCAATGTATACTGCTCCCAAAACATGGCTGTCATGAAGAGCAGGCTACACATCAGAGGCTCGAAAATAATTTATTTGCCCCTGACGTACAGGTTGCTATGCAAAGCAGATCAGTAAAATAGGCTGATACTACTCCAATGTAACACACCTGTCGTGCAGGGCAGCCTAAATGTTGGGTCTTGGAAAACCATTTCCTGCCCCTGACATGTAGGTTGTTTTGAAAGGGAGATTGATTTGGCTGGTCGATACTGTTCCCAAACAACATGCCTGTTGTGCAGAACAGCCTATATGTTTGGGGCTGAAAAAAACATTTCTTCCTGTATCACCATTCCTATTGAGCTTAGGCATCATAAACCACACAGTGCAGATACATGTAAGGCCTACTGTTCCTGTGCCAAATCTGACTGAAATTTATCCAGGGGCTTAGGTGAAGATCCCAGACACAGACTAGACTTCGGCTACATATGTGTTTTGAGGCATATATTGCACAATCCTCCTCCTTCCCCCCCTTTCTGGATCCATCTTCTCCTCATCGTCCATTGTTTTTGACCATTCTTCCTTCCTACGTTGCTCTGTCCATACCCTTCTTCCATCACTGCCACAGCTCTCACTCTTATCGTATGCTCCTCACCCCAATCTTTGCCCGTCTCCTCCTCGCTCCCTCTCTGCCCGTCTCCTCTCCAGCTCTCCATATACATCTCTTGTTGTCCCCTCTCGCTATTCATCGCCAACTGCGCCCCTTTCTCAATGCCTCCTCTTCCTCACCTCAACTTATTCATCTCCTTTCATGTCCCTATTCATCACCTCGTTCCCTCTCTCTGTCCCTCACTCGTTACCCCCTTTTTCTGTCCATTTCCTCCCTCACCTCTCTTCCTTTTTATCCCTTCTTCAATTGAAGCTGACAGTATTGATATTCAAGTGACCTCCTTTTTCTGTGCCATATTTAGCTGAAATTTATCCAGAAGCTTGGGCCAAGACACCAGACAGATAATTTCATTCTATAATAATTACACTTTTCTTGCATTACAATTCTTTGTCCTATTGTTGTTATGTAAGAAACAACTTTTTGTAGCACAATCATTTCTACTTACTATTTGCGGTCTTACTTGGGAATATGAGGATTGATGGAGCTGTACACAGTCGGTCTCTGTACCCAAGATAACCGACTTTCGACGTTTTACGAACAGATTTCGACTTCCCACATCTTTTCCTGTTCACTTCATTTAGGTATGGTGTGTTTACAACATGTTCTGTTGCTCTATATTTTTCTTTTACTTTTTTGTTCTTGATGTTGTGTTTGTATGTAGATTATATACTTTTGTTTATTAAATGTAAGTGTTTTAAATGAAACATCGATAAAGGCATGTCAACAACTTTCATAACATATGTTCATTGAAGTTTATGCGACGGATCGATTGTTCCATCATTTTTCAGGCTTGCATCCAAAATATTTTTAATTGTTGTTCCATTATTTTGGCTGACAACCTTTCAGCCATTCTAAAAGTGAGTCGCTTATACAAGTTTTAAACCACCTTATGATTGGTGGAGTAATCGCATTATCTCCGGCGCATGCGCGTTTACTGCACAGTGTAAAGTGGTTTAAAAATTAGCAAGTGACTCACGTTGAAAATAATAATTAAAAATATCGCGGATGCAAGCTCGAAAAAGGATGGTACTTCAGTAATACTTGGCTGTACTAAATCGAATTACAATATTATAATGTTCTAATAAAACGGAATCGTTCGTTGTACATCCAGTTGACTTTTTTCGATGTTTATTTACGCATTTGTTTAGTGATAGTTTTTGTTTCCGCCCCCTTTCAATCTGGTTCTGTAAATTCCCAGTATGATTCAGATGCACTGAACTATCCGTATTATTACGCATCAACGTAATTTAATCTGATCTGATTAATTAGAAGAGGTTTGTGAAGGACTGGGAATGTGAAAAAATGGGTTTGTGTGTAAATAATTTTTCTGCCACCAGTCACGATTTTGTTATTTGTATTTTACAAGATGCGTTTCGGGAAATGATTCCATTTTTCTCCTATACATGTGATTTTTCCGTAATGTTTTTGATGTGTGAGGTTCTGCGCTTTTCTGTTGTCGTTAAGTTTTCTTATAGTCCATAGTCTAATAGTCCAGAAAATTGTGTATCATTCTTAATGTTTGAGAGTCTGTGCACAAGTGCACTAAAAGCAAACATAAAGACAACAGAATAATGCAGAATCTTACACATCTAAAACATTACGAAAGAAAATGACATAGTACACTGAGAAAAACGCACTTGGAAGTGGATATCATTTCCTGTAACGTGTCGTTTATAATATAGGTAAAAGAAAATCGATGCTGGTAGCAGAAAAGGTAGGGCTTGTCTAACCCCATAGGAATGACGTCACTAACCAGTAGAATAAAATGTGTAACGACACTTTAAACGCTCAGATGCCGAGGTAGTTTGCTCCCAGTCCATTGATATTTTTTTGTCCACCTTGACAAATGCAACCATCCTTTCATCCCTAGTCACAATATGATTGAGGGATTCGTCTCCTCCATCGCATTTGTGAACGATATAGCTAGGCCACATACTGGCGCAGTACGCACGCAGCCATTGCTTAACAGTTTCTGCTGGAGTTGTTTGAGTATTCTCCGTACAGCCTAGATTTCTCACTTGTTCCCAAAAATGGAAAAAAATGCGAGGAACAGAGTGCTTTGAAGACGACGACGAGTCAAAAAAGGGTGTTAAAGCGTGCCCCAACTGACAGGCGGCAGAAATCTTCGACTCGTTCCTTGATTTGACCACTGGCGCAGTGGAGGAAGCAGGCAGATAGAAAAACAGCTGTACGTTGTACATGACAAAAAGCCTATTAATCTAACGGCTTTTTTGTTTCCTAAATAAATTAATGGAACGTGCTTTCCAAATAGCCCTGGTATTATAAAAGTAATCGACTGACTCATTTGTAAGAGGACTGTGACCGTTCGGACCACAGAGAGGAAAGTGAAGGAGAGTAATGACAATTTATTGTCAAATTTATTTACTGTTATCCAAGACATCATGCAACAGGAACAGTAAAATTATTAAGTGAAATTACAATTACGATATTGTGACAAACCAACACATTAAAAACTACTTAAATGGTACTACACTATGTGATCAAAAGTATCCGGACACCTGGCTGAAAATGACTTACAAGTCCGTGGAGCCCTCCATCGGTAATGCTGGAACTCAATGTCGTGTTGGCCCACCCTTAGCCTTGATGATAGCGTCCACTCTCGCAGGCACACGTTGAATCAGGTTCAAAATGGTTCAAATGGCTCTGAGCACTATGCGACTCAACTGCTGTGGTCATAAGTCCCCTAGAACTTAGAACTACTTAAACCTAACTAAACTAGGACATCACACACTTCCATGCCCGAGGCAGGATTCGAACATGCGACCGTAGCAGTCGCACGGTTCCGGACTGCGCGCCTAGAACCACGAGACCACCGCGGCCGGCGTTGAATCAGGTGCTGGAAGGTTTCTTGGGAATGGCAGCCGATTCTTCACGGAGTGCTGCACTGAGAAGAAGTATCGACGTCGGTCGGTGAGGCCTGGCACGAAGTCGGCGTTCGAAAGCATCCCAAAGGTGTTCTATAGGATTCAGGACAGGACACTGTGCAGGCCAGTCCATTGCAGGGATGTTATTGTCGTGTAACCACTCCACCACACGCCGTGCATTATGAACAGGTGCTCGATCGTGTTGAAAGATGCAATCGCAATCCCCGAATTGCTCTTCAGCACTGGGAACCAAGAAGGTGCTTAAAACATCAATGTAGACCTGTGCTGTGATAGTGTCAGGCAAAACAACTAGGGGTCCAAGGCCCCTCCATGAAAAACACGACCACACCATAACACCACCACCTCAGAATTTTACTGTTGGTGCTACACATGCTGGAAGATCACGTTCACGGGGCATTCGCCATACCCAAGCCCTGCCATTGGATCGCCACATTGTGTACCGTGATTCGTCACTCCACACAACGTTGTTCCACTGTTTACGGTCCTTACACCAAGCGAGGCGTCGTTCGGCATTTACCGGCGAGATGTGTGGCTTATGAGCAGCCGCTCTACCATGAAATCCAAGTTTTCTCACCTCCCACCTAACTGTCAAAGTACTTGCAGGGGATCCTGGTGCAGTTTTGAATTCCTGTGTGATGGCCGGGATAGATGTCTGCCTATTACACATTACGATCATCTTCAACTGTCGGTGGTCTTTGTCAGTCAACAGACGAGATCGGCCTGTATGCTTTTGTACTGTACGTGTCTCTTCATGTTTCCACTTGACTATCACACAGGAAACACTGGACCTAGGGATGTTTAGGAGTATGGAAATCTCGCATCCAGAGGTACGAAACAAGGGACACTCAGTCACCTGACCACGTGAGTTCCACAGAGCGCGCCATTCTACTTGTGGGGCGGCGAATAGAATTAAATGTTGTTAAATGTTCCTATTATTCAGATTGTTATTTATGCTGTCTTTCGCCGTTCTCAACACTGGCTCTCTAACTACAATTTTGGCAACCAGAAAGTGATTAGTAAAACGTGAAGCCTATATTTAGAATTCCTAGTGCCCACTTCATCTGAGAATACACTTATAGTTACAGCTTATAGCTCTGAGGAATTAGGAGATTGTCCGGGATTTATAATCAAAAACGATTTTCTAAAATAGTTGAGTATATTCTGAAAGTCACAGATGTAAAACAAAAGAATCCACACAACCTAACTAACAGAGCAGTTCAGAGTCTAATGCGCTGATGCAACTATAATTGTCCAAATTGAATATTTAAATGAATGCTCGCCATAATTTGATGATTAGGTTCATCAAACGCCACGCTAAATAATGGTAGAATGTTTGTGCCGCGGCGGCACGTGAAAATACGACAATACGCAAACTGAAGCTAGATAATGAAAATCATCCCAGAATTAACACTTCACTTGAAAATGATTTCATGGTTACGCGTATCTCGAGTAACTTAATACGGCATCCGAGGCTGTTTGTAGCAATGATACCGACGCGACGCGACTCCCGACACAGATGGCGTGCTGTTCAGAGTCTGGAGAGAACTGGGGCCTTGCTTCCTCGCGCAGCGTTCTTATATATAAAGCCGCGGTGCGGACGGCTAAGGGAACGCTTGATCAAATCGGCTCTCCCGACTATCCGCTGGGCTAGTAATGCACCACTTTAAGTTACCTAATAAGTCATAGCTTCTCTTGCTGATGGTCCATGAAGCTCTTAATTTAAATGTGCATTCAACACACAGGTAAGTATTGATAATAAAATTTTGACGTGGCTAAGTTAAATATTTTGGGCGAGAGAATTAATTTAATTACACTGCACGCAGTAGCCGAGCTCTGAACTGGCCCTTTGGAGATACGCTATCGCTATAGTTTTATAGGTATTCAAATGAAACTTCTCACATCCTTATGGTGATAGCGGATCTCCATTCTACTTAAATATAAAGATCCTAGCCTTATTTATTAGCCTACTTAATCTATCTTGCTTCCTTAAGTTTTAAGACGAAAACCAGAAAATTATGAATTTCCACTAAAATTTTAATTTGTGAAATCCAAAAGTACTGTTTTTTTAATTATTATGAAAGATGAATCTAAATATAAAATTTTAACTTTCTAGCTCTTTTCTGTTGCGCCAATGATTTTTACAGAAAAACGTCCAAATTTCGAAAATGGTTAAAGTTATCGAACTGATATTCAACACATATTGATTTAGTATTACTCCTGACATGCTAGAACCGTTTCAGGTTACTCACTTGATTTTTAAAGTATTGCGCAACATTTATGACGTCAGAGCTAGTTACAGCAGACTGGCTGGCACACAATGGAAAGACTGAAGTGAATTTACTACAGCGTGAGTAGGCTGCTTCCCTACATACTCTCTCACTCTAATGACTACTAAGGTCGCTTGATATGGGGTACCTGGCAGTAGGTGGCAGCACAAGGCACCTAAAATCAAAAACGTATGTTTTTGAGGGTGTCCAGATACCTTTGATCACATAGTGTATCTCATACGGTAATGAAAATTGTGCCCACCAATGTTTCCAATTATTCAAATTCCCAAACCAGTCCAGTAAAATTATCAAATTGTGACTACGTAATTAATTGTCAGTTTTCAAACACACAAAGCATTGCGAAATGTGGGAATCGTATTACGTCCACAGAAACGCCTAGTATCAGCCATGGAACACAGCCTGAACCTTTCATTTCCTACATTTTTTTTATCCAATAATCCCTGAATTAACATTACATATATCCCCAACAGCACAATCTACAATCGGTTAACAGCCTCCTAAATTGAGCCCTCAGCATTTCCACTGTACTTAAAAGTAAAGGAGGAGGACTAAGAAGAAGAAATAGAAGGAGGAGGAGGAGGAGAACGATGGAAAAAAGTAGATGAGGAGGAGGAAAAATACGTTGGTAATGAAGAGGTTGAGCAGGAAGAGAAGTAGTGGAATAAATTTTCGTTGGTGGAGTGGTAGTTGTGATGGTAGATGATTACGATTAGGATGTGATTATGGGTGTAGAACAGAAACAAAAATATACTCTTCCTGTGCCACGCCTCCATTCTTGTAGCAGAGATCACCTTTCACTGCATACTCGTAAATGGTAAACACATGCGCGTTTCCTTTCCACCTGAGTTACACGCAGGACAACTGCTCGCAGACACCTTACAGGAACGCCGGCTACCGCGTGCCTCCGCGCTGACTTACGCGAACATGAGGGCAGTAAAACGAGCGAGTGCAGGGGCGGCTACCGGCACGGCCCGCATCGTGATGTTGATTACAGGCGCGGGATTAGCCGTAACGACCGGCGAGCAGTTCGCATCACGTGGCGGGCTGGACGAGTCCATTACGTGGAGAGCAGGTCGCAGATTAAGAGCCGCCGGCGGAAGAACCGTTGCCGCGCGGATTTGCATACCCGCCTCACCTCCGCAAGGTCGCCCGCGGAACTGGATCTAGGAGCGACGTTCCGCGTCGCCGGGATAAGTAGTCTGCTATCATAACTCATCTCAAAGTGCAGCGCAGAGTTATTTGCATTTTAATTGTGTTTCCGTCCAATCTTTCCTGGACGCGAAACAAAACAGTAGTTGGTCAAATAAGCTAAAATCAGATTCATGTGCTCAGTTACTCTCTACGGAGGGGGGGGGGGGGGGTGTACGTATGTGAAAGCGGCCAAAATTTGGAAAATAATTTTTTTGGTTCCTCATTCACAACATGGCACTTCGTTTCATAATTTACAGGTGACCAATACACAGCTGTTGATTAAGTTGTTCCAGAGGCAATAAATACATGACTGATTTATTTTACGTGTCGTTGGGAGTACAAGTTGCGTGGTATGTGAAGGAAAAAGAAACATTGCCAAATTTTAGCGAAAGTTTTAATGAACAGGTATGATCTCGATAAATTAAAAAGCATTTTAGTGTGGCCCTTAAACATTGTTAATCCATTTACACCGCCGGGAAAAACATTAGTACACCTGGAAAGACGACGTCGATATTGATCCGACGACGGCATTTCCACCTGATGGATAGTGGATGTAGCGATATGATTTCAACCTCGTCTCTCAACAGATAGCGCAGTCGCATAGCTAACAGTGCGCCATCTGTGTCTATCCTACAATAGGGAATGCTCAGCCAGAAAGAAGGTTCAAATGGCTCTAAGCACTGTGGGACTTAACATCTGAGGTCATCAGTGCTCTAGACTTAGAACTACTGAAACCTAACTAACCTAAGGACATCACACACATCCATGCCCGAGGCAGGATTCGAACCTGCGACCGTAGCAGTCGCGCGGTACCGGACTGAAGCACCTAGAACCGCTCGGCCACGGCAGCCCGCCAGAAAGAAGAGCGCCTTGTTTTGTACTATCGCGAAATATGGAAGATAGTGCCACAGACATGATACGTGAATTGGAGTCGCAGTCATTAAAACAAAGGCGTTTTTCGTTGCGACGGGATCGTCTCATGAAATGCCAATCACCAGTTTTCTCCTCCGATTGCGAAAATATTTTGTTGGCACCCAGCTAGATAGGGAGAAATGATCATCACAATAAAATAAATCATGGCTCGCACAGAAAAATTTAAGTGCTCGTTTGTCTCTCGCGCCTTTCGGGAGTGGAACGGTAGAGAGACAGCTTGAAGGTGATTCATTGAACCCTCTGCCAGCCACTTTATTGTGAATAGCTGAGTAATCACGTAGATGTAGATAAAATCTAAATGTCGTGTGACTAGGGTCTCCCGTCGCGTAGACCGTTCGCCGGGTGCAAGCCTTTTCGATTTGACGCCACTTCGGCGACTTGCGCGTCGATGGGGATGAAATGATACTGATTAGGTCAACACAACACCTAGTCCCTGAACGGGGAAAATCTCCGACCCAGCCGGGAATCGAACCCGGGCGTTGAGGATTGACATTCTGTCGCGCTGACCACTCAGCTACCGGGGGCGGACGTAGATGTAGATGTAGAAGTCTCAGTGTGGTGCAGACATGTGAAGCAGGCAGACGACAATGCCACGGAGACGCGCTTGTGCTTCCTACAGCCAACTGTGAGACTTTGGAAGAGGTCAGATTGTGGCTTTCCCAGTGGCAAGATGGTCTTTTCGGAGAATTGCCACACAAGTTGGACGTGCAACGATGCTGGTATCAGTGGCCACGTGGACATCCTTAGGCCCCTGGACGCGGTTCTGGACATCCACGCAGCACAGACGCCCGCTAGGAACATTGTATTGTAAGGGCAGCAGTGGAAGATCGTACAGCTACCGTAGCGCAGAAAAGAGGGCTTGTGAGCCCAGACGTGTGAGCCCAGACGTGTCAACACGTTCTGTTGCGCACGGGTTAGTAGCAGTGGGAGTTTCACACGGAATTTGCAGTCTCCCCTCCACAACGGCCAAAGGCCGGTCACGTGATTCCACCTCCACATGGACGGGAGGCGGGGCGTGACTGCCAGTGCTCCTATTCAGCAGTTTGCTGAGAGCGACTGTATGGAAAATATTGACAGTTCAATAATTATTGTATCCTATTTGAGCAGCAAATGGACAATATGTTGGAAACTCATTCTTCAGCCGACTGTAAAACTGTGAAAAGTCATATCCCATGTATTGCCAAACTATGCATTAATTGTTATATCAGCCCAAGACACGGATATATTATGAACATAATGCTTCAAGTATGCGGAATAAAATCTCACAAGAACACCAGCAGATAGCAACTTCAATAAAGAAACGAAATGAACAATGAACTGAACTGTTTGCATCTGCTAAATGTTTATGTACAAAAAATAGCCAACTCGTTACAGCACGTTAAAGTGGAAATTTCACGAACTTAAGCCTTTTTAATTGCCGTACACGAAATTAAAGCCGACTCCTTCGGATATTTTGTCACAGACTTTTTATTTTGAGCAATAAAAACATCACAGTAGAAACTCGTGGTCGCTACACACGAAAGTTAATAAGAAAAAAAATATTTATTTTCAGAAACAAAACGGAAAAAGAGTGCAAACTTTTGTTAAGTCACTTAATCTTCTAGGCTCTTTTGAGCTGTACGTTTTTAAACAACTCGTAGTAAAAACCTAAAAAGAATCTGTGCAATCTGGCTGTAGTGCACTTTGCTGGTTTTGCTTACAGACACAAAGCAGGCGAGAGTGTGTTTGTTTTCTGGCGGGAAAGGCAACATAGTACACTCAAGTAAAACCAGGAGCGCTGGCAGTCACGTCCCCCCTCCTGTACGTGTGGAGGTGGAATCACGTGTCCGGCCTTTGGCCGTTGTGGAGGGGAGACTGCAAATTCCGTGTGAAAATTGAGTCTTGCAGGGGCACACGCACCTCTAGACCGTCTTCTGCTCACGGCACAGCATCGACGTTCACGGATCGACTGGCGCAGTTAGAGGATCACTTGCAAGACGGAATGGCGCTCCGTGCTCTTTAGTAATGAAAGCAATTTTCTACCTGCACGCACGTGTTGGTTGTTTGGGTGTACGACGCCGACGTGGTGAGCGCTGTCTTGTAGAGCGCATTCGTCCAACACACGCTGACCACATCCCAGGTCTTACGGTCTGTGGTGCGATAAGATACAACTCCCGTTCACCTTCGGTGTTTTAGAGGGGACGCTAACCAGCACAGAATGTTGTTAGACCCGTTCTTTTGCCGTTATTGCAACAGGAAGAAGGTGTGTTGTTCGAACAGCATAATCCTCGCCTACACGCTGCCCGTAAAACTCAACGTGCTCAGCAAGACGTGCAGCAACTTCCCTGGCCTCACGATCTCCCGACTTGCCTCCAACAGAGCACGTGTGGATTCGAATGGGACGAGAAGTGACTCGTGCGACTCGCCAACCAAAGTCTGTTACAGAACTGTGTGAACAGAAGGCTTAGCACGACGTATCGCAGGACAGTATTTGCCATCTGTACGGTCGACTGATCGCCTGAGTCAGCGCCTGCATTGCCGCCCGTGCAGGCTACACCGCGTGCTCATATGGGTGTTTTAACATGGGTCGACACACGGTACCTCAGAACCGCTTGTATTATTGATCTGTAAATGTAATCATTTCATGCACTCCATATGCACTGTTGCAATAATAAATCTTGAGCCGACTGGAAACCTCTAAAGTTGTGTACTTTTTTTTCTGACCGGCCGTTGTGACCAAGCGGTTCTAGGGGCTTCAGTCCGGAACCGCACTGCTGCTACGGTCGCAGGTTCGAATCCTGCCTGGGGCATGGATGTCTGTGATTTCCTTAGGTTATTAGGCTTACGTAGTTCTAAGTCTACGGGACTGATGACCTCAGATGTTAAGTCCCATACTACTCAGAGCCATTTTTTTCTGACAGTGTATTTATGTGGATGGTAAATATATTCTGCAGAATATTACGTTGCCGCCTGTGTATATACAAATCTCACTGATGCACACAAACCTGTTTACGTTTCACAGTCTCTGGACGACCATGCTGTCAAGATTCCTGGGTGTATTACGTGTTCCCACCTCCCAACAGGTGAGGGTGTTATATCCTAGCCAGTAATGCCACCCGAGCCCGCTGCCAAAAGGTTGGCAGCATCAAAGTCCGGACGCCGTCCGCATAAACAGCGCCAGCGAGACAGGAAATCGCCGCAAGTTTGCGCGCGCCACCGCTGGCTTCTGGGTTCTTAAGCGCTGGAGTCGCGAGCGCTAGGACAGTTCTGTATTCGCCGCTCAGTTGTATACTCGCCACCGAATTGTGTACTTGCTAGTCAGTTGTGTGTTCATCGCAGCAGAGTTGTTGTTTGTCGTCAGCCGACGCTGGCCTAGCCGCTCCGACGCGAACTAGACAGATTTCTGTAGACACGGAGTTCACTACTGTGTTACTGTATCTTCGTTAATAAAGATAAGTACCGACTTTTATTTAATCAGAGTGTTTGGGTTTTCATCTTTCTGTTCGCTGTTCCAGCGGACCGGTCGGCCCGCTATTAAAAGTGTGGCGGTGACTTCGTAAGCCGTTTCTACAGCGAATTGCTTGTCGCTACGAACGCCGCCACAAAAGAGGGTACGTCCAGGATTGTCGAACGTGAGCGTTTTGTTGGTCCATGTGTTACAGTGTGGGGATGCGTAAGGTTGCACGGGCTTACTGGCCCACAGATCTTCAAACACCGTATACGTACTGGCTAAAGTTGGAACACTAGTCCTTCTCCATGTGCGTCTTGTTAGCGGTGCTTTCGGCTCTGACTTAATTCTTACGGATGACAATGAGCGACCGCATAGAACAGCGCAGGTGGGGGAGTTCTTAGAACGAGAGGATATTCGACAAATGGACTCAGTTGCGCGTCCTTCCGAATTAAATCCCGTCGAATATGTGTGAAACGCGTTGGGGAGTTGTAACGCATAACTTCCACAAGCAATAACGACCGTCCATCATGAAATGTATTCGCAGTTGGGAATATGAACAACCATCAGCTAGGTAATGGAATGAAGACAATAAGAAACTGTGCCATCCCGGGACTCGAACCCGGATTACCCGCTTTACACGAGCGGTTGTCTAACCGCTTTGGTCGGCCGTGCACGACTCACGGCCAGGCTCATACTTTCATATGTCGTAGTTCTTGCGTCACAACCTGTACTCGTACATACATACATACATACATACGTACATAATGTAATTCCCATACACACCGTATGATGGCTTACCCAGTACAGATGTAAAAGTCAATTGAATGCAACCCTTGATATGTCTGCCTTTGTCTCAAGCCAGCAAACGGTATAGTAACCTAGTGTTTGAATGTGTGCATTCGTCTGCTCACTTGTGACACATTTTTGTTTCTAGTAAGACAAAGTACCATCAATCTCCCCAAAATGGTGTAAAAGTTCTTTCAGCAGGTCTTCTCAGGTAGGAGAATTCTTGAAGTGCTTAACACTATTGAGCACATGCAGGTGAAATGTTTCCTCCTTTGACCCTCTTCCTCAGCCAATATTCGTGAACTGCTGGTTGTCATGTTCGAGGCTCCAATCAATAATGATGAATTGCGGGAGGTCATTAAACTGTCCTCGGTCAGGACGGTTCCCACAACACTTTGGTTGCCCCATGTGTTTTATGATACAGTGTGTCGCACTCTCTCGTCCAGTCGGTTTTGGTGGGTTGGCGGGTGTTAATAAGCGGAAACTAGGCCTCTGGAGTAAACGACATTCCCCGAGATACTATTCCACCTGTTGTGCTAGATATATGAGACGGGGAATATAAGGTCAGACCCAAGAAGAGAGTAATAAATCCAGTTCGAAAGAAAGTAGATGCTGGCACGTGTGAATAGTACGGAACCACCAGAAGACCAGAAGATAGGTGAAGTAACAGCAAACCTAAGGTTATTGGATTTGTAGACTTAGAAAAAGGCTTTTCACATTTTTGACCAGAAAACTATCTTTGAAACTGTCAAGGTATCAGGGGTAAAAGACGGGGAGCGAAAGACTATTTGCAACTTGTAGCGAAACCAGACAGCAGTTACAAGAATAAAGGGGCATGAAAGGGAAGCGGTGGTCGAGAAGGGAATGAGAGAGGGTTGTATCCTGTCTCTGATATATGTTGAGCAGGGAGTACAGGTGACCAAAGAAAAATTTGGAGCAGGAATTAAAGTTCAGGGCGAGGTAAAAATGTCCAGGTTTGTCCATGAATTTGTAATTCTGTCAGAGGAAGTAAAGTACTTGGACGAGGAGTAAAATGGAACGGACAATGTCTTGAAACAAGGATACAAGTTGATCATCAAGAAGCGCATAACTAGGATCATGGAATGTAGGCGAATGAAATCAGGTGATGCTGAGGGAATTAGATTAAGAAACGAGTCATTTAAAGTAGTAGATGGGTTTTGCTATATGGGCAGAAGACTAGCTGATGATGGCCAAAGTAGAGGGAATATAAAATGTAGACTAGCAATGGCAAGAATAGCGTTTCTAAAGTTGTTAAAATTGAATATAAGTACAATTCATAGGAAGTCTTTTCTGAACCAGGAGGAGTCACTGCTGTCTTCAGGGCAAGAGAAGTGTCACGGGACACTGGGTAGGTGTTTGTAATTAAGCGGATCCCCAGCGCAGCGGTAACAGTGACGCCCCTGCTGAAGGCTGCCCGCGCCACGCCGCGCGACGTAGCCCGGAGCGAGGCGGGTGGCGCCGGCTGCGGCTCGCCTCTGCTAGCTAGACCTGAGTGCCGGCTGGGGTAAGGCCAGGCGGTTCACATGGCGGCCGAGTGACGGGCAGCCGGGCGCCTCCTCAAGGTGACCCGTGACGGCAGCCGCACTGCAGCGCGCTACCTCACAGCTGACACACCAGCGTCGCCTACACAAACCATCACGTCTTCCTAACTCTCTCAAGAGATGCTCCGCAAGAGTGATTCTTGAACAAGGCTCCATTTTCCCAATAAATTGGCCGCAAGAACTAGGCGCTATTCTATAGAAGAGTGGCCGAATTATATGAGGCTCCACAGACGTTCACGACATATCTTGTCGAACCGTAGATCACAGGTAGATCATTTCCAATGGTATTAAAGCAATATCCAATTTTATACTATAGAAGGGTCATTTAATAACTGTTGTTGTTGTTCTGGTCTTCAGCCCTGAGACTGGTTTGATCCAGCTCGCCATGCTACTCTATCCTATGCGAGCTGCTTCATCTCCCAGTACCTACTGCAACCCACATCCTTCTGAATCTGCTTAGTGTATTCATCTCTTGGTCTCCCTCTACGATTTTCACCCTCCATGCTGCCCTCCAATACTAAATTGGTGATCCCTTGGTGCCTCAGAACATGTCCTACCAACCGATCCCTTCTTCTAGTCAAGTTGTGCTACAAACTTCTCTTCTCCCCAATCCTACTCAATGCCTCCTCACTAGTTATGTGATCTACCCATCTAATCTTCAGCATTCTTCTGTAGCACCACATTTCGAAAGCTTCTATTCTCTTCTTGTCCAAACTATTTATCGTCCATGTTTCACTTCCATACATGGCTACACTCCATACAAATACTCTCAGAAACGACTTCCTGACACTTAATCTATACTCGATGTTAACAAATTTCTCTTCTTCAGAAACCCTTTCCTTGCCATTGCCAGTCTACATTTCATATCCTCTCTACTTCGACCATCATCAGTTATTTTGCTCCCCAAATAGCGAAACTCCTTTACTACTTTAAGTGTCTCATTTCCTAATCTCATTTCCTCAGCATCACTCGACTTAATTCGACTACATTCCATTATCCTCGTTTTGCTTTTGTTGACGTTCATCTTACATCCTCCTTTCAAGACATTGTCCATTCCGTTCAGCTGCTCTTCCAGGTCCTTTGCTGTCTCTGACAGAATTACAATGTCATCGGCGAACCTCAAAGTTTTTATTTCTTCTCCATGGATTTTAATACCTACTCCGAATTTTTCTTTTGTTTCCTTTACTGCTTGTCAATATAGAGGTTGAATAACATCGGGGAGAGGCTACAACCCTATCTCACTCTCTTCCCAACCGCTGCTTCCCTTTCATGCCCTCGACTCTTATAACTGCCGTCTGGTTTCTGTAAAAATTGTAAATAGCCTTTCGTTCCTTATATTTTACCCCTGCCAACTTTAGAATTTGAAAAAGAGAATTCCAGTCAACATCGTTAAAAGCTTTCTCTAAGTCTACAAATGCTAGAAACGTAGGCTCGCCTTTCCTTAATCTATTTTCTAAGATAAGCCGTAGGGTCAGTATTGCCTCACGTGTTCCAACATTTCTACGGAATCCAAACTGATCTTCCCCGAGGTCGGCTTCTACCAGTTTTTCCATTCGTCTCTAACGAATTTGCGTTAGTATTTTGCAGCTGTGACTTATTAAACTGGTAGTTCGGTAATTTTCACATGTGTCAACACCTGCTTTGTTTGGGATTGGAATTACTATGTTCTTCTTGAAGTCTGAGGGAATTTCACCTGTCTCATACATCTTGCTCACCAGATGGTCGAGTTTTGTCAGGACTGGCTCTCCCAAGGCCGTCAGTAGTTCTAATGGAATATTGTCTACTCCGGGGGCCTTGTTTCCACTCAGGTCTTTCAGTGCTCTGTCAAACTCTTCACGCAGTATCGTATCTCCCATTTCATCTTCATCTACATCCTCTTCCATTTCCATAATATTGTCCTCAAGTACATCCCCCTTGTATAGACCCTCTATATACTCCTTCCACCTTTCTGCTTTCCCTTCTTTGCTTAGAACTGGGTTTCCATCTGAGCACTTGATATTCATACAGGTGGTTCTCTTTTCTCCACAGGTCTCTTTGATTTTCCTGTAGGCAGTATCGATCTTATCCCTAGTGAGAAAAGCCTCTACATCCTTACGTTTGTCCTCTAGTCATCCCTGCTTAGCCATTTTACACTTCCTGTCGATCTCATTTTTGAGACGTTTGTATTCCTTTCTGTCTGCTTCATTTACTGCATTTTTATATTTTCTCCTTTCATCAATTAAATTCAATATTTCTTCTGTTACCCAAGGATTTCTACTAGCCCTCGTCTTTTTACTTACTTGATCCTCTGCTGCCTTCACTACTTCATCCCTCGAAGCTACCCATTCTTCTTCTACTGTATTTCTTTTCCCCATTCGTGTCAATTGTTCCCTTATGCTGTCCCTGAAACTCTGTACAACCTCTGGTTCTTTCAGTTTATCCAGGTCCCATCTCCTTAAATTCCCACCTTTGCAGTTTCTTCAGTTTTAATCTACAGTTCATAACCAATAGATTGTGGTCAGAGTCCACATCTGCCCCTTACAATTTAAAACCCGGTTCCTAAATCTCTGTCTTACCATTATATAATCTATCTGATACCTTCTAGTATCTCCAGGATTCTTCCATGTATACCACCTTCTTTTATGATTCTTGAACCAAGTGTTAGCTATGATTAAGTTGTGCTCTGTACAAAATTCTACCAGGCGGCTTCCTCTTTCATTTCTTAGCCCCAACCCATATTCACCTACTATGTTTTCTTCTCTCCCTTCACTACCTGAATAATTTCTTTCTCATCATACATTTTTCAATAAATATACAAACATAAACTGACTAGAAAAAAAATCAGAGCACCAAAAATAATTAATGTAGAATAATGAAATTTTAGGAATGTACAGTATGTGTCTAGGTAACATACAGCGCCTCTCATAAGTTCTGGGACAAACATTGTTCCCAGTATGCCTGGATATGAAAGAATTTATGATCGTAAATACGGAAATAAAGATCTATGTCTGCAAGTTGTACATGTAATTATGGGCGATGCGAAGTGCAGTCACGTATGTTTTCTTGTTTACGACAGAACAAGACCAATTTCGTACTGTGAGATATGAAACTCTGCACTTCAGAAGTTTTGGGGCAAATGTTGGCAACAGTGTCAGTGTGCATATCTCTGTTATTCGTTAATTCTTGCGATGCCAGTCATTACCTGTCGAGAGCTCAAAGGAAACAGAAGTGTGTTTGAATACAGCGTTACGTAAAGGTAAAAACAGCACTTTTGAACAGAGGCAGTTAGTAACATACCACCACGAAAATAGAAAAAACATGTCGAGAAATTAAATATCTTCAATATTTCGCAGCCCTGTCATCAACTGTGTAAATATTAATTTTAATTTTGATAATACAACTGAGGCTGTTAATTGTTAAAATTAAAATTAACGGCGAGAAATAGCAACGTTACTGAATATGAAGAAAAGTACTGTAAGGAACATCGTCCGTCGATGTAAATATGAAGACAGGATAGAAAACCTGCCACAGACAGGCCGTCCAAGGATATTTGTGAGGGGAGAAGAGAGGGCAATAGTAAAAAAGGTAAACAAAGATCCCCGAATCACAGCTACACGAATGGCCATAGAGGTTGAGGAAGAGTTTGGGAAGAAGGCCAGTCCTAGCACAATCAGGCAAGTACTGTACAGAGAAAATTATCATGGGCGAACTACAAGAAGGAAGATTACGTCAGTCCTGCCAGTAGGAAGGAGAGGCTGCTATTCGCAAGGTAACACACAAACAAGAACATGGAGTGGTGGAATCAGGTAATTTTTTCGGATGAATCGAAATGTAACATATCAGGACCGGATGGACTAACAACGGTCTGACGGCAGTCCAACAAAGAGCTGGAAGATAAAAATATTCAAGTTACAGTGAAACATGGCAGGGGCCATGTTACGGTTTGGGGTTGTATATCGGCCCAGGTCTTCATTGACGAAACAATGGATAAACATGTATACCTGAAGATTCTACGGAACAACCTGAAGAAGAGTGCAGAAAATATGAGGATATGAGACTGTTTCAAATTTTATCAGAACAACGACCCCAAACATACCGCCTATACTGTACGATTGTTACTCCTATACAACTCTGCGAAAGTTGTCAACCCCCTCCCCCCCCCCCTCTACAAAGTCTGGACATGAACCCCATAGAGAATTTATGGGATGCGTTAGAAAGAAATATTCTAAAAGTCCCCATATAGTCCAAACAAGACATCAGGAGACGACTGCAAGAAGAATAGGAAAATCTAAGTATTTCGGTCTTACAAAGGCTTGTACAAAGCATGCCACAACATCTGACACAAGTATTAAAACGTCGCGGTAGAAGTACAAAGTACTAATTCCTCATTATTTCCTAGTTTTTGGTTTATTCCTGCATTTTATCCCAAAACTTTTGCTAAGGAAAATCTATGTTATTTCACATAAATATGAAATTATTTGTATTTTGTGTGTCATTAAATGAAGTAGAATGTTCAATTTATTGCTCTGTGAATATCATTCTGTCCGTTGGAATAACAACATAATACGTTTAATTGTTTACCTGTTATTCCTCAAAGTAAATACACTCCTGGAAATAGAAAAAAGAACACATTGACACCGGTGTGTCAGACCCACCATATTTGCTCCGGACACTGCGAGAGGGCTGTACAAGCAATGATCACACGCACGGCACAGCGGACACACCAGGAACCGCGGTGTTGGCCGTCGAATGGCGCTAGCTGCGCAGCATTTGTGCACCGCCGCCGTCAGTGTCAGCCAGTTTGCCGTGGCATACGGAGCTCCATCGCAGTCTTTAACACTGGTAGGATGCCGCGACAGCGTGGACGTGAACCGTATGTGCAGTTGACGGACTTTGAGCGAGGGCGTATAGTGGGCATGCGGGAGGCCGGGTGGACGTACCGCCGAATTGCTCAACACGTGGGGCGTGAGCTCTCCACAGTACATCGATGTTGTCGCCAGTGGTCGGCGGAAGGTGCACGTGCCCGTCGACCTGGGACCGGACCGCAGCGACGCACGGATGCACGCCAAGACCGTAGGATCCTACGCAGTGCCGTAGGGGACCGCACCGCCACTTCCCAGCAAATTAGGGACACTGTTGCTCCTGGGGTATCGGCGAGGACCATTCGCAACCGTCTCCATGAAGCTGGGCTACGGTCCCGCACACCGTTAGGCCGTCTTCCGCTCACGCCCCAACATCGTGCAGCCCGCCTCCAGTGGTGTCGCGACAGGCGTGAATGGAGGGACGAATGGAGACGTGTCGTCTTCAGCGATGAGATTCGCTTCTGCCTTGGTGCCAATGATGGTCGTATGCGTGTTTGGCGCCGTGCAGGTGAGCGCCACAATCAGGACTGCATACGACCGAGGCACACAGGGCCAACACCCGGCATCATGGTGTGGGGAGCGATCTCCTACACTGGCCGTACACCACTGGTGATCGTCGAGGGGACACTGAATATTGCACGGTACATCCAAACCGTCATCGAACCCATCGTTCTACCATTCCTAGACCGGCAAGGGAACTTGCTGTTCCAACAGGACAATGCACGTCCGCATGTATCCCGTGCCACCCAACGTGCTCTAGAAGGTGTAAGTCAACTACCCTGGCCAGCAAGATCTCCGGATCTGTCCCCCATTGAGCATGTTTGGGACTGGATGAAGCGTCGTCTCACGCGGTCTGCACGTCCAGCACGAACGCTGGTCCAACTGAGGCGCCAGGTGGAAATGGCATGGCAAGCCGTTCCACAGGACTACATCCAGCATCTCTACGATCGTCTCCATGGGAGAATAGCAGCCTGCATTGCTGCGAAAGGTGGATATACACTGTACTAGTGCCGACATTGTGCATGCTCTGTTGCCTGTGTCTATGTACCTGTGGTTCTGTCAGTGTGATCATGTGATGTATCCGACCCCAGGAATGTGTCAATAAAGTTTCCCCTTCCTGGGACAATGAATTCACGGTGTTCTTATTTCAATTTCCAGGAGTGTACAAAACTATTCTGTTTGATAAGCTGCGACATTGTCGCGAATAAAACAGTGACCTGTATATACAATAAGCTTCCTTCAATCTGACTTTTGTCGTGTCCTATTTCATCGCTTTTTATTACTGTATTGCCTTTTATACGTTATAAGCTTATTACAGACTTCAACTATTGTATCCCCCTTTATCTTACGCTGTTCAGTTACTCACTGAAAACTAGTGTGTGCCTACATTAGCGACATCTGGAGAACTTACAACACAAACATCTTGCGGCTACTGTACGGCAGTTTGTTTTGAACGGTAGCGCTACTGACAACATGACTCGTGCATATGGTGTTTATATATATTTGACGAGGCTGGTGCTGATTTTGAATTTAACATTTGACGATGCCACTATGGCTGCAGTACATTACGACTTTGTTTTTATAAAACAGGTATGCCTCTTCATACTTGAAGCGCACAAACGTTTGTATATGTCAGTATTACTTGTCATTATGGTCTGTTAATTGTTTTTAAGCTGTAGACAATCTGCGAGTGTATTTATGTTTTTCCCATTTTTTGCTGCAGATACGATGATGGTCATTAAGACCGAAACCGGTAATCTGTTAACAAAAAGTTTTTGACCATCGACGTAAATTAAAGGAAACTATTCTGTTTGTCCCAAAACTTATGAAAGGCACTGTAGTTACGAGATTAAAATTGTAGGATTACAGGTTAATGTAAGCACTACATAAGCCATGGAAAATGAGAAGTGATGGTACATTAATAACCGGTGTACTCGCCAGGCTATTGAAATGCAAGCACGCAAACGTGCGTGCATTGTATTGCACAGGTTCTGAATGACAGTTTATTGAATGGAGTTCCATGCCTGTTGCACTTGATCGGTCAATACAGGGGCGGTACATGTTGTTCATGGACGATGCTGGAGTTGTCCTCCGATGATGGCCCATGTGTGCTCGAGAGGAGACGGATCTGGTGATCGAGCAGGCCGAGGCAACACGTCGACAATCCGTAGAACATGATGGGTTACAGCGTTATGTTGTTCGAAAACACCTCCTGGAATGATGTTCATGAATAGCAACAGAACAGGTCAAATCACCAAATTGGTGCATGAGGTAACCACTCCGGACCATAACTCCTGGTGTAGGGTTGGGTTGGGTTGGGTTGGGTTGTTTTGGGGAAAGAGACTAAACTGCGAGGTCATCGGTCTCATCGGTTTTAGGGAAGGACGGGGAAGGAAGTCGGCCGTGCCCTCTCAAAGGAACCATCCCGGCATTTGCCTGGAGCGAGTTAGGGAAATCACGGAAAACCTAAATCAGGATGGCCGGACGCGGGATTGAACCGTCGTCCTCCCGAATGCGAGTCCAGTGTGCTAACCACTGCGCCACCTCGCTCGGTCCCTGGTGTAGGTCAAGTGTGTCTAGCAAGCAGTCAGTTTGGCTGCAGATCCTCAACTGATCTCCATCTAACCTACACACGCCCATCACTGGCACCGAAGTGGAACCAGCTTTCATCGGAAAACAAAACAGACCTCAACCCCGTCGTCCAGTGAACTCTCGCTTGACACAACTAAGGTTGCAAATAGCGGTGGTTTGGGATCGGTGGAATGCACGCTACAGGGCGTCAAGCTCGAAGCTGTTTTTGAAACAACCGATTTGTAACAGTTAGTTGTGTCACTGTGATGGCAACTGCTGCTCATATTGCTGCTGCAGATGCACTACTATGCGCCAGAGCCCTACATTGAACGCAATGGTCTTCCCTCTCTGCTGTGCCACGTGGCCGTCCGTAGCCTTGTCTTCTCGCGATCGTATATTCTAGTGACTACCGCTGCCAGAAATGGTGTACAGTGGCTACACTCCTGCAAAGTATTTCTGCAGTATCGCAGAAGGAGCATCCTGTTTCTCGTAGCTCTATTACACGACCTAAAAGTGGTTCAAATGGCTCTGAGCACTATGGGACTTAACATCTGTGATCATCAGTCCCCTAGAACTTAGAACTACTTAAACCTAACTAACCTAAGGACATCACACACGTCCATGCCCGAGGCAGGATTCGGACCTGCGACCGTAGCGGTCACGCGGTTCCAAACTGAAGCGCCTAGAACCGCACGGCCACACCGGCCGGCCATTACACGACCTCATTCAAACTCGGTGGCGTTGATAATAGCGTCTTTGTCGCCTTAAAGAGATTCTTGACTTTCATCAACTCACCACGACCAGTCTGAAAGGTAACTAATGTTCACGACTCCTCTTATGCGACTGGCGCGAAGTTTGAATGGGTATCATCTTTCAGATGTAGAAACATACCCACTAACATTCGTTTGTGTGTCACAACTCCTTCTTGATCTTGAGATTTTTTCCATCAATGTAAAAGGCGTTAGGGGTATAAGTGTATATTCTGTAGTCAGTGGTACCTTAATTCTATCCACTTCAGTGTGTGTGTGTGTTGTTTTTTCCCTGCGTCTAACAGAGTTCCCACAAACACAGAACATACTTTACTACCCGATATTTTCTGCACGGCCGTAACTGTCAGTACAGACAAGCCGTTTTGCACCCACGTGTCCGCACGTCAACTCCCGACCTGCTGCCCAGTGGAAAATAAACGATAATGGCTTGCTGTTGCTTCATGCATTTGGAGGTAGTCAACAGCCTAGTAACACAGTGCTCCTATTAGATACACTCATGCTCATAAATTATGGATAATTGCAGAACGTCGTGCTAATAACAAAGGCACATAGGAAACACACACGACACAGATCTGTAAGTCCACGGTATTGGTGAAAAGTTGAAAAACCGTCCCGAAACACATGTGCTACAAAACACCACTGTTTCCTACGCATTTACCCCGACATTAATATGGGGTATGATCACCATGCACACGCACACAGGTCGCACAACGGGTTGGCATACTCTGGATCAGGATGTCGAGCAGCTGCTGGAGCATAGCCTCTCATTCTTGCGCCAGTGTCTGTCGCAGCTCCTGAAATGTCCTAGGGGTTTGAAGACGTGCAGCGATTCGTCGACCGAGAGCATCCCAGGTGCACTCGATGGACTTCAGGTCTGAAGAACAGGCAGGCCACTTCATTCGCCTGATATCTTCTGTTTCAAGGTACTCCTCCACGATGGCAACTCGGTGGGGGTGTGCGTTATCATCCATCAGGATGAAGGTGGGACCCACTGCACCCCTGAAAAGGCGGACATACTGGTGCAAAATGTCGTGCCGATACACCTGACCTGTTACAGTTCCTCTATCAAAGACATGCAGGCGTGTACGTGCACCAATCATAGTCCCACCACACACCATCAAACCACGACCTCCATACAGGTCCCTTTCTAGGACATTAAGGGGTTGGTATCTGGTTCCTGGTTCACGCCAGATGAAAACCCGGCGAGAATCACTGTTCAGACTATACCTGGACTCGTCCGTGAACATAACCTGGGACCACTGTTCCATGACCATGTGTTCTTGACACCAGGCCTTAGGGGCTCTCCTGGGACCAGGGGTTAGTGGAATGTACCTTGCAGGTCTCCGGGCTAATAAACCATTTTTGTTCAGTCGTCTGTAGACTGTGTGTCTGGAGACAACTGTTCCAGTGGCTGCGGTAAGGTCCCGAGCAAGGCTACTTGCAGTACTCCGTTGTCGTCTGCGGGTACTGATGGTGAGATATCGGTCTTCTTATGGTGTTGTACACTGTGAACGTCCCGTACTGTAGCGCTTGGACACGTTTTCTGTCTGCTGGAATCGTTGCCATAATCTTAAGATCACACTTTGTGGCACACGGAGCGTCCGTGCTACGACCTGCTGTGTTTGACCAGCCTCCAGTCGCCCTAGTACTCTGCCCCTCATAACGACATCAATATGTGTTCTTTGGCCATTTTCAACACATAGTCACCATTAGCACGTCTGAAAACTTCTGCAGACTTAGTCGCAGCACCGTACTCTGACATGCACCAACACACCCCTGCGTATGTGGACTGCTGCCAGCGCCACTGTGTGGTGACCGAAGGTCAAATGCACCGCATGGGTCATACCGCGAGGTGATTTAAACCCGCAAACCCCCCACCAGAGCGTTGTTTCACCATATATCAGCATTATCCTTAACTTATGAGCATAATTGTATTATAATCATTAGTCAGTAAATGAAGTAAATCATGATGTAATGTTGTTGAGTACACAGTCCTCAGTCACCAATAAAAATAGCTGCAGCTTTACCCCTAGCACCCTATGTAATGCAAGGAACTAGAACTTCTGTGTTAGTTGTCATCCTTCGGTTAATATTTACCTAAACATAGCGTCTGTTTCGTTAAAGTGACAGTGAAATGCATCGAGGTTACTGTGATGCACATTTACCCTGTTACGAAAGAGAGGAAACTGGTTTAACCTCCCATCGACGGCGTGTACATCACAGAGGAAACAGGTTTTTTTACTGCGACGAGCGTCTCTGTCATCGCCCATCTTTCCTTCGTAAGAATATGATCCTGTCATTGGGCCTAGTACGTAGTCGAAGCTAAATCAAATACGTCGCATGTAAACTACAGCGACATAAACTGGAAAAAGCGCACAGGAGTACTTGCTCTCTCTTCGTTCTTTTACGTCTAGAAAGAGATTGTAAGTTCTCCTACCAGTTTATAGAATGGCTCTGAGCACTATGGGACTCAACTGCTGTGGTCATAAGTCCCCTAGAACTTAGAACGACTTAAACCTAACTAACCTAAGGACATCACACACATCCATGCCCGAGGCAAGATTCGAACCTGCGACCGTAGTGGTCGTGCGGTTCCAGACTGTAGCGCCTTTAACCGCTCGGCCACTCCGGCCGACCCAGCTTATAGAGCGTCCCAGACTCGCTGCCATTTGGTGTCCATCCGAATAGTTAGTTGCGTCCTGTTTAGGCTCAATTAACTATCAGAAGCACTGAGTGCGATTCTGTGCATTAGAATGATCGCTTACTGACAAATATTTGTAATGTGTGCATCGAAAATTCGAGCCTCGTTTGGGAACATGTCAAGATGTGGATGCTAGCTCACGATCGCATCATCACTCACGAATAGTGCAGCAGTTTTTCAAGCTCTATGTACCTTGTGGAAAAGCATATCACTACCACTGGATGTATTCTATTGGAATACCTTTCACTACAATATTTTTTCAACCGACATCTTAATTTTCCCTACGAGAAACTATGCTGAACGTCCGAAGCAAAAACCGCTCTGTGTGAAAGTAACAAGCGGCCGAAATATCTCGTGCTTATTTTTTCCCAGTCGGCGACGTGTTTCATGTCCTCCCGAACTACAAGAATAATTACGTAGTGTCCGCCCCTGGTAGCTGAGTGGTCAGCGCGACGGGCGACAGAATGTCAATTCTAAGGGCCCGGGTTCGATTCCCGGCCGGGTCGGAGATTTTCTCCGCTGAGGGACTGGGTGTTGTGTTGTCTTAATCATCATCATTTCATCCCCATCGACGCGCAAGTCACCGACGTGGCGTCAAATCGAAAGACTTGCTCCCGGCGAACGGTCTACCCGACGAGAGACCATAGTCACACGACATTTACTTTTATTACGTAGTACATGTGAGAGAAGTTCCATATCAACGAAGTATCTTGGGTAAGAGCAGAGCCTAATCATAATTAGCCCATGTGGCGCTGCCCCTGAAGACACTGGCGTTCAGTACGGTAGCCTCGTTGTGAATGATTGGCCCATTCACACGCGGATGTAACCAGTTTCCACAGCGCACCAGAGCACTCCTAGAGCTCGCTGCAGTTCGTTTCACGTAGCAGCACGCTGCAGCGAGTGGCTACAGGCACGTCATTACCGCTGGTCGAGTACAGCCAATCAAGATTCTTTCCAGTTCAATATGGTTTTCAGGTAAAGTGAAAGTGCGCAATTGGTATATGTTGTGACTTTCTGTCCCGGTTAACAGCATTTGAAATACCTGGAATTCGTTATCTTTAAAAGACGATGTCTTTGATCGAGTGCTGAACTCGTAATGAATAACGTTGCGCGTTTATAAAGCAGATGGCACGGCGTGACATTGCGTAGTGCGATTTTCTTAGGGTTTTTGACTCTCAGAAATGGACGCTATAAATGTTTCATAGTAATGTCTGCTATCTGTTCTCTCGAATCGTTTCATTAAGTCACCATTCACTTTTTTGGGAAAGCTCCTCTAATTTTCCTTTCGTGTCTTACGAGATTAAACGGTGTTTTAATTTAATTCATGCTAAAGGAATAAGAGAGTAAAAAATGAAATGAAGTAAAAAGAAATTGCTGCTATATTAAGTTTGCCATCTGTATGTTGTGACTGCACTTTCTTAAAAATAATAACAGCGATCGGAAACAACAAGGCTTTTGCACCAGTACTGCATTAGCTATAAGAAAGAAATTTCAAATAACTGTATAAATGAGGTGAAACGTACATGGATTGACTAGACTAGCAGATCAACCAAATTTTGAGAGCTCTACTGAAACTACAGTGTATTTCTTACGATAGCTAGATAGATACCGACAGCGCAGAGGTGTGAAAAGTTCATTGTTTGTAGATGAATAGCTTAGGTAGTTTGAGCATTTTGTGCGAAAAATAAGTTGCAAGGTACGAATCTTAGCGCTACACAATCGGCGTTGTGCAGAATATGATCTACGAGTGTCCTTTCATCTCGTATGGTAGCTCAGATACTTTGTTTCTGCAATGAAATTATTTGTTATCAACGTTAACTGCTTTTGTAGAAGCACTCGTGTTAAGGACGCAAGTACGTGGTTCAAGGCATAGTTGTGAGCCTAGCGTTTCGTCTTCCAGTGCAGGACATAATATCAGAGGCTTTAATGATTAAGAAAACAGTTACAGAGTCAAAAGAAGCACAGCCAGCCGAACTGTTCGTACGAATTCACGCAGTGGTCGATCCGTGACGTCATCAGCCGCTGCCTAACAGCAGAGTCGTGCCGACGAATGCTGTGGAGCATGTAGTAGGGAGAGAGCGGCGCTGTTTGCTTTATTTAGCACTGAGGTCCACAACTACTCTAATTTCAATCCTTCTTCTTTCCTGTTAAAGTTACTTTTGTGCTTCTGAATTTCTGTGACCTCTTTGTACATCTTAGCGTAGTAACTGTTATGTCTTGTTAAAGCCACATTATCAGAGAAACGAATTTGGTGGTTTCCCGGTCCTACTGCTCCTTTATTCGTCTTGCACAGGCGACAATTTACTGCTCTTGTGTTCCTTAAGGCGAGTGTTAATGCTTCTTTCTTGGCCACAAGTGCAATGGCAGTTTGTAAACTGCTGCAGTGGCAAGCGGCAGGCGAAGGTCCTTTGCAATGTTCAAAAAATTCGCGCACGTTTCTGATTGTTCTAAACTCTGTGAATGCCGTGTTTTGTGAGTTTATTGCTCATGCGATATGTGACAGTTTTTACAAATGAAAAGAAAGCATCCTTTTAGTTTGTTTTTCTTTCGAAGCTGTAGAGCTTTTACGATGTAGTATCCCAGTAACTCGTTGTCTGCAGCAGGCATCGGTAACCTTTGCTGAGCCGCGAGCCTGAATGACAAAATTAAGCTCGCGGTCGTCTCATCAGGTGACAAGAACAGCGCAGGAACTCAGAACTATAGCATTCGCGTCGTTAATGTTTTTGCGGTAACGCGCCGATATGAATGGCAACTTTTTCTCGAGACGCCACGCCACATCAGTAATTTATATCTCAAAAAACACGTTTTTAACGGTACATTCATTGTATTTTCATCCCATCTCCAGATGTTTACATTTAATTAAGCATCGTGAGCATTGTTTCTTTACTTACGACGTTTCACAATAGCTGCCTCAAAAACTTCCGGTGCAAAATTCTACAACGACATTAGCGAAGAAACAATGTTCACAACACGTAAATAAATGTAAACATCTGAGAATGGGATACCAGGCATCTTGGAAAGTCATCATGAAAAACAAAAGCAACTGTCTACATTTCGTTAAAATTACCTTCAATCCACCAGTTCCAATGTTGTAATAAGTCTTATTCAGTTTTCATCGCGACCAGTCTTTCTCTTTGAGTGTTCCATTCTCGAGTAAATTCTTCATTTTGCAACATCTGTTGACTCTGTGTTAGGTTAATCTGTGTATCTTGCATGGTCATCTGGAACATGATGGCGCAATGGGAAGACGAAGTTAAGAGAATGGCAATTCTGGCTCAGCAGATCAAAGTTTTTGGAGGTTTCCTCAAAGTGCCTAAGACAATGGTTCCTTGGAGGAGGACACATCTGTTTTCGTACCCCATCCTTTCCCAATGCAGTTCGTGCTGTATTTCTAACGAGGAGAACACAGCAACTGCCATAATCCGAATTCCGAGAAACTTAAATCTGTGGAAGTAAACACTGTCTCAGTTTATCGATAGATACTCGACCGTTCTGAGAAAACGACAGCCAAGTTTCCGAGGTAATTTGTGTGCCTTTTAGCGAGTAAATAGGTCAACCGAAGTAGTGGCACAGTGGCTAGCGTCGCGGCTTCACGCTTTGGTGCCCCGTGTTCGAAACCCGATTATTGTGTTTACTCTAATTTTTTTTTTCGTTTTTCTTCCCATGTTTGTGTAATGTTACTGCATAAATGTTTCTGTCGAGTTACGACTATAAAATAAGAACTGAGTTTCACAATACACACGTTTGCTTATTTTGACCCTGCTTCAGCTGAGCGAAGTTTTTCGGAAATCAAGTTATGACATTTGCCGTGTTTTTTTCGTAAGATGACATGATCATCGACGGAACGTCAAACCTGATGCACCGGTTTCTGCTTTGTAATGATGCGCGGATGATGCTATTGAACTCGTGATCTGGTAACTTGAGTATCTAACAGTGAATCGGATTCCCCACCCAGCCTGGAGGAAAAGTCAGAGACACTCAGGTTTCGTAGTGTGGTCGCAGCTGGCTCCCACAGTGGGTGGCGCCGCCTCTACGTTCTGTCACGCCCACTCGTCCATTGACGCGAGGTTACCAGTAAATACCGGAGCCACGCCATTCTCCTGCATTTCCTCTCTATTCTCTGAACACGCCTTTGATAGTAGAACAGAGTTTCAAATGGCTCTGAGCACTATGGGACTTAACTTCTGAGGTCATCAGTCCCCTAGAACTTAGAACTACTTAAACCTAACTAACCTAAGGACATCACACACATACATGCCCGAGGCAGGATTCGAACCGGCGAACGTAGCGGTCGCGCGGTTCCGGACTGAAGCGCCAAGAACCGCTTGGCCATCTAGAAACTGAGAAGAAAAACAAAGCGCAGGTAACTTTTGGAAATGTTATACATACCTACCGTTCTGTTCGTTACCTAAGGATAAAAGAAATGTATAGTAAAACTGAAATCGTCTGTGTTCAATTCAGGTTTCACTCGAAAATTATTGATTTGTAATGTGAAACACATGGATGTTGTACTAAAAGTAAAGAAAAGGAATACAGATTTATATAACGCTAGAAAACACAGTTTCATCAAAAAAGGTAAAACTAAACAAAAAAAAATACATCAAACATGCTTCTGTTTTTCATAAACGACTTTCGCATTTACCAATAATATCAGGAAATCATTGTCTTTGGTCATGATGAAGAACATTCTGTTGTATAAAAAACAATAATTTTCATATTTCTGCCCTCCGGAACGTAGTATTTCTGTTGTACACTGAAGCGCCAAAGAAACTGATATAGGCATGGTTATTCTAATACAGAGTACGGCGCTGCGGTCAGCAATGCCTATATAAGACAAAAAGTGTTTGACGCAGTTGTTAGATCAGTTTCTGCTGCTACAATGGCAGGTTATCAAGATTTAGATGAGTTTGAACGTGGTGTTACAATTTTTATTCCCTAATAATATAAAATATACAATGGACTATACTGAATAACGTGTAGTTCTAATAATGTGCAAAACCAACAACAACAACAAAAAATAGAAATCGTCGATTCTCATTTTCTCCCTTACAGATCCATTTACGTTTCTTTCCCTACCGATTGTTCCAATACTGTCCCTAATCCTACAATTTACTACATCATTTACGCAGTGTATCAAAAACACAAATCCGTAATTTTGGTTTATCGCAACTCTAGTAGTGTGATACCCCTTCCCGTTTACGTCTTCGATTCGAATCGGTCCCTGGGCTGTTGTGCTCACGCATCCGACGACCAACGCTGGCGTCTGCACTTTCCTTCTGCCAAACTGTTCACTTTATGGGAAATTGGAAATTTGTGGTAAGGACTACGGGAGCAAACTGCTGTGGTCATCGGTCCCTAGCTTACACACTAATTAAACTAACTTACGCTAGGGACAACACACACACACCCATGCCCGTGGGAGGACTCGAACCTCTTACGGGGGGGGTTTCTCTGCCTCGTGATGGCTAGGTGTTGTGTGATGTCCTTAGGTTAGTTAGGTTTAAATAGTTCTAAGTTCTAGGGGACTGATGACCATAGATGTTAAGTCCCATAGTGCTCAGAGCCATCTTACTGGGGGGGAGCCGACCCAACCGTGACAAGACGCCTGAGAGCGCACGGCTACCCTATGCGGCTTCACTTTATGAACTCTGCCACTATCGACCACAGGGGGCGCCTGTTTCTACCACTGGTCTCCACGTCATAGCCAACCTGAGTGATAACAAATTGTATTGTACCTACACGGACATTCTCTCATTATGTAACACTGAAGCGCCAAATAAGCTGATACAGGCATGCGTATTCAAATACAGAGATATGTAAACAGGAAGAATACCTCGCTGCGGTCGGCAACGCCTATGTAAGACAGCAACTGCCTGGCGCAGTTGCTAGATCGGTTACCGCTGCTACAATGGCAGGTTATTAAGATTTAAGTGAGTTTGAACGTTGTGTTATAGTCAGCGCACGAGCGATGGGACACAGCATCTTCGAAGTAGCGATGAAGTGGTGATTTTCCCGTACGACAATTTCGCGAGTGTACCGTGAACACCAGGAATCCGGTAAAACATCAAATCTCAGACATCGCTGCGGCTGGAGAAAGATCCTCCAAGAACGGGACCAATGACGACTGAAGAAAATCGTTAAAAGCGACAGAAGTCCAATTCTTCCGCAAATTGCTGGGCCATCAACGAGTGTCAGCGTGCGAGCCGCTCAACGAAACATCATCGATATGGGCTTTCGGAGCCGAAGGTGCAATCATGTCCTCTTGGTGACTGCACGGCGCAAAGCTTTACGCCTCTTCTGGGTCCATCAACACCGACATCGCACTGTTGATGACTGGAAACATGTTACGTCATCGCAAGAATCTCTTTTCAAATTGTATCGAGCGGATGGACGTGTACGTTAGCTTATGAATCCATGGACCGTGCATGTCAGCAGAGGACTGTTCAAACTGGTGGAGGCTCTGTAATGGTGTGGGACTTGTGCAGCTGGAGTGATATGGGGACCCTGATACGTCTAGATACGATTCTGACAGGCGATACGTACGTAACCATTCCTATCCATTGTGCATTCCAACAGACTTGAGCAATTCCAGCAGGACAATGCGACCCCCCACATGTCCAGAATTGCTACAGACTGGCTCCAGGAGCACTATTCTGAGTTTAAACTCTTCCGCTGGCCACCAGACCGCCCAGACGTGAACATTATTGAGCATATCTGGGCTCCCTTGCAACGCGCTGTTCAGAAGATTTCTCCACTCCCTCTTACTCTTACGGATTTATGGACAGCCCTGCAGGATTCATGGTGTCAGTTTTCTCGGTCACTACTTCAGACATTAGTCGAATCCACGCCACGTCGTGTTGCGGCACTTCCGCGTGCTCGCGGGGGCCCTACACGATATTAGGCAGGTGTACCAGTTTCTTTGGGTCTTCAGCGTGTAGGAGTTGAAGGATGCAAATGGGAAGCAGTAAGTTTAGAAGACAATTTAACGGGGTTACATCCTATCCCTCCCTCTCCTACGCTGGTGTGCAAAAGTTAAGCAGACGGGTTCACAGCTTCCCGTCAGATCACAGATGTTAAGACCGTCGCATGCTGCCAGTACTTTCTCGGTCTCCAACCATTCATACTATACCTTGGGTTCCACAAATAACATATCTCGATAACACTTGGACAGTATATAGAAAGATCTGCTATAGTGTAGTACCTAAGATAACTGAATGATATAATACTCAATGAGACGAAAAGAAATGACACTTTCATAGAAAGACAATGATTACACTGATGTCACCGCAATTAATGGTCGTTCCCTGGACATTGCCATAGTGGGACATGGTTCTTAACAGGATGTGTGATTACTATGGGCGGCAATACATGCTATGCAACGTGTTTTTATGCTGCGCTTAAGGTTGGTTACTAATTCTTGTGAAAGCGCGCTCCATTCCTCCGCAGCGCCAATGATAACTGTTGCATGGTCTTCGGTGCAAGAGGATGTGCGGCAGCACGTCTCGCCAACGCATCGCAGACGTGCTCGATGATATTTAAGTCGGGGGTGCGGGCAGGCCAGTCCATTCACCGAATATCCTCTCGTTGCAACCGCCATTCCACCTGCGCTGTCCGATGTGGTCGCGTATTGCCATTCGTAAAAGTGAGTCAGCGCCAGACGCACCCGTGAAAAGACTATATGGGAAAGGAATGTAGTGTCACAATAACGTTACCGGCGAGTGTACCGTGGCCAAAGATTGGAAGTCAGTACTCCGGTTCAACATAGTGCCCCGCGGCTCCACGACACCTGGACCACTAAACCGATCGTGTCCGATAATGTTGGACGCACCCTCATAGCCGAAAGGCCGGAACACGTAATGCAACCCAGTAACATTGTCGAACATGCTCGTGAATCATGTGACGAACCATGTACCGTCTCTTGTAATGTCCACGGGACCATCACAAAATGCGGTGACTTTAGTGTAATTCTTGTCTTTGAATAAAATTGTCATTTCTTTTGGTACCTGAAACGCCCTGCTAAACCTGCAGGACAGGACAAGTAGTAGCAATTGTGACGAAGGGGTGGGGGGTGGGGGCAGAATGAGCGGCTGTTAGTTACACTCCAAACTTAACACTTTATTTAGTTTTCCAAACATTACAGCGCAACTTCTAAATTTGACTATCGACAGAAAACGCCCGAGAATTAAATACAACTGCTACAAATATATATATATATATATATATATTTTTTTTTATTTTTTTTTTGAGACAGAAGGCTCTAGGCATTAACGTTAAATAGTATTGAAGGCTAAGCAATGTAAGTCTTGACTAGTTAGATCTTTTTAAAAGCGGCTGAAGGCCGATAAATTTAAAACAACGTAACTACAATAACCTTTCAATAGGCAGAAGGCCCAAGCTTTATGACCAATAAGAAACCTCACTCCAAAACGACTGAGGGCCTTCGATTTTTAAAAACGCAATTACAAGCATACAAATGCCAACCATCGGCTATGAGCTATTAAAAATACACAATTAAAAGCCAACTAGAAAGGCAGTATAGGCAACGGCGCTCAGAAGTTTCCAGGGGGCTCGGTCTGCCCTTGAAATCTTCGCTTAGGTGAGACAAGAAGTCGCCCCAACTATAAGCGATCCGCCGGCAACACAACCAAGAGACAGTCAGGGACCCACCGACAAGACAACTTGCTAACCACCGACCAGTATACGAGAATTCCAAAGCCGAATCGTTACAGACATAGCTGCCCACAACCAAAAATACATTACGCTGTCAAAAACTACACACCATGTTGGACAGCGACAATAGGTGAGGAAAGGACACTGCCTGAATTTACGTCAGCGGCCAGGGCAGGCAATCAGAACACACAACGGCCACAAGGCAGAAAATTCCGCTGGTGCACTTAAATTTCAAACCGACAAGTATAGTTAATTCCACCATATGGCGGCTAAGTCTTCACCAACTCGAACACTCGCTGTTGCTCCCAGGAATACCGCCAACAGCGAACCACCAACCAAGGGGACAACGTGAACAGACGTGGCTTCGGTAATTAAATCACCACTCAACTTTCATGTCCTGGATCGGTGAGCCACGAACCTCGTAGCTCTCAGAACAGCCCCTACACACTCCGACACTGCATAGAGACCGCCAGCGGGCCCGGCCCACTGCGCCGCGCGGAGACTTGCTTGCTGATCCGCTCCAACCGACCAACTGGCTACACACCGTCAAGCCGGAACTATAAACACCAGGCCAAAGATGGTATACGGTGCAAATATCGATACACACCGCTGCTGCCACACGTAGAAAGAGGAAGAACCACGGCATAACCGCGGGAAACCAAACGCAGAGTAACAGCCAAGTTTTAAAGCAATGCATAAGCCTGGGTCAGCACGGCTCAGTATCAATACATGTTCCGTCCAGATATCTTCTGTACGCTACTGTCTGGCAAAACTTTTTCTCTCGTTCTGTCTCGGGGTACAAAAACATCACAACCTTTAGGACACCAGTATATAGACAGCAGAGAATCCTAAACTGAGTATTTTGAGATGAGACACGAATGACTGAAAATGAATAATTCAGCCCTTGGATGAGCATTGCACATGTTGCGTTGGTTAACTGCTTGTGTGTCACTGTGGTCTGAGCTACCTGAAAAAAATTTACAGTCGTTTGTAATGAGTCTGCAGTACTTTACTTCCTGTGGGTGTTACATGAAATCACAGTCACAGACACTGAAAGCGTCCTTACGGTTATCCCTCTGTAGGACGGACAAGGATGTCTGGGACCATTGAAATGCAAGCACTTACATTTCATCACTCTGAAAGCGTTATCACGGCGGGAACTATAACGGTAAGCGGAAGTTGGTGTATGTTCAAGCAATGTTCGAGAAATAATCAAGAACATTTTGTTTTACCAAGTCAGAGCACCGCGAGAAAGAAAACTGAAAGGGAACGTAATGAGTGGAGCTTTGAAACTACTTCAGGTGACGCAGTTCAGTTCGGGCTACAGCCATTCTTCTCAGAAGTCTATCGCATTTTCGAAAATGATCATACTATTTCCTTCCCACTGCCTAAATTGTTGGAAAAGTAAGACATTGATTTTATTGTTGCGGTCTTCAGTCCAGAGACTGGTTTGATGCAGTTCTTCATGCTACTCTATCCTGTGCAAGCTTCTTCATCTCCCAGTACATACTGCAACCTACATCCTTCTGAATCTGTTTAGTGTATTCATCTCTTGGTTTCTCTCTACGATTTTGACCTAAATTGGTAATCCCCTTGATGCCTCAAAATATGCCCTACCAACCTATCCCTTCTTCTACTCAAATTGTGCCACAAATTTCTCTTCTCTCCAATTCTATTCAGTACCTCCTCATTAGTTACGTGATAGCTTACCCGCATTCCTATTTTCCTATTCACTATTAAACCTACTCCTGCATTACCCCTATTTGATTCACTTGACCAGAAGTCTTGTTCCTCCTGCCACCGAACTTCATCATATCTAACTTAAACTTATCCATTTCCCTTTTTAAATTTTCTAACCTACCCGACCGATTAAGATATCTGACATTCCACGCTCCGATCCGTAGAACGCCAGCTTTCTTTCTCCTGATAACGACGTCCTCTTGAGTAGTCCCCGCCCGGAGGTCCGAATGGGGGACTATTTTACCTCCGGAATATTTTAGCCAAGAGGACGCCATCATCATTTAACCATACAGTAAAGCTGCATGCCCTCGGGAAAAATTACGGCTGTAGTTTCCCCTTGCTTTCAGCCGTTCTCAGTACCAGCACAGCAAGGCCGTTTTGGTTAGTGTTACAAGGCCAGATCAGTCAATCATCCAGACTAATGCCCCTGCAACTACTGAAAAGGCTGCTGCCCCTCTTCAGGAACCATACGTTTGTCTGGCCTCTCAACAGATACCCCTCCCGTTGTGGTTGCACCTACGGTACGGCTATCTGTATCGCCCAGGCAAGCAAGCCTCCCCACCAACGGCAAGGTCCATGGTACATGGGGTGGGGGGGGGGGGGGGCAAGACATTGATTTTATGAAGGTAAATATGAAACAAAAGCTGTTTTTTACCCTTTTCAGTGGCCAAATGTCGGTATTATCAGTGCACTGCAGCATGTCTTAGAAAAAATTGTCAGGTATCCTCCAATATTTGACAACGAATTGTAACAGTTTCTTTGCAGAGTATAGCGTAGCATTCTCTAAAATTTGTGTATATCGATCCTCAGTTGGACAAGGGTGGTCCACCACATTAATAGGTACGTGTTTGTATTACTTTGCTAGGCTCATATAACTGAAATCGCTTGCAGTACGAGAGCGCGGTATTTGGTAGCAACGATAACTCTCCTTTCCTTCCCTCTCATGCCTCGCGTAGGCGTCGTAACTCCACGACAGGTCCTCGAACCGCTCGCCCTGACTTGCAGGTGACGAGTTAATCAGAGCAGGCTTCCACGTGCGCCGGGCGCGAAGAGCGTTGTCACAGGCAGGCTGGCGCTCACATTCCCCCGACACCGGACTCCCATTAATATGCAACGCGACCCATCGATCTTCCGGCGAGTGGTGCGACGGCGACGGCGTCGCCGGCAGAGCTGCTTCCCGAATCCTGCGCCCACTCCGTCACGCGGCACCACGTCTGCTCGCAGCTAATTAACACCAGTCCACGCGCCAGCAAGCTGTGACGCCGCGCACAGTTTCATTGTCAAAAGGGGGGGCTGTGTAATGGAGCCAGCAAGCTGGGTAGACCGTATAAATTACGTAGATGTAAGACTGTTAGCAAACGAGAGCGCGCGCGCGTGTGCGTGTGTGAGTGAGCGAGCTAGCGAGCGAGAGAGAATTGCGATAGCTGGGCATGGGATATGACCGTGTTGTCGGTCGTCTGACAAATCATTGCAGATGGTAAGAATGAGAACTAATGATGCGAGCTGTGAAGAGTTGGTGAAGGGGAAGACTACCTGCTGAGAACGAAAGGTATATTTAACATGCTCTGCATGGTTCGGTATCGCCCATGAGAACTGCTGTAAGGTTCACGATTTAGATCTTCATTCAAGCGTGTGTGGTCCTCAGTTACAAGTGCCTAATATCGTGTACGACCCCCGCGAGCATACAAAAGCGCCGTGACACGACGTGGCATGGACTCGACTAATGTCTTAAGTGGTTCTGGGGGGAATCGACACCGTGAATCCTGCTGGGCTGTCCATAAATCCATAAGAGTACGAGGGAGTGGGGATGTCTTGTGAACAGCATGTTGCAAGGCATCCCAGATATACTCAATGATGTTCATATCTTGGGAGTTTGGTGGTCAGAGGATGTGTTTAAACTCAGAAGAGTGTTCCTGGAGCCACTCTGTAGCAATTCTGGACGTGTGGGGTGTCGCGTTGTCCTACTGGAATTGCCCAAGTCCGTCGGAATGCGCAATGGACATGAATGGATGCAGCATGCCTACGTACGTATCGCCTGTCAGAATCGTATCTAGGCGTATCAGCTGTCTCATATCACTCTAACTGCATACGCCCCACATCGTTACAGAGCCTCCAACAGCTAGAACAGCCCCCTGTTGACATACATGGTCCATGAATTCATGAGGCTGTCTTCATACCCGTACACTACCATTCGCACCATACAATTTGAAACAAGACTCGTCCGACCGAGCAACATGCTCCAGTCATCAACAGTCCAACGACGGTGTCGACGGGCCCAGGCGAGGCGTAAAGCTTTGTGTCGTGCAGTCATCAATGGTACAAGAGTGGGTATTCGGCTCCGAAAGGCCATATCGATAATGTTTCGTTAAATGGTTCGCATGCTGACACTTTTAGACGACCCGACATTGGAATCTGCAGTAATTTGCGGAAGGGTTTGATTTCTGTTGAACGATTCTCTTCAGTCGTCGTTGGTCCCGTTCTTGCAGTATCTTTTTCCGGCAGCAGCGATGTCTGAGATTTGATGTTTGACGAGATGCCTGATACTCACGGTACACTCGTGAAAATGTTGAAATGTGTGAAATCTTATGAGACTTAACTGCTAAGGTCATCAGTCCCCAAGTTTACACACAACCTAAATTATCCTAAGGACGGACACACACACACACACACACACACACACGGCCGAGGGAGGACTCGAACCTCCGCCGGCATCAGCCGCACAGTCCATGACTGCAGCGCCCCAGACCGCTCGGCTAATGCCGCGCTACGCTCGTGAAATGGTCGTATGCGAAATAACCACTTCATCGCTACCTCGGAGATGCTGTGTCCTATCGCTCGTGCGCCGATTGTAACACTACGTTTGACCTCAATTAAATATTGATAACGTGCCATGGTAGCAGCAGTAACCTATCTAACAACTGCGTCAGACAAAAAAAATGGTTCAAATGGCTCTGAGCACTACGGGACTTAACATCTGAGGTCATCAGTCCCCTAGAACTTAGAACTACTTAAACCTAACTAACCTAAGGACATCACACACATCCATGCCCGAGGCAGGATTCTAACCTGCGACCGTAGCGCCTAGAACCGCTCGGCCACACCGGATGGCTTGCGTCAGACACCTGCTGTCTTATATAGGCGTTGCCGCCAGCAGCGCCGTATTCTGTATTTGAATACCCATACGTATATCAGTTTGTTTGGCGCTTCAGTGTATGACAGAAATACTACGTTCCGGAACGTGGGCAGAAATGAATCGGCGGTCTCACCATGGCCCATATAGCAATAGCGTGCAGAAGTGTCTTCACTGCTGCATATCTAAGTGAGACACTGATGTTGGCGAGTCCACTCTTCGATGTATTTTTTGAATTACGTCGTTGACTTTGTTGCGACTAAATTTCAAAATCCAGTTTGCTTGATACATTATTTCTCAAATATTTGGGCGAGTTATTTTCCAGTGTTGCATTTCTCTGAATTGCAGTTTCTCAGAAGTTACGCATAATTGATGGTCTACGCATGGATGTAAACAAATTATTATTTCGTATTAGTAAATCAAAACATTTCATATATATAGTGTATTGTTTTGTTAGAATTTTATGCACCTGCGGCAAGCTAAAAGTAGGCGTGGTAGCATGTTATATTTACTCGGTGGGGAGGGGGGGGGGAAATGTGCGGAAGCGAGTAAAGATCTGTGTCAGTCTCCCCCCCCCCCCCCCCCCCCCTTCATCCATCCTCAACCCCACCGCCCACCCCTTCCAGAACCGAATCCACAATCCGATCGAGGGTTCGTGTGTAGTAAAGCACTTGGTCTGTCAAGTCAACCGTACAGTGTTACGTATTGTTGTCATACCGTTATTCGTGAGACACTGAGGAACAGCGCCACAGCGGATGAAATACATGGAATGTGAAGGAGACGGAACATCGAACGCCTGTAAAGAAGATACCGCCACGGACGTGGCTATGTATTCACTGTTTCTAATAAAAGATGGAAATCTTGTAAGTTGTGAGCACCAGAGGTCAGCAGGGGCGTTTTATTTTTCAGGCAGCGCTGGTTTTTTGTTTATGTAACGTACGCTCTGCGTCATGTTTCGTATTCTCTGCACCGCAGAGTAAGGCAGGCTTTCAGCTCCGTTCTCTCTCTCTCTCTCTCTCTCTCTCTCTCTCTCTCACACACACACACACACACACACACACACACACACACACACACACATACATTTTATATCTTTTTCCTTCTGCTCCTACCCTCTCACTTTCTCCCTTTTTGTGACGTAAAAGCTAACAGACCGCGTGAGCTGGAGGCTGCGCTGTAGATTATCCAGTCTGGTCACGACTTGTAGGCGCCGGGCCAAACCGGCCTCCGTTCGCTCTGGCAACCTGCTGGGCAGACCAGCGTCCCGGCGCGCCACCATTTACGCTGCCGATCGGGGAACACTGCTCCCAGGACGGTACTCTACCAGTGCCTGCTCCCAACTCAGTATACATCGTGAGCGCAAACACCTTTTTTTTTTTTTTTCTTTCATTACCTTTTGGGTGTCCGTCTGGGGCAGCAACATTATTTTTCTTTCGATATTTAGCCCGATAATGTACATACATCTTCATGATGAGACGGTGACTGAATTAAAATCGCTTGGCGCAATCATGTACGGTGGAGTAGGGCTGGCCAAACGGGACTTCCGTCGCCGCAGAGTTTGCTACGGTAAGGAGTACTGCTCGAACGATCACGCGACATTTGATCCACACGGCACGTCATCAAACGATCACGAGAAAGTAAAAAATTGTCTGCAGAACAAGCTACACCTCGCCTTGAGGTTCACAGATTCGTGAAGGTTCCACAGGACCGGAAGAAGGCCCAGGTTTTAGCAATCTATAAAAATGGGAGAAAATCGGATGCACATAATTATCGGCCAATTTCACTGACTTCGATTTGTTGTAGAATCATGGAACATATTTTGTGTTCAGACATAATGACCTTTCTAGACTCTGAGAAGCTCATCTGCAGAAACCAGCACGGTTTTAGGAAACAGCGGTCATGCGAGACACAGCTCGACCCCTTTGTGCATGATATACAACATGCTCTAGATACCGGTTCCCGGGTTGATGCCATATTCCTCGACTTTCGAAAGGCGTTCGGCTCAATTCCGCACTGTTGCTTGCTCCAAAAAGTGTGCGGTTATGGTCTATCCGATGACATATGCGGATGGATAGAAAGTTTTCTAACAGACAGAGAGCAGTATGTCGTGCTGAATGGGAAGACTTCAACAGAAACAAGCGTAACATCAGGTGTGTCCCACGGCAGCGTAATAGGTCCACTGCTTTTTACGCTTTTCGTAAACGACCTGGTTGATGGTATTGACAGCTGCATTACACTGTTCGCCGATGATGCTGCAGTCTACAGGAAAGTAGTATCACACGAAAGTTGTGAACAAATCAATGAGGATTTGGAGAAAATAAATGTGTTGTGTAATGACTGGCAGTTCCCTTTCAATATTAGTAAGTGTAACCCACTGTGTATGACAAGGCGAAAATCCCCATTACTGTACGAGTACAAAATAAATGCCCTGTCTTTGAAGCTGTAACATCCGTCAGGTATCTGGGTGTGACTGTGAATGATCTCAAATAGAACGATCAGATTACACAAGTAACGGGTAAGGCGTACTATAGATTGCGGTTTATTGGTAGAATCCTTAAGCGATGCGGTCCTCCAACAAAGGAAATTGCTTACAATGCGTTAGTTCGTCCAGTCTTAGAGTATTGTTCTTCTGTATGGGACCCTTACCAGCTGGGTCTGACTCAACGAGATTAATGTGTGTGAAATTTTATGGGACTTCACTGCTAAGGTCATCAGTCCCTAAGCCTACACACTACTTAACCTAAATTATCCTAAGGACAAACACACACACCCATGCCCGAGGGAGGACTCGAGCCTCCGCCGGGACCAGCCGCACAGTGACTCAAGAGATTGAGAAGGTCCAAAGAAGAGCGGCAACATTCGTGACTGGTACATTTAGCCATCGCGAGAGCACTACAAATCTCATAGAAAGTTTGAAGTGGGACACACTTGCAGATAGACGACGCTCTAAACAGAAGGGTCTGCTCACTAAATTCCGAAATCCGATCTTCGCCGAGGATGTAGAGTGTATATTATTACCACCAACTTTCAAATCGCGCAATGATCACCATTCAAAGTAAGGTAAATTAGAGCTCGTACTGATGCCTTCAGACAATCGTTTTTCCCTCGCGCGATCCGCGAGTGGAACAGAGGGGGCAAATATGACTTTGGCGCGAATTGTGCCCTCCACCAAACACCGCTTGGTGGCTAGCGGAGTATGTATGTAGATGTAGAAACACACGTGGAAATGGTAAGAAATCCTCCCACCGTTGTATGTGAACTAAGTAACACTAAGAGTTGTCATACATTGTTTATGAATACCGTATATAAACATTTATGCTGCTTCTTGTGTAAAGATGATACTTACAGTTGAAGGTACTGCCCTTCAACATATTACTCGACTCTGAAACCAATAAAGTGCTTCATTTGGTTCTTAGAGATAGTAATAACAACTCGCAAATAAGCGTTTCGATCCTTGTTCACATATTAGAATTACATGTAAAAACGTTACCGGCTCTTAAACCTATTTTATAACAACGGAAAATATTCAGATCAAACATGGAAGAAACTTAATTCTGAATTTAACGTAATTGAGAATTTTAATTTAAACCAAATAACTCAAATTGTGACTGCGATAAAAAAATAAGTGACGAGACCAGTTGTGGAGAGACTCACTAGATCGCTGGACGAGCTAAAGAGCTAGAATTAGACTGAATTGTGATTGTGATTATCACACGACCCGAAGCAGTCCTTCGGCTGTGATACAAGGCGCCCTTACAGAACACCGGTACTCGGACGCTGTAATACGTCCCGTTTTGTTCCCGTTAATGACAAGCCACCCTGGGATTATATTTGAGCAAGGTAATGGCCGCCCGCACACGGCGGAAGTTATTACTGCTTGTCTTCGTGCTTGTCAAAACCTACTTTGGCCAGCAAGGTCGCCGGATCTCTACTCCGTTAATGTTTGGAGCATTACGGGCATCTCGGGCTTTTGACGATCTAGGGCGCCAATGGGACAGAAATTGTCACGATATCCGTCAGGATAACATACAACAACTGTGTAAGAGAATGCTAAGCCGAAAAACTGCTTGCATAAGGGCCATAGGTGACCAATGCATTATTGACTTGGTAAATTTATGAAGCCCTTTCTCTTGAATGTATCATACAGGGTGGCGCACGAGAGGTGTCACCATTTTGTTTTTGAATATAAACTTTATTGACAATACAACTGAAAGGAACATATACTACAATGAAGAGCCGTCCATGGAGATTTGTTCTACCTCAGCACATGCCCAAAATGTCCACCATTTCGTTTCCTAACGTCCTTCAAACAATCACTGAAGTTAGTGATTACCCTACGGCACATGTCTTCCGTAATTTCACTGCAAGCTTGAAGACTGTCTTCTGAGCTCCATTAAATCACGTGGACGTTTCGAGAAAAAATTTTCCTTTAGGTACCCCCAAAGAAAAAGTCACATGGAAGTCTGGACTATTGGGAGGCCAATTTTGTCCGTCATTGAAGCGACCTGGAAACCTGAGTGAAATGATCCGCGTGTAGAAATGCTCATGTAAAACCTCCTACACAGTATTTGCAGTTTGTGGCCTTGCTCAATCTTGCATGAACCACTGCATGTTGATGGTCAAAGCAGTAGCAAGAAGCTGTGGAATGAAGCTATTGCGAAGCATGCTCAAATAACACTCGCTGTTCAGTTTCTTCAGAGAAAAAGGATCCAATAAGTCCGTGGTTGGAAATTGGTGCCCACGCTGTAATCCTCGGAGGATAATGTTGTCGTTCATGAAGCACTTGCGGGTTTTCAGTGGCCCAAAAGCGTACATTTTGTTTGTTAACCACACCGTCTAAATAAAAATGCGCCTCGTCTGAAAACTAAACGTTGTTGAGAGTTTCTTCCCTATCCTCCGCCCACTGAGCAAACAGTAGTCTCTGCTGCTTGTGTTCTTCAGTGAACTTCTGTGCACAGGTCATCTTGTATGGTTACATATGGAGATATCTTTTAAGAATGCGTTGAACGGAGCTTCTGGATATTTCCAGTTGCACTGCTGCGTTTCTACACGATTTCCCGGGACTTCTCTGTACAGCAACTCGTACCGCTTCAATAATCTCTGGCGAACAAACAGGCGTATGCCGAGGTCGCTTCGCTTCCAATACTGTTCCTTCCTGCACAAATTTATCGTACAACCTGTTGATGGTCTTCTTGCAAGGGACCAATCGTGTGTTAAACTGTAGTCGAAAACGCCTCTGAGTCACAACAAGGCTTTTCGTTTCATTGCCCATCGTTGCTGTGTCGTCAGTCTTCCATTGTCAGCCATTGCTGCCTACTAGTCTCCTAGCGGCAGTATAGTGAATTACACGTCTTTTCGTAACTCATTCGTTTTTCCAAGCTCTGCTGGTACTGCTGTAGAGATCCCAGCGGGATATCTAATGGGCGTCGTAAATTGTGAAAGAAACAATTGGTAACACATTTCGTGCGCCACCCTGTACAATTGTTTGAAATTGTAATCATTTTGTGTGTCGAGGTTTCTTTTCCTCCTAGAGTGTAACTTCCCGATGTACCCTGTGATCAAAAGTATCTGGACACCCAAAAAAAAAACACATTTTCGTATTAGGTGCATTCTGCTGCCACCTACTAGCAGGTACTCCATATCAGCGACCTCAGTAGTCATTAGACATCGTGAGAGAGCAGAATGGGGCGTTCCGCGAAACTCACGGACTTCGAACGTGGTCAATCTCTTGACCATCCCTAGGTCCACTGTTTCCGATGTGGACTGACAAAGACCACCGATAGTTCAGGGGGGTCGTAATGTGTAATAGACAGACATCTATCCAGACCGCCACACAGGAATTCCAGACTGCATCAGAATCCACTGTAAGTACTATGACAGTTAGGCAGGACGTGAGAAAACTGGGATTTCATGGTCGAGAGGTTGCTCATAAGCCACACATCACGCCGGTAAATGCCAAATGACGCCTCGCTTGGTGTAAGGAGCGTAAACATTGGACGATTCAACAGTAGAAAAACGTTGTGTGGAATGAGAAATCGCGGTACACAATGTGGTGATCCGGTGGGAGTGTGTGGGTATGGCGATTGCCCGGTGAACGGCATCTGCCAGCGTGTGCAGCGCCAACTGTAAAATTCAGAGGTAGTGGTGTTATGGTGTGGTCGTGTTCTTCATGGAGGCGGCTTGCACCCCTTGTCGTTTTGCGTGACACGATCAAAGCACAGGCCTTCATTGATGGTTTAAGCACCTTCTTGCTCCCCACACGACAATAATATCCCTGTAGTGGACTGGCCTGCACGGAGTCGTGACCTGAATCCTATAGGACACCTTTGGGATGTTTTGGAACGCCGACTTCGTGCCAGGCCTCACCGACTGACATCGATATCTCTTCTCAGTGCATAACTCCGTGAGCAATGGGCTGCCATTCCCTAAGAATCCTAGGTGTCGGGGTGCTTTTGATCACATACTGTACGAACGAAAATTTTACAGGAACTGTACAAAAACATGGAAACACATGAATGCAGCTGCTAGCCAAGTCAGCTAGTTGCGCTATTGTATTTCACCAGCAACGGCACCTGTGCAATATCTTCAATATATTGCCAAATGTCAGTCGTGGTTGGAACACTGTTCTGTGTAGATGTGAGAGCGTTATATCGGAGCTAAGTGAATTCGAACCTGGACAAACTGTTGGCGCTCGTACAGTAGGTGCTTCTGTAACCAAGGGAGGCGGTGTTTTCGGAGTTTCATGAGGAACTATACCGAAGATTTACACCGCATACAGGGAACGCAGATAAACATCATCCGCTGTCACAACGCGAACGAGTGTAGAGTGAGTGATAGTGGCAGACGCTCACTGAAGAGGATTGTGACGAAAAAATAAGACGATTACAGTTGCGAAAGTCACTGCAGAATTGACTGCCGCGCACACGAACCCAGTGCCAGTACAAAATAATAGAAAGGCAGCTGCAGGAGCAAGGACTTGCAGGGCAAGCTGGAATATCAGAACCACTCATCAGTGATGACTGGTTCTCCTTTACGTCAGTAAAGGAGAACTTGGTGCTGAGACCGGAAATCCTGGACTATGGAGCAACGGGAGAAAGTCATTTAATCTTAGGCGTCTTGTTCCACACAGCTTCAAACTTCCAAGCTGCTAATTCACGTCCCAACAGCGAAACATGGCGGGGGGGAAAAAATTGGTAAATTGTGTAGAGTTCGTATGGGACCAAATTGCTGAGGTGTTCGGTCCCTAGGCTTACACACTACTTAACCTAACTTAAACTAACTTAGGCTAAGGACAAGACATACACCCATGCCCCCGAGGGACGACTGGAACCACCGACGGGTGGAGCCGAGCGCATGGCGGGGGTTCGGTGGTGATTTGGACAGTTATATCGTGGTACTCTAGGAGGCCCCATTGCTACTCTGCAAAATGGTTCAAATGGCTCTGAGCACTATGGGACTTAACAGCTGAGGTCATCAGCCCCCTAGAACTTAGAACTGCTTAAACCTAACCAACCTAAGGACATCACACACATCCATGCCCAAGGCAGGATTCGAACCTGCGACCGTAGCGGTCGCGCGGTTCCAGACTGTAGCGCCTAGAAGCGCTCGGCCACAGCGGCCGGCGGTTACTCTGCAAAGTCGCATTACTGCCAAGGATTATGTGAACAGTTTGGCTGATCAGGTCCATCGCACGGTACAGTGCTTGTTCGCCAATGGTGATGTAGTGTGCTAAGACGACAGGACCCCTGTGTACACAAATGGTTCAAATGGCTCTGAGCAAAAAAATGGTTCAAATGGCTCTGAGCACTATGGGACTTAACATCTTAGGTCATCAGTCCCCTAGAACTTAGAACTACTTAAACCTAAATAACCTAAGGACATCACACACATCCATGTCCGAGGCAGTATTCGAACCTGCGACCGCAGCGGTCGCGCGGTTCCCGACTGAAGCGCCTAGAACCGCTCGGCCACTTCGGCCCTGTGTACACAGCTCGCATCGGCTAGAACTGCTTTTCTGGTCACGACGATGAATTGTCGCACTCCCCTGGCGACCAGCAGTCTTCAGATCTCAATATTACGGCGCCTTTACGGTCTGCTTTGGAGGGAAGGGTGCGAAATGGCTATCCACATGCGTCATCGTTTCCTGAACTTGCGGCTACGTTGCAAGAAGAATGGTGTAAGATTCATAGATTCATTTGAAAACCACACAGGACCTGTACTTACCCATTCCGAGACGTTTGGAAGTCGTTTCGAATGACAATAGTTTTCCTACAACGTGTTAGGCATGGTAATGATTTCCGTTTTTGGTGTTTCCTTATTTTTGTCCGCCCTCCGTATACTGGTGGTCAGTGCAATGTTCTGGAACAGCGTGAGATTAAATTACGAAATTTTAAAATCTGGTGTGATCACTATTTATGTTAAAAAAAAACAAATATGTGCAATACTCAGAGAACGTTTATTACCTAAAAATTACGAAAGAAATGCCACTGAATTTAAAAAGTGTAGCTCGTAACGTGTCCCTCCGCTGGAAGAGGGGGCAAGATTCTAAGCCTGACACTTTTGATATAGCTGATTCTGTCATTCTGAAGACGTGCTTTCCCCCAAGAACTACATTTGAGAAGAAGTTCACAAAACTTACTGCATGGCACAACGATTAATATTTGCGCCCTTAGTGTGTTGTGCTAGGAATCTTCGCGTGTGGCTATTGGACCGATCTCTTTCTGTAGATCGGTAAGGTCTGTACGGCCGAGTGACAGAGAAAAAATTGAGGACACTATTTCGGCACTATAGAGGGGCGCGAAACCGCCATCGAACCAAGCAATCGGCAATATTTCGCGTGGACAACAATCAAAAAACCCACAACATACAGCGACTACTAAAGGCAGTGTATTACCCGCAAATCTCAGAAATGTTAAACCTGCAATTCAATAGAGCCATATAGCTATAAATTCTTGGGAATTCCGCAAAGAAAAAAAGAAAAACTGTGTTTAGATTCCAGAAGCGGACCAGTGACCCCTCTTTCGGACGCCTATGGATCGTTGCTGAATGAAGTTTCAGTTCTAAACCACGTGATCAAAAGATCCGGACACCTGGCTGAAAATGACTTAAAACTTCGTGGCGCCCTCCATCGGTAATGCTGGAATTCAATATGTTGGCCCACCCTTAGCCTTGATGACAGCTTACACTCTCGCAATCATGAGTTCAGTCAGGTGCTGGAAGGTTTCTTGTGGAATGTCAGCCGATTCTTCACGGAGTGCTGCACTGAGAAGACGTATCGACGTCGGTCGGTGAGACATGGCACGAAGTCGGCGTTCCAAAACATCTCAAAGGCGTTCTATAGTATTCATGTCACGACTCTGTGCAGGCCATTCCATTACAGGGATGTTACTGTCGTGCAACCACTCCGCCACAGGCCGTGCATAGTGTTGAAGGATACAGTCGCCAGTCTCGAATTGCTCTTCAACAGTGGGAAGCAAAACATCAATGTAGGCCTGTGCTGTGGTAGTGCCATGCAAAACAACAAGGGGTACAAGGCCCCTCCATCAAAAACACGACCACACCACACAACACCACCACCGCCTCCGAATTTTACTATTGGCACTACACACGCTGGCAGATGACGCTCACCGGGCATTCGCCATACCCACACCCTGCCATCGGATCGCCGCATTGTGTACAATGATTCGTCAGTCCTTCACAACGTTTTTACACTGTTCAGTCGTCCAATGTTTACGCTCCTTACACCAAGCGAGGCGTCGATTGCCATTTACCAGCGTGATGTGTATCTTACGAGCAGCCTCTCGACCATGAATTCCCAGTTTTCTCCCCCTCCCCCTAATTGTCATAGTTCTTGCAGTGGATCCTGACGCAGTTTGGAATTTCTGTGTGATGGTCTTGATAGACGTCTACCTGTTACACATTACGACACTCTCCAACTGTCGATGGTCTCTGTCAGTCAACAGACGATGTCGGCCTGTACGCTTTTGTGCTGTACGTGTCCCTTCACGTTTCCCCTTCACTATAACATCGGAAACAGTGGATCTAGGGATGTTTAGGAGTGTGGAAATCTCGCATACAGACGTACGACACAAGTGACACCCAATCACCTAACCCGTTCGAAGTCCGTGAGTTCCGCGGAGCGCCCCATTCTGCTCTCTCACGATGTTCGGATACTTTTGATCACATAGTGTATAATCTAAGCAACGGACTGAGGAAGTTGGTCTAATAATAGCATTTCACGATTTCGAAGCATAAAATACGTCCTTAGAAAAGTAAAATGCAGTTTGTTTGTAGAAGTAGGACATGGTTATTCTGCAGAAAATTCTTTTCGTAAAATTAGTTGTTTAATTCCAGTTGTTTAATTGTTCGGATAGTAAGTGCTTACACTACCTAGATAAATCATGTACTTTGGTAGTAGTATAGGAGTCTGTTTCTTTTCCGAAATGTTCGTTGTAGAGTCTGTCAGATAGAAAAATATAAAGAGATATGTGGGTTGGTGAATGGCATATGACTGTGTTCAGTAACTCTCACCGGTTAAATTTTGGAAGACGACGAAGTTCTCTTTTTTTTGGGGAGGGGGGGGGGCAGGAGGAGAACTGATGGTGTATATAAAAATGTGCTATTATGCATCTTTCCCACTTCAAACTGCAGATAAAGTTCGCTGGGGTATGAAGTCTGACAGCTCGTTGAACGGTTCGTTCGTTGCTTATTTCAGCCTTAAAGGCCCACTCATACAACTACAGCACTAACAGAGGTAGTTACACATTGCAGACTCAATTGTGCAGTCGTTTGCGGTCGGTTCTACTGTTGCATGGCTCCCAGTTTGTGCACTGTGCGTGACTGCAATTCCGTAAACAGCGAACTAAATTTATCATTGTTCTATGGCGGAGTTGCACAGCTTGCAGGCAGAACGCTTTAGACCGTTGTAGTAAGGCAATATGTTGCGTAGATTCCGCTGTTAGTGGCCAACTGAGAGCACTTCGTATTTTTCTTCTTTTTTTTTTAAATTTCAACAAATAGGGGAAGACTCCAGTGATCGGTCCTAGTGATTGAATCTGTATTCATGTTTCTGTACCGCGACAAGTCGTTTCGCAACTTGTTTGTACTTCTAATGAAGGTACTGGATCCCAAAAACACAGCCTTGCTCTCTTAGATCGATTGTTTCCATTACAAAAACATAAATACGTAAGGGAAAGAAATGCTTAAAATATTGCGCGATGTTACCGCAATGGGGCCGCACATCGCTAGGAGGGAAATACCGTGACCTGCAGGCATGAAACAAGAGTATTTTCTCTTTTTATCTGAAAGGTCAGCAGCAAGTGACACGTGACGTTTTATACATAAAAGTTTGACAGATACGAGGAAGATTTTCGGGGAGAGAGAGAGAGAGAGAGAGAGAGAGAGAGAGAGAGAGAGAGAGAGCGAGCGAGCGCAGCTGGCCTTACGAATTGCTGTAAGAGGGAAGATGTTAGGAAAGTTCAATGACCGTCGCCTAAACCAACTGCTTGAAGCTTCGGCGTGGGCTGTTCCTTCCCCTGTGACACCGACATTCGTAGAAATGCTGAGATGTTCCAACACAGCACGAAAGTTCGACATAGTCGAAATGAGTGCTACTCTACTAAGTAAAATAACACAATTCTGGTAATGTCAACTCTGTTCTGAAAATTGTTTTTTAAGAGGTCTGCGCTGTTCACACAGTATTCTCATACATATATCAGGATCACTGTTACAGCCAAACCACCCAACTCTATCGGTTTTCTCGTGAGCATTGTTGTATTGACTAAATATGTTTTGCACCCAACATAAAGACAACGGGAAGCGAACCCCCTTCCACAGGGAATTGTGTTATTTAGGACTAAAGTCCACAACTAGTGCAATTTCAGTCCCTCTTCGGTTCTGTTAAAATTGTTTCTTGCTGTTAAATTTCTGTGGGTTCTCGGCAAACTCTAGCGTACTAATGATTGGATCTCGATAGAATGATAGTACCAGAGAAACGAATTCGGTGGATCCCAGATCCCAGTGCATGACGTGCCATTGCTGATTTGTCCATACTACCCAAGCGACAATTACCTTTATGTTCCATAGGGCGGGTGTTAATGCTTCTTTTTGTAGTTAGTATGTACAGTTGACCGCAAGTGCAATGGATTTTATATACCCCTGCTCCGGCAAACGGCGGACGTCGATACTTTCCATCAAATAGTCGCGCACCTTTCCTCTTGGTTTAAACAAGGTATCAATATCGTATTTTTGAGTACCCCGCTGATTCAAACTGTGACAGTGTCAACAAAGGGAAGGAAAATTTTTTGGTAAGTCGATTCTTCTTCATTAGAAGCTCCAAACCTTTTAGTGTAAAGTGTCCTATTGATCAGTTTGTCACGTTGGTCGTTTCTTCTGAAGGCAGCTGTTAAGTGATCGAGCTCGTCCTCAAAGTACCGTGTTCACAGACCCTAAAGGCTTGAACACAGCCGCGCGGTCTCAGGCGCCTTGTCACGGTCCGCACGGCTGCCCCCCGTCGGAGGTTCGAGTCCTCCCTCGGGCATTGGTGTGCGTGTTGCCCTTAGTGTAAGTTAGTTTAAGTTAGGTTAAGTAGTGTGTAAGCTTAGGGATCGATGACTTCATGTCCCTATAAGACACCACAAATTTCCTGAACACCGATGTTTTGATGATTGCTCTTTTCTGCTTTGGATGATGACGGGAATTTCTGAGAAGGCATCAGCCGTGGAGTGTGCTTTATGGCCTAAAGTTCCGTCAGATTTTCTAAGCATCGGTACAATCAAAAACGAAAATCGACCTTTCTCTTTTTTCCATAGTGAACTTTAATATTATTTTGTTCAATTCAATATTATTATTATTATTATTATATAACTTTAATATTATTCAGAAAATGTACGAACTCTGAAAGTTCTTTTTAAATTTTGTGAAGTAAAATTCCGCTACCACCACACTAAATGCGGTTCCAATAGACACACCATCAGTTGGTTCGTAGAATTTGTTGTCCCATTGAAAGTAGGTTGATGTGCGACAGAGTTTAAAGAGATCGGTCATATCATATTTTCCAACTTTGACATCAACTCACTAATTAGTTGGACTCAGCGTGAAGAATATTAATTTTTCGATAAAATGACCAGACTCTGCAATACGAGAGTCAATTTTTCCTGTATATGACTGTAGGAGAGTGGCTAATTGTTCGCCAATCGCATAGGTCGGACCCTCAGATGTCGCCAATAATGCATATACCGGCTTCGAAAGCCTGGATTTTATGATAATTTTAATTGATCTTCGGAGTGAACTGATGTTAGATAGTTTCTAGTTCAGGTTCGACTTATGATAAGAACTTTGACTTTCGGCGGTAATTGTCTAGTTGTAGCTCGTTGACCTCTGCTGGGCTACAACTGTGGTGATCGTAGACGATGTTTCGGCAGCTGCTGATCTGCGACACCAGTGACAACTACGCGAGTTGAGCTGTGCGGCCGCCTTTGTCAGTGGCCTGCGAAAGACTTTTTACATCTGAGAACTACACTCATGCTCATTAATTAAGGATAATTGCAGAATGTAGTGCGACACAACGTGGCACTACACAAAACTGGCGCTAACAGCATAGGCACATAGGGAACACACACGACACAGATCTGTAAGTCAACGGTATTGGTGATAAGTTGAGAAAACCGTCCCGAAACACATGTGCTACAAAACTCCACTGTCTCCTGCGCATGTACCCCGACGTCAGTATGGGATATGATCACCACGCACACGTACACAGGCTGCACAACGGGTTGGCATATTCTGGATCAGGTGGTCGTGCAGCTGCCGGGGTATAGCCTCCCATTCTTGCGCCAGTGCCTGTCGGAGCTCCTGAAGTGTCGTAGGGGTTTGAAGACCGTGCAGCGGTACGTCGACCGACAGCATGCCAGACGTGCTCGATGGGGTTTAGGTCTGAAGAACAGGCAGGCCACTCCATTCGCCTGATACCTTCTGTTTCAAGGTACTCCTCCACGATGGCAGCTCGGTGCGGCCGTGCGTTAGCGTCCACCAAGAGGAAGGTGGGACCTACTGCACCCCTGAAAAGGCGGACACACTGGTGCAAAATGACTTTCCGGTATACCTGACCTGTTACAGTTCCTCTGTCAAAGACATGCAGGGGTGTACGTTCACCAGTCATAATCCCACCCCACACCATCAGACCACGGCCTCCATACAGGCCCCTTTGAAGGACATTAAGGGGTTGGTATCTGGTTCCTGGTTCACGCCAGATGAAAACCCGGCAAGAATCATTGTTCAGACTATACCTCGACTTCTCCATGAACATAACCTGGGACCACTGTTGCAGAGTCAGAGTCTAGTGGAGAGGAATCTCTGGTAGCTGTAGATGTAGGAAGTATGCAGCAGACCTCAGCAGTTACGGTGGCTAGGACAGTTGCAAAGTCTAAGAGAAAGAAGAAGGTTCTGCTGTTAGGTAGTTCTCATGGTAGAGGTGTAGGCCAGCAGTTGCAGGAAGTTTTGGGGAGTGAGTACCAGGTCACCAGCATTGTGAAGCCTAATGCAGAATTGGCTCAGGTGACTTTTAACATAGGGGGGTTATGTAGGGATTTTACTAAAGAGTATCAGGTAGTGATTGTGGGTGGGGCTGGTAATAGTATTGATAGGGATGGGGAGTATGACGTAGATGGTGACCTGGAAAAGATAGCCACTCAGACTGGCAACACGAATGTGCATTTCGTGGAACTGTTTCAGCGTCACGATCGCCCTCATCTTAATACAACCGTCACGCGTAATAACGTGAGACTTGGGGGTGCGCTGATGACAGAAGGCATGAGTCACATTTCAGTGGTGTCGGTGGAGTCTATCAGTAGGATGGGTTTCACCAGACATGGCCTGCACCTCAACAGGTATGGGAAGGGGAGGTTGGCAAAACTTATAGGTGACAGCATAGGTGGGGCTGGTGGGATCACTCATGGGAAAATTCCGGTAGTTGTGGGTGTTAGAGCTGTACCTTTTTTAGATTGAAGTCAGCTGATAGGTATTCCTGCTTAAGGGAAGTCTCTCTAACAAAGAAACCACTTTCTACAAAGCTTGGGTATCCGATTAATGAGGGAATTAGTATATTTCATCAAAATATACAAGGTATTAGAGATAAAGTTAGTGAACTGCTTATAGATGTTGGCTCTGAAATTATTGGTATATCTGAACACTTCTTAAATAAGGAGATAATTCAGAGGCTTCCTTTACCAGGATACAGGTTGGCTGGCAGCTTTTCTAGGAGCTCTTTGCGGTGTGGGGGAGTAGCCATGTATGTGAAAAACGGTATCCCATTTGAGTCAATTGATGTTTCAAAGTACTACACTGAAAAGGTGTTTGAATGTTGTGCAGGTGTGGTTAAATTTAGTGGAGCTAAACTTCTTACTGTTGTTATTTATAGATCCCCAGACTCCGATTTCACAACATTTTTGCTAAAGCTAGAGGAGGTTCTTGGTTCACTTTATAGGAAATACAAAAAGTTAGTTATATGTGGTGACTTCAATATTAATTGTATAAGTGATTGTGCAAGGAAAAGGATGCTGGTAGAGCTCCTTAATTCATATAATCTTATGCAAACCGCATTCTTTCCAACGAGAGTGCAAGGGAACAGTAGAACAACCATAGACAATATTTTTGTTCATTCGTCATTATTAGAAGGGCATTCTGTTAGCAAAAAGGTGAATGGCCTTTCGGATCATGATGCACAAATTTTAAGTCTAAAAGATTTTTGTGCTGCAACACATGTTAAATATAGTTACCAACTTTTTAGGAAAGCTGATCCAGTTGCTGTACAGACTTTTGTAAACCTTATCAAGGAACAAGAGTGGCAAGATGTTTATAGTGCTGATACAGTAGACGATAAATATAATGCCTTCTGCAAAACTTTTCTCGTGCTCTTTGAAAGTTGCTTTCCGTTAGAACGTTCAAAACAGGGTACTAGCACAAACAGGCAGCGTGGGTGGCTGACTAAAGGGATAAGAATATCTTGTAGAACAAAGTGGCAATTATATCAAAACGTTAGAAACAGTCAAAATCTAAATGCAGCAGCCCATTACAAACAGTATTGTAAGGTGCTTAAAAAAGTTATTAGGAAGGCAAAAAGTATGTGGTATGCAGATAGAATAGCTAAGTCTCTGGATAAAATTAAAACCATATGGTCAGTCGTAAAGGAAGTGGCTGGTCTGCAGAGACAGGTCGAGAATATAGAATCAGTGCGTAGTGGGGATGTCCGTGTTACTGATAAGTCGCATATATGTACAGTACTTAATAATCACTTTCTGAATATAGCAGGTGAACTAAATAGAAACCTAGTCCCAACAGGGAATCATATAGCGCTCTTAGAAAAAAGTGTTCCGAGACTGTTACCTGAAATGCTCCTCCATGATACTGACAAGAGGGAGATTGAGTTAATAATTAAATCACTAAAGACCATGAACTCTCATGAATATGACGGGGTATCTAGCAGAATACTGAAGTATTGTTCCACGTATGTTAGCTCAGTACTTAGCCATATCTGTAACTTTTCCTTTAGGAGTGGTCGGTTTCCTGACCGATTAAAGTACTCGGTAGTGAAGCCACTTTATAAAAAGGGAGACAGGGATAATGTTGACAATTATAGACCTATTTCTATGCCATCGGTGTTTGCTAAAGTTATCGAGAGGGTTGTATATACAAGGTTACTGCAGCATTTAAATTCACATAATTTGCTGTCAAATGTACAGTTTGGTTTTAGAAATGGCTTAACAACTGAAAATGCTATAGTCTCTTTTCTCTGTGAGGTTTTGGACGGATTAAATAAAAGGTTGCGAACGTTAGGTGTTTTCTTTGATTTAACGAAGGCTTTTGACTGTGTTGACCACAAAATATTACTGCAGAAGTTGGAACATTATGGAGTAAGGGGAGTAGCTTACAATTGGTTCGCCTCCTACTTTAAGAACAGAAAGCAGAAGGTAATCCTCCGCAATATTGAGAGTGGTAATGATGTTCAGTCCCAATGGGGCACTGTTAAATGGGGCGTTCCCCAAGGGTCGGTGCTGGGGTCACTGCTGTTTCTTATTTATGTAAATGATATGCCTTCTAGTATTACAGGTGATTCAAAAATATTTCTGTTCGCTGATAACACCACCTTGGTAGTGAAGGATCTTGTGTGTAATATTGAAACATTATCAAATAATGTAGTTCATGATATAAGTTCGTGGCTTGTGGAAAATAATTTGATGCTAAATCACAGTAAGACTCAGTTTTTACAGTTTCTAACCCACAATTCAACAAGAACTGACATTTTAATCAGACAGAATGGGCATGTTATAAGCGAGACGGAACAGTTCAAGTTCCTAGGCGTACGGATAGATAGTAAGCTGTTGTGGAAAGCCCATGTTCAGGATCTTGTTCAGAAACTAAATGCCGCTTTATTTACCATTAGAACAGTATCTGAAATAAGTGACATTTCAACACGAAAAGTAGTATACTTCGCATATTTTCATACGCTAATGTCATATGGTATTATTTTTTGGGGTAATTCTTCTGATTCAAAAAGGGTATTTTTGGCTCAAAAACGGGCTGTTCGAGCTATGTATGGTGTAAGTTCGAAAACCTCTTGTCGACCCCTATTCAATAGTCTGGGAATTTTGACATTGCCCTCACAGTATGTATTTTCTTTAATGTCGTTTGTTGTTAGCAATATTAGCTTATTCCCAAGAGTTAGCAGCTTTCACTCAGTTAATACTAGGCAGAAATCAAATCTGCATGTGGAATGCACTTCCTTGACTCTTGTGCAGAAAGGAGTGCAGTATTCTGCTACATCCATTTTCAATAAGCTACCACAAGAACTCAAAAATCTTAGCAGTAGCCCAAACACTTTTAAGTCTAAACTGAAGAGTTTCCTCATGGCTCACTCCTTCTATTCTGTCGAGGAGCTCCTGGAAGAGCTAAAAAATTAAGCAAATTCCAGTGTTACATTCTTGATTTTCTTTATTTAAACTAACGACTTGTCGCCTGAATATGTTTCTTATATTTCATTTTATTGTTTCTACAATCGCGTTATAATTTCATGTATTGACTCGTTCCATGACCATGGAGACTTCTCCTAAATGTGGTCCCACGGAACAATAAATAAATAAATAAAAGTAAATAAATGACCATGTACTGTGTCCTTGACACCAGGCTTTACGGGCTCTCCCTTGACTAGGGGTCAGTGGACTGCACCTTGCAGGTCTCTGGGAGAATAAACCATGTCTGTTCAGTCGTCTGTAGACTGTGTGTCTGGAGACAATTGTTCCAGTGGCTGCGGTAAGGTCCCAAGCAAGGCAAGCTGCAGTACTCCGTGGCCGTCTGCGGCCACTGATGGTGAGATATCGGTCTTCTTGTGGTGTTGTACACTGTGGACGTCCCATACTGTAGCGCCTGGACACATTTCCTGTCTGCTGGAATCGTTTCCATAATCTTGAGATCACACTTCGTGGCACACGGAGGACCCGTGCTACGACCTGCTGTGTTTGACCAGCCTCCAGTCGCCCTAGTATTCTACCCCTCATAACGCCATCAATATTTGTCCTCTGAGCCATTTTCAACACACAGTCACCATTAGCACGTCTGAAAACGTCTGCACACTTAATCGCTGCACTGTACTCTGACACGCACCAACATACCTCTGCGTACGTGAACTGCTGCCAGCGCCACCGTGCGACGACTGCAGGTCAAATGCACCGCATGGGTCATACCCCGAGGTGATTTAAACCCGCAAACCGCCCACCGGAGCTTTGTTTCACTATGTATCAGCATTATCTTTAGTTTATGAGGATGAGTGTATTTGGCGGATGCAAGTAGTCCCTCGTATCAGCACTTTTGTGGTGAATAACACAACTATTGTCGGATGAAGCGAACTACTTGCGGGTCGTGTGGCGAAAGCAGCAGTAGGTTCCTGTGATGTGTGTCATCTACGTGGCGACTGATTCTGCCTATGTGGCGCCGTGGTTGGAGACTGCCCGATGTGTGGCGTCATGTACAGTGTCTGCCTGGGTTTATGCTTCCACATTGCTGCTCGCTGGCAAGTTCACTGAGGGTTTTTTTTCTTCATCGGCACATTTAATCTGCATCATCGCTGCTCGCTACGATCTTCGCCAGGCGATGCTATCGAGCTGGTTTGAAACTCGCGCCTCGACCATCGCCGTGAGTCGTCGCTTCAAGGTCACTCTCACAGTGTCCTGTTTGGTTGTTCACCATTGCGCGGTTTCTCGCACGGCTTGCATCTACTCCTACGTCTCCATCTACATCAATACTCCGCAAACTACTATGAAGTGCATGGCAGAACGTACTTCCCATTGTACTATATTCTTAGGTATAGAACGCCAGAAAAATGACTTCGTAAATAGGCCTGTGTAATAATTAAAAAAGTCTTGATCGCAAATTTCTTTTAATCGGAATGACCGGTTTCAGTCCTTAAGGATCATCTTCAGACTCTGAAACAACACACGTACAGATAGAGGGATCCTTACAGTAACGTATATACACTGAATTAAGGTTACAAACTGCATGTACGCAGAACGGCAGGTGGACTTCCATGGAGCAGGCTGCGCTGATCCACGACGCTGAACTGACTGCTAAATGGATAGGCAGGGTGTAGTCTTAAATAGCACTAGTGCCACTCACTGTCCTGTGTCCTACATTGCTATGAAATAGCTATTCATCAAAAAATAGACACTGTTGTAAATAATTAGCTTAAAATATGGTGGTCTAGGCTGCCCTCTGATATCAGTTCAGTAACATGCGTGCTGTTGGCAAAGATATATGGAGCAAATGGTTTAAATGGCTCTGAGCACTATGGGACTTAACATCTGAGGTCATCAGTCCCCTAGAACTTAGAACTACTTAAACCTAACTAACCTAAGGACATCACACAGGCAGGATTCGAACCTGCGACCCTAGCAGTCGCGCGGTTCCAGACTGTAGCGCCTAGAACCGCTTGGCCACTCTGGCCGGCTACATGGAACAGCTGTCAAAGATTGGTATAGCGATGGAGAGAAGCTACTAGCAAAGACAATCTATATGGACGCTGAGGGTTGCCGTAGAAACGGCGTCCAATATCGATGTGACATTCTGAAAAGCTGCCAGAGTGTGCTGTAACGACAGCAAAGACGATCTATGTAAACGTAAAGGGTTGCCGTAAAAACGGCGTCCTCTATCGATGTGACACATCAAAATAAATAGAAAAGATAATAGTAAATATAATAGTCGTTAGAGATTATTCATAGTAATATGAATGGCAGAATAGCGAAACATGGAGCGTTAGTTAACAAGCAATCTTGCCTGTTACATAGGAAGGAAACATAGACACAAAGGGCAGCATAAGGTTTTAGATATACAGAGTTTTATTACGTCTTATGTTAGACACCAAATGGTTCTAAATTCATATAATAGATAATATTGTGTAAAGTAATGGTGATGCGGGAATAACCCATGCAACATTAAAGGATACAAAATCCGTTAAAAAGAGACTGTTAGTGAAAAAGTATTTTGTAAACAGAAAGGGGGGGGGGGATGGTTGGGAACAGAACATTAAGAATACTAACATAACAGCAGTGTTAAATATAAAGAAACTATAACGTCTTTAATCATAGAAAAATGCTAATAATAAAATCACGAGTAGGCGTTATTTGTATAGAAAGAAGGTAAACTAAAACATAGATTGGGGGAAAAACGAAAGAGCAGCCAAAATTATAACAAGTCTTCAAAGAGATGAAAGAAATACTTTTCCGTAACATCAAGCTGCTCGTTCAATTAAGCTAGAGGCTCGTTTTTACGATGTGCGTTAATTTCTGTTTCTTCTAGTGAATTTAATAAAAGTTCTTTAGGGGCAATGTGGAGAACTTTATTTAACGCCTGTGTAAGCTGTAATCATACTAATCTTAGCTTCGCGTTCACTGAAAGGTCGACACACAGAGCTGTAGTATACTCCTAGATTCCTTACTCGATACCGGTACTTCAAACGTCCAAGTAATCTCTTTCGAGAGATAGTTCTGCGTCTCACTTCAAGCATTTTCCAGCTCTGGTTTTTCTGCATTTCTGTAACAGTCTCTTGTGGACCATACAGACATGTGATCCTTAGCACTGCCCTTCTTTGTGTACTTTAAGTGTCTGCTGATAGTCCTAACTGGTATGGATCTATGGATCCCTCACATTTGAGGTATATTCTAGGATGTCGCGCGAGTTCTTTGTAAGCAGTTTCGTTTGTAGACGGGCTGCATTTTCCCAATACTCTAACAATGAAACCACCATCCTCAGAAATTAATAAGTACAACTGACGATTTGAAACAGGCATTTATTACAGACATTTTTGGACGCAAAGGTATCAGGGACCAGAGGCACACAGATCATCGCAACCGTCTCAGGATAGGTAACATTAGGGTTAATAATTTTTGGAGTTAGTACCTATGTTCCAGCAAAATTACAGTTTTTTTGGTTTGTTTATCACCACGAAAATCTAAAAGCGACATATGAGGGATAAAAACTGACATTACGTTATCTCAGAGTGAATAGGTGTATGAATTGCTCTTCAACAGAAAAAATAATTTTGGGTCGAAGCTTCATACCTTACACTATACTGCTTCAATAATATTTAAAGCAAACTGAAAAATTTGTTAAGACATTCATAACTATCTGAAAAAGTACTCTAAATAGCTTTTGAGCTGTTGTCAGAAATGGTGGAAGCATCTTCAGTGTGGATAGTCTACATCTACATCTTCATGACTACTCTGCAATTCACATTTAAGTGCTTGGCAGAGGGTTCATCGAACCACAATCATACTAACCCTCTACCATTCCACTCCCGAACAGCGCGCGGGAAAAACGAACACCCAAACCTTTCTGTTCCAGCTCTGATTTCTCTTATTTTATTTTGATGATCATTCCTACCTATGTAGGTTGGGCTCAACAAAATATTTTCGCATTCGGAAGAGAAAGTTGGTGACTGAAATTTCGTAAATAGATCTCGCCGCGACGAAAAACGTCTTTGCTTTAATGACTTCCATCCCCTACTCGCGTATCATATCTGCCACACTCTCTCCCCTATTACGTGATAATACGAAACGAGCTGCCCTACATTCAGAAATGGTTCAAATGGCTCTGAGCACTATGCGACTTAATATCTGAGGTCATCAGTCCCCTAGACTTAGAACTACTTAAACCTAAGGACATCACACACATCCATACCCGAGGCAGGATTCGAAGCTGCGGTCGTAGCAGCATCGCGGTTCCGGACTGAATCGCCTAGAACCACTCGTCCACAACGGCCGACAGTCTACATTCAAAGCGTGCATCCGTGTCTCCTCTTGTTTCTCGTTGTGAATAACGGTACTTTTTGAGTGAATGAACCACTATTATTGTCCTCAGACGATGCACACAACATGCTTTTTGCTTCGCACGCTGCAAGTAATCCACTCAGCTAACGATGTGAACTGTCGCGTGGTAATGGTTCGTCGCGAGTAGCGAGTCACCTGCGCGACCATCGACGTGCCCGCATCGGCGGTGCGGCGTAAACGTGATACGACTCCCGGCGAGCAGCGAGATGCGACGTGCCAGCAGCCAGGCTGCAGTGGGAACGTACTCTGACTGAGAACACAGCAAGCACTATAAACTTCTCCCTGTTGCGATAATCACTTAATTTCGTCCTAAATATCGCAGCACATAGCACGCTATTTTCACAGTTATGATAGAGTTCACTTTTCTCGAAGACGTGGCTCAGTCAACGCAATGAGGCGCGACCGATGTGTGCCAGTATAACCTATAGCTGGCGCGAGTTCTCTTGCATAGTGAACTTACAAGGGGCCGTGCCTACTTGTCGTCACCGATTTAGTCCAGAGTTATGGTGTGTGCAGAGCTTAGCCAGAAATGGAAGTGCCAGAAGTGGGAGCTCCAGATGGCAAAGCGTTCAGGAAAAAATGGCATTAGTGGCTCTTGATCGGGCGAGGCATGAGTCGTTAAAGTTAGTAAAGCGGTTTGCGCAGTAGAAGAGTAGATGATGGTAATCAGAGGTTTTTTTGTATTTACAAGTTACTTACGCAGTAAATAAACCGAAATAATGCTCGGTATATTGTATTTATTAATGTTTTCATAAAAGACATGAAAAGAAAAGGCAAAGAAAAACCTGGGACTGCAAATACACTGAAGACCCAAAGAAACTGATTCACCTGCCCGATATCGTGTACGGCCACCGCGAGCACGCAGAAGTGCCGCAACACGACGTGGTATGGACGCGACTAATGTATGAAGTAGTGCTGGAGGGAGCTGACACAATGAATCCTGCACGGCTACTCATAAATCCGTAAGAATACGAGGGGGTGGAGATCTCTTCTGACCACCACGTTGCAAGGTATCCCAGATATGCTCAATAATGTTCATGTCTGGGGAGTTAGGTGACCAGCGGAAGTATTTCAATTCAGAAGAATGTTCTTGAGTGTTCTTTGGTGCCACTCTGTAGCAATTGTGGACGCATTGTCCTGCTGGAATTGCCCAAGTCCATTAGAATGCACAGTGCACATGAATGGATACTGATGAACAGACAGGAAGCTTACGTAAGTGTCACCTGTCAGAGTCGTATCTAGACGTATCAGGGCTCCTATATCACTCCAGTTCCACAGTCTCCACACCATTACAGCTTGAACAGTTCCCTGCTGACATGCAGCGTCCATGGATTCATGAAGTTGTCTCCACACCCCTACGGTCGATACAATTTCAAACGAGACTCGTCCGACGGGGCAACATGTTCCCAGTCATCAACCGTCCAATGTCAGTGTTGACGAGCCCAGGCGAGGCGTAAAGGTTTGTATCGTGCAGTCATCCAGGGTCCACGAGTGGCCCCTCGGCTCCGAATGATGTTTCATTGAATGGTTCGCACACTGATGCTTGTTGATGGCCCAGCGTTGATTCTACAGCAGTTTGGGGAAGGTTTGCACATCTGTCACGTTGAACGATTCTCTTCAGTCGTCGTTGGTCCCGTTCTTGCAGAATCTTTTTACGGCCGCAGCGATGTTTGACATTTGATGTTTCGCCGGATTCCTGATATTCGTGGTACACTCGTGAAATGGTCGTACGGGAAAAATCCCCATTTCATCGCTACCTCGGATATATTGTGTCCCATCGCTCTTGCACCGACTGTAATAGCACATTCAAACTCACTTAAATCTTGATAACGTGTCATTGTAGCAGCAATAACTGATCAAACAGCTGTGACAGACACTTGCTGTCTTACATAGGCGTTTCCGATGGCAGCGCTGTTCTCTGCGACTTTACGTTATTCGAATACGTATCCCTACTAGCCTTAGTTGAAATTTCCAGGAAAGGATTGTACATAAAGTACCCACAAGCATTTTCCAAACAACTTTTTAAGAAGGGACTATAATCAATGCTTACAGGACTTCGTGTTGTTTTAATTTCATTTTGAACTTTGAGCAACTCTTGGTAGCTGCCCACAAACAATAGGTTCCCGGTGCAGATAAAACAGGCAACGCTAGCTATGGCTATGGAACTCATTCACTGTGTAGCTCTCGACCGAGTACCGTGGGTTTTTCAAGAACGTTATGAGAACAGCTTCAGAATATCGTTTCTCTATAGAAACTCTAAAATAAGCTTGTACTGTAATTGTAAAACTGTGATTTTTATGATGTTGCAAAATGACGAGAAAATTTCTGCTTCTCGTGTTTTTACATTTAATATCATCCCATGATGTGTAAATCGTCAACTGTAAAATATAGAAAATATCTTAATTTTATATAGGATATTCGCGTGTAGTTTTACAATTCGTTCCTGGAAATTTTCTATCACCAAATTTTACTTTGCCTTCCCTTTCCAAACCTTTTATGAAAATACTAGGAAATAAAATATATTAATCATTATTTCGGTTTATTAGCTGCGTAAGTAACGTAACAATTGAAAACCCAAAACAAGTTTCGACATAGGAACTTAAATCTACGACTCTCGGATTACCGTTCTGTAAGCTTTCTGCTGCGTCGGGCGATACCTGAAAACGTCACTAACGTAAATGGCTGACCCTTCCCGGACCAGCGCCAAAAATGCTTTTTCTGAACGGTCCCGCTTCTGTCGCTTTCATTTCTGGCCAAGCCCTGCATGTACCTTAAATTCTGACGAAAGCGATGATGACGAGAAAGCGCGATCCCCTAGATAAATTGATTGTCTGCTCTATTACGTGACAGGTACTTATGCGTACCACAAAATAACTGGCTTTTTAACGCGTAAATATACCTTTTAACTTGACGTCCTGCTCCGTGCTGTGAAGAACGAGCCCAGCTTCTCCACCTCTCTGCAAATCTTCTTGTAGTCTATGCATATAATGAAAAAGACCCACGTTATCACCTATCGTACGTAGTTTCCTGCAAAAACTACTGTTCACGGGAAACTGGATGGTAACCGCACAGGACAGGATCTTTTGGAAGCAGTTCGTAAGATTGGCGCATAATCAACTACGTTCTTGATCGCCGGTTAAGTAAGTATAGATAGCTTCCACGCAAAGAACATTATAAGGCTTCGTGTCAACTCACTACTGCCGCTCAGTACGTTCTTCTCACCGTAATTCATCTTTGGTTTGTCGATACCAAAATTGTGAAGTGATAGTGGAAGAGATAAAATTTACTCTCATTTCTGTCGGAAACTCGTATTTTTATGCACGCGCTCCTTCGAAAATTGCTTCATTTCACAGTTCGTGTTACAAATTATGACTTACTTCTGGGTATTTTAGAACTTCCTCTATTCTGGGCGCTATTCGGGAACATTGTAACGAGGTTCCGCATATGCCTCTGTTTTCTTGAGCTGATCTTCCGTGATGGGCGCCGTCTGTCTTCCCTTTTCTATTTATTTTTATTGCAATTTGGCTCACTACGATCTTTCAGTCATCCTATTATTCTGTGCAGTGATACTGCACCGTAAGTATCTCGGCAGTGTAGAAAAAAATGGGTGTTTCTATGCCTCATAACCACTGTAAGTGCAAGTGACAATAAAGCACGAAGTTGAGTAGAATCCAGAAATTACTACTAAATATTTCATTAATCTTACGGGCGCTTTCGGCTTTCGTAGAACAGTTAGCCATTGTTGACGGAACTTTGGCACGTCAGTAATTTTATAGGGTGTTTCATACCAGTTATTTTTCTCTCTAATTTATATATCAATAAAGGAAAGGATAACTGGTGGGAACTGAACAACCAATATTGCGAGCTGTTACAAAGAATTTCCCCTGCAGCTACATGCAAAGGCGGTTCACACATTTGACCGTCACTATATGTCAGCCATAGAGTGTCGTCTTGTCTATGTTAATGTTACACAGATGTGACTGAAAACATCCTTGACCAAATCTCGCCCAGCAATTCGTAGGGGTTCGCCTTTGCGAGTTAAAACGATTGGACCGAGTTTTACTGTAAGTGGCGCGTCTGTTCTTTCTTGTGGTTCCAGGCAGGTTTGACCTCACAGACGGTTCAGAATCCTCTGCAGTACTCCTCGCCGCCGTAATACACCTAGAAATTATCCATCATCGCGCCTTTGGCGTGCAGGCTTCTTGATTGTAGTGGCTGGCGCTGTTAACAACGCAGCATATCGTAACACAGTATCTGCCGATCTGGTAACAGCGAGTAACTTATAATTTCAAACCGTAAATTTCCTTTATGATCGAAGTTCTTACTTCAAATTCGTGGTCAGAGACAGACTTAGTAGACTAAACTCAAAGATCAGCTTTACGCTTACGTTCATATTATTACTCGACTTAACTTCAAGAACAAAAATGTTTTGTTTCATACAGACTACAGAGTAACACCACTTATCGGGCGGGAAGGAGCGCCTGGTCCCAGGCACGAATCCGCCCGGCGGACTTGTGTCGAGATCCGGTGAACCGGCCAGTCTGTGGATGGTTTTTAGGCGGTTTTCCATCTGCCTCGGCGAATGCGGGCTGGTTCCCCTTATTCCGCCTCAGTTTGCGCAAACAAGTTCTCCACGTACGCGTACACCACCATTACTCTACCACGCAAACATCGGGGATGCACTCGTCTGGTGTGAGACGTTCCCTGGGGGGATCCACCGGGGGCCGAGCCGCACAATAACCCTGGGTTCGGTGTGGAGTGGCAGAGTGGTGAAGTGGACTGCGGTAGTCGTCGTGGGGTTGTGGACCACTGCGGCTGCGGCGGGGACAGAGCCTCTCCGTCGTTTCTAGGTGCCCGGTTAACATACAATACAATACAATACAACAGCACTTAACAGGAAAAACGTCCAAGACAATGTGGAGCAATTTAAAATTATTTCCAGTAAACCTTGACCATTTAAGAAGCGGAAATGTGCTTGCTGTTCCGTCTGTGTAATAAGCGACTCACATTTTCATAACATTTCTATTTACTTAATATGAGGCAGACACACTTCAAAACAAGTAATTGGTTTGAAACTTCGACACACACAGAGAGCCACGCAGAGACTTCGTATGTTGACTAGGATAGTGTGGTTCCAGAAAAAATTAAAAATAGCAAATTCCTTAGCACTTTGGCAAATGCTGGAACTGAAAAGGTTTAAATATTTTGCGTTAAACTGAACGACGTGAACTTTTAAAACTATTAATATGGTGTTACAGAGCCGTGAATAAAATATCTGCAGGCCTAAATTGTTTTCGTGTGATTAAAAATACGACACACTCCGTCTTCAGACCACGAGAGGCCTACCGGGACCATCCGACCGCCGTGTCATCCTCATGGAGGATGCGGATAGGAGGGGCGTGGGGTCAGCACACCGTTCTCCCGGTCGTGATGATGGTATTCTGGACCGAAGCCGCTACTATTCGGTCGAGTAGCTCCTCAATTGGCATTACGAGGCTGAATGCACCCCGAAAAATGGCGACAGCGCAAGGTGGCCTGGATGGTCACCCATCCAAGCGCCGACCACGCCCGACAGCGCTTAACTTCGGTGATCTCACGGGAACCGGTGTATCCACTGCGGCAAGGGCGTTGCCCTAAAAATACGAAGACTATCCACAAATCACAGAAAATCGTTCACTGTAATTTATAGAGTACGTTGTGACAGCAGGAGGTGCCAATATGACCGTAGTTTCAAACTGTTTATTGTGAAAGCTGTGTGAGAAATGAGAGGAACGCCTCTCTCTGTGAGCGAGCTTATATAGCGAGGCAACGACATACAGAAGAAGTAGAGGTAGAGATAAAAAAAGAAAAAATAATTTTGTTGACATCTATTGAACAATGGCATCTACGTAACGACTTTGAAAGAGCCTGAGTTATGCAATGGATAAAATTTAATTTTTAGATCCTTGTACTTTCAAATGCAAGAGTGCTGAGTAAAAAAAAAAAAATGAAATACGGTAACGATTTTGAATAGAGCGACGGCAAGGAGGATACCTTGTAGTGAACGATTTCTACTGACCCACGCCTGTTTTGGGGAGCTGTTTTACATGACGAGTAATGTATTATATTGTACAGTGCGGAAAGCCTATTCTCGTCGATTAAATTTGCTAATTGTATAGAATATGCATCCAGCAGCAATCAGACAGACTAATTAAATTAATGCACTTGCGTGCGGCACTTGTAACCAATAAATTAAAATAATAAGGTGTGTCAGAAACTTCAGAAATATCCTCGTAATTGAACTATCTCATAACTGTTTTTATTTAGACAAAATTTTTCTACTTTGGGCTGTAGCCACATTGAAGTTACCTATCCAGTACAAAACTGAACTAATTTACTCTGAGGTGCTTAAACCAAACATGCTATCACGCATTAAGACTTAAAAACAATAGCGTCCAATTTATCAATGGCTTGCTTGGGATCACTTGCTTGGGCGTTATGGATGACTGGTGTGTTGACACGGAGCAGTTCAGGGCTTTCACGTTTTGTGTATGAGATGCACTGAGTGTTGCTTGCGAGTGACAGCAGCCAACTCATATTGTACTAGGTATCTGCGAGAAATAACTGACCCACGGTCATCACTTATACTCATGCCTCCCTCAGTTAGAAGTGTCACACATTCAGCATAGCAGCGAAGTGTCGCACAGTAGCTACACAGTGAAAGCTGTATGTCTTTTGTGGATTTCTGAGCATGTTCTTACTTCTGATTTGCCAACACAGGCCCTTCATCCCACCAATCGAATTAGTTGCTGGAAAATTTACAGCTTGATTCCGTAATTTCGTGACAGTTAAATAGGTTGGTACCTACTCGGGTAGGCGCGCCGGCCCCGGGTCGAATCCGCCCGGCGGATTAACGACGACGGCCGATGTGCCGGCCAGCTTGGATGTGGTTTTTAGGCGGTTTTCCACATCCTGCTAGGTGAATACCGGGCTGGTCCCCACGTTCCGCCTCAGTTACACGACTCGCAGACATTTGAAACGCATTCACACTATTTCACGATTTACACTAGTCTTAGACAGCTGGGGTACACTCATTCCATGCCAGGGGGTATGGGGTGGCGGCAGGAAGGGCATCTGGCCACCACTTCAACTTAACCTTGCCAATTCCGTACTTAACCCTGCCGAACCTGCGCACAATGCGGGATTAAGGCAGTAGCAACAGAAAGAAAGAAAGAAATAGATTGGTCCCTACTCGGAACATTGTCTAATCTATTAAAAATGGCAGATCTGTAGGAAATTCGCTTAGACAATGAGCACGAACGTACCCAGGGTCAGAGCTTTGTGGAGGCAAGGAATGCTACGCCCAGCTGGGTACGCTCTTGAAAATGGCCGAAAAGCAGAAATTCATTAAGGACGTCACTTCCTAGCGCAATTGCAATATTCGTTCTTGAGTCTGCGAAATGTATCGGGAAGCAGCGGCGAATGGACTGTTAATCCTCGGGAGAAGAACTAGGCTCTCTTGGCGCTTCGTCATTTGTGTCGGAGAAATACACTTATTTAATTATCCGTGTTCCTAATTGTAAAATAGTTTTTCATTGCCCGTTTCGTTTGGCAATAAAGTGATTGAAAGAAAGAAAAACGTAAATTATGGTGTACATTTGGAACGAGACAGTGTTTCTATTGCTGCATTTCTCTTTCATCCTTGTAACAAGGCAATCGCGGTCAAATAGGCAATTTGTACCCTGCCGTTGTGGAAAAGTGCTGGATAGTAAGGTACGTTAATTAGGGATTCAGCTCGGCGTTGGCAAGAGGACAGCTTAACCTCTTCGCCTAATAGGGGACGGGCGAAGAAAAAAAAAGCGCGGTAACAGCCTGGAGAAAGGAGGAGAAAGAGCATCGCGTTTGCGGCGAAAAAGCTCTCGGGCTGGCTTATCCAGGGATGTTGCCATTCTGGACGGAGCCAGCTGGCGCGCCTGCATAAGGACGCCTCCAGAATGTAAATGTGCGAAGCCATACAAGCAGCCAGTTTGCTCTGCCTGCTGTTACGTCAGCGGCAGCCTGATGGCTGGAAGGGACGGACTGCAGCGGAAATTACTTTGGGAGTGCACGTTAGTCAGTGTTCACCTGTACTGTCTGACGTGCACCTTTGCTAAACACAGGTTAAGTTCAAACGTACATGGTGATTACTGCACTAACATTTTCGACAGGAAAGCTCTCGACATCGTGTGTCAAGATCGATAACTTGGGGCACACGCTTTTATTAAGTCACAGGAAGACGCTACGACTTCTGCAAGGGGAGAAATTGCAGTGAGCATCGCTCAGGGTTCAGTCCTCGTCCCATTACTACTCTCGCTGTGTTTTTTTTTTTTTTTACCATTACTCATTTTATTTTAATCCGGTTGTAGAAGTAGCCTTTTTTGTAGATTGTGCAAGTGGGGGAAACTTGCTGAATAGTTAAAACTGCGCTGTACCGAGACACGGACTCGGCAGAGCAGCACTGTTACCAACTGAACCATCCAGTAGCGACTCGTCCCCTACTTTGTCCAATTACCGCTGTTCTAGCAAGATGCGCAGGAGAACTTTCAAGCGATCTGTAGGGTTGCGACTGTGGATTTGACCAGATAGTCCTGCCAGAATAGCTCATTTGGTGAAAGCGTTACACAAGAAAGGCAAGGAACAAGGATGCAGCACACAACATTTGTCTGTCGGGAAGTCTCGTAATCCTGTACACTCCGCTGTGGAGCGAAAGATCCTTAGTGGAAACAAGTATTGTAATCAATCCGAGTAAGAAATCCTCTACAGCGAAGGAAGTATGTACACGATGTGTTTTGTGAAAGTTATTACCAAGTTTCGCTTAAATGGATTAGTTTGGACCGTTAACAAAACGCAATTGCCTGACATGTTTGATCACAAGTACCCATTCTCCAGTTAATGTAGTGCACAAACATAAAATAACAAACTGCATAAGCGGTTCTAACTTCTTTCTGTACTAACACTATGTGATCAAAAGTATCCGGATACCTGACTGAAACTGACTTAAAAGTTCGTGGCACCCTCCATCGGTAATGCTGGAATTCAATGCCCTGTTGGCCCACCCTTCGCCTTGATAACAGCTTCCACTCTCGCACGAATACGTTCAGTCAGGTGCTGGAAGGTTTCTTCGGGAATGGCAATCTATTCTTCACGGAGTGCTGCACTGAGGAGAGGTATCGAAGTCGGTCGGTGAGGCCTGGCACGAATTCGGCGTTCCGAAATATTCCAAAGGTGTTCTGTAGGATTCAGGTCAGGACTCTGTGCAGGTCAGTCCATTACAGGGATTTTATTGTCGTGTGACCACTCCGCCACAGGCCGTGCATTATGAACAGGTGCTCGATCGCGTTGAAAGATGCAATCGTCATCCCCGAATTGTTCTTAATCAGTGGGAAGCAAGAAGGTGCTTAAAACATCAATGTAGGCCTGTGCTGTGATAGTGCCACGCAAAACAACAAAGAGTGAAAGTCCCCTCCATGAAAAACACTACCACACCATAAGACCACCACCTCCGAATTTTATTGTTGGCACTACACACGCTGGCGGATAACGTTCACCGGGCATTCGCCACACCCACATTCTGCCATCGGATCTCCACACTCTGTACCATGGTTAGTCACTCCAAGCAATGTTTTTCCACTTTTCAACTGTCCTATATTTACGCCCCTTACATTAAGTGAGGCGTCGTTTGGCATTTACCGGTGTGATATGTAGTTCGACCATGAAATCCAAGTTTTCTCACTCCCGCCTGTCACAGTACTTGCAGTGGATCCTGATGCGAGTTAACAAATTTCTCGGTTTTTAAAAACAGTGATTTTGGTGTTGCAAAATATTTTGCGTATACCTTTGTTGATACGTTTTGTTGTGACTGATCCTTCTTTTTTTGCGTTCTGGGGGCACTGCTCACATGTATTTAAGTACTTCGTGTAATTTCGTTTTTACAAACGTCATTTCACTTCGCAAACGTGGTGAGCAGTACTTTTTTTGTTTTTCCTAATCCTGTCGGCGTTCATTTGTTACCGAGAGAGTTTGGCGCCGAATTTGAATTCTGTTTACTTTTCCTCTCTCTCTCTCTCTCTCTCTCTCTCTCTCTCTCTCTCTCTCTCTCTCCCCCCCCCTCCCCCTCTCTGTGTGTGTGTGTGTGTGTGTGTGTGTGTGTGTGTGTGTGTGTGTGAATTCTGTTTACTTTCCCTCTCTCTCTCTCTCTCTCTCTCTCTCTGTGTGTGTGTGTGTGTGTGTGTGTGTGTGTGTGTGTGTGTGTGTGTGTGTGTGTGTGTAAGCTCCTTTAGCTGTTTGTCTTTTTTGTAAAGTTCATGTTATGTGTTAAATAATGTGCATTTACAGTGTACAGTGTTTTCATTTAAAACTTGTTTGCCTTCTGGTGTTACCTTCTGCGTGTGGAAGTTCTCTTCTATTGTCAGTTTGTGGTATAAGCTGTGGGTGGATTTCAGTATTTTCAAATCTGTTGCTGTTGCAGTTAGGTGGTGCTTAAGGGCTATTACGTGGTCAGCAAATGTGCTACGAGTGCTGCTACACTTTTAGGCTCTGAGGTGTAGTGAGTATCTTGTTTTAAAGCTCCTGAATGTGTGTCTTATGTATACTGATAGCCAAGTGTTGAATGTGACTTCATACATTCCTGATCTTTTTACTTTGTCTGTGGGTGTCTCCTGTGTTATGCGTTTTTTCTGTGTTGTCTGTGTCTGTCCTGTACGCTATTTGTTTCTTCAATCTGTTGCATATTCTGTTGACAATTTTGTTATTGTAGGTGAGTATGAACAGAATGTGTGCGTTGATGCACAGTTGCTGCTTGCATATGGTCATTATTTGTGTGTTGTGTTGATCTGTGTTATCTAAGGTTTTCTATTCTTACTGCAATGCTTCCTACCGACTTGTAAGTCATAAGTAGAATTCGATACCCGCCAAGCTGTTGCTTCCGCAAGACCGCGACGGTCGCAGGTTCGAATCCTGCCTCGGGCATGGATGTTTGTGATGTCCTTAGGTTAGTTAGGTTTAACTAGTTCTAAGCTCTAGGGGACTAATGACCTCAGCAGTTGAGTCCCATAGTGCTCAGAGCCATTTGAACCATTTGAACCAAGCTGTTGCTTGTCCCCGTAATTAGGAACACGAGCGGCTAAACCTCGTTACTGTACAAATGGCGTACAGACTCGCACCATGCCATCAACCTCTATAGTTCTACGTTTTTCCTATATAATGCGACTCATCCAGTTCTGCCGTCCAGAGTGATTCGCACATGGACTACATCATGTCAGCTGTTTTCTGAGTTTCGTTTACTGCTACTACTACTACTACTACTACTACTACTACTACACACACACACACACACACACACACACACACACTCACACACACACAAAGAGCCGCGTGCGCGGGTCATTGTGCCGACAACACACGTCTCGCTACTCGATCACGTGTCTTTCCTTTGTCCTAAGGCTAGGTGTCTCTCACGAAGAAAATGGCCTGCCATTGGCTGAGCCATCCATCTTCTCACATTGCCTTTCATATATTCTTTCAGTTCATATTCTTTTAATAATTCATTAATCTTCAGATCAGCTTCTTACATACAATTATTGTCTCTTTCTTATTGCCTTTTATTTACCAATTCTTTTTACATTTTAATACTTATGAGACACAGTTTCAAATTTTTTTAAAAAGCCTCATCGCTGTTTTTGTCAGTCGGCAGGAGTTTTGTTTTGTACCCTTGTATGGTTATCAGGAAGATGATACAGTTTCGCTATTGGGCAGTGACTAAGACACCGAAAAAATTCGTGAAAAATGTATAGATTTAGCCAGTCGAGTCCTGGTTCCCCTAACAGGATCAGGATGGACGTATCGGATATGAGTTGCCCGTGCTGTTATGACGCACCTCGATAAGGAGGGTGTTATACGTTTGCTGTGGTCAGCATATTCTCTGTAGGTTTCTCTCTCCCACCGAATACATCTGGCCATGGCTTGCCGAGAGATTGATAGGCCATCACTTGCCAGCAGCTACAATTATTCAACTCTGGCTTAGTGTTGAAGCAGCATGAAATGACGTATCTCTATCTGTCATCCATGATCACTTTCGACCCGATGCCCAGATGGGTTAGTCATGGCTGCTGCCAGAATGGCAGCTCTGTGTACCAATTGTTCACCCTGTATGCCCAGTAATAGATGTCCGTGGACACCAGCAAAATTTGTGCAGGGTTCACTTTTCTTAATTCACTCTCTCGACTTCCCTACTCCTAGTTTCAACAGAATGTTGGTAGTTGCCGGCCGCTGTGGCCGAGCAGTTCTAGGCGCTTCAGTCCGAAACCGCGCTGCTGCTACGGTCGCAGGTTCCAATCCTGCCTCGGGCATGTATGTGCTGTCATTAGGTTAGTTAGGTTTAAGTAGTTCTAAGTTCTAGGGGACGGATGACCTCAGAAGTTAAGTCCCATAGTTCTGAAAGCCATTAGAACCATTTCTTTCTTTCTTTCCTTTTTTGCTAAGTCCATAGTGCTTAGAGCCGTTTGAGCCCCTCTTTTTTCACTTGTTGATAAATGTTTTCTATTTGTTCCAGGTAAGTTGAAGAACGCCTACAAACGACGTAGATGGCCCGTCGTGAGTATTTTCCAGACTGCCAGTTGTATTTCGCCATACCGTTTACATACTTTTTCCTGTTATACTGTCTTTTTGTCTGCATCGGATTTGACTAGTTTCTCAAGGAGATCTAAAACACGGTATTGCAGTGCCTGTTTCATTGCGAACTACAATGTAATCTGCCTTCGGACGTCGATGAATGTCATACTACATCGTAATTCGGAATAACACAGGCACTGCAATATCGTATTTATCCACCGACACCGGGGAAGCGACTTCCAAGTAATATGTCTTCCCTGTATAGGAATATGCGTAATGGATGTAGACACATGGTTGACGACGTATAGGAGTTTGGGTCGTGCTCGGACACCCTAACAGTACGACGACCATTCGCGACAAGCGGAAATCTAGGTTCGAGTCCCGGTCCGGCACAAATTTTCATTGTCGTCATTCCATTATACAGCTGATGGTAGTCCATATTCGTCGCTGCGAATACATTTCTTGTATGCCTAAAATGGTCTTGCGTGTTCTTTACGAAGATGACACTTTGGCCCAGTCCTGAATTTTGGTTAAAAGTTACTCCATCCGCCTGTAATCAGCTCTGAGAAAAGCCATGACTGATTGAAATTAACAGTCTGTGCTCAGAAACTGGAAACAGAGAACCAAGTTCCCGCTATGTATACTGTTGAGCCAACAGAAAAACTGCTTACCGTGTTGCAATTGCGGTATGACCCTGCCTTGGCACACACACAGTTCTTTCATAGTCGACGAACATAATCGAAACAGCTAAATAAAATTTTAAATTGACATAAATGGCGACCAAATCGTTCTGTGAGCAGCCCATCAGAACGACCTGACGATGGCGGAAAGTTTATTTGCCGAAATATCGTGAGACTTCAACGATCGAATCCGGCTGGACACCCGAGGGCCTTGGAAACAATTTTTTTATTACTAAAAAATGTACATGAACAGTCAGAAAGGCAAGAAACTTATTTTTATGAGTTAGTGTCCGTGGAGTTGTAACGCCTGCTCTGTTCAGTGCCTCCGTCTAGCAGCATGGTGTGAGGTCTGAAGATGGTCTAAAACAGACCGAAATCGGTAACCTCATAAAAAAGAAGCTTCTTGCGGTCGTGATTGTTCATGCCCATTCTATATATGAAGATGGTAATGCCCGAAAGAACAAATGCCATCTTCATAAATATAGTTAAGGCTCACCGGCCATTTGACCATCTTCTTCTGTGCCGATGCACACACATTCCCGGGAATCGGTAAAGCCGCGAGTAATGAGTGTAATGGGCAGGGGCACTATGAATATAGTGCGGGACAATAAGTTGAGAATGTGGATCTCACACGAGGCGTGCCAAAGATAAGTCCCTGCAGTCGCACTATCCTCTGTGTCCTCGGTGGCTCAGATGGACATCGGCACGGTAGCTCACCGTGTTCGGTCAGAGAGCTGGTTGGCCTCTGTAATGAAAAAACGGAGTGGAAGGATCAACAAACGAACTTGAACGGATGTCATGTGATGTCCGCAACGACCAAACACAACGATCAACAACGAAAAAAAAAAAGATGGATAGAGCGTCTGCCATGTAAGCAGGAGATCCCGGGTTCGAGTCTTGGTCGGGGCCCACATTTTCAACTGTCCCCGTTGACGTATATCAACGCCTGTATGCAGCTAAAGATATTCATTTCACTGTATTAATTTAATTGTAATTTCATGTCCATTCTTACCACCTTTATTAGGGAAACGCATTAATTTAAGCGTTGCAAAACCGTATCTGCCAAAAACGGCACCCCGTTCAACCCTGCAATTCTGGAAGGCTCGATGTTGACCTTCTCCTCATATAGGATCCCAATTATGCTCGTTTTTGTGCCGTGAATATAAAGACTCGGCGTTTTGTAAATGGTCTTCACGACTTTGCCGCCGTATGACGTTGTGCAAATTGCACAATATTTCCTCGGAGCTGCTGTCCGACATCTTCAGGTGATTCAGCCTTGCTGGTGGTTAGGTATGCCGTGAAGACTATTTAGAACATACCCGCTGGGAAAGCTTGAAGAGTCACACTTGGCGTTTTGTTTCCATTTAAGAGATCTAGACGGAAGATGGCAGCTAGAGTGATGGGCAGCAAAGAAGAAAATAACAGCTCTGCTTCTCGTTAGTCCTGCAGCAAGTGACAGACGTTGCATGTCCACGTCACAAATGAGCTCTCGAAGAATGACACATTTTATGAATCGTTCTAAAATTCTTCATAGGGAACTCGTTCCCAACACCAAAAATGGTTCAAATGGCTCTGAGCATTATGGGACTTAACATCTATGGTTATCAGTCCCCTAGAACTTAGAACTACTTAAACCTAACTAACCTAAGGACAGCACACAACACCCAGTCATCACGAGGCAGAGAAAATCCGTGACCCCGCCGGGAATCGAACCCGGCAACCCGGGCGTGGGAAGCGAGAACGCTACCGCACGACCGTTCCCAACACCAGTCCTCATACCTTAGCTAAAGGGAGTTTCCCCGTAAATTACTGTGCAAATTAACCATAATGCCATACACTGTAGCGGCACATGCGCCGTCGGCAGAGCGCTGCACATAAAGTCGACCAGATGCAGCGCGGCTCGGGCCGTAAAGCCAGGCTAATGGCTCGTTATACAAGGGTGGGCGTGCAGGGTCGCCGCATAGTTCACTGTTCCGCAGAGCCTTTGACAGACTCGCCCAGTTCCGACAGCAGTTAGCAAGATAAGTGTATTTCAAAGTGATTAAAGATTTTAATTTGCCCGGAGATTTACGCAGGAGCGCGGTACTTTCATTGCTCTCCAGCTCAAATGACACACAAACATGAGCTCTTTAGAGGTGGTATGTGCAGCAATGAGATGGAGAGCATTGCGTTTCCACAATTAGAATAGTAATACGAAACGTTATGACTGTGAAATGAAATGAGCGTACGGCATTGTGGGCCTGGAATCTCCCATCTGGGGAAGTTCGGCCGGCGAGGGCAAGCACTTACTGCATTCGACGCCACATTGGGCGACTTGCGCGTCGGAGATGGTGTTGAAATGACGAGGAAGACAACACAACATCCAGTCCCTGAGCGGAGAAAATCTCCTGCCTCAGCCGGGAATCGAACTCGGGCCGTTTGGCGTGGCATTCTGCCGCGCTGACCATTCAGCTAACGGGGGCGGACGTTAGGACTGTTTCTCACAGCGACACTGAGTACCGCCTAGTGACGTTGCGGCCACGTGACACGGTGAGCAAAGTATGAGGAGCGTTCAATAAGAAAAGCAACACATTTTTTTTCCCCTGAAAGTAGGTTGGTTTTATTCAGGGTTTCAAATGGCTCTGAGCACTATGGGACTCAACTTCTGAGGTCATTAGTCCCCTACAACTTACAACTAGTTAAACCTAACTAACCTAAGGACAGCACACACATCCATGCCCGAGGCAGGATTCGAACCTGCGACCGTAGCGGTCTCGCAGTTCCAGACTGCAGCGCCTAGAACCGCAGGCCACTTCGGCCGGCTCAGGATTTCAGTACAAGAGATTATGCCCCACTCTTTTGGCTCCAAGACCCTATTTTTCGGGATAATTTCAGTTAAATGGTACGGCCTTACGCCACCTCTCTGCCAGGGCGTGCATGCCCGCATGGTACCTCCCTACGCTGGACGTCGGAGCCGACGTCTTGCTGCGTCAATAACTTCCCCATCACTCACGTACTGCTTACCGCGGAGTGCATCCTTCATTGGGCCAAACAGATGGAAGTCATAAGGTGCGAGATTCGGACTGTAGGGTGGATGAGAAAGAACAGGCCAACGAAGTTTTGCGAGCTCCTCTCGGGTGAGCAGAGACCTTGCATTGTTTTGGGATCGAGAAGTTCCTTTGCATTTTTGTGGCGACGAACACGCTGAAATCGTCCCTTCAATTTCCTGAGGGTAGCCCAATACACTTCAAAGTTAATCTTTGTGCCTTGAGGGAGGATATCAAACAGAATAACACCTTGAGTCTCAGAAGGCCGTCGCCAGGACTTCAGCGGCTGGGGGTGCGGCTTTGAACTTTTTCTTTGGAGAAGAGGTGGTGTGGCGGTATTCCATGGATTGCGATTTGATTCCAGTTCGGAGTAATAAACCCATCTTTCACCGCATATGATGCTGCTCGGCAAAAAATTTTCACGACCGACCTTGGCAACGCGCAAGCAATTCCGCACTCATGGTCCTTCTTCGCCGTGGATGGTCTTCTGTTGGGCGGTGATGGATTCAACGGGCACAAACCTTTGAGAACCCCAAGTGGTGGACGATTCTGTCAGCACTACCGACAGAGATGTCGGCAGCAATAGCAGTGGAGGGTATACAGGGTGTTACAAAAAGGTACGGCCAAACTTTCAGGAAATATTCCTCACACACAAATAAAGAAAAGATCTTATGTGGACATGTGTCCGGAAACGCTTAATTTCCATGTTAGAGCTCATTTTAGTTTCGTCAGTATGTACTCCAACGTGATCAAATTGTAAATTTTCACAATCAGCATGTGTGGGCTGACGAGAATCCGCACGCAATTGTGCAATCACGTCATCAACACAGATTTTCTGTGAACGTTTGGGCAGGCATTGTTGGTGATGTCTTGATTGGGCCCCACGTTCTTCCACCTACGCTCAATGGAGCACGTTATCATGATTTCTTACGGGATACTCTACCTGTGCTGCTAGAACATGTGCCTCTACAAGTACGACACAACATGTGGCTCATGCACGATGGAGCTCCTGCACATTTCAATCAAAGTGTTCGTACGCTTCTCAACAACAGATTCGGTGACCGATGGATTGGTAGAGGCGGACCAATTCCATGGCCTCCACGCTCTCCTGACCTCAACCCTCTTGACTTTCATTTATGGGGGCATTTGAAAGCTCTTGTCTACGCAACCCCGGTGCCAAATGTAGAGACTCTTCGTGCTCGTATTGTGGACGGCTGTGATACAATTCGCCATTCTCCAGGGCTGCATCAGCGCATCATGGATTCCATGGATGCATGTATCCTCGCTAACGGAGGACATTTTGAACATTTCCTGCAACAAATGTTTGAAGTCACGCTGGTACCTTCTGTTGCTGTGTGTTTCCATTCCATGATTAATGTGATTTGAAGAGAAGTAATAATATGAGCTCTAACGTGGAAAGTAAGCGTTTCCGGACACATGTCCACATAACATATTTTCTTTCTTTGTATGTGAGGAATGTTTCCTGAAAGTTTGGCCGTACCTTTTTGTAACACCCTGTATAAGGCGTGTCGGGGGGACGCAGAAAACAGTACTGCCGTTGACGTAATGCGGAAACGAAGCGATTTATGTGACGTCTAAAAGGGCATGATCATTGGCTTTCGATCCAAGATTATAAGCAATTCCTAAATGGCTAAGTTTGTAAACTGCCTGCGGGCCGTCGTGGTCAGAGTACACCGTGAGTGGCAAAATGACGCTATCCAAAACCGGCGCCGAGACAGCCGTGATGCACCACGGCCCACAGATGTCAGCGATGAACGACGGCTGCGAAAATGTGTGCAGGCGAACAGATGTGCTACTTTTGAGTAACTGACCGCCCAGATAAACCAAGGTGCTACCAACAGTGTTTCCTCAACAAACATTCAGCGAACGTTGCTGCGTATGGCCCTCCGCAGCAGGCGTCTGGTTCATTCGCCCATGCTGACTGATGTTCATCGGCGACGTAGGTTGGAACGTTCACCTCAATACCGCAAATGGATATCCATTGAGCGGCGGCAAGTGGCCTTTTTAAATAAATGACGTTATACGCCCCGTCGGAAACCTAACCATTGACGTGTACGGTATGAAGCAGACACCCGGCGACAATCGCCGAAAGGGTCCAGCAGGAACACGGAGCTTCACAGTCTGGAGCAAGTTTTCGTGTGTTTCCCTGAGTGATCTCGACATTCTGGAATGCACAGTGGATTAACACAAGTATGCATCTCTCGTGCCTCCCGCCGGAGGTTCGAGTCCCCCCTCGAGCATGGGTGTGCGTGTTGTTCTTAGCATAAGTTAGTTTAAGCAGTGTGTAAGTCAAGGGACCGATGACCTCAGCAGTTTGCTTCCATAGGAATTCACACACACACACACACACACACACACACACACACACACACACACACACCTCATGTACAGCCCGACATGCAGTTTGGTTTTCCTCGGCACGATCCCACACCCGGGTTCCCGGGTTCGATTCCCCGCGGGGTCAGGGATTTTCTCTGCCTCGTGATGACTGGGTGTTGTGTGATGTCCTTAGGTTAGTTAGGTTTAAGTAGTTCTAAGTTCTAGGGGCTGATGACCATAGATGTTAAGTCCCATAGTGCTCAGAGCCTCGGCACGATGACGTTTACCAGCAGGACAATAAAAAGTATTACTCAGCTCACGGTCATGGTTTATAGAGCACCACGACGAGTTTTACCTTAATCGCCTGGCTACCAGACTCGCCATATTTAAACCCAATCGCGAACCTGTGGGACCACCTCGATTGGACTGTACGCGGTATGAATCCTCAACCTAGAACGCAGCTGGCCACCGTACTGCAGTCGGCATGGCTCCACATCGCTGTCGGTATCTTCCAGAACCTCATGTGGTTATAGATGTGACTGAAAAGTGTATGACATACACTGAAGAGCCAAAGAAAGTCGCACACCTGCGTAATATTGTGTAGGACCCTCGCGAACACCCAGAAGTGCCCCAACACGACGTGGCATGGACTCGACTAATGTCTGAAGTAGTGCTGGAGGGAACTGACACCATGACTCTTGCAGGACTGTCCATAAATCCGTAAGAGTAAGAGGGGGTGGAGATCTCTTCTGAACAGCAGCAAGGCATCCCAGGTATGCTAAGTAATGTTCATATCTGCGGAGTTTGGTGGCCAGTGGAAGTGTTTTAACTCAAAAGGGTGTTGCTGCAGCCACTCCGTAGCAATTCTGGACGTATGTGGTGTTGCATTGTCCTGCTGGAACTGCCCAAGTCCGTCGGAATGCACAATGGACATGAATGGATGAATTTCTTGATGCAATAATTTACCAACAGTCATAAAATGTATTGTAGAAATTTATTTTATGAACTTCTTGTGTGGTACCAGTTTCGGCATTTCATTGATGCCATCTTCAGGCCACAGACTCTGTGTCGCCTGGCCACCAAGAGCTGTTGCATAACGATTTAATTCACGGATCCAGTTACATGGCTCCTTCCGTGTATAGCGATTTTACTACTATGACGTGTGGGGCCTGAAGATGGCATCAATGTAATGCCGAAACTTGTAGCACGCAAGAAGTTCATAAAATAAATTTCTACAATAGATACGGCTGTTGGTAAATTATTGCATCAAGAAATACATCCAGCCGTTGTCCCATGGTCCATAATGGATCAACGAAGATTGAATGGATTAAGGTGATCAGGCAGGATGCTTACGTACGTGTCACTTGTCAGAGTTGTTTCTAAATGTATCGGGGGTCCCACATCACTCCCAACTGTACACGCCCCACACCATTACAGAGCCTCTAGCAGCTTGAACAGTCTCCCACTGACATTCGGGGTGCATGGGTTCATGAGGTTTTCTCCAAACTCATACACTTCCATCCGCTCTATACAGTTTGAAACGAGACTCTTCCGACCAGGCAACATGTTTCCACTGCCGGCCGAAGTGGCCGTGCGGTTAAAGGCGCTGCAGTCTGGAACCGCAAGACCGCTACGGTCGCAGGTTCGAATCCTGCCTCGGGCATGGATGTTTGTGATGTCCTTAGGTTAGTTAGGTTTAACTAGTTCTAAGTTCTAGGGGACTAATGACCTCAGCAGTTGAGTCCCATAGTGCTCAGAGCCATTTTTGAACCATGTTTCCACTCATCAACAGTCCAATGTCGGTGTTGACGGGCCAGGCGAGGCGTAAAGCTTTGCGTCGTGCAGTCATCACGAGTACACGAGTGGGTCTTTGGCTACGAAAGCCTATATCGGTGATGTTTCGTTGAATGGTTCGCCTAGCATTGAAATCTGCAGCAATTTTCGGAAGGGTTGCACTTCTGTCACATTGAACGATTCTCTTCAGTCGTCGTTGGTCCCGTTCTCGCAGGATCCTTTTCCGGCCGCAGCGATGTCTGAGATTTTATGTTTTACCAGATTCCTGATATTCACGTGAAATGCTCTTACGGGAAAATCCCCACTTCATAGCAGATGCTGTGTCCCACCGCTCGTGGGCCGACTATAACACCACATTGAAATTCGCTTAAATCTTGATAACCTGACATTGTAGCAGCAGGAACCGATGTAAGAACAGAGCCAGACACTTGGCTTTTATAGGCGTTGCCAACCGCAGTGCCGTATTCTGCCTGTTTACATATCTCTGTATTTGAATATCCATGTTTATACCAGTCTTTGGCGCTTCAGTGTAAATTTCGTCAGTAACAATAAGTTTCTTACTTAGTGCCAGTAAAAACTGAATCTTCAGGCATAAGCAAGCTGTGTACTCTGACGGTAAATTTCATATCTTACTCTGACCAACTACATACATAATGGCTCTGAGCACTATGGGACTTAATATCGATGGTCATCAGTCCCCTAGAACTTAGAACTACTTAAACGTAACCAACCTAAGGACAGCACACAACACCCAGCCATCACGAGGCAGAGAAAATCCCTGACCCCGCCGGGAATCGAACCCGGGAACCCGGGCGTGGATACATCCATAATGAGATGGCGTGATATGCATACGTAGACCTATGGATAAGAGGGCTGTCTCAGTTCATTTTAATTAATTTTAGTGTAGCCAGAGCAAGTATGCATAAATAATATCGAACTGGTTTTGCAGACGTAATCACACACATGTAAGTTCCAGACCTTCAACTAACTTACAGCACCATTCTACGATGTAAAGGTAACAGCAAGTGGTTGAATATGTAATTCACACATGAAACAAATAGAGCAATAGTTGTTATAAGATTTGACTTCTATTTCAGAATGTATATTTCAAAACCCATTGACGAAGGGTGCCACAACAGAAACTAAGACTCGGTGAACGAAAAATAAAACTTTCTGCTTAAGTTACACTAAAAGTTACCAAAAAAATGCGTGGTGAAAATTTGGAATGCTGAAGCTGTTATTTTCCGTTCGTTTTTCTAGCCCTCGTGCCATTAACTATGCTGCCCGTCTTCAGCCGCCCATTGTGGCCGAGCGGTTCTAGGCGCTACAGTCTGGAACCGCGCGACCGCCACGGTCGCAGGTTCGAATCCTGCGTCGGGCATGGATGTGTGTGATGTCCTTAGGTTAGTTAGCTTTAAGTAGTTCTAAGTTCTAAGGGACTGATCACCTAAGATGTTAAGTCCCATAGTGCTCAGTGTCATTTGAATTTTTTGCGCGTCTTCATTTTCCCGCTGGTGCAACCTCAGGCATGCACTAGTACACTTTTCTGTCGTACCGTGCAAGCAAAAATGAATTCAGAGGACAGGTGATACTTCGTTGGTAATACGCCTACAAAAGGAAACATAACACAAAATGCAACAGGTCTACTAAAGAGACGCCTTACACCACCCTTGTCCAGCCTCTACCGTAGTATTGCTGTGCGGTGTGGGATCCGCATCACACAGGATTGACAGGGAACGTCGAAAAAGTTCAAAGAAGTGCAGATCGTTTTGTGTTATCGCGAAATACCGGGGAGACTGCCACAGTCATTAAAACAAATAGATTTTTCGTTGCGGTAGGAACTTCCCGTGGTATTTCAATCATCAATTTTCCCCTCCGATTGCGAAAATGTTGTGTCGGAGCTCACCTACATAGGGAGGAATGATCATCACGATAAAATAGAAGAATTTAAAGCTAGCACGTAAAGATCTTAGTGCTCGTTTTTTCCGCATGCCGATCGAGAGTGGAACGGTAGAGGAATAGCTTGAAGGTGGTTCGATGAACCCCCTACCAGGCGCTTAATTGTGAATTACAGAGTAATCCTGCAGGCAACACTAGCTCACAAGAGAACGCGCGACTCTGTGCCTTCTGGGTCTTCGCACAGTGCAGCGGTACACTGCAGAGTGGAACGGATGTCCGTATCATGTGGCAGCAGTATCAAGCGCGGTCACAAGCGATTAACCCTGTGGCTAAACAATGCAGCTGCGCGCTGTCCTATTATTTTGCTCTTATCTGCGTCTCGTTACTTGCATTGCCTTGTCTGGGGGCAAGATTATTTTTGTTCTTTGTTTTCTTATCGCGATAAAGTCGTTGCTGGTAATTGGAAACCGCTTCATTAACGCCTTGGGAATATGTATTTTTATTCACTTTAGATACGAGGTGATGTGTGGTTTAATTAAGTGGGAGGCTAGTAATTTGTAATTTAGGCGTTACAACAGTGTTTCGTATATCAAGAAATGACCCCTTCCAAGGACACTCATCCCAGTGAATCCAATCTTTAAGGTATAGGTTTCTTCACTTGTGCCAGGTTATATGTCTTTCGTTAATTTGTCATCAACAAATGCGTTGGGAAATGCAGCTATAATATGATGTATGTGAAATTTATGAAACACCAACCAGCCAAGAATTTGTTTGAAACCTCCGTTGAAAGATGCGCCATAACCGGTTTTGTATTTGAAAAAATCACCTTGAGACGGTTTTTACAGATATATCTGCTGATGGCACGTATTGGTGTCTATTAGTGGTGTAATGCCCTAGAATGCACAGAAAATCTCCCGTGAAAGTAAAGAATTGTTGGAAGATATTTCTGTTTAGCAAGAGCTACAAAAAAAAGCAGATTTCAAATTCCTTGTGCTGTCAACAAGAACAGTTCACCACCAGGACCGAAAATGTTGATTACCAATAGGCATAGTTCGAGAGTATTGTACAATACGCCTTCGAAAGGTATGTACACCTAAGTTCGGGAAAAAAACGGCATACATTGAACGACTAAAGATAGGACGCTCGTATTCACAGGACATGTACGTTAGTATGTTCTGCAGAGATGATTAGCATTTCAGTCACCTCGGTGGAGCCTGTGTCCTAGCAGGCACAGGGTTCGCCATGGGAACTGATAACTTGTTCCATGCGTGATAGCATCGATGCTTATAAGGCGCAGTCAGCCAGGGCCAAAGTTCATCTATGGTGGTCGGCATTGGGCCACTGCGCTGCACACGTCATTTCACCATATGCCACACATTTCACCATATCCACACATTTCACCATATGCCACACATTTTCAACTGGCGACAAGTCTGGTGATCTGGCAGACCAGAGCAAAAGCTGACATTCTGTGATACCAACTACAGTCCGGAACCGCGCGACCGCTATGGTCGCAGGTTCGAATCCTGCCTCGGGCATGGATGTGTGTGATGTCCTTAGGTTAGCTAGGTTTAAGTAGTTCTAAGTTCTAGGGGACTCATGACTTCAGAAGTTAGGTCCCATAGTGCTCAGAGCGATTTGAACCAATTTTGTGATACCAAAGAGGCATGATTTCGTGCAGCAACATGTGATTGTACACTCTCTTGCTGAAAAACGACTCCTGGAAGTGTTACTCAGAAAGGTTATATCTACGGGTCGCAGGATGTCATTCGCGTGGGTCACAGTGGCCTGGACACGCCCCGTTGTGATTTGTGATTTTACGCAGTAGCACTCCACGCCAAGGCCTTGAGCTGACATTGTATGTCTTTCGCGAATGCAGTCACTGTGACACCACTCTCCCTATCCGCGCCGAAGCAAAATGTGGCCATCATTTTCAAACAAACAGAACCTGGATCCGTCCGAAAGCACCATCGGTGGCCATTCCTGTTTTTGTATCCCGCCTGGAAGGCGGCGCGTGGGTCTGCTCTTGTAAACTGAAGGGTAGGCCAATGCAGGAAGTGAGTAGGAGCAGGAAAAGGTGAAAATGCTTCGGTACTGCAATTAAAAGTGGTTTTACTTAACTTGGGATGAGATGAGCACGTAGGTGCGAAGCTGTACATCAAGTTACAAAGTTAAAACTAGTGGCTCGCCCACTATGAAATAGAAACAATGTTGCTTGGTCGTCTGCTCGGCATCAAATGGGCTGAACCTGGAGCGGAGCTCGTAGATATGCACAGCGCCTTCTAGAGGGCGCTGTCGTCGGTGACGTAGTGCCCACCTGAGAACTTGCACCTACGCCGTGGCATCGTAGCTATCGATACCACACCTGTCCCCAGTAAAGTCGTTCCATACACCATTGCCGTCTAGCACGTTTCTGCACGTTCGTCAAAGGTAGGCGGGGAAGCGGACGACGCGCACGTAACCTGAGCCGTAATAATAATAATAATAATAATAATAATGGCCTGTGACTAGGGCCTCCCGTCGGGTAGACCGTCGCCTGGTGCAAGTCTTTCGATTTGACGCCACTTCGGCGACTTGCGTGTCGACGGAGATGAAATGATTATGATTAGGACAACACAACACCCAGTCCCTGAGCGGAGAAAATCTCCGACCCAGCCGGGAATCGAACCCGGGCCCTTAGGATTGACAGCCTGTCGCGCTGACCACTGTTTTTTTTTTTTAATCTTATTTTGTTCATTTTTGTACGTTGTATCTGCTCTGGGCGGACGTCAAAAGACACCCGTTTCAGTTCGTTGATGATCCATTAACTCAGTTTTTTTATTACAGAGGGCAACTATCCCTCTGACCGAGCACGCTGAGCTACTGTGACGGCGACCACTCAGCTACCGGGGGCGGACCTGAGCCGTAATAACCAGCGAGGACTGATACCCTTGGTAATGCACGATGTCTTCCACTGTTGCTCCAGAGTCGAGGAAGATGCAGATATGCTGTGCAATGCCATTCGGATAAGGTGTTCATATTCTCGGGAGAGGGGGCGGGGGGGGGGGGGGTGCGAACCGACCCGACCCATCTCCTCGTGATCTACGGCGTGTCGGGAACCGTTATGGACATACCCGATTCAGTGCCGAAACACTTAGTCCCACACAAGCAGCAATTTCCTGGGTGGGTACATTACACTCTCTCATATCAATAATGTGTCCTCTTTAAAACTCACTGATGTGACGGCACGGTTCACGCTTACGTCTGCTCAAGTCACACGGATCCATTGCCTTTGGTTTACCTGAAACTCAAAGAAACCTTTACAGAGACACGCGAAATGATGCAGTAAGCCTACGGCGATGAGTGTTCAAGCCCTCGGTGTTACACGATTTAAAAGTGGCCGGACGGAAGTTGAAGATGGCCCTCGTTCAGGACGCCCTTCGACATCTGCTGACGACACTCATGCCAGGAACGTCACGGAAATTGTGCGTGCCAATCGATGACCGACTGTTCGAGAGATTTTAGGAGAATGTAACATTTCAGTTGTATCATGTCATGAAATCTTGACACAGCATCTTTGAATGCATCGTGTTGCCGCCAAGTTTGTCCCACGGCTCATGAATAAAGACCAAAGAGACCTTCGCGCCGCAATCGCTTAAGAGCTTTTGGATCGCGCAAATGAGAACGAGATGTTGCTTAAGAGAATCGTAACTAGTGATGAGACCTAGGCCTACGGTTATAAATGTTCAGAACAAGGTTCAATCGTCACAGTGGCTCAGGAAAAGTTCTCAAAGATTAAAAAAAAAAAGTTCATCAGGTCAGGTCAAATACATTCCGATAGTTCTCTTTGACTTTGAACGATTATTTCTTTAGAAATTCGTGCCACACGGATAAACTGTTAATCGATGACACTATCGGGACTTGTCGCAACACCTGCGAGAAAATGTGGAAAGGAATCGGCCTGATACGTGGCGAGAAAATTCATGGCTTTGCAGCACGATAACTCATCCGCACATTCATCCCTGTTGGTGAGTGACTATTGCACAAAAAAAAAAAAAAAAATATGTTCGGCCGTCTTCTCCGTGATCCCCAGATGTGGCCCTTGCGGACTTTTTTTTTTTAATATTTGCAACGATAGACATGATAAAAGAAAATTTGCAGAAGGCGCATCGCGCGATCCAGCAAGAGGCGTATCGAGAGTGCTTCCAGAAGTGGAAGCGGTGTATCAATGGATGACAGTATTTCGAAGGAGACCATCCACAATGGAGTAAAAATTAAGCGTAGAAAAATTCTGTGGACAAAGTTCTTGAATTTTCTGAACAGACCTCGTACGCAGAATAGCAAGGGGCCAATAGGAAGGCGTCTATTAAATGTCGAAGTGCTATAATGGGAAGTGTTAGGTACAGATGCAGCTGAACGGCTGTTCCCGTGCTACTGTCGTCAGCATCTATGGGAAGCGGTTGAAGAAGGGTGAAACCACGATCCCCTCCCGCCGGAGGTTCGAGTCCTCCCTCGGGCTTTGGTGTGTGTGCTGTTCTTACCGTAAGTTAGTTTTAGAAGTGTGTAAGTCTAGGGACCGATGACCTCAGTAGTTTGGTCCCTTAGCAATTCACACACATTTGAACATTTGAAACCACGACCAGGCTGCGAGGTATTAAGAGTCCGCGCCTCGTCAAAGGAATGTGGAGGTCTGAGGCCCAGCGTCTTGCAATTCACGATTCGCGGCGATCTTCTGACAGATGGGACGACAGAGTACAACGCTGGTGCAGGCACACGTGTCTTGTAACACACCATTCAGCGCACATTCTTGAACATGGGATCCTCAGCAGACGACACTTACCTGCTTGCATGTTGATTCAATGAGATCATTAATAATGGTTACAGTGGACACCGGACTATCGAGATTGGACCGTGGATCAATGGAAACATGTCGCCTAGTCGAATGAAGCTCGTTTCTTGTTACATCTCGTCGGTGGTCGTTTCCGGATACGCCCTAATCGAGGCGAACGTCTGGTGTGGGCAGTATTGTGAAATGGAGGACATCTGCTTGGGCTTCCTTGGGACCTGTGCCGGACGTTGTGGGCGAGCGGTTCTAGGCGCTTCTGTCTGGGACCGCGCTGCTGCTACAGTCGCAGGTTCGAATCCTGCCTCGGGCATGGATGTGTGTGATGTCCTTAGTTTAGTTAGGTTTAAGTAGTTCTAAGTTCTAGGGGGGGGGGGGGGGGCAACGGCCTTGCCGCAGTGGATACACCGGCTCCCGTGAGATCACCGCAGTTAAGCGCTGTCGGGCGTAGCCGGCACCTGGATAGGTGACCATCCGGGCCGCCACGTGCTGTTGCCATTTTTCGGGGTGCACTCAGCCTCGTGATGCCAATTGAGGAGCTACTCGACCGAATAGTAGCGGCTTCGGTTAAGACTACCATCATAACGACCGGGAGAGCGAGCGTTGTGCTGACCACACGTCCCTCCTATCTGCATCCTCAATTGAGGATGACACGGCGGTCGGATGGTCCCGATGGGCCACTTGTGGCCTGAAGACGTTGCTTTTTTTTTTTAAGTTCTAGGGGACTCATGACCTCAGATGTTAAGTCCCTTAGTGCTTAGAGACATTTAACCATTTTTGGGAGTGAACGTTTTTGCGGACTACCTGCTTCCCATCATGCTTGATTGCTTCCCGACAGCAGTGGCATCTTCGTGCAGGGTAACTGTCCGCATCACAAGGCCGCAATCGCGCTATGGTGGTTGAGGAGGACGACAGTGAATTCGCACTGATGCTTAGCCTATCATATTTGCCTGCTCTGAAACCGATGTAACACGCCTAGGACGCTGTGTGCTGCCAGCTCCACGTTTAAAAACCGCTGGCACATAACTTACGGACATTGGGCCAGCCGTGCGTAGACATCTGGTACCACATTCCTCCGAAAATCTAACAAGGACTTTTCGAATCCATTCCACGCAGAAGCGTTGCTGTATTGCTTCGCAAAGGTGGACCCACACGCTGTTAAGCAAGGGGTCTTAATATTTGGGCTTGCCAGTGTACCGGATCGTAGTTGGTATCACTGCTATAAGATTCATAGTTCTTGTACTAGCCGACATCTAGTGAGGTCAGCGCGAACTGCGTGCTTCTTGGAGCCGTATTGTCAACTATGCGCTCTGTGCGTTGCACAGATCGTATGAAGACAGTTTTCCTTTTGTTGTAGTTTTCATCTAACTTTGCCGTGTATCTGTCCAAGAGAATTATTGTTATAAAAAATAAGTGGCAACATAATTTTTTACTTATGGATGAATGCACACGAAATAACCCTAGTTTTCATACAGTCATGAATCTGTATTCGTCGTGGTTCGTTCGTAAGAGATAGAAAATGACGACGTTGCCTGTAATGTACCGCTGTAACTTTCTCGTATCGTACCAGTACAGGTTGAGAACCTTGCTGGAACAGTGAGATTTAAAAAAAAAAAAAAAAAAGCTAGCACTGTTAGTGCAACATAATGTTCGAAATGATGTGGTGAATTTTCTAATGGGTTTTTTTTTATCTTAAATTAGTAATTCAATAATTAGTTTGTACTGAAGTATGGCAACAGAAAGGTGTTACAGAGAGTGGAGCACAGGTAAACTGCATTTAGTTGTAACTGTGTGTCTAAATGGGAAACATCAATTAAATGAATTTGAATGCATATAAAATGTGCCCAAGCCAGCAGTTAAGAAAAAAATGTTCAAATGTGTGTGAAATCTTATGGGACTTAACTGCTAAGGTCATCAGTCCCTAAGCTTACACACTACTTAACCTAAATTATCCTAAGGACAAACACACACACCTATGCCCGAGGGAGAACACGAACCTCCGCCGGGACCAGCCGCACAGTCTATGACTGCAGCGCCCGAGACCGCTCGGCTAGTCCCGCGCGGCAGCAGTTAACAGGCATACTGAAAATAAAAACGGTAAATGCATGCAGTAGTATAAAGGATCTTGGTTGCCGCGAAGTGTTTCCCAGTAGTTGAAAACGAATAGGAAGAGCATGTTCTTACATTCGAAAAGATTATGTTCTGTTTAACCATGGCGAAAGTAATATAGCTTACGTTTTAGCGAATGTAAGAAATGTTCCGAACAGTTCATTAATTCAGCAGGTAGGGAAGTGTGCCAAGGCTTCTTCCAAACAACCGATTCACATCGGTACCTAAGCACTTCTATTCTTTCAAATAACTTCTGGAATTCAGCCAGTGCAGTACTGGCTAAATTCCCGGAAATTATTGGAAAGTTGTATACGCCAGGAGAAATTAAGGTCTCATTTCTATTCCTACTCCTGAGTAGCCCCACCGAGTTCCGTACTGTGCACCACTCAAAGCTTGCTTTGCAGTCAAGATCAAGGAATCAACAGGCGGGCCAACGTCATCGAGTTTCATCGTTCGAGATAAGATCTTCTGTCGCTCATCTGGCTGTTCTTACTACCTGTCAGGACACGAAAACGTTCGACACTGTAAAATGAAACGGATTGCCCCATAATTTCAATACAGTGGAAGCCACGGCAAGCAAAGAGTGTGCTGAAGATGTCCATCCAAGAAATGTCGCTGAATCTGAGGGTAATGATGAAAGCTCCAAACAGAACATCCAAGACTCAGCCAAGAAGCCGAGAAGCAGTCAACGTTTTATTGTAAATAAAAAAAATGCTAACCGAAGCAAAGGAGAAGAAATCTGTAACTCCAGCTTCGCCTGTCAATAGGAAGTGTTTTGGAGACTGCTGCTACTACAAAAGCTCATTCGTAAAACAGAGGTATGATGTAGGGAATTGTGCGAGGAAGATCGCATGGAAGAAACGATTAGATGCATGAAATGCAAAATGTACCCTCATGGAAAGTGTGCTGGGATGGGGAAAGCCGGAGTGTTATGGTACGATCCCTGCAAATGATGATGTAACAATTCAAGTATGGAACAGTCCCTTAATCTTAGACTAGTGCTCATTTTTAAGCTCGGGGACATAGTTTATAACGATGGCACACTATCTGCATTCACTGGTACAAATTAAGAAACCATATTCTCATTTGTACCTGTTGCAAATGCTTAGAAAATTATATGTAGTTGTTTATTTTTATCATAATTTCCAGCCTTTAAATCAGGTACCAAGAACAACATGCTGCAGCTGAGGATGGCATTATTTTTCTTAACCTAGTGCTTAGGCTACATGAAATTTAAATAAATAAAATATAGAAACTGATAACATTTAGGCAACTCTACCCTATATTATTATTGGCAGAAAGGAACAGAATCAAAAATCTGTAGTTAGATATCTACTTGATCTTAAGATTTTTACTGTCAGTTAAAGTGATATTTACGACTGGCGTTGTTTTAGGTATCTGATGAAAAATCAAGTTTTACGAAGTTCATTTTTCTATATCTGGCTCGGTCAGCATCGACACTAATTGAATCACTTCAAGTAAAAAGCACAGGGGTGCTTGGGAGGAGTGCTTGTCAAATCCCCGCCCAACTACTGTGATTGGATCTGCTGTGCATTCCAGAAATTCATATGAATAACACGACTTCTTTCCCGAAAAGATTACAGCTGATACACTGTTGATGATGCTTTCATATCCTCATTGTCGCAGAGGATTCATTAGAAACTGCCTTCATTACCTCGTCGTGGAGTTGGAATCACCAGGCTGGTTGAGGACGGTTTTATTATTAAATTGCGTAGTTCCAGGCACACAGAATTCAGAAATGAGTCATTCTGGTGATCGCTTTTAGGTAGCTCTTGCCGCATTTATCTTTCCCGGATGTGTGAAAATAGTCGTTGGAGTGAACTGTAGCGCGAAATTTCCGACGGGCCAACGCGCGTTGCATTTCACTTCCGGGCGACGGAGCAGGTAGCGCCAGAACAATCGCATTATCTGCAGCGCTGCAACAGCGGACTGGAGCTCGCACCGGCGTGCTCTTTGTTTTCCTATCGATCAGCTGTCAGCAGCACTGCTCTGGCTGGAGACCACCGGCTAACCGCCGCGTCGAAATCACTTCGTTACGTCACTGTGTTCGGGATAGCGACACCACTGATGACTCGTCGCAGCTGTCTCTGTAATTCATGTCCGATGTTTAGGGGGCTCGCTGCTTCTAGCGTGTACATAGAAATTGGACTATGTAATGTGGACACTTCAAATACACTGAAGAGCCAAAGAAACTGGTGCATATGCCTAACATCGTGTATGACTGCTGTGAGCACGCAGAAGTGCCGCAACACGACGTGGCATGTATTCAACTAATGTCTGAGGCAGTGCTGGAGGGAACTGATACCATAAATCCGTAATAGTACGAGGGGGTGAAGCTCTCCTCTGAACACCACGTTGCAAGGCATCCCAGATAGGCCCAATAATGTTCATATCTGTGGCGTTTGGTGGCCAGCGGAGGTGTTTAAACTCAGAAGAGTGCTTCTGGAGTCACTCTGTAGCAGTTCTGGACATATGGGGTGTGGCATTGTCCTGCTGGAATTGCCCAAGTCCGTAGGAATGCACAATGGACATGAACATACGCAGGTGATCAAGCAGCATGCTTACTTAGGTGTCACCTGTCAGAGTCGTATCTAGACGTAACAGGAGTCCCTTATCACTCCAACTGCACATGTCCCACACCATTACAGAGCCTCCACCAGCTTGAACAGTCCCCTGGTGACTTGCAGGACCCACGCATTCATGAGGTTGTCGCCATATTCGCACACGTCCAACCGCTCGATACAATTTGAAACGAGACTCGTCCGACCAGGCAACATGTGTCCAGTCATCAAGAGTCCAATGTCGTGATGACGAGCACAGGCGAGGCATAAAGCTTTGTGTAGTGCACTCATCAACGGTACACGAGTGGGCCTTCGGCTCCGAAAGTCCATATCAATTTTGTTTCGTTGAATGTCTTGCACTTGTTGGCCCAGCATTGAAATCTGCAGCAATTTGCGGAAGCCTCGCACTTCCGTCACGTTGAACGATTCTATTTAGTCGTCGTCTGTCCCGTCCTTGCAGGAACTTTTTCCGGCTGCAGCGATGTCGGAGGGTTGATGTTTTATCGGATTCCTGATATTTTCGGTATACTCGTAAAATGGTCGTATGGGAAAATCGCTATCTCGGAGATGCTATATCCAATCGCTCATGCGACGACTTTAACACCACATTTAAACTGACTTAAACCTTGACAACGTGCCATTGAACAGTAATAACCGATCGAACAACTGCGCCAGACACTTGTCTTATACAGGGTGGTCCACTGATAGTGACCGGGCCAAATATCTCACGAAATAAGCATCAACCGAAAAAACTACAAAGAAAGAAACTCGTCTAGCTTGAAGGGGGAAACCAGATGGTGTCATGGTTGGCCCGCTAGATGGTGCTGCCATAGGTCAAACGGATATCAACTGGGTTTTTGAAATAGGAACCCCCATTTTTATGAGATATTCGTGTAGTACGTAAACAAATATGAAAGTTTTAGTTCGACCACTTTTTTCGCTTTGTGATAGACGGCGCTGTAATATTCACAAACGTATAAGGACGTGTTATCACGTAACATTCGGCCAGTGCGGAAGGTATTTACTTCGTGTTACATTACCCGTGTTGAAATGGACCGTTTACCAGTTGCGGAAAAGGTCGATATCGTGTTGATGTGTGGCTATTGCGATCAAAATGCCCAACGTGTGTGTACAATATATGCTGCTCGGTATCCTGGACGACATTATCCAAGTGACAGGACCGTTCACCGGATAGTTACGTTATTTAAGGAAACAGGAAGTGTTCAGACACATGTGAAACGTCAACCATGACCTGCAACAAATGATGATGCCCAAGTAGGTGTTTTAGCTTCTGTCGCGGCTAATCCACACATCAGTAGCAGACAAATTGTGCGAGAATCGGGAATCTCAAAAACGTCGGTGTTGAGAATGCTACACCAACGTCGGTTGCACCCGTACCATATTTTTATGCACCAGGAATTGCATGGCGACGACTTTGAACGTCGTGTACAGTTCTGCCACTGGGCACAAGAGAAATTACGGGACGATGACAGATTTTTTGTACGCGTTCTATTTAGCGACAAAGCATCATTCACCAATAGCGGTTAAGTAAACCGGCATAATATGCACTATGGGCAACGGAAAATCCACGATGGCTGCGACAAGTGAAACATCAGCGACCTTGGCGGGTTAATGTATGGTGCGGCATTATGGGAGGAAGGATAATTGGCCTCCATTTTATCGGTGGCAGTCTAAATGGTGCATTGTATGCTGATTTCCTACGTAATGTTCTACCGATGTTACTACAAGATGTTTCACTAATGGCGATGTACTTCCAACATGATGGATGTCCGGCACACAGCTCGCGTGCGGTTGAAGCGGTATTGAATAGCATATTTCATGACAGGTGGGTTGGTCGTCGAAGCACCACACCATGGCCCGCACATTCACCGGATATGATGTCCCCGGATTTCTTTCTATGGGGGAAAGGTGAAGGGTATTTGCTACCGTGATCCACCGACAACGCCTGACAACATGCGTCAGCGTATTGTCAATGCATGTGCGAACATTATGGAAGGCGAACTACTCGCTGTTGAGAGGAATGTCGTTACACGTATTGCCAAATGCATTGAGATTGACGGACATCATTTTGAGGATTTATTGCATTAATGTGGTATTTACAGGTAATCACGCTATAACAGCATGTGTTCTCAGAAATGATAAGTTCACAAAGGTATATGTATCACATTGGTACAACCGAAATAAAATGTTCAAACGTACCTACGTTCTGTATTTTAATTTAAAAAACCTACCTGTTACCAACTGTTCGTTTAAAATTGTGAGCCATATGTTTGTGACTGTTACAGCGCCATCTATCACAAGCGAAAAAAGTGGTCCAACTAAAACTTTCATATTTCTTTACGTAATACACGTATATGTGATAAAAAAATGGGAGCCTATTTAGAAAAACGAAGTTGATATGTTTGCCTATGGCAGTGCCATCTAGTCGGCCAACCATAGCGCTATCTGGTTTCACTCCTTCAAGCTAGACAAGTTTCGTTCTTTGTAGTTTTTTCGTTTGACGCTTATTTCGTGAGATATTTGTCCCGGTCGCGATCAATGGACCACCTGTACAGGTGTTTCCAACCGGAGTGTCGTATTCTGCCTGTACGTATCTCTGTATTTCAAAACGCATGCCTATACCAGTTTGTTTGGCGCTTCAGTGTATGTGCAACGTGAAACAAAATAATTAAACATAATTAAAAGTTATTCCCACACTCTTCTGATCTCGTGGAAAGCGCGTAGTCTCACTCCAGTCCGCGGCCTGTTTACTGCAAAATAAAAAGAGCAAGCAGGCGAATCGGCACTTTCTCCGCCCAACTACCTCACGAGGAGTGGCTAGAGGCTATTTCATAATGTTATGCCAACCCTTCCACAGCAGGCCTTTTGAATCAGTAGCGGCTCTAGACACAATACAGAAATTACTAACGGACATGATTTACGCAAGAAGTGGTCACGTGTAGAACCGACTTAACTACACGCTGTACTGCACTGATAGAGGGGAAACTGAATTTTAATTATCATGTTCGGTAGTTGTAGCGGCCTTCCGCCCATTGACATCCTGTATGAGCACACCGCCTTCACCCATGAATTTTGTGAGCTCCAAGCAACTCTCAAAATTGTTTAAAGTTAGGGCTCTGCCGTTACCACTTCAGATGTGCAGATTGAATGGTTATTGACTCGAAGGCAGGCATTCTCACAGTAATATAGTTTTCTCTGCTAACTGCTGCTCCGGACGGAAAAATCTCGCGTTATTATTTTTCATTAATGTTACTTAATGTTATAGCACTGGAAGGTCTCTAACCGTTCAATGAACCAATTGTATTTTGATCTCAGTATTCAGTATGAATTGCGGGGAAGTTCTCTCCAATAACCAATTTTACGCGAGTTAAAGATGCCCGTCAGTTGTTTGCAGCGTCTGACGGCCCTTGGAAAAATCTAGCTGAAATTCCGTCGGAAGTCGCCCTTCGCCTTGGTAAGGGTTCAGGTCTGTCTCAAAGCGCAGCCTTCTTTTGGATCAAACTAAATGTAAAATTATTGCCGTAATTAAATTCTAAATTCGAGAGGTACTTCTCTGAAAACTGTGTGTTAAAAAAGGTGAACGTATACTTCCATGATACATGAGAGCCCTTGAAAAGCCACGTTTAATAGTACGGTGTTTGTTCTGATTTAGAGAGGAAAGTTTGATGAAGAGAGGAATGTTGTTGTTGTTGTGGTCTTCAGTCCTGAGACTGGTTTGATGCAGCTCTCCATGCTACTCTATCCTGTACAAGCATTTTCATCTCCCAGTACCTACTGCAACCTACATCCTTCTGAATCTGCTTAGTGTATTCATCTCTTGGTCTCCCTCTACGATTTTTACCCTCCACGCTGCCCTCCAATACTAAATTGGTGATCCCTTGATGCCTCAGAACATGTCCTACCAACCGATCCCTTCTTCTTGTCAAGTTGTGCCACAAACTTCTCTTCTCCCCAATCCTATTCAATACTTCCTCATTAGTTATGTGATCTACCCATCTAATCTTCAGCATTCTTCTGTAGCACCACATTTCGAAAGCTTCTATTCTCTTCTTGTCCAAACTATTTATCGTCCATGTTTCACTTCCATACATGGCTACACTCCATACGAATACTTTCAGAAATGACTTCCTGACACTTAAATCAATACTGGATGTTAACAAATTTCTCTTCTTCAGAATCGCTTTCCTTGCCGTTGGCAGTCTACATTTTATATCCTCTCTACTTCGACCATCATCAGTTATTTTGCTCCCCAAATAGCAAAACTCCTTTACTACTTTAAGTGCCTCATTTCCTAATCTAATTCCCTCAGCATCATCCGACTTAATTAGACTACATTCCATTATCCTTGTTTTGCTTTTGTTGATGTTCATCTTATATCCTCCTTTCAAGACACTGTCCATTCCATTCAACTGCTCTTCCAAGTCCTTTGCTGTCTCTGACAGAATTACAATGTCATCGGCGAACCTCAAAGTTTTTATTTCTTCTCCGTGAATTTTAATACCTACTCCGAATTTTTCTTTTGTTTCCTTTACTGCTTGCTCAATATACAGATTGAACAACATCGGGGAGAGGCTACAACCCTGTCTTACTCCCTTCCCAACCACTGCTTCCCTTTCATGTCCCTCGACTCTTATAACTGCCATCTGGTTTCTGTACAAATTGTAAATAGCCTTTCGCTCCCTGTATTTTACCCCTGCCACCTTTAGAATTTGAAAGAGAGTATTCCAGTCAACATTGTCAAAAGCTTTCTCTAAGTCTACAAATGCTAGAAACGTAGGTTTGCCTTTCCTTAATCTTTCTTCTAAGATAAGTCGTAAGGTCAGTATTGCCTCACGTGTTCCAGTGTTTCTACGGAATCCAAACTGATCTTCCCAGAGGTTGGCTTCTACTAGTTTTTCCATTCGTCTGTAAAGCATTCGTGTTAGTATTTTGCAGCTGTGACTTATTAAGCTGATAGTTCGGTAATTTTCACATCTGTCAACACCTGCTTTCTTTGGGATTGGAATTATTATATTCTTCTTGAAGTCTGAGGGTATTTCGCCTGTTTCATACATCTTGCTCACCAGATGGTAGAGTTTTGTCAGGACTGGCTCTCCCACGGCCGTCAGTAGTTCCAATGGAATATTGTCTACTCCGGGGGCCTTGTTTCGACTCAGGTCTTTCAGTGCTCTGTCAAGCTCTTCACGCAGTATCATATCTCCCATTTCATCTTCAACTACATCCTCTTCCATTTCCATAATATTGTCCTCAAGTACATCGCCCTTGTATAGACCCTCTATATACTCCTTCCACCTTTCTGCTTTCCCTTCTTTGCTGAGAACTGGGTTTCCATCTGAGCTCTTGATATTCATACAAGTGGTTCTCTTATCTCCAAAGGTCTCTTTAATTTTCCTGTAGGCGGTATCTATCTTACCCCTAGTGAGATAGGCCTCTACATCCTTACATTTGTCCTCTAGCCATCCCTGGTTAGCCATTTTGCGCTTCCTGCCGATCTCATTTTTGAGACGTTTGTATTCCTTTTTGCCTGTTTCACTTACTGCATTTTTGTATTTTCTCCTTTCATCATTTAAATTCAATATTTCTTCTGTTACCCAAGGATTTCTACTAGCCCTCGTCTTTTTACCTACTTGATCCTCTGCTGCCTTCACTACTTCATCCCTCAAAGCTACCCATTCTTCTTCTACTGTATTTCTTTCCCCCATTCCTGTCAATTGCTCCCTTATGCTCTCCCTGAATCTCTGTACAACCTCTGGTTCTTTTAGTTTATCCAGGTCCCATCTCCTTAAATTCCTACCTTTCTGCAGTTTCTTCAGTTTTAATCTACAGGTCATAACCAATAGATTGTGGTCAGAGTCCACATCTGCCCCTGGAAATGTCTTACAATTTAAAACCTGGTTCCTAAATCTCTGTCTTACCATTATGTAATCTATCTGATACCTTTTAGTATCTCCAGGGTTCTTCCATGTATACAACCTTCTTTCATGATTCTTAAACCAAGTGTTAGCTATGATTATGTTGTGCTCTGTGCAAAATTCTACCAGGCGGCTTCCTCTTTCATTTCTGTCCCCCAATCCATATTCACCTACTATGTTTCCTTCTCTCCCTTTTCCTACACTCGAATTCCAGTCACCCATGACTATTAAATTTTCGTCTCCCTTCACAATCTGAATAATTTCTTTTATTTCATCATACATTTCTTCAATTTCTTCGTCATCTGCAGAGCTAGTTGGCATATAAACTTGTACTACTGTAGTAGGTGTGGGCTTCGTGTCTATCTTGGCCACAATAATGCGTTCACTATGCTGTTTGTAGTAGCTTACCCGCATTCCTATTTTCCTATTCATTATTAAACCTACTCCTGCATTACCCCTATATGATTTTGTGTTTATAACCCTGTAGTCACCTGACCAGAAGTCTTGTTCCTCCTGCCACCGAACTTCACTAATTCCCACTATATCTAACTTCAACCTATCCATTTCCCTTTTTAAATTTTCTAACCTAACCGACCGATTAAGATATCTGACATTTCACGCTCCGATCCGTAGAACGCCAGCTTTCTTTCTCCTGATAACGACATCCTCTTGAGTAGTCCCCGCCCGGAGATCCGAATGGGGGACTATTTTACCTCCGGAATATTTTACCCAAGAGGACGCCATCATCATGTAATCATACAGTAAAGCTGCATGCCCTCGGGAAAAATTACGGCTGTAGTTTCCCCTTGCTTTCAGCCGTTCGCAGTACCAGCACAGCAAGGCCGTTTTGGTTATTGTTACAAGGCCAGATCAGTCAATCATCCAGACTGTTGCCCTTGCAACTACTGAAAAGGCTGCTGCCCCTCTTCAGGAACCACACGTTTGCTGGCCTCTCAACAGATACCCCTCCGTTGTGGTTGCACCTACGGTACGGCTATCTGTATCGCTGAGGCACGCAAGCCTCCCCACCAACAGCAAGGTCCATGGTTCATGGGGGGGAAGAGAGGAATAAGAAAGGAAAATCGAAAAACACCAAAATATTTGGTGTTGCACTGACTACTTCCACTGATACGTCGACGTAGCTGACATAACAACTAATACACTGGTCGTTTTCAGCTATACTTTCTCCGGGTTTCTCGCACTTACATATTGGTCGCATAAGACGAAAAAAAAGTCGTCAGTAAGTATTTCGTAAAGATACCTCTGACGCAATGGGATCGGAAACACCGGGTGGTTATAATTAAACTGACGCTTGACGACACGTGTTCATTTCTTTTATGAAGTGCCGGCCTGGGTGACCGCGCGGTTCTAGGCGCTACAGTTTGGAAGCGCGCGATCGCTACGGTCGCAGGTTCGAATCCTGCCTCGGGCATGGGTGTGTGTGATGTCCTTAGGTTAGTTGGGTTTCAGTAGTTCTAAGTTCTATGAGACTGATGACCTCAGAAGTTAAGTCCCATAGTGCTCAGAGCCATTTGAACCATTTTATGAAGTGACTGTTGGTGTAAAAGGTTAAGCAAGCTGACGTTTTCCGTATGGAACGCAATGCTATTGAGAAGAAAGACCGTACACTTCTGCTAAAGCTGTTTATCAGAATGGCAGAAATTGCAGCGCTGCGTTGCGGGAATATCGCCAACAGAAGCAGCTGCAAAGAGTCCTCATGTCAATAAATGGGCTAAAGACTAAGGTTAGAAATTTGAAGAAACAGATGAATTAGGTGGCGCAGCAGAGAGAGGAAGGCGACCCATTCCCATGGAAGCTGTTGATGAAGTTTCTTCATTGCCTCAAAATCTACAGCCAATGCTCAAGTTGTATCGCGAGAATGCTCTCTCCCCTGACCAACAGTCCAAAAGATTTTTCGGTACATTTTATACTAGTATCCCTACAAGATTCAGAACGTGCTCCAAATGGAGCCCCAAAATCGGCTGCAATGGTTTGATGTGGCCCTTCGTTTTATGGTGCGCGTGGAAATGGATGAGATGTGACCAGCGAATATTCTTTGGACGGACAAAACACGTTTTACTCTGCATGGTGACATGAATGCGCAGAACTGCCTCTATTCCGCCGCACGTTGTGCAGGGCGTCCACTGCATTCACTTCATGTGACTGTGTGATGTGGTTTCACAAGCTCTTTCACTCTCGTTCCCTTTCCCTACGCGGAGATGACATCTCACGGGCCTGCTAAACTGTAGAGCGACATATGCACGGTGTGAGGGCCTCCTTGTGCGACACTTGATTCCAGCTTTCTAAGAACGCAAAAATGTCCGCACCATTATTTTTATGCAAGATGGAGCATAGTCTCATGTCGCTTGCCAGTTGAAAGATTTATTGGAGAAACCTTCGGTTAGCACCGCATTATATCTAGGCCATTTGAAGATACGTGGCCTTCCAGACCCCTGACCTAAATCCGTGTGTCTTCTCGTTGTGAGGATGTCTGAAGGATCGTATCTAAGAAGGGTGCATCTGGACTTTCTCTGACCTGAAAAATAGCATATGACGACGTATCACTCTGATTACACCATAGAGTCTCCGAGCAACTTTCGACCACGCAGCTGTTGCATGTTCCTCCCGTTTACCTGCTCCCAGACCACATCGTGACTGCTTACAGCGCCATATTTTCAGCTGTTGGCAGAAAGTGGAACTATTATTTTTAACAACACACTCCGCGAGCGCGCCGATTAATGAACATACATACGATGTTCTAGAGTCTTGCATTGTATACAGCCAGCGCTGCAGCACGCAGAACATCGCCAGTTTAATTAGAACCACCCGGTACAATAAAGTGCATAAACAGTTCAGCACTGGATGAGGATTTCTGTCGGGAATATATGAATCAGATCTACCCATCGGATGAAACAGTGCGGCAGAACAGCTAAACTTCTGGACTCAAAGGTATGTTATACTCCGCAAACCAACTAACAGTGAGTGGCGGAGCGTATTTTGTGCACCATTGTCACTTACTCCTGTTCGTTGCGAACATTACGTGGTGAGATCGATTGTTGCTGAGTCTCTGTGTGAGTTCGAATCCCTCTAATTTTACCTTCATTTTGGAGGCAGAGGGGTTAATCTCCACCCATCCATCCTAAATTAATTTTTATTTTCCTAAGTGACTTCAAATATGTTCTCATACGCTTTCCTCAACAAGATCGACACCAATATCAATTAGAATGATTTTTGTTATTGAACTTTGACTATGTATCCATCAAACTCGACACGGAATAGACGCTGCTAAGATAATCCCTTCTTTCTTATTGCAGAAACTGGCCATTGGGTTCTTGTGTATCGTTGTGGCTCAGCGGATCATACCCAGGAAATTATAGAAACTCGTTAAATGATAGAAAGGAAGATCAGAATTGATTGCCCATAATATACGGCGAGATTATTAGAAAAGGAACACTAAATCAACTGGACGAGGATGAGGAATCGTACTGTCCTGGTATTCCTCTGAAGTAGTTTCCGGGGACCAGGAAGAACCTAACTCTCAGTGGCTGAATAGCTGAAACCTGCTCCTCCGTAATACGTCTAATGATCAGAGGGGGTGTAGTAACTAAGTGTAAAGCTTGGGTAACGCTTTGTATTTTCTGTATCAGAGCACGAATCCGTTATAACAATACCGCGTCAAAAATATCCTCTCGTTGTGTCTGAGGTAAAGATAAGTGGATGAGGGAAGAATAAGTGCTCTTAAAACTCAAAAGTATGAGGTACAGTGCTGTGGAGTGCAGTGGATTTAGCAAAGCTCGGGCAATAAAGTAAAAAAGTCAGTCTAGGAAGACAAAAGTGAACAATGTGGTTGGGGTGGAGGGGGGGGGGGGGGGAGGATGTCGATATGTAATAGATAACTTCGTTTATTGCTTCCGATGGATGCGACTGTTCTAAGACATACATGCTCAAACAACGATGGTTTTTACAAGCCGTATTTTTGTTTTCTTTCTTTTTTCTTTCTTGAACAACTAAGAAGCATCTCCTTTTTGCATAAAAATAAAGGTCTGTGAAGCACTATACTTGAATGCAGCACCTCCTTTCCACTTAACTGGAGCAGAGACTCACCTGCTCTCCAAAGCAATAAAAACACAGTTACGGCATTAAGCAGATGCGCACATTTATAAGCAATCAACAGCCCCCCAAGTGTTGTTCTTCAGAGGGTGTAACGCTCGTAGATTGCCATCGAAAGTACGCGATGTACATTCTGTAGAACAGATGCCAGGGGACCTACGAACATATTTTAATACCCTCATTGTCGCAATGTGCTCTTAGAAATAGTCTTACACATTTTGAGAGTGCAAGACTAAATTACTGGGTCCGGCAGGTTTCTGTAGGCGAACACAATCTGCCAGAAAATCCCTGTACCGTTACCCTGTGGAGGGATCAGTGCGGGTGTAAGTACCAGGGTGTCCCGCTTCATCACACGTAAAATTGTGCCATACGAGGATACCAATCCAAGATTAATTTCTTCCTTGGCTTTGATCGCGTACTCTCTCAATTGCCACAGCACACATACGATTTCTCGTCAGCCCCTGCGATGTTGTTTAACCCTTTGGGCGGCCGTTTGTGATGTTCTACTGTCCACCCGTCACAAGTGCACAAGAGTCGGCAGACTCTTACCGCACTCTGTGTGACGTCAAATTGCGCGTAGGTGGGTGTTACTGTAACAGCGCAAGATTTGAAAATAGCTGCATTTTGGCTGACATCAATGTGACAGGTCGGTAAGTGTGACATGTTGATACGAAAAACGCAGAAATTAATAAACGTGGACCCTGCACCATACAACATGCGTCATTATTAGTGAACACTGCTATTAAAATTAATGCTACGATTCGTGAAAGTGCATCCAGTTTTTGGTAAAAATGTTTCCATAAAATTAAAATCATTGCATTGTGCTTTTTTTTTTAATCAGAAATCATTATTCTTTTTTCGTTGACCCCCTTCATTAACGGAGAAAATTTGCGTAATTTGCGTAATTTCATATACGCGCGTATGAGAAATTCCTTGGGTACCGACGAAGACGCTAAACTGCGAGAGGAATCTTCCATTTAATTTCAAGAACTTCGTTATGCTTATACTTGACGGAGGCGGTTGGCGTTCCCTTAATAACGCCGATACTGCAGAAGCAATATAGGCGGGAGTTAACGAGCGCGTAATATGCAGGCATTAAAAATGGAACTTTCCTTCGAAGTACACTCTCTTTCTGACTCTTCGAACGCAACAAACACAAGAGGCAGACACGTAAAAGAGGGATATTGTGGTCAATGTCTAAGACTTCCAAAGAACTTGAGCTTTTCTAACTTAGCACGGCAATTATGGCTTTCTGTGCAATGTTATTGGTGCTTCGTAAAGTGAATAGATATTTGTTTCTTTTCTAAGGCGTACGCTGAACGCAGACTACCAAACATACCGAAGAAGACTTGATTATCATTGCAAAGGTGGAGGATGAAGCCAACTACTGGAGGCAAACTATAGTGACGCGTGTTATTAGTAACGAAATATTTCTGCCATGCAAGTACAATGCTACGGGAAACTTCATAGACGTAATCCAACTGTGTGGCTGTCATAAAGCATAGAAAATATATGACGACTTAAACAGATTTTATGACACAAACAACAATTCAAAAAAGAAAAACAAATGCGTGCATCTACCTGTGCATTACTAAACTTCAGTTCTAAATATTACGATATATTTTTAGCAGTGAATTCCTTTTTGAAGTACAGGGTGTATCACAAACAATCATCCGATTTTAAAAAATCGTAACTATTATATTGTTTGAGATACGTTCGTGAACAACGAACTGTTGGAAAGAGCAAACTCTCGACTTTTACATGGTTCCCTCCAGCTAGCAACAGAGTGCGCCCACTTCAGTTCTAGTAAAAATGGTGTCGAGACAGCAAAAATCGTTTTGTGTTCTTCGTTTTGCGCAGTGCGGGCCAGTAGTAACAGTTCTGCGTGACTTTCACACTAGGTATAGTTTGGATCCTCCTACAGCACAGAGAATTAGACGATGGCGTGAAAAATTGCGAGAAACAGGTTGTTTGTGTAAAGGCAAATCGCCGAAAATCAAAGTTCTGTATTAGCTCTAGAGTCCCGACTTGTTACTGCACGAGAAGATTTAAACACACATTACGCAGCACAAACACTTCAATGGCCTCCCGTAAATGGGGCTGGACTTAGAAGTTTGGCTACGTTTCGTCTATGGAGCGCCGACTCACGTTCGTCGCAATGAACCGAATGTTCCACAAAAGTATTTAATACAAATGCAGGTAGGATTTGCTATGCAAAAATAACGTACGTACTCAGGTATTTCTTAAAGTTTTTCAAATTTGAGTTCATTTCCGGTAAGAATGTAGAAAAATCGAAAGTCACAGTTCACAAGATATTAATTTGAGTCTGACCAAGTTTCTTAAGATTTTGAAGACTGGTAAATAAGCTACGATTAAGTAGTTGAGTTATCTTTAGAAAACCGTTTCCGCATTATATCAAACTGTAAATTCCACAAAGGCTACACACTGAAACTTTTAAAGTGCGGCTTGTATCACACGCAACCCGAAAAGTAACAGGTTCATCAGGCGCCGAAAAATATCCACGAAAGAGGAACTCCGAATAATTCACACACACGCGAAGTAGCGGCTGTTTCACCGCTCAGAGACTAACATGGTCTGACCGCCTCCAACGACATCAGAAATTAGGCTCCTCCCCAGAATGCCGCTGTTCACCCAGCAAACCTCGCTGAAGCACCACTGAAGTCAGTTACGCTACTGAACGAGGAAATTGCTGAAATTCTTAATTTTAACCTTTTACACACACACGACGCATCAAAACTCACAAACTTTCCGAGAAACTGTTACCAGTTTTTTATTTAACATAGTTTATTTATAAATAACAATTTCTATGGTTTACCTCCGTTTTCGGTTTTATAAGTGTAAATATTAACAAACATTTCAATTATACGTTAAGTAATTTTCTGTATATCTAAACTTAATAATAATGCCGCTACTCTTAATGTTTCTTTATTTGTTTAGTAAGACAAGCAGTGTTTAATTGTGCGGAGTCCACTTTTCGGCATCTCGTTTAAATATGTGAATAATTTCAGTAAATCTACTACCACAGCTCGTTTGTTGCAATCGGGTAAAGCGTTGCCGAGATATGCGCTTTTACGGTTCAGGTATTATTTATAACATTTCACTTACAGTAACTTATAAACTAACGCAGATATTGAGGGTACGTCTTAACACGCGTAGTCGTTCATCTTTCCCGCTTCAAGTGAGCCTACTGGATGTTCAGTGACACATATGGTTCAATATTTATTAATTCTGGGGTAAGCTTCAATTTTGCTCTGGACGCGAAAAGCCGCCGTGAGAAATGTTGTTGTTGTTGTTGTTGTTGTTGTTGTTGTTGTGGTCTTCAGTCCTGAGACTGGTTTGATGCAGCTCTCCATGCTACTCTATCCTGCGCAAGCTTCATCTCCCAGTACCTACTGCAACCTACATCCTTCTGAATCTGCTTGGTGTATTCATCTCTTGGTCTCCCTCTACGATTTATACCCTCCACGCTGCCCTCCAATACGAAATTGGTGATCCCTTGATGCCTCAGAACATGTCCTACCAACCGATCCCTTCTTCTTGTCAAGTTGTGCCACAAACGCCTCTTCTCCCCAATTCCATTCAATACCTCCTCATTAGTTATGTGATCTACCCATCTAATCTTCAGCATTCTTCTGTAGCACCACATTTCGAAAGATTCTATTCTCTTCTTCTCTAAACTATTTATCGTCCATGTTTCACTTCCATACATGGCTACACTCCATACAAATACTTTTAGAAACGACTTCCTGACATTTAAATCTATACTCGATGTTAACAAATTTCTCTTCTTCAGAAACGCTTTCCTTCCCATTGCCAGTCTACATTTTAAATCCTCTCTACTTCGACCATCATCAGTTAATTTGCTCCCCAAATAGCAAAACTCCTTTACTACTTTAAGTGTCTCATTTTCTAATCTAATAACCTCAACATAACCCGACTTAATTCGACTACATTCCATTATCCTCGTTTTGATTTTGTTGATGTTCATCTTATATCCTTCTTTCAAGACACTATCCATTCCGTTCAACTGCTCTTCCAAGCTGCTTGCTCAATATACAGATTGAATAACATCGGGGAGAGGCTACAACCCTGTCTAACTCCCTTCCCAACCACTGCTTCCCTTTCGTGTCCGTCGACTCTTATAACTGCCATCTGGTTTATGTACAAATTGTAAATAGCCTTTCGCTTCCATTATTTTACCCCTGCCACCTTCAGAATTTGAAAGAGAGTATTCCAGTCAACATTGTCAAAAGCTTTCTCTAAGTCTACAAATGCTAGAAACGTAGGTTTGCCTTTCCTTAATCTAGCTTCTAAGATAAGCCGTAGGGTCAGTATTGCCTCACGTGTTCCAACATTTCTACGGAGTCCAAACTGATCTTCCCCAAGATCGGCTTCTACTAGTTTTTCCATTCGTCTGTGCAGAATTCGCGTTAGTATTTTGCAACTGTGACTTATTAAACTGATAGTTCGGTAATTTTCACATCTGTCAACACCTGCTTTCTTTGGGATTGGAATTATTATATTCTTCTTGAAGTCTGAGGGTATTTCACCTGTCTCATACATCTTGCTCACCAGATGGTAGAGTTTTGTCAGGACTGGCTCTCCCAAGGCTGTCAGTAGTTCTAATAGAATGTTGTCTTCTCCCGGGGCCTTGTTTCGACTCAGGTCTTTCAGTGCTCTGTCAAACTCTTCACGCAGTATCATATCTCCCATTTCATCTTCATCTACATCCTCTTCCATTTCCATAATATTGTCCTCAAGTACATCACCCTTGTATAGACCCTCAATATACTCAAAATGGCTCTGAGCACTATGGGACTTAACTTCTGTGGTCATCAGTTCCCTAGAACTTAGAACTACTTAAACCTAACTAACCTAAGGACATCACACACATTCATGCCCGAGGCAGGATTCGAACCTGCGACCGTAGCGGTCACGCGGTTCCAGACTGAAGCACCTTTAACCGCACGGCCACGCCGGCCGGCTCTATATACTCCTTCCACCTTTCTGCTTTCCCTTCTTTGCTAAGAACTGGGTTTCCGTCTGAACTCTTGATATTCATACAAGTGGTTCTCTTTTCTCCAAAGGTCTCTTTAATTTTCCTGTAGGCAGTATCTATCTTCCCCCAGTGAGATAAGCCTCTACATCCTTACATTTATCCTCTAGCCATCCCTGCTTAGCCATTTTGCACTTCCTGTCGATCTCATTTTTGAGACGTTTGTATTCCTTTTTGCCTGCTTCATTTACTGCATTTTTATATTTTCTCCTTTCATCAATTAAATTCAATATTTCTTCTGTTACCCAAGGATTTCTACTAGCCCTCGTCTTTTTACCTACTTGATCCTCTGCTGCCTTCACTACTTCATCCCTCAAAGCTACCCATTCTTCTTCTACTGTATTTCTTTCCCCCATTCCTGTCAATTGTTCCCTTACGCTCTCCCTGAAACTCTGTACAACCTCTGGTTTAGTCAGTTTATCCAGGTCCCATCTCCTTAAATTCCCACCTTTTTGCAGTTTCTTCAGTTTTATTCTACAGTTCATAACCAATAGATTGTGGTCAGAGTCCACATCTGCCCCTGGAAATGTCTTACAATTTAAAACTTGGTTCCTAAATCTCTGTCTTACCATTATATAATCTATCTTAAATCTGTCAGACTTCTTCCGTGTACACAATCTTCTTTTATGATTCTTGAACCAAATGTTAGCTAAGATTAAGCTGTGCTCTGTGCAAAATTCTACCAGGCGGCTTCCTCTTTCGTTTCTTAGCCCCAATCCATATTCACCTACTATGTTTCCATCTCTCCCTTTTCCTACTACCGAATTCCAGTCACCCATGACTATTAAATTTTCGTCTCCCTTCACTATCTGAATAATTTCTTTATTTCATCATACATTTCTTCAATTTCTTCGTCATCTGCAGAGCTAGTTGGCATATAAACTTGTACTACTGTAGTAGGCGTGGGCTTCGTGTCTATATTGGCCACAATAATGCGTTCACTAAGCTGTTTGTAGTAGCTTACCCGCATTCCTATTTTTTTTTATTCGTTATTAAACTTACTCCTGCATTACCCCTATTTGACTTTGTATTTATAACCCCGTATTCGCCTGACCAAAAGTCTTGTTCCTCCTGCCACCGAACTTCACTAATTCCCACTATATCTAAGTTTAACCTATCCATTGGATAGGTTAAACTTAAAAATAGTGGGAATTAGTGAAGTTCGGTGGCAGGAGGAAAAAAACCGTGAGAAATAAGTAGCCGTTTTGCTGCCCAACGAACGGGTTTTCCCGGTTACGCGGCCGGTGGAAGTCCAGAGACAACCCCATCTGTGGAGCACAGTGTGAAGCTGGCCCTCCACGTGCTCCTGTCAAGCTAATTTCAGCTGTCAACACGAGCATGATCCGATCTTACCCGCCGCCTGTGCGTCCGGAGTCGCGGGTTTGTGGTTGAATGAAGTCTCTTCCCTTTACAATAGGGTGTCGTGTTACACTACACCATTTGGTACCGTTTCGGTGTACCTATACTACATTGCTGTCAACATAGATCTAAATTTCTCTTCGCTGGTTCCGGTAGTGGTTAAATTACATGTTCCAAAAATATTTAAGAACGTTACTGTCAGAAGTCGGTCTCAAACTTAGAAAATAATGTTCGGGGAGAAGAAGAGTCCCGTGCTGCCATTCTGGGCTAGGTCGCTAGAGGAGACGGTTTACGATTGCCTACCTCAGATCGGTTCTGAAGTGTTCAGTGTGTGTATGTATCGCGTAGATGTCTTTCAGTGCATGCGCTGTGTACTGTTGTGTTTGTGTTATTGGATGAAGGGGTGGGGAAAGGGTAAAAACTGTTGCCAGCCTGTTACCTACAGCTCCTCTCGAATGACACTAAGTGGAGTTTGGAATTTGACCAAGAACATTACCGCAAAGTCTAGTGAACTTCAAATTGCCGCCCAAATGCTGATGGTGGAGATACGCTGGTGAAAATAAAGCTTGCATATTGCTTTATGGCCAATACTGGACATAATGTTCTGTCAGTTATAGTCATAAGAAAACAAAAATTAAAAAAATAAACATATTTTCAATTGATAAACACAAAAAACCCATACAGAAGATTCCACTGCAACACTACAGTTTCCTCTCGCTGTCGTCTTGCGTAACACAACGTATGTGAACCAGCTGGCCGTCCTCTGAAGTGGAGATGACTTTGGATGTGGTTAATTATACGGTAGACCTTCATACCCCCCTCGCCCACCACCGTCAAACTGCCGAGACGAGTCTGAGAGGCAATGCTCCATTCCTCCACGAGGGCATCCGCTATGCCGTGCTAGGCATCTGTGGGCTCCAGTGTGGCAGGACGATTGCAAACCGCTCATTTCAGCATGGCCCATGCGCTTTCAATAGAGTTGAGTGCTGTAGAAAATTGAAGCCATTCCATTCAATTGAATTCGTATTCCACTAAAATGGTGCTCACAATATTATAATGGTAGGGGTAGGCATTGTCGTCCATCAGCGTGAATCCCACTCCACAATGTTCATAAAATGAAGCCACAATGTTCAAACGCGTGTGAATTCCTAAGGGACCAAAGTGCGGAGGTCATCGGTCCCTAGACTTACACACTACTTAAACTGGCATGCTAAGAACAAGAACACACACACATACACACGCACGCCGGAGGAAGGACTCCTCGAAACTCCGGCGGGAGCGGCTGCGCAATCCGTGACATGACGCCTCAAACCGCGCGTCCTAGCCACAATGCTGTGATATCGATAGCTACGATGTCACGGCGTAGGTACAAGTTCTTAGGTTAGCATTACGACACCGACAGCGCCCTGTAGCCGGCGCTGTGCAGCTCTACGAGCGCCGCTCCAGATTCTCCCCATTTGATTCCGAGTAGACGACCAAGCAACTTAGCTTCTACTGCTTAGGGGGCTAACCATTACAGACTTTGTTACTTCAGTTACTTCAATGATAGTTCGTCCAACTACTAGTGGCTGGTAGCGTTGATGCCTGAACGGCTTCGCACCTACGTGCTCATCTGTACGCAAAGCTAGTAATAATATCAGTTGTATATGTTCATACCCCAGTAAAAGAGTTTTAACCTATACGCAGTACCGAAGCATTTCACCTTTTGCTACTCATATTCGCTTCCTACATTTGGCCTACCCTTCAGTTTACAGGAGCAGACCCACGCGTCGCCTACCAGGCGGGATACAAAAAATGCGATGAACGATGTCGTCCCCATACTTCACATCAGTCATCCACTAGGAAGGTGCTCACAATATTTTAATGGTAGGGGTAGCCACTGTCGTCCATCAGCATGAATCCCACTCCAAAATGTTCACCAAATGAAGCCACAGTGCGATGAACGATGTCCCTGTACTTCACATCAGTCATCCTGTCAAATATTGGCACAAGGGGTGTCCAGCGGCCATACGTGATTGCATTTCACTCCATAACAGAACCACCTAGATACGGATGGGAGTCAATAATATATTTAGGGAGTAAACGTTGTCCTTGTTGCCTCCACACAAATACCACTACTGTCAGGGTGGAGACTCACAATAAGAGTGTTGTGTTCCTCTGCTGCCTCTTCAACACAGAGCAGTTTCGTGTCTATGCGACTCGAGCCACTCTTCCAACGCGATTTAGAGGAGTCGTCTTGAGAGACCTTCTGGCACGTAATCCCTGTTCGTGGGTCGTTTATGTTGACACCTGCACTCTTGTATTTGTGTGGAACTGCCGCCTTCGACATGTAGCATTTGTTGAGGTTTTCTGCTTCCCGTTATACGCAGATATCGGCCCGGCACAACTTTTTTTTTTTCTTCCGCAGCCACTTCTGTGACGATCCTCAACTGATCCTTGTCGCTAGAAGTTTGTTCCAGTAAACTAGCTCGCGTCCGTGGAAGAAATCTACACGTGCACCCTGGGTAATGCTAAATCAGCTAGAACGATAGCTGGCGCCAGACTTATTTTCTCTAGAGGATCTCCTGGCCTTGCGCACATGGAAGCAAGCCTGTCAGATAATGGCTCCTGCAGGAGCACCATGACAAGAAATATCCGACCTAGCCTCCGAATTTTGCAACTAAATATTGAAGGACTAAGCAGATCCAAATGCGAAACTCTGTCTCGAATTCTCCGTGAGAGGAACGTTGATGTTGTTGCTATACAAGAGACTCATGTAACTAGTCTGGCCGAACTTAAGGCAAGTGGCAGAATACCAGGATACGAGATACTAGGTGCGACATACCATCAGTCACGGGGCTGTGCTGCTTATATCTGCAGCAACATAGAAAATGCCCAAGTATTGCACTCTGGCATTGACAGTGGAATCCACACTGTCACTATAAAAGTGGAAGAAGTTTCAATAACTAATGTTTACAAACCTCCACTCGTCCAGTGGCCTCCAGAGATACTACCACCACTCCCCCATCCAGCTCTGTACTTGGGAGATTTCAATAGTCACCATATAGTGTGGAAATACAACATCAGTGACCAGAATGGCGTTGCACTTACAGACTGGATGGAAGAAAACAGCTTAAGTCTCATATTCGATGCAAAGGATAAGGGAACTTTCAGATAAGTAGCATGGGGTAGAGACTCAAATCCAGATCTATGTTTCTCCACCCATAATCACAGTGGTCAACCAATTAGCATAACCAGAACGATCCTACCAGATTTCTCACGCAGTCAACATCGTCCAGTCATATATGAAATAGGCATACAAATCCCGGTGATCCGATCTATACCAAGACCTAGATGGAATTTCCAAAAGGCAAACTGGGAACTGTTCTACCAAGAACTTGACAAGGTCATAAGATGGATCCCAGCAACACCTAAAAATTACAACAGATTTGTAGGTGCAGTGATTGCAACAGCAAAAAAGTGTATACCACGTGGGTACTGCAAGGAATACATTCCGGGCTGGAACAAAGAATGTGAGATACTTTTTGAAACATACGTAAAACATGGTGATACAGACGTAGCCCATGAACTGCTACAGACACTGGATGAGGATCGAAGAAATAGATGGATTAAGACAACTGCTGAAATGGATTTTAAGAAGTCAAGCAGAAAAGCTTGGAGCTTACTAAAGAAGTTGGGGGGAAGTAAACCACCAATCAAAGTAGCTCGTACAGTGCTACCAGACCAGATAGCAAGTCGAATTGTATCATTATCTAGAGCACCACGAGACAAACACCACACACGAAAAGTAAAAAGGGAATACAGAAACATACAGCGAACACCACCTCAAGAAACTGAGTACTCTCGGAGCTTCACAATTGAAGAACTAGAAGCTGCTCTCAGTGATCTTAAAACGGGTAAGGCGCCTGGTTGTGATGGAATGCACCCTGAATTCCTGACTCGATGTGGGAAGGAAACGAAGAAATGGCTTACCAAGTTTTACTCATGCATACTAACATCAGGCTGCCTGCCAAAAGCTTTTAAAATTACTACAGTAATTGCTGTGCTGAAACCAAACAAACCATCAGATAAAGCCGAAAGTTGCCGCCCTATGGCACCTCTCAGCTGCTGCTACAAACTTCTGGAACGGCTACTCCTCAACAGGCTGAGCCCACGAATCCTAGAAGTCATCCCACCAGAGCAGGGAGGTTTGAGATCCAATAGGAGCTGCACAGACCAGGTTCTAAGTTTAACGACATATATTGAGGCAGGTTTTCAAAAACAAAAAAAGATTGCAGTAGCTTTCATAGACCTAACAGCTGCCTACGACACTGTATGGAAGGAAGAACTTCTACACAAACTGATAAAAGTATTCCCCTGCCATATGACACTGAGACTTATCAACAACATACTTTCGGATAGATACTTCCAGGTGACACAGGGTAATGACATAAGCAAACAGAGGAAACTGAACAATGGACTGCCTCAAGGATCAGTTTTAGCACCAATGCTCTTTAATCTTTACATCTCTGACCTGCCTGAAACCATCTCAAGGAAGTTCAGCTATGCTGATGATATGGCCTTAGCTATCCAAAGCAAACAGTTTGAAGACACTGAAAACATCCTCACAACTGACCTAAACAAAACGCATGAGTATTTCACCAAATGGAGGCTAATACCAAATCCCACCAAGACTGAAGTCAGCTGTTTTCATTTGAACAACAGAATGGCGGGATATGAGCTGAATGTTCATATGAATAACAGTCAACTGCGATATCAGCCACATCCAAAGTACCTGGGGGTCACTCTAGATAGGACATTATCCTTCAAAAGACACCTGGAAAATGTATCCAATAAAATAAGCTCACGGAACAGCCGCATTCAGAGGCTCTGCAGCACTAACTGGGGAGCAGCAGCAGACACACTACGAACCTCTGCACTCGCCTTAGTGCACTCTGCAGCCGAGTACTGTGCACCAGCATGGTTAACCAGCAAGCATGCAAACAAGGTGGACACCCAGATCAACACTGCTATGAGAACCATAACTGGATGCATAAAGACTGCCCCACTATATTGGCTTCCAACACTTAGTCATATAGCTCCACCCTCCCTGCGAAGACAGGAGGCTCTGATGAAGGAATACACAAAAATAATGAATAATCCCCTACTTCCTATCCATGAAGATGTCCAAACTTTGCAAAGAACACGACTCCGCTCCAGAAATCCCCCTCTAAGACTGGCCCAACAACTTTCAGCTGCCAACTTCAGCAAGGATACTAAATGGCACGAGAGCTGGAGTGACAGTGCCTCCCCTAAGGGCTTTGAACGTCCACGACAGCTATGGAAATGCCTGAACGGATTCCGAACAGGACATGGACTATGTGCACACAATCTACACAAGTGAGGAAAGCTTCCCAGCCCTAGCTGTGACTGTGGGGCACCTAATCAAACAATACAGCACATCGCCCAGGACTGTGAATTAAGAGCCTGTCAGGGTAGTCGGGCTGACTTCTTCAACGCCACACCGCCCTGCCTAGAATGGATCGCCAATTTGGACGTCAGAATTTGAAGACTTGTGTAACGCAAAATTTCTGCTGTGATGTTACTTTTTATTGTGTTTATGTATCATATTTTATCTGAATATGTATCCTTGACTTATGTATTTTATAATATAATTCCATAATGTAATAAGTGTAAACCATGCGTGTAGCGCCATACGCTAAATAAATAAAATGTTCCAGATTCTAGGAACATTACTTTGACTCTGTGTGTTGCCCCAGTAGGATAGCTCAGTCGAGCACCACCGTACCGTTGCGCCCCGTAGCGACCTCAGCTTCGGAGGTGCATTGACTACGCAGTGGCCTCCGCTAATGGGAGAGGGACCGTGGTCGCCTGGGGAGGTAGCTAGCGGCGAACTGGTAATGGAGCGCAGTGCCTCGAGGGAAGGAGATGTGGACGGAATTGCCTGGCTCTGTGCCACACACAGGTAAACACATCCCCACCTGATCGGTGTCGTGGACTTCGCGACCCGTGACATCAACGTGGTGTTTGCGATTATACCTACACTGCCGCAAAATAGATTAGTACAACCTTTAGGACGTTTCCAACTCACTCAAGATTTATTGTTGCAACAGTGCATGTGGAGTACATGATTGATTACATTTACAAATCAATCGCACAAACGATTCTGAGGTACCATTTAACGGTCCATAATGAAAAACCTGTAGTAGTACCTGGTATAGCCTCCACGAGCGGCAATGCAGGCTGACTATGGCATCCAGTCGATCTTACCGATGGCGAATACTGTCCGCAGTTGCAAGAGTCGAAGGGCATGAAAGGGAAGCAGTGGTTGGGAAGGGAGGGAGACAGGGTTGTAGCCTATCCCCAATGTTATTCAGTCTGTATATTGAGCAAGCAGTAAAGGAAACAAAAGAAAAATTCGGAGTAGGAATTAAAATCCGTGGAGAAGAAATAAAAACTTTAAGGTTCGCTGATGACATTGTAATTCTGTCAGAGACAGCAAAGGACTTGGAAGAGCAGTTGAACGGAATGGATAGTGTCTTGAAGGGAGGATATAAGGTGAACATCAACAAAAGCAAAACGAGGATAATGGAATGCAGTCGAATTAAGTCGGGTTATGTTGAGGGTATTAGATTAGAAAATGAGACACTTAAAGTAGTAAAAGAGTTTTGCTATTTGGGGAGCAATTTAACTGATGATGGTGGAGGTAGAGAGGATATAAAATGTAGACTGGCGATGGTAAGGAAAGCGTTTCTGAAGAAGAGAAATTTGTTAACATGGAGTATAGATTTAAGTGTCAAATGGCTCTGAGCACTATGCGACTTAACTTCTGAGGTCATCAGTCGCCTAGAACTTAGAACTAATTAAACCTAACTAACCTAAGGACATCACACACATCCATGCCCGAGGCAGGATTCGAACCTGCGACCGCAGCGGTCACGCGGTTCCAGACTGAAGCGCCTTTAACCGCACGGCCACACCGGCCGGCATTTGTCAGGAAGTCGTTTCTGAAAGTATTTGTATGGAGTGTAGCCATGTTTGGAAGTGAAACGTGCACGATAAATAGTTTAGACAAGAAGAGAATAGAAGCTTTCGAAATGTGGTGCTACAGAAGAATGCTGAAGATTAGATGGGTAGATCACATAACTAATGAAGAGGTATTGAATACAATTGGGGAGAAGAGGAGTTTGTAGCACAACTTGACTAGAAGAAGGGATCGGTTGGTAGGACATGTTCTGAGGCATCAAGGGATCACCAATTTAGTATTGGAGGGCAGCGTGGATGGTAAAAATCGTAGAGGGAGACCAAGAGAGGAATACACTAAACAGATTCAGAAGGATTTAGGTTGCAGTAGGTACTGGGAGATGAAGAAGCTTGCACAGGACAGAGTAGCATGGATAGTTGCATCAAACCAGTCTCTGGACTGAAGACAACAAAAAAATGGTTCAAACGGATCTGAGCACTATGGGACTCAACTGCTGTGGTCATAAGTTCCCTAGAACTTAGAACTACTTAAACCTAACTAACCTAAGGACATCACACACATCCATGCCCTAGGCAGGAATCGAACCTGCGACCGTAGCGGTCGTGCGGTTCCAGACTGTATCGCCTTTAACCGCTCGGCCACTTCGGCCGGCTGAAGACAACAACAACAACAACAACAACAACAACAACGTTAACATTATACAACGCCTGCTCGACCTGGTCACGTAGTTCTGTAAAAGTTGTTGGTTTAAGTGTCGCAGGAGTCACTCCTCGTCCCATCATATCCTACAAGTGTTCGGTTGAAAACAAGTCCCGAGATCGCGCTGGCGAGGGACGTTGCTGCACTTCTTATAGAGGACGCTGAGTTTCACGGGCAGTGTGTGGGCAAACATTATGGTGTGGAACAACACATCACCTTCCTGTTGCAAGAACGGCGAAAGAACAGGTCTATCAAACGTACCGAGTACTGATTAGCGTCCCCTCCAGAAACACCAAAGGTGAACGAGAGTTGTAGCTTACTGCAGCCCACACCATGAGGCCTGGTGTGGGGCCAGTGATTCAAATGGCTCTGAGCAATGTAGGACTTAACATCTGAGGTCATCAGTCCCCTAGACTTAGAACTACCTAAACCTAACTAACCTAAGGACATCACACACATCCATGCCCGAGGCAGGATTCGAACCTGTGACCGTAGCGGTCGCGCGGTTCCAGAGTGAAGCGCCTAGAACCGCTCGACCACACCGGCCGGCGGCCAGTGGTTCGTAGATGAATGCTCCCAACGAGATAGTGGTTATCATGTCTACGTCGTACGCGCAAATGACAGCCACTTACGCGCGCGCAGACTCTGCATTCGTTGCTGAAGACTACAGCGTGTGATTCCATCTTCCAAATCATCCTCTGACGGCACCAGTTGAGTCGCGTAAGTCGATGCTGCGGTGGGAGTGCGAGACAGGCTAGAAGTGTGCGTGCCCGTAGTCCTACTGCTAGTAACCGGTTCGCAGCAGTTCGTGTTAACACGTCTGGGCTCATAAGCCCTCTTATCTGTGCTGTGGTAGCTGCCACTGCTGTCCTTACAATACTACGATCCCGGCGGTCGTCTGTGCTGCATGGACGTCCAGAACCTCGTCTACGGTTGTGAGAATGTTCACGTGACCACTGCTACCAGCATCGTTGCACAACTGATGCAGCACGTCCAATCTGTGCGGCATTCCTCTGAAACGACCGTCCCGCTGCTGGGAAGGCCACAATTTCATCCCCTTAAAACTTCCTCAGTTGGCTGTGGCGTGGTTCCTGCTCACTTCAAACGTTCGCAGCACACTGAGCCTCCTTCTGGCTGTGATCATGCCCTATTAAGAGGAGATTGAAGGCAAGTGGGCTTCAAAAATTTGATTTTTAGATTTTAGCATACTTGAAATGCCTGGTCTTTCCTGCGTGAAACAATTTCTGTTTTATATAAATACGGCAAATTTTTTCGTGAGATATGATGACTTTCCTGACGCTCTGTGCAATCTGGCATTTAAATACCACGCCTTCCTTTTTGCACCATGCAGAGATAATGCAGAGCATTTAATTTAATTAAATGAAATTAAACCCGTATTTAGAGACCTTTATAAAGATACCTTGTCGAAGAAATGTCTTCATGGGAAAACCCAAAATTTAAATGAATGTGTGAATTCTGTCATTTGGAACTGGTTACCGAAAACTGTATTTGTTCAGGTTACAACCCTCAAATTTGGTGTTTATGAAGATATTTTATGCTTCAGTGATGGTGTAATTAGAAAACTGGATGTTTTGGGAATATTGGGCATAAAATCTAGTGGAAATACTGCAAAATCCTTGGTGCAAATAGATAAAGAGAGAATCCACAAAGCAGATATTGCTAATTTAAAATGCACAAAAGAAGCCAGACAGAAAAGAAGAGGGACCAAGAGAACAGAAGATCAGTATGATTCAGATGACGCTCAGTATGGTGTAGGAAAATATTAGTGGTAAGTAATTGTCATCAATAACTATACTAGAATTTCAATATTAAACTTCAAATAGATTTTTCTCAAAACTATATATATTTTTTTACTATCAGGTACCATTATTTGATAGAATAATGGGGTTAGAAACATGAAATTTGGAAAATTTGTGCTGCAGATGGTAATAAGTTATTTCAAGCAAATTGAGAACCACCAAACAATCAGAAACTCTTTTCTAATAATTAATGTACAAAAAAGTTAAATTTTACTAGTGAAAGAATAAAATTTTTTCCTTCAAAACCATTAGAGGTATTATGTTCATTTTACTTGTAAATTGAGGCATATATGTTATATATATTCAGTAAAATGTCATTGTTTTATCACTTCTAGTTCTTCTGAAAAGTGTACCTATTCAAAGGGTAAAATAGCATTGGCAGAATAGGGATAAAAATTGCCTTCCATCTCCCTTTAAAGGGTAGACACAATGGCTATCTCGTAGCCATGCCACTACGTTATCTGTTGGCGGACGACTTTGAAACCATTATCAGTACATCTATCTACTATACCGTATGTGGCATATGACGTCATCGCATCGAAATTTACGTTCTTTTCCAGTGTACTATTTTTTTTTCCGGCAGTGTATTATATCCGTGCCTTTTTCCGGCCATCAAAGGAAGCGTTCAATTCTCATTGCGTGAAATTCTCGTGTGTTCGTGCAATATTTCCGATGAGATGAGGCTCTGGCGAATAAATTGAATTAAAAATACGAGAATGTGAGAGGAAAATTCGGATTGATTACTAAATGTGATTCGATTAATATTTAATTTTTAAATGTTTATTCAGCATTAATGTTTTAATCTTTATATTTTCATTACACGGCAGAGCGCTCAATTGGTCAATCTGAGCTTCTTTGAGGTCGCTTCTGCTTGTAACAAACAGTTTTTTCTAAAGAAATTGTCTCTTCTTTTCAATAGTTTTTCATAATTTTATCTATACATTGACGCCAGTGATGAGAAACTTTGCAAGTTTTCATGGTATATGGTTGAAAGCAATTAATACCCATATAAATGCGTCCTTTTGTTGCGGTCACGCTGTAAACATGCGTAAGCGACCGTGTGTTCCTGAGTTTCACGCTCAGATGTTTTGTGCACAGCGGCAGAGGGCAAATTGCTTTACGCTTTCGTAGTTTTGCTGCCGCTTTCAAGAGGCTGCACATCAGTTCTGTTGTTTTATGCTTTCTCCAGCGCAGCTTTTCTGTAAAATGTGTTACGCCTGTTGCCTGGGGAATTGGAAACAACTTGGTCAGAGGCTCAACCAGTGCTGCCACCATAACGTTGAGCTTCTCTGCAGACGGCAGGTGGGTGTTGTGAAGGTTGATGCTGCCGTCTCCCGTCAAGATAGTGGCATCTATGAAAAGGTTGGATGACCAAAACCCGAGCACCGTGGTGGCTTATGCGACGAATTAACAACAAAAGCGTCGCCTCAGGCGCAAGATCATAGGTAATGAGACCTGCACGCGTTCTATGAGATGTGGATAGTGGCGGTAACTGTCACAACAAATGATGTGGTGAGTGTTCAACACGATCGTCTGCCTTACATCCTGGCAAGCTACGTGTCTGTTGTTGACATCGGCGTCACGGTCAATGATCTTATACCGCCATTGTCAAGAGGATGTACCTCCCTTGGAACGCATTTCCGGCCATATGTCCGCATGATGTTTCCAGGCTTCCATACCTCATTCGATAAAAGCGGAACGCTTACAAAATCACTTTGTTGCCCGTCCGACTGTCTGACGTTAAAAACCATTTCTTAGGAAAGAATGGGAGTACAAAGTTCAAATTTTGTCACATACTAGTTTCTATGTTCCTTGACAGTGTAATAAATATAAGCTTCTAACTCAATGCAGTCAAAAGATAAGGCCATTTATGTTATGTATTTTGATATTCGCACACTCATCAAAATCTGTAGGGTACTTCCCGTTGACCTAAAATCATGAAATTTGGCAAGAAGCAAGGTTTCCCAGTACAAGTAAAGCAGAATCCAGAAACTGTTGGTTTTTAATTACATCACACGAAAATATTTTTTTCTTCTTTTGTATGTAGGCTGTTTAGGCTTTAATGTTGGTAACGCCACGTAGTGCTCTGTGTGAAAATCACTGACTGTGCAGTGTTCAGTCTGTGGCTGGTTGGACTCATTGTTGGAATATTCGCTTGTGTAGTGTTGGGCAGTTGGATGTAAACAGCGCATAGCGGTGGGCAGTTGGAGGTAAGCCGCCAACAGACGCCAGAGTTTTGAGAGCGATGATCTGGACGTATGACTTTTGAACACTATTAAGGTAAATACATTGTTTGTTCTCTACGAAAATCTTTCGAGGTGACTCATGAAAGGTAAAGGTTACTGTTAGGACCATTCTTTTGTGGGGATTATTGAAAGTCATATTGCGTTGCGCTAAAAATATTGTGTGTTAGTTTAGTGACGATCAGAATAAGTAAAGAGAGAAATGTCTGAGTACATTCAGTTTTGCTCAGCTGTTTGAAAATCAAATAACCTAAGAGGTTTTCCAGCACTGTCATTTTTAAATTTTTCTACGGGGACGTTTCACTCTCTCAAAACTCTTAGAATTCCCGGGGCCGATTTCTTGCCAGGATCGATGTCGGTAACAGGCAAAAATTATAGCGATTCTCGATGCCTGGTATGGACGAACTATCTACACACGTAATTACGTTGGAACGGAACCCACCATGTGCAAGTCCTACACACACTTGCCCGGACTTTTTTCTTCTTATTCTCTCAGGAATCATTTTCGGCACTTTGTCCGCGCTGTGCAAAATAGCTGTGTGCAGATAGCGTTTCCTCGTCATCAGCAAGCTATCTGCGTTACAACAGCAGTATGTCAACGAACGAGCAAGATGACATTAAACTCTAACAGGAAACATGATGAAAATGATTCACTATGCAGTAAAACAGTGTATGCACAAAGCAACGTGAGGGCACGAATTGGCGTGTAGGGCAAAGTTTCTCAAACATTGTTTAGATTGATCAAACAAGTAAATAACTGTCTCCGATTAAACACGTCCGTCGAGCGTATGGAAATTCCACCAACCAGTCAGTGATGCTTTAGACAAAGGAGTCACACACACACACACACACACACACACACACAGATCATTTAAAAGCTATGTGAATATACACATTAATTTTTCGAATTCAGAGTGTGGTAACTGAGTATCTTTGAAACAGGAACCTCGCAAAAGCGGATATTTCCTTTAGTCAGAGCCACAAGACGTACGAGTACGTAACATGCTGTCGTAAAAAATAGTGAATGACTCATACTGGACCCATGAGACATTCGAAATACTTTTTATTGCTTTTTCCTAGCCTATGAATCATCCTGTAAACATGGACCTAGGAAAGTTACTTTGCAGCAGACATTAGCCTACGTAGACAGAGAGAGGTAAGTGTTCCTTGACGTCGTGCTAAGCTTGTCTTATGATGTATTCTATGTAGTGTACTAAACGGTGCTGAAACAGGCAAGTGTGCACTCAAATGCTCAAGTGACGTGTACCTTTTCATGAAAGACGCCATAAAAAGCCATGAGTTTACTGAATAGCTACCTGCAGTTTCAACAATGCTAGTGGGCGGGTGTCATGAGGCTCACTACGAGCAGTTTGCCACTGGTTTTCGGTAGCGACTGATAGTGGTCAAAACTGTGAAAGTGTACCATCGCAGCCTCCAGCCTGTGAAGCAGTAAAATCTCAAGACTATAGTTACATAGAAGACTGTAGCAGGAAAACGATTCACTTTCCCGACTTTTGTCATAAACAGGTTTACTTTTTTCTCTTTTTATTGTAAATTGTTCTTTTATTTCGTATTCTTCACAACAGCGCATTATAAACTGCATAGCCATTTTCAAGTGACTGTAATACGTACCGGAAACAAAATCATTAAAATACAAATATAAAACACCTATTAATTGCTTAATCGGCTGAATAAAAATTAAGTTACACTCAAACTGCTTTCACTTCGCTTCACTTTGGGAAAATAATAGCTTTTTTCATGTTGTACACTTTATCGCGTTCTGGACGAACCCACCCCGCTGAATACCCGAAAAAAATTCGAAATATCTACATTTACCTAGGCATAGAAGAAACTTATCGCTGTCGGGATTTTTTTTTTTACATTTTTTAAACACTACAGAGTAGCCCACCACCTGGGTTACTAAGGTGGGCCGTGTGCTACTTACAACAAGTGACAAGCCAGGCAGCGTTAGGTCTCTTAGCCGTAATGGCAGCTTGAAAGTTATGTTAGCTTGACAAGCCCCCATTCTGTTACCGTCCCTGCCACGTGGAGGCGGACCTTTTCTAATGTTTCTGCCCTGGCTGTTGCTCTGTGTGTTGGTACACTCTTTAATACAGTGAGTGACGTTTATATGCAAAATACACTCCAGGAAATGGAAAAAAGAACACATTGACACCGGTGTGTCAGACCCACCATACTTGCTCCGCACACTGCGACAGGGCTGTACAAGCAATGATCACACGCACGGCACAACGGACACACCAGGAACCGCGGTGTTGGCCGTCGAATGGCGCTAGCTGCGCAGCATTTGTGCACCGCCGCCGTCAGTGTCAGCCAGTTTGTCGTGGCATACGGAGCTCCATCGCAGTCTTTAACACTGGTAGCATGCCGCGACAGCGTGGACGTGAACCGTATGTGCAGTTGACGGACTTTGAGCGAGGGCGTATAGTGGGCATGCGGGAGGCCGGGTGGACGTACCGCCGAATTGCTCAACACGTGGGGCGTGAGGTCTCCACAGTACATCGATGTTGTCGCCAGTGGTCGGCGGAAGGTGCACGTGCCCGTCGACCTGGGACCGGACCGCAGCGACGCACGGATGCACGCCAAGACCGTAGGATCCTACGCAGTGCCGTAGGGGACCGCACCGCCACTTCCCAGCAAATTAGGGACACTGTTGCTCCTGGGGTATCGGCGAGGACCATTCGCAACCGTCTCCATGAAGCTGGGCTACGGTCCCGCACACCGTTAGGCCGTCTTCCGCTCACGCCCCAACATCGTGCAGCCCGCCTCCAGTGGTGTCGCGACAGTCGTGAATGGAGGGACGAATGGAGACGTGTCGTCTTCAGCGATGAGAGTCACTTCTGCCTTGGTGCCAATGATGGTCGTATGCGTGTTTGGCGCCGTGCAGGTGAGCGCCACAATCAGGACTGCATACGACCGAGGTACACAGGGCCAACACCCGGCATCATGGTGTGGGGAGCGATCTCCTACACTGGCCGTACACCACTGGTGATCGTCGAGGGGACACTGAATAGTGCACGGTACATCCAAACCGTCATCGAACCCATCGTTCTACCATTCCTAGACCGGCAAGGGAACTTGCTGTTCCAACAGGACAATGCACGTCCGCATGTATCCCGTGCCACCCAACGTGCTCTAGAAGGTGTAAGTCAACTACCCTGGCCAGCAAGATCTCCGGATCTGTCCCCCATTGAGCATGTTTGGGACTGGATGAAGCGTCGTCTCACGCGGTCTGCACGTCCAGCACGAACGCCGGTCCAACTGAGGCGCCAGGTGGAAATGGCATGGCAAGCCGTTCCACAGGACTACATCCAGCATCTCTACGATCGTCTCCATGGGAGAATAGCAGCCTGCATTGCTGCGAAAGGTGGATATACACTGTACTAGTGCCGACATTGTGCATGCTCTGTTGCCTGTGTCTATGTGCCTGTGGTTCTGTCAGTGTGATCATGTGATGTATCTGACCCCAGGAATGTGTCAATAAAGTTTCCCCTTCCTGGGACAATGAATTCACGGTGTTCTTATTTCAATTTCCAGGAGTGTAATTAATAAAAACTAATATAATTAATTAAGTATAAAATAAAACATAATAGATGTAAAAATATATACACAAAGGAAAACAAAGAATAAGAATTCTAAATTATATGGCATCTACAGAGAGCCGAGTTCTCCCTGATGCATTTTTAGAATACAAAGCTAAACATGTGCCCCAAAAATTAAACTGAGCTAGATTTCTCTATGTGAGATTATAAGTGATATTATAATTTCACATGAAACATAATAGCAGAATGAATATTAAAATATCTTGCATGGACAATCTTAGATACAGGAAGTATTCAGGTAGCTATGTTTAAACATAGTAGGATTCCTTTATTCAAAATTTAAAAATTAAATTTAAGTATGAGATAACATACAAATCCTCAATTGTTAGAGATAAGTGGTTACCAAAGTTAATATATTGTTGTTGTTGGCGAATTTTCCCTAAAAGGAAATCGTTAAGCTTATGACTTTGAAGGCTTGTTCTTCTTGTCCTTCCAGTACTCCTTCATTCTCTTGGAGAGGGCCTCTTTTCTCTCCTCAGACCATTCTTGATTGGTCCGCTGTTTTAGCGCTTCTGACTTTACTTCCCAATTGTCTATGTGTTTTCGGAAGGTGCTTCTGTCTGTGGTGTTTGTGGTGCCAATTGCTTGTAGGTCTTTTCGGACTCTTTCCATCCAGTGTCGAGACTTTAAGTGTCTTGATGTGTTCTAGAATTTTCTTGGTGAGTCTTGTTTCAGGGAGTCTATCTAAATGTCCGTAGAATTTAAGGCGCCTTTTTCTCATATCGTTCTCGATGTTCGAATATGCTTCTACTGTTGAGTTCTTCTGTAGTCTGTAGCCATCCGGTGTGGGTCTTCCTCCTAAAATTTTCCTCATGATTTTGCGTTCTTCTTTTTTGATTTCTTCAATTTTGATTTTCCTGTTGAGTGCTAGTGTTTCGCTGACATACAGTACGGCGGGTTTGATCACTGTGTTATAGTGTCTGATCTTGGTGTTTCTGGAAATGCATTGTTTGTTGTAGACTTTTAAGTGTTACAGGGTTTAGGTTAGCATCTCACTATTGTAGATCAGAAATGGAGAAAGGAGGAGTTGCCACATTCATCAGGAACGGTCATAAATTTAAGAACATAGACATTCATAAATTTTGCCTAGAACAGCATATGGAAGCATGTGCAACAGAATTAGATTTTCACAAAAAATCTTTCATAATATTAAGTGTATATCGAGCACCTGCAGGTAGCTTTAATCTATTTGTAAACCACCTTGAAGCTGTACTGGCCCATTTAACAACCAAAAACAAAGAAATAGTGGTTGCTGGTGATTTCAATGTAGATTTCCTTAAAGACTCTCCCAATAAGAACCTATTTGAGTTAGTAACACTATCATTCAACTTAATTCCCACAGTAAAGTTCCCCACTAGGATAACCACTTGCTCACAAACAGCCATTGATAATATCTTTATAGAAAAGTCAAATGAACAAAATTATATTACAAAACCAATAGTCAATGGCCTCTCAGACCATGACATGCAGTTCCTTCTGTTAAATGTTAATACTGAACAGGATATAAAATCTGTTAAATCTGAGCTCACGAGGGTAATCAGTAAGCCAAAAATTGATTATTTTAGGACACTCCTCAGAGACATTCACTGGACTGATGTTTACAGTGCTCATGGCATGAATGAAAAATATAACAGTTTTGCTAATAAAGTGCTTACCTTATTTGAACACTGCTTTCCCCCAAAACTTACCAAGGTTAGAGCAAAGTCTACAAAGAAGCCATGGATTACTCGAGGAATAGGGGTATCTTGTAAAACAAAAAGAAAACTGTATCTGTCAATCCGAAACATTTCCAATGTTGATGCTATAGCACATTATAAGAAATACTGCAAAATATTAAAGACTGTAATACGGATGTCAAAGCAAATATATTACAAGGAAAAGATAGTCATATCAGATAACAAAATAAAGACAATATGGGATATAGTGAAGGAGGAGACCGGTAGAACCAGACATGAAGAGGAACAAATAGCATTAAGAGTAAATGATGCATTGGTGACAGATGTGTATAGTGTTGCAGAACTTTTTAACAAACATTTTATAACTGTTACTGAAAAGATGGGGTTGTCAGGTTCGGTAGATGCTGCTATGGATTACCTTAGACCAGACATTTCAAGTAACTTCCATAATATGAATTTGACCCTCACTACCCCAACAGAAATAATGTCCATCATAAAATCTTTAAAATCAAAAACATCTAGTGGGTATGATGAAATATCAACAAAGTTAATTAAAGAATGTGATTCTGAGCTAAGTAACATATTAAGCTATCTGTGTAACCAGTCGTTTATCAGTGGAATATTTCCTGAATGGCTGAAATATGCTGAAGTTAAGCCACTGTTTAAGAAGGGAGATAAAGAAATAGCATCAAATTTCCGTCCAATTTCACTGTTGCCAGCATTCTCAAAAATTTTCGTAAAAGTAATGTACAGTCGTCTTTATAACTATCTTATCTCAAATAACATACTGTCAAAGTCACGGTTTGGATTTCTAAAAGGTTCTGATATTGAGAAGGCTATCTACACTTACAGTGAAAATGTACTTAATTCATTAGACAAAAAATTGCAGGCAACTGGTATATTTTGTGATCTGTCAAAGGCATTTGACTGTGTAAATCACAATATCCTTTTAAGTAAACTAGAATATTATAGTGTAACAGGAAATGCTGCAAAATGGTTCAAATCTTATATCTCTGGCAGGAAACAAAGGGTGTTATTAGGAAAGAGACATGTATCAAGCTATCAGGCATCATCCAACTGGGAACTAATTACATGTGGGGTCCCACAAGGTTCCATTTTGGGGCCCTTACTTTTTCTTGTGTATATCAATGACCTTTCATCAGTAACATTACCAGATGCCAAGTTTGTTTTGTTTGCTGATGATACAAACATTGCAATAAATAGCAAATCAAGTGTAGTCTTAGAAAGATCAGCCAATAAAATATTTGTAGACATTAATCACTGGTTCCTAGCCAATTCTTTGTCACTAAACTTTGAAAAAACACACTACATGCAGTTCAGAACTTGTAAGGGGTGTCCCAAGAGTATATGTCTAACATATGATGACAAGAAGATAGAAGAAGTGGACGGTGTTAAATTCTTGGGATTACAGCTTGATAATAAATTCAACTGGGAGGAGCACACCACAGAACTGCTGAAGCGTCTTAACAAATCTCTGTTTGCAATGCGAATTTTGTCAGACATAGGGGATATAAAAATGAAAAAGCTGGCATACTATGCTTACTTTCATTCCATAATGTCATATGGGATTATTTTCTGGGGTAATTCATCAAGCCAAGCTAAAGTTTTCCGGGCACAAAAACGTGCAGTAAGAATTATATGTGGTGTGAACTCAAGAACATCCTGCAGAAGCCTGTTTAGGGAACTAGGGATACTAACTACAGCTTCCCAATATATTTATTCCTTAATGAAATTTGTCATTAAAAATATATCACTTTTTCAAACCAACAGCTCAATTCATGGAATCAATACTAGAAATAAGAATAATCTTCACAAGGATTTAAAGTCACTTAGTCTTGTACAAAAAGGTGTGCATTATTCAGGAACACACATTTTCAATAACTTGCCAGCAGCCATAAAAAGCTTAACAACCAATGAAATTCAGTTTAAGAGAAGCCTAAAGGATTTATTGGTGGCCAACTCCTTCTACTCCATTGATGAATTTCTGAGGAAAACCAACTGATTTGTATATAAGTACAACATAACTTCTGCACAATTTCAGTGCAGTAATGTGTTCACTGAAAATTTGTGTGTGTGTGTGTGTGTGTGTGTGTGTGTGTGTGTGTGTGTGTGTGTGTGTAAGTATAATCTAACTTCTGCACCATTTCAGTGCAGTAATGTGTTCATTGTAAATAAGTATTACAGTAGTTGTATTACATGTTTCTTACCTTATAAATAAATAAAAAACTTTTTTATTTTAAATTCAGTGCAATAGTATTTGTAAAATGACTCTTAGTGTTCATTAAAAAATGACGATCATTCCACTTGGGACCTGTGGAATGGTACATTAGCTTATTTGTTTTAGTTTAAATATTTGTCATGTATTGTTGTTTTTCTGACATGTTCCACATCCTGGAGGACCTCCTCACTACGGATCAATTGGAATGAAAGTAAATCTAATCTAATCTAAAAGACGTTTCGTACCATGCCTAGTGATTTCCGTGTCTTCTGTTGTCTGTCTTCGTAAGCCAGTTTCTCTGTTCCGGTCGGTTCGATGATTTCGCCTAGGTATCTGAAGTGTGTGACCCCTTTAATTTTGCCGTACTTGGTTGTGATGTCGTCGCCTTCTCTTGTTAGGACTTGCGTTTTTTCAAAAGAGATTTGTAGGCCGACTTTCTCGGCGCATTCTTTCAGGATTTCGATCTGTGTTTTTGCTGATGTTGGGTCATAGGTCAGTATCGCTAGGTCGTCTGCGAATGCTAGGTAAGGGATTTCCAGTCTTTTCCTTCCTAATGTGACTGGTCTCCAGGTGTTTTGTCTCCTGACTTCAGCTTCCCATTCGTTTATTACTTTGTCCAGGACGATGTTGAACAATAGCGGGGATAGTCCATCTCCTTGTCTTAGGCCAGTGTGGATTTCAAAGGGGTCCGAGATTTCGCCCATGAATTTGACTTTGGATTTTGTATTGGTTAGTGTCTGTTCGATTAGTCTTCGGGTCTTTTGGTCTAGGCCTTTTTCTCTGAAGATTTGGATGAGGGACTTTCTGTCGATCGAGTCGTAAGCCTTTTTGAAGTCGACGAAAGTGCAGATGATTTTTTTGGGGCTTGTCATGTGGGATTTTATGATTGATTTCAGGTTGAAGATTTGTTCGGGGCAGGCTCTGTTGGGTCTGAAACCCGCTTGGTATTCCGAGATGGCGGGTTCCAGTTGTCCTTGCGTTCTGGTGAGAAGGCAGGTTGATAGAGTTCCAAAGTTAATATAATTAATAAAAAGAATATAATTATACTTAGAATAAAAGGAAATAAGTGTCTGATTCTCTCACATGCAATTCCTGAATGTGTTGGCTGTGTATGTGCCTGTAGATTGAACGTAACTAGATTCCTCTATACGACATTGTAAATAAGGTTTCAAATTACGTGTAAATAATAAAACAATATGAATATTAACATATAGCAATACGATTATATCTTGCAGGCTGTTAATCATTAATACCAAAATTATCCCCAACACAAATGAAATTACAGAAATATTCAGATAGCTGAAGGTTATACATGATCAATTCCTCTATACAAGATTTTATTGGGGCAGTAGATTACAAAAACAGAAAACAATGTTAATATATCATAGAAGCTGGAAGATTATATTAGACAAACCAAAAATAAATTACATAGAAGTCTAAACTGTGATAATTAAAGTGTAAGATTGCTTAAAATGATTACAGATAAATCCAGTATATGTGACAAGACAAGTGACAAGGTTGTGAGCCAGGAAGGGGAATCTGCATGAATGTCCAATGAAATCTCTGATACTCTGTGAGGCGAAACTGGGAGCCTACATTACATGTCTAATGAAGTACATCATCAGTTGTGTGACACAATCATTGTGAGTTAGGCCCATCTACATCCATATAGTATTGATCAATGTCTATTTCGCATCCCTTCTACACCTTCTGTCAATATTAATCACTGTCTGTTCTAGTGTCTGTGTCAGTGTCGGAGTTTGTATCTTCCCAAGTATTGTGTTGAGGTTCTGTCATTGTCTGTGTTCTTGTTCTGGCAGTAGGATATTGATTTTTGTATGTATCTAGCAGTGTCGTTGACACTGAGTCAGCCAGACTATTTAAGGTGTTCCATTTATCTGGGTCTCGAAGAACCGCACTGACCTCGTCATCTCTTATAGCAGGTCGAGTAGGTTACACGTTAACACAACAAGTTCAGGCGTTCCAAGAATGCCACATGTGCAAATCTCGGTTTGCCTTACTCTCATACGGTGTAGATGTGTTGGGTATGGTCCGTGCCCAGTCAAGTAGTGAACCATGCCCCGACTTGGATCTACATGTTTTAGTTTTAGCCTCTCAGATACATTTGGAAAAAAGGAAAAGACACGCCGCCCTTTGTCTGATGTCTCCCATTCTCTTTGCCACGTGTCTAATTTCCATTTGTGTAGCTGTTGCTTAGTTTGTATGTTTTCTCCTGTTATTTGGGAAAAAAACTTTTCCAGTAGCAGTAAAATGAGAACATTTTCGTTACAGTTTCATCAGCTGTAAAAAGCTACAAAAGAACATTTTGTACGCCGCGCATTAGAGATGCGGTTTTTTGCAAGGCATCTGCAGACCCTGTCGAATGACATCAGTAGCAGCGGCACATGTGCCGCCTGCGTGGGAGAACCTGTGAGTAAGTGTCTATGCGCCTCTGGAATAGCTTCGGAATTCCGCTGCAATTTCGGTGCTCTTCCGCTCGGGAATTTCTGGCTGCTGGTTTCGCACTGCGTTCCGTTGGAACCACGTTATTAACCCGCAGGCCTTTTATTGAAAGTTACTGCCCTAATTGGGCGGACCGCGTGCCTTAGCCCAAGGCAGTGCTGCTGCTCCGCTCAATTTACTTCTGTTTTCAGTGCCGTCGCAATCACAGCCGCCTTTCAGTGACATCTGCTTTCCGAATTTTTTTCGTGGAAAACCTGTCAGTCATTACATTCTGTTATTGCCATCCTGTCTAGTTATATCTCCAAAGACTGTGTCAATGAAGTAATAATATTTATGAAATATTCCGTTGGTACTTGGACGAACATACACATAGTAAACATTTAAATACGAATGTTCCATAATAATACGTATTTTTGTGTTATAAACCGGCTTTCGGTTCTCTAGACCATCCTCAGGCTATTGTAAACAGATAGTCCACGCTTTAGCGAGAGTGCACAGGAGTACAAAGATTGTTTTTCCAAACATATGTGGCACGTTACTACCATACATCGACAGAAAAAGACAAGCATAATTAAATTCACAAACAAGTTCTGAATAAATAAATCTGATATTACGAGAGTCATTCAAAAAGTGGTACTTTCATTTTTTAATTGTTCAAGAATTTCAAATGCAACTTCATAGGTTGAAAACCAAACCTTGACGACTGACTTATGACTTTTTAGTATAATCTCTGTCCACTTCCACAGTTTTAATCCGTCTTTTAGCTAGGGCATGTATTCCAGTGTGGTAGACACATTGTCCTGCGTCCGAAGCCATTGATGCACGGACGTTTCAACGGCCTCCGCATCTTCAAAGTGCATCCCACGATGACCTTTTACCGGGCCGAACAGATGCCAGTTCGATGGCACTAGGTCAGTGGTGTATGAGGGATGAGGGAAGACTTCCTATTGTTTTTCTTATCTCTTTATTCTGGTCGGTTAATATTCTTGGGACCCGAGTTGCAGAAACATTTGAATATCCTAAGTGTCGCATAATCGTCATCACACTGCCTTTACTGAGCGACGTAATCCGGCACAAAACATGTTGGAATCACCTGGCAGTCGTCTACGAATGATGTCATCGACTCGCTGAAGGTTGTATGGAGTCACTGCAATCAACGGTCTGTCGCTCTACGTTTCGTCAGCCAGTGGTGGTCTCCCTGGAGCTTCGTTACAGTGACGAACCTATCGTCTAACAGTGCTGATACGCAGTGCTGCATCACCGTACATATTTTTTCTGTCTTTCATGAAAGCGAATGAGCGTTTCAGCTCCTGCATTCAAGAATTCTATCAGAGAACACCGTCTAATATGAACATCTATTGAAATTTCCCCTGCTGGAAAAACTCTTACGTTATTTGATTTTCAAACAGCTGAGCAAAACTGAACGTACTCAGCCAGTTGTCTCTTTACTAATTCTGATCATCAGTAAACTGACACACAATATTTTTAGCGCAACGCAATCTGACTTTCAATAATCCCTACAAAAGAATGGCCCTGACTGACTATAACCTATACCTTTCATGAATCACTTACCTCACAAAAATCTTCGTTACTCGAACTACTGCAATACAACGAGCGCCAATACCGCCAGCTGAATAAAAGATTCTAACTACTGAAGGCACTAACTTCTGACAGGCATAGTTAGCAAATGAAAGATTTTCATAGAAAACAAACAATGTATTTACCTTAATAGTGTTCAAAAGTCATAATATGTGTATATCAGTTCATGACATCCAGTATTACAAATATCCTTTTTCTGACGGACACACGTCCTGATCGTCCGATCATAGTAACCTCTCAAAACCCTGGCATCTCTCCCCCCACATCCACCACTGCTGACGGCTCACCTCCAACTGCCCAACGCTACGCACTGTTCACATCCAACTGCCCAATGCAGTCAGCGATTTTCATACGCAGCACTACGTGGCGTTACCAACATAAAAACCTAACCAGCCTACTTAGACTATGTCGGCCATTTGGCAGGCGACTGCAGTACTGACATACGTTGCGCAGAAAATTATTACAGCAGTTGATAGGAGGAGAAGCATTGCAGAACAGCGCTAAATTCAAACATTTCACTTAATAGAATTCGTTTAAGATGAAGAACAGGAGGCATTACTTTTCGACTGATCCTCGCACTGTGTACTCGAAGATTAAAAGCATGGAATGCGTAAGTCATAAACGTTTTAGAAGTGAGTAATGTTCCAGACTTCTATGTTACACGAACAAAGTGGGGAGTGTTATGAAAAAGCCGAAGAAAAGTGTGGGGTAGAGGGGAGAAAGGGGTCAATGAAATATGGTTGTGAAACAGTTATAAACGACCTTATTATCTAATAACAAGAAAAATATTGACTCGCTGTTGCTGCTTTAGTTATGGTGAATAATGAAACTGTGTTTGCTCGTTAAGGACCAGTTCAGGATTCTTCGATTCGCGTTTAGTAATATCACAATTTCTCGTCATGTTAGTTTTCCCCTTCTAGTTCCTCTGTAGAGAACATCACATTTAATATCATTAGAATGACATTCATTCAGAGCATGTTCAACAAAGGTGGGATCATTCTGTTTGACTCCAACTCCTTTCAGGCTCAGTCTACAGCTTCATCTACATGGATTCTCTGCAAATCACATTTAAGGGCCTGGCAGAGGGTTCATCGAACCACCTCCAGAATTCTCTATTATTCCAATCTCGTATAGCGCGCGGAAAGAACGAACACCAGTGTCTTTCCGTACGAGCTCTGATTTCCCTTATTTTATCTTGGTGATCGTTGCTTCCCATGTAAGTTGGTGTCAACAAGATATTTTCGCATTCGGAGGAGAAAGTTGGTGATTGGAATTTCGTGAGAACATTCCGTCGCAACGAAAAAAGCCTTTCTTTTAATAATGTCCAGCCCCAATCCTGTATCATTTCTGTGACACTCTCTCCCATATTTCGCGATAATAGAAAACGTGCTGCCTTTCTTTAAACTTTTTCGATGTACTCCGTCAGTCCTATCTGGTAAGGATCCCACACCTCGCAGCAGTATTCTAAAAGAGGACGGACAAGCATAGTGTAGGCAGTCTCCTTTGTAGGTCTGTTACATTTTCTAAGTGACCTGCCAACAAAACGCAGTCTAGTAGTTACAGTCCTACCTGATTGACCTACATATTATTTGCCCTACAGGATTTAGAAAATGCTATAAATTCCGATGTTCATCGCATCCACCAGTTTGTCCATGTTCCATGGTAGTCTGGTCCATTACTCACTCGTACAAAGTTTATGGCGTATACATTCCTATACTTTTAGTCTTGGAGTATATTGTAATATAAGATTCTTTTATTCAGAGCTTGTTCGTGAATTTAGTCGTGCTTGCGTTTTTCTATCGATACGTAGTTGTAAAGTGTCACATATCTTTGAAACGCGGTCTTTGTATAGCTATGAATCATCGCTGAATTGTGTTTAGTCTTACGTTATCTCAAGAAGGCCCAGAAACCGAAACTGTAAAATAAATATTTTTGTGGAACACCTATACTGCGTGTTTAAGTTTTTACAATAGTATAACAACCGCATCACAGATTGAAATACTACACACCGTTCACAACTAACTAAGAGGGTTACTCCAAGTTTTTGAGATTTCTTCCTGTTCCGTTGGCGTGTGGAGCGCGGTAAGAATGATTAAATGTCTCCGTTGAAGTTATCTTCGCGATCCTTACGGAAACAGTACGTAGGAGGCTTTAATACGTCCTGGATTCCTAACGTAGTACCGGTTCTTGAAAGTTGACTCGTAGGCTTTCACGATGTAGTTGTCATCTGTATTTGACATTTGTCATTTCAGATTTTTCAGTATTTCCGCGAAACAAATATCCGTGTCGTTCTTCTTTTTGTACGTTCAGTATCCCCTGTTAGTTGAGATTAGTGTAGTACCCACATACTTACGCAGCATTCTGGGAAGAGTGATACTGGTGTTTCTACACATTCTCTTTTTGTAGAGCAACTGCATTCTCCTAATATGCTGCCAGTGAAGCGAGATTGTTGTATACCATCTGCCTTACCAATGAATGAGCCTATGTAATCATTTCACAGCCCTTACCATATTAGCTCCATCTTTTATCAGATAGTGCTTCATTATAAAAACTTGCATCATATGCAAAATATCTGAAGCTACTTTTATTTCCGTCGAAGGCTCTCTTGCGTGTGTGTGTGTGTGTGTGTGTGTGTGTGTGTGTGTGTGTGTGTGTGTGTGTGTGTAAGGGGGCGGGGGTGTCGCGCTTAACGATTGAGCTATCCCCCTAAGACTCTTCATCCAAGAATACAGTCTGCGTCCTTACTACGTAGAAATCGTCAATCCAACCGCAAATTTCGTTTGTCACGCTATGTCATCATCCTATTAACAAGTGTTCATCTACCTCACTACCGCTAACCATGGCTTTCAGGGTCTTTTTGTGAGCAAGGCGTGCGGTGGGTTTCACATGACTGATGTTGTCGGAATCTTCGCTGGTTGGTATGGACGAGGTCATTGTTTTCAATATGCCTCACTGCGTATCAACTCAGAATATGTCCCAACATTGCACAACAGACGGCTATCAATAACATTTGACGGTACCTTTGTTGGAAACTTCTACTACCCTTCTTGTAGATGGGTTTGGTCTGTGCTCTATTTTTTGATCGGGGAATTTGCTGTTGTTAATTGGAACTAACTCAGCCACGGATTCTTTGTGGAACATGACAGGGATCCCACCGAATTCTGGATCTTTATTCACTGATTACAGATGTTTCTCAACGTCAATAATACTAATAAATCTATGTCACTGATATTTGCAGTGATGTGAGAGTTAAACTGGGGCGGTGCTCCTGTATCTATCTTTGTAAAGGAACACCGAAAAGGGAGTGCAGCATTTCTGCTCTTGCTTTGATACCCTCAGTATCAGTTCCTGTGTGATCAAAAATGTTCAAATGTGTGTGAGTTCCTAAGGGACCAAACTGCTAAGGTCATCGGTCCCTAGACTTGCACACCACTCAAATTAACTTATTCTAAGAACAACACACATACACATATACACCCATGCCCGAGAGAGGACTCGAACCTCCGGTGGGAGGGTCCTGTGAGATCAATGAATGTGTTTAAACTAACTTCGGTGCTGTGACAGCCTTTACGTATGACCAGAATTTCTTTGTGTTTAGTCCGAGGTCATTCGATGAGCTTCTGCTACGGTGTGATTGATTGCTTCACCGGCTGCCGCTTTTGACTACAAAATGCGTTTCATTTTTTTGTCGGTTGGAAACTGGTTCAATGTTGCATCAGTGATCATGGGGAAAGGTTTCTTCGATGTCGAATTTCCGAAACGCCAACAATTTCAAGCATTTACTTCAGACGGACGACGAATGTTACGGCAATCTTCCTCTTCTGACTCACAGTATGACATCAAGCGATCCAGAGTTCCCCTACAGAAAATCTCGAAAATTTACAATTTGTCAACCCTGTGACATTTTACGTCTCACATAAAGACTGTTCATTATCCGCTCGTTTTTCTTTTACAGCGGACCACTGCTGATGCGTACATTATTTCGGCGTATATCGAAAGCAGAAAATAAACGACGACAGGCTACAAAGTAACGTCCAAAGCTAAAACGAGCAGACACGTAACATTTCACTCCGCTGACATTCGGTACAGATATTGCCATTCCTGCTTTCATGCGGAATGTTTTGACGAGACGCTACATCAGAGAACATTTTGTCGTTCAACGTCCGCTGTGAATCGACGAATTTTCTTTCCGGCCTGCCTTGATGCTCTAGGTTATGTTCTGTTGCCATACAACGAAATATTAACCTGTGTTAGAGACGAAGTATTTTTACGCATCATCCTGCTTCAGTAGCTATCGAAAGTATTTTTTCGTAGTAATTAAAAGGTTATGTAGTGAACTTTGTCACGGAAAAATCATTAAATCTCACGTTGGAACAACGCTGTGCTGTAGTACCTGGATAATGCACCGTGCAAACAAATCGTAGATCATGTTGCTTGGTGAGTTTCGTTTTCATTCGGTGCCTAGCGGATATCAGTGTTACTGTACTGTAGTTACTGAAATTGCTATTGTCTGTACGAACGCCTTGTTAACAATTTACAGCGATAGAAATCAGTGTAATAGGTAGAAAAACACAGTTGTATCAAATTAAAAGACAGTTCTTCTTGTCGTAAGAAAACAACAGCGTGCCTCTCTGTTTGTGTCCCGTAAATTACAACACGTGACAGAGGATGCGATTTATTGCACCATGTGTAAAGGTTTAGTACCGTTCCATCCAAGTACAAAAAAAAATGTTCAAATGTGTGTGAAGGCTTATGGGACTTAACTGCTAAGGTCATCAGTCCCTAAGCTTACACACTACTTAACCTAAATTATCCTAAGGAGGTAGAACTCGAACCTCCGCCGGGATCAGCCGCACAGTCCATGACTGCACCACCTAAAACCGCTCGGCTAATCCCGCGCGGCATCCAAGGACACACCCTGGGAAGAGTGACTGCTTACATTGTTCTACAATAGCTGCATTTATTCCGATCTTATCCTCACAGCCATCGCGAGTCTGATTTATATTGGACCATGTGATATTCCTAGATTCTTCACTGTAAACTGGTTGTGGATTTTCGAAGAATATATGAATTTTTTGAACATTTGAGCTTCGGAGCCTTATTTTTACGACGTCCTCTCCCGGTTCGCATAAAGCTGTTAATTATCGGCGGAGGTTTGTAGGTACAACCGTATTCACTTCCTTTCTCCTCACCTAAATTGCAGCTAGGAAAAATCAAATCATCTTCTGAGTCGTATGTGACAGTGAAACGTTCATGTTTGTCTTATAGACCCCTTGGATCGCACTGTTTCACAGCCGACATACAGAGTGACTCAGCTGCCCCTGCCGTCGTTTTATGTGAGCCACAATTCTCCACCTGGCCTGAAAGAACCACGCGCAAGTTTTCACATTCTCTGGTTCACTAGGCGCAAACTATTAGTCCTAGAAAAGAAATGATGGTTCAAATGGCTCTGAGCACTATGGGACTCAACATCTTAGGTCATCAGTCCCCTAGAACTTAGAACTACTTACACCCAAGGATGTCACTCACATCCATCATACAATGAAGGCTTTCACGACCGGATGTTTCAACTGCTGAGAATTCTTCCGGGTTGTATGGCCGTGGTCCATGGAACTCTTCTATCCCTGACGTTTCGTCCAAGGCTACGTTGGACATCTTTGGAGGTGATTCTGGTTGTGCTGAGTCTTGCCGACTGACGAGTCGGACGCCGAAGAGCGGCCTAAATACTGTGGAAAGTGGGCGTGGTCTGGATTTCACGTGATAGCAGAGAGATAAACTTTGTCAAAGATAAACGTCCCCCTATGTCTGCAAGTGGTGTATATAAGATTCCGTGTACATGTGGCAAGGTCTACATTTGAACTACAAAGAGAAATGTGAATACACGGTTGAAGGAACATAAAAGACTTTGCCGACTAGGGAAAAGAGACAAATCTGCCGTGGCGGAACATGCTCTTCAATCAGGTGATCACGTAGTGAAATTTTTCGGGAACTGAAGTTTTATGTACTATGATGAACTATTATCCACGGCTATATAGAGAAGCCATCGAAATATATAAACATGGGGATAATTTTAACAGAAAAGAAGAAGCCATGAAACTCAGTGATATATGGACTGTAGCACTACAGAATCGATGAGAAGTTTTTATCTTTGACGTACTATGATCAATAGTTAAAAAAACTTTATATTTGACAAGGTTTATCTCTGCTATCACGTGAAACCCAGACCACTCCCACTTTCCACGGTGTTCAGACCACTCTTCGTTGCCCGACTCGTCAGTCGGCAAGACTCAGCACGACCGGGAGCACCTCCGAAGATGTCCAACGTAGCCTTGGACGAAACGTCAGGGATAGAAGAGTGCCATGGACCACGTCCATACAAGCCGGTAGAATTCTCAGCAGCTGACACAGATCCATGTCCGAGGCAGGATTCGAAGCTGCGACCGTAGCAGCAGAGCGGTTTTGGACTGGAGCAGCTACAACTGCTCGGCCACCGCGGCGGCAAAAGAAATGAACAAGATAATTTTGTAGGAAATTTAATGAAGCTGGAGGCCATGGGTTTCGAGTTATTCAAGAAAAAACGTACAAAAGTGATCTTCAAACGCATCTCCATCCCACACTTATCCCTCACCAGTCAGAACTTCTAGTATGTTGTTCATGGCACTCCCTCCTACTATTGTACAAAAGTTTCCGACTGCACGAACTATTCCCTGTAACCGAGTTTTTTGGTCTATGTTGATTGGGCTGTTACGTCACTAGCATAGTTGGCTATTTCCATAGCATTATTAATTTAAAAGTTGCCATGAGGGCAAGTAAAATGTAAATGTCATGTGACTAGGGCCTCCTGTAGGTAGACCGTTCGCCTGGTGCAAGTCATTCGATTTGACGCCACTTCGGCGACTTGCGCGTCGATGGGGATGAAATGATGATGATTGGGACAACACAACACCCAGTCCCTGAGCGGAGAAAATTTCCGACCCAGCCGGAAATTCAATCCGGGCCCTTAGGATTGACATTCTGTCGCGCTGACCACTCAGCTACCGGGGGCGGACATGAGGATAAGTGAAGGAAAACGACGTTCGTAAACGTTGTGCTAAAACTAATGACATTGTGAATTCGATCCAAGTTTATCCATTATAAGCACATTAGTTTCGTAATAGGAGGGCCTCACGAATACATCGACGTAACTACGTATTTTATGCTGTTAAAATTCACGAAAGTATTAGGTAAAGCTGACACAAACATCAGTTTTACAATTTTTAAATGTTAAAATAAGCCGATGGCGTAGTGAGGCGTGTCAGTAAAGGCCAAAAAAGGTGGAATGTGGGAAAGAATTCGTTCAGTCACAAATTTTTGTACAGTAGTTGCAGGGAGTGCCATGAACAACATGCTGGAATTCACCACCGCTGGAGACTGAGTGTGGGAGTGGGGTTGTATTAGAAGCTCACATTTGTACGTTTGTCTTGAATAACTTGAAAAGTACGACCTCTCGCAAAAACATATCCCAGTAGAAAATTTAACTACATTAAATTTGCTACAAAATTACTCTGATCACTTTTTTTCTGTAGGATTAATAGTTTGCGCGTAACGAGCGAGAGAATATAAAAGTCTGGCGCGTGGTTTTTGAAGGACTGCGGGCTGCATAAAACGAAATCGGCAGGGACAGCTGTGTAAGGACAAGATAGGTATTAAAAACGAAATTAGAATTATAGATTAATACCTTCAGCTGCTGACGGGCGTTGATTCATATCAAAGGGGACAGGTGAAAATGTGTGCCCCGACCGGGACTCGAACACGGGATCTCCTGCTTACATGGCAGACGCTGTATCCATCTGAGTCTCCGAGGACACAGAAGATAGCGCGACTGCAGGGACTATCTCGCGCACGCCCCCGCGAGACCCACATTCTCATGTTATATGTCCACACACTACATTCGTAGTGTCCCTACCCATGGCCGGCCGGAGTGGCCGAGCGGTTCTAGGCGCTACAGTCTGGAACCGCGCGACCGCTACGGTCGGAGGTTCGAATCCTGCCTCGGGACATGGGTGTGTGTGATGTCCTTAGGTTAGTTAGGTTTAAGTAGTTCTAAGTTCTAGGGGACTGATGACCTCAGAAGTTAAGTCCCATAGTGCTCAGAGCCATTTCAACCCAAATATTTTTTTTTATTTTATTTTATTTTATTTTTTTTTGTTCCTACGCAACACACTAATTACTCGTGGAAGACATTCTTTCCAAGTCCCGTAAGAGTTCGGGTAAGACGTGTGCATCCGCACAGAAGAGGAAGGTCGTGGCTGGTACTTCCAGAACTATATACTTACATGGATATGGTGTCTGTTCTTTCGGACTGTCCGAAAGAACAGACAGCATATCCATGTAAGTATGAAGATAGGAACTGGTTAAAGCTGCATTCTCGAAATTTCCTTACGCCTAGACAACATGAACGCACAAAGCTCTCACCATTGCAGCTACTCTCGATACTGTCCAACAAGTTACGGATTCCACACACTTTAGCAGCTTTCCAAATTCGATCGGTTGAATGTTTTAAAAGTTTACAATTGCATATTACAATAACACTGACAGAGACAACAGCATTCTGTGTAAGCAAGTGTAACTTCAGTTAATAATAGAGTAAAAACAGAGCTGGTACAATGTAATTAGGCCTGTTGGAGTGAGCGGCATTGTGCGATATTAGTCATGCCGCCTTTTATGCTCCATCTTAGCCTTATTTTCGCGCGCTGGTTGTCGCTGTAGGCTCTTTCGATGTTCGATTTAGCGCTTCTCGATTTATATTTCAGTTCCCCACGAAGAGGCGGGATGGCAGCGTTTAAAACCGTTCATCAGCCAAAGTTTTTACATACTGAAGTTGTAGAATATGGAAAAAAAACCTTCCCTCTGCAAGGCTGGAAACTTCTACTAATTCGACAGGATGCAGACTGAGGACATGTGCGGCGCCGTTAAACGAAACAAAACAGTATTCAAAATTATTCCATTTATTACTGAAAACACAAGTCGTTACTGCTTCTGCGTCGACTGGCGGCTACATGATCCGGAGAAGGATCTGCTGAATCCAACAGCGGAGTCACGGCTGCCGAGGAAGCTGCAACATCTCGGAATGGATGTCGATGACAGCTTGATGCGGTGGTTTTGCCGCCAGCTGGCGAGGTAGGCACGCCCCGTCGGTAGTTCGGCTTGGAAATAGTCGTTTAGTGTGTGCTCTGACTCAGACGCCGTCCGGGGAGTACTCAAGGCCTCCCAGATCACTGCCCACTTTGTCCCCTCAGGTGAAGCATGATGTCGGGCGCTGGTAGTCGTGCTGAGTGCTGAATCTGGACCCCAGTACGGTACGTCTTCAGACCCGTACGATGCTTTGAGTTTAGGACAGCTTGTACCCTGCACCGGAGTCTTGTTATATTCTTGGGCTACCCATCAGTGCTGGCTGCTGGACTCATGGGCATGGCTTCGGATCGCTGATCGTCTCGTGGCCCCATAAGAGCAAGGCCAACACCAGAACGATCTCATACACGAGATGTTACCATACCATAGCCAGAGAACCGCGAGTGCGGACGACATGAAAGCTATCAGTCCTACTGATCGAGCGCCAAAAGCTAGTGGGGGGTGAGGGGGAGGGGAGGGTAGAGTATTTACATGGCCGAGGAGAGGCTCTGCTCTACAACGTCGTTCGTAATGACCAAATTGATTCTGCTCTCTCCGAGTCATCAGCAGTCTTCAGTTCCGCTACATTTGCTTAACGAATTTGTTTCAGTGCCTTTGCTGCTTACTCAAGCTCCTGCTAGACGCTGTTGCGTCCTACCTGGTGTCTCCTGTGTAACGTTACGGGAGTAACGGAGGTGGTTCTGTCTGCACTGTTCTGTTTCTTGCTGAGTTGCTGGCACTCTCTGTTAATAGTGTCGAGTTGGCTGTCTTCCTGACCCAGTAATGGTGTTTAAATGTTTACGTTTCACGACTGGAGCCGGCCGGTGTGGCCGAGTGGTTCTAGGCGCTTCAGTCTGGAACCGCGTGACCGCTCCTGTCGCAGGTTCGAATCCTGCCTCGGGCATGGATGCGTGTGACGTCCTTAGGTTAGTTAGGTTTAAGTAGTTCTAAGTTCTAGGGGACTGATGACCTCAGATGTTAAGTCCCATACTGCTCACAGCCATTTGAACCATTTTTTTCACGACTGGAAACACTTGCACGTGACTGAGTAACGTCGGCTGTTTGAACATAGAAAAAATTTTGCTCTCACGTTCCTTTACTAATTTTGTTGCGTAACAAAGTAGTAGTAATAGTAGTAGTAGTAGGGTATTCTGCCTAACGACAGGTCTTGTCATGGATTAAGCCTCTTCCACTTTTGTCTGTACATAGCCAGTCTTTTCGATTCTGAATATTTGTCTCCTTTTATATTGTGCAGCATTTGATAACTTCTTTTTGCTCTTCCCCTTTTTCCCTCCACCATTCCTCCTATTCCTTCCTTCAATAAACAGTCCCACCTCAAACAATGTCCAATCCAGTTCCGTTTTGTCTTTCTGATAACTCTTCTTAATACTTCTTCATTCCTTACTCGGTCTTCCCATATCACTTTTTCCACTCTTCTCCGTATCCCTATCTCTAGTGCCTCCAATCTTCTTTCATCTTCCTTCTTCAATGTCCTGGTCTCCGCACCATACAGTGCAACGCTCCAGATGTAACATTTGCCAGGTTTTTTCCTCAGATCTTTGTTTAGTGGTCCGCAAAGTAATTTCTGTTTCCTCCTGAATCATTCTTTTGCCATTGCAATTACTTTCCTAATTTCTGTTGAGCAATACATATCATCCATTATTACACTCCCAAAGTAATTGAAGTTATTCACTTGCTCTATTTCCTCTCCCAATATTTTCATACGGTATTTTCTGCCCTTTCCTTCAACTACCGAGCTTTTCGTTTTCTTCTTGTTAATCTTCATTCCATATTCTTCTATTTTGTGTTTAGATTGCGTAACAAAATCGGAGTTCAATAAATATTTTTTAAAAATGCTTCGTGTACTATTGTTATGATTTTTAAAAACTTTTAATTGATTTTATATTGTAATCAGTGGTGAAATGGTGGGGTGATTGAGCATCAATATGATAATATTCGTGATAGAGGTGAAATTCTGAGTATGAATATGATGGTTCAAATGGCTCTGAGCACTATGGGACTCAACTGTTGTGGTCATAAGTCCCCTGGAACTTAGAACTACTTAAACCTAACTAACCTAAGGACATCACACACATCCATGCCCGAGGCAGGATTCGAACCTGCAACCGTAGCGGTCGTGCGGTTCCAGACTGTAGCGCCTTTAACCGCTCGGCCACTCCGGCCGGCTATGAATATGATGTTTAGTGGCAATACAAGTAGGGACCAAAAGTCACTAAGAGGGGTAGGGGACAATGGAAGGATGGCTCGAGGTGAGTAGTTGTGTGTAAGACTGTAAAGACGAGAGTATCTCAGGACAGATTTCATCATTGGGAAGACGGGAGGGGGGACGTGGAAAGGCAATGGAAGTGGTTGGGAGGCGGGAATGGATGTAGTGCGCAGCTGGATTGCATAATTGGAAATTAATAGGTTGGATATTGGGTATCGGCACTGGGTTTCGCAATTAATATGTAGGGTCCGAAGTTGCTCCAAGAGTAGAGGACAGTGCTTCCAACATGTTTGATGTTAATCTGCGTTTGTCATATGTACAGTCTGTTAAGTAGAGCGCTGTCGACATTACACGCAAATGGTAAAAGATGTCGCCCTACTTCTTTCACAACCCAACAGAGAGAATCTTTGTTCTTCATTCTATGTCCATAAAGCATTAGCTTGCTTAGGATTGTTGACAGGGATACACAAGAAGAAAGATGATTGCAGTCCACGTGTCGGTTTTATCAAAGATGTTTTATGTCGACTGCCAAATGTTTGTTCATCGACAGAAATGAAGAGTGGATACTGCAGTGTATGGCGAAACAAGCGCTGTGTCATTTGAGAGATACGGAGGCGAGCCAGTGTGCCGGGACTTGTGCTACTAGCTCCACGTCATCGTAGCGCGCCTGTGCGTAACATACACAGTATTGCGCCATAATCTAAGAGTGAAGTTAAACACTAAGTAGCTTTTCCAAACTTTGTCAACACATGCTTCAGTATAATAATGTTAAAATTCTTAAATCTCAGAATGATCAGATAAATGTATATCGCCAAATACATTGTTTTAAGTAAAGAACAAGTGGCGATAAATAATAAAGCTAGAACGTCAAAAGCCGGCCGGAGTGGCCGTGCGGTTCTAGGCGCTACAGTCTGGAACCGCGTGACCGCTACGGTCGCAGGTTCGAATCCTGCCTCGGGTATGGATGTGTGTGATGTCCCTAGGTTAGTTAGGTTTAAGTAGTTCTAAATTCTATGGGACTGATGACCTCAGCAGTTAAGTCCCATAGTGCTCAGAGCCATTTGAACCAGTTTTTTTTAGAAAGTCAAAAATGGTTCAGAATGTGAAAATGTATGTCAAAATCAACTGTTACAAGTCTGTTTGATCGGAGCAATATTTTGGTCAAAATCGGCGTTTTAATGAAAAATTGGCTCTGAGCACTATGGGGCTTAACATCTGAGGTCATCAGTCCCCTAGAACTTAGAACTACTTAAACGTAACCAACCTAAGGACGTCACACACATCCATGCCCGAGGCAGGATTCGAACCTGCGGCCTAGAACCGCTCGGCCACACAGGCCGGCTTTTAATGAAACATTGAAGGCGGTAAATATTAGAGCGAGAAAGATTACGATCCTTTAGTTTCATATTAAAACATTAATTATATGACCCCATTACGCTACCTTTAATAATTATCAAGTAATCTACTAAAAACTAAATTTTGAACGGAAACGTCCTTACTTATGATAGGTTAAGTAACTTTTGTATTAATAACGGAAAGTTCTGATTGCAGCGCTTAATTATTTCCTTACAACAAGTTTCAAGACTTCGATGTAAATAACAATCAATACAAGGACCCTTAAGGAAGTAGTTCAGGGGTCAAGTGCTATTGTCTGTCCCGTTCTCAAAGTACTATCCGGCAAAGTTTAAATTCAGTCAAGGTAAAACTTCTTCTCTAATTAAAGCCAACTTAACTCCATTCATATAAGAATTACGAAGATTGTAAATTGATACACAACAGTGTTATAAAATAGTATGTGTCCGAAGAAGCGGCCATTTAGATGCTGCTACCTGGGCTTAGAGCAGATGATGGCAAATGTTCCATTTGGCCGTCCTCTGCACCCATATATAAATACGGCCTGAGAGGCAGTGACTGACACACACTTCGCACCCAGCTCTCACTCACTCTGTCCGCGTCAGTCGAACGCCGGCTTACGCGCTTCCTCGGATGACGTCACAGCCAGGCTGCATGTTTTCGGTACAAATAGGAGGTGAACTCGCGAGGACTGTACACAGTCCTCGATCGCTTAGATTTCACGGAAGTAACTGTTTGTGAGAACCGCACAATAAACTCTGTTTCGGTGCGGACAGTGGCGGGTTAGACTTAAGCTGGTTTAGCTTCCCTGTCAAAATCAAACTGTTTGTGTACCGCCCGTAACGTTAACTAAATTTGGAAATTTGTGGTAAATTCCTGTGGGACCAAACTGCTGAGGTCATCGGTCCCTAAGCTTACACGCTACTTAATCTAACTTCAACTAACTTACGCTAAGGGCGGCACACACGTCCATTCCCGAGGGAGGACTCGAACACGCCGGCCGCGATGCCCGAGCGGTTCTAGGCCCTTCAGTCCGGAACCACTCGACTGCTACGGTCGCAGGTTCGAATCCTGCCTCGGGCATGGATGTGTGTGATGTCCTTAGGTTAGTTAGGTTTAAGTAGTTCAAAGTTCTAGGGGGCTGATGACCGCAGATGTTAAGTCCCGTAGTGCTCAGAGCCATTTGAACCAAGGACCCGAACCTCGCAAGGCGCCTTAGCTCGCACGGCTACCCCGCGCGGCCGTTAGCAAAACCGCGTGGCAAGTGGCGAGATTATTTTCCACTTTCGTGGCGAGCAAATAACTTTGATTGTTAGAACTCAGGGCGAAAGACCATTTAACTGAAACTTAACGTAGGTGTCGCCTCTGAACTGCTCATAGTGCCGTTTATAATAGAGACATTTTATTATTATTGTTATTTCTATTTTTCACAGACCTTAGGTCTGGTTAAAATAGGAAAGTGACGCGGACCTTCATCAAGCGTGACTTCCTTTTAACTGTATGGTATATGTTACATAGTATTTAGGAACTTTCGGGTTATTGAACACGTATCAATAATTACGGATTTCTGTAGTTGTATATATACGTTTGGATGTAGCTGTATTGCATTGATGTACTGGTGGATATTGTGTGGTATGACTCCTGTAGTTGATAGTATAATCGGTATAACGTCAACTTCATCCTGATGCCACATGCCCTTGACTTCCTCAGCCGGTTGGATGTATTTTTCAATTTTTTCTCCTGTTTTCTTCTGTATATTTGTTGTATTGGGTATGGATTTTTCGATTAGTTGTGTTAATTTCTTCTTTCTATTGGTGAGTATGATGTCAGGTTTGTTATATGGTGGTGTTTTATCTGTTATAATGGTTCTGTTCCAGTATAATTTGTATTCGTCATTCTCCAGTACATTTTGTGGTGCATACTTGTATGTGGGAACATGTTGTTTTATTAGTTTATGTTGTATGGCAAGTTGCTGATGTATTATTTTTGCTACATTGTCATGTCTTCTGGGGTATTCTGTATTTGCTAGTATTGTACATCCACTTGTGATGTGATCTACTGTTTCTATTTGTTGTTTGCAAGTCTGCATTTATCTGTTGTGGTATTGGGATCTTTAATAATATGCTTGCTGTAATATCTGGTGTTTCTTGTTTGATCCTGTATTGCAATCATGAATCCTTCCGTCTCACTGTATATATTGCCTTTTCTTAGCCATGTGTTGGATGCTTCTTGATCGATGTGTGGCTGTGTTAGATGATACGGGTGCTTGCCATGTAGTGTTTTCTTTTTCCAATTTACTTTCTTCGTATCTGTTGATGTTATGTGATCTAAAGGGTTGTAGAAGTGGTTACGAAATTGCAGTGGTGTAGCCGATGTATTTATATGAGTGATTGCTTTGTGTATTTTGCTAGTTTCTGCTCGTTCTAGAAAGAATTTTCTTAAATTGTCTACCTGTCCATAATGTAGGTTTTTTATGTCGATGAATCCCCTTCCTCCTTCCTTTCTGCTTAATGTGAATCTTTCTGTTGCTGAATGTATGTGATGTATTCTATATTTGTGGCATTGTGAGCGTGTAAGTGTATTGAGTGCTTCTAGGTCTGTGTTACTCCATTTCACTACTCCAAATGAGTAGGTCAATATTGGTATAGCATAAGTATTTATAGCTTTTGTCTTGTTTCTTGCTGTCAACTCTGTTTTCAGTATTTTTGTTAGTCTTTGTCTATATTTTTCTTTTAGTTTTTCTTTAATATTTGTATTATCTATTCCTATTTTTTGTCTGTATCCTAGGTATTTTTATAGGCATCTGTTTTTTCCATCGCTTCTATGGAGTCACTGTGGTTATTCAATATGTAATCTTCTTGTTTAGTGTGTTTTCCCTTGACTATGCTATTTTTCTTACATTTGTCTGTTCCAAAAGCCATATTTATATCATTGCTGAATACTTCTGTTATCTCTAGTAATTGGTTGAGTTGTTGATTGGTTGCTGCCAGTAGTTTTAGATCATCCGTGTATAGCAAATGTGTGATTTTGTGTTGGTATGTTCCAGTAATATTGTATCCATAATTTGTATTATTTAGCATGTTGGATAGTGGGTTCAGAGCAAGACAGAACCAGAAAGGACTTAATGAGTCTCCTTGGTATATTCCACGCTTAATCTGTATTGGCTGTGATGTGATATTATCTGAATTTGTTTGGATATTAAGTGTGGTTTTCCAGTTTTTCATTACTATGTTTAGGAAATGTATCAATTTAGGATCTACTTTGTATATTTCCAATATCTGTAGTAACCATGAGTGGGGTACACTATCAAAAGCTTTTTGGTAATCAATGTACGCGTAGTGTAGCGACCATTGTTTAGTTTTAGCTTGATATGTCACCTCTGCATCTATTATTAGTTGCTCTTTACATCCTCGTGCTCCTTTGCAGCAGCCTTTTTATGCTTCATTTATAATTTTGTTCTGTGTTGTATGTGTCATTAATTTCTGTGTAATGACTGAAGTTAATATTTTGTAGATTGTTGGTAGGCATGTTATGGGGCGATATTTAGCTGGGTTTGCTGTGTCTGCTTGATCTTTAGGTTTCAGATAAGTTATTCCATGTGTTAGTGTATCAGGGAATGTGTATGGGTCTGCAATGTAACTGTTAAATAATTTAATTAGATGTGAATGTGTTGAGGTGAACTTCTTTAGCCAGAAATTTGCTATTTTATCATTTCCAGGGGCTTTTCAATTGTGCGTAGAATCAATTGCTCGGGTGACTTCATGTTGCAAAATTACCACTTCAGGCATTTGTGGTATCATCTTGTATGAGTCTGTTTCTGCTTGTATCCACCGTGCATGCCTGTTATGTTGTACCGGGTTTGACCATATGTTGCTCCAGAAGTGTTCCATGTCTGTTATGTTTGATGGATTGTCTATTTTAATGTGTGTGTTATCTATTGTCTGGTAAAATTTCTTTTGGTTTGTGTTGAATGTTTGGTTTTGTTTCCTTCTATTTTCTTTTTTTTGTACCTTCTTAGTCGTTTGGCCAATGCTTGTAATTTCTGCTTCTTTTCATCTAATTGCTCTATTGCTTCTTGTTGTGAGATTTTACCTAACCTTTTTCGTTTTTTGTCTGATATTTCATTTCTTATAAATTGTGTTAGCTGTCCGATGTCTTTTCTCAGTTTTTCTATTCTGATCTGTAGCCTGTGTTGCCATGCTGGTTTTGTGGGTTTCTTCTGTGTGTTGGTTGGTTCTGATCTCTGCCTAGTGTGTATATTTAGTGTAGTGAGTGCTCCTACATAAACCAGTAGTTGTAATTCTTCCATAGTTGTATTTTCATTTATTTTGTTGTGTATGATTGTGTTGATAGTTGTTATTGTTGTTTCGACTTGTGGGTTATTTGGTGGTCTATGCAAGAATGGTCTAATGTCTGTATTTGTGTCTTTGTATTCTATATATGTCAACTGAAATTTCTCTTCTATATCTGATATGTGTGTCACTTCGTGTTCTATATGTGCTTGTTCTGGTGGCTGTCTTAAGATTTCGTTTTCCTCTGATTGTGTAATGGACGCGTTTTGTTCTTTGTTTGTTTTCTCTGGGATGTTTGAGTCCATTACTGTATTTTCTTCTTCTTCTTCTTCTGATTGCACATAATTTTGTTCCAGTATTTGTTGTACTTGTTGTTTGATGTTTTCTAATTCTGACTGGGGTATCCTGTTATTTTTTATTATTACACGGATCTGATCAGCTAGTCGTTGTTCTGTTAAAAATTTTAATTCCGGGTATCTGGTAATAAATGTTGTGTATACTTGTGATCTGTATCCAGTTGTGTTGGTTCCTAGGTTTGTTGCTTGGTAATAACAGAACATGAGGTGTCGATTAACTTCATCTGACCATCTCATCCTCTGTCTTTGTTTTCCTTCTAGGGTGGTTGCAGGAAGCATATCCTGCAAAACACCTCTATTTGGATTTAAATCATTTTCCAGTTGGCTAGCAGTGTCGTTACCATTGTGGGCGGGCATAGGGTTCAAAAATGGTTCAAATGGCTCTGAGCACTACGGGACTTAACATCTGTGGTCATCAGTCCCCTAGAACTTGGAACTACTTAAACCTAACTAACCTAAGGACATCACACACATCCATGCCCGAGGCAGGATTCGAACTTGCGACCGTAGCCGTCGCGCGGCTCCGGACTGACCGCCTAGAACCGCTAGACCACCGCGGCCGGCAAATAGGGTTCAAGAGTCGTCCCCGACCATGACGGCGCTTGTCCGAGGCTTCTTTAGTTCTGTCCTGAACCAAGTAATCACACTAAAAGAGGGGTTAGCCCTATTAGTGGTTTGTTCTTTTCGTCGTCTTTTACGACTGGCAGAACACACCGGAGGCCTATTCTTTTCCCGGGCCTCCACGGGGATTTATTATTGTTATTATTATTATTATTATTATTATTATTATTATTATGTTTGTGCGTGTGAACTTTTACTGAATGTATTAGTAACTCACAATTCAAAACTTTTATTTATAATCATAGCTCCTGGTGCCGTTGAGTAAACAGAGAGTAGAAACATGACTTTCAATGAGCATAAGAAGCATAGGCTGTCGTAAAAGACGGCGAAGCTTTAATATGCTTATATTTATATTACTTATTTAAATTTAACCCGCCGCTCCAAACGGGGGACAGTGATCGGAAGCACCGCAGCCGGCTTTACTGCGACTGGAAGGAGGAGAAACGTGTGTTGGCACTGGATCGGCCCTTGCAGTACGGCCTTACGTCAAAGAGAAGTTTCAAGAAAAAAATCTTCACTTTGAAACAGCTGTCATCCCAAATTCGACGCATTTGGATGGGGGTCTCTACCACGCAAATAAGCGGAAAACCTTTGTTTCAAGCATGCCTCGGAGATGCCAAGAGTTATCGTCGCTATGGTTGACTGGACGTATTATTAATTGTGACTATATTTTTGTTTTCTTCATATATGATGTATGCATATGTTTTAGTTTGTTCTCAAATAAATTTTCTAATGATTAACCCGACGACGTTCTTACTTACCAGACTGTACATCGACGTGAGCAGGCAGTTTAAAATTCTTATTATTATCTTACCACAGGCTTAATTGTATTCTATCATTTTAACTCGTATTTAGTTACTTCTGCAGTATTCTAGTCTCTATGCGAATGTTCTTGTAATATCCAAATGTAAACGGTGAACGGAGGCAGGCACGCCTACCACACCTAACGACAACCCAGTTTAATTGCTTGCACACCTAACGATAACCCCGTTTAATTGCTTGCAGCACAACTGCAAGCACAGTATGCTGATCGTGACCATAATGTGCGGTGATTTGTGTTTATCATTGTTTTGTTATGTATCTACGTCTTTTGACGGTGCCTGTATTGGTAATGGTTTAGCGAGACAGGTATGTTAAGCTGCTTCTCATGTCATCTACGTAATGCTAGTTCCACTACTGTGGTATACGAGTATTAATGTACTGCTGCCACTGAAATTATGTACATTTTTTCTCTCTCCTAGACATATCTGATTATGATCTTATACATCGGAACTCCTCATAAAATAAAAGGACACTGTTCTTTAATGTAGGCGTTTCGAATACTTCTTATTCTTATTTTCGTGATTGTCACATTCGAGAGCTGTTTCCTGCATACAACAAAAAATTTCTTCATCGCTTGGTGTCTCAAACCACGATCTTTTTAATACTCGAATTTTTTGTTCCCTATTTATTTTATTAATTTATTCATAAATTTAACATACGAAAATTTTTAAAAACTCTGGCATACAGCATTCGTCAAATTTCAAAATTGTACTTGCTGACGGTTTAAAATAATTTTTTGCCTAAAAAAATGAAAACACACTGAAATCGAACAGACCACAAAAGTAATTACACCAGAAAAACTGGAACATAATGACGGTGTTTCGAAACACAGCTATCAGGGAGCAGCCGAATGGCGTTACATATTGGTGAGTGAATGCTAGTGGCGTCACTGAGCGCAACTGGATTGAAATTTTGCGGTTTGGCAGAAAGGAGCACCACTGCAGCAAAACGTGCAACTGCGGTGCCACAAGTAGTCTCGCCATTTTACCTGCATGTGTGAACGCGGGTCACCAACGTAATGGTCCAGTGCTTATGCAGTGTGTGTTTGAGGTGTAGGGCTCAGCAGGTGTATACCTGGAGACAAGTGTGGCGGTGACTCAGTTGCCCCGCGGGCCGGATGGCTGAGCCCGTCAGCGGGTGGAATCCTTTGTGAGGTCTGCCTTCCCAGAAGCGAGTCACGCGCCGTGCTCACATTCCAGAGCAGCGGCGGAAGGTCACTGGAAATACAACACACTAAAGCACAACTGGATGCCTTTACCTGTCTGGAAAACATCACTACGAAAATATGAGTTCCTGTGTAGACTGAAGATTGCATTTACCTTTAGGAGCCAATTACATTTTTCACGTGTCGGCTATTGTAATGAATTCCGGTGCAGATTTTAACACGAAAGCCTAGCGAACACTTGATCGTCTGCTGACACCCAACAGAAAGCTCACAATAAACCACTAACCGGCTGAAAATGGGGATTGCGTTCTACTGCCATCCTCCGCATCTACGAGGCCTGGATCCGACCTATCCTCTTCAACCCAAATGTCGCCTGGATATCGGCGCCACCAATATTATTAATCTCTTAAAAATCACTGAATGCCACACACTTTACATTGCTTTCTGAATCCGCGGATACTCTCCCCGATAAGAACTTTTACGCAGCTCCTCTCTCTTCTACACCTCCTCATCCACATTTAACACTTGCGTATGTTCTATACTTGGCGTGAACTCGACTCCAAAAACCCTATTGTTTAAAAAAAAAAAAAAAATGTTTCAAATGGCTCTGAGCACTATGGGACTTAACTTCTGTGGTCATCAGTCCCCTAGAACTTAGAACTACTTAAACCTAACTAACCTAAGGACAACACACACATCCATGCCCGAGGCAGGATTCGAACCTGCGACCGTAACGGTCGCGCGGTTCCAAATTGTAGCGCCTAGAACCGCTCGGCCACATCGGCCGGCCCTATTGTTTCACTCCTAATCACAAAAAGCTGGTGCATATCGCATCAACATCAACACATGTCATTCACTGTCCTCTTCGGCGCCCTTCGTATCCTCTGCCAGAGCATTTTTAAGAAAATCCTACTTCCTGACAACGAAATTCGCTCTGACGTCTAGCCATCCTATCAGATTTCAACCTCTCTTCCGTATCCCTTTCCGATTTCAGGGCTGCCCTCCCTCCCCTCCCCATCCGTCCACGTTCTTTCCTCCTCTTGACCTTAGCTTGGCCACAGTTTGTATACCGAACCCATGATTTCCAATTAACCATCCTCTCACATTGTACTTGTCCCCACGCGAGCCAAGCAGTTCCATAAACTCTTTTACTAGCAATCCACCTTCCCTCTTCCGCATTACTCGTAAATGTATGTCGTCCGTTCCATGAAGTGGTAGTGAAGTGTAATACAGTGTAGTGTTAGTTTTAAATTTATCGCAACCCTTTGTTTTAATGTCACAAGGACGTTTTCCTATGTGTTATTTTAAATGTCATCAACAAAAAGTGTCCTTTACCTATTTTAAAACATATGTTATAGCTCATTCGCTTAATATTTGTATTCCATATGTGTAACTTTTATATAGTCTTCTGCCTGAAGAGCGGAGTACTGTTAGTATTGCTCCGCTGCTAGTCCACGCTCGCAGCTCTGGGATGAGGGAATGGAATAACAGTAAAGAAGGAAAAGAGGCTAGGGGAACACTAGAAAAGGTGAAAAGGAAAAAATAAATTCGTCCGCCCCCCCCCCCCTCTCGACAGACACACACACACACACACACACACACACACACACACACACACACACACACACACACACAAAAATAGCATTTGGTGTAAAATGCCCTTGTGAGGGATTACACTTCTCGAATATTTGTTTATTTATTTGCTTATTTTAAGTTGAATGTTATGGTGAATAGAAACTATTTGGTTTGTGGTTTTACAAAAAAAGGGTGAATGATGATAAAATAATTTTTATCTTGCGTGGAAAGCTATTTTAAATTTGTGTCGCATTATTAGCAATGGAACTTTTACAATGTAATATCCTTACTTAATGGATATGGAACTTTTTTTGTCTTATAACATTTTATTTATGTATACTACATACATAATAACATGACTAGCATGTGGACAAGGGAGAAAATGTGCTTTTTAATAGCGCTAACTTAGAAATTTTACGCCCGTCCAATTCGTAAACACTGTGATGTGTGATCCAGATACAGCCGGTAACTGCCACTGGAGCGCGCTCGATCGCATACACCAAGTAGAGGCACGCGTGTCGTATGCACAAGTCGCATCGTTTCTTACCGTTCACCAGCGTGATGAACTTAGCACGCTAAGAGTTCACGTTCGAAAGCACGTCCGTGCGCTGACTGCTTTTCGCCTACACCACGTCTATCCTTATTATTTCAAGCAGTTCCATCACCTTCCAGAAGGAGATATTGATAGGCGATTGGAATTTCGTTGCTGGCTAATCGTAAGTCACCGAGTAATCCCATTAACACTGTTTACAGGTGAAGCCACTTTGGATTGTGAAACTATCAATAACACTCGCAGCTTCTATCGAGGGTTCGACGGGAACACCGATGCCTTTGTCTAGACAACTTTTCGAGGTCGCTTCTCTGTAACATGCGGTGTTACATGATGGACAATCAAATGCCTGGCCTTGGTCTATTACCGCATCGTCGTCTTACGCTATTCGATTAAAAGTATCCGCACACCCCGTATGTAATGTGAAACTGAGCACTAGATGTCAAGAGGGGCGGATCCGACAGTATAAAAGGAGGTGGTGAGTATTATGTTCACTGAAGAGAGGCAGTAATATAAGAACGGCTAGGTCAGGAAAGCTCAGTGACTTTCTAACGTGGCTTACGCATTGGATGCCAGCTGACCAGGAAACATTCCCTCGTGTACATAAACGACCTTCATGAAACTTGCGCGCGACTGCTACGGTCGCAGGTTCGAATCCTGCCTCGGGTATGGATGTGTGTGATGTCCTTAGGTTAGTTAGGTTTAAGTAGTTCTAAGTTCTAGGGGACTGATGACCACAGCTGTTAAGTCCCATAGTGCTCAGAGCCATTTGAACCATGAAACTTGTTTGCTATGTAGAGGGGTCAAAATAATGCAAAATTTATTTTTTCATTTTTGCCCAGTTTCACTTTGAGGGGATAAAACACACTCCAGATATAATTTAGCATTTTATATTTAGAGGGAATGTCTTTGAAACCATGAAATACAAAAAATGTGTTTCATATGTAAGTTTAAATATGATTAAAGTTCTTGAAACTGTGTTATCAACTTTTATAATGATATGAAATTTTGGAAAACTCGCCAGTACCATTGATTAATTTTGAAAAACAAAAGCTTTCATTACAATATAAATTGAAGTATCTGTCATGCCACATCCATCTACGTGTAATAACTCTGGTTTCTAAAATAGCGTTTCTGGAAAATAAGCTGCAATCATCGTGCTAACGGGATATTTTGAACATTCCTAATTCAAATATCAAAAAATTCATTATTATTCCAAATTTTAGTTATTTTGGTGTTTTATATCTTAAATCGTTCTAATTTCGCGTTTGTTTTGTTTTTTAGTTACCATTTCACGTGTATATTTTCAGTTGAAAATAATAGGTACCGTAGCTCATTATTATGATACAAAGTCTTTGTAATAATGATAACCTGTAAACAAATACTAAAAAAAAGTTTCGTTTACTCAGCGGAAAACATAGTATGAAACAACATTCAGCAGAATTCACAAATTGTAGCGGGCGATCCTCTAAACATCCTGATTTGCATCTGACGTATTTCAGTACACTGGTAAGCCTTGGCGAAGAGAACTGATTATGTACTAGTGACTGCAGCTTAATGATATTGTCTCCAAGTTGGAGACTGACGACGTAATCGTACATCACAGCTAGATCTGAAAATATTCTCACAAAGTTATTCCAACGGCTGCACCTGTCCTGTCGACCCATTTGGGATCACCGGATGAAAAAGTTACTTGTCTTCTGGTACGACCTTAAAACTTTCTTTTTTTTCTGAACACCTCAAGAACCTAACATTAATACAAATTTTTCTCTCGTACTGGGAAACAAAACTTTTTACAGATATCTTTTGACGATGTCAGACATTAGTTTACCAGATTTCAGTGCCGTCTCAAGAACTTTTGGGGCGTCAGAAAGAGATTCCCGGATTCTCGGTCTAAACTCTCCGCTGGAATCAGTATAAAAAAAAACCGTTTTGAGCGTTGTACTCAAGGACAAGGAACTTGCTTACTGGTGATCCCAAAGGAATCGATAGGAGACACACAGCCGTTGGACGTACATGGTATTCGATGTTGGAAGAACATTGTGAGAAGACTTTCAGATCTAGTTCTGTTGAATGATTGATATCACAATCTCCATTTGAGCAACATTATAATCAAGCTACAGTCATAAGTACATAATCAATTCTCTTCGACAAGCTTTTCCATTGTACTGAAATATGGCTGCTGCATATCCGGATATTCGGAGAATCACCCGCCACAATTTTTGAATGTCATTGAATTCTGTTCCACGTTGTGTTATCCATTGTGCATATTACGTGAAGGAATTTCGTTCCATTTATGTGCATGGTGTAAACAAAAAGTTTTGTTTGAAGCATTTCTCTACAGGTAATCATTATTGTAATGATGTTGTAGCATAACATTGAGTTAGTTATTATTTTCAGTTTACAAACTACACGTGTGAAATAATAAACTAAAAACAAAAAATTGAATTTAAAACAGAAATAACGATTAATAACATAAACCAAAGTAACTTAAACAGTTAATTACAACAATAATGAATTTCTAGGTACATTCAGCGCAGCTTATTTTCCAGAAGGTGTATTTCAGAAACTATCTTTATTGCATGTGGATGGATGTGGTATGAAAGCTTCTTTAGTTTATATTGTAACAAAAGTTTTCATTTTTCAAAACTAATTGATGGTGGTGGCGTTTTTCCAAAACTTCAGATTATTGCAAAAGTTGATTACACAGTTATCGAGATCGCTAATTGTATTTCAACTTTCATATAAAAAATTATGTATAATCGTTTCGACTACCTCTAAACCTAATATGCCAAATTACCTTTTGCGGTGTGTTTCACCGCTTAAAAATGAAATTCGACAAAAACTAAAAAAATACGTGTTGCATTATTCTGACTCCACTACGTACCCGCCAAGTTTCATAAAGATCGTTTATTTACATCTGTTCCATTGTGAGTAAAAAAAAATCTATCGGGGACACTTGAAACCTTCTAAATCCCTCACACACTACCGTTGGGAAAATCACTGTGAAGTGGAGACTGCAGCTGAACCAAGACCAGGATGATCTCATGTAATCTCGGACATTTTTTAATTGATATCACGACAGATTATTCAGCACTCCAAAAGTATTCGCTGGTTATTACTGTTATATGTTAGAACATCAGATGCCTGAAGGTAGAAGGAAGAGACGGGAGATAAAGTCAGCAAAAGAGGGAAATAATTTGCATTAGTAAATAAGACCATCATAAACCAAAGACTTCGGCATCGACTACACGTAACTTTTACTTACTGTAAGCATTCGGAGTCCGTGAAGCAAAGAGCAACGAAATTCGTCGTCATTTTCTTAAGTTACAATAGAGTTTGTCTCCCTTTGATGATGACAATGTGAACACAAGTACAGACTGGTTAACAAAACGTGAAAATTTAACATAGGAAGTATCTCGAGATTCGCCAAGGGAGATGAGAGGAAAACCATATTCAAAGATATTCGGTCCCGTACGACAAGTGTGCTCTCTAGACAGTGCTCTCTGTTTGTTCTAAAAAGTAATTTCGTGACTGCCTAGAAAGCGTAAAATGGGTCAACAAGTTAAAGAAACACAGCAAAACATTTATTGTTTGTGTTTTTCGTTATTAAAGGAAGTCGTAGCGAAGACAGTATTGATTCGTCGAAAATAAAAGCAAAAGAATTAGTAAAAAAAAAAATGTTCTGCGAAGAAGGAATAGCGGTTACAGACAATTAAGTAAAATTGCATCAGACCTCAGGAACATTGCCAGACATTCTTTTATATATATACGGCAATATCGCTACATTTCACGAAATATCCGCCCTGTTACAGCCACGCATACATATGACGCTCACAATCAGACATGCAAATTGTGTTCCATGCATTTTCATTACTGTCAACAACGAGACAAAATACGTGGCAAGAGGAATTAGGTCTCCTGCGGGTACACGTGCAGTGTTTCATTCATTGATAGAAGTGAATTTCGTTACGGACTGCCTCATGAAATTACGCTCTGATGTACAAGCTGAAATTAACGCTTACCTGTTTTCTCCTAACACGTCCATTACTTGGGAATTTAATGACTTGCTGTATTTTCCACGCATCAAACCGCAGCTGCATTACCTTTTATTCGTAACTATAACGGATGCGACTCAGCAGGAACATAGGCCCGTATTATACGTTCAGGCTGCTCTGATAAATCCATTACAAAAGTTAGGATCTCGCTCTAACTTCTCCAAAAGATGTGATAAAAGTATCCTAATACACAGCCAAAGATTTTATAAATCATATTCTACAAACACATTTCACAAAGATTTTTACAGTGTAACGGGGACTTTAGTAACGATTTACCTAAAACTTTTTCTGTTGACCAACAAAGCATGCATTTCGCCGAGAAATGATGATTTTTTTTTCCCCCATCAGTGACATGGGAGATGAAGTCACAGGCAACAGCAGTTACTGACAATGTTCCGAACTACACTGGAATCCTTGTCCCGGATTTTGTCAGTCTTTCAAGCAACACATTCTGACTCAAATGGAACATAAACAGTGCATTGCTGTCCATTTACGTAGTTGCGAATCCAAATGCAACAGTGACTCCCCATAACAAGTGCAGTTAGAGAATTTGAATGTTGCAACTGAGAAAGTAATTTGTCCAGAGTGCACACTATTGTTTTGCCTCTGTTAGTTATAGTCACCGTGTCAAAGTGATATAATGTTCAGTAATGTGCGGATTATGTTGAACTCATACATACTATAAAAATGTGTGTGTGTGTTTTCCATATCTGCTTCTAAACAAAGGGATCTATTTCAACCACAGTTGCTACACGTGTCCCCTTCTGTTAGGCAACGTCCGCTGTGGAGATGAGAACCACCTACCTATCATAGTTCAGGAGTATAAACACTGAGGTGCATGAAAAACTGCCGCGTCGTACATGAAGTTGAAGTTGTAATACATTCATTCTTTACTGCTAAGACACCCCTACAATGGACTCAACTTAAGGAAATTTATGACACTTGGTGGCGCTTCTGACACATTTCATCTGCAAATCCCAAACGGCCGCAGACGAAATCAATAGACGTCTATAGAGGTTTGAAGAGGCGTGTTGCCATTGAGACATTTACAAAATCGCGCTGTAGACACGCGAAGCGCTTGTACTCACACATTTGTACGTTATGCATATAAGATTGTTTGATAATTTCAAACGTGTTTTCAGGAATATATGGAAATTAAATTTTTCCGGTATTATACTGTAAACATAGTTCACTTTTTTGTTTTCGTTTGTAAAAGAAAACTGGCAAAATGTCAGCTATTTATTTGTATAACGATCTGTTTCTTCTCTTACTTGCAGTCAACCGAGGTCCAGTTTATTAAATTAATTTTCTAATTAACTGCTATTTGCACCATTGCGGAATAATTCACATTTCTGAACGATACGTTATCTTACTCCTATGTAATCAACATACACATCGTTTGAAATTAATTAATGCGTTTTTGATACTAATGGATACAAGTCGTCATAACTTTCTTCAAGCACTACTTGCGCTAAAACTAGTATCATAGCAGACTGGCAACTGCATATGCTGTAGCTTTTCTATTTTTTTTCCGGAACAGACGTTCAGAGAACTCGGCTTATGCTTCGCTAAATCACCACCATTAATTATTCCTCCTTCTGCAGATACGTCTACGGATGATACCAAAGAACGAACAACTATGGATGCATATACTGGGTATTTCATGAGTAATAGTCAATATTTTCGGAAGTGGCAGCATGTACTAACTAGAACAAGACATTCGGTTTAACTTGTCAAGTTCTTATTGGCTATAGTGTTATAGGTGTTGTAATGAAACACAAACACCCACAGGAGGTTTTAAGTAAAGGTAAATGATAAAGATCAAAGCTGATACTGGCAAATTCCAACTCCAACTTCAATGCACTTTCGAATTTTCTTGACAGTCTCACGTGTAGCTCTTCTGCTGTCGTCTTGACGTTCTTTTATGAGGACAGTACTATTCAAGATGTGGATGATAAGTTCGTGTCGTGAGTGTACTTTATCTCTGTAGACTTTGCCTTTCAGTAAGCCCCATAACCAAAAATCTGAAGGGCATACGGGGACAGTGGTGGCCAAGATACAGTACCACGTCAGCTAGTCCATCTTCGGGGCAGTTTGGATTTAGATGATGATACACGACGACTAGAATGTGTAGGGGCTCTGTTGTGCTGGAAGAAAACATTTTAACTAAAGAACACAATTCTGTTCACATTTCCATATCCTCTGCAACAGGAATATCGGAAAACAGGTTGCCAACATCAAATGAGGCTAGCTTAGAACCAGGTAGAATAAGTATATCTTTTAGTTTTCTCACTAATGCAAGCGAATCAGGTATTTAAAATTTATGTTTAAATTTAGTTTTTGTTTTAATTTGTGAATCTAACTTTCTGGCTAATTTATGGCAAGGTGCTGAAACTGAAGACACTACAGGTCTAATACTTTTTTTGTGAAACACCCATGCAATCTGGGTGCCACTGGACTGATGTTTGTGAGTTACTTGCAATCCCTGTCATCAAATATGACTTGATCGGTTTTAATAAGGTTCTTCGGTTCCAGGGAATATTTCACTGGGGGATCGTTATATTAGAATTAGATCACGATTCTCAGCGGAACTCCTTCAGCAATAAGTGTGACCGCCCTAATGTTGCCAACGTTGTTTCGAGTACGCTGCAGAATTTCGTTGTGTAGCTGTTACACATCCTTCATGCAGTCCCGATCCCTCCCTATGCGATTGCCATATTTTTGGACCTCTGAAGAACAATTCGTGACGGTCGATTAGCTTTGGAAGAAGAGGAGCTAGCCTGGGTTCAAGCATGGTTTTGTACGCTACTGCAGACATTCCTTCTTGAAGGCATTGAGCGTAGTGTTTCACAGTGGCATATACGTGTTAACAGTTACGGCGATTACTTTTGAAAAAATAGGGTTCCGTACACTGAACGGTAAAAACGGAATCCTTATAGGACCACTTTTTTTGTTTGTTTGTCTGTCTGTTTGTCCGTCTGTTAGTCAGACTTTTGAGACCCCTTTTCCTCAGAAACGGATGTAGGTGCAAGGTATAAATTTATGTCAGGCACTAAGGTCTACACTCCCTTAGCGGTGTAAAAAATTTTCAGTTCCTAAGTCAGTGAAGTCAACAAATACGGCCATTTTTGTCACATACTTTGATACTTGCACTCTCGCTCGTCAAAACCTATAGATGGACAATCTAGATACATGTCGGGTTTGGTACTTGCGGTGAAGCGCGTACCCCGAAGCCGAGAGGTTGCGGGGTTGAACCTCGGCTGGGTCATGGATTTTTCAGTCTTCTAACATAGCCTTCATCTCTCCTTGATGTGAGGAGTCGCCAGAAACAACACGTGGTTCGGATTGTACTTTAATTGTAGGTCTCCTTTTCCCGTTGAGATAACTGTGGTAGTTCACGGACACGCAAGTCGTCGAAGTAGCGTCCAGTGGAAAGACTTGCACCAGGCCACTGAGTTGCACGAAATTATTACCATCTACATACACAATTAATTTTGTACGGAACCCTCAGAGCGACAGTCCATGAGCGAATTGAGATTAAGTATCAGAAATTCCAAATACGGGACAATGTGCGAAAGAGCAAAAATAATTCAGCATATAACAAATATTTGCTTTCAGCATAGTATAATTAATGTGTAGACTGATAAACCAAAACGTTATGACCACTGCCACAGCGCCGTTGGATGCCACCTGGTGGCTTTTCGGGCGTGTGACACGGCAACAAAATTATGTAAGCGGAGAAGACACGGAAGGGGGATCACCTTAGCAAAGAGGTGAGCTGCAAATGGGGAAACACAATAAGATATGCGGCCCTGACAAAGGGCAGGTTATTATATAGCAGATCCTGTGAATGAGTGTATTGAAAAGGATGAAGCTGGTCGAATGTTAGCGTGCTACTGTCGTGAGCATTTACGGAAAGAGGTAGAAGGACAGTGAAATCACCATTAGGCGCTAAATAGTTGGACGTCCACGACTCTTCACAGAAGTTGGAGTTCGGCGGCTTGTCTGCTCTGTAAAGTAGGATAGATGGTGATTGCGGTATCTGTGCCGAAAGAGCACAATGCTGATGCACACACAAATGTTTCGGAGCACCGTACATTGTTGAACATGGAGCAGACGACCCGTACGTATTCACACGTTAACTCAACGATATCGTTATTTAGGAGGTTGCAGTGGACACGGTACCATCGGGACTCGACCGTCGATCAATGGAAACCTGAATCTTCGGATGAACCACATTTTTGCTAAACTAGGTCGATGGTCTCCACAAACGGCGCCATCGAGGTGAGCAGTGGCTCAAAAAGTGCAACGTACCAAGGACGCAGGCCGGTGAGAACAGTATTATGCTATAGAAGACTTTCTCCTGCGCTTGCATGAGAACTGTGACAGTAATGGAAGACACGCTGACAGCTGCGAACCACCTGCACCCCTTCCCTGCTTGATGTCTTCCCCGACGGTGATGTCATCTTTCAGCAGTACAATTGTACGTCTCTCGGAGCTAGAGCCGTGCTACAGTGGTTTGAGGAGCACTACAGTGAACTCACGTTAATGTCTCGGCGACCAAATTCGCCTGATGTAAGTCCCATGGAACCCATATGGGCCGCCAGACGTGGCCGAGCGGTTCTAGTTGCTTCAGTCTGGAACCGCGCGACCGCTACAGTCGCAGGTTCGAATCCTCCCTCGGGCATGGATGTGTGATGTCCTTAGGTTAGTTAGGTTTAAGTAGCTTAAAGTTCTAGGGGACTGATGACCTCAGATGTTAAGTCCCATAGTGCTCAGAGCCATTTGAACCCATCTGGCTCGCTATCGCGCGCCCTCGCCACGTAAGCAAATGAGCAGCCCATTATGTACGCGAATTTCATCAGCTATGCGTAGACATCTCATGGCACATACGTCCACAGATATACCAATAAACTGTCGAGATTCCTGATACGGAGCATAAAATACGCATTTCGTTTCAAAGACAATCAAACAAGCTATTAAGCAGGTGGTCATAAAGTCTTAGCTCATCAGCGTATATTATCCACCTCTACAAACGTCTCAAAAATGAGATCGACAGGAAGTGCAAAATGGCTAAGCAGCGATGGCTAGAGGACAAATGTAAGGATGTAGAGGCCTATCTCACTAGGGGTAAGATAGATACCGCCTACAGGAAAGTTAAAGAGACCTTTGGAGATAAGAGAACGACTTGTATGAATATCAAGAGCTCAGATGGAAACCCAGTTCTAAGCAAAGAAGGGAAAGCAGAAAGGTGGAAGGAGTATATAGAGGGTCTATACAAGGGCGATGTACTTGAGGACAATATTATGGAAATGGAAGAGGATGTAGATGAAGATGAAATGGGAGATATGATACTGCGTGAAGAGTTTGACAGAGCACTGAAAGACCTGAGTCGAAACAAAGCCCCCGGAGTAGACAATATTCCATTGGAACTACTGACGGCCGTGGGAGAGCCAGTCCTGGCAAAACTCTACCATCTGGTGAGGAAGATGTATGAGACAGGCGAAATACCCTCAGACTTCAAGAAGAATATAATAATTCCAATCCCAAAGAAAGCAGGTGTTGACAGATGTGAAAATTACCGAACTATCAGCTTAATAAGTCACAGCTGCAAAATACTAACACGAATTCTTTACAGACGAATGGAAAAACTAGTAGAAGCCAACCTCGGGGAAGATCAGTTTGGATTCCGTAGAAACACTGGAACACGTGAGGCAATACTGACCTTACGACTTATCTTAGAAGAAAGATTAAGGAAAGGCAAACCTACGTTTCTAGCATTTGTAGACTTAGAGAAAGCTTTTGACAATGTTGACTGGAATACTCTCTTTCTAATTCTAAAGGTGGCAGGGGTAAAATACAGGGAGCGAAAGGCTATTTACAATTTGTACAGAAACCAGATGGCAGTTATAAGAGTCGAGGGACATGAAAGGGAAGCAGTGGTTGGGAAGGGAGTAAGACAGGGTTGTAGCCTCTCCCCGATGTTGTTCAATCTGTATATTGAGCAAGCAGTAAAGGAAACAAAAGAAAAATTTGGAGTAGATATTAAAATTCATGGAGAAGAAATAAAAACTTTGAGGTTCGCCGATGACATTGTAATTCTGTCAGAGACAGCAAAGGACTTGGAAGAGCAGCTGAACGGAATGGACAGTGTCTTGAAAGGAGGATATAAGATGAACATCAACAAAAGCAAAACAAGGATAATGGAATGTAGTCTAATTAAGTCGGGTGATGCTGAGGGAATTAGATTAGGAAATGAGGCACTTAAAGTAGTAAAGGAGTTTTGCTATTTGGGGAGCAAAATAACTGATGATGGTCGAAGTAGAGAGGATATAAAATGTAGACTGGCAATGGCAAGGAAAGCGTTTCTGAAGAAGAGAAATTTGTTAACATCCAGTATTGATTTAAGTGTCAGGAAGTCATTTCTGAAAGTATTCGTATGGAGTGTAGCCATGTATGGAAGTGAAACATGGACGATAAATAGTTTGGACAAGAAGAGAATAGAAGCTTTCGAAATGTGGTGCTACAGAAGAATGCTGAAGATTAGATGGGTAGATCACATAACTAATGAGGAAGTATTGAATAGGATTGGGGAGAAGAGAAGTTTGTGGCACAACTTGACGAGAAGAAGGGATCGGTTGGTAGGACATGTTCTGAGGCATGAAGGGATCACCAATTTAGTATTGGCGGGCAGCGTGGAGGGTAAAAATCGTAGAGGGAGACCAAGAGATGAATACACTAAGCAGATTCAGAAGGATGTAGGTTGCAGTAGGTACTGGGAGATGAAAAAGCTTGCACAGGATAGAGTAGCATGGAGAGCTGCATCAAACCAGTCTCAGGACTGAAGACCACAACAACAACATAGGTAGCAGTGTGAGGTAGTACACCACAACGTAGGAGGAGTGGTTAGGTTGTATGTAAAGATCGTCGTAGGCACAGCATGTTGTTGTGGTTGTTGTTGTTGTTGTTGTTGTTGTGGTCTTCAGTCCTGAGACTGGTTTGATGCAGCTCTCCATGCTACAGTATCCTGCGCAAGCTTCTTCATCTCCCAGTACCTACTGCAAACAACATCCTTCTGAATCTGCTTAGTGTATTCAACTCTTGGTTTCCCTCTACGATTTTTACCCTCCACGCTGCCCTCCAATATTAAATTGGTGATCCCTCGATGCCTCAGAACATGTCCTACCAACCGATCCCTTCTTCTAGTCAAGTTGTGCCACAAATTTCTCTTCTCCCCAATTTTATTCAATACCTCCTCATTAGTTATGTGATCTACCCATCTAATTTTCAGCATTCTTCTGTAGCACCACATTTCGAAAGCTTCTATTCTCTTCTTGTCCAAACTATTTATCGTCCATGTTTCACTTCCATACCTGGCTACACTCCATACAAATACTTTCAGAAACGACTTCCTGACATTTAAATCTATACTGGATGTTAACAAATTTCTCTTCTTCAGAAACGCTTTCCTTGTCATTACCAGTCTACATTTTATATCCTCTCTATTTCGACCATCATCAGTTATTTTGCTCCCCAAATAGCAAAACTCCTTTACTACTTTAAGTGTCTCATTTCCTAGTCTAGTTCCCGTAAGTTTCTCATTTCCTAATCTAATTCCCGAAGCATCACCCGATTTAATTCGACTACATTTCATTATCCTCGTTTTGCTTTTGTTGATGTTCATCTTATATCCTCCTTTCAAGACACTGTCCATTCCGTTCAACTGCTCTTCCAAGTCCTTTGCTGTATCTGACAGAATCACAATGTCATCGGTGAACCTCAAAGTTTTTATTTCTTCTCCATGAATTTTAATACCTACTCCGAACTTTTCTTTTGTTTCCTTTACTGCTTGCTCAATATACAGATTGAATAACATCTGGGAGAGGCTACAATCCTGTCTCACTCCCTTCCCAACCACTGCTTCCCTTTCATGTCCGTCGACTCTTATAACTGCCATCTGGTTTCTGTACAAATTGTAAACTTTAAGGCACAGCATATTTTTCGTTAATCAAGAAACATTACTCTCTAGCAAAGGACTAACGTGTCTAAGTTTAATGCGAACTGAAGGTGGTGCGTCATGACCACAAGTTACCTCTCATCTGACATTTCGAAGTCAGCATTGAAGTCTAGTAGTAGTTTTCGTCTCGTTTGTGCGACTTGATTCGTTACTCGCTGTCAGAAAGGTCGCAATTCCTAATAATTACCGGGAAATCATCTAGTGAAACCGATATGATATCCGAAGTTCCTCAAGGAAGTGTTATACTAGATCCTCTTAATGTACAGGGCTATTACAAATGATTGAAGCGATTTCATAAATTCACTGTAGCTCCATTCATTGACATATGGTCACGACACACTACAGATACGTAGAAAAACTCAAAGTTTTGTTCGGCTGAAGCCGCACTTCAGGTTTCTGCCGCCAGAGCGCTCGAGAGCGCAGTGAGACAAAATGGGGACAGGAGCCGAGAAAGCGTATGTCGTGCTTGAAATGCACTCACATCAGTCAGTCATAACAGTGCAACGACACTTCAGGACGAAGTTCAACAACGATCCACCAACTGCTAACTCCATTCGGCGATGGTATGCGCAGTTTGAAGCTTCTGGATGCCTCTGTAAGGGGAAATCAACGGGTCGGCCTGCAGTGAGCGAAGAAACGGTTGAACGCGTGCGGGCAAGTTTTACGCGTAGCCCGCGGAAGTCGACGAATAAAGCAAGCAGGGAGCTAAACGTACCACAGCCGACGGTTTGGAAAATCTTACGGAAAAGGCTAAAGCAGAAGCCTTACCGTTTACAATTGCTACAAGCCTTGACACCCGATGACAAAGTCATACGCTTTGAATTTTCGGCGCGGTTGCAACAGCTCATGGAAGAGGATGCGTTCAGTGCGAAACTTGTTTTCAGTGATGAAGCAACATTTTTTCTTAATGGTGAAGTGAACAGACACAATGTGCGAATCTGGGCGGTAGAGAATCCCCACGCATTCGTGCAGCAAATTCGCAATTCACCGAAAGTTAACGTGTTTTGTGCAATCTCACGGTTTAAAGTTTACGACCCCTTTTTCTTCTGCGAAAAAAACGTTACAGGACACGTGTATCTGGACATGCTGGAAAATTGGCTCATGCCACAACTGGAGACCGACAGCGCCGACTTCATCTTTCAACAGGATGGTGCTCCACCGCACTTCCATCATGATGTTCGGCATTTCTTAAACAGGAGATTGGAAAACCGATGGATCGGTCGTGGTGGAGATCATGATCAGCAATTCATGTCATGGCCTCCACGCTCTCCCGACTTAACCCCATGCGATTTCTTTCTGTGGGTTTATGTGAAAGCTTCAGTGTTTAAACCTCCTCTGCCAAGAAACGTGCCAGAACTGCGAGCTCACATCAACGATGCTTTCGAACTCATTGATTGGGACATGCTGCGCCGAGTGTGGGAGGAACTTGATTATCGGCTTGATGTCTGCCGAATCACTAAAGGGGCACATATCGAACATTTGTGAATGCCTAAAAAAACTTTTTGAGTTTTTGTATGTGTGTGCAAAGCATTGTGAAAATATCTCAAATAATAAAGTTATTGTAGAGCTGTGAAATCGCTTCAATCATTTGTAATAACCCTGTATACAAACGATTTAGGAAAAAATCTGAGCAGTCTTTTGTGCAGATGATGCTATTGTTTGCCGTCTAGTAAAGTCATCAGAAGATCAGGATGATTTGCGAAATGGTTTAGACAAGATACCATTGTGGTGCGAAAAGTGGTAATTGACCATGGTCAATAAAGAGTTTGAAGTCTGCCACTTGAGTCCTACAGAAATTCTGTTAAATTTTTGTAACACCATAAATAACACAAATCCAAAAGCAAATAACAACAAAATACTTAGGGATTACAAATACAAACAACTCAAATTAGAGCAATGATCATGTAGATAATGTGGGGAAAGCGAACCTAAAACTTCGTTTTACTGGTTGAACACTTACAAGATGTCAGAAAGCTACGGAAGAGACTGCCTATAGCACGCTTTTCCGCCCTCTTCTGGAGTACTGATGCGCTTACCAGCTAGTATTGACGGAGTATATCGAAAAAGTTCGAAGAAGGGCAGCATTTTCTATATTATTGCTAAACAAGAGAGAGAGCGTCACGGCTTGTTAAGAGAGAACTGTTTTTCGTTGAGGCGAGATCTTTTCACGAAATTTTGATCAGCAGCTTTCTCCATCGAACGCGGAAGTATTTTGTTGACGCTCAGTTACGTAGGGAGAAATGACCATCGTAATAAACTGAAAGGTGCTGCCACGGTCGCAGGTTCGAATCCTGTCTCGGGCATGGATGTGTGTGTTAGTTATGTTTAATTAGATTTAAGTCTAGGGGACTGATGACCTCAGATGATGTTAAGTCCCATAGTGCTTAGAACCATTTGAACCACTTGAATAAACTGAACAGAATCAGAACTTCCACAAACGATATAGGTTTTCATTGGTTCGACATTCTATTCGAGAGTGGTAAGGTAGAGAAATAGTCTGAAAGCCGATCTGTTAGTTCTATGCAAAACGCTTAGCTGTGAGCTGGAATGCAACTATATAGATGCAGTTGTACTCGAACCAGGAACTTCGGTCTTCTTCGAAAACGTCTTACGCAAGTAACTATCGTACATAGGCGTTTCCAAACTGAGTGATTTTCAGTTCAGTTTTTATGTGCTACTGTCCCAGAACTTGAATCTCTTTTCAGAGGAAGCTATAATTTTGCCCATTATTGAGAACTAATGTAAGCAGTAGCTTGTGCTGAATTATTTATTCAAGTGCTGCCGTAGTTGGCTGCTGAATCTAAAATTCCTGCGTCGCGCTTTCTCGTATATAAAGTGCTGGAAATGTTCCTAACGCTTAATCGACTTGGAAACAATTCAATTCACGCAGAGCGTGACAGCAACTCTAATGTCGCCACGTGAGACGGGTCTTCTTCGCACGTTAGATATGACATTCCAGTGAGGGTAGTTTGAAGCTACTACACATCATTTGCATGCTGTCTCCTCGGCTGACTCCATTTGGCCTGAGTTTCGCACTCACGAGAGCTGATAGAATTATAAAGCTTAGCAGGTTACTAGAATAAGCCAGGATTAAGTCAGCGAGATTCGCGACGGGTTATGTTAACTGCTAAGAAATGAATGCAGGCTGCTGTCTGAATGACGGCGTCTTGCTACGAAACTTAACACGCCGCCTCTCGACACGCGTAACCAAGTCCGTTTCCCGCCCTTTAGGTGAAATAGATGACATTAGAGCACGACAGTATTTAAACATTCTCATAGTTTGAGCAGTAAACAGGTATATGTGATGCGAACAGGAGTGTTACCTAGTGCATATCTGCAAGCTGCAGGTAGGAAAGTAATCTTCATTGAGAGAGAGAGAGAGAGAGAGAGAGAATTGGGACTATTTTGTGAGTAGTCTGGATGGAACGGAATGAGCGATTTCAAAAACTCAGAAAAATATTTCCCTGTCGACTGAGTAGTTAACATTGTTCTGTATTTATGTTTAGCAAGACTGACAATGGTAATTGTCTAATAAACATATTCTTCGACTAGAATTGCACCTGCACCATTTGTCACGTAAAAGGAAACGTTTTTCGACAGTTGCCATAGCAGCATAACTTCATGACACAGTATACGTCAGCTGTACGCGGTTATATTGAAAATCGCTGGTCGGTGCTGGTTAGAACCAAGTGCTATGACTGAAGTGGGGCAACTTACTTGTTGGTCTCAAGTAACAACTTACAACTGCTGTGTTCAAATTAACGATTATTTAACACTGGCTACGTTTGGCGTACCTCCGTCCTGAAGGGAGCTTCCATTTATAACGTGTTGTGGCGTGCGGTTATTGTGGTTTGATTGCGTCTTGTACAATTTCAGCAAGATTACAATAGAATTAGTTACTTGATATCAAAGTAACATGAGGTCTTACTTAAACACTGCTTTTCCCGGCTAATGATCTTCATTTTGATAGAGAAATCTCCACCTGGGAACGTGTAGCAATGTTGTCTCTCAAGGAGTTTAAATGGCACTGAGTTGTAGATCGTTTATCGAATTTAACGCTACTGTTATTCGAGGTGGCAGCACTTTTCTTAAAGCAAAATGAACAGTTTTTGTCACACAATACCGCACGCACACAACACTAATGTGTTTTTCCTGTCAGAATATTTCATAAAAGTTGTTACGAAATAACCAGGCTCCGTACATCAGCAGATAAGAATTTATATAACGTAAGGTGTTATTTGCACTATATTTAAAGTTATTCGCAGTCTAAATCGAATTTATTTCCTCAAAGTGGATTCTAGGCCACCTATACACAATTATTATCGCAGTTATGACCAACAACAATTATGCCCAAATAGAAAATCAATTTAAAACTGCCGCTGCAATATTTCACTAATATGGCGGCTAACATAAGACAATCACTTATCGATTCTGCTTCAGGCCCTGTGTTACTACTAGCAAATAATATACATTAAATCTTTTTTGTACCTTCACTATATGCATTAACATTTGAAAATATTTCTCAATGTTAATTGCTTATTATTCAGCATTTACCAATGAACCGCGCTGTACATCAAAAGCGCTAATGGCTGAGCTCCTTCGTAGCTGTGCAGAAAACTTAACATTTATGTAGAACGAGAATTACAATGAAATGAAAAAGTTTAAACTAAGAAAATTCATTTCGATGACACAGAAACTCTATTTTTCAAATATTAATTAACAGTATAATACAGTTTTTAACAGACCTCCGTGTTAAAAGACAACCACGTCTGATCATTACAACAGTTCGAACAAGGAGGATTATTCTAGAAGAATCATAGATAACAAAAGATGAAGATTTCCGTTATTTTTTTCCGTTAGTATTGTCTGAGATATGATTTTCACCGAAAATTAAATTATGTGACTGACAATAATTATTTATTATTATTTTAGTATCGATGAACTCCTTTTTTATTAATATCACGAGAATGTTCGCTCAAATTCCACACACAATGCGGTCGTGAATATTGTTCTGAATAAAATATTGTTGTGGACATTACAGTGTACACTTCTTTCTATACAATTTTGCAGGATTTAACAGCTTGTAATAATAGCAATCTGTTACTACAAGCCGCGGAAAATTAAATGTCTACGTTTCTATAGGAAGGGAACGCTCTACTGGGGTAGCTAGCACAGCTTCAGGCCAGGAGACTCCGGCTGGCACTCGCCTTTTAGTGGCCTGCGAATCTCATCTGTCCACGTATCACTGCGCGTGCTCATCCGAAGCTGCGCTGCTTGTCATGGCATATCTTAATATCAGTGGCAGTCCTGGGAAATAAATGAGAACACCAGAAATCTGGTGAAAGCAGGCTGTATTGCTGACACTCTGTGTTCTCCCATTAACCCTTCGGTGGGCGCGGCTTCCATACGTCCATGAGTGGGCGCGTTGCGGCTTTTGCACCGCAATTAGTTCTAAATTTTTAACCTAAGGAAGAATAATCATCCCATCAATATTAGGCAAAATGCATCAATTTCTTTTATCGTCATTTCAGAACTTGCTTTTGGACCTGGAAAAACTTTTAGGATGTTCTTGGCCTTGGTTTTAAGAGAAGAAGGAAGCGGTTTACTTATCCAAATAGTTTCTTTACCTTTTCGTACGTAAAATTGGTAATCCCCTTTTTGTTGTCTCCCCTCTTCAACCAGGTGGTCATCTGTTTCCCCTATTGATTGTTCGGAGCCAATGCTATGGTTTTCTTATTCAATAACTTCCTCTTCCGACTCAGATTCACATGAATCTGACAATTCTTGTAATTCTTCTTCTGACAATTCTCGCAGTACTTTCTCATAGCCTTCAGGACGTACAATTAGACGGTGCCTGTCAAATGCCTTCTTTTTCTCCATTTCCACGCTTTTATGAGACCTGCCCGCATCTCGTGGTCGTGCGGTAGCGTTCTCGCTTCCCATGCCCGGGTTCCCGGGTTCGATTCCCGGCGGGGTCAGGGATTTTCTCTGCCTCGTGATGGCTGGGTGTTGTGTGCTGTCCTTAGGTTAGTTAGGTTTAAGTAGTTCTAAGTTCTAGGGGACTGATGACCATAGATGTTAAGTCCCATAGTGCTCAGAGCCATTTGAACCATTTTTTTTATGAGACCTAATGAAAAACATGTTTTTGTAAAAGTAATATATTGTAGCAAATCAATATCCAAGACTGTAAAAAGCAATGAAAATTGCATATGGGAACTTTGATACGATTCGAATATTCATTATATACTAATATAAAAGAAATATTGCCTTGAGGCGAAAGAAAAACACAAGTATACAAAATACTTTCATCACAAGGCGCGTAGCGGCAAAGACACCGTAAACGCAACGCTCACGTTTCAAACAACAATACCGACCAAACTGCTGAAAGCATGAATAGCGCAAATGTAGTAAGTGGTGACATCCATTGAGAACAACAAATACGCATCTGGACGTGAACACAACTGTGACGGTATCTGTGATACTAACAGAAAACTAAATCTTGCGGCTATTTGCCGCAGGCGCGCCCAGGGAAGGGTTAAGTTGATATCTATACACTGTCTGATCGAAAGTATCCGTCGGACACTTACTATTGGACATTATTGTGGAGAGTGTGTCCACCCTTCGCCTTTATTACGGTTAGAACTGTGCCGGGGGGGAAAAAAAATGAAATGGAAATGATGGTGTCGCATTGATGGTTGGGAGGCCCATCTGGCGGAGTTCGGTCGTCGAGTTGCAAGTCTTATTTCAGGCGACGCCACACTGGGCGGCTGGCTTGTCCATGATGATGAAATGACGGTGAGGACAACAGAACAGGCAGTCCGCAAGCGGAGAAAATCTCCAACCCGGTCGGGAATCGAATTCGGGCCCGCTGCATAGGAGGCGGACACGGTATCACTCAGCTAAGAAGGCCGACTTCAGTGAGTTGTCTTAAGGTCCGTTGGCGAATGGCAGCCAATTATTCCTCGAGATCCGTTAACCAGAGGAAAGGTAGTGACCTTATACCTTGGGCTCTATAGCGAAGTTGACGTTCTAACTCATCCCAAACGTAATGCATTGGGCTCAAGTCTGAGCTCTGGGCACTTCAGTCCGTTTCAACTATGTTACTGTCCACGCACCACTGCCTCGCTGCTAGTGCGCTTAATGAGGGGATGCACCGTCAAGAGCGCCCATACGATAGTTTCTAGGAAGGGGGCGGGAGGGGCCAAACTTTGTGGTACGGAATATTTTTAATATTTTGGAAGACGAATGGCCTCATGTGAGTAGTCATAAAAAGTTATGGTTCCGACTCTGATAAAAAAAAAACGCATTCATAACACCGGCTTTTAAGTCAATCATTTTCTTCAAAGAAAAACGAGTGATGATACTATATTTTATGTTTTCCTTAAGAACTAGGGGGGGGGGGGGGGAGCCGGCTCCCCCTTGCCTCCGGGTATGGGGACTCTTGCGCTCCGTCATGCTGACACGAGCAGTCATGGAGTCCGAACTGGTCATCAGGACCGAACTGTTCCTCTACTGTAACCAGTACACAATTTTGTAAAATTTGTTCTGTGCGCCGGCCGAAGTGGCCGAGCGGTTCTAGGCGCTTCAGTCTGGAAACGCGCGACCGCTGCGGTCGCAGGTTCGAATCTTGCCTCGGGTATGGATGTGTGTGATGTCCTTAGGTTACTTAGGTTTAAGTAGTTCTAAGTTCTAGAGGACTGATAACCTCAGATGTCAAGTCCCATAGTGCTCAGAGCCATTTGATTTTTTTGTTCAGTGCTTTCCGCATTTTGTATTGATTTCAGTGCAATGAGGGCACCACATCTTAACCGTGGAACTCACCCCCAAACCGTAACACAACCTCCTCCGTAATTCACTGTTGACACTATACAATGGCAGATCCGTCTCTCGTGGAATCTAGTGGTTAATTCCGCATTATATCGGGGTGCGCGGATACATCTGATTAGTGTAAGTTTAACATGTTGCGCCAAGTGACATGTTTCAAACACGAGTGTGCAAGGTTGGTTCAAGGCAACCGTTGATTCAAAGTAAGCGTCTGACCCGGCATACACTCTAAGACCTCGCGAAACCCGTGGCAAATTAAACACACAGGCGAAATTTAAGTACTCGCTTCTACAGGACTCTATTTGCAATTTTCCTTCCACGCGGGACATGACTCACAAAATGACAGAATACTGAAACACTACTTTCTGTACTATATAACCACTGAATTCTCCACTCTTATAACGTTTTACACTTGCATTCGCGACCAGACTGTCACCAGCCAGTATCTGCACAACACTGAGAAAATTGCGTAACAAGCTAACGAGCATAAACCAGCTTACGATCAGAGTAGCGGCAATTGAGGTAGGGGCGTGGTGTAAGCTCTGTTGGCCTTTGTCTAATACCGTCAAGGCATGTAAGTAAACTCACCTTTAAAGTCAAACACTTGTTATAAGTATCAAAAACCACTCCACACGCGGTTTGACACATTTTACTTGTTGAAGATAAACTTGCATCACAGCTCACTACGCCACGCAGATCCGATCGACACCGGCAACATGATCTGCTCTCGGCCGACCATTGTCACCATCCCCTCTGAAACAAGGAACTGCAACAATGACTCTTGATATTTTTAAAAACTTCGGTAATCCGATATATCGAGAAAAATTGGAAATTTGTGGTAAGGTCTTATCGGATCAAACTGCTAAAGTCCCTAAGCTTACGCACTACTTAAACTAACTTTCACTAAGGACAACACACACACACACACACACACACACACACACACACACATATACACAAGGGAGGACTTGAACCTCCGACGGGGGAGCTGCATATCGATAAAAAATACCGATATATCAACAGAAAAATATCGACGTACCGACCTATAAAAATATCGGCTGCACATTGTAAATATACTGACAGTTTTAGAGCTGTATATTTAAGTATTGATTTATTATTAGATATCCTAAAAGTAAAGAAGCTAGCACCCTCCGTCCACGGTTGGTGATAACCACTTTGCTAACAGTTGTAACTGCATGTAAGTGGCACAATGAAAGGTGTCCGATGGGTCCATCGTTCGGTTTCATCACATATCGGATTTGTCCTGAACACTTCATGTCGACTTCCCTGTATTTTTTCAATTTCTGCAAACTCCAGCGACCTAGTAGTTTTAGTGTCAAGTCGGCCGATGTGGCCGAGGGGTTCTACGCGCTTTAGTCCGGAACCGCGCTGCTGCTACGGTCGCAGGTTCGATTCCTGCTTCGGTCATGGATGTGTGTGATGTCCTTAGGTTGGTTAGTTCTAAGTCTAGGGGACTGATGAGCTCAGATATTAAGTCCCATAGAGCTTAGAACCATTTGAACCTTTTTTTTTTTTTTGTGTGTGTGTGTGTGTGTGTGTGTGTGTGTGTGTGTGTGTGTGTGTGTGTGTGTGTCAAAATTGCGTGACGAAGCTAAGCGTTGCAGTTTCTGTTGGCAGCACCGACTGCCGATTACGTCAGCATTTGCCCTTACACGTTTCCGTCCACGCCAAAGACCGGTCTTGTCATCTAGATTTTTGTTCACCATTTTCAGCAATTGTTTTTGAAGAACGCCGATGTGAAGAAATAGCACACTAATTGTGTTCAAATTGTTTTCTAATCCAACTGGTACGCTATTTCTTCACATCGGAAATCTTGTTAATCCATTCACACTGCTATCCCTCAATGCAGTGGGACTACTGCTTGTGCCACCTGCATTTGCTTCAGACAGTCAAAGAGGAAGAATGGACGTGATGAAAAAATTACTAAGGCTCCTTCACACAGTGAAAGTAAAATTATCTTCTATCAAATTATGTTCTATTAAAAAGTTGCGGAATTACCGAAAGTTTAGAAAAAAATATGATATAATAGTTTCGGCATCTGACATTGCCGTTTCCATATCGATATTTCGAAACACCGTGGTGAGAAATGAAGCCGATATATATCGATGATATTTTTCTGGAAAGATTGCAGATATATCTACACTACTGGCCATTAAAATTGCTACACTAAGAAGAACTGCAGACGATAAACGGGTATTCTTTGGACAAATATGTTATACTAGAACCGACATGTGATTACATTTTATCGCAATCTGGGTGCATAGATCCTGAGAAATCAGTACCGAGAACAACCACCTCTGGCCGTAATAACGACCTTGATACGCCTGGGCATTAGGTCAAACAGAGCTTGGATGGCGTGTACAGGTACCGCTGCCCATGCAGCTTCAACACGATAGCACAGTTCATCAAGAGTAGTCACTGCCGTATTGTAACGAGCCAGTTGCTCGGCCACCATTGACCAGACGTTTTCAATTGGCGAGAGATCTGAAGAATGTGATGGCCAGGGCAGCAGTCGAACATTTTCTGTATCCAGAAAGGCCCGTACAGGACCTGCAACATGCGGTAGTGCATTATCCTGCTGAAAATGTAGGGTTTCGCAGGGATCGAATGAAGGTTAGTTATGTTTAAGTAGTTCTACGTTCTAGGGGACTGAGAACCTCAGAAGTTAAGTCCCATAATGGTCAGAGCCATAGAGCCATTTGAAACTTTTTTTTTTTTTTTAAGGGTTTCGCAGGGGTCGAATGAAGTTTAAAGCCACGGGTCGTAACACATCTGAAATGTAACGTCCACTGTTCAAAGTGCCGCCAATGCAAACAAGAGGTGACCGAGACGTGTAATCAATGGCACCCCATACCATCACGCCGGGTGATACGCCAGTTTGGCGATGACGAATACACGCTGATCATTTGCATATCACAGCATATTTTTCCTGTCGGTTAAATTTCGCGTCCGTAGCACGTCATATTCGTGGTGTAGCAATTTTAATGGCCAGTAGTGTATTATTTATCAACATCCCTAATAGAAACCCCTACAAATAAACTTTCTACCGTCCGTGGCGTCATATATGTCAGGTTTATTAGGTAACACAATCTCAATAATTTTATCAGTGCAAAATGTGACAAATGTTTCTACTCACTCGAATAGTTCATTACAAAAATTTTGTTAGTCTTCTTACCTTTTAATGCGCCATTTTGTATCCTCCCCTCTTTGCGGAAATGGTTAAATCCGTCTCTCCGACCCAAGGGGTTAGCCTTCACCTAAACTGTGTCTTACTCCTCGCGTAACCTTCTAGAAGGTTACCCTCCACCCACGCCAGCAACTTCCGCCGCCCTGTCGGCCACCGCCGCTGCCCGTCTGGCTGTTCCCCGGCGCGACCCTTTGTAACAGTGGGAAAACATCGCTGTTGTGTTCCTCTCTGAATTTTGCTACTTCGCTGCCTTTTAAATTTAAAAGGGGCGCGAAAAACAGGTCTGGTTTGATTTGATACGGGTAGCAGCAATAAACTTAGAGTTTCCAGCTGCTCATTATTAAATACGAGGAACTGTGCTTACCACGAAAAAACTACGTTCGGGAATGAGCGTAGGCGAGGAAACGGAAAGAGCACTGCCCCGTCTCAATTGTTTTCCCACCGCTGCTTTTCTGGGTATCTCCCAACTTAAGAGCATTGTTCTCGGGATGTTTTTACTCTTTTCGTTTGGCTGCAGGCCTAGAACGCCATTCCACACCGATACCGGTAATGGAGGGCGAATCTTCGATAAAGACGGCCACTGGTGCCCCATTAACGTCAGAAAAACTAACAACAACAAGCCGAAGAACCTAAAGAAACTCAGCAGGCGGCACGTCAAAAGGAGTGGTCGCTATAGTCTCAATGATTCATTAACTCAGACTTTTACAGGAACCAAAAGCATGACAGCGTGTTTTCAAAGGCGCAGATAAAGTCAGAATCTAATACTAGAGCAATGTGATATTCCTACTAACGCGAAGGAGACGAAAGATGGAATTTTGTTTGATTCAGGGAGCCTTTTCACCGCCGGTTGAGTGGCCAAGCGGTTATAGGCGCTACAGTCGGGAACTGCGCGACCGTTACGGTCGCAGGTTCGAATCCTGCCTCGGGCATGGATGTGTGTGATGTCCTCAGGTTAGTTAGGTTTAAGTAGTTCTAAGTTCTAGGGGACTGATAACCTCAGCAGTTAAGTCCCTTAGTGCTCAGAGCCATTTGAGCCTTTTCAGCGATAGTTAATCGTTAGGTGCCCGACTCGTTGTGAATCCCCAAGGATATCGTACACGTGGACGTACGATAAACAAAGCCCAAGGCTAAGCCAGATACTTAATTTCACAATTCAAGTGGAATTAAAGTCATTGTAAGTGGTTGGGTTGTTTTGGGGGAGGAGACCAGACAGTTACGTCATCGGTCTCATCGGATTAGGCAAGGACGCGGAAGTAAGTCGGCCGTGCCTTTTCGAAGGGGAATCACGGAAAACCTAAATCAAGATGGCCGGACGCGGGACTGAACTGTCGTCCTGCCGAATGCGAGTCCAGTGTGCTAGTCACTGCGCCCCCCTCGCTCGGTTGAGTCACTGTAAGGAAATGAGTGGAACTACTGAGGATGAAATCAGTGAAATGCGATGAAATTAAATGGTGTCATTAAACTGAAGTTGTGATGTAACGAATATGTCGTTATACAAGGTATGCTCGGATAGCCCAACTGTGGTTAAGACGAATCCTCGTTACAGGTGTTAAATTCAGATTCAAGTTAATGTCTGGCACAAGCTTTCATTTATCACGACACTTTCATCACAGAGCGTGTTCTGTATTTCAGAACTGTAATGTTGTCGTTGTATGTCATCGCATTTCATTAGCTTAACCCTTATTGATTCCATCCATTCTACTTCAGTGAACGTTAACTCAACTTCAAATATAGAGATAATCTATCTGATCAAAATTATCCGGACACCCCCAAAAACATAAGTATTTCATATTAGGTGTATTGTGCTGCTACCTACTGCCAGATACTCTATATCAGCAACCTCAATAGTCATTAGACATCGTGAGAGAGCAGAATGGGGCGCTTCGCGGAACCCAACGGACTTCGAATGTGGTTAGGTGATCGGGTGTCACTTGTCATACGCAAGAATTCTACACTCTTAAACATCCCTAGATCCACTGTGTCCGATGTGATAGTGAAGGGGCAAAGTGAACGGACACGTGCAGCGCACAAGCGTACAGGCCGACCTTGTCTGTTGACTGACAGTTAAAGAGGGTCGTAATGTGTAATGGGCCTATATCTATCCAGACAATAAGACAGGAATTCCAAACTGCATCAGGCTCCACTGCAAGTTCTATGACAGTTACGCGGGAGCTCATAAGCGACACATCACGCCGGTAAATTCCAAACGACGCCTCGCTTGGTGTAAGGAACGGAAACATTGGACGATTTAACAGTGGAAAAACAGTGTGAGGAGTGACGAATAACGGTACACAATGTGGCGATCCGATGGCTGAGTGTGGGAATGGCGAATTCCCGGTGAACGTCACCTGCCAGCGTGTGTAGTGCCAACAGTAAAATTCAGTGGTGCTGGTATTCTGGTGTGGTCGTGGTTTTTCATGGAGGGGGCTGGCACCCGTTATTTTGCGTGGCACTATTACAGCACAGGCCTACACTGATGTTTTAAGCACCTTCTTGCTTCCGACGGTTGAAGAGCTGTTCGGGGATGGTGATAGCATCTTTAGACACGATCGAGCGCCTGTTCATAATGCACGGCCTGTGGCGGAGTGGTTACACTACAATAACATGCCTGTAATGGGTTGTCCTGCACAGAGTCGTGACCTGAATCCTATAGGACACCTTTAGGATGTTTTGGAACGCCGACTTCTTGCCAGGCATTACCGACCGACATCGATACCTCTTCCCAGTGCAGCACTCCGTGAAGAATTGGCTGCCGTTCTCCAAGAAACCTTCCAACACGTGACTGAACGTGTGCCTGCGAGAGTGGAACCTGTCATCAAGGGTAAGGGTGGGCCAACCCCATATTGAATTCAGAAATTACCGATGGAGGGCGCCACGAACTTGTAAGTCATTTTCAGCCAGATGTCAGGATACTTTTGATCACATAGTGTATATGGCAGGGTAAGCGACAGTCCTTCACCTAGTCCTCCTCCCCTCCTTCCCCCCACCCCAAAAAAGAAGAAAATATGTATTATTAAAGGGCTAATCTGGTTCATGGCAACTGACTCCAGTTGCAGCTTGCGTATGTAACAGTTTCCAGAGGCAACATAAATTTGATTTTCAGTATTTCATATATAATTATTGACAGGATTTAAAATGCTTTCATAATCTATCGATTAAGAGGTATAATCTTATGTCTGTTTAATACAGAAAGACAAGGTTTTATCGTCACTAACTGTGCACACAGGTTGAGTCAGAAGGGAAGGTACATGCTCTGAGGAGTGATAGTATTAGTGATTCTGAACGAAAAAATTCATATGGACATCCATTCCATTCCGAATGGTTTCCGTGACAGAACACATTCATTATCACTTTTTTATATTTTTCCTCAATCATTCGAAAACTGCACCCTCAAGCCAAAACGTGTCGCGATGCAAAATTAAGCAGCAAAAAAATTCCCTACAAAGAGATCCTATTTCTTTCTTTCTCTAGGACTAATAGTTTGCGCGAAGAGAAGAACAGAATATTGAAAATCGCGCACGAGGCGCATGCGCTATAGCTTAGCGAGTTTTAGTAGGCCAGTTTGAGATAGTTTCCCAACTTGATGGATCTCAAGTGTCCCATATCAAATTATTCGTCTCAACTTCCTCTAAGCTAATGTGATACGTTGTAAACAGGAACAATGTTTGAATAATACAGAAAAGAAATAACAATGCACATTAACTGTGTTCTATCTCGGAAACCATTCGGAATCGGGCATATGTCCATACGAAGCTTTTTGTTCAGAATTTCATCTCTCAAAGCCCGTACGTTTCTTCCTGACTTTGTATGTACTTGAGGCAGCGCAGTTCAGCGCGCGCAAATACTCAGAGTACATTCGACCAGTATTTGAGAATGAGAACTCTTAAGATTCGCGACATAGTTTGCATATAATTTCAAACCTTTTCTAAACTTTTTTTTTTTTTTTTGCTTACATGCTGAACGTCAAATGATTGACACATGTCATTTGTAAAGTAATCATCAGTTCCAAGCTCTTTTATATATGGCGTTCCAATCTTTAAGGAGTCGGGGGTTTGCCGGTGGTGATACTGTTGACATTCCCGTTGCAAGACAGCATTTACGCGCAGGCTACATAGGCTGGAATCTGCCAGCATCACAAAAATTAAAAAAAGCAAAAAAAGTCTTGATTTCAGCACTGTTGTACTGGCCCATTTATAATCGTAAAAGATATAGACAAATTTTTTGTGTGGCTGTATTCGGTTGAGTTTTTCAGTCCTCAGCAGTTACGAAGTAAGTCAGCGCATACCTCTCAGATACGCGCTGCGTCATTTCAAAATCCCAGTCGCAACCGGCCAAACGCATCGCACTTCAGTTTTAAAACATCGCTAATACCTTTTAAAGAGTGGTTAACGGAATTTCATGCAAACCAGTACCTATATTCATTTTTCTCTATGTTTCCTGACACCAGACGTGGCTTCTAGAGCTATCGAAGTTGGAGAAAACCATTTCCAGATCGCCTACTCGTTAATAAAATACTGAGAGAAAAGTTCACGATGTCTTAAGACGTTCAGCGCCTGACACGATTTACTGGTTCCTGAAGTCTTAACAAGTCACGTTAACCCCGTGTTACCGGAGAATTCAAAGGCAAATTAACAAATTTACGTTGAATGATGAGAATGTGAAGGAATACATGGCCACAGAATGTAACTTCATACACAGGTGTACCATCGGTGGGCATGTAAATTATTAGTTTTTGAGTTCCCTGACAGACAGGCCAAACATCCCTAAGAGTGCTTTAGTGTTATTCATGTCTACTGTGTTACCATGGCTGAAGGGATATGTAAGAGTCGTGAACAGCATCAGATGTTGAGTTGTCCCTATGAACGACATTGAGATGCCGCGTAGTCGTGTGAGATGGCGATATCAGCACTTCAGTGTGTTTGAAAGGGCCTTCGTTGTGAGTCTCCATTCGGCCCACTAGTGGAATCGCGCAGTATCCAGGTTTGTGGGGTATTCGGGTGTGAGAGTCGTCCAATATTGAACTGGTGGGAACGTGACGGCAGGCACACTCTTTGGCGGGGTTCCGGTCGCTCGTTTCTGATCGCTGCAGTGGAAGATCGCCATATTGTGCACCAGGCACTTCGAAGACCCTTCGCATCTGCTCCAACCATCGAAGAATAACTAATGTATTTCCTGCAACATTCTGTGTCATACCGCACTATTGGTTGAAGACTAGTAGCACCCGGATGGGAGATAACCGTCCCATGCGCAGACTGCCGTTAACACAACACCACAACACAACAGGCTGCATTTAGAGTGGTCGTGCGACTGGAGCCTCCCGTCGGGTACACCGTTCGCCGGGTGCAAGTCTTTCGATTTGACGCCACTTCGGCGAATTGCGCGCCATGGGAATGAAATGATGATGATCAGGACAATACAACACCCAGTCCCTGAGCGGAGAAAATCTCCGACCCAGCCGGGAATCGAACCCGGGCCCTTAGGATTGACATTCTGTCGCGCTGACCACTCAACTACCGGGGGCGGACATTTAGAGTGGTGCCTTGACCGGAAAGCGTGTACTGTTGATAAATGGTGTCACATGATGCAACGGTACGTCACGAACATCTTGTGTTCTCCTGAGACAGTATCGTGATGCCATTTATCAACAGGACAATCACTGTCCACTCAAGACATATGCGTCTCTGAACTGCTTGCGTGATGTTGAGGTACTGCCGTGGCCAGCAAGAGACCCAGGACTGTCCCCGAGAGAACGTTTATGGCACCAGCTCCGATGTCAGCTCCTTCCCAGTGCCAGTGTCTATGATACATCGAGGACCTAATAGTTACAAGCCATCTCGCCTCAGGAGCAGATACAACGGCTGTGTGGCAACCTTCCGGGCCGAATCAGTGCATGCAACGAGGCCGGAGGGAGTGCATCGTCGCACTGATAAAGTGATATTATACTACCAAGTTCTTTGTAAATTTGACTCGATTTTGTAGTCACCAAAATAGCATCAAATACCCTAGCAATACGTGAAATTTTATTTAGTTTCCTCCTTCCCTTGTGGATGCTTCGGCTTTTTTGCAGGAAGCGTACTTCATTAAAAATACGAATGCATATTTTATTAAAAAATCTTATTGATTAAATCGTAAACTGAAAATTAAAATTTTGTACGTTTAAAAAGTAAACCTTTGTTACTGGTCCCGGACTGAAGCTCCTAGAACCGCTCGGCCACCCCGGCCGGCTGAGACGCCTTCCTGTTCTCGTATTCGAAGATAGTAGGTTTAAACATCGCTGACCATGAAAATTCGAGTAGGGCCAGGAGGCGTGAGCACAAAGCCCAACGGTTTTGGAGTGACTGCGCCCCACAAATACACTCATGCTCATAAATTAAGGATAATTACAGAATGCGGTGCAACACAACGTGGCACTACACAAAACTGGCGCCTATAGCATAGGCACATAGAGAACACACACGAAACACATCTGTAAATCCACGGTATTGGTGATAAGTTGAGAAAACCGTCTCGAAACATATGTGCTACAAAAGCCACTGTTTCCTGCGCATGTACCCCGACATCAATATCGGATATGATCACCATGCACACGTACACAGGCTGCACAACGGGTGGGTATACTCTGGATCAGGTGGTCGAGCAGCTGCTAGGGTAGAGCCTCCCATTCTGGCACCAGTGTCTGTCGGAGCGCTTGAAGTGTCGTAGGGGTTTGAAGACGTGCAGCGACACATCGATCGAAAGCATCCCATACGTGCTCGATGGGGTTTAGGTCTGGAGAACAGGCATGCCTCTCCATTCGCCTGATATCTTCTGTTTCAAGGTATTCCTCCACGATGGCAGCTTGGTGGGGCCGTGCGTTATCACCCACCAGGAGGAAGGTGGGACCCACTGCATCCCTGAAAAGGCGGACATACTGGTGTAAAATGACGTGCCGATACACATGACCTGTTACAGTTCCTCTGTCAAAGACATGCAGAGGTGTACGTGCACGAATCATAATCCCACGCTACACCACCAAACCATGACCTCCATACAGGTCCCTTTCAAGGACATTATGGGGTTGGTATCTGGTTCCTGGTTCACGCCAGATGAAAACCTGGCGAGAATCACTGTTCAGACTATCAGACTATACCTGAACTCGTCCGTGAACATAACCTGGGACCATTGTTCCAATGACCTGAAGTTCTTGACACTAGGGTTTACGGGCTCTCCTGTGACCAGGGGCCACTGGAATGCACCTTACGGGTCCCCGGGCGAATAAACCATGTCTGTTCAGTCGTCTGTAGTCTGTACGTCTGGAGACAATTGTTCCAGTGGCTGCGGTAAGGTCCCAAGCAAGGCAACCTGCAGTACTCCGTGGCCGTCTGCGGCCACTGATGGTGAGATATCGGTCTACTTGTGGTGGTGTACACTGTGGCCGTCCCGTACTGTAGCGCCTGGACACGTTTCCTGTCTGCTGAAATCGTTGCCATAATCTTGAGATTACAGTTTGCGGCACACGAAGGGCCCGTGCTACAACCCATGTTTGACCAGCCTCCAGTCGCCTTAGTATCCTACCCCTCATAACGTTATCAAAATGTGTTCTTTGAGCCATTTTCAACACACAGTCGCCATTAGCACATCTGAGAACGTGTGCACACTTACTCGCTGCACCGTACTCTGACATGCACCACATGATCGTACCCCGAGGTGATTTAATCCCGCAAACCGCCCACCAGAGCGTTGTTTCAGCATGTATCAGCATTATCCTTCTTTTATGAGCATGAGTGTAAATGGTTAGCGTTCGAATTCCGACCTGCAACAAATTATCATTTCCCACGGCACATTCAGCTTATTAGTCATAGCTAGTGAGATATCTACTACTATAAAGTTGGTCCAAATGTTTGTTCGTAGTCAGAGAGCAAAAGGGAACTTCAGGTGCGGATGGGAACAACCGATTGACCCGTTCACTGGAAATGGAAATGTCGTGTGACGAGGACCTTGAAAATGTATCATATTCTTACGGTCTGTAATGCATAGACTTTTGGTGTTCTTTATACTTTTCATTGGTGTTATGCTTTACTTGTACAGTGCTTAAGTGTTAGTGTAGGTGATCTAGATTCCTAAGACTTTATCATTAATTGTACGGCGTGAAGAAAAAAAAAACGCCGCACTTAGCCGCCGGCATTAACTGCAAACTGTGAGTTTGATGTCCAGGCTTATTTTCACAGAGCCGATACGTACACGTACGTGCAACGTTCACCTTAGAGATGATGTTCAAATCGACAATCTTGCATTTAAAATACCTCGTCACTCGCTGGATCATACTTCGCTGGACTCCTACGCACCACACTGCATCCACCATTGCCGAAGCGGCATGCACGCGAGCTAATAGTTCGTGTACATCCATGGGTGGAGTACTGTAAACTTGTTCCTTTAAGTGTCCCTCTCCCCCCCCCCCCCCCTAAAAAAAATGTAGTGGATTAAGATACGGTGAACGTATAGACAGGTTCGTTGGACCTCCACGACCAACCATTTCGCTGGAAAAGCTTCATGTAAATAGTTACGCACATTATTCCGAAGTGTGGTTTAAACATTGCAGCCCAGTCAGCAATCGTGATAATCTAGTGTGTAAGAAAATATCAGCCTCGATTGTGGTAATGAAACAACCTTTACCTAGGTTTCAGCCCAAGTAATTGAGCCTTATTCAGAAGATATACCTGAATAGGCATAGTCACATTTTAAAAATGCGGTATTCAGGCTGTTTTAGTTTTATTTCTAGACCATGCCCTCGTAGGCATATTATAGGTGAAGGCTTAATTACTTGGGCTGGAACCTAGGTAAAGGTTGGTTTCGTTATCGCAATCGAGCATGATAGTTTCTTATATATGTAGTTTAAACCTTAGCTGTCGCCGAACACCCAGTGGAACGTTTTCTAATGCGTCAGGCAATGTAATGCAAAGAAACGTACTAGTCCGGCAGTAGATAAGGGCCACAAGTACTGTTCCCACGATTCCAGCCCGCGGGTTTCCGCCGTAGCGTGCCTGAAAGCCACGTTGACGAGTGACGTGTGGGTCGTGTTCCGACCAATAATGGCTGTTGAGGAGGCTGAAAGTACCTTCACCAGTGCAGCTAGATTCTTCAATCCACGTCACGTGTTTTTTTTTTTTTTTTTTTTTTTTTTTTTTTTATATAAAAGGTTCGTTACCTTCCACTTGGCGAAAGCCATTCACAGAACTGTACTCGTCGAATATGCTATTGGCCGCTGGTGTTGAGTTAACGTGTAATGATGTGGTTGCAGTTCTTCATCGTGCAACACTTCAAAAATAAGTTTTTGAGATATCTGGAACTGAGTCGTAATATCACAGGTTCTTCGCCGAGGTGACTGGTGAACGGTTTCAAGCAATGTGTCCTCTGTTCGTGGAGTGTGCCTAGTCCTTGGACGACCTCAGTCCATTACTTATGGACGAAGATGATCGGTTTCCCGATGGTGTTGCTCCAGGCAAGGAAAAACATTCTTCTCGGGATGGCGCCAGGATACACATAAGCAGCAGCAGCTTGGCTACCAGCATCAAAAGCGCAGGCCTATCGACGTATTCATCCTTCGTGTACTCCATTGGGAAGCAGCTCTACTTGAGCTGGACTGGACCAGTTACGGTTGTGCACTGCGTGGTTAGTAGACACATGCATGCAGGCTAGAGTCATGTGCCCAACTGATGTTCTGCTTATAAACAATGAGAGCTAGGGCATGGACGTCTAAAAGATAAAAAAGGAACCTGACAAGCATTCGTACCATAGCTCTATGGTGCGCGTAGATTGAGTTACGACGGCTGGTACGGTAGTGCAGGGTGATAAGTCTCTGTACATTCTGATGCGCCGCACCAAGTGACAGTGTTCCTAGCTCTTCATTTCATACAAGTGGTTTCAAAATGCACCCGATCTGATTCTTCCTACGTAAACTTTTGTATAGAAACTGGATGATGAGTCACATGCCGACCTCCACGTGCGGAATGTTTTCTTCACCTTGTACGAGGGCAGTTCAATAAGTAATGCAACACATTTTTTTTCTCGGCCAATTTTGGTTGAAAAAACCGGAAATTTCTTGTGGAATATTTTCGTCTCGTATAGTTTCATTGACTTCCGACAGGTGGCAGCGCTTTACGGAGCTGTTAAAATGGCGTCTGTAACGGATGTGCGTTGCAAACAACGGGCAGTGATCGAGTTTCTTTTGGCGGAAAACCAGGGCATCTCAGATGTTCATAGGCGCTTGCAGAATGTCTACGGTGATCTGGCAGTGGACAAAAGCACGGTGAGTCGTTGGGCAAAGCGTGTGTCATCATCGCCGCAAGGTCAAGCAAGACTGTCTGATGTCCCGCGTGCGGGCCGGCCGTGCACAGCTGTGACTCCTGCAATGGCGGGGCGTGCGAACACACTCGTTCGAGATGATCGACGGATCACCATCAAACAACTCAGTGCTCAACTTGACATCTCTGTTGGTAGTGCTGTCACAATTGTTCACCAGTTGGGATATTCAAAGGTTTGTTCCCGCTGGGTCCCTCGTTGTCTAACCGAACACCATAAAGAGCAAAGGAGAACCATCTGTGCGGAATTGCTTGCTCGTCATGTGGCTGAGGGTGACAATTTCTTGTCAAAGATTGTTACGGGCGATGAAACATGGGTTCATCACTTCGAACCTGAAACAAAACGGCAATCAATGGAGTGGCGCCACACCCACTCCCCTACCAAGAAAAAGTTTAAAGCCATACCCTCAGCCGGTAAAGTCATGGTTACAGTCTTCTGGGACGCTGAAGGGGTTATTCTGTTCGATGTCCTTCCCCATGGTCAAACGATCAACTCTGAAGTGTATTGTGCTACTCTTCAGAAATTGAAGAAACGACTTCAGCGTGTTCGTAGGCACAAAAATCTGAACGAACTTCTCCTTCTTCATGACAACGCAAGACCTCACACAAGTCTTCGCACCCGAGAGGAGCTCACAAAACTTCAGTGGACTGTTCTTCCTCATGCACCCTACAGCCCCGATCTCGCACCGTCGGATTTCCATATGTTTGGCCCAATGAAGGACGCAATCCGTGGGAGGCCCTACGCCGATGATGAAGAAGTTATTGATGCAGTACGACGTTGGCTCCGACATCGACCAGTGGAATGGTACCGTGCAGGCATACAGGCCCTCATTTCAAGGTGGCGTAAGGCCGTAGCATTGAATGGAGATTACGTCGAAAAATAGTGTTGTGTAGCTAAAAGATTGGAGAATAACCTGGTGTATTTCAATGCTGAATAAAACAACCCCTGTTTCAGAAAAAAAATGTGTTGCATTACTTATTGAACTGCCCTCGTATATACATGTCTACATTAAAGTCCTCAGCAACACTTCGTATGTTCGGGCTGATCTCAGAAACTATTGTAGGAATTTTGATGTGGTTTTCGCTAATAGACTGATTCGCGAGGAAGGTTCACAGCAGTCCACCCACCCCACCGCTGTCCCACACCGAACCCAGGGTTATTGGGCGGTTCGCCCCCCGCCCAGTGGACCTCCCCCCCCCCCCCCCCTTAAGGAACGTCTCATACTAGATAAGTGTACGCCCAAATTTTTGCATAGTAGAGTAATTATGGTGTACGCGTACGTGGAGATAGTGTTCGCGCAGGAATCGCCGACACAGTGTAACTGAGGCGGAGTGAGGGGAACCAGCCGACATTCGCGGAGGCAGATAGAAAACCGCCTTAAAAACCATCCACACGCTGCCCGGCACTATAGACCTCGACACAAATCCGCCTGGCGGACTCGCGCCGGGCACCGGCACGCCTTCCCGCTCGTGAAACACCGCGTTAAACCGCATGGCCAGCCGGGCGGTCGGGCTACCATTACCAGCAGATGGTGCAGGCTATTGCCGCCTGCCTTCCTAAACAACCTGCGATGTAGCAGATGTCAGATCTTAAGCTGGCAAGAGCAGACTTCTTAGTGGAGAGTTAATCTTTAAGGGGTGTGAAGGGAAATTCGCGAAAAAGTAAGGCAGAAAACGAAGTCCGCGGGGAATCGTGCGACGGGCAGGTGGCCACGTCTCACGCCAAAATCGTGCTACAGTCGACCGGCCAGGGGGGGGGGGGGGGGGGAGGTATGTCGCAGCTCCCAGCTCCCGTCATTGTCTCGAGATGTCACTTCTAATGCCAATTAAATGTGGAACAGATATCATTTGTGCCTCGTGAGAACTTCAACGTGTGCAATACTTAAATCGTTCATTATGAGAATGTGATGACATTCAGCTACGTAACGTTGTTTTCTGAGTTTTAATCGTAACTGGATTCCGTGACGACTACATAACATAACCGCCGCGCCGGAAAAGTCGTCTGACTTCAGATACGTGGTGCTACCCTTTCGAATCCGGGGCGGGTAGCAGCTAGTAAACAGGTTCTCGACGGTGCGTCCTCCATCTTCTGCCTGTTGCCGGCTGTCAGCTGAAAACATTGGGGTGACCGACACAGCAAAGTTCCGCATCAGTTGAGGCGGACATTATCACATTTTCAGGATCTCGTATGCGACATCTACATTTACATCTACGTGGATACTCTGCAAATCACACTGAAGTGCCTGGCAGAGGGTTCATCGAACCACCTTCTCAAGAATTTTTTCACTCTACAGCGGAGTGTGCGCTGATATGAAACTGCCTGGCAGATTAAAACTTTAATTGCGCCAGAAAGCTGTGAGGACGGGGCGTGAGTCGTGCTTGGGTAGCTCAGTTGGTAGAGCACTTGCCCGCGAAAGGCAAAGGTCCCGAGTTCGAGTCTCGGTTCCGGCACACAGTTTTAATCTTCCAGGCAGTTTCACGTTCTTAATAATTCTCTATTACTCCACTATCGTACAGCGGTCGAAAAAAAAACGAACACCTATATCTTTCCGTGCGAGCATTGATTTCTCTTATTTCATTATGATGATCGTTTCTCTGTATGTAGGTCGGCGTCAACAAAATATTTTCGTATTTGGAGGAGAAAATGGATGATTGAAATTTCGTGAGAAGACTCTCCCGCAACGAAAAACGTCTTTGTTTCAATGATGTCCATCTCAAATCCTCTACCATTTCAGTAACTCTCTCTCCCCTATTTCGCGATAATACAAAACATGCTGCCCTTCTTTGAACTTTCTGGATGTACTCGTCAATCCTATCTGGTAAGGATCGCACACCACGCAGCACTATTCTAAAAGAGAACGGACAAGCGTAGTGCAGGCAGTCTCTCTAGTAGATCTGTTAAATTTTCTATGTGTCCTGCCAATAAAAGGCAATCTGCGGTTAGCCTTCCCCACAACATTTTTTATGCGTTCCTTCCAATTTAAGTTGTTCTTAGTTGTAATACCAAGGTATCTAGTTCAATTAACGGCATTTAGATTTGACTGATTTATCGTGTAACCGAAGTTCAACGGATTCATTTTAGCACTCATGTGGATGACCTCACACTTTTGGCTATTTAGGGTCAATTGCCAATTTTTGCACCATAAAGATACGTTTTCTAAATCGTTTCTGTTTTGTTTTGATCTTCTGTGATGACTTTACTAGTCGATAAACGACAGAATTATCTGCAAACAACCTAAGACGGCTGCTCAGATTGTCTCCTAAATCGTTTATATAGATAAGCTACATGTGCAATGTGAAAAGTGACATAATCACATGGATATTCTGAATTAAAGGTAATGAAAATACATTGACAAAATTATAAACATGACGTGTTACAATCAGCATCCGTAGATACTGCAAACCGTTTCTGCAAAGCTGCCAATTCTCTCTGTGCACGTAATAAATTTCGCGCTCTTCTGGAGAATTTCTTCGTCGTCACACATTTTCACAAACGGAAATCTAAATTATTCCATTTGCGGACTCTCCTGATATCTGAAAGCCAGAAAAAGCAAGCACTGCTCCTGACGGTCTCGAGACTGCCCGAAACAGTGCATATCTGCGGCCAGCGATTCTGTTTAAATGAGCATCTTCTTTTGAATACCGGCAAGCATGAAGGAATCTCGTTATGAATATTCACGCTTTATTAATTTTAATTAAGACACCGTCTGTAAACGGATTGCAAGGAAGCCGTTCTAAGACAAAATGCCCTGCACACCAAAGAGTCCGCTTTCTTAATCAACCGCAGGAAGTCTGGCTCCTAAATGCCGCTTCCCTAAGGCATAAGAGAAAAGTTGTTCCTGTTCACTCGGTATAAATACCCGAAGCAACTGGCGTTTATGTAACGAGCCGTACGAGGTAGTTAAAATATGTAACATTAAATTGAAACATTATAGGTTGTACCCATATGCAAGTGTTATAGGTACCAATTTAAAAGGACAGATAACTGTAATCAGTCACTTGTATTCTTCTTTCCCTTACGCGTTGCTAAGGAAGGAAGAAGGGAAGATTTGGGTTTATCGTCCCGTCGTCATCGAGCTTATTAGAGACGGAGCACCAGCTCGGAATGTTTCAAGGATGCGGAAGGAAACCGGCTGTTCTCTTTCAAAGGGATCATCCCTTCATTTGCCTGGAGCGATTGAGGAAAATCACGAAAAACCTAAATCTGGATGGCCGTACGCAAATTTGAACCGTTGTCCTCCCGAATGCGAGTCCAGTGTGCTAGGCACTGCGCCATATCGCTCGGTGTTGCAGAGGACATCAGTCGACCATCAGATAGATATTTAACCTAGAACAACATAGACAGTTTATATACTATTTTCCGGGCAATCTGTGGTGCTCCTTATAATGTTACATGATGCTTCACCTACCTGAATTCCCGCAGTTTACAATCTTGTACTAAGTTCATTAATAGTTAAGTGTATAATGTAAATACGATTTAAAAAAGCAGCCAGTGCCTCTGGTTGCAGAGAAAATCGCACGTACAACTTGTTTGGTGCTTAGCATAAATCCACCTGATGAGTCCTACAGTAATGTCGATTAAGTATCTAGGGGTAACTATGCAAATCGACATGAAATGTCACGAGCACGTTAAGGTCTGTTACAGGAAGGGTCAAGGTCGACTGATGGTGTCGCCGTTACAAGTTCTTACAACAGCAGCGGAACGTGAAAACATTTACATCAGTAAAAGGTTAAGGTAAAGTGTGTGGCTCAAGCCAGTCGCCAGTCTGACTGCAGGTAGTGTGCGTCCTTTCACCAGGAGAGGTGGGGTGGCGGGCCCATCGCGCCGGCCACCTCTTACACCCCCCCCCCCCCACCCCACCCCGAGGAAAGGGCGTTCTGTAGGGAAAGTAACTGTAACGAGCAGAAACTCCCGCCCCTATCCGAGATTGAACCCGGGATCTCCAGGACTAGAGGCTAGTGCTCCACCCTGTGGCTTTACCTATCACTTGAAGGCCGTAAACAATTAAATTCTGAGCCCCAAAAAATTACACCACGAATTCATACTATGTATTTCATCGACAACAGTGCTGACTTAAAGTGGCTGCTGCCCATTCCAGGAGACTGGCCCCAGAGTTCGCGTGTGCTAAAGGTGCTGTTTTTCACTTATCAAGTAATAAGTCAAATCACATATTCAAAGTACGTGGTTTGTTAGTAAACACAGTTCACAATAACAAACATCAGCAATGTTTCTTTCAGTGCTGCCAACTTCATTTTGGCAGGCCTTCACAAAAATAAAGTGCTGCAGGTTTTAGCCTCAACGTCAATTCAGTTACAACTGGCATACTTTAAAAATCTATATATAGACATGCCTTTCCATATCGGGTCACAAAACCGAAGTACAAATATGTACGTCAGGTACCTTTTGGCAAGCACTATTTTAAGTTATCATAATTTCAACCTAAGAGAGATAGTCGTTTTTACATTACGTTAGTTGGATTGAATACAAATATGCTAGCAACAGTATTTGAATCAGTTATTTCTACCGCGACATGTTCTGCCAGTGTAAAGTGTCTCATCTTAAAGCGATTGTGCTGATTTCAAAACTGTTCCTCGAATTTGTGAGACATCCATATTTCCAAAAATATAGGTAATTTAATGTTGTGATTAATGTTTTATTAAAATTAATTTACTTGATGCGTTTGGGATCCAGTTGTATGTGTAAAATATTACCGTTTGTGCTCTGAGATTAGCTGAATGGACGTCACTTTCGAAAACATCGTCTAATGCAACAGGTATTGCGTAGTAGGTTGCTTTGTAAATAAATGATACAATTTTATAATTAACGAAAAATGTAGCCCCCCCCCCCCCTCCCCCATCTTGACGTTTGTTACAGGTCCACAATTAATGGAACGAAATTATTGGGTAATGTGAATTTATCTCGTTTCAATATTGGAAGAATGGAGTTCTTACAAGAACCTGAAAATACAGTTCCAGAAGGACTGTGTGGTATCCACGGGATCAGCAATCAATCAGCAGAGTGTAATAAAAATAGAATTTATCTAATATCAAGATAGTTTCTGATCAAAGTGTCTGTTGCAAAAAAATGGTTCAAATGGCTCTGAGCACTATGGGACTTAACATCTCAGGTCATCAGTCCCCTAGAACTTAGAACTACTTAAACCTAACTAACCTAAGGACATCACACACATCCATGCCCGAGGCAGGATTCGAACCTGCGACCGTAGCGGTCGCGCGGTTCCAGACTGAAGCGCCTAGAACCGCTCGGCCACCCAGCCCGGCTGTCGTTGCAATGTGTACTGACTGACTTTGCTTCGATAATCTAGAATCAATTACTTAAATTATATGTCACCCATTAGAGGCCGGCCGGCGTGGCCGAGCGGTTCTAGGCGCTACAGTCTGGAACCGCGCGACCGCTACGGTCGTAGGTTCGAATCCTGCCTCGAGCATGGATGTGTGTGATGTCCTTAGGTTAGTTAGGTTTAAGTAGTTCTAAGTCTAGGGGACTGATGACCTCAAGTGCTAAGTCCCATAGTTCTTGGAGAGCCATTTGAACCAACCCATTAGAGCAGGGAGAGGCAGTTGTTTTGGTGGAGGCAGGTGGAGAGTCGGATCTTTTAAAATGATTGAATTCGTTAGTTAACTTTGCATTTTGGAAAAGACAACCATAAAACACAATAAATTTAAATAAAATAAAATAGTGGCAGTTTTTATCAGTTTGCTATTGTACTAATTTCATATCATTTGCAGATGCAAAAAAATTTATTTTGGGATCAGTTTAGTAAGAAAATGTATCCGATCACCCATTTGACAGTTCTTTGGACATTAGGAGTGAGATTGCTTGTTGAGATTCTCATCACAGCCTGCAAGTTAATATCTGTCAAAGAGCATCTCTATTTACTCAACCTTCAAGCAAGAAAAACTTAGCTGATAAATATATGTAGACCCAAATATAGAGAATATATTCGCTGAAAATTTCTTAATACTTGTGAGTTTCTTAGCAGACAGAGATTTGCGGAAGTCAACTAATATTATTGCGTTAAACATAACTTTCACAGTGTGATCGAACTGCATGTCATAAATAAGTGGAAAATGTTTTTATGGTCGCTCCCGTCAGCCACCACACCGAGTATCAACTTGGTTTGCGCGATTAGTATGTACACTGCGCGGTGCGCATGCGTATTGACGTGGCCGTCATAGTGTCGATTTTAGGTCGCGTGCGGGAAGTAAATGTCGGTTCAAGGCGGATTTTTCTGTCTTGGCGGGCCGCACGCTACATCAGTGCCACGTAAAAATGATAGAAAAGTAATAATAATAATAAGTTCAAGGAAGATTTTAGTAAAGATAAGACTTCGAAAAGAGGAAGATTAAACCTGAGGAAAGTATACGTCATTGCTGCGTGACCGCCAAATTCGATACTCTCCCTCTCGTTTTGCGATAATAAAGCGGTTTGAGCACCCTGGGCAGGAGAGCGAAGAAACTGCGAACATGAATTGGTGCCGCGCCATTGCGGACGCAGCCACAGGAACTAATGGCCGCGCCCGGGCGCGCTCAATCACCCGGCCATCAGCAGCCTGTTTGTCGGGATGGACGCCGCACCGCCAGGAGCATCGTCCTAGCCGGGTCTCTTTCTGTTTACCTTTCGCCCAGTGCGAGATCAGCTACGAAAGTCTTCGTCCACTTATGTCACTTGTTCATTACATTGTCTCTGAATGAAAAGTCGGCCGCTTTAGCACACGTTTTCACTGCGCTTCGCTCACGTTTATGCACTGATGAGCTACACGGTCCAGCCATATCAATCTGACCACCGCCTATGTTCGACGTCAACGTGCAATGTGCGAAAACCAGTCACAGCCGGCAGGTGACAGGTGAGCAATGGAGGGTATATAAAGTCCAAGGGCGGAAGCATTTCGGAAACGGCTAAGTTTTTAAACTGTTCTCGTACTGCCATTGTTGAAGTACACTCATGCTCATAAATTAAGGATAATGCTGATACACGGTGAAACAACGCTCTGGTGGGCGATTTGCGGGTTTAAATCACCTCAGGGGATGACCATGCACAGAGGTGTTGGTGAATGTCAGAGTACGGTGCAGAGAGTAAGTATGCAGACGTTTTCAGACGTGCTAATGGCGACTGTGTGTTGAAAATGGCTCAAAGAGCACATATTCATGACTTTATGAGGGGTAGAATACTAGGGCGACTGGAGGCTGGTCAAACACAACAGGTCGTAGCACGGGCCCTCCGTGTGCCACAAAGTGTCATTTCAAGATTATGGCAACGATTCCAGCAGACAGGAAACTTGTCCACAGTACGGGACGGCCACAGTGTACAACACCACAAGAAAACCAATGTATCACCATCAGTGCCCGCAGATGGCCACGGAGTACCGCAGGGAGCCTTGCTCGGGACCTTACCGCAGCCACTGGAACAATTGCCTCCAGACACACAGTCTACACACGACTGAACGGACATGGTTTATTCTCCCAGAGACCTGCAAGGTGCATTCCACTGACCCTTGGTCACAGGAAAGCCCGTAAAGCCTGGTGTCAAGAACACAGTACATGGGCATTGGAACAGTGGTCCCAGGTTATGTTCACGGACGAGTCCAGTTATAGTCTGAACAGTGATTCTCGCCGGGTTTTCATCTGGCATGAAACAGGAACCAGATACCAACCCCTTAATGTCCTTGAAAGGGACCTGTATGGAGGTCGTGGTTTGATGGTGTGGGGTTGGGTTATGATCAGTGCACGTACACCCTGCATGTCTTTGACAGAGGAACTGTAACAGGTGAGGTGTATCGGGACGTCATTTTGCACCAGTATGTCCGCCTTTTCAGGGGTGCAGTGGGTCCGACCATCCTCCTGAGAGCGGTTCTAGGCGCTCCAGTCCGGAACCGCGCGACTGCTACGGTCGCAGGTTCGAATCCTGCCTCGGGCATGGATGTGTGTGATTTCCTTAGGTTAGTTAGGTTTAAGTAGTTCTAAGTTCTAGGGGACTGATGACATCAGATGTTAAGTCCCATAGTGCTCAGAGTCATTTGAACCTTCGTCTTGATGGATAATAACGCACGGCCCCACCGAGCTGCCATCGTGGTGTAGTACTTTGAAACAGGAGATATCAGGCGAATGGAATGGCCTGCCTGTTCTTCAGACCCAGACCCCATCCAGCACGTATGGGATGTTTTCGGTCGATGTGTCGCTGCATGTCTTCAAACCCCTAGGACGCTTCAGGAGCTCCGACAGGTACTGGTGCAAGAAGGGGAGGCTATACCCCAGCAGCTGCTCGACGACCTGATCCAGAGTATGCCAACCCGTTGTACGGCCTGTGTACATGTTACATTTTGAGAAATGTAGTGCTTGTATTTTCATACATTGAGAGCAAGCTGCCACTCTGATGCATCAGCCTGATAGTTTGCTGAGATCTGAATAGACGTTACTGCAATTTTTACTAGATAGATTTTCCTCACAGATAACTGAATTATTTATGAAAAGCCTGATGTATAACTGATAGTGTACTCTAAGCGAATGTCGCATAAAATTAACGGCGACATGGTCTTTGCCACTATCTGAGCTGAGATGAGGCTGGAGAGAGCTAGAAGACATATTAGTTCGTCAGAAGCGTGAGGGTTAAAGGGAACGGCGCACCAGTTTCTACGAAGTAAAACTCAAAGTTATAGTAACACTCTGTTTATTAATATGGTAACAAAAAAATGGCTCTGAGCACTATGGGACTTCACTACTGTGGTCATCAGTCCCCTAGAACTTAGAACTACTTAAACCTAACTAACCTAAGGACATCACAAACATCCATGCAGGAGGCAGGACTCGAACCTGCTACCGTAGCAGCCGCGCGGATCTCGACTGTAGCGCCTAAAACCGCTCGGCCACAATATGGGAACACTCTGTTAAATAATAAGTGAAAAACACCAGATTGCTTTTGTTCCGCAGTATTACTCCTGATGTAGCATTGTCATGTACTAATTTTATTTTATTTTATTAGTTTTGTATATTAATAGAAACTTATGTAGCCATGCTGTTCCTTTTTTGTGTTACAGTTTTTACTGTCTACTCCATTTTTATTTATTTACTGTGCAATTTTTTTTTTTACTTTTTCATTGCATTACCACCAAACTGTCAAAGATGTTACTTACTGTGTGTTTCTGCTTTAGTCTAGACGTGTTACTTCACTTCCAGTTGTAACTTCTTTGGTGACAATACTCAGTAAATGTGTGAAGATGGCCTTGTAAGCCGAAAACCGGTTAACACAATAAAAATAATACTGTGTAAAAAAAGCGAACTGGTGCTTTTCATTTATTATAATGTTGTTCTACCAAGAACCGACGGAAGATTCTGTTCACTCTGTTCAGTAATCACCGAACGTATCTAACAGTACCACTACATGATAGAAAACTATTACCTACAGTCTACCTATCAGAGCGAGTATAACTCTGCTTGAAGGTACAGTGCTACTGGAAAAAAGCCATCTGTTACCTGAAGTTGCGAGTAGAATATAGCGAACTTGGAAACTGTTCTGAAATTTCATGGCAAATGGCTTCGGATACACCTGCTGCTAGTCGGTATGCATTACATGTCCTGGCTGTCTCCTCGCCCTGACCTCCGCCTTCCTCCACTGAACCCTCTCGTCTGGTTACCACCACGAACTCAGCCCCTCCCCACCTTCATCCTTCCTGTAGTGTCTTCGGAAGGAGGAGGTCCCATGTCAAACGCGCTCCCATTTCAAAGTTGGTGCCTCACGACCGAATCACAAGTAGGACTGTCGCTGCCAGACGCAATAGCGAATGGGAAACGTCGGCGTACACACACGCTCTGAAGGTTCCATACGCCACAGCTGCTGAATGCTCGCTTACGTCACAGTACAGCGCCGTTCAACTCATTCCGTATTCGTTGCTAACGGTGACAACATCGCGTCAGATCCAGCAGCGCGAGTTGTATTAGAAGTCAGAACGGTGTAGCGAAGTTACAACAAATTGTAAATTGATGTGAGACTACCATTCCGTATAGAACGAAGTGGTAACTGTTAAGTGACAGCGACAGTAACAAATAAATGTCATGTATGTGGAGAAGGGTTGTTTCTAAAGTATTCTACCTTAAAGACTTTTAATAAAGTAAACCACTATTTTTTGTGTGCGTGTGTTGTATCTACTCAGCCTCCTCTTGACGTAAGCATAGATTTGCTACAACGGCACTATACATCCAGCCCAAAGATCCGGCTGGATCTTTCCATTGGGCCAAAGGAAACGGTAGTTTCCTGTCTGCAGTTCGGCGTTTGTTTCAGTTCTTCGCGTATTTCCTGGTTCCGCAGTCATCTATAGTGACACCTCTAAGATCGACCATTGCTTCCACTATGCTCTCACACATTGCGCTGTCTACCAGAAACACTCGCTACCCTCCGGTCGTAGTGTTTCTAGTTTAGAATTAGTGGCCTTTATCCAAGCCCTCTGTCAGACTTGCACTCGAACTGACGAAAATTTCTCAATCTGTAGTGACCTTCTAAGCGGCCAGCAGACCAAGAGCGCTCCCCTGTAGGTGGGCCATATCCTGTGCGACGGCAACACTGAAGTTGGACAACTCTGTCTTCTGTTAGGCGCCGAAGTACTAGCGGTGTATCTGGTTTTACATTTGATTCAAGAGAGTGATTTATTTACACGTATTTAAAGCTTGTCATTGTGGCCTCACAACCTGTTTGTCAGCATTTTAAGTCGAACACTCCAGTCAGTTATTCAGGCGGTCGTGTGTGTGGAAGTACGCCTCGACCCAGGGGGGTTTCCCACTACTTGAAACCGGCACACTTCTAGAATGAGATTTTCATTCTGCAGCGGAGTGTGCGCTGATATGAAACTTCCTGGCAGATTAAAACTGTGTGTCGGACCGAGACTCAAACTCGGAACCTTTGCCTTCCGCGGGCAAGTGCTCTACCATCTGAGCTACCCAATCACGACTCACGCCCCGTCCTCGCAGCCTTACTTCTGCCAGTACCTCGTCTTCTACCTTCCAAACTTTACAGAAGCTCTCCTGCGAACCTTGCCCACGAAAGGCAAAGGTCCCGAGTTGGAGTCTCGGTCCGGCACACAGTTTTAATGTGCCAGGGAGTTTCGGCACACCTCTCCTTCCGTCTTGCAGTTCTTTTCTTTCCGATATTCTCTTTCCTTCTCTCTGCTCTTGGTCGATAGTCTGCCTCAGTTGATGCCGCAAAGAACAGATTGGCAGTCCAGTCTTCTCTTCTCTTTACGGCGTTCCTCGCTAAACGCGTGGATTTAAGGTAAACTGTCGGCGCTACTGAATATAACGTCAGTCAGTCATGAGAAGAAGTACGTTTGCAGTTCCCTTTTCTATGTCACCACAGATGGCACGTAACTGTCTTAATTTGTTCTGGAGTACGAGGACTTGTAAGGGGCACGGTTGTTTCTTCCCACGACAAAGCAACACACAGAATTTCTACAATGTCTACCAACCTGGCATCTTTAAGACACTGTCCCGTCCCAGCGCAAACAGAGCAAGTAGATCGTGACGCCGTTACTAATGCTGTCAGGCTGTTATTGAACTTTTAATAAAGTGGTTAAGGCTCACTTTTCTTGGAATTATAAGCTCTGCAGGTTATTGGGATGCCATCTGCTTTTTTACTCTGCACATTGCATCAAACAAAACACAAAAACGGTACGCCTGCAAGCTACACATTTTGTCACTAATCACCCTTATTTATTCACAAATATTAATCATTGTGCACTACTAAACATGGTAAATGTTTCGCAATTCAAGTGACACTTCATAAGCTCTGTTATACTCTGCCTTGCTCCCAGGGTCGCGATCTTGGACTCGCATTACAATCCATATCATTAGGCACCTGTGCCCAACTAAGCCTGTTTTGTCGCTTCGCTAGGCGGCCAAAAGGCGCGAAGCCAATGACGCGCGAAGTGTTTCGGCTTTCTCTCGTTGTACAAATATTTCCCAAAAATTTATATTACAATGAAATTAGGACTGTATTGTGATATCTCAGTATTAAGAGGTTGTGAGCTGTTGTTATAATCAAAATGTGAAACATAGTTAATAATTAATTGACGAAAATATAAGCTTTGGCGCGCTGGCCCGAGAGTAATCACTGCATCTTCTATCAAAACAACCTATCAAATTACAAGAGAATTCAGTTGGCGCAATTTCTCATGACGATTGTACTTGTAGGACCACTTGTTCGTATCTGACTCCTGTTTATGACGTCATGCATCTTCTACATCATTTTCGCTCACCTGAGATGCGGTGGGTGGGAATAAGGCTTACAGCTTCCAGAGCCAACTTCTGTGTCCGCTGTGACCTTGTTGAGCAGTACTTAAACGCCTCTAGATTGTTCAGGCTAAATGCTTCAGTATTTATTCCTGGCCGGCCGCGGTGGTCTCGCGGTTAACGCGCTCAGTCCGGAACCGCGCGACTGCTACGGTCGCAGGTTCGAATCCTGCCTCGGGCATGGATGTGTGTGGTGTCCTTAGGTTAGTTAGGTTTAAGTAGTTCTAAGTTCTAGGGGACTGATGACCACAGAAGTTAAGTCCCATAGTGCTCAGAGCCATTTTGAACCATTTATTCCTGCATTTCCTCAACGTGGGATGGCTGGTATGGATTACCTTTGGGTAGGTCCTATGTTAAGAGTGCGGTAGTGCTTAAGTTTTTGAATTTGTGCCTAGCTAGCTAAGCCGTTTACATTAAAGGCGGAGCAGGTCTGTCCATCTGGTGGTGACCCGTCTGTGTGGCTGGTTTCCCAGGAGTCTCAATGGAATACAGTATACCCATCTAAGATGACGTACTGCATCTCGTCTGTCGAGAAATTTTCGATCTAGTCGCAAACTTGCCTAGATATCTCATCTGTAACTTAGAACATTCGATACTTAAAAGAATTTTACCCCCATGGTTTGAACTTAAGTTTAAAATTTGTTGAAAGCCGCCTGATGCTCTCATTATCAAATACTTTTTGAGTGTAGTCTGCTAATTTGCGCTTCAGTATCCCCTGAACTGCATGTCGTACACTGACAGAAATTCGCAGATACATTCGGTGGTATATTTGAATACTGTCTGCAAAATGTGTTGCGAATACGGATAGTAGTAATGAAGCACTAAATTACTGTATGAACAGCGGAAAGAAACCGGTAAACCTGCCTAACGTGTGGGGCCACGTGAGCACGCAGACGTGCCGCAACACACCATGGCATGAACTCGATTAATGTCTGAAGTAGTGCTGGAGGGATCTGACACCTTGAATCCTGCATAGCTGTCTATAAATCCGTAAGTGTACGAGGGGATGGAGATCTCTTCTGAACAGCACTTTGCAAGGCATTCCAGATATGCTCAGTAATGTTCATGTGTGGGGACTTTGGTGGCCAGTGAAGTGTTTAAACACAGGAGCGTTCCTGGAGCCACTCTATAGCAATTTTGGACATGTGGGGTGTCGCATTGTCCTGCTGGAATTGCCCAAGTCCGTCGAAATGCACAATGAACTTGAATAGCGCAGGTGGTCAGACAGGATGCCTACGTACATGTCAGCTGTTAAAGTACTATCTAGGCGGGCCGCCTAGTTAGCCGTGCGCTCTAGCGCATGGCTTTCCGTGTTGCGAAGGAGCGCCTGGTCTCCGGCACAAATCAGCTCGGCAGACTTGTGTCGAGATGCGGTGAGCCGGCCAGTCTGTGGATGGTTTTTAGGCGGTTTTCCATCTCCTTCGGCGGATGCGGGCTGGTTCCCCTTATTCCGCCTCAGCTACACTATGTCGGCGATTGCTGCGCAAACAAGTTCTCCACGTACGCGTACACCACCATTACTCTACCACGCAAACATAGGGGCTACACTCGGCTGGTGTGAGATGTTACCTGCGGGTGGGGTTGGGGGGGGGGGGGGGAGGAGTCCACCGGGGGCTGAACCGCACAATAACCCTGAAAGAGTGGTTCGGTGTGGGGCGGCGGAGGGATGAAGTGGACTGCGGCAGTTGTGGTGGGGTTGTGGACCACTGCGGCTGCGGCGGGGACGGAGGCTCTCCGTCGTTTATAGGCCCCCGGTTAACATACAGTACAATACTATCTAGGCATATCAGGAATCCCATATCACTCCAAATTCACACGTCCCACACCATTACAGAGCCTCCACCAGCTTGAACAGTTCTCTGCAGACATGCATGGTCCATGGATTCTTGAGGTTGTATGCATAGCTGTACAGTCCATCCCCTCAATACAATTTGAAATGAGACTCGTCCGAGCAGGCGACATGTTTCCAGTCATCAACAGTCCAATGTCGGTGTTGAGGGGCCCAGGCTAGGCGTAAAGCTTTGTGTCGTGCAATCATCAAGCGTACCCCCGAAAGCTGATACAGATGATGTTCCGTTGAATGGTTCGCACGCTGACAAGCCTGGAAATGAAAGCGAATACGAGAACTTTAAATCAGAGTATTGTAGTCATTTCACTGTATCTACATTTGTGACAGTTACAATGTACCTACACAGCATTGCATGAATCAGGATGAGACTGATCGTAGAAAAATGGAAAACAATAATTATCACGACATACAGAACACGTAATGAAAGTCGAATTTTTGAATGTCCATGTTTTTTTCAGAGTATCTATTGAAAACAAAGTTGTTTTACTTTTTATAAACGGTTCCAGGTCGTCGCACAATTTCGCTGCTTACCACTCATATCGAAGCGTAGCACGAAATGTAGATGCAGATAACTGACAGCGAGAAGTAGAACCAGCAGCGAGAATCCATCGACTGCTCGCCCTTACGAAATTGAGCGCTGACTTGTTCGGCTACGAAATCCTTCCGTATTACCGTCCGTGCATAGCATATAAAAAAAGCACTCAGTCTTCAGACAACAAGTGGCCCATTGGGACCATCCGACCGCCATGTCATCCTCAGCTGAGGATGCGGATAGGGGGGTGGGGCGGCGTGTGGTCAGCACACCGCTCTCCCCGTCGTTATGATGGTTTTCTTTGACCGGAGCCGCTGCTATTCGGTCGAGTAGCTCCTCAGTTGGCATCACGAGGCTGAGTGCATCCTGTAAAATGGCAACACCGCATGGCGGCCCGTATGGTCACCCATACAAGTGCCGGCCACGCCCGACAGCGCTTAACTTCGGTGATCTGACGGGAACCGGTGTACCCACTGCGGCAAGGCCGTTGCCTACAAAGCATATAAGCACGCCCAGAAATTTCAAGTTCGATATTCTGGAAAACGGTTCAGAGGTGCCTCTTCCTATTTATATATGTAGAAACAAAGTGTATCAGATTGTTTGCAGATGATAATGCTGACGTTTACAGTCCTGTAATGTCCTCAGATGGTCAAAACGAGTTGGAAAATGATTTAGAAAGATATCTGTATGGTGCAAAAATTGGCAATTGGCTCTAAATCATATAAACTATGAAGTCATCTACATGAATTCTAAAAAGAAATCCGCTAAATTTGGTTACACGATAAGTCACACAAATCTATGGGCTGTAAACTCAACTAAATACGTACGGATAACAGTTACGAATAACTTAAATTGGAACTATCACACGGATAATGTTCTGGGTGAAACAAATCAAATACTGCGATTTATTTCCACGACACTTCACAAAATGCAGCAGGTCTTCTAGAGAGACTGCTTACACCACGCTTGTCCGCCCTCTAGTGGAGTGCTGCTGTTCGGTATGGGATCCACATCAGATAGATTTAACAGAGGAGATTGAAAAAGTTCAGAGAAGTACAGCTCGTTTTGTGTTATCGCCAAGCAGGGGAGAGAGTGGCATGGATATGATACACGAATTTGGATGGCAGTCATTAAAACAAAAACTTTTTTCATTGCGACAGGGCCGCGAGGGATTAGCCGAGCGGTCTAGGGGCACTGCAGTCATGGACTGTGCGCCTGGTCCCGGCGGAGGTTCGAGTCCTCCCTCGGGTATGGGTGTCAGTTTGTCCTTAGGATAATTTAGGATAAGTAGTGTGTAAGCTTAGGGACTGATGACCTTAGCAGTTAAGTCCCATAAGATTTCACACACATTTGAACATTCTTGAACACTGCGACAGGACTTTATCACAATATCTCAATCACCAGCTTTCTCCTCAGAGTGCGAAACTATTATGTTGGAGCCCACCTACACAGGGAGAAATGATCATGATACTAAACTAAGAAAATCCAGAACTCGCACGAAAAGTGTTCGTTTCTCCTGCGCGCTGTTTGAGAGTGGAACGCTAGAGAAGTAGCTCGAAGTTGGTTCAGTGAAACCTCTGCCATGCATTTAATTGTGAATTGGAGAGTAATGATATAGATGTAGTCGTGCTCCACACACCCTGTCCTAACGAAAGAAATCGGTAAGGGCAACTTCGTACTGTCCCCTCGTTAATACTGTATGTACGGTATGTAGGAAACTGTTTTATTTTGAAAGCCTCATTGTCGTCGTACTCTGTCAAATACTTCTCTACATTGTAGAAACACCGAATTCACTTCATTTGTCCCATGCGACGCCCTGCGGAGACCACGTATGTAGATCGCGAGTCGAGTTTCGCGTCAGCGTTGCTGAAATATTCCACGCTCAAGAGGACATAATTTCGAGCGAAAGGGCCGAAACGCGAGGCAAGGTCTCATGCTCTTGTGAATGGAAGCGAGGAAGAAAGGCGAGGAGAGTTCAATGTTCCGCCGCCCTCGAGGTCATCAGAGACGGAGCTGCCTCGAGCTGTCGCCGCGTGCGTAGCGACGCAGTGCTACGCGCTCTCGCAGCGAAGAGATCTCACGCGGCAATGCGAAGCAGTCAATTGTTGGCCCCGCCGCGCCGGTAATTTAATGAAACCCGTGACAGCGGACCTGCCGCGCAATTACCCGCTAATTACAACGCCATTTGGCTGCCGACTTACGCGATATTCGATATGGTCTTGTTTTCTCGTTTTAATTAAAATCGAGTTGGCGAAGCACTAGAGGAGGGCGCAGGGAAAACTAATTACCTGTGTACCGCATCGCACGCAGCTGCGGGTCGACGCGGGCCGCGGCAGCCTGGAAACCGGATCTCGTTTCTTCGGCCCGTGGGGCTCCGCCCTCTGCCGCCCCGGAGGTTTTCTCGCACGTCCACCGCGCCCAGTAGATAGCTTGAGCGCAACTGCCTTTTCGCCGCAAAAAGCCAGCGCGCTGTCGATTTATTTTCAGGCTGCTCCTTGCAGAACCAGTAATTAAATAGCAGATACCAATCTCTGAGAGCTGCTGCTACCGCTTTCATTTACTTTTGTAATTACCATCTCGGAGGTTCACAAGATCGTCGTTTTATGTCAGTGTTTACTTAATAATGAAATAATTTGAGATCAGCATCTTCAGCAAAACATAGTTCATTGTTTTTAGGGTTCCGTACATCAGTCGGGGAAAAGGGAATCCTTATTGGACAACTTTGTTGTCCTTTTTGTCTGTCTGTCTGTTCGATGGTTAGAAACAATTTTCCTCAGGAACAAGACGACGTATGAGTGACGTATGCTGAGAGGTAACATCTATTCATTTCTGTTTTGTGTGTGTGTGTGGGGGGGGGGGGGGGGGAGGGAGGGGGAAGGGGGGCGTGCGTGTCCATGAACCTCTCTACAAAACATTTAAACCAAAACTCAAATCAGCTGAATATCAAAGCTTTCAACCACTCTCTGACAACTATTACATTCATTGTAAATGGTCTGCAACACGCCCTCAATAACAGTCAACCAACCAACACACACACACACACACACACACACACACACACACACACACAAAGTTATAAACAAAACAGATATGAAGAGACGTTAGTTTTCAATTTGTACTTCGTTAGGTTGGCAACATGTACGTAAACAAACCAAACAGTATGAGACAAAGTGAACACGGAATTGACGACGTTAAAGCACAGTTTCGTTGAAATATCTACGACTGGTCACAGAAGACCAATAGTGCTCCCAGCAATTATGGCAAAAAATACGAAAACTGTGAAGGAAAAATTTCATTATATCAAAACGTGCTTACTTTTCGTAAGTGAAATGGTTCAAATGGCTCTGAGCACTATGGGACTTAAGTTCTGACGTCATCAGTCCCCTAGAACTTAGACCTACTTAAACCTAACTAACCTAAGGACAGCACACACATCCATGGCCGAGGCAGGATTCGAACCTGCGACCGCAGTAGCCGCGTGGTTCCGAACTGAAGCCCCTAGAACCGGTCGGTCACAGCGCACGATCAGGAAAGAACAGAACCACAGACAACAACACAGCAGAACCAAACATAATCGCACCCACTCAGACCGTAACAACTACACAGAATTGTCACGAAAATGTAAGAGAGAACGCAGGATTGTACACCGTGACATACAAACACAAACTCACACACAAAATCACCAACATATATATATATATATATTCGAGAGGGAGGGCATAAAAATACCATACAAAACAGACAATTCTATCCAAAGATACACTCCAAAACTGTCAAGAGACATACTCATAAATCAGAAAGCAGGTATATATCAATTACAGTGTAACGTTTTTGATGGCAGATACATAGTGCGGACAGGCAGAACAATTGATGTCAGATACAAAGAACACTTGAGAGCCTGGAAGTAATGGAACAGACCACTCCCCATTTGCACAACACACAAGATAACACAATCACAATTCAACCTCTAGAGAAGAAGACATGGAAATCTTTAGAACTAAGAAAAAAAAGAACGTCCTAACTCTGAAAGAAAATAACAATATACAGGAAATCAAAGCAGAAAAGGAAACTCTATTGAATGACCAAGTACACTTGACAACAACCAATTGTTTACAGTACTACATAAAATAATAGAGTAACGCTCCAACAGAGGATTATTGTCATAATAAACGTAACGCCTTTCCACTCAATTGTGCGTGGATCCCTCCACAAAACATTTGAATCAAAAGTCAAATGAACAAAAATGAATAGTCTTTAGTTTTTAGCGTATACTTCGTTAGGTTGGCAACATGTACGTAAACAAACCAATCGGGATGCAACGAAGTGAGCACAGTAGCTACGACGTTAAGCACTTTTCGGTAAAATATCTACAACTATAGTGCTTTTAAAATTAGTTGCGACTTTTGACGTTTGGCTGACCGGAGGGGCACGAGACGCCGTTGCCCAGGTGACACCAATGGCGAGCCGGCTTTCCCTACCACGCCGCCAGCGTTTCGGCTTGTGAAGCGCCCCTGCTGCCACGCCTTGAGTAAACATTACTATATAGTGACACGCATCAGCGTTTGTCAGCTCTCGTTGTAAAGTCGTTTTTTCTCGCATTTGTAACAGTGCAGTATATATGAATACGATATTTGCAAGTGTCGTCCAAGAACACGTTCACCAGCTGACAGGACAGCGTTCTGCTGCAAAACATTCCTCGCAATTCGACAATAGTAATGGACGAAACCCATACCACGCCGTTGCGATACGTAAAACGCTCCAACAGTGCAATGAAAGAAAGCTGATATTTTGCTCTGGGTACAAAGAAATGTTCCACGAGATAAAGTTTAACGTAGCGTGTGTAAGGCGAAGTTAATGGAACTTGTAGTATTGTGCAACTCAAAACTCCACGCTATCAGGTCGACTAATCAGGATTCCTCCGTATCAATCTCATTTCGATCCTACTGACTGTATATGGTCCAGGTGAAAAGTACTGTGGCAAAAAACAGCAAGAAGTTTACGGTCATTGATGATGAAATACTGACAAAAAGAAGCTACTACAAATATTACACGACAGGACAGGTCTTGAATTGGCAGCCATACCAGGAAGGTAGTTGAGGAGCCATTCATGAAGGACTGTGACGAGTTCTGAGGAATAAGTAACTTCTCTTGTTGCTATGTTAAGATCTGCTTCTTTTGCCAGAACACGACAGAGTTTAGAAATGTTCATCTCACCAACATTGTAATGCAGTTGAAATTGCGATAGAATACTGAAATAGTGTAGTGTTAAACTAACAACTGCGTGCAAGTCAGGTCAATAGTTCACAAAACAGATCATTCTCAGTATAAAAATAAACATGTAACTTCATCTCTTATATTGTTACAAAACCCGCAGCAATTCTCGTTTCACCAGCTACCGATGGCCCCCATTAATTACATTTTTTGATTGAAAAAAATCTGCAGTCGCCTAAAAATCGCGGTAGATATGTGAGTTTCGCATATTAATCATATGGCAAAACATTCCGGTCTTTGCGCGCTGTCATTTGGCAAGATATTTCAAAACATTTATAAGATACGAAGAATTTATGAATATTTCATTCTAGCTTTTTCACTGACGCACGATTTCGTGACAGAGCGATTTACATACATTCTATTTTCTCGAGATTGGAAACAGACAGCCGGATCCTTCCAAACTTAAAGAATAATTCAATATATTACCTACATTTAATCCACAGGAACTTGTAACCTAACACGCACCACACACAAATTCATAGCGACACCTATTTCTCACTGCAAACTAAGAATTTCTTGCATTAGTTTACGTATTATTGAAACATCGCAACGACTATGACCATTAACGGATAGGCGGTTCATAACGAAGCTGACGAATTAAACTATAAAATGTGCGAGAATGAGAGTTTACTACCGGATAGGTTCTTGAAAATCGTTTCAGAAAGATCGCGCAGTCAAACAAACGACCCTGCCAGATTCCGTGCGGAACAGGACTGGCAATATATTGTGGTCATCTGTTGACGCGCCCAGCACACGCTGGCAACTACTTTTCCCTCCACTCGCTCCGTATTGAACTGTCAAAAGTCGCAACTTATTTTAAACGTACTATAGTGACAGAGGACCTATAGTGCTCCACAGCAGTTAAGGCAACCAACATGAAAATTGTGAAGCAAAAGTTACATTACATGGAAAAGTGCTTGTGTTTCATAAATAGGAGGCACCTGTTTTTCGCAAAGCGCGAAATTTTCACGAAATTTTACACATTTTGCTGAAAACGCGAAACTATTTACTTTTAAGCCGAATCGCGAAATAATTGACTAAACTCTGCAAAGTCTCGTCGTATGAACTCAACTGCGGAAATTCGATTGGAGTTATGGTAATACAATCCGGATATCGATTGTACACCATTTCGATATATATAATACATCGAGTATTCCAAAGACATTCTACTATGTTCTGGCGGTGTATTCAGTATTGCGTGCTGCAAATCGTTGTGGATCGCCGGTACATTGAGTGTGGTATTGTGTGTTTTGTTTTCGTGCCACAGATGATTAATATGGTAGAGACAGTTTTCGACCGAGGAAAGGAATTTTCGTCAGAAGGATTTTATGTTTTCGACAAAAGTAGGAAGATACTTATGTGCAAAAACTGCAATGTGCGTATTAAGTGGCAGAGGAAGGACACGTGCCTGAAACACATTAATAACAGTTCTTCCCATAAGAAGAACAAGGAGAAGGCGCTAACAACTACTGGCATAAAAAGACAAGCTACGCTCACGGAAGTCACTGCAGCGGCAAAACGAGCGAAAAATGATAAAGAATAATTCATTTTATCGACTACTCGAGCTTTCATTGAGGTTAACATTCCGATGGAAAAAGCTGATCATCCAAAGCTGAGAGAATGGATGAACAAATACATACCAGGTTTGTGTAATAATTAATTTACCGTCTGCTAATCGCAGCAGAGATTACGTAATCTCGATAGCCAACAATTTTTGTTGGTCAAAATAGGCCTATATTAAAAATAATTTTTCCTCTAGCACCCTCTTAAAAAAGTCTTATAATTGGGTAATGTGGTAATTTAATTCGTTACATAGTACTCTAATAGCAGTTCTATTGACATTGCTGGAGACATACCTTTAGCTGGAAGTCTACGGGAAGGTTAGATACCTCGTATCATAAAAGAAGAAGAGGAAAGATTAAAAGGAGCCGTAAAAGACGAAAGAGTTTAAATTCTTTGCGATGAAACTACAGACAGAAAAGGGCAGTGTGTGTTCGTGGTTCTGATAAAAGTACTTAGTTGTGACGATGGTGCGGTTCAGAAATTATTTGTCGGGGGAGTGAAAGTTATTGCAAATGCAGATACTACAGAATATGCGCAAGAAATTATGAGTGTAATACAGAAACTTGAAATTCAGTATAGAAATATAGTTTCTATAACTTCAAATTCAGCCCGTTATATGGGCAAGTGTATAAATGCAGTTAGGGTTTTAGTTTCAGAAGGGTTAGTACACACACAATGCTGGGCTCATAAATTAAATTTGGTTGGCAATGTGTGGACTGCGGAACTTTGTGATTTGAACCATTGTGTTTTGCAGACAGAACACATCTTCCTTAATACTCGAAAGAGAAAACATGCATACATTCAGTTCTTAGCTCAGAAATATGTAGGTGTACACACAAAAGCTAAACTTCTCCCTATTCCTGTCATCACCAGGTTGAACTCGTGGTTTGAAAGTGTCAAGTACCTTGGAGAATATCTCTGTGATATAGTAGAATTTGTTGAAACTGGCCGGCGGTGTGGCCGTGCGGTTCTAGGCGCTTCAGTCTGGAACCGCGTGACCGCTACGGTCGCAGGTTCGAATCCTGCCTCGGGCATGGATGTTTGTGATGTCCTTACGTTAGTCAGGTTTAAGTAGTTCTAAGTTCTAGGGGACTGATGACCACGTATGTTAAGTCCCATAGTGCTCAGAGCCGTTTGAACCATTTTTTTTGTTGTTGAAACTGTTGAAGATGAGAGTGTAGCTGTCAATTATTTTAAAGCTTTGACTTCTGCTGAAGCAAAAAACATTCAATGCCTAGCTATTTTTCTTTTTGAGCACTGCTCAAAATGTTGCAATTTGCTGCTGACATTAGAGGGTTCCAAGATACCGTTAATTCATCTTCTGCACTGTAAGCTTGGTGACCTTGCAAAGAGCTTTAAGTTACTAGAGGATGCATTTTTTTTCTTCTAGTTAACCTCAGAAAAACTTCTTAAACTGCCAGAGCTTATGTAAGTACAGTTAACATCACTCTTCCAGTCTGTAGATAGAACATGTCTTACAAAACTAAACCACTTAATGGAGTGTGATACAGGAAAAATTGTCATTTCTTCTATAGGTAAATTGTTTGATCCGAGAAACATAATAAAAGCTAATTTAGACAGTGCTAGTTCTGCAAGGTTCGCAGGAGAACTTCTGTAAAGTTTGGAAGGTAGGAGACGGGATACTGGCAGAAGTAAAGCTGTGAGTACCGGGCGTGAGTCGTGCTTCGGTAGCTCAGTTGGTAGAGCACTTGCCCGCGAAAGGCAAAGGTCCCGAGTTCGAGTCTCGGTCGGACATACAGTTTCAATCTGCCAGGAAGTTTCATATCAGCGCACACTCCGCTGCAGAGTGAAATTCTCATTCTAGTGCTGAAATCTCTCAGCTGATAAAGAAAATTCCCATTCTATAAGAACTTCCAACGTCAGAATTTCTTGTACCATACACATTGTTTAGGGATTTATGAATCATAAGTGAAATTATAGTGCGACCTCCAGCATATGAGCGGATAAGAGGAAATGCAGAGGCCAACCACAAAGGCGAAGACCACATGAGAGGAAACGCAGTTACAAACCAAAACGCAAAGAACTGTAAGTAATGACTTATTTACGTAAAAAAAGAACAAGACGTGAACTGTTTTATAATCTACAAATATCGGAATATTAAAAAAAAAGAAAACTGTATCATTCCAGATTCCACTGAGAATTCTTTAAAGTAAAAGGAGAAACGCATCTGGAAGAAATGAAATACACTCCAACAAGAAAAGATGATTTTTATTTACAAAACAAATATTTCTGTGCTTGCTGCGGATGGTGACCACACAAACGAACTTCTTAATTTTTTCCCCCTATTTTTCTTTCATTTTAGGCTGATAATTGCCGCATGGTATGCTAATGTTTGACTCCTTACTGCCTTACAAACGTTGCCGCAGGAAATAAATTGCCTTTGCAGGTTGGGTGGAGTCCCACCAGCCTGTCAGCTCTGGAGTCGGCGGCCAAGTTGATCCGGACTGTCGGCTCTTCCTTCCGCCCGCGCCGTTCCAAATCCGCTTACAGCACCAGTGGCTGAGGAATCGTGTCCGGCAGTACGAGGGGCGGGAGGAAGGAAGGAGAGCAAGGTGCCGTGGTCGATAAGGCGGCAAGACAGGCCGAGGGCGGTGGAACGCAGCTAGGGCTCTGCCCTGCCCCGGGGTCCCCCCTGTGCCTACCTATCTAGCTGCCACTTCACGCCGCCTGGCTCCGGCTAGCTAGGGCCTTGAACTCACCCAAGGACGCAGCGCGCCGGCCGGCCGACCAGACCAGCGTGACTGGCCACACGTACCGGGCGGGGCCCTGGGGCGCCAAGTTTTCGGCGGAATGGCGATGCGCGATAAGGCCGTCTTTACACGAGCCACGGCGTACAACGCGCAGCGCGCTGACTGACTTGATCTCCACCGCGCAGCTGAACGCTCTGGAAGACCTTGCTTGTGCATACGGAGCGTGCGCCTCAGCGTGGTATACGCCATCGCAGCGCTCTCCAGCGGTAGCTGTCGTGTATGGTTTTCACAGATCAGGTAGTAAAACTCCTCCGTACTATTAAAATGAAGCCGCCCGGGATTAACCGAGCGGTCTGAGACGCTGCAGTCATGGACTGTGCAGCTGGTCCCGGCGGAGGTTCGAGTCCTCCCTCGGGCATGGGTGTGTGTGTTTGTCCTTAGGATAATTTAGGTTACGTAGTGTGTACGCTTAGGGACTGATGACCTTAGCAGTTAAGTCCTATAAGATTTAAAAAAATAAATTAAAATGAATATTTCATCCCTTGCCCATACACTAGTCACGTTGTTCCGTCTGTTGTACACATAAATAAAAACTTCAGTATCCAGGAACATGTTATAAGGCAAAAAGGAAGTTCCAAGTCCAGGCAGTAAGGACATCCATTACAGATAGTGTGATACAAATTTACAATAGTCCTCGAAAAAGAAAAAAAAATGTATATGTATTTTTCATCATTCTCCGCTTTAAGTAAAAAAAAAAGGGGGGGAGGGGCTGTAAGCACTATGAGACTTAACATCTGAGGTTATCAGTCCCCTAGAACTTGCAACTACTTAAACCTAACTAACCTAAGGACATCACACTCATCCATGCGCGAGGCGGGATTCGAACCTGCGACCGTAGCAGCAGCGCGGTTCCGGACTGATGCGCCTAGAACCGCTCGGCCACAGCGGCTAGCCTTTAAGTAAAAAACTAAGGTTATTCTACTAGATCACTGTTTCTATTCATTGAAGAATTTTCGAAAGTGCGAAATACAATACTTGCATCAAGAAAGTGAAAATATCGTACTGTAAGTAGTGCAAACTGTCTTGTAGGTAACGTCAACTGAATAAACTCAAACCTGAGAGCGCATTTATATTTAGATGACAACGAATGTTACAAAACATACTTCCATTAGGTCGATGAAAAGGCCTGAGAGCCTTTTAAAAAACGCGAAGTTGAGTAAAAAAATTGTATATAGTGACACGCGAACCCGCTACACGCGACACTATACTCGTACTTCGTAATCCTGCGTCTCCATCCATTACGCTACGCTTATCTCATGTGAGGCACGACTTTGTGTTGTATGTTACTACCTTCAGAAGGCTTTAATCTCAATATTTGTTATTAACTCAAATTTTATTATAACAAATGGTACTGAGGAAATGTATTTTTGGTTTATCTTCAATGTGCGGTTGATTTCAGACGGCCTACTTTCATAACACGCAAGCTACTACAACTCGCAAAATTTTAACCACCCCGTCATTTTATTACATCAAATAGTACCAATGAGAGAGACCTTCAAATTGCTGGTGTTTCGAAACGTAATTCTTTCATGGGTCGTAAGCTACAATATTAAACGCACCAAATATGAGCTTCAGCTAAAAGCCAACATGGTGTCTTTCGACTATGTACCGAAAAGAAATGGCTTGCATTTGAAGTACCTGGCATTCTTCCTTCTCATATGTCTACGTTCAAATGCACGTTCAGTATATCTGTACGCTTCATAGTCCCATAGTGCTCAGAGCCATTTGAACCATTTTGCATCGCTGTGTGCTTCAGTAATCGCTCAACATCTGAACCTCGTCACGGCTCGTACATAACCATACCAGGTGTTGTAATAACACTGCACAGGAGCAGTGCTAATGCACTGTAGTAGTCTTTCTACCAGTGAGAGGACTGCATCTCTAATGGGTTATATGCCAGTTGATGGAGTAAGTGTACGAAGCTACATCGACATCCGCCTGTGTCTTCTAGGTGCTTCACTTTTTTTGTCATGTAACGTAGTTCAAGGTAAAAACTGCATTACTCCCTTCGAGAGGGACACATCCGATTTCCTTCGCCATTCTTCTGCTACTATGACGTAAGATTCGTTAGTAATTACGTCGTGGTCTGTCAGACGTTAAAACGTGATTATTGCTTCTTTTTAGGGTTTCGTACCTCTACCTTGGGAATCAAATGTTCAAATGTGTGTGAAATATGGAACTTAACTGCTAAGGTCATCAGTCCCTAAGCTTACACACTACTTAACCTAAATTATCCTAAGGACAAACACACTCACACCCATGCCCGAGGGAGGACTCAAACCTCCGCCGGGACCTTGAGAATCACTTTGTTGTTCGTCCATCTGTATGCCCGACTGTTTAGGAATGGGTAGACGTATCAAGTTGAAATATATTTCACATATTAAGGTCCATAGTCTCTTGGCAGTGCAAGAAATTGAAGCTTCTTAATTTAATCAAAATGTCCGGCCACTTATTTCGATACTCGCATTCTGATCAAAACCTGTAGGGTATTTCGCGTTGGCGTGGAATCATGAAATTTGGCAAGAGGCAAGATTTTATGATACAAGTGCAGAAAATAATGTGTAAGCTATTAATTTGTAATTGCCTCGCACTAAAAAAATTATTTTTGTCATCTGCTATCCGACTTCAAACTTGAAATTAAAATATACTCGAAAGTCTTCGAATTCCCGGGACGGGTATTTTACCTGTATCAACATCGATAACAGGCAAAAATCGTAGAGATACTGGATTTCCGCGATAAAAGGACTGTCTATAGAGGGTGTTACAAAAAGGTACGGCCAAACTTTCAGGAAACATTCCTCACACACAAAGAAAGAAAATATGTTATGTGGAGATGTGTCCGGAAACGCTTACTTTCCATGTCAGAGCTCATTTTATTACTTCTCTTCAAGTCACATTAATCATGGAATGGAAACACACAGCAACAGAACTTACCAGCGTGACTTCAAACATTTTGTTATAGCAAATGTTCAAAATGTCCTCCGTTAGCGAGGATACATGCATCCACCCTCCGTCGCATGGAATCCCTGATGCGCTGATGCAGCCCTGGAGAATGGCGTATTGTATTACAGCCGTCCACAATACGAGCTCGAAATGTCTCTACATTTGGTACCGGGGTTGCGTAGACAAGAGCTTTCAAATGCCCCCATAAATGAAAGTCAAGAGGGTTGAGCTCAGGAGAGCGTGGAGACCATGGAATTGGTCCGCCTCTACCAATCCATCGGTCACCGAATCTGTTGTTGAGAAGCGTACGAACACTTCGACTGAAATGCGCAGGAGCTCCATCGTGCATGAACCACATGTTGTGTCGTACTTGTAAAGGCACATTTTCTAGCAGCACAGGTAGAGTATCCCGTATGAAATCATGATGACGTGCTCCATTGAGAGTAGGTGGAAGAAACTAAAATGAGCTCTAACATGGAAATTAAGCGTTTCCGGACACATGTCCACATAACATCTTTTCTTTATTTGTGTGTGAGGAACGTTTCCTGAAAGTTTGGACGTACCTTTTTGTAACACCCTGTATACACAACTAAGTTGTCGCACCTAGACACTTTTGCCGGCCGGAGTGGCCATGCGGTTCTAGACGCTACAGTCTGGAACCGCGCGACCGCTACGATCGCAGGTTCGAATCCTGCCTCGGGCATGGATGTGTGTGATGTCCTTAGGTTAGTTAGGTTTAAGTAGTTCTAAGTTCTAGGGGACTGATGACCTAAGAAGTTGAGTCCCATAGTGCTCAGAGCCATTTGAACCATTTTGAACCTAGACACTTTTTTTGATCTCAGCAGCAGTAGGATATCTGGCGAAGTCGGCTGTATCAGCTAAGCAAGACATCAGGCAGTTCGTCTTGCGGCTACCGCGGGTCCAAGAGAAATACACCCCCCCCCCCCCCCCCCCAATGAACTTGGGACGTCACACTAGTGGGATTATCCGCCACACTTCGCGAACGCTGGGCTCCGTTCAGGGCTCACGGGAAATCAATGTGTAATGCAAATAGTATCCTCTAAAGGTCCTGACTTGGCCGCGTGCTAGTGAGAGCTTGCATGCAAATAAAATCAAATGGCGTTCTTCGAAAACAATTGCTGAAAATGGTGAACAAAAATCTAGATGACAAGACTGGTCTTTGGCGTGGACGGAAACGTGTAAGGGGAAATGTTGATCGGCACTCGGTGCTGCCAACAGAAACTGCAACGCTTAACTTCGTCACGCAATTTTGACACAAAAAAAAAATTGGTTCAAATGGCTCTTAGCACTATGGGACTTAATATCTGAGGTCATCAGTCCCCTAGGCTTAGATGTACTTAAACCTAACTAACCTAAGGACATCACACACATCCATGCCCGAGGCAGGATTCGAACCTGCGACCGTAGCAGCAACTCGGTTCCGGACTGAAGTGCCTACAGCCTCTGGGCCACAACGGCCGGCGCAAATAAAATCACAGTCAAGAATATTATTAAACACGTCTGAAATAGTTATTCCTAAGATTCCTAAGATAGGTAGCGTCGCGTGCTGTGACGTACTCCCCACGGCCTGTCTTCCCCGTGCCGCTCCGGCTACCGCTATCCACGTCAGTGTGTGTGTGTGTGTGTGTGTGTGTGTGTGTGTGTGTAGCCAGCCACTCGTGTGTCCGGCTGCCCCTTCGGCCACGCTGGTTATCTGCCATCGTTACGGGCAGTCGCAGTTGCGGTGGCGAGCAGAGCGCGACTAAGCCAGCGCCCGCTGCACGCCTCTCCTGATGCCACGGGTCGAACACGTGTGGCGGGCGACGCAGTGTGCTGTCCGCCGACGGTGGGTCAACAGGTCGGGGGCCACCAGCCCGACGCTCTCGCTTTCTCACTGCCCAACCTCGCCACCTGTGTGCACCTCTACGTCTCGTTGTTACCCGTACTGACCTAATAACCTCCACAATGAAATAGTCAAATAAAGCACTGAAGAATTTCAAACAAACGTACGCTTTACTACCGTCTTGCGTACCGTATTTGCCTGCCATGCCTACCCGGTGGATCTCGGCCTGAACTATTGGTAAACCTAAAACGAAAGTGCAGTTACCAGAGAGGATAACGAATCTTAAGCGGAGGTTTACTATCTTTGGCCCGAAAAAAGCATGTTCTTTGAGAATTTTTATCTCAGAATGTGTTATAGATATCAATGTCAAAAAAATGGCTCTGAGCACTATGGGACTTAACTGCTACGGTCATCAGTCCCCTAGAACTTAGAACTACTTAAACCTAACTAACCTAAGGACAGCACACAACACCCAGCCATCACGAGGCAGAGAAAATCCCTGACCCCGCCGGGAATCGAACCCGGGAACCCGGGCGTGGGAAGCGAGAACGCTACCGCACGACCACGAGATGCGGGCTATCAATGTCAAATTTGGTCAAAATGTTTATTGATATTTCCTCTACAAACTGGAATTTTTTCGACCGGAAACATCGAAGATCAAATGCGGAAGTTCCGTCGGAACGAAACAAAATTTCGATATAGATCTCCACGCTCGGTATGTCACAGGTCAGCCGGCTCGTCTGAAATCAAAACTGAGTTGACGTTAGCGGAGTGTATAAGATTCTTTACGAGTAGTACCTCGCTTGAGTTATTTAGAACATAGGAAACAAAATGGCGACCATTTGAAAAAAACAGGGTTTTTTCATCGATTTTTCGACTTCGTCGGCCAAGTAATAATATTTATATTTGATGGATCGGAATAAAAGTGGTACAACTCCTAGACAATTTAGTTAGCTTCGTCGGAAACAAAGAATCATGCCAATCGGTTCCGCAGATTTGAAGTTCCCATACCGCGCGATAAAAAAAATTAATTTCGAGAAAAACGCGTTTGAAGTTTTGACTACATTTAAATGCAATATTATGCAACGTACGTTCAATCTGCTATTCCGGATCCATAAACTAGTCCTTCCAATTCCTCATAGATGGCGTTCTGCTCGATCTGGGCCATCCTGCGCTGCTCCAGAGCCGCTCGTACGGCCGGTGACAAGCGGTTTTCGGCCGCTTGAATCCGGTGGTCGTCCGAATTCTTGGCGAACTGCGTCGAATAGAGTACCAGGTGACGTCCATCTTTGTCATGGTCTTCAGAATTGCTGAATACCCATCGTTGAAGCTGTTCACTGCCAGGAAAGTCGCAATCTGCACAGTCTTCGCACCAGAATCCAAATGCTTGGGGACTAGCTTCCAAACACCCGCGTTCAAACTTTCATTTGAATTTTGTGTGTTTCCTCCCAAGCACCGTTACAATAACTCGTCCTCAGAAAGAAAGAAAAAAACAGGTGCGTGAAAACGGCCGATTTCAGGCCGGTGCATGTTTTTGTTCAACCGCGAATAGCAAACATTTCCGTTCCGTATTCGGAGAAACCGTTTCAGGGGTGGATTCTAAACACTTTTATGGATCCAAAAATGCAGTTTAAAAAAATGGATTTTTTTAACCAAAAGATAGTAAACCTCCCCTTAACCTATATTTGCAAAACGGTTCACAATATTAAAATACAAGGTGAGAAAAATGCTAAGATCTTTGCGTCGAGTGCGATCTGTAACTTGTGTATTGTCGCTTTGAACGTTCCGAAATTTTGTTATCGGTTGTGGCGTCACGTAACTTATTATTTCTCTTATAATTTGTTGTTTGCTACAGTTAAGACTTCACTAGGAATACTCACTTCGCTTTCTTAGCGTAATGAATACATTATTTATAGTTTTGTGCTATTCTGCCTAGTCATATCTGCACAAATTCACTGCGTGCCACTCACAGTGCTCCTAGAAAACTGTGCAACTACATTGCTGTCGTAACACCATCAACTACAGTTCTGTTTCAAAGAATAACACCATTTCCACCAGGCTGTCTAAAGGGGTTGACCGGGGTGGCGCTCGTTTCTGCAATCAGTATCTTTATTTTCTAGTAGAAAACAAATTACAAACTGATTTTAGTTCTTTACTGTACGGCGTTAAGATTGTATTTTGTACTTTTTTAAGTAAAAAATTTGCATCTATAGGACACTACACGACCGCGACTAAAGACCTTCGCGGAGTGTCAAAGCGGTAGGTGGAAGCTCTGAAGGTCATAATTTTCAACCTAAAACAAAATTACAAAAAGTGCTTTGAAACTGATGACGTTATCTAACGTAGTGCGTAAGGATTTTTTTTAAGAAAATACCTTTTAACGTAATGGTGGCACTCTGGAATAAAAATGAATTTTTGTACAAAAAAGTCGTTGTGAAAGCGTGCACCAAAAGTCGAAATTAAATTCTACGCACTACAGTAGGAAAAACACCGACTCAGATGTTACAAAAAAGGCTCCGGAAACTAGAAAAATGTTTTTCTGAAAAAAAACTAAATTGAAGAAACTTTTACTCGTCAATGACAGAACCGCACAGTTGGCGGTTTTTTTTCCACCGATGTCGAAAAACTTATTTTGACGAATTTATGGTTCAAATGGCTCTGAGCACTATGGGACTTAACATCTATGGTCATCAGTCCCCTAGAACTTAGAACTACTTAAACCTAACTAACCTAAGGACATCACACACAGCCATGCCCGAGGCAGGATTCGAACCTGCGACCGTAGCAGTCACGCGGTTCCGGACTGAGCGCCTAGAACCCCGCGGCCGGCGGACGAATTTATGTCGAGTAGCTGGCTTCCACTTTCCAAGCGAGGCGTTTTTTGCAGTTTTCGAAGCTCATCTACCCGTATAAATATATTTGTTTGTCGCTTTCAAGGACTAGAGTTTTGCTTGGTAAAAATAACAAGCGAAATGACAGGTTAAGCAGAAGTGAGACAAGCAAGTCCTTCCACACCGTTCACAAAAAACGAATCGTGATACGAAGATAAATCTAATTGAGAATAGAAGTTGAGCTGGCGAGCCAACGGCCTTGCCGCAGTGGTAACAACGGTTCGCGTCAGATCCGACCGAAGTTAAGCGCTGTCGGGCTGCACAGGCATTTGGATGGGTGACCATCCGGTCTGCCGAGCGCTGTTGGCAAGCGGGGAGCACTCAGCCCTTGTCCGGCAAACTGAGGAGCTACTTGACTGAGAAGTAGCGGCTCCCAATGGTTGGGAGAGCGGTGTGCTGACCACATGCCCCTCCATATGCGCATCCAGTGACGCCTGTGGGCTGAGGATGACACGGCGGCCGATTGGTATCGTTGGGCCTTTATGGCTTGTTCGGGCGAAGTTTAGAGTTATTTTAGGTGATACTGATGCCCTCTGTGACACTACGCAAAACTATCAGGACCCCTATTCCGTCGGTAATTACGACAGTATTACATCGGTTGCATTCGAGTGCTCTGATGCCCCAGACGCCCCTACAGTAAATTGCGGTTTCGACATATTTTGACATTTGTGGCACAGTTTGTATCAATGAATGAATCTTAAAAACTGACTCTATAAGGAACATTTTAAGCAAATACAAAAATCAAGCTCAAAAATGTTTTACCCTGATATACTGTCTTAAATGAGTGCTTTACTAAGCACTACTGGATAGTTTACTGCATGTTCCAATTTTGAGGTGAACAAAGGAATGTGGACACGTCCTTGTGGCTGTTGTGGTGCAATTTAGTCCGTTGACTGGTTTGATACAACTCTCCACGCTAGTCTACTGTAACTTACAGAACCTGCTTAGTGTGTTTAAGCCTTTGTCTCAAATGGTTCAAATGGCTCTGAGCACTATGGGACTTATCTTCTGAGGTCATCAGTCGCCTAGAACTTAGAACTAATTAAACCTAACTAACCTAAGGACATCACACACATCCATGCCCGAGGCAGGATTCGAACTTGCGACCGTAGCGGTCGCTCGGTTCGAGACTGTCGCGCCTAGAACCGCACGGCCACTTCGGCCGGCGCCTTTGTCTCCCTCTACAATTTATCCCCCCTAACCTCCGCCGTCTCACATACACAGTCCTCTTCATTTCGAACTTGACGATTTCTTGAAGCGTCAGTATGTGTCCTATCAACTGATACCTTTTCTTAGTCAGGTTGTGCCACAAATTTCTTGTCTTCTCTCTGTTCACTACCTGCTCATTTGTTACTCCATTTACCCATATAATCTTCAACATCTGCCTGTAGCACTAAATTCCGAAAGCTTCTATTATTTTCTTATCTGAACTCTTTATCGTCCAAGTTTCACTTTTTTAGAAGGCTACTCTGCAAACCTTCAAAAAACACTTCGTAATATGTAAATGTATATTCGATGTCAACGAATTCTCTTCTTCAGAAGAGGTTTCATTGCTGCTGTCAATTCGTATTTTATATCCTCTCTACTTAACCCTGTAACATAATAGGTGAAACTGTGCACCTAAAATCGAGTCGTCCACCAATAAATCATGCTGTTAGCCTTTGCGTGAGTAGTTTGTGATAGAATAAGTGTGTACAGAACTGTGTAATGTATTGGGTTTAAATTTTTGTACATTGTGAAAAGTATTTTAAACAAATGATGGGTTGGTATATGGATGCCAATTTGACTAGAGCAGTATGCCACGTGACAAAACGCAAGACAGAGACGCAAAGCGGTGATCGCTGTATTCGGTGTGCTGGGAGCCGAGGGTGTGAGGTGGGCTATAACGGCCTCACGTGTTTTGATTCCAACGCAGAGTTAGGGAAGCCAGTCTTCGATTTATAAGTTTGTGAGCTGTGAATATTGTGAAATTACAGTCCCTGTGATGATGTAAATTGTTTATGCCTGCCACTGCTGCGCTAAAACTATTTACAGATTCTATTGGACCATTGTGTGTAGGTCCGTCATTCGTAGCTAGACAAGTTTCTGCGAATAAAGCAACGATATAAACATAAAATGTGTTAAAAATAAATTAATATCCATAATTCTCGATTTAATTGTTCATTTGACTCTTACATGTCCGTATTTCACTGACTGACCTGATAGGGCACCTTAATAATCGTTTAGGTAAGGGGATAAAGCAACGGTGTGCAACGAAACCGCTGTGCGGAAGAGCCACTTGACAGGTTGTGCTCCTGCCCACTGCTGGATTGCAAGCAGCAGTAGTTACCTGTAACAGTTGGTAATGTTGCAACGTTACTTCAGTTATTTTTTTGTCCAGATACCAAAACTCATCTACTACTTTTAGTGCCTCATTTCTTAACCTTATTCCATCAGTTGATTTAGTTAGATTGCATCCTATTATTATCATTTTACTGTTTTTGTAACTCATTACTCCCGCTGTTACTGCGCGCTCTGGATTGTTCTATAACAGCAGTTGATGTTAAGCACGCATTTGTGCGTAATACAGAGAAAGCAGACGTAAAATGTGAAATTGTAGTACACACGTCAACAAAAGTTCTGCATCAAGCCTTTATTTCGAAATTCGTAGTACAGGAAACAAAAATTGACTCTGAGACGAGACAACAGTATACAGTGTGAGTCACAAACTGTTGCCACGTAGAATAGCTCCGGAAGTATGATATATATCTATATGGATACTCTGCAAATCACATTTAAGTGCCTGGCTGAGGGTTCATCGAACCGCCTTCACAATTCTCTGTTCTTCCAATCTCGTATAGCGCGCGGAAAGAATGAACACCTATATCTTTCCGTACGAGCTCTGATTTTCTTTATTATGTCGTGGTGATCGTTCCTCCCTATGTAGGTCGGTGTCAACAAAATATTTTCGCTTTCGGAGGAGAAAGTTGGTGATTGGAATTTCGTGAGAAGATTCCATCGCAACGAAAAGGCCTTTCTTTTAATGATGTCCAGCCCAAATGCTGTATCATTTCTCTGACACTCTCTCCCACATTTCGCGATAATGCAAAACGTGTTGCCTTCCTTCGAACTTTTTCGATGTACTCCGTCAGTCCTATCTGGTAAGGATTCCACGCCGCGCAGCAGTATTCTAAAAGAGGACGGACAAGCGTAGTGTAGGCAGTCTCATTAGTAGGTCTGTTACATTTTCTAAGTGTCCTGCCAATAAAACGCAGTCTTTGGTTAGCCTTCCCCACAACATTTTCTATGTGTTCCTTCCAATTTAAGTTGTTCGTAATTGTAATAACTAGGTATTTAGTTGAATTTACGGCTTTTAGATTAGACTGATTTATCGTGTAACCGAAGTTCAATGAGTTCCTTTTAGTACTCATGTGAATTACCTCACACTTTTCGTTATTTAGGGTCAACTGACACTTTTCACACCTTCAGATATCTTTTCTAAATCTTTTTGCATTTTTTTTGATCTTATGGTGACTTCATTAGTCGATAAACGACAGCGTCATCTACAAACAACCGAAGACAACCACTCAGATTGTCTCCCAAATCGTTTATATAGATAAGGAACTGCAAAGGGCCTATAACACTACCTTGGGGAACGCCAGAAATCACTTCTGTTTTACTCGATGAGTTTCCGTCAATTACTACGAACTGTGACCCCTCTGACAGGAAATCGCAGATCCAGTCACATAACTGAGACGATATTCTGTAAGCACACAATTTCACTACAAGCCGCTTGTGTAGTATCGTGTCAAAAGCCTTTCGGAAATCCAGGAATACGGAATCGATCTGAAATCCCTTGTCAGTAGCACTCAGTACTTCATGTGAATAAATAAGTAGTTGTGTTTCATAGCAACGATGTTTTCTAAATCCATGTTGACTTTGTGTCAATAGACCGTTTTCTTCGAGGTAATGCATGATGCTCGAACACAATATATGTTTCAAAATCCTGCTGCAGATCGACGTTAACGATAGGGGCCTGTAATCAAGTGGATGAAAAAAATGGTTCAAATGGCTCTGAGCACTATGGGACTCAACTTCTGAGGTCATTAGTCCCCTAGAACTTAGAACTAGTTAAACCTAACTAACCTAAGGACATCACAAACAGCCATGCCCGAGGCAGGATTCGAACCTGCGACCGTGGCGGTCTTGCGGTTCCAGACTGCAGCGCCTTTAACCGCACGGCCACTTCGGCCGGCAATCAAGTGGATGATAGTAGATGAAAAGTTTGTGATACAAATGTTGCATGGGACAACGGGTTTCATAAAATGACTTTGATTTTTTGTTGCTAGGTGGGGTCGCGTCAGAGATACGAAGATCATCAGCTTTTTTTTTTTTTTTTTTTTTTTTTTTTTTTTTTTTTTTTTTTTTTTTAATAGGATGCTATGGTTTGGTACTTATTTTCTGATTGCGGCTATCGAGACGAATCCAATGACATGTAACAGTAAAGTCTTTGAAGGTTAACAAAGGTTAAAAAGGTGGCATGAACGTCCGTTTACAGAAAGTGTTCGACATGATGACCATTGGTATCAGTGCAGTGCAGCAATCTTCTTATCATGGACTGAGTGGTATTCCTTATCAAATCGGCATTTATCGAAGCACATGCTCTGACACTCTTTCTCGTATATCGTGCAAATAATAAATATTCGCCGAATACGGCGTATCCATCTAACGTGCCATTGAGGTGTAAACACCATCCGACCGTTTCGCAATGCAACACTAATAGTAACGGTAAGACTAGTATCATCGAATCAAGCGAACGTGAATGACGTATTCCTTCGAAGAACAAGTCGATATGCTTCTCATTTACGGAGAATGCCAACGAAATTCAGTGAGAGCTAGAGACTTGTACGCTGAAAGATATCCTCAATTTACTCAACCTACACGTCATACATTTCAATATGTATATAATAATAATAATAATAATGAGCGTATGGCATTGGTAGTCGGGAGACCCCTCGCGGGGCGGTTCGGCCGCCGCTCCACAAGTTCTTTAACGCCACTACGGCGACTTGCGAGTGAATGAGGATGAAATGATGATGAAAGACACACAATACCCAGTCATCTCGAACCGAGAAAATCCCAGACGCCGCCGGGAATCGAACCTGGGACACAGTGCGCGCAAGACCACGAGCCGCGGACAAAATGTGTATGATAAATTGAGAATAAGTGGATCTTTAACGCATCGGAAAGATATCCGGCAAAGGAAACTTACTAACGAGGAAACGGGAATTGCTACTCTTGCCACTGTTATTCGAGATCCTTGTGTTAGTTCATGTCAAACCGCAAGGGAATCTGGCATGAGCCAGAGTTGTGTTGTTCGTGTTCTGCATTGCCGTAAATATCATCCTTACCATATCAGTCTCCACCAAGAATTAATTGGTACGGATTGTATGCGTCGCATTGAATTCTGCCAATGGGCTCAACTTGAGACACATTTGACTTTATTTACTGACAAGGCTACATTCACGAACCATGGAAATGTTTATTTGCATAACATGTATTATTGGGCAACTGAAAATCCATGTTGGCTGCGGCAAGTTGCAGTGGCGATACTACGTAAGTCGCGCAGAGTACGTGCTCGTCCTCAACAACCAAAAACAACTCGTTTCAATCGACCCGACACATGTTCGATTAGCGTTAATATCCGAGGAACAGGCAGGCCATTCCCTTCTGGTGAGCCTCGCCTCCTGAAGGAACGTGTTCACGAGAATACCACGATGAGCACGCGAGTTGTTATCCATCAAAATTAAATTGCCACCAAAATGTTAGCGATACGATCCGAGTGTTTGTTACATGATCTCGTCCCTGTACTGTATAGCAATGAGATTGCCCTCAACAACCACGAGAAGTGTATAGTGGCCAAATGTAACACCACTTCAGAACGTCATCCCACCTCCACCTTGTTGCATGTAAGGGACACAATGTTGGAGGCGTTCGATATTACTGGATTGTCTTCAAACACATCGTAGCAATAACGAACAGATCAGAGATTCTTGCATAAACAACACCCGACGCCTGTACCTGGGTGTCCACTATGCTTGATTTCATGCCCATCTGTAAATGAGTACATGGTCGACTGGTGTACGACGTGGCGCTTACCATGATCGTTGGGACTGCAAATACAATAGTATTCCTGAGAGTTTGATGCGGTACATGATGTCCTGTAGCCTCTTAGAATGCCATATTCTGTTCTGGAGCACTTAGCCCACGGTTCCTTTGACTAAAAAGCCGTAGATATCGACCATACTTTGTAGGAAGCAGGGGGGGGGGGGGGATAGGGGGGCTTTGCGGCGTTACGGTATTAGTTCTAAACGCTACCTGTCAGTTTGTACCGATTCCATGTCCGCATGATATCACTTTGACTCCGACGCTTATGTCGAGCAACATCTGCGCGTAATGTGGTGATGCGGACCCGATCACACGTAACGACTGTCCTTTGTTGCATGGTGCATGTGGTCTCTATTGTTGTACAGACGTCTCTAATGCGTCCCTACTGTTGCTTCTCTGGCTTTTTTTCCAACTGAAATACTGAAATCTATTTGAGAGCGGCGATCTACCCATAGACAGCGTTTGTAGTAACTGTTGTGTATGTTTGCAAACAACGTCGGAGGTGACCTTCCGATCAATACAGAAACAGTCGGAGTAGCAACACACCTGCATGACATATCGGGGTGATGGAAAACTTTTATTACTATCTGTAAACAGCCAGAACCGAATGCAAATATTAATTTTCAAGTATCCTGGATGTGAGATTACCTAACAAAGTGGAGAAGACTCAAGCCAAAAACTTAAAAAGATCCCGAACGCGCGCGGCGTAATACTGTGGTATATAAGTGTAACGCGCAGACTAAAAATAAATTTTATGTCGCAGTGACAATTCTATCGCCACTCAGCTGAAGTGGAACCAGAACCCTCTCGGCGAAAGAACAGAGACCTGAAAAAATTCGGCGGTTCGAATTTCTTTTCAGTATATGAGAAGCTGGTTAATGACAGAGTAAACTGGGAACATATTTGTAGAATAAAGGATCTAAGATATCCCAAGAAAATGTTGCTTCTGTAAAGCCGTCGGGAAGAGAGAGAGAGAGAGAGAGAGAGAGAGAGAGAGAGAGAGAGAGAGAGAGAGAGAAAACAGGGACGGGCCGGTGGTAACGATGGAGTTACCAATAACGGGGTAGCAACACGGAGCCGGAGGAGGCATTTGGCCTTGTCCCGCAAGGAAGAATAAGAACACACAGCTCAAGCTGGTGCATTGAACGCTAATTAGCAGTCACATATTATGTAGGGGGAATTCTTTCATCGAACAATGTTGTGTCGTCGAAAAGCGAACGAGAGAGCTCTGCAACGTACTCTGTGGTGGAAGATGCAGCCGATGAGCTGCGCAGATGGGAGCTGAAGAGGGGTGGTAGGTGGTGAAGTGATTGCGAGGAGGAGGTGGAAGGGGAAGGGAGAGGGGAGCGAACTGAGGTGGAGGACAGAAATTAATTACCAAGTTGTGCCAGCGGGCGTCTCTCTCCATCGACTGTTCAGGCGGGGTCAATAGACACAAGGCAATGAACCGCTCTCCTTTCCGACACCATGTTGCACGCCATCACCACGACGCCGTACACAACACTGAAACATGTTCCGTAATCATACGAGATGTCAGGTATTGGCTCTGTCCTGTGGATGGCTTAAAAGTTGGGACATGCTGTCTCTTTTTTTTTTCAGTCATACGAAACTCACACTTGCTAAAGCAGCCATAGCCTAGTAAGCTTGTATAAACGACAGTGGGACCAGTAATCAGTATGTAATCTAAGAATAATACCAACAGTCCAGTCACCTTACCATTAGCCACCGATTTCTTTCGTAATGAGTTTGAAGCACCTAATGATGTGTATTATTGATTACGCGGCATAATTGATAGACTTGCATTTTGCAGTTGCTCTGAGTTGACGTTTCTATCTTCATATGTAAAACTAGAACTGGTGCGGCTGCACATCCCAAAACGCACCGTCTACATTAACTTTTACATATTGTCGTAGGTACTGTGAATCGGAAAGATTCTTGTTTTCTTCCTGTATTCGTTCCCGTATTCAGGTGACACATAGCTGTCGCCTGATAAACAAAGTAAGAGCCTACTGAATATCAGACCAGCTATGTGTGTGGATTGAAGAGTTTTTAGCAAACAGGGCATAGCATGTTATCAATGGAGAGACATCTACAGACTTTAAAGTAACCTCTGGCGTGCCACAGGGGAGTGTTATGGGACCATCGCTTTTCACAATATTTATAAATGACCTAGTAGATAGTGTCGGAAGTTCCATGCGGCTTTTCGCGGATGATGCTGTAGTATACAGAGAAGTTGCAGCATTAGAAAATTGTAGCGAAATGCAGGAAGATCTACAGCGGATAGGCACTTGGTGCAGGGAGTGGCAACTGACCCTTAACATAGACAAATTTAATGTATTGCGAATACATATAAAGCAGGATCCTTTATTGTATGATTATATGATAGCGGAACAAACACTGGTAGCAGTTACTTCTGTAAAATATCTGGCAGTATGCGTACGGAACGAAGTGGAATGATCATATAAAATTAATTGTTGGTAAGACGGGTGCCAGGTTGAGATTCATTAGGAGAGTCCTTAGAAAATGTACTCCGTCAACAAAGGAGGTGGCTTACAAAACACTCTTTCGACCTATACTTGAGTATTGCTCATCAGTGTGGGATCTGTACCAGATCGGGTTGACGGAGGAGATAGAGAAGATCCAAAGAAGAGCGGCGCGTTTCGTCACAGGGTTATTTGGTAAGCGTGATAGCGTTACGGAGATTTTTAGCAAACTCAAGTGGCAGACTCTGCAAGAGAGGCGCTTTGCGTCGCGGTGTAGCTTGCTCGCCAGGTTTCGAGAGTGTGCGTTTCTGGATGAGGTATCGAATATATTGCTTCCCCCTACTTATACCTCCCGAGGAGATCACGAATGTAAAATTAGAGAGATTCGAGCGCGCACGGAGGCTTTCCGACAGCCGTTCTTCACGCGAACCATACGCGACTGGAACAGAAAAGGGAGGTAATGACAGTGGCATGTAAAGTGCCCTCCGCCACACACCGTTGGGTGGCTTGCGCAGTATAAATGTAGATGTAGATGCGTCGTAATTTTGACAAAGTTCGCAAAACATTTTACTTCTCTGGAGCTGATTCTATCGCGCCGTAGTGCGTATCTCTGGTACATACGGTATTCTCTTTGCGACCAGGTGGCATTAGTCTGGACCTCGCAATGTACACTACCTTTACAGTCGATGCGTACAGTTGAGCCTGTCTTACTCCGCCAATCGCTCAGCCGCTGCCACAGAACCCGTTGGAAATTCCGTTTGCTGCTTCGGAAGCCTGTCAGACCACTCACGACTGTCCTGATTGCCTATTACAAAGTTAACGAAATCTGTAAGCCTGTCACCTCTAGGACGATTACGTATTCGGAGCTTACACCCGCACGTCTGCTCTAACTTCTCTCAACATTTTATATAATTGTAGTTCATTTAACACGATGGACAGAACGGAGTTGATGAAAGTTCATTACTTTATGCGCCAGCACTTGGAACGTACTAATGTATGAGCGTTAGGATACGTGTGACACGAAGTGCTGACCTCAGGTGTCAGGCTGCCACATTTACACGCTTATATAAATTCTGGAGCGATCTTATTTCATTCACCTGGCCATTTTAGGACTCAGTTTATTATACTGATTCAAATTTTGACATTAATTTCGTTTCGACTTTTGCAGGTATAATGCCGGTCTGCGTTGGTTCGACTGTTGCTAATCGATACTTGAACATAAAACATAAACAGTTCTCATTTCCTAATTCCAGAATACATTTCAGATGAAGTGAAACTTCCTTTTCGTTAGTATTAATAGAATGAACGCATACAAATGTCTGGAACATTTTCCAACTAACAATCTTTGGGATATAAGCAACTTTATAAAGATGATTGTTATCGAACATATTTTATGAATTTCAAAAAAGCCGTGGAAAATTTTATGTTGCAGTGTGAGAAGCGAACTAATATGATTCCGTGATGTCAGCCTGTATACACCAACATGTTTTTGATTTTAATCCATGAAGTTTCTATGCCGTAACCAGTTACTGTCCAAACAATATACAAGGAGTGGCGGATCAGCCATGAAGGTCTCAGTGTTTGTGAGCCACTTTTCTTACTGTTTTGTAACCGTATTAGGCAATAAATACGTAATTCCGAAAGGGAAAATCATATCAATGTGAGTTGCTTGACATTTTTCGTCGCGCTGCCAAATAATTAGCTGCAATGTCAACAACTCAGCAAGTTGCAGTAAATTTTGGTGGAGCAGATACTCGCAAATTCATTTACAGTCATTGCAGCATCGGAGATCGCCGAGAAATGAAGATCGGTATTGTCACACCTTGTAGTATTTCACACTCAGGCAGTTTACTATACGTTAGGTTGGCACTTCTGTATTAACATTCTTTGCTGCTTCTATTGTTTAATGAAATGAGAAGTTGAAGCTTCTATGTTATTTAATTCTGAAACAGCTGAGTAAAAGTGAACGTCCTGGGCCTACTTCCTCTTTACTTATTATTATGATGTCAGCACTGACCCACAATATTCTAGCGCAACGCAATCTGACTGTTCAAAAAAATTACAACCTGACTCCAAGTAATTAATTCAAACGCATGGCCTGACTAAAAAGAAATCTTAACAATAACCCATACATTTCCTTAAGCACTTACCTCACAAAAATCTTCATTACATGAACTACTGCAATACAGCGAGCGCCAATACTGCCAGCTAAAATAAGATTCTAACTACTGAAGGCATTAACTTCTAACAGGGATATGGTTAGCAAAGGAAGGATTTTGTTGCGGAGCAAACAATGTATTTATCTTAATAATGTGGCAACCAGTTCAAAAATCATATAATATATAAACGTCTGTGATATCCAGTTCCAAAAGATCATATAATCATCGACAAATTACATTTCCATGGCGGACACACGTCCAGTTCGGCCGCTCGAGCTAACACTTCAAACCTCTAACCTCCATCACCTCTGGCTATTCTCTCCCCACATCTATCACTGCTGGCTGTTCACCTCAAAGTGCCCTACAGTACTCCCATCGCTGCTGGCGACTAACTTCCAGCTACCCAACACTACTTCCATCACTGCTGCCGACTAACTTCCAGCTGCCCAACTCTACTGGCGATTAACTTCCAACAACGAGTCCAACCAGTCACAGAGTCTCTTACAAAGAAAGCGCAATCGGAGATCCAAAGCCCTACACAGCGCTGCCAACACAGGAGCAGCCCATTGTCAAGGTTACTTTGAATTCGAACGTATGCTAATTAAACTGACACATTTCAGGCAGCAGAATCATCTCTCTAAAGAATAAATAGTCAATAAAATTCAACGAACCGCTCTGCATTACAATGTTGCTCTGCTGGTAGATCTCTCTTGTGAAGGTACGTAATATTCTGAAGTAAGTTCTGCGTACGAAGACGCTGAATACATGAAGTGTTCTTATTATGGTGGCTACAGACCAAAAAGTGTTTGCGAATGGATGTTTCAAAAATTGTGTTTCCAATATTTACGCTAGAATTCCTTCTGAAGATTCTTAGTTATGTATATGAAACATGAATCTTCCGTTACAACCCTGCACAAAAATGCAGTCAGAACACTGGAGTGACGGACGTGGCTGTACGAAAAACCTGAAAATCGGTTTGGCGAAAAACGATTTTTGAGGGCCATAGGCTGTTGTATTGTGACAGGGACTTGACACAGAGTCAAGGACGGGAATGTCTCCACCTTGTGCCCTGTCCGTGGGTGAACTGACTGTGATTTCCGGTCTCTGACTTGAGTCCGTAAGGCAGTATTTCAGAGGTTTTTAAATTGAGTTATTAAGAAACTGAAGCGTTAGACAGGTGTCACAAAGTACACTGAAAAACTGTAACATTAAAAGATTCGAATATTAAAACAAAGAACTTCGGCATCTGCAAAAACAGCCTATACAAAATTACGGATGCAACCGAAGATTCACTACAGGTAGCCAAAAGCAACACACTGACACTTCAGTGGAACCGCATTGTTAATACATTAATAAACAAGTGGTTATTACAGAGTGATGGTCAGCGTGCCGTTACTCTAGAAGATGACATCTGCACTGCAGGCTTATAATTTCGGCGGAAGACTTTATTCAGTACTATAACAGACATATTCGTCTGTCTAGAATCAGGAACAGTACTGATGTTTAAAACATTTCTCATTTATTCTTCAGCCTCAAACTGCATATTTTTAACTAGCTTAGCGTCCGCTGCTTCGCTCTCGTAAACTGTATGTCCTGCAGAGATTTTTTTTAATTCAATCTAATTTTTAAGTTGTTTGCAAACTGCAACGCCTTCTAAGCTTTTCACTCCAATTAAGGCCACATAAGCTCTTCCGAATGTACTTCTGACCAAAAAGCGATTCTGGTGGCTGGAGTGCAAAGTTTTTGTTAATCATGCCGGTTACGTTCTTCTGGAGATATTTCCCTAGCAACTTTCAAATATTTCTTTACATCTAACCGAGAAGTGAAATACCAGTTTAAATAGTTAGCTTTAATTTCTTTTTAATTTAATGAAAATTTTTTAAAAACATTTTCCTTCCCTTATTGCCCTCCCTTAGGGGTTGAAATTCTAGAAAGATCATAACACGTTTTTCTGTTTTTTTTTTCAATCAAGGAGTCAAATCCTGTTGTCATAGATGTAGATTTAGAAATCCCTTAGTAGTTCTATAGTAATTAGTTTCGAAAAGACTTTCACTCACTATTTTACCCCCTGAAGAATGGAATTTCCGACGAACTCTTCTTAATCGATGCCTACAGTATAAAATCTACTCCCTCCCCAAATTTCAAGTTTCCTTCCTTAGCGGTTTGGACTGTGCGATGATGTGTCAGTCAGTCAGTCAAGGTTAAAAAATATGTTTCGATCGTTCTGGGTCATCTTCAGATCTAAGTAATTGTGTCTGCAACCGTTCTTGTTTGTCAGAACTTCGTCGAGTACGATACAATGTCAGTGGTTCCCAGCCTTTCCGAGACTGTTGCCCCTCCGTGCACTCAGATATTGGCTAGTACCATCCCCCTCCTCCCCTCCCCCCCCCCCCCCCCCCCACCAACAACAACATTAGCGCACAAACAAACTTAACAATGAAAAGGAATTTTCTTTGAACACTTTTGTATTTTAAATGATGGAAGATAAATGATTATTTAGTATTCGAAAGCTCTTATTAAGCCCCGAAATAATGAGTCAATGAGACAATTTATAGAAAGGCGAAGTAGTTCTCAGTTGATATCGAGTGTGATCTACAACACCTCCTCAGAAAAGGAAGCTAATTATCCACATTGATGGTAGATATTTAGTATAAAACGTGTTCACTCTCCACCACTCCTCTCCCTACTGACATTTGCTTCACTCACACCGTTCAACTCCATTTTAAAAATAACCACGTCAAAGCGTGTACACTACACCTAGTGCTTGTGCATCACTAGATTCCTGGACGCCTTACCCCTGAGATGGTAGAAGTTGGAAGACTTTTGGTTGCCAATGCTTTGCGTCTGTCCACTGCCGCACAGCAGTGCACTAGCCATTACATAATTACAGCTGTGTTGTGATCTCAGTTAGATCGTTTATTATCGCAAAGTGAGTAATGAAGCAGTTTCTGATCCATTCGGGAAGTACATACAACTCGGAGAATACAGTTTCATGAGATGCTTAATCGTAGGTGTATCAATTTTACTGTCTCAGATAGATGATAAAAAATGTATGTGCAGTAGGTGGATTTGGTGAGAAACAAAAGATGAAGATGATCATACATTCGTTTCACAAGCTGTAATTTATCGCCGGCCGAAGTGGCCGTGCGGTTAAAGGCGCTGCAGTCTGGAACCGCAAGACCTCTACGGTCGCAGGTTCGAATCCTGCCTCGGGCTTGGATGTTTGTGATGTCCTTAGGTTAGTTAGGTTTAACTAGTTCTCAGTTCTAGGGGACAAATGACCTCAGCAGTTGAGTCCCATAGTGCTCAGAGCCATTTGAACCATTTTTTTGTAATTTATCACATTGTCCCTCTCGTTAATTCTAGTATCTCAAATAAAAATGTAGTTCTTGGTAATTTATGTAATTAGTATTACAGTTTTACGAGATGGTGGTGGTGGTGGTGGTGGTGATCTTTCGAAAATAGTTAAATTCCGAATCCCAAACACTACAGAAAACTTTTTTTACTCCGTTAGAAAATTTTATTCCACCACTCAGGGGCTAATTACGCCCTGATTGGGAACCACTGCTGTGTGAGATTCCTACACAGACAGGACGGGCTGTTGACGCAGCCACTGAGATCTGAGATCATTTTATTCACGAGACAAAGATGGATGATGATGTGTTCCTACCTCATGGTGAGTTCGAAGGTGACTTGCACGATCCAAAAGGCTGCTACGAAGCTCCTGCTCGAAATGGTTGCTCTTGCCACTTTAAAACTGTGGTGCTTTGTCGCGGACGCATCTCCGTCCACGGTCATGAACAGTGAAACGGTAACGGAACTCGAGATGGCAAGCTGCTGGAGCAGAATGCGAAAACTGTTTCCGTCTTTCGAATGCGCAACCGCTGACGTCCGAACGAGGTGAACAAAGCGGAGACGGCAGCGTCCCGAATTTTTATGACCTCCAGGCGTCCGTTATTGGTACTCAGTAAGCTTCCGACCACATAAAAATAGGTCTTGTATCAACTGCTGAAAAAGGCACCAGCCAAGTTCTGCTTGCTGGGACGCAGAAGCCAGATAACGCTTTCGTTCCTACGAGGTTTCCCATTCAGCGGAGGTGCCAACCGACACAGAGGAGGACGTTTTCCGCCTGTTTGAAGAAGAAAGAGCCGTTCAAACTTTCAGCGAATTCTAATGATTGGCACCATTTTGGGGAAATTCCTTACTTCCCTGTAATGACCGTGTCATTGGTGAACTCTGGGATACTGACCTGCAATATGTCAGGAATCTGGTTATGATTGTCTCTTTCCTCTCCGTGGCTTTGTTTTTTTTTTTTTTTTTTTTTTTTTTGGGGGGGGGGGGGGGTGGGGTGGGAAATGTGTATGTAAAGTAATTCATATATCGAAATAAAATTAATATTGGAAATTAAATAGCGTACGTCACAGTAACGGGGGAACACTATTCATTAGGCATATAAAGCTGAATATGATTAATTGCTAAGTCTTTCTTCGTTATTTGGCATCGCGCAAGCATTCACATATTCACATACGCGTCTCGGCACGGAGTGAGGCCGGCTTGACTTCCAGTGTCACACTTTTTGTTCAATGATTTTAATTCGGTTCGGGTAACGACGCAGTCAGTTATAATACTTCAGCATATAGCACGTGTTCCACAAATTCAATTTCGTACACGGGTGTGGGCACGTGTTATACGCATCACACAAGCTAAATCGTGACTGACCACTTGAGAAAGAGATGAACAGTGACTAAGTTACTGGATATATCGTGCACAGTGACCTGGAACAGAGAACGGGCAAGATCAGGGCACATTCAGTGCTCGTGCATCGGATTACACAGCTACTCATATTTAAGGCGTTGAGATGGCGGAAATGCTTTCGTTGGGCTTTCAAATACTTTCCTGTCTACTCCCAAGGCGGCCAATTCTGTTTATGGCGTTGGATGCCCCATATCGTCTACCATGCAACCGCATATTCGGTGCTATTGCCAAAGAGGGTGGGACTGGAGATATCCAGTGGTGAGCACAGCTTGAGGCTACGGAGCGTAGTTGAAATGCTTAGTCGACGAGTAACTCACAATAGCGTTATGGTGCTGGTAGCATTGACGCAATGCAGAGCTATAGGAACGATAAACAAGTCAAACATTGCATTGCATCTTCAACAACAGTTGCTGAAATGGACATTCAGTCAGAAAGGAACCAAAGGAATTTCACGTAGTGAGAAAGATGTGGCACATGAAATATTAGCGTTTCTGCAAGGTGAATTTGTGGAATGTGTGATGTCGTATACGTTCGAAAATGCAGACAGTGTACACGTGAAACAAAATGAATGTCGATTCGTGCTTAAAAAGTGAAAATGACATTGATACAGGTGTCGAGCCATGCAGTTAATCATCCTTGTCGGACAGGGAGCCATAAATCCAGTCTCCAGTGAAACATAGTAAAGAACAGTCGTTGTCCTTGGAGCAGGTATTAAACATAATTACATACACTGAACATCATCCGCAGCCATGTGGGGCAACCGCACGGTCTAGGCGCCTTGCCACGGTTCGCTTGGCGTCCCCCATCGGAGGTTCGAGTCCTCCCTCGGGCATGCGTGTGTGTGTTGTCCTTAGTGTAAGTAAGTTTAAGTTAGATTAAGTAGTGTGTAAGCCTAGGGACCGGTGACCTCAGCAGTTTGGTCCCATAGGGACTTAAGACAAATTTCCAATTTCCATCATCCGCAGCATAGTAAACAAAAAAAAAAAAAAGAAAAATGTGAATAGATTTCCAACAAGCCCGCAGCAATATAATCGTGTAGTGCATAAGAAATACTACGGATATTCAAGATAGGACAATGTGCACATGTTACAAAAACTGGTGTTTGCTCGTTTCGAGGATCGTCGATACAATTTACAGGATGTGTGTGATAGTGACCTACTACGATATGCACATCAAACTGCGCGAGACATGGATTACAGTGTTTTCAAGGGAAGCAGTGGATAGTTGCGTAAATTCAAACAGTGCTACAGAAATGGAAGACGTACGATAACGAAATTTCAATCAAAGCATCAACTTGACGATGCACAACAAACTGCTGAACGCGCCCGATAATTTTTGGATGAGATAAAGAAACGTACCATCATTCAGTGAGGAATTTGTTTCCAGATCCGACTAGTCGAGATTTGAAGAACAAATACACATTAATGGAACCCTGGAAATTACAGGTACCCAGAGAGTTATATCAAGATCAACTAACATCAATGTCCTTACACGTCGGTATACAATTGCGCCGACTGTTAACCTACATGGTAAATTGGCTGGAAAGTTATTTATTGTGCTGCGAGAAGTTGGAGTTACTGTGGCCCCTACGATTCTTCCTCGTGTGCGTGACCTTACAAGGGCAGTAGAGAATGCTTACGTCACAGAACGAAAGAGTGGGAAAACGGGCGTATGGGAACTACAACTATGGTACGAGCGCTGCTTTTGGCCAGTAGCTGGTGAGAAATCTTACTTTTGCTTGATTTCTATTCTTCGTGTAAAAATGACACTACTTTAGAGCAAACTACTGCAATTCACACCACCTGGAACTACTGGATGTTTGTTTTTTTCGTGCCCATAAAACATATTGCCGCACTATCTGCAGGTACGCCTAAAATGATAGCCAGTTTCACGATAAGCTCCGTGGCAGATTGCGCATTCGGTTGCATGCCATCACATTCCATCAGTTCTCATTAACCCATTACACTAATATCATTGTATATGCATTCTTTAAGAATGGATACCCAGCTGGACGTCCTGCATGGTTTGTAAGTCTCAAGGGTTCACCTTCTATCTCGTTGGTACGAATCTTTGTGATCACTGACTGTGGCGCGCCATTTTCCATTCGGTGTTGATGATGGAAGCTAGTAGTTTGTTTTGAGCATTTCTTGAATATCGACTATGTCCATTTTTGAGAAGTGTAGTACGAGGGTGAGTCAAATGAAAACCTTAAATATTTTTTTAAATATTATTTATTGCGCAGAAGTGGTACAAAGCTGTATCACTTTTCAACATAATCTCCCCCACGCTCAGTGCAAGTCCTCCAGCCAAAGTGCCTAAATTCATTCAGAAAACAATTCTTTTGGTAGTCCGCGCAACCACTCATGCACCGCGTGGCGTACCTCTTCATCAGAACGGAACTTATTTCCTACCACTGCGTCTTTGAATGGTTCAAACATATGGAAATCATTTGGGGCAAGGTCTGGTGAGTATGGTGAATGAGGAAGACACTCAAAATGCAGGTCTGTGATTGTTGCAACCGTTGTACGGGCAGTGTGGGGCCTTGCATTATCATGTTGCAAAAGGACACCTGCTTACAGCAATCCACGTCGCTTTGATTTGATTGCAGGCCGCAGATGACTTTCTAGGAGATCTGTGTATGATGCACTGGTGACAGTGGTCCCTCTAGGCATGTAATGCTCCAAAATGACGCATTTTTCGTCCCGAAAGAGTGTCAGCATAACCTTCCCTGCTGATGGTCCTGTTCGAAACTTCTTTGGTTTTGGTGATGAGGAATGGCGCCATTCCTTGCTCGCTTTCTTAGTTACCGGTTGGTGGAAGTGAACCCAGGTTTCGTCCCCATTAACGATTCTTCCAAGGAAGCCATCACCTTCTCGTTCAAAGAGCCGAAGAAGTTCTTCGCAAGCATCAACAAGTCGTTCTCTTATTTCAGGACTCGGCTGCCGTGGCACCCACCTTGTAGACACTTTGTGAAACTGGAGCACATCATGCACACACAATGTGGTGTGCTGACCCATGACCAATCTGTAAACATGCTGCACTGTCATTCAGTGTCACTCGGCGGTTTTCCTTCACTATGGCTTCAACTGCTGCAATGTTCTGTGGAGTCACAACTCGTTGTGCCTGACGTGGACGAGGAGCATCTTCCACTGAAGTGCGAACTTCCTACTCCATTCATAGACTTGTTGCCGTGACAAACATGCATCACCGTACTGAACCTTCATTCGCCGATGAATTTCAATAGGTTTCACACCTTCACCACGCAAAAACCGACTAACAGAACGCTGTTCTTCCCTGGTGTAAGTCGCAAGTGGGGCGGCCATCTTTATACTGATACTGCGACGTATGTGTGCATCTGCACCCTTCTGCCACCTACAAGCAGGCTGTTCGTAGCACGCTTACCAACTTACAGGATAACGGCGCGAAATTTCGATTTGTTATCACAAATTTAAGGTTTTTATTTGACTCACCCTCGTATATACATCCCATAGAATGTCGATCTACATATTCACTTCCCGGACTCTCATGATATGTCGTCGTCCTGACGCACATGGTAAGTCATTAGCGATGAATATTTTTCCTGTCGTAATTGTTAATATAGTACTTTAAAATGAGCGTTACTAAAAACTGAGCTTGAGACGTCACGCACAAGGGGTTCCGTGTCAGTTTCTAAACATATCAATTTACACTCGTGTAACTTTAAAAATTCCGTTTCAACAGACTGTTGAAAAGCCTATAATGGTAAGTGTAACATAGTGAGTGGATCGTTTCTTACAGTACTGCTCTTTTACTTCGTAATCTACGCAGATACACGTGTCACGCTGTCAAGATTTTCTTTTTATTGTGAAGCAAAGATAAACACATTTCCCATTAGCCGGTGCCTCCGAGGCATTCTTTTTCGGTTCGCTTCGATACTCCATTGTCTTTTTTCCCGGAATAATGAAATTCCAGGGGCGCAAATAAAACGCCACTCCACTTTTTGGCGGATGTACATTTTCACTGGGCGCCGCCACACCCATATCCGCTCGGATTCACATCAGCTCTGTACTTCTGTATTAAGAGGCGGACCTCATTCTATGTCAGCCACACGCAGCTCTGCCTCCCGGTCCCGTTAAGCGTGCGAGTCTGAAAGGATTCTCTTTGTCCTTGTCGCTACTTCCAAAGAAAGGCGATCGTATTATATTCGGCAGCTGCGCTATGCAGCACAGAAATGTCATCAGAGTGTGAACTTGCAGAACTCTACCGCGCCCTCTTCGGCACATGTATGGCTAAAATCTGACCCACGGAGGAAGGCGTGCAAGACTTCGTAGCAGAATGAACTTTGATGACTTCACAAAATTAATTTCTGTTTCATGGTATACGATTTCGCTAATGAAACCTCTGTCTAATAATATCACCACTTAGAAAGCAGTACTATTCCAGAAAATGAGAAGTCTTTTCAGATGCCACTACCAGTCACGGATTTTGTTGACTTACTCAAATTATTTAATGAAACAACATGTCTCGAGGTACAAATCTCATCATGAGGCTACAATGGCAATGTAAAATCATTTAACATGAATACACAGAGATATTAAACTTGTCCTGTAGATTCTTCGCATCTGCTGCTGTCATCTTTGTTCATAGTTTCCGTAACAGATTCGTCAGGATTTCTACTGGTAGTTAGTGGCGGACGTAACACGAATGCAAAATGTAAATTAGAACAAGGTTGTTATCAGAAAGAAGGCCTAACCTTCAGGGAAATGGTAATAGGAACATGGTGGCGTATGTAGAATTAAGCGAAAGTATTGGGAACTGTCTTTGAGAGGATGCGAAAAAGTTCAAGGAAAACGTGATTATAGAAACAATTGAAGGCACTAACAACTACATGGGCACACTTCACATCCAGCAGAGAGAAAAATCATACAAGAATTCCAATATTTGTTCAAATAGTATTTATTAATATTAATTTATTATATTATTCATATTAGATTGAATTATTGTTTTCTATTATTATTTTGCCACATGCGTGTTTAAATATTGCTACCTCGTCGTAAATGACTTTTCTTAATAACTTAATCCCATAGTCGCACAAACAGATTTAGAAGTAAGAGTGAAAGAAGTCCACTGTTGCTGTTAATAATAAAACAATTAATAACCAGTGTTTTGTTCAAAGCAGAGCACTCACGGTATTTTAGAAAAAGTGACTGCCTTGTAAGTCAGACCATTGTACCATTGTATTTCACGTGAGGCCACAACCAAATTTAGGGAATAAATATTCGTGCTTCTTAATGGACTCTTTCAAAAATTTACTTAATCTTTCATGACTGGGGTGAAGCAAGGGCATAATTTTTACTTAGTTTCCTGATGTTGTAAGGCAGCACCGTCGATTCAGCGACAGTCCGATTGGGAATGAATGCAAATGAATTAATTAGACTTCGCGGAGATTGTAATTTGATTTTCAAATTCGAACTTGAAGCTAACATTTACAGAACATCGATTTCATTAGCAGTGGTCGCGGGAAAACAAGTGTCAGCTTTTCCCAACATCCATTCTTTTGCTTTAAATTCCATTGGAACTACGTAATTCTTCATTTGCTCTTGCGGGGAATCTGTTGCAGATGTAAAATAAGGTGCTTCTTGTAATTTTCTCGGTGCAATAACATCACAGAAAGCGGAAGATAGTGTTAGCATTCGTCGTCTCTTGGGTAGGTAATATTTGTGATATAGGGTCTTCTTTTAACATTTACTTCATTATGGAATGCCGTTGACTGTCCAAGGTAAGAATAGTATAAAAACAGACAGTACACACCTTCCATTCACACAGTATTGTAGGCGTACGTGTTTGAAACACTTTTTCAGAAGTTATCAAAATTTCGGGAAATATCACGAAATCGTAAATACCTCCGCGTAACCTCAATCACTTGCCTCAAAACTCGAGTACGCCCTATGTTGTTACCAAAGCATTTTTGTACAAAACGATCGCTAATAACCATTACAATCCAATTTCCTAATCTGTACATAGCACATAACTACGCATTAAGATTACAGTTAATACCGTGAGAGCGGAAAAATACAGCCAGGACAACCATCTTTGTCGAATGGCGTGGATATCCATTTTCCGGACGAACTGCAATGGAAAACCAGTAGCAGACTGGAGGCAGATCAAACTCAGAAGAAAATGGCCAGGTGTTTAAACTCGCATCTACACTCATATTCATAAAAAACAGAACACATTGAACGACTAGAATAGGACCTTTATATTCACAGGACATGTACATTTGAATGTTCACCAGAAGTGATTAGCATTTGAATTATGTCGGCCCGCGGGTTCAAGATCAACATCGATACCGCGGCGTAACACCAACTACCGTTGAAATGTGCCTGCAGCTCTCGTTTTAGCTAAAAACCGACGGTAATGGATCAGTGCGAATTGAGCAGACGTGCAGGTTGCCTCGCAGATGTTTGTGCGAACCGTACCGTCAAATCAGTGAGTTTGAAAGGGGCGTATTGCGGGCACGAGAGAATGTGATGCATCCATCCGAGAAACTGCTGCTCGTGTGGGACGAAGATATTCGGTAGTGCAACGGGTATGTAGAATGGTTCACGGAAGACCGTAGAACGCGACGAGATGGGTCAAATCACACCACCCAGCCCCCCACCCCATCTCGAGAAGATAGACGTTTCATCCGAATGGCATTGCAGATCACATTTGCGTGCTCCTCGGCTGTGGAGCAACAGTGGAACAGTATAACACATCGTACACTATGAGGGGTGACAATGCGTCACCGTTTATTATGGTATGTGTTACGTGTACATCGTCCACTTTTCCGCCTACGTCTGAGGAATGTGCAGAAACAAGCTAGGCGGCAATTGTGTACGGAACGACGCCACTGGGGACAGGAGTGGCAACAGATAGTGTTTTCGGACGAATCCAGGTTCTGTTTCTTTGAAAATCATGGCCGCATTTCCGTTGGCTGCAGACAGGGGGAGCGGTATTACAGTGACTGCATTCGCACAAGATGTATATAGCGCTAGCTCAGTGCGTACGATGTGCGGTGCTATTTGGTACAAACACAAATTACAGTTGGTGGGTGTGGAGGGCACTGTGACCAAAGTGAATGACACCCTGCGACCCGTCGCCATTCTGCACAGCATCCCAGACGTTATTTTTCAGCAAGACAACGCACGAACACATGTTGCTGCACGAATACGTACCTTCTTGGCGTCACAGGATGTCAGCCTTTTGCCCTGGCCCGCCAATCGAAAACGTGTGGGATACAGTGAAACGAAGAGCGCAGCGCTGTGACCCGCAGATGAACTTTGGAACCAGATGAATACAGCATGGATAGCTGTACCACAGAACGCCATTAATGTCTTGTACGTGTCGATGCCATCACCCATGGGACAAGTTACCAGGCCCATGGCGGACCATATACCTACTAGGCAACGGGACACATGCTGAACTGAGGTTATTGAAATGCTAATCATTTCTGCAGAACTGTGTAACGTACAAGTACTGTGAATATGAACGTCCTATCTCTAGTCGTTCAAGTTGTTCTGCTTTTTCTGAACATTAGTGTACACTGGCTGACCAAAAAGGGAACCGTCTAGAAGCGGAGGAGGAAACGAAATGAAACGTCATGGATAGAGGCGGTATGATGTTATTTCAGTGATTATAAAATCGAGTTAACTTTGCCCATTTATCAGAATGACGTTGTATGCCCTCTGGCCTGGATACCTGCACTAGTTTGGTTGGGGGGGGGGGGGGGCTGTTACAAAGCCGCTGATCTTCTCATGAGGCAAGTTGCAACACTACCATTGCGAATGGTCCTTGACATTCTGGATACTGGCACTGGGACGGAGTTGACGTCCGAGATGATCCCACATATGTTCTATCGGGAACAGATCTGGGGACAAGCATTGTCCTCCTGGAAAATGGCAGCACGATACTGTCACATGACGGGTAACACTTGACGATGCTGGATGCCCGTTACGTACTGTTGTGCTTCTAGAGTTCACCCAGACACTGTCTTCCGTGACCTGAAGTCATACCGGATAGCTTCCCACGCCCATAATACCAGGAGTAACACCACTATTTCTCTACAAAATGCTGGAGTAATGGGAAATCTCCTCAGACTGCCGCCATAGTCGCCGATAATGCTCATCCTGGGTGGTGGAGAACCGCGACTGATTGGTGAACACAATGCGACACCATTTATCACCACTTCAAACGCAGGCGTCTGTGTTGCGGCCTTAATGGCAGCCTACGCATGGGACGGCAGTTTTCTAATCTGGCTACAGTCAGTCTCCCACCAGTGGTGCAGAATGACACAGAATATTGCAGCAATATGAAGCGGTTACGGTGTGCTTGATGCACAATACGATAATCCTTCTTTATGGTGTTCAGACGTAATCGCTCGGAACCATGACGACGAGTATAGCCTTCCCTCATGTTTCCACGAAGCCTGACACCAAATGACCCACAGCTCTGGAGTTTGCACGTTCCGAAAAGGCAGACAAATGGAGACCAACTACGTGGCATGTCTGTGTCCTTCACAGTGATCGCCCATCTGACGCTGCTCGCGCCCGTTGAGATACCTTACCAGGCCTGGTAACAGCACTAAACATGAACAAGACCAACGCAGTCTAGAGGCCGTTCTATATGTCAGAGAACTGCAACTCAAATCATGTACATACAAGCCGATGATATGTACGAGTTCGAAATTTCGTTGACTTCCTACTATGTCTCCTGGGAACTTTCTCTTTTCAGACAGTGTATAAACTCCTCTAGTCAACATACAGCATGTGGCGGAGACAAGTACGTACAAATGTAAGTAATTATCGGAGGAAAGATGGTAACGTATCTGCCTTTGTCATTTTCTTTGGGCCTTTGTTCCTCTGCAACGCGGAGTCGGCCTTGTTACTATGGCTTTGGCAATGTTAGTGTCAGAGGGTGGCCGGATGCCCCTCCTGTCGCCACTCTGAACCCCTCAGGATGGAATGAGTGTACCCAAGCTGTCTGCATCTAGTGTAAGCCTTGTCTGCGAATCGTGTAACTGAGGCGGAACCTGGGGACCAGCCCGGTATTCACCTAGTAGGATGTGGAAAACCGCCTGAAAACCTCATTCAGGCTGGATGGCACACCGGCCCTCGTCGTCAATCCGCCGGGTGGATTCGATCCACGGCCAACCCGAGTCCAGGAAGCAGTGCATTAGCGCTCTCGGCTACCCTGGCACAGTTTTAATCTGTGAGGAAGTTTCATTTTTTTGCTCCTCTTATGACGTGAGCGTGCACTGTTAGGAATACCTCCATGACCTGAAAAAATCCGTGCATGTACTCATTAAAGTATTCGTAAAGTCTGCTGTACCTAATTAGAACCCCAAAGGTTTCAAATGAGAACATAAATTGTAATCCGATGAATTCAGATCCCGTTAATTCAGAGGGCATGCCTCCGGGACATCCTCACCAGTGACACTTCTGCCGGGCAGTGTTGCCGCGTGGTCTAGGCGCCTTGTCTAGGCGCCTTGTCTAGGCGCCTGGTCTAGGCGCCTTGTCTAGGCGCCTTGCCACTGTTTGCGCGGCTTCCCCCGTCGGAGGTGCGCGTCCTCCTTCGGGCATGGGTGTGTGCGTTGTCCTTAGCGTAAGTTAGTTTGAGTTGGCTCAAGTAGTGTGTAAGCCTAGGGACGTATGACCTCAGTAGTTTGGTCCCATAAGAACTTACCACAGATTTCCACCAATGACACTACTACCCAAAATATTTACTTATGTATCACTTATCTGTAGCTGTTCTTGTAGCCAAATCGATGTCATTCGACAATTATGGGAACCTATGTTAAACGAGTATGACATAACTACACCGGAACCCAGATTAGTGAGTCGTGATATATTACCAAAACTGTATAGGGTAAGTTCTACAGTACGTCTTCAGCTCAGTATAGCCATGCTCTGTTTACCGCTGTGTCATGATTAGAGTACTTGTTCGGAGATCATTCCCTCCCTTATGCAGCACATGTCTCTCTCTTCACATTACGCGACTCAGGGTTGCTGAAAAGTATTATGAAACGTGTCTCCAAAAAGCTCCTATTGATAGCCCAAAGTACTCGGAAGCCGTTTATTTGGATTCCTCTCTCTCTCTCTCTCTCTCTGCAAACAATACAGTTCTCGATTGCCATGTTTTTCATTGCAAACAGAAAAAATTGTCGTCTGTTCAGTGAGCAAAACAATCTTCCCACAGGCAGAGGCGCAAGATGTTTGTGCGTAGAAGGAAGGTACGCCACGGCAGCAGCGTGTCACCTGTTTGCCGATTACGACACTCTTTGTGTTCAGTCCACGACTGGAACGTGCAGAGCATTTTGTGACTAATGTTATTCTTCTTGAGTGACAAAGTTCTATGAATAATGTATAAGTTAATCATTTTACGAACAGACTACTAAATTTTGTGTTCTTTCAAAATGTAGTTAGCGAGATACAGAAAAGTGTCAATAGGACCATGTGAAAAAGCTTGTGTGCGAAACTGTATATAAAGCTTTATATCTTTCCGTCTTTCACACTAAGTCATTTCATCTTCCGTATACGTTGCAACGCCACTCTGTTTACATAACGTCTTTGCGGCGGAAACTGATACCAGGTAAATGTGGTACAGTTCCAATTCAAATATTATCATATCACACGAACCACTGTTGACATGCTTTGGCGTGTCTAGTGAACTTTGTTATGTGTGATCACATGGTGTATCCTGCTGCAGTGAATCGCAGCAGGGTAAATAGCTACCTCAAAGAGTTAAAGCACTTTCGCACGTATCGACATTCCGTCGTTTCAGAGAGGATACTGGATATCGACTGTAATACGACCACAGTCACAGAGCTCAAAGAACGATATTTTACACTGACTTACATATGGTAAGAGAATGAGTACGTGTCGTAACTTCCGTCAAGTGCAGTGTCTGATGAAAGACACATAGCTTAATATAAGCTGAACTAAACATCCGGTCATGGCAATAATATCTGTGTACACCAAGCACGCGTGACTATTACCAATATTACATCTTACAGTTTTTCGTTGTAGTAAAACAGTTTTGTTGGAGAATAAAATTAGCTCATTTCACAAGCATCGCAGAGCAAACTGACAGGAGCGTTAAATGTTTTAAAAACGTATTTGCAAATGAAATGTTTCTATGGCCTTATAGTAACGGCTTACTGCTACCGTTAATTAGGAGTCGGTGATGATTTATAGGAACTACCTGTTTCAGCAGGATGCAGCCTGTATTAGCATCGACATGGGCTGGTAGGCAATTACACAGGATCTCAGCTACCGTTGCGACAGAGCTCGTAAATAGGGACTTGGAAGGGGCAGCGTGGCATAAACACCTTCATCTCCTCTACGCACTCAGGTTACTGGGCCCTTTGTCTCATTTGTAAACTAGGCTCCTTCTGTAAATCTGCTTCTTGAAGTCAGCACTTGTACGACACTAATTTACGATATCATGTAGCTGCCGGCCGCTGCGGCCGAGCGGTTCTAGGTGCTTCAGTCCGGAACCGCGCTGCTGCTACGGTCGCAGGTTCGAATCCTGCCTTGGGCATGGATGTGTGTGATGTCCTTAGGTTAGTTAGGTTTAAGTAGTTCTAAGTCTAGAGGACTGATGACCTCAGATGGTAACTCCCATAGTGCTCGAGCCATTTGAATCATTTGTATCATGTAGCTGTTTCCACGTAGAATATTTCTTTATGGTGATCCCATTCAGTGGCCGGCATTTGTTTTGGTCTTACAGCTTTTCTCTGGACGGAATTGTGACGCTACTTTAGCATTTGCATTCGTGAATGCTCTACGAAGAGAAGAAATTTTGTACAAGGCACAAAAATTTGGAGAAATAATGGCTATAAACACATAAAAGTATTTAGTCTGTATTAGAAAAAGGAATTCAGCGACTGTCCTGAAATGATCTGTTATCGTCTTTGGCGAAAATAATTTGCAAGACTACAAAACCACTCCACAAAACCAATGTTGTTACAAGCTTCTAAACTGACGACAATTTACATTTAGAAACCTCTCTCTCACACGTACATGCCATTAGCTTCGTCATAAGTCTAGAACCTACAGATTAACGTGAAGTACGTATTCTTAGGAAATCATGTCGGAGTGTCTCAACTCGATTTAAAGAATATTTCGATGGTCTTAGAGTGTAAAATATTTGCATATGCTCTTCTCCAGCCTACATTCCTGATGAAAACAGCTATCTTCGAACCATCAGGTCGTACACTGCGACTGAAAATTGATGAAAATGTATCTGGCTGAAGAAACTGAAATTTCTGCTCACAAAATAATAATCTCTCAAACACACACCTAACGAACGGGTTGAATTGCCAAACAAAAATTCCCGAATGAGGTTTTCCAATTTCTTCAAAAGGCTCAGCCTATATGCACATCTAACCGAATGCACAATATCGTCAGCATAATAGAATATTATTAGACTTGCAGATAAAAATAGTGGAAAAATACATTATACAATCTAAGGCAGCTGTAGTGATCCTCGTTTTATTTTCAGTTTTAATAATTTTGTTCAGAGTATTAATTTCATTACCAGTTGCTCAAGTGTGTAACATCTACTAATAGAACTTTTTTTTAATCTGCAAACACTAATGTCCATAATATTTTGCTATTGTACCCCATTTAGAATTGTGACTACTCATAATTTCGTTCACTTAAATCGTAAATAACCAGCCTATGAAATACTTTATATTTTTTATGATATACTTAGTAATACTGATTTCGTCTATAAACTATTCAAAAAACGTTTCGCACCACCCTTATTACTTGCATGCACTGCGTGTGTGTGTGTGTGTGTGTGTGTGTGTGTGTGTGTGTGTGTGTGCGCGCGCGCGTGTATGTACGTGCGCGCGCGCGCCGGCGCTATTTATTTATTTATTTTTTAACTGGGAACCTCTTTCTCAGTACTCATTTGACCACATAAAATCACTTTCTACAGCTATTTCGGTAACTGAGATACAAATAAATGTGCAGTTCACACTTAAATGTTTGGCAGATGATTCATTGTACGTTTTTCAGACTATTTCTCTACCGTTCCGCTCCTGAATAGCACGTGGAGAAAACGAACACCTAAATCATTCCGTGCGAGCTTTTATTTGTTATTTGTTTTATTTTGTTACAATAATTCTCCCTATGTAGGCGGGAGTCAATAGATCATTTTCGCATTCCGGGGATAAATTTGCTAATTTAAATTTCGTTAAAAGATCTGCGACGAAAACGCATTTCTTTTTAATGACTGGCACCCCAACTCCCGTATTTAAGCCTCGATACTCTCTTCCATTTTTCGCGATAATATGAAACGAGCTGCGCTGTTTCGATGTTGCCTGCCAATCGTATCTGGGAAGGATCCCATACAGCACAGCAATAATCTAGATGCGGACGGGAAAGCGTACTGTTGGCAGTTTCTGGGTATACTGCACCTTCGAAGTGTTCTTCTAAGAAAGTGCAGTCTTCTGTTCAGCCTCCTCACAACATGTTCTGCGTGTTCGTTGCGATTTCTACCTCTGTGACATATCATGTAAACGAGATTTAACGGATTTGTTCAGTACTCGTTACGGAATTCACACTTTTTGTTATTTGGGATCAATTCCAACTTCTCGCACCGTACATACACCTTGTCGAAATCATTTTGCAATTGGTTTTGATCTTCTGATGAATTTACTAGACGGTAAACGAGAGCATCATTATAAACAATCCAGGGGGGTTGTTCAGATTGTCCCCTAACTCATTACGAACAGCATAGGCCCTGTAACACTTACTTCGGGAACGCCAGATATCGTTTCTGTTTTACTCGATGGCTTTCCGTCAGTTACTGCGAACTGCGATCTTACTGACAGGAAATTAAGAGTCTAGTTGCACAACTGCGACGCTGTTCCATTGGCATGCAGTTCGACTGGAAGTAGCGTCTGAGGAATGGTGCCAAAAGACTTCAAGAAATATAAAAATATGGAATGAATCTGAGATCCCTTGCCACTAGCACTCATTACTTTGTGTGAATAAAGAGCAATTTGTGTTGCACAAGAAAGATACTTTTTGTTAAAATGCATGTGAATTTCTAAGGAACCAAACTGCTGAGGTCATCGGTCCCTAGACTTACACACTACTTAAACTAACTTAAGCAAAGAACAACACACACACACACACACACACACACACACACACACACACACACACACACAAACGTCCTAGGAACGACTCGCACCTCCGGCGGGAGGGACCGCGCAATCCGTGACATGGCGCCCTCAACCTAGCGACCATTCCGCGCGGCTGATATTTTTTGTATCCATGCTAACTGTGCGCCAATACATCGGTTTCTTTCAGGTTAATTCATACTGTTCGAATACAGTATCTGAGCCGTTTAGTAGAGTGCACTGTGTTTGTAATCGTCAACGACACACTGCGGGTTGCATACGCTCTTCAGCCTGACAACGTGCCTCGAAGGATAATTTCAAGCTTAGACTGTACGCGCGTTGTCACCTAATGCGAAGAAGAGTTATCCGTACGGGAAGTTGCCTGCTGAATTGGCCTACACCACAGTGACGTCGTTCAGACGTTCAGCCTCAGTTATCTAAAGTAAATTCCTCTCAAAGAGGCTATGAAGGCTCAGTAGCACCGACCGGACCCTGTGTCTTTCTCAGCCCACTGGCGTCACTGGATGCGGATGTGGAGGGGCATGTGTTCATCAAACAGCTCTCCCAGCTGTATGTCAGTTTACGAGACCGGAGCCACTACTTCTAAACCAAGTAGCTCCTCAGTTTGCCTCACAGGGGCTCAGTGCACCCCGCTTGCCAGCAGTGCTCAAAAGACCGGGTGGTCACCCATCCAAGTGCTAGCCCAGCCGACAGCACTTACCTTCGGTCATCTGACGGCAACCTGTGGTACCACTGCGGCAAGGCCGTTGGCCAATCTCTATTATTGGGGGCCTCAAAACATGTAAGACCTGTCTCGCAATGGTCGGCAGTCGTCAAAAATACCAGCTTGATGACGGTTGCCTACAAGTTAAGAGTCGTGCCTATCCCGAATATAACAGACTGGAACATAACGGTTCACTGCCTTTGTGTATATAACTAAGAGGGCAGTAACGATCCAGACATCGCGTAACCGCCTCCACACGGTCAGTTTGGCCTCCAGGAGTCCGATACAAACAACAAAGCAAACTTTTAGAATTTTCGTGTGTCTGCCAAAGTCACGTAAGTTCCCCCGCGATATTTCGACAGACAGACCAGGTGCCATCTTCAAATTTGTCCTGATGACTGCTGCTCTACTCGTGTCGGTATCCTACTCTTAGATACCTTGGCCGTTTCCCCCCTCCATCTCTCCGGTCCCGACGCTCTACGTGCAGCTACCGCAGTTGATGATGTCGTTCGTGGTGGTGGCGGTCGTGATGATGGCGACATCCGGCTGCTGTGGACGCTGGTCTCCAGTGTCAGCGCTGTCAGCGTCGGCCGCTGATCTCACCTTGTTGGATCGCCTTTTTTTTTTTTTTTTTTTTTTCATCCGCTCAGTGGCAGGCTCCATTCCTGACTCAGATGCAGGCCACTTTGCTTGTTACTTAGACCTTGTTGGACCCCGACTTCAATGGCCTCTTAAATCACTTAATCCCAGGAGAAGAAAGATTGGCGAAGTATCTTGGTTTGTTGTAATCTATACTATGGCCAGTTTTTGTACTAAGATCGGCCACTGCTGATTTCATGGTCTAGCGTAATTTAGTGTGATGTCTATGTTTACGGCACTTCCGCCGTGCGTACAATTTGCCCAGTGCATGCGTTCCTGCATTGGCAGGGGATTTGGTAGACCCCGGCCTCTAGAAGGCATAGATCATCTTAACGTAGTAGTATAAACGCCTTAGGGAGTGGGCGAAATACACATACACTCTAGGATATTACACATTACGACCCTCTTCAACTGTCGGCGGTCTCTCCCAGTCAACAGACGAGGTCAGCCTGTACGCATTTCCGCTGTTCGTGTCTCTTCACGTTTCCACTTTACTATCACATCGGAAACAGTGGACCCAGCGATGTTCAGGAGTGTGGAAATCTCTCATACAGACGTATGACACAAGTGACAGCCAATGACCTGACGACGTACCGCGGAGCGCCCCATTCTGCTCTCTCGCGATGTCTAATGACTACTGAGGTCGCTGATATGGAGTACCTGTCAGTGGGTGGCAGCACAATGGACCTCATATGAAAAACGTGTGTTTTTCGGGGTGTCCGGATACTTTGGATCACATAGTGTATGACGCCGCACCGAAATGTTAATGCGCTGCTGGCAAGGGTAGTAAACAGGGAACATGTCGGTACCAGGGCAAGGACGCTTTGCGAATTAAATTCCGCTTATTCAGTTGAACCATAACTAAATGTCTCGCGCGCAAGCGGTTGAACAATATACTCATATGTCAGCACTTAAGAGAGGGCTTGTGGTTGGGCTCAAAGAAGCTGATTCGAGTATCGACTAATAGGTCGACATTTGAGTGGGGGCTATGCCACTATTCGACGATGTTGGCAGGAATAGGTGAACCATGGCCGAACACACCATCACGAAAGAAGCGGTCGATCTAGAGAGAAGACAGAACGTGAGGGCTGAGCAATCGTTACAGAGGCACCAAGAACCCCGGATTTATCATCGCCATCGACCCAACATGCAGCTGGTGCTCCATTGGCCTCAAGAATCAATAATAGGCGGCTCATAGATAGTGGGCTGATCTCAAGGCGCCCCTTTTGTCGACAACAAGCCCGTTTGCAGTGGTGTCGGCCACGCTCGGCCTGGAATCTCGTTGACTGCAGTACAACTGTCTTCAGGGATGCGTCCTGCTGCGAATTGAGCCCCAGTGTCCGGCAAAGGTGTGTCTGGAGACGCCACGGACGGCGGTGGGGTAGTAACGTGACTGTCGCCCACCATACGGCCTGGCAACCAGGGATGATGGGATGGGGTGTCATTTCTTTTCAGAAGCAGGGCCCATTTAGTTGTCATCCATGACTCCCTTACAGTAGAACGGTTCGTCGACGATATTTTTCTCCTTGTTTTGTTGCCCTTCATAGCAAGCCATCCCGGGCTTATATTACAACAGGATTATGTCTGCCTGGACACAGTGAGAGCATCTACTGCCTGTCTTCGTGCTTGACAAATACTACCTCGGTCAGAAAGTTCACCGGATCTCTCCCCAACGGAAAACATTTGGAGCATTATGGGCAGGGCCTTCGAACCAGCTCCGGGTTTTGAACATTCAACGCTCCAATCGGACAGAATTTGGCTCGATATCCCTCAGGGGGACATTCAGCAACTCTATCAATCAGTTCCAAGCCGGATCACTGCTTTCATAATGGCCAAAGATGGACCAACGCTTTATTGGCATTCTAAATTTGTGAAGCCTCTTCTCTTGAATTAATCATACAATTTTTCTGAAATTGGTATGATTTGTTTGTGTGTACATGTAGATCACACCTATCGATTTCCGTACCATTTCGGATAATGGCTTCGTGGCGCTTCGTCTTTTTGTTTTGTGTTACAGTGCACAACATTGTGTCGCTCCAAGATTCTGCTGATTCTTCTGGAGGTATTGCCGACAAACTGGGTGCACGTACTACTTCTTCTTGGTGTTGTTCAGGCAAAGCCTGTATAAATGCACACCACGAGCGGAGCGGCAGTCATCGAGGAACCATCTGGAGATAGCAACGAATGTATTTGCCGAAATATCGTGGAGCACTTAAGACGTGCACCATGCGGACACCTGAGAATTCAAATGGCTCTGTGCACTATGGGTCTTAGCATCTGAGGTCATCAGTCCCCTAGAACTTAGAACTCCTTAAACCTAAGGACACCTCACACATCCATATCCAAGGCAGGATTCGAAACTGAGACCGTAGCCGCGCTTCCAGGCTGAAGCTCCTAGAACTGCTCGGCCACACTGGCCGGCCACCTGAGAATTCTACAAGACAGAAATGCGCTTGGAAGACATCGCATCAGATAACAAAACAAACCTCTCAGTACGTTGAGAGTGAAGAAGGCGAACGAGGGAACGCGTGGAACCTGGATCACTGGCGTTCTCCGTGGTCGGAGTGAGACGTACAGTGCGTTATCGCAGGAACCCACCTCACACCTCAGGAAAGTTACCGTCCTAAAATGGGATAGGGCGAAGTAGCAAGGTCCCAACGCCCTTCTGGACACCGTGCGGAGAAGGGTCGTGGTGCGACGTGGTGCTGAATGTCATCGGGCGCAAGCGTTGATGTCACAGATGTGCACTTTCCAACAGACAACAATTATTTTGGTTGTTGTTAGGGTTTTTTGTTTCACAGCAAAGTTACTTTTCTTAATTTTAAAACGCTTACACTGTTTGATTATAAGTATATGTACACCAGTATGTAATGCCGACGGCGCACCGGCCATTATACCCATAAAAATAAACGGATAGTATAGTGTTGTCAGCAGAGAAGCAGTAACAGAGGGGAGCGTCGGCTAGGAGAGCTCAGTGCAGTCTAACGTGGACTCCTCATCGGAAGTCATCCGAGTGAAACAGACGTCAGGGAAGTTTCAACCCTTCTAAAGCTGTCAAAGTCGACTGTTGGTGATGCGAGTGCCAAGTGCAAACGTGAAGGAACAAACTCAGCTAACCAAGAGCAAGCAGACCTCGCGTACTGGTGGACAAGGACCGCCGAGCACTGCGAGGGTGGTTGTAAAAAGTCTCAGGGAGTCGGCAGAAGCAATCACTCGTGAGTTCCAGAGAGCTACCGGCAGTCTAGCCAGCTCAGTGACTGTGCATAGGGAGTTGAAAAGAGAGGCGAATAGTGGTCGAGCAACTCCTCATAAGCCACACAGTCCTGTCCTCAGTCCTGAGCGACGCTTGAGGTGTCGTAAAGAGCGACGCCGATGATCTGTGGACGACTGGAAACGACTGGTTTGGTGTGATGTATCACACTTACCCTGTGGTGGTCCGGTTTGGGTTTTGCGGATGACTGGACAGCGTTAACGTGCCATAATGTGTAATTGTATAAGTGAAATATCGAGGACATGGTATTGCGGTATAAGCGTTTTCCGCTGTTAGGGTAAGTTGCCATTATTGCGCTTAATAAAACGGTAATTGCAAAAGGATATAAACACATTTTTGCAGCATGTACATGAAACGCCCTGCTAAACCCTCAGGATAGGACAGGTAGTTTAAGTTGTGGAAAGGGGCCAAAATAGGTGGATGTCAGTTACACTGGAATATACAACCTTTTATTTGATCAAACATTACAAAAGCCAAGACATTAAAAAAAACACAGCTTTAGTTTTGGAACTTAATTATGGGCTGAATGCGCCGTTCCATCTCATGCCTTAAGGGCAAGACCACCTTAATTTAAAAACGACTGAAAGCCAATAACTTAAAGCTCAACCAAAATCAGAAATTTAAAAGGCAAAGCCTTATCTTAAAACCAGTTCCTTAATTAGGCTGAAGGCGCAAAGAATCTGACACTTTAAAAGCAAACAACTTGAATTCAAAATCGGCTGAAGGCCCAACACTTAAGACTCCATAACATTAATTTTAAAAATGCCAAAGGCTTTACGTAAAACAGTTCTTAAATCAGGCTGAAGGCCCAAACCATCTGACGCCTTAAGGGCAAAGCAACCTTAATCTAAAAATCGGCCAGAAGCCTTACGAGTACAAACAAGAAGAACAAACAAGAAAAGGCAGTACACCCAAGGGCGCTCAGAAGTTCCGAGGGTTGGCCTAGAATTCAAACGCTGACGCTCGCTTAGGTGAAACAGGCAGTCGGCCCAACCATTGTCGATCCGACGACAACCCAACTGACAGACAGTCAACGGACCCACCGACAAGATAACCTCCGCTTCACCCAACCAGCACACAAGAGGGAGTTCAAAGGAACAAAGTAGAAGGTATTGGCGCCCACAGCCAATTATACATTGAGCTGTCAAACTACACACCGTGTTGGACAGCGACAACACGATGAGGAAAAAATATACTGCCTGAATTTACGTCAAGGCCAGGGCAGGTAACCTGAACGTTAACGGAACAGCCGACAACGAGCTCCAAACGACACAGTGTGAACAGTCGTGACTTGCTGGTAGATTATGTCACTCAACTTTCATGTCCAGAATCGGTGAGCCACGAACCTCGTAGCAACGGGAACAGCCCCACACACTCCGACACCGCATAAAGGCCGCCAGCGGGCCCGGCCAAACTACACGCCGTGAAGATTTCCTTGCTGCTCCATGCCAACCGGCCACCTCCCAGGCCCAGAAACGGTGAAAGAACCAAATATAAGACGCCCAGCCGAACGACCGACTAACAGTCGTGCCGCTCCAGTCTTTCCTCCGTCGGACAGTACATTTGTGTCGCCAGCGGTCGACGAGCACTGGCTGTCGGTGCCTCACCGGCGCTCCGTCCCCGACTTCACTGCTGCTGCATCCTAACTGCACTGCTGGTCCGTCCCGAACTCACTTCCAGACACACGACGACCTGAAAATACTATCGGTGGCTCCATAGATGGTACGACAGTGCATTTATCGATACGCGCTGCTGCTGCCGCTCACGGGTAAGTAAGGCAGGAGGTTGGTGACTTCAGTAAGTGTAATAAGAAAACGAGGCGGCAGTGCCGTAATTGGAGATGACAAACAATAAATGGCTTGAACACGAGCCGTGCACGGCTCATTACTCTATGTACTGTAGAGGAAACAGTTTGGAGACAGTGAATGATTGTATGAAATGGGCTGGCCTGCGCAGAGACCCGACCTGAACCCAATGCAATACATTTGGGGTGAGTAAGAACGTTGATTTCCCTCCAGGCTCCGGTTTCGGCTCTTGAGGAGATGTGGTCTGCCATTCCTCCACTGACGCTCACACACCTCATTGATAGTATCCCCAGCAGGCTTCGAGCCGCTACAAAGGTGTACGGTGAACACACTCCATGATCGTGCCCACTAATAAGCTTCCGGATACTTTTGATCCAATAGTATATTTTTCATTCTGTGCTTACCATGAATCTAAGGTCAAACCCGTTCGCAGACATGCATATGTTGAAAAGGTTCCTTTGAGCAATTCATATGAGCACGAACACTTTGGACGTGATTGACATTCCTTGCTCCAAACTTTTAAATTCCTTCCTTGTAGCCTAACACAATTTTGGCTGTGAAATTTCTTTCTTTTGGTGACCGTTGTCTCTCTTATCTTTTCAGGTAAGTGGCAGAATACGCTGACATAGATGAGCGGTCGTATTTCCATCGCTCCAAATGAGGAAGTGATAATGTAAGGTAATGTCAACTTTCCATTCAGTGGTTACAGCCAGAGAAGATATTTCCCAAAATATAGCGCCAAATAGGAGTATTAAGTGACATTTTCGTAAATATTTTTGGAAGGTGGATATTAACATTCGTCAAGTAAAGTTATATGTATCTAAAGTGTTCATCATGAGCTCAGCGCCGGCATTCGAAGCCTAGAGAAAGTGTGGTGTTATTACGTACTGTTAGGTTAAAATTACAATCGAGGTATCAGTACAGGGATGAAAATGTCACGCATGTTTGACCATCAGCTGCTTTTTTATTTAAAACCCAAATATCGACCTTTTCAGTCACAGGCCATGTTCACGGAATCTATCCAAAGATACAAAAAAAGAGAAAACCATGTAGTACACAGGAAATGTTACAAATTCTTTCTAAGGAAGTGCAAAACATACATGAATACTCACGCGGTTACAGCAATTTAAACCCAAACATCACATCTGGCATTACTTAAATAATGGCCGCGTTTCATATTTAGAGCATCTCACGAATTCCACTGTAGCACACAGGGCTTTTAAAGGCAAACATATTAATGACATGAGAAACAAAGCGGTACTGAAGAGAAAATCAGAAGTAAAATGTTGTAATTGGACAAAATATTGAGGAACTGGTTAAAGGTCTTCAGAAAGTATTTTCGCCATATAGTGCAAAAGGAAATATCTCGATGATAAGTTTCTTGCGGAATAACATTGTAATCATTATAAAATACTGATGTTAAACAGTAGCTTAATCATTGCTGTTAGCGGACTGGTACTGCTAACAGCGACAGTTCATGCATGGCGCATGGATTGTTTGTGGCAGGAAGTTACCGTTGTTGCTCGGTACAGACGATCTGTCTTGGGCCAAGGGCAAGGGGCAACGGGCTTGATGGTGTAAGATGTGGAGGTCGTCATAAGAGTGATCAAATTATCCCCTCGGCGTAATTGACTGTGCGGCATTTGTATGTGAGTTATGTGTTGTCAACTTCCGTGTGGCAGCTGGTTGTTTGGCTGTTTCGATTGTATAACTGCAGAGTGAGTCAGCCTTTCCACGATACAGGAGTTCGCTGAGCTAGTGTTGCGTGTAGCTTTCGGCGTGGACCAGCCATAAACGTGCAGTTTGTCCCACTAAAGCGTGTTTTTGGTGTATTAAGCTTTCACATATGGCATTAATCGCCGTCAACACCCAGGGGCCGCTGCTGTCACGTTGTCGTCCTGGAGGGAGATCGGTTAGCGTGCGATTGGCTGACCTCTTCTCACAGCCTTCTCTTCTCTGTTGTGCCGGTGCAGACTTTACGCCTCAGCAAAATGCCTGGGTACCTAATTGCAATAACAGACACACACAATGAGATTTTCACTCTGCAGCGGAGTGTGCGCTGATATGAAACTTCCTGGCAGATTAAAACTGTGTGCCGGACAAACTCGAACTCTGCCTTTCGCAGGCAAGTGCTCCACCGGCTGAGCAACCCAAGCACGACTCACGCCCCATCCTCACAGCTTCACTTCTGCCTGTCGATTATAGTACCAGCTACCACGAACGGGAATCAAATGGTCTGGGTGTATCGTACGTACTTTTTGGCGCAGAATCCGAAAATGCAATAAAAATGGGAAGTTCCCATTGGAAAATACAAAGTTTTCCCAGCCCACTCAGGAGCGGTGGTTAGGAGACGGCCAGTTGTAGAACAGACAGATGCCCTGTTTGCTAATAACAACTTTTCACTTACAAACTTTTTTTCGTACGATGCGTCGTTTTCGAGATACGAGGGTGAGTCAAATAAAAACCTTAAATTTCTAATAAGAAATGGAAATTTCGCCCCGTTATCCTGTAAGTTGGTAAGCGTGCTACAAACAGCGTGCAGAATGGCCTGTAGGTAGCAGCATAGTGCAGATGCACATATACCGTCGCAGTATCAGTATAAAGATGGCCGCCCCAGTTGCGACTTGCACCAGGAAAGAACAGCGTTCTGTAATTCGGTTTTTTTCGTAGCGAAGGTGTGAAACATTTTGAAATTCAGCAACGAATGAAGGTTCAGTACGGTGAAGCATGTTGGTCACAGCAGCAAGTCTACGAATGGAGAAGGAAGTTCCCAAATGGTGTGACTTCAGTGGAAGCTGCTCCTCGTCCAGATCAGGCACAAAGAGTTGTGACTCTACAGAACATTGCAGCAGTTGAAGCCATAGTAAAGGAAAACCGCCGAGTGACACTGAATGACATCGCAGCATGTTTACAGATTGGTCATGGGTCAGCACACCACATTGTGCATGATGTGCTCCAGTTTCACAAAGTGTCTACAAGGTGGGTGCCACGGCAGCTGAGTCCTGAAATAAGAGAACGACTTGTTGATGCTTGCGAAGAACTTCTTCGGCTCTTTGAACGAGAAGGTGATGGCTTCCTTGCAAGAATCGTTACTGGGGACGAAACCTGGGTTCACTTCCACCAACCGGTAACTAAGAGAGCGAGCAAGGAATGGCGCCATTCCTCATCACCAAAACCAAAGAAGTTTCGAACAGGACCATCAGCAGGGAAGGTTATGCTGACACTCTTTAGGGACGAAAAATGCGTCATTTTGGAGCATCTCATGCCTAGAGGGACCACTGTCACCAGTGCATCATACACAGATCTCCTAAAAAATCACCTGCGGCCTGCAATCAAATCAAAGCGACGTGGATTGCTGTCAGCAGGTGTCCTTTTGCAACATGATAATGCAAGGCCCCACACTGCCCGTACAACGGTTGCAACAATCACAGACCTGCATTTTGAGTGTCTTCCTCATTCACCATACTCACCAGACCTTGCCCCAAATGATTTCCATATGTTTGAACCACTCGAAGACTCAATGGGAGCAAAGAAGTTCCGTTCTGATGAAGAGGTACGCCACGCGGTGCATGAGTGGTTGCGCGGACTACCAAAAGAATTTTTTTCTAAAAGAATTTATGCACTTTGTAAGCGCCGGAGGACTTGCATTGAGGGTGGGGTACATTATGTTGAAAAGTGGCACAGCTTTGTACCACTTCTGAACAATAAATAATATTTAAAAAATATTTAAGGTTTTAATTTGACTCACCCTCGTATTTAGTTGTCTACATCTACATTTATACTCCGCAAGCTACCCAATGGTATGTGGCTTCGTTACGTGCCACTGTAATTACCTCCCTTTCCTGTTCCAGTCGCTTATGGTTCGCGGGAAGAACGACTGCCGGAAAGTCTCCGTGCGCGCTCGAATCTCTCTAATTTTACATTCGTGATCTCCTCGGGAGGTATAAGTAGGGGGAAGCAATATATTCGATACCTCATCCAGAAACGCACCCTCTCGAAACCTGGCGAGCAAGCTACACCGCGATGCAGAGCGCCTCTCTTGCAGAGTCTGCCACTTGAGTATGCCAAACATCTCAGTAACTTCATCACGCTTACCAAATAACCCTGTGACGAAACGTGCAACTCTTCTTTGGATCTTCTCTATCTCCTCCGTCAACTCGACCTGGTACGGATGCCACACTGATGAGCAATACTCAAGTACAGGTCGAACAAGTGTTTCGTAAGCCACCTCCTTTGTTGGTGGACTACATTTTCTAAGGACTCTCCCAACGAATCTCAACCTGGTACCCGCCTTACCAACAATTAATTTCATATGATCATTCCACTTCAAAACGTTCCGCACGCATACTCCCAGATATTTTACAGAAGTAACTGCTACCAGTGTTTGTTCCGGTATCATATACAATAAAGGATCCTTCCTTCTATGTCACAATACATTACATTTGTCTATGCTAAGGGTCAGTTGCCACTCCCTGCACCAAGTGCCTATCCGCTGCAGATCTTCCTGCATTTCGCTGCAATTTTCTAATGCTGCAACTTCTCTGTATACTACAGCATCTTCTCTAAAGTTATGTGCTGCTATTGTAACTATTTATGTTTTCATGTTGCGGAAAACCCTTCGGACAATCTAGGTCTATCGCACTAAGCTGTTAAGATGTAGAGTACCTAATTCTCATTCGCCCCACACGCAGAACGCAGCGAGACGCGGGAGTGTGACGCTCGCTATCTCGTCCTCCCGACCTGTCCCACCAGAGTACCAGGAGCGCTGCTATTACGGCAGTGACGCGTCCACTCAGCGAGCAAATTAGGCCTGGGATGCGCTCGCAAGCCACTTTGTGTAGTGGGCGGCGTGGTTCGGCGCCCGGCGAACAATGAGGGGAGACGGCGGCGGCGGCGGCGGCGACCTCCTTCCCAAACAATGGCGAGCTGGTGGGCGGATCGTTCTGCAGCCGAGTGAGACCTCGGTCCCGTGTCGGGGCCGCCTCTCGAACAGCGAAACGCCTGCACCCACTCTTGTTCTTCCTTTTGTAGGGTTCCGACCCAAAGGTCATTACACCCAATTACATAAACATTTTGTATAACCAACACAACATAATCATAACGGCACGAAACGTTTACCATGTAGGTAAACCATTCTTGCTAGCCGGAGTGGCCGAGCGGTTCTAGTCGCTACAGTCTGGAACCGCGCGACCGCTACGGTCGCAGGTTCGAATCCTGCCTCGGGCATGGATGTATGTGATGTCCTTAGGTTAGTTCGGTTTAAGTAACTCTAAGTTCTAGGGGACTGATGACCTCAGATGTTAAGTCCCATAGTGCTCAGAGCCATTTGAACCAAACCATTCTTCAAGCAATAACAGAACTCTTTGGAGTTCATCGTGAATGTAAGTTACATTGTTGGCGGTGTAATATATCGCTGTATCGCTATCATGTAACATGCCACCTCAAGTCAAACTTCCATTGATACATCAGAGTATTGATTTAGGTCAGTTTTTTGTAATTTTAAATGTTTTCATATCCATACTTAAAAGTTATCTGGAACTTTGCCGGTTTTTATGCTGGCTTCGCTGTCTTCTACTTTCGATTAAGACTGTCACGAGTTTTTCGTGTACGTAGAAATCTGAAACTTTCCAGTTTTGTAAAGGTTTCGTGAGTCTATTTAACTATGAAATAATAATAGTTCATTCATTTTTACTCGCGTGTTTTAAAATACTTAGACGGCTGGATCACGATAATTATACAACATCGACATTAATGTGATGATCGTCTGCTGATATGAGCTACACAATTCCAAATGTTCGCAACGTCTGCACAAAACATTTCCGACCTTTTCAACTGACGCCGCAAGACTCTTTCTCACAACCACTCTTCCCACCAGGCGAGGAAGGACAGAGGTTGCGAAAGGATATACTGTAATTACTTGCGTCGCTCGAAATAAATAGACCGGTACATATTTTTAACGAAAAATTAACAAAATTTAATCGAAATATTGTAAACAACTTTATAAAATTATGTATCTATACATGTCGAATGTAAGCAGCAATGCACAATATGTGGCGTTTACATATAAATGGTTTTGTGCGAGGTTATTGTTTTACTGTGAAAAGATCGATACTCATCCGCGAGTTAGAGGGCGAAGGGACATGCATTAATTGGATGCACTTGTGATCTATGAGATAAATATATGTTAAACAGCGTTGGTCGCAAAAGCAAACTTTAAGGTACTCCGAGCGTGAACAGAAGCAAGATCACCGGCGAATACGCTAGAAGTACGATCTTTCGGATAGGAACGAATTAATCGTACATTACTCCATTGCAATTTTAATTTTATTAACATTTATGATAAACCATTATGCCGTACTCTAAGGTTTCGGCAGTGTCCAATTATATGATTGCCGTGGATTCATTATCATTATAGCCGTTGTAATTAAAGTGTTCTGGCTACATAAGTATCGTTCCTGGCATACTCCTAACCAACTCCGAGAACGCTTCCCGTCATTTCAGTTGGCGCACCGCAAGTTGTGATTCTGCGACAACAACAATTTAAACATAGCAATCCTTTCTACGATGCTAGACTGATGTTACCAGTGCAGCTGTCAGAAAAATGGGGCGTTTGTTTAATGGACGGTGCCAATGTCTTAACTTTCATGAGTCAGTGGCTGGCTAAATCGCTAGTGGTGGTAGGTAACAAACTGCGGCTTGCAACGAACCTTCTTCGAACTTCAGAAACGTGATATTTATTTATTTATGCATGTGTTTCATGTGGCAAGATAAGGACCTTCAGAGCCTCTCTTACCATAGCCAGACATGCGTGGTAATTTCATATTACAATATATCAAGTACACGAGCTGTACGTCTACATCTACTTCCATACTCCACAAAGCCACCACACGATGCGTGGCGGAGCGTACCTCGCATCACTACATGTCATCCCTTTCCAAGATCCACTAGCAAATGGAGCGAGAGAAAAACGACTGTCTAATGATTCTTGATGTTTCACATCTTGTGTTCGTGATCATTACGCGAGATGTACGGTGATGGCAGTAGAATTATTCTGCAATCTATCACAAATCCTGGTTCTCTAAACTTCCTATTTTGGGAAAAGAGCGTTTTCTTCCTTCCATGGATTCGCTTTTCCGTAATACCCTACGTACAAATAATAGTAATGATAACGATGATTACGTTGGAAATTGGCAATTTCCTGTCGGTACTTGCCAGACATGGCAACGACATTAACAGCGAACATTTTACAAATCTTCTGCAAGTATTTATTTGGTCATCAACATGAGAGACGCTGGATGCTGAGAAAGACAGATTCAACCTTTGCGAAATATCTTTTAATAGTAAACCACCCATATCGCATAGACTGTGAAGTTTTACGTATTGTTAAGAAAAGCAGAAAGATGAATCAATGGGAAACGTTTGATATCATTAAACAGATGACACAGAATGCCAGACTGGTATTAACGGACTAAACTCAATTTCTGTTTTCCCCCTCTGTTGAAAAGTTTCTGTCACATTTGTAAGTTTCTTTTTTTTTTTTTGTTTTTCGGCTGTTAAATGAGTGACATAAGAGTTTACTACTTCCCTTTGCAAAATTTTGTATTTTTCTATCATTTGTGCCATCTGTATAAGTTAGTGGTGGAACGCACACGTCATATTATCTCCGTTTGCGCCATTTAGCTGTCACCTACTGATGGCCTACATCTACATGGTTACTCTGCAAGTCACATTTAAGTGCCTGGCAGAGCGTTCATCGAACTACCTTCACAATTCTCTAATATTCCAATCTCGTATAGCGCGTGGAAAGAATGAACACCTATATCTTTCCGTACGAGCTCTGATTTCCCTTATTTCATCGTGGTGATCGTTCTTCCCTATGTAGGTCGGTGTCAACCCCAAATCCTATATCATAGCCACAGACAGCACGTGGAACCTGTTTGTCAGACAAATCGGGGAGGCCTTACGTGCGTGCGGCCGCCTGGAAAGTCTTTCGCCCCCTACTTTGCCCCGGGGCGACCTCCCACTCGACCACAGGATAAGGGGTCAGCCTCAGTGCGAGCAGTAACTGGGTTGGCCACCGGTGAGGACCGATCGGAGGACTCGGAGGAGCTGGACGTCCGTTGGATCCCCACGGCCGGCCCACAACGGTGGTGCCCATCCACTGCGGCCTGTGAAGCCGAAAGCTGGAATAAAGATTATTCAAAATGCTAGGAAAACTTTTCCTGTTTAATATTTTAACTGATGTAGTAACGATGACATTATGCCTAGTACATAATGGTGGACAGTCTGGAACCGCGCGACCGCTACGGTCGCAGGTTCGAATCCTGCCTCGGGCATGGATGTGTGTGATCTCCTTAGGTTACTTAGGTTTAAGTACTTCTAAGTTCTAGGGGACTGATGACCACAGAAGTTAAGTCCCATAGTGCTCAGAGCCATTTGAACCATTTTTTGTTATAATTAAACTAACGGTGAAGTGCGGGCTGTGTACATTTCAGAACACTGAAACAGAGTAGGTACGCTCATTAATCGGTGCGCTAGCGAAGTATACTGAAAAAAAGAATAGTTCCACTTTCTGTCACCAGATGAGTAGACGGCGCTGTAAGCAGTCAGGATGTGAAATGTTTCTTGTGTTGACGCAGTATGCTGTTCATCGCTTAGCGACGCGTCTTGATTTCCTTTGTAAAGTAACTGTTGGTGTAGAGGGTTAATAAGGCTGAAGTTTTCCGTGCGAAATGCAATCGCTATTTGAGAAAGGAGATCGTGCACCGCTGGTGAAGTTGTTTTATCAGAACAGCAGCTGCAAAGAGGATCCATGTCATTAAATTGACTAAATAAACGATCAAGAAATTTGAAGAAACAGGTGAATTAGGTGGTGCTGCAGAAAGAGGGAGGGAGGCGGCCCATTTCGGCGGCAGTCATTGATGAAGTTGCTGTAGCTATAGCCGACCGCGCAGCGCATGCCTAAAAATTCTGCAGCCAGTGGTCAAGCATTGTCACGGGGCTTGTCTCTCGCCTGGCCAACAGTTCGAAACATTTTGCGGTGCATTTTACAAGGGTATCGCTACAAGGTTCAAAATTGCACCAAATGACTCCCGAAGATGGCAGCAACGCAGTCACTTTACCCTTCGGACTTTGCCACGCATGGCAATGGATGACAAGTAGCCGAGAAATATTCTTTGGACGAACGAGACACATTTTACTCCGCACAGTGCCAGGAATGCACAGAACTGATGCATATGGGGTTCTACTCCGCCACGCGTCGTGCAGGAACATCCACTGCACTCAGCTTACGTGACTATGTGGTGTGGTTTCAAAAGTGCCTTCATTCGCGGTCCATTTTACTTAGAAATGATGACAGGGCATGTTAAGTGCCCAGCAACAGACGCACGTTACAAGGACCTCGTTATGTAAGACGTGGTCCCAGTTTTGCAAGAAGGCAGCTATGTCCATACCTGAATTGACAAGGCACGTACACCGAGAGATTTTTATTCAAGAAATACGTCGCGAAAGACTTCGTAGCCATATGTCCATAAAACAACTATATGCAACGTAGGGCGATACCTCATGTCACTTGACAGGTGAAAGATTACAGTAGCACTGTATCATCTCTAGGCAGTTTCAAGATGTGTAACCTTCCAGATGCTCCTGCCCTAAGTCCATATGACATGTGGTTTGGTGATACCTGAAAGATCGTCTATATAGAGAAATCCGTTGGAATTCGATTACTGGGTAAATAGTACAGTTCTCAAGGCTGTCAATTCAACTAAGTACCTGGGTGTTAAAATTACGAACAACTTCATTTGGAAAGACCACATAGATAATATTGTGGGGAAGGCGAGCCAAAGGTTGCGTTTCATTGGCAGGACACTTAGAAGATGCAACAAGTCCACTAAAGAGACAGCTTACACTACACTCGTTTGTCCTCTGTTAGAATATTGCTGCGCGGTGTGGGATCCTTACCAGCTGGGATTGACGGAGGACATCGAAAGGGTGCAAAAAAGTATCACGTAATAGTGGAGAGAGTGTGGCAGAGTTGGGATGGAAGTCATTAAAGCTAAGACGTTTTTCGTCGCGGCGAGATCTACACTCCTGGAAATTGAAATAAGAACACCGTGAATTCATTGTCCCAGGAAGGGGAAACTTTATTGACACATTCCTGGGGTCAGACACATCACATGATCACACTGACAGAACCACAGGCACATAGACACAGGCAACAGAGCATGCACAATGTCGGCACTAGTACAGTGTATATCCACCTTTCGCAGCAATGCAGGCTGCTATTCTCCCATGGAGACGATCGTAGAGATGCTGGATGTAGTCCTGTGGAACGGCTTGCCATGCCATTTCCACCTGGCGCCTCAGTTGGACCAGCGTTCGTGCTGGACGTGCAGACCTCGGGAGACGACGCTTCATCCAGTCGCAAACATGCTCAATGGGGGACAGATCCGGAGATCCTGCTGGCCAGGGTAGTTGACTTACACCTTCTAGAGCACGTTGGGTGGCACGGGATACATGTGGACGTGCATTGTCCTGTTGGAACAGCAAGTTCCCTTGCCGGTCTAGGAATGGTAGAACGATGGGTTCGATGACGGTTTGGATGTACCGTGCACTATTCAGTGTCCCCTCGACGATCACCAGTGGTGTACGGCCAGTGTGGGAGATCGCTCCCCACACCATGATGCCGGGTGTTGGCCCTGTGTGCCTCGGTCGTATGCAGTCCTGATTGTGGCGCTCACCTGCACGGCGCCAAACACGCATACGACCATCATTGGCACCAAGGCAGAAGCGACTCTCATCGCTGAAGACGACACGTCTCCATTCGTCCCTCCATTCACGCCTGTCGCGACACCACTGGAGGCGGGCTGCACGATGTTGGGGCGTGAGCGGAAGACGGCCTAACGGTGTGCGGGACCGTAGCCCAGCTTCATGGAGACGGTTGCGAATGGTCCTCGCCGATACCCCAGGAGCAACAGTGTCCCTAATTTGCTGGGAAGTGGCGGTGCGGTCCCCTACGGCACTGCGTAGGATCCTACGGTCTTGGCGTGCATCCGTGCGTCGCTGCGGTCCGGTCCCAGGTCGACGGGCACGTGCACCTTCCGCCGACCACTGGCGACAACATCGATGTACTGTGGAGACCTCACACCCCACGTGTTGAGCAATTCGGCGGTACGTCCACCCGGCCTCCCGCATGCCCACTATACGCCCTCGCTCAAAGTCCGTCAACTGCACATACGGTTCACGTCCACGCTGTCGCGGCATGCTACCAGTGTTAAAGACTGCGATGGAGCTCCGTATGCCACGGCAAACTGGCTGACACTGACGGCGGCGGTGCACAAATGCTGCGCAGCTAGCGCCATTCGACGGCCAACACCGCGGTTCCTGGTGTGTCCGCTGTGCCGTGCGTGTGATCATTGCTTGTACAGCCCTCTCGCAGTGTCTGGAGCAAGTATGGTGGGTCTGACACACCGGTGTCAATGTGTTCTTTTTTCCATTTCCAGGAGTGTATTTACGAAATTTCAGTCACCAACTTTCTCTTCCGAATGCGAAAATATTTTGTTGAGCCCAACCTGCATAGGTAGGAATGATCATCAAAATAAAATAAGATAAATCAGAGCTCGAACAGAAAGGTTTAGGTGTTCGTTTTTCCCGCGCGCTGTTCGGGAGTGGAATGGTGGAGGGATAGTATGATTGTGGTTCTATGAACCCTCTGCCAAGCACTTAAATGTGAATTGCGGAGTAATCATGTAGATGTAGATGTAGATAAGGGATGTATCCGGACGCTTCCTGATCTGAAGGACAGCATACAACGAAAAATATCTCTGATCACACCGGATATGCTGCAAGCAACTGTCGACCGCACAGTGTTACCGATGCAGCATGTTGCCGAGTCCGTAGACCATACTGAACACATGTTGTAACGTGTGACCGTAGCCTAGTGAGCGTGCCAGAGCCACCGTTATCACGTGTCTGATCGTTCCTCCCGTCTTCTTGCAACCACACTACGTTCTGACTAATCACAGCGTCTTATTTTCACCTGGTGGTGGAAAGTGGAACTATTACCAATAACATTCTGAGCGTCACATTTTCCTGTCTGCTTGATTATAAACATGACGACGAATCGCATCCTCAGGAAATGAATCTCTATCGGTAATCCACTTACTCACGCATCATTTTTTCCTAAGAGTTTTAGGCTTTGATGTTACTGCGATTCATTTTATTTCTTAAATGTTTCTTCTCAATTTTAGAATTATGATATTGTTTATGTTCAGAGCTGCAGCAGTTCTATCGATTACACTTTTAGCCAAGAGCAGCGGATCGCCATTGAGTTTTTCAGCCTCAAAACGGGCACGTAACGCGCAAACCATGTGTCCCTACTGACCGCATGCGGCAATCCCCTGACCTCCAGAAATGACCCCATGCGATTTTTTTCTTGTGGGGTATATGTGAGGGAAAGTGTGTTCTCCCCTTTACCTCGTGACACAGAAGAAGTGGAGAACAGAAAAACAGCCGCCATAACTTCTGCGAAACGCAGATACATTGTGTACAGTTTACATCGAATTTGGCTATATTAAAAAAAAAAGGTTCAAATGGCTCTGAGCACTATGGGACTTAACTTCTGAGCTCATCAGTCCCCTAGAACTTAGAACTCCTTAAACCTTACAAACCTAAGGACATCAAACACATCCATGCCCGAAGCAGGCTTCGAACCTGCGACCGTAGCGGTCACGCGGTTCCAGACTGAAGCGCCTAGAACCGCTCGGCCACTCCGGTCGGCAAATTTAGCTATCGTGTAAATGTTGTTCATGCAGCCGCTAGTGGACATACAGTGGATCTGTAAAAGCATAACTGCACTTTAAGGTTTTGTGAGTATTTGGCACCTACTCCGATGTTTGTAGTGCGTTTCTATCAATAAGTGTGGCGTTTTGAAATAAGGTCATCTTTTTTGAACATACTGTAACTCTGAAATTGTTCAGTATCGCACAACAAATATCAGAAACAACAAATAAAGTAAGTCCTACAACAGTAAAAATGACAACAAACTGAATCCCGGTGTGCAATAACCATTCAGGACAGCAAGCTGCAAGTGGGAAGTGTTGTGGTGGTGGGGTGATGGTTTGACGACTTGAAGCAGTCGCTGTGGCTACAGATGTAGTGGGCTTGACAGAATGCCGTCCGTGCCTCCAGCATGGACTCCCCTCCTACTATTTCTGTCGTAGCTGTCAATCTTACACTAATTTTTACCAGACTATAGTGCAGGCGGGAAATGTTGTAACCCTCAGCTCTCTACTTCGTCGTAGCTGTCACTCCTGAAGTTATCATGAACAAAGTGTAATAAGAATTACCGAGAGTCCACATGAGCAGCTTCCAGAGTGTTCTAACGACACTTGCAAGGCGTCAAAACTCGGAAAGTTCGCCAACGAAATTAACCTTCGCAAGAGAGTTGCGTCTCAAGGGACTCGGCCAGCGGAAATGTGGAAACCACCTCAGCGTCCATAATGAAAGTTTACGATGTGCCGTCTCTGGAATGGGGGAGGGGGTGGAGGGGGTCGTTTGCCCCCCCCCCTCTCTCTCTCTCCCTCCCTCCCTCCCCCTCTCTCCCTCACCCTCCATCCCTCCCTCCCACCCTCTGCTACGGGCAGCACAGAGCCTGCGGCCAGCCGACAACTTTATTCTGCTTAGCAGGCGCCCGGTCCGTCACGCTCTGCTGCCTTCAAAGATCTCGCCGTGGCCGCCGGAGTGACCTCTGCCGCTCACACGAGAGATTAGCGGAGAAGCCGGTTACTCGCAGAGGAGGCCCCATTGATCACTCGTCTCGCACAGCATTGTTAGGTCCTTCATGGTGAATTTCCGATACAGCCGGCGTTCGGAGAGCACAGCAAAAACAAATCAACACCTCTGCCGCTATAAAAGACCACGTCCGTCTGGCGATAGCAAACAGCTTTGGGGTTCCCCAAGCCACTGCGGTAACCATAATTACACGACGTGTCGTATAGGCATCGAAGCACCCTTTGTGGTGAACTGGTTTATTTTGACGCGTCCGGCTGTCCCAAGGCATTTGCTGGACGCGAAGATAAGTTTCCTTTCCGGCTTCCCTATGTCGCCGCACAATAAACAGTTACGCACATCTTCCAGGCTAGTGGTTCCAGGTTCGGAGCATCAGTGTATTCCGGCCGCAGCCGCGGATAGAGTCCATTAACTCTTGTCGCTGTGCGGTGCGTGAGGCAAATCACGCGACGTATTGCTCCGTAGACTTCCTGCCAAATTTTTACTGGCGGGCCTGAATTATTTCTAGCCCTGCAACCTCCTCGCTATGAAGCCAAAGCTTAGGCCCGCGAGACAGAGTAAAGAAGTTACTTCCTATGTACCAATTTTCAATACCCAGAAGCCATCTGACTACTTTGAAAAGTCCGACCACAGGATTGGACAACGACCACTGCAGTCAGTCACCACAGCGTCGCACAGCCTGTTCCTGCCATGTCTTCTGTAAAGAGCACAGGGGCGTAGTCTGAAGTCCACACTTCAAATTTCTGTGGGAGCAAAACTGAATTTGTTCTGCGCCAAGTCCGCTTCGTTCGTTACACAAGGCCTCCAACTAGCCAGTTGCCCCGCACTCTGTTAGATGGCCTCTTACTTAACAGTCTGTGTAAGCTCGCTAACATCAACATTCACCTCTAAAACCAGCAGTACATAGATGTTTCTCACGCCCGTGACTGCTACGGTCGCAGGTTCGAATCCTGCCTCGGGCATGGATGTGTGTGATGTCCTTAGGTTAGTTAGGTTTAAGTAGTTCTAAGTTCTAGGGGACTGATGAACATAGATGTTAAGTCCCATAGTGCTCAGAGCCATTTGAACCACGCCCGTGAAAGGGAACGCACTTACGAACATTTTCTGAACGTTCCATACACGAAAACCACCTTCTGGCCCCTGACTACAAACTTCAGAAATACGCCTCTACACATCCTGCATCCCAGAGGGCTCAGACTAGCTTTTTGTACCCTACCAGTGCCACCGACGGTCCACGATTTCGCAAGGTGCCCACGGCTCCACAAGATCCTTCCCTTCACATAGCGACGTTTCGGCCTGTCAGCCTCCAGGGCACGAAACAGCCACTGAGAATGGCCTTTGCCTGCTAACGCTCGTAACCCTACTATAAAGTCACAGTCAAACATAACAGTCGTGATACGGCAACTTATTTTTGTTACCCACAGCGACAGCAGCGCCACAAGCGGCCAGCAAGTGACACCTCGGGGTGCGATATTGGATGAGTGTAAATTCTGTCGTTTATATTGATTTGTAACATACATTTACCCCTTATCCACTTCAGCTACCTTATGTCGGCGATTGCTCAGTGCAAACAATTTCTCCACGGATGTGTACACCACCATTACTCGACCACGCAAACATAGGGGTTACACTCGTCTGGTGTGAGATGTTCATTGGGGGGGGGGGAATTACCTCTCATCAGGGACAACGCTGTGGCCGACAGCCTTGACTTAACGGCCGAGATCAGCGGCGTTAGCGTAGAGTTGTCAGTGCTAACAGACAAGCAAAACTGCGTGAAATAACCGCAGAAATCAATATGGTGCGTTCGACGAACGTACACATTAGGACAGTGCGGCGAAATTTGCCGTTAATGGGCTATGGTAGCAGACGACCGACGCGAGTGCCATTTCTAACAGCACGACATGGCCTGCAGCACCTCTTCTGAGCTCGTGACCGTATGGATTGGACCCTAGACGACTGGAAAACCGTGGCCTTGTCAGACGAGTCCCGATTTCAGGTGGGGCAGACTCCACGTGGGCACAGCCGCGAATCCTCCCGAAACCAGGTAGGCAAGCAGGTAACAGAACCGAATCCTCCCAAACTGACACATTGTATGTTGTATTATAGACAATAATATAATTATCTCTGCCATGATCCTTATCTCCTTCCACTATCTCTCCAATGTTTTAAACAAAAAATATTGATTCACTTACGCATGCTTTGCGCGTGACCTAGAGCGGGACTTTATCTCAATAAGATAAAAGATAAACCTTTTAAACATATAATACACGCGAAAATTTTTTACATCTTCTACTGTAACTTCATATGCTTTTCTTTTCCTGCCTGTAGTATTCCTAACGTTTAGAACTGCTACCTACTTCAAACGGGAGAATTCGGTCCAATCGTTTTTCAGACCCTTGCGGGCTTTGGAGGATTCGGTACAATTTTCTGACCGCGGGAGGATTCTGGGCTGCTCCTCTCCACGTAGCCATAGACCCAAGCTGTCGACAAGGTACTGTCCAAGCTAAATTGGCTCAAATGGCTCTGAGCACTATGGGACTTAACATCTGTGGTCATCAGTCCCCTAGAACTTACAACTACTTAAAGCTAACTAACCTAAGGACATCACACACATCCATGCCCGAGGCAGGATTCGAACCTGCGACCGTAGCGGTCACGCGGTTCTAACTGAAGCGCCTAGAACCGCTCGGCCACCGCGGCCAGCAGTGTGCAAGCTGGTGGTGCGCTCTATAATGGCATGGGCTGTGTTGGCGTGGAATGAACTGGATCCTGTGGTCCAAATGAACAGATCGTTGACTGTTCGGCTACTAGGAGAACATTTGCAGCCATTCATACACTTCGTGTTCCCAGAAACCGAAGGAAGTTTTGCGGGTGACAATGCGCCATGTCGGGACAGTTCGACCGAATAGTATCGCCACCCAGATCACGCGACAGGAATCTCATCGACCATTTATAAGACGTAATCGAGAGGTTGAAACGTCCCCTGTGAACAATTCTACACGAGACTGTGCTTAACCTGACACACAATACTTTGTTAGCGCAACGCAATCTGACTTTCAAAATTCCCTACAAAAGAATGGCCCTGACAAACATTAAACTATACCTTTCACAAATCACTTACCTCACAAAAATCTTCGCTGCTCAAGCTACTCCAATACAGCGAGCGCCACTACTGCCAGCTAAATAAAACTTTCAAACTACTGAAGGCACTAACTACTGATAGGGATAGTTAGCAAATGAAAGATATTAATAGAGAGCAAACAATGTATTTACCTTAATATCATCACAAGTCATAATATATATATCAGTTCATGACAAATTACAAACCTCCGCCATCTCTCTCCCCACATCCACCACTGCTGGCGGCTCACCTCCAACTGCGCAACGCTACGCGCTGTTCACATCCAGCTGCCGCTGCCCAACACTACAATGGCAGACAACAATGCAAACTAGCCACAGACTGCACACAGCACAGCCAGTGATTTTCATATTGAGGTGGCGTTACCATAAAAAAACCTAAACAGCCTACTTACATAGAGAAAACATAAACAGCCTACTTACAAGGTCAGTTCGTACACAAAATCCTGCTGTGGCAACGCTTTCGCAATTATCGATGGCTGTAGACGCAGCATGTGCCGATGTTTCTGCATGGCACTTCCATCTACTTGTTCAGTCCGTGCCACGTCGAGCTGCTGAGCAACATCGGGCAAAAACATGTCCGACACGGTATTAGGAGTATCCCAAGACTTTTGTCACTTCAGTGTAATTCCGCAATTCTACGTTAAAGACCGCACGATGCGTAACGTCCGCTGTATCGTCCTCTCCCATACAACGTCGATTGGATGCGGTATGGAGCAGTATGGTGCAGCACACCGCTCTCCCGGCCTTTGGCAGCCTTCACACCTTAAAACCGCTACTTCTTATTCGAGTGACTGCTCATTTGGCCTCACGAGGCAGAGTGCACCCCATTCCAGCCCTCTTCCCAAGCAAAAATCCTTGACGGCACCGGGAATAGAAACGAGGTCCCCCGCGCGGAGGTCTGACATGGTGACCGCTCACCTACAAAGGCGGCCTTCGCCCAGTAAACAATTAGCGTCCATTGCGGCTGCGGCGGGGACGTAGCCTCTCCGTGGTTTCTAGGTCCCCGGTTAACATACAACATACACGTACATCACATCTACTGATTTCGGTCCTATTTTGATAATTCCTTCGTTTTGCGTCTATTTATTTACACTCCTGGAAATGGAAAAAAGAACACATTGACACCGGTGTGTCAGACCCACCATACTTGCTCCGGACACTGCGAGAGGGCTGTACAAGCAATGATCACACGCACGGCACAGCGGACACACCAGGAACCGCGGTGTTGGCCGTCGAATGGCGCTAGCTGCGCAGCATTTGTGCACCGCCGCCGTCAGTGTCAGCCAGTTTGCCGTGGCATACGGAGCTCCATCGCAGTCTTTAACATTGGTAGCATGCCGCGACAGCGTGGACGTGAACCGTATGTGCAGTTGACGGACTTTGAGCGAGGGCGTATAGTGGGCATGCGGGAGGCCGGGTGGACGTACCGCCGAATTGCTCAACACGTGGGGCGTGAGGTGTCCACAGTACATCGATGTTGTCGCCAGTGGTCGGCGGAAGGTGCACGTGCCCGTCGACCTGGGACCGGAGCGCAGCGACGCACGGATGCACGCCAAGACCGTAGGATCCTACGCAGTGCCGTAGGGGGCGGCACCGCCACTTCCCAGCAAATTAGGGACACTGTTGCTCCTGGGGTATCGGCGAGGACCATTCGCAACCGTCTCCATGAAGCTGGGCTATGGTCCCGCACACCGTTAGGCCGTCTTCCGCTCACGCCCCAACATCGTACAGCCCGCCTCCAGTGGTGTCGCGACAGGCGTAAATGGAGGGACGAATGTAGACGTGTCGTCTTCAGTGATGAGAGTCGCTTCTGCCTTGGTGCCAATGATGGTCGTATGCGTGTTTGGCGCCGTGCAGGTGAGCGCCACAATCAGGACTGCATACGACCGAGGCACACAGGGCCAACACCCGGCATCATGGTTTGGGGAGCGATCTCCTACACTGGCCGTACACCACTGGTGATCGTCGAGGGGACACTGAATAGTGCACGGTACATCCAAACCGTCATCGAACCCATCGTTCTACCATTCCTAGACCGGCAAGGGAACTTGCTGTTCCAACAGGACAATGCACGTCCGCATGTATCCCGTGCCACCCAACGTGCTCTAGAAGGTGTAAGTCAACTACCCTGGCCAGCAAGATCTCCGGATCTGTCCCCCATTGAGCATGTTTGGGACTGGATGAAGCGTCGTCTCACGCGGTCTGCATGTCCAGCACGAACGCTGGTCCAACTGAGGCGCCAGGTGGAAATGGCATGGCAAGCCGTTCAACAGGACTACATCCAGCATCTCTACGATCGTCTCCATGGGAGAATAGCAGCCTGCATTGCTGCGAAAGGTGGATATACACTGTACTAGTGCCGACATTGTGCATGCTCTGTTGCCTGTGTCTATGTGCCTGTGGTTCTGTCAGTGTGATCATGTGATGTATCTGACCCCAGGAATGTGTCAATAAAGTTTCCCCTTCCTGGGACAATGAATTCACGGTGTTCTTATTTCAGTTTCCAGGAGTGTATTTACTTATATATGGTCTTAAAGTTGTCTTAAAAACAGTCACAATAGTCTGAATCTCCACTAAAATGTCGTTCTTTCCATATATCAAATTTAGTTGGATCTATCCGCTTTTACGTTGATGCAGTGGAACAGATCCACACTTTCTGCTTCCACCGGAGCGTGGAGGACTCGTCACCTCTGCGGCTGAAACTGGCCCAGCAGTCAGTGTCAGGTTGAAATTGCCTCGCGGAGCAGAGAGAGTGCGCGCGCTGATGCAACGCGATGAGCTTCAGAGGCGCAGCAGGCGGGCGCAGTCGCCTGGGGGCGCGTAGCCTTGGCGGCCGCAGAAAACGTAAAAAGCGCCGTCGCGAAACGGAACGGAACGAAACGAAACGTAACGAAGGGAAGAGCTGGTGAGGTGAGCCGCAGCTCGCGGCCTTGGCGTCTCGCTCGCCGGCACAGGCCTGAGGGAAAAGTGGCACCTTCCCCCCCCCCCCCCCCCCCCCCCCCCACTCACCAGGATTCACTGACCACGCTGCGTTGCCCACCTGCGCAGCGGCACCCATTGATGTCTCTTCGCAAAGTGTTCACACACAGAGAGCACAGTCTAAAGTCGTACTCTAACGGGACGTGTAAAAGTACGTGGACGAGACGCTGCTGACGTAACAGCGTACCGACAGAGGTGGTGCAGCGGTTAGCACACTGGACTCGCATTCGGAAGGACCACGGTTCAAACCCGCGTACGGCCATCTTGATATAGGTTTTCCATGATTTCCCTCAATCACTTCAGGCGAATGCCGGGGTGGTTCCTTTGAAAGGGCACGGCCAACTTCCTTCCGTAATCCACTGGTACCAATGACCCTGCTGTTTGGTCTCCTCCCCCAAATCAACCAACCAACCAACCAATGCAACACCATATTGCAGGGAGTCGAACTCCGTACTTGTTGTGTGTGTGTGTGTGTGTGTGTGTGTGTGTGTGTGTGTGTGTGTGTGTGTGTGTGTGCGTGTGTGTGTGTTTGTTTGTTTTCTGGTGTACGTGTTACGAACGTAAACTGTTTTAAAGCGCTGCCTGATTGAGGATCTCTCGAAAACTCTTCGTTTTAGGTAGGATTCGTGATAACAAAACGACAGAAAATGTAGCATTACTTTTAAATCACAAAACGATATTATGTGACAAAATTTTCTTTCGTTCTGAAAACTCGACGTGTAAAGTGAAAAGAATGAAAATCTGTAATCCAAAGATTGATTTCAAAGCACCAATGCCCGTTATTAATAAGTCGAGCCTTAGGTTCACCAATCTTCTAAGTTACCTTATGTTTTGAGCTAATGTTTTACCTTCAGCAATTTTTTTACTACTCGCCTGCCTTTCTCTGTCGGATCGTTGCAAAGGCAAAATACAGTTTTCTTGTATTCCCGATTACGAAATAATAAGTTAGGAATTATTGACTTAACTGTGTTCCATTTCTTATGATGAGATGACATTCCTTATTTGAAATAATATTCCCTTCATTAAATTTATCATTTATCCTTACACAGTTCGTTTTTGAAACGGATTGTTATTCGACCAAACAATTCTAGCTTTATTTGTGCTGTTTCGTTAATCATTCTCTTAACAGAGGAAGAACCTAACTTCTTCAGTATCGAAGTACCATTATCTTAATTCCTATATTATTTCTGTATAAAAATTTTATTAAACTTTCGGAGACGAGTGTCAGTGAACAAATGACTGCAGACAGCCAAAACATATTGACCTGAAACGCAATCTTCTTTATTTTAGCAATGGCAACCAATAATGATATCTCTTATGCTTTTCAGATGATGAAGTATTGCTTACAAAAGGTATTAATGTCGATTATAGGACACACAGAAAATGCCATCGCTTTTTGAATGTACATTCTCGACGCGACAAAAATGCGCATGCTAAAGTTGTAATAATTCGCATTTGTTAATGTCGATCAGCTGGAGCATTGTTCCATTGTAGAAAATTCGGGCACGCTGCGAAAACTACATGTCGATAGTATAAGGGTTCCCATATTTGAAGCATTTAATGTTATAACTTGTGGCCTACCGCATCACTGCTGTGGCACAATCATAATCTATCGAAAAGGTGTCGTTTCTGGTGCAGTGTTTCGTAGTTACATATCAAATAATGAAATTTGTAGATAAAGGCTTTACACAGCTAGCAACATACGAATGGTACTGTGCTGCCGCCCGTCAATATTCGAGGGCGTTTGGACTTGATGGCGCGCGTCAATTTTTGCAAAGTGCCCACATACAGCTGTGCATTTATTATGGCGCCATAGTGCAGAAAGTCAATAAGCAGCGGCCCCTAGAAATCAACGAAAAAGATCATCGTGAGTTTCTCGGAGCTGACATGACTGTCGTTTTGCCGATGTAGTAGAAGTTTCGCTGGGAAGCCCTTAACATCCTTCATACACTCTCGCGCTCTCCCCATGTGATTGTTTTTGGAGCCCTGAAGGAAGGCATTCGTGACGGTCGATTTGCTTCGGACGAAGAGGTGCACTCCTCGATATAATCATATTTCCATAAAGGCACTGACCACCTTGTCTCACACTGGGATAAAGGTATTAATAGTTATGTCGACTATTTTTTAAATAATAAACAGTTTACACAATTTTTTTCCATACATCTCGTTTTCATTTGGCTGCCCCGTATTAAAGTGCGAAGTGCATTCAGATTAAAAACATCTAAATTGTTGCAAAAAAGGCGAGCTATTTCATTTCACTTTTGATTAAGGTATGTCCATTTTAATTAGATGTTGCAGAAAATGTGTACTCCAACACATCTGTAAATCTGAGTGTCACTCAGACTGATTTGAAAAAGACGAAAACAAAACTGTACGCAGGCAATGCGCTCAAGACAGTAACCAGTCACGAGTTAATGATTTTATTTCGACAAACCGGTTTCGACAGCGCTACCGATCTTCAGTGGCTTCTAAAGTTCAGCTAATGTGAAACGTGCTGCTACGGTTTAAAGTGGCGTGTTTGCGTGCTGAAGTATACAGAATTGAGACGTAAGTTTAAGAAGAAAATCTGGATTCCACACCAAACGTTAGACGTTGCACTCGAACCAATACATATACTTTCGTATACTATGGGACGACTCTGACTCCTGAATCAAAGGAGTCTGCAGTCTCAGTGTGACTGACAGGAGTACAACAACCATTTCTGAAGAATGTCGTCGATGGTCACCTGGGCACAGAGTAAAGGTTTCAAGAGTGTTCATTCGTGTTTTAAAAAGGTTTCGCGGTATTAATTGTTTCCAGTGCATACTTTTTTTCTGAACTTGCAACTAAAGAAAAATTGTGTGAACCAGAAATTGTTCGTCAGTCAGTAGAACCTGGCACTATTGAAAGCAAACGAAACACTTACCTATCACTGTTTTCTAGACGAAAGTATTACGAACAGTGTGTCCACGTGGCTTGTAATATTTTCACCAGCAGTGGCCGCAAGCCGTTCATAAAGGTGATCACCTCAACAGTTCGAATTTTTGCCGTTGACTAATTGCTAACAGCAGAGTAATTCCACTCATGTTGTTCGCTGATGAAGCCACTGTCACGCATAATTACATCAGTGTTCGTTAACTCGATTGACGGCGGTACGAAATCCACGTAGCGTTTAGTACACACATTGTCAACAACGCGACTCTATTACCATGCGATACGATGTGATTCACAGACGGTTGAAAGTGCATGTTTTGCTAACGAATTTCCGGGCAAGGCTCACGAATGGGTTACTAGTAGATTGAGGTTCAATTGTCATTTAAAGAAATTCAATTACGTATGAGACTGGGCACGTTCCTCTTACATAATGATACCACTACGTTTTCTGTAGCTTACTTAACACACCTTCTAAATTTTACTTTATGTGGCCAATAGATCAGTCGAACCAAACACCCACGTTAGTTACAAAGGTCCTTACATATTAAATGATTCAATTAATATGTGCAGGAGCTTTATGCAAAGCCTGGTGCATAGAGAAAGCGGAAGTAAAAGAGAATAACTACTTGCGCAATGCATTAAATGCCCTACCCTCCCAGAAATTTACAGAGATGTCCTCAGAGCCACACCTAATGTGTTCCCACGTATGTGATAAAATTCTGCTCCTTACCGTAATTGTCGGCGGAGATAGTCATAATTTTACGTAGATGCTTGGCTGGTAACTCTAGTGTCCCAAGATATAAAGTTTTGCATCACCCCGGCTCCGAGAACTCCTGTAGATAGACATTGACTGTGGATATTGTATCACAGACATAGTCCCTTTGACGGTTCAGAGATGTCACTAAACCCGCCAAGAGACGTAAACAACCATGCATGAGCAGCGCCTATTAGACGGAGAGGGTCCGACAGCCGATCAGTTCCAGTCATTCCATCCACCAGGAAGGAGGTACACGGCTCGTGTTGTTTGTAGTTCCACCATGCCTAGACGGTCAATAGCGCGGTTCGATTGCGTCCGCATTGTTACTTTATGCCAGGGAGGGCTGTCAACAAGGGCAGTGTCCAGGCGTCTCGCAGTGAACCAAAGCGATGTCGTTCGGACATACAGGAGATACAGAGAGACAAGAACTGTCTACGATATGCCTCACTCAGGTCGCCCAAAGGCTATTACTGCAGCGGATGACCGCTACCTACGGATTATGGCTCGGAGGAACCCTGACAGCAACGCCACCATGTTGAATAATGCTTTTCGTACAGCCACAACTCTGCGCAATAGGCTGTATGATTGGCAATTCACTCCCGACTCCACTTTGCAGCCACAACACCATGCAGCATGGTACAGATGGGCCCAACAGCATGCCTAATGGACCGCTCAGTATTGGCATTACGTTCTCGTGCCGGCCGAAATGGCCGAGCGGTTCTAGGCGCTACAGTCTGCAACCGCGTGACCGCTTCGGTCGCAGGTTCGAATCCTGCCTCTGCATGGATGTGTGTGATGTCCTTAGGTTAGTTAGGTTTAAGTAGTTCTCAGTTCTAGGGGACTGATGACCTCAGCAGTTAAGTCCCGTAGTGCTCAGAGCCAATTACGTTCTCGTCACCGATGAGTGTTGCATATGCCTTCAGCCAGACAATCGTCGGAGGCATGTTTTGATGCAACCCGGTCGGACTGAACGCCTTAGAAACACTGTCGAGCGAGTGTTGCAAGGTGGGGTTCCCTGCTGTTTTGGCGTGGCATTATGTGGGGCCGACGTTACGCCGCTGGTGGTCATGGAAGGCGCCGCAACGGCTGTACAATACGTGAATGACATCCTCTGACCGATAGTGCAACCGTGTCGGCAGCATATTGGCGAGGCATTCGTCTTCATGGACGGCAATTCGCGCCCCTATCGTGCAATGACTTCGTTCAGCATAACGACACCGCTCGAGTAGAGTGGCCAGCATCCAGACACTAACCCTATCGGACATGCCTGAGATAGATTGAAAAGGACTGTTTATGGACGACGTGACACACCAACCACTCTGAGGGATCTACGCCAAATCGCCGTTGAAGAGCGAGACAATCTGGAACAACAGTGCCTTGATGAACTTGCGGATAGTTGGCCACGACGAATATAGGCATGCATCAATGCGGGAGGACGTGCTGCTGGGAATTAGAGGTACCGGTGTGTACAGCAATCTGGACCACCACCTCTGAAGGTCTCACTGTATCGTGGTACAACATGCAGTGTGTGGTTTTCATGAGCAATAAAAAGGGTGGAAATGATGTTTATGTTAATGTCTATTCCAATTTTCTCTACAGGCTCCGGAACTCTCAGAACCGAGGTGACGCAAAACTTACATATATATATCAGTAGGAAAAGTGTACAGGCACAGTACGCATATTGTGTTACGAAGATGCATTTCTCGTTGTGTCCTCTTAGTAATTACATAACGCATTCGTTATGGGTCGGAATACTTACTGCACACCTGCAACGGACGGCCCCATAAATGGCGACTGCTCAGCTTTCCTATTTATATTAAAAAAAAATGCAGAAAATTAAGTCCGCAGCTCGTGGTCGTGCGGTAGCGTTTTCGCTTCCCTCGCCCTGGTTCCCGGGTTCGATTCCAGGCGGGCTCAGGGATTTTCTCTGCCTCGTGATGACTGGGTGTTGTGTGATGTCTTTAGGTTAGTTAGGTTTAAGTAGTTCTAAGTTCTAGGGGACTGATGACCATAGATGTTAAGTCCCATAGTGCTCAGAGCTAGAAAATTAAGATTCCCGCTGTGACCTGTAGTCTATATATAATTATATAATACTATTTCTCAAAAGTAGAAATTATTGTTTTTAATCTGGAAATATTAAACTCATTGTTATTGAACTAGTGTGTGTAGTGTCTCTGTTTGTATGTCTGTGAAGGACAATATCCCAAGCCACTTCGACTACTCCGACATCGTATGTAATTTCGTACACGTAGACAAGTTACTTTCTTGATGCAGAAGCAGCTGCCGACTCTGACGGTTGCCTGTAAAATTCTTGAAATGTAAAAGAAAGGATCTTCTCGAACTGGAATACTGCCATTCGCATTAGGTCATTCGATGATTGATTACGAGTGAAATGATTTCGTTTTAGCAGAGAAAATTTTATGTTTTTGACCGTATTATTGAAGCAATGAAGCAATGAACAGCGACCACCAAATGTTCTAAGTCCTATACAAGCTCGTCGTACATTGCAGTTCATCACAGAATCTTTTGATCGAAAATAAATACGCGAAATTACCTTTGAAATGCAGCAGACTGTGTTACAGCTGTTACTAAACTCCACATTGACGTTACATATCGTCTGTGAATCTCAAAAAACACAAATTACGCAATATGGCGGCTAACAATGACTGATTCAAATGGTTCAAATGGCTCTAAGCACTTTGGGACTTAACGTCTGAGGCCATCAGTCGCCTAGAACCTAGAACTACTTAAACCTAACTAACCTAAGGACATCACACACATCCATGCCCGAGGCAGGATTCGAACCTACGACAGTAGCGGCCGCGCGGCTCCAGACTGTCGCGCCTAAAACCGCTCGGCCACTCCGGCCGGCTAGAATAACTGATTCATTCCTCACACTTCATACACGTCCTCTCATTAACCTGTCTCGCAACAAAGTGTCGTCACATCCTGATTTTCTTACTTTTCTTCGCTCTCCATGGACCAACGCTAAGTCAAGGAATAAATATTTCGCTCGCGCATGCGAAACGCGCTATCTCACGATATACAGGGTGAGCACAAAGTCTTGCCCTGATTATAACAATTTATTACAGAATAGGCGTTTGACAAAATAATTTACATTTGATGCCGTACATAGGTTAGTGTTACTAGTTTTTTTTTTAAGACCACTTACGTTAGTAAACCTCAACGTGTGCTCCCTTGGTAGTCGGAGAATGTCGAGGCGATTGTAACCTCTCCTCACGAAAATATTTTGAAATGAAAATGGAGCCAAGTGTAACCTCCCACAAAAAAAAAATGTCAAATAAAAATAATAATGGTGCCAAGCGTAAACTCCCCACAAAAAATAATAATTAAATGAACTTTTCTAATATTGTAACCTCTGAACAAAATTGGCTCCCATTTATTGTGTGTATGTGCAGAAATGCATTCACATTTAATGTTACCACAAAATTCTATTCTCATTTAATGTCAAGTTCGAAACAGAAAAATTCCTAAACACCAAAATAATAAAAAAAAGTATTGTAACCTGATAAATTTATAAGGACAGCGGCGCTGACCTTCGGCCCTGTATTTTGAATAAAAAAAAAAAGCAAAAATTCTTACCTCAATAAAACTGCAATTATATCTGCTCTTAATTAGTCATTTTTCGACACAGCTTCGTGCAGTGCTGGCGTATTTTTTTTTTATTCTTGGATGTAATGATAATGCATTGGAAATTGTATAAATTGAAATGAATGCTTTTCTTTAAACGAGTTGCTTTATATTATAAAAATTATTATTGGGGCATTTCTTTGAACAAATTAAATTACAATTAACATACATTATCAAAAATGCGCAAGGCTGCTTCTTTACCTTCTACAACAATACTCATCCTCCAGAATCCTGGCCGGCCGAAGTGGCCGTGCGGTTAAAGGCGCTGCAGTCTGGAACCGCAAGACCGCTACGGTCGCAGGTTCGAATCCTGCCTCGGGCATGGATGTTTGTGATGTCCTTAGGTTAGTTAGGTTTAACTAGTTCTAAGTTCTAGGGGACTAATGACCTCAGCAGTTGAGTCCCATAGTGCTCAGAGCCATTTGAACCATTTGAACCAGAATCCTGACCAGAGTCGCGAGCAGAGCACACAGCCGACGCATGCCGACTCCCGCCGACTCACGCAGACTACACCAGACTAGTACTGACTCGCTACCTACTCGCTACTAAAGCCGACCGACTACTACTGTCGACTCGCGCAGACTAGCGACAAGCAACAACTAACAATAAACTACTCTCTGGTCAGAGATTCTCTCATGCATCACCCATCACCGGCGAAGCATACGCCTTACACGATATTCCAGTGTCCGCCAGGTGTTTCGTAACATGTGTTCTGTCACAGTACCCACAGAAGCCTGTATCCTAACCTTCAGTTCGTCGACGTTAGCAACTGGTGTGACGAAGACTCTGTCCTTGATATAGCCCCGGAAAAAAACAGTCAAGGGGCGTAATGTCTGGAGGGAGGGGTGGCCAGGGTGTTGGACCGTTCCTTCCAATTCCACCGATCTGGAAATGTTTCATCCAGGAAATCACCCACTATGAAAGCCCACTGGGGTGGGTCCTCCATCTTGCTGGAAAAGTATCCATGGTTGATATTCTTCTAACTGTGGGGCAATGAACTGTTGCAAAACGTCAAAGTAAATGTTAACGGTAATGAATTATTCCGCGAAGAAAAACGGTCCAAAAACCTTGTTATGCGTGAAGCCGCACCAAACGTTCACTTTTTCGCTGTCTCGCTGTAACTCTACAGTAGCATGTGGAGACTCTTAACCCCCATATACGGATATTATGCCTATTTATCATTCCACTGACATGAAACGTGGATTCATCGGTAAAGTATATGCGATTTAAGTAATCGTTAGCGCCATCAATCCTGTTGAGAATCTCAGTTGCAAATTCAGCACGTGTCAGCAAATCATTCGGTTGCAAGGCATGCACGATATGCACTTTTAAAGCATGCAACCTAAGCCTTTCATGAAAAATCTTCACCACACAGGCTTGCGGTATTTGAAGTTCACGTGAAGCTTGACGAGTTGATTTAGGCGGACTCCGTTGTAGCGATTGCCGAACACGATCAACAGTTGCATCAGTCACACGAGGCCTGCCACTTCGAGGACGGTTTTCAACGCTGACTGTTTCGTTAAACTTTGCATACCATCGCTTTATTGATTTAACGTCTGGAGGGCTGCGTTCATAAGAAGCCCGAAATTGACGCTGAACACTGATGGGCGATTTCGTTTCGTGAAACCAAAGCACACATAGCGCTTCCTCCTGCTTCGGCGCCATTTCGCCAGCAACTAACGTGACCTAACAGACCGCGTCGGTATTTTGGAGCACTAGCGCGATCTGTTGGTCACTACAACTAGTAACACTAACCCATGTAACGGCATCAAATGTAACTTATTATGTCAAACAGTTATTTTGTTATAAATTTTTATAATCAGGGCAAGACTTAGTGCTCACCCTGTATATTAACTTTAAACCAACAGTATAGGCAAGTCGTTGAACCGATCAGCTTATCATGAAGTATTACTAATTGTCTTACTGCATATTTTAGTAATACAAGTAATAACTTCAATTTTGAAAAAGCTCACAAAAATGTTTTCTCTGTATCTTGGTAGGTAGAAAGACTGCCAGTATTGACTATAAATGACATCCCCGCCCTTTTGCTTAGTACCATTTGCTGATACCCTCGTTTCGATATAATTAACCTTTTATGAAGCATTAGGTATGATATTACTTTTAATCTCCGCTGTGACCAAACCAAAATACTTTAATATGAAATGCTGCCCGAAAGCGGTAGCAAAATCGACAAATCGCTTAATGCTAAACGATTATTTGCGGTTTACCGCGAAATGTTTCAGGTGTGCCGAGGTGATACGGTTCTTGGAAAAGAATGGGAGAGACGGGCGTGATTCGGCGAAACGTCACACTCTGTACACCTTCCTTTTGTGAAAGAAAAGACGCCAGCGAGAACTCTGGCGCGCCATTGGTCCATGCGATGACGCAGCCGCCGCACGAGCCGTCCTTCCAAAAAAAGCAGGTCTCGCAAACAGCTGCCGATCGGCCTGCGCAGTAGGCGGTGCGCGTGGGAACGCCTGCCAAGATCTCGCCACAGCCGGGCTGCAAAACACTCCGCCCAAACCCCTCTACAGCAACAGCCGCAAAAGTGCGCCGATTCTTCTGAATACATTACTATCGACACCAATAAGACATCAAAAACAAACGGGCAGAAAACGAAGCTTCCGCCGAAATGCAAATTAGCATGCACAGTGGCAAAAGCAAGAAATCGAATAATTACAGCTGTCCTCCATGTGTAGGTCGGGTTGAACACAGCTGATGCTGAAAAGAATGGTTCTGTTGGAGATTTTATGCTGTTGCCTGCTGTCTCAGAACGGATACAGAGCAAATTAAATGAGTACCTATAGTTTCTTGTAACCGGAGTGGTGGTGCAGCGTGACGTTTTTACGTACACGAAACGTCTGCAAAGGTGATGGTTCAAATGGCTCTGAGCACTATGGGACTTAACATCTGAGGTCATCAGTCCCCTAGAACTTAGAACTACTTAAACCTAACTAACCTAAGGACATCACACGCATTCATGCCCGAGGCAGGATTCGAACCTGCGACCGTAGCGGTCGTGCGGTTCTGGACCGTAGCGCCTAGAACCGCTCGGCCACCCCGGCCGGCTTCAAAGGTGAAAGCCAATGAATGGATAGTACATAATAATTTGGTTGGATGTTTGCTCACTGTTGTGGACGATGACGCCAAATGTGCCCATATTTTATCAATTTTCTTTTCTCATGCAAGACATGCAAGCTGGAAATTACGAGGGCAGTTCAATAAGTAATGCAACACACTTTCTTTTTCTCGGCCAATTTTGGTTGAAAAAACCGGAAATTTCTTGTGGAATATTTTCAAACATTCCCGCTTTGTCTCGTATAGTTTCATTGACTTCCGACTGGTGGCAGCACTGTACAGAGCTGTTAAAATGGCGTCTGTAACGGATGTGCGTTGCAAACAACGGGCAGTGATCGAGTTTCTTTTGGCGGAAAACCAGGGCATCTCAGATATTCATAGGCGCTTGCAGAATGTCTACGGTGATCTGGCAGTGGACAAAAGCACGGTGAGTCGTTGGGCAAAGCGTGTGTCATCATCGCCGCAAGGTCAAGCAAGACTGTCTGATCTCCCGCGTGCGGGCCGGCCGAGCACAGCTGTGACTCCTGCAATGGCGGAGCGTGCGAACACACTCGTTCGAGATGATCGACGGATCACCATCAAACAATTCAGTGCTCAACTTGACATTTCTGTTGATAGTGCTGTCACAATTGTTCACCAGTTGGGATATTCAAAGGTTTGTTCCCGCTGGGTCCCTCGTTGTCTAACCGAACACCATAAAGAGCAAAGGAGAACCATCTGTGCGGAATTGCTTGCTCGTCATGTGGCTGAGGGTGACAATTTCTTGTGAAAGATTGTTACAGGCGATGAAACATGGGTTCATCACTTCGAACCTGAAACAAAACGGCAATCAATGGAGTGGCGCCACACCCACTCCCCTACCAAGAAAAAGTTTAAAGCCGTACCCTCAGCCGGTAAAGTCATGGTTACAGTCTTCTGGGATGCTGAATGGGTTATTCTGTTCGATGTCCTTCCCCATGGTCAAACGATCAACTCTGAAGTGTATTGTGCTACTCTTCAGAAATTGAAGAAACGACTTCAGCGTGTTCGTAGGCACAAAAATCTGAACGAACTTCTCCTTCTTCATGACAACGCAAGACCTCACACAAGTCTTCGCACCCGAGAGGAGCTCACAAAACTTCAGTGGACTGTTCTTCCTCATGCACCCTACAGCCCCGATCTCGCACCGTCGGATTTCCATATGTTTGGCCCAATGAAGGACGCAATCCGTGGGAGGCACTACGCGGATGATGAAGTTATTGATGCAGTACGACGTTGGCTCCGACATTGACCAGTGGAATGGTACCGTGCAGGCATACAGGCCCTCATTTCAAGGTGGCGTAAGGCCGTAGCATTGAATGGAGATTACGTTGAAAAATAGTGTTGTGTAGCTAAAAGATTGGGGAATAACCCGGTGTATTTCAATGCTGAATAAAACAACCCCTGTTTCAGAAAAAAAATGTGTTGCATTACTTATTGAACTGCCCTCGTATTACGAAAGACAGAAACAAACTAAGGGATCACGAACAAACTAAATGGAAAGACGAAATTACGACGCAATGGAAATGAAATGATAGTATGTGTGACTTGCAGCCAGGCGCATGGATCAATGATGGAAATCTGACACACACACACACACACACACACACACACACACACACACACACACACACACACGGAGCAGAGTAGAATGTTTACGGGACTGGAATCAGTTTCCCAAAGAGACTGGAGTTCATGGTCCAACAGTCAGTAACTGGTGTCAATAGTATGTGCAGCGAAGAAGGAAAAAATGGCTCTGAGCACTATGGGACTTAACATCTGAGGTCATCAGTCCCCTAGAACTTAGAAGTACTTAAACCTAACTAACCTAAGGACATCACACACATCCATGCCCGAGGCAGGATTCGAACCCGCGACCGTAGCAGTCGCGCGGTTCCGCACTGAAGCGCCTAGAACCGCTCGGCCACCGCGGCCGGCAGCGAAGAAGAGCAAGACTGTTTTGTATTATAAGTTACCTGAAGCAAATTATGTGCAAATCAATGAACGTTGTACAACAGGGACCAACCGGTGGCGCAGTTGTAAAGACATGGATCTCATACTGAAGAGAATGGAGTTTGCTCTGTGTGGCCACCCTTGTTTTTATTTTCCGTGGTTTTCCTAAATCGCTTCAGGCAGATGCCAGGAAGGTTCCTTCATCAATGCCACAGCCGCCACCTGTCAGTTTTGCATAAAGCACACTTAGCTACATATACTATGTATATACTGGATGTACTGATTTTCATCGTATTTGGCAGCAGGAAGGGCATCCGGCCACCCCTTCAAATTAACCTTGCCAAATCCGATTGTAACCACACCGACCCTGAGAAAACTGCAGGACAAAGGCGTTAGCAAAAGAAGATTGAGTTTGATTGTATTACCATGGCAATTGCTGTATCATTGTCAGGTGATACTTGGACTAATAAAAATAAGTAAGTAAACGCCGGACCAAAAGTTGTGTGTGTGACCAAAGCCCGTAACGCTTGGAGAACCGAGGAGGAGTATTTTGTCAATAAGTGGACGTGAAAAGGCTGTTGATGGTTGTAAAGGAGATGAACGTTCAAGAAGGACTGTTTGATTTTTCTCACTGTGTTACGTTCAGGAGTAAGCACCGATTCAAGCTTGATACCAGTGAATGAACGGAACTGTTTCATTACGATTCAGTGTGCTTAAACGAACAGGGCATTTGTTTCGCGACATGTACAAATTTTTTATTGCTAAAAGCTGTGAAGCAGCTCTTGCCATGCTCTGCTGCCCCTGCAACTGAACGCCAGTTTATTGCATTCCTGCAGTAGGTATTCGCAGCACGTACGATGTAGTACCATCTATGCTGTTTCTATGTAGCCAAATCCAAAGCAAAGGAAATGGCAAATTCATTGTCCAAAAGCATGGCGGACATTGTGTCGAGGGCGCTTCTGTGTGAGGATCGCCGCGTGAGGGATCTGTGCGAGGACCGCCGCCTGAGGAGCTAAAACTGTCATAGCTGCACGTAGTAACGACAGAGCATGCGGTGTATGGGTATAGAAGGGCAGTGCATTTCTGCAGCTCTCGAGACACTGCAAATTGCCGCAGTTTAGCCTTACCCGCGCTCTGAAATTATCTCGCATTTGCTTTCCCTTATAACGGTTAACGTGACCTAGGTTAATTTTCCAGCGTAATGGCCTCTAATTGCCGACGTACAAGAATAATGTACATAAACAGGTTTGGTCTTTTATTGTTTTTTGCGCGATTAATTTAGATCGAATTTCAGTGGCCTCATTTAACTTATTTCAACGACCCGACCAATTTCCGCTTTAGTAATAAAACTTCCAGGCTAAGAGGCCGTGGTCCAATAGTAGAAATACTTCTCCCTGACGTTTCGTTGCCAGCTGCGGGCAACATCATCTGAGATGAGTCTACGACTGGCTGCTGGGCCGTGGAGGTCCTGTTTATATAGAGCGCGTAGAGGGCGCCACCACTCGTCACGTGTTGTCAACAGTAAAACTATCTCTGGCTGGCGTCATTACTCTCGATCGAAGGTAATCGATTGTCACATCTTTGGTACAAAGTCGATCGCCATATCTTATCTAACTTCAAGCCTTCTTCTTTCCTGTTAAAATTATTGTGGTGTTTAAAAATCTCCACAGCCTCTCTATACATACATGCATAATAATGCGATGCCTTAGCTAGCACGCACGTCTCACTAAATTTTATTTCATGGTCACCCGTTTCAAAAACATGTTCCGCTACAGCCGATTTGTCCGTGTGTCCCAGTCGACAGTTTCTCTTGTGTTCAGTTAGGCGGGTATTGATACCTCTTTTTGTGGCTCCAATGTAAACCTCCCCACAGCTACATGGAATTTTATACACACCAGTAGTAGCTAAAGGGTGTCGTGCACCACAATAATTTTAACAGGAAAGAAGAAGGCTTGAAGTTAGATAAGATATGGCGATCGACTTTGTACCAAAGATGTGACAATCGATTACCTTCGATCGAGAGTAATGACGCCAGCCAGAGATAGTTTTACTTTTTTTTTTCTTTATTGTTATTTTAAACCTGTACAACAGGCAGGCTGTCAGCAGCACTCTACGCCGCTCTTCAGCCAAAGGATACACAAAGAGAAGAAGCACTGAGAAGACACATAAGTTATAGAATGGTGGGCAATAAAACAGTAGACACATAAAGACAAGCACGGAGCCGTTCACACTCGACGATAATCCACACTGCAAACTGTTGATACGACGCACAAACACTGAAGAAGACGATGGCACTGGTGAACGATGGAGTGTGACCGTGAAACAGTGAACACTAAACATGACGGCACACACGAATCACTGATGGCGGTGATCTCCGGCGCGCGAATGTCCACTGAGCGTGTGCGAGTCCGGGGACCTGTCAAGAGGGGAACAGGGGTGAGGTGGGGGAGAGGGGAGAAAAAGGATGCCAATGGCTTAGGGGACGGGGGCAGGAGGAGAGGGACAGGGGAGGGGAGGCCCGGGGGAGGAGGGGGGAGAAAGGGAGGAGGGAGGGAAAAGGGAGAGAAGGGAGGGAAGGTGCCCAGAGGAGGAAGCACAGGAGGAGGGCGGGAGGATCAAAGTTGGTAGGAGGGGTAGATGGAGGGGAGGAGGGCATCATCAGGGAGGGGGAGCTGGCGGAAGCCACCTTGGGAGAGGGTAAGGAGGGTGGAGAGATGGAGACCGGGTGGGACGAGCGAATACAGGCGCGGCAGCGGGCGGGGGTGGGAGAGGATCGGGGAGACGAGCGGGTGAGGAGGATCGAGCTTGCGGGAGGTGTACAGGATGTGTATCCTTTCAAGGAAAAGGAGGAGATAGGGGAAGGGGATGAGATCATACAAGATCCGCGTGGGGGAGGGGAGACGGATGCGATAGGCGAAGCGGAGAGCATGACGTTCAAGGATTTGGAGGGATTTAGAAAAGGTAGGGGGGGGGGGCGGAGATCCAAGCCGGATGGGCATAACAAAGGATAGGGCGGATGAGGGATTTATAGGTGTGGAGGATAGTGGAGGGGTCCAGACCCCATTTACAGCCAGAGAGGAGCTTGAGGAGACAGAGTCGGGAGCGTGCCTTGGCTTGGATTGTCCGGAGGTGGGGAGTCCAGGAGAGGCGACGGTCGAGGGTGATGCCAAGGTACTTAAGGGTGGGAGTTAGGGCAATAGGACGGCCATAGATGGAGATATAGAAATCAAGGAGGCCGAAGGAAGGGGTGGTTTTGCCTACAATGATCGCCTGGGTTTTGGAGGGATTAACCTTGAGCAACCACTGGTTACACCAAGTGGTGAACCGGTCAAGATGGGACTGGAGAAGGTGTTGGGAGCGCTGTAGGGTGGGGGCAAGGGCAAGGAAGGCGGTGTCATCGGCAAACTGGAGAAGGTGGACGGGGGCTGACGGCGGCGGCGGCATGTCCGCCGTGTACAAAAGGTACAGAAGGGGGGAGAGGACGGAGCCTTGGGGCACACCGGCAGAGGGGAAAAAGGTGTAGGAATCTGTGTTATGGATGTGACATAGGAAGGACGGCGCGAGAGAAAGGAGCCGATCAGACGGACGTAGTTAATGGGAAGGGCGAAGGTTTGGAGCTTGAAGAGGAAACCGGAATGCCATACGGAGTCATAAGCACGTTCGAGGTCCAGGGAGAGGAAGATTGCGGAGCGACGGTAATTAAGCTTTTCAGAAAGGAGATGAGTGAGGTGAAGGAGAAGGTCGTCGGAAGAGAAGGACGGCCGAAAGCCACACTGGGTAACAGGAAGGAGGCGGTGCTGGCGGAGATGCTGGTGGATGCGTCGGGTGAGGATAGATTCCAGGACCTTGCTGAAGACCGAGGTAAGGCTGATGGGACGGTAGGAGGAGACGGCGGACGGCGGTTTGCTAGGTTTAAGGAACATGAGGATATGGGAGGTTTTCCACAGGTCGGGGTAGTAACCGGTGGACAAGACTACATTGTAGAGCCTGGCCAATAGTTTTACTGTTGACAACACGTGACGAGTGGTGGCGCCCTCTACGCGCTCTATATAAACAGGACCTCCACGGCCAAACGGGTCATTCCCTTACTTAGATCTCCCATACCCCTTCACCCCACCCGGCCAGCCTCGCCTCCCCTCCCCCATCAACCGCTCGACCTACGCACATACAGATGGCGTACCATACTAGAGGAAACAGTCATGCAGAAAGAGTTAGCCACGATTAACTTATACCCTATTTTCACGCCCTCCCAATGGGACGACCTAGTAGACTTCATAGAATCGTGGGTGTGGGAAGAGCTCCGGGCGGGTAGGAGGACAAAGAAGAGGCTTCCCGATGACATATTTGTCAGGGAAGAAATCAGACAAAAATCAGGGAAATAACAGGGCCAAGTCCAGTAATGATCACCATGCAAGGCCATCACCAGACGTAGTGGAGACTTGCTGAAACCACCGGCCAGCCATTTAGGCCGTTCGTTATCTACTTCTCTCACTATCCCTCTTACTATTCTTTGATCTTTCTCTTATATTAAAAAAAAAAAAAGCAAGCACAAAGTCAAGCAAATACCATACATCCAAGAATTTCTCTCCCCAAACCACCACGTCAGAAGGAGAAGCGCCTCGCGCTCGTTCCCAGTCGAGGATATCTTCCTCCCGAAGTGTGCACGCGCCTAGCAGCCAGTCGTAGACTCACCTCAGATGATGTTGCCCGCAGCTGGCAACGAAACGTCAGGGAGAAGTATTTCTACTACTGGACCACGGCCTCTTAGCCCGGAAGTTTTAATTATTGGAGACGCCGGGCGTGAAAGCCTACACGCTATGAATTTCCGCTTTATCACTTCGAGCCCATTCACAGGAACAATAAACACTGTAGACGGTGGTAATACAGGAAAACTCGAATAAAAGATGCCGCATAACATGTGTAAGTAGGCTGTTTAGGTTTTTATGTTGGTAACGTCACTTAGCGCTCTGTATGAAAACCACTGGCTGTGCTGTGTGCAGTCTGTGTCTGGTTTACATTGTTGGAATATTCGCTATTGTAGTGTTGGGCAGTTGGATGTGAACTGCGCGTAGCGTTGCGCAGTTGGAGGTGAGCCGCCAGCAGTGGTGGATGTGGGGAGAGAAATGGCAGAATTTTGAGAGCGGACGATCTGGACGTGTGTCTGCCAGAAAGAGTAACTTAGTAAGACTGGATGTCATGAACTGATGTATATATATGAACACTATTAAGGCAAATACATTGTTTTTTCTCTACCAAAATCTTTCATTTGCTAACTATGCCTGTCAGTAGTTAGTGCCTTCAGTAGTTAGAATCTTTTATTTAGCTGGCAGTATCGGCGCTCGCTGTATTGCAGTAGTTCGAGTAACGAAGATTTTTGTGAGGTAAGTAATTCATGAAACGCGTTGGTTATTGTTAGTTATTAGTCACGGCCATTCTTTTGTAGGGATTATTGAAAGTCAGACTGCGTTGCGGTAAAAATAGTGCGTCAGTTTAGTGATAATCAGAATAAGTAAAGAGAGAAATGTCTGAGTACGTTCAGTTTTGCTCAGCTGTTTGAAAATCAAATAACGTAATTGGTTTACCAGCACAGTCAATTCATTAATTTTTCTAAGGGAAGGTTTCACAAGTATCGAGTTTTTGTTGTTTACAGAGTTACAACCGCTAGAAGGTAATCCAGATACTCCCAGAAAGTCTTAAGAAAGACAAACGATTAAGTTTAGAGTTGATTTTTCACGGATTTAACCACCAGCTTCTGTGCGCTTTCGAAGTATCGTGATAACACCAAGTTTAGCTCTTCTGAGTTGTTTTCGATGTTGTTTTATGGCCGCAGCACTATTCATAATCCGAAAGATGACTTTGTCTCTTGTATTTACTTTTTCTTTGTGTAGTTTACCTTTCAAAGGGTTAAGATACGGTGTCACAGTGGCCAAGAAACGTGACCATTTCTGCCGATCCAGCTTCTGGAGAATGTTGGCTTTACATGTTGTGTCACCTGCCGACTAGAACTTGCAGGGCTCCCGTCATACTGGAGGAACATACTCCTTCTAGCCAAAGAATTATCGTTTTTAAGAATGTCAAGAAAACGGGATTCCGTAAGAAGACGCGATAACAGAACATATCCAGTTTGCCTGAGTGTTTATGATACTACACCACACATGCGAAGAGAAAATGTGTCTGCACAAAGGCATATGGCTTTTTGTCGTCTAGGCGCTTCACTCCAGAACCACGCGGCTGCTACGGTAGCAGGTTCGAATCCTGCCTCGGGCATGGATGTGTGTGATGTCCTTCTGTTAGTTAGGTTTACGTAGTTCTAAGTGTAGGGGACTGATGACCTTAGCTGTTAAGTCCCATAGTGCTTAGAACCATTCGATTTTTATTTTTTTTTAATTTTAGGTTTTACTGGTACCGCCACAAGTGAAGATGGCTTCATTAGTAAACAGTCTTGAGAGGATTATTCGGCTGTTTGCTATTGGCCAATGACGGAATTGCAGTGGTCTACCTTCACCTCCTTCTCGAAGGTGTTGAATTCACTGCAAATGATAAAAATAGACGCCATGCATATCTAATGTCTGACATATACAGTACTTATATGTGGAACGTCAATACGCGTAAAAAATTCTGAGCCCGCTTCTTCAAGGACTATGTTCTGCCAACTGATTGATTTCTTCTACTTCATCCGCACTATCTGCATGTGCACGTTCAGGTGAGGCATGACTACTGGGCACTGCACCAGTCTCACGCAGTTTACTGAAAACACGTGTACACACTCTTGAATCTGTTACTCGACTGCCAGGAAATGTCTGCCGTATTCTCCACCAAAAAAAAAAAAAAAAAAAAAAAAAAAAAAAAAAAAAAAAAAAAAAAAAAAAATCCTCCACGCACGACGAAGGAGTTATGCAAATGCGTCACAAATTAATATTTATTCACGTATCGGCAGAAAATTCAAAATAGTAAACTTCGGCAGCCGATGGAAGAATGTGTAACGCTGCAGCGCAGTTTCCCCGCGCAGCTGGCGAGGATCGTAAGTAGAGAAAATGTTAAGAAAACTGTCAGGTGGCATGGGTCACACAACTAAATATAGGTTTTTGAGTAAAAAATCGGACGAGTGCGAGTAAGACTCGCGTACTGAAGATTCCGTAAAAACTTAACTATGTAAATAGACAGTTCATCTATAGGTTTTGGTGAGTGACTTTGCGAGACTGTAGACCGCAGTATTTGACATGAGCTGCAACTTGGTACTTCCACCCCTTCCTGAGAAAAACAGATCTTAACAGATCGACAGACAGACAACAAGCGGACAACAAAGTGATCCTTTGAGGGTTTCGTTTCTACTTATCGAGGTTCGGAACTCTGAGAAGGTGTTTTTATGATTTAAAAACAAATTGCTCAGTGTCTATATCAGAAGTACGAAATATTAGAACAAGTTGCTCAACAAACATTTCAGCTGGGGACGGAGGTTGGGTGTAACAGTTTTCGGCATTCCTTCACGAAGTTTTGATAGGAATCTTTATCTACCAGTATACTTTTCCCTATTAAATCTATGAGGCAGCTACAAATATGATAGCAGATCGTAAGCCAGGTTTTGAAACTCACAGGAGAGTCAAAACCTACGCTGAAATTTTTCCCATAGGAAGAATACAACGAAATAAATGCACTGTCAAAATTTTAGTTACTAAGGCGCACTGTAAATTTTTTTTTTTTTAATGTTACAGTTATTCACTTTCGCCGTACGAAGAACCGCTTATAACAGAGGTGAAGCCCTTCCTACCTAGCGCAGGAAACGGCGAATAAAGAGACTCGGCCACGGTAAAAGGACGTAGCGCAGTAACGCCAAGTCCAAGAGTGCAGACACACAAATTTTAAGCACTTAAACAGTACCAGAATTGTCCCAAATCAATACTTCTTTTCAATTACTTACAGTTCATATCGCCAGCTATACTATTGCAGATCTAATTGTTACACAAGTTACTAGCAGAGGAAAATAAATGAAGGCAATGTATGATTTTTCATTAAAGACGTCTTCAGTCAATCGGGACTTCAATATGTTGACACGAAATATTTTACAACAATTTCTGCAGAACAGTTCTGATAGTTCTTGAGTTTGATGTATTTTACTAACAGTGGAACAGTTCCATGATTATTTCCAGTAGTCATCAACAACAATGCGAAGTGTCTATTCGCTGGCGTATTAGATCAAATTTGTAAAATATGGTTACGCAGACTGACAGTCGAGAAATGACTGAAGATCAACGCTACTGTTTCGCTGATGAACGGGGAATGACAAAGAGCTAACGGAAATTGTAATTGTCCGCCAATTATCTAAAAAATGCTTTAGACTGTTGAAAAAAGTTTTTTATCGAGAAGCTGAATCACGCTACTAGTTCCGCATGGAATACAAATTATATCAACAGATTTTTAGTCGTCTTCCAAGCGACAGAAGTGTCGTTATGTCCCCGCCACGAGTCCAACGAAATCAATGAATTATTGTTTGCAGATGGCGAGAAGACCTCTCGGATGTAATACTGAAAATTAGTCTCCCCCATTTTTCCTTGTTTTGCTACGACGATTACAAGATTTTTGCAAGTAAACAGTCATTAAAAAGGCCCTAATTTGCCTTGTTGTTCCTGAAGACAGACACAAAGCTGCGGAAACAGCATTACACTGATACTGAACACTGACATTGTTGGCTTGAAAACCCCCATCTGAGGTGTCGTAGGCATTCTTGACGATTCCGTTGAATGATTATGGTTTCCTCTGCACTGTAATTCTAGGAACTTCAAAGCGAACGGCAGCAGTCTTTTCGGTCATATCGCCTTCCAAAGCTCTTGAAACCGCTTGCTTTACTATTGTCTCGATAATATTACTCATATTAGTGAAAGAACAACAGGATACTGAAAATAACACCGCTCACCAGCTTTCACAATGAAAAAAAAAATTTTCGCCGGAAACTAAATTGCAAATGGTGAAGTGACGTCTGCTCTTTATTCCAATCGCTACGTGCCTCCACTGTTTCGTGACAAACCCGAGAAACGCCAAGTGGACCATTCTACCCGGCAGCCCACTCTAACGTCCCTTTTGCTATGTAAACTCAGGCACAACTTCGAAACGACAGTCAAACAATAAACTCACAGCGGTTGGAATGCCAATACTTGAAATGGAAACTTAACTCTGTAACCAAGTGTATCTCTGTAACTGTTAAAAACTAGAAATATGTTATATGGTCTATCTTATTCGAATTATCGTATCCTACGACTTCATAAAATATTTACTGTTCCTACTGCAAAATCTTACGGGAAAGGGAAAACGATTTTAGACATAACGTCTCTGGAACTTGGAGTGAACGTACTTCTTGGTACACGTCTGTGGAGGCTCAAGAGAAACCTCAACATTCCGGAGTTCCTTACCGCTCAGTGAGCCAGGGTCAGTAGAGGCGGCTATTCTTCCGCCAAAGCGCCATAAATGGTGTGGCATGTGCTCGTCTGACATTGGACGATTTCACAGAAGAGACACGACCGACGTAATAGATGACGAACAACGGCGTGTGGCTGGCGTTCGTCTGAAATCCAAAATCAGTCACTCGCAACTTGTGAGACGCCATATTTGATTCATCGTATTTCGTTGTTGCTGTATAATAAGTCGTGTGTTACGCCAGAATGACGTTTCAAGACAAGGGCGAATTGAAGATTTATCACAAGCACGCCACTCTGGGTAGGATTTGTTGTAACTAAATGTCAGTTAATAACGCATCGGCGGTAAAAGCTTTCGGAGATCATAAGATGTACAGGGTGGGGGCAAATAAAAGTGACCCAGAGAATAGAGCTGAAAGACACAAAGAAACACAGCAGAGGAAAGGAAATACAGTACTAACCTCTCCATAGCAGATGTTGAAAGTGATCACCATTCATCTCTTGGCACTTTCGGGCCCTGGTCAGCAAATTGCTGAATACGGATCCAAGCTGGACTGCTGCAATTGCGGCAGTATCATCCGAAGTGTTCTGCGGCGTTCTTGAAGACGATCAAGGTTGTCATGATACACGTTAGACTTCAGGGAAACCCACACTGGGTAATCGCACACAGACAGATCCGGCGACATTGGTGGCCAGCTAGGGCCGCGACAAAACTGGCCTCTGCTAGTCACTCTGTCACACGTAAAGATGGTGTAAATGTGGCCGAAGGTTTAGCCGGGCTGTGTGGGTTGTTGCTCCATTCTGTTGGAAGTAAGTTGGTGTAGTTACCGGCATACATTCACGTCCAATCGTATCCACTCGATCGGACACTTCTATTTGCTTCAACCTGTACAATAATAATGTTTACTGTTGCAGATGATTGCTGTGATTTCATGGATAGAGATGTGCAGGTACAGAGTCGGAGAATGTAGGTTCACGTACTGGTGCAAGCTAATTTCTTTTCATCATTTCTTTTTTCGTCTTTGCCTTCGTAACACATTCTGGGACTTTCTTATTCATGTAATAGAAGTATGTTTACATTACACTACTGGCTATTAAAATTGCTACACCACGAAAATGACGTGCTACAGACGCGAAATTTAACCGACAGGAAGAAGATGCTGTGATATACAAATGATTAGCTTTTCAGAGCATTCACACAACGTTGGCGCCGGTGGCGACACCCGCAACGTGCTCACATGAGGAAAGTTTCCAATCGATTTCTCATACACAAACAGCAGTTGACCGGCGTTGCCTGGTGAAACGTTGTCGTGATGCCTCGTGTAAGGAGGAGAAATGCGTACCATCACGTTTCCGACTTTGATAAAGGTCGGATTGTGGCCTCTCGCGATTGCGGTTTATCGTATGGCGACATTGCTGCTCGCGTTGGTCGAGATCCAATGACTGTTAGCAGAACATGGAATCGATGGGTTCAGGAGGGTAAGGCGGAACGCCGTGCTGGATCCCAACGGCCTCGTATCACTAGCAGTCGAGATGACAGGCATCTAATCCGCATGGCTGTAACGGATCGTGCAGCCACGTCTCGATCCCTGACTCAACAGATGGGGACGTTTGCAAGACAACAACCATCTGCACGAACAGCTCAACGACGTTTGCAGCACCATGGACTATCAGCTTGGAGACTATGGCTGCGGTTACCCTTGACGCTGCATCACAGACAGGAGCACCTGCCATGGTGTACGCAACGACGAACCTGGGTGCACGAATGGCAAAACGTCATGTTTTCGGATGAATCCAGGTTCTGTTTACAGCATCATGATGGTCGCATCCGTGTTTGGCGACATCGCGGTGAACGCACATTGGAAGCGTGTATTCGTCATTGCCATACTGGCGTATCACCCGGCGTGATAGTATGGGGTGCCAGCGGATACACGTCTCGGTCACATCTTGTTCGCATTGACGGCACTTTGAACAGTGGGCGTTACATTTCAGATGTGCTACGACCCGTGGCTCTACCCTTCATTCGATCCTTGCGAAACCCTACATTTCAGCAGGATAATGCACGACCGCATGTTGCAGGTCCTGTACGGGCTTTTCTGGATACAGAAAATGTTGGACTGATGCCCTGGCCAGCACATTCTCCAGATCTCTCAACAACTGAAAACGTCTGGTTAATGGTGGCCGAGCAACTTGCTCGTCACAATACGCCAGTCACCACTCTCGATGAACTGTGGTATCGTGTTGAAGCTGCATGGGCAGCTGTACCTGTTCACGCCATCCAAACTCTGTTTGACTCAATGCCCAGGCGTATCAAGGCCGTTATTACGGCCAGAGGTGGTTGTTCTGGGTACTGATTTCTCAGGATCTATGCACCCAAATTGCGTGAAAATGTATACACATGTCAGTTCTAGTATAATATATTTGTCCAATGAATACCCGTTTATCATCTGCATTTCTTTTTGGTGTAGCAATTTTAATGGCCAGTAGTGTACATATGAGAGAAATCAGTTTCTTCGATTTTGTGACTTCAGTCTGATTAAAAGACGAAGCGTGAAATTGTCGAGAGTGAAACAACCAGCAACGATATTTATGTCGTTTCTTCTCATAAATATTTTGCCGGTTTTTCCGGATATGTCGCGATTTCCGAGGGTGTTATTCGGCAGGATCCTAAGACCACAGCTTAAATAGCTGCAAGCGAAGGGGGTAACAGTGACGTTAGTATTCTTGCTTGTTACAAATACTTCTCTGCGATGTAGTCCCTAACAACGCTTTCGTGAATTTGACAGTCAAGGTAAGAGAGGTCGCATCACACAGCGAGCGAGGAACGTCACGTGGCCAGAACGACAGCCGCACGTGGTTGTGGCGTGCTCACTTTAGTTGCTCGTAGAGGAGGCGCCCACACACCGAGACAGGCGCCACCAGTTCACTCCGTCACACGCTGCGCACACCGACAGCAGAATAGCTGCCGGGGTTGCTGGCGCGCTGTTTGATTGGTGTTCCATTGTAAGAGACTCAGGTCCCTATCGGTGCCAGTTGTTGAGCACGTCACTCGCGTGACGCCATTTCGAGGTGGCCACCACTCAACTCTAACCAAACGCCCGCTGGTTGTGGGATAGAGATGCTTAAGACGCTGGCTCTTCGAATATAAGCAGTAGAATATTCAGTGTCACACAATAAAGATAAGGTCACCGGGAAACACATGAGCCACACCATTAAATGTGCGTTCCCGTCCTTTTGTTGCATAAATTTCTTTTCACCCCGATTAGAGTCACTAATTCTTCAGTGGTTATCTACTAATGTATCTAATTTTTCGGATTTTTCTGTAACAACATATTCAAAAACTTTTATTCTCTTCTTGATGTCTGCTTTTCCTTTCCTTTCGTTTCAAGACTAAACTCAAGACAACTATCTTCAAAACACATCCAGACACTTAAATTTATATTCAATACTACCAAATTTCTCTTTTTCGAAAACATTTGTCGTGCTATTACCACTGTGCATTTCATATGACCGAGCGAGGTGGCGCAGTGGTTAGCACACTGTTCCCGCATTCTGGAAGACGACGGTTAAAACCCGCGTCTGGCCATCCTGATTTAGGTTTTCCATGATTTCCCTAAATTGCTTCAGGAAAATGCTGGGATGGTTCCTTTTAAAATGCATGGCTGACTTCCTTCCCTAACCTGATGGGACCGATGACCACGCCGTTTGGTCCTCTCCCTAAAATCAACCAACCAACTATTTCGTATGTTCTCTTCATTGATCAGGGCCATTTATTTTGCTTCCTAAACAGGAAAATTCGCCCACTGCTTTCAGTGTCTGGTTTCCTAATTTGTTTCCCTCAGTATACCGCCCAATTTAATTGTACTGCAGTCCATTTGCCTTATTGGTTGATGTTCGTTTTATAACCTCTTTTCGGTACTACCTATTACGTTCAGCTGCTCTTCCAAGGCCTTTGCTGTCTCTGACAGCATAACCGTGTCTTTGATAAACTTTTTTTTCCTGTTTGCTCTCTCGAATTTTAATCTATGTTCTAAGTTTGTCCTTTCTTTTCTTTACTGCTTGCTCACCTCCTTCTTCGCCTCCCTCACGTATTCAGTCTAATAGTTGCTGTCTGGTTTTCGTGCAAATTATAGTATTCCAATTAACATTGGCAAAGACTTATTCTAAATCTGCAGATACTATAACGGGAGGTTTGCTTGGCGTCTTCCTCTCTTCTAAGTTAAGATATTCTCCCAGGTCAGCTTCATTAAACTGTTTTGGAACATGGCGTCCGTTCGATTCGGTCCGTGACGTAAAAAGCGATCTTGTGTCGCATTGGTTCTCGTTCCGTAGGAAGTAGCGGAAATACGGCGGGATATACGTTGTAGCTGCCTCTCGAAAATGCTTCGGAAGGTCAAATTCCATGTTGACGTCAGGAATCTCGTGTTGCTCCCGCTCCATTTCCAAGTTCACGTTTCGTGTGACGTCGAGTATAACGTTAGATGGCCTGTTGAGTGTGGTGTTATTACAGACAACGCAGCTGGACAAGGATGATCTAAATTGGCCATGGCGTAAAAGTCATTTTGTCGTGATGAGGTTCAAGACGGGACAATAATGTGCGCCGCGCGTGATAGCCGTGCGGTCTAAACGTCTTGTCACGGTTCGCGCGGCTCCCCCCGCCGGAGGCTCAAGTCCTACCTCGGGCAGGGGTGTGTGTGTTGTCCTTAGCGTAAGTTGGATTAAGCCAAGGGACCGATGACCTCAGCAATTTGGTCTCATAGTTCTTGCCACAAACTTCCAAATAATATGTCCGAGGTAGCGGGCAAAACACTTCTTCAAAACTGGAATAAAAAATACTAAAATCCAAACCTGTGCATCGTCAGGATTTAGGAGGCGGATGCGAGAGCCAGTAACGAAAAATATTTTCTAAGCATGCATCCAATCAACACTGAAAAGCAGTACTACGTCCGAAATATTTTTGTTTTCTCTCCTCATTGGGTTTACTTTCCGGGCAACGGTATTACTTGTTGACATTAAAAAAATACAGTTTATTTGCTTCATATTTCGTTCTTCAGCATTCATTTTAAGATGGACAAACATGAAGTATTAAATATCTACAAGCCTATAAAAATAGACGAAATATACTTCATAGTTTCTTCCAGTAAAGGAACCCTGTTGACTGAAAATATATGTCCTCATATTTTTTCGAAATAAATAAATCTGTCCTAACGGCCTGTATTATCTTTTCACAGAATTAAGCCTGGTACCTTTACTTACTTACAGTTACGGGATATTTGATATAAGATCTTTTCATTCTGTTGTCTAGAAATGTCCTCCCTGTTTCTGCTCTCCGCATAGCACTCTTGTTTAAAATCTAAATAAACGCGTACTTCAGTGAAAATGACGTCAGAATATGGAGCGAAAATAAGACCTCAATAAAAGCAGTGCACCAACAAAATATTTTTTCTCTAAATTAGAGTAAAAAAAGGCACACAGACAACGTAAGTTACAAGCACAATGTTGTTTTAGTGACACGCCATTCTCGTTGCTTTGGGAATCTTCATAACAGCACGAGTTACTCGTACGTACGTTAATGTTAATATTTTAATTTTACATTATATGAAATATGCGAACATTCCTTTGATGGTGGATGCAGTTAATTTAATTACTCTTAACTGAAAGCTACATTATAATCGGGTCTCTGTACAGTTTTGTGTATCTTTTTCCGTTGGTGCAAATGACGCCAGGAGGGGAATAATGAAGTTATTTCATTACCGCAGATCGCCGTGTTTCTGCTTAGAAATACGGAGAGCTTTATAATTTATAAACGCTATGACACCAACAGGCACTTTAGCCCGGGACTCAAAATCCCCTCAACAGTAAAAGCAGAGCTCACAAAGAGCTGCTACGTCTTTTGCCTCTCTCTGACGCTTCAGCGTTACCTCAGTAGCGACATACTAAATTTTATCTTCTATTACGATCGAGGAAAGAAAATCGATCATGAGTTCGCTTTCTGTTCAAATTAAGATGCGAACTAATTTACGAATGCACAAAAGTATGGTTTGAATAGCTTACCTTCTGAACCCAATGCCTTAATATTGAGGGGTAAAAAAGGATTTTCAACGGGCACGTCCGCACTTGAATCATCTGTGTGTGTTTTGCTTTTTGTTAGTTTTTTGCACAGTGTTATGGAATTTAAAACTAAGACAAAAGTGATAGATAGTGATAGTTTCCTAGAATGCAGGTCCAGTCTGAACTATCAGAACTGCGTACGAACATGTCTCATTCTTCAGCTGTTTGGACTGTCAAATTTGCTGAGACTCTAATGAAGTTGTTGATGGCAAATTGGCTACATTTGGAAATGTTTGTAGCACCATAAATATGACTACAAGAGACAGTACAGTTTTCTAAAACATTAAATTTTCTAGTACTTCTGTCTGAGTACTTCAGGCACCATACAAGGTACAGAAATAAAATTTCTGCGAAGGGCATGCTGCTACTCAAGAAAGGAGCACATAAGAATAGAAACAGCGCGCCATAAATGTTGTAAGAACACCCAACAACAGACAAACCATCTGTGGAAGTGGAATAGGTTTAAAATGTAATCCTTGAAGTGCAGAAGAAGAAGAAGAGGAAGAAGAAGAAGATGTGTCTACATGATGTACTCTTAAATTGTAAGTCGAGTCCGGTATTCGACCTGTCTGTCATAGATGCGAAGCGTTACTAGTGGATCGCGACCTCCGCTAATGGTTCTATGTCCACTCGCTACGTTATTTTCCCCCTTTTTCACTTGTTAAAGTTAGAATGAATGTGCATTTTATGTATGTTCATAGGGAGAATGTTCGTGCCTACAGGTACCGCACGAACAGCTACATGCATAGGAGCGCTATGCTTGGTCTGTTGAATCGTCGAAATCAGCGGGTCCGACTTTGACCTAGGTGCTTCGCTGACTTATTGTCAGCGGGCATCACCGCGTTGCTTCTTCCTGATCTTGAACTTAATAACACACGGCCTCCGCGGTTTTTGGGCTGGCGTCGCTGTTTCATCACGGAAAAGCTTCGTGTTCTCGATGCCGGCCAGTCAAATGGACGTTGATGTTGAATGTGGCGTTACTGAATGTGTGCTATGTATACAAAGATTCGGGAAGCAGCACTGGATAATCACGTGCGTTGAATGCGCAGGCCTACTATTGAACTGAAACGCAATTAAAGAAGTGAGTGATGAATATATCCAGAAGTTTTCAGAGGATCGACTCAGATTTGCTGGTGTACGGCCGAGTAGAAGAAAGGCAATAAAAATGAAAGTTAAAATGTTAATGTCATTCGGTAGGAAGGAGGTATTTTTGCATAAAGACGTCGATAATGCGAAGGAAGTTTGCATAGCAAGAATTTGATTAAGCTGTTTCTGCAGTAGGAGAGAGAAAATAGTAATTTTCGGCACATTCTGTGCGACAAGTGGAACCTCACCTTGTCGTTAAGGTTAGGCATATTTTACATTTATTGAAGAAAATGGAATTAATACTGTCAGGAAGTTTAGTTTGAACACCAAAAGTACTTCCATTGTTCTTTTTAGGTGGTGTTGCAAGAGACTCTAGTTTAATAAACGTCTATATACAGGGTGTTTCAAAAATGACCGGTATATTTGAAACGGCAATAAAAACTAAACGAGCAGCGATAGAAATACACCGTTTGTTGCAATATGCTTGGGACAACAGTACATTTTCAGGCAGACAAACTTTCGAAATTACAGTAGTTACAATTTTCAACAACAGATGGCGCTGCGGTCTGGGAAACTCTATAGTACGATATTTTCCACATATCCACCATGCGTAGCAATAATATGGCGTAGTCTCTGAATGAAATTACCCGAAACCTTTGACAACGTGTCAGGCGGAATGCAGATGAGATGTACTGCTTCAGCTGTTCAATTGTTTCTGGATTCTGGCGGTACACCTGGTCTTTCAAGTGTCCCCACAGAAAGAAGTCACAGGGGTTCATGTCTGGCGAATAGGGAGGCCAATCCACGCCGCCTCCTGTATGTTTCGGATAGCCCAAAGCAATCACACGATCATCGAAATATTCATTCAGGAAATTAAACACGTCTGCCGTGCGATGTGGCCGGGCAACATCTTGCATAAACCACGAGGTGTTCGCAGTGTCGTCTAAGGCAGTTTGTACCGCTACAAATTCACGAAGAATGTCTAGATAGCGTGATGCAGTAATCGTTTCGGATCTGAAAAATGGGCCAATGATTCCTTTGGAAGAAATGGCGGCCCAGACCAGTACTTTTTGAGGATGCAGGGACGATGGGACTGCAACATGGGGCTTTTCGGTTCCCCATATGCGCCAGTTCTGTTTATTGACGAAGTCGTCCAGGTAAAAATAAGCTTCGTCAGTAAACCAAACGCTGCCCACATGCATATCGCCGTCATCAATCCTGCGCACTATACCGTTAGCGAATGTCTCTCGTGCTGCAACGATAGCGGCGCTTAGGGGTTGACGCGTTTGAATTTTGTATGGATAGAGGTGTAAACTCTGGTGCATGAGACGATACGTGGACGTTGGCGTCATTTGGACCGCAGCTGCAACACGGCGAACGGAAACCCGAGGCCGCTGTTGGATCACCTGCTGCACTAGCTGCGCGTTGCCCTCTGTGGTTGCCGTACGCGGTCGCCCTACCTTTCCAGCACGTTCATCCGTCACGTCCCCAGTCCGTTGAAATTTTTCAATCAGATCCTTTATTGTATCGCTTTTCGGTCCTTTGGTTACATTAAACCTCCGTTGAAAACTTCGTCTTGTTGCAACAACACTGTGTTGTAGGCGGTGGAATTCCAACACCAGAAAAATCCTCTGTTCTAAGGAATAAACCATGTTGTCTACAGCACACTTGCACGTTGTGAACAGCACACGCTTACAGCAGAAAGACGACGTACAGAATGGCGCACCCACAGACTGCGTTGTCTTCTATATCTTTCACATCACTTGCAGCGCCATCTGTCGTTGAAAATTGTAACTACTGTAATTTCGAAAGTTTGTCCGTCTGAAAATGTATTGTTGTCCCAAGTATATTGCAACAAACGGTGTATTTCTATCGCTGCTCGTTTAGTTTTTATTGCCGTTTCAAATATACCGGTCATTTTTGAAACACCCTGTATCTGTGCCTTACGAGCTATACAGATAAACTGGTCTTACACTGTGGTTAGAAAGAGCCATGGGATAGCGTGCAGATGGCGGTAGTATCGCGTACAAAAATAGGGAAGTGTACTGGCATAGCTCTCGTTTGTACTCAGGTGATTCATGTGAAAACGTGTCCGACGCGATTATGGCTGCACGGCGGGAATTAAGACTCTAAACGCGGAATGGTAGTTGGAGACAGACGCATGGGACATTACATTTCGGAAATCGTTAGGAAATTCAGTGTTTTGAGATCCACAGTGTTAAGAGTGTGCCGAGAACACCAAATGTCAGGAATTATCTCACACCACGGATAACGCTGTAGCCGACTGCCTTCACTTAACGACTGAGAACAGCGGAATTCGCGTAGAATTGTCAGTGGTAACACACTAGCAAAACTGCGTGAAACAACCGCAGAAATAAATTTGGTACGCCCGACGAACGTATCCGTTTGGACAGTGCGGCGAAATTTGGCGTTAATGGGCTGTGCTAGCAGACGATCGAGTTCTTTCGCTAACAGCTCGACATCGCCTGCAGCGTTTCTCCTGCGCTCGTGATCGATTTGGTTCCTAGACGACTGGACAACCGTGGCCTCGTCAGATTAGTCCAAATATCAATTAGTAAAAGATTCAGAAGGATGTAGGTTGCAGTAAATACTGGGAGATGAAGAAGCTTGCACAGGATAGGGTAGCATGGAGAGCTACATCAAACCAGTCTCAGGACTGAAGACCACAACAACAACAACAAGAGCTGATGGTAGCGTTCGAGAGTGGCACAGGCCCCACGAATATATGGACCCAAGTTTTCAACAAGGCACTGTGCAACTGTTGGTGGCTCCATAATGGTGTGGGCTATGTTTGTATGGAATGGAGTGGGTCCTCTGGACCAACTGAACCTATCATTGACTGGAATTGGTTATTTTCGGATGCTTGGAGACCGTTTGGAGCCATTAATGGATTTCATGTTCCCACACAACGGTGCGCCGCGTCATCAGGCCACAAATGTTCGTGACTAGTTCGAAGAAAAGTCTGGACTGTTCGGGCGAATGATCTGGTCACCCAAATCGCCTGAAATGAAGCCCGTCGAACATTTACGGTACATAATCGAGAGGTCAGTTTGTGCAAAAAATTCTAAACTGGTAACATTTTCTCAACTGTGGACGTGTATAGGGACAACATATTTCTGCAAGGGACTTCCAACCAATTGTTGAATCCATGCCACGTTGTGTTGCTGCACTAGTCCGGGAAAAAGATGGTCCGACGCGGTATTAGGAGATATCCCTTGACTTTTGTCACCTCAGTGTGCCTTTCCACCAGAGTCTTAAAGGGAAAAGTTAAACCTGTATTGAGTTACCGCCGGCCTGTGTTGCCGAGCGGTTCTAGGCGCTTCAGTCTGGAACCGCTCTACAGCTACGGTCGTAGGTTCGAATACTGCCTCGGGCACGGATGTGTGTGATGTCCTTAGGTTAGTTAGGTTTAAGTAGTTCTAAGTTCTAGGGGACTGATGACCTCAGATGTTAAGTCCCATAGTGCTAAGAGCCATTTGAACCATTTTTTGAACTAAAAAAGGGTTCAGCGCTCAGTCGTAAATGATGTTAATTGCATATTTAGATTTCGGTCGCTGGGTGGCCATCTTCAGTGTAGTGAATGTTTGAACTTACATTTACTGCACTGGAGATGTCGCACAATGACCCAAATCTAGATATGCAATGAACATCATTTGCGACTGACCGCTGAACCCCTTACTACTTTCTCTACTGTACTTGTCGTCGAAATCTTAAACTTCGGTAAATGTCTGAAGATGGCCTGATAAGCCGAAAACCTGTTAACAATAAAAGTAATATTGTAAAGCAAAAGCAAACAGGTGCTTATCATTTATTAAACTTCGGTAATGAATTTCAGTTTGTATCAAATATACTCAAAGTTGTGCAATAGTTTTTATGTCTCTTGACGGATGTCCTCACCACATTACATCACTGAAAATGAGATGGTCAGGTAACTGTGCTTCCGCAGCAACTCGGTGAACGGTAACATAACAATGTGACGAAATATACAGTAAAGACCAGTAGCTGTCACAATTGCTTTTAACGACCAGTAGTTTGAATGAGTTACATATGATACTTTAGTCTGGAAATGGTCAATAAAATCCACTTAATTATTACCACTATAAAATGGCTTAACGCCGCAGGTCCAAGCAGCGGCTCGGCAAAGTGTATACGTGTGAATATATGCGAGCCCGTATAAATGATTTATAGGATCGTGGAAGAGGCTATCAGTACAAAGTGTGGAGATCACGGATTTCATACTGTACACACTATAATGTTACAATAACGTCTGTAAGTTCCAGCATACAACAACCCTAGAGACTCTAAAGATAACACAAAAGATAGTATTTGTGCACGTCGGTAGCCTCTTCCGGAAGTTCCAAGATCTTAGGCACTGTGAGCGTAATTGTATCAAAGCACCACATATTGTGGAGGCTTTTCCCCTATGAGAAGAACAGGATGAAAGCATTAAATTAGGTGCAACTAAATTTAGCGTTTAAGAACATCTTACAATGAGAGAATTTATAAAATTTTGTATTCATTGCAATGTTGGAGAGAATTGCTTTCTGTATGAGGACTGTGGCGTAAGCAGGGCACGTTTTGGGGGGGGGGGGGCGGAGGGGGGGGAGGGAATGTTGCTTATCGTTTTTTCGTTGCAGTCCTGGGCTGCAATTATTTACACACACAATAAATTAACTCCCCCTCCGGACAGCATTTTTCTGTGTGTATCTGAAGGCTAATCTCAGGAATTGCTGTTGGATTTTGATACGCTTTTCACTAATAAGTATACTGCTTCAAGAGAAAGGTATGCGTATATATTTTATTATCGCTATGTCAGAAATTCATCGTGCCGTAGATACTTAGTACAACCAGTACGATGTCTGGGGGTGGCACTAGTTGTAGTAATAAAGCGAAGATGTTGTTTTAACTGTAATTTTCTTTCTGCCCAACTAGCTGCATGGATTTTATTAAGCATGAACTAAAGTGATTACTGACAATGCCGATTGGCAGAGTACCGTATATTATTAGAACATCTGCTAGGCAACATGAATTTGATCCAGTGAACCATGAGTTCGTTTTCTTCATTTCTTTATTTACGTAAATATTTTATTGTTAACCGGAGAGAAATTGAAAGTCTTACACGATCAGGATTGGAATGGCTACACCCGGACTGACCGCATATACACGTGAACATACATTAGTGACCTGGGCTACTGAAGCTGGTTGTTGATGTATGATACTGCCATTCTGCTATCGTACTGTAGCCATACCAGCTCTGACAGTGCTCCTACTTTTATTTCAGTCACTGCAGGAGGATCATCAGAAATATAAATCTTTCGTATTTCAGGTTTAATCCTTTGCCAATGACACAGGTTTCTGGCAGAGGGGTGCATCCCATAACTAAATGACTCGTTAAACACAACGATCTAGGCTTACGTGTGAGACCATTAAGTGTGTGCCAACAAGTCTTCTTGAAGAAACACTGATAACCCGTTAACGTCACACCCAAGTGATTTCGGTTGACCAAGCGTCCTAGATATAAACTATTTCGAACCTGCAGTATTCATCGACAATAAATTCAACGATTACTGCTGACACAGTCTTACACAGATCAGCGAGGCAGCGGCGATAGTTGATACTGCACTCGTACACGCATTAAAAAACCTGTACAGAAAATTGGAATAGAGATAAACAGAAATATCATTTCCGCTCCTCTTTTTATTGCGCATGAAAGCCACACATTGCATGTTGTACCTCCATGAGACTTTCAGGGATCGTGGTCCAGATTCCTGTACATACGAAGTAACACCCAGCAGCTCGTCCTCTTGCATTGATGCATGCCTGTATTCGTCGTGACATACTACCCACAAGTTCATCAAGTCGCTGTTGGTACAGATTGTCCCACTACTCAACGGCGATTCGGCGTAGATCCCTCAGAGGGGTTGGTGGGTCACGTCGTCCATAAACAGCCCTTTTCAATCTATCCCAGGCATGTTCGATAGGGTTCATGTCTGGAGAACATGCTGGCCACTCTAGTCGAGCGATGTAGTTATCCTGAAGAAAGTCATTCACAAGATGTGCACGATGAGGGTGCGAATTTTCGCCCATGAAGACGAATGCCTCACCAATACGCTGCCGATATGGTTTCACTATCGGTCGGAGGATGGCATTCACGTATCGTACAGCCATTACGGCGCCTTCCATGACCACCATCGGCGTACGTAGCCCCACATAATGCCACCCCAAAACAACAGGAAACCTCCACCTTGCCGCACTCGCTGGACAGTGTGTCTAAGGCGTTCAACATGACCGGGTTGCCTCCAAACACGTCTCCGACGATTGTCTGATTGAAGGCATATGCGGCACTCATCGGTGAAGAGAACGTGATGCCCATCCTGAACGGTCCATTCGGCATGTTGTTGCGCACATCTGTACCACGCTGCATGATGTCGTGGTTGAAAAGTTGGACCTCGCCATGGAATTTGGGAGTGAAGTTACGCATCATGCAGCCTATTGCGCACAGTTCGAGTCGTAACACGACGTCCTGTGGCTGCACGAAAAGCGTTATTCAACTAGGTGGCGTTGCTGTCAGGTTTCCTCAGAGCCATAATCCGTAGGCAGTGGTCACCCACTGTAATAGCAGACCTCGGGCGGCCTGAGCGAGGCATGTCATCGACACTTCCAGTCTCTCTGTATCTCCTCCATGTCCGAACAACATCGCTTTGGTTCACTCCGAGACGCATGGATACTTCCCTTGTTGAGAGCCCTCCCTGGCATAAACTAACAACGCGGATGCGATCGAACCGCGGTATTGACCGTCTAGGCATGGTTGAAATACAGACAACACGAGCCGTGTACCTCCTTCCTGGTGAAATGACTGGAACTGGTAGGCTGTTGTACCCCATCTGTCTAATTGGCGCTGCACATGCATGTTTGTTTACATCTTTGGGCGGGTTTAGTGACATCTCTCTACAGTCAAAGGGACTGTGTCTGTGATACAATATCTACAGTCAACGACTATCTTCAGGAGTTCTGGGAATTGGGGTGATGGAAAACTTTTTTTGATGTGTGTACTTCGTAAAAGCTGAGTTCAAAACCGTGAGTGGTCATGGTGACAGAGGTTATCTTTAAAGTAGAACAGATTTGCCGAGTTACTTTTGTTCCTCTCTTTGCCCGTCGAGGCTACCTCACCCTCTCTAATATCGAGCTCGAGGGTGCGATGCAGCTTTTACTGTGTTGCTTTCTTTTCTTCATTCCAAAAATTCTCACCTGTTCAGTGACGTCGAATAATTCTGTTACTGGGCGTTCAATCATTCTCTACAAGTTCATCCATAGCAAGCGGATATGAAGCATTTCTGTGGTCTCAGAATTGCGGCTACGTGATGTGATCGCGCGGTTTGAGGCGCCATGTCACGGATTGCGCGCCGCCTCCAGCCGGAGGTTCGAGTCCTCCCACGCGCATGGCGGTTTGTGTGTTGTTCTTAGCATAAGTTCGTTCAAGTAGTGTGTAAGTCTAGGAACTGACGATCTCAGCAGTTTCGCACCTTCGGAATTCACATACATTTTAACATTTGAACATTTTCAGAACTACCCATTTTCTGTAAGTAGAGCTGCACAGCTTCAAGAGCGGCTGTGATGTGTACTTATTTATCAACAGTTTCGAACAAAGTGACCGTCTTCAGGTCCAGATCCCCACACATGAGATCAAGGGCAGTTTCCATGGCGTCAGGTAGTCAAGTACACGATTATTGTCGTTGTTGCAATATATACGCGCGTGTGTGTACTGCATTCCACATCATTGTACGATCTGTGTGCCTCTGTGATTCTTTCCTTCCACCACCCGTTCACCTACAATTTTTAACAACATCTCATGTGTTAATACGCCTCAGACTATTCCGTCTCATCCACACATACATCTGTAGCTAAATATGGACTCCGTAAGCCGTGTTACGGTGGGTGGCGGAGGATTATCCGTGCAGCACTGTCACTTACCGCTTCTGTTGCAGTCGCGAATTGGGTTCCTCACCACCTAACAGAAGACCATAAAGAGCAACGAAGGAGCACCTTTGTAACTGCTTGCCCGCATCTCGTGGTCGTGCGGTAGCGTTCTCGCTTCCCACGCCCGGGTTCCCGGGTTCGATTCCCGGCGGGGTCAGGGATTTTCTCTGCCTCGTGATGGCTGGGTGTTGTGTGCTGTCCTTAGGTTAGTTAGGTTTAACTAGTTCTAAGTTCTAGGGGACTGATGACCATAGATGTTAAGTCCCATAGTGCTCAGAGCCATTTGAACCATTTTTGTAACTGCTTGCGCGTTATGAGGGAGGTTATTGGTGAGGCAAGACGTTAGCTGCGATGTTGGCCAGTGTAATGGTACCATGGGTCCAGACAGGACCTCCCAGGAAGCTGCCGTAAGGCTACAACATAGAACGGAGATTCTGTTGAAAAATAGGGTTTTGTAGCAAAAAGAGTGGTAACTGATACGGTGTATTGGAGATTTCTAAAAAAAAACAATCTGCTATCAGAAAAAAATACGTTGCATTTCTTATTGAATGCCCCTCGTATTTCTGCGTCTTCTCCGAAGATGGTGACCAGTTTGACCACTCAGGTATTACAAGTATTGCGTCATAAAGACTTCAGGAATTGGCTGTAAACCAAACGAGAGCAGCAAAAATCTTGACGGTGGTAAAGTCGACTCGACACTGTAAACCATCTGGTCAAAAGTATCCAGACGACTATTATGGACATTAATAGGAGATGTACCCACGCTTCGTTTTTATGACAGCTTGACTCTATTGGGGACACTTATCAATGAGATGTCTGAATGTCTATGGAGGAATCGCAGCCCAATCTCCGTCGAGAACCGAAACTAGGGAAGCTAACAACGCTGGATGGTCGGGTATGGAGCGAAATCAACGTTCTAACTCATCCTAAATATACACCTTCTTGCTTCCCACTGTTGAAGAGCAATTCGGGACGGCAATTCCATCTTTCAACACGATCGAGCACCTGTTCACAATGCATGGCCTCAGGCGGAATGGTTGCACGACAGTAACATCCATGTAATGTAATGGGCTGGCCTGGACAGAGTCCTGACATGAATCCTGTAGAACACCTTTGGGATGATTTGGAACGTCGACTTGGTGTCAGACCTCACCGACCGACATCGATACCTCTCCTCAGTGCAGCACTCTGTGAAGAATGGGCTGCCATTCCCCAAGAAACCTTCCAGCACCTGGCTGAACGTATGCCTGCGAGAGTGGAAGCTGTGATCAAGCCTAAGGGTGGGCCAACACCATACTGAATTCCAGCATTACCGATGGATGGCGCTACGTGGCGCTCTGCCATGAGTCAAGGAAACCCGGAATCATCCGCTGTTTTCCTTCGCATACTCCCTGTTAGCCCCACGCACTTGAGCAAAAGTCTGAGGTGAGGTGGAGTGCACAAGTGATTTGTAAGCAATCTCCTTCGTGGACGTCTGCATTTTCCCACTATCATGCGAATGAACAACGTCTGCCGTTTACTTTACCTACAACTGGGTCTGTGTGATGATTTGGTTTCATGTCTGAACAAACTGTTACACTCAAATGTATTAGTTGGCTGATTGCAATTGTCACTTACTGATGTCGTCGTCATAGAATACTACCAATTTTCGTTTTGTGACGTGGAGAATTTCACATTTCCGAACATTTAAAGCGATTTGCTAATATTTTCACCACTCTGAATTCTTATAAAGAGCTGACTAGATTTTTTTGCGGAGTTTTTTTTTGTTTTGTTTTGTATACTTAAGTTACTGCCAATAATTTCAAAAAATCTGAGGTTCCTATTTAGATTGTCTGCCAGGTTGTTGAGGTACAACATGAACAGTAAGAGACCCAGTACACTTCTCTGGGACACGCCTGAGGTTACTTCTACTTCTGTCGTGATCCTATATCCAAGATAACATGCTGCATCCTCCGAACCAAAAAATCCTCAATAGGGTCGCAAATTTTGTTTGATGCTATTATACAATCCTACTGTTGTCAAAAAACATTGGTATGTCACGTGTGTGATTATCGCACTAGAGAAGCGATGTAAGAAACTGTCGAGATATTGGCCGTAGCACTGAACGATCTTAGTTGGGGGCGACGAGTCAGCAGAAGCTGTCAACAGAGGTCCAAGGTAAATAAACTTCAAGCAACTGCTTACTGCCTGTCAGTCCTCGTCTGACCTCATTTAAATGATTAGCCTTGGTACGTGATAGTCCCTGTTTCAACTTATCCCCAGGAATGAAAATAAACAACCTAAGTTGTAAACGTTTGTGGAATGCTGGTCATATTGAGGGGGGAATACGAACACAAAGTAATTTCGAATTGGTAACTCGCTGTATGACATCCTCGGCTGATTCCAAACAACGACCGCTCTCGTGGAAATGCAGCTGTTTAGAGTTACGAGCATATACGTCGCTTTAAACATACGCATATGTGTACCATGCGAATCAGCTTTTTCACACAGCTGTTTGCATTATGAATGTTAAATAATATTAGCTACAGGATAATTTGCACCTGTTTGGCGTTATGACACCGGATTAATAATTGAAAGCATCGCTCGGGATTTTGTTACTGGGGTATTAAATATTGTTTTGTTTACGCTTTTGTGATGTTGACCATAAGAGAGTCCATTTTCCTGTGTTTCTGTCCCACTCTCCTCACAACAGATGCAGTTATTATATTAGCTGTTCAAATAAGCTTTAAATTATGCAGACCTTCACGCTGTGTTTGTCAGGTACACAGGGAAAAATTATCCAATAAAGTGCGAAATTGTGTGGTCTGTCCATGAGATGTAAAGGATAGTTTAGTGCATCTTAATTTAAATCTGCATTCTTTTTATGTTCATGCTTGCAGCGTATAACGTAAAATCGACCCGTGACATTTTCCGTTCTTTGCCATAAAGTGAGTCCAGTGCGGGGAAAGATAGTGCACGTTGCGCAAAAGTTAGGATCAATGAATCTTGGACTACACATAGAAAGAACTGCTACAGTATAGTGAGGAAGGTAACTGAAAGAAATAACCAGTGCGACGAACAGAAATGACACCTTCTTACAAAGACGATAATTACACTAAAGTGAGCGCGTTTTATGAAGATTTATGACGATCTCCTGGACATGTCAAAAGGTGGGAAATGGTACTTAAGAGGGAGTGCTGTCAGTGAGGACGGAAATGTGTGCTCTGCAGAGTTAACCCATGCTGACAACAGAGTTGGTAAGCAATTCTTGTGATAGGGTGCTTAGTTCATCCACAGCGTGATTGCCATCTACTGGATGGTCGTTGGTGCACGTGAAAGTGCTGCAATATATCCCCCCAACCCATCCTACGCGTCTTCGATGGGATTTAAGTGGTGGGAACGGATTGGTCAGTCTGTTCACCGAATATCTTCCCATTCAAAGAGCTCCTCCACCTTGTGTTGTTCGATGAGGTCGCGCACTGTCATCCATAACAAATGAAGTCAGGGGCGAATGCACCCTTGACGCATCTAGGGAAGGAGTACACAGACACGGTGGCCGAGCGGTTCTGGCGCTACAGTCTGGAACCGCGCGACTGCTACGGTCGCAGGTTCGAATCCTGCGTCGGGCTTGGATGTGTGTGTTGTCCTTAGGTTAGTTAGGTTTAAGTAGTTCTAAGTTCTAGGGGATTTATGACCTCAGCAGTTGAGTCCCATAGTGCTCAGAGCCATTTTTGAACCACAATGGTGTTGACAGGTGTGTATTCCCTGTTCAAAGATTTAGAGATCAGTACGGCCATGCAGTATTATTCGTCCCCACATCATAACACCCGGGCCTCCAAAGCGATCATGTCCGACAATGTTGTGCGGGAATTACGTGTTCCCACCTCTCGCGTGTACAGAATTCCTTCTCAGACTTAAGATACTCTCATCCGAGCTCGTCTTCCTGGAGTTCGCTACAGTTTTACTAGTATTGCGACACATCTGTATTGTATGACAAGTGAATCACACAACAATGCCTAACGTGTACATTTGACGTTAAACAAACTGTGCTCCTCAGTGTGCATGAGTGTACAGGTATGATACTGTTAGTTAAGTTGGGGGTTGGGTTGTTTGGGGAAGGAGACCAGACAGCGAGGTCATCGGTCTCATCGATTGAGGGAAGGACGGGGAAGCAAGTCGGCCGTGCCCTTTGAAAGGAACGATCCCGGCATTTGTCTGGAGCGATTTAGGGAAATCACGGAAAACCTAAATCAGGATGGCCGGGCGCGGGATTGAACCGTCGTCCTCCCGAATGCGAGTCCAGTCTGCTAACCACTGCGCCACCTCGCTCGGTGTTAGTTAAGTAAGCCTATCCACCATGTCAAGGTCATATTACGAGGGGCAGTTCAATAAGTAATGCAACACATTTTTTTTCTCGGCCAATTTTGGTTGAAAAAACCGGAAATTTCTTGTGGAATATTTTCAAACATTCCCGCTTCGTCTCGTATAGTTTCATTGACTTCCGACAGGTGGCAGCGCTGTACGGAGCTGTTAAAATGGCGTCTGTAACGGATGTGCGTTGCAAACAACGGGCAGTGATCGAGTTTCTTTTGGCGGAAAACCAGGGCATCTCAGATATTCATAGGCGCTTGCAGAATGTCTACGGTGATCTGGCAGTGGACAAAAGCACGGTGAGTCGTTGGGCAAAGCGTGTGTCATCATCGCCGCAAGGTCAAGCAAGACTGTCTGATCTCCCGCGTGCGGGCCGGCCGTGCACAGCTGTGACTCCTGCAATGGCGGAGCGTGCGAACACACTCGTTCGAGATGATCGACGGATCACCATCAAACAACTCAGTGCTCAACTTGACATCTCTGTTGGTAGTGCTGTCACAATTGTTCACCAGTTGGGATATTCAAAGGTTTGTTCCCGCTGGGTCCCTCGTTGTCTAACCGAACACCATAAAGAGCAAAGGAGAACCATCTGTGCGGAATTGCTTGCTCGTCATGTGGCTGAGGGTGACAATTTCTTGTCAAAGATTGTTACAGGCGATGAAACATGGGTTCATCACTTCGAACCTGAAACAAAACGGCAATCAATGGAGTGGCGCCACACCCACTCCCCTACCAAGAAAAAGTTTAAAGCCATACACTCAGCCGGTAAAGTGATGGTTACAGTCTTCTGGGACGCTGAAGGGGTTATTCTGTTCGATGTCCTTCCCCATGGTCAAACGATCAACTCTGAAGTGTATTGTGCTACTCTTCAGAAATTGAAGAAACGACTTCAGCGTGTTCGTAGGCACAAAAATCTGAACGAACTTCTCCTTCTTCATGACAACGCAAGACCTCACACAAGTCTTCGCACCCGAGAGGAGCTCACAAAACTTCAGTGGACTGTTCTTCCTCATGCACCCTACAGCCCCGATCTCGCACCGTCGGATTTCCATATGTTTGGCCCAATGAAGGACGCAATCCGTGGGAGGCACTACGCGGATGATGAAGAAGTTATTGATGCAGTACGACGTTGGCTCCGACATCGACCAGTGGAATGGTACCGTGCAGGCATACAGGCCCTCATTTCAAGGTGGCGTAAGGCCGTAGCATTGAATGGAGATTACGTTGAAAAATAGTGTTGTGTAGCTAAAAGATTGGGGAATAACCCGGTGTATTTCAGTGCTGAATAAAACAACCCCTGTTTCAGAAAAAAAATGTGTTGCATTACTTATTGAACTGCCATCGTACATTGAATGGAAAAAATCGGTTTTTAATTGTCCTGAGACCGAAAATCGCATATAAAGCATCACTTAAAATCAAATCGGATTATTAATTTCCGTGTGACTGGCGCAAAACATAATCAATATGCTCTCCAACGTTTCCTGCAACAAGTTGAAATCGAGAAACAGCCTGTTCCACAACTGATCGAAGCATTACCGGGGTCACGTTCAGAATGTGTTACGCATTGCGTGCCTTCAACAATGCAGCTAAGTTTAGAATCGGAACACTGAACACAACATCTTTCAGAAAGCCCCACAGCCAGAAGTCACACGTATTAAGATCAGGTGATAGGGGCGTCCAGGCTGTAGTGAAATGACGGCTGATAATTCCAGCAGTTCCGAAATGATGCTTCAGCAGCAGCTTAACTGGATTTGCGGTGCGCGATCTTGCATAAAAATATCATCCACGCATCTACGCTGTTGGAGAGTTGGAATTACTTGATTGTGCAAAAGACCCTCATAGCACTTATCAGTGATAGTCAGGTAACAGGAACAGAGGCACCTGTCTCTTCAAAAAAATACGGCCCTATGATAAATGATGCCGTAAACCCGCACCACACACTGATCTTTTCAGGATGAAATGATACTGGTTGACTTGCGTGTGGGTTCTCCGTTGTCCGTATTCGACAATTCTGTGTATTGACGTATCCTGACAGATGGAAGTGGGCTTCGTCTGTCCACAAAATCTTCCACGGCCAATAATTGTCCACTTCGATGCGAGCAAGAAATTCTAAAGCAAAGGTCTCTCTTGCTGGCAGGTCAAGAGGAAGCAACTCGTGCACATGGGTAATTCTGGATGGATAGCAAAGAAGGATGTTTCGTAAGATTTTACGCACGGTGCTCGCGAGTATGTCCAATGTTCGGGCTATTCTCCGTGCACTACACGTTTGCAAACCACCACTCGTCATCTCCTGCATTGCTGTGGCCACTGCTTCTACTGACGTCGAATCAATTCGTTTCCTCGCTCTACCAGGTTGCGCACCAAAAGAATCCGTTTTTCGAATTTCCTAATCATTTTTTCCAGACCCAAGGCTGTCAGCGAACCAACGCCTTTTTTTTTCAAACCCTTCAGTGCCCGGAACCTGTGCAGACGTCTGCAGAGTCATCATTCTTGTAACACAGCTTTACAAGCAGAGCGTGATCTTGCATTGAGACAGTCATGGCGAACGTCGCAGACACGAAAGGAGGAAAGGCCGTGTACCCGGCGTGTTTATACCAACTTCAGTGGGTCGTGAGCATGACAGGTGTTTTCATTTACGTATTCTGACACATACAGCGCCATCTATTCATCAATTTTCACACTATTTTTTTCTTCTGCCATACGTTTTCCCCCTTCTCCGATAATATTCCGTTGCAATTTGACGTCATTCTGACCAGTGGTGGTATTTCCACAGCATTTTGAAAGTTTAAATTTAATTATAATCACCCTCATAATCATGGGAGGAAGAGGGAGAGAGAGAGAGAGAGGGAGTACTGAAGTGGTTCAAGACTCCTTTGGGGTACGCTTCGAAAATGCGTTTAGGTCTCATGATTTTCTCCGTTAAAAATTACATTAATTGTGCTACTTGGTAGGATATCTTCAATTCAGTCACAAAGCTGATCTGATATTCTTTATGTGTCTTCCCGATCTCGATGAGGAACAGAGAAAACTGGGTTGACACGATTGTTGTTTGTGAAAATCAGCACTTGTTACACAGCAGATTTTCGGTCTCTAGAAGAGTCGTATTACGCTAGCGAAGCGTGTGTTCACCAATTCTACGACAGACTGACAGTCGTTTTTAGTCTCGAAAAATGTCGTCATTCAAGAGCAGTAAGCACTCCCCGCTATCTGACTGCTTTCCTGGAGGAGCAACTAACCTTTAGTTAAAGGTTAATAAAACCTCTAGGACCAAATTGTGCCCAAATTAAAAAAGTTTTGGATGACTAACTGGACACACAATGCACAATATCTCTCAGTCGCGCGAAAAGTGCTAATAAATGGTCCATTTGGATAAAGACTCCGTCCCGGCCAGTTCCAGTAAACATAACGCCCGCTCGTAACAGACTCCGCTGCACTGGTCGTGTGGAGGCACTCAGTGCGCACAGCGTAACGCTCCGATGGCCCGTATCCGCTTTGATACGTTCCCAGAGGGCCGTACAGTGAATAGCGCGCTGGAATGTCTCCAGTATCAAAGAGGCGGTGTTCGCTGCAGTCTCTCTGCCGCAACAAAAGGCCCTGTTTGCCAGTGAAGTGCAGTGGCGAACAGGGCGATCACTCTTTTGCCGTGGAACCATATTCCAGTTCTTTACGTACGTTTCCTATGTTCTCCTACCAAGAGACCAGGCGCATCCCCATTCGAGAGGTTGGGGAAGTGAGATTGCCGCCGGCCGCAGTGCCCGAGAGGTTCTACGCGCTACACATGTGTGTGAAATCTTATGGGACTTAACTGCTAAGGTCATCAGTCCCTAAGCTTACACACTACTTAACCTAAATTATCCTAAGAACAAACGCACACACCCGTGCCCGAGGGAGGACTCGAACCTCCGCCGGGATCAGCCAGTCCATGACTGCAGCGCTACAGACCGCTCGGCTAATTCTAGGCGTTACAGTCTGGAACCGCGCGACCACTACAGTCGCAGGTTCGAATCCTGCCTCGGGCATGAATGTGCGTGATGCCCTTAGGTTAGTTAGGTTTAAGTAGTTCTAAGTTCTAGGGGACTGAGAACTGATCGGCCACTCTGGCCGGCTTATTGCGTAGCAGATCCCTTTGTTCATGCGCGATACAAATTAGTAGTTAGCGAAAAGAGATGGTTTCCCATGAAACCTAGTATCCTATCGTCGTCTTAGTTGATGTAGATCCTCAATTTATGGTTACAAAAAAACAGGCAATGGGTTTTTCAACTTTGGAAATACGGATTTCTTGCACGGAAATGGAAGTAAAATTTGAGAGGGGTTGTTTGGTATCTACAGAATCAACAATGAATCAGCCATGTTGTGTTGTTGTTAAAAACATATCGTGAGCCGGCTGGGGTGGCCGAGTGGTTCTAGGTGCTACAGTCTGGAACCGCGCGACTGCTACGGTCGCAGGTTCGAATCCTGCCTCGGGCATAGATGTGTGTGATGTCCTTAGGTTAGTTAGGTTTAAGTACTTCTAAGTTCTAGGTGGCTGATGACCTCAGAAGTTAAGTCCCATAGTGCTCAGAGCCATTTTGAACCATATCGTGAGTATAACAAAAAAAAAAAAAAATGGCTCTGAGCACTATGCGACTTAACTTCTGAGGTCATCAGTCCCCTAGAACTGAGAACTACGTAAACCTAACTAACATAAGGACATGACACACATCCATGCCCGAGGCAGGATTCGAACCTGCGACCGTAGCGGTCGTTCGGTTCCAGGCTGTAGCGCTTAGAACCGCACGGCCTCTCTGGCCGGCGTGAGTATAACAAAACTAGAATTTACATAATGTCAGGTTAGGATCGAAGAGAGTGTTGCAAGTAGTTGCGATCTACTTTGCTCCCATAATCGATTACTTAAACTATAGCTCTGTAGTTGCTGAGCTTTTGATTATTGACTTGTGAAATTTAACCATGAATCGCTGGTGAAAGCGAGGCTAGCGACTGTTATTGACCCCTCATTGATCTGGTAATGTAGCAGTAGTGACAATTAATCCAGATTCGCCAGTATCGCCGGGAAAACTGTGATTTATCTCACTAACTATGTCGGCCGCAAAATCATCTCGTTCAAAAGCGCCGGATAAATAAAAAGGAATGGGTTAGATGTTACGTTATTGTTCCTCTTTAAACGCCTATCCCGCCAAGGTCGATACAACGGAAAAAGATGGTGGAATGCGTGCCGTGACGTGTTAGGAGCAGCGCCGAAGTTTGGGTGTGTCGTCGGGGACTCCCAGTGGGTCTCTGGAAAGTTCGCTGGCCTCGCTACAGGTATCTGCAAACTACATTACTTGCAGCAAGCGGGCCGCCCGCAGCGACGGCGGCACAAATACTCGGGGACTGCCGGCGCGGTGGGAGCCCCGCTGCATTTAAGGCGCGCCACTTAGCGTCTGGCGCCAGCGACTGCGCTCCTCCCAGCCTGGCTGCCTTTTCATGCCAGTAATTAGATCCCCCCCAACCCAGACGGCTTGTAGTTACGTTCTGTCACAAAGCGGACGTCGATAGCACCGAGGAGCGCGCCATGCGCTGGAGGTTAGATCGCTGGTGCTAGTGGCTGGATGGTGCGAGGGGTATTCAGTAACTAATGCAACACATTTTTTTTCTCTGGCAATTTTGGTTGACAAAATGCATAATTTGTCGGAGGACATCATGCAGTAAGCCCGTTTCAGACCTTACAGTTTCATTAAGTTGTGATAGGTGGCGTGCTATAGGTAACCTTCACGTCTGTAACGAAGGTGATTTCCAAACAGAGAGCTGTCATTGAGTTTCTTTTGGCAGAAAACTAGAGCATTGCAGACTGTCTACGGAGAGTTGGCAGTGAACAAAACCACGGTGAGTCGTTGGGCGAGGCGTCTGTCATCATCGCAACAAAGCCACTGTCACAGCTCAATGGCTGTTGGAAAATGAACTGGTTATAAATCTAAAAAAAGACTATGTACGCAGTGTTTAAAAACAAGGAAAAGTCTGTAGACATGGATTTAGAGATTGATGGAACAAGTCTGGAAGAAGTAGAATCTGCTAGATTCTTAGGTATTCTTGTGGATAATGAACTGAAATGGAAAAAACATATTAATAATTTTGTAAGAAACTTAAAGATGCAGCTATCGCAGTATTCAGACAAGAACCTTCTGTGCACAGTGTATCATGGACTTTTCGACCCATACTTACAGTATGGAGTGACTGTGGGGGGAAACTCAAACAAACAAGAGACAAAACGAGTGTTCACATTACAAAAAAAAATCAATTTGGACCATTTTAAGAAGAAAAACCTCTGCAACGTGCAGAAACTGTTTAAGAATTTAGGTATCTTAACTTTTTCATCTTTGTATATATGCCGGCCGAAGTGGCCGTGCGGTTAAAGGCGCTGCAGTCTGGAACCGCAAGACCGCTACGGTCGCAGGTTCGAATCCTGCCTCGGGCATGGATGTTTGTGATGTCCTTAGGTTCGTTAGGTTTAACTATTTCTAAGTTCTAGGGGACTAATGACCTCAGCAGTTGAGTCCCATAGTGCTCAGAGCCATTTGAACCATTTTTGTATATATACAAAACAATAATGTACATCACAAAAGGTAGTGAGGACTGGATTAGAAATGCTATTGCACACACACAATACAAGAAGGAAGAATGAAGTACGGAGCACACCCCACCGACTGGCAATGCTAGAAAAAGGACCCCAGTACTCTGCTATCAGACTACTAAGAAGTCTGCCTAAAAACCTGCAAGATAGTGTACTTCACAATGACTTTCCAAAGAAATTTAAAGACTATCTCATTGAAAAAGAGTTTTACAGTGTTGCAGAATACTTATGCCATTAAATTTGTATATATTGTTATACATTATGAATGATGTAAAAAATGTAAGCTAAAGGTGTAAAAAAATAAGTGATAATGAACGGTAATACTTCGACATGTCCTATATTACACGTACATTTACTGTACACAATGTAATCTTACAGGATCGAATAAAATTCAATTCAATTCAATTCACAAGCTCGCGCAAACGTATCCTGTCTTCCGCATGCCGACCGGCTTCACACTGCTGTCTCTCCTGCAATGTTAGAACGTGCGGACACTCTCATTCGATGTTATCGACAGATCAAAAACAAATATCTCTCTGTACAACTGGACATCGCTGTCGGTAGTCTTGACACACTCGTCCACCGGTAGCGGTACTCAAAGGTTTGTGCCCTCTGGGTTTCTAGTAGCCTCACAGAAGAACTGCCATGAACAACAAGCAAGGATTATCCGTGCGGAATTGCTTGCACGTTACGAGACTGATTGCTACAATTTTTTGTCAGGTTCATCACTTCGAAGCGGAAACGAAACGGCAATCGATGGAGTGGCGCCAAGCTGCCTCTCCTCCGAAGTGAAAGTTCATAGCCGCATCTTCAGCCGGTACAAGGCAACGCGACGGTCTTCTGGGACTATAGCACGAAGTCTCCTGATGTTTCCGACTGCTACCGATCAGAATTATGGAGTCCGCATGCCAAGTTACAGTTCCCACATAGTACTGACTGGAAGACGAAACACAACCTCTTGTGCAATTGGTTGAGCAGCCAGCAGACGCCATAAGGGATTTCCAAGACTATTAGCACTGTAGCATGAGAATACAAACTAAAGTGAGATTCCCAGTCACCCAAAGAACGACATTCCAAACATTCCATTTCAGAAGAAGCCTTGAATCAAAATTGCCAATATTTCTGCCGAATTACTTTACATCTGGCCCTCCTTAAAAGCCTTCACTCTTCTGCGTCATGCCTTGAAGAGATTTTAAGAAGTATTAAGGATAATAGGTATTTCTGTCCTGTTGAGGAATTTTTGTTCTCTCATCCCTTTCGCTTCATATATATAACCTTGGAACAAAATTTCAAGCACGTTGTTCTCTGCAAATTTCGCGGTAAATTCAACTGAATACCTAGGAATTACAATTACGAACAACTTAAATTGGAAGGAACACATGGAAAATGTTGTGGGGAAGTCTAACCAAAAACTGCGTTTTATTAGCAGGGCACTTAGAAAACGTAACATATCTACTAAGGAGACTGCCTACACTACGCTTGTCCTTCACTCTTTTAGGATACTGCTGCGCGGTGTGGGATCCTTCCCAGATAGGACTGACGGAGTACATCGAAAAAGTTCCAAGAAGGGCAGCACGTTTTGTATTATCGCAAAATATGGGAGAGAGTGTCACTGAAATGATACAGGATTTGGGCTGGACATCATGAAAACAAAGGCATTTTTCGTTGCGACGGAAACTTCTCACGAAATTCCAATCACCAACTTTCTCCTCCGAAAGCGAAAATATTTAGTTGACACCGACCTACATAGGGAGAAACGATCGCCACGATGAAATAAGGGAAATCAGGGCTCGTACAGAAAGCTATAGGTGTTCGTTCTTTCCGCGCGCTATACGAGATTGGAATAATAGAGAATTGTTAAGGTGGTTTGATGAACCCTCTGCCAGGCACTTAATGTGATTTGCAGAGTATCCATCTAGATGTAGTTGTAGACTCTCGGGGAGTTCTACTGTTGGTGTCCTCCCTCATGGTGTCCGCAGCTCGTGGTCTCGCGGTCGCGTTCTCGCCTCCCGTACACAGGGTCCCGGCTTCGATTCCCGGTGGGATTTTCACCTGCCTCGATATGACTGGGTGTTTGTGTTGTCCTCATCATTTCATCATCATTCACTAAATTGGCGAGATTGGACTGAGCAAAGGTTGGGAATTTGTTCGGGCGCTGATAACCGCGCACTTGAGCGCTCCACAAACCAAACCAAACATCATCATCATCACGATCAACTCTGAAACTTATTATGCTTGTTTAAAAGTTTGTGGCTTGAATACAAGAAGAAAAATTTTGCAGGGTGTCACTAGAGGAAGGGATGGTGGTGCGTTAGAAATTAACGTGCTGATGATGCGGAGTAAGCTATACCTGAGATCGATTAATAAGTCTGAGTCTCCACCCATTCAGTATAGCACCAGTACTCCTCAAATCCAAGTTGTGGATTTTATAAATGTAGTAAGATGACTTTGATGGCAGAAGTTGATTCCAGGTCTCTGGTTCAGAAGTTTACACCGAGCGAGTGTTCAGCGCACTCGACACGCATTCCGCAGGACGACAGTTGAAGCCCGCGCCCAGCCATCCAGATTTAAGTTTCCCGTGATTTCCCTAAATCTCGTAAGCCAAATGCCAGGATGACTGCTATGAGAAGGCACGGCCAATTTCCTTCCCCATCCTTGCCGCAGTCCCATCTTGTGCTCGATCTCTAGTGACCTCGATGTCGACGGTACGTTAAATCCAATCTTCCTTCCTTCTTCCGAAGTTTAGTGCTGCCGCCGGATTTCACAGCAACGCGCATGGTGAGTACTGATAAATGAAACATGTCTTAACATGAATGGCTAGGAGAGCTCGAAAGACATGTTCAGTCGCCTGATTGGAGAGCTGTTTGCCATCCTTCCTGCCTGCAGGTAACTTTCGTTTGCGATCTGTGAGAGTCGTGCGGGTTAGTATGTTGTTAAGTGTATGTGGCTAAAGCCTGTGTGTATGTGGGATGGGGGGGGGGGGGCGATGCGAGGGGTTGCTGTAAGTATGTGTGAGTAGTGTAGTGTAGTGTGGTGTCATGTTCCTGTTGAGATGATGAGAGAACGGACAGGTTGAAATACAGTGCCGGCACATAACATCTCGAATAGCACCGAGCGGCCGATGAGAATCCCCACGCTACAGTTGTGAAGAGCCATCAGTACAGATTGTCAGTCAACGTGTGGGCGGGCTTAATCAGTGATTACGTACTTAGCCCATTCCTTCTTCGTCCCCACTTAAATATACAAGTGTTGTTGTTGTTGTTGTTGTTGTTGTCGTTGTTGTTGTTGTCTTCAGTCCAGAGACTGGTTTGATGCAGCTCTCCAGGCTACTCTATCTTGTGCAAGTTTCATCATCTCCAAGTATCTGCTGCAACCTACATCCTTCTGAATCTGCTTAGTGTATTCATCTCTTGGTCTCCCTCTATGATTTTTACCCTCCACGCTGCCTTCCAATGGTAAATTTGTGATCCCTTGATGCCTCAGGACATGTCCTACCAACGGATCCCTTCTTCTTGTCAAGCTGTGCCACAAATTACTCTTCTCCTCAATTCTATTCAGTACCTCCTCATTAGTTATGTGATCCACCCATCTAATCTTCAGCATTCTTCTGTAGCACCAAATTTGGTAAGCTTCTGTTCTCTTCTTGTCTAAACTATTTATCGTCGATGTTTCGCTCCCATACATGGCTACACTCCATACAAATACTTGTAGAAAAGACTTCCTGACACTTAAATGTGTACTCGATGTTAAAAAATTCTCTTCTTCAGAAACGCTTTCCTTTCCATTGCCAGTCTACATTTATATCCTCTCTACTTCGACCATCATCAGTTATTTTGCTCCCAAAATAGCAAAACTCATTTACTACTTTAAGTGTCTCATTTCCTAATCTAATTCCGTCAGCATCACCCGATTTAATTCGACTACATTACATTATCCTCGTTTTGCTTTTATTGATGTTCATCTTATATACGCAGTGTTTATCAGAGATGTACTACACGGGTCCCTGGAACCTAAACCACTTGTTTATTTATAGTCGAATAACTAGCACACTGTTTTTGTTTTATAACAGACAACATTGTCTAAAAAGAGGATAGGCTGAGCACGTCCTGTTTCGTGGCCATCCTGGCACGAATTCTCAAACGACGACTGGCTACTGGAATGGGTACGACAGAATTTTGTGCGACTGTAACATGCCTACGTTGAGACTGGGGGACGCCATTTTAAACGACTATTTTAAATGTAGCAGCCTGTGAAACTTGTGCAGATAAATGGAATTCATTATTACTGTACCGTAAACTCAGGATTTTCTGTCTGTCTGAGATCAAGTTACGTGCGCCGTTACCAGTCGATCAACAGGAGAAATTATCTGAGGGTATTGGGGAGTGTCCAATGGGAATTCTATACGTACATGCAGTTTATTGAAGTCGGGGACACGAACCGCCCGGGAAGGGCCGACTGTAGCCCACTAGGAAAATCTGCTCATTGGTCTGCCTACCTGTAGGCGGCAGCTGATTCTCTGCAAGAGTTTGGAGCGAATGAGTCGCCTCTATGTTCTAACACGCCTGCGCCCTAGTGCAACTACACCACTGCGTGAATCGGAACTTGGACTGGTGCCCTGTGCACTGATACGTTTCTCTTTTCTGTATGTTTTGCAGTTGTCTTCTGAACCCCAGAGGTACTTAAGACTATCTTCTATTTTCTTTTAACTAGTTCTTGGTTCCATAGTTAGTTTGGGCATCTGAGCCATTACGAAGTGTTAAACTGGAAAGAGGTGCCATATGTGCAATCGAAGTGGGCAAGCGCGAGAAAGACTCCCACAATAAGGGTTCCGTACAAACATATATATATATACTTCACCCACCCAGTGAATCGAGAGTCTCAACGCTTTGTGCTTGATATCGACACTGGCAAGATATTGGTCCCGAGAATTCCAAGACTGTATGAAAATCTCTGTAGCAGTTTCTCAGACTAGCCGGGACATACAAAAAGAAGCGAGCAGGGAACCAAATTTTATATATGCACAGAGAGAAGAGTCAGTAAAATATTTTCATTTACTTAACTAAAATATGACTACAACTTTCATCTTATGTTTGCATGCAGTAACTTTGACCTGTTATTCTTCTGACTGATTATAAACGCAATATATGTTCAAATGGCAAAAAGGTGTTTTGTATGTGGTATAATTACAATTTAACAAGTAAGTTTCTAATTCTTTTTTTTCTGTACTTTTGTCGTAAAATCTTACTTCTTGCTGCATTTCATGATTCGACGTCAATGGGAAGTGCCCTATATGTTTTGATGAGTGAGTTTGCAAGTTTCAAAATGTGTGACATAAATGACCGACTCTTGTCATCGCATTGGCTTAGAAGCTTAAATCTTTTACGCCGCCAAGGGAGCATAGACCTTATTACGTGATATAAAATTTAACGTTGTATGCCAACCTATTACACAGAAAAAGAGGCTTAACAGACGGACAAACAGATAGAAAGATAAAATAAAACCAGTGAAAAACAGTCCAGATCGTGGTGGTTATTTTCTTAGAATGACCGGTTTCGGCCTAGGCTTAGGCCGTCTTCAGGCAGCACCATCAACTGAAGTTGACGATTCGTGGAACAGTCAGTTGAACTCTGTCGCTGAAACTGCAGAACTGCTACAGGTTCAGCGATTGGGGTCAAGTGACTGTTCTATGCATCGTCAACTTTGTAGGTGTTAAGTGATGGTGATGTCGTGTGTTCTGTGGGGCGGAGGTAGAGTTCTAGAGGGTGTTCCCGCATGAATGGTCGATATTCAAGGATATGAAAGAAACGATTATTGGAAGCAAAAACGTCTATTAAACATGGGCTCTAAAATGCGAAACCTTCTCTTCTTCTTCTTCTTCTTCTTCTTCTTCTTGTGCCTTCGTCCCGCATCAACGCAGGGTCGGCATGGTTACTTAACGGAACAGTGATGCTCAATTTAAGAGGTGTCCGGGTGCCCTTCACTCCGCCACCTCGTTACCCACTGTGATGGAATAAGTGTACCCCAACTGCCTGCGAGTAGTGTTATTCATGTCAAAGTGAGCGAAAGTTTTGTAAATGAAACTTATTGGCAGATTAAAACTTTGTGCCGGACTGAGACTGGATCCCGGGACACACTTTTAATCTGACAGGGAGTTTCATAACAGCGCACACTCCGCTGCAGAGTGAAAATCTCAATCTGGAGTTTTAGAAATGATTTCGACTTGTGTAACAGAGGCGGGACATGGGTACCAGCCCGGTACTCACCTAGTGGGATGTGGGAAACCGCCTAAAAACTATATCCAGGCTGGCTGGCACACCGACCCTAGTTGTGCATTCATAAAGCTTCGACTGCACACCGACCGGTGCAGCGCCATGAAACGGCATCAAGAAGGCGCTGACCCGCGCGCCAGTGAAAAGAACGGGTAACGGCACACCCCCAGTATGACGTAATCAGCCGGCCATCGCTGGTCGGGCTCCGAGTTCGGTCGCAGACTTCTAGAACATCAATAATGAGTAGTAGAAAGACGATACATAGCCTGTGATCTGCAAGTAGCAATAGTGTTTCAAAGTAATTGCATGTAGGAGACACACAAAGCCGCTTCTTTTCTTAATAAAGAATACTATTTTACAAACTTCTGAATTGCGAGGAACCCAAAGAACCCTTACAAATCAACATAAATACCCCAATAAAAACCAAACCTAACAAACTAGACCCTCCAACTTTCCAAGAAGTAGAAGAAATTCTTAAAGAACAAAAAAATTATAAGGCATGTGGAGAAGATTAGGTTTTTGTTGAAATGTGGAAATATGCAAGTGACACGGTCAAGACCTCCTTACACATGGCTCTAACAAAAATTTGGGTAACAGAACAATTTCCCAAACATTGGACCACAGCTATCATCCACCCACTACACAAAAAGGGAGATAAGAGCAACCCAGATAACTACAGAGGAATCTCTCTCCTAGATTGTACATATAAAATTCTATCCAAGATCCTATATGAAAGAATCAAGGAGCAATTAGAACAGGAGTTAGGGGAATATCAGGGAGGTTTCAGACCATGGAGAAGCTGTGCAGAGCAGATAATTAGTTTAAAATTGATTATGGCATACTACAAGAAACGGAAAAAACCTCTGGCAAAAACATTTGTAGGTTGTAAGAAGGCGTATGACTGTCTCCACAGACCTTCAGTATTAAAAATTTTAAGAAATCTAGGACTACATCCAAAAGTAATTAAAATAATGCAACTCACTCTAACCAACACCAAATCAAAAGTGAAGTTTAGAGGAGAAATTTCGGAACCATTCCTCATAAAAACAGGCTTAAGACAAGGTGACTGCCTCTCACCATTACTTTTCAACTGTGCACTGGAATACATAATGAGAGAATAGTACAAGGACAATCCAAAGAGGATAAGAATTGGAAGTGCAAAAGATGATATTAGCTTAAACTGCTTGGGATTCGCTGATGATCTTGCTCTCCTAGCCAACACCGTTCAAGAAGCCAGGCAACAAGTGAAATCACTACAAGAAACAGCAGAGAAAGTAGGCCTAAGAATATCATTTGAAAAAACGGAGATTATGCTAACTGATCCACCACTTGCAAACAAAATTACAATAGGAGAACAGGAAATCAAAATTGTTGATAAATTTAAGTATTTAGGCGAAATAATAACATACAATCAAATGAGAAGCCATCATGGCAAAATAGAATAAAAAAACTGAACTATGCAAATTACATTACCAAAACTACATACAACAAAAAAAGCCTATCTATAGATGCAAAATTAAAACACTATAAAACAGTTGCACAACCAGAAATAACGTATGCAGCTGAAACTATCTTCAAAACAACTAATACAGCAGAAATTGACAGAATACTAAAAATAGAAAGAAGAATAATTAGGACATGTATAAATAAACAGTATAAAATAAATGGACATTGGAGAATAGCATCAAATGAAACAGTATATAAGAAAATAGAACCAGTCATGAGCACAATCAGGAAGAAACGCATCTCATTCTTTGGACATCTGATGAGAACTCCAGAAAACAGAATTAGTAAAAAAAAATACAAAAATTGTGGAATAGCAAGAGCGACATTAAATGGATCAGAGAAATTAAGGAAGATATAAAAGAACTTCAAATTACAGTAGATGACCTAAAAAACAAGACAGAGAAAACCAGAATACTGCAAGACCCGCAAACCAGACTACAAATGAAAATCAATAAAAGGAGTACAGAAAGAGTTGTCTCAGATGAAGAAAGAAAGAAAATATCTGAAAGAATGAAAAAATATTGGGCAGACAGAAGAGCAAAACACCTTTCATATAAGAATAGCCTCTAATAATTATATTACCTAGATATATTAAGTTATTGTCAAACCAAATTGTATCCATCTGTAACAACTTGTTTAGAACTTTGTATTTTTGACTACAGTGGTCCAATGAAGGCCAGAAAATAAATAATAATAATAATAATAATAAAGAATACTGTTAATGCGAAAGTTTAATGTACATGTCATTTTGGATTCCTGCAGCTGACCATCACAACTTCTCTCCTTCCTTGATTGTGCCGGTGCTGACTCCCACAGTAGCCGACACAACAGTAGTCGTAAATCCTCCATGAGGATTTGATCCAGTGCCGGCGCACTTCGCAGTACCATAACCGGCACTTTAACACGCTCGGATGTTCCGGCGTGTTGCACTTGTTCAGCTACGTTACTATCAAACATCTCGTCTACTGAACAAGTAATCATTGAGCCCATGTTTACTAGACTTCTTTGCTTCCAATGATCGTTCTTGTCATGTCCTTGAATGTTGACCATTCCTACTGGTACACCCTGTATAGCGTGACTATGAAGTCAGCAGTTGATTATCTTGTGTGGGCAACCGATTTAGTTTTTTGTGCGGAAAGTCTAAAAGCAGTCACAAGTGCGTTCCCGTGAGCCAATGTGGAATTCTAATTAGGCGCGGTCCGATTTTCCAGGCAAGTATTGCCTTTGTGAACGTGCTCATATCACATAGGCAGGGCTCGTAAATGAGACCGCGGAACCAGTAGATAGCTGGACGGTGGTGTTTCAGTGAACGAGGCGGACTTGGCTAAGAGTAATAGAAGCCAAAAAATTGTACTTTTTTCCATGGAAATTTGGGACTGATGTTACAGTGTGATTTTTCCTTTATTGACGTCTGAGTTTGAGAATTGGAAGAGAAGAGCTGGAAGTGATAGAGGAATTTACTTACTTGGGAAGCAAAATCACAAGGGACTTACTCACGCCGGCCGGGATGGCCGAGCGGTTCTAGGCGCTATAGTATGGAACCTCACGACCGCTACGGTCGCAGGTTCGAATCCTGCCTCGGGCATGGACGTGTGTGATGTCCTTAGATTAGTTAGGTTAACTAGTTGTACATTCTAGGGGACTGATGACCTCAGAAGTTAAGTCCCATAGTGCTCAGAGCCATTTGAACCATTTCACTTACTCACCAGCAACAACATCAGTCCGAAAATAAGGAGACGTATCATGAAAGGTTTCGTTTGGTGTGTGACCCTATATGGATGTGAATCTGCCGGCCGAAGTGGCCGAGCGGTTCTAGGCGCTACGGTCTGGAACCACGCGACCGCTACGGTCGCAGGTTCAAATTCTGCCTCGGGCATGGATGTGTGTGATGTCCTAGGTTAGTTAGGTTTAAGTAGTTCTAAGTTCTAGGGGACTAATGACCAAAGAAGTTAAGTCCCATAGTGCTCAGAGCCATTTGAACCATTTTTGATGTGAATCTTGGACAGTTGGAAGAAAAGAGAGAAGACGGCTAGAGGCCCTGGAGATGTGGTGCTATAGAAGGATGATGAAGATCACCTGGAGAGACAAAGTAACAAATGAAGAGGTGCTTAGAAGAGTACAGGAAACCAGATCTCTGTGGACCTCATCCAAACAAGAAGAGACAAACTTGCTGGGCACTTCCTACGACACAACAACATCATCGGAACAATTGCAGAAGGAGCTATTGAGGGAAGGAATCGGCGGGAGCGACCAAGGATATCATACATGCAATAGATCATGAATGATGAGGATGTAACACATACGTGGAAATGAAGAGGAAGGCAGAGAGAAGAGAGTAATGGCGCTCTGCTGCAAACTAACCACAGGGTTGAACACTAAAAGAAGAAGAAAGAAGACTTTGATGAATATCGTTGTTTCTGTTTTGTGACATCCGCAGCTCGTGGTCTTGCGGTAGCGTTCTCGGTTCCAGCGCACGGGCTCCCGGGTTCGATTCCCGGTGGGGTAAGGGATTTTCCTCTGCTGGAAAGGGCTGGGTATTGTGTGTGTTTCATCATCATTTCATCATTGAATCGCAATTCGGCGGCCAACAATGTCGTACGATCATTTTATTTCGTTTGTTTTGTGACGATTCTTAACGTAACTTCATTAGGAGTTTGTTTGGAGGCGATCTAGGAGCTGCAAGCGTTGCACATAGTCTAGTGCAGTGGTCGCACCGCTCAATCTATTTGAAAATGCTACAGGACTTTTAAATGTTGCCTTTGGAATATTGAGAAGTTTAACTCTGTCTTCCGGGTCTGAGCTAGGTTGATGACCGTTATTTAGACTTGATTTACATGATGTTTAGCAGCGAAAATAATTCACCATTGAACGGTCCCGATTGAGCAGTAGGTCGTGTGGTTCATCTCGCGGGCCGGACAGCACAAGGAGTGCGTAGATTGTGACCACGGCCGTGAGTGAGTGTAGCGAGCCCTGCAGCAATAAGTCAGTATGCGCCTGAAGGTGACGAAAATCTGTCTCGTTGAAATATTGTGCATGTTTGACAACATTATCCGACGCGACGCGTGTGTACCAATGAAGCAGTTGTTACAGTGGGAAAGTCTCAAATGGCACAACATAAAGGCTGTCAAATGGTTCAAATGGCTCTGAGCACTATGGGACTTAACATCTGAGGTCTCAGTCCCCTAGACTTGGAACTACTGAAACCTAACTAAGGACAGCACACACATCCATGCCCGAGGCAGGATTTGAACCCGCGACTGTAGCAACAGCGCAGTTCCGGGCTGAAGCGCCTAGAACCGCTCGGTCACGACGGCAGGCTATAAAGGCTGTCGATTCAGTTCAGTATCTTTGGTTATAACTATACAACTTAAATTGTAACAGTGACGTAATAACTGTCGTGCGGATGCCAACGGAAGACTGTATTTTATTGGCAAGAACAACTGCAAGGTAGAACAGATACTATAAACAGACTGCCTAAACTAGCTTGTCTGTCCTCTTCTGACTACTGGTGCTTGGCGTGGCCTCCTTACCAGATAACAATGACAAGAAACATCGAAAAAGTTCAAAGAAGGGCATCTCGTTTTGTATAATTGAAAAATAGAGGAGAGCGGACCACGCCCATGATATTCGAGTGCGTGTGTCAGTCATTAAAAAAAAAGGCGTTTCCCGCCGCGGGTAGATCTTTTCCCGAAATTTGAGTCAGCAAATTTCTCCTTCGAATAAGGAGAGATCATCGCGATAAAATGAGAAAACTCCGACCTCGGATGGTAAGATTTTCACTTATATGTGAACTGCAGAGTAGTCATGTAGAAAAAGATGCTAGAAGTGCTACATGGTGGATAAACCGCCTGTGCTTGTGGCAAATTATGTAAAAACATTTCCGTTAAATCATACACACGCTAGAAACAGACACATAATCATCCCTCATAGCCCGTGTCACAACTAGCTCCAAACTTTACGGCGCAAACAGCGCAATGACTCACGTCAAAACCGAGTGCACCCCTTTCGGCGTTACGAGTCACCGCATCCCACTGCCGGTAATTCTCCCGACCCAGCGAACAAATCTCTTCGCAGAGAAGCGAACGCTTTTCTTTCGCGCCATTGCAACGATCTTAATTCGAGGCGGAGTTTACTGACGCAGAAGGAAAATACCTTTCGTGTCCCCCACAGCGCGCTCCAATAAGTTCCGCGAGCGAAGGAAAATGTCAGAGGATCCACCCCAACTCCAGACAAGTTCTGGAGCAGACACGGCGTGGGGAGGCGGCGGCCTCCTATGGGGCTTCCAGGAAAAAAAAAAAAAAAAAAAAAAAAAAAAAGCACGAGAGAGTGAACGAAGGGCGTTAAGGCTGTTCACGTCTGTGAGTGGTAGCAGCGGAGAGTGCTGCATGGCCTCGGTGCTAGCGCAGAACACATCGCCGTTTCACAGGTTAATAGTCTTCTTCATTTGTGCAAAGAGTATTCTTTTACCAATTTATGTCGGCACTGTAAACAGAGCCATCGATGGCTTTCTTCGAAGGTAATTCGTCGAGGAGAATAAATCAGGCGTATTGCTGTCGACCATGTGTTAATTATTTTCGTACTCTTATTAAATAAAGCTCCTGTTAGATAAACGCAGTAAAAGCAGCAGTGTAGCACACGTTTTCTTGTTTAGCTGACCAGACATCTAATCCAATCAAAGGTAACGCATTTAAATTGCTAAAGATAATTTTAGGCAAAATATCCCATCAAACTAAATAAAAATATTTGACTTATAATTTGGTTATTTAGTAACTCCACTGGAAAATGAAAACAAAACAATAACTAAAATAAAGGTAATCCGTTCAAAAGTACACATCTTTGTATAGCTATCATATCAGTTTGCTGCTGGCTATTGGTCCACCCTGTGCATTGTAACACAGTCTGATCCTCGTTCACGTGTTGACAAATATTGAATCAAAATTTTGTAATAAAAATAACTTATTTTTAATTACTGGCTGTATCAAAATGAATTACTATTTGAAACCGACATCTGGCTGCCTTTTCGTTAAATGAAGAAAATTCACTACGGCAATAATAGAACTCTGTCTCTCGAAACATAAAAGCGTTTGAGTTTGTATTTGATGTTTCGCTATTTTGTACCAAATTTTAATTTATTGTAAACGTCTAGATATTCGTGCGAATAGTAATTAAAATAAAATGGTATTATTATTAAAAATTATGATTCTGTATTCGTTAATTAACATTGCCATTTATAAACAATTGTACGATTAAAAAAAGTAAAATTTCTAATAGAGATTCGACCAACGACTTTGACTGCCATCCGGTTTCGCTTAGCTTTGGGATACCGAGTAATTCGTGAAAAAAAAGAAAAAAACAAGCTCGGATATACTTTCATCTCCAAAGAGATGTCTATTATTTTATTATTATTATTATTATTATTATTATTATTGGCGAATTTTCCCTAAAAGGAAATCGTTAAGTTTATGACTTTGAAGGCTTATTCTTCTTGTCCTTCCAGTACTCCTTCATTCTCTTGGAGAGGGCCTCTTTTCTCTCCTCAGACCATTCTTGTTTGGTCCGCTGTTTTAGCGCTTCTGACTTTACTTCCCAATTGTCTATGTGTTTTCGGAAGGTGCTTCTGTCTGTGGTGTTTGTGGTGCCAATTGCTTGTAGGTCTTTTCGGACTCCTTCCATCCAGGGTGTCGAGACTTTAAGTGTCTTGATGTGTTCTAGAATTTTCTTGGTGAGTCTTGTTTCAGGGAGTCTATCTAAATGTCCGTAGAATTTAAGGCGCCTTTTTCTCATATCGTTCTCGATGTTCGAATATGCTTCTACTGGTGAGTTCTTCTGTAGTCTGTAGCCATCTGGTGTGGGTCTTCCTCCTAAAATTTTCCTCATGATTTTGCGTTCTTCTTTTTTGATTTCTTCAATTTTGATTTTCCTGTTGACTGCTAGTGTTTCGCTGGCATACAGTACGGCGGGTTTGATCACTGTGTTATAGTGTCTGATCTTGGTGTTTCTGGAAATGCATTGTTTGTTGTAGACGTTTCGTACCATGCCTAGTGATTTCCGTGTCTTCTGTTGTCTGTCTTCGTAAGCCAGTTTCTCTGTTCCGGTCGGTTCGATGATTTCGCCTAGGTATCTGAAGTGTGTGACCCCTTTAATTTTGCCGTACTTGGTTGTGATGTCGTCGCCTTCTCTTGTTAGGACTTGCGTTTTTTCAAAAGAGATTTGTAGGCCGACTTTCTCGGCGCATTCTTTCAGGATGCTGATGTTGGGTCATAGGTCAGTATCGCTAGGTCGTCTGCGAATGCTAGGTAAGAGATTTCCAGTCTTTTCCTTCCTAATGTGACTGGTCTCCAGGTGTTTTGTCTCCTGACTTCAGCTTCCCATTCGCTCATTACTTTGTCCAGGACGATGTTGAACAATAGTGGGGATAGTCCATCTCCTTGTCTTAGGCCAGTGTGGATTTCAAAGGGGTCCGAGATTTCGCCCATGAATTTGACTTTGGTTTTTGTATTGGTTAGTGTCTGTTCGATTAGTCTTCGGGTCTTTTGGTCTAGGCCTTTTTCTCTGAGGATTTGGATGAGGGACTTTCTGTCGATCGAGTCGTAAACCTTTTTGAAGTCGACGAAAGTGCAGATGATTTTTTTTGGGGCTTGTCATGTGGGATTTTATGATTGATTTCAGGTTGAAGATTTGTTCGGGGCAGGCTCTGTTGGGTCTGAAACCCGCTTGGTACTCCGAGATGGCGGGTTCCAGTTGTCCTTGCGTTCTGGTGAGAAGGCAGGTTGATAGAATTTTGTAGATGACTGGTAGCAGGGAAATTCCTCTATAATTGTTTGTGTCTGTCCTATCACCTTTCTTGTGTAGCGGGTGAATGAGTGCGGTCTTCCAGTCGTCAGGTATGATTTCGGTTGTCCAGGTGTTCTGTATGATTTGTGTGATTTCGTTTAGCGAGTTTGGTCCTAGGTTCTTCAGTAGTTCTGCCGTTATTCCGTCTTCACCGGCTGCCTTGTTGTTTTTCAGTTTCTTTATGCAGTGGAGGATTTCTTCTTTTGTTGGTGATGGTGAGTCTTCCGGTGCGTTGGCCGGTTCTCGGGGTTCGAAGGTTGAGTTAGGTTCCGGGCAATTTAGTAATTTTGAAAAGTACTTCGCGAGCTCTTCACAGTTTTCTTTGTTGGTAAGTGCCAGTTTTCCGTCTTCTTTTCTGAAGCAGAGGTTCTGTGGTGAGTATCCTTTGACTTGGTTGGCGAACGTCCTGTAGAAATCCCGTGTGTTGAAATTTCTGAAGTCTTCTTCGATGGAGTTTAGCTGATTGTTTATGTATTTGCGTTTCTCTTGTCTTATTGTTTTCGATGTTTGTCTTCGAATTTCATAGGAGTTGTCCTGTGTTTCTTGTGTTTTGTTGCTGTTGTAGTTTGTGAAAGCTGTTCTTCGATTTTGTAGGGCGATTTCGCAGGTAGTGTTCCACCAAGGGTGCCTGGGTTTTCTAGTCAGCGGGATCAGTTCTTTGGCTGTGTTCACAATTTTTTGTTTAAAGCTGGTCCAATCTTTCGCCTCTTGTTTTTCCCAGTGTTCTGTGATGTTCGATTCTCTGATCTTTGTTGTATCAAATTTCGGTGAGGTCAATTTCTTTTTGTGTTGTCTTCTTGGTTGAGTTTGATTTTGATTCTTGTTAGGTAGTGGTCCGAATCTATGTTGGCGCCTTTTCTCACTTGGACGTCGTGGATTTCTTTCTGGTATTCATAGGAGATTGCCACGTGATCTATCTGGAATTCGCCTAGTGAGTGGACTGGTGATCGCCACGTCTTTTGTTTCTTGGGCTTTTTCATCAGGGAGGTTGACATGATTTTGAGGTTGTTTTGCTGGCAGAGTTCGATCAGTCTGGTGCCGTTTTTGTCGGTGAATTTGTGTGCAGGGAAATTTCCTACTGTTTTTCTGTAGCGTTTTTCTCTGCCGATTTGTGCGTTGAAATCGCCTAGTAGAATTTTCGCGTTGTCTTGGGGTATTTTTGCCAGGGTGGTTTCGAGTTTGCCCCAGAATTTGTCTGTTTCTTCTGGTTTGTCCTTGTTGTCTGCGTTCGTGGGGGCATGTACGTTGATGAGGGTGTAGTTCTTGTTGGCGTGTTTGATTCGCATGGTCATGAGCCTGTTGTTGATCGCGTTGACTTCTTTTACTGAGTCTAGGATGTTTTTGTTTACTGCGAAGGCCATGCCGAGGAGTGCTCCTCCTTTGCCGATTTTCCTGTTGGTTCCACTCTTGAAGAATCTGTAGTTTCCGTAGTCTATTGTGTCCGAATCCGTGTATCTTGTTTATTGTAGCGCTAGGATCGAGATCTTTTGACTGGTGAGTTCCGTTGTTAGATTGTGTAATTTTCCCGTTTGTATTAGTGTCTGTATGTTGAAGGTGCCAAAGTACGTGTGTGTTTTCTTGGGTAGTTTGCCAGAGCGCTCCGACTCGCCCTTTAGTACATCTCCAGGTCCCCCAGAATCCGAGTGCCTGGTTGCCGTCTTGCGACGGGTGGATCGTCCACCTGGGGTAATGTTGTTTTTAGGTGTACTTACCATTATGCTTGTAATTCATCTGGCTTGCGCCAGTTTGGTAGAACCAGGGATTTTCAGTTCCTGGAGCTCGTATCAGCCGCACCATTGGTGACAGACGCTGGCCAGAGTACCGGTGGTTACCACACAGACGTGTCTGGGCTTTTGTGTTAGTTTTCTTCGTTTCGCCGGTTTTTACTCCGGGTAATTATCCTCGAGGATGTGATAGTTTTGGTCCGCCCCGAGTATTTGATTTCCTCGGTGCCACCCATATCTGGGAGGCTTTCCCCTATCCGCCACCTGGGGAGGCGCCCGATGGAGGATCTATCAACCTCACACGGGTTTATTTTATTATTATTATTATTATTGTTATTATTATAACTTACTGTTTTAGGAAATGTATATATGAGCACTGAACTTCAAATCCTCCTCAAGACTCAAATAACCTTTCACTGGTTAAGCTTGGTTTGGGATTGTGTTACTGGATAACCAAGTACGATAACAATTCATGTACGGTAATCTAAAATACACCGCTCGACAACTGCTAAGGAACAACTGGCACCTGATACGGAACAATTGACAGTTACTACGGAACATCCGGCCAGTGATAGTAATAGGAAATTTACAGTGCAGGACGTGTTAACTGCAGCAAAGCTTCTGCACGAACGCTCACTATGGATTCGACAATTCACTGCCGGCCGGAGTGGCCAAGCCGTTCTAGGCGCTTCAGTCTGGAACCGCGCGACCGGTACGGTCGCCGGTTCGAATCCTGCCTCGGGCATGGATGTGTGTGATGTCCTTAGGTTAGTTCGGTTTAAGTAGTTCTAAGTTCTAGGGGACTTACGACCTCAGCAGTTCAAAATGGTTCAAATGGCTCTGAGCACTATGGGACTTAACAGCTGTGGTCATCAGTCCCCTAGAACTTAGAACTACTTAAACCTAACTAACCTAAGGACATCACACACATCCATGCCCGAGGCAGGATTCGAACCTGCGACCGTAGCAGTCGCGCGGTTCCGGATTGCGCGCCTAGAACCGCGAGACCACCGCGGTCGGCCCTCAGCAGTTGAGTCCCATAGTGCACAGAGCCATTTGAACCATTTGACAATTCATTCAGTCCTTGGGGAACAGCTTAGTGCGACTTACTGTGTGGTACGGCAACACGCCCGCAAGACCTCACTTGAGCGCTTACGATTGTGGACGAGCAGTTAGACAGTTCGAAGCCGGTCTGCCACTACTGTGGCCAAGACGGTCCATCACATCGAAAGAGGAATCGATTCGAATCCCCAGTGGCGAAAAGGAACAGACACCTCACTCCTAGGCAGATCGCTGCAGACCTTGCAATCGCTACAAGATTCTCTGCCAGGACCATTTTACAGCGATTAAATCAGACTGACTTGTATGCTCGCCTACTTATTAAATGCAACAGTTCAACCACGTCACTGTCGAGAAAGAGTCCGTTGGTCGACGGACCATGTTGATTGGGGTCAGCAACAGTGCTACAGATGTTGTTATCCGACGAATCCCTCTTCACTGTGACAGCTGATTCCGGCCACGCAATTAGTGTGGAGAGATGAGGAAACATGTTACAAACGTACATCCTGACTACAGCCGCCCAAAACTTGATGATGCGCCACTTCGTTGCGTCTTGCGAAGGCACCTCATCTAGACGCCTTGATTCCGGCACTTCGTTTCGAGAATTCCGTAAAAGTTTTATCTTACCACTCATCTGATTTGGTGGCTGTCTCCGGATGCTGTTTCTAAGATATTCAAATACTGTCATACCCGTCGCCTTACCTTTCTCTTGGGAACTCAACACACGAAGTATACATACAGATGGAAATTGCAACTTCTATTTCCCGAAGGAGAAGCAACAACGGGTTTGTCTGGATACAGGGAACTTCCGACGATCTCGTAAGGCACATCGAGTGCGTTTTATACAGCGTTAGTATCTTCCACCTTCGCCCTACTACATGGTACACTGGCTCATCCGTAGTGCAGGTGGACTCAGTGCCGTTCGCTCCCAACACAGCCAATTTTCATGAGGATTACGAAGAACTAAAATTTCTTTCGTACTTTCTAAAAGCGTTCGACTGCCTTGTAGACTGGTATCAAAGGTTTGACCACAAGGAGACGTCTCCGTAAATCTTTATGTATCATATTTTCTAATGCTAGATAGAAAACTACACCAGACAGCATATCCTCTTTCCGCAGTGCTGTCTAGATGCAGTACTTTTCGTGTCACTAAACGTTTTCTGATTGGATGGCGCGGAAATTCTTTATCCCTTCTCAGCACAGCTATCATCCGCTGCTGTAATAAAAAAGTAAAAAGAAATGTAACGAAGTAGTACACCGTTAATAAAAATCACGTTTCTTGGCTGTAAATTGTTAGTAACTATCAAAGGGATTACATGTTCTGTGAGCCCCGAGGAGTGGCCACGTAGTTTGAGGCGCCGTGTCACGGATTGCGCAGCCCCTCTCGTCGGAGGTTCGAGTCCTGTTTCAGGCGTGGGTGTGCGTCTGTTTTTCTTAGCATAAGTTAAAGTAGTGCGTAAGTTTAGGGACCAATGATCTCAACAGTTTGGTCCCTTACGAAGTCATACACATTTTGAACAAGTTCTGAATCAAGTCACTTTCATACAGACGATCATCAACCAATTGAGAGCTCAACCAGACCACAAGGGTCTGTAAATTACTGAAATGAGCAACCAGTAAATTGCCCTAAACGTGTTAGTCGTAGTCTGTAACTCTCTTGTAAATTGCTACTTTTTACCTTCAAGGGATTGAACGGAATAGACAGTGTCTTGAAAGGAGGATATAAGATGAACATCAACAAAAGCAAAACGAGGATAACGGAATGTAGTCGAATTAAATCGGGCGATGGTGAGGGAATTAGATTAGGAAATCAGACACTTAAAGCAGTAAAGGAGTTTTGTTATTTGGGGAGCAAAATAACTGATGATGATGATCGAAGTAGAGAAGATATAAAATGTAGACTGGCAATGGCAAGGAAAGCGTTTCTGAAGAAGAGAAATTTGTTTACATCGAGTATAGATTTAAGTGTCATGAAGTCATTTCTGAAAGTATTTGTATGGAGTGTAGCCATGTATGGAAGTGAAACGTGGACGATAAATAGTTTGGACAAGAAGAGAATATAAGCTTTTGAAATGTGGTGCTACAGAAGAATGCTGAAGATTAAATGGGTAGATCACATAACTAATGAGGAGGTATTGAATAGAATTGGGGAGAAGAGGAGTTTGTGGCACAACTTGAAAAGAAGAAGGGACCGGTTGGTAGGACATGTTCTGAGGTATCAGGGGATCACAAATTTAGCATTGGAGGGCAACGTGGAGGGTAAAAATCGTAGAGGGAGACCAAGAGATGAATACACTAAGCAGATTCCGAAGGATGTAGGTTGCAGTAGGTACTGGGAGATCTAGAAGCTTGCACAGGATAGGGTAGCATGGAGAGCTGCATCAAACCAGTCTCAGGACTGAAGGCAACAACAACAACACCTTCAAGGGAGTGAGGGAGTACCGACGAAAAATTAAAACGTCTGTGTTCCTCTAAGAACCGACGGACTATTCCCTAAATATTGAAAAATTAAATTTGTAATGCCTTATACATTCAAATGTCTACAGGTTCTCACGTACCCGCTTGTTCGTAAATCACAGAGATTGATAAAACCTCGCATATTTCAGAACCTAAATCTCCTTAAAGTGCCGTTATGTATAAATTCTTTTGTACGATATTGTTTGAATAATTAAAAATTTAGCTCACGTGAAATTGGATGTCTACTCGCCACAGAAATTAAAAATACAGACGGCGCATAAACCACGCTAGACCGAAACGAGTGATGCCTTTAACTATTTGTAGTTCACACGAATTTTTACATTCTGACAGTTCTAACAAATTGCAATCTTAAGTTCGTTACAATCACTCAAAGGATGTTCGTACAAAGCCACCTGAGGCTCGAGTCCACGGTTTCTGCGAATAGCACAACGCGGTCCTTGGCGAAACTGGACTCTGACTTGCTGTTCAGTGGCAACACACACTGTTGACAAAAGCCAGTGAACGAATGAACCACGACACAGCTGCGCGGTTGCTTATACAGAGTGCACATTAATAAAACCGACAAATCGCAGAGACGGATTCTTGACTGGAAATGGAGGAAAAAAAGGTCTTATGAGTTTGTGTCCGGAAATGCATCGTTGGCACGTTGGATGGCGCTGACGAATGGAAGTTCCTCTAACCACGTGCCGTATGTTTTCTTGGGTGTTGCAAGCTGTGTGTTGACACAGCGTACTGTAAGCAGCAAAATGGTCCGGTATTCATATCGGTAACAAACCGAGATGGTGTTGACTTAGAGCCAAGCAGGTAGAAACGGTTGAGAGGAACAATCTTGTCCTCCAAATCTAGTTTACGCACAGTCCATCGCCTGCCTGTGCTCTCGTCTGTCTGAAATGACCCATGATCCCACAAACGTCCAAAAACGGCTTGGAATATTGTGTAATACGCTTGTTGTCTGTGAGGGCTCTTGTTCTGCTCTAGCCGTGCTGCACCTCTACCGTTTCCATCTACTTGACCGTACACAAACACCATCTCGGCTTGTTCCCGACATGAATACCGGATCATTATGCTGCTTACAGGACGCTGGGTCCATCACACATCCTGCAACACGCAAGGAACATACGGCAAATCTTCGTTGATCAATTATGGACCATGGGACAACGGCTGGCATGTACTTCTTGATGCAACAATTTACCACCAGCCGTAAGTATTGTAGAAATTTATTTTATGAACTTCTTATGTGCTACCAGTTTCGGCATTACATTGATGCCATCTACAGGCCCCACACATCATGGACGTAAAATCGCTATACGCGGAAAGAGCCATATAACTTGATCCGTGAATCGCCTGGCCACCGAGAGTTGTTGCATAACGCTTTGATTCACGGATCCACTTATATGGCTCCTTCCGTGTATAGCGATTTTACGTCTATGACGTGTGGGGCCTGAAGATGGCATCAATGTAATGCCGAAACTGGTAGCACATAAGAAGTTGATAAAATAAATTTCTACAATACGTACGGCAGTTGGTAAATTATTGCGTCGAGACATACGGCAAAGGGTCAGAGGAACTCTGATTCGTCAATACCATCTACCGCGGCAACGATGCATTTCCAGTCAGGAATCCGACCCTGCAGTTTGTCGGTGTTATTAATGCTAACCTTGTATATCCTTGGTGCCGTCCGGTTCAAATGGCTCTGAGCACTATGGCACTCAACTGCTGAGGTCATTAGTCCCCTAGAACTTAGAACTAGTTACACCTAACTAACCTAAGGACATCACAAACATCCATGCCCGAGGCAGGATTCGAACCTGCGACCGTAGCGGTCTTGCGGTTCCAGACTGCAGCGCCTTTAACCGCACGGCCACTTCGGCCGGCTGGTGCCGTCCGGAGCTGACCGCAAAATGGAACGGCCGGCTATAAAATGCCCGCGCACCTGCCTGTGCTCTAAAGCTTACTTTGGAAACACGAAATTACTTATAATTTTCCTAATTGGAATAGTTTTGACTCTAATTTTTCCTGCCGCAGATCCATATTTAGCGAACATTTCATTTAAATTTCATTTTTGTATATTAATAACTACATGTGGTACGATTTTTGAAATTGAGTTTTGCGTGGTTTTTACGCTCTGAATTGTCTACCCGGTCGTCGCTCCACCCAAGTTAAATCGCTTTAATTTTTCTGTAATGTGGTGCATCGTAATCATATTCTGTTCAGAATGTAGTGCTTCAGTCCTCTGTGTTCTAGCTTCTGCTCTGCAATTTACACTTAATTGCCTGGCAGAGGGTTCATCGAACCACTTTCACACCTTTTCTCTACGGTTTACGGTTCCACTCTTGATCAGCGCGCGTAAAAACGAACACTTGAAATCTTCGCCTGCGACGTTAATTTTCCGCATAATGTATTAATACGGTTATATCCCTCTATATAGATAAACGTCAAATAATATTTTCGCATTCGGAAGAAGCGCCTAGAACCGCTCGGCCACCGCCGTTGCCGATCGCACCACCGTATTCTGCCTGTTCATATACCTCTGTATTTGAATACGCGTGCCTATACCAGTTTCGTTGGTGCTTCAGAGTATTAGATCTAGTCATAAATGAGTGGCTTCAGCTGGGTGTGGCGTACTTTTGAGTGCTGGCCGTCGCGAAAGTGAAAGCCGTCTGGTGGCGTCAAAGGAGCGCGACGCGTTAAGGAAAGCGTAACGATGAGGAGAGACGAATGGGGAATCATTTTACTGACGATACTGACCGAAAATGATGACCTATACTGACATAACGAGCATCTCTGAAACGGTATGGCTAGTCGGCTCTGAACATGCGGCTGTCGTCACCCTCTACGAAATGTTATTATCCAACAAAATTCTCAGGTCTGTTACAATTTTCTACAAAAATGTACAGATATTCTCGTGTTGGCACAAATACGCAAATTTCAGTTAAGAACGCACAGTAATCTCCCGTTGTATCGAACGCGTACGCCATGAGAAGTCCGGTTGTATTCCGTTGCTCTTAGGCGCACGTAAAGTGAAAATCTTCAGGTAATATTGCACGCAGCTGAGAACGAAAATGCAGTAAAAGTTTATTATTAAGTTTTCCACTGTGTAATCCATATTAGCTCTCACTTATTTCAGTTTGTCGTCACGGTATGGGAGACGTGGCAGGTAGCATGCCACAAAGGGAATGGCGATGGTGGTGGGTGGGGCGGGGGGGAGGGGGCAGAAGTGGGTGGATAGCCGCCCACCTGCTCCAGCTTCAGGCGAGCGAGCGGCGCGGTGTAGCCGCAGCGGCTGCCTTTGACGCACCGGAAGTTCCTTGGCGCGCGCGTCAGCCGGCAGAAATGCGAGGAGCACTTGGTCCCTGGGGCGTGCACGCCAGCCTGCCTCTCCAGGCGCCGTCCGGAAATCCCTGGAGACAACAACAGCGTCTTTGACACGTAATGCTTTCCTCCACTTGGATAACACCATAAATTCTATCAGTTTACTTTTTTCTACAAGGATCTACAAATATGTGTAACGTATTTCAGTTTGTAAATTAACGTTATTGTTCCGAACGGAGTGACCGAGCGGTTCTAGGCGCTACAGTCTGGAACAGCGCGACCGCTACGGTCGCAGGCTCGAATCCTGCCTCGGGCATGGATGTGTGTGATGTCCTTAGGTTAGTTAGGTTTAAGTAGTTCTAAGTTCTAGGGGACCTCAGAAGTTAAGTCCCGTAGTGCTCAGAGCCATTTGAACCATTTTAACGTTATTGTTTCCCTTGAGATGTGGTCTTACAGGCTCACCTGGGAAATTGGATGTACTGATAGGATCACGAATAACTAAATCATTAAAAGAATGGGACAATAGTTTATGGAACACTATCGTAAATAGAAGAGTTCAGGTTATTGGGCATCTATTGGGACACGAGGGGCTAAAAAAACGATAATAGAGGGATATGTCAATGGAAAGGAATTAGACGAAGACCAAGACTTAAAGACGTACAGAAGATCACATCATAAGGTACGTCCGTATAACCCTACATAGAAATGAAACCAGAAAAGAAAGAAAAAAGTGATGAGTGAAGATTTTCTGTCAACAAAATCTCGGATTGAACACTAGAGGAAGTAAGTTCCTTGACAAAAGGAAGACAACACGAGACATTACCACGCCTCTACAGTAAAAAATGTGATACATATGGGCGTCATAAGTAAATTAGATGCTTTAAAAACATCTTAGCCGATCTGCTAATGATGGCATGACCGCTCAAACGGAAAGTGGTGCTTAAAAGAAAAGCGACTGAAGTAAATCCATGATTTTTCTTGTTGTTGTATGGGTAGTATTAGTTATTATATGCCACAAATAAGAAATGCTACAAATAAGAAATGAGCCTTGATCTAATCGTACCTTCTTCATGTGTACTTCTTACAGTAAGACCAAGTGTATGTTGCTGCGCCGGCCGGTGTGGCCGTGCGGTTAAAGGCGCTTCAGTCTGGAACCGCGTGACCGCTACGGTCGCAGGTTCGAATCCTGCCTCGGGCATGGATGTGTGTGATGTCCTTAGGTTAGTTAGGTTTAATTAGTTCTAAGTTCTAGGCGACTGATGACCTCAGAAGTTAAGTCGCATAGTGCTCAGAGCCATTTGAACCATTTTTTATGTTGCTGCACCTTGTTTACGAGGAATGGGCACAAAGTAAAGTCTTTTCTTTCGTTACGCGAGGAAACGAAGTAAAATTTACACAGCAGTAATGAAAAATTCAGTAGTAATTATTTACTTTTCATTGCCTATCTACTCATACCCCGCAAGCCACATTACGGTTTGTGGGAATGGTACTTTGTGAACCAATTACCTGCGCCCCCTCTCCTGTTCGAGTCGCGAAAAGTTCGCGAAACGAACGCTTGTTGGAAGACATGGTGTGAGATCGGATCTCTCTCATTTTAACTAGATTGCCTTTCCGGGAGGTGCGTGTAAGGGAAGGCAATACACTGGATGACTTTTCTAGGAACGTACGCTCTCGGAAATTTAACAGTAGACTACAACGTGATGCACAACGCCTCTTACGTACACTATGTGATCAAAAGTCTCCGGACACCCCCATCTTAGATGCATTGCACTGCCACCTACTGACAGTTACTCCATATCAGCGACCTCAGCAGTCATTAGACATCGTGAGAGAGCAGAATGCGGCGCTCCGCGGAACTCACGCACTTCGAAGGTCGTCAGGTGACTGGGTGTCACTTGTGTCATAGGTCTGTACGTGAGATTTCCACAATCCTGAACATCCCTAGATCCAGTTGTTTCCGATGTGATAGTGAAGTGGAAACGTGAAGGCACAGGTACAGCAGAAAATAGTACAGGTCGACCTCGTCTGTTGATTGACAGAGACCGACGACAGTTGAAGAGGGTCGTAATGTGTAATAGGCAGACATCTATCGAGACCATCACACAGGAATTCCAAACTGCATCAAGATCCACTGCAAGTACTATGTCAGTTACGCGGGTGGTGAGAAAACTTGGATTTCATGCTCGAACAGCTGCTGATAAACCACACATCACGCCGGTGAATGCCAAACGGCGCCTCGTTTTATGTAAGGAGCGTAAACATTGGACGATTCAACAGTGGGAAAACGTTGTGTGGAGTGACGAACACGGTACGCAGTGTGGCGATCCGATGGCAAGGTGTGGGTATGGCGAATGCCCGGTGAACGTCATCTGCCAGCGTGTGTAGTGCCAACAGTAAAATTCGGAAGTGGTGCTTCCCACTATTGAGGAGCAATTCGGGGATGGCGATTGCATCTTTCAGCACGATCGAGCACCTGTTCATAATGCATGGCCTGTGGCGGAGTGGTTGCACGACAATAACATCTCTGTAAGTTCTGGCCTGGACAGAGTCCTGGCCTGAATCCCATAGGACACCTTGGGATGTTTTGGAACGCCGACTTCGTGCCAGGTCTCACCGACCGATATCGATACCTCTCCTCAGTGTAGCACACCGTCAAGAATGGGCTGCCATTCCCCAAGAAACCTTCCAGCACCTGATTGAACGTATGCTTGTGAGAGTGGAAGTTGTCAAGGCTAAGAGGGTCCAACACCATATTGAATTCCAGCTCTACCGATGGAGGGCGCCACGTACTTGTTTGTCATTTTCAGCCATGTGTCCGGATACTTTTATCACATAGTGTAGCATCTGCTACTGTAGTTCGATGAACATCTCCGTGGTGCTTTCGACCTTGTTAATGGACCTGTATCGTAAGAGGCAGCCATTCGCTGAATATTCTCCGTTTTATTAAGTATCCTATCTGGTTAAGAACCCGTACTGACGTACAATACTGAAGAAGCGGTGGAACGACGGTTTAGTGAGCTGCATCCTTCGTCGGTGGACTACATTCCCCGAGAATTCGCTTTACGAGTTCTGAGTCTTGCATGTACCTTATCTGCCATTAGTTTTATGTAGTCGTTTCACTCTAAAACGCTCCGTACACGTACGCATGCTACAAAGTATTTAATGGATGTGACTGCTTCTAGCCGGCCGGTGTGGCTGAGCGGTTCTGGGCGCTACAGTATGGAACCGCGCGACCGCTACGGTCGCAGGTTCGAATCCTGCCTCGGGCATGGATGTGTGTGATGTCCTTGGGTTAGTTAAGTTTCGGTAGTTCTATGTTCTAGGGGATTGATGAGGGGTTGGGTTGTTTGGGGAAGGAGACCAGACAGCGAGGTCATCGGTCTCATTGGATTAGGCAAAGAAGGGGAAGGAAGTCGGCCCTGCCCTTTCAAAGGAACCATCCCGGCATTTGCCTGGACTGATTTAGGGAAATCACGGAAAACCTAAATCAGGATGGCCGGACGCGGGATTGAACCGTCGTCCACCCGAATGCGAGTCCAGTGTCTAACCACTGCGCCACCTCGCTCGGTTGGGATTGATGACCTGAGATGTTAAGTCCCATAGTGCTCAGAGCCATTTGAACCATTTTGACTGCTTCTAGTGATCTGAAGTCTGGCAATCAATAATGGGTCGCTCTGGCTGCTCATGTACATTACATTTCATTATATTGAGAATCAGCTGCCAGTCGTTCTAATCATCGATCCTGTGCAGTTGTTACTACAGTTCGCTATAATTTTATAGCGATTTTCTGTTTACCATTCTCGATTATTTCCATGAACGCTACTGTAGTTAACTTTTACGATATTAACATTTTTTCTCCTGTCTGCCTTAACGAATGCTGAACTCTTTAACTAATAGGGCTGATAGCCTTCTCGGCAAATGTCAACTCAACAGCTGGCGCACAGAATTTTCCATGTGCCTCCATCTTCAGAGAGACCGACTGAGTTGGCGCAGTGCTTAGCTCGTTGGACTCGCATTGAGAGTACGGCTGTTCGATTCCCTCTTCTAGGCATCCAGTTGTAAGTTTTCCGTTGTTTTTCGCTAAATCGCTTGAAGCTAATATCGGTAAAGCTTCTTTGTAAATTACACGACCGGCTTCTTTCTGTAGCATTTCCGCAGTCAGAGACTGTGCTCCGACTCTGATGACCTCGTCGATTTCTGTTTTCTCGTCGTGACTATTTCACGATATGTATGTGAAAGCAAGTAATGGCTACTCCGATTCTTGGTCTCTCTCTCTCTAAATTTCGACAGTAAATTTACCTGTGATGCAAAGCGCCTACTTTGTAACGTGTGGCACTAGAGAGTCTTGGGCATTTCCATAATGCTCTCCAGCCGAGTAAACGATCTCGTGAAGAAATACGTCGCTCCTCGTTAGGTCTTCTCTGTCTGTTGTACGTACGAGGGTGAGTCAAATGAGAACCCTAAATATTTTTTTAAATATTATTTATTGTGCAGAAGTGGTACAAAGCTTTATCACTTTTCAATATGATCTCCTCCACGGTCAATGCAAGTCCTCCAGCGCTTACAAAGTGCATAAATTCCTATAGAAAAAATTCTTTTGGTAGTCCGTGCAACCACTCATGCACCGCGTGGCGTACCTCTTCATCAGAACGGAACTTTTTTCCTCCCATTGCGTCTTTGAGTGGTCCAGACATATGGAAATCACTTGGGGCAAGGTCTGGTGAACATGGTGGATTTCCGTTTCCGGTTGGTGGAAATGAAAGCAGGTTTCGTCCCCCACGTCGTTCTCTCATTTCAGGAGTCAGCTGCCGTGGCACTCATCTTGTAGACACTTTGTGAAACTGGAGCACATCATGCACAATGTGGTGTGCTGACCCATAACTAATCTGTAAACATGCTGCAATGTCATTCAGTGTCACTCGGCGGTTTTCCTTCACTATGGCTTCAACTGCTGCAATGTTCTGTGGAGTCACAATTCGTTGTGCCTGACCTGGACGTGGAGCATCTTCCACTGAAGTCACATTATTTGCGAACTTCGTACTCCATTCGTAGACTTGCTGCTGTGACAGACATACATCACCGTACTGAAACTTCATTCGTCAATGAACTTCAATAGGATTCACACCTTCACTACGTAAAAATCGAATAACAAAACGCTGTTCTTCCCTGGTGCAAGTCGCAAGTGTGGTGGCCATCTTTATACTGATACTGTGACGGTATGTGTGCATCTGCACTGTACTGCCACCTTCATGCCATTCTGCACGCTGTTTGTAGCAGGCATACCAACTTACAGGATAACGACGCGAAATTTCGATTTGTTGTTACAAATTTAAGGTTTTCATTTGACTCACCCTCGTATTAATCCTACTAGTAAAAATCCGAGACTGAGGAACGGTACTCAATGATCGGGCGAACAAGTATTTCGTAAGCCACTTCTTTCGTGGGTGATATCTGTTTCCTTGAGATTCTTTCAGTGAATGTCAAATTGGTATATGCTTTTCCTGTTATTTGCTTTATGTGGTTATGCCACTTCATGTCGCTCCGGATTGTTACTCCTAGGTTTTTTACGGTAGTTATGTTTCCTGTGATATGTCACCAATAGTGCAATGGAATAATAGTGCGTTTCTTCGCCTGTATATGAGCAGTACATTAGATATAAAGGGATTGGTCAAAACTGTGGGAACAGTGTGAGAAGTGCTTGCTTGAGCGTAAATGTAGATGACAGCCAATGCTGCGATTAGCGCAGCTGTCATTCGACCACGAAAGGCGTCTGTGCAATGTCCTCAGTACGTTGCACGTGTCCGTTTGGTCAGAAAAGTGTTCCGTGTAGTTGTCAGTGCGTTATGTCGGAGCTAGGTGAAATCCAGCGTGGGTAAATTGTTGGTGCTCGTATTATGGGTGAGCCGGTAACCAAGGGAGCCGAAGTGTTTCAAGAGGAACCGTATCGAAGATTTATACCGCATTCAGGGGAGGCGGGAAAACATCATCCACTAAGTGACAACGCTGATGAAAGAGTGTATTGAGTGATCGTGATAGACGATCATTGAAGAGGACTGTGACGAAAAAAAAAAAAAAAGACGACAGCTGCAGAAGTGTGGTACTCGCGAACTCAATCAGCACCAAAACAACACAAAGGTAGCTCTATAAGTTGGAATTTGAGGGCCAGGTGGAATTCCAAACCCAGTCATCGGTGATGCAAATGCCTGCAACAGGAAAACGTAGTGCTGAAGCCACAAAACCTGTGTTATTGGTGAAAGAAAGTCATTTGGTCGGATGAGTCTTATTTCACTGTTTTCCAACTTGTGACCCAGTTCACATCGGGCGTACGTCGTCCCAAACATACGATGCAGACTGCTTGCTGCCAAGAGTAAAACATGACGGGGTTCGATGATGATTTGGGCAGGCACGTCGTGGTATTCCAAGGGCATCATACTTGTTCTGTTAAGACCATTTTAGCTGATCTAGTCCATTCCGTAGTACACTTGTTTGCTCCTCACTTCTAATGCTGTGTTCTAAGATGACAGAGCTCCTGCTCACCAGGACAGGTTTTGTGAACACGATGATCAATTTTCACATCTCCCCAGACGAGCACCTTCACCAGAGCTCAATACTAATAATCCGTAGTGATCTACTGCGGAGAGAAGGATGCTTTATAGCTGTACACGGCTATCGAGGTCACCAGACTTTGTACTATCTGCAGGAGGAATAATATGTAAGGTTCCCTTGAAAACCGTACAGAACCTTCATTTATTCATTCCGAGACGATTGGAAGCTGTTTTGAATGTCAACTGGTTTTCTACACCTTATTAGGCATGGTAATGCATTGTGATTTTGTTGTTTCCATATTTTCGTCCACTGTATGTATTTAGGTTCAGTGTCTGCTCTCTGTTTCACAGAGTCTTCGACGTTATCCGATGGAACATTAATACAAGTTGTTAATAGTAGACATCCTGTGTCACTCTCTTACAGCAGGCGCGAAATTATTTTTACATTTGTCGACTCTCTTCCGTTAAGAATGCGGTCTTGAGCTCTGTGTGTAAGGAAGTCCTGTACCCAACGACAAATCTGGTCTGCTAGTCGGGAAATTTGTTTTATTTTCACTAAACAACAGTTCGGAACTGTATCGAACGCCTTCCTGAAGTCAAGGAACACGGCATCAGCCTGTCAGCGCCTCTGCCAACAGCGCTCTAGGCCTCATGGACGAACAGAACGGAATGAGTTCGCAAGGTCTCTGTTGCGTAAGCCATGCTCATTTTAGTAGAGAACATTTTTATTTTCTCATCACGTCATAATCAGCATACACATACTCCATAATTCAAAAACAGATTGAAGCCAACGATATGGGCATAAGCCAACGATACGGGCATGTAATTATGTGCATGTGTCCGGCGATCCTTCATTGACTCGCCGGCCGCGGTGGACGAGCGGTTCTAGGCGCTTCAGTCACAACCACGCGGCTGCTACGGTCGCAGGTTCGATGTGTGTGATGTCCTTAACTTAGTTAGGTTTAAGTAGTTCTAAGTTTAGGGGACTGATGACTTCAGCTGTTAAGTCTCATAGTGCTTAGAGCCATTTTTGACCCTTCTTTGAATCGAGAATGACTGCTATTGGTTTTTTTCTTTTTTTTCTTTTCTAATAGCTAGGTGCCAATGGTAACACCCGTGACCTACGATTAAACGTCTGCTGGACGGGGAGCAATTTCTTTCACATGATCACCATATAATCTCGCACGTATCTCATCCGCTTAGGCTGCCCTTCCACTGTTGAACAGTTTTAGCTGATTTTCCATTGCGTCATCTTTTATCTCAGTATCTGCCATTTCGGCATTCTTGCTATGATCAAAATAAGGAACCGTGTTACGATACAACCTTGGATACGTATTATAATCATTTCTAGTATCACAGTTTTCATTTATCAAGAAGCTCTTCAAACAAGAAAGGTGTTTTCACAGCGAAAAAGAAAGACATGTATTGCAGAGAATTCCAACAAATATGCGATGATGTATTGTTATAGACGCGACTAATAGTCGTTACAAGAACTAAATTTATTATTACTTGTGGGGGTAGGAACTGTTACTAAAGTGTTCCAGTTTTTCAGAAGAGGCCAATACGTATTGGCTCGTTCTAAAAGTGCAAGGTGTTCTATACTTACTACATACTGCCCACATTGGACAGTGAATGTACTGTGATGCTAGCTAGCTGGGCTGCTGTAGCCAACACACGGTGCTTTCTCTGCGCGGCTGGTGCAGATTAAAGCCGCCGCAGACACGACGCCTGCAGCGTCTGCAATCCCGCACCTCGCCTCCAAAGGCCGTGCATGCGCCGTGGCGTCCAACCGACCGTCAGAGGTAACTTCCACAGTACCAACCCAGAGCGCTACGGATAAACACTTCTGCCTTACAGATTTCATACGTCCACCTCTAGTAATACAATATTACATTAATCCGTTTAAGTCCTGAAAAGCAGACATTAAAGAAATCTTTATTTAATGTCTACAATTTAAGCAGCAACCCACTATCTCTGTTTGGTTTGAATAAGTTTATTTGGCGCAACCCATTACCGGATTCGGATTTATTACAAGTCCATCATCAGATGGCTTTTAAAGTTTTCTTTTCTTTACTGTTGGGGCCTCGTTTTGTCTTCGTTACTGGTGTGGTGCCGTAAGATAAATAAAAGGTTTTTCTCTAATGTTACGAAAAACTTTTTTCACTTTGACCTTCACAGAACCATTTATGATTTTTTTCATTAACTTAAAAATCATTTCAGTTAAGTATCAGAACAAATTATTAGGACTGACAGAGGTTCGAACCCACGACCGAAATAATGGTAGTGTGACACATGCAAAGAGAGAGATTAGTGAGGTAACTGTGGCAATGATTCCCCCCCCCCCCTTCATATATGGGCCCTTAGACAATTATACGGCCGGCCGCTGTGACCGAGCGGTTCTAGGCGCTTCAGTCCGGAACCGCTCACCTGCTACGGTCGCAGGTTCGAATCAAATGGTTCAAATGGCTCTGAGCACTATGGGACTTAACTTCTGAGGTCATCAGTCCCCTAGAACTTAGAACTACTTAAACCTAACTAACCTAAGCACAGCACACAACACCCAGTCATCACGAGGCAGAGAAAATCTCTGACCCCGCCGGGAATCGAACCCGGGAACCCGGGCGCGGGAAGCGAGAACGCTACCGCACGATCACGAGCTGCGGACTGAAAACTGGTGCCGGACTGGGACGTCAACCTCACATTACGCGAGCGGTCGCCTTAACCGCCTTGGCTATCCGTGAACGACTCACAACCTCGCCTAAATACGTCGTCATTCCTGCGTCATAACATGTAATCGTACACACATTGTGTAATCCCGCACACAGAGGGCATTTAAATTGAAAGTCACTGACTGGTATCGGCGGATAAGTACGATAATGCAGTGCCTTTGTCCTTAAGAAGAAAGATGCAATGCTTCAGACATGCACTGTCCATTTTCGGTGTTGTCTGACCCATTGAAGATGTGAAACTGCAACGGCCTTTTGCGAGGTATTCGAATCCAAACACTTGGTGTATATATTGCTGTTCGCGAAGCTCATTCGGAAACTTTTTGAGACTGACATGTATTGACTGCCAGCAGCAGTTCTTGACAGGTTTGAGACTTATTGTCACTGACAAGGCGTGACATTTTTATCCCGTCCATGTTGGTTTTCATCCTTGTACAAATACTATTCTTACATACGTCACATGGATGTGCATTGTACATCATTCCTTGTAGACACGTTGGACATTCCGTGTTGATACATCAGTAAATCTAGGAATCTCACTGGAGGTATGCTCATGGCCACGTTCAAACATGATAACTACGAGGAACGTTAAGTAAAAAAATGCAACAATTTTTTTTCCTGAAATTAGGTTTGTCCTGCAGTTTCGTTAACACGCAGCTCAATGTTTATGATGTTATATCTCCTGAGAAAAAAAATGGTTCAAATGGCTGTGAGCACTATGGGACTTAACATCTGAGGTCATCAGTCCCCTAGAACTTAGAACTACTTAAACCTAACGAACCTACGGACATCACACACATCCATGCCCGAGGCAGGATTCGAACCTGCGACCGTAGCTGTCGCGCGGTTGCTGACTGAAGCGCCTAGACCGCACGGCCACACCGGCGAAGAATTAGATTTTGGAATTTTGCTTCAGAAGAGATTATACATGTGAAGTTCAGTTTTTGTAAGTTGAATTTTTGTAATTCTAGGATTGTTGTTAAGTAGTTTCAGAGGAACGTTAAGTATGTTTCAAGTTTCATTAATTGTTGTATAGTTTAAGGAAATGAAATTGCAATTGAGTTAATTTAAAACAGTGCCATTCTCCACATCCAAAGAGTCAATTAATTTTCAGTTATTTAAAAACTGTTATCAAAAAGTTACGAACCAAGAATGATAGCAATGTTTTTAGAGCACGCGTCCCATCTCTGCATATCTCAGTAGGTCGATTTCGCAGCACTGTTGTCGAGTCGCGCTGTAGCTACGAGAGCAGTTTGCACCCGAGAAAGACAATTTATATGGAGGACAGATTATTTCTTTAGTTAAATTTCACAGGGACCACCTTTACTTTGAAAGTAATCAGTTTTCACCGAGCGAAGCGCCGCAGTGGCTAGCGCACTGGACTCGCATTCGAGAGCACGACGGTTCAAAGCTGCAACCGGCTATTCTCATCTAGGTTTTCCGTGATTTCCCTAGATCTCTCCAGGCAAATGCTGGGATGGTTCCTTTCAAAGGGCACGGCCGTCTTCCTTCCCCACCCTTCCCCAATCCGATGGACCGATGACCTCGCTGTTTGGTCTCCTGCCGCTAATCAACCAACCAAACAACCAATCAGTTTTCTTTTGGGACAGTTCACAGTCAGATTTTGTAATTACAATAAGCTTCATACAGGGCATGATTTTCTTAAGATTCTCGGAGACACATTAACATATGCATTCTCGCAGTTGAATTTTGCCACCAACAGTTAAGCATTAACGTGCGTTTAAACATGTGCGCCACAGATATAACGCACCTTTAAACTACCTACAGATTTAGATTGATTTTCACTCACTAAAACAAATCGAAACAGAAAGCTTTCAACATAACGGTGAAATTCGCTACAGATACATATCAAATATGTGTGAAATATATTAAATACATGTCACATGTGCGTATTCTGGTGAACCCGAAGGCAGAAATCTTATAAATGTAGACAAAGAATAGGACAAGAATAAGAGTAACCCTAGTTCTACTGTGACAAAATGATATTTCGAAAAAAGCAACTGCAGAATGAATTGAGGAATAAAATCACTCTTTGTAGCAAGGTGACAAATTTTTCTTATGGGTCGCAACTTAACTGCTCTTTCACTTGCGGCTTACTTCGTCCGTGTGCTTGTATTGCACATCTTGCTGTTCATACTCGCCACCTAAAGCGGCTATGTCGTCCTGTTATCGTTACTGATGAGCTCTTAACATGGTTCCCCCCTGTACTCTGAATACTGTGAAGCGAAGTATGCTTTTACGCCTACCCTGTAAGAAAACTCGTTCGCCGTTCAAATAGGGTTGCAGACGCTAGGCGGAAGATAATTTATGACATGGGGAAAGGTAATTCAGTTCGCTGTCAGCATAAACCCGAAGAACTTTTTTTATAGTGATTAACTGTCCCTTGCGGCGCAAACTGAGAAGTGTCACGCGGGAGATGCTGATCCCACTTGGTCGTCGTTCAAGCAGAGTCTAGAATTTCACTTCTGTCAATCACAAAGCGATTGTACACACATCAGAAAAGTTTTGCATCACCCCGATTCCCAGAACTCCTGAAGATAGACGTTGACTGTGGATATTGTATCACAGACACAGTCCCTTGGACTGTTCAGAGATGTCACGAAACCCGCCCAGAGCTTTAAACAACCATGCATGAGCAGCGCCTATTAGATGGAGGGGTTTCGAGAGCCGATCCGTTCCAGTCATTTCACCAGGGAGGAGGTACATGGCTCGTGTTTATTGTTCAACCATGTGTAGACGGTCAATACCGCGGTTCGATCGCGTCCGCATTTTTCCTTTGGGCCAGGAAGGGCTCTCAACTAAGGAAGTTTCCAGGCGTCTCAGAGTGAACCAAAGCGATGTTGTTCGGACATGGAGGAGATACAGAGATATAAGAATATACAGCCTACAGTTGCAGGTTAACTTTGTCACGTAAAGGTTTAGGTGTATGAGCCATTTGCACCAGATGTTCCGCAGATGACATAGAGCTACTACATCATGAAGTTAAGGGATATACACTCGACACGCTTGAGGAACTACAAATTTATTCACACCTAATTACAGATGGAGGCAATTTGCTGAACGATCAACTCCATCTTAAAAACAGGGCATACTTCGAAGGCTTCCAGCCTATATTAGGTGCACAATAATTCATAATGCATGTGACCATTTTTTTTACTTTATTGTTATTTTAAAACCTGTACAACAGGCAGGCTGTCAGCAGCATTCTACGCTGCTCTTCAGCCATAGAATACACAATGAGAAAAAAACAGTAAGAATACACATAAGTTACAGAACGGTGGGCAATAAAACAGTAGACATAAAGACAAACACGGAGCCTTTCACACTCAACGACAATCCACACGGCAAACTGTTGATACGACGCACAAACACTGAAGATGGCGATGGCACAGGTGAACAATGGAGTGGGACGGTGAACACTGAACACTAAACACGACGGCACACACGAGACACTGATGGCGATGATCTCCGGCGCGCGAAAGTCCACGTAGCGTGTGCGAGTCGGGGGACCTGCCAAGAAAGGAGGAGGGGGAATGGGAGAGGGAGAGGGGAGAGCAGAGATGCCATGGGCAGAGGAGATAGGTGGAAAGGAGGAAGGGGGAGGGGAAGCCTGGGGAAGAGGGATGGAGGAAGAGGGATGGGGGGAAAAGGGGAGAGAAGGGAAGGAGGGTGCCTAAAGGAAACGACACCAGAAGTGGGGGGGGGGCAGGATCAAAGTTGATAGGAGGGGTAGATGGAGGGGAGGAGGACATCATTAGGGAGGGGGAGCTGGCGAAAGCCACCTTGGGAGAGGGTAAGGAGGGTGGAGAGATGGAGGTGGGGGTGGGAGAGGATGGGCGAGACAAGCGGGTGAGGAGCATCGAGTTTGCGGGAGGTGTACAGGATCCGTATCCTTTCAAGGAAAAGGTGGAGGTGGGGGAACGGAATGATATCGTACAGGATCCGCGTGGGGGAGGGGAGACGTATGCAATAGGTGAGGCAGAGAGTATGGCGGTCACGGATTTGAAGGGATTTATAAAAGGTAGGGGGGGAGGGGAGGGCGGAGATCCAGGCCAGATGGGCGTAACAAAGGATAGGGCGGATGAGGGATTTATAGGTGTGGAGGATGGTGGAGGGGTCCAGACCCCACGTACGGCCGGAAAGGAGCTTGAGGAGATGGAGTCGGGAGCGTGCCTTGGCCTGGATTGTCCGGAGATGGGGGGTCCAGGAGAGTCAACAGTCGAGGGTGACGCCAAGGTACTTAAGGGTGGGAGTGAGGGCGATAGGACGGCCATAGATGGTGAGATAGAAATCAAGGAGGCGGAAGAAAGGGGTACTTTTGCCTACAATGATGTGTGCAATGTTGTCCAAGTACTGGAAACCAGGTGCGAGGGGAGGGACTGAGGTGTCTGTTCGATCGCGGACATCCGGAAAGAGGGAGTAATCGAACTGGGGATCATCGGGGACGAAAAACACATCGGAGAGTTAGGAGGCAAAGTGATTGGCCTTACTGAGGGTATCAGGGAAGGGGTGATCATCATGGAGGAGAGGATAGTAGGGGGAGGGTTTAGTTCCGGTAAGGCGACGGAAGGCTGACCAGAACTTGGACGAGTTGATAGGTAGGGTAGCATTTAAACGGGTGCATGTGTGTCGCCAGTCCCGGCGTTTCTTAGCCGCGAGCTTGTGACCATTTTTTTTTTTTTCATTTATTGAATTTCAATTCCCCCCGAAGGGGGCGGGCTGGCAGCAACTTAGTATGCCGCTCTTCAGCCGACAGATTTTGTGACAAAGATCAAGAGAACAAATAATAAAAAACAGGTGATAAAATCGGAGACTTAGAGAGTAACAAGGCGAAAAGAAATCGTGGAACTTAAAACAACAACACAGGGATGATGACGCTAATAAAAATACATACGAAACAGACAGGGAAAACAATAGACAATTAAAAAAAAAACACGGCGACAGTCTGGATTCTGTTCGCAAAGGACATAAAATTCACACCTAGCGACAGCATGGTTTCTGTTCGCAACATGAGAAAGACAAACAACACTGAATAGTCACTGGAACACTGCACTAAAAAGTTGGCAAATGTGACACCACAGTCGAGAGCAGGTGGGGGGAAACTGGACAGAAGATGGGAAAACAAAAAAGGGGGGAAAGGAGAGTAAAAGCGAATGGGGGAGCCGGGAAAGGAGCTGAAGGAGGATGAGGACCCATAAGAGAGGTGGGGGGCGGACGCGACAGGGAGTGGGGTAGGCAGAGGAGGGGAATACAAAAGGACTGGGGGGGGGAGAAGGGAGGTAGGGAGAGGTTTAGTGGGGAGAAAAACAGGACGGAAGGGGGGGGAGAGGGAGCCCAGGGAAAGGACAGAGGAAAGGAGGGGGATTGAGGATCAGAGTTGATAGGAAGGATAAATGGAGGGAGAGAGGGCATCATCCGGGAGGGGGAGTTGACGGAAGCCACCTTGGGAAAGGAGATGGAGAGTGTAGAGATGGAGGGTAGGGGGGACACAACGGTGAAGACGTGGCAGGGGGCGGGGATGGGAGAGGAGAGGAGCAACCAGGGGGTGAGGGGGTTCAAGACGGCGGGAGGTGTAGAGGATGCGGATATGTCCGAGGAATAGGAGCAGATGGGGGAAAGGAATGAGATCATAGAGGATCTGCATGGGGGACGGGAGGCGGATACGGAAGGCGAGGCGGAGTGCATGACGCTCAAGGATCTGGAGGGACTTATAGAATTTGGGGGGGGGGGGCAGATATCCAGGCAGGACTGGCATAACAGAGGATGGGACGGATGAAGGATTTGTAGGTGTGGAGGATGGTAGAGGGGTGCAACCCCCATGTCCGGCCAGAGAGGAGTTTGAGGAGTTGGAGGCGGTTGTGGGCTTTGGATTGGATGGAGCGGAGATGAGGTATCCAGGTGAGGTGACGGTCAATGGTGAGGCCAAGGTAGGTGAGGGTGGGGGTGAGGCGGACAGGATGTGCGCAGACAGTAAGGGAGAAATCCAGGAGCCGGAAGGAGCGAGTGGTACGACCTACGATGATTGCCTGGGTCTTGGAAGGATTGAGTTTCAGGAGCCATTGGTTACACCATGCAGCAAAAAGGTCAAGGTGATTCTGGAGAAGGCGTTGGGACCGTTGGAGGGTAGGAGCGAGGGCGAGGAATGCGGTGTCATCAGCATATTGCAAGAGGTGTACTGGAGGGGGGGGGGGTTGGGGCATATCTGCCATGTACAGGAGGTAGAGGAGAGGGGAGAGGACAGAGCCCTGGGGCACACCGGCAGGGGGGTAGAAGGTGTGGGAATTGGCATGATGGACGGTAACACAGGAGGGGTGGTGGGAGAGGAAGGAGGCCACCAGACGGATGTAGTTGATAGGAAGGGCGTAGGTTTGGAGTTTAAACAGGAGACCGGGATGCCAGACACGGTCGTAGACCTTTTCGAGGTCAAGTGAGACAAAAATGGCGGAGCGACGGGAGTTAAGCTGGAGGGAGAGGAGATGAGTGAGGTGGAGGAGTTGGTCATCAGCAGAGAAGGAAGGTCGAAAGCCACATTGGGTGTTTGGGAGGAGGTGGTTTTGGTGGAGGTGGAGATGGATGCGCCGGGAAAGGATGGATTCCAAGAGCTTGCTGAACACCGATGTGAGACAGATAGGACGATAGGAAGAGGCATCAGATGGAGGCTTATTGGGTTTGGAGAACATCAGGATAAGGGAGGTTTTCCACAGGTCGGGATAGAAGCCAGTGGCAAGGATGACATTGTAGAGGGTGGCAAGGAGGGAAAGGAAGGAGGGAGGGCAGTGTTTGAGGTGGCGGTAGGTAACGCAGTCGTGGCCGGGAGCAGTGTTGCGTTTAGTGCGGAGTGTGAGGCTGATGTCCTGTGTAGTGATGGGAGTGTTAAGTGCAGAAGGTGGGGTGTGGCCCAAGTACTGGAAGCTAGGAGCAAGGGGAGGAACAGAGGTATTCGTACGGTCCATGACATCAGGGAAGAGGGAATAATCAAAGTGGGGATCATCTGGGGTGGAAAAAACATCAGAGAGGTGGGAGGCAAAGTGGTTGGCCTTACTGAGGTTGTCAGGAAAGGGACGGTCATTAAGGAGGAGAGGGTACTGGGGGGTGGGGCGGTTCCCAGTAAGGCGGTGGATAGCAGACCAATACTTGGAAGAGTTGATGGGGAGCATGGTGTTGAGTTGGTGTGACCATTACAGTTTCTGTAATAATAGAACCTTTCCTACAGATGTTCATGCGAGATTTGTTGGTCAGTTTATAAGGCTCTGTCGTAGAATGTAAAACGAAGTCATTCTGGATACTGTAATTAACTTAAAATAGTAGAGTATAAAATTAACTCATAGCAAAAATGTTATCTGGCGCGTGCGTAATAAGAGTTTGATTCTATACGTCTCGCGCATGCGCGCCGCCCTCTGTGAGGCAGACCGCGAAGCCCTCGCGGTCCGCAGTCTCTAGTCGCACGACGAGGCCCATACAATGGGCTTAAAGTGAATTTGCTACAGCTTGTTTAGTAGAAGTGACAAAACCTTATGGTTATACATGAAGTTTTATAAAGTTGACTTAGGACATGGCTTGTTTTAGGCAAACATTTAAATAATATTTTATGTAAGTACTACACGTTGCATCCTGTAGGATGACCATATCTAATATAATTTACTAGCACATTATAATATTAACTTTTTGCAGGTTCTGAAGAAGACGTTATACTAACGTTAAAATCTGGGTATACGATAAAGTTAACCTGCAACTGTAGGCTGTATATTCTTATATAGACAAAATCAGTTTCTGTCGCTGCATAAAAATGTTAAAAATTATGAGAGACAGAAACTGTCGATGACATGCCTCACTCGGGTCGCCGAAGGGCTATTACTGCAGTGGATGATCGCTACCTATGGATTATGGCTCGGAGGAATCCTGACAGCAACAACACCATGTTGAATAATTCTTTTCATACAACCACAGGACGTCGTGTTACGACTCAAACTGTGCGCAGTAGGCTGCATGATGGGCCACTTAACCTTCGACGTCCATGGCGAGGTCCATCTTTGCAACCACGACACCATGCGGCACGGTACAGACGGGCCCAACAACATGCCGAATGGACCGCTCAGGATTGGCATCACGTTCTCTTCACCAATGGGTGTCGCATATGCCTTCAACCAGATAATCGTAGAAGACGTGTTTGGAGGCAACCCGGTCAGGCTTAACGCCTTAGACACACTGCCCAGCGAGTGCAGCTAGGTGGAGGTTCCCTGCTGTTTTGGGGTGGCGTTATACGGGGCCGACGTACACCGTTGGTCGTCATGGAAGGCGCCGTAACGGCTGTACGATACGTGAATGCCATCCTCCGACCGATTGTGAAACCATATTGGCAGCATATTGGCGATGCATTCGTCTTCATGGACGATAATTCGCGCCCCCATGATGTGCATCTTGTGAATGACTTCCTTCAGGATAACGACATCGCTCGATTTGAGTGGCCAGCATGTTCTCGAGACATGAACCCTACCGAACATGCCTGGGATAGATTGAAAAGGGCTGTTTATGGACGACGTGACCCACCAACCTCTCTGAGGGACCTACGCCGAATCGCCGTTGAGGAATGGGACAATCTGGCGCAACAGTACCTTGGTGAGGATGTGGATAGTATGCCACGACGAACACGGGCATGCATCAGTGCAAGAGGACGTGCTACTTGGTATTAAAGGTAGCGGTGTGTACAGCAATCTCGACCACCACATCGGAAGATCTCGCCGTATGGTGGTACGACATGCAATCTGTGGTTTTCATGAGCAATAAAAAGAGCGGAAATGATGTTTATGTTGATGTCTATTCCAATCCACGTCGTGAGTCTGATAAGAAGCAGTTTCATTGCCTGTACTTGTGATGATTCAGTTTTTGCCAATTCCGTGCGGGACGTCCTCGGAAGGCACAACGGTACCGACCGACCGCCGTGTCGTCCTCATCGGTAGGTGTCACAGAATGCGAATATGGAGGGGCATGTGGTCATCACACCGCTCTCCCGGCCGTTGTCAGATTTCGTGACCGGACCGCTATTCTTCAATCAAGTAACACATCAGTTGCCCTCACAAGGGCTGAGCGCACCCCCCTTGCCAACAGCGCTCGACAGACCTAGACAGTTACCCATCCAACTGCTAGCCCAGTCTGGCAACGATTAACTTCGGTGATGTGACGGTAGCCGGTGTTACCACTGAGGCAAGGCCTTTGGCAGTTTATATAAGATGAACAAGAAATCTGCCGAACAATGTAGGAGACTACCTCGAGATACTGGATGCTGTATTGGTATCTGGAAGTTTTAACACCCAGTGTCGACTAAACTGACAAGCTTGTAAATGAAGTATAACACAAGTTTTCGGAAAAAGATCCACAACATTTTGGCGATGTAGAGAACATAAAAGATCGGAAGAAGGACGGAGTCTTGAGGCACATCTCCAATAGGTTGGGATATGCGCAGATTAGTGTTTTTTATTGTTACATGGGGGAGGGGGTTGTGTAAGGTAAAATGTTGGTTAAATTTAAGACGGCAGTTATAGGAGGGCAAAGCAAGAATGAAGAACGGCAAAGCAAAAGTCCGCGTTCCGGACATGATGGACCAGTGGGTCGACCGACCGCCTCCTCATCGTCTGCCAGTGCCGTCATGCGGATGCTGTATGGAGGGGCATGGGGCCAGCATAGAGTCCTCTCGGCCCTTGTCGGTTTTCTTGGCCATTGAGTCGCTATTTCTTACTCGAGTAGGTCGTTAATTGGCATCACGTAGCGGAATGCATCCCTACTCTGTCCTCCCACCAAGGAAAAATTGTTGGCAGTGATGGTAATCAAAAGCGGGCCTTCCGCACACCAGCCAGACTCGCTATTGAGCTACGGAGGCTTATTATAGAACAGCACGGGTCGTGTTAATCGTACCAGTAATATCGAAACGTACCTGGACAAACTTGCATTGAATGTGAGGGAAACTACACTAAAGAGACAAAAGTCAGAGGATATGTGCTAATGTCGTGTCGGACCTTCTTTTGGCCAGCGCAATGGAGCAACTCGACGTGGCATCGGCTCGAACAGGTCTTAGGAAGTCCCCTGCAGAAATGCTGAGTCATGCTACCTCAACATCAGTCTATAACTGCGAAAGTGTTGCCAGTGCAGGATTTCGTGCACGAACTGACCTCTCGACTGTATCCCAGAAATGTTTGGTGAAATTCACGTCGGCGGATCTGAGTGACCCGATCATTCGCACCAATTGTCCAGAATGTTCTTCAAATCAGTCGCGAACAACTGTGACCTGGTGACATGTTTAGGTAGGTGAAGTCCATGAATGGTCTCCAAGCAACAGAAAATAGCCATTTCCAGTTACGATAGGTTCAGTTGAACCGGAGGTCCCAGTCCCCACCAGCTTGCACAGTGCCTTTTTGACAACTTGGGTTCATGGCTTCGTGGTGTTTGCACCATATTCTAACCCTACCATCATCTCTTACCAACTGCAATTGGGGCTCACTTGACCAGCCCTCGGTTTTCTAGTCGTCTAGGATCCAACCGATATGGTCACGAGCCCTGGACAGGGGCTGCAGATGATGTGCTGTTAGCAAAGCCACGCTGGTTAGTCGTCTCGTGCTGTAGTCCATTAATGCCAAATTCGCCGCACTGTCCTAACGGATTGTTCGTCGTACGTCCCACATTGATTTCTGCTGGTATTTCACGAAATGTTGCTTGTCTGTTAGCACTGACAACTCTACGTGAAGGACGTCGGCCACTGCATTGTCCGTGGTGAGAGGTAATGCCTGGACTTCAGGTATTCTCGGCACACACTTAACATTGTGGATCTCGGAATGCTGAATTCCCTAACGATTTCCACAGTGGAATGTCCATTGCGTCTAGCTCCAACTACTGTTCTGTGTTCAAAGTACCAGGTGATCAAAAAGTGAGTATAAATTTGAAAACTTAATAAACCACAGAATAATGTAGATAGAGAGGTAAAAATTGACACACATACTTGGAATGACATGGGGTTTTATTATAACCAAAAAAATACAAAAGTTCACAAAATGTCCGACAGATGGCGCTTCATCTGATCAGAATAGTAATAATTAGCATTACAACGTAAGACAAATCAAAGATGATGTTCCTTACAGGAAATGCTCAATATGTCCACCATCATTCCTCAACAATAGCTGTAGTTGAGGAATAATGTGAACAGCACTGTAAAGCATGTCCGGAGTTACGGTGAAGCATTGGCGTCGGATGTTGTCTTTCAGCATCCCTAGAGATGTCTGTCGATCACGATACACTTGCGACTTCAGGTAACCCCAAAGCCAATAATTGCACGGACTGAGGTCTGGGGACCTGGGAGGCCAAGCATGACGAAAGTGGCGGCTGAGCACACGATCATCACCAAACGACGCCCGCAAGAGATCTTTCACGCGTCTAGCAATATGGGGTGGAACGCCATCTTGCATAAACATCGTAGGTTCCAGCAGGTGTTTATCAGCCAGGCTGCGGATGATGCGGTTCTGTAACATATCGGCGTACCTCTCACCCGTCACGGTAGCAGTCACTGACGTTTTGCTGTCCAGCGCCATCTGTCGGACATTTTCTAAACTCTTTTTTTTCCCCCCTAGTGAAATCCCATGTCATTCCAAGCCTGTGTGTCAATTTTGGCCTCTCTATCTACATTATTCCGTGGTTTGTTAAGTTTTCAAATTTATACTGACTTTTTGATCACCCGGTATGTTAATTCCTGCTGAGACGACCATAACCATGTCGGAAACCTTTTCACATGAATTAGCTGAGTACAGATGACAGCTCCGCCCATCCACTGTCGTTTTATACCTTGCGTATGCGATACTACTGCCATCTGTGTATGTATCTATCGCTATACCATGACTTTTGTCACGCCAGTCTATGTAGAAAAGTGAAACGCCTTTGTGTCGTGTTAGTGAACAGTAGATAACAATAAAAACAACAATACGGCTTTCATTTGAGTCGACCTCGTACGCGTGGCGACGGCAGCTAGGGGACGGCACTCTGAGAGGTAATTCCCCGCGTCCGTGACCGGCCAGCGGCACCGGGTCGGCCTTATTTACGCGTGCACGCACTGTGCACACCGCCTCCCAATTAGCCGGTCACGCAATTGGTCTCTCACTGCTTTTTGTGCCAGCAGAAAAAAATGCACAGGGCTGTCCTGCCCCGTGGTAATGAGCTTCCCGGAGGCAGTGGCGCGGATAGGGGCTAATAAAAAAAAAAGGGAGGTGGGAGGGTTGGGGGCATTCCGTTGTGAACGGCGAGTCTGGGCTCGGAAATTGCGCCGACCAGCCGCGGCGCGATGCGAATCCGTCGCTGCGTGGGAGGTGGGGGCGGCGGGGAGGGGCCGTAACAGCTGGCATCCGACCGCATTTCTCTTTCTGTTCGCCGCTGCACGGCCGCCGCCGGGTCATCCGCCGGTCTACTCCTAAAGCCACTTCTACACCAGTGGCTTCCTCGTGTCAGTCGACTACTCATGTTACGACGTTTCTTGGAGAGCATAAATCATCTCTATAAAAATGAACAACCTTTACCCAAACAGAGATTTTGCTCTGTTCGTCCATAATATTCAGACATTCGTAGAAATCAGTGGCCAGTGAATAGCGTGTTCCTAGCCCTCAGACAGGCATTTGATACAGTTCCCTACTGCCGTTTAGTGCTCAAAGCATGAACTTACCAAGTATCGGGACGCGATTTGTGACTGATTTCAAGACTTCGCTGCAGATGTAGCAAACACTTCGTCCTTAACGGATCAAAGTAGACGGACGTACAGGTAGTTTAGTGAGCATCCCGAACGATCGTGATAGGACGGTTTCTGTTTACATCGTAATACGCGCACTATCTTACAAACACTATCTGGACACCCCTGTGCAATACAGAATTGATCACTAAATGTCCGAGAGGCGGACCCACCAATATAAATGGAGGCATGGATTATTGTGTTGTTAGTATTCTGGTAACCATCTCTCCTGTATCTCCCTGGATCTCCCATAATATATCAATTTTTTAAAAATCTTACCGACTCCCTTACCGCTTATTTATCCCGTATATTTTATCAGTGATGACTGTTGTTGTAAGTATTAATTCCGCGAAGTACAATCGATCAAATTCCCTGACCGATAGACCTTGAAAAGTTTCGTACAGTAAACGACACTTTCCTGACATACAGTATTTTTTCTGTCCATCCTTCTACAAGCAGAAAACACTTTGGCTCAAGGGAATGCGAGGAGCAGAGTTAGCATGACATAGCCTATGCGTTCAGGCGATTGTGAGAGAGAGAGAGTGCCACTTGTTTCTCGGCCAGTAATCAACGGATGCTCTCGCACCGCTGCGATCGGCAGCTGCGGCATAAAGAACGAAGTAATGAGGACTTGCGATAGTGGGATACAGAGACGCTCATGTTTCTACATCTACATTTATACTCCGCAAGCCACCCAACGGTGTGTGGCGGAGGGCACTTTACGTGCCACTGTCATTACCTCCCTTTTCTGTTCCAGTCGCGTATGGTTCGCGGGAAGAACGACTGTCTGAAAGCCTCCGTGCGCGCTCGAATCTCTCTAATTTTACATTCGTGATCTCCTCGGGAGGTATAAGTAGGAGGAAGCAATATATTCGATACCTCATCCAGAAACGCACCCTCTCGAAACCTGGCGAGCAAGCTACACCGCGATGCAGAGCGCCTCTCTTGCAGAGTCTGCCACCTGAGTTTGCTAAACATCTCCGTAACGCTATCATGGTTACCAAATAACCCTGTGACGAAACGCGCCGCTCTTCTTTGGCTCTTCTCTATCTCCTCCGTCAACCCGATCTGGTACGGATCCCACACTGATGAGCAATACTCAAGTATAAGTCGAATGAGTGTTTTGTAAGCCACCTCCTTTGTTGATGGACTACATTTTCTGAGGACTCTCCCAATGAATCTCAACCTGGTACCCGCCTTACCAACAATTAATTTTATATGATCATTCCACTTCAAATCGTTCCGCACGCATACTCCCAGATATTTTACAGAAGTAACTGCTACCAGTGTTTGTTCCGCTATCATATAATCATACAATAAAGGATCCTTCTTTCTATGTATTCGCAATACATTACATTTGTCTATGTTAAGGGTCAGTTGCCACTTCCTGCACCAAGTGCCTATCCGCTGCAGATCTTCCTGCATTTCGCTACAATTTTCTAATGCTGCAACTTCTCTGTATACTACAGTATCGTCCGCGAAAAGCCGCATGGAACTTCCGACACTATCTACTAGGTCATTTATATATATTGTGAAAAGCAATGGTCCCATAACACTCCCCTGTGGCACGCCAGAGGTTACTTTAACGTCTGTAGACGTCTCTCAATTGATAACAACATGCTGTGTTCTGTTTGCTAAAAACTCGTCAATCCAGCCACACAGCTGGTCTGATATTCCGTAGGCTCTTACTTTGTTTATCAGGCGACAGTGCGGAACTGTATCGAACGCCTTCCGGAAGTAAAGGAAAATAGCATCTACCTGGGAGCCTGTATCTAATATTTTCTGGGTCTCATGAACAAATAAAGCGAGTTGGGTCTCACACGATCGCTGTTTCCGCAATCCATGTTGATTCCTATAGAGTAGATTCTGGGTTTCCAAAAACGACATGATATTCGAGCAAAAAACATGTTCTAAAATTCTACAACAGATCCACGTCAGAGATATAGGTCTATAGTTTTGCGCATCTGCTCGACGACCCTTCTTGAAGACTGGGATTACCTGTACTCTTTTCCAATCATTTGGAACCTTCCGTTCCTCTAGAGACCTTCGGTATATGGCTGTTAGAAGGGGGGCAAGTTCTTTCGCGTACTCTGTGTAGAAGCGAACTGGTATCCCGTCAGGTCCAGTGGACTTTCCTCTGTTGGGTGATTCCAGTTGCTTTTCTATTCCTTAGACACTTATTTCGATGTCAGCCATTTTTCCGTTTGTGCGAGGATTTAGAGAAGGAACTGCAGTGCGGTCTTCCTCTGTATAACAGCTTTGAAAAAAGGTGTTTAGTATTTCAGCTTTACGCGTGTCATCCTCTGTTTCAATGCCATCATCATCCCGGAGTGTCTGGATATGCTGTTTCGAGCCACTTACTGATTTAACGTAAGACCAGAACTTCCTAGGATTTAATGTCAAATCGGTACATAGAATTTTACTTTCGAATTCACTGAACGCTTCACGCATAGCCCTCCTTACGCTAACTTTGACATCGTTTAGGTTCTGTTTGTCTGAGAGGTTTTGGCTGCGTTTAAACTTGGAGTGAAGCTCTCTTTGCTTTCGCAGTAGTTTCCTAACTTTATTGTTGAACCACGGTGGGTTTTTCCCGTCCCTCACAGTTTTACTCATCACGTACCTGTCTAAAACGCATTTTACAATTGCTTTGAACTTTTTCCATAAACACTCAACATTGTCAGTGTCAGAACAGAAATTTTCATTTTGATCTGTTAGGTAGTCTGAAATCTGCCTTCTATTATTCTTGCTAAACAGATAAACCTTTCTCCCTTTTTTTATATTCCTATTAACTTCCATATTCAGGGATGCTGCAACGGCCTTATGATCACTGATTCCCTGTTCTGCACTTACAGAGCCGAAAAGTTCGGATCTGTTTGTTATCAGTAGGTCCAAGATGTTATCTCCAAGAGTCGGTTCTTTGTTTAATTGCTCGAGGTAAGTGCACTCAGTATAATGTCACTCGATGCTCTGTCCCTACCACCCGTCCTAAACATCTGAGTGTCCCAGTGTATATCTGGTAAATTGAAATCTCCACCTAAGACTATAATATGCTGAGAAAATTTATGTGCAACGTATTCCAAATTTTGTCTCAGTTGTTCTGCCACTAATGCTGCTGAGTCGAGAGGTCGGTAAAAGGAGCCAATTATTAACCTAGCTCGGTTGTTGAGTATAACCTCCACCCATAATATTTCACAGAAACTATCCACTTCTACTTCACTGCAGGATAAACTACTACTAACAGCGAGAAACACGCCACCAGCGGTTGAATGCAATCCATCCTTTCTAGACACCGTCTGTGCCTTTGTAAAAATTTCGGCTGAATTTATCTCTGGCTTCAGCCAGTTTTCTGTACCTAGAGTGATTTCAGCTTGGGTGCTTTCTATCAGCGCTTGAAGTTCCGGTACTTTGTGACTACGAAGGCTTTCCCGGCGTAATAATTGATAATATTCTTCTCGGGTACGCAGCCGGATCATAACGTCTTCATGACACAATATTTCCGCGGTCCAACTGGCCGCCATCTTCAGGTGAGAGCGCTGGTGCACAATCTCGCCGGAACTGACTCCCCAGCTTTTAATAAAGGATGGGGCCCCTCCACGCCCACACCAACGTGGTGACCAAACCAAAAGTTCTACTGTCACCTCCGTAAACATGTTAGTTTTTGAATCAGGCGTCACAGGATGTGGGCTGTGATGTTGTCCATGCGTCTGGGTAGGATTACTCATTAACATGGTCCATCAGGAGATAGAAGTGGTCGAAAACGATTGAAGGGTAGCGGTTGTAAGGGCAGAGGAAAAAAAAGTGGCAAGGCAAGAGCCAAGGGAAAAAAACCTCTGCGACAGTAGGACGGGTAGTAAGGGCAGTAGCGGCTTGCTATCTGCGACAGTGCATGCAAGGTGTGGTTGTGTTAGTTCGAGGTATCGTGCATCGTTACCTTTGTCGTTGTTGGAGCTTGTTGCGGCGCTTGCTGCAGTTGCTGCGTCCCTGCAACAGTTCAAGGTCGTTGTGGATTAGTGGGCGATCGGTCATAGATCGGCTCACAGACTGTGTAGGGGGTGTGTGGGGCTGGTTTGCGTGCTGTGTACAGTACGGTTTCCCTGCGGTTGCCTGTTTTTCGGCTAGTCGCACATCTGGGTTTCCAGTAATAACTGTGTTGCAGGGGCTCGCCAGTACTGTCGTGTTACCGTTCTATAGACCATAGATGTTCAGTTCCTAGCCAGTAATGTCTTTGGTCTGTTATGCTTCCATCTATGGTTGTGGTCGTAGTTACCCAGAGAAAGGATAAACGGGTTGTGCGAGTGTCTCGTGTTATTGTACAGTCGTGTGGAGAGTTCTTGGAATACCTGCAAGATAGTATCTAGCCGGTATTCCCGGTGAAGGTCCGCGATGCGTGTGTAGCGCGGAGCGTTGCTTATGATTTTGAGTACTTTGTTCTGTATGAGCTGCAGACGGCGCAGGCGAGTTGGCGCAGCGTATCCCCAGACAGGGGCTGCGTACGTCATCAGGGGTCTAATAAGTGTCATGTACATGGACCTAGACACCCTCCTTTTCAGTGTGCTACGCCTGTTAAGCATAGGGTAGAGTTGTTTGAGCCTCGCGTTAGCTTTGTTGGTCACGTGTTGAATGTGGTCCCCCCAGAGTAGTTTCCTGTCCAGCCAGACACCGAGGTATTTGACCTTCTCGCGGAAACGTATTGGGCGTGTGTGTAGTGTTATTTTTTGCAGTGCTGATGTTTGCGCAGTTGCTTCGGTCTTCTAGTGAACAGAACGGCCTCGCACTTGTCGACGTTTACTCTAACACGCCATTTCACCAGCCAAGGCTCCGCCGTTCTGAGGGCGGTGTGTAGTCGTGAGTTAATGTTAGACGGCTTCCAATCTTGCGCAAGGATGGCAGTGTCATCCGCGTAGATTGCTACCGTCGTGTTATGTGTAGCTGGGAGGTCGTTAATGTAGAGGTTAAACAGTAAGGGCCCTAGGATACTTCCTTGGGGTACTCCTGCCTGTATACCATGTCGTGTCGATTGTTTGCCCTGCACGTCAGTGTTGAAACTCCTGTCCGTGAGATATGAGTGTATGAGACGTACGAGCCCGTCGGGGAACCCTGCGTCACTAAGTTTGCGTATTAGGCCGTTGTGCCATAGACGATCGAAAGCCTTTTCGATGTCCAGGAACACCGCCCCAGTTGCCTTGCTTGTGTTGTATCCGTGTGTTATGTATTCAACGACGCGGAGGAATTGTTGTGTTGTTGAGTGATGATTCCTGAAACCGAATTGCTCCGGTGACTCCCCAGCGCAAGCGGCAGCCCCTATATAGGCCGCAGAAGACCCACAACGCGTGCGCGAGAAGGTGCCGTAGCTGCGCTCTAGCGCAGTAAACATGCCGCGCCGACAGTGGTGGAAACAGGCGAAATCGAGATATCGCTGTCAAAAATAAGAGAAATTTAAAAATTTTTATTCCGACGATTGATACACAGACCGTTGTTTTTTAATGTCAGATAACACCGGGTCCCAAGTCTTACTTAAAAGATAACCGTTGTCTCTATTAGTAAGATTGTCAGATAAACGAATCTCTATGGATTCTTTTAAAACACAGTCCCAATAGCGAGATGCAGGGGCAACCATTTGTGTCGCGTCATATAGCATTCTGTGTCCCTCGGTGAGACAGTGCTCCGCCACTGCGGATTTCTCAGGTTGAAGCAGCCGTGTGTGCCGCTGATGCTCAACACATCGGTCCTGAATGGTCCGGATTGTCTGACCAGTATTAGCCTTCCCACAGTGGCAAGGGATCTTGTACACACCGGGCTTCCTCAAACCCAAGTCATCCTTAACAGAGCCAAGAAGCGCTCTAATCTTGGCTGGCGGACGAAAAATACTTTTGATATGATATCTTTTTAGAATTCTTCCTATCTTCGAGGAAATGCTCCCAGCAAAAGGCAGAAAAACTACCGATTTGCAGGTATCTTCTGGTGGTTCAGGCGAAGGTCCAAACTGGAAAGCACGACGGATCTGTTTATCTGTATAGCCTTTCTGCTTGAACACAATCTTAATTAAGATGGTCCAATTCTTGTGTCAAGTTTTCTCCATCTGAAATGGCATAAGCTCTTCTTGCCAACGTCCGCAGGACCCCCGTACGCTGGAACGATGGATGACAGCTAGAAGCATGCAGGTAACGGTCCGTGTGCGTAGGCTTTCGATAAACACTGTGTCCCAGTGTCCCATTATCCTTTCTGTACACCAGAACATCCAGAAACGGAAGCTTTCCATCACTTTCCACCTCCATGGTAAATTTGATGCTAGGATGCAGGGAATTAAAAATTTCTTTTATTTTTGACAGCGATATCTCGATTTCGCCTGTTTCCACCACTATCGGCGCGGCATGTTTACTGCGCTAGAGGGCAGCTACGGCACCTTCTCGCGCACGCGTTGTGGGTCTTCTGCGGCCTATATAGGGGCTGCCGCTTGCGCTGGGAAGTCAGTTCCGGCGAGATTGTGCACCAACGCTCTCACCTGAAGATGGCGGCCAGTTGGACCGCGGAAATATTGTGTCATGAAGACGTGATGATCCGGCTGCATACCCGAGAAGAATATTATTTCCGGTACTTTACCAATGCAGCTTCGACAGTTTACAATTACAATACCGATTGCTGCTTGATCCCCGCATGTCCTGACTTTGCCCCGCACCTGTTGAGGCTGTTGCCCTTTCTGTACTTGCCCGAGGCCATCTAACCTAAAAAACCGCCCAGTCCACGCCACACAACCCCTGCTACCCGTGTAGCCGCTTGCTGCGTGTAGTGGACTCCTGACCTATCCAGCGGAACCCGAAACCCGACCACCCTATGGCACAAGTCGCGGAATCTGCAGCCCACACGGTCGCAGAACCGTCTCAGCCTCTGATTCAGACCCTCCACTCGGCTCTGTACCAAAGGTCCGCAGTCAGTCCTGTCGACGATGCAGTAGATGGTGAGCTCTGCTTTCATCCCGCTAGCGAGACTGGCAGTCTTCACCAAATCAGATAGCCGCCGGAAGTCAGAGAGGATTTACTCCGATCCATAGCGACACACATCATTGGTGCCGACATGAGCGACCACCTGCAGATGGGTGCACCCTGTACCCTTCATGGCATCCGGAAGTACCCTTTCCACATCTGGAATGACTCCCCCCGGTATGCACACGGAGTGCACATTGGTTTTCTTCCCCTCTCTTGCTGCCATTCCCTAAGGGGCCCCATTACGCGCCTGATGTTGGAGCTCCCAACTACCAGTAAGCCCACCCTCTGTGACTGCCCGGATCTTGCAGACTGAGGGGCAACCTCTGGAACAGGACAAGCAGCCATCTCCGGCCGAACATCAGTATCAGCCGGAGACAGAGCCTGAAACCGGTTCGTCAGACAAACTGGAGAGGCCTTCCGTTCAGCCCTCCGGAATGTCTTTCGCCCCCTGCCACACCTCGAGATGACCTCCCACTCTACCACAGGTGAGGGATCAGCCTCAATGTGGGCAGTATCCCGGGCAGCCACAGTCGTAGTCCGATCGGGGGATGCGTGGGACGAGCTGGCCGTCGCCGGCAAACCCCCAACCGGACCCCCACAGTGATGCCCATTGGCAACAGCCTCAAGCTGTGTGACCGAAGCCAACACTGCCTGAAGCTGGGAGCGAAGGGATGCCAACTCAGCCTGCATCCGAACACAGCAGTTGCAGTCCCTATCCACGCTAAAAACTGTTGTGCAAAGAACGTCTGAATTAATCTACAGAGAGCACAAACAAATCGACACAAAATTTAAACGGTTATTAAATTTACGCACAATCGATACATTATTTACACTGAAGAGGCAAAGAAAGTGGTACATCTGCCTAATATCGTGTAGGGCCCCCGCGAGCACGCAGAAGTGCCGCAGCATGACGTGGCATTGACTCGACTAATGTCTGAAGTAGTGCTGGAGTGAATTGACACCAAGAATCCTCCTTGGATGTCCATAAATCCGTAAGATTAGGAGGGGGTGGAGATCTCTTCGCAACAGCACATAGCAAGGCATCCCAGATATGCTCAATAATGTTCATGTCTGGAGAGTCTGGTGGCCGGAGGAAGTGTTTAAACTCAGAAGTGTGTTTCTGGAGCCACTCTGTATTAATTCTGGATGTGTGGGGTGTCGCATTATCGTTCGGAAATTGCCCAAGTCCGTGGTAATGCACAATGGGCATGAATGGATGCAGGTGACCAGACAGGGTGCTTACGTATGTGTCACCTGTCAGAGTCGTATCTAGACGTATGAGGGGCCCCATATCACTCCAACTGCAGAAGCTCCAAACCATTTTAGAGCCTCCACCAGCTTGAACAGTCCCCTGCTGACATGCTGGTTCGTGGATTCGTGAGGTTGTCTTCATAACCGTACACGTCCGTCCGCTCGATACAATTTGAAGCGACACTCGCCTGACCAGGCAGCATGTTTCCAGCCATCAACAGTCCAGTGTCAGTGTTGACGGGTACAGGCGAGTCGTAAATTTTTTTTTTTTTTGTGTCGTGCAGTCATCAAGGATACACGGGTGGGCCTTCGACTCCGAAGACCCATACTTTTTCCCGCCGCAGCGATGTCGGAGATTTGATGTTTTATCGGATTCCTGATATTTACGGTACACACGTGAAATGGTCGTACGGGAAAATCTCCACCTCATCGCTACCACGGAGATACTGTGTTCCAACATTCGTGCGCCGACTATAACACTACGTTGAAAATCGCTCAAATCTTGATAACCCGGCATTGTGGCAGCAGTAACCGATCTAACAACTGCGCCAGACACTTGACGTCTTACATAGGCATTGCCGACCGCAACGCCCTATTCTGGCTGTTTACATATCTCTGTATTTGAATAAACATGCCTGTACTAATTTCTTTGGCGTTTCAGGTTATTTCACAATTGACTCGCACCTCTTCGAAAGGACCAGTATTGATAGATCGCTTAAGTTGGCACAACCGAAAACAGAGGAAAGTCGACACGAAATGTTTGATTTGTGGCCTGCCGGAGTGGCCTTGCGGTTCTGGGCGCTACAGTCTGGAACCGGGCGACCGCTACGGTCGCAGGTTCGAATCCTGCCTCGGGCATGGATGTGTGTGATGTCCTTAGGTTAGTTAGGTTTAATTAGTTCTAAGTTCTAGGCGACTGATGACCTCAGAAGTTAAGTCGCATAGTGCTCAGAGCCATTTGAACCATTTGTTTGATTTGTGTCGTCTTATTTTCGAAATGATACTTACTATACTGCTCGGCGTTCATTTGCTTCTAAAGTGAATCAATTTTCATCATGCGCTCCCACAGTGGGGTTGGGTTGGGCTGTTTCGGGGAAGAGACCAAACAGCGAGGTCATAGGTCTCATCGGATTAGTGAAGGATGGGAAAGGAAATCGGCCGTGCTCTTTCAAAGGAAACATCCCAGCATTTGCCTGGAGCGATTTAGGGAAATCACGGAAAAGCTAAATCAGGATGGCCGGACGCGGGATCGAACCGTCGTCCTCCCGAATGCGAGTCCAGTGTGCTACCACTGCGCCACCTCGCTCCGTGCTCCCACGGTGGAGATGATGTAAAAACTTCGCGAAGCAAAATGTTGAAATACTTGCATTTTTATTTGAAGGAGTGGGAGGAAAAAGTTATGGTTAAAGCCCACGACCTCAAACATTAACAGAGTTTCCTGAGAATGCGTGACTGCAACAACGCTGAATCTTATTACATGCCTTTGCACTCCAGAAACTTTCTGTCGGTTTGTGCCGTTACCCCGTAATATGATACTGTACCGCACAATAAAAGTGTGCCATATTTTTCGTATCTATATCACTCATTCCAAGATAAGGCGATGTAATTCTGCAGTTGATATTTATTGCGACAAAATCTCCCTTAAAATCATGGTCAGGTGTTCGACGTCTCACTTAACCCCTAAATCAAATGTTGGTCGCCGTAGTTAGTAGAGAAGTAGTATGAGCAAAATGAGACTGTCAAGAGAGCTCAAGAGATTTCCGTTGTGGACTGGGCATTAGTTGTCACCTGAATACCAGATCCATCAGGGAGCTTTCAGCTCTTCTCAAGCTGCCCATGTCGACTGTTCGTGATGTGATAGTAATCTGCAAATGCGAAGGATCGAATGTAGATTGTGTGTAGAATGGGGAAGGCGCCTACGATTTATTTGAATTTGACCGACGGCATATTGTGACGGTCCGGACGCTTGGCACGAGCATTTCGGAAACTGTACGACTTGTCGGGTGTTCGGGGAGTGCTGTGGTGAGTGTCTTCAGCACGTGGCAAAATCAAAGTGAAACCACGTCCAGACGTTATGTGGTTGGGCGCCGTCCTAATTACACATGTCGGACGTTGTCGGCTGGGTAGACTGGTAAAACAGGACAAACGGTGAAATGTTGCAGAACTAACACCAGTCTTTAATGCTGAGCAGAGTACAAGTTTAACTGAACGCACAGTACATCGAACACTCCTAACGATAGGCCTCCGCAGCCGACGATCCTTGCATGTGCCATTATTAACACCACGACATCTGTGACTACAACTGACATAGGCACGTACCATCGGCACTGGACGTTGGCGCAGTGGCAGAGCGTTGCATGGTCTGATGAAACCCAATACTCTCTTCATCCTGCCTACGGAGGGCGCGTATCCGTCGTCTTCCAGGGGAACAGCTCCTTGACAACTGTACTGCGGGACGGAGGCAGCTGGCGGCGGCTCCATTATTCGCTGAGGAACATTCACGTGGGCATCCGTAGGTCCAGTAAAGCTCGTGCAAGGCACCACGATGGCCAAGGAGTATCGCACACTGGTTGCAGACCACGTACACCCCTTCATGACGATCATATTTCGCGACTGCAATCGCAGTTTTCAATAAAATAATGTGCCAGATCACAAGGCCAGTAGTGTGATAGAGTGGTTCAAGGAAAACAGTTGCGTGTTCCATTTAATGTGCTACCCCCCGCCCCCCCGCTAAGCCCCCCCCCCCCCTCCCCAACCAACTCACTACTTCTGAACCAAATCGAACAGCTCCTGGATGTTACTGAATGTGGCGTCAGAGCTTATTGCCGGCCTGCCCGAAATTTACAGGAATTGCCGTGCGCAGATGTGGTGCCACCTCCATCCAGCAACCTACCAAGGCCTCACTGCTTCGCCGCTGTTATCCGCGCCGAAGGTGTGCACACCGGCTATTGGGTAGGTGATTGTAATGTCCTGGCTGATACGTGTATAGTTGCTGAGGCACGGCGCCTTACCCTCCCTCACCGAATATTCCATGGTACATGGTGGAATATAGTCCTCAAACGTTCACCAGGAACGCGGGTTTTGTATTCAAAAAAGCAAATACGTATGTGCGTAGGTTTGTTTTGGAAGTGTATTACTCAGAAATACAGTCTGAGATAACTATGTATACACGGACCGCAGCGCACAACCATAAACCATACCGCTTTCCGCAAGCAACCTGGTGACAACGTTGACTTGATAACGGCTCACGACTTCACAGTAGTCTCCTGATGAAGAGGTAGAAAAAAAGGGGCAATAACTGGTGACCAGCAATGTTGAAATAAATATCCTGGTTCATGTTCACGGTAACGTGAAGAAGTGGACACACACACACACACACACACACACACACACACACACGTACGTACGTACGTCTGGCCTAAACTACACTATCGGTATATGCATGTTAAACGCCTCATTGTGGCGTCGATGCAGTCAGAAGAGAAGTCTCTCGGCTTGAACAGGAATTCAGTGTTCCAGCTGTATTTAGAAGTTTTTCGTGCCACTGTGATTAGGATGGTGAAAGCATTCGATTGTGTTACACTTAGTGTGTGAATTCTCAGAATGACATTCTTCAGCTGGGAAAGCAAATGCCACATGAATCAAATTCTTGAGTTCAGCAACAAGTGCGGGAGTATTGTACCAAGCCACTCGCCAGGAATATTGAAGCATAGGTTATTCACTGGAACAGACAGTTGTTTATGAATAATATAATCCATTTTCATTATGAAAATTCTATTTTCCAATTTAGTGTCGATGTCACTGCAGAGAGTTCTTATAGAGTCTGTTATCCTTCTTGCATATCTTTTATACTGCTGGAAGAAATATACATCTAAAGGCAGTACGTATTTTGTTGTTTTTGACGAAATGATCATATGATTATGAACTCAATATCTTTACCTTGTTCCTATTGTTGTGTCCTTGTGAGCACTCCAAGAATCGCAAATTAGTGTACACTTCTGGCTATTTGCGACATTGTCACTAACAGTATTCACGCAAAATGATTTTAAATGGTCTTTTGACAGTTTCGTACTTCTGCTAGCCTCCAAATGTACGTTTGGTGGAAGACTGTCTTCAACAGCCCTATTAATTTTCGATCCGAAAATTTTTCCTGAAGACAAATATACTTTTTTTTTTTGTAGGTGTCCACACATTGAAAGTCCAGATCTGGTCCATAGCTACGAGTTTTACTGTGCGCAGAATGGACCAAGGCAACTGTTGATTTTTTCCCCTTTTTTCGGATACTGTGCGCCGGAAGGTACCTCACAATTAAATCTTTTTTGATAAGTGTTCTGTATTCAGTGTGGCTGTACCTGGAAACTTGCAGTTCCCTGGATTACTTTTTCGACAAAACAGGCGCCAGACTAGCGAATGTCTTGGTCTTCCTGCACGCCTCTGGCTGCCATGAAAGCAGTGATGTGTCGACGCCAACATTCTGTATTCTTTCTTGAGACGTGCTGTGAACGTTGCAGAACGTAAAACTGAGTGTGCCCAATTTCTCTTGCCTTTTGCATTGCCCAGAATTTCAGGTAATGGACACATTTTCCTTCATTCCTTGCTGTGTCAAATTGGTATAGAATGTGTTGTTTCATCTCCAGTTCCTTGATTGCCTTGTGTCCTCGAAAAGAATGTTCATTATGTCTTACTTCTCCCCACGTAGTCAAATATTAATTTGATGTTCGATGTGCTTTTTATAGATGGATGTCTCTTCAGTAACGGGCTGTAGGTCGCAACTTTACGTGGAGATGTATGATAATCATCATAAATATGTACGTTAAAATGTGTGTGAAATCTTATGGGACTTAACTGCTAAGGTCATCAGTCACTAAGCTTACACACTACTTAACCTAAATCATCCTAAGAACAAACACACACACCCATACCCAAGGGAGGACTCGAACCTCCACCGGGACCAGCCGCACAGCATAAATATATATAAGACACAGTTCTCAAAATTCTGTTAAAATTCTAGCAATATTGGATTTCTTTCATGCTGATGGTTCATAGTCGTCAGACCTGTTCGCTCTTCTTTGAGGAGTACTGTTTCCGCCACTGCCACTAGCACCACAAAATTGAACACTATTAATTGCGTTTTTGTGTATAAAGTCGTTTTCCTCATCCGTTCTCCTGTCCAGTGTAACTTGAGTTGAACAGTCAAATGAATATTGTAAGTAGGCTGTTTAGGGTTTCTTATTGGTAACGCCACGTAGCGCTCTGTATGAAAATCACTGGCTGTGCTGTGTGCAGTCTGTGGCTAGTTTGCATTGTTGTCTGCCATTGTAGTGTTGGGCAGTTGGCTGTTAACAGCGCGTAGCTTTGCGCAGTTGGAGGTGAGCCGCCAGCAGTGGTGGATGTGGGGAGAGAAATGGCGGAGTTTTGAAATTTGTAAAACTGGATGTCATGAACTGCTATATATATTATGACTTTTGAACACTATTAAGGTAAATACATTGTTTGTTCTCTATTAAAATCTTTCATTTGCTAACTATGCCTATCAGTAGTTAGTGCCTTCCGTAGTTTGAATCTTTTATTTAGCTGGCAGTAGTGGCGCTCGCTGTATTGCAGTAGTTCGAGTAACCAAGATTTTTGTGAAGTAAGTGATTTGTGAAACATATAGGTTAATGTTAGTCAGGGCCGTTCTTTTGTAGGGAGTCCGTAGCTCGTGGTCTCGCAGTAGCGTTCTCGCTTCCCGAGCACGGGGTCCCGAGTTCGATTCCCGGCGGGGTCAGGGATTTTCTCTGCTTCGTGATGACTGGGTGCTGTGTGATGTCCTTAAGTTAGTTAGGTTTAAGTAGTTCTAAGTTCTAGGGGACTGATGACTATAGCTGTTAAGTCCCATAGTGCTCGGAGCCACATTATATTTTGTAGGGATTTTTGAAAGTCACATTGCGTTGCGCTAAAAATATTGTGTGTCAGCTTAAGCACAGTCTTGTATAATTTTTCCAAGGGGTCGTTTCAATATTACTGTTTATAAACGATCAGATCCACCAAAAAATCGTGAAAGTGCTGTTATCTTGTCCTGCACCGTCTTCAGTTGGATGACGCTTTCTTAACTTGGATGCCACAATTTTTAAAAAGTTTCCAATGTTAATGGTTTTGCTGTATAAGTATGACAATACTGAGTCATACATATAAACACGTTAACTACTTGCTGATGTAACTGACTGACTGGTGAGTTCCAAACTTCACTCCTACGAAGACTGCAAGTGCTGTTGTGCACAAACGAAGAGCAACGCATTTACATGCCGTCACAGGCGTGGTTAGAAAGGTGAGATGGGACTGTGTGTACATGTTTAAATATAAATTCATGTTCGAGCCATACACGTCGTTTGTCAGCGCCTTGGTGCCTTTTATCATTTTGATAAGCGACAAAGACGCGAACCAGTGCACTACACTACACGCCTCTAGTGAACCATCGTTTCCGGGCCGGCCCGTGTGGCCGTGCGGTTCTAGGCGCTCAGTCTGAAACTGCGTGACCGCTACGGTCGCAGTTTCGAATCCTGCCTCGGGCATGGATGTGTGTGATGTCCTTAGGTTAGTTAGGTTTAATTAGTTCTGAGTTCTAGGCGACTAATGACGTCAGTAGTTAAGTCGCATAGTGCTCAGAGCCATTTGAACCATTTTGAACCATCGTTTCCGGGACTTTTCAGGCTTGCTAGATGCGTGTTTGCTTCTTACCTGCCTGTAAGACTCTAAAGCTGAAATACTTGCCGAAATATTACAGGCTGGAACGCACTTGTTTTTAAACAACACAGATTATTTTTCGGTTTCCTTACCCAGAAGTGATTCAATACGTCATCAGCAGGCCCTTATTTTCTATTACGCTTCGTAAGTTCGAATTGTAGTGCGTTCATTTGTTTTACGAGGGCTATCCACAAAGTACATTACGTTTTCGTTTGTGTCCATTAGGGGCGGGGCTAGCGCGGCCATCTTGGTGTCATGGCATTCCGCCGTTCAGTCGGCATCCTGCCGTGCTAGTGAGAGGTTCGTGCTGTACTCCGTTGAGTTACTGTGACAGTATGAAATGTCAGAGTTAATTGAAAATGCCGTGAAGTGTGAAGTGCGTGCTGTAATAAGATTTCTGACTGCAAAAAACTGTACACCCATAGAAATCTATCGGCATCTTTGTGAAGTGTATGGGGACAACATAATCACTGAAGGTGGAGTGCGTCAATGGGTCATAAAATTTAAAAATGGCCGAACTAACGTTCACGACGAAGAGCGAAGTGGAAGACCCAGCATAGTGACTGCCGAACTTGTCGAAAAAGTCGACGCCGCGGTCCGTGAAAACCGTAATTTCACAATAACGGAACTCTCTATGAGTTTTCCACAAATTTCACGAAGTTTGTTTCACGAAATCATTACCGAAAAGCTTGGTTACCACAAGTTTTGTGCAAGATGGATACCAAAAATCTTGACAGAGATTCACAAAAATCAGCGAATGGCTGCAGCGTTAATGGACGCTTACGAGAAAGATGGCGACTCATTACTCGATCGCATCGTTACTGGTGAGGAAACATGGGTTAAGCATGTGAACTGCGAGACAAAATTGCAGTCAATGCAGTGGGGGCACACAAATTCCCCCCAAAAACCCAAGAAATGCATGCAGACAATGTCGGCAACGAAGGTGTGATTTTTGTAGTTCAAAATGATTCAAATGGCTCTGAGCACTATGGGACTTAACATTTGTGGTCATCAGTCCCCTAGAACTTAGAACTACTTAAACCTAACTAACCTAAGGACGTCACACACATCCATGTCCGAGGCAGGATTCGAACCTGCGACCGTAGCAGTCTCGCGTGTGATTTTTGTGGATTTCCTGGAAAGAGGCACTACAGTAAACTCTCAAAGGTATTGCCAAACTCTGCACAACCTCAGAAGAGCAATACAAAACAAGCGCAGGGGAAAGTTGGGCTCAAAGATCTTGCTGATTCACGACAACGCACGGGCCCACACGGCAAATGCCACTCGTGACGTTCTCGAGTCTTTTAAGTGGGAGTTCTTTCCTCATCCGCCGTACAGTCCCGACCTGGCACCGAGCGACTTCCACTTATTCCCAGCAATGAAGAAGTGGTTGGCTATGCAGCGTTTTGATGACGACGCGCAGCTTCAAGAAGAGGTAACCACGTGGTTGAAGGCGCAGGCGGCCGAATTTTACGACGAAGGAATTTCCAAGCTCGTCCATCGCTACGATAAGTGCCTCAATTTAAATGGAAACTATGTAGAAAAGTAGTATATAAGTGTGGCTTCCATCTGTATATAATTAAAAAAAATTCCAATATTTTATTTATTTTTAATTCCAAAACGTAATGTACTTTGTGGATAGCCCTCGTAGTTGTGTAGGCCGTGATGATTGTTTTAGATATTATATCGACAACGTGCGCGCGTTCTACTCGTGCCACTTATCAGCGGCACTCAGATTTATGAAGCAGAAAGTTTGTGAAACGCAGAGACGAACTAGCTGTCCATTTGGAAATTGCCAAAGAGTGTACTACTAAAGGTGCTATTTGCAGTACAACCACAACCGGGCGGGTTAGCAATGCCACGACACGCTGACTGTTTCGCAGACAATACCTGCCGCTGTCGGTCCACGTGCAGCAGGCAACCGACCGGTGAGTTGTGTGTGAATGCGGTCTATACACAGCCTGTCGATTATGCGTGAACCCACGATTAGTGGAATCCGCCGCATACATTGCTATCTGCGCCATACACTCCCAGGCCATTCATACGACTGTTCGTGCAGCAGACGATGCAGCAGGTTTCACAATTACCGTTTCAACATTTCCGCTTTGTCCGTATTCCCATACGAAATTAATAGTCAGAGACAGTAGCGAGTACAGCGAATGGCGACTTGCGTGAATGGGCCACTTTGATACTGACGGATGTCGGAATGAGGGACGACTACTGAATGAATTCATTGAGGGGGAAAAAAAAAAATTGCTCGCCCGCATATTAATGGCACATGAGACGCCCGCTAATCCCGCTCGGCAGAACAGGTGATTAGGATTGTGGAAAGGGCCAAATAAGGTTGGGGTCAGTTTCACCCTGGTCCCGGCAGAGGTTCGAGTCCTCCCTCGGGCATGGGTGTGTGTGTTTGTCCTTAGGGTAATTTAGGTTAAGTAGTGTGTAAGCTTAGGGGCTGATGACTTTAGCAGTTAAGTCCCATAAGATTTCACAGAAATTTGGACATTTTTTTCCAGTTTCACCTTAAAACTGTAATTCAATGTAATTTAATAACACATTTAGAGCCGAAGCGGCACATAGCCGAACTTTTACGAGTTTCAAACACCAAATCTTTCGTGGTTGAAGGCCTCCAAACAAGAAATCTTAAAAATCAACAAAGTAAATTTCAAGTGACTGAAAACGTGCAGTTAAAATTACAAATAAAATAGTTAATATATATATATATCTCACAGGTAGGCTGAAAGCCTCAAGGCAAGGGTGGATAGACAAACATAAACAAGATGCAATACAAACGGCTGAAGGCCCACAGTAAAATTTTCACGATTTTAAATTAAATTACCATAATATTGCAAAGGCAGAAGGCCGCAATGTTTAAGTTTGAAAGGTAATTTTAAGAATAAAGTTCTTAGGCTGAAGGCCCACAATTAATTTTCCAAAATTTTAAAAAAATATAACCATAAGCCTTAAGTTTTAAGTAGCTGAAATCGCACTAAAAGAAAAGACCACACAACGGCTATAAACTTTCAGCACATATCCACTGGTCGGAATTCAAACTTACTTACATAAAATGCAGTAAAGCCAAGAATTTTTTAAAATCATTAGCTATGATAGATTATAAACAGACAATTAAATACCGGTGAGAAAGACAGTAGAGACAACAGCACTCAGAAGTCCCCAGGGGGTCGGTCTGCCTTCGTTCACTTAGGTGACACAGGTGGTGAGCCCAACTAAATTTGATCCGTCGGAACCCAATCAAGGGACGGCCACGGACCGACCGACAAACGACTTGCTTGCCACCAATCAGCACATGAGAATTCAAACACAAAATGTTATGGGCGTAATTATACACAATCAAATATGTATATGTATTAAGCTGTCAAAACTACACATCGTGTTGGAGAGCGGCAACAGGTGAGGAAAGGACACTGCCTGAAATTACGTTAGTGGCCAGAGCAGGTAACCGGAACACTAACGGCCACAAGGCAGAAAATTCCGTTGGTGCACTTGAATTGTAGTCAACCAATACAGTTAATTCCACCGCATGGCGGCTAAATTTCAACAATACAAACACTCGGTTTTGCTCACAGGAAAATCTCCCCAACAGCGAACCACCGAAACGAACCACACAACATGAATGGACGTGGATTGGGTACTTGAAACCACTACTCAACTTTGACGTCCTGGGTCGGTGAACCACGAAGCTCGTGGCGATCGGACAGCTCCACACACGCTCCGACACTGCGCAGGGACCGCCAGCGGACCCAGCCGACTGCACCGCCAGGAGATAACTCTCCTGGTCCGCAGCAACCGACCGACTCCACGCAGAATGCCGGCAACATCTAAAATAGTCGTCAGTGAAAATAACGCCAACTGCACACACAACGTGACAAACACTTGCACGAAGACCTGAACGATACCCAACAGTAACTAAGCATGCACGAAGACAAATCGGGAGTGGATGTACACAGACACATAGGCGACTCACGAACGATCGGCGAGCCAAAACGCGTCGTCCGGTAGGACGACCGACCGACGATCCACCAAGACCGTGGCCCGGCTCAAGTGATGCGTGGCGGCAGTGGTCGGGCGAGCCATGTCGACGCACACCTCACTGCTGCTCCAACCCGACTGCACTAGTGCCGCATTGCAACTCCCTGACTGGCAGGTCCGGACTGCGCTCCAGACACGTGCCAGCTCACTGACAGACCCGAACTCGCGATCCGAACTCCTTACGACAGGCAAGGATCGGGAAGTAATGGCAGTCGACCAAAGATACTACGAGAGGGGATATATTGATACGCGCTGTTAAATCCTCTCACGGTCAGGCAAAGCAGCAACTCAGTGACAGTAGTAATTTAAATTAACGTAGTGAGGCGGAAGTACGTTAAATACAGGGTGTAAATAGATGATGGCGGGAACACGAGCCACATGCGGCTCAGCACGCAATACCTCTGCCGTTTCCAGGAAGGGTGTCCGAACAGACGCACGGAACTGTAGGCCTGTATCAGTGATGTCAGGTTTCAACTCGCGTTTTGTAACCTTTCTCGAGACCGCAAGCCTCCTTCATGGTACCGAATATGGATTCCGCAAAAAAACGATCATGTGAAACGCAGCTCACTCCGTTCGTCCATGAGACTCGCTGAGCCAGTAGATAGCGGCGCCCCAGTTTATTACTTGTTCCTTGATTTGCGCGAAGTGTTCGATATAGTTCCCCACTGTCACCTGATCCACATCTACGTGATTACTCCGCTATTCACAATAAAGTGGCTGGCAGAGGGTTCAATGAACCACCTTCAAGCTGTCTCTTTACCGTTCCGCTCTCGAACGTTGCGCGGGAAAAACGAGCACTTAAATTTTTCTATGCGACCCCTGATTTCTCTTATTTTGACGTGATGATCATTTTTCCCTATGTAGGTAGAATGTTTCCGCAATCAGAGGAGAAAACTGGTGATTGAAATTTGATGAGAAGGTCCCGTCGCAACGAAAAACGCCTTTGATTTAATGATTGCCACCCCAATTCACGTATCATGTCTGTGCACTATTTCCCCTATTTCGAGATAATACAAAAAGAGCTGCCCTTCTTTGTACTTTTTCGGTGTCATCCGTCAGTCCCATCTGATGCGGATCCCACACCACACAGCAATACTCCAGAATAGGGAGGACAAGTGTGGTGTAAGCAGTCTCTTTAGTAGATCTGTTGCACGTTCTAAGTGTTCTGCCAATGAATCGTAGTCTTTGATTTCCTCTACCCACAACGTTATCTATGTGATCGTAATCCCTAAGTATTTAGTTGAATTTACAGCCTTCAGATATGTGTGACTTATCACGTAATCGAAATAGAGCGGATTTCTTTTAGTACTCATTTAAATAACTTCATAGTTTTCTTTATTCAGGGTCAACTGCCACTTTTCGCACCGTACAGATATTTTATCTAAATCATTTTAAAATTCGTTTTCGTCATCTGTCTTTACAAGGCTGTAAATGACAGCAATCTGCGAACAATCTGAGACTGCTACTCAGATTGTCTCCTTATATCGTTAATATACATCAGGAACAACAGAGGTCCTATAAAACTTCACTGGGGACCGCCGGATATTACTTCTGTTTTACTCGGTGACTTTCCGTCTCTTACTGCTACTGATGTACAAAATACAAACGTACTGCATCCACACTAGCTTTATGATCGAATTGAGGAGCCTCTAGCAAAAAGAACGTTGCGAAATCTTCAGACGTAAAAAATAAGTGTGTGTTAGTAGGCCTACAGGTGAGTCGAAGTCAGTTTCGAGTTACGTTCGTAATAACATCATTTGACCTGAATGGAACACTGCGAACAGATCTTGAGGAAAGGAAATGGGTTACCGAATAAAAACCATAGGTTGTTATTTAGAAAAGGCTTACTACTCTTTTAATCTTCGTAACAAAGAAAGTTACAAGCAAGGCAGTCATGTTGGTTAATGTCCCCCAAGCACCTAAACATAACTTGCTTCATTATTTTTCTTCCACACAAGAAGTATTTGAAGTGGAATGATCATATAAAATTAATTGTTGGTAAGGGGGGTGCCAGGTTGAGATTCATTGGGAGAGTCCTTAGAAAATGTAGTCCACCAACAAAGGAGGTGCCTTACAAAACGCTCGTTCGACCTATACTTGAGAATTGCCCATCAGTGTGGGATCCGTACCAGGTCGGGTTGACAGGGGAGATAGAGAAGATACAAAGAAGAGCGGCGCGTTTCGTCACAGGGTTATTTGGTAAGCGTGATAGCCTTACGGAGATGTTCAGCAAACTGAAGTAGCAGACTCTGCAAGAGAGGCGCTCTGCTTCGCGGTGTAGCTTGCTGTCCAGGTTTCGAGAGGGTGCGTTTCTGGATGAGGTATCGAATATATTGCTTCCCCCTACTTATACCTCCAGAGGAGATCTCGAATGTAAAATTAGAGACATTCGAGCGCGCACGGAGGCTTTCCGGCAGTCGTTCTTCCCGCGAACCATACGCGACTGGAACAGAAAAGGGAGGTAATGACAGTGGCACATAAAGTGCCCTCCGCCACACACCGTTTGGGTGGCTTTCGGAGTATAAATGTATATGTAGATGTGTAAGTTATTTGAGGTGGTCAAGCTAGTGGGACACGATGTATACAGGGTGGTCCTAAATTATATGTCAAAAATGTAACGGCAGGTAGAGGGGGACCGAAATAAGCAGATGTCGTATAGGAATGTGTCTGCGGTAATGTGGCCTTGAGCCGATAAAGCCCAATGACTGCGGCGTATAAAAGCGCTTCGCTAGCTGGATTCATCATTTCCGGTACGGATCTCGATCACCATGCATTGTTTCACCAATGCGGAGCTGGCCTACATGCGTTTCATGTATGGGGCTGCACAAGGAAATCGATTATCTGCTCAGAGGATGTACAGGGAGAGATTCACTGATAGGGATCAGTCGGACCATCGAATATTCAAGCGTCTTCATAGAGAGTTAAGCACGAATGGAACGTCCTACGCTTCCAGGCTTGCAACTGGCATTGGAAGATAACGCAGAACTTCTGCAGTGGAAGGAAGAATGGTAAACACAGTAGAAGATAATCATTCGACAAGCTCGAGAGCCGTAGGACGTGAATTGGGAGTGTGTCATCAAAGTGTTTCGAGGACTTTACGTGAAGACGGAATGCATCCGTATCATTTACAGAGAGTGTAAGCAATGACCCTTGACGATTATCTTCCACGTTTGAACTTTGTTCGTTTGTACCTACAGCTGACTGCGGCCAACGAAACCTTCACTGCAGATGTTTCATTTGCTGACAAGCCTACCTTTACGAAGTCGGGTATGTTAAAAAAAAAAAAAATGGTTCAAATGGTTCTGAGCACTATGGGACTTAATATCTGTGGTCATCAGTCCCCTAGAACTTAGAACTACTTAAACCTAACTGACCCAAGAACATCACACACATCCATGCCCGAGGCAGGATTCGAACCTGCGACCGTAGCAGTCGCGCGGTTCGGGACTGCGCGCCTAGAACCGCGAGACCACCGCGGCCGGCTCGGGTATGTTGAATATCCATAATCATTACCTGTGGTCTCATGGTAACCCCCATGGCACAATAGCACAAGCCTACCAGGAAAGGTTTTCCATTAATGCTTGAGCGAGGATTGTTCACAATACGGACTAAGGCGCTGCAGTCATGGACTGTGCGGCTGGTCCCGGCGGAGGTTCGAGTAATCCCTCGGGCATGGGTGTGTGTGTTTGTCCTTAGGATAATTTAGGTTAAGTAGTGTGTAAGCTTAGGGACTGATAACCTTAGCAATTAAGTCCCATAGGATTTCACACACATCTGAACATTTGTTCACAATAACTTAGAACCGTACATTCTACCTAGTCGTTTAACTGGCGACACATACGTTATCTGCCTACAGGAGGTCTTAACGTGAACTTCTGGACGATGCTCCTCTAGCTTTCCCCAGACTAATGTAGTTCCAGTAAGATAGAGCCCCAGCTCACTTCAGTCAAAACGTCAGGAATCACCTTTCTATGGCCAGCAGAGGACTGAACGAAGCGGTCCAGTTCCCTGGCCACCAAGTTCTCCCTGTTTAACCTGCGTGAATTTTTTCCTGTGGGGTCATACAAAAAGCCTGGTGTACGAGAGTCTGGTCACATCAGAAGATCTATTTGCCCGCGTGTATGTTGCTGCTGGACATGCGATCGACATGCCTGACTTCTCTTTCTATGTACCCCGATCCAAGCACCGTCGCTGTGAATCGTGTATCGCTGTTCGCGGCCGCTGTTTCAAGCACCTGTTGTAAATTATTAATAAATTTCTGATGTCATTTACCTTGACATGCCTTTTCAGTTTCTTGTGATTCGAACTGCTGCCCAAGCTAGCGGTGTAATGTGTGACTGCTGCACACACATTCATATACGAAATCTGCATATTTAGATCTCCTCCACCCGCCTTTACATTTTTGACTTACAGTTTAGGACCGCCATGTATATAGTGTGTTACCATCAGAGCGTGAAAAAATTTAACAGGACATAGAGGATGCTCCACTGAACGATTTGGAGAAGAAAACCTGGGATCAGAGAAGCCAACTTAAAGAGATAATAGGAATAAAATCACATTTCTGTGTACATTTTTATTTACATTAGGTACAGTTAACTGCAAATACCATCACTGACACAATGAACGTACCATTTGTACTGTATCTTACAAAATGTGCTGAAACTGTTGGTCATCCGGCCGCTGTGGCCGAGCGATTCTAGGGGCTTCAGTCCGGAACCGCGCTGCTGTTACGGTCGCAGGTTCGAATCCTGCCTCGGGCATGGATGTGTGTGATGTCCTTAGGTTAGTTAGGTTTTTTTTTTTACGGCCATCAACCTCAATGAAAACATGAAATCGATGAACAAGATTGTGATGCATCCTGACAAATATCCCTAGTGTGTTTCGAATCACATCAAAGACAGCTACAATTATGGCAACTAATTCCATCTGCGTATTCACACGGGTCTCAGAAATAAGGGTAGATATCCCCATAAAAAATAATCAAGGGAATTCAGGTCAGGTGACCTCGCAGGCCATCGAAAAGGACTTCCCCTTCCAATCCAGCGACCACGAAATACGGCACTGAGATGGTAGCGGACATCCTCGCTGAAGTGAGACCGTGCACCTTTATGTTGTATCTACACGCTCTCATGAACAGCCAAGGGTACGTTCTCCAACAACTCAGGAAGAACTCTATCCACGAGCTTCAAGTAAACAAAACCTGCATCATGACTTCCTGGTAAACAGTCACGTCGTTCTTGTTTTTCTGCAGGAAATAAAGAATGTACATGTAAATAAACATCACTGTACGTGTAAAAGTGTACGCATGTTAGTTGCAAATAAGTTGGAAAATCGTAATGCTAGACAAAGCGGTTTACTTATGTATCTTCTTAAGCTGGCTTCTCCGACCCCCGTTTCCTACTTCAAATTGTTCAGTGAAACATTCTCTATCCCTGTTACATTTTTACAGGCTCTATCGGAAACACCCTGTGTGAAAACTAAAGTCCGTGGCGCTCAACCCGTCAACTTTCGCTCGCCACGTCACTATTTGGGGAGGGGGGGGGGGGGGGGGAGGGAGGAGGGAGGCCACGTAACCTGTTGCCCCGAGCGCCTTCTACCGTGGGAAAGGTCCTAGCTACTCAGTTTGATAGCAGGCAGAGTGTACCTAAATGTGCATACATAAGCGGAAAGACGCGTCATTGTATAATTACATGACTGCTCAACAAGCACTGCAAGTTGTCTCATAAATTCAGTATCTGATAACAGGCGTACGATGCGATTTATCGAAGAAAATGGCTCTGAGCACTATGGGACTTAACATCTGAGGTCATCAGTCCCCTAGAACTTAGAACTACTTAAACATAAGGACGTCACACACATCCATGCCCGAGACAGGATTCGAACATGCGACCGTAGCGGTGGCGCGGTTCCAGACTGAAGCCCCTAGAACCGATCGGCCATTTGTAGTAGAAATACCACATAAAAATAGTCACAGGAGAGCCAGATGGCAGACGGAGATTCAGCGCAAGGCCCCACAGGAAGTGGACTATCCACGTAGGAGTTAGCTTACAAAACACTCATTTAATTAATACTTGAATATTGCTCGTCAGCACTGGATACATACCAGGCAGGACTGACAGAGGAAATAGAGAAGAACCAAAGCAGAGCATTCGTCATTGGTTCGTTTAGTAAGTGCGTTGATGCTTAGCCAACTCCACTGGCAGATATTGCAAGGGAGGCATTGTACACCACGGTAAAGTTTACTGATAAAATTTCCCGAGCGTCTTTTCCTAGAAGAGTCGAGCAATATACACACATCAAAAAAAGTTTTGCATCAATTTCGTTCCAAGAGTTCCAGAACCTGCGCAGAAAATTGGAAGAGAGATCAACTTAAACATCATCTCCGCGCTTTTTATTGCTCATGAAAACCACACTTTGCATGTTGTACCAGCATAGAGCGAGACCTTCCGAGATTGCTGTACATACCGGTACCTTTAATACCCAGTACCACGTCCTCTTGTATTGATGCATGCCTCTATTCGTCGTGGCACACTAGCCACAAGTTCATCAGGGTACTGTTGGCCCAGATTCTACACTACGCTTTATACTTTCGTTTTTGTTGTTTTTTTTTTTTAGTTTTTTGTCTGGCAATTTCAGTCTGTTGTGGTTTAGTTTCATGGACGACCGGATGGTATTGTTTCAGAGTCAGTCACAACGGGTTTCAGTGTCTGAGACACCCCATTTCTAAAATTCTTCCCTCCCGGTGGTGACAGAAATTGAGTTTTGCTGCTGATGCGTGTCGTGGAAGGCTCTCCGGCTGCGAAGACATAATGCGATACAGAGGAGGGCCCTAGGGAGGGCCGTCCCAGTGGAGGAAAAGGACGCCGTCTCAGCCCCTCGTGGCTTCGCCAGTAGGCGGCAACGCTGTGAACTTCGTGGCCATCCTCGAACTGACAGACGTGCCTGCATGAAGTGTATGACAGTACTGTCAAAAGATATTAACCCATCATGAGGAACATTACTGACTTACACTTGTTGAATGTTGTTTTCATAACACAAGAGAATTATTTTAACCATTTAGTTTTCTAGACTTAATCCAGTTAAGTCATTAGGGAGGTAAAATTTATAGGGAGACATATTCTATTTTATAGAGATGGGCATATACAAAGGAAATGAACGTGAGGACAAGCCTATTCAGGATGTCCCATGAGGAATGGTCAGTATTCACGGATATGACGGGAACGATCATTCGAAGCAAAATAGTGGAGTAAACGTGCACCCTAATGTACGTACCTTAAGACACGGGTGGGCAACTTGTGGTCCGCGGTTCGGATCCGCCTTGCTTTTGGTTTCAGTCCCACCATCTGGTAGAAATTCAACTTGGGGGGGGGGGGGGAGAGAGGGAGTGAGGGAGTGAGATGGAGATGGAGATAGAGATACATAGATAGATAAATAGATAGATAGAGAGAGAGAGAGAGAGAGTGAGTCCGTCCGGGAGGCAATTTTTTGCCACCTTATGACTCAGGCCAGTGAAAGTTTGCACTTTCCCGTTCGGTTTCTGTATAACACAGCTGATGCATGCTATGGTCAAGTGATTTAGTCTCTCAAACTTTTTAAAATGAACAAACATAGAATGGCTTACTTTATGTAGTGTTACAAAAAACAACTCATTTCTCTGTGATGAGTCGTCAAAAGTATTTGTGGAAAAATATTTAAAAAATGCTTGCTAATAGTGTTAATATTAACACACCAAATTTCAAACATTCGAATGGTCAAAAGTCTCGAAATTGCTCTTCACTGCTTATCGACTGGGATTGCATATCCCATTACCATACCTTTTCTACTCTTTCCCGTATTAATATTATTAAATAATTCTTGTTCGCCTTGGACATAGGCTAATAGCACATTGCTACTGTTAAAATTGCAGATAATTAACGATTAGTTAGCTGCAACCAGTTGCTTGTATAGGTGTTATTTTTTCGGTGGTGATAATTCGAGACGCCTGACATCCCATCTGTAAGTAGGCTGTTTAGTTTTTTATGTTGGTAACGCCACGTAGCGCTCTGTATGAAAATCACTGGCTGTGCTGTGTGCAGTCTGTGGCTGGTTGGCATTGTTGCAATATTCGCTATTGCAGTGTTGGGCAGTTGGATGTGAACAGCGCGTTGCGTTGTGCAGTTGGAGGTGAGCCGCCAACAGTGGTGGATGTGGGGAGAGAGATTGCAAGGTTTTGAGAGCGGACAATCTGGACGTGTGTCCGTCACAAAAAAGGAAATTTGTAAGACCGGATGTCATGAACTGATATGTATATTATGACTTTTGAACACTATTAAGGTAAATATATTGTTTGTTCTCCATCAAAATCTTTAATTTGCTAACTATGCCTATCAGTAGTTAGTTCCTTCAGTAGTTAGAATCTTTTATTTAGCTGGCAGTATTGACGCACGAAGATTTTTGTGGTGTAAGTGTTTCATGAAAGGTATAGGTTATTGATAGTCAGGGCCATTCTTTTGTAGGGATTATTGAAAGTCAGATTGCGTTGCGCTAAAAAAAATATTGTGTGTCAGTTTAGTGTTGATCAGAATAAGTAAAGAGAGAAACGTCTGAGTACGTTCAGTTTTGCTCAGCTGTTTGAAAATCAAATAACGTAAGAGGTTTACCAGCATTGTCATTCTTAATTTTTCTAAGGGGACCTTTCACGTCTTCAGATGTTTACATTTATTTACGTGTTGTGAACATTATTTCTTTGCTAACGGCATTGCAGGATTTTGCAACCTTATTTTTTAAGCCATGTTTGTAAAACGTCGTACGTGGAGAACACCGTTCACGATGCGTAAATAAAAGTATACATCTGAAGATGAGGTGAACATAAAATGAATGTGCTCTCAAAAATGCGTGTTTTGAAGCATAAAATTTGGTGTGGCTTATAGGGGGAGGGATGCCATTCATATCGGTGCATTACCCAATAAACATTAACGTCACGGAGACTATAGCTTTGATTTTATACGCTAGGAGCGTTGCTGTCGCTTGACGAGTCGGTCTGCGAGCTTAAGTTGGTATGTGACTTAGGCGCGCGGCTCACCGAAGGTTGCCCATGCTTACTTTAAGAGCTATGAGCACTTCTTCATTTTTGCTGCTGTAAAACGTAACTCTTATAATGATAGTTACACACCCATTAATCATCATGTAAGCGACTCAGCCGGCCAGAGTGGCCGAGCGGTTCTAGGCGCTTCAGTGCGGAACCGCGCGACCGCTGCGGTCGCAGGTTCTAATCATGCCTCTGGCATGGATGTCTATGATGTCCTTAGGTTAGTTAGGTTTAAGTAGGTCTGAGTTCTACGGGACTGATGACCTCAGACATTTCGACCTACTTTGCAGCGTTACTCTTCAGGGCGGTAAACTACTATACAGTATACTGTTGCGTTCCCCTGTACACTATTTCGGTTATCTGGCAACTACCGACGTCATATGGTATGTTATTGGACAATTTGAAGGGTGGTTGCGACGGAGGGTGGTGGCTGTACGGTAAGACGCTACTCTGGCCGGTGACAGGTAGATTACAGTTGTGGAATCTGCCCGTTGCCCTTCATCCACGGTTGGTAGGGTTCCGTGAGAGAAAAGAGGAAGCAGAGTTCCGCTCTAGCGGTGCTGTATAAATCGGCACTGATTTCTGAACAGCAGTTTTTATCTCTCAAGGAAATTTGTCGCATTCGGACTCTGAATACGCTCAAGAATTCTGCAGCCAACCGACATTAAAGATTTTTCCTCCGCAATTTTGCGGGATCGTTTTTGTACCCTTTTTCCACTCACTTTAGAGTGCCCACTGGGCGAGAGATTCGTGATAAACACAGGTTAGACATGGGACAAATGCCGAAGAATATTCTTCGTAAAGCCGAATAGCAACTCCAGTGTTTACAACTGTTCCAGCTACTTTTCAGCGCCGGGTATACCTATTGGTATGTCCTCCATACGGGAGTTTGTGCGGCGGTGAAACGATTGTAGTAGCTATATCTCTACGATCCTCCTAGGGGAAATTTAAAACTTCATCTTTCTTTCCCTCTCATATATTAATCTTATACTTATATTTCTCACTCTAATTCTGCCCAGTCAACTTATTCTCCAGAATGATTCCTTCTCTACTGTAACCCCACGGTTCTTGTACGAAGATCGCTTCAAAAGAAATGCACAGTGGTTTATAACACATGATTTATATACAATACCTTTGATATACACTCCTGGAAATGGAAAAAAGAACACATTGACACCGGTGTGTCAGACCCACCATACTTGCTCCGGACACTGCGAGAGGGCTGTACAAGCAATGATCACACGCACGGCACAGCGGACACACCAGGAACCGCGGTGTTGGCCGTCGAATGGCGCTAGCTGCGCAGCATTTGTGCACCGCCGCCGTCAGTGTCAGCCAGTTTGCCGTGGCATACGGAGCTCCATCGCAGTCTTTAACACTGGTAGCATGCCGCGACAGCGTGGACGTGAACCGTATGTGCAGTTGACGGACTTTGAGTGAGGGCGTATAGTGGGCATGCGGGAGGCCGGGTGGACGTACCGCCGAATTGCTCAACACGTGGGGCGTGAGGCCTCCACAGTACATCGATGTTGTCGCCAGTGGTCGGCGGAAGGTGCACGTGCCCGTCGACCTGGGACCGGACCGCAGTGACGCACGGATGCACGTCAAGACCGTAGGATCCTACGCAGTGCCGTAGGGGACCGCACCGCCACTTCCCAGCAAATTAGGGACACTGTTGCTCCTGGGGTATCGGCGAGGACCATTCGCAACCGTCTCCATGAAGCTGGGCTACGGTCCCTCACACCGTTAGGCCGTCTTCCGCTCACGCCCCAACATCGTGCAGCCCGCCTCCAGTGGTGTCGCGACAGGCGTGAATGGAGGGACGAATGGAGACGTGTCGTCTTCAGCGATGAGAGTCGCTTCTGCCTTGGTGCCAATGATGGTCGTATGCGTGTTTGGCGGCGTGCAGGTGAGCGCCACAATCAGGACTGCATACGACCGAGGCACACAGGGCCAACACCCGGCATCATGGTGTGGGGAGCGATCTCCTACACTGGCCGTACACCACTGGTGATCGTCGAGGGGACACTGAATAGTGCACGGTACATCCAAACCATCATCGAACCCATCGTTCTACCATTCCTAGATCGGCAAGGGAACTTGCTGTTCCAACAGGACAATGCACGTCCGCATGTATCCCGTACCACCCAACGTGCTCTAGAAGGTGTACGTCAACTACCCTGGCCAGCAAGATCTCCGGATCTGTCCCCCATTGAGCATGTTTGGGACTGGATGAAGCGTCGTCTCACGCGGTCTGCACGTCCAGCACGAACGCTGGTCCAACTGAGGCGCCAGGTGGAAATGGCATGGCAAGCCGTTCCACAGGACTACATCCAGCATCTCTACGATCGTCTCCATGGGAGAATAGCAGCCTGCATTGCTGCGAAAGTGGATATACACTGTACTAGTGCCGACATTGTGCATGCTCTGTTGCCTGTGTCTATGTGCCTGTGGTTCTGTCAGTGTGATCATGTGATGTATCTGACCCCAGGAATGTGTCAATAAAGTATCCCCTTCCTGGGACAATGAATTCAAGGTGTTCTTATTTCAATTTCCAGGAGTGTATTTTTGAGGCATGCCGATATACACTATATGATCAAAAGTATCCGGACACCCCCTAAAACATACTTTTTATATTAGGTGCACTGTGCTGCCACCTACTGCCAGGTACTCCATTTCAGCAACCCCAGTAGTCATTATATATCGTCACAGGCAGAATGGGGCGCTCCGTGGAACTCACCGACTTCGAACGTGGTCAGGTAATTGGGTGTCACTAGTGTCATACGTCTGTACGCGACACTTCCACAGTGCTAAACATTCCTAGATCCACTGTTTCCGAAGTGATACTGAAGTGAAAACGTGAAGGGACACGTACAGCACAAAAGCGAACAGGCCGACCTCGTCTATTGACTGGCAGAGACCACCGACAATTGAAGAGGGTCGTAATGTGTAATAGGCAGACATCTATCCAGACCACCACACAGGAATTCCAAACTGCATCAGGATCCACTGGAAGAACTATGACAGTTAGGCGGGAGGTGAGAAAACTTGGATTTCATGGTCGAGCGGCTGCTCATAAGCCACAGATCATACCGGTAAATGCCAAACGACGCCTCGCTTGGTGTAAGGAGCGTAAACATTGGACGCCTGAACAGTGTAGCGACGAATCACGGTACACTTTGTGGGGTTCCGATGGCAGGGTGTGGGTGTGGCGAATGCCCGGTGAACGTCATCTTCCTGCGTGTGTAGTGCCAACACAAAATTCGGTGGCGGTGGTGTTATGGTGTGCTCGCGTTTGGACTTGTATGCCTTGTTGATTTGCGCGGCACTATCACAGCACCTTCTTGCTTCCCACTGTTGAAGAGCAATTCGGGGATGGCGATTGCATCTTTCAACGCGATCGTGTACCTGTTAATAATGCATTGCCTGTGGTGGAAAGGTTACACGACAGTGATATCCCTGTAATGGACTGCCCTGCACAGAATCATGACCTGAATACTACAGAACACCTTTGCGGTGTTTTGGAACGCCCACTTCGTGCCAGGCCTCACCGACCGACATCGATACCTCTCTTCAGTGCAGCACTCGGTGGAGAATGGGCTGCTATCCCCCCAAGAAACCTTCCAGCACCCGACTGAACGTACGCCTGCGAGAGTGGAAGCTGCCATTAAGGCCAAGGGTGGTTCAAATAATTCAAATAGCTCTGAGCACTATGGGACTTAACATCTGTGGTCATCAGTCCCCTAGAACTTAGAACTACTTAAACCTAACTAACCTAAGGACATCACACACATCCATGCCCGAGGCAGGATTCGAACCTGCGACGTAGCAGCCGCGCGGTTCCGGACTGAGCGCCTAGAACAGCTATACCACCGCGGCCGGCGCCAAGGGTGGGTCAACACAATACGGAATTCCAGCATTTCCAATGGAGGGTGCCACGAACTTGTAAGTCATTTTCAGCCAGGTGTCTAGATACTTTTGATCACATAGTGTATTCTTGAGAGTCAAAATGCCATTTTTACACCAATTTGCCGTCCGTATCAACTGCAGGCTTGCATACCTGTACGGGATAAGCCAGGACCAGCAAGTCTGAGCCACTGTTTAGCAGCCCTCAAAACGGATTCATCTTCAATTTTCGTGAAGGGATTCCGTCAGTTCACGAAAGCGCTAGTAATCTCACGGTATCAGATCCGGGCTGTTGTGTAGATGTTTCAGTGTTGTTCATTCGAGTTTTGTGATCACGATGGTGGTTTTCTCAAAGACGAGTGGCTGGACTTCATCATGCAACAAAATCGAGTTTTTGCCGATATCGAACGCTACACATTCGAGCTCGAAGTTTTTTAACGGTTGCCATATACATGACAGAACTGATAATCGTTCCGTCGTCATAATGTACAGAAGCAACAGTCTTTCTGGATCCAAAAACATAGTAACCATTACTTTTACTGCTTAAGGCGCAGTTTTACACTTCTTCCTCGGCGAATCTGCATGATGCAATCCCATCGATTGCCGTTTCGTCTTCATGATGAACTAGGTTTCATCTAATGAATTCTTCTGGGGTTATCAGCCGAGTGGCGGCGTCGTCTTGTCTCAACGTTTCAATGAGTTTCGTACCCATCATCTTCGCCAGAAGATGATGGGTATGAAACTCACTGAAACGTTGCGACAAGACGACGCCACCATTCATCAGAGGAACACGCAGAGAAAGACAGCAATCGCCTAGGTTTCATCTACTGTCGCAATTCTTGCAAGGAAGTCATATCCAGAATTATCGCACTGTTCCAAGCGAACATTCTCGGAGCCCACCTGGCCAAACCTTTTTCAGTTTCAGCTGTCTCAATATTCTGCACACATTCGCTTCTCCTACTCACTGTCTCGTCTTAGCGCCTTCCAGTAGGAATGGGATCCGCTTTTTGGATCAGAGCGCACTATTTTTGACAGTTTTACACTACCCTTGGATTGAAGCTTCTCGATCTTAGATCGGTGTTTATAGTGTCCAGCCAACATAATTTAGGTCTTGCACGCTGTTTCTGACCTTCGATAGTGAGATGATGGTCTGAACTGAAACCTGAACTGAGCAGTGGCCGTACAAAGTGGGCATACTAACGGAATCTAGTTCCTTAATGCTTCTCATTGATTGGAGCCACCCCAGTCAGCTGGGGAATCGTTGTGATGTTGATATATCGAGCAGAGAAATGTCAAACGATGTTCACAATATCCGCCTCTGCATTACACGTAGTGAGTGCTCAGCACTTCTTTGTGTCGGTCAACACTTCGTACCAACAAATGCTATGAGTAAATTGCTTAACTCATTTTTAATAGAATTTACCTTTCGTAAGTCCCATGTATTCATTACTTGCCTTTTCCCTGCAGCTTCGGCTGAGGATACGTTCAACAGATGCAGTGCACATCTACTCCTATTCCTTCTCTGTGTCCATCTCATCCTCCCACATCTATCGGTCCATCTGCTCTTCCCCACATGGTCTGTCCCTCCATCTGCTCCTCCCCATCTGCCCACTATCCCTCCTGCATATCCCTCTCCTCCTCTCTCTGTCTGCCGCCACCTCGCCCCTCTGCAGTCTGTCCATCTCATCCATCCCTGTCCCTTTGTCCACGTAATGCCCTCCCATCCCCATCTCTCTTTATCGCTACCCTTATCTACCCATCTCAAAGTTCCCTCAGCTGTACCCATTTTCACCTGTAACCCCAGCAAACCAGAGCACAAAAACATGCCAATACTCCTGCAACACAACTCACATGCCATACAAGGCAGCCTACACATCGAGGGCTGCAAAACCGTTTCTTGACCCTTACATGTAGACTGCCCCGCAAAGCAGCTCAGTAAGCTGATACTGTTCCCACGCAACACACATGTTGTGCAGGGCAGACTGTATGACAGGAACTGAGAAAAAACGTTTCAGCCTGTATCACCACTCCTATTGGAGCTAGGGTTTTATGGACCACTGAACTCGTGAAGCTTGTTGTTCATGTGCCACATCTGGTTGAGATCGATCCAGGAGTTTAGGAGGAGATACTGGTGTATGCACTGTATATAGACTATACATATTGTTGTAGTATTTAGCATCATGTTCATCATCATGAGTCTGCCCCGATAGCTGATTGGTCAGCGTGGCGGTCTGTCGCGCCAAGGGGCTTGGGTTCGATTCCCGGCTGGGTCAGAGATTTTCTCCGCTCTGGGACTGGGTGTTGTGTTGTCCTCATTATCATTTCATCATCACCAGTGGAAGGCAACTGGAAACTACCACAGGAATCACTCCCCTACACACTCATGCAGTGGACCTCTCCGAGGAGGCTTCGCCCACGACGAGACCTGCCGTACGGCAGAACACGAAGTTTCATCATCACGATCTCTGTTGATCATGATCATATGATGATGATACATTGTTGTTGTGCTATACAAATTGTAATGTACACTTACTATGGTAGTCTGCTTAGATATAAGAGAGGGTCTGAAGGCCCCAATCTTGCCAGTTGAAATAAGTGCATAAATAAAGGACCTTGACTGGACTGACGTTTTCTTATGTTCATTAGCAGTATGTGAGTGGTATTCGGTTCAAAAATGGTTCAAATGGCTCTGAGCACTATGGGACTTAACATCTGAGGTCATCAGTCCCCTAGAACTTAGAACTACTTAAACCTAAGTAACCTAAGGACATCACACACATCCATGCCCGAGGCAGGATTCGAACCTGGGACCGCAACGGTCGCGCGGTTCCAGACTGAAGCGCCTAGAACCGCTCGGCCACACGGGCCGGCGAGTGGAACAGATGTCAGTGTTGATGCAAGAATGCGACACACTTGCCAAAAATGACTGGAGCCGTAACGCTTGTTGCAGGCGGCTGAAGGCGGAGCTGCAGCAACTGCGTCGGCGCGGCGCGCTGCGCGCGGGCGAGGCGGCCAGTGAGTCCGGCGCCGCGGCCCCCGGAGGCTCGCCCGCCACCAGCCTGGTGGGCCCTGGCCGCGCCTGCGCCCGCTGCCGCGCGCCGCTGGGCCGCCTCGTGAACCGCGGCGCGCCCTGCAGGGCCTGCCGGCTGCTCGTCTGCCGCGCCTGCAGGCACTACCTCGAGCGCTCCCCGGACTGGGTCTGCTCCGTCTGCCACAAGCACATGTGAGTACCCCCAGCGTCCAGCCGGCTGCGGCTCTCAGCATCCTTAGTCACAGGACACCCAAAACAACTTCGATCCTGAGTATCAAGTCATGTCTCAACTACCATTAGATAATGCGCTCTCAGCCTCCGTTGAAGGTAATGACAGAAGAGCTCTCACATACACTACTGGCCATTAAAATTGCTACACCACGAAGATGACGGGCTACAGACGCGAAATTTAACCGACAGGAAGAAGATGCTGTGATATGCAAATGATTAGCTTTTCAGAGCATTCAGACAAGATTGGCGCCAGTGGCGACACCTACAACGTGCTGAAATGACGAAAGTTTCCAACTGATTTTTCATACATAAACAGCAGTTGACCGGCATTGCCTGGTAAAACGTTGTTTTGATATCTCGGCTAAGGAGGAGAAATGCGTACCATCACGTTTCCGACTTTGATAAAGGTCGGATTGTAGCCTATCGCGATTGCGGTTTATCGTATCGCGACATTGCTGCTCGCGCTGGTCGAGATCCAAAGACTGTTCGCAGAATATGGAATTGGTTGGTTCAGGACGGTAGTACGGCACGCCGTGCTGTATCCCAACAGCCTCCTACCACTAGCAGTCGAGATGACAGGCATCTTATCCGCATGGCTGTAACGGATCGTGCAGCCACGTCTCGATCCCTGAGTCAGCAGATGGGGACGTTTACAAGACAACAACCGTCTGCATGAACAGTTCGACGACGTTTGCAGCAGCGTGGAATATCAGATCGGAGACCGTGGCTGTGGTTACCCTTGACGCTGCATCACAGACAGGAGCGCCTGCGATGGTGTACTCAACGACGAAACTGGGTGCACGAATGGCAAAACGTCATTTTTTCGGATAAATCCAGGTTCTGTTTACAGCATCATGATGGTCGTATCCGTGTTTGGCGTCATCGCGGTGAACACACATTGGAAGCGTGTATTCGTCACCGCCATACTGGCTATCACCCGGCGTGATGGTATGGGGTGCCATTGGTTTCACGTCTCTGTCACCCCTTGTTCGCATTGACGGCACTTTGAACAGTGGACGTTGTATTTCAGATGTGTTACGACCCGTGCCTCTACCCTTCATTCGATCCCTGCGAAACCCTACATTTCAGCAGGATAATGCACGGCCACATGTTGCAGGTTCTGTATGGGCCTTTCTGGATACAGTAAATGTTCGACTGCTGCCCTGGTCAGCACGTTCTCCAGATCTCTCATCAGCTGAAAACGTCTGGTCAATGGTGGCCGAGCAACTGGCTCGTCACAGTACGCCAGTCACTATTCTTGATGAACTGTGGTATCGTGTTGAAGCTACATGGGCAGCTGTACCTGTACACGCCTTCCAAGCTGTGTTTGACTCAATGCCCAGGCGTATCAATGCCGTTATTACGGCCAGAGGTGGTTGTTCTGCGTACTGATTTCTCAGGATATATGCACCCAAATTGCGTGAAAATGTAATCACATGTCCGTTCAAGTGTAATATATTTGTCCAATTAATTCCCGTTTATCATCTGCATTTCTTCTTGGTGTAGCAGTTCTAATGGCCAATAGTGTATTTTACAATAACTGTTCTTACTGCTATGTCTGCTTCCAGTGATCAGCCAAAAAATTACGACTTGTGACCACCTGCATAATAGTATGTTCGCCCACCACTGTAACACACTACGAAAACGATTTTGGATGGTATGGATTCTACAGTTCCTTGGTACGTTTCCGAAGGTTTGAGGCACCAGATGTCCACACGTAGCTCAAGCAGCTTCCATAAATAATGGGTCGTTGGTACGCGGCAGTGGCGCTGGAGCCCAGGTATAAGGTTCTGATAAGTCCAATTTGATGGTCAAGACATCCAAGTAAGTTCATCATCATGTGCCTGGATCCACTGCAGGACGTTGGTGATACGGACAGTTTCCTGCTGCCATCGTCATCGGAAAAGATATCAAGTATGAAGGGAAGTACCTGATCCCGAATAATGCTCATGTAGTCGACAATTGTCATGGTGACTTTCATTACTGGCAGAAGTACCTTGAATGCTCAGCGAAATCCCCCCCCCCCCCCCCCCCCCCCCACATACCCCACATAGCATCACCCTGCCCCCACTGGCCTGCATCGTGGGCGCAATGGTTGTTTCGAGGAGTCGTTCATCGGATCACAGTATATCTGTCCGCCCCGATAGCTGAGTGGTGAGCGTGACGGATTGCCCTCCTACGGGCCCGGGTTCGTTTTCCCGCTGGGTCGGGGATTTTCTCCGCTCAGGGACTGGGTGTTTTGTTGTTTTCATCATCATTTCATCCCCATCCGGCGCGCAGGTCGCCCAATGGCGTCGAGTGTGCTTCCTGCCGCCGTTGGATAAGCAGCTGCCAGCAGCAAGTCGTATACCCCTAGCTTACTTACTTGTTACATAGTTTAATTCTTAATTTCTTTGCGTGTTTAGGGTACTTGCATTGTTTAATTCATAAATTTCGAGCGTATTAGAGTATTTGAGAGTTGTAGCATCCCGTTTTAGTGTTTACTTCGTAGATTCTTACTTAAATTGCGTGTGAGTTTCGCATAGGAGGTGTAATTTCGAGTTTTAGTTACTGTAATCGTAAATTCAGGTAGATTGTAGCGCAGTCGTTAGGCATTTGTACAGGTTAGTTCATACATTCTTTGCGTGTTTCCGTTGCGTTATCTAGGCACGGACTCGTTTCAGTAACTGTTGTTCAACATCGTTTAGAATAGACAGGGACTGTGATTGCTGTGTTCGGATGAGGGCTGAGTTGGCATCCCTTCGCTCACAGCTGCAAGCGGCGCTGACTTCGGTCGCGCAGCTTGAGGCTGTTGCCAATGGGCACCACTGTGGGAAGCCAGATTTGGGTATCACGGGGATGTCAACCTCGTCCCGTCTGTCCTCAGATCGGTCTGCTGCTGTGGTTGCCCCGGTTGTTGCCCGCAATGGGGATGAGCCCTCGCCTGTGGTTGATTGGGAGGTCGTTCCAAGGCGTGGCAGGTAGCGAAAGACGTCCCCGGAGGCTGATCAGAAAGCCTCCCCGGTGCGTCTGACAAACAGGTTTCAGGCACTGTCTTTGGCTGAGCCAGATGCAGCTACCTGCCCTGTTTCAGAGGATGATTCTCATCCTTCAAGGTCGGGGCAATCGCAGAGGGTGGGCTTATTGGTAGTTGGGAGCTCAAATGTTAGGCGCGTAATGGGGCTCCTTAGGGATATGGCGGCTAAGGAGGGGAAGAAATCCAGTGTGCACTCCGTGTGCATTCCGGGTGGAGTCATTCCTGATGTGGAAAGGGTCCTTCCGGATGCCATGAAGAGCACAGGGTGCAGCCAGCTGCAGGTGGTGGCACATATCGGCACTAATGACGTGTGTCGCTTTGGATCTGGGAAATTCTCTCTGGATTCCAGCGGCTATCTGATTGGGTGAAGGCTGCCGGTCTTGCTTACGAGATGAAGGCAGAGCTCACCGTCTGCAGCGTCGTTGACAGAACCGACTGCGGACTTTTGGTGCAGAGCCGGGTGGAGGGTCTGAATCAGACGGTTTTGCGACCTTGTTGGCTGCAGATTCCTTGACTTGCGCCATACGGTGGTGGGGTTTCGGGTTCCGCTGAATAGGTCAGGAGTTCACTACACTCAGCTGGCGGCTACACGGGTAGCGGAGGCTGTGTGGCGTGGACTGGGCGGTTTTTTTATGTTAGAAGGCCTCGGGAAAGTACGGGGTGGGCTGCAATATCAAAGGGTGCATGGCAAATACAGGACGTGCTTGGATCAAGGAACAGTCGGAATTGTAGTTGTAAATTGTTGTAGTTGTGCTGGGAAAGTCCCTGAGCTACAAGCGCTAATAGAAAGCACAGAAGCTGAAATCGTTATAGGTACAGAAAGCTGGCTAAAGCCTGAAGTAAGTTCTGCAGAAATTTTTACGAAGTCTCAGACGGTGTTCAGGAAAGATAGACTAGGCAGAATTGGTGGTGGAGTGTTTGTGTCTGTCAGTAGTGGTTTATCTTGTAGTGAAGTCGAAGTAGATACTCCGTGCGAATTGGTATGGGTAGAGGTTATACTTAACAGCCGAACTAAGTTAATAATTGGCTCCTTCTACCGACCCCCAGACTCCGATGATATATTTGCTGAACAGTTCAGAGAAAATTTGAGTCTCGTAACAAATAAATACCCCACTCATACGGATATAGTTGGTGGGGACTTCAACCTTCCCTCGATATGTTGGCAAACATATTTGTTCAAAACCGGTGGTAGACAGAAAACATCTTGCGAGATTGTCCTAAATGCTTTCTCTGAAAATTATTTCGAGCAGTTAGTACATGAACCCACGCGAATTGTAGATGGTTGCGAAAACACACTTGACCTCTTAGCCACAAACAATCCAGAGCTAATAGAGAGCATCATGACTGATACAGGGATTAGTGATCACAAGGTCGTAATAGCTAGGCTCAATACCGTTTCTTCCAAATCCACCAGAAACAAACGAAAAATAATTTTATTTAAAAAAGCGGATAAAGTGTCACTAGAAGCCTTCCTAATAGACAGTCTCCATTCCTTCCGAACTGACTATGCAAAAGTAGACGAGATGTGGCTCAAATTCAAAGATATAGTAGCAACAGCAATTGAGAGATTCATACCTCATAAATTGGTAAGAGATGGAACTGATCCCCCATGGTACACAAAACAGGTCCGAACGCTGTTGCAGAGGCAACGGAAAAAGCATGCGAAGTTCAGAAGAACGCGAAATCCCGAAGATTGGCTAAAATTTACAGACGCGCGAAATTTGGCACGGACTTCAATGCGAGATGCCTTTAATAGGTTCCACAACGAAACATTGTCTCGAAATTTGGTAGAAAATCCGAAGAAATTCTGGTCGTATGTAAAGCACACAAGCGGCAAGACGAAGTCAAAACCTTCGCTGCACAGTGCCGATGGTACTGTTACCGACGACTGTGCCGCTAAAGCGGATTTATTGAACGCAGTTTTCCGAAATTCCTTCACCATGGAAGACGAATGGAATATTCCAGAATTTGAAACACGAACAGCTGCTAGCATGAGTTTCTTAGAAGTAGATACCTTAGGGGTTGCGAAGCAACTCAAATCGCTTGATACGGGCAAGTCTTCAGGTCCAGATTGTATACCGATTAGGTTCCTTTCAGATTACGCTGATACAATAGCTTCCTAGTTAGCAATCATATACAACCGCTCGCTCACCGATAGATCTGTACCTACAGATTGGAAAATTGCACAGGTCGCACCAGTGTTTAAGAAGGGTAATAGGAGTAATCCATCGAACTACAGACCTATATCATTGACGTCGGTTTGCAGTAGGGTTTTGGAGCATATACTGTATTCAGACATTATGAATCACCTCGAAGGGAACGATCTATTGATACGTAATCAGCATGGTTTCAGAAAAAATCGTTCTTGTGCAACGCAGCTACCTCTTTATTCGCACGAAGTAATGGCCGCTATCGACAGGGGATCTCAGGTTGATTCCGTATTTCTGGATTTCCGGAAAGCTTTTGACACAGTTCCTCACAAGCGACTTCTAATCAAGCTGCGGGCCTATGGGGTATCGTCTCAGTTGTGCGACTGGATTCGTTATTTCCTGTCAGGAAGGTCGCAGTTCGTAGTAATAGACGGCAAATCATCGAGTAAAACTGAAGTGGTATCAGGTGTTCCCCAGGGAAGCGTCCTGGGACCTCTGCTGTTCCTGATCTATATAAATGACCTGGGTGACAATCTGAGCAGTTCTCTTAGGTTGTTCGCAAATGACGCTGTAATTTACCGTCTAGTAAGGTCATCCGAAGACCAGTAGCAGTTGCAAAGCGATTTAGAAAAGATTGCTGTATGGTGTGGCAAGTGGCAGTTGACGCTAAATAACGAAAAGTGTGAGGTGATCCACATGAGTTCCAAAAGAAATTCGTTGGAATTCGATTACTCGATAAATAGTACAATTCTCAAGGCTGTCAATTCAACTAAGTACCTGGGTGTTAAAATTACGAACAACTTCAGTTGGAAAGACCACATAGATAATATTGTGGGGAAGGCGAGCCAAAGGTTGCGTTTCATTGGCAGGACACTTAGAAGATGCAACAAGTCCACTTAGAGACAGCTTACACTACACTCGTTTGTCCTCTGTTAGAACATTGCTGCGCCGTGTGGGATCCTTACCAGGTGGGATTGACGGAGGACATCGAAAGAGTGCAAAAAAGGGCAGCTCGTTTTGTGTTATCACGTAATATGGGGGTGAGAGTGTGGCAGATTTGATACGCGAGTTGGGATGGAAGTCATTAAAGCAAAGACGTTTTCCGTCGCGGCGAGATCTATTTACGAAATTTCAGTCACCAACTTTCTCTTCCGAATGCGAAAATATTTTGTTGAGCCCAACCTACATAGGTAGGAATGATCACCAAAATAAAATAAGAGAAATCAGAGCTCGAATAGAAAGGTTTAGGTGTTCGTTTTTCCCGCGCGCTGTTCGGGAGTGGAATGGTAGAGAGATAGTATGATTGTGGTTCGATGAACCCTCTGCCAAGCACTTAAATGTGAATTGCAGAGTAGTCATGTAGATGTAGATGTAGAATGTAATAAGACCTGCACCAAGGTGGCCGGACCTGCCCTGTAATGGGCCTCCCGGCCGATGACACCAAACGCTCATTTCCATTTTTCCACAGCATATCTGGAAACCAATTTCGACCTGGTGTAATACGAAATATACGTCATTCGATCCTGTGGCACGTTTCGATAGGTGCACGGTCTGATCTCGATGATTCGTGCACACTGCAACCATATTGGACGATGTCGTTGGATCAACGTTGGAACACACACGGAACGTTTGCTGTTGAACAATAAGTGCTGAACACTGGAATTCGAAACACTTGTGCCTGCACCAGCGTTGTACTCTGACGTAAGACCCGCGATAGAACGCTGCGTATCCTGCTTTTTAGACCCAGCACCTCTCTGATTCCACATTCCTTGTTGATGCGTGAACGACCAACATCTTGTAGCTTACTCATGGTTCCACCGTCCTTCAATCCAGAAATGTTCACAACAGTGCTACGCGAACAGCCGAACAGCTTTGTCGTTTCCGAGATGCTCCTTCCCAGGCGCCGACCCATAAGAACCTGCCCTTTGTCAGAATCACTTTTTGAGTGGAGTCGCCTATGTACGGCCCCTGTCACCGCTGGAATGTTCCCTGTTTGTCTTAGCTCACGGTGCCACGTCAGGCGTCTGCAACGCAGCAGCGGCCATTACGTTTTGGACCATCAGTGTGTATTTTTTAGAAGCCACCTTACAGTGCATGGTGCAGAGTACAATGTACATTACAGCCAATTCTGTATAAAATGCATATTTGAACCATCCACTGTTCTTATTTTAGACTCAAATTCTACCAGTTTCGGTCTTGGACGTTCTTTACGGATGAAGTGTTGAAATGGTTTAAGCCACAATATTGCATTGCAACATGATGGCTTAAACCATTTCAACTCTTCATCTGTGAAGATGGTAGAACAGCTGATGGTCCAAACATGCATTTATACATTACTTAACGGCTGCTGACAGTCATCTTTTAAAAATGTTTTTTAACAACCAATTTTCTTTCTTATTCCACCCACATACTGAGCCAGGGAAAGGAATGACTGTCGTATACCACTGCGCATGCCCTAATCTATCTTCTCTTAGTCTACGGGGGTTATATTGTGGTTACAGCATAATAGTCGCATAGTACTCTTCCAGTTCAGGCTCTTTAAATTTACCTACCATGAGTATGTGAGAACAACGGCGGCTACCTCCCAAGAATTCTCATTTAAGTTCCCCGAATATTTCCGTTGAACTTCCGTATGTACTAAGCCGAACTTTTTCGTTTCTAAAAGCGCTTCTCTGAAATTGTGTGATGTCTCGTGCCACACTTACTTGTAAGCACTCCATATACTGGAACAGTACTCTAGAATTGGTCACACTAGCGTCTTCTATGTGATTTACTTTACCGATGCATCTCACTCTCCCAGGACCCTTCCAACAAATCTAAGTCTTCCATTCTCCGTCCCTAATATTATTTTATGTGGTGGACATACACTCCTGGAAATGGAAAAAAGAACACATTGACACCGGTGTGTCAGACCCACCATACTTGCTCCGGACACTGCGAGAGGGCTGTACAAGCAATGATCACACGCACGGCACAGCGGACACACCAGGAACCGCGGTGTTGGCCGTCGAATGGCGCTAGCTGCGCAGCATTTGTGCACCGCCGCCGTCAGTGTCAGCCAGTTTGCCGTGGCATACGGAGCTCCATCGCAGTCTTTAACACTGGTAGCATGCCGCGACAGCGTGGACGTGAACCGTATGTGCAGTAGACGGACTTTGAGCGAGGGCGTATAGTGGGCATGCGGGAGGCCGGGTGGACGTACCGCCGAATTGCTCAACACGTGGGGCGTGAGGTCTCCACAGTACATCGATGTTGTCGCCAGTGGTCGGCGGAAGGTGCACGTGCCCGTGTTTGGCGCCGTGCAGGTGAGCGCCACAATCAGGACTGCATACGACCGAGGCACACAGGGCCAACACTCGGCATCATGGTGTGGGGAGAGATCTCCTACACTGGCCGTACACCACTGGTGATCGTCGAGGGGACACTGAATAGTGCACGGTACATCCAAACCGTCATCGAACCCATCGTTCTACCATTCCTAGACCGGCAAGGGAACTTGCTGTTCCAACAGGACAATGCACGTCCGCATGTATCCTGTGCCACCCAACGTGCTCTAGAAGGTGTACGTCAACTACCCTGGCCAGCAAGATCTCCGGATCTGTCCCCCATTGAGCATGTTTGGGACTGGATGAAGCGTCGTCTCACGCGGTCTGCACGTCCAGCACGAACGCTGGTCCAACTGAGGCGCCAGGTGGAAATGGCATGGCAAGCCGTTCCACAGGACTACATCCAGCATCTCTACGATCGTCTCCATGGGAGAATAGCAGCCTGCATTGCTGCGAAAGTGGATATACACTGTACTAGTGCCGACATTGTGCATGCTCTGTTGCCTGTGTCTGTGCCTGTGGTTCTGTCAGTGTGATCATGTGATGTATCTGACCCCAGGAATGTGTCAATAAAGTTTCCCCTTCCTGGGACAATGAATTCACGGTGTTCTTATTTCAATTTCCAGGAGTGTATTTTACGTCGCTTCTTAATAATACCCCTAAATACACTCCTGGAAATTGAAATAAGAACACCGTGAATTCATTGTCCCAGGAAGGGGAAACTTTATTGACACATTCCTGGGGTCAGATACATCACATGATCACACTGACAGAACCACAGGCACATAGACACAGGCAACAGAGCATGCACAATGTCGGCACTAGTACAGTGTAGATCCACCTTTCGCAGCAATGCAGGCTGCTATTCTCCCATGGAGACGATCGTAGAGATGCTGGATGTAGTCCTGTGGAACGGCTTGCCATGCCATTTCCACCTGGCGCCTCAGTTGGACCAGCGTTCGTGCTGGACGTGCAGACCGCGTGAGACGACGCTTCAACCAGTCCCAAACATGCTCAATGGGGGACAGATCCGGAGATCTTGCTGGCCAGGGTAGTTGACTTACACCTTCTAGAGCACGTTAGGTGGCACGGGATACATGCGGACGTGCATTGTCCTATTGGAACAGCAAGTTCCTTGCCGGTCTAGGAATGGTAGAACGATGGGTTCGATGACGGTTTGGATGTACCGTGCACTATTCAGTGTCCCCTCGACGATCACCAGTGGTGTACGGCCAGTGTAGGAGATCGCTCCCCACACCATGATGCCGGGTGTTGGCCCTGTGTGCCTCGGTCGTATGCAGTCCTGATTGTGGCGCTCACCTGCACGGCGCCAAACACGCATACGACCATCATTGGCACCAAGGCAGAAGCGACTCTCATCGCTGAAGACGACACGTCTCCATTCATCCCTCCATTCACGCCTGTCGCGACACCACTGGAGGCGGGCTGCACGATGTTGGGGCGTGAGCGGAAGACGGCCTAACGGTGTGCGGGACCGTAGCCCAGCTTCATGGAGACGGTTGCGAATGGTCCTCGCCGATACCCCAGGAGCAACAATGTCCCTAATTTGCTGGGAAATGGCGGTGCGGTCCCCTACGGCACTGCGTAGGATCCTACGGTCTTGGCGTGCATCCGTGCGTCGCTGCGGTCCGGTCCCAGGTCGATGGGCACGTGCACCTTCCGCCGACCACTGGCGACAACATCGATGTACTGTGGAGACCTCACGCCCCACGTGTTGAGCAATTCGGCGGTACGTCCACCCGGCCTCCCGCATGCCCACTATACGCCCTCGCTCAAAGTCCGTCAACTGCACATACGGTTCACGTCCACGCTGTCGCGGCATGCTACCAGTGTTAAAGACTGCGATGGAGCTCCGTATGCCACGGCAAACTGGCTGACACTGACGGCGGCGGTGCACAAATGCTGCGCAGCTAGCGCCATTCGACGGCCAACACCGCGGTTCCTGGTGTGTCCGCTGTGCCGTGCGTGTGATCATTGCTTGTACAGCGCTCTCGCAGTGTCCGGAGCAAGTATGGTGGGTCTGACACACCGGTGTCAATGTGTTCTTTTTTCCATTTCCAGGAGTGTATTTACTCGATGTGGCGTGCTCGAGATGTTTACAACCAATGTTGTAATAAGATACTATGCAATTCTTTCTCTTCTCGTAAATCACGTATGTACTTGGTTGTGGCAATAAATTGCAGCTACTCACAGAGGTATAGTGTGGGCTGTAATTACCCTATGGCAGAGAAACTTGGTAGATACTGTAATACCGGACCGATTTACGCTGGAAAAAGCTTAGTTCGAATTTTGGCCACCAGATGCAAATCTGGCGCTGTGAATGTAAGAAGGAACACAGAAATGCTTCCATATGTAATGGATTAGGAGCAGGACGTGGTTACAAAAGATCAGACAAGCGAGACAGGCATAATAATGATTTTATTACTAACTACCGCTTACACAACTTTTCCAATATGAGCGCCAGGGTCGTCGACGAGATGGTGTACAGTGCCAGGTTTTCACCTGGTGGCTAAAAGTGTAACTAATTTTTTCCAGCCTAAATCGGGCCCACATCAACTTATCAGATTACCTACAAAGTTTCGCTGGCATACGGTAGATACAGCCCGCACTGGACCTCTGTCAGTCGCTGCACTTTTATTATAGCCACCCTGTATATTGAGAATATTAGAGTTCCTGTTAAGCTTCTCGATGTTTGTTTCTTTTCTGTTGGACATTCGTTGTACATCGAACTTAGTGGCTTATACTGTATCAGTCAGATTTCCGCTATTCCACCAGCACTGATGACGATTATAATTATTATAAAAGTCTCCGTAATACAGTACATCATTCAACTTTTTTTTTTTTTTTTTTTTTTTTTTTTTACTTCGTCCTAAACGCCAGACAGTGGGTTAAAATGTAAGGCATGTCCATAATTTTCCATACGTCTGACGTCTGATAACCCTACTTACATGAAACAGTCCGTTTCTAGTGGGTGTGACTTCAGAAATGTTATCGCAGCGTTCTCTCACTCCGAGGCATCCATGTACGGAAAGTTTGCATGTCAACTGATTTACAAATACCAACATAAAATTAGTTAAAGGCGAGGCACCAAAAGAAATGAATACATTGTTACATGGTCATGAATGAGGCAATAAAAACTGCAAAATCCATTTACACACAATTTCTGTTCATGCACCTAAACCAGATAAACGACGGGCTTACGATGAAATAGAATCGATTCAACAGACGGATACTGCATCCGATAATCGTGGCGCTGAACGTGTGTTTTTTTGTTCATAAGAACAGTACCTATTGTTTCAATTATTTCAAGTCATACATGGATATGTGTGCGAAATTCACGTGCTATTGTCAAGGAACTTTCGGCGTACCCTTATCGTAACAGTTCAAGAGAGCAAGAGCATAGTTACGACATACGTACAATGGTCACAGAAATAAATTTAAAGAAGTAAGTTACAGGACGTGATTTTGACACAACATGTAAACTAATGTGTTGTTAGGAGCATGGAGTGGGATATAGGCATTTGACGAGCACTCTCTCCTAGTCCATAGTGGATAGAGTGCCAATGGCTTCGTAGAAACCAGTGACTGCCTCTGCTCCGTCCCCTTCAAGGATTTATATTTCCAACACATCATATACTTTAGATGCAGCACATCCGACCACCTCTGCCAAGCGTCTCTTTAGTGCCATCCATGCCCACTTCAGCTTTTCATTCTGCCGCCTAAATTGTTCCAGTCGATGACGCGCTCTGTCTGCCGTATGAAGCTTCGCACAGTTCGTTTAGGTACTCGTCGAGCTAATCCAGTTGTATGTTTTGTCGCTGTGTCTCCTCTCAACTTCATTATGTGTTGCTCTTCTCCTGTCATTACGCGTGAGAACGATCCCCTTTCCCAAACTAGACTGAGATATCCGCGAGGGGACAGGTGTGATGAATATCTCTGGAGTGCTGTCAGCCACATATACTTTACTATGAGAGTATTCGTCGGACAGCTTGGATGCCCGGGATTTCTGGCCTCGCTGTTGTAATGTGGTCGTGCCATCTCCCAACAGTGCCCACAGTCTTACCTTCAGGGCTGTCCCTGCCAGCCGCCTGGACCACTTTGTATGTAACTGCGCCTGAATCTCCTAATCTAAACTGATACTGCGATTCATCCGCTCCAGCTTCTAAAAGGCCATGCGTTTGTACCAACTTTGATACCGCTCTCTGATCTTCCATATAACCAAACAATCCATCGTCTTCAACTTTAGTTAAACTCTCTGCAGTAATATAATCTTAGGAGTCAGTTACACACCCTTCTTCTCCTTACTAGTTAAAAAGACCAAGGGAGACCCTTGAGATACCATCGGTCACCCTTAAGCTCACATCTCACGGCACCATTAACTCCAGAATTCATATTTGAGCCTCAAAATTGTACTCGTTTTTTCACTGTGTTACTGCAAGCATAACACACTTTTCGAGTCAAGAACACATTGTGATGAGGAAAAAATTGCGTTAGAACTATTCACAAACAACTCAGCCGGACTTACCAGGGCTGGCCTCCACTAGCAAAGCGGCCATGAAAAATATGCAAAACAATGCAGTGGAAACAATGACTGAATTTTAAAACAAAGACATCGCCTTAACGTATAGGGGTCAGACAAAAACATGAAAACACTGCGAGATATGTACGCTTGAACGTAAGCGCAGATGCTAACCAAGCCTGCAAGTTGCGCTGTTGTATGTGATCACAAACGGCACCTATACAATGACCTCAACGTGTTGTAAGTATCAGCTGTGGACAGTGTTCTGTGTAGTTGTGAGTGCACTATGTAGGAGGTAAGTGCATTCTAAAGTGGAGAACTTTTTGGTGTCCATATGGTGGCTGCTTTCGTAACTAAGGAGCCGAAGTGTATGGTGCTTCAAGTGTACACCGGTTACAGGGAAACAAGTCACAAAGTGTGCGAAATTGTGTGTTCAGTGATCGTGACGGAGGTCGTTGAAGTGAATTGTGACGAGAAATAAGTGGAAGACAGCTATAGAAGTCACTGCAAGAACTGAATGTAGCACTCGCAAATCCTGTCAGCACCGAAACAGCAGGGTGGGAGCTCCATAAGCAGGGAGTTACATGGCGAGCTGGAAATCCGAAACAACACGTCCTTGATGCAGATACCCGTAGCAGGAAAACATAGTGCCAAAGTGGCTGTCATCATTTACCGTGAATAGAGCCAAAGCCATAAAAACTGGGCTGTGGAGCAACAGAAGAAGATCATATGGAGGGTGAGACTTGTTTCACTTTGTTTCCAACTTATGACCGAGTTTAAGTCCCAAGAGTGAGACATTGCGGGGTTTCGGGTAGTCTACAACGTCACACTACTACCAAGGATGTGACCATTTTGGCTAATCAGGTCCATCGCATAGAACAATAAAGGTTCGCCAAACGTGATACAAGAAGATGGTTCAAATGGCTCTGAGCACTATGGGACTTAACATCTGAGGTCATCAGTCCCCTAGAAGTTAGAGCTACTTAAACCTAATTAACCTAAGGACATCATACACATCCATGCCCGATGCAGGATTCGAACCTGCGACCGTAGCGGTCGCGCGGTTCCAGACTGAAGCGCGTAGAACCGCTCGGCCACAACGGCCGGCGATACAAGAAGACATAGCCGTCGTTCACACAGCTCGCATCGTCCAGGATTTGTTTTGTGAGCACAAGGGTGAATTGTCGCATCTCCACTTGTCACAGAAATGACCAGATCTCAATACTAGTGAGGCTCTGTGGTCTACTTTTGGGAGAAGGGTGCGTGATCGTTATCCGTCTCCGTAATCGATACCTGAACTTGTCAGAATTTTTGAGGGAAGAATGGTATATAATTGCCTTGAAAACTATGTAGGTAAAGCGGTACAAGACCTGTATTTGTCCATTACGAGACTACTGGATGCTGTTTTGAATACCAACTGTTTTCCTGCACCGTATTAGGCATGGAAAAATGTTGTGTTTCCGTATTTTTGCCTACCTCCTCTTGGTTGGTTGATTCGGGGGTATGCAGCAAACAGCGAGGTCATTGGTACCATCGGATTAGGGAAGGATCGGGAACGAAGTCGGCCGTGCCCTTTCAAAGGAATCATCCCGGCATTTGTTGAAGCGATTTATGGAAATCAAGGAAAATCTAAATCAGGATGGCCGGACGCGGGATTGATCCGTCGTCCTCCCGAATGCGAGGCCACTGTGCTCGCTCGTTCCAACCTCTACATCTACATCTACATTTATACTCCGTAAGCCACCCAACGGTGTGTGGCGTAGGGCACTTTACGTGCCACTGCCATTACCTCCCTTTTCTGTTCCAGTCGCGTATGGTTCGCGGGAAGAACGACTGTCTGAAATCCTCCGTGCGCGCTCGAATCTCTCTAATGTACTTACGAGGTTGTCTGTTGATTAATCTGGAATAAAAACACCTAGAAGAGTGCACTGGATAAAGAAAAATCGCAGAGGAAAACTTCCCGCACCTTACCTCCTGATTCAAGGGATGACGCTGCAAGCAACGCGGGATAGAAACTACATGTATGGAAGTAGAGGGCACCACTTCACTACGCGCCATATCGCTGTTGCTTTGACGTATTCCAGCCAATCAGAAGCCGTCCTTTGCATATAAAAGTGGGAGCCTCGCTAGTTTACGACAGTCAGTTTTAGCCCTGACGACGACCATGGAGGTAGTGGTCGAAAGCTTGGAGTTTTATCCTGAATTGACGCGGCATGTACACCGAGAGATTTTTATTCCAGAAATACGTCGCGAAAGACTCCGTAGCCATAGGCCTACTGTTGATTAATCTGGCTGCACCAGTAAAACTTTTCAGAGTGACTCTTTCAGTCTACAACACAGCGTCCGCTAGTGCGAAACGAGAACAGATTTAATTTGTAAACCGGACCGAGACTCAAACCTGCATCATTGCGTTTGGCGGACGATAATGCTACCGTGTGAGTTACCTAAGCAAGACTAGCGACCCACCCTACAGTACCGTTACTCCCGGAGGTGGCGGTCCAATAAAAGCAACGCAAGAGAGCTTCTGAGGGTCTTGGCAGGAGGAATGAAATTTGCTGGCAGGTGGATGCTGCACAGACTCGGTTCCAGCAGAACCGCAGCCAGTGTGTCTGCCGCCCTAGCAAGACGTGATCCGACTAGCGAACAGATGGACCAGTGTCCCGCCAATACGGCGAGCGCATAGCAAACACATGGGACGACAGAGGACACCACGCTTTTACTTTAGAAGTAATGCAGCTTGTGGCTTGCATTATGCATCTGCCTGATGTTTTCCCTATTTGTAGTTTTGACTCCATTAGTACCACACTGCAGCTGGACATTCATAGCGCTGCAACATTTTCCAGTAACGCGTTTGGCGGACGATAATGCTACCGTGTGAGTTACCTAAGCAAGACTAGCGACCCACCCTACAGTACCGTTACTCCCGGAGGTGGCGGTCCAATAAAAGCAACGCAAGAGAGCTTCTGAGGGTCTTGGCAGGAGGAATGAAATTTGCTGGCAGGTGGATGTTGCACAGACTCGGTTCCAGCAGAACCGCAGCCAGTGTGTCTGCCGCCCTAGCAAGACGTGATCCGACTAGCGAACAGATGGACCAGTGTCCCGCCAATACGGCGAGCGCATAGCAAACACATGGGACGACAGAGGACACCACGCTTTTACTTTAGAAGTAATGCAGCTTGTGGCTTGCATTATGCATCTGCCTGATGTTTTCCCTATTTGTAGTTTTGACTCCATTAGTACCACACTGCAGCTGGACATTCATAGCGCTGCAACATTTTCCAGTAACGCGACCTGCTTAATATGTTTCATTTATTGTTTCGACCTCAATGGTGATATTGAACAAGTGGTTAAGAAATTTAGAATTATCTGTTCCAACGTATTTCCTGGCTGTCCACGTGTGCTAGACCCGTTCGTTGTTGCATTCGCGTCGGCCAGTTTACAGTTGCAGGGGGAATAGAGTTTTGTTTAGTTTGAAAATAATGGGTCACTCTTTCCCAAATTCTCCTAAATGAGTGGTGGTCCGAGCCGACTATGTTGATTTTGAGAACTATAATTTCCCCGTTGCACATTATGTTTTCCAACATCTGTGGCAGAGAAACTGCCAGAAAAATTCTGCCAGAGTGAAGAACTTTACGCCGGCCGGTGTGGCCGAGTGATTCTAGGCGCTTCAGTCTGGAACCGCGCGACCGTTACGGTCGCAGGTTCGAATCCTGCCTCGGGCGTGGATATGTGTGCTGTCCTTAGGTTAGTTAGGTTTAAGTAGTTCTAAGTTCTAGGGGACTGATGACCACAGCAGTTAAGTCCCATAGTGCTCAGAGCCATTTGAACCATTTGAAGAACTTCACAGATGCGCAACAAGCGGAGATGGAAATGACCGCTGAAAATGCTTACGTTCTGTCATGATTCTGACTAGTTGGAAGGCCTAATCCAAACATAAATACATATCATAAGAATGTGTGTATTTGTGTTCCATATATTTTCCTAAACCCCTGAATCCATTTCACCCAAACTTCGTACGCGTGTCTTGAAAGAAACACTGCGGGGTAAGAACAACTTGCCTCTCAAAGGGGTGGAAGTGGAGTTGAAAAAGAAGCGTATATCACGACGCACCAATAGCCACATTATTTCTTATTTCAGAATGAAGGTACTTAGTGTCTTGGAACCAACTTGACACATAACTAGAAAACTTCACGAGATTTTTTCCTCGCTGACGCCCCCCCCCCCCCCCCCCCCACACACACACAAACACAGAATGATGAAAGGAAAAAAAAGTTTATCGCTTATTTCGTTTTCGCTGTTCATGCAGTGGAACTGCCGCATCAGGCGTGTCGTTTCAATTTATTACTTCTTTGCAAAATTATATCATTGTAAAGACACGTAGGTCAGGAGACATGACGCCATAAACTTTGAGATGCGTGAAATTCAAACTGCAGGGCGAAGTTCGCTAGAAATTTAGCTGCTCGCTAAGGATACAGCTGTGTTGCCTTCCTGGATCCATCTCAACCAAAATTTCTTCACATATTACTTGCTTTCTGGAAAAAATACTCTGCGGGTAAGAATCCGTAACATCATTTTGTGGTAGTAGGGAAATAAAAACAAAGACAGGATTGCAGAGGAAATGTTTTATAGGTGGAGACATATTTTCTGTGGTTTATTAAATAAACAATTAAGGAAAAGATAAGTGAAGTATTTTCTGTGCAGTGTTGTCCTGACTGGTGCCGAGACATGGGCACTGTGGCGGATAAAGAAGAAATGGGTAGAGGCTTTCGAGGTTTGGATCTGGATAAGAATGGAATGTGTGAAATTGGCACGTAAAACAAGGAATGAGGTGTTGTTATAAAGAGTGACAGAGAAAGCCCAAATAGTGAAAACATTTAAGAAGGGGAAAAGAAATTATCTAGGACATTGGATGAGAAGAGACCCCATAATGAAGCTTGCATTAGAAGGAATGACGACTGAAGCGAGGCCCAGAGCTAGAAGGAAACGCCAGTTAATTGACAACGTCATGATAAAGTCATCATACGCAGATACGAAAAGAATGGCGGAAAAGGGTAGGAGTGGAGAATGCCAACTTTTAGCGATGGATGTGCCTAATGGGCAAAAGACATCGTGATGTACGCGTGTCACAGTTTTAATTGAAAACTTTTCTTTCCTTTCTTTCGCCGAGAAGAATAGCACAAGTTGTGTGGCCGACTACGACCAGGGTATTGTGCTCGCGAGAGCGTCGGCGGCAGTCCCCAGGGCGAGGTACACAGGGGTGCCGAGTGGGTTGCCATGGCGACGCGCCGCTATCCAATTCGCCCGCCAACGGAGAGCCGGTGCGGCTGGCTGCCCGGCTACGCCGTACGGCCTCTCCGAAACGCGCTGCTCATCAGCAGTGGTGTGGCGTGGGTGGCTGATGGCGAGCTGTGGGTTGGTGGATGCGAGAGAAGGTTGGGGGCGGGGGGCAGAGGCTGGAGTGGGGAGAAGCTATCTGGCGTGCGGCCCTAGAGCGCCTTGGACAAGCCACTGTAGGCAGCCCCGCAGTGTACTTGAGGAACACTTGCTGCCGTGCTGAGTGGCGCAGCTGTTTGTGTACAGGAGGAGGCCGTGTATAGGGCTGTAGTCGGCAACGTCAGTTGTGGGTATACGAGGGGGGACCCAAAAGAAACCGGATTGTTGTCATAAAATATTTATTGATGAACCTTTTTACGAAATTACTTCAGTCACCTTCAAAATACTCTCCATTACATGTGATGCACTTGTCAAGTCTCTTTTCCCACTGTTGGGAGCATGTCTGGAAATCTTAAAGTTTGATATTGTCCAGTGCTCTTTGCGAAGCTGTTTTTACCGCCTCCGCATCTTCATAACGCTCCCCTTTTAGCGATTTTTTCATTCGTGGGAATAGGAAAAAGTCGCACGGGGCTAGGTCCGGCGAATACGGAGCTTGGGGAACGACAGACCACCTCTGAGATGCCAAATAGTGGGTCACTCGTAAGGCCTTGTGTGCTGGAGCGTTGTCGTGATGCAGAAACCAGTCACCTGATTGCTAAAGTTCCAAGCGTTTCCTCCTCACATCCTCTCGCAGACGTCTTAAAACATCCAAGTAAAGTGCTGGTTAACAGTCTGGCCAGGGGGTACGAATTCCCGATGCACAATGCCACGACCATCAAAAAAGACAATGCTCATCGTCTTCACATTTGACCTCACCTGCGTTGTTTTTTTGGGTCTGGGAGAGTTGGGAGTCCTCCACTGGCTTGACGCTTGCTTGGTTTCTGGGTCATACCCGTAACACCAACTCTCATCCCCTGTAATGACTTGGTTCAAGAAGTTTGGATCATGTGCAATCTCTGTTTTCAAGTTCTGACACACATTCATGCGGATGGTTTTTTGCTCCTGTGTGAGAAGGCGTGGAAAGAAATAGCAAGCCGGCCGGAGTGGCCGAGTGGTTCTAGGCGCTACAGTCTGGAAACGCGCGACCGCTACGGTCGCAGGTTCGAATCCTGCCTCGGGCATGGATGTGTGTGATGACCTTAGGTTAGTTAGGTTTAAGTAGTTCTAAGTTCTAGGGGACTTATGATCTCAGCAGTTTAGTCCCATAGTGCTCAGAGCCATTTGAACCATTTTTGAAATAGCAACAACACGTCTCATGTGCAAATCCTCACTCAAAATCCGCTGGCACGAGCTCCAACTGATTCCTGTCTCTGCTGAAATTTGGTCGATCGTTTGGCGACGATCCTCGTTGATCTTTTGACGGACCTTTTCAATGTTCTCCTCATTTCGCGATGTTGAAGGGTGTCCAGAACGAGCTTGGTCTGCAACACCAATCTCACCACGTTTAAAGCGGCCAAACCACTCGAAAACCTGTGTGCGGCTCATAGCGTCCTCCTGGAAAGCTTCATGAAGCATTTGGTGTGTCTCCGTTGCAGTTCTTTTAAGCAGGAAACAAAATTTCACACGCACTCTTTGTTCTTTTAAAGTTGCCATAACGACTTCGCAGAGGTAACCCGCCAACAGTCAACACAATACCACACTTGCACATTCAGCTCTACACTGACGCCGTCTGCACAGCTGTTTCATGAAGGTCTCTACTAACACCATCTAGCGTGAGGACCGTGCACTACATCTACGATTGGCAGCGCCCTCGGAGTCCGTTTTCTTCTGGGTCCCCCCTCGTATTGTCCACCTTGATTTGGGAGTAGCGCCGCTGCCTGGAAATAATGTTCACCACTTTTGCCCGTGAAATTTGCAGTTAGCCCTACACTGGGGAAGCTAATTATATGATAAATACCTTACGCTCTTCAGCTTGAGAAGCTAATTTACGTTAGTTAAATGACATATAGTACATTTAAGTGCAATATAAACATAGAAGTCAGGCGCGCGAGACAGCAGTGGCTGTCCCAGACCCTGAATTCAAGATTTCATAGTTTGTCTCGGATGAACTACAGTTTTAAGAGGCATAAAACAAGAATTTAATTTACCATTTAAGACTCACGACTGGGCCCCAGAATATGTATCCGACTACTTTCAGTAATACTTCGCCGCTCCGGGCGCCAAAAAGTCAGTCTCTGTCTCTCTCTCTCTGTCTCGTTCTATAGTTCAGCCGATTCTGACTGTGTGACATCATGAACTAAAGCACCCCAATTTCTTCTGTCATGCACTATCTACCGCAGACTTTTCAGCTTGGAATCCATGATGCCATCGATCCATCTCATCCGTTGCCGCCCTTTTCTCCTTTTGCTTTCGGTCTACCCCAGAAGTAAGGTCTTTTGTAGCGAATCGTATCTTCTCATGATGTGCCCTATGCGGCTCAGTTTTTGTTTCAGTGTCAGACCTTCCAGTGAGTAAACTGGTTTTATGTGCTGCTCGTTCTCTTTGCGCCCAGTGAATTTCATGGGGATTCCTCTAGCACCACAACTCAAAGGTGTCTATTTTACGTGAATACCGTCCAAACCAGTCTGCCTGAGCCAAGATGGAGACCAGGTGTATATTTGCTTCTTGATCATGTAAAAAATATAAATCTTTTGATACACAGCGGGCCGCTGTGACAGAGCGGTTATAGGCGCTTCAGTCTGGAACCACGCGGTGCTACGGTCGCAGGTTCGAATCCTGCCTCGGGCATGGATGTGTGTGATGTCCTTAGGTTATTTAGATTTAAGTAGTTCTAAGTCTCGGTGACTGATGACCTCAGATGTTAAGTCCCATAGTGCTTAGAGCCATTTGAACCGTTTTGATACACACAAATATTATATATGGGTCAAATGACTCTGAGCACTATGGGACTTAACTTCTGAGGTCATCAGTCCCCTAGAACTTAGAACTAATTAAACCCAACTAACCTAAGGACATCACACACATTCATGCCCGAGGCAGGATTCGAACCGGTCGCGCGGTTTCAGACTGTAGCGCCTAGAACCGCTCGGCCAGCCCGGCCGGCAAATATTGTATATGAAATGATTTCAAACTGGTAATAGCTTTTCAGTGCTCAAATTAGATTTTTAGTACACGCATTCGCTTTCGCATTAATTACACTTTCGACATGAAAAACACTACTTTTGGTGCTATTATTTTTAACAGACATAAACTATTAATTATAAACCTATTTCTACTTTCCTCACTAATATTATTCTTTAACGCTGCCGCTACTTTTATGGTATAAATTACTCTTGTGGCTAAATTTGCCAATTTTTTAGCGCTGAATACCCATTCCGGTCTACAGTTCGGAAATGTTAATGTTTATCACCATTTCGGTTTACTTCTCTGATAGGTCTCTATGAGACCTATCCATTGACACTTTTTTTATGAAAATCGGTGTGGTGTCATCGAGTTATAATGTTGTAAAGTTCGTACAGTTTATAAGTTGTTTAACATAGAATAACTTAAAAACTACTCGACTTACCGAGGGCGCAATTACACCTTAGTGTTCGTTATAACTTTCCTTTTATTTCTGTGGTACTGGCTTCCCACTATCTTACTGGGTTCGCATTTTATTAGAACGTATACAATTTTTCAGCCTTTAACAGGACCCTTTAGTTTCTCATGCCGGCCCTGTCCACCATTTTTCTCCCCAACGGCCTTCGAGCAGTGTAAATACCGGCCACATGCTTTCAAAGTGAGTCAGTCGTGTGCTAGCATCGGAATTTCTCATACGTGGTGTCTGCTCCAATAGCAGAGCTGAAAGGGCGCCGACATCTAGCGGCCGAACTACAAACATGTTGCAACAGTGGGTGGACACGCTCACCCACCACGTGACTTGCTACCGCCCCCTCTTATCTGTCAAACGTGAGCTCGCTTGCCGACGACTGTCACACGCTGCATCACGAGCTCCGCGCTTTCGGCCAGGCCCGGTCCGCCTCCAAAGTTTATAAGGTGCGTTCTTGGGGACTGTACAATGACAGTTGATTTTGAGCTGAGTGACAACATGCGTCCTGGTCGATGTTGTGTGCTTTGAGTTGTTGCAACTGGGTGAAATGGTGGATGCGCTCTTAGATCAGAAAGATCATAATGAAACGCCCATTGAATTAGCGATAATCTCAGGGGCGCGCTTTTTTCAAGCATAAGTAACATTGGCGGGCGCGGGCTTCAGTTCATGAACGTCAGCACAATTCGTTACCAGGTGGTGCAAGCGTGTTTACGTATCTCTGTATTTGAATACGCATGCCTATACCGGTTTCTTTGACGCTTCAGTGTATAAGCCAGGAAAACATTAATTTTGAGACTGTTATTGAGTGATGGGAGAAGGGCGTCGAGGGGAAAAACCTTTTATCAATGAATGTTTCGAAAAAATTTGCTCCATTTAATCGGTAACGAACTTTCGATCCCCCATCGAGCTTCGATTTCTGGGGAATGCAGTACAGGGAGAGCTGATGCGCAGACGGTGGTGGCGAGAAACAACACTCCAAAAGGCACGGACTTCACGAACATGCTGTCGTCGAGCAGAAAAGAAAATTTCATAATGTGTGCCAACGGTATTTGTTTCGGTAACTCTGGTTCATTGAGTCGATGAGGAGAGATGGTGTATGCTTCCTCTGGTCGAAAAGTGGGGGTATACTGCGACACCGGGTGGTGGCACTAGAATTTCGCCGTGACCTGTGCAAACTACTGCTGTTGACTGCGGACTGGGCGCTGCAACTGGTTTGAGCAGTGGAGGCAGCCCCGCGTCCTATTGGCTGGAGTACACACATGTCCTTTTTTGAACGCGTGGCTCTCTGGTGCTGTGCGGGAAATTCTGGCTGCGGATTCAGACATGTTGGAGAAACATATTGCGAGATCTGCCCGTAAAATATCTTTAGCGCGCGCCTAGAGAGAAGTGCTGGTAGGATAATTCTGCCGTGCTTGTCAGCAGTGTCTACACTCCTGGTTCAGTAGAAACTGGTGTACCTCGTCTTTGATGTCCTGACATCATCTGCATGTTTCCTTACATGATTGATGGGTGTAACCTTTCAAAAATACGAGGGCAGTTCAATAAGTAATGCAACACATTTTTTTTCTGAAACAGGGGTTGTTTTATTCAGCATTGAAATACACCAGGTTATTCCCCAATCTTTTAGCTACACAACACTATTTTTCAACGTAATCTCCATTCAATGCTACGGCCTTATGCCACCTTGAAATGAGGGCCTGTATGCCTGCACGGTACCATTCCACTGGTCGATGTCGGAGCCAACGTCGTACTGCATCAATAACTTCTTCATCATCCGCGTAGTGCCTCCCACGGATTGCGTCCTTCATTGGGCCAAACATATGGAAATCCAACGGTGCGAGATCGGGGCTGTAGGGTGCATGAGGAAGAACAGTCCACTGAAGTTTTGTGAGCTCCTCTCGGGTGCGAAGACTTGTGTGAGGTCTTGCGTTGTCATGAGGAAGGAGAAGTTCGTTCAGATTTTTGTGCCTACGAACACGCTGAAGTCGTTTCTTCAATTTCTGAAGAGTAGCACAATACACTTCAGAGTTGATCGTTTGACCATGGGGAAGGACATCGAACAGAATAACCCCTTCAGCGTCCCAGAAGACTGTAACCGTGACTTTACCGGCTGAGGGTATGGCTTTAAACTTTTTCCTGGTAGGGGAGTGGGTGTGGCGCCACTCAATTGATTGCCGTTTTGTTTCAGGTTCGAAGTGATGAACCCATGTTTCATCGCCTGTAACAATCTTTGACAAGAAATTGTCACCCTCAGCCACATGACGAGCAAGCAATTCCGCACAGATAGTTCTCCTTTGCTCTTAATGGTGTTTGGTTAGACAACGAGGGACCCAGCGGGAACAAACCTTTGAATATCCCAACTGGTGAACAATTGTGACAGCACTACCAACAGAGATGTCAAGTTGAGCACTGAGTTGTTTCATGGTGATCCATCGATCATCTCGAACGTGTGTGTTCGCACGCTCCGCCATTGCAGGAGTCACAGCTGTGCACGGCCGGCCCGCACGCGGGAGATCAGACAGTCTTGCTTGACCTGGCGGCGATGATAACACACGCTTTGCCCAACGACTCACCGTGCTTTTGTCCACTGCCAGATCACCGTAGACATTCTGCAAGCGCCTATGAATATCTGAGATGCTCTGGTTATTCGCCAAAAGAAACTCGATCACTGCCCGTTGTTTGCAACGCACATCCGTTACAGACGCCATTTTAACAGCTCCGTACAGCGCTGCCACCTGTCGGAAGTGAATGAAACTATACGAGACGAAGCGAGAATGTTTGAAAATATTCCACAAGAAATTTCCGGTTTTTTCAACAAAAATTGGCCGAGAAAAAAAATGTGTTGCATTACTAATTGAACTGCCCTCGTAGTTATTAAAATCTAACGAAACTGATGTCGGTATAACATGCTGTTGTGTCTTGTGGCTAAATTATGACTGGTTTCAAGTGAACATTTTAGTTGGTAACAGAAGGAAACTTCACTTGCTAAGATTGTTAAAAAAACATTTTATCCGATGATCAGTTTCGACAGAGCTATGCTACCATCATCGGATGTTATGCTCTTAAAATTTTGCAACGTATTATACCTAAGTTGTTAAAAGCCGCTTCACACTCTATATGTACAGTCGTGGACAAAACGAGCGAGACCCTTCGCCTTTTCGTTATGATGATCCGCACAGCTTTAAAGTCTGCTACACAGCATAACAGGCTAGGCGACGAAGTGCTACCAACATGCTATGCACAGGCGTCAAATTGACATACTATCCCACCTTTGTCAGACTGTTTTCAATCATGTGTATGACTATATTAATACTGATCAGTGTGTTAAACACAACACGTAAATACAAGATATAAATGAAAGAAGAAACGCTGATTCGTATGAACTGTAATAATAAAAATGAATTTCAGCATATCGAGATAACGTAACTGTTTTAGTAAGACAAAGTACCCCAGATCGTTACGAATTATCAAAATATTATGCGCATTCGGCCGCGAAACGGTCTGTGTCAACGTTCAGACTAGTCATATTGGATTACCGTAGCTGACCTACCATGAAAGTGCGCAAATTTAGCAATGCGTGAAGATTCATAACGAAATTCAGTTAAAAATCGTTCAGTGCCACAATTAAGTCAATTCAGTTATTGACAGAAGCGGAAAAAGTACGTAGTAACAAGTATGAAATTCTACAAGAGTTTCATATTGACATCCACAGGGCGCCAGTACAGAATAAAGGTAGCAATAAAACGTATTGGGGGCGCGAGAATTTCTTAAAATTGCTTTACTGGTAGTGGCTCTGAGCACTATGGGACTTAACATCTATGGTCATCAGTCCCCTAGAACTTAGAACTACTTAAACCTAACTAACCTAAGGACAGCACACAACACCCAGCCATCACGAGGCAGAAAAAATCCCTGACCCCGCCGGGAATCGAACCCGGGAACCCGGGCGTGGGAATCGAGAACGCTACTTCACGCCCACGAGATGCGGGCTTTTACTGGTAGTCTATCAGCCTCCATCGAGATTAGAACCGAAAACAAACCAGACCTACCTTGCAGTAGCAAACACCTTTCACTACACTAGCAGACAACATAGGCAAACAGCCCTCTATTATTACCCCAGACATGAATAAGCCGGCAATTTCGCAATGAAAATGGCAAAATTATCTGCAGTTTCTGCTGCATAGAGCTTTCTGGACTCGAAAACATGAATTTTCTACCTTTATGTCACCGTTTATGTGACAATCATTCGGGATGGTTATCGAAATAACAAAATACTGTTATTAGCGATTAAACTTAGTAGGATACTTCTGCACCACCCAAGGAAATAAACGGCTATATAGCTGCCAAACGTATTCTACAATGTTTCGAATTCTTCATTAGGCTCACCATAGCCAGAAAAAGTTCATTAGCCGAAGTGTTTCTTAAGCTAGCTAGCAATGGGAATGCCCGCACTTCTAAAACGCGGTGGCATTAATACTGGGATCTGAATTACCACGTATATAGGCAAATGGATTTTATTTGCATCCTTGTAAACGTGATTTGGATCGAAAGCGTAGCTACGATTAATATGCTGATATATTGACTGCAACTAGAACATTTCGAATAAAGAGTAGGGGGAATTATTTATGCGGCCCTCATCTTCAGTAATTGTCGTAGCTATTTTCGTTGTTAGGATTTCGTCACCTAAATCGGTAAAAATGGGACCCTACTAGTCTTTCTTGACCGTCTGTCTGTCTACCGAACCCTTAAAACCCGTTTACCTCGAGTACGGGTAGACATAATAAGTGGAAATGTATCGCACTTCCTGCTGTATACCGTGCCTTGGTGGTGTATAAAAGTGAGCTTCTATGTCAATGCAATCTAAAGATACGGCCGTTTATGTAAAGAAAATTTACGCGGAAGGTAAAAAAATGGCTCTAAGAACTATGCGACCAAACTGCTTATCATTAGTCCTCTAGACCTAGAACTACTTAAACCTACCTAACATAAGGGCATCACACACATCTATGCCCGAGTTAGGATTCCAGCCTGCGACTGAAGCAGCCGCGCGGTTCGTGACTGAAGCGCCTAGAACCGCTCGACCACCGCCCCCGGCGAAACCCTTTTCACCTCATGTATAATGATAATATATATATTGTGTAGTTAGGATAAACTGTATTCGCCAGCAACTCAGATCCTTTGATCACGGAACTTTGACGAAGCTGCTTTTAAATTTTGTTCGAAGTCGCCTGCAATATCCACTTATAAACACCCTAGGAACGTCGTATGCGATATCCACTTCCGAAGACGCTGGCAGATACTGCAGAACAATAACAAGTAGTTAAGAATTTATCGTTATTAGTCTATGCATGACACTTTATTTCAGTTTCAATTTAATGCACCTAGGTGTTTGTCTATGGCTGAAAATAATGGACAAAAAATAATTAAACAGCAAACAACTTCGATGTTCAAATCAAATGTAACTCTCATGTCGCAGTTACAACATAATTTCGTTGTTACATCTACATGACTGCATCTAAAGGATTTATCTGCAGTCCAGACTTAGGTTCCTGGAAGATGGTTCATTCAACCAACTTCGGACTATTTCTCTACCGTCCCACTCTTTAACACCGTGTGGCAAAAAGGACAACTTAAATCTTTCCTTACGAGCCCTGCATTACATTATCACTGTAATCATTTCTTCCTGTGCAAGTTCCCGAGGAAATAATGTTTTGCCATTCAGAACAGATGTTGGTGATTTAAATTTCGTGAAAAGACCTCTCAGCAACGAAAAACGCTGTTGTTTTCTTGAACGTCACCCCAACTCGCTTATCAAACTGGTACTCCCTCTCCCCTATTTCGTGACTTTACAAATCGTGCTACCGTTCCTTGGACGTTTTTGGTGTGCACCGTCAATCACATCTGTCAAGCATCCCATACGGCGCAGGAATACTATAGCAGTGGACGGACAAACATTGTGTAGGCAGTGTTTTCAGTAGACCTGTTGCGTATTCTTAGTGTGCGGCCAGTGAAACGCAGTCTTTCGTTTGCCTTCCCCACAAAAGTATGTCTACGATCGTTCCAGTTTAAGTTTTACTTGGTACTGAGACGAACTGACAGTATTTCGACTTGTGTTTTGTCATGTAACCGAAAGTTAATTATTGTTACTGGACGCAGCTTTCGTGTTTAATGTATTCCTCATTCAACAGAGTACACTCCTCGTACACCAAACGTAGCTGTTTCAAAGTATTAAATTGTTACTTATGTTCCCAAGTCGAAGTGATCATCTAAACTTGCCGGTTTGCAACAAAGGAAAATACTATAGTGAAATATGGCAACTAAGAAGCGGACTATCCAAATAAACAAACATTTCCGGTTCAAGTCGTTGCAGTAGGTCTACTACACAGTAACGTAAATTAGGAGCAAAGTCCATTAGTAGATCATGATCAGGAAAACGAGCCCTCATAACGCAAACTGCCACTACAAAAACGAAAGTTTCCAAACATGTGAATGAGTAGTCAAGGAAAGTGGACGCGTCCCCTCTACTGAATTGCAACGCACGCCACTTACGACGGGCCTGCCAAGTGTCATACCCCAATCTTGCTGAAACTGCGCTCAGTGAAAGAGCGAACACGTGTCTCGGCTTATCTGCATACACTCGACCGCTTCTGAGAAAACGACGGTCAAAGTTTTCAATGCCCTGTTGCTATAGTGCAGATACCTTTAGCGTGTAAGGATTCAGTTGAACTGGTGGCATAGCGGCTACCGTCGTGACTTCAGAACTTTGCGCTGCGAGTCCGAAATCCTTTTTTCCTCTCTGAATTATCTACGAATGTTTATTCCAATTTATGTTGAAACAATGTTGTCGTTATTCGTCAATTAATGTACTGTGTACTGAAAGAAGTTAAAAAATTAAACTAATGAGAAAATGATGTGAAATATTTGTGAATGTCCTTACAACCTTACAGAAACTCGGGAATCAAAGTTAAGAAGGAACGATGGCAGCCACTGCGCTACCGCTTCAATTGAATTCTCGGGCGCAAAAGGTATGTATCTATACTATAGCAACAGCGCATTGATAACTTTGACCGTCGTTTTCTCGGAAACAGTCGAGTGCCTGCAGATAAGCCGAAACACGTGTTCGCTTATTTTGCCCCCTCTTTCACTGAGCGAAGTTTCAGCAAGATTGCGGTGCTTATTTTGTGCTGTGCTTCACTGAGCAAAGTTTCCGAACAATCAGCGTATGGCACCTGGCGAGTTCCCCTCGTTAGTCGAGTCACTTCTTAGCCTGCCGAGAACTATGCATGCCTCAGTGTAAACTGCGCCACTTGGACACACGGCGGGCTAGGATAAACACGTTTTCCTTCTTATAAGGCAACCTTCTACAACTAAAATTCACGTATTGTTCTTCAGATTGCCTCAGATATTTCAGAAATGTTTGTTGCGTTAGGCCCGCCGCATATGCAAAACGTAAACATTTCATTCCATGTAATATTTGCCGGGATAAGACATGACAAGAGCTGACAAATCACTTCTGAGAAAAATTATAGATTCTAAGTTGCTCCACTATGTAATGAAACGAGTAAGGGCTTGCGATATCTCGTTTATGCCATTGATTTCCGTGTTACACATACTTAGCCATTGCATTGTGGCTGTAGTGGTGGAGGAGGCAGTCTGTTTCCTATTAGCGCTGTTTTCGCATCAGATATTAACCGCGACGAATCATGCAGTCAACGGTAAATGGCCTATCTGGCTGAGGCAGGCAAGAGTGCTATAATAGCACTCCATGCAGAGGGATTTTCAAATGGCTATATAGCAAGATCTATGGGTCTTCACAAGTCGACGGTAGCCAGGTGGATTAGACGAAAGGAACAGGGTGGTAACCTGAATGGAAGGCCTCATGGCTGTCGCCGCAAAACAACAGCAGCTCAGGATCAGCAGATACGCCGTTTCAGTGAGAACCAACGAGAAATTCAACAGACTTTGGGTCTCAATGTTAGCAGTAAGACCGTCGCTCGTCGTCTTAGGGGAAGGTGGACTGATAGCAAGAAGCGCTGCTGTGAAAGAGACATTGACTGTTTCCCACAGAGAAGCACGCCTTGCTTTTGCTGCTGAAAATGTCGACTAACCTCTCCAGTTTCGGAAGCAAGCGATTTTCACGGACGAAAAAGTTTTCTCTGCGGCATCAACCGGAAAGTACTTGTTTACCGGCCGGAAGGTGCTAAGTATAATCCAGAACATATTTACAGTTGCCGAAGGAGTGGCAGGGAGTCGGTAACGGTATGAGCATGGATATCGGCCGAAGGGTCTGGGCTCCTGTGAAAAGTGGAAGGATGACTCATTGTGCCCAATTACATATAAATTGTGGAGAACGTGATGTTGCCTTCTGTGACAGCAAGATTTGGCGATGATCAGATCATGTTCCAACAAGATCACTCGCCTATTCACATGGCACGTGTGGTTAAGAGGTGGTTCGACGACCATAGTAATATTACTGTAATGGAATGGCCACCTAAAGGAGCTGACATGAATCCCATTGAGAATATTTGGGCAGAAATGGTGAGAGTAATACGGGAAAATGGACAGTTACCGTCAACTCGCCGACGGCTTTCTGATGTGATTCATGACGCTTGGAATAAGTTACTTGAATCTCCTAGTTATGAGCTGTGGGCTCAATGCCCAACAGAATTCGAACCGTTGTGGAAGTCGGAGGAGGCTATACGCGATCCTAAGCAGCATCAGCAGAGGTGTTTTTTTTTCAGCCTTTAACCAATCAGGTGCAACAGATGTTTCAAGTTTGTTTGTTTTTTTTTCTTTTTTTATAGACGTATATTTTATATAATTTTAAGGAAACGTAGTAAGTGGAATCTGGACAAACAAATTAATTCACAACAAGATATGTAATATTTAATTTGCTAAGAGAAGAAATACTCACGTTATATATTCATGCAGTCTCTAAAAGATACATGACACACGTGTATATGCAAGAAGGGTAAAAATCAATTCAGCACAAATGAAAAATATTGAGGATAAGCTCGCTGATGAAGGCGTGATTGGAAAGCGAAAGTTGGGCTAGAAGGGGAGGTAAGGAGGCCTGAAAAAGAAGAGAAAAATCAAATACCCAATAGACTTCGAGACGTTGTCGCAGCAGAGGGCGGTTGGTATATGCGATTCGGAGCAACAGTAGAAGAATAGTTTTATTTACTGATTTTTGAGGCTTTATTTTGTGCCGGCTAAACAATGCTGCTACCCACTATTTGTCCATATGTGGCTAAATATCAGAGGTGTAAAAAATAGATTCTAATCTATGATTTCATTTTATTATTATGTATTTTTTCTTCAGTGAACGTGAACGGTAGTAAGTTTCAAGATATAAAGAATAACTGGAAGTTTTTAATTTGTGGAATAGCGTATTTAACAGTTAATATTTTCAACAAATCTGTAGTTACAGGACATACTAAGAAGCAAGTCAAAAATGGCATTGTGGAAAGATCAGGTTGGTCTATAAAGGCTGACGACCGTCAAATAGCAAAAACAAAACAGTTGGTAACAAGTTTTGTTGGTGGTGAGGAGCCATAATCGATATGCCACTATTCTGTAATTGTATTTCTGAAGTTCATCGTCGATCATAGGGCTGAAACCGATACTAGGTTTTACGTAAAGAATATAACCTTTAAAATTTACTTAGCAGCGCAGAATATTAATACACAGTATATAGATCAGAACCTAATCCCACTGCCTCTAATTTTATTCTCACGGATGCCATTGAGACAGTAAATAACAAGAGGAATAACAAAACTCTCAGAATCGATATAGAGAATTCAAGTGTCCATGGGATTCAAAAGTTTGCTATAATAGCGAATAATTGCTTTCACTGAATCCTTCATGCCTACGTTTTCTCAGTCAGACAATGTTTCAAACTAGAATTAGCAAGGTAAAACATTTTTCCACAAATTGTCAAACCGGAAGTCGAAGAGCAAGTTAGATAAATTACGATGACAACAAACGTTTTTCAAGTAGACTGATCACTGTAGGCATCCAACGTTTTTTTTTGTGTGTGAGTGTGTGTGTGTGTGTGTGCAATTTTTGTTGGAATGTGCTTCCTGGACCAAATAACATACATTTCCTACGTCTTCAGTGCGAATCATGTAGCAAATGTAATTTAAAGGACATAAAAATATCGAGTGAATTTACTAACATAATTATGAATCACTCAAGAACGTAAATCGATGGTCACATAGTTGTCAAACGTGTTCTTCTGTGTTGCCATTGTCCATTAGACCAGCAGAAGGAAGAAAACGTTCGCTCAGCTGATGTGCTGAGATAGCTAGCACTGGCGAAGCTCGCGCTTCGAAGACGCCACAGCATCGTCGGCAACCACTTCGTAGGAAACGAAATACCTCAAGTATAAGCCACAGTGTTCTATTCGCATATCTGTGACTATGACTTGGCACTTAAGTGTGATTATGGATAGTACGTATGCTCAGATTGCGCATGTAACATCATAAATAAAGACAAGGGGAAATGAATTAGGCGTCTTCCTCTTCCGTAACATCAAAAATATTTTATTTATTCTATCTTAAATGAACTGCGCAAAAATCATTCACCAGAAGTGAATAACTTTTCAGCAACACCAGATGATATTAAATAGCTTGCCGGCGCAGGTTGGCCGTGCTTGCACCGTCAGTAGGAATCCTTCCCCGGGCATGGATGTCTGTTAGGTTAGGTTAGGTTTAAGTAGTTCTACGTCTAGGGGACAGATGACCTAAGCAGTTAGGACGCATAGTTCTTAGAGCCATTTTTTTTACCTTTCGAGTAAATTTTCTTTACATAAACGGCCGTATCTTTAGACTGCATTGACATAGAAGCTCACTTTTATACACCACCAAGGCACGATATACAGCAGGAAGTGCGATACATTTTCACTTATTATGTCTACCCGTACTCGAGGTAAACGGAATGAGCACGTGAGGATTGTGGTAGGGAAGGCGAATGGTAGACTTCGGTTCATTGGCATAAATTTAAGAAACCGTGGTTCATCTGTAAAGGAGACGGTATATGGGACGCTAGTGCAACCCATTCTTGAGTACTTCTCGAGTATTTGGCGTCCGTACCAGGTCGGATTAAAGGAAGACTTCGAAGCAATCATAGGCGGTCCTCTATATTTACTATCTGTAATTTCAAACAACACGCAAGTGCTACGGAGACGCTTTGGGAATCCCGATGAGAATCTCTAGGGGGAAGGCTACGCTCTCCTCGAGGAAGACACTTGAGAGAATTAAGAGAACCGACATTCTAAGGCATAACTTTTCAGCACGCACTCGTGCGATTGGATCATTGACAAGAGGAAATAGAGAAGATCCAAGGAAGGGCTGCACGTTTCGTTACAGATTCATTTGGTAAGCGCGAGAGCGTCACGGAGATGATCATCCAGTTCGAGTGAGATGGCTGCAGAACGATCTTACTGCCGCCAACATGCATAGCGCTAAGGACCACGGACATAAGATACAAGAAATTAGGGCTCATACGGAGGAATACAGAGAGTCGTTTTTCCCTCGCTCTATCTGCGAGTGGAACAGGAAAGGAAATGACCGGTAGTGGTACGCAGGATACCCTCAGCAACGCCCCGTAAGGTAGCCTGCGGGGTATCTGTGTAGATGCAGATGTAGTGCAACTACGCCTCGGCGGGTATTGCGAATCCGAAGTAGGAGTGATGTGTCTGTCCACTGATAAACATCTGTTGACTGTATGTCTTGTAATTTTCGCACAGTAGTCTTCTGAAGCTCTGGAAGTACTTACTATTAACCCTGTATATACAGAGTGTGAACAATAACAGCTTACCTCAGTTGTGTAGAGGAAGTCCAGACGAACAACTAGATACAGGAAACTGGTTGTCCATCAAGCCGGGAAGAACCTCAAAGCGACCTAAAAAAACCACCTAACCCACAAAGCACGCACGGAGCGCAAGATTTCATCTTCCGTCGAGCGGTTCTAGGTGCTTCAGTCCGCGGCTGCTACGGTCGCAGGTTCGAATCCTGCCTCGGGCATGGATGTGTGTGATGTCCTTAGGTTGGTTAGGTTTAAGTAGTTCTAAGTCTAGGGGACTGATGACCTCAGATATTATGTCCCATAGTGCTCAGAGCCATTTGAACCATTTCATCTCGCCGTCTAACGCCTACAGCTTAGTTGGGCAGATTTTGAAGCTTTTTTTATTTCGTTAACATTAATAATTTAAACTTTCCCGTGACAGTAACAAAACAAAGAGAATTTTGTAGAAGTGCGAGTTAATGCAAACACTATTTAGTTTACATTTCGATCTAAACTTAACCCATTTGAACACAGTGGCTCTTAGTAAGACGGCCAGAGAAACAAAACGATTTAATTGTCAAATTTACGCTGGTAAAATTAACAAATTTTTTCACAAACGTCAATTTTACAATTTGTAAGTGGAAGAACAAGGTGCGTCTTACATTCAAGGACGATTTTAGTGACAGAAATCAAACTGTTACCACCGACTAAGCCGGTGGTCTAAATTGACCAGCGCGTATTAAAAGAAACTCGCGCTGCACGCATGCGCTGAAGCTTAGGTGGCTTTTTAGGCTAATTTCAGGCTGTTTCCCAGCTGGACAGACCGAAGCCCAATATACACTACTGGGCATTAAAATTGCTACACCACGAAGACGACGTGCTACATACGCGAAATTTAACCGACAGGATGAAGATGCAGTGATATGCAAATGATTTGCTTTGCATCCGTGTCGCATCCGTGTTTGGCGACATCGCGGTGAACGCACATTGGAAGCGTGTATTCGTCATCGCCATACTGGCGTATCACCCGGCGTGATGTTATGGGGTGCCATTGGTTACACGTCTCGGTCACCTGTTGTTCGCATTGACGGCACTTTGAACAGTGGACGTTACATTTCAGATGTGTTACGATCCGTGGCTCTAACCTTCATTCAATTCCTGCGAAACCCTACATTTCAGCAGGATAATGCACGACCGCATGTTGCAGGTCCTGTACGGATCTTTCTGGATACAGAAAATGTTCAACTGCTGCCCTGGTCAGCACATTCTCCAGGTCTCTCACCAATTGAAAACGTCTGGTCAATAGTGGCCGAGCAACTGGCTCGTCACAATACGCCAGTCACTATTCTTGATGAACTGTGGTATCGTGTTGAAGCTGCATGGGCAGCTGTACCTGTACACGCCGTCCAAGCTCTGTTTGACTCAATGCCCAGGCGTATTAAGGCCGTTATTACGGCCAGAGGTGGTTGTTCTGGGTACTGATTTCTCAGGATCTATGCACCCAAATTGCGTGAAAATGTAATCACATGTCAGTTCTAGTATAATATATTGGTCCAATTAATACCCATTTATCATCTGCCTTTTTTCTTGGTGTTGCAATTTTAATGGCCATTAGCGTAAATTGTCTGTCTCGATTTTCCCTACAGCAATGTGGTACCTTGTAAACAGTTACTGTTTACATCCTGCACATTTAGGAATAAAAAGCGTAAAAATATCACAGTGTAAACTACACCGTCAGTAATACGGGAACGGCAACTCGTTAATGTTGTTGTCGGCACTGATGGCGATTATGATGATGCAGATGAGTACCTCCTGAGGTTCTCGGCTACGCCACTGAACAGCTGAGCCAGCCAGGCGCCACCAGAGTGCCTGCTCCCGCTGACAGCCGCCCTGTGTGGTGTATGCGATCCCTGGCCGCCTCCGTTCAGCGTGCTCTTTGTTCCCCGCGGCACAAAGCGAAGGCGAGGAGACACAAGTCGCGCGGCGCGTCGCCTTGTCAGAGCAGAGCGCTCGGCCACTCCATTGTGGGCCGCTGAATAACACAGCCGCTACGGAATTGGCTCGTGAGATGCGCCAGCGAGAGACGAGTCGCTCGTTCCGGAAGCCGTGGCGCCTGCCGCTGGAGAACCCGCTGCACAGGAGAGCTGGCACGGCGGAGACTCTGCTACTGAGTTGCCGGAGAAAGTTTCATAGCGACCATTGCACGGTGTGGGTCTGAAGCTGGAACGCAGTACACGAACTCTTATGTGGTAGGGAGGTGAGGCAGAGAGGAAGAGCTCCAGCATATGAAAGGAATAGTTTTAGGAAGGTGTTTCTGTGCCGTGAGGGTGTTCCACACGCGACGACAATATATATACTTGTCCCTTGCAAAAGCAATTCATGCTTTGTCTACTTGCAGGAGATGTTCGTGTCCTGTACTTCGGGTGATGGTGGACTTATTTATTTATTTATTTTTTACTGTGACTTGTAAGGGATAGGCATTATCCTCCCTTTCGAAGTTAGTCAAGACAGAAAAGTCATATTTATGACAATAATACAGAAAGAATGAGATTTTCACTCTGCAGCGGAGTGTGCGCTGATATGAATCTTCCTGGCAGATTAAAACTGTGCGCCGGGCCGAGACTCGAACTCGGGACCTTTGCCTTTCGCGGGCAGGTGCTCTACCAACTGAGCTACCCAAGCACGACTCACGCCCCCTCCACACAGCTTTACTTCTGCCAATACCTCTTCTCCTACATTCCAAACTCAACTTAATAATCCAGAAATTTTGAAAAAAGTCAGACCAATAATTTGTGGAATGATATGTCTAAAAGTGAGAAATAAAATAGATCAAAGGAATATTCCAAGCACCTCATTTGCTGTACACCATTTCGAGCATCATTCAAAGGCGAATCAAATCTTTCTCTGGTTTGTTTCATTTCTTGCTTTTAGTCAGTCATTTCCCAAAAAAAAATTTACCTATTTTTTAAAATTTTTACTTTTATTGTTTTTTTTCAGAAAACATGCTCTATTGACACCTCATTTGCTTTCCTGGTGTCTTCTGTTCTCGAAATCTCGTGAACCAATACTTGATTCGAAGGAAGCCATTTAAAAAGTCGAATATCGCGCCAATGCATTTTTATTTATTTTTTATATTTTGTTACGCAGAACAGCTACACCGTTAAGAGATCAACCTTTTGGTCTCTCATTTACATAGGTGCTGCAAATGGCTCTGAGCACTACCGCACTTAACATCTGAGGTCATCAGTCCCCTAGAACTTAGAACTACTTAAACCTAACTTACCTAAGGACATCACACACATCAATGCCCGAGGCAGGATTCGAACCTGCGACCGTAGCGGTCGCGCGGTTCCGGACTGTAGCACCTAGAACCGCTCGGCCACTTCGGCCGGCATAGGTAGTGCAGCTTTTCGTGAAATATATCAGTTTTATCTCATATCGCTGAGTTTATCTGAATTACTGTGATTGCTTTAAGGGGAGATGTAACGGAAAATGTAAACATTTATTTAGAAAATCATTACACCCATATTTATTAATTTGCAAATCTAAAATTTTGCATGTGTGAAGCGAAAGACCTGTGTATCAACAGAATATATAATAAAATATGCAGGATTAATACGTTTCCAGAAATTTGAATTTTTAATTTTTTGTTGTCCTTTTTATAGAAAGCCATAACTCAAATTCTAATCATGCAATTAATCTGAAAATTTTATTGTAGTGTCTTGAGAAGGTTATAAGATCACTGAACTGCCGTTATTAATTTACGGTACAAATTGTATCATTAACAGAGTTTTTAATTTTGCCCGCATCTCGTGGTCGTGCGGTAGCGTTCTCGCTTCCCACGCCCGGGTTCCCGGGTTCGATTCCCGGCGGGGTCAGGGATTTTCTCTGCCTCGTGATGGCTGGGTGTTGTGTGCTGTCCTTAGGTTAGTTAGGTTTAAGTAGTTCTAAGTTCTAGGGGACTTATGACCACAGCAGTTGAGTCCCATAGTGCTCAGAGCCATTTTTTTTTTTTTTTTTAATTTTGCACATCCGAAATTAACTTTTTTTTTCTACAGACAATCATCTAAAAATCAGAATGTAAATGCAGAATGTTGTATTTTTTAGTTCCAGGGAGACAGCAACACGTTGCGAGCAGTTTATGAAAATTTCATAACATAAGCGCTTATACTTTTTGAGAAAAGGCATCAAATAACGTAAAAAATGTAAAACAGAGAAAATGAGGTTGGAAGATTTTCTCCTCATACTTCTACATATAATAAGCTTACCTCAATTTTAAAATCCCCCATACTGATACTCCTCATCCTCCAGGTTTCTCTTCTCTCCTCTTCGTCCGCCTGGTCTGTAGGGTGGGCAAGACACTGATCTATTAGCTTTCTTGACTCTGCTCTCGTCGGTGGTGTAAAATGATTTTGTTGTAAACCTACCAGGATCTATACCAACTCTCCTCAGCATTTCAGTTCTGCCATTATTTCCGTTATTATAACATAGTAACCACACCTATTTTGAGTACTTCAAGTCCACAGAACGTCCTTTTTGAGCATCTAATCCAAATTAAGTTATTGAGGCTGTCATTTGCATTTTGTGTCTTTCTGTAAAGACACGTCCTCAGTAAATCAGGGTTTGCAAGAAAGCTGAATGTAGGCTTAATTGATTTCATAACAGGTTCTGCTAATGAGTGTTTATGTGAATACGTCTCATTTCTCGTGTTGAACTTACACCAATCGTCTTTCGGGCACAGTTTGTGCATTGGTGTTTGGTCAGTGGATAGTTTGTGGAAAAGAATTGCCACAACACGCCTCATTGTCTCTAAATTATGTGTGTTTTTCCTGATAGGTCTCCTATAAAATAACTGAAGAGAATCAATTTCTTTCTGACTAAGCCTGCCTTTTCCTCCTAGTTGTTTTCCATCTTCAGGTACTTCACCTTTCTTTTCTTTCTGCACGCGACGAAGCCTACCACCAAGCCTCTTTCGGCTGTGGCCAACACATTCCAACAACTATTGTTGTATTGTACGGATTTTTGTCTGTTACAGCTTTGAACGAAGATGAGTCCCCACACCAAGGTATTTAGTATATCTAACACCATACTGTTCCTCAGTCCTGGAGAACATCCTCACAACTGCAGCAACCTCCCTGCCCATGCTTTTCTTGCCACAGTTTCTCACTGGGTTCATTGTTGGACATTTTCCTTGTTACACACCAGTGGCAGTATTTAGACATAATTTCTACATCTACAACTTTATCTGAGTCAATACCAATAACAAATGCAACTCCATACAGAGATGTGTGACCCCAGTTCATTCACGTCTCATCTACAGACACACACAGGTCATTAACATTTGTAGGAGATTCACTGTCATGAATATCTGCTCCAGAATCTACTTCTTTTTGGTTTATTTCCTACAATTCCTCCTCTGCTTTCTTCGTAGAAACTTTGGCAGTGTCGCATACAGCGTCAGACATTTCTTTATTTATTTTTTCAAACCTTGCACAAGGTGGAGGCATGTTCAGAAAACCACACAATAAATTACCTCCTTCCCTGCCCTGTCCAAGGCATCTCAGAGCATATGCTAACCTAAAATTGCTTTCATAGGTCCCAGTGTCAGTTTTTTGGAGGAGGAAAGTGAAAATTCATAGCCACACGAATTACAAATTAATTTAAAATCACAATCTAGTCTCATTCTTCTTCCTTCAACAACAGTCATACATTCCGTATTTTTACAGCTAACACATGAACATGAAAACTTTATAGCCTGACAGAGAAGCTCTAAATCAGTAAGTCGAATGCAGTGGAATCCATATCAACCACATTCACGCTCCTCTGCAATTCTCCTGTCGCAGGTTTCGATGCTGAAGCTGAGAGCTTATGTTCTTCATTTCGAGCTGCTTCCTCTTTTTTCTTGGTAAGCCGATTTCCATTAAACTTCCGTTTCCTAGACACAATTTTTCCACCACCCATTATCCAAAAATCTTGACTTCCACGTGAAGGTTTGCAAATTCAACCATCCACCTACTGATAGGTGTTAGTATTGTCAAAACGTAAATAAACCACATGCAAGAAAGTTTCCCGGCAAAGATATAGATGTCAGCTAAAGATATCGAAAGAAAATAGCTTTCAAACTGACAAAAATTCCGCTGAAGCAATCGGTTTCCTAAATGTCGGAAAAGGTGGGGATGGCCGGCAGTGCAGAGTTAATAGTTTAACATCTTAAAGGCATTTCTAAAGCTGCTATCACGATAAAATTCACACACAACACAGATTAAACTGTGTAGATCAAGAAAACATTTTTTAAAAAATCGATATTTTGGACCAAAATTCATTACATCCCCCCTTAAAGCAATTAACTATTTTCTGCAAAACTAGACTTCATACTTGTCGATTTGATATCCCCATTCGTCCACTTTCCATTATTTGTTTGGTTAGGGAAATTCTGACAAAAATCAATTGTGTAATTTATAGGGAGTCTCGTTCTCGCTCCAGTCAAACATTTATTGAAAGTGGAGTTTATAGGTATATTTAGTCCTGAGAAACATTTGAAATTGGCCTACCAGAATCAGGTCGATTAAAATACAAATGGCACATAGCCGTGGGCGAAGGATGCCTGAAAGTTTAATAGAACAATACTATGTGAACGTGGTAACGTGTTGTGTTTTTTCTGTTCCATATTTTTATCCAACTTTTGCACATACGAGCCACTGCAGAACCGTCCTTGAACTCCTTGAAGACTTTCTTAAGACATCTGAATAAGCAGTAGAGGGTAATGATTATCATGAGGATAAATGTTATGTGCCGTGTCCTAGCTCCTAGTGTATATTTATGGGACTTTAAACAGGGAAATGACCGTCACATGTAACTGTGTAAAGCACTATACCTCACTTACGTTAATATCAACAGTGATCACCGAGTGATGTAATAAGGCATACAGAAACAATGGTTATGCATTCCTTGTATAACACATCATTTCCTTGTCTCTGTGAACGTTTTGCTGAACTATTGTGTATGGCAATCTGTTGACATCTGGCAAATGAAGAAAGTAGGAGAAGTGATGGAACGAGGTTCGTGTTGGAGTAAGGCTCAGTCAAAAGCGTGGAAGTAATGACAACTTGTCTGAGAAGCCGACATTAATAGACGGGACAGCGTTGCTTGTGGACGCCTGCGCACCCTATTAATACTGTACAGCAACGCTTCGGGTGGATGGACGGAACGGAGCCGCGACCAGTGCGTTGTAGGACGATAATACAGAGAGGTCCTGCTGTTCCGGGCACGTAAACTTTTTCAAATTTACACTGTTTTGCGAATGTCGTATAGGTAAAGGCTCACACTAAACAGTACTACGATAGGTTACTTCATAGGATTGAAACACAGGGTTTCATAAGAGTACACGTTCGTTCATTTTTAATTATTTTTCTTTCGTTTACGTTTCGATCGTTTAAATTTTTGGTGTGTAGTATCGGTCGTGAAATGGCAATTTGTAGAAGAAAAGTCATTTTTGTTGCAAAATGATTGTTGGACCGTAAATAGTTATAAACTTGAACTTAGTCATCAACTCAGTTAGTTGTCAGCTTGTTCCTTTCTGCGAAACCTGCTGTTCGCTGCACACTCGTCAATTCCGCTGCTATCACGCTTAAGTCTTAGTGTCTTTTCATAAAATCGTAGTAAAAGTCTTTTCTCGATTTGATTTTTGTGTCATTGAACCGGTGCTTTATTTCAATTTCTCTGCATATCTGTACACTAGACATAAAACTTCAGCTTTGCAGGGAGGCAAAAGCTGGATATCTAAATTTTTTAACATGATAGTGCAGCACTGTTTCTTGTTTATCAGTGAATCTTCTCGGAGAAAAACTTACTACTTCCAAAATCAAATTTTGCGACCACGTCTTTTTTTTCCTGGAACGCTTGAAGTCTTATCACCTAATGTAGTTCTTGGAACTGAATATTTCCAACTCGTCTTCATGAATGCCATTTCGATGCCCTTTCGACGGCATCCTTCATGTTATTTTCATCCCATTTATATCCTGACTTCTCCATCTCAGCTTATTAAAGGAAGAAATCCATAAAAAGTTCAGTTTTTGTAGATCTATTCTGCCCGGTATAACCCAAAATTTCCTTATCCGATACAAATTTACCCTACCAGTTTGGTAGTTTAACATTCCTATTGTCATTAATTATGTTAGACATTGTCATAGCCTGAAAAATAGAGAACACTACAGCTGTATCTAAATATACAACAAAAATATTACACACACACACACACACACACACACACACACACACACACACACACACACACACCACTCCATAAGTAACTTCGTGTACCAAAAAACTTATATGAACAGATATATTGCTGCTTGCTGCCACTCTGAAACGCGCTGTTGTTTGTTTCAAAATTGCGTGAGTGTGTAACGTCCCCCTTCCGAATCGGCCTACTGGATTGCGATATAACTCACCATGATCGCATATGCTTGATGAATTTTTACAGTGAGTAAGGCCATCATTACCGAAGGAAAATAATGCCGGTTAGTTGGAGGAAAGTGTACAACAGACTCTTAAGAAGGAAGAATCTATTCTAAATTTAAACTAAATATTGATGATAATTTTGAAACTGGTGGAATATAGAGCAATCGCTCACGAACCGCAAAAAGGGTACCACGTAACATTTACTGCAAAATTCACTGCTAACAAAGAAAAAACTGATTAGCTAAAAAAGGGATAATTAAACGGTCGCCAGGCAGCTAGGGAATGAATCTCAGGAGTATTCGGAAAGGTAAATGCAAAGAAATTTAATTAAATAATCACTGGCGTGGCAACAGAAGGTTGTCGCGCTTTTCCACAGCACAACAGTTCACGAGAAAATAAATGAATCAGAAAACACTGAGTTTGCGGTTATGTATTCTGAAATGTTAAATTTTTAAAGTAACGTTTAATGAAATTAATGGGTAAATAAATGACTGCCTCGACTTGAACTTTGTTATGTAAAAAAATAACTTACAGTAACTTCAGTATAACGTAATGCAAAATTTAGAAAAAGACAAGCAAATTAATTTTGATTAATGAAAGATTGAACTGAATTTACTTTACGCAAACGAGCAATTGGTTATACTTTTAAAATAATAACAATAACATACATACCAAGCCAGCAGAAATCACTCGCTAGGCTAAATACGGAATGAATGAAATTTTGCACTCGTAATTTGTGCTGTATCTTTAGTTACTAGTTTTGCCAGTGAAATTTTACCGTACTTTAAGTAGCCTCTTTTATGCAATATAAGATTGAACAGTTACTGAGGCAGAAAATTTAGACTGAAACTAATCAGCACCAAATACAACAAACTGGCAGTAAATATTTTATTTGTTTTAATATTCTTACGACACTCGGTGATTGCATGGAAAGGAAAGGGGCCCTGCCTGGTAATATTGTCTGAGGACAATGACAACGCAGGTGCCCTGCAAGTTTTAACTGTTCCAAGTTATTCAAATGGTTCAAATGGCTCTAAGTACTATGCGACTTAACATGTGAGGACATCAATCTCCTAGACTTAGAACTACTTAAACCTAACTAACCTAAGGACATCACACACATCCATGCCCTGGCCGAGCGGTTCTAGGCGCTTCAGTCCGGAACCGCGCTGCTGCTACGGTCCAGGTTTGAATCCTGCCTCGGGCTTGGGTGTGTGTGATGTCCTTAGGTTAGTTAGGTTTGATTAGTTCTAAGTTCTAGGGGACTGATGACGTCAGATGTTGAGTCCCATAGTTCTTTGGGCCATTTAAACCATTTGAACATCCATGCCCGAGGCAGGATTCGAACCTGCGACCGTAGCAGCAGCGCGGTTCCGGACTGAAGCGCCTAGAACCACTCGACCACAGCGGCCGGCCTCCAAGTTATTATTCAAGTTATTCATACTTTGTGAAAGAAATGTTGCTGGGCAAAGCCTCTACATTACTGTTTTTGTCAGTTAACAGTCGTACGATGTTGTAGCTCTGCGGACGACGAAGACTGTAGGCGACGACAATGCTGAGCTGTTGTTGTTGTTGCTGCTGCTGCTGCTGCACTGTGAGAAGAATCCCGAATCGTCTCCAGAGCCACGAATAATTATGGGACAGGCAGTAGTTGGAATTGCAGCTTCCTCGGCCTGTCCACTCCTACCGTGCTCTCAATACTTGTAGGTTAACGAACCAGGCGCGTGTACATTGGCGCGAGCATAGCTGCACACTGCGTTGGAGGGAGCGGCCAACAAACACTTCCGCACTCTTTCATAACTCAAGCTGCTCTGCCTCGCGACAAAGACTCTCCACACACAGAGTTAAAACAACGGCACAGCTACTACCATTTGGTCGTCACTCTCGATACATTTCAACAAAGTTTGCTGTCATGTGCTTTATTAAAATAAAGGATACAGCTCTATGTGTAGAGTTCAGAGGATGTACCACCACTTTATTATATACTAATATATACAGTCATATCGCCAACTATTTTACATTTCATATCAATACCTCTACCACGGACAAAGACACAGATATTATCATCATGAGACAGTTTACAAGACCTACGGGTTCTAACACACAATGGTTTATCAATAAAAAAAATTAGTCGATGTTTCACCAACACCACGAACTTGAGACATGGTTACCATGAACGTCCGGTAACCGAGAACATCACGAGGAGGTATCTGCCCCAAAGACGTTGCAGTAGACTTAGTAGTAGTATCAATACGAATAATCGCAACAGTCAACCAACACTTACCGACAGGATTGTCAGTAACAGAAAAAGTAAAATCAAACCGACCTGCTCGAAAAACAGTCTGTCCTTTCAACACATCAACTAAAACGGACGAACTGACGTTCATGTTTTACTCAGTCTCCACATCCAAAATAGACTTGTAAATCGTAGGCTTTTCATTATAACTACAATCAGTTATATACAGTCAAAAATAAATACACTATTATATCGATTACTTATTAAATATAGTTTCTGTAATTAAACTTACAGCTTCAGAATCGAAAGTACAGTGCAAGTTATCAACGGATATTAAGAGGCGAAAATTTTCGATGGTGCAGAAGGTATTTTATCTGCAATTTCGGTGTTACAAGTGGTCATGTTCCTCCGTAATTCACACTGTTGTTGCGGTACAGGGTCTGCCACTGAGTACAGAAGCAGCTCTTGTCCAACACAGTTCTCTTTCCGATGGCATCCGAATTTCATCAACCGGCCTAGTTTAGTTTTATTTGTGGTCACTGCCGTCCTGAAAGGGCCACATCAAGTTAGTCCTGCAACCGTGATAAAGCGTAGACAACTTGAGCTGCACTGTGCGTTGATCCTAACTCAGCCAGTAAACAAGTCGATTATCCTACCAGCGCGCCATTCGCAGGAGTCCAAACACTCAATACTTTTAGTTTGCTGAGACTGGAGGGACTCTAATCAGCTTTTGCTCGGGCTACTGCGCCTTAAGCTGCTTTTGAATTGAGCCTCTTCGGGAGGCGGCATTGTTGGGAGCCGGCTGCACAATATCGCAGGGAGTAGCGCTCCGCCTACTCTCCGCCTTTTGTGGCCACTGAATGCCCGCTCGCAGTTCGTTAATCGCCCCTGCTTCGACGCGCAAATCCCTTCCCCGTGGCTTCTGTCTCTCTTTGTTTTGACCGAAAGGCACAAAAACACGGGACCCCGGCCGCCTGCACACATTCTCCGCGCGCACTTTTTTAATGGGCGTAATTATAAGTCTACAGGCGGACTCCGGCCTTTGTTTTAGGCAACGCGTCCTGTCATTGCGCACTGCGGGGAGTGGCCGCAGTCAAAAGACCCGCCCGGTTTTGCGAACGTCTCATTTTAAAATAGCACCGCGCACAGCCGCCGCTGCTACACAACTGCAAAGCGCTGGGTTGCGGGTGTTTCTCGTTACTCCATTGCTTAACGCGCTACCTCGTGCCGCAGTGTTGTGTACATCAAATTACTTCATTCAGAGGCGAGTGAAGTGAGCACATGGGTGAAGTTATAACGTCCCCTCTTTCATGCAGTGAAATTCACTCTCTCCTATTAATTACAGTGGCGAAAGTGAAAGAAATTTTGCTGCTTTGCCTCTCGGCTTTGAGCTGTATTTACTGGTAGGACAGTCGACTTGTTCATTGGCCGAGTTAGGATCAACGCACAGTGCAGCTCAGGTTGTCTGCGCTTTATCACGGTTGCAGGAGGACTAAACCCACAGCTTCGTAGTTAAAATTTCAGTCAAAACACACATTATTATTATCATTATTATTATTATTATTATTATTATTAACTCACACCCGCAACCAAATACACACATCAAAAAAAAGTTTTGCACCATCCCAGTTACCAGAGCTCCTGAAGATAGACGTTGACTGTGGATATTGTGACACAGACACAGTCCCTTTTGACTGTTCAGAGATGTCACTAAACCCGCCCAAAGATGTAAACAACCATGCATGAGCAGCGCCTATTAGACAGAGGGGATCCGACAGCCGATCAGTTCCAGTCATTCCACCAGGAAGGAGGTACATGGCTCGTGTTGTCTGTATTTCAACCATGCCTAGACGGTCAGTAACGCGGTTCGATAGCGTCCACATTGTTACTTTGTGCCAGGGAGGGCTCTCAACAAGGGAAGTGTCCAGGCGTCTCGTAGTGAACCAAAGCGATGTTGTTCGGACATGGAGGAGATACAGTAAGAATGAAATCAAGGCCGAATACACCCCCCCCCCCCCAAGTCGTGCGAGGGGAAGGAATACAGAGTCACGATAACTTTGATTGGCGACTGTATCTTGTTCAGAGATTTAGAACTCAGTACGACAATGCAACTTTATGCCTCCCCCAACATGTACCAACAAAATGATCATGTTCGACAGAGTTCCTGCATGCAATACGTGTCCCCAACTCTCGGCGTTTGAGGGTACGTCCAGAATCTCTAATCTGACTGAACCTGGAAGCGACACCTCTCCTCGTTGGTTCAGTGTCTGTGCTCCTTGCACCATCGCAGCGGTGCCGCCGATGTACGGCTGTCATAGGAACTCGTACTTGTTGTCGGGCAGAGAGACCATCCCCATACAGTCGGGTGACATTGTGGATCCAGAGATCGCATGCCTTGCAGTCCTGTTAAATGTGGTTTGCAATCGCATCCACCGTTTGACGCGGGTCCCTACTTACCTGCTGCACAATGTAGCGGTCATCTGGTGTTGTAGTTAACCGTAGCCGACCATCCCCTCCCCTCCAGGCAGCAGTGCCTGTGGTTCGGATCGCTCCTGACACGCGCGAAACAATGCTGTGAACGGTGCCGAACTTCTGGACTACACTCGTCGCACTTTTCCCGTATTCCGGTTTCGCGATATTTTTCCCTGTGTGAAGCCATCCAAATGTTGTCTCCGGGCAACGTTGTAATGGACACCACACCACCACAGTGCACTGTAACTGCTCGCACATTGACACACACACACACACACTGTCTTTTTCCGTTCCGTGAGCTGCCTCGTGTTGGGCGGCCAGCCCCATTTGCCGCTGAAGTGACGCTAACCACACGCCATGTTACGCGAAGCTTCCTGTGCATGACTGCGAGACTTCTGGCAACATGTTTCCGCACTTCCACTCATTTCCAGAGAGTAGTTGATGTGATAAGTTATTTTTCCCATCTAGCCCGTAAGTTTTGCAGAGCACTTTGTGTGAGTGTGTTCCGCTGCTTGTCGTACGTAGCTGTTATGTGAAGTACGTATAAGAAATGAATGAGACACTGGCAGAGACTTGGCAACAAACATGAACTCAGCTGAGCTTTATACTGGTGGACGGAATACAATGTAGCAGTGGACTCGTCCGCGCTGCCTGGCACAGGGAGACTTATCTTTACGGCCTTCTTCCGCCGTATAACCCGGGTCACGTTCCCGCGTAGGGACCATCACCTCTCGTACTGCATCGGACAACGTCGAAATAAACTCTTCGCCATGGCTACACTTGGCATGTCGTTGTTTTGGCGTCGTAGGAAAATTCCCTAATTTTCCGTTTCTTGCTGTTCTCTCTCTCTCTCTCTCTCTCTCTCTCTCTCTCTCTCTCTCTCTCTGTCTCTCTCTTTTTCTCTCTCACTCCCCCTCCGTCTCGCCCCTCTTTCTGTTTCTCTCTGCACCCTCCCTCATTTCCTTTCATAACCATCCAAAGCTTGCACCTCTTAGGATTGTGTGCTGTCGCGCCGCCCATTTGTGTGTGTGTGTGTGTGTGTGTGTGTGTGTGTGTGTGTGTGTGTGTACACACAAATGTGACTTGACACATTAGAGGCGCAAATGTATACAATTATTTCACTGTCCTGTCTTCAGGGGCCGGCCGAAGTGGCCGTGCGGTTAAAGGCGCTGCAGTCTGGAACCGCAATACCGCTACGGTCGCAGGTTCGAATCCTGCCTCGGGCATGGATGTTTGTGATGTCCTTAGGTTAGTTAGGTTTAAGTAGTTCTAAGTTCTAGGGGACTAATGACCTCAGCAGTTGAGTCCCATAGTGCTCAGAGCCATTTGAACCATTTGTCTTCAGGGACTACTGATGGAAAACACAACCAGCCACAAGTACTTTCAGAAAAGTTTTACTTTTTTGCCATTACCGGTCTCCGCGTGGCTACGCTTGTTGTATTACAGTATTATATTCGTCAGCAGCATGTCTTCTGCCGCTGTACTGTATAAGAATATTCGCTTAGTTGGCGCCACTTTGTAGGCTATGTGGATGGCTTTAGTAATGCAGAAATATATGCTAATGTGCAACATTTGGCAACAAGTAAAGAGTCAGAGGTATATAAACTTCCACGTGTTGTTTCGTCTCGTTCCTCACCGTCTACTGCCTCGGAGGACGCACACAATGATACAGTAATAGTGTCACTTAAACAGTTGCAGCTTTAAACTTGTGTCGTGTTGTTGTTGTTGTGGTCTTCAGTCCTGAGACTGGTTTGATGCAGCTCTCCATGCCACTCTATCCTGTGCAAGCTTTTTCATCTCCCAGTACCTACTGCAACCTACATCCTTCTGAATCTGCTTAGTGTATTCATCTCTTGGCCTCCCTCTACGATTTTTACCCTCCACGCTGCCCTCCAATACTAAATTGGTGATCCCTTGATGCCTCAGAACATGTCCTACCAACCGATCCCTTCTTCTGGTCAAGTTGTGCCACAAACTTCTCTTCTCCCCAATCCTATTCAATACTTCCTCATTAGTTATGTGATCTACCCATCTAATCTTCAGCATTCTTCTGTAGCACCACATTTCGAAAGCTTCTATTCTCTTCTTGTCCAAACTATTTATCGTCCATGTTTCACTTCCATACATGGCTACACTCCATACGAATACTTTCAGAAATGACTTCCTGACACTTAAATCAATACTGGATGTTAACAAATTTCTCTTCTTCAGAAACGCTTTCCTTGCCATTGCCAGCCTACATTTTATATCCTCTCTACTTCGACCATCATCAGTTATTTTGCTCCCCAAATAGCAAAACTCCTTTACTACTTTAAGTGCCTCATTTCCTAATCTAATTCCCTCAGCATCACCCGACTTAATTAGACTACATTCCATTATCCTTGTTTTGCTTTTGTTGATCTTCATCTTATATCCTCCTTTCAAGACACTGTCCATTCCATTCAACTGCTCTTCCAAGTCCTTTGCTGTCTCTGACAGAATTACAATGTCATCGGCGAACCTCAAAGTTTTTATTTCTTCTCCATGAATTTTAATACCTACCCCGTATTTTTCTTTTGTTTCCTTTACTGCTTGCTCAATATACAGATTGAACAACATCGGGGAGAGGCTACAACCCTGTCTTACTCCCTTCCCAACCACTGCTTCCCTTTCATGCCCCTCGACTCTTATAACTGCCATCTGGTTTCTGTACAAATTGTAAATAGCCTTTCGCTCCCTGTATTTTACCCCTGCCACCTTCAGAATTTGAAAGAGAGTATTCCAGTCAACATTGTCAAAAGCTTTCTCTAAGTCTACAAATGCTAGAAACGTAGGTTTGCCTTTCCTTAATCTTTCTTCTAAGATAAGTCGTAAGGTCAGTATTGCCTCACGTGTTCCAGTGTTTCTACGGAATCCAAACTGATCTTCCCCGAGGTTGGCTTCTACTAGTTTTTCCATTCGTCTGTAAAGAATTCGCGTTAGTATTTTGCAGTTGTGACTTATTAAGCTGATAGTTCGGTAATTTTCACATCTGTCAACACCTGCTTTCTTTGGGATTGGAATTATTATATTCTTCTTGAAGTCTGAGGGTATTTCACCTGTTTCATACATCTTGCTCACCAGATGGTAGAGTTTTGTCAGGACTGGCTCTCCCACGGCCGTCAGTAGTTCCAATGGAATATTGTCTACTCCGGGGGCCTTGTTTCGACTCAGGTCTTTCAGTGCTCTGTCAAACTCTTCACGCAGTATCGTATGTATGCAATATTTTTGTTTGTAATGTGTAGATAATCCACTAAGTAAAGGTATCACTCATTTCCCAACAAGCAAGGATCTTGACTCCTTAATGGAAGCAAAAATTCCATGCAGCATGTGTAACAAGTTAATAATGGAAATCATGCTTAACCTATTAGGTTGAACATAGTATATAAGTACCACATGACAAGTTGTCCTACAGAGGATTTTTTACCCTTTTATGGAGTAATTGACAATTTAATTCCCATGAAACATGATAGGGCCTAAAGAATGCATACTATAAATTAGACATACATTTACAGATAACTGTATCAAAGTTAGTTGGTAAGGGCGTTGTAGTATCTATAGGGAGGAAGCTTAGATTTAAGGAACTGCATCGGTGTGCGAATCAGTACTTGTAATTTAAGCAAATGGGTCTATTTTGGTGTATTTTACCAATTAATTTTGGGGGTGAATTGAATCTTCCGATACGTACTATGCAGATTACCGGTTTTCACTCGTACCGTAATAAGGTTGAGTCATGTAGAGGCGTAAGTGCACAACAGTCCTCCAACATTATACGCATTTTTTTTAATGTGTCGTGATGACAGACTACTTTTTAACAAAACCCAGCGTGTACGTTGGGTTGCAAGGCGACTAATTGCGAATTTGCGAAGCCATCGAAAGTAAAAATGAAATCTTAAATCGTGGTGACTCCCTGATCTGTAGAGCAGCCCAGTGTCTATGTTAAGTTGAAAGCTAACAGTTGGCAAACCCAAAGAATGTGACGTCATGAGAATAAGTGTAACTTTTCTTGAGGCGCACATTTCACTTGTATTGTATTTAGATCACCAGCGTATCTTCTCCATTTTGATGATTTCTTGCGTCGACGCACAGAAGACGTATGGGAATAATCAATATTTCTCAATTTTAATCAGCTCCATGTGTGCCAATTTATAAATCAAAGTAAAGAAATACAAAATGCACCGCGTAAAATCGGCAGGTCCATGGATTATTAACATTCAGCAGAGTTTAACGTTTCACTCAAAGTAGCTACGTGTTTCCACGACGCATTAAAAACGTTTGTCGTAACTGTACAGTTTCTGTAGCAGTAACAATTTTGAGTCATCAAAAATGTGTCTCGACAGCCAACTTCTTGGTGCGCAAAACAGAGTTAGCCAAACCTACTTCAATTTGTGCACAAATCTTGTTATTAACCTAAACCTAACAAAAAAAAACTATAATACAAGACATGTTCAAAACTGTTGTGTCACATACTAGCTTTATGTCCACGGCTTCGCCCATGCACACGCTTGTCACATACACACTATCCAGCCACTTTAATAAGACCATCTGTCAAAAGCCTGAATAACCACCTTTTGGGGTGCGGACCGGGACGGGACGTGCAGGAAGAGTCAGTGAATTTCTGGAAGGTAGGGACAGTGTTGTGGAGCCATGCCGATTCCAGTGCCGTGGCAAGCTGCACAAAGTTTCTCTGTTCAGGTTCCATGGCGCAAACCGCACGATGAAGGTGGTCCCACAATTTTTTCGATTGGGCTTAAATCCTGTGAGTTCGGTGACTGGAGGTTCAAATGGCTCTAAGCAGTATGAGACTTAACAGTCTGACGTGATCAGTCCCCTAGACTTAGAACTACTTAAACCTAATCAACCTAAGGACATCAAACACATACATGCCTGAAGCAGGATTCGAACCTGCGACTGCAGTAGCAGCGCGGTTCCGGACTGAAGCGCCTAGAACCGCTTGGCCACAGCGGACAGTGTGACTGGGGGAGTAGAGTACACTCATCCTGGTGCTCTCTTCGAAGTACGCTCGTGCACTGCGAGGTGTGTGACAAGTTGCGTTGTCCTGTTGGCAGATGCCAACGTGCCGAGGAAAAACAACATGGTACCCAAGGATAGATGCTTACTTAACTTGATCCATTGCGCCTTTCAGAATGACGAAACCACCCAGGGAGTGCCATCCTTCCTGCCTGGATCCTTCCAACGATTGTTGCTGGTTTTTTGCTTTCAGGCGTTTCACGCCGTGCACGCCAACGACTATCTGTCTGATGGAGCATAAAACGTCCTTCATTGGAATAGGCAACCTGCCGCCACTTGGACATCCAGTTACGGCATTGACGTGCAAATTCGAGCCTTCGTCGTCCATGAAGAGCAGTCAGCATGGATGCAGAAACCGGACACCAGCTGCGGAGGGTCATATGCAGCAACATTCGCTGAACGGTTGTTGAGGAGACACTGTTAGTAGCCTCTTCGCTCATATGGGCAGTCAGTTTATCAACAGTTGCGTGTCTGCTCGCACAAACTTAGTCGTTTTCGCAAATCCTTCCACTCTTAGCCCGAAAGCTAAGGATTATGGCCTTTTGGACGACAGATAAATCACTCCGGTTTCGCATTAAAACAACGACTGCGCCATGTTCCACGTCCCCCTACACGCTTTATAGTCTGTCCACTGCTAGTGCTATGTGGGTGGAAAATGCACGTTGACATCGAACGTAGGCGGTGGTCACATTAATGTGACTGGATCGTGTATTACACCCACTCACTCACACACACACACACACACACACACACACACACACACACACACACACACACAATCCATCTGTATGCGTAGCGAATTTGGCCCTGCAGTTTGATCCCAACTCTGAGGAACCTCGTAAAAAGTAGGCCAAAGTCATGGAAGTATGGAAATGATATAGCATATAATTTACTGGCCATGATTTAGTGCCGGTCCTGTGCGCTGTTGCGATCACCTCGGCTACTTTCATGTTGCAGAGAGGACGGCGTTTCCCTGGAAATGGAAATGAGCGTACGGCATTGTGGGCCGGGAGTCCCCCATTTGGGGAAGTTCCGCCGCCGACGGCAAGTACTTATTGCATTCGACGCCACATTGGACGACTTGCGCGTCGATAATGGGGATGGAACGATGATAAGGACAATACAACACCCAGTCCCTGAGCGGAGAAAATCTCCTGCCCCAGCCGGGAATCGATCCCGGGCCCCCTGGCGTGGCATTCCGCCGCGCTGACCATTCAACTAACGGGGGAGGACGGTGTTTCCCTAATCCTCCTAAATGGTTGGTGGTCGGAGCCGACTATGCTGGTTCAAGGGGGAGTGACTGTTTGCAGAATGACAAGTGTTTTCAAGCACCTTCTGAGGAAAGAAGCTCTGTTAGCATGCAGTGTTTTGCAATGAAATTGTTGGCGTTTGGCTGCTGAATCCGATCTGCCGAAAGGCCTGAATGTTAAATAAATTCGCTGAGTTCGCGAGATAGAAATGTCGGTTGGCTTCCTCTGAGATGGAGATAGTATTTCCGTAGTGTATTTCGGAAGTCTGGAGAGGGTGATAGTTCGTAATCATCCAAGTTATTTCTTGCAGTACGGAAAACTCGAGTGTTTCCGAAAGTGCGTTCCCTTGGTCTGGCAAGGGTTTCGGCTTGAACTCTCCTGTTTGCTAGATGGACGTTGCCTCTAAGTGAACGCGCACTTACCCGGGAGGCAAGAACCCTGACATCAGATCGCTGAGCCAGCAGCTAGCTCTATGGTAGTGTTTCAGAGAACGACGAGGACTCTGAGAGGTTTAGTAGAAATTTGAGACATATTTTTGTGCCACTGGTTCCCTGTTGACTATGAACTCAAATGTTCAAATGTGTGTGAAATCTTATGGGACTTAACTGCTAAGGTCATCAGTCCCTAAGCTGACACACTACATAACCTAAATTATCCTAAGGACAAACACACACACCCATGCCCGAGGGAGGACTCGAACCTCCGCCGGAACCAGCCGAACAGTTCGTGACTGCAGCGCCTGAGACCGCTCGGCTAATCCCGCGCTGCTGACTATGAACTGTATCACTACTTCGTTGTTATGGTTATCATCAGCGGAAGCTGCTAAGAGGCAGTGGAGGCGGTATGTGAATTGTTAACGGTGTCGGCCACCCCCGGAAGCTGAGTGGTCAGCGCGACGGAATGTCAGTCCTAAAGGCCCCGGTTCGATTCCCGGCTGGGTCGGAGATTTTTTTCCGCTCAGGGACACGGTGTTGTGTTGTCCTATCATCATCATTTAATCCCCATCGACGCGTTTGCCACCGAAGTGGAGTCAAATCGAAAGATTTGCACCCGGCGAACGGTCTACCCAATGGGAGACCTTAGTTACACGACAATATTATATATATTGTTAACGGTGTACATATTCCTGTTCAGTGGTCGGATCTCGAAATCTTCCCTGAAAGTACTCGTATAGCTACAGGGCTTTTAACTATTGACTTTAGAGTTGTGAAAAAATTAAACCCTGTCTCATGGGTCTGTGCCAGGCTGCCCCATGCGGATTGATTGGCAGTCTAGCAGAGCGGAGAATTAATCCGGGTCCGCTAATAAACGTTTCCGATTAAGCCTGTGGAGCAGTTCGTCGCATAATTGGTCTTGCACACCGGCAGTCGCCAGGAGTGCGTGGATTCTGGCCGTGGCCGCGAATGTGACTTCCTGCGACGCCACGGGATCTCCGATACAGGGAGAAAAGAAACGTATCAATGGAGGAAGCATTTTTCACATTTGAAATACGGTGTTTCACCTTATTCCTCCACATTCACTTACATTGTTTCTTGTTTTAAAATTTTGTTTGTACCAGGTATCTGGGAGTAAATTAAAATCCGAATGTTGAATAACCCACTTGCCATCAGTCTATAATTCTTTTTGACGAACATTTGTTTATGAGGTGCATCCTCCTGTCCCAGTTCATCTTAAATTTATCCGTCATATTCAGCCGTGTGATGTGTTTTTTAACCTCTAAACATGCTGACAAAGCTATTAGATCGTTGCTGTGGACATCTTCGCGACCCAGTTGACTCAGTGAACAACATTATCTGTCTCCTATTTGTGTTGTTCACTGAGTCAACTGGGTCGCGAAGATGTCCACAGCAACGATCTAATAGCTTTGTCAGCAGATAAAGTTTCACATTTTTAAAGCATTCCAAATCAACTAAATACAGGAAGTAAATAACAATAGGTCTTTTTCGAATGTTTTTAAATGTCAACCTTTCTCATCTCCACCATCTCTAAACGTATGACGTTTCAGTAAAGAAGCTAATGGACTGTTCTTGATTTTATCTCTTGTCGTATGATGACTACGTGATTCTCTCCCCAGTTGCTTACTTCTCTTGATAGCCAGATTCCCCTTACTAAGAGTCACTGGCTGGAACTCTCTCGCGGACAACTCGTGTACATCACGTTATGCCGCCCAATTGCTCATTGTCATGACCTTGGGATTGGATAGGGCAATACAGCGTGACCCCATGGACATTGTAGAACAATGTGAACCTATTTTCGTATGATCTATCTGCTTCAGGTGGCAGACAGCGACCACAATGTCTTAGCCTGTATGATTCGGTATATGCTCCTTCCGCGTGCAAAGAATTGAGACAACGGTCATATTTGCATCATACTTGCGCAGACCCTTCCGTCGTGGGCCACTTGCTCGATGATTGAATATGAATAATGTATGGCCTGGGCTGGACTGGACTGGACTGTGAGGCGCCAGCCAATATAGCTGGAACGATCACCAAGCGACCTCGAAACCGGCATTCCCAGCGCGCGCCTGCCGCCGCGGCGCACGCTACCCGCACGTCATGCATGCCTGTTGGGCGGCCGTAATGGCAGGCGGTCGGGATGCCGCAGCACCCCGGCATGCAGCCTCGCTTCGCCTATCTAATCTAATAGCAGGGCCGAGTCGTTCCCACTGGATGCTCAGTCTGCACTTCAGTACGACAAACATTCATTTACGTCGGCTGCTACCCAGATAATTCATAATATGATTATGGATGCCTTGTTAAAATATTATTTGTTGGGTGCTCCGCAGCTTGTATATAATTAATAAAGGATATCTCATTGTGCGCTGTCAGCAGCAAATCAGAAGAATTTATTTGCCACGCCGATATTCGGGCATGCAGCCCATAATCAATGGTATAGACTGTGCATGTTTACATTAAACGACGTGCTTGTCAAGTGTAAAATTTTTATCAAGATTGTAAATGATGTCGATTTCTGCGCTACACATATCATCGTGTGTACAAGTACATGTACTGAGTGCAACAACATAACTTTCTGTTTCAAAACGCAATAAAGCCCAGTTTTTGGATCAGAATTTTTTATTTTTTATATCACGTAGGTACAAATCTAAAGTTTTGCTTTACACAGTTTTCAAAATCATATCAGGAAAGAGGCGCCCTCCATTGCACGAGTGCCGCAACGTAAAGGAGATCGCATACAAGACCATTAGTGCGACCCATTCTTGAGTACTGTTAGAGTGTTTGGAATCCGCACCAGGTCCGATTAAAGGAAGACGTCGAAGAAATTCAGTGCGGGCTGCTAGATTTGTTACCAGTAGATTCGAGCGACACGCAATTATTACAGAGGTGCTTTGGGAACTCAAATGGGGAAGCTGGAAGGAAGGTGACATTTTTTTCGAGGAGCACTATTGAGAAAATTTAGAGAACCGCCATTTAAGGTTGACTGCAGAATGATTCTACTGCCGCCAACATACATCTCTCGTGAGGGCCATGAAGATAAGATTAGATAGATTAGGGTTCGTTCAGAGGCGTATAGACAGTCTTTTTCCCTCGCTATATTTGCGAGTGGTACAGGAAAGGAAATGACTTACAGCGTTAGAGAGTACCCTCCGCCATGCACTATATGGTGGCTTGCGAGGTATGTATATAGATGTAGATGCAGATTGTCGTGGCTGTAGCGGGATGGGAGTGGCCTCACTCGACAAGCGTAGTTCTATAGTGTTGTTCTCTTCCAGGTCAGTAACCATCATGGTCTGGAACAGTGAGGAGCGTGTGTTTGTCGTCGAGGCCTACTTTTCGGATGCTCTGTGATCGCAACCCAGCGCACTGTAAGAAGTCGCTTCAATGTAGCCCTGATCGGCCGTGTGCCGGACCAGAAATCATTTGTTACGTGGGTCACTAGGTTCAGACAAACCGAGAGTACGACAACACGAAGATTTGGAGTCCTTCGGCCCGTCAGCTAATGCAGAGCCTTGAGGCAGTGAGAGCGTCATTCCAGCAATACCCACGGCATTCTGTGTGCGTTTTGAAATCAGGAAGTTACGTTGTCACACCCGTTATAATCATGATGTCTTTTCTTAGTGCCTTGTGAATCACGGCCATCAGTCCTGTGCTGATTCCAATTACCAGGCTTAGCAGTATACAGCCTACGTTTACGTGGCTTCATATTCTTAACTAGCCATTAGACATCAGTAAAAGTTCAAATGGTTCAAATGGCTCTGAGCACTATGCGACTTAACTTCTGAGGTCATCAGTCGCCTAGAACTTAGAACTAATTAAACCTAACTAACCTAAGGACATCACATACATCCACGCCCGAGGCAGGATTCGAACCTGCGACCGTAGCGGTCGCTCGGTTCCAGACTGTAGCGCCCAGAACCGCACGGCCACTCCGGCCGGCTCAGTAAAAGTAACATTTTTATTTGTAACTACCACTTCAGTACTGACACGAAATATTTACAGAAGACTGGAACAACGGTTACAGACCTAACTCAGAGAAGATGAATTTGAGTGTTGGTGAAATGTAGGAATACGTGAGGCAATGCTGGCTTTACAGCTTATCTTACAAGGGAAACTCCCCCCCATTGCATCCCTTTCTGATTTAGCTGTAAGGTGGCCAAGTGGATAGCCGGTCAAAAACTGAACACAAATCAAACATGAAAACATTAAGAGGGTGATCAATAATGTGACAAGGAAGAAAAAATAGAAGCAGTGACTGTCCAAACTCAAGATGTGCAATATCAAGCAAATGCGAATGGCCACGGTGTCGTGGTTGTGTGGACACGGTCTTAGACTCAGAAGGGGGAGATCCATGTTCAAATCTCCGTGGTGCCCCATATTTATTTCTTTTCTTTCTTCGTAGAATTATGAACTCTCAGTCCGATCATTGACGTCTGTCAACTGTATTCAAATTTGTGTCTGAGTCGTGGTGTAACGTCCGTTTGCAACAGTGAGGTGCAAGGAAGGGATCTCCAGACGTACGTACCTCCTATTTGTTTTACACAAGTACTACATGTTACGACTCTTGCGTTCCGTTTTGTAAGTTTAGACTTCTGAGTTCTTTTGTTGTAATGTAGATCACATCTGATCATTTGTTGTATTCATTTCTGTGGGAAATCTATGCGGCATTTCACTTGCTCTTTTTATTAATCACATTTGCTTGCGATGGCAATATATTCTTACCACGTAACTCATGTTCTATTACCAGTGCATAGTATGACAACTGCCAAGACTACAGAAGGACAACAGACACGTAAGTGATCGGACTGAGAGTTTATAATTTTGTCAAATAAAGAAAGGGGGGTACGAGGGATATTTCAATGCGGATCTCCTGCTTCGCAGTCAAACACCGTGACCACACAACTACGACACCATTTTGCTGGCAACTCGCTTGATGTTGCATATCTTAAGCATGGATATGGATTGCCCTGTTTCTATTTTGCTTTTTTTCCATACTTCAGTGTGCGTTTTTTCTGTATTTATGCTTGATTTGTGTTCAGTTTTCGATGGGCTATACACTGGATCACCTTATACTAAATCTGTGTGTGTGGGGGGGGGGGGGTACGATGAGGTGTTTCCCTTGTTATAAGACAGACTGAAAGATTGTGAGGAAGTCTTTTCTAAAAGTATTTGTCTGTTTTGACTGCAGCATTATATAGAAGTGCAATGTGGACGATAAACAGTTTGGACAAGAAAATAATAGCTTATGGAGCATAGCGCTACAAAGAAAAACTAAAAACCAGCTGCGTAGATAAGATCGGTAATTAGCAGGTACTGAATCGAATTTGGAAAAAAAAATGGAAATCTATTACACAACTAGACGAAAAAGAGAGATTTAGTTGGTAAGACACATCGTGGGGCGTAAAGGAATAATCGATTTGGTAATTGAGGGAAGTGTGAGGGGTGATGTTAAAACTGTAGGCTGCAGATTAGTAGACTTGCGCCATTGGGTGGTTCGTTTCAGGGTTCCGTTTAATAGGTCAGGAGTCCACTACACACACGAAGCGGCTACACGAGTAGCGGGGGCTGTGTGGAAGGGACTGGGCTGTCTTTTGGGTTAGAGGGTCTCAGGGAACCACAGAACGGGCGTCAGTCTAAAAGGGGACAGGTAAAACACAGTAATTTAATTGAAGAAACAATCGGTATTGTAGTTGTAAATTGTCGTAGCTATGTTGGGAAAGAACCAGAGCTCCAAGCTCTAATAGAAAGCACTGAAGCTTAAATAGTTACAACAGAAAGCTGGCTAAAGTCGAAAATAAGTGCAGCCGAAATTTTTTCAAACGATCTAACGGTGTTCAGAAAGGATAAACTAAAGACCGTTGGTGGTGGAATATTTATTGCTGTCAGAAATAGTTTGGAGTTGTTTGGGGGAAGAGACCACACAGCAAGGTCATCGGCTCATCGGATTAGGGAAGGACGGGAAAGGAAGTCGGCCGTGCCCTTTCAAAGGAACCATCCCGGCATTTGCCTGGAGCGATTTAGGGAAATCACGGACAACCTAAATCAGGATGGCTGGACGAGGGATTGAACCGTCGTCCTCCCGAATGCGGAAATAGTTTGCCTTGTAGTGAAATCGAAGTAGATAATTCCTGCGAAATAGTATGGATAGGTGTTATAACTGACAATCGGACTAAACTCTTATTAGATCGTTTTACCGACCCCCCCCCCCTCCTCCCGACTCAGAAGACATAGTTGCTGAACAGTTAAAAGAAAACTTGAGTCTCATTTCAAATAGTTACCCCACTCATACAGTTATAGTCGGTAGTGACTTCAATCTACTCACGATATGCTGGAAAAATTATACGTTTAAAGCCGGCGGCAGGCATAAAACGTCATCCGAAGTTGTACTGAATGCTTTTTCAGAAAATCATTTTGAACAACTAGTTCATGAGCCCACTCGCAGCGTAAATTGTTGCGAAAGCATACTTGATCTCTTAGCAACAAATAATCCTGGACAAATAGTGAGTATCGTGACGAATACAGGGATTAGCGACCACAAGGCAGTTGCTGCTAGGCAGAATGCCGTAGCACCTAGAACCATCAAAAAAGCTGATAAAAATACTCTTAACACCTTTTTAAGAGACAGTCTTCACTCCTTCCGATCTTATTATGTAAGCGTAGAAAAGTTGTGGAATGATTTCAGAGAGATAGTATCGACATCAATTGAGAGATATACACCTCATAAATTAATAAGTGATGGTACTGATCCCCCTTGTTGAACAAAATGGGTCAAATCGCTGTTGCAGAAGCAGCAAAAAAAAAAAAAAAAAAATGCCAAATTTAAGAGAACGCAAAATCCCCACGAATGGGAAAGTTTTACAGAAGTTCGAAATATAGCGCGTACTTCAATGCGAGACTATTTTAATAATTTTCATAACGAAACCCAAAGATATTCTGGTCATACATAATTTTCATAACAAAACCCAAAGATATTCTGGTCATACATAAAGCACACCAGTGGCAAGACACAATCAACACCTTCACTGCGCGATAACAACGGTGAAGTCAGTGCCACTAAAGCACAGTTACTAAACACGGGTTTTCCGAAACTCCTTCACCAAGAAAACGAAGTAAATATTTCTGAATTCCAATCAAGAATAACTGCCAAGATGAGCAATATAGAAGTAGATATCCTCGGTGTCGCAAAGCACTTGAATCACTTAATAAAAGCAGGACTTCCGGTCCAGATTGTATACCAGTCAGGTTCCTCTCAGAGCACGATGATACAATAGCTCCATATTTAGCAATTGTATACAACCGCTCTCTCACAGGAAGATACCTAAAGACCGGAAAATTGCTCAAGTCACACCAATACCTAAAAGGGAAGTAGGAGTAATCCATTGAATTACAGGACCATACCACTAAAGTTGATTTGCAGTAGGGTTCTGGAATATACATTGTATTCGAACATTATGAAGTACATGGAAGAAAACGATTTATTGACACAGTCAACACAGATTTAGAAAATATCGTTCTTGCGAAACACAACTAGTCCTTCATACTCACGAAGTAAGGAGTTCTAGCGACAGGGGATGTCAAATTGATTCCATGTTTATAGATTTCCAGAAGGCTTCCGACACCGTTCTCACAAGCGTCTTCTAACCAAAGTGCGTGCCTATGAATATCGCCCCAGTTGTGCGACTGGATTCGGGATTTCCTGTCAGAAAGGTCACAGTTCGAAGTAATAGACGGAAAGTCATCTAGTAAAACAGAAGTAATATCCGGCTTTCCCGAGGAAGTGTTACAGGCCCTCTGTTGTTCCTGATCTGTGTTAACGATATAGGAGACAACCTTAGTAGCCGTCTCAGACTGTTTGCAGACGATGCTGTCATTTACCGTCTTGTAAAGTCATTAGATAATCAAAACGACTTGCAAAATCATTTAGATATCTGTATGGTGCAAAAAGTGGCAGTTGACCGTGAATAAAGAAAAGTGTGAAGTTATTCATATGATTACTAAAAGAAATCCACTAAATTTCGATTACGCGATAAATCACACAAATCTGGAAGCTATAAATTCAACTTAATACTTAGAGATTACAATTACAAATAACCTAAATTGGAATGATCTCATAGATAATGTTGTGGGTAGAGCAACCCAAAGACTGCGATTCATTGGCAGAACACTTAGAAGGTGCATCAGTTTACACGACGCTTGTCCGCCCTATTCTGGAGTATTGCTGTGCGGTGTGGAATCCGCATCAGGTGGGACTGACGGATGACATCGAAAAAGTTTAAAGAAAGGCGGCTTGTTTTGTATTATCGCGAAATAGTGGAGAGAGTGCCACAGACATGGTAAGTGAATTAGAGTCGCAGTCATTAAAACAAAGGAGTTTTTCGTTGCGACGGGATCTTCTCACGAAATTTCAATTACCAGTTTCCCCTCGGATTGCGAAACCATTCTGTTGGCACCCACCTACATAGGGGGAAATGATCATCGCTATAAAGTAAGAGAAATTATGGCTCGCACAGAAAAATTTAAGTGCTCATTTTTCCCACGCGCCTTTCGAGAGTGGAACGGTAGAGAGACTGCTTGAAGGTAGTTCATTGAACCCTCTGCCAGGCACTTTATTGTGAATAGCAGAGTAATCACGTAAATGTAGATGTGATTTCAGGAGACGCACGCTCTCAGATTAGAGGGGTACTTACTATTAAAATAACTATATAGCACTGGTTCTAAGACAATCACCCATTCGTAGCATGCAGTTACGACACGTGGTATCATGCCAATGGTGGTTTGATGCAGTACTTACTCATCGTGTCGCAACAACTCATCTTTTGCACCAGTGACTGGTTTATGAACTCTGTTATTGGAATGGTATCGCCATGCAGCTTCACCGCAAGAATGTGCACAGTTTGCATCGAACTGTCTGTTAGCCACCTGAAGGGAGACACACACGGCCACTTTCCATGTGGCGCGTGGGAGTCGAGGTTTAAGTTCATCTGCTGAATGTTGGTTACTACAACGCGCGTATGTTGTGGTGACAGGTCTGTATTGCATGATGACAAGAGAAGGAGAAAGGTGAAAATTCGACGATGGCACTTAGCCAGCTCCGCATCCGCCAAATAAGTTTCACTCATTTCGTCAGTTTTCAAGTACTATTCAGTCTGAGGCATTTTCTATGTAGGGTCAGTAAAAGAGGCAAGATTCAAAGAAGAGCAGCGCGTTCTATCACTGATTGGTTTCGAAGGTGCAGTGGACTCATTCTGCCGTCTGTTGCAAATGTCGATACTCTAAAATTTTCTCTGTAGTATTTAATTTATGTGCAACTCATGCTGCACTATTTGCAGTGGAAAATTTTGCAGTTTCTTGTTACAAGTCTCTAGTACTTCACATGTTCTACAAATTCTACTGCTGAATAGAAGCAGTAACCTAGTAAGTATTCATCTTATGGATTTATTAAAAGGTGATAATGATGAAATAATTTTTATCTTATGGGGATGGCTGTTGCAAATTTGTACCGCATTAGTTGTAAGAGTGGTTTTAAATCCCACATCGTTAATGACTTGACATGGATTTTCGTTTTTGTCTTGTATCATATTCGTCAATATCAAAGTTTTCACTTGTGTATCCTACGGACAGAACATCGTGGCTTCCCTAAGAACAACAGAGCACATGTACTGCTCAGTAGAGATGACGTAGCCTTTTTACCAGCGTCCATTTTCGTAAAGAAACTATGTGGTTTGTACGTGATATGTAACTAGGGCGACGAACATTTGATCATGATTTTAAGAGAGATGACCGACATCGACCACGATTTTTAAGGGATGCTTAAGGGAAATTTAGTCGCAGTAAATTTCAACAGCAGAACTACATCGCATTTTCTTGGAATGGAGATATGGAGATAACGATAGAAAAAACTGGCATGCTTTGCTTGGTCTTACTCTATTATGTCATACGGTATCATAGTTTGTGGATAATTCCACAAGCTGAGAGGAAGTTCTTAGAGTGCAATAACATGTAATAAGATTCAGCATAGGATAGTATTGTATAGTGTGTACGATCACTGAAATAAGTCCAATAAATCAGAACATTTCGTGTTGACTACCCTCTATTTTCGATTGTTGCCATTTTAAGCAGTCTTTAAGTTACTGGGTATTTCTAAGCGTTGAAAAATGCTGTTGAATTATGTGAGAAAATCGAGAAATAATGTAACGAGTGTGTTTAAACATGATCATCTCTATCATCAGGTTTCGCGAGTCCTCGTTATTTCCATGCCCCATTCATACCATACCTACTGATCGATACGAGACTATAGCACCGATATGTTGCCAGTACTGATTGAGAAGCGAGTAAACATTCCCCCTCTTACAATTCCGTCTAGACGTGCAATTTACGTAATTCTTTCTCCGCTCCTCGCCTTGCCGTGAGCCAACCCGACGTCTTCCCGTAGAAACACGAAGAGGAAAAATACTACGTTGATAACAGTATCCATTATTACACGATTTCGAGATCTGTCGGTCTTAAAATTAGAGCCATCGATAGTAGCTCATGGGGATTAATATTTATGGCAATCAAATGGTTCAAATGGCTCTGAGCACTATGGGACTCAACTGCTGAGGTCATTAGTCCCCTAGAACTTAGAACTAGTTAAACCTAACTAACCTAAGGACATCACACACATCCATGCCCGAGGCAGGATTCGAACCTGCGACCGTAGCGGTCCCGCGGTTCCAGACTGCAGCGCCTAGAACCGCACGGCCACTTCGGCCGGCTTCATGGCAATCATCACTGCCAAAATTTACAGGAGAAGCAGGCGCTCAGTATGAGAGCCGCAAGGATTAAAAAAAAAATTGCTGTAATACGCAAGTTCCTGGTAAAAACGGGAGAGTTGGTCATCTTAACAATGAAGCGCGAAAGAAACTGGTATAGTCTTTCGTATTCAAATACATGTAAAATACAAAATAGGTAGAACACGGTGCTGCGGTCGGCAACGCCTTAGTAAGGCAACAAGTATTTGGCAGTTATTAGATCGGTTACTGCTGCTACAATGGCAGGTTATCAAGATGTAAGTGAATGTAAGCGTAGGCTTCCGCGGCCGTTGTCTTCTTCAATAAAATTCTTCAGGGTATCAGACCGCATCGTCATAATTTAAAATGCGCCAACGTTTCGGCCAGCGTTGCAGCTAGCCTTCATCAGGGCCTTACGTTAACTGCTAAATGAACACACTTGGTTCCTTAAATAGCTGCAAGAGGAAACCGTGTCGTTACTTGATTGGCTGTAAAAGGAGGAGGAGGAGGGGTGAAAGGTATGCTTTATTGGTGTTTCCTTTATTATCTGTCATTGGCTGAAATAGCTGTTTTCTATTGGTCTTTATATTAATCCACCCCATTGGAGGAGACGGACGAATAGCGAACAGGTGATGGCTGTGACGTCACACTGTTTCCATGCTGTCCAGAAGCCGGCTGCGGCGTGCCATTGCTTTGTGTGCTCGCGACCACTACTGCGGCTCTCCGCGTGTCTGCATGGGCCGCCACGGCTCTGCCGCCGCTCCGTAGCCCTGCTATTGCAGGCAGCCAAGACCTCGGAAGCTTGTACCCGTCCTCTCTATTCATGTTGGCGGGTCTTTTGGCTATTTCTATCGCCTCTCTAATCTTTCTTTTGAAAGTGAGAGGCTGTTTCGCCAAGACGCGGGCTTCTTGAAAAAATATTGGTTTCCCGCACTCTTCTCGGTGTTCCGCCACTGCTGACTTAGTGTGTTGTTTCAGGCGGATATATCTTTCGTCTGATACCCTGAAGAATTTTATTGAAGAAGATGTAAGTGAGTTTCAGCGTAGTGTTAAAGTCGGCGCACGACCGAAGGGGGACAGCACCTCCGAGGTAGCGATGATGTGAGGATCTTCCCGTACGACCATCTCACGAGTGTACCGTGGATATCAGGAATCCGGTAGAACATCTGATCTCCGACATCGATGTGGCCGGAAAAAGATACTGCAAGAATGGGACCAACGAGGACCGAAGATAATCGTTCAACCCTTCCGCAAATTGCTTGAGATTTCAATGCTGGGCCATCAAGTGTCAGCGTGTGAACAATTCAACGAAACCTCATCGATATGGGCCTTCGGAGCCGAAGATCCACTCGTGTACTCTTGGAGACTGCATTACGCAAAGCTTTACGCCTGGCCTGGGCCTGTCAACACCGACATTTGACTGTTGATGTTTGGAAACATGTTATCTCGTCGGATAAGTCTCATTTCAAATTTTATCGAGCGGATGGACGTGCACGGGTATGGAGACAACCTCATGAATACATGGACCCTGCATGTCAGCAGGTGGCTGTTCAAGCTGGTGGAGGCTCTGCAATGGTGTGGGGCGTGGGCAGTTGGAGTGATATGGGACCCCTGATACGTCTAGATACGACTCTGACACGTAACACGTACGTAAGCATTCTGTCTCATCACCTGCATCCATACATGTCCACTGTAGATTCCGACGGATTTGGGCAATTCCAGTAGGACAGTGCGACACCCTATATATCCAGAATTGCTGCAGAGTGGCTCCAGGAACACTCTTCTGAGTTCAACCACTTCCGCTGCCCACCAAACTTTGCAGACATTAACATCATTGAGCATATCTGGGATGCCTTGCAACGTGCTGTTCAGAAGAGATCTCCAACACCTCGTACTCTTATGGATTTATGGACAGCCGTGTAGGTTCGGTTCCCTCCAGCACTGCCTCAGACATTAGTCGAATCCATGCCACGTCGAGATGCGGCACTTCCGCGTGCTCGCGTGGGCCGTACACGATATTTGGCAGGTGTATCAGTTTCTATGGCTCTTTAGTTTATACAGCCAACAAGTGCCACTGGAGATCGCTGCATTAGTGAATGATAAGGAGAAACATGGTTCGTGCGATTTACCAGCACGTCTCCGAGCGTGCGCCAACCACGATGTAAACCACGTTTGGCGTGCTTCATGATGAGAAAGACGTCGGTGTGAGGGCGGCTACACAAGAAAATGGCTCGTATAAAACAGGTTTAATATAGTCTTAGGCAACTGGTTCTCGAAACGGCACCCGCTTGATGGCACGCTCAGCAGAAGCGGCTGGGTCCTCGCGAACAGAATGTGACAAGACGGCCACCTGCGGAGAGCCGTCCTTGAGCCGGCAGTGCGCTACGGGCCGGGCAGGCTCGTGCAGGTCGTGCGGCGGTCTTGCTCTTGTTGCCGGCGCGGTTCAACGACTCTCGTCAACAAAGACACGCTGCGCTGCCGACCAGTGCGACGGCGGACGCCGGCGAGCGCGCCGCTACGCCACCTGTTGCCGCTTGCTGCCTTAGCCGCAGAAGGTAGGCGTACCACTGCCCGACCGCCTCCACGTGTGCGACACGCAAGCGAGTGTCACCGCGCTTCGGAACAGTGAAACCGCTCCGTGTTTCCTTCGCTACTAGCGGTGATCTGCTAAGTATCATCTCGCAACAGTGTTCAAGTGCTGCAACTGAGAGTGGCTAAGACGGAAATAGCTTGTGCTATATTGCCGCTACCATTGGATTCGTTGCTGATGAAAAGTGGTCAGGAAACTGCAATTCTTTTTAACAATAAAATACGAAGTTTTGAACATTAATAGTGGCAACTATTTATTTACATCTCGTGCAAAATAGATACGTGTTTCAAAGTCTTACTGACCTTCAAAGTAGTCACCAGCATTGAGTATAATCCGTTACCAGCGATGTGGAAGTCGTACGATACTCTTAGCAGTACCAGTTCTGTTAACAGTTCGAGCGGCGCGGTCTATTGCCCGACGAATTTGTAGCAGTTTTGAAGCGAATGCCGTGAAGTGTTTCCTTCAGTTTAGAAAACGATTAAGTCAGGGGAGTGCAGTAGGTGGTACAGCACTTAGCAGCCCCATCAGTCAAACAAATCAGTAACAGTTTGCAATGTACGTGCTTGAGCACTGTCTTGCAAAATGATGGTCAGGTCCTGCAGAAAGTGTCATCACTTCTGTCTCTATGCTGTTCATTTTTGGAACACAACCTACGACCAGCTTAGAGACGGAAGTGATGACTCTTTCTGCAGGACCTGACCATCATTTTGCAGGACAGTGCCCAAGCGCGTACAGTGTTACTGATTTGTTTGACTGATGGGGTTGCTAAGTGCTATACCACATACTGCACTCCCCTGACTTAAGCCATCGTCAGTTCAACGCAATTTATAAAATGAAGGAAACACTTTACGGCATTCGCTTCAGAACTGCTACAAATTCGTCGGGCAATAGACCGCGCCGCTCGAACTGCCAACACAACTGGCACTTCTAAGAGTATCCTACGACATCCACATAGCTGACTACGGGTTATACACTATGCTGGTGACTACTTTGATGGTCAGTAAATCTTTGAAACACGTGTCTATTTTGTACGAGCTGTAAACAAATAGTTGCCACTATTAAAGTTCCAACCATCGTATAAATAACAACAATTATATGTATAAGACCTTATTTACTCCCACAACGCGTTTAGAGATCTTACACCCACATCTTCAGTTTGATCAATGGATTACTTTACAGTTTCGTTTGCCGGATGTAGCTATTTGTCTGTTTTGAGTTTCATTTCGGTACAGATAAGGTATAATCAGCACTTGTTAACGTAGTATGGTACTAGAATTCCACTTTAAAACAATTACAAAGCTAGTTACAATATGTTCCAGCAGAAAGAACTCTGAGGTTCGTCGTGAACATACATTGTATTTAGATGTCGCTGGCTACATCAAGCAAACAAAAATTTAATGTAATTATCTACTCCACCTGAAGGTAAGGGTCTAAGCTCTCGAAACTCGTCTTGAGAGTAAATAAAAACTGACTGACAAAGATTTAATTTATCTTTTAGTTGGAGCCGTATCTCGCCTGTTCATATAATTGCTGTTGAGACTGCTCATGTTTTAGTGGTTGATAAATTTATAAAGTAAACAATAAAATTCCGACGATTTCGACCACACATTCTGTTTGCTGCGTAAAATGTGTCATGTTTAAACATAAGTGTCCGAAAAAATTTTATTTAAAATGTTGAAGTAACGTGGTAAATCGACTTCTAAAAATAAAATAACTAGTAATTTAATATTTTATATTGTCTCTTACAGTATTGTTCAGTTTCATTTTATTCCTTTGATTATTTTTTTTATTACACATACGAACAAGACGTGTCTAAGGCGGTGTGGACTTAAGACTTTTTATGCAGGAAATATGACATGGCATTACTGAAAAGTGTTAAGTCATAAATATTTTTTTACTCTTTTGTCTTGACCAAACAAGAGTTTCTTGTTTCAGCCTCGACCAGGGATGTCAGACCACCATCAGTGGGTTTCTCTTCATTGTATCTAATACTGTGTTTTGTATTTAATTTCTGAGACCACGTTGCCATAGTTGCTTTACCATTATTAAAAATATTTAAAATCTGAATGTGCAGCTACAAGAAAGTGCTTATTTATATCACCATACGCCTTTCGTTTCACTGATATGACATTAGTGGTCTATGATGAAACATACTTACAGTCTGGTTCGCTTTATAAATCTACAGACAGTTCGTTACATCAGGAATGTGCAAGCAGACGACAGTTCCTGATAAAAGTGAAAATCGAACGTAAAATAACGGATGAAGAGTCGCACCCCAATGTCTTTTGTAACAGTGTCTTCAGATCTAAAAAGGAGACCAAATTATAAATATGTTTACTTACAGTCTGGAACCGCGTGGCCGCTACGGTCGCAGGTTCGAATCCTGCCTCGGGCATGGATGTGTGTGATGTCCTTAGGTTAGTTAGGTTTAAGTAGTTCTAAGTTCTAGGGGACTGATGACCTTAGAAGTTAAGTCCCATAGTGCTCAGAGCCATTTGAACCATTTTTACTTACAGACGACTAACGACGTTTTGTAGTGACACGAAACGCGTATGTTGATATTTCCGCGTTTCCTTGTAGTTGAACAGGTGGATTTTGAGTACTTTAAATAAGTGGGTTTCGTGTTACATGTCAGTCTGTCTTCTGCGGCACGGTCGCAACTTCAGGTCAGTTTGTCACCTGCAATTTTCTGTTGATTGTAGTGGTTTCCTCGTTATGCACGGCTTCACAGTTTATTATACATTCAGTAGTCTGGTGTATCGTAGACAGTGAAACAGTGTCTGTTGCTAATGCAACTCCTAGACTTTTGAGAATATGGAGACCACTACTATCAACAGGAAAATTGCAGGTGACAAACTGGCCTGAAATTTCAGCTGTGCAGCGGAAGACAGACAGCGACCTGAACAACGTGATGCGCTGTTAAGTAGAACCCCACTGCTGGTTATGTAATATCACTGAAACATGTGTGCGTGAATGGAGAAAGAATAATCATGTTTTCTCAAGGCAATCTTAAAAACATGTTTATTGTGCAGGCGGACACGAGCGCGAGTAGTGAACTTTCCTAAAGAAAAATCTTGTTCATTCATTATCAATTTCTTACCCTTTCGATAATCCGGAAGTGACTGCGTCGTTTATGGTGACAGTGACATGAAGATATTTGGCAGGATGTGAAAAAGTGTGAAATAAAACGCTGGTAAAACAACAAAGCCTGAAAGAGGGTGCTAATTTTGTAACTATTGAGTAGGAGGAGCCAGTTTAAATTTGAGCTACATTTTCAATCGTCTGCTTTACTTCAGTGTAGATGGAAGCAAGTTTCTACATGTTTCACATAGCGCAAATTGATTACTCATATTTAAAAGTTACTTCAACAGTGCATTTCAGGTATGTTTAAGATCAAGCACACGTAAATGTTATAAGAGAGAGAGAGATCAAAAGGGGGTTGTGCCTTAAAACCATATACAAACTTGTACAGTGATAGCAAAGTAGCTCCATTTCATTTTATCCATTCTGCGTGTCGTTGAATTCCGTAAGCGGTAAGGATTGTTAGTGAAGAACTCAACCGGCCACCGGTAATTTAAAAAGAGTTTACTTTATGCCGTTAACGGCTTCGGCCTATCCTACTCATTTTAAAATGGCTAACTTTATTAATTACAGTAATGTATTCGTCAGCTGCATGTCGTCGACTCCTGCACTGCACTTCATATTTTAACAAATGCAGGCACATTAGCGTGTTTTTGCCGTACACACAACGCGGGTTATACGTGAAATGCAGACACTCCAACGTATTTCATAAAAGATTTAAGATATCGAATTAAGCTTTTCTGTCAGCTTTTGTGCCGAATTATGTAGTGAATATTGCTAAAGATTTTATCCGACGATATATTGAAGAAACGGCCATTTTTAATAACCAAACTAATTATTCATGACATTCGAAATATGTCAATTGAAATGTTGCAAAATAACGTTTGTTAACGTTCAGACTGAAACTTTTTGCAGAGTTAGTCCGGAAGTACTCCAAGTATGAGGGCCAAATCTTCAGATATAGACCCGGTATGAGATATTTACGATGCTACTTGGATAAAATTGCGCTGTTTCGCCAATCTGAGCCCCACAATGTACAACATATCCAGGCTGTGTGTACTGAATGGCTCATTCGAAACATTAACAAAGGTTATATCGCTATTTACTGTGTTCAGGACCTCTTAAATTCCCATAAAATATGTACTGATGTATTTAAATAAAACAAAAAAACCATTCCATTATTAGAGCTGCATATATGTAGAGAACAAAACTGAATTCTACGTCATATTGTTAATTATTTGAACTGTCCACTGTTGTAGCAGTTGATGCTAACCTTGTAATTTCTCGGCTGTTCAATAAGTGCTTCAATAAAAGTGTAGCTAAGAAAACAAGTACGTTTTTAATAGTTTGCAATAATTATTTTCTCATTAGCCGGTTTTCGCCTTATTAGGCAATAGTAAGATAATTGACTTCGAAAGCGACTGAAGGAGAAATACAGGAACGAACTTTGCTGAAGCAATGCTCGCGAATCGGATATTTCTGATGTACCTAGTTAAAACTGCACGAAAACCCCGTAAGAAAAGAGAGACAAACAGAAATGAAAATTAAAGGCTTGTGGAAGGTATTTCTTACTCTCGATATTCCTGGGACACTAAGTGAAACCGTCCTGTTGACAGGGAGCTCCTGCTGTCAGAGAGCACGGGTATTGCATACGGTCATGTGTCACTCATCTTGCTGAATTCTTCAGATTTTTGCAACGTATCTAAGATACCAACACGGCCTAAATGAATGGTGTCTGTAGACAACGCCTTCATACTAGAGGTTTCTGTTAACACTGTTAATAAAATATCGATGTATCGCTATTCTGTCCAAGAAATACCGATATGTAACTGCGACACATCGAAATGGTAGTATCGATAGCCGAATTTTTATTGTATACTATATTCTACGCTATTTTTGATAAATATTTGAATTTTTTTTCAGATTGTAGTAGGACATAATTTTACTTCACCTGTGTGAAGGGGTCTTACTACTCTTTGAGCTTGCATCACGTATAATCTTACTCTTCGACTGCCTGAAGCAAGAATAGGTGGCACAAAGAAGTAATCACATTGCACTGGGGAGTGGCGGTGTGAATGGAATAACAAGATTTCCGTTGTGAAGAAATAGCACACCAGTTGCGTTAAAAACAATATTTAACGCAACTAGTGTGCTATTTCTTCACATCGGTATTCTTCAAAAGCAGTTGATGAAAATGACTGAACAGAAAGCTAGACAAGGTTGGTCTTCGCGGTGGGCGGATACCTGTGAGAGGAAATACTGATGATGTAATCGTCGCTCGGCGCTGCTGGCAGAAACTGCAAAGTTTAACTTCACCACGCAGTTTTAACACAACTGCTAGTTCGCTGGGGTATGCAGAAATGAATAATCAGGGAAGTCGACGTGAAGCGTTCCAGACAAATCCCATATGTGACGAAACCGAGCGACGGACCCATCGGACAGCTTTTCTTATGCCACTTCCATGCAGTTACCATTGTCAGCAAAGTGGTTATCGCCAGGCGTTAACGTGTATCGTTTTCCTCTCAGTTCTTGCTTTAGGGGGGGACAAGCAGGCGCCTACCTTGATGTATAGATTATCTAATAATGAATCACTACTTAATAAGCCGGTACGTCGATATTTCTTCGCCGATACATCGATATTCTTTATCGGTATATAGAGGGCCAGTTCAAAAAAAAATCGTTCAAATGGCTCTGAGCACTATGGGACTTAACAGCTGTGGTCATCAGTCCCCTAGAACTTAGAACTACTTAAACCTAACTAACCTAAAGACATCACACACATCCATGCCCGAGGCAGGATTCGAACCTGCGACCGTAGCAGTCGCGCGGTTCCGGACTGCGCGCCTAGAACCGCGAGACCACCGCGGCCGGCCACCTAGAGGGCCAGTAACGATATTTTTTGATATATCGGATTCCCCATATTTTTAAAAATATCAACAGTGCTAATTCCCATGCGGTAGTTGAAAGTGCTCTCCCCCTTACACTGTCCTTCATGCAGTGTCGGCTTTAACACACTCTCTTGGCGCACTCTGTGGAGGCGACGAACCGTATACAGTCATCTCTCCAAATACTGGCGGTGAGAGTCTTTTACGGCCGGGATTCGTGCAGCACCAGCGCTCATTACCGATATTGGCCACAAATATAGTGTAAGAGCTCCAATGTAGGTGGTTTGTTTCAATGTGCTGTACCCTTTGGCAACATCCATACCAGAAAAAATCAGCTGTGTCACAAGTTAATGGTGTTTTGGACTCCCACAGTCTTTCAGAAACAACATATACACGATCGCAACACTATGTGTTACTTAATTTTGCAGGGCGTGTGCTGCCAACTGTCAGGCAATTCAAACCTAGGTCATTTCGGTAAGGTGTGCAAATAATTATGGTTATTGACTATGCACATGCCACTTGAAATTACTAGAAACTTTCTTTTCCGCTTCAGTCAAAATCATTTCATGTTCTATGAGTCAGACGCGGACCTAAAGGAAGGGGGGGGGGGGGGGGAGAGAAGGGCGCCACAACAAACTTCATGACCCTTCCCCACTGCCCACCCCCCCACCCCCCAAAAAAAACTAAAAGCGATACTATTTTTTACAAACACAAATTTTCAAAATTTTTTGCTACCTTTCGGAGAGTTCAGTATTGAGAGAGCTACGAGTCTCGAAAATGCTAGACGTTCCAACAAATTACAAGATTTGTTTAACACAGGATACTTCTCAGTTGCGGTCCTGAGGGTTAGACCACGTAGATTGATTTCAAGCTTGACTCGCTGGCTGTGCAAAACGTTCCAATCAAGAAGAGCTGACCATTCATAGGCTGACCGCGCGCGCTGCCGACAACAATGCGGACACGTTTCACGAATCCACAGGTGGAACCAACAAATCACAGGAAGACGAGGGAAGGTAAGACTGGAGGGGGGAAAACGCTCCAGTAAGAAAAACAAAGAGAAAGACTGGCTTTCCCGAATGTATGTAGAAACGACAAAAAGGTACAGCATTTCCTCCCATTCCTTTGCTCGCGTAGCCGTGGTCTGCAGACCAATGTTCACTGTCAGAGCTAACAAGGGGAAGGCCTCAGAGACGGCCAACCGATTCGGCTCAGAGTTGGCAAGTCGCTTGTGTACAACCTAAAACGAAGGAATCTAAGATATTTTGTGTCAACACCCCCACGTTTTTGAGAAAATCACCCCTAAAGGTTATAACGAGCGATCGACTCAAGATTGGCGGGATCGATGGATAATTGTAAATAGAGCATTTTTCATCATCAGGCATGGGGTCCGAAAACGCGTACTTTTCCAGAAATCGAGGTAAGAAACTTTTACAACTGCCGCGTCTCTACCCACATGGTTATTCTTCTCGTTTGTATTTTTCCATGTCTCGGTTGATAGGCATAGGAGGGTTAATAAGGTGAGTAAATCAATAAGGAATGATAATAATAAGGTAGGCAAACTACTTTCCCAAACGCCGTGAGTTAGTAAAGTATTAAACTTTTAAGCCTTGTTACATGAAAACAACTCTGATTAAAATGGCTGCGACTTCCTCACGAGGGATCTCAGATAGCCAGCCGTGCGACGCTTGTTTACAGCGAGGCGCGGGATAGAATGCAAGCGGGGAGAGTTATGTTGTCCCGGTTGCCTCTTCGTCATAACATAGGGAAGGAACAGTGTAGTTGTCGAAAGATTGCATACATTAGATGCTCTTGGTGCCGTGAGTATATTTGTTTCGAATGTTTATATGACAAGTACCATCCATCTAGTTGTTCGAAGAAAAGTGAGGACACGTAACAGTGACTGGAAGAGCCATTGTAAAGTGACCTGGAGTAACATTTTAGTTGTTTACTATCCCAAGAGGTTTGAGAAATTTTTGCCTACCTTATCATCATTCCTTGTTGATTTACTTACCTTATTAAACCTCCTATCCCTATCAATTGAGATATGGAAAAATACAAACCAAAAGAACAACATCCACTAGTTTCTTCGAGATTCGCAGCCAGTTAGCTCGGTCGTTGCGCTATCGATGCTGCCGGCGAAAAGCGTTGACCATGTGGGTACAGAAGCGGCAGTTGTAAAAGTTTCTTACCTCGATTTCTGGAAAAGTATGCGTTTTCGGACCCCATACCTGGTGATGAAAAATGCTCTATTTACAATTATCTATCGATCCCGCCAACTTTGAGTCGATTGTTCGTCATAACCTTTAGGGGTGATTTTCTCAAAAGAGCGGGGGTGTTGACCCAAAATATCATAGATTACTTCGTTTTAGGTTGTACACAAGCGACCTGCCAAATCTGAGCCGAATCGGTTGGCCGTGTCTGAGGCCTTCCCCTTGTAAGTGGAATAATTAATAGTGAGTGAACACTTCGATCTTATACCGTATAAATTAGGAAGTTATAAAAGTATCTAGCTGTTACAGATCTTCAATCAATTCCACGGCTCAGGTAGTTCACAAATTTGTGGACAAATGCTCTTCAGATGATGTGCACTGCTCAAAAGAATTAGGGGAACGTGACTTTGGGCGTCTGCCCTACTCCACTGAGCAATAATTGAGGACTGGATATGTTACCAAATTATACTCTTTAGATCTCGACCGTTTACATAAAAAGAACTGAAATATCTGACACGTGTCCAAAACGAAGTGGAAACGATCATTCATCCCGTCCTCCTGGGCACTTTTCATTGGGCCTTGAGAGCTTCAGTAATGTGTGTGCCCTCCGTGAGCGTTTATCACTTCCTGAACACGTACGTGGCATGCTTCGTGGAAGTGTACGCAGGTCACCATGTGATATCCGTTCCCATTCTTCAGTGAGGGACCGTGGGAGTTCTTAGAGAGTCTATTGTGGAAAAGATAACTTTCAAGAATTTCCTTCTTCGTGACAATTTTGGAAATTTGTGGTATGGTCTTATGGGACCAAACTGTTGAGGCCATAGGTCGCTAAGCCTACACACTACTTAATCTAGCTTAAACTAGCGTAAGGGCAACACACACACACACACACACACACACACACACACACACACACACACACACACACACACACATGCCCGAAGGAGGACTCGAACCTCCGACTGGGTGAGCCGCACGGACCGTGACAAGGCGCCCTAGATAGCGCAATACCCCCAGCGGCTCATGACAATTCTCTACCGCACAGTGCAGGGGCAAAGAGGATGCACCTTCATGGTTTTCGATGGGAAGTGTTTGGCTCAAACGGCTCTGAGCACTATGGGACTTAACATCTGAAGGGCCTAGAACCGCTCGGCAACAACGGCCGCCGAAGTGTTTGCTCACCCACCATACAGCTCGGACTTGGCTCCCCCGATTTTCATCTCTGCTCAAATGAACCGCTGGCTATGAAGACAACTTTTTCGCAGAGACAATGAGCTGCACTCCAGCGTTGAAAATCGTCTGATAGCACAGGATGCTGCAGCCGGAGTGGCCGTGCGATTCTAGGCGATACAGTCTGGAACCGAGCGACCGCTACGGTCGCAGGTTAGAATCCTGCCTCGGGCATGGATGTGTGTGATGTCGTTAGGTTAGTTAGGTTTAAGTAGTTCTAAGTTCTAGGCGGCTGATGACCTCAGAAGTTAAGTCGCATAGTGCTCAGAGGCATTTGAACCATTTTGAACAGGATGCTGCCTTCTATGACGAGGTTATTGGAAAGTTGGTTCAATGCTACAACAGATGTCTAAGTCTGAGCGGCGATTATGCGGAAAAGTAGCTGGAAGGTGTAGCTAACTGTTGCAAATAAAACACTTTTTATTTCCACTGCGGTTTCCATTCCGCGGCCGATCTTTTCTTAATTTCCGAATGGCCTTCGTATTTTAATATATCAACCTTTTAGACTGAAAATGGCGTAAGTCCGTTCTTTTAAAACGAGAGATCATGTAAAATGATTTCACCTAAATTAATCTCAAATTCTAGGATCTCGTTGAAGGGTCATGCAAAAGTTACTCATTGTTGTTCTTTGCGCGCCGGCCGGAGTGGCCGAGCGGTTCTAGGCGCTACAGTCTGGAACCACGCGACCGCTACGGTCACAGGTTCGAATCCTGCCTCGGGCATGGGTGTGTGTGATGTCCTTAGGTTAGTTCGGTTTAAGTAGTTCTAAGTTCTAGGGGACTGATGACTTCAGATGTTAAGTCCCACAGTGCTCAGAGCCATTTTGTTCTTTGCGCCTGGCTGATAGGTAACACTTCATATGTCATTATGTAGCGAGTAGCATAATCACCTTGATGGACAATGACTCCACCACCTTCAGTGGAGATCACAGTTACTTTTGATCTTCTATTGGACTCTTAAAGCAGCGAGCACTGAGAACAGGTACGGGGACTGCGGATAGGTGGAAATGTAGTCGCCCGGTAGACGTGCCGAGATAGTCCGCGCAGCTGCTGTAAACACATTGTGCTTATGGCAACTGTGCGACTGTGTAGTAAGCTGCAGATCCCAGGTTTGAATCCCGGTGCGGCACACAATTTCACTCGTCGCCGCTGATTCCCATAAAGTCCCGACGTAGCTGACATCAGGAGTTCCCTCCCTTTCCTTCCTCTCCCTCCACCTTCAATTTAAATAAGTGGTAGAGTCATCTGTCAGTCACCAGTGGTACCCGACGCCCAATGGGAGGCAACGGCGGTGCACGCTGGCGTGAACTTGTTCAAGTACTAATGTAAACCATTTGTTTTAAATTATTTGATACAATAATAATACGAGGGCAGTTCAATAAGTAATGCAACACATTTTTTTTCTGAAACAGGGGTTGTTTTATTCAGCATTGAAATACACCAGGTTATTCCCCAATCTTTTAGCTACACAACACTATTTTTCAACGTAATCTCCATTCAATGCTACGGCCTTACGCCACCTTGAAATGAGGGCCTGTATGCCTGCACGGTACCATTCCACTGGTCGATGTCGGAGCCAACGTCGTACTGCATCAATAACTTCTTCATCATCCGCGTAGTGCCTCCCACGGATTGCGTCCTTCATTGGGCCAAACATATGGAAATCCGACGGTGCGAGATCGGGGCTGTAGGGTGCATGAGGAAGAACAGTCCACTGAAGTTTTGTGAGCTCCTCTCGGGTGCGAAGACTTGCGTGAGGTCTTGCGTTGTCATGAAGAAGGAGAAGTTCGTTCAGATTTTTGTGCCTATGAAAACGCTGAAGTCGTTTCTTCAATTTCTGAAGAGTAGTACAGTACACTTCAGAGTTGATCGTTTGACCATGGGGAAGGACATCGAACAGAATAACCCCTTCAGCGTCCCAGAAGACTGTAACCATGACTTTACCGGCTGAGGGTATGGCTTTAAACTTTTTCTTGGTAGGGGAGTGGGTGTGGCGCCACTCCATTGATTGCCGTTTTGTTTCAGGTTCGAAGTGATGAACCCATGTTTCATCGCCTGTAACAATCTTTGACAAGAAATTGTCACCCTCAGCCACATGACGAGCAAGCAATTCCGCACAGATGGTTCTCCTTTGCTCTTTATGATGTTCGGTTAGACAACGAGGGACCCAGCGGGAACAAACCTTTGAATATCCCAACTGGTGAACAATTGTGGCAGCACTACCAACAGAGATGTCAAGTTGAGCACTGAGTTGCTTGATGGTGATCCGTCGATCATCTCGAACGAGTGTGTTCGCACGCTCCGCCATTGCAGGAGTCACAGCTGTGCACGGCCGGCCCGCACGCGGGAGATCAGACAGTCTTGCTTGACCTTGCGGCGATGATGACACACGCTTTGCCCAACGACTCACCGTGCTTTTGTCCACTGCCAGATCACCGTAGACATTCTGCAAGCGCCTATGAATATCTGAGATGCCCTGGTTTTCCGCCAAAAGAAACTCGATCACCGCCCGTTGTTTGCAACGCACATCCGTTACAGACGCCATTTTAACAGCTCCGTACAGCGCTGCCACCTGTCGGAAGTCAATGAAACTATACGAGACGAAGCGGGAATGTTTGAAAATATTCCTCAAGAAATTTCCGGTTTTTTCAACCAAAATTGGCCGAGAAAAAAAATGTTGCATTACTTATTGAACTGCCCTCGTATATTATTATTTTAGATTTCTTTGACATCCGCGACTCATTAAAAGTGAGTATGGCAGTGAGTGAGGAAATGAACCGATATTAGGATAGAAGCAGCAAGTACTGGATGGAATACTGGTACGTGTCTATGAAACATTGTTGTGTTATCTAGGGCTAGGTAATTTAACGATAGGAGAAGCAGAGTAGGAGGATACGCTTTTGGGAAAAGTTTGCCAGCAGACTCCTATTCATAGTGGTAGATTTGTACTGCTCACAGAGCACATTCCATTTCCAGGAAGGTCGTGTAATTAACGTGCCGTGAGAGTGTGTATCTGGCCACGGATGGGTTTGTTCGCCTCTGCTCGGTCTTCAGAATACAGCCAGCCGGTCCTGCCTGACCACACCTAATGAGGATTGGCCGCCACCTTGGACGGCTCTCTTTTGGTGTTGCCAATTGCATTCTGAACAATAGAGATTCTCAGTATCAGCTTTTTTTAATTTTGGTTTTTCTGCATTTCCTCTAACAGTGACGGCCATATTAATTTCCTGCACTTATCTCGTTGCCCTTTTTTTTGAAGATGGCAGTTATAAGAGTCGAAGGGCACGAAAGGGAAGCAGTGGTTGGGAAGGGAGTGAGACAGGGTTGTAGCCTCTCCCCAATGTTGTTCAATCTCTATATTGAGCAAGAAGTAAAGGAAACAAAAGTAAAATATGGTGTAGGTATTAAAACGCATGGAGAAAGGAGGATATAAGATGAACATCAACAAAAGCACAACGAGGATAATGGAATGTAGTCGAATGAAGTCGGGTGATTCTGAGGGAATTAGATTAGGAAATGAGGCTCTTAAAGTAGTAAAGGAGTTTTGCTATTTGGGGAGCAAAATAACTGATGATGGTCGAAGTAGAGAGGATATAAAACGTAGACTATCAATGGCAAGGAAAGCGTTTCTGAAGAAGAGAAATTTGTTAACATCTAGTATAGATTTAAGTGTCAGGAAATCGTTTCTAAAAGTATTTGTATGGAGCGTAGCCATGTATGGAAGTGAAACATGGACGATAAATAGTTTAGACAAGAAGAGAATAGAAGCTTTCGAAATGTGGTGCTGCAGAAGAATGCTGAAGATTAGATGAGTAGATCACATAACTAATGAGGAGGTATTGAATAGAATTGGGGAGATGAGGAGTTTGTGGCACAACTTGAGAAGAAGGGACTGGTTGATAGGACATGTTCTGAGGCATCAGGGGATCACAAATTTAGCATTGGAGGGCAGTGTGGAGGGTAAAAATCGTAGAGGGAGACCAAGAGATGAATACACTAAGCAGATTCAGAAGGATATAGGTTGCAGTAAGTACTGGGAGATAAAGAAACTTGCGCAGGATAGAGTAGCACGGAGAGCTGCATCAAACCAGTCTCTGGACTGAAGACCACAACAACAACAACAGCAACAACCTATTCACAATATCTATTCACAATATAGTTGCGATATCGAGCGTGGGTGCAAAGCAAGGCAATTGACGCTGAACCTCCTTGGGACAGAACTCAACCTGATGAATACAGAATAGATTTTTCAACAATATATCAAATCGTGAACTTCTTTAAAATGCGTTGATGGAAGTGTTGCCTCTTCTTTATTAGCTGATTTGTATTCCTTGCAGTAGTTGAAAGTCCTGTTGCCCTGTGTTTGGCGCAGCGTTCCGACGTCGTTTGGAAAGCTGGAGGCAAGACTATAACAACGCATCACGGCTATGATTGCAACGTTAATAGAATAAAAGAGTGACTTCCGGAATGGATAACGACATTTTTTTTTAATTTACCGAGGTTAAAAACAGCAGATGCCAACCATGGATGAAGTGCAGCAGACAAATCCCACGTTCCAAGATTTCCGGCTAGGGTTTCACATAGTATCACTTTGCGAACTTTTTTGAAAGGTCCGAGCGTACCGTGCGGAATAGGTTCTTTGTAAAGGCTCGAAGACTGTTGAAGTAATACAAACCATTATGTTGTTGTGGGGGCTAGTGCTCGTGAGGGAAACATCCCAGGGACGAGTAATAGCTCTTGTTCTCCTCAAACATAAATGGTCTGGCGGACAGCGTGAGCAGTAATCTGCAACTGTTTACTGATGACGCTGTATTGGGAGGGAAAGTGCCCTCGTTGAGTGACTTTAGGACGATACCGGGTGATTTTGACAGAATTCCTATTTCCGTTGATAAAGTTACTTCAAATGAGTAAAAGAAACAAACACGGAATTCTTGGAAACAATAAAAGAGGTTTGATGGTGGCCACAGTGACGTCAGTTAAATATCTAGGTGTAACGTTGCAAAGTGGAACGAAGGCATAAGGTCGGTTGTTGGGAAGTTGAATAGTCGACTTTCGTTTATTTCGAAAATTCTAGGGAAGTGTAGCTCATGTATAAAGGTGATCGCATATACAACGCTAGCTCGATGCATTCTTGTGCACTGCTGGAGTGTTCGGGATCCCAACCAGGACGGATTAAAGGAAAACAGTGAGAACATTCAGAGGCGTGCTGCTAGGTTTGTTACTAGGTGGTCGATCAACTAGCGAGTATTATGGAAATGGTCCGTGAATTCAAATGAGAATATCTGGAGAGAAGATGACAGTCTTTTCACGTAGCATTGTTGAAGAAATTTGGAGAACCGGCATTAGCGACAGACTTAAGAAATGCACTCCTGCCAACAACGTACATACCGCGTATGGAGATAAGATAAAAGAAAGCAGGCTTATGCGGAAGAAAACACTCTTCTTTGCCCCGGCCCCTTTGCCATTGGAAAATGAAATGGCAATGAGTAGCATGGATGTGAGATACCCTCCGCCATGCACCGTATTGTGACTCGCGGAGGATGTACGTAGATGCAGATGGTGTTTGAAATATAAGCTAAATAAAGACATTGGAGAGAAGCATAAAAGGCAGTGCAAGTGTGGTTGTAAGTGTTGAAATAAATCAAAGTCAGTCCCATAGTACGGGAATGAGCCTTTAGGGCCGATAGAGTAACACCACTTTGCAGTCATGGGCAGACTCGTAATGGGGGAGGTCTGCTGTTGTATGTAAGACAGTGGTGAGAGCTTGTGCACAGTTGTGTTGTTGGTGAACATTTGTTACGCTGTGGATTTATGGAAAGGGGGAAACCTGATCCTAGCACACGGTCTACTCCTCTCATAAGAGCAACAAGAGGGCGGTAGAACTTGACGTCCCAGCGGATCACCACCAACAGTATCACATGCACGGTGTGTGACGCTGCAGTGACATTTTAAATATAATTCAGAACTTGCGCGCGAAGTCTGCTGCCCACGACCTATACGCCACCACCTCTCCACCCCTTGTCGTCCAGATACTAGCGGTGAAAAAAAATTTTTCGTCATTGAGGAAACAAAGTAAATACAAAAACAAGCGGGTTTCCAGAAAAGATTGGAACCTGTCACCTTTTGTGAGGGTAAAATAACATTTCTGCCGTTATCTGTTTCGAGTCGCGTAGCTACTCGTCCCCAGTTCTTAGTACGCGTTCATAGCAATGTGAGGGTCGTTGTGTAGCTGTGGCAAGAGATAAACAGCTCGGGAAAAGTAAGCACTGGATTTGGCAAAGCATCTGGAATTATGTGGTCGCCTTGGTGCCATTAGCTAAGGTTGCCTGATTACATAGGATTACTCCTGGTGCATATATTACTGCCGGCCGGAGTGGCCGAGCGGTTCTAGGCGCTGCAGTCTGGAACCGCGCGACCGCTACGGTCGCAGTTTCGAATCCTGCCTCGGGCATGGATGTGTGTGATGTCCTTAGGTTAGTTAGGTTTAAGTAGTTCTAAGTTCTAGGGGACTGATGACCTTAGAAGTTAAGTCCCATAGTGCTCAGACCCATTTGATTTGATACATAACCAACACGGATTCAGGAAATATCGTTCTTGTGCAATGCAGCTAGCTCTTTACTCCCATGAAGTAATGAGTACTGTCGACAAGGGATCTCAGATCGTTTCCGTATTCCTAGATTTCCAGAAGACTTTCGATACCATTCCTCACAAGCGACTATTAATCAGATTGCGTGCATATGGAGTATCGTCTAGGTTGTGAGACTGGATTCGTCATTTCCTCTCAGAGAGGTCGCAGTTCGTAGTGATGGGCGGTAAATCATCGAGTAGAACAGAAGTGATATCTGGCGTTCTGCAAAGTAGTGTCACAGGCCCGCTGCTGTTCCTGATTTACATAAATGATGTAGGTGATAATCTGAGCAGCCCCCTTAGATTGTTTGCAGATGACGCTGTAATTTACCGTCTGGTAAAATCATCAGACCATCAGTTCCAATTACAAAATGATCTAGAGAGAATTTCTGTATTGCGGGAAAAGTGGCAATTGGCACTAAAAGAAAAGTGCGAGGTCATCCACATGGGTACTAAAAGAAATCCGATAAATTTTGGGTATACGATAAATCGCATAAATCTAAGGGCTGTCAATTCGACTAAATATCTAGGAATTACAATTACGAACAACTTAAATTGGAAAGACCACACAGATAATATTGTGGGGAAGGCGAAACAAAGACTGCGCTTTGTTGGCAGAACACTTACAAGATGCGACAAACCCACTAAAGAGACAGCCTACATTACACTTGTCCGTCCTCTGCTGGAATATTGGTGCGCGGTGTGGGATCCTTACCAGGTAGGATTCACGGAGGACTTCGAAAAGGGCAGCTCGTTTCGTGTTCTCGCGCAATAGGGGTGAGAGTGTTACTGATATGATACGCGAGTTGGGATGGCAGTTACTGAAACAAAGGCGGTTTTCTTTGCGGCGAGACCTACGTATTTACGAAATTTCAATCACTAACTTTCTCTTCCGAATGAGAAAATATTTTGTTGACACCCACCTACGTAGGGAGAAATGATAATAAAATAAGAGAAATCAGAGTTCGAACGGAAAGATTTAGGTGTTCCTTTTTCCCACGCGCCGTTCGAGAGTGGAATGGTAGAGAAGTATTGCGAAAATGGTTCCATGAACCCTCTGCCAAGCACTTAAGTGTGAATTGCAGAGTAACCATGTAGATGTAGATGACCAGTTCTGTCTCCAGTCGAGCACATGTGGGACATCATCGGACGACAACTCCAGCGTCATCCGCGAACTGCATCAACCGTCCATGTACTGAACGCCGAAGTGCGACAGGCGTGGAACTCTATCCCACTGACATCGCCACCTTGCAGTCAACATCATAGTGGTTTCACCAGTTGTTAATGTACCAGCATTTCATACTTGCAGTTGCTTATCTTGCGTTTACATTAACCTGTAATCTTGCAATGTTAATCACTTAAATATGTTGCCTAGACAAATGTATTCCCAGTATTTCAAAAAAATTATTATTTCTTAGTGTTGCGATTTATTTCCGCCAGTGAAGTTGTAGGTGCATAAGCGTAATTTGTTTCCCTCTGCGGAAGAGGGGAACAGTGTTTCTCCCGGTTGGTCGTGGCGATCAGAATTACGATAGCAGTAAGAAAGCGCTTGCGCAGTACACGCGACGGACAATTGGATCAACGCCCTGGAGTGAAAGCGGGGTGAACGCCCAGTTTTCTTTTCGCGGAGCATAGACAATATGCGGTATTCGGGCAGCGATTCTAATCAGTTTACAACGTGGCTGTGCTACGCGCTTTGATATCTTCGATCGAACTGTGGTGTTTGTCAGTGGTATTTCTGACAGGTGTTATCATCACATTCAGAGCAGTCTTACTTAACCATTCAACCAGTGCGTGTCAGTAATAGAATTTTCTCGCGACCATTCTACGATAGGACACTTGCTTCTTGTACAACAAGCAGTGTTTAACTGTGTCATTGTTCCTCGTAGTTAACACCGCGTCATTTTTTACGTAAAGCGATCAGTCACTGTTTGCTGGAAAACGGTACTGATTCTTGTAGGTAGACACAGATGGTTGTTGTTTTGGTCGTCAGTCCTGAGATTTTTCTCAAACGCTGTCGCTTTCAAGCTACCATCTTCATTTCTGCTAAAGAGAGCTACTTTATGCGGTGGCTGATGTCCTGCCTCTGTTCATTTGACGTAACCCTCCCAGGTTGTGGTTTTCGTTATAGGATAATAAATTTGGCAGTATTATCAGCAGCCTAAAATTTTCCCTGTCCTGTATAGTGTCTTCTGTGACGTTAAGTTTTCTCTAATCCCTTCTTTTTTTCCTTGCAGCTATCACGTAGGGTTTTCCAGTTTGTAAATGAAATTAAAAATTTTCTTCGTTAGCTTGTCGTCATTCATTCTGTAAATATGTTCGAAAAACTTTAATGTTCTCTCCTTATTGTTTCTGTTTTGTGTGTCGGCTCTAAATTGTTTTGAGTATCTTCCTGTCTTTCTTTTCCAGTTCTTTTTAACCTCTTTTTTTGTGTTAGGCATTCAGATCAGTAGTGCGCTTCGTGTTTAATTACTGTTGCGTTGTGCCTAATTTTTGCCTGAAACGATACTGATCTTTTATTATATCGGATTTGAGTGAGTTTGTTTGGTAACTCCTTTTTCTGTAATCTTTCTTTACTAGTGGGTCATTCCATGCCAAGTGGTCTAAACCTTCCCACCATCATGTCTCCAATTTTCTTCAAATTTTATCTGTAGCACTAGTCAAGTGCTAAATTAAGTTTCTCAAGATTTCAAGCCTCTAGCTGCAATACTTGCTGATCTACACCCCCTTGTCTGAAGGGTAGTAAGTTCGCATGCGCGCGACATCAGACAAAATGCCATTTTTGGGGTCTCATAAAATTGAAACCAATTCATAAGAATGGTTAGTAAGATGAGACCCTGTACAGTTTTTTGTGCTGATTCAAACGAAATTAATTATAAGATTACTGATGCAAAATCCGGTCAAACAAGTCGACTCAAAGTGTACCCCTAATTCTGTCGTGACTTAATGCGACAAATTTTGACCAATATTCAGACTGCAATAATTTCCTTGCAGATAAAGATATGGACTTGAACTTTTTACCAAGTCTTATCTTTGTGCTGGACATAATACAGCTGGATTTCCAACTACCCAGGCTTTATAGTCGCCTTGCAAAATCTCTTCAAATTTGGCAGTGTCAGCGCAAATGGCTTTATTTACCAAAGTTCAAAGCCCATTACTACAAAATAGTCAGCCTGGATTTAATTGTGAATAGTATCATCTGAAAGAGAAACTCTTGCTCTACAAGATGGATATATTTTTCTTTTGCAACGCTTCCATTAAGTGCTTATTTACTCAGGTCAAAGTATCTTATATTTTGTGTGCGCAGTGCCCTGCGTTGGTCCATGATGGCTGAGCCATTACTGGTTATCACAATAAAACCAGCATCCCCATCGCCATAGGGGCCACGCCCGATAGCCATGCAGTAACAGCCACGGGTGGGTATCTTTACTGCAGGTTCCCAAGCCTGATTACAGGGTGTCTTTACCACAGGATCCCAAGCCTGATTGTGGGTTTCTTTATGCAGGTTCCCAAGCCTGTCTTCCTCAGTTACTTCATCATTCTGGAAGCATCGTTGATTTGCAAGAGAATGCTTTCAGGAAAACTGTATTGCCGACCAGATGATGTCACTGATGGAGCTGGAATAACACCAATGATAAGTTGTTCTGGAATCCAGCAAGTATCACGTCTTAAGGGCCAATAAAATGAACTTGCAGGACCATGAGGATGCATAAAGCTTATGAAAGCATCTTTCTGTTCGACTGAGATTTCAACGATGTTTCCAATCCACCATTTCTTTTCATAAATGCAAGCAACATACTGCCCAGGCTGAAGATCCATGACTTGAACTACTACTTCAGCAGCACTAATTTTGGCCAAAAAAGATGTCGCATCATTAGAAACTCTACTGACCTTAATTGTCGTCATATCAATGGGCAAAAAATGGTGGTTTTCTCTTGTGCCAGCTAGAGTGTGCCCTTGCAGGAATCTTTCTTCTTGAGAAGCTTTTTCTTCTTCAACTTCCTCTTTGCTGATGAAAAAGAATTTGATTCCATTGATATTATCATTGCAGAAGTTGAAAAGATCTTTGGGTGTTAGAATCTGGTTTTCATATGGACGTTGCAAACTTGCTCTTGCTGCCAACCGTTTTGTTGTGCCTCCAATGCCATCACAAGGCGACTTTCCATGGCTTGTTCCAAAGAAATTCCATTCTGCTGTTATTTCAAAATCTTCTTTGTGATAGCATAAGTTGAGAAAATTCTTGAAATTCTTATATTGTGCAGCTGAACCATCACTGAAGTAGTGGATGTGGCTTATTTTGGAAAATTGCATCTTCAGGTAATTGATTACTTTTCCAATGTAAACATGGACAGTAATCGTATCGTGTCGAAGGCAGTCACTAATAACACAAAGATTCACACATTGCACCTCTTCGTTTTCACAGTAGTAGACTACAAATGGATGAACTGTTGCTTGACTGTTTTCCCAGTGAAAGCCTTGCACTGCATCTTGAACAATAAATGAATAGTTTTCAGCAAAATCCATTAGTATTATGAATTCGCCTTCTTTCAAATCAGTTTTGAGAGCTTTCAGGTGCTGGCTTTGATGCTTGGCAATGTAGTGATGACAAGACAGGTTCCAAATTTTTGCTGCAATATCTTCAACATACTCTTCTGTTGAAAGCTGCTTTGTTTCTAAAGTATCCCTGTCGGTATGAATCCATTGTTTGTACTCAATCAGTTCTTCAGGGTCATTATCTTCAAAATATGTTGCAATAACTGCTTCTACACCTTCTGGACCAGGGCAGTTTTCACAACGATGAAGCATACAATCCTTGTTTTCCAAGCTGCAAACAGCTTTGCTAAGAATTTCCTTATAGTCTTCATTGATTGATGCACCAGTGAGCATAAGCTTGACATTTTGGTGTATTGTACAGACACAAACTGAGTGCATTCCAGCAGAGCCAACTGTAACACACCATTTTGGTCTAAGCTCGCAAAACTTTGAGAAGCCAATTTCTGGTCCATTTTGCTTCTGATAAGACACGTACATTTCCTTCAAATTGCAAAGCAACAACCGCTTTTGCTTGTACACCTTTGTTCCTGAAATTCTCACAGGCACACAGTCTTTCTTCCCTGGACAAAGTCTGCTGAATTCGTCATCTTGAAAAAAGTCATGTACTTTCTGGACAACTTCATCTGAAAGCTTCCTTCCTTGCCGATTTGCTGGAAAAGCTAGAACACCTTGCTCATTCTTCAGTTTTCTCGCTTGCTTTACCATTCTTTCTGATACATTAAATGCTGTTGTCGTATCTTTAATTGTCCAGCTTCTTGGAACCAAGGTCAATATTTGAACTTTTGTCCTACGATTTGACACTTTACATTTTTCTTTCAACTCTTCTATAAGATTATCAAGATCTGCACAATTATTGCATGGGCGACTTTTACTTGAACTTGGCTGTTCATCGTAATTGATTCCTACAGCAGCAGCAATTTGATTCCCAATTAAACTTTGTGCATCCAAGATCTTTCTTTTTGCATAGCTTTGCTTATCTCTTTTACTTAGTTGTCTTCTTTTCAATGGTGAAGCACCAATAAATGATAAACTTTTGTTGATGGCTGGTTCAGTTTCATCCGTTGTGAAATCTTGTTCAGATTGGGTTGATAGTGATGATGAATCTTCTAGCTTTTGGTTCAGTGCCGACATGCAGCGAGGGCAAAGCTTCTGACCAGGTTTTATATCAATCACTTCTTTTTTCTTTAACAGGCAAAGTTTGGCAGCTGTTTCATTATCAAGCAGTCTAAGTCCAGCTTTTACATTGTGATTCCTCTTCTTGAATGGATTGCAACATTTCTTTTGCATCGCTTGATATTCATGTAGGAAGAGGGCTTCATGGTGGAAGCAAATGATGGAATTTTCGTCAAGTTTGGCTTCTGAACGCGAAACAAGCAATTTCTGGTCACATTCTGTGAAATCACTAAACGCTTTGAATCCAGTCTTCTTAGCATAGAAGATAACATGGCACTTCGATGCAGCAGCATCTTTTCCAATTGAACAGGGGGCCAACGATTCTTCTTCTTCATTAACTTCTGACATCTCTCACTGGCCAATCACTGAATAAAACACGAATGAAATATCCAATTATATCAGTAATTCTAAGCGACTATTAAGATTCAAATTCCTAGAAATGAAGAAAAATTAGTGCATCGCGCATACAAAATATAACAACTTTGATGTGAGTTAATGAGTACTTAATGGTCGCGTTGCAAAAAAAACAAATGTCAGTCTTGTAGAGCAAGAGTTTCTCTTTTAGGTGATACTATTCACAAGCAGATTCAGGCCAACTATTTTTTAGTAATTGGCTTGAAACTTTGGTAAATTTTACCGTTTGTGCTGACACTGCCTAATTTGAAGAGATACTGCAGGGCGACCATATGGCCTGGATCATTGCAAATCCGGCTGCATTATGTCTAGCACAAGCATGAAGCTTGGCCAAAAGTTCAAGTCCATATCTTCAACTGCAAGGAAATCATTGCAGTCTTAATATTGGTCAAAATTTGTCGCGTTGTGTCACGACAAATTTTGAAGTATACTTTGAGTCGAGTTATTTGACCGGGGTTTGCATGAGTAATGTTATACATAATTTCGTTGGAATCAGCAAAAAAAACTGTACAGGGTCGCATCGTACTAACCATTCTTATGAATTAGTTTCGATTTTATTAGACTCCAAATATGACATTTTTTTTTATGTTGCATGCACACGGACTAAGTACACTTCAGACAAGGGGGTCTAGATCAGCAGCTATTGCAGCTAGAGGCCTGAAATCTTGGGAAACTTACTTCAACACTTGACTAAAGCTACAGTTAAAATTTGACGAAAATTGGAGACCATGATGGTGGGAACTTTTTTCAGTTTTAGACCACTTGGTGTGGAATGACCCTAGTGGTATTATCTAACCCATTGGACAGTATCTATTCTCCAAAATCCTTAAATTTATCAACTCTTTCAATGTTTCAGTGCCGGCTAGGGTGGCCGAGCGGTTCTAGGCGCTTCAGTCTGGAACCGCGCGACCGCTACGGTCGCAGGTTCGAATCCTGCCTCGGGCATGTCCTTAGGTTAGTTAGGTTTAAGTAGTTCTAAGTTCTAGGGGACTGATGACCTCAGAAGTTAAGTCCCATAGTGCTCAGAGCCAATGTTTCAGTGTTGCGTTTGTATACATTTTTCTCTCTCGTATTTATGTCCAATGCATTCCATCTTCTACGATGCTTACAATCTGGTTTTAACCGCAATTTTGTCAGGTGTTTCATCTACATCTACATCTACATCTATACTCCGCCAGCCACCTTACGGTGTGTGGCGGAGGGTACTTATTGTACCACTATCTGATCCCCCCTTCCCTGTTCCATTCACGAATTGTGCGTGGAAAGAACGACTGCTTGTAAGTCTCCGTATTTGCTCTAATTTCTCGGATCTTTTCGTTGTGATCATTACGCGAGATATATGTGGGCGGTAGTAATATGTTGCCCATCTCTTCCCGGAATGTGCTCTCTCGTAATTTCGATAATAAACCTCTCCGTATTGCGTAACGCCTTTCTTGAAGTGTCCGCCACTGGAGCTTGTTCAGCATCTCCGTAACGCTCTCGCGCTGACTAAATGTCCCCATGACGAATCGCGCTGCTTTTCGCTGGATCATGTCTATCTCTTCTATTAATCCAACCTGGTAAGGGTCCCATACTGATGAGCAATACTCAAGAATCGGACGAACAAGCGTTTTGTAAGCTACTTCTTTCGTCGATGAGTCACATTTTCTTAGAATTCTTCCTATGAATCTCAACCTGGCGCCTGCTTTTCCCACTATTTGTTTTATGTGATAATTCCACTTCAGATCGCTCCGGATAGTAACTCCTAAGTATTTTACGGTCGTTACCGCTTCCAATGATTTACCACCTATGGCATAATCGTACTGGAATGGATTTCTGCCCCTATGTATGCGCATTATATTACATTTATCTACGTTTAGGGAAAGCTGCCAGCTGTCGCACCATGCATTAATCCTCTGCAGGTCCTCCTGGAGTACGTACGAGTCTTCTGATGTTGCTACTTTCTTGTAGACAACCGTGTCATCTGCAAATAGCCTCACGGAGCTACCGATGTTGTCAACTAAGTCATTTATGTATATTGTAAACAATAAAGGTCCTATCACGCTTCCCTGCGGTACTCCCGAAATTACCTCTACATCTGCAGATTTTGAACCGTTAAGAATGACATGTTGTGTTCTTTCTTCTAGGAAATCCTGAATCCAATCACAAACCTGGTCCGATATTCCGTAAGCTCGTATTTTTTTCACTAAACGTAAGTGCGGAACCGTATCAAATGCCTTCCTGAAGTCCAGGAATACGGCATCAATCTGCTCGCCAGTGTCTACGGCACTGTGAAGTTCTTGGGCAAATAGGGCGAGCTGAGTTTCACATGATCTCTGTTTGCGGAATCCATGTTGGTTATGATGAAGGAGATTTGTATTATCTAAGAACGTCATAATACGAGAACACAAAACATGTTCCATTATTCTACAACAGATTGACGTAAGCGAAATAGGCCTATAATTATTCGCATCTGATTTATGACCCTTCTTGAAAATGGGAACGACCTGCGCTTTCTTCCAGTCGCTAGGTACTTTACGTTCTTCCAGCGATCTACGATAAATTGCTGATAGAAAGCGGGCAAGTTCTTTAGCATAATCACTGTAGAATCTTAAGGGTATCTCGTCTGGTCCAGATGCTTTTCTGCTACTAAGTGATAGCAGTTGTTTTTCAATTCCGATATCGTTTATTTCAATATTTTCCATTTTGGCGTCCGTGCGACGGCTGAAGTCAGGGACCGTGTTACGATTTTCCGCAGTGAAACAGTTTCGGAACACTGAATTCAGTATTTCTGCCTTTCTTCGGTCGTCCTCTGTTTCGGTTCCATCGTGGTCAACGAGTGACTGAATGTTTGCACCCATGACCCACTGTACACAGGACCTCTCAATATACTCCCAATGATTTAAATGCACCGCTGTCACCGTCCTGGAAACTTCATTACAGCTTCACGGGTCCACTGATGGTGGGTACTGCGCACCCACTTGTGGACAGCCGCCTGCAGTTCTTCGTTGTTGCCGAACTAGTCACCTCGCAGCGTGTCTTTCATGTTAACGCATAAAGCATAATCAGATGGAGCGAGCTCCGGTGAATACGGTGGATGTGAACACAACAGTAAACCTCAGTGCTGTCAGATTTGTAGTCCTGGCACTGCTCTATGGGGCCACGCATTGTTTTGCTGGAGGAGTACTCCTTTTGACCACTTTTACTGTCGTCTTTGCTGAATCCTGCTTCCAAATCGAGTAAGGGTGTCACATTACATCTTGCTGTTGACAGCCGTTACCTGTGGAAGCGCCGGCCGAAGTGGCCGTGCGGTTAAAGGCGCTGCAGCCTGGAACCGCAAGACCGCTACGGTCGCAGGTTCGAATCCTGCCTCGGGCATGGATGTTTGTGATGTTCTTAGGTTACTTAGGTTTAACTAGTTCTAAGTTCTAGGGGACTAATGACCTCAGCAGTTGAGTCCCATAGTGCTCAGAGCCATTTTTGAACCTGTGGAAGCCTGTCCGTTAGTGTGCCACAAGTGTCCCCAAAACACAGGGTTCATATGCTTACCTGCAGATGGATCAGTATGAGATTTCTTGGACCGGGAAATCCCAGGATGTTTCCGTTGCATGTGCTGGACTTTCTTCACAGGTATATGGGAATGACATATTGATTAATCGCCAATCACCAGTTTATCCAAAAAAATTTGGCTCTCCATTACCAATAGTCCACGACTGACTTCAACTGTGTTCTCGTTCTTGACCTGGAGCCTTAGGCGCGCAGCTTTTTCGTACCCAGGTCTCCATGAATCATGGAGTGCAGAATTGCGCAGCCGAGGTCTGTGTGCCATTCCAGTTCATCAAAAGTCATGACCCTATCAGCCATAATAAATGGAGACAGAACCTCGATGTTTCCCGGAGACAAAGATGTTGACGGACGACGAGTACTCACATTGTTAGAGCACACTACCTTCCACTAGCGAAGCCAGCGATCTAATTGTAGCCGGCCGCGGTGGCCGTGCGGTTCTAGGCGCTTCAGTCCGGAACCGCGGGACTGCTACGGTCGCAGGTTCGAATCCTGCCTCGGGCATGGATGTGTGTGATGTCCTTAGGTTAGTTAGGTTTAAGTAGTTCTAGGTTCTAGGGGACTGATGACCGCAGATGTTAAGTCCCATAGTGCTCAGAGCCATTTGAACCATTTTTTTGATCTAATTGTAAACAGGCTTTTGTGCAGGAGTTTCCTGACCACACGCCGCAGTTTAACGTTTATAAAACCTGTCGTTTGACTCGTTCCCTCCACAAATGCCATGCTGTCCATTTTTGTTCATGATAGTCTCCTTACATCTTGCACATAGCTTTCTCTGTTAAACAACAAACAAATGCTGTCCTTTCACTGTACACAGTATTCTCAGCTGCCTTTTAGGGCGTGCATAGTGTACTACAATCAGTTCTTCGTCCGACGAGAGGACGTACCCTTAATTTATCGGTATCTGTAAAACAGCGCAATTGTATATCATTTCCGCACACCCTCGTATTAGCAGACCCTTTTGCTACTAGCACCATCTTGATTTTACTACAGCAACCACCACAACCTTCACCACCACCATCGCTTCTACTACTTGTACGACATATGTTACGAATACTGATACTATACTTCTAGGATTACTTTTGATTATCCTCTGAGCACCATCGAGTGGCACATTGTCTTGTATCGACACGCTGTCTCCTCACTGTAGGCTCAGTACGATGTTTCACAAAGTTTTGACGATTTCAAATCTCAATGACACACAAACTAATCGCGAAACAATGTCTAGCATTTTACACAAGGTGCAACATTTATTCAAGTTTGCTTGTGAAAAACTGCATCGGACAAATGACGATCATTCGCGGCTACACAATACTCGAGGCGTTCCACCCAGTTTTTCAAAACATCTTTTGTAACTGCCGGAGGAGTTCTGGAAATTTCATCGTAAATTCGATCTTTTAACTGCTGAAAGCTTTTAGGCTGTCGGAGTACTCTCTCTCCTTCAAATAACCCCATAGAAAAATGTCTGGCACAGTTAAATCGGGTGAGCGAGGCGGCCATTCGACAGCAGCGCCTTTGGAAATCACGCAGTTTTCAGACGCTTCACGGAGAACTTGCAATGCTTTGTTGGATGTGTGACATGTCACACCGTTTCACTTGAACTAGGTTTTCGTAACCTACGACGAGGGTTTGCCTGTAAACTGCTACGCACGCGTTCGACGTTCTCGGAAGTTTGGACAGTTTTCCGGGGGCCGGTTGACCTTCGATTCCACGCTCCGGCAGTTCCAGGGAAGTTTCTTACAGAATTCAATATTGATATACGAGCAGGAATTGGATATCGCTGCTGAATTTCGAAATGCTTGGGAAAGGTACGTTGCACGGGCACTACAGATTCGCGAAAATAGCTCTCGACAGCGAACGCACAATGTTGCTTCGACCAGTACAGTTTGATTACTGATCTGAATGAGAGATGAAACTTGGCACTCCGCACACTAATAGACCGCGTCACCCGTCGCCATATCTTCTTTTTAGCGTGCGTTATTCAAATTTGAAATCATCAAAATGTCATTAAATACCCTGCATTACTGTGTTGTACAGTATCACTGCTTCCTCGACACGTTCTGTACGAGATCAGCCATGTAATCAGGTTCGGCGATATTGTTTTGCCTTTGCACCGTACGAGGACGGACCAGAGCGCATCAGCTATCTTTCATCAAAAACCACCAATTCTTCTCGATTTTCTCATGTACTCTTGTGCGTATTTCCCTTCGCTATTTCATTACGGGACACAGCGACCGCAGACTTTATCGTTGTCTAAACTCATCTGATGACGTTTCTAGTCTCTCTGTGGCGTCTATCGAACCGCAATTACGCCTTATTTTTTTTGAGATCGTTCCAGACACTGCGGGGAGGCGTAGTGGTTGGTGCAAATCTTGGTGGGAAAAAGGTATGTGCCATCACACCTGCTCCCATTGCCAGCCTAACAATGGCCTTAAATTTTTTTTGTATGTGTGGTGGTGCTGAAGTCTGATCAGCATCGTTGATTTTTACTTCTGTAGGGAATGGAAAGGGTAAAAATTTTCCCTTTATTTACTTATTCTTCTATCAGCTTTAGGTTGGGCAGACAGAGGGGTCCTTTAATTCGCTGCTTTTGGTGTGTGTTTGAAAACAGTGTGTAGAAGTGCTAAAGGACTTTATGTCCTTAAATTATGGAGAATTACGTAGGGATAACATTTACGGGGGCTCAAATACTATCGCCTTCGGTACTTTATATTTGTGGTTGCGTGAGGGTTCTACCGTACCTACTGTGGTGATTGTACTGTCGCGTATCATGTCCAACTTCCGAAATAAGGTTCGTGCCTTCTCCTTGACCTTGTCTGAGAAGTAAGATTCGCTTAAGACTCGATGAATATCATGATTCCGGATCCACCATTGGGCTCCAGTGATCCATCGCAGGCATCTGCTTTGTATAACCTGTAACTTCTTGTAGTTAGTGGCACACGTAGTGCCCCAGGAAATAGATCCATATGAAATAGATTGTTTGACTGTGACGTGGTACAGCTAGAGTTTCGTGCGTTGGCTGAGGTACGAGCTCTTCAGAAATGGAAGGAGAGCTCCCACAATTTTGTGGCCAGGTGTCGTCTTCTCCATAATGTGATTACTATACAGCAGTTTGGCGTGCAGATGCACTCCAAGGTATTTTACAGTTGTTGCCCAGGGAAGTGGCTGGTCTGATATCCGTAGGCGTTCGTTGACGATGGGTCTCCGACGTGTGAAGACAATAATTTTGGTTTTCTCTGCATTGACCGTTATCTTGTTCCTGTGGGTCCAGTGGTCCACTAAATCTAGTTAACGCTGCATCCGTGTGACGTGGTGGTCCATTCTGGTTCCTGCAGTCAGGAGCGCTATGTCGTCAGCATAGAAACTGGCAGTAACATGTGGCACCGCCGGGATGTCGTTAATGTATGAATTACACAACAGTGGAGAAATGACCTATCAAGGACAGGCCGTGTTGTTGAATTCTTGTCGTCAATGCCGACATATAATCTGCATAAAATTTCGTTCCATTCCAGAATTCGAGCAGGCTACCTCCGACTTGGTGCCCAGCAGAGAGAGCTAGTTGTAGCACTGGCAGGCCCCCGTGCAGACACGTGTCCGCCACCAGATGGCCCCGCTTGCCGCGGTTTATGAGTCGTCTCCCGTCCCTGGCTGCTCCTCCGGGCAGTCCTTCGCCACATAAAGTGAACAGCAGGCTCGCAGCAGGCCACGGACGTCATACAGGAGTCGCGGGAAATTGCCAGACAGTGGTTTGTTTGCGTCTTAGCCACAAACTGTACGACCTTGTTGTGTTGAGCCACGCAGTCATTGGCGCCGAAAAGTCACACTCTGTACAATTAAAAAGAGAGAGAGAGAGAGAGAGAGAGAGAGAGAGAGAGAGAGAGAGTTGCCGACGACGGATCGACAGTGAGGCTCAGGTGACCTCGTACTGGGTACAACTATCGACAGGGTATGACGCAGTTGGTCGTATCCCTTACTGATTGTCGGTGCTCTGGAACATTCGGAGTTTAGCGCACCTTTTCCGGCAGTAGTCTCGCTATTTCGTTCAACATTCCCTAAACGCTACCGCCACACGTCCTTATGCGAGGCGAAAGTGTCGTTCACCAGGTTTCGCGTGGAGCGGTCGTATGTATCCGAGTCGCACCAAAAAATCTGTTAACGATTTGCAGAATTTGTAAGTTTTCCAGTGAGTAATATGGCAGCAGTCAGTGATCATTTTGTGTATTCGCGAAGAGCGCGCGTAATTACGCAGGAGATCATTATCGGCATTCTCTCCCAGCAACGTCCGTGGGCGCGGTATATTACGAGGCCTGTTCAGAAAGTAAGCTCCGATTGATTGCCAAATTGAAACCACAGTGAACATCAGAAATGTTTTACTTGTAACAACTAGCTACACCTTTCAGCTACTTCTCTACGTAGTCGCCGTTCTGACTTAGACTTTTGTCATAGCGTTGTACCAACTTTTCAATAGCCTCATCATAGAAGGCAGCCGCCAGTGCTTTCCGCCAATTCTCCACACTGGCCTACACCCCGTTGTCTGTGTCAAAATGTTGTCTTCAAAGACAGCGGTTCATGTGACCAGAGATGAAACTCAGGGGGAGACAATTGCGGACTGTATTGTGGGTAATCTAACATTTCCATTTGAAAACGATGCAGGAGCATCTTCATTGCCCCTGCAGAATGCGGCTGAGAATCGTCGTGAAGACGAAACAGCACGACAGTTATGTAATGTTAGCTGCATAGCTTCAGGCGAAATTTCTCACCAGGCCCTCGTACTTGGCGGCAGACACTATTTTCTAGACATCTTTACGCACTCACTGCGAGCTCAGAAATGAGAAGAGCGACGTGATGCTAACTGGGGTTATACTAGAGACACTACCCAACACATCTGTGCAAAGCTTTATCGGATTTTCATAGTCGTTTCCATTTCGCGACCGATCGGAGCTTACTTTCTGAACGCCCCTCGTATTACTAGAACTGTTAGTAAGGCTACCGTGAATATTTGTAGCGTGATAGTTTGCTTAAGAAAGCAGCACTACAATGGCAAACTGCAGTGTGAAAGCGGAACTAAATTTAACTGCTAATATGAGCGTATTTGAGTCTGACCATCGTTAGGAAGCGTGTTACTTATAAGTCAAGAAGGTGTTATTAACTGTTATCCTTTCGAAGCACTCTTTTCACTTAAACTGAAGAACTGATAACTGTAATATTCGTGAAGGAATCACCAAGATATAGCGGGAGAGGAGTTGCAAGTTACGGGATTTTACTCGTGTCATTCATGAAAGACGTACCTTGGAACTTCGTTTATCCGGCCCTCAGTGCGGAGTTCCGAATAAGTTTTTTTAAATCTTTTTAGTGTAGTAACTGTAGAGTTGTAAGACTACTGTAGACTATCATAAGCAAGCGTAGACTACGGTAGATTTCGTAGTAGACTTGGTCAGTTAAGATCATACCCGCGTTACCTGTACGTTAGGTGTGGTGCATACCCGTCGCGTGTTAGCTCATTTCGATGGGTTTGTTTACGCATGCAATCAGTGTCCTACTGGATACCTCTCGAAACCGGAAGCCTTGAACGTCTAGAAACTGCGAGAGGATACATAAAGGGCCGCGTAACATACTAAACCTTCCTAAGCGACCAACGTTCTTCAGCATGCGTCATCGTTTGGAAGTGTGGTAAGAAACAAAACAGAAGCCACGTGTGAGAACTGTGGAACCAGCCGTATATCGTAATGCCGTGGCCACTCGTCTACGAGGTAACCTCCAGAAGTATAGACTGTCCATGGTCTAGCATACGTGCGGCTCAGGAACTTTACAGAGATAAAGAAAAATTTCGAGGACCACTTATGGAACAGCTAATGTCCATCCATTATTCTGCGGCCTCACATGACGAGCAATCTAGTCTCTCGAATGCCACATCATCAGTTTCATCGGTCATTCGTACAACAGTTTCTGACATTCTTAGACGAAGTCGTCCTTCTCATTTAATTTTTTCTGTCTACGAGCCACCTAGCCACCAAGCTTATGATCGTGTTCACGCTGTTGTCACAGATATGCGTTCAAATGCTCTCGCTGATGGATGGACAAATGTTCCCGGATTTCCTTGTTACGACACTGTTGACAGTAGAGAATCTGCTGAATTGAGGATATATAATACACAATCGACTAACACTGGAAAATGTGCGGTTCCAATTACACGCAATACAAAGAAAGAGAATTCGCCGGCTCCCAGTTTCTCTCTATACATTCTGTTGTGTTTCTTTCCCTACCGGTGCTACAGGTAATCCTACGTACTACTGTGTCATTTACGTACTGTACCAAATACACCGAAGGGAGCTTAAGTAAAGCGCAACTCTAAGTAACTGTACAGTAATTGTTACTTTGGAAGTAACGGCATCAACAGCCGATGACCACTATCATCATATTAAGATTCTGACAACAACAACACGTGTATACTGCCACAGTTTCAGCTAAGACATTAAAATCGAGTTTTACGGTACTTTATTCCGCTCTGTTATATCTGCGTGGGATGATGTTGACGAGTCAACCATTACGAAATTCTGGAAATATTTGTGACCAGCCACTAGTCAGTCCGCAGACGCAGTTCGCACATTGAATAAAAAATTGCTACAACGTCGATGTATCGGGCTGCGTACAATCGACTTAAGAATCTGCTACGAAAAAACTTAACGATTATTTCAGTGTGTAAAACTGAGTATGTATTTTTCTTAATATCTGGCCAGAATTTATGTGGAAATGTATTATTTGTGTACTTACGTGGGAGAAAATATAACACGTGAGTTCATACATCAAACTCGCGTCATTCTATTTTTTTCCGATTTTCCATATTTTCCTTAATCCAGATTACTTACAGTTTCACTCCGTCCAAATAAACGAGGTTCCACTCTATTTCCGAACATTACGAACAATATTTCGACAACTGTCGCAGTTACAAGACTGATGATGAACGTCTTAAGCACATAGTCTGAATATTTAGGAGTAATACTAAGAAGTGATATGAAATGACCCCATAATGTAAAATCTGTATTATGGAAGGTGAAGAGAAGACAGTTGTTGGAAGGATTCTGGAAAAACATAATGCATCTGTAAAGGAAGCTACATACAAGATGCTCAAGTGTAGAGAGTAGTCTCTATGTTTGGTGTCCTTATCAAGCGGGCATGTCAGTAGACACCGATCTAACTACGTGACGCAGTGCTAGGATGATAACAAGGGTCCGCAGCTCGTGGTCGTGCGGTAGCGTTCTCGCTTCCCGCGCTCGGGTTCGATTCCCGGCGGGGTCAGGGATTTTCTCTGCCTCGTGATGACTGGGTGTTGTGTGATGTCCTTAGGTTAGTTAGGTTTAAGTAGTTCTAAGTTCTAGGGGACTGATGACCATAGATGTTAAGTCCCATAGTGCTCAGAGCCATTTTTGATAACAAGAACAACCCAGAGGAAATTGAAATAGTTCTGTTCGGGACATTTATATGCGAACACTTAGTAACAAGACGACGCAGTTTCACGGAACACCGTTGAGTAAAATTTAGCGAACCAATTTTTGACCATGATTGTGCAACTTTTACGCAGCCACTGTCTTGTGTATTTCATAAGAATCTTCAGAGGAGAAACAGAAGATTAGGCCGCTTAGATAAGCATACATACAGTAATTTTTCCCTGGCCCAGTAAGCGATTGCAGTACGACCGATAATCGATGATACTGGTGCATCGTACAGTGGCTTACGGAATATAGGGTAGTTATAGTTAAACTTTCGCTAGTTGATTCAGTGTTGATGGAAAACTGTTTACTGTATGGGTACCCAACTTCATAGGAACGGTGTTCCGACTCTGCGCTGCAGGATTTACGTCGTTAGTAGTGTTACTACCATGACTTGCTGTTAGGCGCTGGTACTGATACGGCGACGTAGGGTACAAACACAAACACAAGCATCAGTGCGCATTATGTTAGCAGAGAGTCAACGTCGGTCTAAAGGAGAGCAGGGCTTTCCTCCCAAATCTGTTTTCTCAAGACAACAGCAGTAGTGCTACTGCTATTCGCGAGTATCGACGCAACAAAGGAATAGGGGTTGAAGAATACCATTTTGAAGCTGCAATTAAATAGCGATTCGCGAATTGCTCATGGGAGAGGCCGACTGCCAATTCCTCAACACAGTGTTGAAATTACTGCTGCCATGGCTGAGAAAGCTAGACGCGCTGCGCTATCTTCAAGCGGTGCACGAGTTGCGGCACGACAGCTGAACATCCATGATCCACTGCTCTTAAAGTGCTGCGAACAAGTGTGATACTGTTCCCGTAGAAACATTACTCACCATCTTTTGCCACGCATCGCGTACATTCGAGTGGACTTTGTTCTTAGGTTTCTTGCAAGGGCTGAAGTTCGTGAAATGTGGCATCGCAACGATTTGGGGTATGATGAAGCGCACTTTGCGCTCACTCGTACAGTGGGCACTCACAGTTCCGATTGGGGTATTACCTGAAGGACAGGCGTTATCAAAGGGACCTTAGCAGACGATGGAGAATGAAGATGAGCAACGCGAGGGAGGTTGCAAACTTCCCACGAGAGATGTTTCGAACTTTTTTACGTTTTCCTTCAATAACTCGAAAGCCGCGGCTTCTAGTAAAAATGTTTTCCAGTACAAAACTAAATGAAATTTCCTACAACAATGGTCCTACTCATTTTTTCTGTGTTAATAATACTTTCTGCGTTTCAGGAAATGAAAAAAATTGCAGATTATTAAGAACATTGTTTTTATGGTATACAACTAGGTTAAAAACGAATATCAAATGTTTGTACCGCTTAGAAGCGCAGTAGCGCCGCATTAAAGGGGGGTAACAGGATGGGGAGAGAGATGTGTAGAAGGGTGAGGAAAGGTATGACGCCGAATTGTGTTCATGCACTTCTCTTCTTCATAGGTCTGCAAACTGAAGATATAGCACGTCAGTTCACAATCCATCTTCCCCACTACGTCACAAGAAGAAACTACAAGATGTTTAACAAAGTTATTCCGACCGTCCGCACTGCGCCTAATCAGTCACTAGCGACGCACGGGGCAGACTTTCCCGGGGTGCGCCGGCCGTTGTGGCCGAGCAGTTCAGTCCGGAACCGCTCGCGACTGCTACGGTCGCGGGTTCGAATCCTGCGTCGAGCATGGATGTGTGTGATGTCCTTAGGTTAGTTACCTTCAAGTAGGTCTAAGTTCTAGGAGACTGATGACCTCAGATTTAAGTCCCATAGTGCTCAGAGCCATTCGTTACTGGTAGACTGCTATATCTTTGCCATCCAGGGATGGACTTGCGCTGCATAGAGCCCCCTATCAAACATCCATAGAATATCTTCCGAGACGGTTGCGAATATGTTTGATGGAATAGGGATGATCATGTTCAAGACTAAAACAGTTAACTGCTGTATTGCATTGCCTCATGCACGTTGAAATGCACTCATCAGCCAGACGTTATGACCACCACTTCAGTATCTATAGCAGCGTCACGTGGCGAGCAATGACTGCAGTCAGACACATGCACGGTGCGTGTAGTATCAATGAAGGTACTGTCTGTGTATAGAGTGGGGAAGGTGTGCGATAGCCGACCGAAGTGGCCGATCGGTCCTAGGCGCTTCAGTCTGGAACCGCGCGACCGCTACGGTCGCAGGTTCGAATCCTGTCCTTAGGTTAATTAGGCTTAAGTAGTTCTAAGTTCTGGGGGACTGATGATCTCAGAAGTTAAGTCCCTTAGTGCTCAGAGCCATTTGAACCATTTTTGAAGGTGTGCGATATGTCTGAGTCTGACAGAGGGCAGATGGCCCTGAGACTCGGCACGAGCATTTCGGAATCTGCACTGCTCGTTTGGTGTTCGAGGAATGCTGTGGTGAGTGTCTTCAACACGTGGCGAAACCAAGGTGAAACCATGTCCAGACGTCGTGGTGTTGGGCGGCTACCTCTCATTACAGATGTTGGACGTCGTAGGCTGGACAGGCTGGTAAAGTAGGATAGGTGGCGAACTGTGGTGGAAATGACATCAAACTTTAATGCTGGGTAGAGTACAAGTGCGTCTGAACACACAATGCAGCAAACACTTCTAGCGATGGGATTCCGCAGTCGACGACCCATGCATGTGCCAATGTTAACATCACGACTTCGGTAACTACGACTGAAATGAGCACGTGACCATCGCCACTGGACGTTGGCGCAGTGGCAGAACGTTGTTTGGGCTGGTGAATCCCGATACTTTCTGCCGATGGGAGCGCCCGAATCCGTCGTCTTCCAGGGGGCAGCTCCGTGACACGTGTACTGCGTGACGAAAACAAGCTGACGGCGGGTCCATTATGCTGTGGGGAACATTCACATGGTCATCCACTGGTGCAGTGAAGCTCGTGCAAGGCACCATGACGGCCAAGGAGTATCGTACGCTGGTTGCAGACCACGTGCACCCTTTCATGCCGATCATGTTTCCCAAAGGCAGTGGCATTTTTCAGTAAGACAATGCGCCATTTCAAAAGTCCAGTAGTGTAATGGAGCGGTTCGAGGAACACAGTGGCGAGTTCGAATTGATGTGCAGGCCTTCCAACTCGCCAGATCTAAACCCTATCGAACACATCTAGCATGTGACTGAACGTGGCGTCAGAGCTCATCGCCCTTCCCCCCCACCCACCCACCCACCCCCCTCCCGGAAATTTACGAGAATTAGGATAGCTGTGTGTGCAGATGTGGTAGGAATTCCTCCAGCAACCTAGCAAGGCCTCATTGCTTCCATGCCATGACGCGTCGCCGCTGTTATCCGTGCCAAAGGTGGACACATCGGCTATTAGGTAGGTGGTCATGATGCTGTGGCTGACCAGTATATCTGAACTTCTGTTGCAGAGAAATAGAATTTAAGCCTCTGCGCCTCTTCAGGTATTAAGAGAGCTAAGATGTGGGTAATGCATTTGTTACTCCTCATGGTGAGAAAACTGTTCTGAACAGTGATAGTAAAGACAGTGAAATCAATGTTTAGAAACGAATATTGACAAGCTCTTCAGTATAGTGAAATGTTGACAGCTCCATATGGTGACCTTATTTACCCAGATACTCACTTCGCAACAGCAAGTAGGTACTCACTTGATAAACAAACGAACTCCATTCTACAAACACAACTCACATAAGACAGCTGGACAGTTTATGTTCGGAAGGTATACTCCGTCTACAAAATGAAAAGCGAGCAGCGCCGGTGATGGAGGAAGTCGTCTTTGCCGGAGGAACGCTATAGTTGTCGTACAGTATGACTGGTATATTGCTAGCTGGTCTCAAGGGTGCGGGGAGTGAAAGGACGAAGTTCATAGATGATTCCTAACAACAAACTTTACTCACTGAGCATCGAAACAACCAACACTGGTAATAGCACTATTGGTTCAAATAATACATAAAGTCAAAAATTCAGAAAACTCTTTCAAAGGAACAAGCGTTAACGTTTAAGACTATATACACTCCTGGAAATTGAAATAAGAACACCGTGAATGCATTGTCCCAGGAAGGGGAAACTTTATTGACACATTCCTGGGGTCAGATACATCACATGATCACACTGACAGAACCACAGGCACATAGACACAGGCAACAGAGCATGCACAATGTCGGCACTAGTACAGTGTATATCCACCTTTCGCAGCAATGCAGGCTGCTATTCTCCCATGGAGACGATCGTAGAGATGCTGGATGTAGTCCTGTGGAACGGCTTGCCATGCCATTTCCACCTGGCGCCTCAGTTGGACCAGCGTTCGTGCTGGACGTGCAGACCGCGTGAGACGACGCTTCATCCAGTCCCAAACATGCTCAATGGGGGACAGATCCGGAGATCTTGCTGGCCAGGGTAGTTGACTTACACCTTCTAGAGCACGTTGGGTGGCACGGGATACATGCGGACGTGCGTTGTCCTGTTGGAACAGCAAGTTCCCTTGCCGGTCTAGGAATGGTAGAACGATGGGTTCGATGACGGTTTGGATGTACCGTGCACTATTCAGTGTCCCCTCGACGATCACCAGTGGTGTACGGCCAGTGTAGGAGATCGCTCCCCACACCATGATGCCGGGTGTTGGCCCTGTGTGCCTCGGTCGTATGCAGTCCTGATTGTGGCGCTCACCTGCACGGCGCCAAACACGCATACGACCATCATTGGCACCAAGGCAGAAGCGACTCTCATCGCTGAAGACGACACGTCTCCATTCGTCCCTCCATTCACGCCTGTCGCGACACCACTGGAGGCGGGCTGCACGATGTTGAGGCGTGAGCGGAAGACGGCCTAACAGTGTGCGGGACCGTAGCCCAGCTTCATGGAGACGGTTGCGAATGGTCCTCGCCGATACCCCAGGAGCAACAGTGTCTCTAATTTGCTGGGAAGTGGCGGTGCGGTCCCCTACGGCACTGCGTAGGATCCTACGGTCTTGGCGTGCATCCGTGCATCGCTGCGGTCCGGTCCCAGGTCGACGGGCACGTGCACCTTCCGCCGACCACTGGCGACAACATCGATGTACTGTGGAGACCTCACGCCCCACGTGTTGAGCAATTCGGCGGTACGTCCACCCGGCCTCCCGCATGCCCACTATACGCCCTCGCTCAAAGTCCGTCAACTGCACATACGGTTCACGTCCACGCTGTCGCGGCATGCTACCAGTGTTAAAGACTGCGATGGAGCTCCGTATGCCACGGCAAACTGGCTGACACTGACGGCGGCGGTGCACAAATGCTGCGCAGCTAGCGCCATTCGACGGCCAACAGCGCGGTTCCTGGTGTGTCCGCTGTGTCGTGCGTGTGATCATTGCTTGTACAGCCCTCTCGCAGTGTCCGGAGCAAGTATGGTGGGTCTGACACACCGGTGTCAATGTGTTCTTTTTTCCATTTCCAGGAGTGTATTTTAAGACAAATGACAGTGACTTCCTTTAGTAAAAGAATTTGGAACCTATGCTTTTGCTTGTGACAAAACTAAATTGCATAATATAGCTTTTTTAAAGAAAAGAACGTTATTTACAAGCAGCAGTTTTAAACCAGAAAAATTTCTTAAAGATAGCATGCATGCTCGTAAGCCCAGCCGGCCTAGAAAACAAGTAGTTCCTTCTACAGCACGCCAAACGAACTATTAGATGCAGGGTGCGTGTTTTTGTAATCATAAAAGGGGACTTGATTATGGAACGGAATTCGATTTTACGACTGTGTATACTGTTTGAAGGTTTGGGTGCTACAAAGTTTTCCAAATCCCCCAAACCCTGCCACTTTTTTTAAAAAAACAAAGCACGTAGCGAACTGCCACGTTATTTCGCTGTGTGTGGCATTTGCAACAGATTTGCCCGCATGAACATCTGTGGGCGACAAACGCTGACAAAGTTAGTAAAAACTGATTGGTACGCGACTGCGTTCGCAATTGAACGTAATCCCTTAATCGTATTATGCTGTCCCCTCCCCGCAGCGGTACATTTTGTAGCTTTTGGGTCTGCGCTCGCTAATTGGCTGCTTATATCGTCGTATAGCGCAAATGAACATCGCAAAACGCTGCAAATAATCCGAGCTGTCATCGAAGACCAGCCATTGAAAACGTTTCAGAGTTAATTATTTCGCTACAGCGTATCAGTTACGGCAGCAGTTCCAAGTCAAGGATTTCCTTCCTCCAGAGTCGTTCACGTGTGTGGCAGGTGTTCCAGAATTGTGCGAAGAAATTGTTACAGGAGGTATTTCATATCTATATACACACATTGGGTGGACAAAAATAGGAAACGCCAAAACACAACATATTTCCGTGCCTAACACAGTCTAGGAAACCCCTAACACAGTGTAGGAAACCCGTTAGCGTTCAGAACTGTTTCCACTCGTCTCGGAATGGATAGATACAGGTCATGCACGGTTTTCTTGCAGAATAGTGAAGGTTCAGGGAACATTAATGAATTTGTATAGCGATCACACACACTTCTCTCCAAAGTAGACCAAAAAGGTTAAAAAATATTGTGAACTGGTGACTGTGGCGACTGGGGGAGATGAGACAGTTCATACTGGAGATCATAAAAGTTGTGCTGGATGATGAGAGATGTGTGAACAGGGGTCCTGTCATATTGGAATGCAGCGTCACTGTGGAGAACAAACACTGTAATGTGGGATGAACATGATCAGCCAAAATCTTCACATAATCCTTGGCAGTAGTGCTACGTGAAGGAATAACCATGGACCATATAATACCATGAAGTGGTTGCCCTAATGGTCCCCGAAACCCGCCATGTTTCACTCTTGGGACGTAAACTCAGCCAGAAGCTGGGAACAATGTGCACCAAGACCCTTCTGACCAAATGACAGTCGAGATTTTATGGCTTCGGCAGCACTTTCTCCTTTTATGGGCATTTGCATCACTGATGAGTGGTTTAAGAATTGCAGGTCGCCCTGCAATTCCCTACGTATGGAGCTCCATTCGTGTTGCTTCGGTACTGACAGTGTTCGCGAGTGGGGCATTGGAGTTCCGCAGTGACTTTTGCAGCTGTCGCCCCATTATTTTTCGTCACAATCCCCTTCAAAGACCGTCTGTCACGATCACTCAACACACACACACACACACACACACACACACACACACACACTCTCTCACTCTCTCTCTCTCTCTCTCTCTCTCTCACTCACTCACTCACACCCGCTTCCGTCCACGTTGTCACTTAGCGGATGATGTTTCTCCGCATCCCTTGTATTGTATGTGGTATAAATCTTCGATATACTGTCCCTTGAAACTCAAAACACATCGTCACCTTGGTTATGGGAACACCCAGCATACGAACATCAGCAGTTTGCCCACGTGCGAATTCACCTGACTGCGACACAAGGCATTCACAGTCACGCAGAACACTGTTGCGACCACAGCTGAAACTTAACAATGTACTGAGGGCAACGCACAGGCGCCATTTGTAGTCAAATAGCGCAGCGCAGTCTGCAAGAGTGTCTAGCGTCTGCATTTACGTTCGGGCATGCGTTTCTCGCGATGTTTCCACATTTCTATCCACGAGTTCTATATATTCTGCGAGCCATTTACAGTAGATGGCGGAGGGTACATCGTACCAATATTATCTAATTTCTGTTACATTTCGTTCACATATTAAGCAAGAGCAAAAATACTGTACGCGACCTTACCACCGTTGCCTTGTTCTCGTTGTCTCTACGTGAGGTGTTCGCTGGTGACAGCAAAATGATTTCTCACTCGTTCTCGAAGGCTGGTTCTCCAAATACTCAACAGGCTTTTGCGAGACACCATTCTTCCACAGGTTATCCTTTAAGAACCACGATCATTTCTGTTACATTTTTATGGGGGTATACTAGTCTGTTTCCATTCTGTCAGGACGTCCCTCAATTCATTCTATGTTTGTTTGTTCTGCCTACTTGTTAAGGACTGCAAAGGGTGCAAGAAATATCTCTAGAATCAGCCGAAATAGTGTCTTAGACACTACTTCCGTTACAGATACTTAGCCAGTAATCTTCCAAAAAATCTATTGTCTTTCCCTGATACTGATGTTACGTATTGCCTGTTCATTTCCTTCTTGTTGTGGCTATCATGTGTAATACTGTATGGCAGAATCCCTACATATGTCCTACTTAGCCTTCTTAAGTTCTATGCATTTCAGGTGGTTAGTATCATTTCTACTGACCTTCAGCAATATTATTTTTGTCCATCAAAAGTAACCCCCACCCTCCTAACCCCTCAGTCAGTCAGCGTTGGGGACAGTACGGAAACTTCGCCCCGAAATTTTAGGCGAGGTCTTAACTCAATGGTCCCCATGGATCACTCATTTCCAAGTCATTACAGACAGAACACTGTCTGAACCAGATGAGAATGGTAGAAGATATCTCGTATGTCCTGTCCAAAACAACCATCCCAGTCTACCTCAAATAAATCAAGAAAAATTTAAATTAGTATGGCTAGACGAAAATTTCATCGCTAGACGCGAGTTCAGTGTCTTTAAGTAATGTTGTGATGTTCGAACCCACCATGAAACACAGGCTGCCCTGTAGCTACAGGTGGCCAAAATAAAACAACTCCTTAAAATATTTACAGTATTTAGTGACAACGTAATTTTAATAACAATCACTAGAAAACTATCCGAATCGAGATGCTTTCTGGTCAGTGGCAGCCGACCACAAGCCACCAGTCCAGTCCTCAGCAGATGTCGTCGAAAAGTCGACGCAGACATGTCTACGTCCACGTCTACACCACTACTCCCCACTCCACACTTCAGTGGCTGACAGAGTGATCACCGAACCACTTTCACTCTGTTTCCCTACCTTTCCATTCTCTAACACCACTCGAGATAAACGAACACTTAAATCTTACCGTGCGAGCTCTCATTCCTCTTATTTTATTGCAGTAATCATTTCTCTCTATGCTGGTGGGTGTCAAAATATTTTGACATTCGGAGGAGGACGATGGACACTGAATTTTCGTGAATAGGTGTCGCCACAGAAAAAAAAACATTTTCGTTTTAATGATTTCCACCCCAACTCGTGTATTATATCCCTGACGTCTTTCCCCTATTTCGCTATAGCAAAACGAGCTACCATTCTCTCATGCTTTTAAATGTCCTCCATCAGTCCTGTCCTGTAAGCAGCCCATATCGCTCAGCAGTGCTCCAGTGTAGGCAGTCGGTTTAGTGGGTTTTTGCATCATCTAGCAACGGGCACTCCCCATCGCACCCCCTGAGATGTAGTGGTAAGAAGGCCCAACGAATAGTCCTCAAAAACTCAACACATATCAAGCGTGAAAACAGGAAGAAGATTTACTGAACTGTGAAAAAATAAGCAAAATAGAAACACGGCGTCGTGGTTATGTGGTCACTGTGTTGGTCTGCAAAGCGGGAGGTCCGTGTTCAAATCTCCCTCGTGCCCGATTTTTTTTTCCACAAAATTATGAACTGTCCGTCCGGCTATTGACGTGTCCGTTCGCTGTACTCATATTTGTGTTTGTGGCGTTGTGTAACGTTCGTTTGCAACAGTGGGGTGTAAGGAAGAGGACTATAATGGAAGTTGATTCCGCACAGCTACTCTGTTAGCAGCCGAAAAAAAGTGGCTCTCGAATGGGAACCGCAAACGTTTGATGAAAAGATGCCAAGTCAACAGGATCCTTCAACGGTAAACACGTCTACTCTGTCACACACGACATTGGTGACAGTATCTGTGTCATATGATAGAAATCTCTTAACGACGCACCTAACTTGTACACCTCCTTGCCCGTTTTAAGTTTTCATATGAATGTGATCACTCCCAAAGAAATGACGAGAACATAAGAGTTTGCCACTTGAGCTGCAAGGAATGAACGCAAGAGTTTCACAGTCACAGAGTTTCTCCTGTGCTCTATAAAAACATATATTCTTAACGTTTTTGAAATTTTCCACATGTACACCATCGAATCCTGTATATGTCCAAGAAAGCTGAAAATGTCCTGGAATTTCGTAGAGCGAAACTGGCACGGCTCCCCCCCGTCGGAGGTTCGAGTCCTCCCTCAGGCATGGGTGTGTGTGTCGTCCGCAGCGTAAGGTAGTTCAAGTTAGATTAAGTAGTGTGTAAGCTTAGGGACCGATGACAAAAGCAATTTGGTCCCATAATATCTTACCACAAATTCAATTCAGCGAAGCTGATTATGTGTGATAGTTTGGACTTTGCTGATAGACACAAGATCACGTAAACAATACTGCTCTTTGTATATGTGCAGCTTTCACAAAGTATTTCACTTCCCAAAAGCCAAACAAACACCTCTAACGGTTTGTACAAGGAGTGTACAACCTGGAGCAATGGTAATCACGTCTACACCCACATCAAAACGGCACAAACTCTGATCCTTCTGTCCTGTATAGTTGCCAAGAACTAAGGCAAAATTTTTGTTCGCGCAAGTGGAGTCAGACACGTCAATGACGGGAAGGACAGCTCATAATATTGTGGGAAAAAAAAGTCGGGCACGAGGGCCTCTCGCTTTGCAGTCCAACACCGTCGCCACATATCCACGACCCTGTGGCTCATCCAAATCGCTCAGTGTTGCGCATCCTGAATTTGGACCGTTTACTCTTCCTATTCTGCTTTTTTCTTTTGGACAATTCCGTACACCTTCTTCCTGTTTTATGCTTGATCTGTTTTCAGATTTTGACGAGCTCTCCAGTGGGCCATCTGACCACTAAATCTGAGGCGGGTGCAAAGGGGAGTTTGCCTTCTAAATGTTCTGCCAATAGCCGCGCGGGATTAGCCGAGCGGTCTGGGGCGCTGCAGTCATGGACTGTGCGGCTGGTCCCGGCGGAGGTTCGAGTCCTCCCTCGAGCAAGGGTGTGTGTGTGTGTGTGTGTTTGTCCTTAGGATAATTTAGGTTAAGTAGTGGGTAAGCTTAGGGACTTATGACCTTAGCAGTTGAGTCCCGTAAGATTTCACACACATTTGAACTTTTTTGTTCTGCCAATAAAACGTAGACGTTGATTTGCCTTAGCCACATTATCACGTGTGTGATCCTTCAAATTTAAGTTGATCATAATTGTAATTCCTAGGTATTTAGCTGAACTGACAGCCTTTACATATGTGTGATTCATTGTGTAATGGAAATTTAACGGACTCCTTTTAGTATTCATGTCGATAACCTCACTTTCCATTATTTAGGATGAATTGCCGCTCCCCACGCAGTGCTCCGAAGTCGAGCTTGCAAACAAGATGGCCGTCATTCCAAGCTGTGGTCATGTTGTGTGGTCTGTTACCTGCTCGTCGCTTTGTACGACCCACTGCCTATCCACTGGACCCACGCAAACATCACTGTCGTAACAGCGTTCTCTGTTCGACCCGCTGTGTCCCGAGACTCGTGTGCTGAAATTCTGCCCTATGACGTCGACGATGCACACTGCCACATGCTTGCACGTTTCCACTTCTGCGCCAGCCGATCGTTTCGTAACACGGGCCTGTCCGGTCACAAAAAAAAAGAAAAAAAAAGAGGACACTGCTGAGCGTACGTATACGCCACCTCTCTGCAGTCTTATTCCACTGTTGTACACAACCTCTGATTGTAGTGTGTTTCAGACTATTTCTTGCAATTTTCACAGATGGAAGTGTAGTGCGCAGGAAAGTCTGGCAAAATAGTAACGCCGGCTAACAACTAAAGCGGCAATTAAAATATCATCGCAGGAACATTATGGAAAAACGTATATGCGTCTTTGTTCTTAGAATTTCATTCGTTGTGGATGTTGTTAAGTGAGTACTTGTGTTAAATGCGTTGTTTTTGTTCTGTCGTGTAACGCTTCTTCACTGGCTGGAAACAATTCGTTAGTTTGAAAAATGCCTACTTGTACCATCGTTCTGAGTCTACATGCAACTCTAGGTCGCCCTATAGAGGGTGGTCCATTGCTCGTGACCGGGCCAAATATCTCACGAAATACGCATCAAACGAAAAAACTACAAAGAACGAAACTTGTCTAGCTTGAAGGGGGAAACCAGATGGCGCTATGAGTGGCCCGCTAGATGGAGCTGCCTTTGGTCAAACGCGTATCAACTGCTTTTTTTAAAATAGGAACCTCCATTTTTTCTTACATATCCGTGTAGTACGTAAAGAAATATGAGTGTTTTAGTTGGACCACTTTTTTCGCTTTGTGATAGATGTAGCTGTAATATTCACAAACATATGGCTCACAATTTTAGACGAACAGTTGGTAGGTTTTTTAAATTAGGTACGTTTTTTAAATTAAAATACAGAACATAGGTACGTTTGAACATTTTATTTCGGTTGTTCCAATGTTATACATGTACCTTTGTGAACTTATGATTTCTGAGAACGCATGCTTTTACAGCGTGATTACCTGTAAATACCACATTAATGCAATAAATCCTCAAAATGATGTCCGTCAACCTCAATGCATTTGGCAATACGTTTAACGACATTCCTCTCAACAGTGAGTAGTTCGCCTTCCGTAATGTTCCCACATGCACAACTTTTCCCACAGAAGGAAATCCGGGAACTTCAGATGCGGTGAACGTGCGGGCCATGGTATGGTGCTTCGACGACCAATCCACCTGTCATGAAATACGCTATTCAGTACCGCTTCAACCGCACGCGAGCTATGTGCCGGACATCCATTATGTTGGAAGTACATCGCCATTCTGTCATGCAGTGAAACATCTTCTAGTAACATCGGTAGAACATTATGTAGGAAATCATGATACATTGCACCATTTAGATTGCCATCGATAAAATGGCGGCCAATTATCCTTCCTCCCATAATGCCGCACCATACATTAATCCCCCAAGGTCGCTGATGTTCCACTTGTTGCAGCCATCGTGGATTTTCCGTTGCCCAATAGTGCATATTACGTTACCGCTCTTGGTGAATGACGCTTCATCGCTAAATAGAACGCGTGCAAAAAATCTGTCATCGTCCCGTAACTTCTCTTGTGCGCATTGGCAGAACTGTACACAACGTTCAAAGTCGTCGCCATGCAATTCCTGGTGCGTAGAAATATGGTACGGGTGCAATCGATGTTGATGTAGCATTCTCAATACCGACGTTTTTGAGATTCCCGATTCTCGCGCAATTTGTTTGCTACTGATGTGCGGATTAGCCGCGACAGCAGCTAAAACACCTACTTGGGCATCATCATTTGTTGCAGGTCGTGGTTGATGTTTCACATGTGGCTGAGCACTTCCTCTTTCCTTAAATAACGTAACTATCCGGTGAACGGCCAGAACACTTGGATGATGTCGTCCAGGATACCGAGCAGCATACATAGCACACGCCCGTTGAGCATTTTGATCAGAATAGACATACATCAACACGATATCGACCTTTTCCGCAATTGGTAAAGGGTCCATCTTTTCACGGGTAATGTATCACGAAGCAAATACCGTCTGCACTGGCGGAATGTTACGTGATACCACGTACTTATACGTTTGTGACTATTACAGCGCCATCTATCACAAAGCAAAAAAAGTGGTCCAACTAAAACATTCAAATTTCTTTACGTACTACAAGGATATCTAGTAAAAAATGGGGTTTCCTATTTAAAAAAACGCAGTTGATATCCGTTTGACCTATGATAGCGCTATCTAGCGGGCCAATCATAACGCCATCTGGCTTCCCACTTCAAGCTAGACGAGTTTCGTTCTTTGTAGTTTTTTCGTTTGATGCGTAGTTCGTGAGATATTTAGCCCGCTCACAATCAATGGACCACCCTGTAGTTGGTGCATTAAAGTCATTTCAAACGTCGAAGGAAGGCAAACCCGTATCACCTCCCACAGTCCCATGAGTAGTAAAGCAAATAGTGCTCAAACCAACTTGATACTTCAGGACAGCTTTACCTTTTTCTACGAGGTATAGCTTCCTGTTCAACTGGCGCGTGTTCAGTTCTGTCAACAGTAAATGCTAAAGAAATTCTGCTACCAGAAACAAATGAAGGCGGTTTATTTGGATCACGCCCGACTTCAGAATTACGCTCATCTTCAACTGATTAAAGTTTCGTCTTTACACATTCAGTATTGTTCTACGTTAAAGGTAAGAGGCAAATTATGTGAAGTTGACTAAGGAGACGTAAATGAAAGCACTTGAAGCGACATATATACCGTCAGACAAAAATGAAAATAAAAATAAAACACCCAGAAGGGGAGGAGTAAAGGAAATGAAACTTCATGGTTGAAATGGTTCTGAGCGCTATGGGACTTAACATCTGAGGTCATCAGTCCCCTAGAACTTAGAACTACTTAAACCTAACTAACCTAAGGACATCACACACATCGATGCCCGAGGCAGGATTCGAACCTGCGACCGGTACGGTCGCGCGGCTCCAGACTGCAGCGCCTAGAACCGCTCGACACACTGGCCGGCGAAACGTCATGAAAAAAAAATTGTAAATTTTTGGTAAGGACTATGGGTCCAAACTGCTGAGGTCATCGGTACCTAGGCTTACACACTAATTAAACTAACTTACGCTAAGGATAACAGACACACACACACACACACACACACACACACACACACACACACACACACACACACACACACCCATGACCGAGGGAGGACTCGAACCTCCGACGGGGGGGAGCCGCACAAACCGTACAAGACGCCCTAGACCGCGCGGCGAAACTTCATGCATGAAGCGGATATTTGATATCATATCAGTGCTTACAAAATCAAATTTAGAAAGAACTTCGCAGTGTGAATCAGTTCCAGTATGACACTGAACCGCGTCTTGGTTGCGTGCGTGGACACTTGAGAAGGGTCTCATAAAGCTGTATCCCCTCCTGAGGCTAGCTGGCAGCGGGTCGGAGTGTACGACCTAGCTGGTCTCACACGTCTTCCATCGGGAGCAGATATGGAAATGTTGCTGGCAACAGGAGTACCTCGGCGCCACACGAGCAGTGCATACCACAGAGACACGTGCCACGTTTCGACGAGTTGAAAAATGGCACCACAGTACTGTTGCACGGGAAGTAACACATGAAGGCACAGGGTAAAATGAACACTCTTGTCGGTGGTTTCTGAACCAAGACATATCGGGGCACTTGGGTCCTCCGTTTTTTAGTTTCTTCAGGTGTGGCCTGGTTCAGCTTTTCCCGGTATGCGAACTCTCACTGACCCTGATCAGTACGCCCAACATTCGTTGCATAATGCGTTTGGTTCACATTTCAGCGCCAGTTTCATGTTGGCCACCCTGTACAAGCCGTTGATAACGTGACCTATAAAATGAGTTGCATCGGCCTGACCTATTTTCACAACCCGAAATAGACAATTAACGGCCTTCTAAGTCAGAAAGTAAGCTTATTCTTCGGATATCTACGGAATAGAGCTGTAGTACGGAAGACAGAGTTGAACAGTAGAAGTGTGCTCGCGTAACTTAGCCGGGACTGGGCTGACAGTATCATGTACCAGTCCGTGCCAGGACACCAGAAGCAGCTCACTCATGCAAGGGCACATTAACATTACCGGTTCTGCACTTTGTAGTTATTATCTCGCCCGTTGCTTCAGATATGCTTGCACTGCCGCGTTATAACTCGTAAAACTGCGTTATTCCTGCCCACGTGCAAAGCTTGTCACGAGCAGCAAAAAGTGAAGGGTGACAAGGCAGACAAGACTGCTTCAACATCCTGTAATACCATAGCCGACGAGAGCTTTCAGCTGTTTTTTCCAGAGTATTATCTCCCGCGTACAGAGAGCTCTTTAGGGAGAGATGTACTCAGATGTATGACAAACTCGCGTAATAGATGTGTGGCGGATGGAGACAGCGCAGCGCCTGTTACAAATGTCGCTTCCCAAATTTTACCGTAATAATTGATGGGTTAACAGACACAACGTCGCTCCAGGTTTAGATGCAGACGCGGATGCGAGGGGGTTTGGGGGGGGGGGGGCATCAAGGTGGTCATGACACAGTCGTGAAAAAGAAAGCATTTCTTGTTGAAGTATTCATTCTCCGAAAGTTAGCTGTGTGATTTGGAAACAGGTACTTGTAATGGTATAAAATAGCGTGGAAACTACGAACCTCGAAAACGAAAAAGATTTTTAATTTAGGAGCTACGTTTAATACACAACATTTGTCAGTCGATGGTGTAACTGTTTGCCATCGTGGATGACTTGCGGCGATCAGGCTACAGAGAGGGTTGGAACGCTTGAGTGGAGCAGCACTTCCACGGAGTGACACTTCGGCGGAGCCTGTGGTTCTTGCTGGGATAAGCGGCTTTTCCCACGTAACACACATGCACACTACGAATATGCTTCTTGAATAGTAGTCTAGCCGAGCGTGCTGTACATTATGACACGTTTTACTAGGAATCAGTTTTAATATGTGTGGAAATGTTGAAACATCAGCGACCAGTCACTTTTGTTACGATAATTTATGTTGTCTTTAGCAGCTTCATTCTGTATTGCCCATCTTCAGATGAGTTCTAGGTTAGGCGGGAATACGGCAGTTTGGTTGTGAGGTGGCAGAGCGAATGAATGTGAAAGCAAGAAACTGTCTGAATTGTTTTGGACTCCGCAGAAACGTCAGCACATTCCCCCTTCGCACTTTCCAGAGTACACTAAAGCGAGGTGCGGTTGCTGGCTGGCTGACATACGTACTGTCAAGAACAAAACGGACGCGGTTCCTTAGGCCACTGACAGAAGCGACAAACCAAAGTAAGTTGAGTAAGGGAAGATAGAAAGGGAACCTCCACCCACACACACACAAAATTACCTCCGAACGGAGGCAGAAGCGATTATAAAACAACATTCCCCAACAGTTCCTCACTCGTATATCCATAGCTTGCACTGCACCCAATTTGATAAGAGTGCACACTTCGACTTACGACGATGTCGAAGCTGGAACAGTTTGTTGTTGCTGTAGTTCTTAAGTTAATGCGTTGCACATTGTAACCTCGCAACAGAAAAAATCTCGTTTAAGTTGCCGATAGAAAAATTTCTTTCGAATAATAAAATTTCAAGTTTTTAATGTGACCTTCCGTTAAAGACTGACTGCATATCGAGGTTGATAAGTATTGACGTCAGCAGCGCTTCCCCAGGGAAGCGTCCTGGGACCTCTGCTGTTCCTGATCCATATAAATGACCTGGGTGACAATCTGAGCAGTTCTCTTAGGTTGTTCGCAGATGATGCTGTAATTTACCGGCTAGTAAGGTCATCCGAAGACCAGTATCAGTTGCAAAGCGATTTAGAAAAGATTGCTGCATGGTGTGGCAGATGGCAGTTGACGCTAAATAACAAAAAGTGTGAGGTGATCCACATGAGTTCCAAAAGAAATCCGTTGGAATTCTATTACTCAATAAATAGTACAATTCTCAAGGCTGTCAATTCAACTAAGTACGTGGGTGTTAAAATTACGAACAATTTCAGTTGGAAAGACCACATAGATAATATTGTGGGGAAGGCGAGCCAAAGGTTGCGTTTCATTGGCAGGACACTTAGAAGATGCAACAAGTCCACTAAAGAGACAGCGTACACTACACTCGTTCGTCCTCTGTTAGAATATTGCTGCGCGGTGTGGGATCCTTATCAGGTGGGATTGTCGGAAGACATCGAAAGGGTGAAAAAAAGGGCAGCTCGTTTTGTATTATCACGTAATAGGGGAGTGTGGCAGATATGATACGCGAGTTGGGATGGAAGTCATTAAAGCAAAGACGTTTTTCGTCGCGGCGAGATCTATTTGCGAAATTTCAGTCACCAACTTTCTCTTCCGAATGCGAAAATCTTTTGTTGAGCCCAACCTACATAGGTAGGAATGACCATCAAAATAAAATAAGAGAAATCAGAGCTCGAACAGAAAGGTTTAGGTGTTCGTTTTTCCCGCACGCTGTTCGGGAGTGGAATGGTAGAGAGATAGTATGATTGTGGTTCGATGAACCCTCTGCCAAGCACTTAAATGTGAATTGCAGAGCAATCATGTAGATGTAGATGGCCCTGTGAAATCATCCTGAATAAACTGAAAGATTCTTACCTCACAATGACGTCGCCGGATAACGCTATCTATATATCTGCTCCTATAAGAAAATTTTGACACAGCCTAGTTCAATGCTGGCGACTAGATATTCGTTTGTAGGAAAACAACTAATTTTCTTTTGCTTAATCAACATGAGTATGCACACGAAAAATTCGTAAAATATTTAAACTCAGATAAAGTTTTCTTCAGAACAAAAGTTATTATTGAAACATTTCTGCAAGGAATTACATCGGACTTTAACATTACAATTATTGTTAAATCAGCTGTGGCAACAAAGAAAATTTTTTATATATATACCACATCGCTCAGGCACCGCCATCGTTCTGCACTACCGGCCCAACACAAGTCAACCGCGGCACTGCCCTATCCGAACTCCAGAACTCAAGTGCTCTGTGCGAGCTACAAAACACGACTACTCTCTGCGAGCTACTATACTCGACTTTCTGCCAACACTGCTCTGACCTGCGATTCTATTGTGGCATAGGTATTCCATATCGCAGGCAGCGCGTGAGCAATCCATCGAAATTACATCTGCTCAAGTGCGCTAGCGAATAGTAATGAACCCCTAATGAACCCCTTACAACATGTCCATTTCTAATTCTCGGACATAAACTTTTCAAAGACTATATTTTTCTGTGTTACAGTTTCTTGGGTATTATGCTGAAGCAATGTAGGCCACTATTCAGTTCTATAAACAAGTTATTATTATTGTTGTTATTATTATCATGTTCAAGTATTTTGTTTTATTATCATTAAAATGGAGCACATTTGTGGCACTTGAAAAACAGTGATGACGGAAGCTATATTTTGAAAGAAGGGGAAGAGGTTGAAAGACAGGGACAGCAACACACTGAGAGAACCGAACCTGGAGTCCACGCCTGTAGTAGAAGAGCGCGGCGATTCCTCAAAAACTGCTCGCTTTGAAAGGAATCCGTCAACCTGAATTGACACCTAAAAAAAAATCGTTTGTACTTTATAAATATGTTTTTCTTTGCGCTCTTGTGAGGTAAGTTTAAAATTACGCCGGGCGATGACTCACATCCGGCTCCTGCCTTTCGCAGGCTATGCTGTTAAAACTGAGCCACCGGATACGTCTCACGTACGAACACGGACTCCTTATTTGCCAGTGGCGTTGTCTCCAATTCTTCCAAACTCCACGGAAGGTCTTCTGTGATCTTGAGGGACCAGCATTCCCCGTGCAACTGATACCGTTAGTAGTTAGATTTCGCTGCACCTTCATTATTGCACTTACTCTTGTCAGAGAACGCACTGTTTTAGTTATGTCTATGGTGTTAATTTCCCTAAATTGTTTAAAAAAACATGTAGGATGGTGTCTCTGAGTAGCCGACGGCCTATTTCCTTCATTGCACCTTCAGTTTTGGATTCACTCTCGACATAGAATACGCTGTCTTAATTGTATGTATGAAATGAAAGCACAGTGTCAGATTGAGCGTCGACTGTGGAGCAGTTTCCCTAAATTGCTTAAGAAACTGGTGGAGTGTACGCGGCCTACTCCGTCACCTGTTCGCCGCGTGGTCTGGGGGCCTTGCCACGGTTCGCGCGGCTCCCCACGTCGGAGGTTCGAGTCCTCCCTCGGACCTGGGTGTGTGCGTGTTGTCCTTAGCGTAAGTCAGTTTAAGTTAGATTAAGTAGTGTGCAAGCCTAAGGACCGATGACCTCAGAAGTTTGGTCCCATAGGTTGTTGTTGTTGTGGTCTTCAGTCCTGAGACTGGTTTGATGCAGCTCTCCATGCTACTCTATCCTGTGCAAGCTTTTTCATCTCCCAGTACCTACTGCAACCTACATCCTTCTGAATCTGCTTAGTGTATTCATCTCTTGGTCTCCCTCTACGATTTTTACCCTCCACGCTGCCCTCCAATACTAAATTGGTGATCCCTTGATGCCTCAGAACATGTCCTACCAACCGATCCCTTCTTCTGGTCAAGTTGTGCCACAAACTTCTCTTCTCCCCAATCCTATTCAATACTTCCTCTTTAGTTATGTGATCTACCCATCTAATCTTCAGCATTCTTCTGTAGCACCACATTTCGAAAGCTTCTATTCTCTTCTTGTCCAAACTATTTATCGTCCATGTTTCACTTCCATACATGGCTACACTCCATACGAATACTTTCAGAAATGACTTCCTGACACTTAAATCAATACTGGATGTTAGCAAATTTCTCTTCTTCAGAAACGCTTTCCTTGCCATAGCCAGCCTACATTTTATATCCTCTCTACTTCGACCATCATCAGTTATTTTGCTCCCCAAATAGCAAAACTCCTTTACTACTTTAAGTGTCTCATTTCCTAATCTAATTCCTCAGCATCACCCGACTTAATTAGACTACATTCCATTATCCTTGTTTTGCTTTTGTTGATGTTCATCTTATATCCTCCTTTCAAGACACTGTCCATTCCATTCAACTGCTCTTCCAAGTCCTTTGCTGTCTCTGACAGAATTACAATGTCATCGGCGAACCTCAAAGTTTTTATTTCTTCTCCGTGAATTTTAATACCTACTCCGAATTTTTCTTTTGTTTCCTTTACTGCTTGCTCAATATACAGATTGAACAACATCGGGGAGAGGCTACAACCCTGTCTTACTCCCTTCCCAACCACTGCTTCCCTTTCACGTCCCTCGACTCTTATAACTGCCATCTGGTTTCTGTACAAATTGTAAATAGCCTTTCGCTCCCTGTATTTTACCCCTGCCACCTTTAGAATTTGAAAGAGAGTATTCCAGTCAACATTGTCAAACGCTTTCTCTAAGTCTACAAATGCTAGAAACGTAGGTTTGCCTTTCCTTAATCTTTCTTCTAACATAAGTCGTAAGGTCAGTATTGCCTCACGTGTTCCAGTGTTTCTACGGAATCCAAACTGATCTTCCCCGAGGTTGGCTTCTACTAGTTTTTCCATTCGTCTGTAAAGAATTCGTGTTAGTATTTTGCAGCTGTGACTTATTAAGCTGATAGTTCGGTAATTTTCACATCTGTCAACACCTGCTTTCTTTGGGATTGGAATTATTATGTTCTTCTTGAAGTCTGAGGGTATTTCGCCTGTTTCATACATCTTGCTCACCAGGTGGTAGAGTTTTGTCAGGAATGGCTCTCCCACGGCCGTCAGTAGTTCCAATGGAATATTGTCTACTCCGGGGGCCTTGTTTCGACTCAGGTCTTTCAGTGCTCTGTCAAACTCTTCACGCAGTATCATATCTCCCATTTCATCTTCATCTACATCCTCTTCCATTTCCATAATATTGTCCTCAAGTACATCGCCCTTGTATAGACCCTCTATATACTCCTTCCATCTTTCTGCTTTCCCTTCTTTGCTTAGAACTGGGTTTCCATCTGAGCTCTTGATATTCATACAAGTCATTCTCTTATCTGCAAAGGTCTCTTTAATTTTCCTGTAGGCGGTATCTATCTTACCCCTAGTGAGATAGGCCTCTACATCCTTACATTTGTCCTCTAGCCATCCCTGCTTAGCCATTTTGCACTTCCTGTCGATCTCATTTTTGAGACGTTTGTATTCCTTTTTGCCTGTTTCACTTACTGCATTTTTATATTTTCTCCTTTCATCAATTAAATTCAGTATTTCTTCTGTTACCCAAGGATTTCTACTAGCCCTCGTCTTTTTACCTACTTGATCCTCTGCTGCCTTCACTACTTCATCCCTCAAAGCTACCCATTCTTCTTCTACTGTATTTATTTCCCCCATTCCTGTCAATTGCTCCCTTATGCTCTCCCTGAATCTCTGTACAACCTCTGGTTCTTTTAGTTTATCCAGGTCCCATCTCCTTAAATTCTCACCTTTTTGCAGTTTCTTCAGTTTTAATCTACAGGTCATAACCAATAGATTGTGGTCAGACTCCACATCTGCCCCTGGAAATGTCTTACAATTTAAAACCTGGTTCCTAAATCTCTGTCTTACCATTATATAATCTATCTGATACCTTTTAGTATCTCCCAGGTTCTTCCATGTATACAACCTTCTTTCATGATTCTTAAACCAAGTGTTAGTTATGATTATGTTGTGCTCTGTGCAAAATTCTACAAGGCGGCTTCCTCTTTCATTTCTGTCCCCCAATCCATATTCACCTACTATGTTTCCTTCTCTCCCTTTTCCTACACTCGAATTCCAGTCACCCATGACTATTAAATTTTCGTCTCCCTTCACAATCTGAATAATTTCTTTTATTTCATCATACATTTCTTCAATTTCTTCGTCATCTGCAGAGCTAGTTGGCATATAAACTTGTACTACTGTAGTAGGTGTGGGCTTCGTATCTATCTTGGCCACAATAATGCGTTCACTATGCTGTTTGTAGTAGCTTACCCGCATTCCTATTTTCCTATTCATTATTAAACCTACTCCTGCATTACCCCTATTTGATTTTGTGTTTATAACCCTGTAGTCACCTGACCAGAAGTCTTGTTCCTCCTGCCACCGAACTTCACTAATTCCCACTATATCTAACTTCAACCTATCCATTTCCCTTTTTAAATTTTCTAACCTACCTGCCCGATTAAGGGATCTGACATTCCACGCTCCGATCCGTAGAACGCCAGTTTTCTTTCTCCTGATAACGACATCCTCTTGAGTAGTCCCCGCCCGGAGATCCGAATGGGGGACTATTTTACCTCCGGAATATTTTACCCAAGAGGACGCCATCATCATGTAATCATACAGTAAAGCTGCATGCCCTCGGGAAAAATTACGGCTGTAGTTTCCCCTTGCTTTCAGCCGTTCGCAGTACCAGCACAGCAAGGCCGTTTTGGTTATTGTTACAAGGCCAGATCAGTCAATCATCCAGACTGTTGCCCTTGCAACTACTGAAAAGGCTGCTGCCCCTCTTCAGGAACCACACGTTTGTCTGGCCTCTCAACAGATACCCCTCCGTTGTGGTTGCACCTACGGTACGGCTATCTGTATCGCTGAGGCACGCAAGCCTCCCCACCAACGGCAAGGTCCATGGTTCATGGGGGGGGTCCCATAGGTACTTATCACAAATTTCCAATTTTTCCTTACCCGTTCTTGCTCAGTTCGAGGCTGTACTCCGTCAGTAAGGGACACGTCGACAGAAGAAACCATCTTCCTTCGGAATCGGTTTTCTGCCTTTCGAGAATAATAGGAGAGTCCCCGTGAAATGTCGAAGGCGTGGTAAGTAGCGAGTGGCGGTTTGGAGCGTGGAATGTGTCCCTGGGACGCTCAGATGGCTCACTGTAGAACACTGTCCGTCGTGAGAATGTGTCCACAAACATCGACAAATTCCACGAGAATATTGCAGCCCACACTCTGTTTACAGCAGTGGTTTCCAACAAGGGCGTTATTACCCTCTCAAGGTAAAATGAAATTTTCTGACGCCTAAAAACAGAGGGATCGATCGTGTTTCGGTCACGAAACCAAATTATTTTTAAAATATCATTACTATTATCACTATCTGTTCGTAAGACCGTGATACTGATTCCATAACTTATTAAATCACGTTTTTTCACGCACTAGTATTAACAAGTGACACAATTTCGTGAAGATAATAGCTTGTGACACGAATCTATGAATATAATCTTCCTCAGATAGTCCATTCACTACGTACGTATTTTGTATATTATTATTATTTCCTTCACTTTCTCAGACGTTAAGTCCGGTTAAAAATGGAGTGACGCGGACCTTGATCAAGCGTGACTTCCTTTTAACTGTACGGTATGTGTTATATTGCATTTAGGAACTTTCGGGTAATTGAACAAGTGTCAATTACAGATTTCTGTAGTTGTATATGTAAGTTTGGATGTAGCTGTATTGCATTGATGTACTGGTGGATATTGTGTGGTATGACTCCTGTAGTTGATAGTATAATTGGTATGATGTCAACTTTATCCTGATGCCACATGTCTTTGACTTCCTCAGCCAGTTGGATGTATTTTTCAATTTTTTCTCCTGTTTTCTTTTGTATATTTGTTGTATTGGGAATGGATATTTCGATTAGTTGTGTTAATTTCTTCTTTTTATTGGTGAGTATGATGTCAGGTTTGTTATGTGGCGTTGTTTTATCTGTTATAATGGTTCTGTTCCAGTATAATTTGTATTCATCATTCTCCAGTACATTTTGTGGTGTATACTTGTATGTAGGAACGTGTTGTTTTAAAAGTTTATGTTGTAAGGCAAGCTGTTGATGTATTATTTTTGCGACATTGTCATGTCTTCTGGGGTATTCTGTATTTGCTAGTATTGTACATCCGCTTGTGATGTGATCTACTGTTTCTATTTGTTGTTTACAAAGTCTGCATTTATCCGTTGTGGTATTGGGATCTTTAATAATATGCTTGCTGTAATACCTGGTGTTTATTGTTTGATCCTGTATTGCAATCATGAAACCTTCTGTCTCACTGTATATATTGCCTTTTCTTAGCCATGTGTTGGATGCGTCTTGATCGATGTGTGGCTGTGTTAGATGATACGGGTGCTTGCCATGAAGTGTTTTCTTTTTCCAATTTACTTTCTTCGTATCTGTTGATGTTATGTGATCTAAAGGGTTGTAGAAGTGGTTATGAAATTGCAGTGGTGTAGCCGATGTATTTATATGAGTGATTGCCTTGTGTATTTTGCTAGTTTCTGCTCGTTCTAGAAAGAATTTTCTTAAATTGTCTACCTGTCCATAATGTAGGTTTTTTTATGTCGATAAATCCCCTTCCTCCTTCCTTTCTGCTTAATGTGAATCTTTCTGTTGCTAAATGTATGTGATGTATTCTATATTTGTGGCATTGTGGTCGTGTAAGTGTATTGAGTGCTTCTAGGTCTGTGTTACTCCATTTCACTACTCCAAATGAGTAGGTCAATATTGGTATGGCATAAGTATTTATAGCTTTTGTCTTGTTTCTTGCTGTCAATTCTGTTTACAGTATTTTTGTTAGTCTTTGTCTATATTTTTCTTTTAGTTCTTCTTTAATATTTGTATTATCTATTCCTATTTTTTGTCTGTATCCTAGATATTTATAGGCATCCGTTTTTTCCATCGCTTCTATGCAGTCGCTGTGGTTATCCAATATGTAATCTTCTTGTTTAGTGTGTTTTCCCTTGACTATGCTATTTTTCTTACATTTGTCTGTTCCAAAAGCCATACTTATATCATTGCTGAATCCTTCTGTTATCTTTAGTAATTGGTTGAGTTGTTGATTTGTTGCTGCCAGTAGTTTTAGATCATCCATGTATAGCAAATGTGTGATTTTGTGTGGGTATGTTCCAGTAATATTGTATCCATAATTTGTATTATTTAGCATGTTGGATAGTGGGTTCAGAGCAAGGCAGAACCAGAAAGGACTTAATGAGTCTCCTTGGTATATTCCACGCTTAATCTGTATTGGCTGTGATGTGATATTATTTGAATTTGTTTGGATATTAAGTGTGGTTTTCCAATTTTTCATTACTATGTTTAGGAACTGTATCAATTTAGGATCTACTTTGTATATTTCCAATATTTGTAGTAACCATGAGTGGGGTACACTATCAAAAGCTTTTTGGTAATCAATGTATGCGTAGTGTAGCGACCTTTGTTTGGTTTTAGGTTGATATGTCACCTCTGCATCTATTTATTATTATTATTATTATTATTAGTGGCACTGGTCAAACGCAAAATATTGGCAGTCTGCATCTTCCAAATTTTGTCAGCTCAGGAGTAAGAAGTCCAGCAGTTAGGTGATTTATAAGTAAATATACTGCATACATTTATATTTGGCTCATTATAAAGGGGGGTGCAGGTTAAGCAAGTGTTACTAACGAAAAGACTGGTGCAGGGTGTAATCTCCAGTACATGTATAAGCAAAGTCTTTTATGAAAATTTGAAAGGAGCAAATATTGCAATAAACTTTCTAGTTTACTTAGCGTGTCATGGTGAGTTGGCTTAAGTTCTTCTTGTCTAGGGGGCTGATTCCTGAAGCTGGAATTGTCGCATCAGGTCATTGCGGTTGGCTTGAACTAAATAAATCTGAAGATCGTTGTTGCAGCATTATTTTTTACGTAAATATTTTTCCTACGTTTTAGTATATCATACAGTATTTTGGTTTATCATATGAACAAAGCCGAAATTACATTATTCGTACAAAAATATAAAACTACGTCCGATCACATCAGGGGCATACTTACGACTCTTCCACTCTGCGGGAATAAAAATATTCCAAAGGGTTTACAGTTTTTCTTAACAAATGGATTTCTACTAGTTTCTGTTACATTATTAATTTTGATTAATATTTCATAAATGAATCCAGAAATAAATATAATAAACAGTACAGGATTCCGTAATTAATAATAGATATTTTAACTGTCCAAATATTTCGTAATTGCAAATGTTTTAAAACTAATTTTCACTGTACATTCAGAATTAGTACTTATCGATTATAACATCGAAACTAAAATATTTTATAAAGTAATTCCTTTTCATAAATTTTAGCTAGAAATATAACACAGTGTGTTTAAAATTATATGAAAGGTTTCAGAAAAAGAACTAAGATAATACTGACCTGTCCAAACTGGAAAAATAATACTGTTATCGACAACTATTGTTGAGAAAAAGTAGATGAGTATGACCCGTTACAAGGGGAAGCATGTTCTGCAACAAGTGTCTACCCTCAGTGTGGACAGTTAGCTTTCTTTTCTGAGAAGGAGATGTAGGTAGCACTAGCGATGCACTCAGAGTTAGTTCATATCACTACGAAAGAAAGGCTATTAGAAACAAGCAGCACCGATGTGCGTACTGAGGCATTAGTTCGCGGCTTAATAAAACAGCTACAAAAATTAAATATCATTTACCTTTTATCGTTCTAAAAATAAAATTGTTCAAATAAAATTCTTTTTCCTTCTAAAGACATGTTAGGTGCCAGAACAGAAGAGAATAGACGTGTTTGAGATGTGGTGCTACAGATGATTGTTGAAAATTCTGTGGACTAATAAAGTAAGGAATGAGGAGGTTCTGCGCAGAATCGGAGAGGAAAGGGATAGCGGTTCAGGCGCTCAGTCCGGAACCGCACGACTGCTACGGTCGCAGGTTCGAATCCTGCCTCGGGCATGGATGTGTGTGATGTCCTTCGATTAGTTAGGGTTAAGTAGTTCTAAGTTCTAGGGGACTGATGACCACAGATGTTAAGTCCCATAGTGCTCAGAGCCATTTTTTTAGGAAAGGGATATGTGGAAAACACTGACAAGGAGGAGGGACAGGATGATAGGACATCTGTTGAGACATCAGGGAATGACTTCCATGGTACTAGAGGAAGCTGTAGAGGGCAAAAATTGTAGGGGAAGACAGAGATTCTAATATATCCAGCAAATAATTGAGGACGTAGGTTGCAAGAGCTACTCTGAGATGAAGAGGTTGGTGCAGGTGAGGAATTTGTAGCGGGCCACATGAAACTAGTCAGAAGACTGATACTTCAAAGAGGTGCTAAAGATGAGATTGGGGGTGAGGGATACCAGTTAATACCTGATTACGCTAAAGGATAATAGTGTTACAAAGTTTGAGAAGCACTGGTCTATAGTGAAACAAAACAATGGTTCGAAAGACTCTGAGCACTATGGGACTTAACATCTGAGGTCATCAGCCTCCTAGACTTAGAACTACTTAAACCTAACTAACCTAAGGACATCACACACATCGACGCCTGAGGCAGGACTCGAACCTGCGGCCGTAGCAGCCGCGTGGTTCCGGACTGAAGCGCCTAGAACCGCTCGACCACAGCGGCCGGCTATAGTGAAACAACGTCAGCCCAGGCTGTGATGAAATCACTCTGTTCACTGTATCCTTTATCCCAGAAGCGGTAGTTTGAGAGGATAGTAAATACTGGCGTAATAAACGCATGTAGGCCTGTAAGGCAATGGCAGTTGATCCTTGATGATGATGTTGAAGTCCCATACCCCTTGACAGAGCGCTGGGGAACGATGCGGGAGACCCACACCGCAGTACTAGGCAAGGTCCTAGGAGGTGGTTTGCCATTGCCTTCCTCCGACCGTAATGGGGATGAATGATGATGATGAAGACGACACAACACCCAGTCATCTCGAGGCAGGTGAAAAATCCCTGACGCCGCCGGGAATCGAACCCGGGACCCCGTGCTCAGGAAGCGAGAACGCTACCGCGAGACCACGACCTGCGGACAGTTGGTCCTTAGCGTTAACAATTTTAACGTGCTATGCATAAACAGGTAGAGAGACCAATTAAAGTATGATTTCAAGATGGCGGAAGGATCACTGTAAGCATTCACATCCTTTAAATATACCCGCGTCCGGCCACCCTGATTTAGGTTTCCGTCATTTCCCTAACTCGCTTACCGAAAATGCCGGGGTGGTTCCTTCGAAACGGCACTGCCAACTTCATTCTCCATCCTTTCCTAATCCGAGCTTGTGCTCCGTTTCTAGTGACCTCGTATTCGACGGAACGTTTAACACCATTCTCCCCCTCCTCCTCCATTAAATATCTGGGAGCATACTTATGGATCGATTTGAGGCGAACGACCACATAAAACTAGTTGTAGGTAAGGCAGAAGCCAGACTGAGGTTCATGCGAAGAATCTTTAGGAAGAGGATCGGTTTCGTAATCGCCATTTGAACAATACTTGAATATTGCTCGTCAGTCTGGGATCCGTACCAGATAGGATTGCTAAAGGAAACAGGGAAGATCCAAAGAAGAGCAGCACTTTTCGTTACAAGTTCATTTAGTGAGGGCGAAAGCGTCACGGAGGTGCTCACCCAACTGCAGTGGACATGCTGCCAGAATTGTGCTCTACATCAAGGTGTAATTTACTGTTAAAATTTCGAGAGCGTATGGTCTTAGAAGAGTCAACCAGTATGTTGCTTCCTCCTACACATACGAGAATATCTCGCGAAAAGACTGTGAAGGAAAACTGGAGATATTTAAGGTCGCACCGAGACCTACCAACATTCGTTCTTCCCGCGGACTATTCGCGACTGAAGCAGAAAAAGGGGAGGAAGTGATAGTATCACTTGTAGTACCCTCTACCAGACAACATAAGACTGCTGATTAAAATGCAGATGTCGAATATTTTGGGGTATTGCAGCAGAAACATGCAATAAGGTTATGTGTATAGTTGATAACCGAGCATCTTGCAGAAGTCTCTTTAGGGACCTAGGGATTGTTACAGTTATGTGGGCAATACGCACATTCCCTAGTGGTTCTTGCGGTTAATGTTGTTGTTGTTGTTGTTGTTGTTGTCTTCAGTCGTGAGACTGGTTTGATGCAGCTCTCCATGGTATTCTATCCTGTGCAAGCTTCTTCATCTCCCAGTACCTACTGCAACCTACATCCTTCTGAATCTGCTTAGTGTAGTCATCTCTTGGTCTCCCCCTACGATTTTTACCCTCCACGCTGCCCTCCAATACTAAATTGGTGATCCCTTGACGCCTCAGAACATGTCCTACCAACCGATCCCTTCTTCTGGTCAAGTTGTGCCACAAACTTCTCTTCTCCCCAACCCTATTCAATACTTCCTCATTAGTTATGTGATCTACCCATCTAATCTTCAGCATTCTTCTGTATCACCACATTTCGAAAGCTTCTATTCTCTTCTTTTCCAGACTATTTACCGTCCATGTTTCACTTCCATACATGGCTACACTCCATACAAATACTTTCAGAAACGACTTCCTGACACTTAAATCTATACTCGATGTTAACAAATTTCTCTTCTTCAGAAACGCTTTCCTTGCCATTGCCAGTCTACATTTTATATCCTCTCTACTTCGACCATCATCAGTTATTTTGCTCCCCAAATAGCAAAACTCCTTTACTACTTTAAGTGTCTCATTTCCTAATCTGATTCCCTCAGCATCACCCGACTTAATTTGACCACACTCTATTATCCTCGTTTTGCTTTTGTTGATGTTCATCTTATATCCTCCTTTCAAGACGCTCTCCATTGCGTTCAACTGCTCTTCCAAGTCCTTTGCTGTCTCTGACAGAATTACAATGTCATCGGCGAACCTCAAAGTTTTTATTTCTTCTCCATGGATTTTAATACCTACTCTGAAATTTTCTTTTGTTTCCTTTACTGCTTGCTCAATATACAGATTGAATAACATCGGGGAGAGGCTACATCCCTGTCTTACTCCCTTCCCAACCACTGCTTCCCTTTCATGTCCGTCGACTCTTATAACTGCCATCTGGTTTCTGTACAAATTGTAAATAGCCTTTCGCTCCCTGTATTTTACCCCAGCCACCTTTAGAATTTGAAAGAGAGTATTCCAGTCAACATTGTCAAAAGCTTTCTCTAAGTCTACAAATGCTAGAAACGTAGATTTGCCTTTCCTTATTCTAGCTTCTAAGATAAGTCGTAAGGTCAGTATTGCCTCAGGTGTTTTGCGGTTAGTAACAAGTGAATTTAGGCTGAGGTTAACTTGTGCGCGTAAATGAATGTCCGTTAGAGCCAACACCGCTAGCTCCGGACGTCGGTTCACACTTGGGTGGTGATCGTGCGGGACCCGCTGTCTCTGCATGCTATCAGCGGTTGTGGACTGCCGTGACTCTCACATCAGCTCTCCGCTACGCACCGCTTGCTAAATGAAATGATCGACAGTATTGCCATCGTCGTCTGCCTGCTCATGCTGCATTTATCTGAGTGCTACCGTAACTAATAAATAGGAAAAATTACCCTGTGATATTTTCGGTGACGTGATGAACATATTATTGTTATCTCACGGAAATACACACTGAAGAGCCAAAGGAACTGGTACACCTGCCTAATGCCGTGTAGGGCTTCCGCGAGAGCACGTAGAAGTGCCGCAACACGACGCGGCACTGACTCGAGTAATGTGTGAAGTAGTGCTGGAGGGAACTGACACCATGAATCTGGGAGGGCTGTCCATAAAGCCGTTAGAGTACGAGCGATGGAGATTCTGCTGACCAAAACGTTGCAAGGCATCCCAGACGTGCGCAATAATGTTCGTGTATGGGGAGTTTGGTGTCGAGCGGAAGGGTTTAAACTCAGAAGAGTGTACCTGGAGCCACTGTAGCAATTCTGGACGTGTGGCGTGTCGCATTGTCCTGCTGATTGCCCAAGTCAGTCGGAATGCACAATGGACATGAATGGATGCAGGTGATCAGACAGGATGCTTACATACGTGTCACCTGTCAGAGCCGTATCTAGACGTATCAGGGGTCCAATATCACTCCAACTGCACACGCCCCACACCATTGCAGAGCCTCCACAAGCTGCAAAAGTCCCTTGCTGACATGCAGGGTCCATCGATTCATGAGGTTGTCACCACACCTGTAAATCCGCTCGATACAATTTGAAACGAGACTCGTCCGACTAGGCAACATGTTTCCAGTCATCAACAGTCCAGTGCCGGTGTTGACGGGCCCAGGCGAGGCGTAAAGCTATGTGTCGTGCAATCATCAAGCGTAGACTAGCGGACCTCTGGCACCGAAAGCCCATATCGATGATTTTTCGTTGAATGGTTGGCATGCCGACACTTGTTAATGGCCCAGCAACAAAATCTGCAGCAATATGTGAAAGGAATGCACTTCTGTCACGTAGAACGATTCCCCTCAGTCGTCATTGCTCCCGTTCTTGCAGGATCCTTTTCCGGCCGCAGCGATGTCAGAGATTTGATGTTTTACCAGATTCCTGATATGGAAAATCCCCACTTCATCGCTACCTCGGCGATGCTGTGTCCCATCGCTGGTGTGCCGACTATAATACCACGTTCAAACTCACTTAAATCTTGATAACCTGCCTTTCTAGTAGCAGTGACCGATCTAACAACTGCGCCAGGCACTTGTCTTATATAGGCGTTGTCGACCCGTAGCGCCATATTCTGCCTGTTTACATATCTCTGTATTTGAGTACGCATGCCTATACCAGTTTCTTTGAAGCTTCAGTGTATTAACACGATATCGAAAGGTAGCAGAAATTAGGAAGCCATGGTTTAAATAGAACGCTTTATGTAAATAAGTCGAATGCAGGGAATTCGGTTGACGTTCCTGCAGCCAGCACACCTAATCCAACACCGACTCAATGGAAGGCCTCGGTGCTTGTTCGTGACGTCACGTCAGCTAGGCACGACCAACGCCAGGTCTGTTGCAGGCATGCTCATAATGGTAGTGTCTCCCTCTCTGGCACAGGAAAATGTGAAACTATTGGCGGTAGTTGACCAACACATATTGTTCTGAGAGAATTCTGCAATCAATTAATTGTGCAATTCATTACACTTCTTAACAAACAGCGTACTCCTGAACTTAAATTTCCACCTGTTTTAAGGATTGACATACAAAAAAAACTTCATGGTCCAGCAGCAACAGAATTCGTGCTTCTTTACCTTATTTGTAAATCTGAGGAAGTTACGTTTGTACTGGGTTGCTTTTACAAGAAACTGTGAACATATTGGTGCTCTTCTTTAGGTATCTTGGTTGACTATGGGGTGAGGAGCACTGAATGTTAATGAAATATCTTGCGATTGTACACGTTTGAGGGTGGGGTGGGGGACAGAAGAAGAGGCAAAAGAGAGATACTTGTTTTATCAAATAAATTTTTTTTATCTTACAGAGTTTCTCCTTTCAGTTGCAAGAGGGGACTATTTATCTTTTGCAATGTGCATGTTTAAAAAAAGTTTAAGCTCAGCAGTATTTTCGATGTATGAAGCTATTTTGTTTCCTGTTTAGAATTCCTTTCGTTGAAAACGACTGTAATCTAATGACTGGCAACAGTTCGACATTTACAGATGTAAATTAGTTCACATTTCCAGTAACGATGTCAAACGAAAATAAATAAATAAATAAAAGAAACGAGTTAATTGTAAGGGGGTTGGGGTAAGTTTCTATAGTAAAATGGATCAAGTAAATATAGTTACTTGAATGTAAAATTTCCGAAACTTGCAATGGGGCAAAGCATCTTCTCATATTGATCTACGTTTGTTTCGACACGATTCAGTAATACAGAACTATGATCTTCATCCGTAGCTTTACGATACTAAGAAAATCTTTCATCTAAATAAAACTGCAGATTCCAAAACAACACCAAACATTTTGTCAAAAAATAAGAGATTTATAGTGATAAGCACGCGCAGGCGTTTCTGTCTGCAACAGACCTGTCGTTCGCCGTGCCTAGCTGACGTGACGTCATCAACAAGTGCCGAGGCCGTCCTTTGAGTCGGTGTTGCCTAATCCCGTCATTTTTTAACGTAAAACTGAATTCCAGTCGCAAGTGCAATTATCTTCTAATTGACACATGTAATCGACGGTAGTTGACTGGCTATAATTCATTACTATGGAATTGGTGTCCAGTGTCGGCCACAGTAAAATCTGTCACTACAGTACTTCTCTGGTGACCTACATCAGCGTACGCCCATAGGGGCTACATCGTCAGGTTTATTGCAAGTTCTGTACAGTTTGGGAAGAAAGCAAAGAAACTTCAAATGACCACAATGCCCGTAGCATTAACAATAGTATACATTTTTGTTGGCCAACAGAAAGTTCATAGAAGCGAAACAGTGAACTACATCAACACGTGCGGAAAAAAATTCTCTCTGAAATTAGTCGCAGTAGTATGTAGGTCCGCTTTGTGCTACAGTTGCGAGGCAGGTGTACTACCGAAAATGTTTTGTCACTCTGACTACAGCGAGCCGCCGCTTTGAAGGTACGCCGACGCGTAAAATTTCGCGCACGTGATCTGCTTCGGGTTTAGGACGGCTTCCGCGAACCACGTGGGTGGCCGTGGCGGCGGCCAGGTGCTGTGTCCCTCACGTCGCTTTAGAGACGGTAAACAGTCCCGGCGAGCTGAACTAGGTGGAGGCGGGCCGGTGATTGCAATTTTCGATCGCAAAAACCGGCCATACGTACAGCCTCGGTCGCAAACACCGCGCTATACTAGCGCTAACGCGGTTGTGTGATGCCTGCTTCTCAACAGTGCCTCACCTTGCGGAGTTCCTAACTGCCGACCTCTTTTTCTGAAACTCTAGTAGAAAAGAAGATACTTGTTGGTAGTGTCATTAGCTTTCGGTCGGAATTACCCATTCGTCGTTTTCATATTTACCTGTCATATAACCCAGGTAATACGCACACTTCAGAAAGTAATTAAGATGGTGACATTTATTTTGTTGTACACCGTCTGGTCACTTTATTACGAATATCTGCTAATATCTAGAGAAACCGTCGTGCGCAGCTCACAAGCCAACTGCGAGAATTGGAACTGATAGGGCCATGATCTGATGTTCAAAAATGGTTCAAATGGCTCTGAGCACTATGGGACTTAACATCCATGGTCATCAGTCCCCTAAAACTTACAACTACTTAAACCTAACCAACCTAAGGACATCACCCATCAACCAGTCATCACGAGGCAGAGAAAATCCCTGACCCCGCCGGGAATCGAACCCGGGAACCCATGATCTGATGTCTTCTGTAGAACTGTGCCAGTTACAGTGCTACCTACAGCTTGTGAAACGTGCGTAGTGGAAGAGGATACACACATCGAGCAAAGGCCGTCCGTCTGAGGCTGCATTGGCTTAAGGCTGTGAAACCACACTCGTTATAATATTCTTCTTTCGAAACGTTAACAATCTCGAACCCAAATTGAGGGATGTGTATTTTCAATTACTTATGTTTCATATTGCGTAAAACGTTTGTTTCCCGTTTGTTCTTGTGTTTCCTACTCGGAGGAGCCACAAGAAAAGCTGAATATTTTCTAGTTTAATTATTGATAGCAATGAATTTATTCCTAGCATTTTTTAGTAGGTTCTCTGCAAGGTAACTGACGTGATTTTTCTCCGTCTTTCTTCAGTGGCTCAACAGTTTATAACACTCCTGTAATGAAATTAGCGTTTGGCGACATTGGCCGGGAGCCCCCTTACGGGGCAGGTCCAGCCGCCTTGGTGAAGGTCTTATTACATTCGACGCCACATTGGGCGACCTGCGCGCCGGATGGGGATGAAATGATTATGAAGACAACGCGACACCCAGTCCCTGAGCGGAGAAAATCCCTAACCCAGCCGGGAATCGAACCCTGGCCCCTTAGAACGGCAGTCCGTCACGCTGACCATTCAGCTATCGGGGCGAACGAACACTCCTGTACAACCACGCTATTGACGATAAACTGTTGGAAACAGCATCTACCGTAAAATATCTAGGAGTAACTATCCAGAGCGAGCTTAAGTCGAACGATCACATGAAACAAATATTAGGAGAAGTAGGTGCCAGACTGAGATTCACGGGAAGAATATTAAGGACATGTAACTCATCCACGAAGGCGCTTCTTCGACCGATTCTTGAGTATTGTTCATCAGTATAGGATCCTTACCACGTGAGACTGATGGAAGAGGCACAGAAGATCCAACGAAGAGCGACGTGTTTCGTCAGGGTATCGTTCAGTCGGAGCGAGAGCGTTACCGTGATGCTGAACAAATTCTAGTGGCAGATGTTACAAGAGGAGTAACATACATCACGGAGAGGTTTACTATTGAAATCTCCAGAGAGCAGTTTGCAGGAAGAGTCGAACGACATATTACCTACTCCTACATACATCTCGCGTAATGACCACGATGGGAAAATTCGAGAAATTAGGACTAATACACTGGCTTGTATGTTGTATGTTAACCGGGGACTTAGAAACGACGGAGAGGCTCCGTCCCCGCCGCAGCGGCAGTGGCCCACAACCCCACGACGACTACCGCAGTCCACTTCACCTTTCCGCCGCCCCACACCGAACCCAGGGTTATTGTGCGGTTTGCCCCCGGAGGACCCCCCCACCCCTCAGGAAACGTCTCACACGAGACGAATGTAACCCCTGCGTTTGCGTGGTAGAGTAATGGTGGTGTACGCGTACGTGGAGAACTTGTTTGCGCAGTAATCGCCGACATAGCGTAACTGAGGCGGAATAAGGGGAAGCAGCCCGCATCGGCCGAGGCAGATGGAAAACCGCCTAAAAACCATCCACAGACTGGCCGGATCACCGGACCTCGACACAAGTCCGCCAGGCGGATTCGTGCCGGGGACCAGGCGCTCCTCCCCGCTCCGGAAAGCCGTGCGTTAGACCGCATGGCTAACCGGACGGGCATACATTGGCTTACTGACAATCATTGATCCCACGTGCCAGTCGCAAGTAGAATAGGGTACGCGGTATCAGTTAGTGGTACCAGGAATACCCTCCGCCTCACACCATTAGGTGACTTACTGAGTACAAAGTAGATGTAGAACGTCGGCTGAAACGGCTACATTGGCTACATTATGGTGTGATAGCTATGGAAAGATTCGGTAGGCAAGTCGGCACTTTGTGCGAAGCTGCAACTGGAATTTTAATTAATTTCGTCGAGGAAGGTTTGTGCTCCAAGACGAGCGATGCTTTGCAGTGAACAAGAAAAGAAGGTTCTCGTCTCTGGGGGCGCAAGATAAGGGGCAGGCTGTCAGCGAAGAGACGCAGTAGCCGCTAGCAGATGGGGGTGGAGTTTGACATGTGCGTGGGTGGGGGGTGGCATGTTAGGAGAAGTATTTTCGCGCTGTGCTTCTCACAGCAGTGCTTAGGTTTTGATAAGTCTTCTTCGTTCTACTCTTTTTACAGGGTCTGCCATTCAAAGAAGTCTCCTAGTCAAAAAGAAAAAAAAATCTAATGGTTTATGGAGCTAGTGCAGGAATAGCACGTTGTTGTATTGAGCTTTGTGTAGACTGTACCACATAGCTCTGGCATCTGCAGGAACTACGGCAACTTTATCGGAATGAAAATGGTTCATGCAAGGACTGTTTCGTTGCAAAACCCTTTCTAGTTTCGCTGCCGAAAATCACATGAATGACATACTCCATTCGTAAGTCAGACGTTACGACAACTGGCCAGCGTGAGATTAAATGCTGTCCGGTGGCGTTGCGGACACGTTAAGTGGAACGCAAAGTATAAAAGCGAAACAGAAACGAATGGGGAGCCATTCTAGCGCCGATACAGGCCACAACAGGGGAAACCCACTAACTTGAGCGACTTTGACAATGAGCACACTGTAATAGTTAAGCACCTGGGAAACGGCAAAGCCATTCGCGTTGTTACGGCACATAATATTGAGGGGTAGAAATTAGAAAAGTTTCATTTCAGCCCATTCACATTGCCACAAGCAAAATCAAGTCATATCATAGACATGGGTAGAAGCAGGAAGTGAGCCAGTATGTCGCAATCGGGTAGGATGCCGAAACATTATGACACAGCCTGTTGAGTGAGGATACGCATTCAGCAGAAGGCAGACTGCACAGAAAATCGAAGGAAGCATGAAAAGCATATTCGTTAGCTCTAAGACAAGTTGCAAGAATCTCGGCCGCGTGGTCTGAGGCGTCTTGTCACGGTTCGCGCGGCTCCCCCCGTCGGAGGTTCGAGTGGGTGTGTGTTTTGTCCTTAGCGTAAGTTAGGTTAAGTTACATTAATTAGTGTGTAAGCCTAGGGACCGATGACCTTAGCAGTTTGGTCCCATAGTCCTTATTATAAATTTCCAAAATTTCCAAGAATCTCTATCTCATTCATAAGAGCACATAACGAGGAACTGGCACATGATTTAACAGCCCTTTAAGTTGATATATCAGAATAAGGTCATTACAAACTGAGCCTTTCCTAATGTGTAACTGGTCTTGATCGGCCTGCCTCGGGCATGGATGTGTGTGATGTCCTGAGGTTAGTTAGGTTTAAGTAGTTCTAAGTCTATTGGACTGATGACCTCATATGTTAAGTCCCATAGTGCTTAGAGCCATTTGAACCATCTTGATCGGCATTGCTCGCGGACAATATACATCTTTACTTGCCGCCTGGAACCTTAGACCTCTAACTGCCTAGCCTACCTATTCACATATTGACTGGTCGCCGGCAAGTCTAGAACTCTGCCCACAGCTAGCGCGAATCGCTTTCATAGAGCAAATTCGTGATAACACGACAACGCGCTTAGTAATTTGGGCTTTCACAGTTATTCTTACATTTCAAAAGTTATTGTCAGATTTTTTCATTAATACTCCCGAATGGCTAGATTAATAATACTTACGCCTGTGCAAAGTCCTAACTGACGAGCAACTTAATAAATAATGAGTAATGAAGCTATAAGTTTTGTCGCACATGCAGCACCCCAGCAGCCAATCAGAGCATAGTAGAACTTAGCCAGTGCCAGATTAGCTACATGAAGGAGTCCCCAGAACGTTCAACGGAATTGTTTAATTATTAGTCTTTCCATCCAATCAGAATCAGGATCGGAATATAGGCATATCAATTAGCCATCCCATGCTGCCGCATGTACATAGAGCTTTTGAAGATGCTACTCATACTAGAACTTCCAGAAGTTTCTCGGACACGTATGTTGGGAAACTCTGACACTTGCGGGGAATCGTAAATATTTAAGATGTCATATAGGCTTCCGCGACAGCGCAATGAGGAGGATTATGGAAATACCGACCCAACATGTCTAGGCTGCAGAACACCGTTTTCCCCCAAATAAAGGCTCTGGGCATATAGCAGCCACCTGAGAGCATACAGGGGTGGTCAGGAAATGATTTATTACATTATTACAATAGCATGTGTTGTAACTCAGAATGATAGTACTTAGAATGCGACAGATACCGACGAGAGATCTTGGGAGAATAATACAAATGCGTAACTGCCATTTAAAAATATAAAACTTCAAAGAGAGAGTGTAGGAGAAAAGAGGTATGGGATGAAAAAATAGAGAGAGAATGAGAAGTTGGAGGAAAAATTTGTTTGGTATGGAAAAGAAAATTTTAGTTTGCACTGATGGTTCTGCTTCTCGTACCCACGAAGCACACTGAATAAAGTTATCGCCAAACTACAAAGCCAGCGCCTAAAGAAGAAGCAACAAATGCAGAGAGAAAGAAGGTGAAAACTCCGAACACTGCCCCACACATGCGATGGCAGGTGGTGGGCTGTGGTGTGTGTGTTGGTAGGCGCGCCGCGCGCCTGCAGAAAAGCGCGCAGCGTCCACGCCTTGTACCCTTTGTTTGCACTTGTCTTTCGACCGGCTACGGTTGCATGCGGCTGTCAGGCTCGGCGTGGGCGTACTGCGAAAACTGCTCGGCGTGGAGTTTATTCTGTAAACTGCTGCGGCGCTGAGATCTTCCCTCCTGCGGTAGCTGCGCCCTGCTCGCTTTGTTTCAGAATTTTTTTATCCCAGGCACCACTGTCTGTGTCTTCAACACCTAATAAATGGGACTGAATGAACGAGACACAGTTCACTTAAAACGCGTAAGAGAAGGTCAGCTGAAGAAGAAAATGTACACTACTGGCCATTAATATTGATACACCACGAAGATGACGTGGTACAGCCGCGAAATTTAACCGACAGGAAGATGATGTTCTGATATGGAAATGATTAACTTTTCAGAGCATTCACACAAGGTTGGCGCCGGTGGCGACACCTACAACGCGCTGATATGACGGAAGTCTCCAACCGATTTCTCATACACAAACAGCACTTGACCGGCGTTGCCTGGTGAAACGTTGTTGCGATGCCTCGTGTAAGGAGGAGAAATGCGTACCATCACGTTTCTGACTTTGATAAAGGTCGGATTGTAGCCTATCGCGACTGGGGTTTATCGTATCGCGACATTGCTGCTCGCGTTGGTCGAGATCCAATGACTGTTAGCAGAATATGGAATCGGTGGGTTCAGGAGGGTAGTACGGAACGCCGTGCTGGATCCCAACGGCCTCGTATCACTAGCAGTCGAGATGACAGGCATCTTATCCGCATGGCTGTAATCGTGCAGCCACGTCTCGATCCCTGAGTCAACAGACGGTGACGTTTGCAAGACACAACCATCTGTACGAACAGTTCGACGACGTTTGCAGCAGCATGGGCTATCAGCTCGGAGACCATGGCTGCGGTTACCCTTGACGCTGCATCACAGACAGGAGCGCTTGCGACTGTGTACTCAACGACAAACCTGGGCGCACGAATGGCAAAACGTCATTTTTTTCGGATGAATCCAGATTCTGTTTACAGCATCATGATGGTCGCATCCGTGTTTGACGACATCGCGGTGAACGCACATTGGAAGCGTGATGGTATGGGGTGCCATTGGTTACACGTCTCGGTCACCTATTGTTCGCATTGACGGCACTTTGAACAGTGGACGTTACATGTCAGATGTGTTACGACCCGTGACTCTACCCTTCATTCGATCCCTGTGAAACCCTACATTTCAGCAAGATAATTCACGATCGCATGTTGCAGGTCCTGTACGGGCCTATCTGGATACAGAAAATGTTCGACTGCTGCACATTCTCCAGATCTCTCACCAATTGAAAACGGTTGGTCAATGGTGGTCGAGCAACTGGCTCGTCACAATACGCCAGTCACTACTCTTCATGAACTGTGGTACCGTGTTGAAGCTGCATGGGCAGCTGTACCTGTACACGCCATCCAAACTCTGTTTAACTCAATGCCCAGGCGTATCAAGGCCGTTATTACGGCCAGAGGTGGTTGTTGTGGGTACTGATTTCTCAGGATCTATTCACCCAAATTGCGTGTAAATGTAATCACATGGCAGTTCTAGTATAATGTATTTGTCTAACGAATACCCGTTTATCATCTGCATTTCTTCTTGGTGTAGCAATTTTAATGGCCAGTAATGTAATTCTTATTGCCGTTATTGGTCACAAGTATGGTACATTACAGTCATTTATTTACGAAAAGGAAGGAAGACTGGAATTCGACGTCCTGTCGTCATCGAGATCATTAGATACGGAGCAGAAGTTCATATTATTTCGAGGATGGGGACGGAAGTCGGTTGTGTCCTTTCAAAGGAACGAGACCAGCATTCGCCTGGAGCGATTTAGGCAAATGACGGAAAACCTAAATTTGGACCTTCGGACGCGGATTTGGACCGCCATCACCCCGAATACGTGTACAGTATGCTAATACACGAAAAGAAAGGCAGTTACACAGTGCAAGATTGGTTTGAACGCTACAGTGTTCTGCTACGGTCAGTGTTATTACAAGTATTCTCATGTCGTGGACTTCGTTTCCCGCCGCAATCGAGTTTCATGTCCCCGTGTATCGGTTTTAAGGGGATAAGCACTGAACGCTATTCGCTATTTGTTACAGAGTGTGCTGCTCGACAGCCCATTAATCACACGTGGGGTTATACCACGGGGATTTAGTTTTGAAGCATGCTCCACAATTCCCACATATCATAAATAAATCGCATTTCAGAACCACGAAGAGCTGTTGACGAAATAGACTTTTATTAACTATTAGTTTCTATCAAGCGATCACCACCAAATAGCATAAACAGCCTGTAGGGTAACATTCGTAATCTAAATATTGTTATGACACCTGATGATAATCTATTGGTCGCAGCTGATAATTAATAAAGCTTTATTCCATCAGCCTCTCTTTGTGGTTCTGAAATAGGACTTTTTTCAAAGGTGATTTTTTTATATATTCCCGCCTCATAGCTCTTCGTCATTCTCTATGGTTGTGATTCCTTTTTGAAAGGTGGATAATTGCCATCATATATGAAGACTATTATTATTTAATTTTGTGTAAGTATAAATTGTTACACATAATAGCGGTGGTAACATCACCAACACAAATAACTCGGTCTTTGTCATAACCCATTCATGAAGGTCGCAACTATCAAAATTTCAGTAACAGAATTAAATATGAGAAAGACGTTCTCAAGAAATAAACTAATAAATAATTTTTCGTTATTTATGCTATTCTTTCATAATGATCGTTGTAACTTTCATTCCAGATACACATTTATCGCCATAAAGAATAATTCGAAAATACTAGTCCAGTGTCCTAACACCTTGCTGCGTCCTGAACGAACAATCGGCGTGTGCCTATCACAACGCCATATTAACGGATTTTAAAGACTGACTATAAACTGACCGCGAACATAAAAGCTCGCGCAGTGGTTAAAAGACACGGCTCGGTTTCCGGAGAACGCTATTTCGAATCATCGTGCGTGCATCTGGATTTAAGTTTTCGGTGGTCTCCCTGAATTGACGAAGACGAACGCCTGGATGATTCCTTTGAAAAGTACATGCCAAATATCCATCCCAAACCTTCTCCTTAATGAATTCGTGTCCCATCTCTAGTAACGTCGTCGTCAACGTGACGTTAAACCCCAGTCTTCCATTCTACCTTTCATTTTACCGGATATTCAGAGATCAAACAATGTTTGTTATTTACGTGTATTACCATGTATTAGTTTAGAACACCAATTGGAGGAAGGCAGACCGACACTATGTGATCAAAAGTATCCGGATACCTGGCTGAAAATCACAAGTTCGTGGCGCCCTCCGTCGGTAACGCTGGAATTCAGTATGGTGTTGGCCCGCAATTAGCCTTGATGACAGCTTCCACTCTCGCAGGCATACGTTCAACCGTAAGGTTTCTTGCGGAATGGCAGCCCATTCTTCACAGAGTGCTGCACTGAGGACAGGTATCGATGTCGGTCGGTGAGGCTTGGATCGAAGTCGGCGCTCCGAGACATCCGAGATGTGTTCTCCAGGATTAAAGTCAGGACGCTCTGCAGGCCAGCCCATTACAGGGATGTTATTGCGTGTAACCAGTCCTCCACAGGCCGTGCATTATGAACAGGTGCTCGATCGTGTTGAAAGATGCAATAGTCATCCTTGAATTGCTCTTCAACTGTGGGAAGCAGGAAGGTGCTTCAAACATCAATGTAGGCCTGTACTGTGTTAGTGGCACGCAAAACAACAAGGGGTGCAAGCCCCCTCCATGAAAAACGCGACCACACCATAACACGACTGCCTCCGAATTTTATTGTTCGCACTACACACGCTGGCAGATGACGTTCATCGGAGATTTTCTATACCCACACCCAGTTATCGCATCGTCACATTGTGTATCGTGATTCGTCACTCCAAACAACATTTTTCCACTGTTCAATCTCTCCTTCCACCAAGCGAGACGTCATTTGGCATTTACCGGCGTGATCTGTGGCTTACGAGCAGCCGCTCGACCATGAAATCCAAGTTTTCTCACCTCTCGCCTAACTGTCATAGTACTTGCAGTGGATCCTGATGCAGTCTGGAATTCCTGTGTGATATTCCGGACAGTTGTCTGCCTATCACACATTATGACCCTCTTCAACTGTCGGCGGTCTCTGTCACTCAACAGACGAGGTCGGCTTATAAGCTTTGTGCTGTACGTGTCCCTTCACGTTTCCACTTCACTATCGCATAGGAAACAGAGGACCCAGGGACGTTCAGGAGAGTGGGTGGCACTTGTGTCATACGTCTGTACGCGAGATTTCCGATCACCTGAACACGTTCGAAGTCCGTGACTTCCGCGGAGCGCCCCTTTCAGCTCTTCATTGGCTCTGAGCACTATGGGACTTAACATCTGAGCTCATCAGTCCCCTAGAACTTAGAACTACCTAAACCTAACTAACCTAAGAACATCATACACATCTATTCCCGAGGCAGGATTCGAACCTGCGACCGTAGCGGTCGCGCGGTTGCAGACTGAAGCGCCTAGAACCGCTCGGTCATTCCACCGGGCCTTTCTGCTCTCTCACGATGTCTGCTGACTACTGAGGTCGCTGATGCGGAGTACGTGGCAGTAGGTGGCAGCACAGTGCACCTAATATGAAAAACGTATGTTTTTGGGGGTGTCAGGATACTTTTGATCACATAGTGTATGTTCATTTGTACAAATACGGAAAGGTTTATGCAAGATTAACTGAACAATTCTCTTTGGGATTCTCAAGGTAGCAAGCATAAAATACAGGGTCAAAAGTTTATATACAACTTCTACAGAAATCAAACTGCAGTTATTGCGTTAGTCCATAAGTTCATAGCGTTTTTCCACAGCTTTGATAAGGCGAAGAGCTCGTCCAGCTATGTTCGGAGCGTTTTTCCATCCGGAAAGGAAGTTCCTTGAAGGTTGTTCAACAGATAGCGGAAAAGTTGAAAATATGAGCGTGCAAGATCTGGTGAATAAGGTGGGTGTGGAAAGACTTCCCATCCCAACTCCTATATAGGGTTTTTTTAACAGTCTAGCAGAATGCGTTTGCGCGTTATAGTGATATAGCATCACTTCAGGCGGCCTTCCTGGTCGTTGTTCTTGAAACGCGTCTGCAAGACGTTTCAGTTGTTTACAGTACGTGATGGTTACACATCGGGGAAGTTCGTAGCACACGACACCGTTACTGTAGCACCAGTTGCATAACATTTTCTTATGGATGCGAGCAGGAGTAACTGATTTGTTTGGGCTCAACCACTCCTTTCTTTTCCTTATGTTAGCACAAAGACACCATTTTTCATCACTAGTAACGTTTGATGTTGTTCATGAGCCAACTGACGACAAGCAAGCAGAGATGCACGTATGACCATCCTCTGATTTTTGAAATTTTGGCTTAGACTATACGGTACCCATACACCCCATTTTTGAATCTTCCCCACGGCATTAAAATGTTGCACGATGGAGGAATAATCACAGTTCATCACATTTGCCAGTTCTCGAGTTAAATGACGTGCATCACTGTCGATTAATGCTTTTAAACGATCTTCAACAAACCCCGAAGGTCTTCCTAGACGTGGAGAATCACTAATACTAAAACAATCCTCCTTAAAAGGAGAAAATCATTTTCTTGCCGCGCTCTGTCCAATCACATTGTCTCCATATTCGCTGCAACTATTTCTGTGAACCTCCGCTGCGGTCACCCCTTTCTAGAACTCAAACAGAAGAACATGCTGGAAATGTTTCGATTTCTCCACTTGGCACTTCGTTTTCTAGCGTCCATGGCTCCACTCACTTTCTCCGAATGACAATACGTAAACTCAAATAGCAACAGTGAACTACAAATAAAAATGAAAATCGATAAATACGATAGCAACCGGAATACCAACATGCAAAACAAAAACGCTACGAACATATGCGCCAACCTAATATAAGAATCCAGAGGATTGAAAGGGAAACAGGCGTTGAGAAGGTCGTCAGACAGGATTGTACCCTATCCCCGATTGTATTCTGTCTGCGCATGAAGCAAGCAGTAAAGTAAACCATGGTAAGATTTGAAAAGGAAATTAAAGTTCGTAGTTACGAAACAAGAATTTTCAGGTTTGACGAAGGCATTGTAATTCGGTCAGAGACGGTAAATGACTTGCAAGAGTAGTTCAGTGGAACAGATAGTGATTTGAAAAGAGAGTATATGTTGAGTAACAACAAAAGTGAAACAATGGTCATGCAATATAGTCGAATTAAATCAGGCGATGCTAAGGATATAACATTAAAAGTAGTAGATGAGTTTTGCTATTTGGGCAGCAAAAGCATCTGATGATGGTTTAAGTAGAGAATATGTAGAATGTATACAAACTACAGCAAGAGAAGTTTATCTGAAGGAGGAGGAATTTGTTAACATCCAATATAAATTTAAGTGTTCCAAAATATTTCTTAAAGGTATTTGGAGTGTGCTTTTGAACAAACATGGGCGATAAGCTCTTCACACAAGAAGAGAATTGAAGCATTTGAAATGTGGTGCTACAGAAGAATGCTGAAGAGTAGGTGGGTAGATCGAGTAACTAATGAGGAGGCAGTGAATCGAATTTCGGAAAAGTGAAATTTATGGCACAACTTTACTACAACAAGGGATGTTGATAAGGCGGATTGTGGGGGGCCAAGCAATAGACAATTTGACAACGGAGAGAAACGTAGATGCTCAAGAGTGCAGAGGCAGGCCAAGGCTTGATTGCAGAAGGGACCTTAAAAGGGATGTAGGTTGCAGTAAGTATGCACACACAAAGAGATTTGCACAGAGAACTGCATCAAACCATTCTTCAGGCTGAAGAAGAAGACGATGACGACGACGACGACGACGACGACGACGACGACGACATCTTCATCATCAACAACAACACCAATAATAATAACAACAACCACATCAACGTCAATTACTTCTACTGATAGTGGTAGTGGTGGTGGTGGTGGTGGTGGTGGTGGTGGTGGTGGTGGTAATAGTAGTTGTAGTAGTAGTAGTAGTTGCTGCTGCTGTTGTTGTTGTAGTTCTCAGGACACCACACAAACGGCTGCTGACAGTGAATTAGCCAGGACACACCAGTGGATAAGTGCAGAGGAAGGATGAGACCAAACACGGCGCTGTATGATGTCACGTTATAGCATTGCGTGAGGCGCCGCGCTATTTTAAACAGCCTCTCGTACTTAACGTAATTACACTGCTGCGAAATGAGACGCCGCTATTTTAAATTTCGTTACCAAGATAAGATAGCTCTCGATTTCAATAACGAAATGCCGTATACAGGGTGTTACAAAAAGGTACGGCCAAACTTTCAGGAAACATTCCTCACACACAAATAAAGAAAAGATGTTATGTGGACATGTGTCCGGAAACGCTTAATTTCCATGTTAGAGCTCATTTTAGTTTCGTCAGTATGTACTGTACTTCCTCAATTCACCGCCAGTTGGCCCAATTGAAGGAAGGTAATGTTGACTTCGGTGCTTGTGTTGACACGCGACTCATTGCTCTACAGTACTAGCATCAAGCACATCAGTACGTAGCATCAACAGGTTAGTGTTGATCACGAACGTGGTTTTGAAGTCAGTGCAATGTTTACAAATGCGGAGTTGGCAGATGCCCATTTGATGTATGGATTAGCACGGGGCAATAGCCGTGGCGCGGTATGTTTGTATCGAGACAGATTTCCAGACCGAAGGTGTCCCGACAGGAAGACGTTCGAAGCAATTGATGGGCGTCTTAGGGAGCACGGAACATTCCGGCCTATGACTCGCGACTGGGGAAGATCTAGAACGACGAGGACACCTGCAATGGACGAGGTAATTCTTCGTGCAGTTGACGATAACCCGAATGTCAGCGTCAGAGAAGTTGCTGCTGTACAAGGTAACGTTGACCACGTCACTGTATGGAGAGTGCTACGGGAGAACCAGTTGTTTCCGTACCATGTACAGCGTGTCCAGGCACTATCAGCAGCTGATTGGCCTCCACGGGTACACTTCTGCGAATGGTTCATCCAACAATGTGTCAATCCTCATTTCAGTGCCAATGTTCTCTTTACGGATGAGGCTTCATTCCAACGTGATCAAATTGAAAATTTTCACAATCAACATGTGTGGGCTGACGAGAATCCGCACGCAATTGTGCAATCACGTCATCAACACGGATTTCCTGTGAACGTTTGGGCAGGCATTGTTGGTGATGTCTTGATTGGGCCCCATGTTCTTTCACCTACGCTCAATGGAGCACGTTATCATCATTTCATACGGGATACTCTACCTGTGCTGCTAGAACATGTGCCTTTACAAGTACGACACAACATGTGGTTCATGCACGATGGAGCTCCTGCACATTTCAGTCGAAGTGTTCGTACGCTTCTCAACAACAGATTCGGTGACCGATGGATTGGTAGAGGCGGACCAGTTCCATGGCCTCCACGCTCTCCTGACCTCAACCCTCTTGACTTTCATTTATGGGGGCATTTGAAAGCTCTTGTCTACGCAAGCCCGGTACCAAATGTAGAGACTCTTGGTGCTCGTATTGTGGACGGCTGTGATACAATACGCCATTCTCCAGGGCTGCATCAGCGCATCAGGGATTCCATGCGACGGAGGGTGGATGCACGTATCCTCGCTAACGGAGGATATTTTGAACATTTCCTGTAACAAAGTGTTTGAAGTCACGCTGGTACGTTCTGTTGCTGTGTGTTTCCATTCCATGATTAATGTGATTTGAAGAGAAGTAATAAAATGAGCTCTAACATGGAAAGTAAGCGTTTCCGGACACATGTCCACATAACATATTTTCTTTCTTTGTGTGTGAGGAATATTTCCTGTAAGTTTAGCCGTACCTTTTTGTAACACCCTGTATACCGAACCGCGTTTTTCTCCCATTACCCATCTAGGTTTATTTTATACACCGAAGAGCCAAAGACATTGACACATCTGCCTATATATTGTAGGGGCCCCGCGAACACGCAGAAGTGCCGCAACACGACGTGGCATGGACGCGACTAATGTCTGAGGTAGTGCTGGAGGGAGTTGACACCATAAATCCTGCACGGCTGTCCATACATCTGTAAGAGTATAAGGGGGTGGAGATGTCTTCTGAACAGCACGTTGAAAGACATCCCAGGTATGCCCAATAATGTTCATGTCTTAGTAATTCGGTGGCCAGCGAAAGTGTTTAAACTCGGAAGAATGTTCCTGGAGCCCTTCTGTAACAATTCTGGACGTGTGGGGTGGCGCATTGTCCTGATGGAATTGCCCAAGTCCGTCGGAATGCACAATAGATATGAATGGATGCAGGTGATTAAACAGGATGCTTATGTACGTGTCACCTGTCAGAGTCGTATCTAGACGTATTAAGGGTCCGATATCACTCAAACTGCACACGCCCCACTCGATTACAGGGGCCAGGACCAGCTTGAACAGTCCCCTGCTGACATGCAGGGTCCATGGATTCAATAGGGTGTGTCCATACCCGTACACGTTCATCGCTCGACACAATTTGAAACGAGACTCGTCCGACCAGGCAACATGTTTACAGTCACCAACAATCCAACGTCGGTGTTCACGGGCCCAGGTGTGGCGTAAAGCTTTGTGTCGTGCAGTCATCAAAGGTACACGAGTGGGTCTTCAGCTCCGAAAGCCCATTTCGTTGATGTTTCGTTGAATGGTTCGCACGCTGACACTTGTTGATGGCCGAGCATTAAAATCTGCAGCAATTTGCGGAAGGATTGCACTTCAGTCACGTTGAACGATTCTCCCGATCGTCGTTTGTTCCTTTCTTGCAGGATCTTTTTACGGCCGCAGCGATGTTAGAGATTTGATGATTTACCGGGTTCCTGATATTCACGATACACTCGTGAAATGGTCGTACGGGAAAATCCCCACTTCATCAGTACCTCGGAGATGCTGTGTCCCATCGCTCGTGCGCCGACTACAATATCACGTTCAAACTGAGTTAAATCTTGATAATCTGCCATGTAAGAGCAGTAACGGATCTGATGTCTGTGCCAGACGCTTGTTGTCGTATATAGGCGTTGCTGACCGCAGCGCCTTTTTCCGCCTGTTTACATATTTCTGTATTTTAATACGTATGCCTATACCTGTTTCTTTGCCACTTCAGTGTATTTATGGCAAGTATAAATTTGCGTTACAATGACAACAGCCACCGCAATACATTTGAGAACTTTATTTTTGAAACATATTAAATGCATCAAAATGATATGAATGGTTCGATGGGGATGAAATCAAAGAAGTTGCAGTAACGTGACGTGACGTTACATCATTGAAACTCACTAATGTGTGATGAACCCCGATATATTGAATATGTAGTGACGATTGAAAGTTTGTGCCAGACCAAAAGAATCCATTTATTTCATTTCATTGCGTTTCAATCATTCCGCTGACTCCGTTTGCCGAGAGGTGCTTTCTATCCCCAATCATCCCGTGTGAGAACCTTGGTAGCAGTAAATGTAGATGTCTTATACCACTGTGGCTGGGGTATCCCACGGGGTGCGTTCAGTCGCCTGTCAGAAAAGGTGTTTCTCACCCGCATTTGCGGCTATTTGGAAGTTGTGTCGAATGTGTATTTGTAGAATACAGGTACGTGTAATGGATATGTCTGTATAGTGTAGTGTTCGTTTGTGTTGTTTGATGATGATGATGATGATGATGATGATGATGAGAGAAGGGAGAGTGTGAAACCCGATATAGGCAAATAGCCTCAACCTCTCGATTAGCGCAAAAGGGGGCCGCCGAACTTAACTCCACACCCGACTGACAGGATACCATTCGACATTGTCACATGCCCTCACTTCATTGTACGCTTCGGAGAGCTTTGGAATATTGACGCAAAGAACAGTGATCGGGAGCTTTACACTACCTGCTCTCCTCCCCTTGCCGGCCAGATTCTGGCAGTGAAAATTTTCTGTCTTCAGGACTCGAATCGGCTTACCTCAGAGTCGAGCGACGTAACACAGCCGTGTCGTCGAGACCTCAACCTCCGCTACTAATGCGGGTTTCTGCTGTTAGTGTTTGGAAATATCTTTGGCAATGCAAGTGTGTGTCTGGCCTGAAGGATTGCTCAGTCTAATGGTTGAGGCGACCGCTTCCGAGTAGCAGGAAATCCGGATTCGTGACCCGGTCTAGAACAATATTTCCGTTGTCGCTACGTATTTCCCAGCTATACTTGCTTAGTTTTGATATGTGACCGTTGTTTAGTTCTTACATTCGTTGAAACCCTGCTACGTCCTGCGTCTAACTACTTTTGTCTGTACCTCGACTTGCTTTTCCTACATTTCTAAGGATCCAGGAACAGAAACTAACGGCATCACAGAAGAAGAAAAAAAAAACTACGTATGTCAATCACCCCATTCTCTGCCAACATCCGAGCATTACAAAATAGTGCAAACTTCTTCACAAGAAGTCGGCAGGTGATGTTTAAGTGGTCACTGTAACAAATATCTACTAATACCAGTATTGCTGGTCCCTGTTTCGATCAGTCTGGAACCGCGCGACCGCTACGGTCTCAGGTTCGAATCCTACCTCGGGCATGGATGTGTGTGATGTCCTTAGGTTAGTTAGGTTTAAGTAGTTCTAAGTTCTAGGGGACTGATGACCTCAGATGTTGAGTCCCATAGTGCTCAGAGCCATTTGAGCCAACTACGAGCATTAACGCAATGCTACGTGGTTCATCATGAAGCTGACCAGTTAACCTATAAGATACAGAATCATGTTTTTAGCTGATATTTTCTTTACAATCGTTTGTGAAAGATTGCAGCTCGGCCATCTTGCGTGGCTTGCTGTTCATGGAGTCACCTGCTGACGCGTCTAAGCTCACGCTGGCAACTACGCTTACCTCCACTCATTCCGTGCTGAACTGTCAAAAGTCGCAACTAATTACTGTCACGTGATCTACCCATATGATCTTCAGCATTCTTCTGTAGCACCACATTTCAAAAGCTTCTATTCTCTTCTTGTCTAAAGTGTTTATCGTCCATGTTTCACATTGACATGTGGCTACACTCCATACAAATATTTCCAGAAAAGACTTCCTGACACTTAAATCTATACTCGATGCTAACAAAATTCAGAAAAACGTTTCCCTTGTCATCGTCAGACTACATTTTATATCCTCTCTACTTCGACCCTCCTTAATAATTTGTTTCCCAAATAGCAAAACTCATCTACTACTTTAAGTGTCTCTTTTCCTAATCTGGTTCTCTCAGTATCGCCTGATTTAATTCGACTACATTCCATTATCCTCGTTTTGCTATTGTTGATGTTCGACTTATAACCTCCTTTCAAGACCCTGTCCATTCCGTTCAACTGTTCTTCCAAGTCCTTTGCGGTCTCTGATAGAATCACATTGTCATTGGAAAACCTCATTGTTGTTATTTGCCCGCATCTCGTGGTCGTGCGGTAGCGTTCTCGCTTGGCACGCCCGGGTTCGATTCCCGGCGGGGTCAGGGATTTTCTCTGCCTCGTGATGGCTGGGTGTTGTGTGCTGTCCTTAGGTTAGTTAGGTTTAAGTAGTTCTAAGTTCTAGGGGACTGATGACCATAGATGTTAAGTCCCATAGTGCTCAGAGCCATTTGAATCATTGTTGTTATTTCTTGTCGCTGCATTTTAATTCCTACTTCAAATTTTCCTTTACTGCTTGTTCAATGTAGACAGTAAATGGGTTACAACCCTGTCTCACTCCGTTCTCAACCATTGCTTCCCTTTCGTGTCCCTCGACTCTAACAATTGTCCTCTGGTTTCTGTACACATTATAAATATATGTGTTAAATCTTGCATTGTCGTCAACTATGGGTGTCTAGGAAACCTGCTTTCATCTTTTTTAAATTCGCCCCACACAGCTCGATCACTAAATCACTAAGTACAACAATTGTTCGTGTTTATATAATACACTAAACGCAACAGTACAATGCAGCAATTCATGCATCGAAAACATCAGAAAAGTGGCATAAAACATGACAAACGCACTTCAGAACGGGAATCAATTGCCGAAACGCGACGTGCAGAAGATATAACGAGAATCTTGACTATCAGCAGAAAAGTTGATTTTATAGACAATCACGTTTTGCTTAATGTCCGCACTTTATAAGGAACACACTAACGCACGCGGCGCCACAGCTGGCGAACACAGCATACGCGTGCAAGAAGCCTCTACCGAGTCATATGTCACTCAGTAGTAGCTACCACAGCGGAGTTCCCCCAAAATTTCCGTCTGGAGGAGTAGGAATGAGGGGCGGGGGGGGGGGGAGGAAGGAGAGCGGTTTTACTGAACTGGGGAGAATTGCCTTTCCATCTTGCTGCAACAGCGAAGGCGGAAAAGAATCGTTTTCAAAAAGTGATCTCATATCGCGGCCGTCCTCACACTCTTCTTCATTCTGCAGCCAGCTCTAGCGGCTGCATCACCTCCCCCCCCCCCCCCCCACCACTCCCCCTCCACCCCCACCTCACCCTCACCCTCCACCCTTCTTCCGCTCTTCGCCAGCTCCGGCAAACACCGGTGATTCCTGCAAGAGCAAATCCTTATAACGTCGGCTCAGGTCCGATTGCCAGGGGCTTTGCCGCGGAGGTTTCCGCGCGCTCCAGCAGGAGAGACGGCGAGGCGTTAACCCACCGCTACAGACCTCCCTCTCTGCATTGTGTGTTTTCTGAAACGAGCTAACGTCTTTGGTTTTATATTCACATCCAAAGGATGGTTTAGTTAATTAAGCTTTCCATTTGTTCGGTCTGTACCAGGTACCCGCTACCATTAGTGTGAGGAGCTAAAAGCACACCGTCACTCCTATATATATATAATCACGGAATAGTGTAGATAGAGAGGCACAAATTGACACACATGCTTGGAATGACATGGGGTTTTATTAGAACCAAAAAAATTCAAAAGTTCAAAATTTGTCCGACAGATGGCGCTTCATCTGATCAGAATAGCAATAATTAGCATAACAAAGTACGACAAAGCAAAGATGATGTTCTTTACAGGAAATGCTCAATATGGCCACCATCATTCCTCAACAATAGCTGTATTCGAGGAATAATGTTGTGAACAGGGCTGCAAAGCATGTCTGGAGTTATGGCGAGGCATTGGCGCCGGATGTTGTCTTTCAGCATCCCTAGAGATGTCGGTCGATCACGATACACTTGCGACTTCAGGTAAACCCAAAGCCAATAATCGCACGGACTGAAGTCTGAGGACCTGGGAGGCCCAGCATGACGAAAGTGGCGGCTGAGCACACGATCATCACCAAACGACGCGCAAGAGATCTTTCACGCGTCTTGCAATATGTGGTGGTTCTAATTTAAAAAAAACATGTCATTCCAAGCATGTGTGCCAATTTTTACCCCTCTATCTACATTATTCCGTGGTTTATTAAGTTTTCAAATTTATATTGACTTTTTGATCACCCGGTATATATATATATATATATCAGGAATTGTAGCAGACCTCCCCACACTACATTGTAATATGACTCAAGTTTTCTTTGAACTGTTCAGCAACTGTTTCATCTGAGACCGGGGATCGGTAAAAGGAGCCAGTTATTAATTTATTGCGGTTGTCGAATATAACCTCTGCCCATACTAAGTAACAGGGACCATCTGCTTCAATATCGCTTGTGAGCTAGAACACACATTACATTATTTTTCCTTAAGTTGTGCTTCTTGTTTCTGTTGTAATGGAGATCATTACAATTATGGCTTTTCCCTCCAAAACCTAGGATGCTTTCTCTGTGACTCTGTAAATACCAGAGCTAAACAATGTAGAACAACAACGTTCGTTACAAGCATAGCATTCTGTATTATTTCATTTCCTTATTTCTAACATTTTAAAATTGTATGTCGACTTTAGATGACATGTCACTCATGGATGATCTTATCTCTGTTTAGTGAACGTATTTTCAGTCATGTTTTGAACATTGCCCCGCTACACTTTATTAACTAATGTTTCGCCGCAAGGGATATTGCATTTTAGAGAGTAAATTAATATCGAGTATGTCGTTCTTTTCAAACATTCACATACCCATTTCTTCTTTCCTTATTGTCTTTTGGGCATGCAGTTGTAGTAATTACAGTAGGCGCAAATGCAGTGATCAAAAAGAAATGATTAGCGTACATTCGCATTCTCTTTACAGCGTTCCTTTCTTGTTGCTCTCATGGCGATGGACTGTTTCTATCGCAATCAGTAACCGTGAAAGGAAGCTACCGTACAGACAGAGGGATCTATATTTATACTTGGCAGAACTAATTAAATACTGGCATAGTCGTCGGTGCTGCTTTCGTTTCCCAAAAGTTATAAATATTTCTATTTCGGAAAAGAAGCTCTGTATCTGGCCAAGATGTCGAAGGAGGAGGCCCCTTACTTGCTAGTTGTATCGAGTAAGATGTGGAGACGGCGGTTTGAAAGCGGATAGAAGTAGGAAGGGCGTCCCTTACCTGAGGGATCGCTACCTGGAGAAGGGGCAAGTGTGGCAAATGTCCGGCGTGTCAAATGTCCGGCATTCTTCCACATCCCAGTACGAGATTATCGGGCTGGTACCCACTTCCTGGCTAATTTGTACGACTCGCAAATGTTTAGAAAACGTTCGCACGCTTTCGTGAAAACACTGGGGGAAAATGGACGATTTATTCAAGAGAAAGAGCTTCATAAATTGAGCTAGTCAATAACGCGTCGGCCCCAAAAAAAATGGCTCTGAGCACTATGGGACTCAACATCTGAGGTCATCAGTCCCCTGGAACTTAGAACTACTTAAACCTAACTAACCTAAGGACATCACACACATCCATGCCCGAGGCAGGATTCTAACCTGCGACCGTAGCGGTCGCGCGGTTCCAGACTGAAGCGCCTAGAACCGCTCGGCCACCACGGCCGGCGCGTTGGTCCAATTCTGTCATTTATGCAAGCAGTTATTCGGCTTGGTATTGTTTCATAGAGTAGTTGAATATCCTACTTAGAGATTCTGTTCAATTGGGGCGTTAGATGATCACAATCCCGAAATGGTTGGAAGGCTCTGCCCCTAATGCTCCGACGTTCTCAGTTGGGGAGAGATCCGACGGCCTCGCTGGCCAAGGCAGGGTTTGGCGAGCACGAAAACGAGTAGCAGAAAATCTCGCCGTGTGGTGGTGGGAATTATCTTGCTGAGCTGTAATCCCAGGATGCTTTGCCATAAAGGGCAACAATAGCGGCGAAGAATATCGTCGACGTACCGCTGTGCTGTAAAGATGCCGCGGATATCGAAATAGGCGACAGAGGGATAGAGAAACAATTAAAATCGCTCAAAAGACGAAAGGCCGCTGGACCTGATGGGATACCAGTTCGATTTTACACAGAGTACACGAAGGAACTTGCCCCCCTTCTTGCAGCGGTGAACCGTAGGTCTCTAGAAGAGCGTAGCGTTCCAAAGGATTGGAAAAGGGCACAGGTCATCCCCGTTTTCAAGAAGGGACGTCGAACAGATATGCAGAACGATTGACCTATATCTCTAACGTCGATCAGTTGTAGAAATTTGGAACACGTATTATGTTCGAGTATAATGACTTTTCTGGAGACTAGAAATGTACTCTGTAGGAAACAGCATAGGTTTCGAAAAAGACGATCGTGTGAAACCCAGCTCGCGCTATTCGTCCACGAGACTCAGAGGGTCATAGACACGGGTTCCCAGGTAGATGCCGTGTTTCTTGACTTCCACAAGGCGTTCGATACAGTTCCCTACAGTCGTTTAATGAACACAGTAAGAGCATATGGACTATCAGACCAATTGTACGATTGGATTGAAGAGTTCCTAGATGACAGAACGCAGCATTTCATTCTCAATGGAGAGTAGTGTTCCGAAGTAAGAGTGATTTCAGTTGTGCCGCAGGGGAGTGTCGTGGGACCGTTGCTGTTCACAATATACATAAATGATCTTGTGGATAACATCGGACGTTCACTGAGGCTTTTTGCGGATGATACTGTAGTATATCGAGAGGTTGTAACAATGGAAAATTACACTCTAATGAAGGAGGATCTGCAGCAAATTGACGCATGGTGCAGGAAATGGCAATTGAATCTCAATGTAAACAAGTGTAATGTGCTGCGAATACATAGAAAGAAAGATCCCTTATCATTTAGCTACACTATAGCAGGTCAGCAACTGCAAGCAGTAAATTCCATAAATTACCTGGGTGTAGGCAATAGGAGTGATTTAAAATGGCATGATCGTATAAAGTTGATCGTCGGTAAAGCAGATGCCAGACTGAGATTCATTGGAAGAATCCTAAGGAAATGCAATCCGAAAACAAAAGAAGTAGGTTAAAGTACGCATGTTAGCCCACTGCTTGAATACTGCTCAGCAGTGTGGGATCCGTACCAGATAGGCTTGATAGAAGAGATAGAGAAGATCCAACGGAGGGCAGCGCGCTTCGTTACAGGATCATTTAGTAATCGCGAAAGTGTTACCCAGATGATAGGTAAACTCCAGTGGAAGAATCTGCAGGAGAGACGCTAAGTAGCTCGGTACGGGCTTTTGTTAAAGATTAAGGGAACATACCTTCACCGAGGAGTCAAGCAGTATATTGCTCCCTCCTACGTATATCTCGCGAAGAGACCATGAGGATAAAATCAGAGCGATTAGAGTCCACAGAGAGGCATAGCGACAATCCTTCTTTCCACGAACAATACGAGACTGGAATAGATGGGAGAACCGATAGAGGTACTCAAGGTACCCTCCGCCACACACTGTCTCGTGGCTTGCGGGGTATGGATGTAGATGTAGATGTAGATGTAGATGACAACCAAAGGGGTCCTGCTATGAAAAGGAATGGCACCTCAGGCCATCAGTCATAGCTGTCAGGCTGGTATCCTGCCGCTGTCCAGAGCGTCTGCAGACACGTCTTTGCTGGTCATCGGGGCTCAACTCGAAGTGCGAGGACTGACACGTGGGTCCGCGTCCGGCAGGTGGTGTGTGATGCGGCGTGGCCTGCCCCGGTAACGACGCGGCCTTCCTTCGTGCCCCGTAAAAGGCGGCCGCGAGGACGGCTGCCGCCTTCAGCAGAGCAGAGCTGCACCTGCCGCAGCCGTGCCAGGCAGTCGCCCACGGGACTCTCGCTCTCTCCAGGATAACCGTTGCAGAGGCGGCAGATCCCTCCTCTGGTTGACCTTGCCGTGCATATACATCTACATTTATACTGCGCAAGCCACCCAACGGTGTGTGGCGGAGGGCACTTTACGTGCCACTGTCATTACCTCCCTTTCCTGTTCCAGTAGCGAATGGTTCGCGGGAAGAACGAGTGCCGGAAATCCTCCGTGCGCGCTCGAATCTCTCTAATTTTACATTCGTGATCTCCTCTGTAGGGGGAAGCAATATATTCGATACCTCATCCAGAAACGCACCCTCTCGAAACCTGGACAGCAAGCTACACCGCGATGCAGAGCGCCTCACTTGCAGAGTCTGCCACTTGAGTTTGCTAAACATCTCCGTAACGCTATCACGCTTACCAAATAACCCTGTGACGAAACGCCCCGCTCTTCTTTGGATCTACATCTACATCCATACTCCGCAAAACACCTGGCGGTGTGTGGCGGAGGGTACCTTGAGTACCTCTATCGGTTCTCACTTCTATTCCAGCCTCGTATTGTTCGTGGAAAGGAGGATCGTCGCTATGCCTCTGTGTGGGCTCTAATCTCTCTGATTTTATCCTCATGGTCTCTTCGCGAGATATACGTAGGAGGGAGCAATATACTGCTTGACTCCTCGGTGAAGGTATGTTCTCGAAACTTCAACAAAAGCCCGTACCGAGCTACTTAGCGTCTCTCCTGCAGATTCTTCCACTGGAGTTTATCTATCATCTTCGTAACGCTTTTGCGATTACTAAATGATCCTGTAACGAAGCGCGCTTCTCTCCGTTGGATCTTCTCTATCTCTTCTATCAAACCTATCTGGTACGGATCCCACACTGCTGAGCAGTATTCAAGCAGTGGGCTAACAAGCGTACTTTAACCTACTTCCTTTGTTTTCGGATTGCATTTCCTTAGGATTCTTCCAATGAATCTCAGTCTGGCATCTGATTTACCGACGATCAACTTTATACGATCATGCCATTTTAAATCACTCCTATTGCCTACACCCAGGTAATTTATGGAATTAATTGCTTCCAGTCGCTGACCTGCTATAGTGTAGCTAAATGATAAGGGATCTTTCATTCTATGTATTCGCAGCACATTACACTTGTTTACATTGAGATTCAATTGCCATTTCCTGCACCATGCGTCAATTTGCTGCAGATCCTCCTGCATTATAGTGTAATTTTCCATTGTTACAACATCTCGATATACTACAGTATCATCCGCAAAAAGCCTCAGTGAACTTCCGATGTTATCCACAAGATCATTTATGTATATTGTGAACAGCAACGGTCCCACGACACTCCCCTGCGGCACAACTGAAATCACTCTTACTTCGGAAGACCTCTCCATTGAGAATGACATGCTGCGTTCTGTCATCTAGGAACTCTTCAATCCAATCACACAATTGGTCTAATAGTCCATATGCTCTTACTTTGTTCATTAAACGACTGTAGGGAACTGTATCGAACGCCTTGCGGAAGTCAAGAAACACGGCATCTACCTGCGAACACGTGTCTATGACCCTCTGAGTCTCGTGGACGAATAGCGCGAGCTGGGTTTCACACGATCGTCTTTTGCGAAACCCACGCTGATTCCTGATCTTCTCTATCTCCTCTGTCAACCCGACCTGGTACGGATCCCACACGGATGAGCAATACTCAACTATAGGTAGAACGAGTGTTTTGTAAGCCACCTCCTTTGTTGATGGACTACATTTTCTATAGACTCTCCCAATGAATCTCAACCTGACACCCGCCTTACCAACAATTAATTTTATATGATCATTCCACTTCAAATCGTTCCGCACGCATACTCCCAGATATTTTACAGAAGTAACTGCTACCAGTGTTTGTTCCGCTATCATATAATCATACAATAAAGAATCCTTCATTCTATGTATTCGCAATACATTACATTTGTCTATGTTAAGGGACAGTTGCCACTCCCTGCACCAAGTGCCTATCCGCTGCAGATCTTCCTGCATTTCGCTGCAATTTTCTAATGCTGCAACTTCTCTGTGTACTGCAGCATGATCCGCGAAAAGCCGCATGGAACTTCCGACATTATCTACTAGGTCATTTATATATATTGTGAAAAGCAATGGTCCCATAACACTCCCCTGTGGCACGCCAGAGGTTACTTTAACGTCTGTAGACGTCTCACCATTGAGAACAACATGATGTGTTCTGTTTGCTAAAACTCTTGAATCCAGCCATACAGCTGGTCTGATATTCCGTAGGCTCTTACTTTGTTTATCAGGCGACGGTGCGGAACTGTATTGAACGCCTTCCGGAAGTCAAGGAAAATAGCATCTACCTGGGAGCCTGTGTCTAATAAACTCCTGGAAATGGAAAAAAGAACACGTTGACACCGGTGTGTCAGACCCACCATACTTGCTCCGGACACTGCGAGAGGGCTGTACAAGCAATGATCACACGCACGGCACAGCGGACACACCAGGAACCGCGGTGTTGGCCGTCGAATGGCGCTAGCTGCGCAGCATTTGTGCACCGCCGCCGTCAGTGTCAGCCAGTTTGCCGTGGCATACGGAGCTCCATCGCAGTCTTTAACACTGGTAGCATGCCGCGACAGCGTGGACGTGAACCGTATGTGCAGTTGACGGACTTTGAGCGAGGGCGTATAGTGGGCATGCGGGAGGCCGGGTGGACGTACCGCCGAATTGCTCAACACGTGGGGCGTGAGGTCTCCACAGTACATCGATGTTGTCGCCAGTGGTCGGCGGAAGGTGCACGTGACCGTCGACCTGGGACCGGACCGCAGCGACGCACGGATGCACGCCAAGACCGTAGGATCCTACGCAGTGCCGTAGGGGACCGCACCGCCACTTCCCAGCAAATTAGGGACACTGTTGCTCCTGGGGTATCGGCGAGGACCATTCGCAACCGTCTCCATGAAGCTGGGCTACGGTCTCGCACACCGTTAGGCCGTCTTCCGCTCACGCCCCAACATCGTGCAGCCCGCCTCCAGTGGTGTCGCGACAGGCGTGAATGGAGGGACGAATGGAGACGTGTCGTCTTCAGCGATGAGAGTCGCTTCTGCCTTGGTGCCAATGATGGTCGTATGCGTGTTTGGCGCCGTGCAGGTGAGCGCCACAATCAGGACTGCATACGACCGAGGCACACAGGGCCAACACCCGGCATCATGGTGTGGGGAGCGATCTCCTACACTGGCCGTTCACCACTGGTGATCGTCGAGGGGACACTGAATAGTGCAAGTTACATCCAAACCGTCATCGAACCCATCGTTCTACCATTCCTAGACCGGCAAGGGAACTTGCTGTTCCAACAGGACAATGCACGTCCGCATGTATCCCGTGCCACCCAACGTGCTCTAGAAGGTGTAAGTCAACTACCCTGGTCAGCAAGATCTCCGGATCTGTCCCCCATTGAGCATGTTTGGGACTGGATGAAGCGTCGTCTCACGCGGTCTGCACGTCCAGCACGAACGCTGGTCCAACTGAGGCGCCAGGTGGAAATGGCATGACAAGCCGTTCCACAGGACTACATCCAGCATCTCTACGATCGTCTCCATGGGAGAATAGCACCCTGCAGTGCTGCGAAAGGTGGATATACACTGTACTAGTGCCGACATTATGCATGCTCTGTTGCCTGTGTCTATGTGCATGTGGTTCTGTCAATGTGATCATGTGATTTATCTGACCCCAGGAATGTGTCAATAAAGTTTCTCCTTCCTGGGACAATGAATTCACGGTGTTCTTATTTCAATTTCCAGGAGTGTATTTTCTGGGTCTCATGAACAAATAAAGCGAGTTGGGTCTCACACGATCGCTGTTTCCGGAATCCATGTTGATTCCTACAAAGTTGATTCTGGGTTTCCAGAAATGACATGATACGCGAGCAAAAAACATGTTCTAAAATTCTACAACAGATCGATGTCAGAGATATAGCTCTATAGTTTTGCGCATCTGCTCGACGACCCTTCTTGAAGACTGGGACTACATGTGCTCTTTTCCAATCATTTGGAACCTTCTGTTCCTGTAGATACTTGAGGTTCACGGCTGTTAGAAGGGGGGCAAGTTCATTCGCGTACTCTGTGTAGAATCGAATTGGTATCCCGTCCGGTCCAGTGGACTTTCCTCGGTTGGGAGGTTTCAGTTGCTTTTCTATTCCTTGGACACTTATTTCGATGTCAGCCATTTTTTCGCTTGATAGAACTGGCGACGTCATATGTATTGTGCACGATGCTTACCGTTACGCTACTAGCTCATATAGTTACAAGGCCCTCTATTCATTTCTCATTTACATTAGCTTCTTTTAGATTTCCAGTGGGTAAAGAGGAAATAGCGATACAATACCATGACCAGTGATGTAGTGGACATGCGGCAAACGTCGCAAAGCAACGTGGCGACCATAGCGTCATGTCAATGGCGAGATTCTGAGACACACAAAAACGCAGGAAAACTGTACCACAAGTTGTTTCGTGGCGTGGAAAATGGGTAATTTCCAAGAATGATTGCCTATTGAAGTCGCGGGGTCCAAAACACACATATCGAACGTGCATTTTAAATCGATCATGCGAGTCTTGTGGCGGGCGTTATGGTCAATTACTTGTGATCGTCATTTTTCTCTGTTTTCTGTCGTTCATTTACTTGCTCTTTAATCCGCAGATTGGCCTTGCGGTTCCAGGCGCTTCAGTCTGGAACCGCGTGCCCGCTACGGTCGCAGGTTCGAATCCTGCCTCGGGCATGGATGTGTGTGATGTCCTTAGGTTAGGTAGGTAGTTCTAAGTTCTAGGGGACTGATGACCACAGATGTTAAGTCCCATAGTGCTCAGAGCCAATTAGCCAATCCGCGGATTATCTGTGACTTGCTTGGGAAACTCAAGACGATTTCTGTAGATAGTGAGTGCGATGTCTGGTGTTCCTGACGTTTCTTCTTCGGATTCTCTCACATGGAAAAATCTCATTCCATGCATATCCAACGTAGAAAATGGTTTGACTTTTTGCCGCAAATATGGAGTTCTACCGGACGACGAAAGGACGGACTGTGTTGACCGTGGTGATGTGAAATGTGTAAAACTTTGTAAGAGGAGTTTCGATGCTGACATACCATTTCAGTTTCATTGCGAACAGTGCGGAAAACGAACGAGTATCAGGAAGAATACGTGGTTTGACTCTCCCAAGTTATTCGTCCAAACCAGCGTAATTCTTCTATCGTGCTGGATTCGAGACTACACGTTGCAAGCAACTGCATCAGAAACTGAGTTATCTGCAAATATCGCCTGTGACTATTTCGCGCTTGGCCGAGAAGTCTGTTATGTGGTACTGACAAAAGACAGTGTACCAATTGGTGGAGCAAGTAAAGTTGTGGAAGTTGACGAATCTCATATAGCTAGACGGAAGAAACAGAGAGGACGACCTTCAAAAAGTGAAATCTATCGCATTTGGGTATTCGGTGGAACAGAAAGAGACTCGCGGAAGTGTTTCGTTGCCAGAGTATTGTCCAGACACAAGGTCACTTTAATGTGTCTGATAAAGCACTTCATACTCCCTGGTACTAAAGTCATTATAGACGGGTTTCAGTCGTACAAGACTCTGAAGGGCGAAGGATTCGACCACAAATTCGTGAACCACTCTGTGGAGTTTGCGTCTTCGGACGACCCCAGTGTCCACACACAGAACATCGAGCGGCTGTGGAAATCTGTGAAGTCTTCCATTAAAAGAGAAGGGCGTCCAGGACAAAGAGACGTGTGGTTTGAGGCATCATGTCACGGATTGCGCGGCCCCTCCCGCCGGAGGTTCGTGTCCTCCCTTGGGCATGGGTGTGTGTGTTGTTCTTAGCATAAGTTAGTTTAAGTAGTGTGTAAGTCTAGGGACCGATGACCTCAGCAGTTTTGTCCCTTAGGAATTCACACACATTGAACATTTGGACAAAGAGACGAACTGTACTTGTTTCAGTACCTCTACTTCCACAATTTGCATTTGCAGGGAATAGTTAACGCATGTGACACTCTGCCGATATTCTAGCGTGATATTAGCAGAGTTTACCCAGACAATGGGAAATCATTGAACCCTTGTGGGCAGTACTGGAGCGCAGACAACGTAGCAGAATTCCGCCTCCCTCGTCACTACAGGAGTTAGTAGAGGTACTGATTGAAGAGTTTTGTAACAATTCACTGAAAACTGTACAATCATCATATACCAGTATTCAAAGAAGAATCACAGCTGTATTACAGGCAAATGGGGGTCAAAAAAATGGTTCAAATGGCTCTGAGCACTATGGGACTTAACATCTATGGTCATCAGTCCCCTAGAACTTAGCACTACTTAAACCTAACTAACCTAAGGACAGCACACAACACCCAGCCATCACGAGGCAGAGAAAATCCCTGACCCCGCCGGGAATCGAACCCGGGAACCCGGGCGTGGGAAGCGAGAACGCTACCGCACGACCACGAGATGCGGGCTGAAAATAAGGTTCCAACCCTTCATTAATAAACCATTCCCAAGCAATAACAGGTTGTTCACATTATTTTGTCTATCCCCTGTACATCACATCTACTGATTTACGTGCCATTCGGATAATTCCTTCGCAGTGCATCGTTGTTTTATATTGCCTCCTCCTACATGTTGTTGTTGTGGTCTTCAGTCCTGAGACTGGTTTGATGCAGCTCTCCATGCTACTCTATCCTGTGCAAGCTTCTTCATCTCCCAGTACCTACCGCAACTTACATCCTTCTGAATCTGCTTAGTGTATTCATCTCTTGGTCTCCCTCTACGATTTTTACTCTCCACGCTGCCTCTCTTCTCCCCAGTCCTATTCAATACCTCCTCATTATTTATGTGACCTACCCGTCTAATCTTCAGCATTCTTCTGTAGCACCACATTTTAAAAGCTTCTATTCTCTTCTTGTCCAAACTATTTATCGTCCACGTTTCACTTCCATAGCCGGCCGAAGTGGCCGAGCGGTTCTAGGCACTTCAGTCTGGCATCGCGCTACCGCTACGGTCGCAGGTTCGAATCCTGCCTCGGGCATGGATGTGTGTGATGTCCTTAGGTTAGTTAGATTTAAGTATTACTAAGTTCTAGGGAACTGATGACCTTCGATGTTAAGTCCCATAGTGCTCAGAGCCATTTGAACCTTTTTTTTTTCACTTCCATACATGGCTACACTCCATACAAGTACTTTCAGAAACGACTTCCTGACACTTAAATCAATACTCGATGTTAACAAATTTTTCTTCTTCAGAAACGCTTTCCTTGCCATTGCCAGTCTACATTTTATATCCTCTCTACTTCGACCATCATCAGTTATTTTGCTCCCCAAATAGCAAAACTCCTTTACTACTTTAAGTGTCTCATTTCCTAATCTAATTGCATCAGCATCACCCGACTTAATTCGACTACATTCCATTACTCTCGTTTTGCTTTTGTTGATGTTCATCTTATATCCTCCTTTGAAGACATTGTCCATTCCGTTCAACTGCTCTTCCAAGTCCTTTGCTGTCTCTGACGGAATTACAATGTCATCGGCGAACCTCAAAGTTTTATTTCTTCTCCGTGGATTTTAATACCTACTCCGAATTTTTCTTTTGTTTCCTTTACTGCTTGCTCAATATACAGATTGAATAACATCGGGGAGAGGCTACAACACTGTCTCACTCCCTTCCCATCCACTGCTTCCCTTTCATGTCCCTCGACTCTTATAACTGCCATCTGGTTTCTGTACAAATTGTAAATAGCCTTTCGCTCCCTGTATTTTACCTCTGCCACCTTCAGAATTTGAAAGCGACACATACCACAAGATGGCTTGCAGTGTACGTAATATGTAAATGGAACCTGTGTAATATAGTTGACTAATGAGTGCGAGTGAAACAGTATGTCGTGTTTGTATCGTTACGGCGGTTAGAGAAATGAGGGAGTGTGAAACACGGTGTCTATTCCTCCTCAACATCACCATCCAACAGGGTCATAGACGAGGCACTGGCGAAACGTTCTGGATTGAGCCCACGACAGTGGCGCAAACTCTGTCTGTCATGGACTTTGTGCCGTAATTTATTCTCCATCTCCTGGCCAAGTAGCTATGTACAAACAGCTGATAAATGAAACAGAGTTTTGAAAACTTAATTTTCAGTTATCAGAAAATGAGAAATTACGCATCGTGTGTGCTACGATTTGGCTTACGACAGAGAGATGTGGACTTGTAATGCGAAAGACATTCCAATAGAGGAGACTGTTCAGGAAAGACAGGAAAGATACAAATGTATCTGTTATCTGATCCATTTGTATCTTTTCTGCAGTAATATCGCGTACACAAGATATGGCAGTGCATAGACGTAACTGTCATTTCTACTCAGATGATTCGTGTAAAAAGTTTCCGATGTCAGTATCGCCTCACAACCTGCAGTGGCTGACGGCGTTTGCTTAACGACCGAGAGCAGCGCCGTTTGAGTAGCGTTTTCAGTGCTAACAGACAAGCAACACTGCGTGAAGTAACCGCAGAAGTCAATGTTGGACGTACGACGAAAGTATTCATTAACAAAGTGTGGCAAAATTTGGTGTTATTGGGATATGGTAGCAGACGACTGACCCGAGTGCCTTGGCTAACAGCGCGACATCGCCCGCAGCACCTCTTCTGGGCTCGTGTCCTTACCCGTTGGATCCTAGAGGACTCGAAAATCGTGGCTTGGTCGGATGAGTCGCGATTTAAGTCGGTAAGAACCGATGCAGAGTTCGGTTGTGGCGCAGAGTCCACCAAGCCATGGACTCAGGTTGTCAACAGGGCACTGTGCAAGCTGGTGGTGGCCCCATAATGCAGTGGGCTGTGTTTACATCTGAAACTTCCCCTTTGAATGTAAAGAATGACAATGCCGAAAAAACTATTTTGTTATTTGATTTTCGAACAGCTCAGCAAAACTCAACGTACTCAGACAGTTCTCTCTTTACATATTCTGATCATCACTGAACTGACACACAATATTTTTAGCGCGACGCAATCTGACTTTCAATAATCCCTACAAAAGAATGGCCCTGACTAACAATAAGCTATACCTTTCATGAATCACTTACCTCACTAAAATCTTCGTTACTCAAACTACTGCAATACACCGAGCGCCAATACTGCCAGCTAAATAAAAGATTCTAACTACTGAAGGCACTAACTACTGATAGGCATAGACGGCAAATGAAAGATATTGATAGAGAACAAACAATGTATTTACCTTAATAGTGTTCAAAAGTCATGACATCCAGTCTTACAAATTTCCTTTTTCTGACGGACACACGTCCAGATCGTCTGCTCATAGTAACCTCTCAAAACTCTGGCATCTCTCTTCCCACATCCACCACTGCTGGCGGCTCACCTCCACCTGCCAAACGCTACACGCTGTTCACATCCAACTGCCCAACGCTACACTAGCGAATATTTCAACAATGAGTCCAACAAGCCACAGACTGCACACAACGCAGTTGGCGCTTATCATAGAGAGCACTACGTGGCTTTACCAACATGAAAACCTAAACAGCCTATTTACACATAGAATGGAGCCGGTTCTTTGGTCTAACTGAATCGATCATTGACCGGAAATGATAACGTTCGGCTACTTTGATACCGTCTGCAGCCATTGTTCCGAAGGAATTACACTCCATGTAACCGTGTCATTATTGTTTGCGATTAGTTTGAAGAGCATTCTGGACAGTTCGAGCGAATGATTTGGCAACTCAGAAAGCCCGGCATGAATCCCATCGAACATTTATGGGACGTAATCGAGAGACGACTTCGTGCCCTAAATCCTGCACACAGGCAACGTTTTCTTAATTACGGATGTTTATAGAGGCAGCATGGGTCAATATTTCTCCAAGGGACGTCCAGCGACTTCTGAGTCAATGCCACGTCGCGTTTCTGGACTACGCCGAGCAAAACGACGTCCGATATGATATGTAAGTACGATGTAGAAGTACAATATGAGCAACAAAGTTCTCAGCTTTTGCTGAAGCACGCCTGAAGTTACTTCTATACCTTTCGATGACTCTCCATCCAGGATAACACACTGCGTCTTCCTCACCAAGAAATCTTTAACCCAGGCACAAAATGTCAGTAAGTATGACTGAATAGTGCGATTTTCCTAGTTTCTTTTGTATACTATTTCTGTGATAAGCCGAAGTCTAAAATTTCGTTCACACAGTGTGATTTCTGACGGGTAAGCACAACACGAAGTATTCAGAACTAGACAGTAAGGAACAGACCGGCGCTGCTGTACTTGCTCCTTTGACTGCAAGTGCCGGGGATAGCCGACAAGCACCGGAGATAGCCGACACCCTACGATCGGAGTGCTGGAGCGGCGTGAAGTCACATTGACGGGAGGTCCCAGGTGTATGCAAGGCGAAGGATCGATACAGCTTACTGGTCCCGCGGGAAATTCTGTGGTACGCTCGTCTTGTCTCAGTAATAAGCGGCCATCGTAATGGTAATGCCTAAGATGAATATCCCCTGCTCTGGAATGAGGCTCCTGAGACGGATGCTTGCAACTCTGTGGCGCGGCAGTGTGACGCAGCAAGAATTATTGCTGCAGCTATCTGCTTGCTAGTTGAGGTGACCCTCAAACTTGTGACATAAATATCTGGGGTAAACAGCGTTTGCACCAATGCTCTCTAGTTTTATCATAGTCGTTCTTCTCCAAATGGCATTCACATCTGCTTAAAGGCAGATGCATGGGGGCTTAATTATTTAAATATGAAATGCAAATACTTTTTAATTTTTTGATTTAGTAGTTGTCTGTCCGATTACGAGGTCTCGTAAGCCGTTGGCCCTGACTAGTATTTGTACGCAATCTGACTGCATAGAACAACAACAAAGAATGAAATGAAATTTCCGTTAACACAATTAATTAATTAAGTCCCCAGCAAGTATAAAACCTACGAAACCAAAGCACAAGTATAACTGTTCTGTGTGTGGAAGTATGACTCAACGTACACATCTGGCACGGTTCTTCTTCAATAAGACAAGAAATTTCAAATACCATTTATACTGAAGTGATAAAAAAAATTATAAATACTATAATTGCGCAAGAAAACCAGAATTACACTCTAATACAAGAACACAAGCCAGATGCTTTGTTGACTGAACCTGTAATGACGCATTATTTAAGACACTGAAATAAAGGAAAAAAAAGAAAAGGAGTTTTGTTACCTTCATTTATATTGATGAAAAGCACTCTAATCATTACAGTATCTCCATTAGAACAACATCTGCTGTCTAGCCCATCAAACAACTGCATAAAACATGAACAAGCACTCACTACTACAACATCTCCACAAGCACTCCCTACTACGACCTCTCGACAAGAACTTTTCAGTACGACATCTCAGCAAGCACTGCACTCCGCTACTTCTCAACAAAACTGCCTACTACGAGTTCTCAACAAGCACTGCCAGTGGAGGCGGCTGAATAATACTCTTTGGCGCAATCTCTGGCGCTGTGGCTCAGTGTAGCCACCTTTCACAGGTTGTTTAGTTAAACTTTACTGACGCTTTTTTCATAATAAAAATTGATTGTTTTCTCCAAAACTTACTGCTAATTGATGAAATCGGTATGAGTTATAGAGAATCAAAGAGCGAAATGAATCAATTGCGAAAATTACCCGTTACTACGAAATGATAGAAATATTCATGAGTCATTTTGAAATTTTGATGTCACATGTATAATTCACATTTGCTAATGTAGCACATTTTTGCTGTAAGTTTATTGTTAATTGCAGAGCAATTCCATTTTATCCATTATAAGTTTTCTGGTAAAGTACGTCAGTGTCACTTGTGGTTCCACTAAAATTGAGAGGTACCACTGGCAAATTATTTTTCTTTCGCACCTGATATGTTTGGGACATTTTGTCTTGTCCTGACATAGGTGGGAGAGGGAAAAAAGGGGTTACTGGTCAGTCTGCGCTCCCGAGCGGTACTGAGCAGAAGGCAGAAGGACAATGCACAGTGAAGGCATTTGATTGTTTTCTTCTACCTGAGCCAACACTGATACAGGCATTTACTTGAAATGCAGGTGGTGAGACTCGGTAGGGAACTCGTTGTGGAGACTCTTGGGCAAACACGGTTTTGAAATAGTTGTTTATTCGAGACAGGACTAACTAATACTCTGGAGGCTAGTTCTAGGGTTAGAAAAAGCGTGAATAACACTGTTAAACAGAAGCCAGTGCAGAAGTCCCAGGAGTGTATGCTAACCACAGTAGCAAACACTAGCAGCATCTTAAGGCCACATCTTAGCTACAAAACAAAACATACTGAATGTGACACTGCTCACTGAGGCACTCCAAGTGAGAGAGCAGACTTACGCGGAGCTGGACTGAGGCTGGAGTCGACGGACGCGGATTCGGCGCCCAGATCATCTGACTGAGAACTCCGCCAAAATGCGAATTCTCGGGGTTTTAAAGACTTGGAACTATTTTAACCAAACTAACCTAAAGACATCACACACATCCATGCGCGAGGCAGCATTCGAACCTATGACCGTAGCAGCAGCGCGGTTCCGGAGTGAAGTGCCTATAACCGCTCTGCCACAGCGGCCAGCAAACGGTGCAAACAAAAAAAGCAATAGTTTATTGGACATAAGTACACTTTGGAAAAATTTTTAGCAGTCGGAATGACCCGGTGTGAGAAAAATAAAAAGTGCCTGTGTGGTGTTCAAAAATGGTGTAAATGGCTCTGAGCACTATGGGACTCAACTGCTGAGGTCGTTAGTCCCCTAGAACTTAGAACTAGTTAAACCTAACTAACCTAAGGACATCACAAACATCCATGCCCGAGGCAGGATTCGAACCTGCGACCGTAGCGGCCTTGCGGTTCCAGACTTTAGCGCCTTTAACCGCACGGCCACTTCGCCCGGCCCTGTGTGGTGTGTAATTTGTTTTATTTATTTATTTATCTCATTTTTTGGCTTTCGGGACGTGCACGTTATACTACAGTTTATTTTCAAAGAGTATACATTTGTTTAAGTCGCACCCTGCTACGAAGTTACATAGCCTTAACGAAGGACAAATTTTGCGTCCGCAGTATGCTGAAACGTATAAGAAGGACGAAATTGTAACACATGATAGACAGAGGTAGTACGCTATAAAAATCCTACTTGTAACAGAATAAGAAATGATAAATCACCGTTCGTACACATTTCGGATATTCCCTATTCAATCCAGATTAGTGACTATGTACCTACATTAGCAATAAAATGTTCTTTAGGATGTCCTGTAAGAACTGTTTCAAAAGCTGCGGATATAGACTTAAATACTTGTGCAGTTTTGTAAAGTACCATTAAGACAGAACATGAGAACACTATGCAAGAACCAGATGTATTACAGCCCGTACGTAAATATATACCGACATTCGGCTAATTCATATGGATGCACACAGCGATGTATGTTTGTAGGCTGAGCATTCCATATCCTCCTGAGTGGCAAGTGGGAATATAGCTTGGTATGTTTGAAGCACCCTATGTAATCTCTCTCTCTCTCTCTCTCTCTCTCTCTCTCTCTCTCTCTCTCTCTCACTACACACTGTGGTACGCAGATTAGGCTGCACGTGCCGTCTTGGGTGCACGTTTGTATTTATTATACACGGGCGTCAAGAAGAAAGAAAATATACAGCGCGCTGAAAGTATTTCTGAAGCCCTATAGGTTTTTATTAACTTGAAGTATGTTTATTACGCAGGTTCATTTATTATCAGTTAATTTCCAGTTATGTCCGTACATTAGGCGAGCCTTGGTCCAAGTACTCTTATTCCACTTCTTGGAAGTTTTGCGCCTCCACATTCAGCTTCTTTATTACCGCCCCTTCATCCTCAGTTTCATCTGCAAAACTCCGAATATAAATGAGTCACGTCGTGCGAGATGAGACGTGTATCGTGGTTGCTCGAAAACTTTGCATCACTGCACGCAGTATGAGAACTTGGGTTGTCATGTTTTAAACAAATTACATCCAACAGCATTGTGTGGTCTTTCGTTTTGAGCAACCCGACACTTTTTTAAGGTCTGACAGTCTCAGCATAATTGTGTACTCATAAAGTAAAGGCTGAATAGGAAAGATGTCCTCTAGCGTAAACAAAGTACTTGCCACTGTTTTTCTGTGTAGAGTTGGAGCTGTACTTATTTATTTATTGGATGTGTGAGTGGCTTCTTTTTTTGGAGGGGCGACCGGTGGGGGGGGGGGGGGGGGGCGATGGGTCGGATGTGTTCCTCTCTTTCGCGAATTGTCGCTTATTCTGATTTCTTAGGATACTGTTTAGCAACCTAAGTTTTAATGAAATCCTTTGTGACTTCGTTAACGCGCTGCTGCTACGGTCGCAGGTTCGAATCCTGCCTCGGCGATGAATTTGTGTGATGTCCTTAGGTTAGTTGGGTTTAATTAGTTCTAAGTCTAGGGGACTGGTGACCTCAAATGTTAAGTCCCATAGTGCTTAGAGCCATTTGAACTTACTTAACGGAATAAACAGTCGCTTATATCATTTTTCGCCAAACTAATGTCGTGCGTTGCGCCATCATCAGTTGCAGACCCAGAATATTAATTAATTGTTCTGTAATTCCCTTGGAATACTTGGTTTTGCCGCTGACTGCAGGCGCAACTCTACGTATTAATTCGGTGAAACATACAACTCACACACGCTTAGCCGCTCACAAGAAATCGCACAAGTCGAATATAAATGTAACAAATTTATTCTTTCCAAATTCAGAGCACCCAATCCTCAGAATATTTCGATTTAATTATTATGGTCTGTTACAAAGGAGTCGGTAATGTAGTTTCCTTCGCCATTAACAAGTTTCGGTACTGCCACGGCTATTCTGAAATCACTTTACAAGCATCACTGTGCCGCGTTTGAGTTATGGTTAATTGTGGCACGTCGAGGCGCCACTGCGAGGAACGGCCATACGGCGAATTAAGAAAAATTGTTTTCCTCTCTTTGGTTCCTCATAATTTTGTGCGATGCGAAATAACCTATCGACATTAACGATTAATTCACATGACAAATTGCAGCTAAGATTAGTCTTCTCACTAGTATTACGAAATTACACTCAGTAGCCACACACTCTCTCGCAACAGAGTGAAATGTCAGCGTTTTCGGCAAGGTAACTGTCAGCAACTCAGTTTCGCACTGACGTCCAGCAGTGACAAGGTAACCGTATTTTATGGCGGACGACAGGTTATCAGAAAATGTTTGTTCCCATATTTTACTGGTCGTAATTCATGACAGTCCCTCTCCAGCTTAATGTCAATCGAAGAATGACAGATATTGATAAATATTTTGCCGTTTCTTCGAAAAAGAGAGCAAATAAGTCGCGTTACTGTGACCTGTCACGCCTTAGACAGGTAGTAGCAACTGCAGAACAAAAACGCAAATAACAACCAGCGTTGCACGTGATCCAACCAGCGATCGCCATGTACTGACTCACCGATGTGCGCGAATTGCAATACAAAGACACTATCATTTTGGTCGAAACTGCCAGGATAGTCTGCAAAGTAAGGTGATGGAGGCTAGTGCTCCATAATTTGATTAACAGCGATAGAGACTTAATTTATACGATGCTGTGGTATCTACCTCTCAGTATGTTAAGATCTCTTGGTAAATAATATGAGTCAAATACGGGGAATGCCTCGCCACCGTAGGAGAAATGTTCTTGATATAATAGGCGGTGCGATGCTTGTAAACTGGAAGCAACGAATGAAATATGTAACAGCATAAGCTAATAAAGGGATGAATCTTCATATAGTGAAGTAGCAGCTACAGAGATGTCAGCCCAGAAACATCAGTACAATCATTTTGCACACTCAGTAAGGGAATGCAGCCCGTTGACGCGGTAATTTATTTTTCCAGGCACATGCTTTTTTGCATTAGAAGCTGCACCTTGGTAAACGTCAAAATCATACAAATATCCTGAGAAACCAGCTCTAGCCCACATTTTGAATCCCCATCTCGTTGGCTTGTTTTGTATATATTGCTGAAAACTACTGCGTCCATTGAAAGGGACCATTATTTCGTCAGCACACTGATTCTGCTCAGGCAGTTTTCTCAGGCAAGCTTGTGAGAACAACGTAAACCAAGGTCGAATTTTCCATAGCTTATCTTCTTTCTGTGTTAGTTCAGTAACAATAAGATAGTCCTGGAAATGCAACAGAGATACTAGTTTCTGAAATCGGCCTCGAGCCATTATATCAGAAACCATATTATACACCGTGTGTTTTTCCCAATAACATCGCACACTAGGCATTTGAGCCAAACCCATTCGCAAATAAATACCTAAATGCTGCTGCTCCAGCTCAGCTAGGGTAATGTCAATAGCTGTACCCAATTTCTGAATACTATAAATATTAATTTGTTCAACACAGAGTTCCAGCATTTCACGTGTCACAAGCGATCTGGCGTACGGCAAAGGGGTGAACACTTCTTCAGGATCGTCGTCTGGAAGCTGCGCAAATAGATGAATTTCTGGAGTAAAGTCACCATCGATCCACAACAGCTCTGTATTTTCGGGAACATCCTCAGGATTTACTGAATCAAAAACAGTCGACCCTTGCAACACCTCTGAAGTAGAAGTTTCTCCGCCGGCATGATACGTGGTACCATTAGTCGGCATTTCATCAAAATCATCATCAAGTTCAGAAAAATCACTTTCATCGGGATTATTTAGAACCTAAAGAATGTCGTCAATCGTTAAAGAAAAGTAAAAGAAAATGCCTAAACGTCACAATACGAACATTCATAAACATAACCCTAAATGCCCATTGTTACACATATGTAACATGAGTTCATACCGAGCGAGGTGGCGCAGTGGTTAGACACTGGACTCGCATTCGGGAGGACGACGGTTCAATCCCGCGTCCGGCCATCCTGATTTAGGTTTTCCGTGATTTCCCTAAATCGCTCCAGGCAAATGCCGGGATGGTTCCTTTCAAAGGGCACGGCCGACTTTCTTCCCCGTCCTTCCCTAATCCGATGAGACCGATGACCTCGCTGTTTGGTCTCCTTCCCCAAAACCAACCAACCAACCAACCAACCATGAGTTCATTTCAACATTCCTAGTGTATTTTAATACGCAGAACTAAAATTATACAAATGATTGATCTACTAGTACTTATTTAGAGATAAAATATTTAATATATACTGATTAAAACATATTATCCACACAAACAGAGGATTCCACACACCTTTCGCGACATGATGGCGACCAACTTCTGCCCTGGAGTACGTAAGAAGTTACAAACTTGGTCAAAGACAATATTTCTACAGTACTTCCTATTATTCCTCACAGTATGCGCTGCATGGCTTGTAAAAATGTGTAACAGCGGGCATTGGTGAACTAGCATTGGCTAAAGACCATTAAACCCTAATAAAACTTACGTAATATGTGTGTAACCTGGGGTACTAGAGGGTTAAAAGACTGAAAAGTGGGGTACGAGCTGCCTTATTTTACCTTCCTCAGCGACTTTAAAAATTTACCCAAAAATGTTGGCATGCGAACATATTCGCGCCTTTTCTAACATGCAACTCACCTCAAGCCCCCACAAGCTCCCCTAACTGTAACTCATTAACACCCACTAGTCCCTCGCTGGAAGTCGCTGATACCTATCCACACCCAGTTGTCCTTTCTCACGCACTCACTCACTCAGCCTAACTCATTCTCATTATCTATTTGTGTCTCTGTCTCTCTCCTGTCTCACAGCCACAGTCAAGTGGTTCAAATGGCTCTGAACACTATGGGACTTAACATCTGAGGTCATCAGTCCCCTAGACTTACAGCTACTTGAACCTAACTAACCTAAGGACATCACACACATCCATGCCCGAGGCAGGATTCGAACCTGCGACCGTAGCAGCAGCGCGGTTCCGGGCTGAAGCGCCTAGAACCGCTCGGCCACAGCGGCCGGCCGTCGCCTTCATTCTTTGTATGAAACAACCATTGTCTAGAAGCTTCCAGTGCTTACTACCATCCCATCTCTTCGCCACTGCCATTAATTTCTTCTCTCTCAGCATAAAAAAGCGCAAATACGTTTGCATGTCAAACGTTTTGGGAAAATTTTTAAAGATGCAGGGGAAGGTAGAATTAGGCAGCTGGTACTCCACTCTGCAGTCATAGTCTTTTACATAAAGAAGAACTTATTCGCCCTTTTTTTTCTCCTATAGGAGCATTTTTCTGGTGGTTCTCTTCTTTTCCTTGCTGCAGCAGGGAACTCATGTGAAAAGAAATGTATTGTTCAGTAAAATTTAGATAGTTATGTGAAATTGAAATAATACAGAAAGATTTATACACATCAGACCGGATTTTACGCGCAAAAAAGTGCATGTGCTTCAGTACACTAACATGGAGTTCTCAAAAGACAACGGCGACACTTTTTACAGCCTACGGTGTATTTATCCGTGCTGTGTCACTTCATAAACTATGTTCTCGCCTCACACTGGATTTTACGTGTGCAAGTAGGGTATATCGGAAACGGATAAACATACGAAAAAAAATTTCAAGATTGTTAGAAATCGCGATCTTAGAAACACGTCGTAAACGTTCCAGCTATTTGCTGTGTATAGCCTTCTTGAAATCCGGCCCAGATATCTTGCATACCCCGTGGGAAAGTTTTGGGATGGTAAACTGTTTCAAGGGGCTCAGTAATTCTGAGAGAATTTCGTCTGCTAGAGGGGCCTGGTTTCGACTTGTCTCTCTCCGAGCTCTCCCTAGTTCTTCTCGTATTATCATATCTCATTTTCATTTAGTTCCTCGTCCTTTTGTATAATATTGCCGTATAATATAGGAGATTGCGATATAAAACAGGAGCGATCATTCAAAGTAAAAAGTAGTAAACATAGGTTCTAAAATGCATACCTTGTGAGCTGTGAGCACGTTCCTCTTTGGTACTGTGAAACCAATCTCTTCTTCTCTAAGCTCTTTGCTTTCCATATTTTGAGAGCTTATAGTGTGCATGAAAACATGGGCTCTAAAATGTATACCTTAAGAACTATGAGCACTTGCTCATCTTCGCTGTTGGGAAAACATCTCTTCTGCTGAACAAATGCTCGTACTTATTAACATAAGCGTATTAGAGCCAATGTTTAACAGAGTTTTTTTTGCTTCGAATGACGGTTCCTGTCGTATCCGTGAATATCGACTATTCCTCCTGTGACAGACTGTACATTTCTTCCACCTTTCCTTCTGCAAATTCCTGGCTTGTCGACTGAATTCTTTATACTCATACATCAGCTTCTGTTTTCTCCAAGTGTCTTTCCAATTATCCTGTATGCGGTACCTATCTTTACATGAAATGTACTCGCCGTGGCGAATACGAACAACCATCAGTCGTATAAAGGAATCATAACAGTGAAAATCTGTGCTGGACCGGGAGTCGGAATCGAATTTCCCGCTTTACGGGAGCAGTGACTTTAATTCTTCGGCTATACATGCACCACTCACGGTCAGACCGAACTTTTACGTGTTGTCGCTCCTGCGTCACAAGCTGTCCTCGTACACGCATTATGTAACTCCCGTACAAGAGAGAACATTTTAATTGAAACGATATTGCAGCGCCAGTGTTTTCTGATGACGATCCACTGCGGCGACCACAGCCGTTATTAAACACATCAGATGAATTCGCAATTGCGAATAATAACTACCACCAGCTGTAGAATGGAATGACGATAATTAAAATGTTTGCCGTACCGGGACTCTAACTCGGATTTCCCACTTATCGCGAGCGGTGTCTTACCTTTTTGCTTCCATCTCATTTTGTTCGTTACCTTTGCTCGGGTCAGACGTCCCATGACACTCGTTGGAGTCCGTTGTTGATCCATTCACTCTGGTTTTTTTTTTATTTTATTTATTTATTTTTTTTATTACAGAGGGCTGCTAACCCTCCGACCGATCACGCTAAACTACCGTGCCGGCAAACCATTTGGCTATCCGTACACGACTTAAGACTAGACCCAGACTTCCATTTATCGTCAACTATACGTCTACGATCTGTGCTCGCACATCCATTATGTGTATTCCCGTATTAGCCGAGCGGTCAAAGGCGCTACAGTCATGGACTGTGCGGCTGGTCCCGGCGGAGGTTCGAGTCCTCCCTCGTGCATGGGTGTGTGTGTTCGTCCTTAGGATGATTTAGGTTAAGTAGTGTGTAAGCTTAGGGACTGATGACCTTAGCAGTTAAGTCCCATAAGATTTCACACACATTTGAACATTTTTGTATTCCCCTAAAGGTCAGACGTTTTGCTTGAAAGTCGCAGATAAATACGATATTGTAGTGTCTGTGGTGTGAAGAACAACGATGCACACATGTCCGAAGAAACATAGCATCGTTCCCCAGAGGCACTGCTATATCGCCTCTATTTTTCCCGCCTTCTAACTCTTCATATTTCTTGTCTAGTCATTCGTGCTTGCCACTTTGCCTCTTTATCTACTGCGTCTTTATATTTTCTTCTTCAGTATGGTATATTGACTGTATCGTGTGTTGTTCAAGAATTTCTACTGGGCCTTGTTTTATGCTTATTTGATCCACTGTTACCGTCACTCTTTCATCTTTCATAGTAGGCCACTCATCTTCCTCTGCATACATTTGCTCCGTTTCTTTAAATCGTTGCCTAATTGTAGCGTTTTGGGATCCAATAACCCATACATATTTTTTTTTTTTTTAAATGGACTTGTAGTCCGGGGTGAAATGTTACAATACAGCATCACCGGTCTATTCCGGTCTAACTGTGTTGGTGAGGCAGTAAATTTCCACAGGGCAGTGATTGCGTCACTGCAATTCACTTTGGAGGTGTGGCGGTGGGACTTGTAGTCCCGTACCACCCTCTGACGGTGATAGTGCTACATGTGTCAGGCAGAAAAATTTTGCCTAACATGGGCGGGTGAGGGTGTGGCGGTGGGACATGCAGTCCCCGCTGTGTGGTGAATGGTTGACCCATACATAAAGTGCGACGGACTATCAATACGACTATAAATGTAAAATACCTGCGCGAGAGATAAATACTTTGTGCAATTTAAGCATCTCCGTGCGAACTCGATAACAAAGATATACAGATTGTATAAAGCTACGGCAAAGAGATAATTATTCCATGTTGGACACGAAGAGAGATACTCCATGTCGGATTATTGGATGCCGCCACTAGGGCGGTAATCTATGTTTTATGGTATTGGAGAAAATAAATATATATAAAAAACAAAAGGAGTATCAGGCGTGTAGAGTTCATAACCCTTAATCGTTTCAAATGAAATATTCAGTGATTACAAAAAACGCAAGTCGTTCGCAAGTATTGTGTGGTTTGATGGTGCGAACCTGCAGTTTTACACGGTTTTGGGATACATCGAGAATATTTCTCCGAAGACCTAAATAATTTCACGAACTAAAGTTGGACGCCACATTCCATGCACATGACACAGCATAGCACTTGGCTGTACCGATCGATTTCTGTAGAGCGGTAAATTATCTTGAGCGATTTCAGGTGGAGAAGTTCAAGCAAGAAGACTCAACGAGATCTGCGCTGCGAAACGCGTATGGTATTACCGTATTCTTTAACTTACGGAGAACAGTAAGCATTATAGACTTCATAAACACCGCAAACATAATTAAAAGGACTCAAATAAAAGGAGCAAACAGTGAAAAGGAATCACTAAACCAAACCATAAATAAAAATTAATTAATAATAATACACAATCACGTTAATAACAGGCTCATTAAATAATAGAGAGAATAAAAATAAGAACTTTCAAAATAACCTCCGGTCGCTTCAATTTATTCAGAGCTCACCTCCTTGCTTTCCTACGTCCCATCACCTTCTGCCGTTCTAATCTGCAGTTCATAACCAATAAATTGTGGCCAGAGCCCACATCTGTTTCTGGAAATGTTTCACAGTTCAAAATCTGGAGATTACAACGAGTAAAATTTCACACGCCGCCGTAACAGTAAAGTGAGTCACGGAAGAGATGGCAGCAATGAAATGGCCGCAGCTGGTGGCTGGGAGAGTGACGTCACGTGCAGCGCAAGGCATACCCGCGGCGTCGGGCGCGAGCCGTGACGTCGTGCGGTCGTGACGTATTGAGTGACTGTGAAGCCCGTCCGTGACGCAGACCGCGGCGTCAACGCCGCCATGGGTATTAGCATGATTGCCCGGCGTCGCTGACAATTAGGGTGGCGGTGCGATGGCGCTGTCAGCACGATCCCCGCAGGCTAATCGCGCAAGCGCTCCATTCCATGGTCTCCCAGACATAAGCGACCTATTCGGAAGCAGAATAATGATGGGAAAAACCGACGGGTTAAAACGTATACCGGTATTTTAGTTCTGAGTAATCAGTATTTTTTCGATATTTGTTTTGTCTCCTTTAAAACAGGTGATTTTATTTTTTACTAATAACCGAGTAAAAAACGCGAAATATCGATCAGCCATAGCAACATTGTAAAGTTTTTCGTTTTAAATAAACCTTTTTTTAAAAAAAAGTCCTTATTCGTCAACTTCGCATTGGTTTGAAGTATTGTGTTATTACAGGAAATGAGAAAAGCGATCAGAGATATTTTAATAACAATGCCGGCAGGAACGAGCAATAACCACATAGCATAAGAACTGATACGGCATCGCTGAGACAGTTATGTCCCTTTCGCCGTGTGTCGTGGCCTCAGGTAGCGTTTACGTGCGGTGTGTAAGACATGCCCCCAGATGGCTTGTAAGGTAGTTTCTCGCTGTCGTTTCCGGGCATCCGCTCTGTTGCAGAAGGGCACCAACCATATCTCAAACATTTTTACGAAGTGATGTATTGATGAATGTTCAAATGTGTGTTAATTCTTAAGGGACCAAACTGCTGAGGTCATCGGTCCCTAAGCCTACACAGTACTTAACCTAACTTACGCTAAGGACAACACACACACACACACACACACACACACACACACACACACACACACACACACATGCTCGAACGTGGGTTACGTTTAGTGTCTGGAGCTTCTTACACCAGCCCTGTGGAAAGCCTTTATGCTGAGACTGCTGAACCTCCGCTGTCCAATCGGCGAGCTGTCCTTCTGAGTCGTTATGCTAGCCATCTGTCTTCCATGCCTGCAAATCCGGCCCATGACATTTTTTTCGACGCCTCCTTGGATTTAGGGTATGCAGGCCGCCCTTCCTCCCTACTACCACCGGGAGTCCGCTTCCGTCAACTCTCCATTCTCTTTCCTTCCGGTTTCCTAAACCTTTCTTGACAACTTGGGGTACAGCACCGCCTTGGCTCCGTCCCCGGACCTACGTGCTCCGTGACCTTTGTCAGTTTCCCAAGAATAGTACCCCTTCACGTGCTTATCGTCGGGCATTTGCTGCTCTATGTGCACAAATGAAGGAAGCCACATTTATTTACACTGATGGCTCAAAAACATCTTTTGGGATTTCGGCTTCCTGACTAGTGTTCGGTTTATACTGCAGAGCTTTACGGTGTTTTCGAGGCTGTCCAATACATCCGTCGCAATCAGCTGATACAGTATGTTATCTGCTCAGACTTTCTCAGCTCCCTCCTCAGTCTCCAAGCTCTCTACTCTGTCCACCCTCTGGTCCACCGGATTCAGGACTGCCTCCACATGCTCCACTTAGGGCGCGTCTCTGTGGCGTTCCTCTGGATCCCAGGACACGTTGGTATCTGTGGAAATGAGGCGGCCGATATAGCGGCCAAGGCTGCTGTCTCTCTTCTTCGGCCAGCTATTCGCACGATTCTCTTCGCCGATCTACGGAGTGTTTTATGTCGTCATGTTGTTCTTTTATGGCACGCACATTGGTCGACACTTCGCAATAATAAATTGCGGGACGTGAAAGCTCTTCCCTGTGCTTGGACCTCTTCCTCCCGAACGCGTCGTCGGGAGGAGGTAATTTTAACTAGACTCCGGATAGGGCACTGTCTTTTTAGCCATCGACATCTTTTAAGTGGCGATTCTCCCCCACTCTGTCCCCACTGCTCTCAGCTGTGGACGGTAAGACACCTTTTACTTGAGTGCCCCTATTTTACTCCGTTACGCGCCCGTCTACAGCTGTCGCCTGATATATCGTCCATTTTAGCAGATGACACGCGCTCAGCCGATCACGTTCTCGAGTTTATTAGTGCCAGTGAGAACACGTCAGCCATTTGAAGCTCTTTTTGGGGACAACCAACCCCCTTCTGTAGTGGTTTTTTAAGCTTTCCTTCTGTTTTTAGTTTCTCCCATTTTTTGAGTTTCGTTCCCATTGCTGCTGGTTTTCATTTTCGTTTTTTACCTTTTCCTAAGTCACAGACCGGGCGCTAATTACCGTAGCAGTTTTGCGCCCTAAAAACCACAACAAAAAAAACAAAGAAACCCATGCTCGAAGGAGGAGTCGAACCTCCGACGGGGGGGAGCCGCCCGGACCGTAACAAGGCGCCCCAGACCGCGCGGCTACCCCGCGCGGCCGTGTGTCGATGAAGTACAATGCTTGATTTGCTTTAAAAACTCGAAGATCTGTCCATTTTTATGAAATAATAAATCAAGAAAGAAATTATGGTAATAGTAATAACTTAACAATTCGTTCATAGTACATAGTAAAAATAGAGAGTAGCTGATCTGGTGCCTGTGTCCATGTAGTATGCCCTTATATTCTTGTAGGGCTTGAAAATAGGCAAATTAACATGAAAAATAGGGTTTTTCAACATCAGTTTTCATCCTTTAGCAGTGGCTATTTATAATGCCCAGATAGTGGTATGATCCCCAATTAAACATGATTTTTGAGCGAAGTTTCAAAAAATTAGAACCAGTTTATTGTTGGATTCGACCACTTACCACTTTTAGAGGAAAGCAGCGAACGGTGGACAGATAGGTTTTCTTTTCTTTTTTGCCTGTTTTATATAATTGCATGGGGGCTTAATTAAATATAATGCAAATATTTTTAGTAGCTGTATGTCTCGTAAACGGTTGGCCCTGACTAGTTTTTGTCCGCAATCTGACTGCATGGAACAACAACAAAGAATGAAATGAAAATTTTCGTTAACACAATTAATTAATTAAGTCCCCAGCAACTATAAAACCTACGAAACCAAAGCACAAGTGTAATTGTTCTGTGTGTGGAAGTATGACTCAACGTACACATCTGGCACGGTTCTTCTTCAATAAGGCAAGAAATTCTAAATATCATTTATACTGACGTGATAAAAAAAATTAGAAATACTATAATTGCGCAAGAAACCCAGAATTACACTCTAATACAAGAACACATGCCAGATGCTTTGTTGACTGAACCTGTAATGACGCATTATTCAGGACACTGAAATAATGAGAGAGAAAAGAATTTTTTTTTTTTTTTTACCTTCGTTTATATTGATGAAAGGCACTCTAAACATTACAATCTCTCCACACCGACTCGGCACTACGACATCTCAGCAAGCACTTACTACCACGAGTTCTCAACAAGCACTCACTTCTACGAGTTCTCTCCAAGCACTGCCAGTGGAGGCGGCTGAATAATACTCTTTGGCGCAATCTCTGGCGCTGTGGCTCAGTGTAGCCACCTTTCATAATATATGTTGATTTTATGTGTGCTGAATCTGAGAGAGTCAAAATTTTTCCATGTTTATTCGATTTCTACCTTTGTTATAGGAAATAGAAGGAATTAAAAATAAACTGATAATCTTTTGTTCAGAAGCAAGTTACTTTGAGCGATCTTAACCGCCAGCTTAAAATGGCGAGGAAAAAGCTAAAGCAACCGGAAACCCGTTGTTTCTCCTATAATCGCCATCCCTAGCGCCCAGTTGCGTCAAGAACGGCGCTTCGCAATACGTCCGAGTGCCTGCGTGTAAAAGAGCAACATCAGTCGAACCGAAACTGGGCATTAAAGACTGTGATTGCTGTTGAAGTAGCAGGTGATTTCTGTGAAAGAGGTTACAAGTGGATGTTTTCTAACGTTCTATTGTTTAATTCGCCAGCATTAAAGCCGCACATTGGCGCCAACAAGAGGGAGGATGGGCAAGAGCGGGCACTTGCTCGCCCCCCCCCCCCCCCCTTCTCTCTCCTTCCCGGCATCTGGTTTTATTGATTACCAAATTCTCACGCACCATGGATAACAGTTTTCTGGCATATAACAAGTTCTTTGTCATCATCATCAGCAGCATCATCTTCATCATCATTATTTCAGGAATTACAGCCAGCCAACGAACACCAGACATCGTCAAATAGGAGAAAAAATTCGTGAAGTCGCAAATTTTTGGACTGTGGTGGGGCTCATTTGAAAGTAACTTTTTTTCGTTTTTCTTGAATAAGTCGAAAAACCGCGACTCCTAGCGAAAAGGTTTGCCAGTTCAGAACTTAGCTACATTAAATTTCCTACAGGAAAAATCCTATCTATGTTACTCTAAGACTAATAGTTTCCGCATTTCAGGGGATGAAAAAAGCGTAGATTATCAAAAATGTGTTTTAGTGGTATAAGGTTGCTGTTTATTGCTGAATGAAGAGGATTAAGAATAAATATTAAATGTATGTACCTCGACTTAGTGCAGAAGAGCCGTATTAACGTAAAAATTGCTTTCTGAGGGTGTTAGAGGATGCAGGAGAGGGTGGGAGTGTCTGTCATAAATCTACAAACTGAAGAGTGGTCAGATTATTACCTTTCTTTCTTTTTTCCAGGAAGAATACTACAGCTTCGTACAGGATGACTTAGATTCCGTCCACACGCGTTTCCTGCGTTAGTATAAGTAGTAAGTCATATCTGTATTCCATATAGTGTTAACTCACTTTGTGGAAAACAAACACCCCCTGGCATGTGTGGCCACTGCGTCGCCAGTATGCTTTGTGAACAAACTGTACTCGTTTCTTGTGATGATGTGCGGCAGATACAATGGGGAATCACCCACTCGCTCTTCAGTTTGCAGATCTTTGATGCAAGGAAGTGCATGACCTCAAATGGTTCAAATGGCTCTGAGCGGTCATCAGTCCCCTAGAACTTAGAACTAGTTAAACCTAACCAACCTAAGGACATCACACACATCCATGGGCGAGGCAGGATTCGAACGTGCGACCGTAACAGTCGTGCGGTTCGGGACTGAAGCGCCTAGAACCGCTCGGCCAGAAGACCTCAATCAACGACCTACCTTCTCTCTTACTTCTATCCTCCGCCACCCCAGCTCCCGCTACCCCTCTACCACTTTACACCCCTAGAACACCATTTATACCTTGATTAAGCTCTACTGCTCTTAGAGGTGGTACAAGCATTTAATACTTGTTCTCAATCCACGTCTATTAACAATAAACATTAATTTTATCTCATTAAAACATTATTTTTAATAACCTGGGATCTTTCTATCCCATCACCACGGAAACTATTAGTCCTAGAGAAAAATATATTGTGCCTTTTTGTAGGATGTTTAATGCAGTTCAGTTTTGTGCTGGGGAATGTTTCGCTAGAAGCTACAGTTCACGAGTTTTCCAAGAAAACACAAAATAGTGACGTTCTCACGCTCGTACCTCAACAATCGGTATATTTAGAACGTTGTTCATGGCACTCCCTCCTAACACCGTACAAAAATTTGCAACTACACAAATTTTTCTCCTAATTTTCCTTCGTTAACGGGACTATTAGGCTAACTACCTGATCCGTCTTCAGAACTTACTGTTGAACTCGTCTCATTTTGGGCGTATCAGGGTTTCTTCTTCCTCTCGGCCTGTCTCTCTCAACAGTCATTTCCTGATTCTTCCTTCCGGTATTCCGCTCACATGCTCTCTTTACCCGTTTCTAGTCGTATATTTCTCTGTCGAGTTGTTTATCCCGTGGATTTTCAGTTCTCTAACTTCTTCATCTCTAATCTCGTCTTGGCGTGTGCGTCCCTTCACTGTTCTCTGAAATCTCGTTTCAGCTGACAGTATTTTATTCCTATCCCTCTTTGTAAGAATCCAGGTTTCATACCCGTATAGCAGAGACGTCACAGCCACAGTTTCGTAAAACTTTGCTTTTGTTTCTCTTTCTAATTTTGTTCTTTAAGATTCTATTTATATTGCTACTGTTATACCGAAACTAATGAAGCTTTTTGTCTGTATCTGTATTTCGCTGGTGACTTACTTGGTTTCCTAAATAATTAAAACTGTTAATTTGTTCAATTATTGTGTTATTGACAGCCGGCCGCGGTGGCCTGCGGTTCTGGCGCTGCAGTCCGGAACCGCGGGACTGCTACGGTCGCAGGTTCGAATCCTGCCTCGGGCATGGGTGTGTGTGATGTCCTTAGGTTAGTTAGGTTTAATTAGTTCTAAGCTCTAGGGGACTTATGACCTAAGATGTTGAGTCCCATAGTGCTCAGAGCCATTTGAACCATTTTTCTTTTGTTATTGACAACAGTTATTGATCCGATTGGCGCAATTACTTTAAACAATATTACCTTCGCTTTATTAACTGAGATTTCCATATCGCATTATATACTAGCAACTTATGTGCGACATACTTTATTTTCACCATCAAATACAATACACAGATGGCCTGCAAAAAGACAAGGGTATGCTGTTCAATACTGTGATATCTGTAACTAGTTCTTGTTTCCATCTCCCTATGATGTCTTCAGTGCGCGTATTAAACGAAGTCGATGATAAACTGGGCGCACTGGTATGACACCCTGGTCCACAGGTATGATATCTGGAATTTTTGTACCTATTTTAATCATTATTTTAGTATTCGTGTAGATATCTTTCAGAACCGTTATGACATATTCAGAATAACCTCTTTTGTCTATTGTGCGCCACAGTATGTGGCTGTTTACACGATCAAAGGCTTTTACGCAATCTTTCGAGGCTATATGTGTTTCCATACTAAATTCGCGTGTTTTTTGTCACCTGTAAAATTTAGTTCTTGTGACACGACACGTCTTGAAACGGACAAATTCATTTATATAAACAAAGTCAGTTTTAGAGTCCTGTCCCTCCCTCTGGATAAATTTGTGCCGACGCCCATAGAACCACTGCAGCCTCTTCAGTAGACGTTCGATATTTACAGGAACTTCATTTAGTTGCTGGAGTCCTGGCGATATCGTATAAAGATCAGTTATACACCAGCGTGGAAAACACAGCTCTTAGACTAGTAGTTCGCAACCTGTGGATAATCCTACCAGGGGTGTAAATTGAAATTTTCTGAGATGTAAGAACATTTTAAAATGCGATGCTTCAGAGTAATGATGAAAATTAGAAGGAGAGATCGGATAGCTAACGAAGAGATAATAATGTGGGGTGGAGAAGAAACCAGTTGACAAGGCACGCACTGTCTCATGAAGGAATAGTCAGTCTGAAAACAAAGGGAAGGTAGAGATGGTGAGGCTTGTATAGAATAGAATAACAGGAGAGCTGCACCAGACCAGTCTTCGGACTGAAGACAACAACCACAATAATAAAAATAAGAAGGGTTCGACTATAGGTCAGTCATAAGACTACCTCATTTTTACAAAATCATCTTCATTACAGCTATTTCGTGTTAAAATAATAAATGCATCCTGTGCGGCTGATCCCGGCGGAGGTTCGAGTCCTCCCTCGGGTATGGGTGTGTGTGTTTGTCCTTAGGATAACTTAGGTTAAGTAGTGTGTAAGCTTAGGGGCTGATGACCTCAGCAGTTAAGTCCCATAAGATTTCACACACATTTGAACATTTTTGAATAAATGCAGCATTTATGTCCAATCAAGCACAGGCTTGCAATTTCTTCGGAGACATAAATATGCTTAAGTTCGGACTGCAAGATAGTATACCGGATATTTTAACTTCACTAAATGAGGGTACCAGTTTTCTTACAGAATTGGAGTCTTACCAGTGAAAAGGCTCAAGTTGATGACATTTCGACATTCCTGAAACTGACAGTGATGATCGACGAAAGCGAAGAAAAAGACTCATTTACAGATGAAATAAATCGGCACTTGTCGTCGGTAATAAATTCCATTACAAAATTCTTTTCTTATTCGGAAAATCGACATGTAAACGCGTAGGCTGTACGTTCATTTGCAGTGAATGGACCAAAATATAAGCCATTATAGTCAGAAAGAGCTTTAAGAATTAAAAACTTACACGTGTGAAACAGCGGGAGTAATGAAAACAAAAACGAGAAAGCGAGATAACGTACTAAGGTGTAGACTAGAGATGTCCAACCCACGGCCAGCACGCGACCCAGAAAAAGGAAAAAAAAATTACGCTCATATTAAGTCATGATAAATTGAATATTTTCAATATTAAAACTCCGGCCCACGATGCTATTCCCTCTTTGACCCACTTCTTCTTATTCATCTTCTCCACCTCTTAGTATTTGTGTATTATGCATGGCCCGAAAATACTCGTCTTCTTCCAATGTGGCCCATGTAAGCTGGTGTAGACTGAGACTAATCTGAATTTAAAGAAAAGTATTACAAGTACTAAACGGTAATTAGAAGTTAGTACCAACCATGTTACTGTTTGATTAGTTCTTGCTTCAGTAACACATCAATCAAAACACGCAGGTTTTATTTTTTTCAGCGTACCTAATATTAGGTAGCCTTTGTCTTTTTAAACTAAGAAATGATCAAAAAATATTTTATGCATCTGAAGTTTAGACGGCTGATAAAATTTGCTGTGGGTATTGTCTGGTATTTGATTTCATTTAGAGATTACGACCTCAGCAATGTTGGGAACCACTCACATAAAAGCGCGTTTTTTTGGCATTTGACTATTTGTTAAATCACAAGCATGCGAGTGCTGTAACTTCCAAGTTGGAGTTTGATGCGTTTTTTTTTTTAAAGTTACACACAGCTTAATAGAATTGTGTGAAGTCATCAAGGATTTAGCGACCAGCTGCACTTCCTGCAAAAAATGAAGTGCCTGTAAATAATCGCCATCTTATGGGCTTATAGTGGCTCGAAAGGTGGCGAATGGACAATGAAAAAGTTTCATAAATATTATTAAGCAGTTACCACATAAATAATCTGCAACCGTAATATTTAACAACCTTCTGATTACAGAGTAGGGTGTGTTTCCTGTGCCACCTGGTGTTATTAAATTACATCGTAAGAGTCCGCAATTACGAGCTGCTGTTAGCGTGTGACCCTGAGACTCACTATTGTAAACGCTGCCGTAACTGCAGAAATGTTTGGAAAATTAAAGGACCTTTTGGTTTATTTCTCGCAGATTCGCTGCTCGTAATGATGAGGCAATATCCTGTGGATCTGAAAACAGAAAGTTGTAAATTACTGTATAAAAATTAGGTATCTTGAGAAAGTTGTTATGATGTCAAGTCCGTAAGAGTGTATAAATCATAAATAAAAAATATAATATTAAAACAGAAACAACTGCAATGGAAAATTTTGTCTGTAGGGCGAATAACATTTGAAGTACCATGGTGTCAATATACCGACTAAACTGGGATGAGACAACACGTCCGCAAATGCCGTCAGAATGTGGTCTTAAAATGACCTGACTGATCCGATAACGACGACGTCATAACGATATGTAACAGCTAGAGGCTGGCAGCACTCCATGCCCAAAAATTTATGATAAGTTACAATGAAAGACGCCATTTACTGTATCCCTTTGTATTCTCTTTCGTTCGGTTTTTTTGTTAATACTTCTTTATAATTATGTATTTAACTACGTTTACGTATAGTCGGTAGTAACGTTATTTCAGAAGAATGAGTAGCTCGGTATTGAGTTTAATTGAAAGTCCGACGAGCCTTGGCGTTTCCACTCCCAGTCATCTCTTTTCACCCTTTCTCGAGTGTCAAGTAAATTCACCGTGTTTCCCCACCACTAGTGGGCTGACTGATTTCTGTATGTCGTCTGTGCAGGTCGCGTGGGCAGTGTGACAGGTATTTTTTACTTTCATTTTTAGTTTTCCATTTTAGTATCCTCCTGCTTTGCACGCTGTGACATGATCACAGAGGGTTACAACATTCACATGTTCCTGAAGAAAACAGCAGGGTTCCCTCAGTGACTCCCCCCTCCCACTCAATGACACCCCCAGTTCGCCAACACCCTCGGTGCCACCCATACAGCTTTGCTGAGCACGTTAAAAATGACTTTAACTACGATAATGTTGGAATCTGAAGAAATGAATTAAAATTTCTGCCGCGTCCGGCACTTGACCTGGGTCTTCTTGTTTACTAGGCAGAAACGCTGACCATTATACCATCGCATCACTGTGGTCAACATTGCCACACGAACTCCTCGAGTAAGGGGAAGATGAGATGGAGATATGAATTGAAGTTCGTGTTGGGGAGAGCATTCGACTTGTGTAGTTTGTGCAGTAAGGTTGACCACAGTGATGCGGTGGTATAATGGACAGTTTTTCCTTTTCCTGCTGACGTTGTGTTTCACGCTCCTGCTCTTTAAGCTCGCGTTGTTTTTCACGCTCCTGCTCTTTAATAGTAAACTTTTCAAATAATGCTGTTAGCATATCATGCATGGACATAGCTTGAGCATTGCTAACTTCTGCCCCTTGCCCAGAAGAAATATTGTCACTAATTCCTAACTGGTTGAATGCAGGAGTGTCAGTTTGTTTTGGCAACTCCTCGGTTTTACTATCACTCGAGACATCAGTTTCTAAATTATCATTCATAATTAAATTTTCTAATAATTTGACAGAAATATGGGCAGATTGATCTACCTGAGACTCTGATGTCATCTCTGCATCAGTATGCTCATTCGGTTTATTTTTCTTTTGTTTAACCATTCTATCACCAATATAGCACAACAAATATATAAATCACTGACAAGCACCAATTGACACAAAATAATCTTATAACTAACACATATACACAAATAACACTTAAAAATATTATTCTCGCAGCCAATATATAATTCGCCGTTAGATTATCTGCGATCTTTTCCCTGTCAGTACCAGTGTTGTCATTACTGCACACTGTCAGATTTTCAAAGTTTTGATTTTCAGAGCTCAGCACCCTGGCTACTTCTGTTCAGACTTGCTTTCGGATTTCCGAGGGAATGTCCTCCTGCACTGTTTCCACAGCGGTAGCCAAGGCTTTGAATTGGTTCTCTAGTCTATCTACTTCATAGTATGAAGGCTTTCACGACCGGATGACATATCTTCTGGTAAACCTTCCGGGATGTAAGGTCGTGGTCCATGAAACTCTCCAGCTGAAGAGTTTCATGTCATTACTGCACACTGTCAGATTTTCAAAGTTTTGATTTTCAGAGCTCAGCACCCTGGCTACTTCTGTTCAGACTTGCTTTCGGATTTCCGAGGGAATGTCCTCCTGCACTGTTTCCACAGCGGTAGCCAAGGCTTTGAATTGGTTCTCTAGTCTATCTACTTCATAGTATGAAGGCTTTCACGACCGGATGACGTATCTTCTGGTAAACCTTCCGGGATGTAAGGTCGTGGTCCATGAAACTCTCCAGCTGAAGAGTTTCATGGACCACGACCTTACATCCCGGAAGGTTTACCAGAAGATATCAGGTCAATAGTCTTCAGTTTGAAGACTATTGACCTGAACTGGAATGTGTGTTAATGGTTCAATAGTGGGTTTTACTGCATCGATCTCCTGCTTAGTAAGCGACACAAATTTTAATTAATTTCATCGGTTTCCAACATTATCATAGATAAAGACGAGACTTAAATGTCTCAGGGAAAAGTTAATTATATGATCTTTACGAAAAATGACTTAGATAGCCATTCAGCTGAGTGGTGCCTCGTGGCTGTTCTGGCGCCTGAGGACAGGCAACCCATCCTAAGGTGTTATCAAGAGGGTCGCCTGCACTCAGGCGCCAGAACAGCTACGAGGCACCACTCAGCTGAATGGGTGGCAGAATCTTTGACAGTACATTTTTAATGTGCTCAGTAAAGTTGTGTGAGTGGCACCGAGGGTGTTGCCAAACTGGGGGCTCATAGAGGGGAGCTTTGCCATGATAGACACGCACATGTCAATGTTGCAGCCCTACATGATCACGCCACATGAGGGCGCGGAACAGAAGGGCTAAAAACGCATAAACACCATTTGCCGCTTCAGATCACGTCAAATTTCGTCGTATGCCTTCGAATGGTCTGTGATGGTTCCACCCTGTATACCAGAACAAAAAATTGCAGTCGTACCGCACACCAGAAGTTCGATGGTGTTAAATCGTCTGGGGCTGTGTTGGGCAGAATTGTGATGAAGTTCGGTGCCAATGTGAAGTCATTAACCCACCTTATAGCTTATAAATTGTGTAGCTTTTGTTCCCTACGTGTTCGACACCTTTCTGTTTGAAGCATCACCCAGCCCGAGGCTGAAGTTGGAGGGCGCGACGCCTTTGTACCATTCCAGACGAAGATTGTAGGCGCATTTGAGCCACATTTCAAACTTACGCTTTGCGGTGGGAAACAATTGTAGGGTTTCGCAAAAGTGATAACTTTTATATTTTAAGTAGTGCAGCTCTTCCCGTAGATCGGATTCTGGAATAGATTTTATGCTCTGACTCCCAGTTAAGACGCTTTCTTTTATAAACTTAAGAGCGTCCTGTTTACCGATTGAAATCGTTTATTCTCATACATTCAACCTCAGGATCGCAATCATGAAACAAGGTAATCTACCGAGAAGAGAGAGCGAGTATCTCCACCTGTCGCTTTTGCGTCTGGTATGGAGTATTATTAACCAATGTGGCTCTCATTGATGAGATTGGCCTGTAGCTAAACTCAGCTATGCAGATTAGCAGCGGGGACATAAACTACCGTCATTGGTTTCCGATGATATCACACGTTTGTCCGCTACACCTCCATGGGACTACTTTGATTCTGTTGGAGTGGGGATTGATTATGATGGACAAAAACAACCCATTTTTGGGGAAATCTTCAGTCGCTGCCACTACGGCGACTAAAGTCAAGGGAGACCTACGACTGTTACTTGGCGAGTTTGGAGAGAAGGTGGCCACAGGAATGAAAGGGTGACAACTCAGAAAAAAGTGAAGAAATAATGGACACAAGAAATGACTGATTCTTAACATTTTGTACAGTTGACTTGAACGCAGTAAAATGACGATGGTCTCCGTCAGATTCCAATCTGTCGTGCCATTACGCAGGCGATATAAGTGAACATCGTCATCCAGCTTTTTTCGAAGCATTTTGACGATGCTCTTTCGCAAAAGTTGTGATCGCATATTTTTCAATCCTGCACAACTTTCAGATCCCCTCCATTGGTAAATGACATTGTTGCACTGATTTTCAATGTTTATTTGCATGTACATTCTTGCATTTTTACAATTCTACTCCCAAATCAGCATGTGGAGAGAAAGAATTGAAAACGATTTCTGTCTTGGCGCCAGAGTTTGTATATGAACTTACGTGTGTATCATTATCTGCGTCATAGTTCGTGTTTAACAACCTCGAAGATGTTAAGATGAATTTGTCCAAAGGCGAACAAAGCGTTCCGCGATTTTTGGAGTACGTTCGTAGATCCGCTGAGAAACGAAAGCCGCACGCGGCGTGACAGCTCACATATCGAGAGCCGCACAACACCGTCTGAGGCACGAATTCCTGAATGCTTGAAGTATCTCTGGTGCTTCGTCGTATGCTATTACTGTCTCTGACTATAGCTTTATATCTTGTCTCCTGCCTGCCCGCCGCGTAATCATTGCTGCAGCAACGAGTCGAGAAAATTACTTCTAGAGCGAACTGCTCTGCGTGGTATTGTAATAATTTAACAGGAAAAGACATCTCCACGTGACTTAATAAGACAGTGCTGCAAATGCGTATAGTCCTTAATCCCCATTTGAAAGACAAAGTATCTTTAGCGGGACCAATAAAAGCCACAGAAAGCTCAAAGCGGACCAAGGCAACTCCGGAACGGCAACACCACTACGTACACTATGTGATCAAAAGTATCCGGACACCCCCCAAAACATATGTTTTCATATTAGGTGCATTGTGCAACCACCTGCTGCCATGTTCTCCATATCAGCGGCCTCAGTAGGCATTCAACACCGTGAGAGAGCAGAATGGGGCGCTCCGCGGAACTCACGGACTTCTAACGTGGTAAGGTGATTGGGTATCACTTGTGTCATACGTCTGTACGTGAGATTTCCACACTCCTAAACATCCCTAGGTCCACTGTTTCCGATGTGATAGTGAAGTGGAAACATGAAGGGGCACGTACAGCACAAAAGCGTACAGGCCGACCTCGTCTGTAGACTGACAGAGACCGTCGACAGTTGAATAGGGTCGTAATGCGTAATAGGCAGACATCTATCCAGACCATCCTACAGGAATTCCAAATTGCATCAGGATCCACTGCAAGTACTATGACAGTTAGGCGGGAGGTGAGGAAACTTGGATTTTTATGGTCGAGCGGCTGCTCATAAGCCACACATCACGCCGATAAATGACAAACGACGCTTCGCTTGGTGTAAGGAGTGTAAACATTGGACGATTGAACAGTTGAAAATCGTTGTGTGGAGTGACGAAGCACGATACACAATGTGGTGATCCGATGGCAGGGATGTGGGTATGGCGAATGCCCGGTGAATATCATCTGCCAGCGTGTGTAGTGACAACAGTAAAATTCGGAGGCGGTGGTGTTATGGTGTGGTCGTGTTCTTCTTGGTGGGGTTTTGTTTTGCGTGGCACTATCACAGCACAGGCCTACATTGACGTTTTAAGCACCTTCTTGCTTCCCACGGTTGAAGAGCAATTCGGGGATGACGATTGCATCTTTCAACACGATCGAGCACCTGTTCATAATGCACGACCTGCGGCGGAGTGGTTACACTACAATAACATCCCTGTAATGGACTGGCCCGCACAGAGTCCTGAGCTGAATCCTGTAGAACATCTTTGGGATGTTTTGGAACGCCGACTTCGATCCAAGCCTCACCGACCGACATCAATACCTCTCCTCAATGCAGCACTCGGTGAAGAATAGGCTACCATTCCCCCAAGAAACCTTCCAGCACCTGATTGAACGTACGCCTGCGAGAGTTGTAGCAGTCATGAAGCCTAACGGTGGGCCAACACCATACTGAATTCCAGCATTACCGATGGAGGGCGCCACGAACTTGTAAGTCTTTTTCAGCCTGGTGTCCCGATACTTTCACTCATACAGTGTACATTTCAATGAGCACAAGTGTAACAAATGCAACGGCTTCTGCACTGACCGTTCACGGTCTACATACTCCACTATTACAGTATTCTAAAGCCGCCCGCGGTATTGAGTTGAAAACCGCGCCCTTCTACTAATAAGTGAGTGGATACCACTCATCTAGCTGAGGCTGGAAGCTCCTGCTGCTGTTATGCCGTGTTTACAAATCATATTTTAAATTTATTTGCCTAAAAGGGAAATGGATAGATTGAAGTTAGATATAGTGGGAATTAGTGAAGTTCGGTGGCAGGAGGAACAAGACTTCTGGTCAGGTGACTACAGGGTTATAAACACAAAATCAAATAGGGGTAATGCAGGAGTAGGTTTAATAATGAATAGCAAAATAGGAATGCGAGTAAGCTACTAAAAACAGCATAGTGAACACATTATTGTGGCCAAGATACATACGAAGCCCACACCTACTACAGTAGTAAAAGTTTATATGCCAACTAGCTCTGCAGATGACGAAGAAATTGAAGAAATGTATGATGAAATAAAAGAAATTATTCAGATTGTGAAGGGAGACGAAAATTTAATAGTCATGGGTGACTGGAATTCGAGTGTAGGAAAAGGGAGAGAAGGAAACATAGTAGGTGAATACGGATTGGGGGACAGAAATGAAAGAGGAAGCCGCCTGGTAGAATTTTGCACAGAGCACAACATAATCATAACTAACACTTGGTTTAAGAATCATGAAAGAAGGTTGTATACATGGAAGAACCCTGGAGATACTAAAAGGTATCAGATAGATTATATAATGGTAAGACAGAGATTTAGGAACCAGGTTTTAAATTGTAAGACATTTCCAGGGGCAGATGTGGACTCTGACCACAATCTATTGGTTATGACCTGTAGATTAAAACTGAAGAAACTGCAAAAAGGTGGGAATTTAAGGAGATGGGACCTGGATAAACTAAAAGAACCAGAGGTTGTACAGAGATTCAGGGAGAGCATAAGGGAGCAATTGACAGGAATGGGGGAAATAAATACAGTAGAAGAAGAATGGGTAGCTTTGAGGGATGAAGTAGTGAAGGCAGCAGAGGACCAAGTAGGTAAAAAGACGAGGGCTAGTAGAAATCCTTGGGTAACAGAAGAAATATTGAATTTAATTGATGAAAGGAGAAAATATAAAAATGCAGTAAGTGAAACAGGCAAAAAGGAATACAAACGTCTCAAAAATGAGATCGACAGGAAGTGCAAAATGGCTAAGCAGGGATGGCTAGAGGACAAATGTAAGGATGTAGAGGCCTATCTCACTAGAGGTAAGATAGATACCGCCTACAGGAAAATTAAAGAGACCTTTGGAGATAAGAGAATGACTTGTATGAATATCAAGAGCTCAGTTGGAAACCCAGTTCTAAGCAAAGAAGGGAAAGCAGAAAGGTGGAAAGAGTATATAGAGGGTCTATACAAGGGCGATGTACTTGAGGACAATATTATGGAAATGGAAGAGGATGTAGATGAAGATGAAATGGGAGATATGATACTGCGTGAAGAGTTTGACAGAGCACTGAAAGACCTGAGTCGAAACAAGGCCCCCGGAGTAGACAATATTCCATTGGAACTACTGACGGCCGTGGGAGAGCCAGTCCTGACAAAACTCTACCATCTGGTGAGCAAGATGTATGAGACAGGTGAAATACCCTCAGACTTCAAGAAGAATATAATAATTCCAATCCCAAAGAAAGCAGGTGTTGACAGATGTGAAAATTACCGAACTATCAGTTTAATAAGTCACAGCTGCAAAATACTAACACGAATTCTTTACAGACGAATGGAAAAACTAGTAGAAGCCAACCTCGGGGAAGATCAGTTTGGATTCCGTAGAAACACTGGAACACGTGAGTCAATCTGACCTTACGACTTATCTTAGAAGAAAGATTAAGGAAAGGCAAACCTACGTTTCTAGCATTTGTAGACTTAGAGAAAGCTTTTGACAATGTTGACTGGAATACTCTCTTTCAAATTCTAAAGGTGGCAGGGGTAAAATACAGGGAGCGAAAGGCTATTTACAATTTGTACAGAAACCAGATGGCAGTTATAAGAGTCGAGGGACATGAAAGAGAAGCAGTGGTTGGGAAGGGAGTAAGACAGGGTTGTAGCCTCTCCCCGATGTTGTTCAATCTGTATATTGAGCAAGCAGTAAAGGAAACAAAAGAAAAATTCGGAGTAGGTATTAAAATTCATGGAGAAGAAATAAAAACTTTGAGGTTCGCCGATGACATTGTAATTCTGTCAGAGACAGCAAAGGACTTGGAAGAGCAGTTGAATGGAATGGACAGTGTCTTGAAAGGAGGATATAAGATGAACATCAACAAAAGCAAAACGAGGATAATGGAATGTAGTCTAATTAAGTCGGGTGATGCTGAGGGAATTAGATTAGGAAATGAGGCACTTAAAGTAGTAAAGGAGTTTTGCTATTTGGGGAGCAAAATAACTGATGATGGTCGAAGTAGAGAGGATATAAAATGTAGGCTGGCAATGGCAAGGAAAGCGTTTCTGAAGAAGAGAAATTTGTTAACATCCAGTATTGATTTAAGTGTCAGGAAGTCGTTTCTGAAAGTATTTGTATGGAGTGTAGCCATGTATGGAAGTGAAACATGGACGATAAATAGTTTGGACAAGAAGAGAATAGAAGCTTTCGAAATGTGGTGCTACAGAAGAATGCTGAAGATTAGATGGGTAGATCACATAACTAATGAGGAAGTATTGAATAGGATTGGGGAGAAGAGAAGTTTGTGGCACAATTTGACCAGAAGAAGGGATCGGTTGGTAGGACATGTTCTGAGGCATCAAGGGATCACCAATTTAGTATTGGAGTGCAGCGTGGAGGGTAAAAATCGTAGAGGGAGACCAAGAGATGAATACACTAAGCAGATTCAGAAGGATGTAGGTTGCAGTAGGTACTGGGAGATGAAAAAGCTTGCACAGGATAGAGTAGCATGGAGAGCTGCATCAAACCAGTCTCAGGACTGAAGACCACAACAACAACAACAACCATGCTTCGACACTTGTGCTGTCTCAGTTGGGTCTCGTTTTATTTCTCTAAAATATTATGTAAATCTTGGGACGACTTGGAAGATCAGTAGTATGAAATGGATAAAATCTTGGAAAGAGATTATCTGATGAACATCAACAAAAGTAAAACTAGAGTAATGGAATGTAGTCGATTGACATTAAATTATGCTGATAGAATTAGGTTAGGAAGTAAGGCACTGAAAGTAGCAGACAAATTTTGCTAATTCAGCAGCAAAATAGCTGACTTCGGCTGAAGTAAAGAGGATATAAAACCATGTCGGGCAATAACAAGAAAAGCGTTTTTCAAAAACAAATCCTTTAATATGGAACATAAATTTAAATATTAGGAAGTATTTTCAAAACGTATTTGTATGGAGTGTAGCCTAGTAAGAAAGTGGAACGTGAACGATAAACAGCGAGGACAAGATGAGAATCGAAGCTTTTTAAATGTGGTGCTACAGAAGAATGCTGAAGATTACGTGGGTAGATAGAAAACTGATGAGGGGTTAGAGAATCGAACTGCGGGAAAAAGAATTACGGCACAGCTTGACTGACAGAATAGATCAACCAACAGGACCATCCTGAGGCAATAATGAATACTCAGTTTGGTAATGGATGGAAGTATGGGTAGGAATAATTGTTGAGGGAGACCAAAGCCTGATTACAATAATCAGGTTCAAATGGATACACGGACAGGATCAGGATAGATTAGCATGGAGAGCTGCATCAAAACAGTCTTCGGACTGAAGACGACAACAAAACGTGGCTTGTTCTGTGCAGTTTTTTGCTCGGCTGAAACTGCATTAATATAAAACTGGAATTGTACAAGTTCGTTTGCTTTTATGCGTTTCATGGCTTGGCAGCACATCGCGTGGGAAGAAGTCAGCAACACATGTTTCTTCGCTAAAAAGACTAATTGCTTTTGTATAATTTTCGAGTGGATGTTATACACTAGCGTTTTCAGTCTTATTGTACATCCTCGGTGTGTTTCTTTGTGGGCTGTAATAATACCCACAGTTTTTCATAACTTCTGCACTCCACTCCCACTCGCTCTCGCATATTTTCGTACACAAAATGAAATTTAGCAGAAGTTACGTCGTGATGGTCGTCGAGTGATGTAATCTTACTGTCGCTGCTGGCAACATAATGAGAGAGCAACGATGGCTATGTAATTGAGGGGTCAGAATCAAATGGGTATAAGTACAATTATCGTAGTTTTGAGAAAACTGAAGTAAAAGTTCACAAGGTTTCAAAATTATATTGAAATTGCAAAATGGAATTTCAGTTTTTTTTGTATTAGACGTTAAAATACTTTGTTAAACGTTCTGTTCACATGTTGGCATAACAGGTTAATATAAATGATCAGTTTTGTGTCACAATTCGTAAAAGTCTTGTATGCATTTGTATCCCTTTTCTTCCGGAATATTGTGACTGAAGAAGAATGTGATTAAGAAACTTCCTGGCAGATTAAAACTGTGTGCCCGACCGAGACTCGAACTCGGGACCTTTGCCTTTCGCGGGCAAGTGCTCTACCATCTGAGCTACCGAAGCACGACTCACGCCCGGTACTCACAGCTTTACTTCTGCCAATATCTCGTCTCCTACCTTCCAAACTTTACAGAAGCTAGTTCTGCAAGGTTCGCAGGAGAGCTTCTGTAAAGTTTGGAAGGTAGGAGACGAGATACTGGCAGAAGTAAAGCTGTGAGTACCGGGCGTGAGTCGTGCTTCGGTAGCTCAGATGGTAGAGCACTTGCCCGCGAAAGGCAAAGGTCTCGAGTTCGAGTCTCGGTCGGGCACACAGTTTTAATCTGCCAGGAAGTTTCATATCAGCGCACACTCCGCTGCAGAGTGAAAATCTCATTCTGGAAACATCCCCCAGGCTGTGGCTAAGTCATGTCTCCGCAGTATCCTTTCTTTCAGGAGTGCTAGTTCTGCAAGGTTCGCAGGAGAGCTTCTGTAAAGTTTGGAAGGTAGGAGACGAGATACTGGCAGAAGTAAAGCTGTGAGTACCGGGCGTGAGTCGTGCTTCGGTAGCTCAGATGGTAGAGCACTTGCCCGCGAAAGGCAAAGGTCCCGAGTTCGAGTCCCGGTCGGGCACACAGTTTTAATCTGCCAGGAAGTTTCATATCAGCGCACTCTCCGCTGCAGAGTGAAAATCTCATTCTGTGATTAAGTCTTCTCTATAAATCCTTATTATTTGTTGTTATCAATTCAGTTATCCTAAAATTGCTATTCAGAGTGAAAACAAAACATTTATGTAATGTTGTATGAACACCATGCCTTTTGTGGCTTACAATAGTTAAACAAAATAAGAAAGAACACTGTTTAATGCATTAGCCCGTTATTGAAAATATTCGCACCGTCTGGGTCACTTCCCTCTTTTTCATGTATCATAAGAAGTTTTTATATAATACACAATGTAAATTTCAGTATAATCCTACATTAACGTAACTGTTTCGTTACATATTGCAACGACATTTCGTTTCGATCACCGTCGAGCAGCAAGAGTGGGATATCACTTGTATCCCTCAATCACATCAGTTTTACATGCCTTATCCAGATCTCCTGGGAAATATCGCTTCTTCACCTTTCTTCTGACCGCCGTCTATAAAGAAACACATCTACGACCGAAAAAGTTAAATACGATGGTTGGAACTTAAATAGCGGCAACTATTTATTCAAAACCGATACAAAAGAGTTACGTGTTTTCATCTGTTACTGTCCTGCAAAGTAGTCACCAGCGTTGTGTAGAACCCGTTGCCAGCGATGTGGAAGGCGTAGTATACCGTTAGCACAGCGTGTTCTGTTGATGGTGCGAATGGAGCGGTCTACTGCCTGTCGAATCTCTGGGACAGTTCTGAAGCGAATGCTACGAAGTGGTTCCTTCATCTTCGGAATCAAATCAAAGTCACAAGGACTTAATGTCCGGGGATGGTACAGTACTTTCCCGTCCCATCGACCGAACAGAGCAGCCACAGCTTGCGCTGTATTGCCCGCGCATTGTCGTGCAAAATGATGGGCGGGTTGCGCAAATAGGGCCGCCGCTTCTTTTGCAAAGCTGGTCGCAGATGATGCTCCAAAAACGAACAGTAATACTGTGCACTGACGGTCTGCCGTGGAGGAACGTAATGCGTTAGGGTAACACCACCACAGTTGTACACGAATATCACCATCACTTTAGACCGCTCCATTCGCTCCATCAACTACTTAAGTTACAACCCTCGGACGTTAACATCCGCTTCTGTTTCTCTCTGCAAAAGTAAAAAAGAAAAATCTATCTTTTAACAGAGGAGGATAATTTTCCGATTAGTTTTCTGGTGAAACGAATAAAAGCATGCCAGTCGGTACGATCCCATCTTTTAAATTACTGCAATTTCAAGGGATCAATCACAACAAAATAAAATGTACATGTATAGTTTTAGACCTATAACTGAGAAGCGACATGACATTTACAACATTTTACAGAAATAAAACGACATCCACTGAATATGACACGTAGGTTTCGAAATATGTTTGAGTATAAAATAAATTAAAAAGGGAACTACAGTAGGTTTACAAAAGGCGAAATTTTAAAAATCACATCCAATGAATCTCGGTTTGACTCGTACAGAAACGTTGTATTCCGCAAACAAACACGATTAATCAAAGGTAAGATGAAAAGGTAAGAACAAAAAATGTGATAATATTCCTGTTTATTTAAAGGATTCTGTCTGAAGAGTGGAGTGCCAGTTGTCTCATTCTAAATTCCTCAACATCTTTAAAAAATTTCCCAAATGTTTTGATATGCGATCATATTCGCGCTTTTTTAAACATGCAACTCATCTCAAAGTCTCATAAGCTCCACCAGTACATCGCTGTAAGCCGCTCATACCTTTCCACTCCCAGTTGCCCTTCCTTATTCACTCAAGCCAACTCATTGTCATTATCTCTTTGTGTCTCTCTCTCACTCTCTCCTATGTCACAGTCAAAGTCCTGTTCTCTCTGTCCTACTACTACAGTCTCTTCGACTGTCACTACCTCCTCCTTCCTCTCTCTCACACAGCTAATACCTCGTTCTTTCCTTCCTATTGCTCCTGTCCCTTCTATCACTGTCTCTCCATTGTTGTCATTGTTATGCTCTCACTCATTATCACTGCTCTAATCCACTTCTACGTTCTCTTCCTCTTCATTCCTCCCTCCGTGGCACTCTCTCCTTCACTATTTTCGTAGCACTGTTCTGTCACTGTCAACTATGTTCCAGTGCCATTCTGTCCCTCTCTTTCTCTCACACTGCCACTGTCTCCTTCGCTCTTTCTATAACATACCCACTGTGTACTATCTTCCAGTATTCATTACTTCTCCCTCTCTTTGTCGTTGCTACTGTCTTCTCTCTCAGCATAAAAAAGCCTGAATATGTTCGCATGTCAAAATATTTGAGAAAATTTTTAAAGGTGCTGTGGAAGGTAGAAAGAGGTTTGTGTGCTTCGATTTTTCCCTCTTTTTCCCTGCTGCAGCAGGGCATGTAACTCATACAAAAAGAAACCTACTAGCCAGTAACATTTAGATAGTATACTTACGTGAAACTGAAATAATTCAACACTATTTGTACTCTTCAGACCGGATTTTACGTATAAAAAAAATTTGCTTGTTCTTCACTACAACAACATGGCGTTCCCAGATGATAACAAATACACTTCACAGCATATTTTTCCGTGCTACGTCACTTTTACGAACTACGTTCTCGCTTCACACCGGATTTTACGTGGGTATTTTGCGTGTACAAGTGGAGTAAATTTGGAGCTCTGTGTCTCCGAAACGGATAAAGATGGGAAGAAAAGTTTCAAGGTTGTTCGAAATCTAGATCCTAGGGATATCTCGTAAAAAGTTTAGCCATTTGCTATGCATAGTCGTCTTAGAATCCTCGTCTGGATTTTGATCCACTGGTGACGGACGGTGAAACTACAGGGGAAAAAAAAAAAACTTTTGTGAGTTTTTCCGAGGAACCGCTGGTGAACTAATGACGACTCAAGAAGTCCTATCAAGCCTGCCGTAGACGACATGAAATTCAAAAAGAACCAATAGATTTGCTTCGTTTGTCTAAGGAGCAGTAAGTATGTAATACTCATACTTTGACCCTGTACTGCAGAGTAGTGACACTAAGGCGATCATTCTGTGGGATATACAGGGTGTCCAGAAAAGCGCTCCCTGATTTCAAAATTAAATATCTCGAAAACAAAGTTCGATAGAGGAATGCAGTAAACGGTATGTTTATTGTGAAAACTGTAAGAAGTTTATACAGCAGTTTGAAATAATAGTTACAAAAGCTGCTAACAGATGGCGTTGTACGCTGTACAGCTCATATCAGCATACATAAGTGATATAATCGTATGATAACAATCTTTGCAAACAATCACATCACAATGTTTTCAAAATGTTTACCATTGGCACTACAGAGGTAGCGCAAACGAAGAATGAAATTCGCCATCACATTTCGTAGTGTCTCAACAGAAATGGATTCACATGCCACAGAGATCGCCGAATCAAGCTCGTCCAGCGTGGCGGGATGCTTCGGGTAGACCATATCTTTCACTGTGCCCCACAAAAGAGAGTCACAGGGAGTCAAATCCGGCGAATATGGAGGCCAATCCATGCCTGCACCAGTAAATTTGGGATATTCCAAAGCAATGACTCGATTCCCGAAGTATTCCTCAAGAAAGCGAAACACTTGTTCGGACCGATGCGGTCGGGCTCCATCTTGCATAAACCATTCAGTACCTGGTCGATCCTCTAACGCTTGCTGTGTGGCGACAAATTGTTCCAAAATTGCAACGTAACGTGCACCAGTGACCGTTTCTCGAATGAAAAAAGGACCAATAATGCCTCTGCTGCATACTGCAGCCCACACAGTAACTTTAGGAGAATACACGGGTTTCGCTTCACACCAATATGGCTTTTCGGAACCCCAAAATCGCCAGTTCTGCTTATTCACGTATCCATGCAGGTGGAAGTGTGCTTCATCTGTAATCAAGATGCAGCCAACATCAAATCCTTCACTATCAATCATTGTGAGAATCTGATTAGCAAAGGCAACCCTTTGTTGCACAGCTCGTACGGGTATGGCCTGTTGCGTTTGAAATGGAAACATGTGTAGGCTCTTTCTCAGTATTTTCTGCGTGCTGGAACGCTTCAAACCAGTCTCAGATGCAATTCTACGGACGGATGACATAGGATTTCGCTGAATAATTCCAGAAACTGTGGCGATATTTTCAGGCGTAACTGCGGTTTGCTTGCGGCCAACATGCCCCACTAGATCATCAGTTACGCTGCCTGTTCGTTGAAATTTTGCGAAGAGCGTTCGGATGGTTTTTGCATCGGGTCCTTTTGGAACATTAAATCGTGCTTGAAAACTTCACCTTGTTGTCGTAGGACTCTCTTCTAACCTGTGGTACTCTAGCACCAGAAAAACGCGTTGTTCAATGGAGTACATGGTTTTAATCTCTTCCTTCGGTACGCTAACCTCCTTTCACGTTTCAATAGTGGAACTGATCGCTCTGGGCTTCGGAAAACTATTTATACTGGGCATTACGTATGGCGATTACAGCGCCATCTGTTAGCAGCTTTTGTAACTATTATTTCAAACTGCTGTATAAACTTCTTAAGGTTTCACAATAAACATACCGTTTACTGCATTCCTCTATCGATCTTTGTTTTCAAGATATTTAATTTTGAAATCAGGGAGTCCTTTTCTGGACACCCTGTACAAATCGTCCCTAGACCAGTGGCTGTCCAAAGTACTTGATCCTACCCTTTTATCACCAACAGAGCCCGAGGTAGGAGCACCGCAAACCCAGTTTTTATGCGCGGTAGCTGTCGCATGCATACCGATACCTCAGTATATGGCATATGTTCGTTTTCACTGTTAGATTATGTGATACAAATACAACTGCTTAATTCATCTTAGAAGGTATTTACCTTCAATTTATATCGTGAAATAATATAAAATAATAATAACGAAAATCTTAGGCCAATGTCATTAAGTACAAGAAAATAACAGTAGATACACAGCGTAATCAAGTAAATGACAATAACAATAAATAATTACATAGCAGAACAATCACAAACTAGCGGCAATACGTGGCTAAGTGAATGACAAAGACAATAAATAATTATTTATAGCAGGCCGGGGTGGCCGAGCGGTTGTAGGCGCTACAGTCTGGAATCGCGCGACCGCTACGGTCGCAGGTTCGAATCCTGCCTCGAGCATGGAAGAGTGTGTTGTCCTTAAGTTAGTTAGGTATAAGTAGTTCTAAGTTCTAGGTGACTCATGACCTTCGAAGTTAAGTCCCATAGTGCTCAGAGCCAATTATTTATAAATGACTCTAAGCACCCGAGGCAGTAATTAAAAATAGACATATAGTCTAACAGATGTGTTTCTAAAATTGTGTAGTTATTTATTGTTCACAGTCATAAGAAATACGGGGCATTTGCCACACACTTAAGTAAATTTTGAACAGAGTAAAATCCTTTGCTTATCATCCGTTTCACAAGAAGAACCATAAATTTCCTTACTGGCACTTCCTAGATATTTTCAGCTAAGTTTCAGAAGTAGGCAAATCCAAGATATTTGTAGTTGCTATGGGTGTTTGCCAGTGTAGCATATTTCACATTAATTGTATGTCCATTTCATGTTTTATAGTTTTGAACTGAATTTAGATCAAACTTACTTACATTTTCTTTAATAAAGATAAGGCAATTGTAGACATACAGGTTACATACGGTCGTTGTATGTAGGTGTTTGAAATGATCTAAAAGTTATTCAAGAGGGCTAAATCCTGCAGTGAATGTGACAGCTTCATTCTGCCATTTAAACCCTAATTCTGAGTATAGGCTGTTACCCTATAATTGCATACCAGAATCAGGTGGGAGTGGACGAATGTAAAATAAGCGTATCATAGTTCTTATTGGCGCTGCTACTCAGCTAGTGTGACAGATAGATGACACGTGCTAGTGCGCCAAATAATATTACGTAATTTTGGTGCTATGAAATAATTTAACAACGAGAGTGAGATAATTGTCTTTCCTGGCTGGGCTGTCAAATAACAAAAAAATGGTTCAAATGGCTCTGAGCACTATGGGACTCAACTGCTGAGGTCATTAGTCCCCTAGAACTTAGAACTAGTTAAACCTAACTAACCTAAGGACATCACAAACATCCATGCCCGAGGCAGGATTCGAACCTGCGACCGTAGCGGTCTTGCGGTTCCAGACTGCAGCTGTCAAATAACAAGAACCACTTTTCAAATAGTGCCAGACTGAGTGAACAGCCACTAGAAAACAAACTGCTGGGCTAGTATCCCATTTCCGACCGCACATGTCATGAGATATAAGTTTATTCGTATCAGCGACGGCTACACGGTGTGTAGAGTTTTAACCGTTAACGTACATCCTCATTTTATAGTCTACGAACCACTGTCATGTGTGTGGCAGAGGGTACTTTTTGATTTCTCACATTCAGATTTCTTCCGATTCTATTCACGGACGAATTGCCAGTTAAGCCTTTTCAATACATCCGCCACACTCTCTCGCCAAATAAACGCGTCTGTGATCATTCGCGCTGCACGCGTTTGTACAGTCTCTATGACCACTGTGAGTCCTACCTGACGAAATGATACGGTTCTCATACACTGGTGCAGTGTTCAGGTATGGACTGAAGAAGTATTTTGTACAAAATCTATTGTGTAAACAAACTCCAGGTTGGCGGAATTAGTCGTAGCCCGGTATTTGCTTTAGGTACAAGGGAGAGAACGTAATCCTCCTTTTTCATATATTTACAGACTGCAACTCCCAATTACCTGTATGACGTGACTGAATTTTTGTAATTGTGTCTCGTTAATGCAGTCGACGCTAAATGAACCGCAGAACATTGCGTTTTCTTAACGTTGACACGCAGATGTGTCTCTCTGCATCAGTGAGTGTTCTGTCAAGTTCTCACTCGATATTACGGGATAGAGTTTCGTCATAGAAAATTGCTTCATCCGGACAAAGCTTGAGATAGTAACTGATACTACGTACTGAATTGAGGCGTTCGTAGCCACTTGTTGACATGTAGCTTGTTGGCTTCTGTCTCGGTATTTTCACGCGATGTTTGTTTTGTAATTAAAAAAAAATTATCAAACAAACGTCGGCCGGCGATCACGAGACACAAACAAAAAGGCAACACTTCACTATCTGTTAGGTCATGTATGTGTAACAGGAACAGTCTGAGACACCGTACATAATTTAAGTTACGTTTTATTGCAGTAGTCAATAAGCGCTTGAAACAAGTGCATAGCCTTTTATTAAAAGAGCTGATGTCACATTTTTTATGATTCACACTTTTCACTGATCACGAAGCCCTAAAGGTTGGCCTGTCATTCTGTCTTAAAGGGGCAGCAATGTCTTAATCTCAGTTAAGTTTAAAATATTGTTATTTCCTTCGTATTTTGTTAAAAGACCAAATTTCCATGACATCCGCCTTTTAAACTAAATACTTCATGTTATCTTGTTGTTGAGCTTGTAATGTATTTTGGCGCTTTTTTAGTGCAGAGCAGAACAATGCATTATACTTAAAAATACCTGGGCCCTGTTAGTTCAGAGCACAACATTGCGTTATAAAATATGCATAATTGTGTATAAATTTTACTTTTCAAAGCACATTAAGCGTCATGGTGGTCCTGAGATGAAAATGAATGTTTTCTTGGAGGATAAAGAAAATCAAATCCCCAAACCTATAAGAGAAGTTTAATAGAGCAAGACCGTCTTATAAGAACTACTCTGTTAAATATATAGATGCCAAAATAATTGGTGGAGAATACAAGTACTTTCATATTATTCAGTATTTTTATCCCTTAAATAAAATGAGTTCTACAAGAGGACAGCTGTCTCCCTATATGCATCATTCAAAAGGAGGAATGAGAGAATTCATTGTAGCATGATTTCGCTGTACCACTTCATTTATGATTTCAACAACCGTGGTTATATTGCGGGATTGTCATTCATCAGTGAGATGGTCAAACTTATCTGTAATGTTGCCCTAAGACAGCGTGTTGAACCATCTAGAAATTTACGCTATCCTTCTTATAAAGAGTCCATGAAAAAAAGCAAAAGATGAAAGACCTCTACAAAATGATCAATTCAGTCCCTGTTTACGTATTAGAATAACAGATAAAAACTGTACCAGACTGAAATCAGTTTGTAAACAAGACGGCAATATTCGTATGAAAAAATCGAAACAACTCAAAAAGAATTAAATTCCGAACAAACGAAATGTATCGTAATAAAGTGGCTGTAATTTTTGTTGCGACAATAAATTACAACGGAATGACCCGTCTTGGAAATAGTACCATCAGACGTCACTAGATCGCGGGACGAGCGAAAGCTCGAGAATTAAACACAATCATGATTGTAATCTTTTCTTTCTTTATTAGTTACCGTTGTTATGCGTGGCCTGCTCCCTAGAAGATATTTCAGTCGCTGTTCCAATTATTTTCGCTCTTAAAATCTACAATGCACTGAAAACGCTAAGTCAGGTCGTTGTGGTACTACCAACAAGTCACTAGATCACACGCCGATCAAAAGATCGAGCAGTACCTGAGATTTCCCGAACTGTGACGTAAATTGTTCGAACAGTTCCAGTCGTGTTCAAACATAGCCCTTGTTTCCTGTTTGTAAAACTCGTAAGCAAGTCTGAATGGAGCTAGCGCCAGAGTTGGTGTTTCCCGCTGAGTTCGAGAGATGGCGCTAACGTACACTGCGCTGCTGCCACCTAGCGAACGTTTGGTTCACTCTTCGTTGCTATACGTGTGACATCCCAAGTGTCAGCAGGTAGCTCGTTACGTAGGCACCAGTTGCACTGTAACAAAAGAAAAGTCATCTCTCTGTAACGGCAGTAATGTATTCAGTTGCACCATAGGATTTAGCATCCAGTGCTAGGTTTTACCGGTTTTCATAAAGGTGGAAATTCCCTCAATCACAAGCCGTCGCATTGAAGCAGAAGAAATAAAAATAGCTTGCAAAAGCACTGTAATTTTTTACTTCATTGCTGAGAAAGAGATAAAGTCATCTTTTACAGCTAAGTGTAGGTGTAATTAAACTAAAATATTTTTTATCGTTAATAAGAACTACAGAGCTCAAAGAGTCCCTCGTCAGCGATATATGTTCCAGAATTTGACAGACTGTACAGCTTTTATGTGATTTTCGTCTTCGTTAGATGATGGACTTCTATTTGGCAGAGTAAAAGTTAAGGCACATTTTTATTTTATACTTCGTGAGCATCAGGACTAATTAGAGCTTTGTCGTGCAGAAATTTTGTATATTGTTACAAGCCAGTGAACTCTGCATAAAATTGTTTTCTAGGCAAGTAACGGATGTTCAGGTTTCAGGGTACTCGTTAAGGAAGCAAAAAATCGGCGATCAACTGCTGCCATTCGTTGTCGGTATCAGAATAATATTTTCACACAAAAAAGAAAGACAGTATCGTAGTAAATATTGAAATTACGGCGCAAGGCGTTTAGGCGACTTTGGTAAGTGCTCCCACGTCTTACGCATCATCAAGCAAAAGGAGGAACGCAAATTTACCTCAAAGAATCACCACTGATTTAAGAAAAATTACTCGTGTGAGATGCAGCTTGTTTTAGCCATACACTGTGTCTTGCAAAACTTCGGAGATTTCCTTAAAGCGTTCGATATTTTATCACAGGGAATGTATTGGACGTCTCATCTTCTCAGTGTGTATACAAGTGATTTATCAGATAGGATCAACAGCTATATGAGATTGTCGTGACTTAAATAACAGTATGCTGCACCTACGTTTTTCGCGAATTCATTTTCATTATCAAGTGCAAATATTTACATTTGCATTCTTGGCGAGCGTCCTCTTCTGCCTCTCTTGCCCTGCAATTATCATCTCGTGGTTTTACTGCAGTCGGAAAATATACGCAAATTGTTTAGTGCGAAAGTTAAAAAAACAGTTTGTTTTGTGTGTCTACTCACAGTTAACTGTATGAATGTCGCGCTGGTAGAAAAACAAATCCTCGTGTTTACCTTCCCTGAAATAGCAGTGTATGCATCCACGCGTGTCGTCGTATTACAAATTTGAAACAAAACAAAAACGTTGCTCGGACTGAATTTTTTTAATAGTATTTTAATACAAAATTACGAGGTAGTCAAATTTATGCAGTGCAATGATAATTATATTTAAGATTTCGGAACGTAGTTACAAATGATTGTTTAGGACAATGCGTTCGTTTTAGCCTGCCGCGGTGGCCGAGCGGTTCTAGGCGCTTCAGTTCGGAACCGCGCGACTGCTACGGTTGCTGGTTCGAATTCTACCTCGGGCACGGATGTGTGTGATGTTCTTAGGTTAGTTATGTTTAAGTTGCTCTAAGTTCTAGGGGACTGATGACCTCAGATGTCAAGTTCCATAGTGCTCAGAGCCATTTGAACCATTCTTTTCGTTCGTTTTAAATATGGAAGTACGGTTTGGCTTGAAGAATTAAATCACAGCAGTATTTCACATTGCAGCTACGGAATACTGCTTGCACTTCCAGCGTTATTGCAATACCTGATAGTATGTGAAATGAACGTCAGACTTGCGAAATTATCAGAAATGATTAAGGAATCTGGGCATGCAGCAGTAGCAATGCTTAGTTACGTTCTGATCATTATTTAAAGCTTTGTGTATTTGAGACTTTGATTAATTTTCCTTTTTTATTAGCATATTACTCTACAGCAGCACTGATCTTTATGCCACATGAAATAATAATCACAAAACACATAAGAATTTTTGTGTTTACTTTGCTTCAATGGTTCAAATGGCTCTAAGCACTATGGGAGTTAACATCTGAGGTCATCGTTCCCCTAGACTTGCTACTACTTAAACCTAACTAACCTAAGGACATCACACACATCCACGCCCGAGGCCGGATTCGAACCTGCGACCGTAGCAGTCGCGCGGTTCTGGCATGAAGCGCCTAGAACCGCTCGTCCAGAGCGGCCGGCTTGCATCACTAAACATTACTGAAATGGCACTCCTGACACCAGAATTTTCAGTTACTCCTAACCTTTTCTCAACTGCAATTCCTTCTCTAATAACCGTATTTTCTTTCTCTATTGATAATTTTGCAAAACCCACAAGAGACATCGAATTCCAGTCAATATATTAACATGCAGTATTTCGGTTTGTTTTTTCTCAGCCATTTACGTATCCACTTTTATTTATTTATTTGTTTAAGAACAATACACACACCCATGCCCGAGGGAGGACTCGAACGACACAATAGTATTGTTAGTAAATACTATCCGGCCGGTGTGGCAGAGCGGTTCTAGGCGCTACAGTCTGGAACCGCGGGACCGCTACCTCGCAGGTTCGAATCTTGCCTCGGGCATGGATGTGTGTGATGTCTTTAGGTTAGTTAGATTTAAGTAGTTCTAAGTTCTATGGGACTGATGACCTGAGAAGTTAAGTCCCATAGTGCTCAGAGCCATTTGAACCATTTGAATAAATACTGTACGTGTGAAGGCTCCTTATGTACTGGCCATGTCCGCAAATCTCCGCTTTAAACTCGTCGTTCGCGTATATTCATTCCATAAATATTTCTACTCTATGATCTCGTCGCGATGAAATGGGTTGACACCTTGACCTGTCCGTATTCCACTGTCATCGCAACGGGGAATACAAGGCGTAATGACATCCCAAACACTTTGCGTTTCCAGCTATCTCTAATTCAATTGTTCACTGAATGTGTGCTGTGGATGGTGTTATGCGCCGCTTGCTGCGCAGCTAGTCGACGGTGACAGGTCAAGATTTTTCCAGATCCCTGATGGCCTTCTGGGTAAAGTTTTGCGTGTCCGTGCTGGAGTCGACGGCCCTCCTGTAGCATGAGACGTGGCCCACACGCAGTTGCGTCACGTGTGAGATCACCGCCTCGTGGTGCATGTAGGAGCCAGGGCGTAAATCACTCTCGCGTAATGCCTGCACGTAAATTAGCCAGACACGTTTCACTGTGGTAAAATGGTTCAAATGGCTCTGAGCGCTATGGGACTTAACATCTGTGGTCATCAGTCCCCTAGAACTTAGAACTACTTAAACCTAACTAACCTATGGACACCACACACATCCATGCCCGAGGCAGGATTCGAACCTGCGACCGTAGCAGTCCCGCGGTTCCGGACTGAGCGCCTGAACCGCTAGACCACCGCGGCCGGCTCACTGTGGTAAACCCAGACTGTTCACTTTGCTGTCTGGTATTCCAACGAGCAGTTAAAGTGTAACCTGGGAATACGTAAACGGCAGTGGCTATTTTATAATTATTACTTCGAATCATGACTTATTACACAGCAGGAAAACTTCAGGACCTGCAGAGATTAGATTATAAGGAGCAGTCAAATGAAAAGCGAACACACGGCACAACGGGACCGCAGAATGATTCCATTCAAAAGTAATCATCACAGGCGGCCGGGGTGGACGAGCGGTTCTAGACGCTACAGTCTGGAACCCCGCGATGGCTACGGTCGCAGGTTCGAATCCTGCCTCGGACATGGATTTGTGTGATGTCCTTAGGTTAGTTAGGTTTAAGTAGTTCTAAGTTCTAAGGGTCTGATGACGTCAGCAGTTAAGTCCCATAGTGCTCAGAGCCATTTGAACCATTTTTTTAATCATCACACGTGTGAAGATGTTTACCCCACTAGGAGCACGAGATGATCAATTCCTGTTTCATAGAATGCGGTCGACCGCTGACGGATCCACAACCGCACCTACTCTTTCGCTTTCTTGTCCGACTGAAATCGATGTCGACGCATGTCTTGCTGCAGGTCGCCAAAAATGTGAAAATCCCACGCTGAATGTTACAGTCGGCGATGTTGTAGTGTTCCCGAACCATATCGCTGAAGCGTAGCCTGATTGGCCGTGTGGTGGCAGGCTCTATCGTGCAACAGGCTGCTTTCGTGCTACGGCGTTGCCGGACATTTTGACTTTATGGCGCGTCGCCGTTCCTGCAAAGTGTTTTCACAGTGCTGCGCATTGATTGTGGTTCCACGCTCGAGAAACTCGACATTCAGAGGCCCCCTGCAGTTGAAGCAGGAGGTCGCCATGCCATTAAGCCGTCGGCACACGGACCGTGCTGTGGAACGTTAACGTGGAGCGTGCCAAGTTCAACGTGTTGCTGAACGCCCAGCAACGATGCGACTTGTTCATACGGTACGTGGGACCCAACGTGGTACACGCGATCGCAACGCACTCCAGCGGCAGTTGAGGGATGTATCTAATTCGTAAATCACACTGTTTACTCAACGGGCGCGTGTAAAATTCCCACATTAGCTCTATTAAAACTTACATTTCCTCCATCGTCCATGACAAAGGAAAGTACCATGTCCAATCAATAAGGACACAGGCTTATCAAAGTTCCATTACAAACAGTGCGGTACAAATCTTAAATACTTCTTCGGATAAGAATAATAAATAATATTTATTATTTCATCACTCCCACATTTTAGTAAAACCCCAAGGTCAGTCTTACTTGATCACTGTTCCTACCCAGTAGCAGAATCTTTGCAACATGTAAATTACGAAGCGTAGAAGAAAAAGGAGCAAAATATCTTTATACAAGTGGGGCAAGCTGTCCTGTAGATTAAGCCATCGAACAGAGTGGCCTCTCAAAAAAAGGTGAACTTGTATTTACATATATCAAATATTGTAGCATATAATTATATTAAACTAATAATAAAGTATCAGAACCTAATAAAAACGCGAATGTTAGGAAAAAAAATTGGAAGTGTTAAGACGCGAACCACCGCCTCAACAAAAACTTATTATTGATTAGAGACGCTACTCATTACTTTTTTTTATCTCGTTTTCTTCGCTTTTGTTCGTTGTATCTGCTCTGGGCGGACGTCGTAAGACATCCGTTTAATTTCGTTGTTGATCGGCAACTAACCCTCTGACCGAACACGCTTCTTTTTCCGTTGTTGATCGTTGTGTTTGGTCGTTGCGGGCGTCACAATGACATCCGTTCAAGTTCGTTTGTTGATCCTTCCACTCAGTTTTTTTATTACAGAGGCCAATCGGCTCTCTAACCGAACACGCTACCGTGCAGGCATGCTAAACCGGCAACATGTTACTTGTACATAATCATATTGTGTTACCCCTTGCTAACAACGTTAATCGTAGATAATTATGTTACTAATTGAAATTTAATTATAACAAGTTGTACCAAGAACAATGCGTTTTGGGTGGATCTTCAGTCTGTCGCTGCCTTCAAATTGCATACTCTGATAATACGCAAATTACAGTAATTCTTTTGCCACGAATATGACGTTTCTCATTATTTTATTGGAACGAATCACACAATTAACAACGGGTATTCCAGTGATTCTCAGTTTGTTGGTGCGCAGAAAAGGCATATATATACATATAGGCTTGAAATGAATGCCAATATGGCGCTTCACAACTCTGTACTGAAGGAAGACGGCGTACATGTGAGGTAGATGGCGTTGTGCGATCTCATTGGTCAACGCTCAGACGCACGCTCGGAATATCTGACATGCCAGATATTGCTCTGCACGTTCGGAAAGACTCCCGAACGTGCTATTGCACGCTATGACGTCAGAAACTCGGCACACTCGACGCTCAACGTTCGACAGCACGGTCCGTGTGCCGACAGCTTTGCGGGAATACGTATGAACAACTTTGGATTTCCTTGGCGGGGGAGATGTGGGCTGTTTGCACTGTCGACTTTGCCGCTTGCCCTCGGTCTGTCGGAATGCTGTCTGATGGAATGATCCTGTTTCACGGTAACACCCGCCCCCACACTGCCAATCGGACGAAGGCAGCGCTTCGGTGATTTGGTTGGAAAACACTGCAACATCTTCTGTACAGCTCGAATCTTTCAGCGTGTGATTTTCACATGTTCGTTGACTTGAAGAGAGATACGCGTGCGCGTCGGTTTCAATCGGACGAGGAAGTGCAAGAGTGGGTGCGGTTGTGAATCCGTCAGCGGCCGACCGTGTTCAACAAAACCAGACCTGATCTTCTGGTATCCCAAATGGTTCAAATGGCTCTGAGCACAAAGGGACTTAACTTCTGAGGTCACGCTACGGTCGCAGGTTCGAATCCTGCCTGGGGCATGGATGTGTGTGATGTCCTTAGGTTAGTTAGGTTTAAGTAGTTCTAAGTTCTAGGGGACTGATGACCTAAGATGTTAAGTCCTATAGTGCTCAGAGCCATTTTTTTCTGAGGTCATCAGTCCCCTATAACTTAGAACTACTTAAACCTAACTAACCTAAGGGCATCACACACATCCACGCCCGAGGTAGGATTCGAACCTGCGATCGTAGCGGTCGCGCGGTTCCGGACTGAAGCGCCTAGAACCAATCGGCCACACCGGCCGGCCTGGTATCCCAGCGCGATAAATGTATTAAGGAGTGTGGCGATTGCTGTGAGGACGGGGCGTGAGTCGTGCTTGGGTAGCTCAGATGGTAGAGCACTTGCCCGCGAAAGGCAAAGGTCCCGAGTTCGAGTCTCGGTCCGGCACACAGTTTTAATCTGCCAGAAAGTTTCAGTGTGGCGATTGTTTTTGAATGGAACCGTTACATGGTCCCCACGAGGCGGGTGTTCGGTTTTCATTTGACTGCCGCTCCTACATCAACGTGAAAGAAATAAGGAATTTTTACATTTCTGACTGTTTAAGTTGCGAAACCAGGATGGATAGCGACTAGAGAACTTTTAATGATTGTATGCATACAGTATAATAAGATAATACGAGAAGTTAGGATAAAGCCAACGGAGTGGGAAAAGCGGCCATTGAACATTTTTTTCCCCTCTCGAACAGTGTTGGTGCCTGCCGAGCAGTGGTCGGAATAGTTCTGATACACGAGTGTTGGAACCGTAATATTCGCAACTGTTTATTGAAAACTTATACAAAATACATCTACATCTACATGGTTACTCTGCAATTCACACTGAACCTTTTTCATTCTACTTCTCTACCCTTCCACTCTCGAATAGCGCGTGGGAAAAAGGAACACCTAAATCTTTCCGTTCGAGCTTTGATTTCTCTTATTTTATTATGATGGTCATTTCTCCCAACGTAGGTTGGTGTCAACAAAATATTTTCGCATTCGGAAGAGAAAGTTGGTGATTGAAATTTCGTAAATAGATCTCGCCGCAAAGAAAAGCGCCTTTGTTTCAGCGACTACCACCCCAACTCGCGTATCATATCAGTTACACCCTCACCCCTAATGCGCAATAACACGAAACGAGCTGCCCTTCTTTGCACTTTCTCGACGTCCTCCGTCAATCCTACCTGGTAAGGATCCCATACCGCGCAGCAATATTCCAGCAGAGGACGGACAAGTATAATGTAAGCTGTCTCTTTAGTGGGTTTGTCGCATCTTCTAACTGTTCTGCCAACGAAGCGCAGTCTTTGTTTCGCCTTCCCCACAATATAATCTATGCGGTCTTTGCAATTTAAGTTGCTCGTAACTGTAATTCCTAGGTATTTAGTCAAATTGATAGCCCTTAGATTTGTGCGATTTATCGTATACCCAAAATTTATCGGATTTCTTTTAGTGCCCATGTGGATGACCTCGCATTTTACTTTGTTTAGTGCCATTGCCACTTTTCGCACCACACAGAAATTCTCTTTAAATCATTTGTAATTGGAATTGATCGTCTGATGGTTTTACTAGACGGCAAATTACAGTGTCATATGCAAACAATCTAAGGGGGCTGCTCAGATTATCACCTAGATCGTTTATGTAAATCAGGAACAACAGAGGCACTATAACACTACCTTGCTGTAACTCCAGATATCACTTCTGCTCTACTCGATGATTTACCGTCTATCATCACGAACTGTGATCTCTCTGGGAGGAAATCACGAATCCAGTCACACAACTGAGACGATACTCCATATGCACGAAATTTGATTGATACTCGCTTGTGAGGAACGGTATCGAAAGCCTTCCGGAAATCTAGCATTATGGAATCGATCTGAGATCCCTTGTCGACAGCACTCATTACTTCTGTAACCTCCCCACAAAAATGAAAGATAATTTTTAAAAATGTGAATATTCATTCTAATAAGTGTAACCTCCCCGTAATTATTATTAAATGATATAAATTGAATGAAAATGCAATTAGAGCCAAATGTTAGCTTCCCACAGTAATAAAACTCAATGATAATAACAATGTGCAAAAGTATTAAGTCCCCACAAAATTAACGTTATGATCAACCTGATAAATTTTATAAGGTCATCTGCGATGACCTTAGGCCCTGTGCAAATCTGATAAATTGATTCTGGCAGGAAAAGCATAGGAAGTATTGTTTCAATTGTAATGATTATTTTCTTAAAAAATTGCTTTCAGAACAAAATTATTATTGGGGCGATTCTTGAACAAATTAATTACTGTTAAGATACATTACATTATCAGATGAGCGCAATGCTGCTTCATTACCTTATTTAAAAATACACCTCGTCCTGAACCTTGACCAGAGCCCCATGTCGACGCCCGCCGACTGCTCACACACAACTGCGACTGTCTCTCGCGCGCTACTACATGCTGTCGCGACTCGCTACGTACAACAACTGCCTCGCAACTGCAACTACCGACTCCCTACATGCAACTGAACTCTCGCGCGGTCAAGCGCAGACTAGCAACGATAAATAACTCTCTGGTCAGAGATTCTGTCATGCCTCGCCATCGCTGCTACTGAATACATACGTGTTTCACTTCATGGGAATAAAGAGCTAGCTGCGTTGCACAAGAACGATATTTTCTGAATCCGTGTTGGTTATGTATCAATAAGTCATTTTCTTTTAGGTTATTCATAATGTTAGAGTACAATATATGCTCCAAAATCCTACTGCAGATTGAGGTGAGTGATATGGGTCTGTAATTCAATGGGTTACTCCTGTTTCCTTTCTTGGATATTGGTGTGACCTGTGCTACTTTCCAGTATTTAGGAACAGACCTTTCGTGAAGTGAAGTGAGCGGTTGTATATGATTGCTAAGAAAGGCGCTACTGTGTCGGCATACTCAGAAAGGAACTTGATTGGTATACCATCTGGACCGGAAGACTTGCCTTTCTTAAGTGATTTGAGTTGTTTCGCAACACCTAAGATATCTAATTTATGTCACTCATGCTAACAGCTATTCTGGTTTCGAATTTTGGAATATTTACTTCGTCTTCTTTCGTGAAGGAATTACGGAAAACTGTATTTAGAAACTCCGCTTTAGTGGCACCATCATCGGTAACATTTCCATCGCTATCGCGCAGTGACGGTATTGACTGTTTCTTGTCACTGGTGTACTTTACATACAACCAGAATCTATTTGAGTTTTCTACCATATTTTGAGACAATGTTTCATTGTGGAAACTATTAGAAGCATCTCGCATTGACGTCCGCACTATTTTCGAGCTTCCGTGAAACTTAGCCAGTCTTCGGGATTTTGCGTTCTTCTGAATTTGGCATGCTTTTTTCATTGCTTCTGCAACAGTGTTCTGACGTGTTTTGTGTACCATGGTGAATCAGACCCGTTTCTTATTAACTTATGCGGTATGAATCTATCTATTGCTGTCGATATGATATCTTCGAATTTGATCCATATCTGGTCTACACTTACATAATTAGTGTTAAAAGTTTTATTGTTCTTAATCGTGGTTACCAACGATGTGGAAGTCATTGGACATCCTTACAGTGCCAGTGGTATTGGCAGTTCTAGTGGAGCAGTCTATACAACGGCTTGAGTCGGGGGAGTGTGGTGGGTGGAACAGCATTTCCCAACCACATCGATCGAACAAATCAGTCACGATTTGCGCCATATGCGACAGAGCATTGTTCTGTAAAATAATGGGCGGGTCCTGCAGAAAGTGTCGCCGCTTCTTTCTCTTACTTGGTCGCAGGCTGTGTTCCAAAAATGAACAGTTAGAAATATAGGGTACTATTTTTACAGTGCTTTCGCTACTCCATAAGCTATTTGTTAACGAATAAAATACGAGGAGTGACTTTCTAATATACTTTAATTGTTCAGCATATATGTTGCTGATACGTGGCATCCTCGTGGAAGACCACAGAACCAATACCACATCCCTCCTTCCCCCTCCCCTGATATGACCTCAAAACGACGTAACAAATTTCTGTATTTATATTCAGTACCCAAATTATGCATTTAATTAGAGATAATCACGTGGGACAATTGAGGTTACGCAGGACAGAGTAATAGCTAACGACTCACAAACGCGTACAGTTCAAATGTGTGTGAAATCTTATGGGACTTACCTGCTGAGGTCATCAGTCCCTAAGCTTACACACTACTTAACCTAAATTATCCTAAGGACAAACACACACACACCCATGCTCGAGGGAGGACTCGAATCTTCGCCGGGATCAACCACATTGTACAGTTATTGCAATATACTTAGTCATCTTCTTCGCAAATCAGATATCGATGCTTTTACAGCATGCCCTCACCATTCAAGACGTTAGCGGGACATCTATCTCTGACGTCGGTCTGTTCTAGAATTTCGGAACACGTTTTGTGCTCTTCCATTATGAAATTTCTGGAAACTGAAAATCTCATTTGTAGGAATCAACACAGATTCGGAAAACTACGATCATGTGAAAGCCAGCTCGCTGTGTTCGTCTACGAGACCCACAAGCAGTTGATACATGCGACCGAGACACACCGCGCACCTTGCCTTCAGGAAGGCACTGGATACAGCTCCGCTCTGCCGCCTAATGTGCGAAATATGTACGATTTTACGGAATATCTGACCAGCTGAGATTTTCTGGCAAACAGAACACAGTATGTCATTCTGAACGGAGAGAAGTCTTCACACGTAAAAGTAATTTCGGACGTGGTGCAAGGGAATATTATGGGACCATTACTTTTCACAACACATATTAATGCTTTGTAAATGATCTAGTGGATAACGTTGGAAGTTCCGTGAGGCTTTTCGCGGATGATGCCGTTGTATAGAGAGAAGTCGTAACGCTAGAATATTGTAGCGAAATGCAGGAAGACCTACGGGGGATCGACTCATCACGCAGGGAGTGGCAACTGACCCTCAACATAAACAAATGGAAAGTATTCCGAGTACATAGACAGAACCATAATGGTTCAAATGACTCTGAGCACTATGGGACTTAACTTCTGAGGTCATCAGTCCCCTAGAACTTAGAACTATTTAAACCTAACTAACCTAAGGACATCACACATCCATGCCCGAGGTAGGATTCGAACCTGTGACCGTAGCGGTCGCGCGGTTCCAGACAGTAGCGCCTAGAACCACTCGGCCACTCCGGCCGGCATAGACAGAACTACCTTCTATTGTATGATTACACGATTGAAGAACAATCGCTGGAAGCAGTTACTTCCGTAAAGTATTTAGCAGTATGCGTACTGAGAGATTTGAAGTGAAACTACCACATAGTCCGCAGCTCGTGGTCGTGCGGTAGCGTTCTCGCTTCCCGCGCCCGGGTTCTCGGATTCGATTCCCGGCGGGGTCACGGATTTTCTCTGCCTCGTGATGACTGGGTGTTGTGTGATGTCCTTAGGTTAGTTAGGTTTAAGTAGTTCTGAGTACTATGGAACTGATGACCTTAGATGTTAAGTCCCATAGTGCTCAGAGCCATTTGAACCATTTGAAACTACCACATAAAATTAAATGCCGGTAAGGCAGATGCCTGGCTGAGATTATTGGAAGCATACCCAGGAAATCAGCAAAGGAAGTAGCTAGATCGACCAATATTCCAATATTGATCGTCAATCTGACATCCGTGCTAAATAGGACTGACAGATGAAATAGAGAAATTGCAAAGAAGATCAGCACGTTTCGTTAGAAAAACCTTTAGTAAGCATATCATCATCAAGAAGATGCTCAGCCATCTGCAGTGACAGACGCTGCAAGAGAGGCGTTCTGCATCACATTGTGTTTATTATTGAAGTTCCGATTGCGTACGTTCCTAGAAGCCATCAGATATTCACGGTGTCCGTTAGCATTTGCCCTGTCTACATCTACATCCATACTCCTCAAGCCACCTGACGGTGTGTGGCGGAGGGTACCTTTAGTACCTCTATCGGTTCTCCCTTCTATTCCAGTCTCGTATTGTTCGTGGAAAGAAAGATTGTCGCTATGCCTCTGTGTGGGCTCTAATCTCTCTGATTTTATCCTCATGGTCTCTTCGCGAGATATACATATGAGGGAGCAATATACTGCTCGACTCCTCGGTGAAGGTATGTTCTCGAAACTTCAACAAAAGCCCGTACCGAGCTACTGAGCGTCTCTCTTGCAGTGTCTTCCACTGGAGTTTATCATCTCCGTAACGCTTTCTCGATTGCTAAATGATCCTGTAACGAAGCGCGCTGCTCTCCGTTGGATCTTCTCTATCTTTTCTATCAACCCTATCTGGTACGGATCCCACACTGCTGAGCAGTATTCAAGCAGTGGGCGAACAAGCGTACTGTAACCTACTTCCTTCGTTTTCGTACTGCATTTCCTTAGGACTCTTCCAATGAATCTCAGTCTGGCATCTGCTTTACCGACGATCAACTTTATATGATCATTCCATTTTAAATCACTCCTAATGCACACTCCCAGATAATTTATGGAATTAACTGCTTCCAGTTGCTGACCAGCTATATTGTAGCTAAATGATGAAGGATCTTTCTTTCTATGTATTCGCAGCATATTACACTTGTCTACATTGAGATTCAATTGCCATTCCCTGCACCATGCGTCAATTCGTTGCAGATCCTCCTGCATTTCAGTATAATTTTCTATTGTTAACACCTTTCGATAAACCACAGCATCATCCGCAAAAAGCCTCAGTGAACTTCCGAAGTAATCCACAAGGTCATTTATACATATTGTGAATAGCAACGGTACTACGACACTGCCCTGCGGCACACCTGAAATCACTCTTACTTCGGAAGACTTCTTTCCATTGAGAATGACATGCTGCGTTCTGTTATCTAGGAACTCTTCAATCAATCAATCATACAATTGGTCTGATAGTCCATATGCTCTTACTTTATTCATTAAACGACTTTGGGGAACTGTATCAAACGCCCTGTATTTTTTTACTGGATGCCGTAAATGAAACACGCGTTCTACCACATATGCCTCTGTTCATTAAGTTTTGAATCTTACATAAACATTTAATACAGGTAAAACACATCAACATTTAAATCACTTCAACATGTGCACCCTTGGTAACATGCAAAATATCAAGCCGGTATTCAGTCTCCTGCCACACCCTCTGCAACATGTCTCGTGTGATTGTGCTCGTAGCACTTCTGAACCATTGTTGCAATGTCACAATATCAGGTACTGCTATTTTGTATGTAAAATCTTTCACATACTCCCAAAGAAAGAAATATAAGGAGGAAATGTCAAGGGATCCCTGGGCCCTTGATTTGTTTCCCCTCTGCCAATCTGTTGGGGAAGGTTCCATTAAGTAAATCGCGGACTCCTAGATCCCAATGAGGGGGAGCGACTACTTATTGAAACATGATAGTGTCTTGCACATCCTGTTGCGGGGGACTGACATAATTCACCGACGTGTCTAGGTAGACATGTCCACTTACCTTGCTGTTACGGAAGAAAAATGGGTCCATCTCTTATTAACCCATACCACATATTACCATTTGGACTGTCTCGAATGTGTTCTCGTACGATATGAGAATTTCCTGATCCCCAGATAGGGACATTATAGCGGTTAACTCAGCAAAAACATGAAATGGAGCCACATCGGAAAAACATTCACATTTCGAGAAACCATTGACTTCATCCAAACGGTTCACCAACTTCATTGCAAATTGTTCATGTTTTGGGCGATCATCTGACTGTAAAGCCTGAACAATTTGAACCTTGTACTCATTTAAGTCGCTTGTGAACCACTTTATGCACTGTACTCTTTGGCACTTAAAGCTCCCGCGGTTTCTGTGGCGACCTCGCGAATTTCTGAGCCGACCCCGGTGCTAAAAAGGTTTCCATCCTTGTTTAACTTGACATCAGGTGCTTTCTGTCCATAATGGGACACAAACTTTCGCTGCACAGTAATCGGTGATTTAATTACTGTTAGCCACACAACACTTGAGATTTCTCCTGCGGGAAGCTATTTTTAATACACTGTATAGCTCACACAGCGCTCGTGGTTAGCACACTGGACTCGCATTCGGGAGGGCGACGGTTCAATCCCGTCTCCGACCATCCTGATTTAGGTTTTCCGTGATTTCCCTAAATCGCTTCAGGAAAATGCCGGGATGGTTCCTTTGAAAGGGCACGTCCGATTTCCTTCCCCATCCTTCCCTAACCCGAGCTTGCGCTCCGTCTCTAATGACCTCTTTGTCGACGGGACGTTAAACACTAATCTCCTCCTCCTCCTCACACTGCGCTCCTTAAGCTGACTCTTGAAAGAGACAAAGCTGAACAGAAACTTTATAGGTTCCCTAGTAGACCTGTAACAAAAAACAAACGTTACCATTATCACACCCAAAGGAACCATTCTAGCGTTTGTCCTAAGCGGTGTAGGAAAACAATGGAAAATCAAAATCTGGATAGCTGGACGAGGATTTAAAGACCGGTCCTCTTGTAATGCTAGTCGTTTTCTTAGCCCTTTCACTATCAAACCTTTTTTTCTTTCTTCCTGTCGTAGTGAAACGCATTAATGTATGGTTGTTTTAATTAATGTCGTAGTCAGAAGCAACAACACGACAAAACTATTTCCCACTGTTTCGTTTGCCGATGGAGGGAGGATTCGAACGCACAAGGCTATTCAGAAGTATCTCTAACGGGTCAGAAGACGAATGCGCAAAACTACAATACAAACAGAAACAGATACATCAGTGGGTAGAGCTAGTTTGTAACTCACATCCCAGGTGGTCACTAAGGGCACCTTGGTTGTCGCAGGAAATGTCAATATGTACGAGTACGTTCAGTTCATTGACACGAATTGTCCAGGAAGTCGCGACAGCAGCCCTCTTTTCAAATCTGTTCATTTGGTTGCCTATATGCAGGTGCGATCCAGTTTGATGCCAGGGGGCTCACCGTGCAACTTGAAGACAGCTCGATGTACAGATGGAATCTGCAATTATAAGAATTCTGTAAGCCAGCCTTCTGTTTACCAATGGACCATCGATACTTAGCAATAGCATGCATTAATTTCCCACCGGTTTTCTGAGAACCAATCGTGTGACACATACGTCCCAGTCGTAGTGAAAGGGTTAATCACGGCACCATCTCGCTCGGAGTGCTGATTGCAGGCAATGATAATGTGTCAGGATAACGCTCTGATTTGAATTTCAGCTCAGCTAATGAGCAAACCTGATCTCATGCTAACATGACGGAAGCACACACTCCACCATGGCCGCAACGTGCTGCAGTGTAACTTAAAAGAGTCATGGGCAGAACTGGTAACACAATCATTGCTGGAACACCGCTGCATGTTTCCAACCCATTTACTAAGCTAGGTGGTCCACGGGTGAAGACTCAGGACTTGTATTCGGGAGGAATAGGGTTCAAACACTGCCCGACCATCTCGATATAATCTCCCGTGATTTCCCCTATACCACTTCCGATGATTGCCTGAAAATTTCCTTCAAAGATCACACGAACGATTTCTTTCCCATGTTTGCCGTGACTGCGTCGTCCATTGTCATCGCCTTGTGTCAACGGGACGTTACACACCAAACTCCCTTACTTTTTTTTTATTTTAATACGTGCGCTGTCGCCAAGATGTTAAACAGCAAATATCTTTCCTTTCGTCGAGTTTGTCGTGGTACTGCTGACTCCATTGTAATTTTCAACGTCCTTGTTTCTTAACCTGTTTTTTTATTGGTTTTCAGCGTGAATACACCAATGAGCCATTAATAATTGCACTATGCAGCCTTTGACAATTACTCTGTTTAGCCGTCAACAATCACATAGCTTACCCATCAACAATTTCAGTTTTTTTTTGAAACATTTTACTTATAGTAATTAAACGTTTTTCTCCGTTAGCAAAAGGAAAAGTGTCTTTAATTTTTGAACACATAAGTAATAAAAAATTCTCTCTATAAAAAAAAAGTTTTCAAAAATGTTTGCAACTTCTCTATAGGTCTGTCACTAAAATAATCCGTATCAAACATCTGAGAACTTTATATGAAGATAGTAACTGTTCTCGAAATAACAGATACCATTGATGACCGTGCAGGTTCTCTAAAATAAATGATAATTGATTGAAACCCTCAGCTGCCGACAGGTGTTGTTGATATACCTCGATGGGGACAGCTGAAAATGTGTGCCCCGACTGGGAGTCGAACCCGGTATCTCCTGCTTACATGGCAGATTCTTTATCCACCTTTTTTTTCATTTTCTTAGGTATTGTTCGTTACGTTTGGTCTGGGCGGACGTCACAAGACACCCGTTCAAGTTGATCGTTGATTCCTTTACTCAGTTTTTTTTTTTATTACAGAGGGCGAACAGCCGTCTGACCAAACACGCTGAGCTACCGTGCCGGTAACCATCTGAACCACCGATGACACAGATGAATAGCGCGACTGCACGGACTTACCCCTTGCACGCCTCCCTTGAGACCCACATTCCCAACTGTCCACAATCACATACGTGATGTTCCTAATAGATATTTGGCCATACACTCATTACTCGCGCCCACTAAGGTGACGATTCCCGTAAGAGTTCGGGCAACCTGGGCACATTCGCACAGCTGTCCTCATCGAGGTATATCCACCTTTCCTGTCGGCAGCTGAGGGTTTCAATCAATTATCATTTATCTGGGAACTTCATTATCGTCCTTCATTACAGGACCAGTGATATTTATAGAGAAGTCTCGTACGGTTTCTCAATTCCTAGAGAAATCGTTTTCTATATTGCTGGAACTTGGAATCAAGAGAGATTCAATCATTTGTATCTCCAACATCTGAATTACTGAAATCATGCGTGATTAAAATTCTTAAGTTTAAGGGATACAAATGAGCTGGGAAGCTGCCATAATTAAATCTCATCTGTAGATTGTAAAGATAGCTCTGCTGTGTACTGAGATGTCGTGAAGCAAGGTAATCGAGGTATATCTGGCTCAATCCACCCGTAATACTTCACTTTTGCTTAATTTATGGTGTTGGGACATAACATTAATGGGGTGGCCTGCTAATAGCGAAACGGGACGTACTGTACTTAGCATACACTAAGCTGAATAAAAGCTGTGCGATAGCGGTACGCACATATGCAGATGGCGGTCGAAACGCGTACACGAGCTATCAAAGGGCAGTGTATTGACGGCGCTGTCATTTGTACTTAGTGTGATTCATGTGAAAAAGTTTCCGATGTGATTATGGCCGCACGACGGAATTAATTGACTTTTAACGCGGAATGGTAGTTGGAGCTAGATGCATGAGACCCTCCATTTCGGAAATCGTTAGGGAATTGAATATTACGAGATCCATAGTGGCAGGAGTGTGCCGAGAATACGAAATGTCAGGCATTACGTCTCACCACAGACAACGCAGTGGCCGACGGCCTTCACTTAACGACCGAGAGCAGCGGTGTTTGCATGGGGTTTGTCAGTACTAACAGACAAGCGGCAATGATTGAAACTACAGCAGAAATCGATGTGGGACGTACGACGAATGTATCCGTTAGGACAGTGCGACGAAATCTGGCGTTAATGAGCTATGGCAGCAGACGCCGACGCCAATGCCACGACACCGACTGCAGCGCCTCATCTGGGCTCTTGAGCATATCGGTTGGATCCTAGACGGTTGGAAAACCGTGGCCTGGTCAGAAGAGTCCTGATTTCAGTTGGTAATGGTACAGTTCGAGTGTAACGCAAACCCCACGAAGCCGTGGTCTCAAGTTGTCAACAAGGCACTGTGCAAACTGGTATTGGCTCCATAGTGGCATGAGCTGTGTTCAGGTGGAATGGGCTGTGGTTATGTTCGGTTATATAGAGACCATCCGCAGCCACTCATGGACTTCATGTTTCCAAACAGTGATGGAATTTTTATGGATGACCATGCGCCATGTCACCGGACCAAAATTGTTCGCGACTGGTTTGAAGAACATTCTGGACAGTTCGAGCGAAAGATTTGGCCTACCTAGATCGCCCGAGATGTATCCCATGGAACATTTTTGGGATATAACAGAGGCGTCAGTTCATACACAAAATCCTGCACCGGCAACACTTTCGGAAGTACGAACAGCTATAGAGCCAGCATGACTCAGTATGACTTCCAGCGATTTGTTGAGTCCATGCCACGTCGAGTTGCTGCGTTACGCGTGTTAAATGGACGTCCTACTCGATGTTAGGAGGTATCCTGTTACCTCTGTCATCTCAGTGTATCATCCATCTTGGATCTCTTCGGCTCTGCGGTGCGACTGCGGCTAAAAAAGAAAAAAAAAAGATTAAAGTAGCACTGACGACGAGGTCATTCCACGTGAAGCATAAGAACTGAAGGGAAAGGAAATATGCCGTGTCCTTTCAAAGGAACCATCCAGACATTAGGCGTAAATGATTTAGAGAAACGACGGAAAATTTAAATCACGACGTCCGTACGGGGATCTGAGCTGTCGTCCTTCCAAATACGAGTTCACTGTCCTGCCACTCGACACTTTACTTGGTGACTGAGCAGGGGGCGGTGGTGGAACTTGTGACCCCGAACAGCTTCGTGGAGTGAGTGCCGAACAGGTAGTGGGCGTGCGTTGCTGTTCTTAGGAGGTAGGTTAATGACTGACTTGTTTGCAACATCTCCAGTCGACATGAGTGCCGAAAACTTCATGATGTGGTCTGATAGTAAAAGTCGGACATTACACGCGGGCGTTTCAGGTGGACCCGAACACTTCAGGAACAGATTGCGAATGTTCTTTTCACTCACATTTCGTCCTTCGTAGCTGTTTTCCTTATGCTGAATATATCGCACTGCTGTAGATCCATTGATAACACTCACTTTTACTGGAATTCGGATCACTACGCACGGTTAATACGCTGCTTGGCTATTGGCAATAAGTATTAAAATATTTTGGAGAGATGCCAAGATATTTTTCACTTCTTACGAGTACTACCCCTGTTGAATGTTTACTGCTCGTATTCACAATCACTTTGAATAATAATCATTCACAGTTTAATTAAAGAATAATTAAAATCGGTGCTATATACAACACTTTCGCACACAATGTACCTCTCCCTACTTGGACGCTATCTCTCAGACCGTCGCGACTCCCTCGTGTCAGGCCGTTGTCAGGAAAGGCAGCGCTTCCTTATAAGGGCATGCTCTGGCCATCGAATACGAGGCGAGCGACGTATTTGTCAGCCGTTTCACATGTTGGATCACGGAACCATTGCATGGTCATAATGCAACTGGTGTTGCCCAGTTGCGTATACAACATTACAATCTCCGTATACTACGTTATTTGACAGAGCTCGTCATAAGGCTAATTGGGCTACAGTATTACTTGTTGACATCCGTCAAGCAGTGATAAGTCATTTCATTTGACTAACTCCCATTGTAGTAGCTCTGTGCTTGAAGTCTGGTGCATCCCATAATCAGTATTTCGAAGGTTGTGTTCCAGTACCATTTTAAAGCAACAATTTAGCACTGTTAAGTCATGTGTTACATAAATGTGAACTGTCCGTTTGTGAATGACACGGTATGTGTTTGTTGGCGTGTGCAGGGAGATCCAGGCGGCGACGGGGGAGTGGATGAACGAGTACGTGCGGCGGCCCAGCAGGAGGAGGGATAACCGCGTCTACGTGCCGCCCGCAGACGTCGTCAAGCGCAGCATCCGCCGCTCCTGGACCATCTCCAGTGAGTACTCCACACCTGCTACTGCTCCACCCCAGCCTGTGTAAACACTCCTGGCGACAAAATTACTCCCTTTCCAGTTGACATGTAACAATGCCTCTAGGAGAGTAGCATAATGGCCAGACTGAGGTAGGCGGGCCAAGTAGCGCAGGTGAGTGGTACGGGGGTAGCTACTGGCTGGAAATCCAGGGCGTCAGAGATGGCGAGGTCAACAGAGAGCCATATAGATAGATGCAGTATTGGTGGACCTGCAGCAAGGTGCTGGTGAGAATGCAAAGCTCCAGCGCTGGATATTGATATCTGGCGAAGAGACCAATGTTCACACTGAACTGCGGAGCCGAAACGGAAAACACCAACTCCGCACTATTGTGCCTTACCGCTTGCTGCCTGCCTCATCTCCCCCCCCCCCCCCCACCCCCCCACCGAGGGCTGCGGAGCAACTCCTCGACGATTTCGAGTGTTCCCAACAGTTCCATTAAATTACACTACTGGCCAATAAAATTGCTACACCAAGAAGAAATGCAGATGATAAACGAGTATTTGTTGGACAGATATATTAAACTAGAACTGACATGTGATTACATTCTCACGCAGTTTGGGTGCATAGATCATGAGAAATCAGTACCCAGAACAAACACGTCTGGCCGTAATAACGGCCTTGATACGCCTGGGCATTGAGTCAAACAGAGCTTGGATGACGTGTACAGGTACAGCTGCCCATGCAGCTTCAACACGATACCACAGTTCATCAAGAGTAGTGACTGGCGTATTGTGACGAGCCAGTTGCTCGGCCACCATTGACCAGACGTTTTCAATTGGTGAGAGATCTGGAGAATGTGCTGGCCAGGGCAATAGACGAAAATTTTCTGTATCGAGAAAGGCCCGTACAGGACCTGCAACATGCGGTCGTGCATTATCCTGCTGAAATGTAGGGTTTCGCAGGGATCGAATGAAATGTAGAGCCACGGGTCGTAACATATCTGAAATGTAACGTCCACTGTTCAAAGTGTCGTCAATGCGAACAAGAGGTGACAGAGACGTGTAACCAATGACACACCATACCATCACGCCGGGTGATACGCCAGTATAGCGATGACGAATACACGCCACCAATTTGCGTTCACCGCGATGTCGCCAAACACGGATGCTGTAAACAGAACCTGGATTCATCCGAAGAAATGACGTTTTGCCATTCTTGCAGCCAGGTTCGTCGTTGAGTACACCATCGCAGGTGCTCCTGTCTATGATGCAGCGTCCAGGGTAACCGCAGGCATGGTCTCTGAGTTGATAGTCCATGCTGCTGCAAACGTCGTCGAAATGTTCGTGTAGATGGTTGTTGTCTTGCAAACCTTCCCATCTGTTGACTCAGGGATCGAGACGTGGCTGCACGATCCGTTACAGCCGTGCGGATAATATGCCTGTCATCTCGACTGCTAGTGATACGAGGCCGTTGGGATCCAGCACGGCGTTCCGTATTACCCTCCTGAACCCACCGATTCCATATTCTGCTAACAGTCATTGAATCTCGACTAACGCGAGCAACAATGTCGCGATACGATAAACCGCAATCGCGATAGGCTACGATCCGACCTTTATCAAAGTCGGAAACGTGATGGTACGCATTTCTCGTCTTTACACGAGGCATCACAACAACATTTCACCAGGCAACGCCGGTCAACTGCTGTTTGTGTATGAGAAATCGGTTGGAAACTTTCCTCATGTCAGCACGTTGTAGGTGTCGCCACCGGGGCCAACCTTGTGTGAATGCTCTGAAAAGCTACTCATTTGCACATCACAGCATCTTCTTCCTGTCGGTTAAATTTCGCGTCTATAGCACGTCAATTTCGTGGTGTAGCAATTTTAATGTGCAGTAGTGTATTTAATAATTTAATATTTAGCGCTTTCAGTGAGACGGAGAAGCAGAATTTAGGCATTTCCATTGGTCTTTTCCTCCTTCCGCTAAAACAACTTTTCTAGAAGGTGCCGCTCCCTAACACTTCCTTCACAAATTTATTTCTATCAGGTGCTGGAAATCAATGCCCATTATGTGAAAACCAATCGCCCATGAAATCAGTCTAGGAGGCCCCGAGCACACCCCATTTGAAGCGTTTAGGTAAACACCGACCCACCATCGCCAGGTTTAAGAGAAGACCTCGGTCCTAGATAGAAGAAACTGCCCTGACGCCCACATTTGAGAACTGGACGACTACAGAGTCGCGGACAGGAAATGCAGTGTTACGAAAGGACGTGACAGTGGAGTAACAGGAGGAAGGTGAGAGAGATGGTACATCGTCTGTAGCCACGTCGGTGGCGACAATGGATAAAAACTGGGGAATGAACTGCCTATCACTGTTTCCCTTCTGTCCCCGGACGGTGGAGGATTTTGGGCTTCTTCACCTACTGCAAGTGTTGCCTCACTTAGAGTGGTAGCATAATTAAAGAAAAAGGGGCAGTGGGAGAGTTGCATATCAGTAATAGGTAGTAAATGCGATTAACTTTGAATGTATTTCAGAAAAAGTCAAAATGAGTATGCAATGAACTGTGGATGAAGCCCGACCAACAGGCATTACATGCATTAATCAAAAATGATAGTGCATTGAGAATGGCTAGTTTCTAGCTGAAATCTAGATCTGCCAACAAAATTTAAAAAGGACGACTGATAGCTGAAATCTATTATTTACAAGTCAATATAACAGTCGCTGAGTGCAACAGCCTTCCGAATGGAAGGTAACCTGATAAATGTGAGGTGTCCTGTCACAGTATTTCAATGAGTCCACTCACAATTCTGAGTCACTCGGCAAGCGACCACCTTACTTTAGGACAAGTAATGGAAAAACACTGTCAAAAAAAAAATTAGTACACTTGGCAAGGCGACGTAGATTTTTGATTCGATGCCGGCATATACCACCTGGGGCGTAGGTAGATGTGCTGACGATAGTTTTAACGTCGTCCACCAACGGACAACCTCAGAACCGCTTGTGCTATTGATCTGTGTTTACCTTTCAATTGGGAATGCTCACAGCCAGGACGCTCACTGTGGTTCAAAGGTACGAAGCAAGCAGGCAACCATGTCATGGAGACGCACTCGTGCTTCCTGCAGCCAACTGAGCGAATTTGGAAGATGTCAAACTATGGCCTTTCGTGTGGCAGGATGGTACTTTCGGAGAAATGCGACTCGAGTTGGACGTGGTGCGTCAGACGATGTTGGTATCAGCGGTCAGGTGAACATTCTCTAACCAGTAGACGAAGTTCCGGACGTCCACGCAGCATAGACGCCTGCCAGGATTGTCGTATCGCACAGGCAGCAGCGGCAGATCGTACAGTTACCACAGCACAGATACGGCGGCTTGTGAGCCCAGACGTGTCAACACGAACTGTTGCGAACCGGTAATTAGCAATGGGAATACGGGCACGCACATTTCTAGTGCGTCTTCCACTCTCGCCACAACATCGACGTGCACGGTTCTACTGCTGCCTGGCCATGAGACTCAACGTGCTCTGCAAGGCCCGCAGGAACTTCACTTGCCAGCATGAACTCCGGACTTGTCTCCAATCGAGCACGTGTGGGATGTGATGGGACGGGAAGCGAATAGAGCGAACTCGTCAACCAAAACCTCTTGCAGAACTATGTGAACAGATTTACCAGGTGTATCCCGGGGCATTATTTTCCAACCATACGATCGAACGGATACCAGAGTCAGCGTCTGCATTGCCAGCCCGTCGAGGCTACACCACACAATAACGTGTTCAGCGTGGGTCGATAATTGGTACCTCAGAACCGTTTGTGCTATTGATCTGTAAATGTAATCATTTCATGCACTCCGTATTACCGTTTCAGCAATAAAGCTTGAGTGAATTGGAATCCTCCAAAAGGGTGCACTAATTGTTTTTCCAGGCAGTGTAGAAAATACTTAAAGACCCAATAGAAAGCAGACAAGAATACGTGCAGTCCCTGGAGAGATGAGGATTGTTTAACCGATATGGATTAAGAAAACCAGAAAAGTTAGCCATGAGTTTCTAAATGCGAGCGCAGGGACCGAACAAGAAAGCTTTCCATGAATGCCATGTACTCTTAGTGCAAGTGGCGGGATTGCACAGTAGCAGCCAACGTAGTGGCCGCAGGCTTCTTATCGCGAAACCTGCCGGCGAAACCTGGGCGTCTTTGCATGAGGCTGCTCTCAAGATAATGGAAGACACTGCTATATCGAATAGGCGGTAGCTTCCGCACTGTCACAATTCGAGCTCTGAAGACGTCCACAACCGAATGGACTGGAGAGCGGCTCTCCCTGCTGATATTGAACTCGGGCATGACTACTCCGAAGTGAGCGCCTGTGGTTAGCGAAGAGGTTCACATAGCCAATATGACAAGTTGTGGAGGAGGAACCATTGCTGCTGACTCGGCCCCGGGGGGGGGATGGCACGAACTCTTCCCACTCAAGTTGGGACGCCCGTCTGGGCGCCAGTTCTCCGAATGGGGAACGAGTTAGTGTGCCTCTGCGACTGCGTGGCTTCAACTTAAATTCAAACGTAACGGCCCCAGAACTTCACCAATTTTCGCCATCTTGCATACCTTCTAAATTAATTAAATTGTAAATGGGGAAAATTACTTCGTCCCTCCAACGTATACAGGTACAGCTGCCCATGCAGCTTCAACACGATACCACAGTTCAGCAACAGTAGTGACTGGCGTATTGTGACGACCCAGTTGCACGCCCACCATTGACCAGACGTTTTCAATTGGTGAGAGATCTGGAGAATGTGCTGGCCAGGGCAGCAGTCGATCATTTTCTGTATCCAGAAAGGCCCGTACAGGACCTGCAACATGCGGTCGTGCATTAACCTGCTGAAATGTAGGGTTTCGCAGGGATCGAATGAAGGGTAGAGCCACGGGTCGTAACACATTTGAAATGTAACGTCCTCTGTTCAAAGTGCCGTCAATGCGAGCAAGCGGTGACCGAGACGTGTAACCAATGGCACCCCACACCATCACGCCGGGTGATACGCCAGTATGGCGATGACGAATACACACTTCCAATGTGCGTTCACCGCGATGTCGCCAAACACGGACATCATGATTTTGTAAACAGAACCTGGATTCATCCGCAAAAATGACGTTTTGCCAATCGTGCACCCAGGTTCGTCATTGAGTACACCATCGCAGGCGCTCCTGTCTGTGATGCAGCGTCGAGGGTAACTGCAGCCACGGTATCCGAGCTGATAGTCCATGCTGCTGCAAACGTCGTCGAACTGTTCGTGCAGTTGGTTGTTGTCTTGCAAACGTCCCCATCTGTTGACTCAGGGATCGAGACGTGGCTGCACGATCCGTTACAGGCGTGCGTATAAGATTGCTGTCGTCTCGACTGCTAGTGATACGAGGCCGTTGGGATCCAGCACGGCGTTCCGTCTTACACTCCTGAACCCACCGATTCCATAGTCTGCTAACAGTCAATGGATCTCGACCAACGCGAGCAGCAATGTCGCAATACGATAAACCGCAATCGCGATAGGCTACAATCCGGCCTTTATCAAAGTCATTAACGTGATGGTACGCACAACAACAACGTTTGACCAGGCAACGTCGGTCAACTGCTGTTTGTGTATGAGAAATCGGTTGGAAACTTTCCTCATGTCAGCACGTTGTAGGTGTCGCCACCGGCGCCAACCTTGTGTGAATGCTCTGAAAAGCTAATCATTTGCACATCACAGCATCTTCTTCCTGTCGGTTAAATTTCGTGTCTGTAGCACGTCATCTTCGTGGTGTAGCAATTTTAATGGCCAGTAGTGTAATTACATAACATGATTGATTAAGTGTAATGACATTTTAAATGATTAACTGTCTGGTCTAGGATTACTATCGATGAATGGGAATTTTGTACGCAGCTCGAATGTGATTGAAATTACGACATTAATTTCATTCTTCTCTAATTGTTTTGGGTATGGACTTTGCCGGACGGCCGTCTTTCGCTCGCCACATGTGTTGCATGACTTCAAAGAGTGTCCCTGTTACGACAGGCGATAAAAGGAAATGGAACAAAATCCTTTAAAGTCGAATGTAGCTAAGGATAGATAGTAGATAAATAGAGACAGTGATTAACACATCGTTGTGTGAAATAATACCAACACTTATTCATGTCAAATACACAGGGTGTTCCAGGAGGAGTAGTAAATATTTTAGGCAAATGTAGCGTAGACAGATTTGAAGACTGATTCGAATAAACTGTTCCATATAACATGTGTTAAAGTCTTACTGGTTACAGAGATACAGCTGGTAGAATGTAAACAAACAAATACTCACAGACAGCACCTAAAGTTGAATGCGAGTCTCGCAGTTGAAATATCGTGCAAGAAAGACGCGAATATTCCGAAGAACCCCGATTGTTCAACATGACAACACCTCGCTGCGAAAGCCTGAAAAATTACTCTCTCAGAAGCTGTTAAGCAAAGGCAAGTGACTATGTTCGAAATTGATTTGGATAAATTTCATTTCAGACTTCAGTGCACTTTCGAATTCTCTTGACAGCACCGCGTTTAACTCTTCTGAGGTCGTCCTGGCGTTCTTTTCTGAGAGCGGAACTATCCATAATGCTAACGATCAAATCGTCTCTTTTGTTAACCTTTCTAGACTGTTCGTTCCGAAGATTACCATAGACAAAAATCTAAAGGGGGTAAGGTGCAGAGACCTCGGTGACCAAGAAACGACCGTTTCTGCCGATCCATCTTCCATGTTGCGGTTGGGTGATGAGTCAACTGGCGACAAGAATTTCCGAGGGCGCCCTTATGCTGGAAGATCCACCCTTGTAGCCAAAGGAACCTCTTACAATGATGCTGAAAGCTCGGTTTCAAGAAAGTCTTAGGTAACGGGACCCTGCAAGGCGATGCCGTAGCGCAACAGGCCCAGTCAGCTGCTTGTCTCTCATATCGAACCACACATTTGTAGAGAAGCCTGTTTGAAATTGAGGCTCCAGAAAGCCATATGCGTTTTCGTCGGACCACTTAAGAGTATGTGAAAAAAATGGCTCTGAGCACTATGTGACTTAACATTTGAGTTCATCTGTCCGCTAGACTTAGAACTACTTACACCTGCACTCACATCCATGCCCGAGGCAAGATTCGAACCTGCGACCGTAGCAGCAGCGCGGTTCCGGACTGAAGCGCCTGGAACCGCTCGGCCACAACGGCCGGTGAGGAGTATGTGAGTTATGAGTGCTGCTGATACCGTCTATGGTAAAAGTAGCTTATTCTGTACACCGTTTTAATTGGATTACTCGCCATTTCCTATTAGCCAACGACAAAATTCAAATCCATCTCCTTCTCGAAAGTGTTGAACCCACTGTACATGGATAATATCCACTATATTTTTGTATCTGAAACGTGGGTAAGAGTAGAAACTTTGCGCGTGCTTGTTGGAAGACTGCGTTATACCTTATGAATGATGTCTTCTACTTCATCCACACTCTTTTCATTGCAAGTTTGTAAGAAATATGAGTGCCGGTCACTGCAAAAGTCTCATGCAATTTAGTGAAAAAACGACTAAACATTATTGAATTGGTACTCTTCGATTAGGGAATGGTCTACGGTTATTAATTACAAGCAGCGGCAGCATTTTCCTTACAAACCCCGTACCAAAATACGATATCGGAATATTCTCAATCTGCAAATAGGTCCTGCATGCTTAAACGACACATTAGAATTGGCCAACAAAACACAGTTATAGCTGAAAAACTGAGTTATGTGAAGTTTCGCTCAATTTAAGATTCAAGACAAAAATGACAACCGATAAATAAATCAATATCAAGTTGAATACGACAAGTGGAATGAAAAGTTATATCTGCGAGCTGTATCTCTGTAACCAATAACAACTGAAGAGATGTTGCGTGGGAATGTTTTATTCGATTTGGTATACACTACCACCTCCTCAAATATTTCGTATTCCTCCCGAAACACCGTGTATGGAGCTACATATTACCAGTTATCTCCCACACAATCGATTCTTTAAATAATCTACGTATAAAACAGCTTCATCCGTCTGATTAAAAATTACTAAATTTATTAAATATTTTACCACACGCGCGTAAAACCTTTTATGGTTGAAGACGCAAAATTCTGATTATGTTGGTTTTATTAGTTTTCGAGCTATTGATCCATTGAACAATGGAAAGGACAAAACTGTTTGTGAGTTCTGTTTCCTGAACTGTGTATCGTACAGCGATACAATTGTGCAGTTACATTCAGGGCCGATTGTATAAAGCATTTAACCTTAGGTTGAGATAGAAATAGAACTCAGATCAAGTTCAGCCGAGAAATCTGCGTTGTATAAATGTTAATGCTAGATCAAAATGATTAATGGAAAATCTCATATAAGATGTGAAACAAATACTAACAAAGAGATAGAGGGGCTGGCCAGTACTTACCTCAGCTCAGTACAGCCGATAGATACACATAAAACAGAACTGAAAATTTACATTCCTAGCTTTCGGAACTTTGTTCCTTCATCAGGGAGGAGAGAGGGGAAAAAAGGGAAGAAGGGAAAGTGGATTTAGTTACTCACAACCCAGGTTATGAAGCAACAGGGAAAGGTAAACAGGGAGGGTAGCAAGGATGGAGGCATGGTTGTCAGAGGGAAGCCAAAGATATTCTACTGTAAGTACTGTGCCAGCTTCAAACCAAAGAGGATGCAAACAGAAGTAAAGTATAAAGATAAACACAACTATGTAGGATGAAAAGATGCGTGAATGGCTAAAGAGGAAAGGGAAAGAGGAGAAGACTGAAGAGTGAATGGGAGTGAGGTTGTTTAACGTAGGTTCAGTCCAGGGGGATGGCGGGATGAAAGGATGTGTTGGAGTGCAAGTTCCATGCTAGATCATACCGCCGTGTGGCGGGATCATATTTCACGGGCGAAAATTCGCGGTTCAAAGTCAGATTCAGCTCTAATCGTTAGTTTGTACTCTAGTGGCACTAAGATTCATCGCTTTTGTTTTTAGCAGATACCAACTGAAACAATAAAAAAGTTATTTTCACATAAAAAGGCATGTAAATATGTGACTAAGACATTCGCACGCCACTGATGCTCAAAATACCTTTTTTTCGATGTGGAAGGTTAGTTTAAGAAAATTACCAGCTATGTGTGCACTTAATTATCAATTTCATAACAGGTCTTGGGAGAGGACTAATTCAAAAGCATTTTATAGACTCTTTCCAGAAGAGTAAGATAGGAAAATTCGAAATATTTGTAGTGAACAATTAAGTATGGGGAAATTTGACATTAGCCAATAACTATTCAACATCACTTACACAGGATGTTTCAGAAGTGATGGTCAATATTCAGGAGTATGACAGGAATGATCATCCGAGACAAAAATTCAAGTAAACATGCGCTCTAAAACATATATCTTAAGAGTTATGAGCAATTCTTGATCTTCGGTGCTATGAAACAAATTTCTTCCAATGCAAACTCTTTGCTTTCCATATTTTGGGAAGTGGTAGTATTGGCCGAAACAAGAAAAAAAGTCCAGTAAACATTTGCTCCAAAATGCATACCTTAAGGGCTATGAGCCCCTGTTCATCTTCGCTACTTCGAAACACAAATCTTCTAATGAACAAGTGCTCATAACGTTCAAGATATGCATTTTAGAGCACGTGTTTACTGACTGGAATAGAGGCAATGAGGTTCTGAAAGACATGAAACCTGATGATCAAGGGAAGGCAGGATTCGGTTACGATTGTGGAATGGGCCGTGATCAGTTACTATCGGTTGCCTTTTACAGTTACACACTTTTATTTTTAAATCAGTAATTCCAGGCTCAACCATAAATAAAAAAACGCCACACGTTATTAATGAAGGAATAAACAACTGTGTAAATAATAGTGTTTTCAGTGAGTTGTTACAATTTAGCAAGTCACCATAAAATACAGATACAGATAACGTTAAAAAAGAAAAAAAAGGCTGCTGTAATCACGGCTGAAGGCCTTACACGCCAAGAATGGAATAAATTAAATTGCTGCAATTACAACTTATAGGTATTGAAATATTAAAAGGTAAGTGGCCGCAAACACAGCAAAAGGTATCAGACGCCAGAAATGGCTGTAAATAAGGTTTGTAAGGGTTATTGCTAAAATAGAAACAGCGAATTATTTTTTTTTTATAACAGATGACCACAATCACGGCTGAAAGCCTTACACGTTTGAACGGCAATTATATAAAAAAATTAGAAACCTGCTGTAAAACAGCAATTACAAGCAAAGGTTAATTAAAAGAAACAAGCAATTGACCACCAAACGGGTGAAATGCGATGATGCTAATCTTGTTAACACAATCCTACCACTGCTAGATTTATTCCAGAAGGCGATCGGAACTAATAACTAGACATACATAACCTTTTATGTAGGCATTACAAGGTACGGTAATAAATAATACAATAATAAAACACAAGAACCAGTCACAGATGGTGCTCTAGGAATCGACCTCTGAGAAGGTCTCGGCAACAAACACTTTCGCGAGCGATGAGATAGCCAGCCAAGAGTTGGATTCACTTCACAAGATGGTAACTCAGACTAGTGGCAGTCTAATGAATGACTAATGAAAATCTTGCTGAAGCTACCTGACGTCCAGTAAACCAATGCAAGAATGGAGCACCACAAAGCCGGAACTGGCAGACTGCACTACGCCCCCACAATAGTGTGCTGAGAGCGCCCGGAACGAGAAAGGAATCACTACCACCTGAGTAGAAGAATCACAAACAGCCTACAACCAAGAAAGCTGTCAAAACTACACGCCTTACTGGACAGCAGCGGTAAGGCAAGGTAAGGAAACGTACACTGCCGTTACACACACTAACCTCCAGGGCAGGTAACTGGAGCGTTAACAGCCACCAGGCAGGAAAAATACCGTTGGTTGAACTTAACAAATTGTAACAAGCTGAACGCAGTAAACAGTAATAAGAAGTCGAGGAAAGCTAATCAGATCCGCTTTCCCCAAGCACCCCAGTTGCTGCTCTTCGCCTCGGCGACACTGCGAGCAGCAACACGAACCCAAGTAACTTGAGAATCGCGAAATGTCACAATGGTGCAGGTTTGTCTACTTGAATAGAAACGCACTCATCTTAAAGCCTGCAGGATCTGGTTTACGACGAGGACGTGCACCCCCGTGTCCACACCTCCCATCCAGCAGTCCATGCACGCCGCCAGCAGACCCGGCGTGTTCTCGCACTGTGCGGACCTGGCTCCTCCCGAGTCCCACTCTCACGACACGGAAAAACGACGACGTCGCCCCAAAGATAGGGCACCAGTTACAACATATCGATAACTGCCGCTGCTGCCACTAGCAGACAGGCAACGCTTGCGTAACGAGTGGCGCCAGTCCAGACGAAAAGAAGACATACAACCGCAACCATGCCAACTAATGGACACGGTCTGGCCTCCAACAGAGGGCAGAAACCTACAAACAGCACCAATACGAGCCGCAGCGCGGCTCAGGCACCGACATGGATATGGCGCCACGTTGAGCCCCGTGCCCAGGCTAGCTGCGCTAGGTTTCCCAGTTCAGGATCTATGGCGCGAACAGGCCGATCGAGGTGGTCCCACAGATTCTCCATTGGTGGCTGCAGAAGTACGATAAACTCATCCTGGTGCACTTCGAACCACGCACCTATACTGAGAGCTGTGTCAAATTTCGCCTTGTCCTGCTGGTAGATACCACCGTGCCGAGGAAAAACCAACTGCATGTAGGGTGCATTTGGTCCCCAAGGATACGTGCATCCTTGCGTTGATCCATTGTGCGTTCCAGAATGACTAGATAACCCAGGGAATACCACGAAAACATTCCCCAGACCATAAGTGTTGCAGGGTGTTTGGTTTCAGACGTTTCACGCCGTACACGCCAACGGCATTTGTCCGATAGAGCATGCAACGTGATTAATCTGTAATGGCCACCTGTCGCCACTCAGTGGACGTCCAGTTTCGGTTTTGGCGTGCAAGTTACAGCCTTACAGCAGTCGGAGAGGGTGCATCTACTAGGCACCTGCTGCGGAGGGCCATAAGGAACAACCTCCGCTGAACGGTCGTTGAGGAGACACTGTTGATAGCCCCTTGCTTCACCTGGACGGTCAGTTGGTCAATAATAGCATGTCCGTTCGCCTGTACCCATCGCCGCAGCCGTAGTTCACTCCTTTCATCTAGGGCCCGTGGTACACTATAGTTGCCTAGGCACCAGTTTTGGATAGCGCCACTTTGCCATGCACGGTGTACTTTGGCCACTTCGGCTCGCGAACAGTTTACAAACTTAGCCGTTTTGGAAATGCTTCCCCTTGGCCCGAAATCAAATGAATATATCCATTTGGACGTCAGTAAATCGCTCCCTTTCCGCATTACAAGAATAAACTGCCTTGTTTTCGAGTAGAACAGAAGTGACTTCTGGCATCAGCAAGGTAGTGTCATAGGCCGTCTGCTGTTCCTGATTTATATAAATGATGTAGGTGATAATCTGACCAGCCCCCTTAGATTGTTTGCAGACGACGCTGTAATTTACCGTCTAGTAAAATCATCAGACGATCAATTCCAATTACAAAATGATCTAGAGAGAATTCCTGTATGGTGCGAAAAGTGGCAATTGGCACTAAACAAAGGAAAGTGCGAGGTCATTCACATGGGTACTGAAAGAAATCCGATAAATTTTGGGTATACGATAAATCGCACAAATCTAAGGGCTGGCAATTCCACTAAATACCTAGGAATTACAATTACGAGCAACTTAAATTGGAAACACCACATAGATAATATTGTGGGGAAGGCGAAACAAAGACTGCGCTTTGTTGGCAGTACACTTAGAAGATGCGACAAACCCACTAAAGAGACAGCCTACTTGTCTGTCCTCTGCTGGAATATTGCTGCGCGGTATGGGATCCTTACCAGGTAGGATTGACGGAGGACGTCGAGAAAGTGCAGAGAAGGGCAGCTCGTTTCGTGTTATTGCGCAATAGGGGTGAGGGTGTAACTGATACGATACGCGAGTTGGGGTGGTAGTCGCTGAAACAAAGGCGCTTTTCTTTGCGGCGAGATCTATTTACGAAATTTCAATCACCGACTTTCTCTTCCGAATGGGAAAATATTTTGTTGACACCAACCTACGTAGGGAGAAATGATAATCATAATGAAATAAGAGCCGGCCGAACGGTTCTAAGCGCTTCAGTCTGGAACCGCGCGACCTCTACGGTCGCAGGTTCGAATCCTGTCTCGGGCATGGATGTGTGTGATGTCCTTAGGTTAGTTACGTTTAAGTAGTTTTAAGTTCTAGGGGACTGATGACCTCAGAAGTTAAGTCCCATAGTGCTCAGAGCCATTTGAACCATTTTGAATAAAATAAGAGAAATCAGAGCTCGAACGGTAAGATTTGTGTGTTCCTTTTTCCGACGCGCCATTAGAGAGCGGAATGCTAGAGAGGTAGTATGAAAATGGTTCGATGAAGCCTCTGTCAGGGACTTAAGTCTGAATTGGAGTGTAACGATGTAGATGTTTTCCGCGTTCTGCCGACACACTTTATATACCCTCCACTGCTACTGTTGCCACCTGCCGTCTGTGAGTAGTTACTGCACTTATTAATGGGTGAATGGTTATCTCGAGAGTGATCTACAAGCATAAACTGGGGTAAGTTAGCCAATGGAGAACTCTGCAGTCTACAGTAAGTTTCGTGTGCCACAAAATTTTTCTGGATCCCCATCCAATTTAATTAAAATGGGAAAAATTAATAAAAGAACTGAATTAATCACTGAACTGGTAAGCATTTCTAACGTGTTAAATCAGTAAAATAATCCAAATAAATTTATAGAATGCGCGTGTGGGAACAATTTAAGTACAAACGTAAAATAAAGTAATTCAGAGCAAGCAGGGGCTTAAGCCTCAACAAAAAGATTAAGATAGTGACACAAAAATCTACAAATATATGGCCTGCCCTTTGAGCTTCAGATTGGTCGGTTGGTTTGGGGGAGGGGACCAAACAGCGAGGTCATCGGTCTCATTGGATTACGGAAGGATGGGGAAGGAAATCGGCCGTGCCCTTTCAAAGGAACTATCTCGGCATTTGTCTGAAGAGATTTACTGAAATCACGGAAAATCTAAACCCCGAATGCGAGTCCAGTGTGCTAACCACTGCGCCACCTCGCTCGATTTGCGCTTCAGAAGCGTCAGATGGGATGCGTTAAAAGTAATCTTAAAGAAGGAGAGAGGTTTGAGCAACAGTCATCAGTTTGAAGTAGCGATTAAAATAAAACATATTAACAATTCACAAAGTAATTCTAAACTAAGATCTGTCGTTGCCTGTTATGTAACTAAGCAACTAACTTATACTACTATTATACTGAGTGCTGTGGTACACTGCAGTGATAAATGAAACGGAATTGTGACGCGCTCATGGAAAAAGTTCACACAACATACACGATTCACACATAAGAGTAGAGATAAAAAAAATTTCCCATCATAGTTCATCACTATCGCTGTGATTGAATTATTGCGAATTAGATTACTATGGAATACTTTCAGACGGAGAAATTTTTCTGCATCATCTTGCACATCAAACTATGCTACGATGGCGTGAAACACCCGCAAATGCCGTGAATATACATGAATAAAGCAAAATTATTAAGACTCGTGGAAATATCAAGAACACAAATGTAAACCGTATAGATACAAATAGCAAGAAAATATCACGCGGAATTAAGGGTAAAACTTATTCATGATGGAACTGAAATTACACACTGTGGAAAAGTTCCCACACACATTCCAGTTAAAAGAGAAGTCAGACAACTGAATTTTAAACCTGTGCTGGAGCAACGAACTTCCCACACCACGCGTTCTGTTTACACAAAGCGAGGACCGGAAAAACTTAAACCTATACAAAAAAATATACTCGTGGCTACACTCTGAAAAATATAAGAATTCAACTACCGAATATGAACATGAACTAGTAAAACAAAATGTACATCAGTTGAGATAGCTACACACCATCACACATTAACACACCAGCGCCAAATCTCTCGTAAAAGCACCGTCTTCACTCACCACAGGTCCTCCCCGAGTGTCGAGAACACGCTCACTCTGCAACGAACTTCCCCTCAGGTAGCCGCAAGAGACGAGAGGGGTCCTTTCCGCTACCAATTTAACTGCCGTCGAGTAACTACCGAAAGAGTACAATTCTTTTTGCCTTGACTGAGAAACCTGCGTTGGGTACCCTGTTGTTACCACAACAGACAGCCAGATCCTGTAATGCTTCCATATGTAAGACAAATACAACATACTCACTCACTCACTCAGTCAGTCATACAGATGATAAAGAGAGAGAGAGAGGAAATTTGGGAGCACAAAATGTAGATAATGTACATAGGATTAGATGCTTACTGAAAAAATTGGTACTCGAATGTAATTGGGTACCACTGAATGGCGAAAATACGAAGTACAAATCTATATTACAAATAATTGGGCGTGTCAGCACGGAATACAAGTTACGTGGTATGAAACGAATCTAACAGAGACGTTTCAACATTGATGCGATTGGACCGTGTATTTTAGAGAGAAGTCGTGCGTTTTACAATATTTGATGTAATAATATAAATTGCTCGAAAAGACAAACAAATATTGCTTTCAGCAATAAAAAATCAAAGTAATAAGAATGAGTTACGGACGAAATTATATTAAATCAAATGGCTCTGAGCACTATGGGACTTAACATCTTAGGTCATCAGTCCCCTAGAACTTAGAACCACTTAAACCTAACTAACCTAAGGACATCATACACATCCATGCCCGAGGCAGGATTCGAACCTGCGACGGTAGTAGTCGCGCGGTTTCAGACTGAAGAGCCTAGAACCGCTCGGCCACACCGGTCGGCAAAATTATATTAATTAATTAAGGGAAACAATGGTTGTTGCGGAAAAACGTAGTAATCTGTAGAATTTTCTTTTGGTGTCGAAACATGTGGAACATAAATTTTATTTACTGTAAACATACGAATTATTATTAAATGTGAAAGAAGTTTAGTGATGAAAGGAAAGATTTTATACGTGGGTTGTAGATTCTTGTCGTGAAAGCCTAGCAGGAACGATTTGGGGGGAAGGGGGGTGGCTTTAACTCGGTTAGATGTAGAGCCTTGCTCCCACCGATGCTTATGTTGTTACTAAGCTATGTGTTTACTTCTTGTTTACAAGTTTATGAGACTTTATATACAATAACATGTCACGGTTCATCTACTAGGTGATTTGGTCAAGGAGGAAGTCTTCATCATTAGTCTTCAATCTTGCTTGAGTCAGTTCGCTATCTTTCTCTGACGTGTCTGTCATGTTGATTGTTTGTTCTGTCCTGGGTGTCATACGGCTCTGTTTTTTCGTTCTTTTGCAAAGATGCGGGCGCGTGGAGATCGAATCTGCCGTAAAGTTGGTTTCTTTCCGTGCTGTTCTGTATCTAGTCACATTGTATAGCTCCTCGTATGTGTTCTCTGGCCTGTGTGAGAAATGAACAGTGTACTATTATCTCAAATAAGGAAAATCATATTTTTGTTTCCCCTGAAGGCGTTATGTAAGCAACCTGCGGCTTGGACGGGTGGCCAGATGACCGTTCGAGTCTGATAGTAATACAGATGTCTTCCTAAGTTAATAAGATAATTAGACGGCGGTGGTAGCCGAGCGGTTCTAGGCGCTTCAGTCGGGAACCGCGCGACTGCTACGCAAGTTCGAAACCTGCCTCGGGCATGAATGTGTGTGTTGTCCTTACGTTAGTTAGGTTTAGGTAGTTCTAAGTTGAAGCAGTTGCGCAGTTGAACGGAATGGACAGTATCTTGAAAGGAGGGTATAAGATGAACATCAACAAAAGTAAAACGAGGATAATTGAATGTAGTCGAATTAAGTCGGGTGCTGCTAAGGGAATTAGATTAGGAAATGAGGCACTTAAAGTAGTAAAGCAGTTCTGCTATTTGGGGAGCAAAATAACTGATGCTGGTCGAAGTAGAGAGGATATAAAATGTAGACTGGCAATGGCAAGGAAAGCGTTTCTGAAGAAGAGAAATTTGTTAACATCGAGTATAGATTTAAGTGTCAGGAAGTCGTTTCTGAAAGTATTTGTATGGAGTGTAGCCATGTATGGAAGTGAAACATGGACGATAAATAGTTTGGAGAAGAAGAGAATAGAAGCTTTAGAAAGGCGGTGCCACAGAAGAAAGCTGAAGATTACATGGGTAGATAACATAAGTAATGAGGAGGTATTGAGTAGAATTGGGGAGAAGAGGAGTTTGTGGCACAACTTGACTAGAAAAAGGGATCGGTTGGTAGGACATGTTCTGAGACATCGAGGGGTCACCAATTTAGTATTGAAGGGCAGCGTGGAGGGTAAAAATCGTAGTGGGAGACCAAGAGATGAATACACTAAGCAGATTCAGAAGGATGTAAGCTGCAGTAGGTACTGGGAGATAAAGAAGCTTGCACAGGATAGAGTAGCATGGAGAGCTGCATCAAACCAGTCGCAGGACTGAAGACCACAACAACAACAACAACATCAACAAGTTCTTGGGGGCTGATGACCTCAGATGTTAAGTCCCATAGTGCTCAGAGCCATTTGAATCATTTTTGAATAAGATAATTTGATACTTACGTCTCTTCCTCTTACGCTTGTCTGCAGATCCATCATCGAGGTGGTCAGCAACTCGAGGCTCTCCGGAACTTAGAGCGTACAACAGTCTTCCGCGCCACCAAGAATGCTGCTACACTTCGCTAAACCACGTACCGAGGGACAAGTCGCCGTCATATCCGAGGGATGAGAGCGGCGCCTGCGGATCTCCGCGTTCCCGCGACAGCCAGCAGTCCCAGTCCCAAAAGTACAGCCTCCCAGACGACGAAGATACGACCGAACGATCCCCGACCAGATCGCCGCCGGCTGCGGATTTAGAGGACCGCCCTGCGGCGGTGGCGACAACGACGACGAGCCAGACAGCCGAGCAGAGTCCACCGGCCGGCACGTTCAGAGACAGGATGTCCAACTCGCCCGCGCTCAGCGCCCGAGTCCGCAGGCAGCAGTACTTCAGCTCGAGGAGCGACGACGACGCCGAGTTCCAGAGCAGGTACCTGCAGAACCACGTCCTGAAGCAGCACCGCGCTGACATAGGCCGCCAGAAGTCGGACGACTACGTCGCGGGCAGCGCGCCGGAGGACAAGTCGTCCTCGCCGGGCAGCAGCCCCAGCGTCCAGGAGAGCAGGCTGGCCGCCGTGCGAGACCTCAGGGACGTCACGTCGTCCTCCACGAGCCACAGCAGCCGAGAGGTGTCGCCGCTCACCAGGAGGCACCAGAGCTTCGACGTCGTGGACAGGCCCCAGTCGAGGACCGTGTCGCTGCTGCAGCACCGGCACTCCTCCGTGGACCGCGGCGGCGAGGCGGCGGCCCCCGCGTCGCCCCACCGGCGCTACTTCCTCGTCGGGCAGGACGCGCCCCACTCGAGGCACTCGCTGCTCGGCCGCGACGCGGTGCTGCCGCCGCCGCCCCACCGCCGCCCCCTGCTCACCAGGGACTACGTGTCGTCGACGCTCGAGTACAGCGGCAACAGTGACAGCGGAGGCGAGATCGTGGCGACGCCGCCCCCGCACGGCCGCCGCTACGGCGGCGCCAGGGACGACACCTCGTCGCTGTCCTCGCACAAGGCTGACGGCTCGCCGGTGCACGCCAGCTCGGGCGACGATTTCGACGTCGAGCCGATAAGCGGGACGGTCTTCCGTAAAGTGACTGTCAAGAAGAGAAGGCAGGAGACTCGTAGGGTGCTCGACAACGGTAAGTACACTCAAAGTGCGTTTCGCAAAAGCTTTCTGCTTGCGATCCGGTCGCTGGTCACTAGATGCATTTGTAACTACCCTGAGTCAACAATATGTTGATGGTGGCGGTGAACTAAAAATGTACGACGGCAATTTTTTTTTTCAATTTCTGATCGGTTGCGAAATTAAAACCACTGCGAAAACCTGGTGAAGTTTTGAGCACATAAATTGTGCAGTGTCTCTACTATACCCATCTATCGCATCACATCGCACTGTCCACTTCTGAGCGCACAGTGAGCGCGTAAAGATGCCTGGAATAATAGTGTTTCCTTCTATGTGTGAGGTGCCTGCTGAGGGCTTTCGCCTGATTTCATGCAACCCGCATAACGTATCCGCAATGCGTTCCCTTCCCCACGACAATCCTTGGCCGCTCACTGCAGGTGCAACGAGCGCTGCAGATCAGCATAGATAATTGGTGGAAATCACAGGCGGCTGCCTTCTTTGATGAGGATATTGAGAAGTTGGTATCGCTCTACGACAAACGTTTAAGTAGGAGCGGCGACTGTGTAAAGAAATAGCTTAAAGGTGTAGCTAAATGTTGCAAATAAAACACTTTTGATTTTCGCTGTGGTTTTGATTTCGCAACTGAATGTAGAACTTGGAAAAATAGCCTTCCTGGAAGAGGTGTTGCATGCTTGTGTAGTGCACAAAATTACATAAGATCCATAGCCAGAAACAATTGTACAATAAGGCCTCATTTATTTATTTTAAAGGTTTGCTAATAAATATATTGTTCCACAGTTCTTATTAGCGTCTTCTAGGGATTGTGGATAGTAGATAACCTTTTCATAAGGAAACCCGTGTCCAGAAATGTACCGTCTGGATGAGAGATAAGTTTGAAGTCGGGATCACTTTAAAGTGTCCTCCTTCACGCAGGTTCTTCCGTACTGCCTAACGGGTTTCAGACACTTTACATTCGTACAAGAGGTACTAATCGAACTACTGGATGATGATTCTTTACTGCCACTCCGTCAGCAAATGTGCTTACAACATGGTGGCGCAACCGCGCATTTTGCACGTGGCGTCCACGAACATCTCAACCAAACGTACTGTGATAGGTGGGAAACCGAGGTGGACGAACTCTTTGGCCATCACGCTCACCAGATTCACCTCCTCTCGCAATAAAGTCATGAGCTGCTCAATTGACTCTCTTATTAGAACATGTTACACGTTTCGGGAGTACACCCAGCTTCAGACATCACAAACTTCAACTCCTTCCTAACCAATCTGGCTTACAGCCTTGACAACAAGCACTGCTTGTGTCGCAGTTATAGTCATATGTTATTCGACACTTTCTTAGAGTTGTCAAGGCTGTACGCCTGCTTAGTTAGGAAGGAGTTGAAGTTTGTGATGTCTGAAGATGGGTGTAATCCCGAAACGCGTGACATGTTCTAATAAAAGCGTCAAGCCTCATACGGGATTTTATGTCCTGTATATCTTACCTCCTCTCGACTTTCTCTTGTGGGACGATACGAGAAGTCTCGTGTACGAGACTCATGCGCAGTGGGAAGAACATCTCCTAGCGGCAGCAGAAGTTATTCGACGCACACGAGGCTTTGTCGACTGTGCGTATGAGAATATGCGTCGGAGAACAGCAGGGTCGGTACGCGGAGCGTCTCTTGCAGAGACCGCACGTCAGAGAGCTCATTGTCTCCGCTGTGCGCTTATGATGAAGCGGGAGATTTCAAAGCGATCCGATCTTCACTCTTATTTTGCAGCCAAACGGGACTTTTCTGGACACGAGTTCCTTATCAAAACTTCATCTATCAAGTCTACTGAACTACCCGCAGAGCCTGTAATAGGAACTCTGTAGCACGCTTATGATAACATACATACTTAAAAAAAGACATAATTTACACCTTCAACTGTTTAAATTAACTATCAATTCTGCGATTGTAATTTCGGCAGTCTCGCAGTATTCCACCAGAAAATGTTAGAGTTCGAAACCACAGTTGTCAATGTTATACATAAATAATTTTAACAGCCAGAGCGAACTAGACAAAAAAAGAAAAAAAAGTCTTTACTTGTTTAAATTACGTCACTCTTTCACTTTCGGCTGTAACATTTTTGATTGCGCTGTTGCAATTTCGGCTTATATGAAACTGTCAAGCATCCACAAAAAATAAAACAGAGTTTAAGATGAAGGTTATAGAAGAGCAACAGTAGGTGCTACAGATCTGCAGTCTTAATGTTCACGTACTTAAAATATTCAATGTAATATCACGGCATGGAAGTAGATAGTATTATGACATCGTATCTTGTAAATATGTGAATGTTAGCAGCATATTTGTTGTACGTACTGTCACGTTTTTCTTAGGACATCATATTTAATTTTGTATATGTCTGACAATGGCATATAGCCAAAATTGCAATAGCGCGATAGAAACAGGTACAACCAAATGCCGAAAATGACGTCCTTTAGAGATTTTACAGGGCCCGTGGATCCATTATTACTCAAAGTTAATATTTGCTTATGTTCCTTCAGTGGAATTTAAATGTAAATTTGTGATTACTGCTTCTAAAAATCTCCTGTATTTTAGAATAGTCATATTTTTTATGTCCGAAGAGGTGCTGAGAAGTCTTCAGCTGTGTACTGGGAAAAAGTCACTTACGAGAAAGCTTTTCAGTTACTGAGAGTAGTTGGTTACCCGAATGTACCTGGTGGTTGGCGAGTATTCACCTTTTTCTGTAACTGAAAGTGCCCAGCTTGAATAGCTAAAACCGAATAGCAGTGATTGTAAAATGCGGAATAGTGCCTGCCCTACCATCCATCAAGGCCACTAATATCTACAACTCAGAATTTGTGTACAGTTCATGTGACAAACCTTGCGAATTAACTACAGAAAAAGCACAAATCACTGAAAAGAAAATAGCTCAATGGATGATTATGACCAGAAGAACACAAGTGTCATAAATGACGCATCACAACGCGGCAATGTCTCTTTTGGAGAATTTGGCTCTGTAATTGCATAGTTTCAACCAAATAAAAGGATGGTTTGAAAAGTTCTCGGAACGGAATAGAAAAAAAGTAGTTACATCACTGAAACTTTTTTTTATTTTTCAATGTAGTCTCCTTGTAGATTAATGCACTTGTTCCAACGATGTTCCAGTGCCTTGATCCCATATCGAAAACGAGTTTCCTCCAGGCCCACAAAATAGTTGTCAACTCCGACTATCAATTCTTCGTTTGAAGTGAATCTTGGTACACCAAGAAGAATTTTCAGTTTTTGGAAGAGATGGAAGACTGACAGAGCCGTATCAGATGAAAAAGGCGGGTGTGGCAACAATTGATACCTCAGTTCGTGTTATTTTTGCCATGGCGACGGCACATGTGTGCGGCCGCGCTTCAAGAGTCGCGGCGCATATCTTGCAGATACTTTTGTCATTTCTAATTCTTCAGTTAAAATGTGATACACCCTTTCAGATGACATCAGGCAAGCGTGAGCAATTTCACGAACTTTCAATTGGCGAGTCTCCATGACCATTTTGTGCACTTTTGCAATGATTTTTGGAGAAGTGACACATCTTGGGCGACCACTGCGCGGATCATCATCTAAGCTCTCCCGACCAAGTTTAAATTCATTTTTCCATTTGGCAACAGTTGAATATGAATGAGCAGAGCCCCCCCCCCCACTCTTCCCCCCCCCCCCCCCCCCCCCCCCGTCAGTGTATTCTGGCAATTGGGATGAATGTCCTTTGCTTTCATACTTTTCTTTACGAAGTACTTAATCACTGCTGGGATCTCGATTTTTTTCCGTCCTCGCAAATCACTACGCGGAAACGAAAACGTGTCAAGTCGCCGCCACAGCTCTCTTCCAAGAGCACTGACGTGGAACGTGTTTACAGGCAACAGTCCAGTGAATATCACGTGAACAACTCCTTGCGCCAGCGCTGACCTCTCGTGGTGATTCCGAGAACTTTTCTAACCACCCTCGTATTCAGGTTTTCGCCAAGTATGCTATATGATCAAAAGTATTCGCTCGCCCCTACGGAACTGACCAACAGATGTCACTGAAGGCGGACTCGCCAGTTTAAAAGGTGGCTGGCAGCACTGTGTTGTCAGCAGAGGCAGAAACAGCAGAACGGATCGGTCAGTTGAATCCAGTAATTTCTAATGTGCACTAGTCATGGGACGTCACCTGAGTAACAGGTCCATCAAGGATATTTCAGCTCTTGTAAAGCTGTCCACTTCGACTGTTGGTGATGTGATTCTGCAGCGAAACGCCAAGGAAGAACCGCAGCTAAAACGAGAGACAGGGAGACCGCATGTACTGGAGGACAGGGATCGTCTGACATTGTGGAGGGCTGTCGTTTTACAAATTCATGAGAACAGCAGGAAGAATCACTCGTGAGTTCCAAAATCCTGCCAGCAGTCCAGCTGTTCAGGGAGAACAATGGTCGAGCAGCTGGTCATAAGCACGCAGTGCTAAGCGACGTTTTAGGTGGTCTAAAGAGCGAAGCCACTGGACAGTGGGTGACTTGAAATAAGTGATTTGGAGTGACGCATCACGCTACACCACGCCGGCAATCCGATGGAGGGGTTCGTATTTGACGAATGCTTGGAAAACTTTACCTGCCATCTTCTGTGGTGCCAACGGTGAAGTAGAGAGGAAATGCTGTTACGGTATGGGGATGTGTTCCGTAGTTAGTTTGCGGTCCCTTTATTGCGCTTAAGAGAACGCTAGATTTGAAAGGATGTGAACACATCCTGCAACATTGTGTACACCGTACAGTAGAGACTGTGACTGTTGCAGCACGACAATGCACCCTATCGTAAAGCAGCGTCTGTGAGACAATGGTTTGAATGGTTTGTGGACAGTAGCATTCCTGAAGTGGACTGGTCTGCCTAGGGTCCCTATCTGAACCCAGTGGTACACATTCGCCCCAGACCCCAGCGTTCAGCATCACTAACACGTCATTGAAAGCGTCCCCAGCGGAGTTAAAGTCGTTGTAAAGGCGAAAGGTGCACACGCTCCATATAAATGTCCTCTAATGTGTCCAGATGCTTTTGACGAGGTAGAGTAATACGAGAGTTGCCCAGAAAGCAATGCACCGCATTTTTTTTCTCAACCGAAAACAATACTAGAATGCGAAACGTATGTATTATTTGAAGTCTCCTGAGTGAGCGCGCCAAGTTTCCGTCACTTCCTACAGATAGCGTAGCTGCCGGACAGTTTCAAAATGGCGTCTGTAGGTGGTATACGTTACAACCAACGTGCCGTCATTGAATTTCTCACGGCCGAGAAAGAAACTGTGGGAAATATTCACAAATCCTTGTGCAAAGACTGTTGAGTGTCTGCTGTCGACAGAAGTACAGTTACTCGCGAATGCGAAACGTTACGTATGTATTATTTGAAGTCTCCTGAGTGAGCACGCCAAGTTTCCGTCACTTCCAACAGATAGCGTAGCTGCAGGACAGTTTCAAAATGGCGTCTGTTGGTGGTGTACGTTACAAGCAACGTGCTGTCATTGAATTTCTCACTGCAGAGAAAGAAACTGTGGGAAATATTTACAAATACTTTTTCAACGTCTGTGGAGCATCTGCTTCTACCGACAGCAGTACAGTCAGTCGCTGGGCACGGAGGTTTGGGTCATCAGAAGACGGTTCGTCGGAGCTCCACGATTTACAGCAGCCGGGGAGACCATACACGGCTGTCACACCTGACAACCGTGACCTAGCCTCCTCGGAGTTCCACTTGTTTGGGCCATTAAAGGGTGCCATTCGTGGAAAACATTTTGACGACGATGAGAAGTTGAAGCACTGGCTGCGCCACCAGGACAGGGATTGGTGCCGACAGGGAATAGACTCCCTTGTTTCTCGCCGGAGCATAGCCATAGAACTGGCTGTAGATGATGTAGAAAAATTGGGTGTGTAGATAAAACACCATTCTTTCGTGTGTGTAATTTTCATCATGTTCGATAAAGAATTGTTAAATAACAAAAAATGCGGTGCGTTACTTTGTGGGCAGCCCTCGTACATTTATGATACATTGTAATCTGTTGGTCGTAATGTACGCAGTATCTTTTTTTGGCGACTAGTCTTCACATAGTCAACCTTGAAACATCGACTGCACACAAATGATGAGTTTTACAGATAAATTACTATGGTGAGTGGTAGAACAGACACACAGTCCAGTTTTTTAAAACCAATTTTATTCAGTTTTAACCGTGTGACCTGGGAGACATACTGAGTACATCAGTCGTTGCGTTTGAAACTTGGCCAAAATCCCGGAATGATTTTTTTCACTCTGTAGAGCAGTGGCCGCTCTCCCAAAACTTACTGACACATAAAACTGTGTGCCAGACTGGGGCACGAATTCAAACCCTTGCTAAACGCGGGCTAGCTCTTACGATTAAACGACATGGGATATCCTTTCTTCCAGGAGTGCTGGTCACAAAGCTATGCACGAAAGCTTGTGTGGAGGGATAGGGAGCAAAGGACAACATATGGACAGTTGAACTTGAAGGTTAAAGATCTTTGACAGTGTAGGTTGCAATGACTCAAAGCACACACGAGAACACACCAGATTAGTGGGAGTGTTCTGTCTGTACTTGCGTTTTAGTGGCACAGCGGCAGTGAACCATCGTGAACGATTTAGTTCCAATGTGTGGTTGCAGTAGATAATGTCGAGACGCCTGCACACGGAAATGCGGAAGTGAACACCATCATGCAGTACCCACAGTACCTTTCCTGCCACCAACGGCACGTCTTCTAGAAAAAGGCAGTCGCACCCACGCTGATATGCTTCGCCTGTGAGGCGCTGTGGAAGGATGACAAGATGACTGGTCCCAGGAAGCGGTCGCCTACGCACTGAGAATGAACCGGAGCCCATCGTTCGCTGTCACCGTACCAATAAGACACTAGGACTGAAAAATTCCGACCTGCAATGTGCGTTCTAATGTGTGCTTTCAATCGTCGAAGCCTACTGTGTCAAAGCTATTTTACCTCCTCGTTCAAGTCGGTGTACATCCCTTGGAACCCATTTCTGGTCATATGTTGATATGTATCATTTCCCGCAGTTTGTCCGCATTTAGCAAAATACCCTGTATGTCTGTTATTGTACGTTTTGGTCCCCACATTCCACATCTATTCATTCTTGGTGACTGATACGCATACAGATCTCTGTTATTCCACGAATTTTGGAATTACAACCGGATGACATCGACTTCTTGTCACGATGTTTCAGCTGACAACCATTCAGTCATCTTCAGGTGGGTGTTTTTCACTGGAGATTAATTGTTCACATCGCTGACTTTAGACAAAATTTTGCGCGGAGAAGCGTGCGCTAAGGTAGCCGCTACATTAGCAACCTCTGTCGCGTTCATACATGAGCTGTATTCGCAACTGAAAATGTGGACAACCATCAGCTGTAGAATGGAATGACGACACTGAAAATTTGTACCCGACCGGGACTCAAAACCGGCTTTCCCGTTTATCGCGAACGGTCGCCTTACCATTATGCTATCCGAGCATGACTGACGGCTCTGCCCAGATTTCCATATGTCGTGAACCACATCTCTACCACGTGCTCTCGCTCATCCATTCTAGGCCCTTCAGTCTGGAACGGCGCGACCGCTACGGTCGCTGGTTCGAATCATGCCTCGGGCATGGCTGTATGTGATGTCCTTAGGTTGGTTAGGTTTAAATAGTTCTAAGTCGTAGGGGACTGATAACCTCTGCTGTTAAGTCCCATAGTGCTCAGAGCCATTTGAACCATCCGTATATTCTCAAAAAAATGGTTCAAATGGCTCTGAGCACTATGAGACTTAACATCTGTGGTCAGCAGTCCCCTGGAACTTAGGACTACTTAAACCTAACTAAGGACATCACACACATCCATGCCCGAGGCAGGATTCGAACCTGCGACCGTAGCGGTCACGCGGTTCCAGACTGAAGCGCCTAGAACCGCACGGCCACAACGGCCGACGTATATTCTCACACAGGTACTTGAAAGTCGTTTGCCCAATGTCCTTGGATAAATACGATATTATAGTGTCTCTATTATTCCGAATTACAGTGCACCGTAATTCGGAATAACACAGGCACTGCATTATCGTATCGTATCTGTCGAGTTTGGCAGCTTCTTCGAATCTTGCTCTTGTGTCTGTGGCGCGCGCAAGCGCGTCCCTAATTGTGATACTACATGCGCGCTCTGTCAGAATGCGGGGTTGTGCGGCCAACATGCAGATGTTAAATTAGTAAAAGTAACTGTCGGCAGACGTGTCATTAGTTATAAAATGTGGAGATCGAATACTCGGCGATGGCTGACTTACTGGGCTGCAAAAGGCGTGTGTTCAGCGCGCCTCTCACACACTGTGCGCGTTGTCTGACCAACGCAGGCTTTGCCAGTAGTCTTCACTCTACAGAATACCTTGTCAGTGTGGCAGAGTCTGCATTGGTCAGGCAACGGGCACAGTGTGTGAAAGACGCTTTAAACATAATCGCCGCACGCGACTTTCGCAGCCCAGGAAGTCAGACATCGCTGAGCATTGTATTTCCACAGGACATTCCGTGGAATATTCCGCCACGAACATCTTGGCCCCGACGAGATCCTTCTGGGATTCAGTTAGTACGAAATCGGATGAAATTCGTTTAGCAGAAGATCTGATTAATCTTGATGGTAAGAAGTCGACTTCATTCTGCAGCAATCCCGAAATTTCATGGAATACTCTTTACACAGGAAATATTTCAAGAATAAAATCTCTGCCTGTTTCCTTCTATTCTGAAACCGGATAATTTTATCTGTACTCCCTTCACAAATGAATTCTCATTGACAACTTATTCTCGATGATTAAACCGACACTTAACCGCAATATTTTTAAAGATTATTCAATCCTCATAGGAGCCTTCAAACTCAAGAGATAATCCTTCCAAAGAAATCCACGTTTTTTACACATTCATGAATGGTAGTCTTTTGAAACTCCTCTTTGTTTTCTGTATCGAAATCGCCAGTCCTAAAATGGCCACCATCCGCGGGGCTCAGAGAATAGGTCTGATGCCTGGCGCTTTAGTTGTACCATCGAAAATTCTAAATGTCCTTCCTCTTCTCTCCTTAGAGGAGTGGTTATATAACGACTTCTCATCTCTGTTCCGTAAGTTCCTTGCCAGCAACAGTCCTATTGGCTACTAGCACAACGCTTTCAAAGCTGAAAAACGAGTTGGAAACACATACTGAGTTTTTTTTTTTTTTTTTTAGTTCTAATATGATCCAAAGCAGAAAAACTCAACAGCGGAAGACCTATCAGCAACCTATGTACATATGCAAAGTAACGAACTGAAACACAAATTAGTGAGGTGTAATTTAATTATCTGTGTACTGCATTAACCACTAACGTGCTTTTTATGAGTGAACGGCATACGCAAATGCACTAATATAGTTTGTATCAGCTGTGCGTAAACTAACGCTGTTTTTGTGAGCTCACTGGTATATGTGGCTGTGATTGTGTTGTTGTACTGATGTTAAATACTTTCCTATACTGGATGACGAAATGTTGACTCTTCCCTTCCTGTTGTATGTTCTTTGAAGTATATTAACAGTGTCTGTATGAACAAATGAAAAAGTTGTCTAGAAGAAAGTTGTATTGACTGTTTGCCGCCGGAGTACACAGTTGAAAAATTTTAAAAAATGTAATTTGTATTTATCTTGCTATGCTGAATACCGACACTTTCATGTCAACTGACAGCGTTCAAGAGATCAGCGAAAGCTGCTGCAGTATGTTAAAAAGCTACTACAGAATAAAATTATCGATTAACATGTTTTAGCTACATGTTTGTCATTATTTCGACATCTTTGTACATTTCTAGTTACTGCATTTTAAAAGCTCTTTATTAATACTGGGATCGTAAATCGACAGCACCTTGGAATTGCTATGCGAGCTGTGTAGGTGCATATTACCGGCTATGATATGTCCCACTGAAATCATGCCACTGCCTGGCTTACAAGTAGCCACGTAATAATCGACGTGATTTCCATTTTATGGTTGAGGGGGCTTGCAGATATGCATACAAACTGGGCGTTGCCTGTGTGGGTTTCGGGTGGAATGCTGTGTCCTATATGACGGGCTATTACGCAGAACTGCATTTTGCGAATGACATTCTGCATGCATTAACTTGGGTGCAGCTAATTTGGACGAAGCGTTATTGAATACGGGACGCGAAATGACAGCACGTTGTTCTTAAGTGTGACGTCTAACGGCATTTCCAAGAGCTTGCTACTTCAGTATATGGATCCTTGTTGACAACTGAAGACCTCTCTCAAAGAAGGTTGTATATCGCATTTGTGGTAACATCGAGTTTTCGCTGCAATAAAGTGGTAGATCATAGGATACTTGCTACCATAGCAACGCATGTCTTCGTTTCTGCTCACAAATTCAGTTATTTGTAGTTTTAATGTTTAACGCCCTGGAAGAACGTTGTATATCAGTAAAAACGGTGATACTGCTGATGAAAAGTTTTACTTCAAAGGATATTATATGGTTAATACTCTCAGTACCGACCCAATACCCATGTTCGCAATTTATATCTTGGAAAACATCGGAAGGTATATATACAAAATTAACGCTATTTTAAGGCCATTTTGTCTTTTTTAATGTGGAACTATAAACCAAATCCTGTCTGGTAGAACACAGATAAATTATATTTGTTATACATGACATTGTTTTCCAAAATTTTAAAAAAAATCATACATTCACACATGTAGAGTTAATGAGTTCATAAATATATAACCATCAGGGCTGAATATCGTCTTTAAATAGCACTTCCTTCATGGATTTATTCTGCATTTTAGTATGAAATATTTTAAACTAGGGTTCCACACACAACGCCACAGTGCACTCTACGCACTGATAATGTGTCTCCTCGCGAGATTCTTCCCCACTTTCTTTCTTTGATTTTGAAGAACATAACATACACGGGAGCCATATTTTTAGCTTGTCGGTGGTAAATGTTGCAGAAAATGTCTTTGTGTCATTCAGCCTACAGGCCGGTTTTGCTTATTTGGAGCAGTTGGCAAGATTGGTAGTGAAACCAGTTACTGTCATTTTCTTGGTCTGAAATGAACTATGTAACCAAAATGTATTCGATACTCCTAACAAGAGCAAATGAAAGAACTGTTACCGCCTGAACGCATTTACTGCAATCGCCTTCAAAGACACCCGTATCGTCCAAATCTTCTTCACTGTATAGAACATCGACAATGCCTCCAAAATTCAGCAAATCGGCAGTTTCCTCATCAGGTAATCCAAGATGCGCCATTTCTCTTACACAGAATACCAATAACGTGCTCTATCCACAGGCGAAACCAATGACTCACAACGAACTAAACAACGCGAAAACAATACGCATATTAATGCCATCTACCCGTCTACTAATAACAGTACAAACGTCTACGGTCAGAGGTGGGAAAACAACGCGCAGCGCTTTCTAATCAACAAAATACGCTGGCCCGTAGAACATATGGGCTTGGCGCTTTTGGAAGGGAGCGCCGCCCGTAGAATCTGCGGGCTAGGCGCTGAGAGAGTTAAGTAAGAGCATAGAAAGCGAACAGATCGATCGAACTGGAAGCAGAATGTCAAGAGAAGTAGGAAGAACAGTAGAATATCTTGTATTTCTACGGCTGGTAAAGACGTGCGTGAAAAAATTACATCATACGTGATTCGTGCAAGAACGTTGTGTATCATTATGACGTAAAAACTTTACACTACAATAATTTGTTTGGTGTGATCGTTGATTTGGGCATAACAACAACGGAACATTGACGTAAAACTGTCTTGTTTCGTCAGGATATTTTACAGCAGTATAGGAACAGTTTATTGTTTCGGGACATAGCTTTGTGCCCTGAGGCCGTGCTTCTGCATTAATCGAATAAAAGAACAGGAATGGAGGTCATGATTACATATGAATATATCTTTATTTTTTGTATATGTACATATGTGTAATATCTGAAGGTTATTTAAGTACATCTTTCATTATAAAGGAAATGAGCCAAAATGACTGCACCTGCCAGTGTTCTTGAAGGAATTAGTCAGTGTGATCCAAACTTGAAAAGTACTAGTTACGTGGTTGAATATCTCTGCGAATGATCCAAATTCAGTGTTATCTGATTACTAGTCATAACGTCATTCACCCATGATTACGTCATTCTCAGCTAAAAACAAAGGATAATCAACCTCAAGTTAACATCTCTGCATCTATTTTGAGGTTTCCTGCGTCAGCATCTACATGTCTATTGAGCAATTCACACTCAAGCGCCTGGTAGTGGGTGCATCGAACCTCTTTCATACTATTTCTCTAATGTTCCGCTCTCTGACAGCGCACGGGAAAAACGAACACTTAAATCTTTCCATGCGATCTCAGAGTTCTGTTTATTACAATGACCAGTTCTCCATATGCAGAGGGGTGCCAACAAAATATTTTCGCATCCAGAGGAAAAAGTTGGTTTAAGAATTTCATGAAACGATCTCGCCGCAATGAAAAACGCCTTTGCTTTAATGATTACCACCCCAACTCGCGTATCACGTCCGTGACAATCTTTCCCCGATTTCGCGGTCATACAAAATGAGCTGCCATTCTTTGAACTTTTCCGATGCCCGTCAATCGTAAATTTCTTTGCTGTATAAAGAGTTTCTCCCTCTACCGGAAGACAAAATGCTGGACGTCTTGAATACGTGTAAATACCTTGACGTACAATACAGGGAAACAGGTCACTTTATTTTTCCAGTGTTTAACTTTTCCTTTGTTATTGTTTCTTGTCCTGCATAAAACTAGTTTGTCTTAGTTTGGAGATTGAGTAAATAAATACATTGTATTATTTCAGTAGGTCTGATAATATATACAGGGTGTTTCAGAAGTAGTGGGGAATATTCATGGATATGACAGGAATGATCATTAGAAACAAAAAAGACAAGTAAAAGTGGGCTCCAAAACGCATACCTTAAGAGCTATGAGCAATTCTTGATTTCCGATGGTGTGAAACAAATCTCGTCTACTGCAAGCTCTTTGCTTTCCATATTTTGGGAAGTGGTAGTATGGAGCAAAACAAGAAAAAAAAGTCCAGTAATGATGTGCTCTAAAATGCGTACCTTAAAAGCTATGAGTACTTGTTCATTCAAAGAGTTGTGTTTCTCTCTCTCTCTCTCTCTCTCTCTCTCTCTCTCTCTCTCTCACACACACACGCACACACACACACACACACACACACACACACACACACACACACACACACACACACACAATACTCCACAGTGTACTTCTACAGGGCATGCAACCATCTTACATGGAAAGCTACAGAAAATTGAGAAATCTTTCTAAATGTTCCGTAATGTCTTAAATACATGTCGGTTTCTGTAATTCAGGTACGTACTTATCACTTGACTGTACACAATAAAACGCGTAAACAAATAGTACCAAAGGAAAACAAGTTATTTTTAGTTCCTGAAAAATAATGTAGTTGGGATACACAACGTTCTTTGAGGGGGGTCTTCAATTCTATTCTTCTGTACAATATTTTAACAACTGAGGTATTCGCCATTGTCAGGTGCTACAAGCAATAGTCTTAGATGTGCGAACTGTCTGGACCTCAGAAATGGCACCACTTTACCTCATGCCGTTTGTTGAAAGTCAAGAACCTGTCGAAGGAAAAGTTCGCATACTGCATTTTGTACCGATTAAGTTTCTCACAGACGCCTGTCTGCTTGTTACAGTCGCGAGAAATAATTTGGTAATTGGATCTGTAATGTTTTGTAAGATATGGTTGTTACTTTAGGCAGCATATGAAATGTGAACGAAGAACTGAAAATGGCGTGGTACAAGGACGATATCCTTGATATAAAATCAAATGAAGTGATGGTATATTATGTCCCAAGGACTTTGTAAACTGCGACGTAATGCACCATAGTTACCATTATTTATACACTCCTGGAAATGGAAAAAAGAACACATTGACACCGGTGTGTCAGACCCACCATACTTGCTCCGGACACTGCGAGAGGGCTGTACAAGCAATGATCACACGCACGGCACAGCGGACACACCAGGAACCGCGGTGTTGGCCGTCGAATGGCGCTAGCTGCGCAGCATTTGTGCACCGCCGCCGTTAGTGTCAGCCAGTTTGCCGTGGCATACGGAGCTCCATCGCAGTCTTTAACACTGGTAGCATGCCGCGACAGCGTGGACGTGAACCGTATGTGCAGTTGACGGACTTTGAGCGAGGGCGTATAGTGGGCATGCGGGAGGCCGGGTGGACGTACCGCCGAATTGCTCAACACGTGGGGCGTGAGGTCTCCACAGTACATCGATGTTGTCGCCAGTGGTCGGCGGAAGGTGCACGTGCCCGTCGACCTGGGACCGGACCGCAGCGACGCACGGATGCACGCCAAGACCGTAGGATCCTACGCAGTGCCGTAGGGGACCGCACCGCCACTTCCCAGCAAATTAGGGACACTGTTGCTCCTGGGGTATCGGCGAGGACCATTCGCAACCGTCTCCATGAAGCTGGGATACGGTCCCGCACACCGTTAGGCCGTCTTCCGCTCACGCCCCAACATCGTGCAGCCCGCCTCCAGTGGTGTCGCGACAGGCGTGAATGGAGGGACGAATGGAGACGTGTCGTCTTCAGCGATGAGAGTCGCTTCTGCCTTGGTGCCAATGATGGTCGTATGCGTGTTTGGCGCCGTGCAGGTGAGCGCCACAATCAGGACTGCATACGACCGAGGCACACAGGGCCAACACCCGGCATCATGGTGTGGGGAGCGATCTCCTACACTGGCCGTACACCACTGGTGATCGTCGAGGGGACACTGAATAGTGCACGGTACATCCAAACCGTCATCGAACCCATCGTTCTACCATTCCTAGACCGGCAAGGGAACTTGCTGTTCCAACAGGACAATGCACGTCCGCATGTATCCCGTGCCACCCAACGTGCTCTAGAAGGTGTAAGTCAACTACCCTGGCCAGCAAGATCTCTGGATCTGTCCCCCATTGAGCATGTTTGGGACTGGATGAAGCGTCGTCTCACGCGGTCTGCACGTTCAGCACGAACGCTGGTCCAACTGAGGCGCCAGGTGGAAATGGCATGGCAAGCCGTTCCACAGGACTACATCCAGCATCTCTACGATCGTCTCCATGGGAGAATAGCAGCCTGCATTGCTGCGAAAGGTGGATATACACTGTATTAGTGCCGACATTGTGCATGCTCTGTTGCCTGTGTCTATGTGCCTGTGGTTCTGTCAGTGTGATCATGTGATGTATCTGACCCCAGGAATGTGTCAATAAAGTTTCCCCTTCCTGGGACAATGAATTCACGGTGTTCTTATTTCAATTTCCAGGAGTGTAACTTGATCTTATATCGTGCAGTGGTACAAATTGACTTTGTAGAATTTCGCAAAGCTACTCATAATACGTCACAGTTTTCATCTCTTAGTACTTGGGGTGGCACCTATTAGTGGTACGTACGAGCATGATAACATTTTGTGCTCACTATTCAGACGTCCTTTGTGTCCCTCATTACGTTCTTATCTCTTTCTAATTAGTTTGTATGTTTTTAGGAGATTCAGTATGGTAAAACTGTCGACATAACAAGAACACACAGTACAACATAGACAGCCATAAGTGGAGCATGATGACTGTTAAATAGTTTTCACAGGCCTTGGCCCCGTCCCAAAGACCTGCTGCAAGGTAACAGTACATTTTTGTTGTTGTGAAAACTAGTCTCGACGATGAAGAATATATCCTTGCATCAGATTTCTGATGGAGAGTAACGTAGTTTTTTTTTTTAATATGTGGAACACGGATTGGAGAAAATAAAAACGTATTTGTAGGTGAGATCCGGAAATGATCTGCACGTAATGTGTGTGTGTGTGTGTGTGTGTGTGTGTGTGTGTGTGTGTGTGTGTGTGTGTGCGCGCGCGTGCTTGCGCATGTATATATGTATTACAGTAATTTATAATATAAGTACTGTGAGATTCCTTGTCCTCAGATTCTGTAACTCTTCATGTATCTGAATGCTCGAGTCCAGAACCAATCAACATAACAAAATACGCGTTCTTTAAATCAGACTCCCGCTATGTGTACTCGCGAACTTTTTCCCTCCAGCAGCGTAGTACGGTGGTATTTCCTCTCTCGTAGCACTGGATCGGCTGTAAACGAATAATCAGGTATCGCTGATTTTTCTTTTTAACCAGATGTACAATTTAGTTTATAACCATGTCTTTTCGAAATGTCAAGGCCTATCGGGCCGCGATGGAAAGGTTAACTCTGAGTGTGTCTACAACGCCAGTGGATATCCTGGAGCAATACGCAGCAAAATGAATGTTATGGAGAGCAAACTAATAACACAACCCTATCGCGCCCTGCCAATAGCGCCCAAATTATAGGGGCCGTAGTGATGGGCTATCGCTACACAAGCTCACGATGGTTGGTGAAACACTTTTGCCTAGCAGGGACAGGGCGAAATGAATAGCAGCCGGAGCAAGCCATTTGCAGGTGCGAAAGGAGCACTCAGTTGCTGCAATCAGTCCGTTAGGAGGGGAGCTTTAGTACGAGTAACGAGCAGAGTGCTAGTCAGCTGTTGCTATTTCCTGGATGCTCCTTTCCTGGTCGTTTCACTCATGTTATAACCAGACTCTTTCAGGCCTTTTTGGGTCTTTAGCCTCGTTTGCACAGTTAACCAACAGAAGGCATGAGGATCTACCGCAATCACATCCGTTAGCGTGTCTGATGGAATTCTACTCTGTGTGTGATAGCTTTCGCCATAAATACATTTGAAAGAACAAGAGTGGTAAAAACATTTGGAGAAGGTACGATTTCATGAAGCCAACAAGCAGTGCTTTATATATATATATATATATATATATATATATATATATATATATATATGAAGAATTAGCAGCTTTCACTCAGTTAATACTCGGCAGAAATCCAATCTGCATTCGGATCGGACTTACTTAACTCTTGTGCAGAAAGGTGTGCAGTACACTGCTACATCCATTTTCAATAAGTTACCAGAAGATCTCAGAAATCTTAGCAGTAATCCACGCGCTTTCAAATCGAAAGTGAAGAGTTTTCTCATGGGTCACTCCTTCTATTCTGTTGAGGAGTTCCTTGACAAATTAAGTTGGTTCTTATATTGTTGACTGCGTTTACTTAAACGTATGGATTGACTTGGCCCGCCCGGTTGGCCGTGAGGTCTAACGCACGGCTTTCCGGGCGGGAAGGAGCTCCTGGTCCCCAGAACGAATCCGCCCGGCAGATTTGTGTCGAGGTCCGGTGAACCGGCCAGTCTGTGGATGGTTTTTAGGCGGTTTTCCATCTGCCTCGGCAAATGCGGGCTGGTTCCCCTTGTTCCGCCTCAGTTACACTATGTCGGCGATTGCTGCGGAAACAAGTTCTCCACGTACGCGTACGCCACCATTACTCTACCACGCAAACATAGGGGCTACACTCGTCTGGTGTGTGACATTCCCTGGGGGGTCCACCGGGGGCCGAACCGCACAATAACCCTGGGTTCGGTGTGGGGCGGCGAAGGGGTGAAGTGGACTGCGGTAGTCGTCGTGGGGTTGTGGACCACTGCGGCTGCGGCGGGGACGGAGCCTCTCCGTCGTTTCTATGTCCCCGGTTAACATACAATACAATACAATGCAATGGGTTGACTTTTCTGAGTTCATAAACATTTTATTTTATCTGTTAATACTTTTATGTTGTAATTTCATGTGCTGACATGTTCCAAGACCTTGGAGATTTGCTCCTCAGTTTGGTCCTACGGAACTAAACGTGTAAATAAAATAAAGAAAAGTAAATGGTATATGAAAATCCACGTACTGCTTCCAGTGGATTGTATCCTTCATTGCGCCAGACTGATGGAAGTCGGAAAGCGCGAGATCAGGGCTGTGGGCTGTTTGAGGAAGAACAGTGCAATGAACTTTTATGAGCTGCTCTCGGAACTTGTGTGAGGCCTTGTGTTGTCAGTGAGAAGGAGAAGTTCCTTGCATTTTTGTGATGCCGAAAGTACTGAAGTCGTTTCTTCAGTTTCCTGAGGGTAGCACAGTATACTTCAGAGTTGAAGGTTGAGGGAGGTCATCAAACAGAATAACTCAAGAAGACCGTCGCCGTGACTTCACCGGCTGAGGGTGTGGCATTGAACTCTTTCTTCAGATGAGAGGTGGTTGGCGACCTTCATGGATTGCCGTTTTGTTTCCTGTTCGAAGTGGTTAACCCAAGTTTGATCGCCTGCGACGATATTCGACAAAATATCTTCACGAAGCCTCGTACCGCGCAAACAATTTGGCACAGATCATCCTTCGTTGCTCTTTATGGTCTTCTGTTAGGCGCCGGGGAACCCAGTCGGTACACACCTTTGAGTACCACAACTGGTGGACGAGTGTGTCAGCTCTACCAACAGGGAAATCCAGTTGTGCAGCGAGGTGTTTGATTGGGATCCGTCGATCACTTCGACTGAAAGTGTCGGCACTTCCCAACATTGCAGGAGTCAGAGCTGTGTACGGGCGGCCGGCACGCGGGAATCGGACAGGTCTGTGCGACTTTGTTGCGGTGATGACAGACGCCTCACCCAATGACTCCCGATGCTTTTGTTCACTGCCAGGTCTCCGTAGACGTTCTGCAAACTCCTTTTAATATCTGCGATGCTGTGGTTTTCCGCCACAATAACCTCGATGACACCTCTCTGCTTCGGACGCACCTCCGTTGCAGACCCTTTTGAAAGCTACGTATAGCACCGCCAACCGTCGGAGCCTCATGAAACTATAAGGTCTGAAGCGGAACTATTCCAAGATGTCCAACAACAAATTCCGCATTTTTTTTTTCAACCGAAATTTTCCAAGAGGAGTAATGTGTTGCATTACTTATTGAACGCCCATCGTAATTTCAATCGATGATGATTAAGGCTTTAACATCTACATCTTCATGGTTACTCTCGAATTTACACCTAACATAGGGTTCATCGAACCATTTTCATACTACTACTCTACCATTCCACTCTCGAATGGCGCGTGGGAAAAAGGAACACCTAAATCTTTCCGTTCGAGATCTGATTTCTCTTATTTTATTACGATGGTCATTTTTCCCTACGTAGGTGGGTGTCAACAAAATATTTTCGCATTCGGAAGAGAAAGTTGGTGACTGAAATTTCGTAAATAGATCTCTCCGCGAAGAAAACCGCCTTTGATTCAGTGACAGCCACGCCAACTCGCGTATCATATCAGTGACACGCTCACCCCTATTGCACGATAACACGAAACGAGCTGCCCTTCTTTGCACTTTTTCGATGTCCTCCGTCAATCCTACCTGGTAAGGATCCCACACCACGCAGCAATATTCCAGCAGAGGACGGACAAGTGTAATGTAGGCTCTCTCTTTAGTGGGTTTGTCGCATCTCCTAAGTGTTCTGCCAACAAAGCGGAGTCTTTGTTTCGCCTTTCCCCACAATATTATCTATGTGGTCTTTCCAATTTAAATTGCTCGTAATTGTAATTCCTAGGTATTTAGTCAAATTGACAGCCCTTAGATTTGTGCGATTTATCGTATACGCAAAATTTATCGGATGTCCTCGCACTTTTCTTTGATTAGTGCCAGTTGCCACTTTTCGCACCATACAGAAATTCTGTGTAGATCATTTTATCTTGGTGATCGTTCCTCCCTATGTAGGTCGGTGTCAACAAAATATGTTTGCATTCGGAGGTGCAACTTGGTGATAGCAAATTCGTGAGAAGATTCTGTCGCAACGAAAAACGCCTTTCTTTTAATGATGTCCAACCCAAATCCTGTATCATTTCTGTGACACTCTCTCCCATATTCCGCGATAATACAAATCGTGCTGCCGCGCGGGATTAGCCGAGTGGTCTAAGGCGCTGTGTAGCTGGTCCCGGCGGAGGTTCGAGTCCTCCCTCGGGCATGGGTGTGAGTGTTCGTCGTTAGGATAATTTAGGTTAAGTAATGTGTAAGCTTAGGGACTGATGAGCTTAGCAGTTAAGTCCCATAAGATTTCTCACACACACACACACACACACACACACACACACACACACACACACACAAACAAATCGTGCTGCCTTTCTTTGAACTTTTTCGATGTACTCCGTCAGTCCTGTCTGCTAAGGATCCCACACCGCGCAGCAGTATTCTAAAAGAGGACGGACAAGCGTAGTGTAAGCAGTCTCCTTAGTAGGTCTGTTACATTTTCTAAGTGTGCTGCCAATAAAACGCAGTCTTTGGTTAGCCTTCCCCACAACATTTTCTGTGTGTTCCTTCCAACAGAAGTTGTTCGCAACTGTAATACTTAGGTATTTAGTTGAATTTACGGCTTTTAATTCTTTTATGGAAATCAGGAACAGCAGAGGGCCTATGACACTACCTTGCGGAACGCCAGACACCACTCCTGTTCTACTCGAGGATTTACCGTCTATCACTACCAACTGTGACCTCTGTGAGAGGAAATCACGAATCCAGGCACACAACTCAAAAAATGGTTCAAATGGCTCTGAGCACTATGGGACTTAACTTCTGACGTCATCAGTCCCCTAGAGCTTAGAACTACGTAAACCTAACCAAGCTAAGGACATCAGACACATCCATACCCGAGGCAGGATTCGAACCTGCGACCGTAGCGGTCGCTCGGTTCCAGATTGAAGCGCCTAGAACCGCTCGGCCACTCTGGCCGGCCCACACAACTGAGACGATACTCCATACGTACGCAATCTGATTAATAGTCGCTTGCGAGGACTAGTAGTCTTATAAATTAGAAAGCGTATTTCGGTAGGTAAGCAATTGAGTTAACTGACAGAAACAAAAATCCCGAAGCTAATGCGGGATCGAATCTCGGGCGTTTAGATTGTTAGTCTGAGAACTAGCATCGCAACTAGCGAACAGCTGAACTATTCCGTAGGCTTTCCGGAAGTCAAGAAACACGGCATCGATCTGCGGTCTCCTATCGGCGACCTTTTGCATTTGTCGAGCGCACGGAAGTGCCTACTAGACACGAGAGGGCGGAGGTAGACAGCGTGGAGGCGGAACAAGACGTGGTCGAGTAGAGCACGGTGTACAGCTGGGTGGGTTGAAGGTCGAGTAGCGGCCGCTGTTCCCGGCGCTCGCGAAGCCCCGCCAGCGGTCATCGGCTGCGCCGCGTGGGTGCCTCCGCAGACAAGAGTCCCCCTGCATAGCGAGCAGCCCGCTGGTCACTGCACTGCCCACTTCCAGGAACCGGGCGCGCGTTCCGCATACAAGGGCATCGCTCCTGGTCCCAAACCGCAACGCGACTAGAGATGGGTTCAAATGGTTCTGAGCACTATGCGACTTAACTTCGGAGGTCATCAGTCCCCTAGAACCTAGAACTACTTAAACCTAACTAACCTAAGGACATCACACACATCAATGCCCGAGGTAGGATTCGAACCTGCGACCGTAGCGGTCGCGCGGTTCCAGACTGTAGCGCCTAGAACCGCTCGGCCACTACGGTCGGCGACTGGAGATGGGCAAACTCGTTCATCCTTGCGAACTAGTTCACTGCTGATCGTTCTTTTTTGGGAACCGTTCATTTTTACTCGTTCACCGTTTGTGCTTGGTATATGGTTCTTATGAAAAACTGAAAACTAGTTGTGTAGGTGATTGAAGGATGGAGGGCACCAGGAGGGGGCACTTGCCTCCCCCATTGAGTATAGAGTTTTTATTCATTACAGGTTTCTCACACACTTTTAGAAGAAATTTCTGTGATTCTGCAGAACCTCTCGTTTAGCCAACTGTAGCCTTGTGTGGAAGATCGCAGGGAAATGATATAGGGTGGCGTACGGAAAACCGGCCTCGAGTACAGACTACTCGCCAATTACTGACGATGTGTTGCCCGTTACGAGCAGATACACAAACAGACATGTAATAATTAGGCAGTGAAGAAATAACAAGCTAATGCAAGCAATACTTGCGAAACAATCGATGACGATGTGTAGAGAGCTGGAGAAGAGAACATGAAAATCTCACGCGACGCGCATGGGCTATAGCTCATGTAGTCTTGTAAACCTGTTGATGGCTGTTTCCCAACTTGATAGACCACAAGTGCCTTGTATAAAATTCTTCGTTTCGACTTCCACTACATAGCTATGCTACGTTGTAAATAATACTCGTTTACACCCTATGTATACTTCACGTTGCCTCTGAGTTTGTAGGCGAAGTAGACGTTATGGAAGCATAAATAAAATGCGGTTTTCTCATACTTGCTAAACTTATTAAAGTTAATGCAGCAATAATAATAATAATAATAATAATAATAATTAAGTTCGCAGTAATAAAGTTTTTGGTTTGAAAGCTCCTTCTGAACAAATGTTTTTGAGATAGTAAGTAAATACGATTTTATGGCAATCGATGTCTTTCCAAATGAAGAGGCAACGATTTTCCTACTGAGCCAAATGTCCCACAACCCACTTTTTTTTCTTTTTTTCAAAGAAACCAAACTAGCAGGTAATGCAAATTGGAAACAACCAAAATTAAAAATAATTAGGGGCTTCAGCTAGAGCAGTCGGCAGTGGAACTGAGACAGGTGGTCATGCGAAGAACGACGAGTGCGGCCGAGGGAGACCGAGACTGAGACGAGCACGCGATCTAGGCTGGAACGAGAACTGCCGAAATGACCGACGCGATCGGAGTGAACTAGTGAACTATGAACCGATCGTTCTTCGTTGCCGGGAACTATAAGTAGACCGCCGCGACCGAAGTGAACTATGAACCGATCGTTCCTTGGAATTCGTTCTTCGGTCCTTTCGTTCATGTTGGTGAACCGTTCCTTTGCACCCGTTCGTTCGCGAACTACCCATCTCTAAACGCGACACGTACTTCGTCAGGTGCGTGTCCTCAACCAAGTATCTTCCGCAAGTGACGTCTGCAAGTACTTGGTTAGATGTTCACATCAGAACAAAAACTTGCGCAGATTTATTTCTGCAGGTCAGTCGGGTGAGTTAGTCTCAGGAACTTGCTGCAAGTACTTGCAGAATTGTTTACACTTGAGTCGCGTCTTGAAATAGGCCAGAGGACATTCACGGCGCAGTGCTTAAAAACCAGAGCAGCAGCCAACGTCGTTGCTATATAGCTGTTGTAGTCTTCAGTCCAGAGACTGGTTTGATGCAGCTCTCCATGCTACTCTATCCTGTGCAAGCTTCATCATCTCCCATTACCTACTGCAACCTACATCCTTCTGAATCTGCTTAGTGTATTCATCTCTTGGTCTCCCTCTACGATTTTTACCCTCCACGCTGCCCTCCGAAACTAAATTGGTGATCCCTTGATGCCTCAGGATATGCCCTACCAACCCATCCCTTCTTCTAGTCAAGTTGTGCCACAAATTTCTCTCCTCTCCAGTTCTATTCAATACCTCCTCATTAGTTATGTGATCTACCCATCTAATCTTCAGCATTGTTCTGCAGCACCACATGTCGAAAGCTTCTATTCCTCTCGTATCTAAACTATTTATCGTCCACGTTTCACTTCCATACGTGGCTACAGTCCATACAAATACTTTCAGAAACCACTTCCTGACACATAAATCTATACTCGATGTTAACAAATTTCTCTTCTTCAGAAACTCTTTCCTTGCCATTGCCAGTCTGCATTTTATATCCCCTCTACTTCGACCATCATCAGTTATTTTGCTCCCCAAATAGCAAAACTCATTTACTACTTTAAGCGTCTCATTTCCTAATCTAATTCCCGCAGCATCACCCGATTTAATTCGACTACATTTCATTATCCTCGTTTTGCTTTTGTTGATGTTCATCTTATGTTCTCCTTTCAACACACTGTCCATTCCGTTCAGCTGCTCTTCTAGGTCCTTTGCTGTCTCTGACAGAATTATACAGTTAATGAAAAAAAATTATGACGTCAAAATCAGAAAAGGAAACAAAACGAGCACACGTTATCGACTGAAAGTAAATAGAAAAATTGAAATTTTGTCATATGATGACATGGTTCGAGACCGTGGCTGTTATTTGAAGACAAATGTTGATGGTGTACCGGTTTCGAATCATTACGATTCATCTTCAGAATGTTTTCATGCTTTCGTTACAACATGTGGTGTGATTTTTTTTCAGATTAATTGTCGTGAAGTATCGGTTTGGAGTGTTTGTTTTCATAACATTCGTCCAACAGATATGAATTCATTTCCACTGCATTCTTATCGCTGCACGCAAAAAAAAGAAAGATATGAATCGCAATGATTCGAAACCGGTAACGGTACCCTTTGAATAAAGGAACTGAAAATAAATTTGTGGCTGGCTGCTGTCTCAACACAATCAAATAGAAAAATTGGCTAGGTGCTAGTAGGAGTCGTACTCTGAGGGTTCTGTACAAACTTAATTATTTATATTGACAGTTCATCCATCCCGAGAATCTAGAATCTCGACAATTGTTGCCTGTTATCGACGCTGATACGGGCAATGTATCGGTCCCGGGAATTCCAAGACTTTCGAGAATGTTTTAAGTTTGAAGTCGGATAACAAAGACGGAAGAAATTACGAATAAAAAAATTTCGAATTTTTTCTTTACTTGTAATGTCAAACCGTGCTTGCTGTCGAATTTCATAATTGTATGTCAACGGGAAGTACGAACAAATGCTTCCTTGCCACTTACAATTGTCCCACTTGTATCTGTTTAGTCACCAGAAAATATTTTTTTTTGTATTTATACAGTGATCTCCACCATATATAAACATGTACATGAATGTATAAACATCTGAAGATGGGTGCAAGCCCGAAACCCGTCGTAGGGCAAATAAATAACCTTTCATTGTGACTGGTAGCGGAAATTTTCCTACACCCTATAAAGGAACAGTCACGGAGTTCAACAGCATCCACTACAGATAAAATTCATTTAAATACATTTCGTCTTTCCTTGGCTGACGGCGGGCATGCTTCGGGGATCCCATGGTACACTTGATTCGGCTCATCTGTGTTTTTGCATTCCCCTTTTCGACGATCACATTTGCATACTGATGTTGAACACACAAGACTACTGCAAGACAGAAACTGGCATATTCGGCAAATTCTTGCAGCAGGATGCAAGATACTGTTTCAACTAACTTGAGTAAGCCTATGAAGAAATAAGACTCCGTTCAAGGAACGTACCATTACGGCTAAATGCTAGTCATACCGGGGTGAGAGACCTGTGGGATTGGAAGTGTCAACTTATTGAAAATCCTTAAGAGCGTGAGTGGTGCCGAAAGTACAGAGGGGTCCAAAAAATGTATCCATTGTTTAAAAGTCCATAACTGGCAAACTAATTAACGGAGTTGTCTCATCTTTGGTAGTGTAATAGTTTGTAGTTCCGACAATCGCCACACAAGCGTTGTATTGCGTTGTTTTGTTTTGTCAGATGATAGTCGCCAGGTAGTCAGTGTTTTGTTCTTTGTTGCACCTAGTTACTCGAGTAAACATGGCTGGCGCAAGGATTACATTCGATGAAAGGAAGTCAGTTTTGAAGTGATATTTTAAGTACGAAAACATTAATGGGTTTCAACGGCAATGGCGAAATGAGTATCAAACAGAGGCACCGACACGTTTAACGATTCGTCGCATTCGAGACAAATTTGAAGCCGAAGGCTGTGTTAAAGATGTACACCAACAACGATCTGGACGACCTGTAACAGTAGCAAGTCCAGCTAACTCCCGTCGTGTCTTAAAACAGTTCACCCGGTCACCACAGAAGTCTGTGAGACAGTGTGCCCGTGAAACTGGAGTGAGTCGCTCAAGTGTTCGGCGAATTTTGAAGACAGCAAAGTGGAAGTGCTACATCCCACGATTGCTACACGCAATGAACGAGGACGACCCAGATTGTAGAATGGAGTACTGCGAGTGGTTTACTAACATGGTGCGCAACGATGAAGAGTTTGCAGAGATGATTGCGAGGTCTGATGAGGCACAGTTCAAACTCAATGATACAGTAAATCGCCACGATTGCATCAACTGGGCCGCCGAAAATCCGAACGTCCATGTAGACAAAGCCGTGAATTTGCCAGGAGTAAATGTGTGTGGTGTAGGTTGTCTTACCGGGGCTTGATTGGGCCATTCTTCTTTGACCGCACGGTTACCGGTGAGGTGTACCTTCAGAAGCTTCAGACCCGTTTTACCTGCCATCCGAGACATGTATGGAGACGGAAGAGTTTACTTTCAACAAGATGGTGCCCCAGGCCCCTGCCAAAATCGTGTTAGGGGGTATCTCGCTGGAAATCTACCAGGAAGATGGATAGGCCGTAAAGGTGTTGTGGAGTATCCACCACGTGCCCCAGACCTAACTCCTCTGGACTTTTACCTGTGGGGAACAGTAAAGGACGTCGTTTATCGACAAAAGCCGCGCACACTGGATGAACCTCGAGAATCCATCGCACATTCATGTGCAAATATCCAACTGAACACGTTGCAGTCAGTAGTTCGTGCTGCAGTTCGGCGGCATCGTTTGTGTGTGCATGTTAATGGTCACCATTTCGAACACCTACAGTGATGTCTTTAAGTTGGACTTTAAGCTACACTTTCACCAAAAATGAGATAACTCCGTCAATTAGTTTGCAAGTTATGGACTTTCAAACAGTGGATGCATTTTTTTGGTCCCTTCTGTATAACTATGATACTGCTGGCACAGAACTCTACAGGAAACTGTGGGTAAAACAGAACAGAGCTCGTAGTGGGCATGGACGATGCGCAGAGTCTTTTTACGAATGCGGTGCTACAGAATCTCCGGTTGGTGACTGTGGGGCACCGAACCAGGCAATCAAGCACGTTGGAGATGAATGCCCCCTTGCGTTCCTATCAGGAGAGTTGGAGCGACCTCATGAAAGCTGATGATCCAGCTCTTATATGGATTAGGAACTTAGATACTGACATTTAGTTAGTTTTATATGTAGTATTGTACTTTCGTATTCTTGTTATACACATATACTAAGGTTATATACCCGTATTTTTCAACGATATGTGAGCCTCACAAATAAATAAAATAAATGAGGGAGCCACTTCGGGAAGTTGACGAAACTTTTGAAAGTCGACTTGCTGGGAGTGTTTCCACGTCAAAGAACTTGCAGGAGCAGCTTCTCTAGGCACTTACCGAAAGTTTAGTTGCTAGTGGACACACGCTTTTACGATAGGGAGGGACAGTACGAGCTGCTTATCGAGGGATAAGGCGAACGCGTACTACAGTTTCACACGTTACACATAAAAAGACCCGAGGAACAAAACGTCAAGCTACCGGTAAACAGTGCAGACAAAAAGAGAATAAAGGCTTTTCGAACGTAGTGCTGAAGAAAAAATACCGAAGATTATAAGAATACATCGGGGAACTAATAACGAAGTACTTGATCGGAAGAGAAGAAATTTATGGTGCAACCTGATTAAAAGAAGGATCAGTACATAGGACACATTCTGAAGCATCAAGAAATCATCAATTTCGCAGTGGATGGAAGTGTGGATAGGTAAAACTAGTAAACGGTGGCCAAAGCATCACTGCACTAGGACGACTGAAATTTATGTTGATTATGGTCTAGCACATGATAAACTGTTGTGGAGAGGTGTATCAAATTAGTCTTCGGAATAATGACGAAGACAACAACCGGCTTTTTAAAGGATGATGATGTGGCGCTGTTACCGGACGCAGGCGGCTCGAGTCCTTGTGGTGCCTGAAAGTCTCATCTGCAGTATTTGACCGCCGCTTTTGTCTAGGAACTTGAAACCTCCCATTTAATTAATTCTGTTCTCACCACGCCATACGACTCTCGGATGATATAGTGGCACAGTGGGAAGTTCCATTTGAGAAAGGAATGCCCGAAGCTCTCACTGAGTCGCTACACAAGACGTTTCTTCCACTTAGCTGTCCCTGCCACGTTAGTTGCTCTCGGTGACGTTTTAAAATAAGTGGATGTGGATGCGGAAATCTGCCTCAATAACGTCGGATATTGCTTAGTGGCTGTTATATTTCTTTGTTCTCAGTGATGTATTAGTGTTAATGTATTATTGTGACATGGCAATGTAATAGACTTCCCTTGAGATCTGTGTCTTTAACACCAGTTGGTTTTATGAATAATAGTCAGTCAATATACACTCCTGGAAATGGAAAAAAGAACACATTGACACCGGTGTGTCAGACCCACCATACTTGCTCCGGACACTGCGAGAGGGCTGTACAAGCAATGATCACACGCACGGCACAGCGGACACACCAGGAACCGCGGTATTGGCCGTCGAATGGCGCTAGCTGCGCAGCATTTGTGCACCGCCGCCGTCAGTGTCAGCCAGTTTGCCGTGGCATACGGAGCTCCATCGCAGTCTTTAACACTGGTAGCATGCCGCGACAGCGTGGACGTGAACCGTATGTGCAGTTGACGGACTTTGAGCGAGGGCGTATAGTGGGCATGCGGGAGGCCGGGTGGACGTACCGCCGAATTGCTCCACACGTGGGCGTGAGGTCTCCACAGTACATCGATGTTGTCGCCAGTGGTCGGCGGAAGGTGCACGTGCCCGTCGACCTGGGACCGGACCGCAGCGACGCACAGATGCACGCCAAGACCGTAGGATCCTACGCAGTGCCGTAGGGGACCGCACCGCCACTTCCCAGCAAATTAGGGACACTGTTGCTCCTGGGGTATCGGCGAGGACCATTGGCAACCGTCTCCATGAAGCTGGGCTACGGTCCCGCACACCGTTAGGCCGTCTTCCGCTCACGCCCCAACATCGTGCAGCCCGCCTCTAGTGGTGTCGCGACAGGCGTGAATGGAGGGACGAATGGAGACGTGTCGTCTTCAGCGATGAGAGTCGCTTCTGCCTTGGTGCCAATGATGGTCGTATGCGTGTTTGGCGCCGTGCAGGTGAGCGCCACAATCAGGACTGCATACGACCGAGGCACACAGGGCCAACACCCGGCATCATGGTGTGGGGAGCGATCTCCTACACTGGCCGTACACCACTGGTGATCGTCGAGGGGACACTGAATAGTGCACGGTACATCCAAACCGTCATCGAACCCATCGTTCTACCATTCCTAGACCGGCAAGGGAACTTGCTGTTCCAACAGGACAATGCACGTCCGCATGTATCCCGTGCCACCCAACGTGCTCTAGAAGGTGTAAGTCAACTACCCTGGCCAGCAAGATCTCCGGATCTGTCCCCCATTGAGCATGTTTGGGACTGGATGAAGCATCGTCTCACGCGGTCTGCACGTCCAGCACGAACGCTGGTCCAAGTGAGGCGCCAGGTGGAAATTGCATGGCAAGCCGTTCCACAGGACTACATCCAGCATCTCTACGATCGTCTCCATGGGAGAATAGCAGCCTGCATTGCTGCGAAAGGTGGATATACACTGTACTAGTGCCGACATTGTGCATGCTCTGTTGCCTGTGTCTATGTGCCTGTGGTTCTGTCAGTGTGATCATGTGATGTATCTGACCCCAGGAATGTGTCAATAAAGTTTCCCCTTCCTGGGACAATGAATTCACGGTGTTCTTATTTCAATTTCCAGGAGTGTAGTTAACGTTGGTTCCACCACCTTCAGCTAGCCTCTGGCCCTCCCCTCCCCCTCCCCTTCCTCCTTCCTAGTTTCGCCGCTGGACCATTTGTATTGTGGAGTAATGGCAGTGTAAGCCTGTTGCTTGCAGGCGGCAATGGTAAGGAATGCAGGGACAGAAACAAATCAACTCGTGACTTCTTTTCCTGTTCTTGCGTCTTTGGACTTAATGCAAAGACCAGAATGAAACTTCTTGTGAGTGGTCAATAATTATTACGAGGGTTGTTCGGAAAGTGAGGAACGATCGGTCGCGAAATGGAAACCACAGCGAAAATCAAAACTTTTTTCTTTGCACATTTAGCCACACCCTCCAGGTACTTCTCTACATAGTCGCCGCACCGACTTAGTCATTTGTCAGAACGTTATACCAAATTTCCAACACCATCGTCATAGAAGGCAGCCACCTGTGCTTTCCGATTATTCTCTACACATGTCTACAGCGCGTAGCCTGCGCCGACGCGTTGTCTTCGTATCCAGCGTTTCATGTGAACAGAGATGATACTCAGGACGAGCCAATTAGGGCTGTGTTGTGGGTGATCGAACACTTCCCATCGAAAAGGCTGCAGAGTGCAACTGAGAATTACCATGGAGAAGTAAGTGCGTGGCAGTTGTGTTAGGTGGGCTGCATTCATTAAGGCGAAGCCTCTCAGCGGGCCCTCCTACTTGGCGGGAGACATCGTTGCTCTAGGCACCTTTACTCGCTCACAGTGCGCTCACAACTGAAAAGAGCGTCTTGACGCGATCGACGGTCATACTAGAGACACTGCCCAAAACGTCTGTGAAAAGCCTCGTCGGATTTTCACAGGGTTTCCATTTCGCGACCGATCGTTCCTCACTTTCCGAATAGCCCTCGTATTACAGATTGATTTCAATGAGAATGTCACGATTGATGAAAATAGCAGGGATTCCGAATTCTACCAGCAATCACTGAAAATTTCGATTATTGTGCAAGTACGGCATCTGCATACTGCAACACTGCCTGGTTGAAGAGCAAATAAAGTAAAACAGTTGGTATATAATATAGTTACTGCAGAACGGTTCGCTTTGGCTATTAACCTACGGAACACTCATTGTAGAAAGCGGGGTATCATGGACCAGAGGCATCTGTTTTGATGTCGTTAAGCGGGAACGACGTTACATAATTGTGGTTGTGTAGGGCTGTTCGATGAAGAGCAAACGTATTATACTGCTAATGAATCGTCTGCTATAGAAGGCTTAGCAAACAATGTTTCCTAAAGACGCAACAATTCGCATTGAAAAGGACACAATTTCCTTTGTCGCAAGTAGTATGAAAGTATCGTTTCTCCTGCTTCAAGTGTATTACCAAACTCGTAAACTGATTTAGTTAACCGTGTGTGATTTCACAGCTTAGCTCTCCAAAGCACTCGCCAATACGAGAGGACGATACGTGCTTTCGTTTATTTTGTATCCCATCTGCGATACAGTAGAGGAGAAAAACGCCGTACATGTTTGTGTACGAGGGAAAACGGACACCAGATGGCTATAAGGGATCTCATTCTTTCTTAGCTGCCGGTAACGCGTTATAGGAAGTTATCCTAGTGTCCGTTACTAGTCCCCCGTCCTGTCCTTTATGGACAGTGGCGTGTTTATCCCATCTACTATTTTTGTTTAAATCACTAGTGGCCTTTTGCACTTATATGCAAATTAGACTAATGTTTTATGTTAGGTATTTACTGCATGCGTCACTCGCGTCATAACGTATTTTATGATGCAGTTACATCAGTCGGAGTGTGGAAAATAAAATACACCAAGGAAAAAGAAGAGCAACTGCTGAAAGAAATGAAACTAACACTTTAGCAGTAGCACCACACAATACGAATGTCATTCCGCTGCATATGCACCTTCGTTGCAATGACATCCAAAATTAGTTACAGTTGTGCAGATGTTATCTACGAAAAGTTCATAGTTATTCGGCGTATCTATGCAATACTTTATTTAAAGAAGCATCGATAACAAACCGTGGGAAAGTCAGTCTTCGCAATATACACTAATTGTCAATTCAGTATCCATGCCGATTAAACAAGACAATAAAAACAAGGCTTTTGGCGTATGAACGTTGACGCGTGTTCTTCAAGACAAATTAGGTATTATAATTCGGCCACTGTAGGTGTTAAAAATTACTTGTAAACGCCACGAAATTCGCCATATTTTCCTCTGTACCTTGGTGAAAACCGCATCGCGGTATATTCATTCGTTCCGTATATATTTGGAGTGGCCTATCTTAGCTGCCTCACACCGTATACGAAAGAACGTGAAGGCTGTACCGGCGAATCTTGCAACTAAATTATTCTTACCAAGAAGCAACGCTAGAAAGAAACAAACACTAAATTCATTACTGCGAACATTATTCTGAATTATACAATAGAATGTAGGAACTCAGAGAAATTACGATGGTAAAACCAGTGGAGAAGAAAATATTATGTAATTGCAATTATTGATTTTTAATCAACCGCCTGTGTTACACTGTTGACATGAGCCGTAGTATTTTACTACACCTCGATGTAAGCTTACCACAGACGTCAGGCGAAGCCGTAATTCAAATGCAAATGCACGCTTCATTAAATCAAATGTTCGATTTGCAATACATGTTGTATGTCTTTATCATGTAAATTTTGTGGCACGATAATAATTAACGTGCGCCTTATTATTGCCCTTGCAATAAGAACTGTCACAGCAGTGGCAGTGAGGGAAGACAGAAAAAGAAGAGACAGAACAAAAGGATACTAGAGTACAAGAAGGAAGAAAAAACAGTACATGCTCGAATTTAAAAGAAAAAGATTAGCACACTGGGCTCTCATTCGCGAGGACGACGGTTCAAACACGCATCCGGCCGTCCAGATTTAGGTTTTCCGTGATTTTCGTAAATCACTTCAGGCAAATGCATTTGATAGGGCGTGGCCGATTTCCTTCCCCAGTCTTGACCAAATCCGAGCTTGTGCTCCTCTCTAATGACCTCGATGTCGACGGGACTTTAAACCCAATCTTCCTTCCTTCCTTCCTTTAAAACGACGAAGATATTGGCAACAGGAGTGTGGGCAGGGGTGGTATTGGGGGGGGGGGGAGGTGGATGGCGGACAGGCGAGTCTAATAATGGCGCAGAAGATACAAGAATTCGGTTCCGTTGTTGAACAGTGACAAATGTCCGTTTTCCCATAACTATGCCGACATTCTTATTATGATTGTACAAGATACTACAGCAACTTTTAAAAAGCAGCGTATTGCTGTATGGCAAGTCATCTGTGGATTGCTTCTAGCTAGAAGCCAATAGCAGCAGTGAAGAGTAAGTTCAAGAAAGATAATGTTTTATCGGTAGGTACAGCCAGTGTAGGCGTGCTAAACAGAATGAATCTACTGTTGCAATTGTCATGAGGTGATACACGTATCGGAAGTGCGATGCAAGATACAGAAGGGTTGTAAAGGTGGTCAGATTAAGAAAAGACGGCGACCGCTAGTAGCGCTGTTCTTATAGCCGAAGTTGCGTTCCACGCGGTATCAAGTTTTTCGCCTGCTCTTCTGGTCCTTTTGGTGCGATGAGGGGGCAAGCTATCAAACTCGAACAATAATTTCATTATTCCCCTTATTCCCCCCCCCCTCTCAATGTTGTTCTTTCCGTTAATCTGTTGTCGAGAGAGAGAGAGAGAGAGAGAGAGAGAGAGAGAGAGAGAGAGTACGCTGACTCAGAGAGCAACGTCCCAGCAGCCGCGTGGTCCTGGATTCTGCTTCCAGTATTCACGTTAACCTGACGCGCGCCCTCTTTTGACACTTGTTAACCTCACGCGGCCTTCTGCCGTCTGCGTCACACTCGGAGCGAATCGGGAGGGCTCTCTATTCTCTGTTACATCAGAACCGCCCGACTTTTCAGACATCCCCGAACGGAGCAGCGTCTTCTTTGGTGTTTGTAAAGTCAGTGATACTGGAGTGACAAAGTCAGTAAGTGTGGCTCGGTGGCTAAGAAATGCAGGGTGTTTCACGAAGATATTCACATATTTTAGTACGTTATACTACAAGTGAAACTAAAGAAAAAAGTTCATATAAACATAGGTACACAAATGTTTAGTTGTGGAGTTACGGCTAATAAAAGATTTTTGCCTGAAATTTAGCAAATTCGCCAATATGAAGCCATCGCAAAATTGTACAAGGTTAGAGTAAAGCGCGATTTCCATTTATTTTGTTGTTATTGATCTGGTGAATCTGATAAACTATGTCCTAGACGTAGTAGTTTTCCAGAACATTCAGAGAAGCAAGGACGTAATTTCGTAAAATTTTTAATTTATTAACTACTTGGCCCAATTGGTTCTTTAAATTCCAGACTACTGCACAAAGTTTTCAACAGAAGTTGTAGAGAATTTAATTTTGGAAAAATGGTGATAATAACTTCAACTGCATCTGTATGAATGTGTCAGATAATCAGCTTTTACTAATACCGTAGCACACATGAATTTATGTTAAACCGAAAAAAAAGCTCAGTGTTAAGGAAGCTGTACAGGTACATACACTTTCACTATACATTGACAATAAATGTTCAAAAATGTGTCAACTAACTTTAATGCATGTCATAAATAATCTACAGACTACAGCAGTTACTATGTGGTTTCACTCAACTACACTGTTGTTATTGTGTTCTTTCACTGAACAATACTGAAAACTAACTCGTTCCAAGGTTAGTAAACGACTGAAACAACTCACTAACGGTTGCCAACAATCACATAAACTTACATTCTTAATAGAAAGTAAACAAATTTACTTGTATAATAACTTTGCTTCTCTGGATATTCTGGAAAACTGCTGCAGATACACATGTGGGACATGTTTCATTAGATTCACCACACCAATAACAACAAAATATATGAAAATTGTGCTTCACATTACCCCCTTACAGTTTTGCGATGGCTTCATATTAGCGAAATAGCTAAATTTCAGGCAAAATCTTTTATTGGCCCTAACTCCATAACTAAACATTTGCGGACATTTTTTCCTCATTTTTACTTGTAGAATAACATATTAAAATATTTGCATATCTTCGTGAATCACCCCGTATATCGAACATTCATAAAACATTCTCCCCCTTATCGAAAACAGACGAAATATCCAGCCACACTTACGCAATTACGGATAGTTACAGAGGTAGCATGGATCGATATTTCTGCAAGGGACGTCCAAATACCTCTTAGTGCATGCCATGTCGACGTACTGCATTACGCCGGGCAAAAGGAGGGCCGTCACGAAATTATAAGGTATCCCAGGAATTTTTTCACCTCAGTGTATTCCACTTCAGTCGTCGGATCTCGGAGCGTTTCGGAAAGTGGTCAGGCGGCTACCAGGCATTCCGTTATTGACTTGGGAGTAGCGAGAGGTTTTAATCCTGTCTCGCAGGAAAAAGTAAGGCTATCGACCCTTATTTAGAGAGATTTTATTCGTGTAACCGTGTAAGGAATTAATCTGGGTGCGCCATTAAAATTTCAGAATTAAATACTCGGACCGGTACGTCGTGTAATTCTTGTCGCGTGCGGCACTTCGCCACGAGTTTGCGGATTCCGGCCGCAATCGCGAGTATGAATCAGCACGACACCACGGAAACTGCGAGGAACGGACGAAAAGAGCGTTCCAGCATTTTGAGCAACGCAAGCCCTCATAGAAAAGACTTGTCATTGCATCTAGCAGATTTGCATCCCAAGCTCCAGATAAGTTTTAAAGAGCTATGTACGAAACTTTCACAATTTGCCGACCAGTGGTTAACATTCGGAATGACGACGGATGAAATCCACGTCCAGCCATTCAAATTTAGCTTTTCCTCGATTTTCCTCAAATGCTCCACGCAAGTGCCGGGATGGTTCCCTTGAAAAGTGCACTGCTGATTCCCTTCCTCGTTCTTGAAACATTTCGAGCTTTTGCGCCGTCTCCATGACTTCGATGTTAAACCCTAATCTCTCTTCCTTTCTTCCTTCTTCCATTTTCCTTACATATAATGTGATTCAAACGACCCAACATGATGGTTCAATACAAGATACGCACATCAAAAAAAGTTTTGCATCACCCCGGTTGCCAGAACACCTGAAGATAGACATTGACTGTGGAAATTGCATCACAAACACAGTCCCTTTGACTGTTCAGAAATGTCACTAAACCCGCCCATAGATGTAAACAACCATGCATGAGCAGCGCCTATTAGACGGAAGGGGTCCGACAGCCGATCAGTTCCAGTCATTCCACCAGAAAGGGATACACGGCTCGTGTTGTCCGTAATTCAACCATGCCTAGACGGTCAATACAGCGGTTCCATCGCGTCCGCATTGTTACTTTGTGCCACGAAGGGCTCTCAACAAGGAAAGTGTCCAGGCGTATCGGAATGAACGAACGCGATGTTGTTCTGACATGGAGGAGATACAGAGAGATAGAAACTTCGATGACATGCCCCGCCCAGGCCACCTAAGGGCTACTACTGCAGTGGATGACCTCTACCTACGGATTATCGCTCGGAGGAACCCTGACAGCAGCCCCACCATGTTGAAAAATCCTTTTCGTGTAGCCACAGGACGTGGCGTTACGACTCAAACTGTGCCCAATAGGCTGCATGATGCGCAACTTCACTCCCGACGTCCATGGGGAGGTCCATATTTGCAACCACGACACCATGCAGCGCGGTACATACGGGTCCAACAACACGCTGAATGGACCGCTCAGGATTGGCATCACGTTCTCTTCACCGATGAGTGTCGCATATGCCTTCAACCAGAGAATCGTCGGAGACGTGTTTAGAGGCAACCCGGTCAGGCTGAACGCCTTAGACACACTGTCCAGCGAGGTGGAGGTTCCCTGCTGTTTTGGGGTGGCATGACGTGGGGCCGGCGAACGCCGCTGGTGGTCATGGAAGGTGCCGTAACGGCTGTACGATGCGTGAATGCCATCCTCCGGTCGACAGTGCAACCATATCGGCAGCATATTGGCGAGGCGTTCGTCTTCATGGACGATAACTCGCGCACCCATCGAGCACATCTTTTGAATGACTTCCTTCAGTATAACGACATCGCTCGACTACAGTGGCCAGCATGTTCTCCAGACATGAACCCTATCGAACATGCCTGGTATAGATTGAAAAGGGCTGTTTATGGACAACATGATCCACCAACCACTCTGAGGGATCTACGCCGAATCGCCGTTGAGGAGTGGGACAATCTGGACTAATAGTGTCTTGATGAACTTGTGGATAGTATGCCATGACGAATACAGACATGCATCAATGCAAGAGGAAGTGCTACTGGGTATTAGAGGTACCAGTGTGTACAGCAATCTGGACCACCAATTCTGAATGTATCGCTGTATGGTGGCACAACATGCAATGTGTGGTTTACAGGAGCAATAAAAACAGCAGAAATGATGTTTATGTTGATCTCTATTCCAATTTTCTGTACAGGTTCCGGAACTCTCGAAACAGAGGTGATGCAAAACTTCTTTTGATTTATGTATCTGAAGAAGGAAGAATCTACTATCTAATTTTTTTTTTACTTTATTTCAGTTTCCAAGAATAATTTTACTGTGTTTAGCAAAAAATGCCATCCGCAAGTAGTTAATTTCAAATTGTTCATTAATGTTGCCACACCCAGAGAGAGAATAAACGGGAGGTATTGTTCACACGAAGAAAATTTTAAATCGTTCATTCATTTGTCCTAAGAATGTGATAGCATTCCACTTCTTCGCGAGTCAAGAGCAGCAACAGACGCAATTGTCTTTTGCTCCTCCTCTACTGTTGTACACGCTGTAAATGATGGTTGTATTTATGATTACAGAACCATAAGAAGGTTGAATTTTCTGCCACTATTATTTCTATTAGAATAATGGAAGATATTGTGAACAGTTATTAGCCGGCCGGTGTGACCGAGCAGTTCTAGGAACTTCAGTCTCTAGTATGATAAAAAAATTATTATTTCTATTGAATATTTCTCAATTCTATCAATTTAAATCTGTATTTCATACTAGAATGCCGTGTTCCCGGTTTGGCACAGCTTTGCCACAGGACACACGAAAGCGGTCGAAGACGTCCGTCTTCTGGTCGGCTCCTGATCGTTGTCAGAAGGAGGCTAGTTTTTCATTACGCAAAGACTTCTATTACTTGGAAAAGAACAACCCGGATTTCTTTACGTAATCAGTATGAATTTTATAATTACCTAACGGACCTTTAACAATGAACAGTAAAAAAAAATGCATTTGCAAATGAAATCATTCATAAATGGGGCTGCTATGAGTTGTATAAAAGACAAGGGGCGGCCTTCTGTACACGACCAGGATGCCGCAGTATTCTCTGTTGCAGTAAAGGCTGTTTGACATTTATAAAAATAATATGGCACGGAGGATAAAAAAGTATAAAGGAAAAGAACAGAATAAGAAGTCTGGTAAACACTAAATATATTCTAATAATTCTCACAAGCAATTAGAGCTACTTTATAGACAGCATAACTTACATAAGTAATTATCTAACTCTATGGTGCGATCACATTTCAGCCTGTCCTTTACTAGCTCCTATGTTCGCGTTTTTGTCACAAATTACAGTCACTTTTCTCCTTCGTTAAAGACAATTCTTGCACTGTTCAACACCTCCGATAACAATAGCTTGCCGAGTTACAGTTTCGAACATAAATTACTTGAATGTTATTAATTAATGATGTTGTCTGCACGCTGGCAAGACCGCTCACTTTTTTAGCTTAAAGTCGACCTTATCCACGCTTTCACACCACAAGCAGAAGTACATTAAAAAATCTGAAGATCTACCAAAGTTTTTTTTACTGTCATCTTTTATTTAGATCGAAGCGGAACGTCGTTCAGCTTCTGTTAAAATGTGTCTTTGACTGCGCAATCGATGTATTAGCGTCCGCGCTAGATGCGCATCTTTACAGTAATGTTAATTATATAAAATAAATGTCTTTCATGTTAATTATATAAAATAAATGTCTTTCAAAGAATATGTCTCATAAGTTGATCATTTAATATACAGATAGTTGAATGCCTTTCCAAGGGTACTCAAAGTTTTCATAGGACGGAAATACCAATAATATTACAAGTCCCATAGGCTTAGAGCCATTTGAACCTCAGGTAGTGGTGGACGGGAATGGTCGATATTGACGGGAGTGATAGTAAAAGGGCGCATGGAATTAGAGCAAGAGGTCACTCGTGCATGGAGTTACCCGAAGATGTCACTCATTACTTCGACAGTGCTACCAGTAGTCCAGCTAGCACAATGGCTGTGCGTAGGGAAATAAAAGGAATAAAAGTACAGTGGTCGAGCAGCTTCTCATAAGCCACACATTTCTTTACTCAGTACTAAGCGTAGAGAGAGACGCCACTGGATGGTGGGTGACGGGAAACAAGTGATTTCGAGTGATGAATCGCGCTGTACCTTGCGGCAATCCGTGTGATATTCCTGGCTGTGGTCGCCAGTGTTTTATCTTGCTGGAAGCTCGCCTTGATGCAGCTTGATACACGTGTAGCAGCATATGGTACAAAAGTGGAGAGAGGTACAAGCAGCAGACGGTACAGTATGTACCATTCCCGTGCAGAGTCCGCCAGTTGTACTGAACTTAGAATGAAATTTTCACTCTACAGCGGAGTGTCCGCTGACATGAAACTTCCTGGCAGATTAAAACTGTGTCCCGGTCCGAGACTCGAACTCGGAACCTTTGCCTTTCGCGGGCAAGTGCTCTACCGACCGAGCTACCCAAGCACGATGCACGCCCCGTCCCCACAGCTTTAATTCCGCCAGTACCTCGTCTCCTACCTTCCAAACTTCACGGAAGCTCTCCTGCGAACCTTGCAGAACTTGCTTCTGATTGGTCGGCACATTCGGGTGTTAGGCGCCAAAACGGCTAACGTCTCTTATTAATTATTTACATACTTTTAATTGTATTTACCCCGGTTTTCAGTATGACAGTCTCTCATGGTTACCCTACGAGTCAATCGGTTTTGTTTATTAAATTTCACTAGTTTTGAGGAACATAAGAGTAATGATATTACAACCGAAGTGCTTCGGACACCTTCGGGTCGTTTTGGCGCGCATGGGAGACGAAGTACTTCGGCTGCGCTAGTCAGACTCTTTCGGGTGTTCTTCAGAGCCGGACGTGTATCTCTCTTTGGGACTGACTTGTACTCTATATCGGAAGTTGTCCGAAAAGAAAGCTATGTCGAGTGTTGTAGAAGACAGCGTAAAAAGTGATATTTTAAAATATAAACCAACATTAATGAGAGGTGTCGCCTACCATCATTGTCAGTCCTACACATCTTGCCCTCTGTAGATACATAGACTAACCTGGGCAAAAGGCATCCCACAAAAATAGCACAAACACAGGTTCAAGTTCGAGATGACAGCATAGCAGCCTCCGACGAAAAAGATCCCACGACCGACGAGCTGTCTTCTGCGCTGGCTAAAATGGTTCAAATGGCTCTGAGCACTATGGGACTTAACATCTGAGGTCATCAATCCCTTAGAACTTAGAACAACTTAAAACTAACTAAGCTAAGGACATCACACACATCCATGCCAGAGGCAGCATTCGAACCTGCGACCGTAGCGGTCGCGTGGTTCCAGACTGAAGCGCCCTGAACCACTCGGCCACCCCGGCCGGCTTCTGCGCTGGGGACACAACTTTAGAAGACGACAGCTTGGTGGAAAGAACGGTTAGGGACTCTTATTCAATCTCTACAGATCTCTCCACCTTCCAGATCTGACTTCCAACAAGACTACGTATAATTTTATAAAGGTTTGGGGTTTGGTGAATTCCTAGAGAACATAACGTGCCCTCATGTGTAGTGCCAACTGTGAAGTACAGAGGTGGTGGTGGTGGTGGTGGTAGGGTACGGGGTTGTTTTTTGTGATTAGAAAACGCTAAAGATATTTTACCACGTTGTGTACTGTGTACAAGAGAAACTGTTCGTAGACGATGACTGATTGTGTAGGCCTGAGAGCAACGCATCCTGCCATGAAGCAGCATCTGTAAAGCAGTGGATAGAAGTGGACTGGTCTGAGCAGAGTCCCGATCTGAATCGAATGGAACACCTTTGGGATGAGTTAAAACGTCAGCTTCGCTCCAGAGCTCAGAGTTTAACATAACTTTCTTCTCTTGTTCCTGTTCTGCGGAATAAAAAAGGAGATCAAACACCATTGAACGTATCATAAAGGTTTTGGGTGAGTACACCCATGTTAATATCTACCAATAAGTGTCCAGATACTTTTGATTAGCTTGTGTAAAATGGATGCAGCTGCCGTAGATAAAGCAAGAATTGGCGATTTGCTGTTAATACTCGACGCCACAATAGTTTGGCTCACCGCGCGCCCAATATTGTACTCTAGTTGCTGCGTCTCACCAACCGCGACCTTTCCCATTTGCTTAAGATTTGTTGCGCTCCTTAACCGTTTCTCTGCTACAGACGTGCTCTTTGTATTCCCTGCTGAGGCGGCTTTTCTTATGGCTCTACTGCTCGCCAAATGGTCGAGCCAGTGCTGCGAGCCGGCCGCTGTGGCCGAGCGGTTCTAGGTGCTTCAGTCCGGAACCGCTCGACCGCTAACGTCGCAGGTTCGAATCCTGCCTCGGGCATGGATGTGTGTGATATCCTTAGGTTAGTTAGGTTTAACTAGTTCTAAGTTCTAGGGGACTGATGACCTCAGCTGTTAAGTCCCATAGTGCTTAGAGACATTTGAACCATTTTTATGCTACCAGACGACACTATGGCCGATATGGAATACTTTCTCGAAAACTATTGGGTTAAAAGAAACTGATTTTCTGCGCATCTTACAGTCTGATATCTTCAGTGGATAAGGAACTGAAGTTTATTTCGTTATCCGCCACGCTTACTGCGCTGCATCAAATTAAGTAAAACATCCGCGAGACTTCGCAGAGGTAAAAACGCATTGTGTAATCATTGCGTTACGGTTGGTTTTAGCTCAGACATTGCAGTAAATAAAATGTAGATGGGGTAATTTTATTTAAAATTTATAGCAGAAGGATATCTCAATTCGTTCTCCTATTGCGGGGTTGTATATCCGAAAGATGCTCGTGCGCGACGCGCCCAATCACGTTCTTTCGCATCGCGAATAATGCCGTCACATCTCACAAACGATTCAAGCTATCGCAGCGAGGTGTTCTGCAAATGATAGCATGCTGTGAGGCACATACACTCCTGGAAATTGAAATAAGAACACCGTGAATTCATTGTCCCAGGAAGGGGAAACTTTATTGACACATTCCTGGGGTCAGATACATCACATGATCACACTGACAGAACCACAGGCACATAGACACAGGCAACAGAGCATGCACAATGTCGGCACTAGTACAGTGTATATCCACCTTTCGCAGCAATGCAGGCTGCTATTCTCCCATGGAGACGATCGTAGAGATGCTGGATGTAGTCCTGTGGAACGGCTTGCCATGCCATTTCCACCTGGCGCCTAAGTTGGACCAGCGTTCGTGCTGGACGTGCAGACCGCGTGAGACGACGCTTCATCCAGTCCCAAACATGCTCAATGGGGGACAGATCCGGAGATCTTGCTGGCCAGCGTAGTTGACTTACACGTTCTAGAGCACGTTGGGTGGCACGGGATACATGCGGACGTGCATTGTCCTCTTGGAACAGCAAGTTCCCTTGCCGGTCTAGGAATGGTAGAACGATGGGTTCGATGACGGTTTGGATGTACCGTGCACTATTCAGTGTCCCCTCGACGATCACCAGTGGTGTACGGCCAGTGTAGGAGATCGCTCGCCACACCATGATGCCGGGTGTTGGCCCTGTGTGCCTCCGTCGTATGCAGTCCTGATTGTGGCGCTCACCTGCACGGCGCCAAACACGCATACGACCATCATTGGCACCAAGGCAGAAGCGACTCTCATCGCTGAAGACGATACGTCTCCATTCGTCCCTCCATTCACGCCTGTCGCGACACCACTGGAGGCGGGCTGCACGATGTTGGGGCGTGAGCGGAAGACGGCCTAACGGTGTGCGGGACCGTAGCCCAGCTTCATGGAGACGGTTGCGAATGGTCCTCGCCGATACCCCAGGAGCAACAGTGTCCCTAATTTGCTGGGAAGTGGCGGTGCGGTCCCCTACGGCACTGCGTAGGATCCTACGGTCTTGGCGTGCATCCGTGCGTCGCTGCGGTCCGGTCCCAGGTCGACGGGCACGTGCACCTTCCGCCGACCACTGGCGACAACATCGATGTACTGTGGAGACCTCACGCCCCACGTGTTGAGCAATTCGGCGGTACGTCCACCCGGCCTCCCGCATGCCCACTATACGCCCTCGCTCAAAGTCCGTCAACTGCACATACGGTTCACGTCCACGCTGTCGCGGCATGCTACCAGTGTTAAAGACTGCGATGGAGCTCCGTATGCCACGGCAAACTGGCTGACACTGACGGCGGCGGTGCACAAATGCTGCGCAGCTAGCGCCATTCGACGGCCAACACCGCGGTTGCTGGTGTGTCCGCTGTGCCGTGCGTGTGATCATTGCGTACAGCCCTCTCGCAGTGTCCGGAGCAAGTATGGTGGGTCTGACACACCGATGTCAATGTGTTCTTTTTTCCATTTCCAGGAGTGTATGTTGTATGATAAATGCTCGAAAAGTTTTTATCCACTTATTCACCGAGCTATGGAAGTAACTCATCAGCAGCGGTGAGTGGTCGGCGGCTCAAGATGCTTTGAGGCAACCATAGCATTGTACGAAAACCCTAGCGGCACGCATACATAAGGTCATCAAAAGTATCCGAACACTCCCAAATACATACGTTTTTCATATCAGGTCCATTATGCTGCCACCTACTGCCAGGTACTGCATATCAGCGACCTCAGTACTCACTAACATCGTGAGAGAACAGAATGGGACGCTCCGCGGAACCCACTTCGAACGTGGTCAGGTGATTGGGTGTCACAGGCGTCATACGTCTGTACGCGAGATTTGCGCTCTCGTAAACATTCCTAGGTCCACTGTTCCCAATGTGATATAGAAGTGGAGATGTGAAGGGACGCGTACAGCACAAAAGCGTACAGGCCGACCTCGTCTGTTGACTGACAGAGACCACCGGCAGTTGAAGAGGGTCGTAATGTGTACTAGGCAGACATCTATCCAGACCATCACACAGGAATTCCGAACTGCATCAGGATCCACTGCAAGTACTATGACAGTTAGGCGGGAGGTGAGAAAACTTGTATTTCATGGTCGAGCGGCTGCTCATAAGTCACACATCACGCCGGTAAATGCCAAACGTCGCCTCGCTTGGTGTAAGGTTTGTAAACATTGGACGATTCAATGGAAAAACATTGTGTGGAATGACGAATCACGGTACGCAATGTGGCGATCCGGTGGCTGGGTGTGGGTATGGCGACGCCCGGTGAACATCATCCGCCAGCGTGTGTAGTGCCAGCAGTAAAATTCAGAGGCGGCGGTGTTATGGTATGGTCCTGTTTTTCATGGAGGAGTATTGCAACCCTCGTTGTTTTGCTTGGCACTATCACAGCACGGCTCTACATTGGTGTTTTAAGCACCTTCTTGCTTCCTTCTGTTGAAGAGCAATTCGGGGATGGCGATTGCATCTTTCAACACGATAGAGCACCTGTTCATAATGCACGGCCTGTAGGGAAGTGGTTACACGACAATAACATTCCTGTAATGGACTGGCCCGCACAGACTCCTGACCTGAATGCTATAGAACACCCGTTTCTAGGCACTTCAGTCCGGAACCGCGTGACTGCTATGGTCGCAGGTTCGAATCCTGCCTCGGGCATGGATGTGTGTGATGCCCTTAGGTTAGTTAGGTTTAAGTAGTTCTAAGTTCTGGGGTACTGATGATCTCAGATGTTGAGTCCCATAATGCTCACAGCCATTTGAACCATTTTTATAGAACACCTCTAGGATGTTTTGGAACACCGACTTCGTGCCAGGCCTTACCGACCGACATCGATACGTCCTCAGTGCAGCACTCCGTGAAGAATGGACTGACATTCCCCAAGAAACCTTCCAGCACCTGATTGAAGCCGTGCGGAGTGGCCGCGCGGTTAGAGGCACCATGTCACGAATCGGGCGACCACTCCTGCCGGAGGTTCGAGTCCTCCCTCGGGCACGGGCGTGTGTGTTGTCTTTAGCGTAAGCTAGTTTAAGTATTGTGTAAGTCTAGGGACCGATGACCTCAGCAGTTTGGTCCCATAGGAATTCACATACATTTGAACCTGATTGAACGTATGCCTGCGAGAGTGGAAGCTGTCATCAAGGATAAGGGTGGGCAACGCCATACTGAATTCTAACATTACCGATGAAGGGCGCCATGAACTTGTAAGTCATTTTCAGCCAGGTGTCTGGATACTTTTGATTACATAGTGTATATAGGTCCACAGCACCAGGGGAACTGCGTAGCAGGACGTCTGTACACACACATAACAGCAAAGGTATTAAAGACCGGAGCAAAGATGCAGTCAGGCGCCTTCGTCGGGGCTCGGTGCTGGGCTGGATGCGTTCCATTGTCGCAGGTGGCTACTCGCTCGGCATGCGCCCGCCGTCCTCGACAATGCCGCAGGCGCGCCCTCCGGGGATTTTTTGCTCGCGACCGTAGAAGTACGTGTCCGGAGTGCCAGAACTAGCGGCAGCGGCTGTGCTGGGATGCGCCGTCGCGGAAACGGCGGCGCCCAGGCCCTGGCGGCCCAAGTGCGACTGCCCGCAGCCCGCTGCCGGCTGTGGGTGGGGGCGGTGGGGGTGGATGACCGCGCCGGTCACGTCTCGCGACCAGCCGCGCGCTACGGCCGCGCCGCGCCTCGCTCCGCCAGACCCCTGCTGGCTCCGCGCCCACCACAGGCCAGCGACTCTCTGATGGTCGCCACAGCTCAGCAGAGCGTCGTTCAGACACGCTCACGCACTCGTGAAACTTACCTCGCGATGCTATCCCAGATGCAGCATCGTCTTGGAGCAGTGTCTGAACGAGTTTCCCTCTGGTTGATATTGCGCTTCCCGGTCTTCGTCGAGTTGTTCTTGCCATTCGTCTCACCCGACGAATGCTACACTACTGTCTGCGAAACGTAAGACACCAAGTCTGTGAGATGTGATTTTGGTACAACAAATTTAGTACGGAGTAGTGTCATCACGTGCAGCATTCAGAGCCGGCATGGAATCAAAGAGCGCCTGAATGCGCCGCTGGGGAATACTCTACCACGCGGGTTGTAGGCGCGTCTACAAAGCAATCAGATGTGGCTGCAGAAGGACCTCAACGAGCAAATTGCCGACCGACCATATCTCAGACGTGACAGACGGATGACGTCGGGCCGGGGAGGCAGTGGTACCCGTCATTCGTCGAAGAAGGCTTGGACATTCACCGCCACATGCGGCTGGGCGATGTCCTGCTGAAATATGGCGCGAGGGACAGCCTGCAGGAGAGGCAATGCCTCGTGTTGTAAAACTTTCCTGACGTAGCGATAGCTGTTCCGATTGCTTTCAAGATTATGAGGCGAAATTGCATGTTATAGACAATGGCGCCCAAAACCATCACGTTGGCGTTTGTCCGCGATACCACTCGACAATACAGTCTGGTCGACTGCGTTCAGCACGGCGGCGTCGAAGGCGTATGCGACCGTCGCTGTAGGACAAACTGAAGCGGGACTCGTGCGAAAACACTCCATTTTGCCACTGAGCACCCCAGTATCGGCGTTCAAATTCCAGTTGCAGTCTGCGGCATTGGTCGAACAAGACGGCGTCGAAACGTTGACGCATCCAATTCTATACCTGTCGCAGTGCTTCAACATGACGCCAACACTGTGAATGAAGTTGATCTGTCCGTTACGGCCAGGCAGACAAGATATCGGTCATCTCGCGCCGCCTTCACATTGCGTCGTCCAGTACCTTGTTGCCGCTGTGTGTGGCCCTCTTCACTGGTTCCAAATAACCCTTCACTGTTGAAGCAGAGTGCGCTGTACGAGCCGCAACGTCACGGAACGACAGACCAACCTCCTGGAGACCAATCGTTCTGTCCCGTTTCAACGCACTCACATGCCTATACTTCACCATGAGATGACGGCGAGACATAATGGCACTTGAATGAGATTTTCACTCTGCAGCGAAGTGTGCGCTGATATGAGACTTCTTGGAAGATTTAAACTGTGCGCCGGACCGAGACTCGAACTCGGGACCTTCTGACTTTTACATCTGTGTTTTTGAATAGTCTTGCTGAATTGTCAGATTCTATTCCAAGATATGGGGCATTTTTACATATTTCCCTGCTGGGACAGTGTCAGTTGTGAGTGTAGTTTGATGTTGTTTGTTCAGTTTATTTTTTTATCTGTTGTGACATGGTATTAATTAGAGAAGAATCATATCCATTATTTATTGCAGTATATGTTATGGTTTCTATTTCTTGTTGGAGTTCTATATGTTGAAGTGGAAACTTGTGTGCTCTGTACAGCATTGATCTATAAGCAACTTTTTTGTGGGAGGAGGGATGTGTAGATGAGTTTGGTATAGTGGTGCCAGTGCCGGTAGGTTTTCTGTAAACATTGAAAGCTACCTTTTGGTTCTGTTTTGGTATTTTTATGTCAAGAGAAGGTATAGTGTTGTTTTCTTCCTGTTCAAGAGTGAATTGAATATTTTTGTGTAGGCTATTGAATTTGTTAAAAAGGTTTGTCACTTCATCCTCTGTGCCACCAAATAGAATGAGGTTGTGATCAACATATCTCTTGTAGAATTTAACTTTGGTTGTGATGTTATCATTTAGTGTTAGAATTTTTATTTCTGTATGGTTGATAAATAATTCAGCTATTAGGCCACTGAGAAGGCTTCCCATTGCTAGTCCTTGGTCCTGCTTCTAATTTTATTGTTAAAAGAGAAGTAATTATGTGAGGACACTAAATTACAGCAGTATACCTGTACATGAAACAGTTGAGATAATAAGAATGAACCTATTGAGAAACAAGACAAAGAGCAAACCAGAAATCGTAGAATTTGTAGATCTACTTAATTTAGTGCTCTCACATAATTACTTCACTACATTACAAAGAGAGGCGTCGAGAATCAAAATGGTTCAAATGGCACTGAGCACTATGGGACTTAACATCTGAGGTCATTAGTCGTCTAGACTTCAGAACTACTTAAACCTAACTAACCTAAGGACATCACACAAATCCATGCCCGAGCCAGGATTCGAACCTGCTACTGTAGCAGGAGCGCGGTTCCGGACTGAAGCGCCTAGAACCGCTCAGCCACCGCCGCCGCCCGCGTCGAGAATCGAACTCGGTAGTAAATATCGGCTTGGGACCAACAATAGCCCACAGTCTGGTTGGAGTATGTACATAAAACAGCAAAATTCGTGGCACCTGAACAAGAAGCTGGATTGGTAGACGAAATGCTCGTATTGGGCGGAAAATGGAAACAACAAATCGGCTCAACACCCAGAATCATGCTATTAATCAATTGCGCCGAGAAAATCTGAGAGATCACTTCTTATCGATTATCTTCAGGCGAATCCCTCCTGAAGAAGACGAATAGGAAACTCGTTTAAACACTGCTGCAAGACGACGTTGCCATTCGGCTGATAAATGAAAATATGTTGGCGCATAACCAGCAAGGAGTTAGACAATATCGTTCTTGTGAAACACAACAGGCTCCTTACAGAGAATCTCAAACTGATTTCATATTTCCAGATTTCCCGAAGGCACGGTTCCTCACAAGCGGCTTCTAATCATACTGCGTGTTCATGGAATATCGTCTCAATTGTGCGACTGGATTCCTGGTTTTCTGTCAGAAAGGTCACAATGAAATGAATACCCTTAGCTGCATACAGGCGTTGATAGAAGTCAACGGGGAATCGAACCCGGGATCTCCTGCATACATGGCAGACACTCTAACCATCTGAGCCACCGAAGACACACAGGATAGTGCGACTGTAGGGACTTATCCCTCGCACGCTCCCCGCGAGACCCACATTCGCAACTTATCGTCCCGCACTATATTCATAGTGCCCCTGCCCATCACACTCATTACTCTCGGCTTTACTGCCGATTCCTGTAAGAGTTCGGGCACTGTTTGTGCATCCGCACAGAAGAAGAAGAAGATGGTAAAATGGCCGGTGAGCCTTAACTATATACATATGAAGATGGTATCTGTTCTTTCGGACATGTCCGAAAGAACAGATACCATCTTCATATATACAGATAGATAGGTCACAGTTTGCAGTAACTGACAGGAAATCATCTAGTGTAACCGAAGCTGCATCTGGGGTCCCGTAAGGAAGTGTAATGGGACCTTTGCATTTCTTAAACTATATAAGCGATTCAAAAGACAATCTGAGCAGCTTTCTTAGATTGTTTGCAGATGTTGCTGTCGTTTGCCGCCTAGTAAAGTCGTCAGAAAGTCAAAGTGAATTGCAAAGTGATGTAGAAAAAATATTTGCATGGTGTGAAAAGTGACAACTGAGAATAAAAAAAAAAGAGTGTGAGATTCTCTAAAGAGTTCTAAAAAAAAGTCTTAAATTTCGGTTTCACATAAATCATACAAATTTAAAGGTTGTTAATTCAACCAAATGCAATTATAATTACGAACAGCTTAAATTCTGACATCACATAAAGAATGTTGTGGGGAAGTAGAACCAAAGGCTGCGTGTTACTGGCAGAACGCTTAGAAGATACAACAGATCTACTAAAGAGACGCTTTTAATCTGCTACGAAGTTGCAGATCAGTACGTACTCCGCTTCTGAATGAATATGCATTCTGGAGCCATAATACTGTCACCACGGACCATAGTTGACCATCAGAGGGCGCTTCATCAGAAATGGGAGGCGTTACTGATTCACATAATGGGGATTCTTCTTCAATCGTATGTACCTTTACGAGAACATCGCATCTCTTTTGACCTTATGTACGCCCCCAATGAAAGAATAGAACGTAGGTGCCAGCTCTGACCGGTTCCCCTACATACTAAATACCACCAGTAACGCTGCCGTAATATTGTCATGGCGCCTTCTAAAGCGCAGGTTATTGCCGTGTTTCGTATTTCGTGGATCTCGAAGACTCCTCTACTTTCCGAAATAAGTGTGTAATTGATTATGGCAAGAGAGCGAAAGCGCTCACAGACTCAGAGCAAGGGGCCAGTGAACGAACCAGATAGTTGTATATCCGTGTCGGGATGTATGGGCCCACCTACGGCGAGCGAAAACAGCTGCATTCCAGCGTAGCGATAGAGAGAGAGAGAGAGAGAGAGAGAGAGAGAGAGAGATGTGCGACAGGTGGCTTCAAGGTCTCAGGTTGGCCACGCGATTACTATGCGTTACGTGGAAGTGGTTTAACTGAGATCATCTTGAGCTGCCACTTCCAAATAAACGAAATGTTTTCGAGAAAGTTAATTTCCAGACGGTTTTGGGAATCGTGAAATGGAAATTGTTGACGATGGTTCTCATATCTCTGTGTCAGGATTTTGAACGGTTGTCATACCGGAAGATACCGTCAGTGGTGGAGGAGGACATCAGTCATGAAGAACTGCATTTGGTTACTAATAATTATGACGTGGTACACGGCTTTGCAGTGCCTTTTGTAACGAGCGAATGTCTCAAGGAGGTCCACGTGAACACCGTGAACATCATGTTGACGTTCTACAGCTGCGAATATCCTCGTGGTGCCAGTTTCCGGCAGGTAATTACTTGCTTGACAGCCTATCTTGACATGATCGGCGTCGTAACTTTTAAAAGGGTAGAGGAGAGAGAATTCGGATAGTATTTCACAATGCAGTTAGTGCGTTGGACAGAAGAATAATACGTGTGTCGTTTAGTAGATAGCAATAACTTTACTTGTATCGTGGAAATTGTCTTTATTTTATTTATTGACATAACGTGTTTCGCCTACCGACTTCTTCTTATCTTCTTGATTAGGTATGTGGTACTTCTTATCAGCAGTTTACAGATTATCTCTTTATTTTCGTTGTTTATCTTCTAAGTGTACTGATAATCCACTTTTATGTATCCATTAACTGTCGTAATTGCTGTTTTCGACTCATTGTCAGGACTACGATATGGCCTTTTACAACGAAGAGCCAAAGAAACTGGTACACCTGCCTAATATCGTGTAGGGTCTCCGCGAGCACGCAGAAGTGCCGCAACACGACGTGGCATGGACTCGACTAATGTCTGAAGTAGTGCTGGAGGGAACTGACACTATGAATCCTGCAGGGCTGTCCATAAATCCGTTAGAGTACGATGGGGTGGAGTTCTCTTCTGAACAGGACGCTGCGAGGAATCGCAGATATGCTCAATAATGTTCATGTCTGGGGTGTTTGGTGGTCAGCGAAAGTGTTTAAATTCAGAAGTGTGTTCCTGGAGCCACGCTGTATCAGTTCGCGATGTGTGGAGTATCGCATTGTCCTGCTGGAATTGCCCAAGTCCGTCGGAATGCACAACGGACATGAATGGATGCAAGTCTCCGACATCGCTGCGTCCGAAAAAGATCCTGTAAGAAGGGTACCAACGACGGCTGAAGAGAATCGTTCAGTGTGAGAGAAGTGCAACCCTTCCGCAAATTGCGCCAAGTGTCAGCATGCGAACCATTCAACGAAACATCATCGTTATGGGCTTTCGGAGCCGAAGGTCCATTCGTGTACCCTTGATGACTCCGTGACACAAAGTCTGGGCCCGTCAAAACTGCCGGCCGAAGTGGCCGTGCGGTTAAAGGCGCTGCAGTCTGGAACCGCAAGACCGCTACGGTCGCAGGTTCGAATCCTGCCTCGGGCATGGATGTTTGTGATGTCCTTAGGTTAGTTAGGTTTAACTAGTTCTAAGTTCTAGGGGACTAATGACCTCAGCAGTTGAGTCCCATAGTGCTCAGAGCCATTTGAACCATTTTGAACCGTCAAAACTGCCATTGGACAGTTGATGACTGGAAACATGTTGCCTGGTCGGGCGAGTATCGTTTCAAATTGTATCGAGCGGTTGCACATGAATCCGTGAACCCTGCACGTCAGCAAGGGACTGTTCAAGTTGGTGGAGGCTCTGTAATGGTTTGGGGCGTGTGCAGTTGGAGTGATTTGGGACCCCTGATACGTCTAGATACGACTCTGACAGGTGACACGTACGTAAGCATGCTGTTTGATCACCTGCATCCATTCATGTCCATTGTTCATTCCGACGGACTTGGGCAATTCCAGCAGGACAATGCGACACCCAACGCTTCCAGAATTGCTACTGAGTGGCTTCAGGAACACTCTTCTGAGTTTGAGAACTTCGGCTAGTCACCAGACTCCCCAGACATGAACATTATTGAGCATATCTGGGATTCCTTGCCACGTGCTGTTCAGAAAAGATCTCCACCCCCACGTATTGTTACAGATTTACGGTCAGACCTGCAGTATTCGTGGGGTTAGTTCCCTCCAGCACTACTTCAGACATTAATCGAATCCACGCCACGTCGTGTTGCGACACTTCTGCGTGCTCGGGGGAGCCCTACACGATATTAGGCAGGTGTACCAGTTTCTTTGGGTCTTCAGTGTACAACCACTCTGTACCTTACGCGACGAAATATTAAGCCTTTCGTGGGCAAAATTATTGTGCAGTTTTTTTAATGAATGGAGAGCATATAGTACTTTACCCCTTTTTGCCAGAAAGACAGGTTTTTGTCCACGCCTTTTTTGGGATGAGAAGCCAGCGATCAATTGTCTGGCTAGATGGATCCTGTATGTGAGCTGATCATGCTGTCCACTTTCTCTTTTACTTATTTTCCACAGGATAAAACTGTTCACTGCAGCAACTTCCACCAGGAAATAAAATATCCTGTGCCACCATTTTACAGAACGTCTGCCAATAGCATACCTTTCTCGTAATTGATCAAACTTATCGACACCACCCATTATTTTGTTGTATTCTGCCACAACTTTAGGACAAGAAATCTCTGTACTAGTACCATCCTTGTTTCTCCTTTTCACTGTGACTGTTTCTCATGGGTCATGAATTGAGGACAGGAAAGTGACTGGACGATTATCCATCCATTTTACTGCAGAAACGGCTCCTTTTGTTTCAAACTGGAATTCTCCTCCTTCCAATTTTACGTTTTCCTTCATAAATTTGGGTAAATCAAAAGTATTTACCTTATACTATAGCTTTGAGGAAAAAAATCAAAAAAGGCACGTAAACAGCACTGAAAGGCTCCTCTTCAGAGCTACACTCAGCTATACAATGCGTCTGCGCGAAGGTACAGCAAAAACGGCGAGAACTTCCGATTGGAAGTAGTACCCTATAGTGATCACTAGGTGGTAGCACCGTACAGAGGTGGGAGCTGTGAATCCCACGGGACTAGGAGCGAGTTCCTTGTAGTGGGAAGCATGTTTCTCACGGCTCACGAAAGGGTTAAAACTCAGAATGTTGTTTTCACACTGGCGCGGGTTTGCAGGAAGCAGTGCACGTATTTGTGAATGTGGGGGGGGGGGGGGGGACTCTTTTTACCCGCCTTGTAGTCGGTGGTATTTTGCAGAACTGCTGGCAAAGCTTACTGGAACGCTGAGCAGGCAGCGGCGGGCAATCGCAGTCAGGGGTCGGGCAGATGGGCCGGCGGCGAGTGAGAGGCGACGCCAGGCAGCCGCAATGAAAGCGGCTTTCTCCCCAGCTCATCCCACGCGACGCAGCGGCGGATTAGAGACCGTGGCCGTGTTGCAGAGTACGGCTTCCGGAAGCCGCACCGCGCCGCCAACCTACTGCACTCCACTCCGCCCTTACACTACCCCAACACACAGCGCTACACCTGCTGCAATAGCACTCGTCCCCGAGAAAAAACTCTCTAAAAGTTCCCCCAAGTCTTCGAGTTAGTATTTTTTTATCCTCAGTTAAGCTTAAAGGGTCCGCCCGGATAGCTGAGTGGTAAGCGCGGCGGTCTGTCACGCCGATGGACCCGGTTTCGTATCCGGGCTGGGTCGGAGATTTTCTCAGCTCAGGGACTGGGTGTTGTGTTGTCCTCATTATCATTTCATCATCACCAGTGGAAGGCAACGGGAAACCACCACTGGAATCACTTCCCTAGACGCTCACGCGGTAGACCTCCCTGCCGAGGCTTCCCCCATGACAAGACCTGCCCTAAGGCAGAACACAAAGTTTAAGCTTAAAGGAACAAGTTCGTTTCTGAAAACGATGTTTTTTTCTTTTTCATAAGTCTTCTGACTAGGTTCATGTGGTCCGCCGTGAATTCCTCCCGTTTATCAACCTCTTCACCGAGCTAGATGCCGCAATGGTGATCACACTGGACTCGCATTCGGGAGGACGACGGTTCAAAGCCCCGGCCATCCGTGATTTTCCTAAATCGCTTCAGGCAAATACCGGGATGGCTCCTTTCAAAGGACACGACCGACTTCCTTCCCCGTCCTTCTGTAATCCGATGGGACCGATGACCTTACTGTTTGTTCCCCCTACCCCAAATCAATCAACCAACCAAACTGTTCATCTCAGAGGAAGATCACACTGTAGTTACTACTTTTAATCGTCGCACAAACGACAAAAAAAAAAAAGGTTCAAATGGCTCTGAGCATTATGGGACTTAACATCTGAGGTTATCAGTCCCTTAGAACTTAGAACTACTTAAACCTAACTAACCTAAGGACATCACGCACATCCACGCCCGAGGCAGGATTCGAACCTGCGACCGTAGCAGCAGAGCGGTTCCGGACTTAAGCGCCTAGAGCCGCTTGGCTACAACGGCCGGCTGGCCCAACAGAGAGAGGAAAGGCCTCTGGAGCTGACGGGATACCAACTCGTTTCTGCACAGAGTACGCGAAAGAACTTGCCCCCTTCTATCAGCAGTGTACTGTAGATCTCTTTGAGTGGCGAAGTGTTACAAATGTTAGGAAAAGAAAGCGCAGATCATTCCCGTTTTCAAGAAGGAGCACGCCGAACAGACGCACAAAACTATAGGCCTGCATGTCTGACGCCGACGTCGGTCTGCTGTATAATTTTGGAGTATGTTGTTTGCTCACCGATTATGACACTTCTGGGGGCCGAAAATCTCCTTTTTTAGGAACCAACATGAGTTCCGAAAACAACGACCATGTGAAATTCAGCTCGCACTGCTCGTCCACGAGATATGGTAAGCAGTAGATGCAGGCGCCCAGGTAGGTATTATTTTCCTTCGCTTCCGAAAGACATTCGATGCAGTTCCGCAGGAGCGTATGGAACATAAGACCAACTATGTGACTATACTGATGAGTTTCTAGTAAACAGAACACAGCATGTTAGTCTGAACGGAGGGACGTCTTCAGACGTGAAAGTAATGTAATCTTATAGGACTATTACTTTTCAATATTTGAACGATGATCCATCTGCCCCTACCTAAGTGTTTTATGCAAACCACAACGCCTTCAAAAGCCACATGCCAGATTTTCATATTCTCCCGCTAGCTCATTACACGTGAGCTATCGGTTCTGCAGAAAAAATGAAGAGTACCGTTTTCTAGGAACTTCCATGTGGTTAAATTTTGTGCTGGAGTAGGAAAGTGCGTTAGAAGGTCACTTTTGTAGAAATGCAAAGTGTGCGAATACGTAGACAGAAAGACCCTTTATTTTATGATTACAAAATTACTGAACAATCGCTAGAAGAAATTACTTGCATAAAATACTTAGGAGTAAGTGTATGTAGGGGGCTGAAGTGGAACGACCACGATAAATAGCACTAATTTAAAGATTGTATATTCAACTCTAATACCTAGGTATTGCAGGTATAAAACTATTTAAACTGAAAACACCACATAGAAAATTTTGTGGGGAAGGCGAAGCAAAGACTGCGTTTTATAGGCAGAGACAGCGTACACTAAGCTTGTTCGGCCTCTTCCTAAGTACTGTTGCGCTTTAGGTGATAGGCTTGACGGAGGACGTAGAAAACGTTCGAAGGAGGGCAGCTTGTTTTGTAATACCCCGGAAATCTGGAGAGAGAATTTTAGGAATAGAATGCTTGAATTTGGGTGGCCGTCATTAAAACGACGGCGTTTTTCGTTGCGGCGAGATCTTTTCACGAAATTTCAATCATAACTTTCTCCTCCAAATGCGAAAATCTTTCCTACATAGGACAAAATGGCCATTGTAATGAAATGAGAACTCGCACCGTAAAAGTTAGCTGTTCATTTTTCCCGCCTACTATTCCAGAATGGAACGATCGAGAAATAGTAGAGTCTTCCGCTGAAAAGTATGATTTGCAGAGTATTCATTTAGATGTAGATATTTAACAATATTAGCTCTGTGTGTAAGATAAAGGCTGGCCGTTGTGGCCGAGTGGTTCTAGGCACTTCAGTCCGGAACCGCGCTGCTACGGTCGGTTCGAATCCTGCCTCGGGCATGGATGTGTGTGATGTCCTTAGGTTTGTTAGGTTTAAGTAGTTCTAAGTCTAGGGGACTGATGACCTCAGATGTTAAGTCCCATAGCGCTCAGAGCGAATTTTGTAAGACAAAAGTCAGTCACCAAAACAGTTATCGCAGTAGAAGTAAGGAATAGCCCTTATCGCTGAAACAAGAGGTTTTGGGTTATACCGGTTTCTTGCACGCGAGTTCAACCTGACTGTTAAAACCGCTCAAAATAACCGGCTTCTGAAATAACCGGTTTTGGGTTTTTTCGTTTTATTTTCTGTATTAAACGCAGAAATCGAACAACGATTGAAAACATTCGACTCTCTCTGTTTCAATATGCATAGAATCAAAATAGTTAATTAAATTGGCAAATAAAAGAAATTTTAACTGTTTCTGGAAAAGTGATAAGTCGTCGAATATTACGAAAAATATCTGGTATTCTGGTGTACTGATTCTAATTTTATGAAACTCTGCTCAAAAATAATCTTGTATTCGAGGATCAAGACACTATTTGCGTATTACGAATAGTGAGTGCTAAAAGGTGAAAACTGAGGCTGCAGAAATCTGTTTTTCCTTTTAATTAGTCCGTTTTCGACAGCTACAATCAAATAAAGGTATATTGCGTAGACACAGGCACCAAATCGGATAATTCCTGTTTTTATTGTATACTATGAATAAGTTTCTAATTTATTACTTTTATTTTTTCATAGAAATTGCAGACCGCAAATGAGGCAAATGAAGCGTTGTTCTTCATTGCTATGTCCTTTGTAAAATATTTCGAGACTTAGGTTGGTGCCATTCTGCAATACAACGGATGTCCGGCGAATAAAGCGAGAAACTAGCGTCAGGGCAGGTAAAGACATGTCTTGCAGACTGCAGGTACACACGAACCTTGAACCACGACACATCTGCAGCAGGAACATTATTATCTCAGCAATATGTTTGTTGCTCGTTTTTGTCGGCATTGTTATTAAAATAGCATTGGTCGCTTTTACCATTTTCTATAATAATTTCAAACCAATCCATATTTTACGAATAATAATTACTCCTTAAAAAAAGGTGGGAGTGAGACGGGGTTGCAGCCTCTCCTCGATGTTATTCAGTCTGTATATTGAGCAAGCATTAAAGGAAACAAAAGAAAAATTCGGAGTAGGTACTAAAATCCATGGAGAAGAAATAAAAACTTTGAGGTTCGCCGATGACATTGTAATTCTGTCAGAGATAGAAAAGGACTTGGAAGAGCAGTAAAACAAAATGGACAGTGTCTTGAAAGGAGGATATAAGACGAACATCAACAAAAGCAAAACAAGGATAATGGAATGTAGTCAAATTAAGTCGGGTGATGTTGAGGGAATTAGATTAGGAAATGTGACACTTAAAGTAGTAAAGGAGTTTTGCTATTTGGGGAGAAAAATAACTGATGATGGTCGAAGTAGAGAGGATATAAAATGTAGACTGGCAATGGCAAGGAAAGCGTTTCTAAATAAGAGAAATTTGTCAACACGGAATATAAATTTAAGCGTCAGGAAGTCGTTTCTGAAAGTATTTGTATGGAGTGTAGCCATGTATGGAAGTGAAACATGTACGATACATAGTTTAGAAAAGAAGAGAATAGAAGCTTTCGAAATGTAACTAATGAGGCGATATTGAACAGAACTGGGGAGAACAGGAGTTTGTGGCAGAACTTAACAAGAAGAAGGGACCGGTTGGTAGGACATGTTCTGAGGCATCAAGGGATCACAAATTTAGTATTGGAGGGCAGCTTGGAGGATAAAACTCGTAGAGGGAGACCAAGAGATGAATACACTAAGCAGATTCAGAAGGATGTAGGCTGCATTACGTAGTGGGAGATGAAGCAGCTTGCACAGGATAGAGTAGCATGGAGAGCTGCATCAAACCAGTCTCAGGACTGAAGACCACAACCACAACAACAACAACAACAACAACAACAACGAAAGGTTTACTTAGAAACGGAAGATTTTAACACTGATTCTATAGCTAACTGATATTTCGGTTCTTTTACTCGGTTATTAGTTAAGAAAAAAGAAACAACTGCTATAACCGAGACCGAATAAATACCGAAAAATACTGTTTATTCGGAACTAAAATGCTGATTTTGGTTTTAACCGGCCGGTTTGTCCCGTCCCTAGCAGGGACGTAATAAGAGTGAGTGTCGGGTGCAGCGCGGCGCGTCCTCGCCGTGACCTTGACCGCGAGCAGAAGCCGTGCGTCGGTGTGGAGAAAGCCGGCGCGGCCCCCGAATCCGCCACTAGGTCTGCCGCTGCCCCACCCTCCTACCGAACCGTCGCCTGGCAACAGCCGCCACTGTGTCGCCGAGCCTCGTAAAACACAGCAGCGCTCTGCCCACACAGCCAGGCGCACCACGCCGCCCGCATGGCCGACCGGCCCTTATACGACCCTGTCCCTACCCTCACATGGCTCTCTGGCCAGCCACGTGTGTTTAACAAGGAATAAAGCTGCGGAACATGAGTTTCTCTCTGCGCGTGAAATGTTCATACAACTTGCCGGATTGAAGCCCGGTGACATCTTTGACAGCCGCCGATATTTCGACAGGTGAACAGCTCGTTATTTTCAGATAACAAATACACCGCGACAGCACTGTGCAAGTGATTTTAAATATTTGGTAATTGGGCCAGGCCTACGAAGAACCACGGTACAGCATATTTAAGAAGACGACACACACACACACACACACACACACACACACAGAGAGAGAGAGAGAGAGAGAGAGAGAGAGAGAGAGAGAAGAATAATAACAAAATTAAAATACCTAGTGAGGTGCGCAGTGTGTAAAGACGCTGGTTTCATGTTCCAGAATTACGTACTGGATTCAGATTACCATCCGGCCATCCTGTTTTCATTTTTTTTGTGTTTTATGTAAATCTTTAAAGACTAATACTGTGACAGTTGCTTTCTCATTATTCATACTTTGAGCCTGCTTCCGTCTATAATGAAACCGTCATTTTCGGGACGTTAAATCTAGCCACTTTTCCAATATTTTTTTGCTTTCTTAGAATCACTAACGCGAATCGGCATTAAACTCCAGTCTTTTCAGCATTCCCTACGCACTTTCTGAATTTTCTTTTTGAAACGGAAGAGAAATTTTTGGAATCCAAAGTCAAAAATTCTTCTGTGCTTCTCGTAGAATAAATACAGACAACTCAACTTACGAGATTTTTAAAGGACATCATAATCGCCATTATACAATTTTGGTAAACATTTTTGGAATACAGTGATCAATAGATTATTATATTTTGACTAAAGTTCAGTCTTGATCACACCATTTATGTTTCAATGACATAGGTAACCGGTTTCGGTTGACTTAGTAGCAGCTGAGGAGAGCTCCGCCTACCATCCTAAGGGAGCCATGGGTCTGATGATGGTTATGTAAAAATAACCGAAACCGGTTACCTGTGTCATTGAAACATAAATGGTGTGATCAAGACTGAACTTTAGTCAAAATATAATATTCGCCATTGACTGTAGAAATTATTTCTTTCACAATTGCAATTTCGGCCTTTGGGCCATTTTCATTTGGTATTGGAAAAGATTTTGCTTCAGCGCACGTCAGTCTTTAAAATCCTCATGTATATACGTTGGTGCCGGCCGGAGTGGCCGTGCGTTTCTAGGAGCTACAGTCCGGAACCGAGCGACCGCTACGGTCGCAGGTTCGAATCCTGCCTCGGGCATGGATGTGTGTGATGTCCTTAGGTTAGTTAGGTTTAATAAGTTCTAAGTTCTAGGCGACTGATGAGCTCAGAAGTTATGTCGCATAGTGCTTAGAGCCATTTGAACCATGTATACTGTGGTCCACAGGCCGAAATTGCAATTTTGACAGTAAATGGTGTACTGACGTCCTTCAAAAAATTCTACGTGACTGTGAACCCCGACCTTGAGAAGTTAACTACTTAGAAGCTTTGCTTAGAAGTCGAAATATACGTTACGTATTGTGGTGTCACCGCCAGACACCACACTTGCTAGGTGGTAGCCTTTAAATCGGCCGCGGTCCGTTAGTATATGTCGGACCCGCGTGTCGCCACTATCAGTGATTGCAGACCGAGCGCCGCCACACGGCAGGTCTAGAGAGACTTTCTAGCACTCGCCCCAGTTGTACAGCCGACTTTGCTAGCGATGGTTCACTGACAAATTACGCTCTCATTTGCCGAGACGATAGTTAGCATAGCCTTCAGCTACTTCATTTGCTACGACCTAGCAAGGCGCCATTACCATTCACTTTTGATGCTGTAAAACATGTACCGTCAAGAGCGATGTTCACCAATTATGGATTAAAGTTAAGTATTCCAGAAGCTACGTACGTTTTTTGCTAGTCTCAATTCCTTGTCCTGTTCCAGACCTCATACCAGCCTGCGTGAGTTTAAACGCGTGCCTTTCGGCTCCCTCCTAGTTGATTGGCTGTCTTGCCAATCCACAACACGTATTATGAATGTATTCCTGCTGTGCGCAATTAATTGAAAAGATATGCACCTTGAGTTACTTCGTAAACGGTTGAAGATACTGAAACGAGGTTTTCGGGAAATTGTAGTACGCAGAAGTGCACATAATTTCGCTGTACATTTAATCCTCTTTAAATGTTATAACAAACTAAATACTGAAACAAGTATGCCGAAAACTGTTTTTAGTGGCTCTTGAAAGCTCTTTAAATGGAGTAGTTCAGGAGTATAACGCTTGATACTGTTGGCCTTGAAACTTTTCCCAAAACTGTGCGATAAATGTGCTAAGGCGGCCGAATCGCCTTTTTTTTTTTTCTTACTTTAAAGATTCCCAGCTGGGCTCTCATGCCAAACGCCATCATTATATGCAATAAGACGAACGGCTGATGCTGCTAGGATCAAATGTATTTCCTCTCGGTCCCACTTTGTATGACATATATACAGGGTAAGTTACGATTTTTGTGCATGGAGCTATAAGGGTATCCCATTTATCTTGATGACCTCAAATAAGTTTTTTGTCCAGAAGCAAAATAAAAAATGTATCAAGCAAATGTTATTTAGCAAGCAGGTGGGCGTCAACAGGGGCGGCAGTAAACAAATGGGAGACACAGGGAAAATGCACGCGTGTCATTCAAGCCAACCGTTGTGTGTGTGTGTGTGTGTGTGTGTGTGTGTGTGGCCGGCCGCGGTGGTCTAGCGGTTCAGGCGCTCAGTCCGGAACCGCGCGACTGCTACGGTCGCAGGTTCGAATCCTGCCTCGGGCATGGATGTGTGTGATGTCTTTAGGTTAGTTAGGTTTAAGTAGTTCTAAGTTCTAGGGGACTGATGACCAGAGATGTTAAGTCCCATAGTGCTCAGAGCCATTTGAACCATTTTTTGTGTGTGTGTGTGTGTGTGTGTGTGTGTGTGTGTGTGTGAGCGATGTACACCAACGAATAACAGGTAGAAATTCTTCTAATCTAAGAAAGTAAGTTAACACAACAGTGACTGCAAAAATATTTTCTTAATTACAATACGGGTACATGAAGCCGGCCTGAGTGGCCGTGCGGTTCTGAGCGCTACAGTCTGGAGCCGAGCGACCGCTACGGTCGCAGGTTTGAATCCTGCCTCGGGCGTGGATGTGTGTGATGTCCTTAGGTTAGTTAGGTTTAATTAGTTCTAAGTTCTAGGGGACTGATGACCTCAGAGGTTAAGTCGCATAGTGCTCAGAGCCATTTGAATCATTTGGTACATGAATAACAGAACTGTAGTACTTCTCCACGATATGTGGTGTACATTAAAAGTATTCCTTGATTTTAAACCAGAAGATGGTTGAGTGACACGAGCGGCGTGCATCTTCCTTGAGTTTGCGTTTGTTTACTGTGAACCCCAGTAAGCGGACGAGCGTGGGGCCTGGTGGTCTGGTAAAGTGGTTCCCATCTTCGGGCTGCAATATAATTTTCTGAGGGGTAAAAACAGAAGGATTCAGTTGTACTTCAGTCAGTAAATTGAATTACTTTCAAACTGTAAGATTTTAATACTGATTACAAAATTCAACAATCATTACTTTTTCTCCACGAGATGGTGCCACAGGTTACCCCAAAGTGGTAACACAACAGACATGTGTCGTACAAACACATGTGAATCCATCTGATGGTGGAAGTTTAAACATTCGAAACACTATGTGGATATAAATAAACAGTGACTAGTAACAGTAACTTTGTTGTTTCATTCAAATTACTTTTTTTGTTTTCAAATAGTATCGTGAATGCGTGACACATTGTAGGGGGGGGTTACAGTCTGTGAAACAAATGTGTGAAGAACATGTTCCTTATATAGTCCATCCCCTCTAGCTTCCTTCGCTTTCAGTTTTAGCAAATGCCCGGATATTTTTGCGACAAAGTTTCTGCGTCTGCATTAACAAGTATTAAATCGCTGTACTCGACTTCTGATACCAAACAAGTATGTTGTTAGATTTTAAAATAAAAACATACAGGGTGTCTCAAAAAGGGCTTTACAACCTTGAAAATTCATATTAATTATTTAATAGTACCTACAGAGGTGATTGTAGTGTCACTTTTTACGGAAATACATCAAGTTTTGTCTCGCGTAGATCGATATTGCCGAATCCCACCCTAAGGAGCACTAGCGGGGCAGTTGCGTTACGGACGGCTGCCTTCACTGGACCCGAGCTTGATAGCAGTGCGTTTTGGTTTGATGAATCGAAGTCGGCGACAACAGTTCAGCGTAATTTCCGTGCCAAGTATGCTAAAGATCCTACTAGTAGGCCTACAGTTTATGAGTGGCGTAAATGTTTATAGAAACTGGGTGCTGGGTACGACATGGGAAATCATCACATCAGTCGCCGTCGTTGAGCGAGTGAGACAACGTTTTGTCAACAGCCCTACGAAATCGACCCGGCGTGCATCTCGCGAACTGCAAATCCCACATACGACTGTTCGGCGTGTGTTCAGAAACCATTTGGATTTCAAACCGTACAGATGCACGATCATAAAAGCAATAAAAGACACTGATAGAGTTGCTCGCAAGAACTTCTGTGCGGATATATTAAACCGATTACATGAGGATGTACATTTCTTAGACAAAATCATCTTATCTGACGAGTCGAAGTTTCAAATGTTCAAATGTGTGTGAAATCTTATGGGACTTAACTGCTAAGGTCATCAGTCCCTAAGCTTACGCACTGCTTAACCTAAATTATCCTAACGACAAACACACACACCTATGCTCGAGGGAGGACTCGAATCTCCGCCGGGACCAGCCGCACTGTCTATGACTGTAGCGCCCGAGACCGCTGGGCTAATCCCGCGCGGCTTCGAAGTTTCACATAAGTGGAAACGTTAACATACATAACTGTAGGATTTCAATATGTTCGTGACACCTCGAAGCTGAATGTTTTTAGTGCATTGAGCAAGAACTAAGTGTATGACCCCTTTTATTCCTTGAGAGAACCATCAACAGGATAAGTGTACCTGGATATGTTACAAGAAGTTTTGATAACACAGATGGATAAGGATGACCAAGAACGAAATGTACATTCCATGTAAGCTGGTGCACCACCCCACTACCTGGCTGACGTCCGGGATTTTCTCAGTGACAGCTTTCCACATCAATGGATTGACCGTGATGCGCCAATTGCATGGGCCCAACGTTCCCCAGACCTGACACTAATCGATTTTTTTTATAATGATTCATCAAGGACATCGTGTTTGTAACTCCTGTGCCGGCTTCTCTACCTGAACTTAAAGCAAGAATTTACGCCGCCACTGAGCAAGTTACACCTGCAGTGCTACAGCCCGTTTGGGAAGAAATTGACTACCGATTGGATGTGTGCAGGATAACCCACAGAAGCCACGCACAACATCTTTAGTTTAAGGTAAAAAACTTGATGTATTTCCCTACAAAATAACACTAAACCAGGCACTATATCTTCTTTCAAAAAATTTATGTGAATTTTTAAAGTTGTAAAGTCCTTTTTGAAACACCCAGTATTTGCTTAAGTACCTCGGTTGTCTCACGCGACTCAATGTTAACGATGCCAAATTTAAAAGAACGCAAAATCCCCAAGATTGGCAAAGTTTTACGGAAGTTCGAAATATAGCGTGCACTTCAATGCGAAATGCTTTTAATAATTTCCACAACGAAATTCTGTCTCGAAATCTGGCAGAAAACCCGAAGAGATTCTGGTCGTACATAAAGCACATCAGTGGCAAGACGCAATCAATACCTACACTACGCGATAACAACGGTGAAGTCACTGATGACAGTGCCACTGAAGCAGAGTTATTAAACACGGTTTTCCGAAACTCCTTCACCAAAGAAGACGAAGTAAATATTCCTGGATTCCAGTCAAAAAGAACTGCCAAGATGAGAAACGTAGAAGTAGATATCCTAAAAGCAGCTTAAAACACTTAGTAAAGGCGAGGCCTCCGGTTCAGATTGTACACCAGTCAGGTTCCTCCCAGAGTATGCTGATAAAATAGCTCCATATTTAGCAATTATAAAGAACCACTCGCTCACAGAAAAATCCGTACCTAAAGACTGGAAAATTGCTCAAGTCACACCAATACCCAAAAAGGGAAGTAGGACTAATCCGCTGAATTACAGGCCTTTATCACTAACGTCGATTTGCAGTAGTGTTTTGGAACATATACTGTATCCGAACATTATGAAGTACCTTGAAGAAAACGATTTATTGACACACAGTCAGCACGGATTCAGAAAATATCGTTCTTGTGAAACACAACTAGCTCTTTATACTCATGAAGTACTGAGTGCTATCGACAGGGGAAGTCAAATTGATTCCATATTTTTAGATTTCCAGAAGGCTTTCGACACCGTTCCTCGCAAGCGTCTTCTAACCAAACTGCGTGCCTACGGAGTATCGCCTCAGTTGTGCGACTGGATTCGTAATTTCCTGACAGAAAGGTCACAGTACGTAGAAATAGACGGAAAGTCATCGAGTAAAACGGGAGTAATGTCTGGCGTTCCCCAAGGAAGTGTTACAGGCCTTCTATTGTTCCTGATCTATATTAACGACATAGGAGACTATCTGAGTGTCCATCTTAGACTGTTTGCAGATGATGCTGTCATTTAGCGTCTTGAAAAGTCATCAGATAATTTAGATAAGATATCTGTATGGAGCGAAAAGTGGCAGTTGACCCTGAGTAAAGAAAAGTGTGAAGTTATTCACATGAGTACTAAAATAATTCAGCTAAATACTTAGATATTACAGTTACGCCGGCCGAAGTGGCCGTGCGGTTAAAGGCGCTGCAGTCTGGAACCGCAGGACCGCTACGGTCGCAGGTTCGAATCCTACCTCGGGCATGGATGTTTGTGATGTCCTTAGGTTAGTTAGGTTTAACTAGTTCTAAGTTCTAGGGGACTAATGACCTCAGTAGTTGAGTCCCATAGTGCTCAGAGCCATTTGAACCATTTTTTACAGTTACAAATAACCTAAATTGGAATGATCTCATAGATAATATTGTGGGTAGAGCAAACCGAAGACTGCGATTCATTGGCAGAACACTTAGAAGGTGCAACAGTTCTACTAAAGAGACTGCTTACACCACGCTTGTCCGCCCTATTCTGGAGTATTGCTGTGCGGCGTGGGATCCGCATCAGGTGGGACTGACGGATGACATCGAAAAAGTACAAAGAAGGGCAGCTCGTTTTGTATTATCGCGAAATAAGGGAGATAGTGTCACAGACATGACACGTGAATTGGAGTGGCAATCAAAACAAAGGCGTTTTTCGTTGCGACGGTTCTTGCTGTGAAATTTCAATCACCAGTTTTCTCCTCCGATTGTGAAAACATTCTGTTGCCACCCACCTACATAGGGATAAATGATCATCATGATAAAATAAGAGAAATCAGGGCTCACACAGAAAAATTTAAGTGCTCGTTTTTCCCGCGTGGCGTTCGAGAGTGGAACGGTAGAGACAGCTTGAAGGTGGTTCATTGAACCCTCTGTCAGACACTTTATTGTGAATGGCACAGTAATCACGTTGATGTAGATGACTGAACAACTGCAATTATACGTCCGGTACTAACTTTCAGACATTTCCAGCGGCCTTTATGTTTGGCTGGACACAAACGACCGCCCAACCGACAAGGCCCAGTTAGGAATTTCGTTCGAAAAGAGCCAACAGTTAAGGAGCGGCCAGCTGGTCCGATCTCCCAGAACGGCTGACCTCAAATCGTCGCGAGGAGTGAAGGCGCCGGGCGTAACGGTAAGCTGAACGTCGGCATCGCTCCTCAGTCGCCGGATCATTGCCTGACGCTGCCGGCCGGGCAACCGTGAGGGTAACTCAACCACGGCCACATTCCGTCGTGCCGAGCAGGCGCCGTCACGCTCCGGGAACACCGCTCGTTCACAGGTTGCGCGATCGTCCGACACGTTCTCTGCAATTATTTTCTCTCCTGATTTACGGAAATCCGAACAGTGGTTGCAATATTGCCTTTATTTTCAGTAGATTTCACAGTACGGCAATTGGAAAGCCGGCACTTTCGAATCAGATACATGGCGGCCATTATCCCTCAACTCGCGGCCGTAGAAATGCTCTGAACTCTGATAGCGCTAATAGCTCGTTCTAACGAACGAGCCGGCCTCTGTGGCCGAGCGGTTCTAGGCGTTTGTCTGGAACCGATCGACTGCTACGGTCGCAGGTTCGAGTCTTGCCTCGGGCATGGATGTGTGTGATGTCCGTAGGTTAATTAGGTTTAAGTAGTTCTAAGTTTCAGAGGACTGATGACCTCAGATGTTACGTCCCATAGTGCACAGAGCCATTTGAACTACATTTAACGCACGAATGTATGGCTGAAATCTAGGGTACTTCCAGGATCCCCAAAGAATTTAATTGTTCCTTGGTCGTTGTTGGTTTCCGAAGTTTCTTTCTTGCAGTCCAGTGTGGGTGTTCCTTTGCAGGTGCTGCTAGCTGCTTAGTAGAGCAATACGTGCGTGAATCGACACCTCCATGTATGTGACGAACCGAAATGATATGACCACATGCTTAATAGCGCGTTGGTACACTTTTGGAACGAAATACTGTAGCAGTACTGCGTGGCTCGGATTGGCAAGTCTTTGGTAGGTTTCCGGAAGTAAGTGACACCAAATATCTTCGCACAGGTCAGGCAATTCCTGTAAACTACGGTCCGGTGATCTATAGATAGGAAGCTGGCGTCTGGTACCGTCCCTGATGCCTTTCTTCGGATTCAGATCAGGCAAATTTGGTGGGCAAGACATGAAAGTAAGTTCATTATAATGCTCTGCAGACCACTGAACCACGATTCTGGGCTTTTGGCACGGACAAGAAAGAAATGAAGGTTCAAAATGGGTGAAATGGCTCTAAGCACTATTGGACTTAACATCTGAGGTCATCACTCCCCTAGACATAGAACTACTTAAACCTAACTAACCTAAGGACATCACACACATCCATGCCCGAGGCAGGATTCGAACCTGCGACCGGGCCCCGCACACTTTTCCTTGCCGTCTCAAGTGCCCTCTACGCCACCAGCGGCAATCAATGTCACTGTGGGCAGCGGTCATTACGTTTTGTCTCATCAGTGTTATAGGATCGTATACTATTTATATAGGTACACTTTTGGCACACTTTACCGATGCAAGAAAAGGAAGCCTAGCACGGAATGCCAGTCTGTTCTTAAATGAAGACACATCAAAGTGTGTGTCAGATAATAACTAGGTCTGCACTAGGCGGTAGGCCACAGTCATTGAAGCGGCGCCGAGTTATAGCCTGGCTACGGTTGCGGGTGACCCTCGCTCAAGGCAGGCAGCGCGCGTGGGCGGCCGTGGGTCGCGAATGGCGGCCGGCGAGGTCGCCAGCGCCTGCCCTGCAGTGCCTTGCTCTGCTTTGCCAACACAGCGCTGCGCTGACGTGCTGCTTCAACTTCTGCATCTCGTACACTGCATCATCACCTCTCAATGTGGCTCCACTAAAACTTTAATTTCGTTCCGTTGTTTTTCAAGTCAGTCGACGTTACTTTCATTATGCAATGTCGAGGGTACTTACCCTTTGCTGTAGGAATAATATATCGGCCTGTCGGCATTGACTCACAAAGACACTGAGAAGTACAACGAACCTTCAAAAAAATAACGTAAATGTTTTGTTTTTTTGGGAGGGGGGGGGGGAAGATTTTTATTTATTCTTCAACGTCAATGTTGTTGCACGATACTTGCTTTCCGCAGCCTCGGCAGGCCTCCTTAATTTTATAAATGGCACCTGTACTATAGAAGACGCCGGCGGCCATTTGCAGCAACAAGCATCAATACTCAAACTAAAGTTTTATTCGGTGGTTTTGATCAAGTTAGAATTAGAATATTATTATAATGAAGTTTTAATACCACCTTACAGAGTTTATTAAATGAAATATGCCCATGAGTGGGACATAGACAGGTGATTAACTGAAATACGCATACCAAATATTCTGTGAAATGATAAGGGAATATGGTGTGGCTGGGAGAAGTCACTGTAACATGTTTATATAATAACACAATCACATTTATTCAATAAACATTACCATCTCAAATATTCCCTCTCACTTATCACGGAATGCTGGCGTGATACAAATAGTATAATATCTAAGTAAACTTAATTAAACATCCGGCTGACATGTGCCGCGAATCGACAATGACTACCGCCTGCCCATTTCTATCATCATTTAGCCACACACACACACACACACACACACACACACACACACACACTAACATTCACTCTATTCATTTTATCTAACAGATAAAAGAGGAAGGTTCCCATACACCAAATGGGACAACATTGTGAGAGAGCACATGGTTCCAACTGTAACTTTAATTCGGGCAAGTCTCGTCTTCACGTTTAACTAACTCCGCTAGTTTTACTGGATATTATGAAGGAACAATTAAATCACACGCGTGAATTTACGTAGAAGATCCAGCTCGATCACGAAATGTGATTACGTCGAGCTGAAGCTTCTCACCAAGAAATGCACGGGGTCTGCGGACCACGTGTTACCAATCTCTCCACAATCAGTTGTCAATAAACACATTTAAATAAAATACACTTTGCATATATACTTCACACTCACACTGAAATGCAAATTGAGCAATTCTGAGTATTACTCGGCAATGAGCGCCTGTTCACTCCCAAGTGCAGTGAACACAAATTCCCATGAAATTACTTGGCAAAAGAAATCATCTCCCTATCTCTCCTACCCGAGATGATTCTAGGAAATGCCATAGTGGCTTTCCTCAGCAGGGAAGCTGCTTCCAAGTTCAAAGTGAACATGGAATTCTAAATCTTCGCTAACTATCGGAGCGATAGACAGAGCGTGCTTACTCACCCAGGTCTTCCCAGCAACAACCCCAATACGGTCTCCCTCGTTCGGGTCCACACATCGTGGCCGCAAGGACTCAGAGATACCGCACACGGTTATTTGCCAACATAACGAGCGCTAATGACGCGCGTGGAGCTTATGCCTCTCTGGTCCAGTGCAGTCGCGCTCTACTAGACTCGAGGTTGGCTCCACTTCCACTATGCCTATAGTACACCCACAGCCGACATCTCATGCATACCTCATCATACGTTCGCATTCACCCTTTGCACACAATTACCATATCTGATATTAAAATGATCGTCTATATTTAAATAACCCTATCTTACTAATTATCATCAGACTCTTCCCTGAGTGTCGGAAGGGCACTCAGGTGTCTTTAGTTGTGGGGTCGAGCCATGTAGCGGCTTACATGGAGCCGTTACATTGTTCCTATTAAACGTCATAAACTTAAGCCATCGTCTTTTCCCATGTGCAAAACAATTCTGGAAACCGACCTTTGTGATACCTTCCACTTCTCTTGGCGATGCGGTTTTTATCTCATATATGCTTGTAAAATGACAGCCCTTCAAGATTTTCTTTATTTTGGGGAACCAAAAAAATTCATGAAGAGCCATTTCTTGAGAATATGGAGAGTGCGGCACCACTACAGTATTCATTTTGGCCAAAAAATCACGAAAAATTAGCGATGTGTAAGTAGGTGCGTTATAGTGATGCAAAAACCATAAACTGTATCACCACAAATCCGAGTGGCTTCTTTTCCGGACTGCTTCACGCAAACGACGTTCAGTGTCTATGAACGTAGTGCTACACTCCTGGAAATTGAAATAAGAACACCGTGAATTCATTGTCCCAGGAAGGGGAAACTTTATTGACACATTCCTGGGCTCAGATACATCACATGATCACACTGACAGAACCACAGGCACATAGACACAGGCAACAGAGCATGCACAATGTCGGCACTAGTACAGTGTATATCCACCTTTCGCAGCAATGCAGGCTGCTATTCTCCCATGGAGACGATCGTAGAGATGCTGGATGTAGTCCTGTGGAACGGCTTGCCATGCCATTTCCACCTGGCGCCTCAGTTGGACCAGCGTTCGTGCTGGACGTGCAAACCGCGTGAGACGACGCTTCATCCAGTCCCAAACATGCTCAATGGGGGACAGATCCGGAGATCTTGCTGGCCAGGGTAGTTGACTTACACCTTCTAGAGCACGTTGGGTGGCACGGGATACATGCGGACGTGCATTGTCCTGTTGGAACAGCAAGTTCCCTTGCCGGTCTAGGAATGGTAGAACGATGGGTTCGATGACGGATTGGATGTACCGTGCACTATTCAGTGTCCCCTCGACAATCACCAGTGGTGTACGGCCAGTGTAGGAGATCGCTCCCCACACCATGATGCCGGGTGTTGGCCCTGTGTGCCTCGGTCGTATGCAGTCCTGATTGTGGCGCTCACCTGCACGGCGCCAAACACGCATACGACCATCATTGGCACCAAGGCAGAAGCGACTCTCATCGCTGAAGACGACACGTCTCCATTCGTCCCTCCATTCACGCCTGTCGCGACACCACTGGAGGCGGGTTGCACGATGTTGGGGCGTGAGCGGAAGACGGCCTAACGGTGTGCGGGACCGTAGCCCAGCTTCATGGAGACGGTTGCGAATGGTCCTCGCCGATACCCCAGGAGCAACAGTGTCCCTAATTTGCTGGGAAGTGGCGGTGCGGTCCCCTACGGCACTGCGTAGGATCCTACGGTCTTGGCGTGCATCCGTGCGTCGCTGCGGTCCGGTCCCACGTCGACGGGCACGTGCACCTTCCGCCGACCACTGGCGACAACATCGATGCACTGTGGAGACCTCAGGCCCCACGTGTTGAGCAATTCGGCGGTACGTCCACCCGGCCTCCCGCATGCCCACTATACGCCCTCGCTCAAAGTCCGTCAGCTGCACATACGGTGCACGTCCACGCTGTCGCGGCATGCTACCAGTGTTAAAGACTGCGATGGAGCTCCGTATGCCACGGCAAACTGGCTGACACTGACGGCGGCGGTGCACAAATGCTGCGCAGCTAGCGCCATTCGACGGCCAACACCGCGGTTCCTGGTGTGTCCGCTGTGCCGTGCGTGTGATCATTGCTTGTACAGCCCTCTCGCATTGTCCGGAGCAAGTATGGTGGGTCTGACACACCGGTGTCAATGTGTTCTTTTTTCCATTTCCAGGAGTGTATTTACTGATCGTTCGACGTTGTGGAAAGAACAATGTCGTTAAAATCGAAGAACCCAGTGAGCATAACCTTCGCAAATGACCGTACTTTCTGACCTTTTTACACTTCTGGTAATGCAGAATGCTTCGACTGCAACGATTAAGTCTTAGTTTCGCCGTCATATCTGTAAACCCAGGTTTCATCATCTTTAACGACAAATTCAATAGCTCTGCGGTGTTATTGAATACATCTTGGGGCTCCTAACGAACTTGTATTCGTCGCAGTTTTTGTTCGAAATTCAACAATTTTGGAACTAATTTTGCTGTGCATTTTTCGTACATAAAACACGTAAGAAATTCTTGGCATGGGCCAGCTGCTATCTCAGCATGATCAGCAACTTCTCAGATGGTGATCATACAATGTAGGCTTTCACGGCCGGTATTGTCTTCACTTAAAACTTCGGGCTGATAGGCCGTGGTCGATGTATAAAACTCTCCCCTGGCGTTTCGTCTCCGACTGCGGGAGACATCCTCCGATGTAAAGCGGTATTAAAGTGTTGAGAACGATTGTTTTGTAAGCCTACTTCCTTTGTTGATGGATTACATTTTCTGAGGGTTTCTCCAGTAGATCTCAGTCTGGCATCTCACTTACTCGTGATTAATTTTATGCGGTAGATCTATTTCAGACCGTGCCGCACGCTACTCCTACATATTTTATGGAAGTAACTGCTTCCAGTGAGTGTCCTGCAATTTTGTAATCATACAATGAAGGGTCTTTCTATTAGTCGCCATACGTTACATGTTAGCGATGAGGGTCAACTGTCATTTACTGCATCAATCGTCGATCCTATGCAGGTCTCCGTGCATTTCGCTACAATTTTCTGCCATTCCGACATCTCAGTATACAATAACATCATCCGCGAAAAGTCTCATGGAACTTTCGAAATTTTTTTGGAAATTTGTTTTAAGTTCCTATGGGACCAAACTGCTGAGATCATCGGTCACTAAGCTTACACACTACTCAATCTAACTTAAACTAACTTACGCTAAGGACGACAGACACACACACACCTATTCCCGAGGGAGGACTCGAACCTCCGACGGGGGTGCCCGCGCGAACCGTGACAGGACGCCCAGACCGCACGGCTACCCTGCGTGGCAGGGAACTTCCAACATTACCTATAGGTCAATTATGTACATTGTGAAGAACAATGGTCCTGTAACAGTCCCTTGGGCCACGTCCGAAACCACTATCTCCTCTGAAGACTTTTCTCCGATGAGAATGACATGCTGTTTTCTGTTCGCTAGAAACTCTTCAGTCCAGTCACACAGTTGGTCTGATATTCCGTACGTTCGTATTTTGTTCATTAGGCGGTAGTGTGGTACTTACAACGAACGCTTTCTTGCAGTCAAGGAACACAGCATCTACCTGGCCGCTTGTATCTACTGCTTTCCGTGTCTCGTGCATGAATAAAGCGCTCTGGGCTTCACACTATCTTTGTTTTCGCAACTCGTGTTAACTCCTACTCGAGGAGATTTTCGGCCTCCAGAAATGGTCGTAGTACGCGAGTAGAAAACATTTTTCAAAAAGCTATAACAGATCGACGTCAGAGATACGGGGCTATGGTTATGTGCGTCTGTTCGACGTTCTCTCTCTCTCTCTCTCTCTCTCTCTCTCTCTCTCTCTCTCTCTCCTTTTTTTTCCACTCATTAGGAACACTTTCTTCCTCTAGAGACCAACGGTACACTGATGGTACAATAAGGGCAAGTTCTTTCCCACACCGTGTGTAGAATCGAAGTGGTACCCACGTTAGGTCCAGTGAACTTCCCTCTGTTCAGCGATTTCAATTGCTTTTCCAACCCTTTTTCACTTACTTCGATATCTATCGTTTTGTCGCTCGTGCGGTCATACAGGGATCGTTACAAGTTAATTACGTTCAAACGGTTCAAATGGCTCTGAGCACTATGGGACTTAAAATCTGAGTTCATCGGTCCCCTAGACTTAGAACTACGTTAAACCTAACTAACCTAAAGACATCAGACACATCCATACCCGAGGCAGGATTCGAACCTGCGATCGTAGCAGCCGCGTGGTTCCGGACTGAAGCGCCTAGAACCGCTCGGCCACCGCGGCCGGCTGGTTAATTACAACTACAGTCCGTACGAAAGTGTATGAGAGTAGTGGAATGAAGGCAGCTTACATCTCGAAAACTCTGTTCAGCATATGTATTGTATATGCAATATTCCTACTGTCTGCACCGTGTCGCTCGCGCAGAATCACGAAAACGTGATGACAGAGATGCGGACGCATTCACGTACGTACAGTCACCCCTCTTACTATCACTTTATACATTAATGAACAGAGCGGGGAATAGTTCATATTGGTCCGAAGCAACCTCTGTCATACACTGTATAGTGGTTGTAAAGGCTTCCTTCGGTGCTGAGCCATAAGAAATTTCGTGTTCATCTAGTGATTCGGGATTACGTCTACGGTAGGCTTCAGCATTTTTCCGCAACCTGCCTTTCACCTCCGTCTTTACGACCTTTTCGGAAAAACTGCCACGTCGTACTGTATTCAGAACTTAATAAGTGTATTCGCTGAACTGGCGGGATAAGCTGGTTATCTGCAGTTGGAAAGCTGCAACGGCTCACATGCCATTGTCGGTGCACGCGAGCCATTCTGTCTCGAGTACTTCCGTAAACTCCTGGAGAGAGGGCGTAGAAACTAATAAATGCCCCATTTGGTTCTAATTCTTTTTGATGTTATATTAGGTTGTTACATGATTAGGAAGTCACTGGTCCGATGTGGCTTGCTTCTCTTGTGCCGACCTCTTCATTTCAAAGTAGCACTTACGCCCATTTCCCTCACTATCCGCCTAGTGGAGACAAACAGTCCTAATGGACATACATGATTTTGAAAGGACGACCTTTCAAAACAATATATGTGAGGCAGATGATAACGAAGTTTTAAATGTTTATACATCGAGGATACACAATACAATAGAATTTTCACACTGTGAGAATAAATGGTATCAGAAGTGCTGAGGGAACCGGCATTACACAAAATAATCAGGCATCTGCACTACTGGAAAGTACGGTGTATCTCTAAAGGAAACTGCATTCAAAACAGTCGAATGACAAATTCTTTAGTAGTGTTCCAGCGTTTGCGGTCCTCATCAAGTAGGCAGGACGGAAGACAGACACACAATTCGGAGACGCGCTGGTAAGACCATTGCAGGTCAGTATAGACCGTAACGGAGACTTTCAGGGAACTTAAGTTGGAGTACTGTACCTGTAAGGACGTGGCCTTCTGCGTCCAGACTCGGTTAACGTAAAAGTTTTCTAGGTGCAGAGCAGCGTCATCTTGCAAAAAATGTCACCGGCGTTTCGGCCACGGTTGCAGTGGCCTTCCACCAGCAGACTAAAATGAAGGCCACAGCAAACCGTAACAGAAAGCTAGGTGACAGTTATTTTTTTGCGTCATGACGCTGTTCAACACAAAGAAAAATTATAATGTTAAGCAGGGATCTTTGAAAGTAAACCGGCGTACACAGTGTTTGACAAAGTCATTTTTGCCTCGTTAATATTGTAAACACAGTAATAGCCCCCATTTATCATTTATTTTTATATTGTTTAACAGATATGAAATGGGTGACATTGCCCAAAACCAGTCAGTCTGAGGCAGTGAAAGTGGCGACCGACATATATAAAATAAGCTCTTGAGCTAATGAAGATGGGTAATACTTTGCGGGCATAGTGATCCAGCAGGTAGAGCATTAAACTGTGCAGGTCTCATATACAATCCTGGGCAGGGGACAGATGGATGTTATCCTCGTTCCAGTCTCTGCAGGACGGCCCCAAGTCCAGTCAGCCTCCTATCAAAGAAATATCTGGATCCTTCCCTGGAGTAGAAGTTGGTCGGAACGATGGGTCCGCCATCCTCCCCTACTAGTGCCGCGTACCTACAGCTAGGCCAGTAGCCCAGTCACGGGCTGTGTGTGACAGACTGTGTACACTTAACAGCATACAAAAGGGATTTTGTATTCAGCTGCTGTGGCAAGCGGCGTGCGTAGGTCCTTCGCAGTCAAATATTCATACAACTTTCTATATCGCCTCCGATGATGTCTCAGGAATTATCAGACGAAACGTTACGTACAGAAAGAAGCCTTATGACACGACCTAATGCCAATATAACAAAAAGCACCAAGGAAAGTATTTTAATTCTCCTATTGTACAAAGCCAAGAGAGGTATGTGGACATCTGAGAGACCCCGTAGCGTATGCTGCTGAAGATTGATGAGCATTTCCGTGACGCTCTCTTGCTTACGATCCCTGCAGGCTTGGAAATGATGTGCTGTGATATAGTTCCGAGCAACTCGCCGTTATTTCCATAAATCCGAGGTCTTTTGTGACTAGTCGAGCTACTCCATGTCGATAGCTTTTGATGAAAACTGCTTTGTTCGTCATATCGTAAACTCTACGCTGTAAAATTGGGTTCTGATCTAACGTAACAGATACTTTCGGCCACTACATTAACTTGCTAGAAATAACCCATTGATTTCTTTATCGATCTTATTACTTGTATTTATCTTACCACCTTTCGTCGTGTGGTTAAAGTTTTCGTATTTGGTTTCTCCTTTAGAAATTATCCCCAGCTTTACTAACATGTGCTGGAAGTCAAAACCACCTCATATTTGCAGTGACACCACACGTTTTGCTGGGAATGGCAATACTGAAAGGACTGATACAAGAACACTGGTCATCTCAACTTTGATACTTACGTGGAAAAGTCTTTTGTACCAATTGACGTATTTCAGTCGAAGAATCAGGTCTAAATGCCTTCATTCTGACAACCAGTTTTATTCAAAAAACGATGTTTACATTACTTTTAATTAGTTAAAACATCACTAACTTTCTTAATACTTTCCCTCGACAGAATCCAATTTGTTTCGTAATCCTCTCATCAAACGGAATCGTTTGATATGTATCACAATAATATTGTTTAATTTTCATTTTAATATTTTTCTAGTGACTTTCGTTTACGTATATTTTAGCCCTTTCACCTCCCTTTCAGCCCGGTTCAAACAATGTGTTACAAACCCAATTTGCATGAGATCAGCACGGGGATCTGCGAGGAACTCCCACGTCAGTTGGATGTACTGTATTATCTGTACAATTAGCGAACAACAAAATGTAAAATTATATTAAACTGAATTTAACTCACAAGGTACGTCATAATTCTGACCTAGTACTTGTTTAACGCGATTAGAAAGAAGCCACTAGCATAAAAGCAACAGCCTCAGCTCAAAGTAGGTACATTAGTAGTAGTAGTAGTAGTAGTAGTATTCATCGTTGTTGTTGTTGTTGTTGTTGTTAGGGGGAGGGAGGGGGGAGGAGTCTTAGCACTATTATGCACGTTAACAATAGGCAGTCGCTGTGAATATAGTGTTTATCTGTGTGCTGTGTTGTGCGTCCTTTTATAATTTATAAGCTGCGTGCTCTGGTAGGAAAACTTCGGCTGCCAGTATCCTCCTCTCAGGGGCCATGTTAATGTGATCAGTAAGTGTGCATATTTACAAGATGACGTTGTACTGCTCTTCCGTAGTGTGAACGGAGTAAGACTGATGCACCGAAGATATTTTAATGCGCCGCACTAGTGTTACGGTTTTCTACTGAAGAGTAATAGACAAACAATACTCCACATTTTTGTTATTTATAAATTCAAAATCACGTTAGACACATAGTGAAACCGTAGCCCTGCAACCCTCGACTGCTAACGACCATAAACCGCCAGAAAAAAGTGAAGCACCCAGAAGACATGGTCGAATGTTAATCCAACTTCGTGCGCGTGCGCGCGCGCGCACACACACACACACACACACACACACACACACACACACACACACACACACCGTCGGAGAGTATGTTAGAGTTGCAATTCTGTACGAGAGGTAGAACCGCCAACAGAGTGCATTACTGTCGTTCGCGTTGAATGTTGTTACCAGGGTTGCTAGGATATATAACAGCGTCAGATGTTGAGTGATCTCCCTGCAGGGCACGGAAATGCTGAGTACTTCCGTGAGATAGCGTTATCACCACCTGACACAGATAGAAAGGGGACTCATTGTAGGTTTCCATTTGACTGGATGCTCCCAGTTGCGTAATATCCAGATTTCTGGAGCATTCGGATGCTATAGTGGTCCGATTTTGGACTGGATGTGAACGTGAGGGGAGACATACTCGTCAGTTTTGCGGACGACCATGTCACGACGACGACAGGGGAAGATCGAGATATTGTGCACCAAGGACATCGCAACCTCTTAACATCTGCCATTAGTAGTGGATTTTGTTCTTTTGCGTCTTCTGAACCTTTAATTTCTTGAGAGCTTTGTTTTCGCGCCACGTTTGTAGAGTTTGCACGAGGCCCTAGTATTTTTTTCTACAAATATTCTCCCATAAAAAGGCGAGATATCTGAAATCAAAAAGGTGCATACGCTTTATAATACATCCGATGGACTCGCTGCAATATGACATTAATACGAGTCCCTACGAGTTCTACGAAGTGTGGCGCCCAGGAACCGAAATGAAATGTCACGGATTGCGAGGGTATCTGAAGTTACTGCAATAATTACACAACCGAGTCATATTTACATACAGCTTGGTAGTAAGAGCCCAGTTATCAGTACGACACCACTTAGAAAGCAACCGCCGGACTACGGAATTACCGTCCCATACCGGGACCGCCATTACCACAACAGAAACGGCTGCGTTGTGCCGTGACGGGGAAGCGTGGACTGCTGATGAATGGCGTCACATTGTATTCGGCAACGAATTGCAGTTTTGCACCACTCAAGAACGACCATCGCAGATGAATACGGCGACGACCTAGGGAGAGGTGCCATTCTTCCATGTTTTGGAGAACCACAGTGGTATTATTCCTCACGTCATCGTAGGAAGCCATCGGGTATGTCGTCAGGTCACTGCTGGTAGTGACTGAGGGAGCTCTGACTGCTCAATGGTAAGTTCTGCACACTCGTGTGGTAACACTCATGCGACAATATCGTGGTGCGATTTTTCAACAGGATACTGCCCGTCCACATACTACACGTGTCTGTATGAACTCTGTGCATGATGTCGAGCTATTTCCGTGGCCAGCATAGTCGCCACCTCTGTCCCCGATAGAAGATGTGTGGGACTAACTCAGAAGTCAACTCATACCAGTGTTTGTATCCATGATATCAGTGACAAGTCACGGCAGTTGTAGGCCAGCCTGCCTCAGGAGAAGATACAGCGGGGGCGCAGCCCCGAATCCTCCCGCGGTCAGAAAAATGGTACCGAATCCTCCCAAGCCCGCAAGGGTCTGAAAAACGATGGGACCGAATCATCCCGTTTGAAGCAGGTAGCAGTTCTAAACGTTATGAATACTCCAAGTGGGCAACGGAAAGAATATGAAGTTACAGTAGAAGATGCAAAAATTTTTCTCGTGTATTGTATGTTCAAAAGTTTTATCTTTTGTCTTATTGAGATAAAGTCCAGCCGGCACAGCAGCAGCGACTAAGTCCCGCTCAAGGTCACGCGCAAAGCGTGCATAAGTGAATCAGTATTTTTTGTTCAAAACATGGGAGGCATAGGCGAAGGAGATAAGGAACATGGCAGAGATAATTATATTATTGTCTATGATACAAGATACATTTTGGAAGGATTCGGTCCTGTTACTTGCTTACCTACCTGGTTTCGGGAGGATTCGGGACTGCGACCTACAGCGGCTGTGTGACACTTTCCCCCAATTGAATCTGTGCATGTATCCAGGCCGGAGGGGAGCGACGTCTCACTGACAAGTGGGTTCGTACTATCAAGCTGTACGTAAATTTCATTCGGTTGTGATACCATTGCAATGACATCAGATATCCTGGCAGTCCGTGACGTTGCATTTCGTTTCCTGCTCGCGTTCTGCGCGCCACGCTTTGTGCTACTCGTATTAATGTCGTTTCATATAAACTAGAGGCAGACGCCGAAGCAACGCATTGTCTCCCGCTGGACGCCAGAGGAATGCCGCACCTGCGGACCCGCCTCCGCACTGTGGCTGTGCGTACAGACAGGTGTCTGGACCGCGTCCCTGCAGCCCTGGCCCACGGCCGGAGCGCGCAGCCCGCGCTATGTGGGACGCCGGCTCGCCTTACGCCGCTATCTGTGCCGCAGCAGCCAGCAGCGCCGAGCCGGGCTGCGGTGTAGGGTTGCTGCGGCGTGCCGACGCGCGGCACGGTTCAACACAGCCTCGCTCTTGAAGAACGCAGCAGTACGCACTCACACTTCTGCCAGGCCAACACGTTCGCTGAAGCACGTTTTGCACGGGCGACTTTCTGAGTGCGCTTCGCGTAGTGGGATCTCAATCAGCAGCCAAAACGACGCGAGTGGGTAGTGTCGTCAATGAGCAGTTGACTGCGACGAGTGTGGAGATTAAATTATTGAGTACGCAGCAGACAACGCATGCGCAGAAGCGGGGAAACGTGCAGTCGTCTTCGAGCATCAGAACTTAACCTATTCTCGTCGAGTAGTGGATTATGTGCTTTTGCGTCTTCTTAATCTTTAGTTTGTCGATTGCTTTGTTTTCGTGGCACACTGTAAAGGTTGCGCGAGGGCCTAGTATTTTTCCTACTACTATTCTCCCGGTAGAAGCCGACCTTGGGGAAGATCCGTTCGGATTCCGTAGAAATGTTGGAACACGTAAGGCAGTACTGACCCTACGACTTCCTTTAGAAGATACGATAAGGAACGGCAAACCTACGTTTATAGCGTTTGTTGACTTAGAGAAAGCTTTTGACATGGTTGACTGGAATACTCTCTTTCAAATTCTGAAGGAGGCAGTGATCACATACAGGAAGCGAAAGGCTATTTACAATTTGTACAAGAACCAGATGGCAGTTACAAGAATCGAGGGGCATGAAAGGGAAGCAGCGGTTGGGAAGGGAGTGAGACAGGGTTGTAGCCTATCCCCGATGTTATTCAGTATGTACATTGAGCAAGCAGTAAAGGAAACAAAAGAAAAATTTGGAGTAGGAATTATAATCCATGTAGAAGAAATAAAAACTTTTAAGGTTTCCCGATGACATTGTGCTTGTCAAAGACAGCAAAGGACCAGGAAGAGTAGTTGAACGGAATGAATAGTGTCTTGAAAGGAGGATATAAGATGAACATCAACAAAAGCAAAACGAGGATAACGCAATGTAGTCTAACTAAATCAGGTGATACTAAGGGAATTAGATTACGAAATAAGGAGTTTTGCTATTTGGGGAGCAAAATAACTGACGATTGTCGAAGTACAGAGGATATAAAATGTAGACTAGCAATGGCAAGAAAGGCGTTTCTGAAGAACAGAAATTTGTTTACATCGAGTATAGATTAAAGTGTCAGGAAGTCTTTTCAAAAAGTATTTGTATGGAGTATACCCATGTATGGATGTGAAACATGGATGATAAATAGTTAAGACAAGAAGAAAATAGAAGCTTTCGAAATGTGGTGCTACAGAAGAATGCTGAAGATTAGATGGGTAGATCACGTAACTAATGAGGAGGTACTGAATAGAATCGGTGAGAAGAGGAATTTGTGGCACAAGTTGACTAGAAGAAGGGATCGGTTGGTAGGACATGTTTTGAGGCATCAAGGGATCACCAATTTAGTATTGGAGGGCAGCGTGGAGGGTAAAAGCCGTAGAGGGAGACCAAGAGATGAATACACTAAGCAGATTCAGAAGGATGTAGGCTGCAGTAGGTACTGGGAGATGAAGAAGCTTGCACAGGATAGAGTAGCATGGAGAGCTTCATCAAACCAGTCTCTAGACTGAAGACCACAACAACATCAGTTGTCCCATAAAAGCGTGCGAAATATCTGAAAGCAAAAAAGGTATCTACGCTTTACAATTCCTGGCAGAGAAAAACCCTGCACTGAAAAGTACATAAACAGATTAAAATTTGCAATGAAAATCGCTTCAACAGTGAAAAGGACAGATCTGTTCAACGAGAAAATTAATTTTCATTGTTTCATGGCGGTTAGCAAGAAATCAAGACACAAAGGATAAAGTACAAGGCGATATTTACCGTCTTCTATATATTGTTTGACTACTTTGTACACTTGTAGTTTCTAGAGCAGACAAATGAAGAAGATTTGAAATGTTTGGACGACACGTTCCCTATTCTCCCATTTCTCGGGGAGGAGAGAATTTATCATACGACCTTGGTCAAAAATATCTGCTACGTATTTTGCTGTTGTCATTAATGTAGTATTGCCATTACTAATTCTTACATTCTGTAAATATTTTTCGTTTGTTCCGTAGAAAGGGGGGGGGTCCTCATAACATCACTGTCACCATTCGAGTACCAAACTGCACAACAGACAGTCCTCACAACAATTCTGGTGCCGACGGTTGAACGGAGACGACAACTCGTGGCTGGCGAGACTAGGTACAGGAATAAAACGCCAGAGGCTTTGCTTTGCTTAGACTCACTTGCCACAATGGGTGGCGCCCTTACGTCAAGAAAGTGAAGCCTGCCTCCGCCATATTGATGAGTCTTAGTGCAGTGTTCGTAGTGCACTGCTGCTCTTCAGTCTCACTTAAAACTGGAATGAAATCTTCGTCTGCTTTCCTGCGATGAACACAATTCTCGAAAAGTGAAAATTGGCGTTAAAAAATCGAGTTTTCAGGTCTCTAATGTTGAGTGCTCGCCCTCAAAAGCGTTCTGTTTCAATATATATTCCAGACCATCGACGCTAAGACGGTGTGTTTAACATAAAAACGGACTTGTAAGACTTACCAAGATGGCGGACAGTCTTGAGCTGACATCTGTGTTCGCCATAGATAACGAACGCCGTCTCCCCTTTATTCTAACCTCGTTGCTTGCCGTGACTAGTTATCTGAGACAAGGAAGTCGCTTAATGTCTTATTTACATGGGACGTTTTTCTCAGTGTGAAGCACATCAAACGGTTTACACCGCGATTGCTATGCGCTCAGAAACGAGTTTATACGTCAAACGGTAAGGTCATTCGCGACGTTTGCGCTTTCAACAGGCGCTTCTTGCATATACCCGGAGCGCAAATCACAAGGTTAGGTTATGAAAATTCACGTGCGTAAAACAAATACGTTAGCTCTGTACGCAGTCGTCTGAGATTAGTACATACCGTCCTTAATTTCGAGGGAATCAGCCAGTGATGCGGACAGGAACCTGGCAATTCAGTGGACCAAGGTCGGCATGTTCACAAAATCGAATAATGTCGCTTCTTAACGTGGAGCGCTCTTGTTTCTGCCTGTAGCGAATATTCTAAAACATATTTGTATTAAATTAGTAAGAAAACCAGTCTGTGTTTTCTAAAACATGGGGGTGAATAGAAAAATTTGGAAGAAGCAGTAACTGAACAGGCAACAGTTGAGGACTTTTTTTTTTATTGGCTTTCAGTTCGTGGTCGTACATCCATCTCATTAGTGGAATGTCAGTTATGGCGAAACGAACGTGAGGACAACACAACATCCAGTTCCCAAGCGGAGAAAAATCTCCGACGCAGTCGGGAATCGAACACAGATTCCTTCCCTTAGCAATCCGCCGCACTAATATCGAGGGAAACGAGCGGCACTGTTTAAATGTGTGCCATTGATCTTGCGACGTAGTAAAGCCTTTAAACGCTGGTATATCATTACCTGACTTGTAATTGTAACGAATTGTACTAAAAACGCGTTTTTTTATAGAAGATCAATGCGCCGAGGTCTTGAAACGGCGTACAGGGTAGTTATAACTAAACTTTCGCTACTTGAGTTAGCATAGACGGAAAACTATTTGCTGCATGGATACTCCAATTCATCGGAACGTTATTCAGACTGTGCGCTACAGGATTTGCTTTGTCAGTGGTGCTGGTGTCATGACTTGCCGTTAAGCGCTAATACTGTTACGGCGACGTAGGGGAAACCCAGGGACCAAGGAGATGCAGCGTGAACGGCACACGCTATTGTGATCTGCTTCGCTAACCCGTGATCAGTGCTCTACGGGAGAGAGGTGCTTTGGACTCAACCGTGTTGATGTACGGTGGAGCTCCAGCTCATATTGCTCGTGAGATGACTAGGTTACTCTTTAACACATCTGTAGAAAACCGAATCATTGATCTGTCGTCCACCAAGACTAACAGATTTGAACCCGTGTGATTTCTGGCTGTGGGGTTACCTGAAGGACGAGGTTTATCAGCACGACACTGTCACACGGTGGAGGTTGAAGATGAACATAGCGAGGGAGGTGCCATCATCCCCACCTGGGATGTTTCGGGCAGCAGTAGAGCGATGTCAAGTGTGGTTCCAGGCTGTCGTGGATGCAAATGGTTGTGGAAGTCGAGCAACTTTTGTAGCCTGGAACGTATACATAGTTCACAATTAACAAAAGTTTCCCTCTCACGAGGAAATTAAAATGGGCTTCTTTCAATGATTTATTCGTTATTTCTCTTCTGCGTGTTCTTTCAAATGTTTCCACGCTGTTTCATTGTTCTACGATCACTCGTTTTTCATGAGGGCCCCCTCAAGTGGCTAAACTTGTCAGGCAGCATTCAACCGCTATCTTGTTACATGTGGTGTCCCACAAGGATCCATCTTAGGGCCCTTACTTTTTCTTGTGCGCTCTTATATTAACGACCTTTCATCGGTAATATTATCAGATTCCGTGTTTGTTTTGTTCAAAAAAATGTTCAAATGTGTGTGAAATCTTATGGGACTTAACTGCTAAGGTCATCAGTCCCTAACCTTACACAAGTTTGCTAGGATTTTGATTTTTATACCATATATTCTGACAACAGCCGCATTGCAAGTAAAGGTTCGTTTCGGCGGTTCAGCACTTTTGTGGGATCCTCCTCCCACTTGAATTTATCATGACTTTCAACCACTTCTATCTTCTTGTCCTTAAATTTTAGACCTAAACTTGGGGAATCTCTTAAAATTTCTGGGCTGGATATAGTGTTTTTTTTTCCAGTGACAAAAATTTGCTAGATACCGTTTGTTTATGTCCTTCAAAAGTTCGTTTACCGATCTTCATGAAATTATACATGGTTTTATATTTATTATGGTATTTGTATCATCAGCAAACAAAACAAACACGGCTGGTCCCAGCGGAGGTCCCTCGGGCATGGGTGTGTGTGTTTGTCCTAAGTATAATTTAGGTTAAGTAGTGTGTAAGGTTAGGGACTGATGACCTTAGCAGTTAAGTCCCATAAGATTTCACACACATTTGAACATTTTTTAAACAAAACAAACACGGAATCTGATAATATTACCGATGAAAGGTCATTAATATAAGAGCGCACAAGAAAAAGTAAGGGCCCTATGATGGATGCTTGTGGGACACCACATGTAACTAGATAGCAGTTGGATGTTGCCTGACAAGTTAATACTTGTGTCTCCCATACTGACATCCTTTGTTTCGTGTTAGTGAGATATGAGTTGAACCAGTGAGTCATGTTAAGTGTCAGATAAAGGTCTTTAGACCGACCGGAGACTGAATCCCAGATCACTGCATCCTTTCCGACCTTGACGCAGGGCTGTACTATCACATCATCCAACGAGTAATATCCATCCCCCAGGATAGATTACTCTTCGGAGGACTGCGTTCTTGAGTTAGTACCTGGATCGACATTTACAACGTAAATGTATGCGGTTAGTAGCAACGTGCTGCGTCATGCGTCACATAAATACGTGCGACATCTTGACTGTTAGCTGCGATAAGTGGCACGCCTCGCCCATGAATCGTGCGCAGTTGAAGCAGGTGAGGGAGTGAGGTGACCAGTATAGTGCACGCGACACGCCTTTGGCCGTACAGGGTGGAAAGCGACAGATAACGGCTGCGTGACTTATCCGCCGGTCGTGCGAGCGTTGCCCGAATCCGGCGACTCGGGCGAGGACGACCGCCCGAGGACAGAGTGACTCCACGCCAGTCCATCCCCGAGGCCCGTGCCATGTGACTGGCCGAAGTTTCCGCTGGCGTTTGTGGAAGCGCAGTACGGTTTGCGGAGCTCCTGTCTTTACTTCGAAGCAGCAGCTGGGTTTACTCGATGGCTTTGTTGTAGCAAAGCGCTCACCATTTAGAATACCCCTGTAGATGTTACAGTAACAGATCGCTTCGTAACTAGACACTAAAATTCATTACTTGAAAGTCACGGAAGCCTGAAAGCGATATTCAGGCGACAGTCTTGAAGTTTAGCATTCAGCAAAGATCCCAGGAACGTTCTAAAACAGTTCCTGCTTCTGGTGTTTACATTGTACAAAAAAAAAAAAAAATGGCTCTGAGCACTATGGGGCTTAACTTCTGAGGTTATTAGTCCCCTAGAGCTTAGAACTACTTAAACCTAACTAACCTAAGGACATCACACACATCTATGCCCGAGGCAGGATTCGAACCTGCGACCGTAGCGGTCTCGCGGTTCCAGACTGTAACGCCTAGAACCGGCCGGCTACATTGTACGCCTAATACCAAAAAAGATAACATGTTTCCAGCATCTTTTCGTTTCTAACGCTCCATCTGACTGTTTCCATTTTGATGGCCAGTTGGTACATCACTTCACACACTTTTACACAATCAGTATGCATTTACACCGTGATAGCGAAAATTTTCCAGCATGCAGCATGTGCTGTACAACTGTTGCTTGTTATCTGAAACTGAAAAGGTTTGAAAATCGATTTATGTAATAATAAATAACGACTCAAAAACGTGTCTGGTTGCAGTTATTATGTATTTACATACAATTAACAGTCACGGGCTATAAAATACCCGTAATGGATAAGCTTAATCAGAATGATCAGTTCAGAGTTCGCCTTTTTACCATATCCACTGGCAAAAATCTAAACCGGAAAGTGCGAAACATTGGTGGCCAAGCGACGTGACCATTTCTGCCGATCCATCTACTGGGGAATGTTAAACTTATTTGGTGGGTCAACTGGCGATGAGAATGTGCAGGGGCCTCGCCATGCTGATAGAAAATAAATATCCTTGTAGCCAAAGGGACCTTTTCCAGTAATTCTGGAAGCTCGTTTTCGGGGAAATGTGCGTAAGTCAATGCGGTAGCGTAACAGACCGAATCAACAGATGGTGTATAACACCACGCATATACGAACTGAATGTCTTGCACCTCGCTCTCACTGTTCATTTGGTGAGGTATCACTGCTGGGCACTGCACGACCCTCACGCTGTTCAGTGAAAACACGAGTAAACATTCATAAATCTGGCACTCTGCTGCTAGGTTAATCGTCTGCCCGAGTCTCTACAAGCAGCAGAATAGTTTCCATTACAGAATCGATAAAAAAAATTAATTTGCTATACTCAGTATTTGTAAATACGTGTGACTTGCTTAAATAACACTATATAATTGACCAATAAATTACAATCAAAGCTCAGATATGTAAGCTCAAGCACGAGCTGACAATCCGAGCTTCATAACAAAAGCGACAACCGTTAAATAACCCAACAGTAATAGGAATATCAGAAGTCGAATGAAAATTTATTCTGTAAGCAGCTGTATCTCATTTAAATTGAATATGTCGTTGAGGAAGCAGTAAAGGAAACCGAAAAAGAAGTTTGAAGGAGGAATTACAGTTTATGCAGAAGGAATAAGAACTTTGAGGTTTGCCGATGACATTGTAATTCTGCCAGGCACGGCAAAGGACTTGGGGAAGTAGTTGAACTTAAGGGACCGTATCTTGAAAGTGCTATATAACATGAACATCTACAAAAGGAAAACAAGGATGATGGAATGTAGTCAAATTAAATCAGGTGATTCTGATGGAATTAGATAGGAAACTAGACACATAAACTAGTACATGGGTTTTGCTATTTGGGAAACAAAACAACGGATGACAGGCGAAGTACAAAGGATATGAAATGTAGACTGGTGATGGGAGGAAATGCGTATCTGAAGGAGAGAAACTTAACGTATAATATGGGTGTGTTACGAAATATTTTTTGAAGGTATTTGTATGGAGTGTAACCATGAATGGAAATGAAAATTGGACGATAAGCAGTTTCGACAATAAGAAAGTAGAAGAAACTTCCTGGTAGATTAAAAGTGTGTGCCGGACCGTGACTCGAACTCGGGACCTTTGCTTGTCGCGAGCAAGTGCTCTACCAACTGAACTACCCAAGCACGACTCACACCCGGTCCTCACAGCTTTACTTCTGCCAGTACCTCGTCTCCTACCTTCCAAACTTTCCAGAAGCTCTCCTGCGAACCTTGCAGAACTAGCACTCCTGAAAGAAAGGATATTGCGGAGACATGGCTTAGCCACAGCCTGAGGGATGTTTCCGGAATGAGATTTTCACTCTGCAGCGGAGTGTGCGCTGATATGAAACTTCCTCGCAGATTAAAACTCTGTGCCGGCACACAGTTTTAATCTGCTAGTAAGTTTCATATCAGCGCACACTCCGCTGCAGAGTGAAAATCCCATTCTGGAAGGAAGTAGAAGCTTTTGAAATATGGTGCACAGAAGAATGCTGAAGATTAGGTGGTCAGATTGCGTAACTGATGAAGTACTGAAGAGGGCTGGGGAGAAAACAAATTTGTAGCACAACCTGACCAAACGAAGAGATCGGTTGACAAAGCACAACCTGATTCATCAAGGGATGGATAGTTTAGTAATGGAAGATAGTGGGGGGGGGGGGGTGGAAGGGGGGAGGGAATTGTAGAGAAAGACCGACAGACGGATACAATAAGCTGCTTCGAAGGGTTTTAGGTTGCAGTAAGTTGCGGAGACGAAGAGGCTTAAGTTAAAATCTTCTGGGTTATTAGGCCGCGTCATATTTGTACTAAAATGATAGACGTTTCGACCCCTCTGCTGGGATCTTCCTCAGGATCTTACGGTGTCCGCTACTGCTAGAACACTCTAGTAGAGGGGCCGAAACGTCGATCGTTTTAGTAGAAATATGACTCGGCCTAATAATCCAGATGATTTTAGCTTCCGTGACAACGGCCACGAAAGCCTGCGTAATTACGTAAAACGAAGAGGCTTGACCAGTATAGAACAGCATGGAGAACTGCATCAGACCAGACTTCGGACTGAAACCACAAAAACCACCTCGCACTTGTTTGGTTAATGGCCGATGTTACTTTCGATTCTACAGCACATTTACCGTCCAGTATAAACCACAGATGCAGTTCCGAACTCGCCCCCCCTCCCCCTCCACCTCCTACTGATCTGAGGTGTTGCCCTGATCTGCTGGCACCGCGGGACTGTGTCAGCTGCTGCGTTCGCCGTTCGCCCAGTGTCAGAGGTCTGCGTGCTCTGAAGCGTCGCTTTCCCTGTTCCTCACGAGACGCCGTGGCCTTTCCCCGGAGCCAGGCAGTGGGTCTGACGGGCCAGAACAGCACAGCACGCCACGCTGCTCCCCACGGCGGAGCTGGAATTAGCAGTCGTTAGGCTGCTTTCTCGGGTCTTGAACTCGATACCCCGCACAGCTGGCCGTGGGGCCGTGTTCGTCACGAACAAACGATTTCAGGATTAACCAACGGGCAGTGGCTGACGTGCCTCCGAGCGCGCCGGCTATTAAAACAGCTGCGCTACGGTACAGACCCACGCTGTTCGCCTATGGAGCGGAGAAATGCAGGTTATGAGCTGTGGAGACCTGTCATTACTCCGTGTGTAACTGGGGCAATCCGGTTGCCAACGACCTTTTCTGTGATCGATTGGAACTGCGATAGCTCCAGCAAACCATCGCATGTTACCCTTCCACTGGAACATGAGCATTTCATAATTATAATGCACGCTGAGGTGAGGAAAGATACTGTATTGCGATATGCACATACAGAGTCAGCGGTAGGGGTGTCGGAGCTGTCATTTGTACTCAGGTGATTCACGAGGAAAGGTGTCCGACGTGATTAAGGCCGCTTGACAGTAGTTAACAGATTTTGAACGCGGAACATAGCTAGACGCCAGGAACATACCATAATGGAAATCGTTCAGTAATTTAATATTCCGAGATCCACAGTATTAAGAGTGTGCCGAGAATACAAATTTATTAACTAATTAATTAATAATATTCCGTTGTTAGTCACAAATTTATATTCTCTGATAACTGTCCGACGTGTTTCAGAGCTACACCTCCATTTACACTGAAGAGCCAAAGAAACTGGTACACCTACCCAATATCGTGAAGGGGCCCAGCCAGCACGCAGAAGTGACGCAACGCGACACGGAATGGTCTCGACTAATGTCCGAAGTAGTGCTGAAGGGAACTGACACCATGAACCTTGCAGGGCTGTCCATAAATCCGTAAGAGTACGATGGGGTGCAGATCTCTTCTGAGCAGCACGTTGCAAGGCATCCCAGATATGATCAACAATGTTCATTTCTGGGGAGTTTGGTGGCCAGCGGAAGTGTTTAAACTCAGAAGAGTGCTTTTGGGGCCACTCTGTAGTAGTTCTGGGTGTGTGGGGAATTAGCCAAGTCCGTCGGAATGCACAGTGGATATGAATGGATGCAGATGATGATCAGACAGGGTGCTTACGTACGTGTCACCTGTCAGAGTCGTATCAGGAGTCCCATATCACACCAGAGGCACAAGCCCCACACCCTTATAGAGCCTTCAGCAGCTTGAACAGTCCCCAGCTGACATGCAGGATCCATGTATTCATGAGATTATCTTCACACCCGTACACGCCCACCCACTCGATACTGACAAGGGGAGGCCGCCAATTGTGAAATTCAGATTCGATTCATACTGCGCAAAATAAAAGCTCATGGCCAGAGGTGTGATGTGACAAAGCACCAAGATGCACTTCTCAGCGGTTGCCGAGAAAATCGACAGTTAAAAGAAACCGTTGCGGTGAAATACTCTCTACGTTTATTTATTTTCTACAGCGTCGTGGCGCAGCGGTAAGCGCTCGAGTTCGTAATCCGAAGGTCGCCGGATCGAATCCCGCGCCATGCAACTTTTTTTTTTTATTATTAGTTTTTTGTAATTCAAATATATATATTAATGAATTGCTTATGCATGTTGGTGAAGGCGGATCGCTCTCCAATTGTACCGCCTCCATTTTTCCGTTTGTTTAACAGGGTGTACCAAAGCTCTCCCGTCCGCACTTATTTTCGACGATGTTATAAGTTGCGCTAGGGACCGCATCTACCTTCTTTCGAAGTTAGCAGGCAACTACGCTGTCATGCGGCGGCTCGTTTTGGCCCATTCAACATCTGTCCTTCAAGTGTAACGAACGAGTAACGGAGTTTATATTTCATACCTGCCAAAGCAAATTTGTGTTCGTGGGGTCTCTATTTTAATTCGAACGTTTGACTGATGCTATACGTATTCGTTTCGGAATATCGTTTCTACGTCTTCCGTTAACTATACGTGGTTAACATTATGAAGACAATTTGTAACATTTGTGAAATACAACTTTGTTTGCGGAAATCATAATGATGTTCGAAGCCGCCAGTTTTTCCACGACAAACGACTTTCAAAAACTTATTATATGCATAATTGTTGCAACTGATTGCCGGGAATTATATATATATATATATATATATATATATATATATATATATATATTTGAATTATAAAAAACAAATATTAAAAAAAAAGGTTGCATAGCTCGAGATTCGATCCGGCGACCTTCGGATTACGAACCAGAGCGCTTACCGCTGCGCCATGACGCTGTAGAAAATTATTAATCGTAGAGAGTATTTAACCGCAACGGTTTCTTTTAACTGTAGATTTTCTCGACAACGGCTGAGAAGTGCATCTTGGTGCTTTGCCACATTACCCCTCTGGCCATGAGCTTTTATTATGCGCAGTATGAATCGAATCTGAATTTCACAATTGGCGGCCTCCCCTTGTGAGACTCGTCCGACCGGGCAACATGTTTACAGTGATCAACAGTCCAATGCCGGTGTTGACGGGCCCAGGCGAGGCGTAAAGCTTCACGTCGTACAGTCATCAAGGGTACACGAGTGGCCCATCGGCTTCGAAAACCCATAATGATGTTTCGTTGAATGGTTCCCACGCTGACAGTTGTTGAAGGCGCAACATTGAAATCTGTAGCAATTTGCGGGAGGGTTGCACTTCTGTCACGTTGAACGATCCAGTTCAGTCGTCGTTGGTCCCATTCTTGCAGTACCTCTTTCTGGCCGCAGCGATTGCGGAGATTTGATGTTTTACTGGATTCCGGATATTCACAGTATACTCGTGAAATAGTCATACGTGAAAATCCCCGCTTCATAGCTACCTCGGAGATCTTGTGTCCTATCGCTCGTGCGGCGACTGTAACACCACGTTCAAACTCACTTAAGTCGTGATAACCTGCCATTGTAGCAGCGGTAACCGATCTAACAACTGCGCGAGACACTTACTTGTCTTATGTAGGCGTTGCCGATCGCAGCGCCGTATTTTGCCTGTCTACATACCTCTGTATTTGAATACGCATGCCTGTACCAGTTTCTTTGGCGCTTCAGTGTATAAGGACTGTATGCATATTCTGGGCGTAACAGCTGCTTCAGTTTCTCAACGAACAGCGACACTGTTGTCAAATTTGACGAGGTAAACTATACCTCAGACGGAATTAAGGAGATAAAGTAAAAGAAAAGATAGAAATGAAGTGTAGTAACATATTACCTTCGTTTGACCGCGTGGCTTTCGTCTTCAGCAATGGTGAAAAACTACCAGATTTGCACTAACATGTTGGACCTATTTAACATGTTTATTACAGTACTACATGGGTCAAACGGGTGCATATTAACCTGTGTTACAGTGATGTGATGAAGTATCAGAGTTACTATTATTTCCATTTACATAACAGACGAGCCGCACGGGGTTAGCCGAGCGGTCTCAGGCGCTGCAGTCATGGACTGTGCGGCTGGTCCCGGCGGAGGTTCGAGTCCTCCCTCGGGCATGGGTGTGAGTGTGTGTTTGACCTTAGGATAATTTAGGTTAAGTAGTGTGAAAGCCTACGGACTGATGACCTTAGCAGTTAAGTCCCATAAGATTCCACACATATTTCAACATTTTTTAACATAACTGACGAAATAAACTAATAAATTAAAAAGTTATTTAGAGGATTGAAAGGTCACATTTTTAGATTCGACATGCTTACGTATTCAACATGAAATCGGACATTCTTATTTACATTCATAGTGACTTAATAATCTCTGCAGTTTCCTACGTCTATTGCTGGAATTAAGTTAGTAGTTTATACTTCTTGCGATAGTAGCTTTACAATATTTTTCTTATGTATTAATGAAGTTGCCAGCAAAGTGGCAGGTGATATGTTACTAGACTTTGTTTCTGTCATTTCTCTTGCTGTATCTCATTAATAACGCCCGAGGTACAGATTATCTCGTTAAATCTAACAAGTATGTCGTTCTGTTACTATTAGGCGAAAAACTGAAGTGGATGTAACGCCCTGTATATCGATACAGACCTTGAAAATGGAGTTGTTACTCCAACGCGTTGAACAGCAGAATGACGACGGAATATTATTAATCAGTTATCTCCAACCTGGAAGTTACAGCGTAATGTTTACTAATAACATAAACAGCATTTGCATGATACTGTTTTTTTTATTTTGCTGCTGGACTCCAAATTATTTGGGGTGCTAGCCGGTATGTAGAGTATCGTGATTTGGGCGGGGACGGCTTCGCGTAGCGGTTGCGAGACGCCGTCCCGCGAGAACAATACGGCCCCGACGTAAACACAGCCAAGGACGCACAGAGTAGTCCCAGCCCAGCTAACGGAGCCCGCGCCTCCCGATTTCATTTGAACAGTTCGCGCTCGTGCTTCACGTTCTCGGCGGACATTAAGTGTTCCCAGCGTGTTTACTGCCAGTTTTTCGTTGTTCCACCTGGCATTTATAGGGACGCTTTGCTTGCAGTAACGCTTATTTATCTTGTTGTAGCCGCTACTCGTGCAATTTGTTCACTGTAAGTCTACAGCCACAGTGGCACCGACATCGAGGAATTCCGCCGACTACCGAAAACGACCGATCGTTTCAAATGTCTCTGAGCACTATGGGACTTAACATCTGAGGTCATCAGTCTCTTAGAACTTAAAACTACTTGAACCCAACTAACCTAAGGACAACACTCACATCCATCGGTTAAAGGCGCTGCAGTCTGGAACCGCAAGCCCGCTACGGTCGCAGGTTCGAATCCTGCCTCGGGCATGGATGTTTGTGATGTCCTTAGGTTAGTTAGGTTTAACTAGTTCTAAGTTCTAGGGGACTAATGACCTCAGCAGTTGAGTCCCATAGTGCTCAGAGCCATTTGAACCATTTTTGAACCAGTCGCGCGGTTCCGGACTGAAGCGCCTAGAACCGCGCGGCCACAACGGCCGGCTCCGATCGTTTCAAATATGTGTTTATTTATTTATTTTATTTACACGTCAGTTTCCGAAGGACCAAATTGAGGAGCTAATCTCCAAGGTCATGGAACGTGTCAGTACATGATATTACAACATACAAGTAATAACAGATAAAAATAAAATGTTTGTGAACCCGAAAAAAGTCAAGCCATAAGTTTAAGTAAACGCAATCAGCAGTCCAACACAAGAATCAGCTTAATTTTTCAAGGAACCCCTCGACAGAATGCCGGCCGTGGTGGCCAAGCGGTTCTAGGCGCTTCAGTCCGGAACCGCACGGACTGCTACGGTCGCAGGTTCGAATCCTGCCTCGGGCATGGATGTCAGTGATGTCCTTAGGTTAGTTAGGTTTAAGTAGTTCTAAGTTCTAGGGGACTGATGACCTCAGATGTTAAGTCCTATAGTGCTCAGAGCCATTTGAACCAAGAGCCTCGACAGAATAGGAGGAGTGACCCATGAGGAAACTCTTCAGTTTCGATTTGAAAGCGCATGGAATACTGCTAAGATTTTTGAATTCTGGTGGTAGCTTATTGAAAATGGATGCAGCAGTATACTTTGAGAGAGAGAGAGAGAGAGAGAGAGAGAGAGAGAGAGAGAGAGAGAGAGGCCAGACTCGTGAACAGGGGTCGACAAGAGGTTCGTGGACTTACACCATTTACTGCCCGAACCGCCCGTTTCTGAGCCAAAAATATCATTTTAGAATGGGATGAGGTACCCCAAAATGTAATACCATACGACATAAGCGAATGAAAATAAGCAATGTAGACTTATTTTCGTGTCGAACGATCACTCACTTCAGATACCGTTCGAATAGTACAAATGGCAGCATTAAGTCTTCGAACAAGATCCGGACGAGGGTTTTCCACGACAGTTTACTATTTATTTGAACACCTAGAAATTTGAACTCAGGTGTGTATCTCGGGCCACTGACGACGTCTTTTCTAGGCGCGCAGTCCGAAACCGCGCGACTGCTACGGTCGCAGGTTCGAATCCTGCCTCGGGCATGGATGTGTGTGATGTCCTTAGGTTAGTTAGGTTTAAGTAGTTCTAAGTTCTAGGGGACTGATGACCACAGATGTTAAGTCCCATAGTGCTCAGAGCTATTTGAACCATTTGAACGACGTCTTTTAAAAAATAAAAGTGAAAAGCGCATGTCATGATGGAAACTGGTTCTGTTCAGTTGGACATTGACGGACCTAGCTTGATATTTTCAGCATGATATTGCACGGAACTTATGACGACTGGACGAGAAGAGTTAAAGATGCCATCACTACTATGCAATCGATTTTTCATTCATACTTCCGAATTGTTCATTCGAAAGTAGATATTTCCTATAAATTGTCGCCAGACATGACCCCTCTACTCCCTCCTTTTATATTACACTATCATTTCAAATATACTCCATTCTAGAGACGTCACAGATCCTCTGGAAGTCAGTTTGCACTGACAGTAAATTTTGATTTACCGTGTGCTAACTCGTGAGTCACAAGTGCCAATAATCTCAACAGCCGTCTTGCAGCCACCACGTTTGGCGTTCCTGGTTACAGATCTGTTCCGCAGCGTTCAGTTTCGTTGATGTATTTTAGTTCTGCCCTGACTGGTGATAGCCCTCACGTCGTCCATACTTTAGTGGTGGGAATACTACTAAATATTTAAAACTTTGTACAGGTTCTAATCATATCTGTATCCAGGTCTTGTACGTCGTTGTGTCCTGTTTAGAAATGCCTATGCCAGCGGCCTTGCCGCAGAGGTAGCACCGGTTCCAGTCAGATCGAAATTAAGCGCTGTCGGGCGGGATGGGTGACCGTCCGCTCTGCCGAGCGCTGTTGGCAAGCGGGGTGCACCCGGCCCTTGTCAGGCATACTGAGGAGCTACTTGACTAGCGGCTCCGGTCACGAAAACGTAACGGCCGGGAGAGCGGTGTGCTAACCACATGCCCTTCCGTATTCCCACCCAATGACGCTTTGGGCTGAGAGGATGACACGGTGGCAGGTCGTTACCGTATGGACTATCCAGGGCCTGTTCGGACGGAGAGGAATAATTTTATCTGTGATGATTATTAGGTCTTTTATCTTACTCCTTTCCTTTAGCTCTCGAAGCGCATCCATTTACAAAATAAAATTAATTAATAACAGCGATAAATGCAAAAATTAATTGGCGATATGCAGTATCTCACTAACAGCGTTATTAGAGCTACATGTAATTATAATTCTTATATTCCACTGAGGCGACAAAAGTCGTCGGACAGTGATCCGCACATGTACAGATGGCGGTAGTATCGTGTACAGAGGGCATAAAAGCGGACAGCATTGGCGGAGCTGCCATTTGTACTCAAGTAATTCACGTGGCGGTTCTAGGGGCAGATGTGAACTCTGATCACAATTTATTTTTTATGAACTGTAGATTAAAACTGAAGAAATTGCAAAAAGGTAGGAAATTAAGGAGATGGTACCTGGATGAACTGAAAGAACCAGAGGTTGTTGAGAGTTTCGGAGGGAGCATTAGGAAACGATTGACAGGAACAGGGGAAAAAATACAGTAGAACAAGAAAAAGAGGAAGCTTTGAGATATGAAGCTTTTGACAATGTTGACTGGAATACTCTCTTTGAAATTCTGAGGGTAGCAGGGGTAAAATACGAGGAGCGAAAGGTTATTTACAATCAGATGATACTGAGGGAATTAGATTAGGAAACGAGACACGTAAAGTACTAAATGAGTTTTGGTACTTGGGCAGCAAAATAACTGATGTTGGCCAGAGCAGAAAGGATGTAACGTGTGCACTGGCAACAGCAAGAAAAGCATTTCTGAAAAAGAAAAATTTGTAACATCAGATGTAAATTTAAGTACCAGGAAGTCTTTTCTGAAACAGTATGGTATGTAGCCATGTATGCAAATGAAACATGAACTATGTACAGTTTAAACAGGAAGAGAATCAGTAATTTTAAAATGTGATGCTACATAAGAATGCCGAAGAATAGATGGTTAGATCGCATAACTAATGAGGCAGTACTGAATAGGATTCGAGAGAAAAGAAATTTGTAGCACAACCCGACTAGAAGAAGCGATCGGTTGACAGCACATTCTGAGACATCAGGGGATTACCAGTTTAGTTCAAATGGTTCAAATGGCTCTGAGTACTATGGGACTCAACTGCTGAGGTCATTAGTCCCCTAGAACTTAGAACTAGTTAAACCTAACTAACATAAGGACATCACAAACATCCATGCCCGAGGCAGGATTCGAACCTGCGACCGTAGCGGTCTTGCGGTTCCAGACTGCAGCGCCTTTAACCGCACGGCCACTTCGGCCGGCACCAGTTTAGTATTGAAAGCAAGTGTGGGGGTAAAAATCGTAAACGGAGACCAAGAATTGAATACAGTAAGCACATTCAGAAGGATACAAGGTGCAGTAGTTACACGTAGATGGTGAGGCTTGCACAGGATAGAGTAGCATGGAGACTTGCATCAAACCAATCTCCGGACTGAAGATCACGACAATAATAACGACGACGACGACGACGAGTGATGATTGGTGTGTAAAGGTTTCTGATGTGATTATGACCGCCTGACGGCAACTAACAGACTTTCAACGCAGAATGGTAGGTGGAGCGAGACGCATGGGGCATCTTCTTTCGGAAGTTGTTAGAGAATTCAATACTCCAAGATCCACAGTGCTGAGAGTGTGCCGAGAATACCAAATTTCGCACATTACCTCTCACAATGGTCGACACAGTGGCCGACGGCCTTCACATAACGACCGAGAGCAGCCTTGTCAGTGTTAACAGATAGCTAACGCGAAATAACCGCAGAAATCTGTGTGAGACGTACCCGTTAGGACAGTGCGGTGAAATTATGGGGCTACGGCAGCAATGACCAACGCGAGTGCCTTGGCTGATAGCACGACATCGCCTTTAGCGTCTCTCCTGGTCTCTTGACCATATCGAATGGGTGCTAGGTGACTGGAAAACTGCGGGCGGGGCAGAGATGCGCCGATTTCAGTTCGTAAGAGTTGATGGTAGGGTTCGAGTGTGGCGCAAACACCACGAAGCCACGGACGCAGGTTGTCAACAATACACTGTGCAAACTAGTGGTGGATCCATAATGGCGTGGGCTGAGTTTAATTGGAATGAACTGAGTCCTCTGGTCCAACTGGATTATTGACTGGAAACGGTCATGTTCGTCTACTTGGAGACCGTTAGTAACCAGTCATGGACTTTATGTTCCCAAACAACAATGGAATTTTTTGTGGATGGCAGTGCGCCATTTTACTGGGTCACAATTGTTCGCGATTCGTTTGAAGAACATTCTGAACCATTCGAGCTAATGGTTTGGGCACCCACATCGCCCGACATCAGTCCCTTCGAACATTCATGGGACATAATGGAGAGGTCAGTTCTGTGCACAAAATCCTCCACAAGCAACGCTTTCTGAATTACGGACGGCTGTAGTTACTGCGTGGTTCACTATTTCTGCAGACGACTTCCAGTCCATGCCATGTGGAGTTTCTGCAGTATTCCGGGCAAAAGGAGGTCCGACACGGTGTTAGAAGGTGTCCCATGACTTTTTCCACCTCAACGTATTTTCAATAACAGGCACGTCAGGCTCTTTGTCGAGAATTCTTCATGTATTCAACTTTGGATGGATTGTAGCTAATGCTTTAAGATCATTCTGAAATGTAACGCAGCTGAAACGAAAAGTAGCTGATAATTTCGATATAGATGGTCTAGGTAATTAAAGGTTAAATTTCTATTATTTGTAGTTGAGAGAGTGCGAAGATCACTCTGCCCTTCGTAATTGGAAACGTTTTTTGGTTATTCGCGCACACTACTATCTTTCCATCTGGAAGAGTCAGTATTATATCATAAGAGTGCTTATTGACTGTAGATGAACTTAATGAGTAAACACAGTGTTTTATTTTTGTTTCCATATACGTGTTTTTTTTCTTCGTCTTTTTTTTTAACTTAATCCTCTCGAATAGCACCAAGAGACCAAACCAGGTGACACAGTGGTTAAAACAATGGACTTATTTTCGGGAGGACCGGGATTCGATTACCCCATCCACAGGTCAAGATTTGGGTTTTCCGTGGTTTCCTGAACCATTGAAGCCAAATGCAGGGATGATGTTTTAATAACAGGACGGCGTCGGTTTCTTTCACCATTCATTCGCTCTCTGGCTGTACGTTGCCGCCTCTAGCGATCTCTTCGTCAACCCTCATCTTGTTTCCTTCCTTCCTTCCTTCATGTCCTTAACGTGCCCATTCGACTAATAAGGTTCTCCGTGGAATAGGCATTTTCGCAGTAACGGATAGTATGTGCACTATAAAGTCACCATTCATGAAAATGCACAAGACTGGTTTGGTGAATAAGCGACCACAACAAATCTACTTCTCTGGTGTAAATAATCACCGAGTTTGAATATTATGCAGTTACTATGTTGTGACAAACATGTATAAATCTGTTCTCAACCTCCAATATCTCTTATGGATTTGTAACTTTCCCTTTTTTTCCAAGAAATTGTACAATGTATCACTGATGACATATGGATTTTGAAACATCTACATTTGCATAATACTTCGCAAGCTACCTTACTTTGTAAGCCTATGTCAGAGGATAGTGTGGGCAGTGCGGGTACCTCTCTCACATATCCCTCCTCCCTCCATTTTTCCTGCTCCAGCTGCGAAGAGTGCGCGAGAAGAAGCCTTGAGTGAGTCTCTCAAACTTTACTCTCTGGGCTTCTCGCGAGATAAAGTAGTAGGAAGCAATATTATGGTTTTCTTTTCTAGGAAATTAAGCTGTCTCGAATTTAACAGTAAATCATAACGTGATGCAAAAGTCTGTCGTGTAGCATCGGCAACTGGAGTTGGATGAATAGCTCCGTAATGCTTTTGCTTGCGAAACAAACTCGTTACGAAACGCACCGCTCGTCTAATGTCTTCTCTACTTCCCCATGAGTCCTGCTTTGTAAGGATCTCAGACTGACGAGCAGTAGGGAAAGAATTTTGTAAGCTATCTAGTTTCCTGGTTGTCTACGCTTGCTGAGGGTTCTTTGATTGAATAGTCCGGGATCTGCCTTTGGTAGGATTAGTTTTATGTTACCGTTCCACTTGGAACAACTTCGAACGCTTACTCCCAGGTACACACAAGGATTCAGGTTGCTTTGAATTCCAAAGGCGATGATACATCGTATTAAGAGCGTGTTCGTATCCTTTTGTTCAACCTCCTTTCCCCATACAAACACGAAGCGCAATGCTCTCAGTGGAGGCCGTCGACGTCTACAGCGTGAGAGTAACATCTTCCTCGACTGGCGTCTGCCAGCGACCAACGGCGGTATCGGCACCGGGCTATCGCTCGTGGACCTGGAGGGTCACAGTCCCCGCTCTCCGATGGCCCGCCTGACAGATGGGCGCAGCGCCCCGATCGCTACAGGTAGAGGTAATTGGCGTTCCTCGGGCGGCACCAGTAATTGGGCACCGGCTGACGGATGGCCCTCGCCAGTGCGCACTGGAGCGTGCCCGAGAGGTGGACGGCGGCGGCGCAGAGGACGGCGGAACAGTCTCGATGCGGCCCCGTGCTCGCAGGGACAGCTGGGCAGCTGTCTAGGTGGCAGCAGATACTCGCTGGTCGGGCGTCACTAGAGATAGCTGTCCCCCAACCAACCGGGTCCAATTGCACCATATCTGATGTTGCCCATCGCACCATTTGTTTTCTTCTCCTTATTCTTCCCACGAACATTAAATGGACAAAACAATCATTGGATCAGTCACTCTACAGGGTCTTCCATTTATTTTGATCGCTCCAAATAACTTGTTGTCCAGGAGCAAAATAAAAAATCATCATGTAAGTGTTGTTTAACTGACAGGTAACATTAACTAGCAGGACTGCCTTTCTTGTAATTTTATTCGTTACGAAGATGTGAACAGCAGTACGTCTTTTTAAACCTAGGTTACTAAACTCTCCTAGGAACTTTAACTTAATTTGATATGCAACATTTTGAATTTTTAATAATTGTAATTAACTAATGCATAACCTATAAATTACGACTTCCTTTGAATAAACTGTGGAGTACTTAACATTACGATGGTTTAGTAGCAATGCAATATTTTGCCCTCCTTCGTGTCTTAGGGTTAAATAGCCCTCACTATATATTCTTTATTCGGTAATCCACTTTCTCTCCTCAAATCCTGTTCAAGGACGTACCATGGCAGTTTACAGGGCCCTCTTTCCTGCGAATCCTTGAGTGTCATTCATATATCTGTAACCATTCCCAAATTTTACAGACAACATTGTAGGTAGGGCAACCACAGGTCTGAGTAATCATCTTGAGTGTTAACAAACGGCTGCAGCTATATTTACTCCTTTACTTTTCGATCACTACCGGTTTCGTGGCACAAAAAGCCACATCTTCAGCTGAAGATATAAGTAAAACATTAGAGCTAAAAAGCTCGGTCGGCCGTGGTGGCCGAGCGGTCCTACGCGCTTCAGTCCGGAACCGCGCGACTGCTACGGTCGCAGGTTCGAATCCTGCCTAGGGTATTGACGTGTGTGATGTCCTTAGGTTAGTTAGGTTTAAGTAGTTCTAAGTTCTAGGGGACTGATGACCTCAGATGTTAAGTTCCGTAGTGCTCAGAGCCATTTGAACCATTCAGAACAAAACACAGCACGCGGTCGCGTCCCCTGCTGGCGATTGCGTATAGACAGGAAAAGCGGACCCATCCGCCATACGTCATTCGATTCCGGCTGTTTGATACCATAACATACCGCATGTTAGCGGTGTTTTATTCTGATGGATAACGAATGTTGGGTACAACGTTCCGAGCTTTTCAGCTCTAATGTTCTAGTTATGTGTTCACCTGAAGATGTGGCTCTTAGTGCCATGAGACCGACAGTGATCTAAATGTATAGGACTAATACAGGTAAAGTGGTTCGTTTAGTACCCAAGATAGTTACCAAATTGTAATATGGTATAATATCGATAAGATTCAAGGAAGAGCTGCATAATTTGTCTTGACTTTCTTAACTAACTGTGTGTGTGTGTGTGTGTGTGTGTGTGTGTGTGTGTGTGTGTGTGTGTGTGTGTGTGTGTGTGAAGAAAAAAAAAAATCGACATGTATCGCGAGGAGCCTTAGTCACAAAATTCCAAGGACCCAATTCCAAAATGAGGCAAGAGGTGTACTAGTTTCTCCAACAAACATCTCGCTTTTACCCAATTCCAAAATGAGGCAAGAGGTGTACTAGTTTCTCCAACAAACATCTCGCTTTTTAGTCACGATGCAAAAATTAGAGAAATTTGGGCTAGTAATGGCATGGATAGCCATTCCTCATGAGTACCACCTACGAATGAAATAGGCAATGGGTACTCTTACGTTCTCCCCAGTAAGACAGAAACACACAAATCACTCTTTTCATCATGGTTTCGTGTGACACTGTAAGAGGACTCGCGTTTGCCTACTAAGCAAACGACCTGTCTTCTTGTGAATCTTCATGTTCTCACGGCGTATTACTTGATCCAAAAAAATTACAAGAATTCACCCTTTCCAAACTTTTTCTTCTGCTAATATTTTGGCTGTAAACCGCTCTGCCATATTCGAAGTGAGGCGTGGAGACTGACAGTAAAGGTCTCCCTCCTCTTTATATGCGGAAGGGCAGTCAAGTGCGCGTGCGTACACGGCATATCATAGGGGAAGAAACACCACACGAGCAGCAGAGATATACACTGCAGTGACATGTTCTGTGAAAGATGACGTGTCAAAGATTCTGATAGACAGAGGAACAGTGCCGTTGTCTACAAAGACTATTTCCAGTGCAGGATGATAGTTTCAACTTTGATAAAACGCGGAATCCGGCAGTGACTGTAGTTTGTTCTCATAGACAACGGTATTGCTCCCCTATGGACCACAATTTATGACACACCATCCTTCACTGAGGGGTCACGTATTGATGTCCATTTAACCTGGACGTCGAACTGCAGCTCTTTCCACGTGCTGGGCAAAGATCCTCACACTTCGTTTCTTGCTCAGTTACAAAATGGTGGCAACGAAGTGTCATTTAAATGCGACCGAAATACTTTTTGCTACTGCGTCCCATGAGCCTTTAACATCAGACGTTTCAGATTTCTGGAGAACAAAAAAATGAATAGTTACAGAACCATTGGAAATAAACGGTGACACTTCTGCTGTTTCAGATCATAACTCTGGTATGAATCTAAATTCGATAGACTACTCAGACAAATGACTGTTTTATTCCATTTACACTGCATTCATACATTCCGTTATCGTGCAAAATAACGCAATGAAATTCAATAGTAATCGGCAAATGTGTTGCTATAGTAGTAAAAACTTCAAGTACGTATAATTTGTAAAAACAAATAAACAATGCAGACATCGACTGAACAAAGCCTACATTGTTACCGACTGAGGCGGCGCAGTGGTTAGCACACTGGACTCGCATTCGGTAGGACGACGGTTCAAACCTGCGTCCGACCATCCTGATTGTGGTTTTCCATGATTTCCCTAAATCGATTCAGGCAAATGCCGGGATGGTTTCTTTGGAAGGTCACGGCCGATTTCCTTCCCCACAGCCGCGGGGTCTCAGGCGCCTTGTCACGGTCCGTGCGGCTCCCCCCGTCGGAGGTTCGAGTCCTCCCTCGGGCATGGGTGTGTGTGTTGTCCGTAGCGTTAAGTTAGTTTAAGTAGTATGTAGGCTTAGGGACAGATGGCCTCAGCAGTTTGGTCCCATAAGACCTTACCACAAATTTCCTTCCCCACACGTCCCTAATCCGATGGGACCAATGACCTCGCTGTTTGGTCCCCTCCCCCAAATCAGCCAACCAACCAACCGACGTTGTTAGCTTAGATGTGTCACTATTGATAATGCAAACTACGAAATAACTGAGCAAGTTCTCGTTAAGGGAAAAGTGATGTTAAAATGTGTGAAGGCACATACCTTTGACTTTAAAGCGAGACATTTTTACGTGCTTAATGTAATATAGCCCGGCAAGAGAAGTCACGCAAGTCAAAAAATGGCAATTTTAAGTTTGCCACGGAAAAACATGTGTGAAATGCTCCAGTGTACAGGAAAAACACCACATCTCGTGTTATGAGATGAAACATTCCCTATCATCGTTTGATTTTCTCTCAACAGGACATTAAGTATCGGGTTTTCAAGATCTTCTGCACTTCTGCGTGTTACATGTGATCTACCCTGATAACAGAGGTACGTATATAAAGTGGCACTTAGTGTGTATCGGGAACAGTGCTTGAAAGCTTTCCAGTGCGCTACAGGAGATACACAGTTAAGATACAAAGCATATCAAATGTTCCTGTAGCACTAAATTTTCCGTTACCGTCGCTGGAACAAAACCACAAGACTTATTGTAAAATTCGTAGTTAGTTCGGGTGAAGGAATTATTCTGCTATTGTAGGTGTCTTCTAATGAAGTGTCGCAGTTTTGTATTGAACTGACTGTTTACTGCATCGGACGGTATTCTATTCAATGACATAACATTTGTAACCAGAAATATGTAAATAATCTAAAATCAGGTACAGTCTATACAAATGTTTAGACTGATTACAACATGGTGATCGGTTTAGTGACAGAAACCTGTAGACATGCTACAGTTCTATGCTCAGAGATGCCCGCATCTCGTGGTCGTGCGGTAGCGTTCTCGCTTCCCACGCCCGGGTTCCCGGGTTCGATTCCCGGCGGGGTCAGGGATTTTCTCTGCCTCGTGATGGCTGGGTGTTGTGTGCTGTCCTTAGGTTAGTTAGGTTTAAGTAGTTCTAAGTTGTAGGGGACTTATGACCACAGCAGTTGAGTCCCATAGTGCTCAGAGCCATTTGAATTTGAATATGCTCAGAGACCAGAGTTATCGTCCAGGTGGTACAGAGCGAAGAGGTTAAAACAGAGGGGAGATGGCATTGTCTATGTCGAACACAGGCGCCAGTCGGAACCCGTTCCCCATCTTGTGGAGGCTTAGAAAAGTTTTTGTCCGTTAAAGACCTGTGTTCAACCCAACCTTTCAGCGTTAAAGTGTTGTCAGTTCTGAGTATGTACTTCGAAACAATATACGAGTGGCAACACATTTTTTGTTCGTCAGTTTCGGTTGAAAAAGTGGAATTTGTAATGGGGCGTCATCATGTCTCCGTAGACATTGCACAAGCACCTACGAACATCTCCACTGGTCTGGTGTTCCGCCACTAGAAAATCAGTGACAGCTCTCTGCTAGGAACGCATCTCCGTTACTAGACTTTGTGTTCTGCCTTACGGCAGGGCTAGTCATGGGGGAAGCCTCGCCAGAGAGGTCCACTGCATGAGTGGTCGCGCGGCGGTCTGTCACGCTATGGGGCCTGGGGTCGATTCCCATCTGGGTCGGAGATTTTCTCCGCTCAGGGACTTGTGTTGTCCTCATTATCATTTCATCATCATCAGTGGAAGGCAACGGGAAACCACCACTGGAATCACTTCCCTAGACGCTCATGCAGTGGACCTCTCTGGCGAGGCTTCCCCCATGACTAGCCCCGCCATAAGGCAGAACACAGTCTTGTAACGGAGATGCGTTCCTAGCAGACAACTGTCACTGATTTTCTAGTGGCGGAACACCAGAGCAGTGGAGATGTTCGTAGGCGCTTGTACAATGTCTACGGAGACATGATAGCGGACAAAAGCACGTGGAGTCTTAAAAAGGAGCGAGTTGTCTGTCTTCATTGCGACAAGGTCGCACAACCCTGTCCGAGCTGCCTCATGCCGGCCGACCGCACGCAGCTGTGACTCCTGCAAAGTTCGAACGAGCCGTCGCTCTCATTCGAGGTGATCGACGGTTTACCGTCAACTCGCTACACAATGGGACGTCGCTGTTGTTGGTACTGCTGACACAGTCGTCCACCAGTTGGGGTATTCAAAGGTGTGTACCAACTGGAACCTCGCCGCATGACAGAAAACTATAGAGAGCAAAGGAGGACCATCTGCGCGGAACTGTTTGCGCGTTACGAGGTTGATTGCGGCAATTTTTCGTCGAATATCCTCACAGGCAACGAAACTTGGGTTCATCACTTCGATCCGGAAACAAAACGACAATCGATGAAGTAGTGCCGGTCGCGAGGGATTAGCCGAGCGGTCTCAGGCGCTGCAGTCATGGACTGTGCGGCTGGTCCCGGCGGAGGTTCGAGTCCTCCCTCGGGCATGGGTGTGTGTGTTTGTCCTTAGGATAATTTAGGTTGTGTGTTCAAATGTCTCTGAGCACTATGCGATTTAACTTCTGAGGTCATCAGTCGCCTAGAACTTAGAACTACTTAAATCTAACTAACCTAAGGACATCACACACATCCATGCCCGAGGCACGATTCGAACCTGCGACCGTAGCGGTCACGCGGTTCCAGAATGAAGCGCCTTTAACCGCACGGCCACACCGGCCGGCCTAAGTAGTGTGTAATCTTAGCAGTTAAGTCCCATAAGATTTCACACACATTTGAATTTGAACATTTTTTGAAGTGGTGTCAGACCGTCTCTTCTCCGATAAAAAAGTCCAGAGTCGCACCCTGAGCTGATAAAGTCATGGCGACGACCTTCTGAGATTATGAAGCGGTTATTCTGTTTAATGTCCTCCTCCATCGTGCTACGATCAACGCTGAAGTTTATTGCGCTACCGTCAGGAACGGCTTCATCATGTACGTCGTGACAAAAATGCCAACGAACCTCTCCATGACAACGCAACGCTTCGCACAAACCTGTGAATCCGAGAGTAGCTTCATTGGACTGTTCTTACTCTCCACCCTGCAGTCCGGATCTCGCACCTTTCGACTTCCACCTGTTTGGCCTAATGAGGACTGTATTCCGGGGGAAGCAGTACGTTGGAGGATGGGGAGGTTATTGATGCAGCGAGATGTTGGTTCCGATGTCGAGCAGCAGAGTGGTACCATACGGGCACACAGACCCTTCCAGTAAGATCGCATTGAACGGAGATTATGTTGAAGAATATGGTTTTGTAGCTAAAAGAGTGTGGAATAATACGGTGTATTGGAATAAAACCAACCTGTTTTCAGAGAGAATATTTGTTACATTACTTACTGAACGCTTCTCGTACTTCCGTTAGAGAATTATCATCAGCAGACAGTTCAAAAGTAACATTTAACGGCAATTCTCACTCGTCCAGCGTAGTGTACATAGCGGAGAAGCAGCTGAACATTTTACTTCTGTCCCAAGTGAGATCGAAGTGTAGCACTGAAAAACGAACATTTCACCAATACTCAGCAATAAACCGGAGGCAGGCTTTACTTTTTCGGCGTGAGAGACGATTCTCCATGTTCTAACCCCCTGAGTATAGAGATCACTGGCGTCACGGCAGTATACAGGGTGGTTCATTGATCGTGACCGGGCCAAATATCTCACGAAATAAGCATCAAACGAAAAAACTACAAAGAACGAAACTTGTCTAGCTTGAAGGGGGAAACCAGATGGCGCTATGGTTGGCCCGCTAGATGTCGCTGCCATAGGTCAAACGGATATCAACTGCGTTTTTTAAAAATAGAAACCCCCATTTTTTATTACTTATTCGTGTAGTACGTAAAGAAATATGAATGCTTTAGTTGGACCACTTTTCGCTGTGTGATAAATGGCGCTGTAATAGTCACAAACGTATAAGTACGTGGCATCACGTAACAATCCGCCAGTGCGGACGGTATTTGCTTCGTGATACATTACCCGTGTTAAAATGGACCGTTTACCAATTGCGTAAAAGGTCGATTCGTGTTGATGTATGGCTATTTTGATCAAAATGCTCAACGGGCGTGTGCTATGTATGCTGCTCGGTATCCTGGACGACATCATCCAAGTGTCCGGACCGTTCGCCGGATAGTTACGTTATTTAAGGAAAAAGGAAGTTTTCAGCCACATGTGAAACGTCAGCCACGACCTGCATCAAATGATGATGCCCATGTAGGTGTTTTAGCTGCTGTCGCGGCTAATCCGCACATAAGTAGCAGACAAATTGCGCGAGAATCGGGAATCTCTAAAACGTCGGTATTGAGAATGCTACATCAACATCGATTGCACCCGTACCATATTTCTACGCACCAAGAATTGCATGGCGACGACTTTGAACGTCGCGTACAGTTCTGTCACTGGGCACAAGAGAAATTACGGGACGATGACAGATTTTTTGCACGCGTTCTATTTAGCGACGAAGCGTCATTCACCAACAGCGGTAACGTAAACCGGCATAATATGCACTATGGGGCAACAGAAAATCCACGATGGCTGCGACAAGTGAAACATCAGCGACCTTGGCGGGTTAATGTATGTTGCCGCATTATGGGAGGAAGGATAATTGGCCCCCATTTTATCGATGGCAGCCAAAATGGTGCACTGTATGCTGATTTCCAACGTAATATTCTACCGATGTTACTACAAGATGTTTCACTGCATAACACAATGGCGATGTACTTCCAACATGATGGATGTCCGGCACATAGCTCGCGCGCGGTTGAAGCGGTATTGAATACCATATTTCATGACAGGTGGATTGGTCGTCGAAGCACCATACCATGGCCCGCACGTTCACCGCATCTGACGTCGTCGGGTTTCTTTCCGTGGGGAAAGTTGAAGGATATTTGCTATCGTGATCCACCGACAACGCCTGACAACATGCGTCAGCGCATTGTCGATGCATGCGCGAACATTACGGAAGGCGAACTACTCGCTGTTGACAGGAATGTCGTTACTCGTGTTGCCAAATGCATTGAGGTTGACGGACATCATTTTGAGCATTTATTGCGTTAATGTGGTATTTACAGGTAATCACGCTGTAACAGCATGCTTTCTCAGAAATGATAAGTTCACAAAGGTACATTTATCACATTGAAATAACCTAAATAAAATGTTCAAACGTACCTACGTTCTGTATTTTGGTTTAAAAAATATAACATGTTACCAACTGTTCGTCTAAAATTGTGAGCCATATGTTTGTGACTATTGCAGCGCCATCTATCAAAAAACGAAAAAAGTGGTCCAACTAAAGCATTCATATTTGTTTACGTACTACACGAATATGTAATAAAAATGGGGGTTCCTATTTTTTAAAAAAACGCATTTGATATCCGTTTGACGTATGGCAGCGCCATTTAGCGTGCCAACCATAACGCCATCTGGTGTCCCCCTTTCAAGCTAGACAAGTTTCGTCCTTTGTAGTTTTTTCGTTTGACGCTTATTTCGCGAGATATTTGGCCCTGTCACGATCAATAGACCACCCTGTATATTTCTGCGCTCGTGTGGTATTTCTTCCACTGATGGTTCATGCACGCATGCGCAATTGGCTTGCTCTAATGGCATATAAGATGGGTGGACCGATTTAGCGTCTGTTTTTATGGCTCGCTCCGAGGATGGCTGGGTGGTTTACAGCTCAGTACTAACAGAAGCTACTGCAGAATTCCCGCAGTTTTATGGATCAACAAGTAGGTTTATTGCCCAAGCACGTTTCAGCGCCTTTGAGACTCATCAGTGGGTACTTTTACGTCGGTGTCCCTTCTTTTTTAAGTTTGGCTCTGTTGAACCTTATTTACGTCATTACATACCTTGCCATTGTTATTCGTTTGGTTGCGTGCTAATCTGTTACAGAAATCCGCACAGAAGCACGGTCCACGTTTTTAACGCACAACACTCGGAAGTTAGAACCTCAAGCATCACAAAACACAGTTACTTACCTACTTTTATAAATTTCGGCTTTCGAACTTGGGAGTTTTGTGCAGCAAAAACATGTCCTGCGTTTTGCTAGATATTGTTCTGCAGATGCAAATAACCTAAATTGGAAGGATTTCATAGATAATATTGTGGGTAGAGCAAACCGAAGGCTGCGATTCATTGGCAGAACACTTAGAAGGTGCAACAGGTCTACTAAAGAGACTGCTTACACTACGCTTGTCGGCCCTATTCTGGAGTATTGCGGTGCGGTGTGGGATCCGCATCAGGTGGGACTGACGGATGACATCGAAAAAGTACAAAGAAGGGCAGCTCGTTTTGTATTATCGCGAAATAGGGGAGATAGTGTCACAGACTGAATTGAAGTGGCAATCATTAAAACAAAGGCGTTTTTCGTTGCGACGGGATCTTCTCATGAAATTTCAATCACCAATTTTCTCCTCCGATTGCGAAAATACTCTGTTGGCACCCACCTACATAGGTAGATATGATCATCACGATAAAATAAGAGAAATCAGGACTCGCACAGAAAAATTTAAGTGCTTGTTTTCCCCGCGCGCCGTTCGACAGTGGAACGGTACAGAGACAGCTTGAAGGTGGTTCATCGAACCCTCTGCCAGGCACTTTGTTGTGAATAGCACAGTAACCACGTAGATGTAGATGGGGATAGGCACCAAGAAAAAAACAACGGCAAGCTGTACAGTGGTTGATAAGTGACCCTACAGTATCTAACTTTACAAAAAGGTGCACATTGGTGACGCGAAAACGTTTTGAAACATGTCTGAGCAGTCCAGCTTCAAACGTTCGTCACAGCAAATGGTTATTTATTTATATCCAATCGGACAAGACTATTTCACCTGCTCGGTACGTAGTGCGTAATTTGTTTCGTCTTCTGTAAGTTCGGAAGTGGACAGATGGAGAACACGCAACCGTGGCTTGTGATTATCTCCGCCGAGTGGCCGCCTGATTGAAGCCGAACGCTCTCCGAATCAAGCAGAGTGCCTCGTGCGGACGAAGCACGTGCGGCCGACGTAGGATCGGATGGGATAGGAAGGGATGGGATGGGAGCCGATGGGATGGAGTGGGGCGGGATGGTTGTTGTGGCTTTCGTACCGACCGCAGACGCTCCCGGACCCATCACGGCCGATTGCTTGTTCATTGTCTCTCGGAATAGCTTTATTACTGTGTGCTCGAGAACGGTCATGAAAGCAATTCTCAACGAATTTGGGACCGCCTCACGAATCGCATTGCCAGGTCTTCTAATTTTTTATTTTGTTTTTTAAACCCATTTACTAGACCTCACCGGCGCCTACTGTCGCGGAAAAGTGCTCATCTTACTGGCTTCTTTCGGATATGTAGAGTAACATCGAAAGCTGTACCGTGTGCTGCACGCTTGCACGATCTCTTGTGGGCATACCTGACCCATTACATATAACTCTCCGCAGAAAAGCTTTCGATATAGATGTTACCCGTTTAACGTCTTCATTCGCTGGTGAACAGACCAAATAACAGGTCTGACAATAACCGAGCTCAAGTTGTGCATCTGACCTCGAAGCTGAAGAGTGTTAGGTATATATAGCAATAGATATCGTGAGTTAACTGTTCTGAATAAACACCGTCCAGTCACATCATTTTGGCAACCCCTTCGGTATGATATGACACATGTCAGGTCAAGCTAATAAATAAGGCATGTCTTTCCTTGCTCCGTAGGTTGACAGCATGTGCCCCGCAGTGACATGTCTTAACCGCATTGTTGTTCTTGTACGTTAGCTATGTTGGTTCAGCATTCGTAGTGATTTCAGAGCATTTATGTGAGGAGAGTGGTTCGTTTTCCGTACTCTGAAGGGAATAAAATTTCACAGGTTATTCGTGTAATACAGCTGCGGAATCGTAATAGCTGTCTTGCTGAACCAAGATTAATAGTTGATAATTAGCTTTAAAAATTGACGCGTGTCTACCTGCGAGAAAGAGCTCTTGCGTTTACTATCCACTTCGAAAACGCGCAGGAACTCAGAGACATCTGAGCAAATGATTCTTGATCATCGTCGTTACATGCTCGATTAAATTGCACAGGAGATGTTAGTCACGGTTCAGCGTTTCCAGCCGTCCGTGAATCTCTAACGTATCACAGAATTCATGCTATTTGATGTATGTCAACAACGTTTGGCAGCTCACAAGTCACATATAAGGCCTTTTTAAGAGGAAGGAGAAGATCTTCTCAGTCGCTTGGTAACAGTTGATGAGTCGTTGCGATCATCACTACGAACCACAGATCAAGAGGCTGAGTTCGGTGTGCACACATCCATCTTCTCTATAGCTAAAAAAGGCAAAAAATGAAGCTTCTGGAGGAAAGTAGATGATACGGAGTCTTGAGATGTAAGTGGTCCACTGCTAATTCATTACATTGCTAAAGGTCAAACAGTGGAAATTAAAGCTACTTTGGGCTGTTGCGTGACATTCAGTCCAAAATCAAACAATGAAAGGATGAAAGTTTTTAAAAGATGTGATTTACTTCAGGATATTGCCAGCCCGCATACAGCAGAGAAAACAACCCAATGAATTTTGAGTCATTCCTTTGAACTGATAGAACATCCACTGTAAGTCCTGACCTAGCTTTGAGTGATTTTCATTTTTTTGGCCCGATGAAGGGTCACCTGCATAATCTGAGTTTCTGTCACATGACGAGGTTGTGAAGGCGGTGCAAGAGTTTATGAACACAACCAAGCTCTTTCCAGGCAGGGTTAGGATATTTGTCATTAGAAGGATCAAATACAAATAAATTGCGGGAAATTGTATCCATTTATGACGTTAATTTGCAAATATAGTTTTCACAATAAAAAATTAATTAAAACATGTCTTTACTAAGAGGGCAGGTCAAAAAGTAGAGAACTAGTTAGGTAAGAGAACTAACAGTCTGTCTGTACGCATTTTGTTCGTTACTATCGTAGTAAAAGGTAGCTCTCTAACCGATTGCCTAACACGAATCTCATTAGCTTTCAAGACAGCGAAGCGGCTCATACTCGAATACCGGTCAAGATTTTTTATTGTGTATTTGTTTATTTCATTCATTTATTTTGAAAGAAATTTCCGCCGTTTGACTATTAATTTTTCATTTATTTTACGCAGTTAAATGGCGGAAATTTCTTTCAAGAAATTCTACATGTCTGTGGTCCCCCACGAACGTAAGATCATTAACTGGTCAAGTGCTTGGAACCAATGTCAAGTATGAATAACAAGTGGTTTGGAGCTTATACAAAGGAAGGCAGCGTGGATGGCCACAGTCTCGTTTGACTGGCGAGAGAAAGTCACATCCGTGAAGGGACAGTAAAGAAATCTTAATGTGTGGCATAATACAAGGTACCCTCCTCCAGATCTTCCGCTGTAGTTGTAAATTCCGTGTGAGCAACTTCATTTCTCTAAATTACCATCCAACGCCACTCAGCGCTGTCAGACAGAGGTACTGGCGAACTTTCTATTTGATTTCAGTCGCTTATTGACTGTAACATGACCGTATTGCATTGTGTTGGACCGAGCGAGGTGGCGCAGTGGTTAGACACTGGACTCGCATTCGGGAGGACGACGGTTCAATCCCGCGTCCGGCCATCTTGATTTAGGTTTTCCGTGATTTCCCTAAATCGCTCCAGGCAAATGCCGGGATGGTTCCTTTCAAAGGGCACGGCCGGCTTCCTTCCCCGTCCTTCCCTAATCCGATGAGACCGATGACCTCGCTGTCTGGTCTCCTTCCCCGAAACAACCAACCATTGTGTTGGCTAGTCTTTCTTCCGTGAATTTCGGATGTTGCTTTGTCGGCAAGCAGATCTCTGTCAGCAGGTGTTGATCCCAACCCTCCTGTAACAAGCCTGTATTAAGGTCCCTTTTAAGTTTTGATAAAATCGTAAATTCCTTACATCAAAACAGTCGGCCAATATTTTTGGTTTTCGAAACGCCCTAAAATAATTTTTCGTAAAAGGTAACTTACACCTCCTCGCTCCTTCACACTGTCTGCCTTTTCCTCATTTTATTTTTTATTTTATATGGGTCAGCAGACCTCTGACTGGTTTGATGCGACCCGTCATTTTTCCTATGCCAACCTCATTACCTCAGAGTAGTACTTGCTACCAACGTGGTCAGTTATTTGTTGGATGTAGTCAAATCTCTGTCTTTCTACAGTATTAACCTCTGCAGTTCACTCTGGTACCATGACAGTTACTCCCTTCGGTCTTAACACATGTCCTATCAGCTTGTCCCTTCCTCTTGTCAGTGATTTCGGCTTATATTTATCCTTGTCGTTTCTGCAGAGGACGTCCTCATTTCTTATCCTATCAGCCTACGTAATTTTCAACATCCATCAATGGCACCAATTTTCAAACGCTTCGATTCTCTTCTTTTCCAGTTTCCTTACGGTCCGTGATTCACTTTGATACACTGCTGTGCTCCAGACGTACATTCTCAGAAATTTCTTCTTCAAATCAAGGGCAGTGTTTGATACCCAGTAGAATTATTTCGGCTAGGAATGTCCACCTCGCCTGTGCTAGTCTGCTTCTCACGTCCTCATTGTTTTGTCTGTTACACGTTACTTTGTTTCCATAGTAGCATAATTCCTTCACTTCTTGTACTTCGTGGTCCCCAATTTTGATGTTAAGTTTATCAATGACTTCGTCTCTGGTGCTCCTACGTTGAATCAGACGAGCAGGCCAAACAATCCTGTAATGTCGGAATGCAGTATTAGTGTGGGCTGGTTGAAACGGTCACGACTGCTAAAAATCTAGGTTTAACGTTGCAAACCGAACTGAAGTGGAAAGAGCAATTAAGGTCAGCAGTAGGAAGGCGAATGATCACCTTCGTTTTATTGAGACAACTCTAGAAAAGTGTAGTTCATCTGTAAACGAGAACGCCTACAGAACACTTGTGCGACCCATTCGTCGTCTGGTGGTTGCATCCGGGCATAATATGATCCGTTAAGTCACAACGCGGATGAAAGGAGTGATTGCGATGGATCATCACTACTGAGGATTGTTACGAAAAGTAAGAGAACGATAACTGCAGAACTGAATGTCGCACTCGAGAGCCCCCATCAGCACCAAAACAACACGGAGAGAGCTCCACAAGCAAGGAATTAAAGGGCGGGCCGGAAGTCCAGAACCAGTCATCAGTGATGCAAATGTCCGTAACGAGAAAAGATGGTACCGATGTCATAAAACCTAGACTATGCAACAATGGAAGACATTCATGTGCTCGGACGAGTCTTGTTTCATGCAGTTTCCAATTTCTGGCCGTGCGTGCGTCCAAAAAGTGAAATATTGCGTCGGTTCGGTGAAGGTTTGGGCTGTCGTATCGTGGTATTCCACGAGCCCCTGGGTAATCTGTAAGGTCACCTTACAGCTAAGGATTAAGTAACCGTTTTGGCTGATAAAGTCCTACCAATGGTACAGTGTTTGTTCCCCAAGGGTGATGCTGTGTTCCAAGCCGATAGGGCCGCTATTCACACAGCTCCCATCTTCCGGGGCTGGTTTTGTGAGCACGAGGATGAATTGTCGCATATCTGCCTCCCACGGCAGTCGCCATTTCCCTATATCATTGAGCCTTTAAGGTCTACTTTGGAGAGTGCGGCGCGTAATCGCTATCCACCTCTATCATCGTTACATTCAATTACCTCCCGCATGTGTTCGATTGGATTCAGATCTGGCGAGCTGGAGGGCAAGCACATCAATTGGAACTCGCCACTGTATTACTCGAACTCGCCACTGTGTTCCTCGAATCACTCCATCACGCCCCTGACCTTGGGACATGACGCATTATTGAAAAATGTCACTGCCGTCGGGAACATGATCGTCATGAAAGGGCGTTCGTGTTCTGCAGCCAATGTACGATGCTCCTTGGCCATCTTGGTGCCTTGCACGAGCTCGACTGGATCCACGGATGCCCACGTGAATGTTCTCCAGAGCACAACGGACCCGTCGCCAGCTTGTCTCCGTCGCACAGTACAGTTGTCAAGGAGTTGTTCGCTGGAAGACGACAGATTCGCGCCCTCCCGTTGGCATGATGGCGAAGGTACTGGGATTCATCAGACCATGCAACGCCCTGCCACTGCGCCAAGATCCAGTGTCGATGGTCACGTGCCCATTTCAGTCCAAGTTACCGATGTCGCAATGTTAACATTGGCACATACATGGATCATTGGTTGTGGAGGTCCATTATTTGTAGTGTTCGGTGCACTGTGTGTTCAGACAGACTTGTAATTTGCCCATCATTACAGCCTGATGTTAGTTCCGCCACAGTTCCCCGCCTGTCATGTTTTAACAATCTGACCAGCCTACGACGTCCGACATCTGTAATGAGGGGTGGCCGCACAACACCGCGACGTCTGAACGTGGTTTCATCTTACAAGGAAATCTCCCCATCGCACCCCCCTCAGATTTAGTTATAAGTTGGCAAAGTGGATAAGCCTTGAAAAACTGAACACAGATCAATTGAGAAAACAGGGAGAAGTTGTGTGAAACTATGAAAAAAAATTAGTAAAATATACAAACTGAGTAGTCCATGGCAAGATAGGCAACATCAAGAACAATGTGAGCTCTGGAGCGCCGTGGTCCCGTTGTTAGCGTGAGTAGCTACGGAACGAGGGGTCCTTGGTTCAAATCTTCCCTCGAGTGAAAATTTTACTTTCTTTATTTTCGCAAAGTTATGATCTGTTTGTTCGTTCATTGACATCTCTGTTCACTGTAATAAGTTTAGTGTCTGTGTTTTGCGACCGCACCGCAAAACCGTGCGATTAGTAGACGAAAGGACGTGCCTCTCCAGTGGGAACCGAAAACATTTGATCGCAAGGTCATAGGTCAACCGATTCTTCCACAGGAAAACACGTCTGATATATACTGTACGACACTGGTGACGGCATGTGCGTCACATGACAGGAATATGTTGTCGGCCCACCTAACTTGTATACTTAGCGGATGGGTAAAAAGATTCTTCTACCTTGCCCGATTTAGGTTTTCTTGTGGATGTGATAATCACTCCCAAAAAAGTGATGAAAACATAAGAGTTTGTCACATAAACTGAAAATAAAAAATTAAACTTTTCACTCGAGGGAAGATTTGAACCAAGGACCTCTCGTTCCGCAGCTACTCACGCTAACCACGGGACCACGGCGCCCCAGAGCTCACATTGTCCGTGATGTTGCCTATCTTGCCATGGACTACTCAGTTTGTATATTTTACTAATTTTTTTCATAGTTCCACACAACTTCTTCCCGTTTTCTCGATTGATCTGTGTTCAGTATTTCAAGGCCTATCCTCCTTGCCAGCTTATAACTAAATCTGAGGGGGGTGCGATGGGGAGGTTCCCTTGTTAGTTTCACCAAGCGTTGAAGACACTTACCACGGCATTCCTCGAACACTCGACAAGTCGTGAAGTTCCCGAAACTCGTGCCGAGCCTACTGGCCATCATAGTCTGCCCTCATTCAAACTTAGACAGATCGCGCACCTTCCCACTTCTGCGCATGGACAGCGCGCTCACTGATACTACATCCACCTTGCGTGTGATTCCTCGCCAGATGACGCGGCTATCGCGTGGACAGGTTTATATCGATAGTAGGCCGGTGGTCTTAATGTTCTGGCTGATCAGTGAAGTTAGCTGTAGATGTAGCTGTTATATTTTGGAATCAGCTGATGTTCTTTTACCTGATTTGCTGTACAAAGCTAAAAAGTATCTCAGAATTGGCCATGTATTTAATTATGCCCATTGTACCGTCTAGTCACTCGGCTTTGTCTTTCGTGAAGTGGTTACACTTGACATTTGATGCCGGCGCTGCTTCTGCCCCGTCCGCGGTCATTAATCAAGTCAGTCAGCACGACCGCAATTCGTGATTTGACCCGATCAAGGTCACAGATAATGGAGTATCACTCGCCACGAGAGTCGCTAATGAACGTCATCTGTATCGTTTGGTGCATTTCTGGTGGCAGCGCGCCGAGAGACAAATCGTTCGGTGCAGCGGGACTAAGTGCAGGCAGTCCCTAACCGTGGGACTGCGCTCGTCTGCTATTTTTCACCTGTCCGAAAGCTGACATGTCATCCAGATTAAGTATGTGCATACGAGTTCCTACGTGACTCGCCTGTTGACGGATAGAGGGAGTTCTCCTGCAGACACGCTCTTTCTGCTGTCACCGTTTGCAGCATCCAACTCGCACAGAGTAATGTATTATTTCCTGACTGGCATACTGTAATATGTTGGCTAAACGAAACGTAAATTTTATTGTAACTCTACAAAATGTTCCCGTACTAGACGTCGCTAACCGGCGCTAACAGATGGCGCTCAACCGGGAGGTAGCTGGTTACAGTTCATTTTGTTCTTCGGGAAATTATCACTAGAAGTGAGATTACGCGGGGAGCAAATGTAGTATAATGTAATTTACGACGACCAGACTCTGCGCCAATGCTGTGGATTAAATTCCAAACCGCTTCACAGTGCCTCGTCAATGAGGACATTGCACGTTGTTGTTGATGATCCTTCCTCTGCAGGTGGTGCGTTAAACTAGAATTACACGAGTAACGAAAATTATGGAACGCAACCTACAAACTACCACGTCAGATGAAATACTCAGCTGCATCCTACACAACAGCCACTCTTTCGTGGGTTGCGTAACACAGATTTTAAGATAGGCTTCAAAATGGTTCAAATGGCTCTAAGCACTATGGGACTTAACTTCTCAGGTCATCAGTCCCCTAGAACTTTGAACTGCTTAAACCTAACTAACCTAAGGACATCACACACATCCACGCCCGAGGCAGGATTCGAACCCGCGACCGTAGTGGTTGCGCGGTTCCAGACCGAAGCGCCCAGAACCGCTCGGCCACTCCGGGCGGCAAAATCGGCTTCCTTCATGCTTTTTGAGATGAGTGGGGTATGTATGTGCGCCGGATTCACCGTGTTCATTCTCTTCATCCACAACAATACAGACACAGTGTTACACAGCACAGACGTATGCCAAAATACAACATTGGCTCTCCAGTAATAGATCTGAAGAAGATTACTGTGGTGATCTTTTTGTCATCACTCTTCTGACTAGTCTGCCACGAACCGTCTCGATTTCCTCTTCTGCGCCAATCTCTCCAGCTCAGAGTAGCACTCACAGCCAAAAGCGTCGAGTTTTTCCTTGGATGTGTTGCAGTCTCTGTCTTAACCTACAGTTTTTACCCTCTGCAGCTACCTGGACTGCAACTGAAGCTATTATCTGATTTCTTACCACAAGTTTTATCATCCTGTCCATTCTTCTAATTAGCGTTTTCTATATATTCCTTCCCGAACCATTTCTGCTGAGAACCTCTTCCTTTCTTCTCGTAACAGTCCATTTATTTTTCAGCATCCTTCTATAACATCACATCTGAAACGTTACTATTCTTTTCTTTTCAGGTTTTCCACCGTCCATGAATCATGTACATACTATAGATTATTGTGCTCCAGACGTACATCCTCAAAAATTACTTTTTCAAATTTAAGTGTATATTTCATACCGGTAGACTTTTTTGTCCAGGAATAACCTCACTGTCGGCTGCTGTGGGCGAGCGCTTCTAGGCGCTACAGTCCGGAACCGCGCGACTGCTACGGTCGCAGGTTCGAATGCTGCCTCGGGCATGGATGTGTGTGATGTCCTTAGGTTAGTTAGGCTTAAGTAGTTCTAAGTTCTAGGGGGCTGATGACCTCAGAAGTTAAGTCCCATAGTGCTCAGAGCCATTACAGGCATAAGAAATTTAAAGAACCTTCTAGAAATGATAAACACTAGCAAAAAATATTTGCCGGTCATCAGATGCGAAGTGGTGACTTGCAGCACTTAATTTAGTTCATCATATCAGATTTAAATCATGATTCGCAGCATGCCACCCAATGATGTTAACCGCTACGTCACGTTGCAGCAGCCTAGTTCGTGGCAGAACGCTGCAAAGAAAGACTGAACGAATGTCGATAAATGAAAGTGTAATGGAGCATAGTGTTTTAGAAGAGAAAGATTACATAAGCCCGAGGAGCTGAAAGAATTGCGACCCCAATTCACATGCGGATGGGGACTGGGGAAGCTGATGCTTATCACGGTGCTGGAGCTACAGCAAGCGGATCCAGGTACCTGCCAGTCTGACCTGGAGGTTGCTATGATCATAGTGATATTTTTCTACCTTGCCGGTCTCACACTTCGTGTGGAAGCTTAATTTCACCTGTAACATTGCTTTCCCTGCTCCCGGCACCAGGAAACCCGATGAAGTCAGCGGCACAACGCTCGTCCGTGAACTTGTGTTTATCCTGCACTGAGTCACAGTACACACTGCCCGTTACGTCACGCCGAAGGCTTCCGCCTTTTACGACCGTGCTAAACACCTTAGCTCCTTGATTATTTCCTAGCCACCGCTGTTCGCTCGGCGACTCAAGTTCGAAATAGCACGCTAACAGAGCTCTTGTTTCACTGCCTGCTTGCTACTTGCCACTGCCCCCTTAAAAGTACGTACCTATCGAATGATACCACTAGGAGATTAGCTATTCATGGTTATCAGTTGAAACATATGTCAAAGTTGGCAATTCCTCTATAAATGTATTAGTCAGAACTGAACATGTCTTTACCATGCAGGGTTGAGGTATATGTCCCTACAGTCCTCCGACACCTGATTTATACTCATGAGCGTCTTAATTAGAGAAAACTATTGTTGTGTAGACACAGTATGCCTGTAGACAATGAGAATAGATTAACATGTGTGCCACATGAAGGGGATGTCAAAAGAGGTAGTTCTGCCGTTGTTCTTGATAATGGTGGGGAAAACTTGAGAAATATCAACACACTTTCAGGGGTTTTGTAGACCCATAAAAAACTTCAATGTAAATTGGTGCAGGATATCTCAAGGTTTGAGAAAAAAATTATTATAAACTATAGGGAAGGACTATTAGTGTAGTGTACAAGAAGGAAAAGGGAACAACACGAGTGAAACACCAAGACAGAAGTTCACGAATCGACTTATTTTGTAGTATTTGCTGATTGTATAAACAGCAGCACCCTCCATGTAGGAGGCAGTTCTGTCCTGTCTCTACGTTGTTGTCCGTAATACACGTGCTTACAGCGCTAAGTGTTGTTCTTCATTGATGACCCCGCCATCGGTTTTGGAATTGACGGTGGTTACGACGTGAACATATCTTACGGCTTAAAGCCAGAAAAGCACGAAGCTGAGGCTCAAACACAATGAACGGGTCGTCCCATTGCCGCCCCAGATCCCACAGAAATGAAGTAGGCCTACTTTTAACATAAAGCGTTATTGTCTGTCATTCAAATTTTGGTGTTTTATTACATGTTCGATGTGACCGTTCAAATGGCTCTGAGCACTATGGGACTCAACTGCTGTGGTCGTAAGTCCCCTAGAACTTAGGACTACTTAAACCTAACTAACCTAAGGACATCACACACATCCATGCCCGAGGCAGGATTCGAACCTGCGACCGTAGCGGATGTGACCGTGATGGACTGCCCGGTAGAGCAGTAGACTCTGGCCCTGGAGGTTCTGGTTTCCAGACATGTTTTCCTCGTTCCAGTCCCTCAGTACTGCCCGAGCTACAACAGCCAGCTATCTACTGACTACCGGAGGATCTTCCTTTCAGGTAGAAGGAGGCTGTTACGGCGGGCCTACCACCTTCACCCTCCTACTGCCACGGTGGAGAAAGGCTGCACTCTGCCTGCAGTGATGCCAACAGTCCGGTGACGCGCTTCAGTGGCAGACTTTATATTTTTTTTTACAAAGATGCATCTAAGGCAAAATGTTCCTAACGGATCCTACAGTACGGTCACGACCATCCCGGATTCCTTTGGTTACACTCCTACCCTATACATTAAAAACAAAACCACTAACGCAAGAATTTAACTAGCAGGGACAAGGCAAGGCTTGACGCACAATTCTTGATAATGAGACTGTACACAAATGCCTTCAGTAAACCCCAAACCTCTCCTTCGAATCTCGTGGAGAAAGATTATGTCACATTGCCCATTATTATTCGTTCTTGTTGGTCCCTTTGGTGTTATTTGGAAACACTGGATAGGTATCAACACTGGGCTTCATCCTCATTCCAGTTTTCTGAGTTACGTAAAACGAGGACTCGTGCATACAATACAGTAAATGTCCGAATGAACATTGCATCGTTTTTCTTAACACAGCAGTGCAATAAGTACACAGAATATTGTTCTGACACACTGACACTTGCAACGTACTGAGGGCATTCGGCAGGTGTCGTTCGTGGTCAGATATAACAGCGCATCCTGCAGGCTTGGCTAGCACCCGCATTTATGTTCAAGCATGCATTTCTGGCGGCGTTTCCATATTTTGGTACAATCCCTGTAGCAGCGGGGGACTTAGGAGACGTAATAAGAAGAAAGCGGCCATCATCTGGTCTCCGGCCGGTCGTGGTGGCCGAGCGGTTCTAGGCGCTTCAGTCCCCGGAAACGCGCAACTGCTACGGTCGCACGTTCGAATCCTGTCTCTGGCATGGATGTGTGTGATGTCCTTAGGGTAGTTAGGTTTAAGTAGTTCTAAGATCTAGGGGACTGATGACCTCAGATGTTAAGTCCCATAGTGCTCAGACCCATTTGAACCATTTGGTGTCCTTCGTCACAGGCGACCACTCTGTGGCAGATGTTCCTTGTTTTCTACCTCATGTTAGTGTTGATTGTTGAAACGACGTCCATGTCGTGTATGCCAATTCAGCGTGCAACCTCCCTTGTTGGCAGTCTTTCTTCCCGTAAAGTGGCAATGTGCGCACGGTGTGAGCTTGACCCTACGAGCCATTTCTACAGGCTTGTCATTATACACAAACTACACTACTGGCCATTAAAATTGATACCCCATGAAGAAATGCAGATGATAAACGGGTTTTCATTTGGCAATTATATTACACTAGAATTGACATGTGATTACATTTTCACGCAATTTGGGTGCATAGATCCTTAGAAATAAGTTCGCAGAATAACCCCCTCTGGCCGTAATAACGGCCATGATACGTCTGGGCATTGAGTCAAACTGAGCTTCGATGGTGTGTACAGGTACAGCTGCCCATGCAGCTTCAACACGATACCAGTTCATCAAGAGTAGTGACAGGCGTATTGTGACGAGCCAGTTGCTCGGCCACCATTGACCAGACGTTTTCAGTTGGTCAGAGATCTCGAGAATGTGCTGGCCAGAGCAGCAGTCGAACATTTTCTGTATCCAGAAAGGCCCGTACAGGACCTGCAACGTGCGGTCGTGCATCATCCTTCTGAAATGTAGGGTTTCGCAGGGATCGAATGAAGGATAGAGCCACGGGTCGTAACACATTTGAAATGTAACGTCCTCTGTTCAAAGTGCCGTCAATGCGAGCAAGCGGTGACCGAGACGTGTAACCAATGGCACCCCATAACATCACGCCGGGTGATACGCCAGTACGGCGATGACGAACCACGCTTCCGATGTGCGTTCACCGCGATGTCGCCAAACACAGATGCGACCATCATGATGCTGTAAACAGGATCTGGATTCATCCGAAAAAAATGACGTTTTGCCTTTCGTGAACCCACGTTCGTCGTTGAGTACACCATCGCTGGCGCTCCAGTCTGTGACACAGGGTAAGGGTAACCGCAGCAATGGTCTCCGAGCTGATAGTCCACGCTGCTGCAAACGTCGTCGAACTGTTGGTGCAGATTGTTGTTGTCTTGCAAACGTCCCCATCTGTTTACTCAGGGATCGAGACGTAGCTGCACGATCCGTTACAGTCATGCGGATAAGATGCCTGTCATCTCGACTGCTAGTGATACGACGCCTTTGGGATTCAGCACGGCGTTCCGTATTACCCTCCTGAACCAACCGATTCCATATTCTGCTAACAGTCATTGGATCTCGACCAACGCGAGCAGCAATGTCGCGATACCATAAACCGCAATCGCGATAGGCTACAATCCGACCTTTATCAACGTCGGAAGTGTGACGGTACGCATTTCTCCTCCTTACACGAGGCATGACAACAATGTTTCACCAGGCAACGCGGGTCAACTGCTGTTTGTGTATGAGAAATCGGTTGGAAACTTCCCTCATGTCAGTACGTTGTAGGTGTCGCCACCGGCGCCAACCTTGTGTGAATGCTCTGAAAAGCTAATCATTCGCATATCACAGCATCTTCTTCCTGTCGGTTAAATTTCGCGTCTGTAGCACGTCATCTTCGTGGTGTAGCAATTTTAATGGCCAGTAGCGTACGTTCTCCAGCTCACTATTGCAGACACAGCGCGATCTACTGAGAATGAACGTTTACTTTTACTTTCACTACATTGATGGCTGTACGTTACAGTTTTCCGTGTCCAAGACTGAGAAAGAAGTTTCAAGTGAAAATAACACAAACTGTGAAAGTCATGAGGTTTATGCAAGCTTTTCTGATCATCTGAGGTACTGCAGGTATTGCTCGAGAAGTCAACGTGTTTTGTCAGCCAAGGACTGTCAGCTGCGCAATTTCAAATCAAGCAACAACTTCTTACACTTTCGAGGATAAATTGTGTCTACGAGTTAATATAAGGGCACTGTGAGTGAAAAGAAGTACCACATGTTATGGTCATTTCATGTTCTACATACCTGTGGCGCGGTCGACATACACATGATTCACTGATTACCGCCCACCTGTCACGGAGTTATTCGCGCTTTCTTCGCACAGCTAGTGTCCTGTTCCTGCGCAAAAAAGGTCGACGTCTTTATCGAGAGTGTCTGTCATGCTGCGTAATGATGTCCCAGTTCTCAAACAAGGTCTTCCACCTGACGTCTCGAGCCGAGATTATGTCCTTCATGGAACGCGACGTGTGCCCGGTTTGCAAAGGCACAAACAATTTTCCCAGTTGCGCTTCTGTGGAGTCTTTGTGGAAGTGGGCTCGTCCCGCCTCGCAAATACTTTCTCTTCCTTCTGAGATTAACTTTTTTTCTCGGTCCCCCCACTTTTGCTCTGCTCTCGGTAGTTTTGTTTTACACGATCAGCTCTTTTAGAAAGTGAACTAGCACTTAGTATAGAAAATGACATTTGTGTAATTTGTGCGCTGTATTAACACAGTGTGCGGATAGTATTTTGGAAGGAAATAAACTGAGGTTAACGGATGAGTGTGTGGAATACTTCGAACGGAACACATCAGTACACATTTTCAGTAGATTACCAGTTTTCGGGAATGGGGGTGTACCAGATGAGAGATAACTGACAGAACTTTCTGTTCGTGTTTCATCGACAATTTCCATTCGTATCTCGTGTTCAGCAATGCCGCAGCCAATTTCAGTGACGCAGATCTTGCAGACGAATTCTGTGTTGTTAAACGGAGGTGGGGGGGTTATATTCTTATTCGACAACGTTTCAGGACGCGAGCAGGCAATTTCAGACAGACACATATTCCATCATCACTTGGCGTTTTATTTCGGTCGTGAAATGGTACACCCACGTTTCGTCCATATTAACAACTCAGCGCCAAAAATTGTCAACATTTTTAAGTTTTGTTTTATTACTAGTATATATGAATCAGTAGTTACCCAAGTTTTACTGTGAAATGGAATAAAGTCTCTTTTTTTCGTATGTTCACTTTGTTAGAATTTAAGAAGTATGATTAAATGGCTCTGAGCACTATGGGACTTAACATCTATGGTCATCAGTCCCCTAGAACTTAGAACTACTTAAACCTAACTAACCTAAGGACATCACACACATCCATGCCCGAGGCAGGATTCGAACCTGCGACCGTAGCAGTCGCGCGGCTCCGGACTGAGCGCCTAGAACCGCTAGACCACCGCGGCCGGCAGTATGATTAAATCATTAACGTTTTCTTTTAATTCTACATACAGTAGAACCCCTCTAAGCCGATCTTGGATGGTCCGTCACTCCGGTTAGTCCGACCATGCTCAGACTCGCGAGTCTGTGCCGACTTGTCACTGACTGGACGCCTGTCGGGCCACTGTTGCGGTGTCTATCGCTGTGCATATTGTTATACTGCACGTTATTGTGCAGTTTTATCCTTTGTTGGGATTAAAAAACTTCGTTGTTTGCTTTATTCTGTGTTCTCTAGTACTTGTTACTGTAGATTCATTGTGTGTACAGTTGTCTGTTTTTCAACATGTCTGGATTCAAACGTAAGCACTTAACTCTTTCACTAAATGAAAAATTAGCAGTGCTACAAAGACTGGACGAAGGAGAATCGCTACAAAAATTTGCAAAGGAACTGAATGTAGGTGTTACGACAATTAAGGATTGGAGGAAGAATAGGAAAGACATTGAATCCCATACAGTTACGATTGATGGTGAAAACACTCTGAAGAATCGCAAAACATTAAAAAAGCCTAAACTTGAACTGCTTGATAAGACATTGTGGATGTGGTTTTGTCAAGAAAGAAGGAAAGTATCTCCAATATCCGGGCCAATTCTCAAAGAAAAAGCGATAGTTTTGTACAAAAAACTGGAAGCCGAAAGTAAATTTGCTGCCAGTGAAGGCTGGATTGATCGTTCGAAAACTCGTCATGGTGTTCGATTTGTTTCTATTTCCGGTGAAAAACTATCTGCCGATGCCGCAGCTGCTAAGGAGTTTTCCGTTAAGTTTCAAGAAATTGTAGAAGAAAACGAACTGTTACCCTGCCAAGTGTATAACATCGACGAGACAGGACTGAACTTTAAAATGTTACCAACAAAAACGCTCGCAGCTTCAAATGAATCCGTGGTAGGAACGAAACTGATAAAAGATAGAATAACAGTTATTCCTTGTAGCAAGGCAGATGGTACCCACAAGCTCCCCTTGTTCGTCATTGGCAAATCTAAGAAGCCAAGGGCATTCAAAAATATAAACTTATCTTCCTTGCCGGTTTATTACCGTAATCAAAAATCTGCTTGGATGGACTGCAACCTTTTTAAATCATGGTTTTTCGAAGAGTTTGTGCCATCGGTCGAAAAAGACTTGAAGCAAAAAAATCTGCCTGTTCGTGCCCTACTGCTCTTGGATAACGCACCTTCACATCCATCTGAGGAAGATTTGGTGAAAGGGGACATAAAAGCTCTCTTTCTGCCTCCTAATGTGACCTCACTCATCCAACCAATGGATCAGGGCGTTATTGAATGGTTAAAAAGGCGATATCGCAGAAAGTATATCAGCTCAATCTTTGAAAAATCTGAAGGAGGTCATAACTTGTTTGAGGCAATGAAATCCCTGAACATCAAAGATGCTATCTACACAATCGCTGCAGCATGGGATGAACTGAAACCTGACACACTGCGGAAATCGTGGCGTAAGCTTCGGCCACAAGTTATCACTGAAAATGAGCATACCGAAGATGAGAAAAACAACGACACACCAGAAATCGTTAAAGATCTACAAACTCTGGAGCCGAATGCCCCTGCCAATGAAGTTGAAGAGTGGATCAACGAATGTGACAAAGACTGTGACACTTTTGAAGAGCTGAATGACGGCCAGATTGTTGCCGCTGTTAGCGAGGAAACTGTGAATAAGGACTCGGACGGCGAAGACTAACCCCCCACCCGCATTTCACACAACGTCGCAAAAAAACGCTTTTGACATCACCCTTCAATACATCGAACAGAATCCAACTTCAACTCCAATGGACGTTTTGTGGATAAAAAAATGGAGGGACACTGCAGCTAAATCTAGAATAACATCTGCTAAACACAGATGTATCATTGACTTTTTTTCCAAGTAATTTGTTGTCATTTTTGCTGTAAAAACCATCCATACAGTATAATAATTTCTTAGTTTATACATACAGTAGTTTATTTCTTTGCATGAAAATGGTTTTTTATATACACAGTGGTATAAACATTTTATTAGTTTACAGTATATATCGTTTATACGTTTTGAAGTACAGTACAGTACTATAATTTGTTTGTCGTTTTTCCCTTCAAAACCAATACATATTACAGTGTGTGTAGACGTTTTTTAGTTAATATATTGTTTAACACTGTGTAAAAAACATCTTTTTGTATTACTGTAGACGTCTTTTAGTTCTTAAATCGTTTAATTTTTTGTACTTAATGTTTTTTTATATTTTTTCCAATAAATATTAGATTTTTCGGATAATCCGATCTTTTTTACGTTCCGACCATGGTCCCGGTCCAGAAGGTGACGGATTAGAGGGGTTCTACTGTAGCAAGAATTCAGACAATGATAGATGTTGCTTTTTACAACTTACGGTTGACTTGCGTTGCCATAGAACCAAAAGTCGGTAAAGGTGTACCATAAGTTGGTAACGAGGCATTAATCTCTAGACACTGGACTTGGATTCGTTAGAAGAAAGCTTCAAATGCCCGTCCCGTTATCCAGAATTGAATGTTCTCTGGTTTCCACGTATCACGGTGTGTAGCAGGGCGGTTGCTGTGAAAGTCACTACTCTGTCCAATACGAGCCTGTGCTGCGTTTCTCATTATATCGACGACAATGAGACTCAAATTCTTCTTCTGAACAGACTTCCGTATTACCATAGAACTGCTGAAGCACCCAAAGAATTACTACTTCCTTATGCGAATGTTGTAAGACGTAGGCGATGTAAAAATAGTAAAGTTGTCTTTCGTTCCATAATGCCATAAGGTCTCAGTTTTTGAGTGGTTCATCAAGACAAGATTTTCCAATCCCAAAAGCGTGTAATACGAGTTATTTGTGGATTGAACTGAAGACCGCCCTGCAGAGGAACTGGGCTTACTAACTGCTGCTTCCCGACACCCGTTTTTCTTTATCATGAAACAAAGCCTTTGTTGGAATATTGTTTTTACTTTTTGCCAACGACACGTTTCACCTTTGTTTAGGCATCTACGGAAACGCATCATTGGGAAATAATAAAAAAAATCCGAACACTGCAACCAAGACTGCTTGTTTCTACATACCAACCCAACTACATTATGAACTGGAAAAACGTTTGCTTTTTCCTTAACGAAATTCGTCATAAGAACATCTTTCTTAAATAAACAGCTGAGTTTATGGAATCAATACTAGTCGCTTACTTCTGTCCAGAAATTTGTCCGTCATTCAGAAACACAAATCTTCAGTAACTTGCGAGCAGATACAAAAAGATTAGCTGCTAGTAATGTTCAGGACCCTAAGGATTTGCTAGTGGCCTATTCCTTTTACTCCAGTGAATAATTTTGTGATATAACCAACAATATGTATATGTGTTAATAATATATCAAATTGTGTCAGCGCTCCGCAAAATCTGACAATCGCACAACTTCAGTACAGTAATGTGATCAATATAAATAAGAACTGAAAACTACTTTCTGTTTGATGATCCGTGTATAAAGCAGCCGAATGATTAATGCACCTCACTGTGCACACAGGAGAAACAGTCAGTATTCGTGGATATGACAGGAACGATCTTTTGACGCAAAGAAGTTCAGATGTGCATATGCCCTATTTCGAACGGTTCACGAGACAGAACACATTTAATGTACGTGGTGATCTATTTTCTGCAGTATTCAATATAGAATGATAGTATTCAATATAGAATAATTTCAAAAGGTGAATTTTACGCGCCCATTCGACAGAGCGGTCCCATATAACTCTAAAGCGATTTTTTTTATCGATGTTTGTTAGCAGGGACGAAGAATAACAAGCTGCTCATGCCTATAGTAGTCAGCATGGGCCAGGGCGCTGGTGTCGCTTCTGAAGTACTGGTTGTTCTTGGTATTTTACTGTCCCTGCTAATACGTGCCGATAAAACAAATACCGCAGTAAATAAATATTGGACCACTCTATAGAACGGACAAATAAAATTCCTTTTTGAAAGTTATTTTTCTAAACTGAATGCTACAGAAGCAAAGTAACAAGTATACTAAATGTAGTCTGTCTCGGAATAGAGCGTATGTCCATATGAAGTTTTTTACTTCAAATAATCGTTCCTCTCATATCCCTGAGTACTGACTATTCGTCGTGGGACACACCGTATGCATGTGCATGTCTGAGATGAGCTTCGTGTTACCTCTCCGATGAAAATTTGTTTCCATTTTCTTTTCGCTTTTACATAGGATACATGAGGACTGTTTTACGTAGGATAAGTAGAATGAACATCAGTATATTATTCTCTCTCTTTCTCTCCCGCCTTCCCGCCCTCCCTCCCTACCTCCCTCCCTCCCTCCCTCCTCTCTCTCTCTCTCTCTCTCTCTCTCTCTCTCTCTCTCTCTCTCTCTCTCTCTCTTCCTATCGTACAGGATGTATCAAATCTTTCGGGTCAAATTGAAACAGGTGGCCACAATCGATTATATTAAGATACGGAACTAATGGCCGAAAACGCATATTTATTGCGTTGTGGACATTCACAACGTGCCCCGCATAACAAAAACGAAGCTCATAGTAACTCTTCTAAGTGATGATCACCAGTCTCAATGCATGCATGACAACAGCGCTTGAAGTCCTGTCGCAATCTGGCATATATCCTTGGTGTCAGTTGTACCGGGAGAGAAGCAGCGTGGACCCTATCGAGCAGGTCTTCATCCCTTACTACGGCGATTTTGTAGAACAACGTCTTAGCTTAACCTCAGAGACGTTGAGATCCGCAGTTTCGCAATACATCCACTGAGACTGGCGGTCTTCACTTTGAACAATTACTACGAGCCACGTTGTTTTAACGTGGCGCATAACACAATAGATATGCATTTTCGATTGTTGGTTCCTTACCTCAATATAATCGGCTGTGAACCTACTACCATCGGTTTCAATGTGGCACAAGATGTTTGAGACACCCTATATATAGAATGACGGACATGGAAGGTGTAAAGTCATGAACCATCGCACCAATTCCATTTTTATCAAACTTTATAGACCTGTTCATCATGTAGCGGCTATTAGATGATTAGACTTCCTTTCCATAAACAAAGAGCGTCCATCTTCTCGTCCTGTCGTCGTAAGTTGCGTACAATATTATGTTGAAAATATCGCCGGCCGGGGTGGACGAGCGGTTCTAGGCGCTACAGTCTGGAACCGCGCGACCGCTTCGGTCGCAGGTTCGAATCCTGCCTCGGGCATGGATGTGTGTGATATCCTTAGGTTAGTTGGGTTTAAGTAGTTCTAAGTTCTAGGGGACTGATGACCTCAGACGTTAAGTCCCATAGTGCTCAGAGCCATTTGAACCATTTTTGTTCGGTCGATGGGACTGGGAAGTACTGTGCCATCCACCATACTCCCCGGACTTAAGTCCTTGTGACTTTGATTTGATTCCGAAGATGAAGGAATCACTTCGTGGCATTCGCTTCAGAACTGTTCCAGAGATTATAGAGGCAGTAGACCACTCCATTCGCACCGTCAGCAGAACAGACTCTGCTTAACGGTATACTACGCCCTCCACATCACTGTCAGCGGGTACTACACAACGCTGGCGACTACTTTGAAGGACATTAACAGGTGCAAACATGTAACTCTCGTGTATCGGTTGTGAATAAATAGTTGCCACTATTTAAGTTCCAACCCTCGTAAATATGAAGTCATGGCAGAATGCACCTCTGAAAAGACGCAGATGGGGAAGGAGGACAGCGTTACAATATCGTTGACCGTTGAGTTCACACTGTTCAAATATTTAGAAGTCAGTACACCCATGCAGCATTATGCATTCCCGCACCATAACACCAGCACTACCAAAACGATAATGTTAGAGAATATTCGTGCGTGCATTACGTGCTCCCCCTTGTCTCCTTACGGCGGTACGTTCAGAATCACTATTCAGACTGAATTTGCTCTCAGCGGAGAACAGCACGTGACCACGCTCCTCTTTGGTCCTTTCCCTATGCACCATCGTAAACGGTGCCGCCGTTGTGCGGGTGCTATCCCATAAAGTCTCCCTTCCTCTATGGAGCGTCGGATTGCGTGCATTGCATTTCTGTGAAATGTAGTTGCAGTTGCACCCGCTGTTTGACGTGGGTCTCATCTTGCCTGTTACAAGATGTAAGCGATCATCAGCTGATATAGTTGACAATGGTCGAGCACCACTTCTGCTTTGAGCAGCAGTGCCTGTGGGTCGCAACGATCCCTATGAGCGCGAAAAAACGCTGTGCATAATACCAAACTCGTCACACTTCGCCCTTCTTCTAGTTTCCCAATGATTCTTTATAAAAAGTCATCCACATAGTGTCTACGGGCAGCGCAGTGTACCGTAACTGCTCGTTGACTGACACACACTGTGTTTCCCCTTTCTTTCCACTGCCTCATGTTGGAGGGCCAGCCTCATTTGGCGCTGTAGTCACGATGACCTCACGCCGTGTTACTTGGAGGTTTCTGTGCATGGCTGCGGGACCTCTGGAAACATGATCCAGCACTTCCATTCATTTCCACGGCGTAGGTAACACGTTATGTTATGTTATCTATCTCGGCCTCAAGCTTTGCGGAGCAGTGTATTACTCGTATGTACACTTGTTTTATGAAACTTTGTTCATACTCCAGGACCTCCTCACTATGGATCTACGGGAAATATGTCTGATATAATCTTAATGTGTGCACCGATAGTTGAGTCGCGCGCGGCTGCAAAGTCTGTCCTGAAAGCCAGTGAGAGTAGTCGGCATCAGTCTTGACTAGAGTATCTCATACACCACGGGTCAGCGCACACCGTCGGAGCTCGGCGAACCCAGAATGGCTCGCTCTGCAACGGGGCCAACGAGATATACAGGCCCTGCGACGAACTTCTGACGTCACACTAGTCGACTTGTCCACACACTTCGCAAACGCTCGGCTCCGAACAGGTCCCCGGAAAAACAGTATTGAAGTGAAAAGATACCCACTAAAGGCCTTAATTTTGCCATGTGCTATCGTCCGCTTACATGCATTTAAACGAGTAGTCAAGACTGTTTAAACTTGTTTGAATTCTGAAATAGTTATTTGCTCTCCACCGGCATTCGTAGGACATGCATTGTCACGTGCTGTGACGTACGCGCCACGGCATGTGCTTCTCGTGTGCCTCGCTCTGCAAAGTCGCCCCCCCCCCCTCTCCTCCCTACTCCTCCTCCTCCCCCCCCCCCCCAACCGCCCTTCCATCCGGCACGCGATCAGCCGGACCGGCGCTCGAATCCCGTAGCGAACGTAGGCCGCCTGGAATCTTCAGGCCGGTTCCTTCGGTCGTTGGCCCAGGTAGCACGCAAACATTACAGCACCTACCTTAGACACACACACACACACACACACACACACACACACACACACGCACAGCATCCACAACTTCGACACTTTCCAGTTCGGCGTTTTTAGTTCGACCCCTGCCCAATTTTCAGTCGAGTTGTTTCCTTTTAATACACAATATTTCGAAGACCTACCCAATCGCCTTCCTCAGGTGCTGCGACCTGTTTGTTATGTGTGTTCGTTGCGTGGACTCCACCCAGTCTGGTTGGGCCTAGGCCGCAAGTACGCTTAGCAGTACAAATCGCGGCACCTGAAGAAGATAACTGGGTAAGTCTTCGAAATATCGTACGCAAAAAATGGAAACATCAACTCGTTGAAACACCCGAAAATACAGTATTAATCAATCACTCCGTGAAAACCTGAGAATTCATATTAATGGGATGTTTTTATTAATATCCGTAACTTTCATACTTTATTTAAAACCACTAACTGGCTTCGAGTGGGTAACCACTCATCTTCATGTGGCATCTTCTACGGCAGAACAAATGTTTGCTGAACATCTGTTGCTAATAGTCGTCCCACTGAACGAAAATCTGGAAAGGACAGTTGAGAACAATTTGGAACGATTCTTTTGCGTAAATGTGCGGACATGTGATCGCATTGCAAGAATTATCACCCTGAGCCTTCAAACAACAATTCACAAAATATTTAGAAATGTTTGATGTAGAGGATAAACATACCGTTAAGTGGCACTCTACAGCAGTCACTGCGAGCCTTTGCAAAATGTTAGCATATAACGAAAGATCAGAGAAAGTATGTAAAATCTACAAGTGTTGTGCGACGAAAGATTTAGTGAATATACGATACTGGGAAGAATGCTGTGCATTCTGAGGCATGCTTAACCTTCACAAGAGTGAAAACTCTGGAACACATGTAGTAATTTCAGTCTATCGTTCTTCACGTATAACTAATTATTTGCGAAAAAATAACTTAAAAATGGGGGTGGTGATGGTGGGAAGGGAGATGTGTTGTAGAGATAAACTTTACTCTGGAACATGTGGAGAAATTTTAACAATTTTACCGCATTTATGACTTGGTAGTACCACACTCAGTAAATGAACGATGGGGGCAGATGCGGTAATCATGCGTAGTCGTTCTGTGCCAGGCTCTAATGGAGGTGGTTTGCAGTTCTTTCCTCCTGCCTGTTATGAAGGATATTTGCGTTTTACGGATGAACGTGATAAGTGATCGTTCAGTGTAGTTTAGCGTTGTGTCTGTTTCGGTACGGACGAAGAGAAGGGAGAGAATGAAATCCAGTACTGGTACACAGCATGCATCTCTCGAAAACCACCAAGTGGCGCGTCGAGATTAACGTCCCTATTTGGCGTACGGGTCACTACCAACAGTACGCCGGCCGCTGGTGGCCGAGCGGTTCTAGGCGCTTCAGTCTGGAACCGCGCGACCGCTATGGTCGCAGGTTCGAATCCTGCCTCGGGCATGGATGTGTGTGATGTCCTTAGGTTAGTTAGGTTTAAGTAGTTCTAAGTTCTAGGGGACTGATGACCTCGAAGTTAAGTCCCATAGTGCTCAGAGCCATTTGAACCATTTTGAACCAACAGTACCACACGCCCTCAGTCAATGTGACACTGCGAAGGGGTTTGGAATAAACACAGGATATGGGCGTCGCATCTGGTGTTGGGGAACTGAATCCTACCACTTCAATTTCCTCTACTGTCTGTGCAGTGAGTGGAGCCGACTACCTCAGAGCCGACCATCACCGCACAAGCGTTCGCTCGGTTACGATGGCAAGGTGTGTCTTATTGACTAAAAAAATACTGCAGTGGTGAGGCACCCACACTACCCTTCCAATAGTAATGGGAACTATGGAACCAAACTCGATGTACTTATGCCTTAAAAAGTGACAGCTGGCATCAACACGAAGGTCAGGTTGAACATGGTAGTGCTTCACTAGTTAGAATTCCGCTCAACTCATACTTAATTTCTCCCACATTATCATCAAAGAGTATAATCCCTTATGGCGTTGAATGATTACGGGTCAAATTCTGCAACAATCAGTACGATGTACCAGTTCAGCTATTAGGGTTCAACAGTACTGTTTAACTATGTTATTTGCGTTCGATAGGATTCCATTTACCGTCAAAGCATCGCCGCTATCGTTCGGTACGGTGAAACTGGTAAAACAAGTACGCTCTTTCCTCGTGTCAGCGTTAACATATCAGCAACGCACTACGCAGCCATGATGGGTCAAGAAACAGAGGAACTCCTTATACATCAGTATTGTTAATAGCTATAGCCATTTTTTCCTGATTTGCCAAATCAGTTATGCTTTATCACAAAGAGCAGAAAATTCCTTTTTTTTTTTTTTGCAACTGAATGTTTTAGTTGTGTGTACCAAACATGCTTCGTCTATTCATGCTAGGCATCTTTAGTGGTCATCATTTTTATGTTCTTTTCGTGTACTCATGTGTTGTTATTTATGTATTAGGTGCACATAGTACAGATTTCTTCCTTCCAACGGATAGGTCACATTTAAACATTGCGCTATACATTACCTTCGCTGTACATTGCCTATACTGTAACCAAAAGCCGGCCGGAGTTGCCGTGCGGTTCTAGGCGCTACAGTCTGGAGCCGAGCGACCGCTACGATCGCAGGTTCGAATCCTGCCTCGGGCATGGATGTGTGTGATGTCTTTAGGTTAGTTAGGTTTAATTAGTTCTAAGTTCTAGGCGACTGATGACCTCAGAAGTTGAGTCGCATAGTGCTCAGAGCCATTTGAACCATTTTTGTAACCAAAACAAAATGCAAGACGCTACAATATAGGTTATATGCAATGAAATGTTTAAAAGTTACATATCAATGGGAAGAAATGTGTATTGTGTGCATCTAGCATATAAAGAATAACACATGGATACGTAAAAGGAGATAAAAATGAATATCACTAAAGATGCCTAGCATGGAAACCATGTTTGGTACACAAAGATAAAACATTCACTTGCAAAAGACGGAATATGTACATAGTTTTGGTAGGTCAATTTGAGGTAGTTTCCCGACTTGATAGACCACAAGTGTCCCGTATCAAACTGTTCGTCTCAACTTGCTACCTCAATATGCTGCCTCAAATTGGCCTACAAAAACTACGTAAGCTACAATGCGTGGGCGTCGAGCGAGTTTTTCAACATTCTCGCACTCTCTTCGCACAAACCATTAGTTCTAGGGAAAAAAATGAATAGGACCTTTTTTGTAGGAAATTTAATATAGTTGAATTTTGTACTGCGACACGTTGTCGCTGGAGGGTGCGTTTTCGAGTTATTAAAGAAAAACGTACGACAGTGATATTAAATGTGTTCTATCTCGGTAACCATTCAGAATAGGGCATGCGTCCTTATCAAGTTTTTTGTTCAGAGTCACTAATACTATCACCCCTCAAAGCAAGTACCTTTCCTCCTGACCCACCCTGTATGTATATAAAATAGTCCTTCTGTATCATTTAATATTTTTTCTGTGTTAAGCTTACTGAAATGTAAGAGACGTTGCAGCAGACGCATTTAGTTTCTTACTGACGAACTTTCGTCAGTGGTGTTTCAGTAAATAATACATGTGTAATACATTTCTACGTTTTGAATCCTATAGATTGAAAACAGTTTTCCTACGAATGTGGTGCACTGCCAAAAATAATTTTAATTTTTAAGAATGATAGTATTGTATCTGCAATTATTGTGTAAGTTAAATGTTGGACGGTTTTATGTAAGTTGAGAAATAATCTAAGGTACGCACGGTATAAGCCACATGTAAAACTCTGGTAGTGCGTGCGTAGTATGTTCCTTTCTATGGCCATCTTCCACATGGGCTGCTGTATTCACAAACATTTTTCTCGAACGTACATTTTAACACAGGCCACCTTAGGGACAACAGTGGAGAGTAAATCGTGTCCCACTGTCTTAACACCCCGCTCTCCCTACCCCCCTCCCCTCCTGTTCCATTGGTGAAAGGTGTAAGGGAAGAATGATTCCCATAAGCCTCTGTATCAGATTGAATTTTCTGAATATATCGTCAAGATAATTTCATGAGATACTCATTTATACCAGATGGCTCTCCTAAGAGTCGTCAGGTACGTTTTCTCCAGTGCTACGGCAGATATTTGCAATTTCATGTTTGTGATGTGCAGCTGGAGTCAGCCCTAACAAATACCTGCCTCACCACGACTTCCATGCCACGCTCACTGTCGAGGAAAAGCGTCGGTTTGTCTCTCATTACGAACAAAATGATTGTAAAAGAGGAATTTTAATTGGCCATTTGATACAGCGGCCACGAATTAGCCTAATGGGACGTTAGTTTTTCAGTATGTATTTGACAGAGACAGAATAATAGCCGGTACTGCAGCAGAGTCTGAGCAGCACTGCTATATGGCGGTAGCAGTTAGCGCAGGCCTGCTGGAGTAGGTTCGATTCCTGGCCAGGTTGGGGATTTTCGCTGCCCAGGTACTGGGTGTATGTTTTGTCATCATCATCATCATCATCATCATCATCATCATCATCATCTTTGGTGACAGTGGCTAAATTAGACTGAGTAAAGAAATTGGACTGTGTGAAAAACTGGGACTTTGGATGGGCGGCCGGCCGGTGTGGCCGAGCGGTTCTAGGCGCTTCAGTCTGGAACCGTGGGACCGCTACGGTCGCAGGTTCGAATCCTGCCTCGGGCATGGATGTGTGTGATGTCCTTAGGTTAGTTAGATTTAAGTTGTTCTAAGTTCTAGGGGACTGATGACCTCAGATGTTAAGTCCCATAGTGCTCAGAGCCATTTGAACCATTTTTTTATGGGCGCTGATGCTAAGGCAGTTGAATGCCCAACAAAATCAAACATGATCATCGTCACCTGCTGGAGTGCTGGTTAATCTTCATGTTTTACTGTCCCTTTTACTGCATACCGCTGTAAGAATATCGGACTAGACTACTTTGGAACTGCTCTATCGAACAGGCACGTAAAATGCCTCCTCAAAAATCATTTTATTCGGAACAAGAAACAAACCAAGGCTTTCGGTCGACGCTGAGCGTCGCATGAATGGAAATGATGATCAGTGTTTGTTCCGGCTGACTCAGGCTTCACACTGAAAAATCGAAATTGTAAATATCTGCCGAAGCACCAGACAAAATGCGCCTGATGACTCTTAGGAACGTCACCTTGTATACCATTCTTATTTTCATTTGTTGCTCCTATGCCTTTCCTCCTCTTCCTTCTCCTTCCTCCCTTTGTTCCTCCTCCTCCTCTTTTTTGTTCTTCTGCCTCCTTTTTTCCTTTTTTAACCACTCTTTTTTTGTTACTCGTTTTCTTCCCATCTCCTCTCTTGCCACTTTCATTGTTTTTTTAATCACAGCCTACTCCTCCTCCTCCTCCCCCCCATTGTTCATCCTCATCCTTCTCCTCCTCCTCCTCCTCCTCCTCCTCCTCCTCTTTATTTGCTCCTTGTCTGACTCATCTTTTATTGTTCGTCATTTACCCCTTTCTTTGTCCTTCTTCTTCTTCCTCTCCTCTTTTGCCTCTTTCGCTATTTTTCGCCCACTACTTGTTTCTTTCTACTTGCTGCTCCTCCTCGTCCCCACATTGCTCTTCTTCTTGTTCCTCTTCTTCCTCCTCCTCCTGCTCCCCTTTTTTCCCTCTTTCTTTTTCCTCTTCTGTGACCTATTTCTTTGTTCCTGGTCTGCCTGCTCATTCTTTTTCCTTGTCTGTCTCCTTTTTCTTTGTTCCTCCTTCCCCCTCTGCTCTTCCGCTCCTCCTCATCCACACATAGTTCTTCTTCTTGTTCCTCTTCTTCCTCCTCCTCTTCCTGCTCCCCTTTTTACCCCTCTTTCTTTTTCCTCTTCTGTGACCTATTTCTTTGTTCCTGGTCTGCCTACTCATTCTTTTTCCTTGTCTGCCTCCTTTTTCTTTGTTCCTCCTTCCCCCTCTGCTCTTCCACTCCTCCTCGTCTCCACATTGTTCTTCTTCTTGTTCCTCTTCTTCCTCCTCCTCCTCCTCCTCTTCCTGCTCCCCTTTTTACCCCTCCTTCTTTTTCCTTTTCTGTGACCTATTTCTTTGTTCCTGGTCTGCCTGCTCATTCTTTTTCCTTGTCTGCCTCATTTTTCTTTGTTCCTCCTTCCCCCTCTGCTCTTCCACTCCTCCTCGTCCCCACATTGTTCTTCTTCTTGTTCCTCTTCTTCCTCCTCCTCTTCCTGCTCCCCTTTTTACCCCTCTTTCTTTTTCCTCTTCTGTGACCTATTTCTTTGTTCCTGGTCTGCCTGCTCATTCTTTTTCCTTGTCTGCCTCCTTTTTCTTTGTTCTTCCTTTCCCCTCTGCTCTTCTGCATCTTTCACTGTTTTTCATCCATTGTCCATTTCTTTGTTTTTCTTCCTCTTCTTCCTTCTCCCCTTCCTCCTCCTCCTTTCTTTGTTCCCCTTCTGCTTCGTCTTTCTTTCTTCTGCCTTTGCTTCCTGATCCTTTGTTCCTCCTCTTCTTCCTCCTCTCCTCTTCACCTTCTGCATTGTTCTTCATCTACCGTCCCTTTCTTTGTCTCTCCTGCTTCTCCTCATCTTCCTTGTCGCTCCTCCCCTTTCCTTTGTTGGTTTCTTTCTCTCTTCTCTGTTTTTGCTCAACAAGAGCACCATTGTGCTTGTTACCTTCAGTTTCACTGGTACAAAGGAGACATATCGTACGCTGTCCACACCATGTGTTTGGCCAACGTAATTGAGGCTATCGAGTGGAGCGGTGAGGAGGGTGGGTGGCGACTGGCCCCGTGCGCCTGCAGCCCGCGCCGTGTGGAGGCGGTCGGTCGGCGTGGGCCGTGCCTCGCGGCCCTACAAAAGGCCACGCGCCCAGCGCCACGCCGCCTCCGCCCACGACTGCAGCCGCAGCCGCAGCGCCCCGGTCACCTTACATAACGGCGAGCCGGGCCTGTCTGCAGCAGCTGCCGCTGCCGCCACTCTGCTGCGAGCCGCCCTTCTCCTCTGGGCCACGCCACGTCGAGCTGCATCTAAATACCAGCCTCACAGCTGGCTGCGAGCGTTTAGTGATGGCATTTGATGCAGAAATGGAGCTAAAAAATATATATCAAAACGCTATTAGTTGCATCGTGGCAGTGAAAGAGACAGTAGACGCAATCAGAATACTAGCAAATACAATAAAGCTCCAGGGAGAGGTGGAATAACAGCAGAACTACAGGTTGGCTATAATAAAACTTTCGCTACTTAGCCCAGTGTAGACAGAAAGCTACAATGGTCTAACAGAATTTTCCAGTTCGCTCGAGAATTACTGGTGCAGTACTATATATGGAGTACAAGAAATGTGCGCTCCCGGTAGCTGAGTGGTTAGCGCGACAGAATGTCAATCCTAAGGGCCAGGCTCATTTTCTTTAGTATACACATTGCAAGTGAACTAAATCTGTGACATCAGAGAAATGCCAGTCGTGTCCTTATTTGCCACAACAAACTTGGACATAACCAAATAGCAATGAAAACGGACTACGCTCATTAACGAATATAGAAAAAACTTATCGATGTGCTTAAAAACGAAAAGAATGAAAGGGAACTTAGCAAATGGACAGCATGTCCTACCCACCAAAAATAAATAAATAAATAAGAGTAACAAATACCATAAGCAGATCAACAAAAAGTAATATGAAAATTTGTAATTCAGAACCATAGAGATGATTTATTTCTTGTTTTTTTCTCAAATAAATATTTGGTTACAAAAGAAAAGAGCCCGGGTTCGATTCCCGGCTGGGTCGGAGGTTTTCTCCGCTCAGGAACTGGATGTTGTGTTGTCCTAATCTTCATCATTTCATCCCCATCGACGCGCAAGTCGCCGAAGTGGTGTCAAATCGAAAGACTTGCACCCGGCGAACGGTCTACCCGACGGGAGTACAAGAAATGATTACATTTACGAATCTATACCACAAGTGGTTCTGAGATATCCAGTATCAACCCATGCTGAAACACACATATTACTGTGTGCTGTAGCCTCCACTGGCGGCAATGGAGGTATTCACTCTGGTATCCAGTCGATCGTACAGATTGCGAATACTGTCCTGGGATGTTATGACACGCCTGCTCAACCTGTTCACGTAATTCTGTAAGAGTTGTTGGTTGACGAGTCGCACGAGTCACATCTCGTCCCATCATGTCCCACACGTGCTCGACTGGATACAAGTCTGGAGACTGTGCTGGGCAAGGAAGTTGCTGCACGTCTTACAGAGCACAATGAGTTCCAAGGAAACTGTATGGGCGCGCATGATTCTGTTGAAACAACACACCACCTTCCTGTTGCAGGATGGGCAAAAGAACGCTTCTAACAACATTCTGCACATACTGAGCGTTGGTTAGCGTCTTCTCCAGAAACACCAAAGGTGAACGAGAGTTGTATCTCATTGCACCACAGACCATAAGGCCTGGATGGGGTGAGTATGTCTTGGGCGAATGCACATTACGAGACAGCACTCACTAGGTCTACGTCGTACGCGCAAACGACGATCACTTGCGTGCAGGCAGAGTCTGCTTCCATCACTGAACCCCATGGCGCCTCATTCCAAGTGATCGTCTGACGGCCCCAGTGGAGCAGTGCACGTCGATGCTGTGGTGTGAGCGTAAGATGAGCTACAAGTGTGCGTTCTTGTAGTCCCACTGCTAAAAACCCGTTAGCAACATTTCGTGCTGACACATCTGGGGTCACAAGTCCTTTCATATGTACTGTGGTAGCCGGCCGCTGTGTCCGAGCCGTTCTAGGCGCTTCAGTCCGGAACCGCGCTGCTGCTACGGTCGCACGTTCAAATCCTGCCTCGGGCATGGGTTCAAATGTGTGTGAAATCGTATGGGACTTAACTGCTAAGGTCATCAGTCCCAAAGCTTACACACTACTTAACATAAATTATGCTAAGAACAAACACACGCATCCGAGGGAGGACTCGAACCTCCGCCGGGACTTTTTTTTTTTTTTTGTGCTGTGGTAGCTGTAGGATCTGCCACTCCTGCCCTTATAATACGACGATCCTACCAGGCGTGTGTGCCTGGTGGACGTCCACAACCTCATCTACGTGTATGAGAATGTTCACGCGACCTCTGATACCAGCATAGTCACGAACTGACGCAGCACGTCCAACTTGTGCGGCTATTCTCCGAAAGGACCATTCCGCCTCTCGGATGGCCACAATTTGAACCCTTTAAAACGTGCAGTTGGCTCTAGGAAGCAAGAGTGCGTCTCTGTGGCACGGTTGCCAAATTCATTGACACGTTCGCACCATAATGAGCCTTCTGGCTGTCAGCATTCCCTGTTGAAGGATAGACACAGATGGTGCTCTGGTTGTTATGCCACTACGCTATCTGTCGGCGGACGACGTTGAAACCATTATCAGCATATCCACTATCCCCAAGGTGTCACATACCCTCATCGGATCAAACTCGGCGTCATCCTTCCAGATGTACTAATTAGCTTCCGATGGTGTGTTTACCGTATGGGTAATGAACTGGGAACACGTACAAATTGATTGCCATGTGTTTGAAGAAGCAGAAGCGTTTAAATAAGTGGGAATTTTACTAAACAACGGAAATGATGAGAAACAAGAAGCAGCAGCAAAGATCAAAGCGGCATCCAGATCACCACACTGGCTCAACAAATTGCTGTCATCCAAAAATTTTTCATGATAATATATAGATCCTAAAACTGTAATTAGACCAGTATCACAATGTGGGGCAGAAATATGGAGAATAGATAAGTACACAGAGAGAAAGATAAAGGCTTTTGAAAGTAGAATCCTGAGAAAGATATTTGGACCACTTTGTGAGAAAAGAGAATGACGAAGAACAAAGAACATGGAGCTCAGAGACGTATACTGGGTGTTACAAAAAGGTACGGCCAAACTTTCAGGAAACATTCCTCACACACAAATAAAGAAAAGATGTTATGTGGACATGTGTCCGGAAACTCTTAATTTCCGTATTAGAGCTCATTTTAGTTCTTCCACATACGCTCAATGGAGCACGTTATCATGATTTCATACGGGACACTCTACCTGTGCTGCTAGAACATGTGTCTTTACAAGTACGACACAACATGTGGTTCATGCACGATGGAGCTCCTGTACATTTCAGTCGAAGTGTTCGTACGCTTCTCAACAACAGATCCGGTGACTGATGGATTGGTAGAGGCGGACCAATTCCATGGCCTCCACGCTCTCCTGACCTCAACCCTCTTGACTTTCATTTATGGGGGCATTTGAAAGCTCTTGTCTACGCAATTCCGGTACCAAATGTAGAGACTCTTCGTGCTCGTATTGTGGACGGCTGTGATACAATACGCCGTTCTCCAGGGCTGCATCAGCGCATCAGGGATTCCATGAGACGGAGAGTGGATGCATGTATCCTCGCTAACGGAGGGATTTTGAACATTTCCTGTAACAAAGTGTTTGAAGTCACGCTGGTACGTTCTGTTGCTGTGTGATGTGATTTGAAGAGAAATAATAAAATGAGCTGTAACATGGAAAGTAAGCGTTTCCGGACACATGTCCACATAACATATTTTCTTTCTTTGTGTGTGAGGAATGTTTCCTGAAAGTTTGGCCGTACCTTTTTGTAACACGCTGTATAATGAACCAGATGTTGCCTTGGAAGCCAAGACAAGGAGACTGACGTGGGACGGCCACATCCATGGAAGAGAGGAGATTGAGAGAAATGTCAGAGCAGGAACTAGAAGGACACAGATCTTCAGGAAGACTGCGAATAAGATAAAAAAGCCAGGTGGCCAAAGATCTTCAGATATCTGGAGCAAGGGAAGAAGACACCAAGGTCAGATCGCTGTGAAGGAGGCTGTTTCACGAGACCAAAAGCCAACTGCAGTATGTGGTGCAGGATATCAACAGTAATTAAGTATTTGACACATGTAACACTCTCAGCTTATATCGCGTTTTAACACAGAAATAAACATTATGTTACGGTTCACCTGAAAAGAAAAAGAAATCCTTGGGGAATAACTGTCGTGCTTCAGCCTTCTTGCTCGAGAACTGTCTTTAGAGGTCAAAGAGCTTCGGTGTGATATTCTAACCTCGATGAGCGTGTTTCTCTCACTATCATTTCTGAAATTCTCACGAATAGAAGTGAATGAAACAAGCTTCATACTACAAGATCTAGGTGCGCGACAATACAAAAAAAAATTGAGTTACAGAACTTTCCACGATTACTGACGTCTCTGTAAACTCTCTCTCTCTCTCTCTCTCTCTCTCTCTCTCTCTCTGTGTGTGTGTGTTTCTCTCTCTCTCTCTCTCTCTCTCTCTCTCTCTCTCTCTCTCTCTCTCCCCCCCTCTCTCTCAAGTTCCTTCTCCCCCTCTCTGTCTATATCCTCCTCCCCTGTCTGTGTGTTCATAACTTCTTCCACCCATCTCCCTATCTATATCCGCCTCCCCGCTCTCCTTCTACTCATTTCTCTATCTGTCCCTCTGCTCCTCCCCTGTTTCTCTGACATCATCATCCTTCCACCTCTCACTACACATCTCGTCTTCTCCCCCTACTTGCTCAGTCCTGATCATCCGCATGTATGGCGCCTGGAATGCATTCCGATACAACCCCTGCACAACATGCCTTTCCAATCACACTCCCACATCTATTGTAGATAGGTGGTTCTTACCCACAAAGTACTTCTTCCTGAACAATAAGTAATATGTATACCAAAATCAGTTGAAATTCGTCCAGTGGCTTAGAAGGAGATGATGAACACACACACACACACACACACACACACACGCACACACACACACACACACACACACACACACACACACTGTCCATATCTTCCTCCCCCTTCTCCCTGTCCATATTCTCTCCCTCCCCTCCCTTTTCTTATCCATGTCTTCCTCCCTCCCTCTCATTGTCTCCTTCTCCCCCCTCCCTCTCTGTCCATATCCTTCTCCACCCCTCGTTATGATACAGTGCCCAGAAGTCTGTGCATTAAAAGATACTGCTTCCAAAACTGAGATGTGCTATTCGTGTCATGAACATTTCTAACAGATTACAGCAGTGTACCGGACAGAAACTCCACACCCAGTTCGTTGCCATCAGTGGACAACACTGTATTATTAGTATAATTAGCTTCTCAAGCTGTACAGTAGATTAAATCCAGTAATATATAAATTAGTTTCGACAAAGGGCCTAATATAAGTATAACAACTTAACTGGCATTTAACTCGGGGATAACATCAGCAAAACTGCATATGACAGTATATTGTCATGCCCGTTGTTCAGAATGTACAATATACGGCAAGTTCTCCAGTACGTTAAAGAAGAGATCGTTACTCCAGTGGTCACTCACTTTTGTCTTTGGAAGGAAGAATTTCGAAAGTTCTGTAGGCATCAAATTAATTACAGAGGACATCTATCATGGTCATCCTGAAATTCCTCTCGTGCTAGAGTATCGGGTGGAAAATGTTGTAGGAACGCCGAATTCAGCGTACGCCCTTCTACAGGAGGAAAATTACATTTTGCATTTTTAAGATGTGTCTAGATTTTGAACAGCAAAGAATATTTCGCGCTCCCAATCCGCAGTTAGTGGAACCCCTAGCAGTGGCTCGAGGTGGTGGACACTTTTACTGTATAAAGATAGCAACAGCCGCTTCAGACAAGTGTCCTTCGCTCGAAACCGGTTAGTCGCATTCGAAATAAATTGTGTCCCTAACACAGTGACTGGTAGCTGGCTGGTCTTCTGTGTGTCACATAGCAGGGTAATAAATTTTGCTAACGGGGCTTTCCGACCGACGACCACTACTCCCTGCTATCACATTTGCCGCGGGAGTTCTTCTCTGTTCCAAGCGGAGCAGCTGAACTTGGAGGATATGTCGGCAGACAACTCGAAAACAGTACTGCTGTTCCACCCTAATAGTCGCAGAACCACATTTCCTCCCGGGAAATTTATTTAAATGTATTATTGGATCCACTGTGTGGTAGGACAGTCAGAGTACAGGGTGTCCCACTCAGACCTCCCTGATTTCAAGAACCCAGGAGAGAAAAACCACAATTTGACAATGAAAAATGAACCACATTGTAGAGAATCTCAAAGAATTTATATTCCCGCTTCAGAAGTGCCAAATATCGTCGCCAGAGAGCAAGGTCGCATAAAGTGAAAATGGCGACTCCACAGCAACGCGCACAAGCAGTAGTATGGTTTGCAGAAACAAAATCGCCGATTACTGTGCAAAAAACTTATCGTCGTGTGTATACATGTGATCCAACTGATGTGAAAATGGTATAGGAAGTTTCTGGCAACAGGAAGTCTTCTGAAACATTCTGGCGGTGCGCGTTACGTAGTTTCAGAAGAGACAGTGGAGGACATCAGATAAACGTTTCTCAGAAACCCACGTAAGTCAATTCGTCAAGCTTCTAGGCAACTTGATGTACCTCGATCAACATTGAATCGTGTAGTTCACCAGCGTCTTCGTGTGTGTACTTACAAAGTCCAAATTCTGCAACGTCTGACGCCGAACGACAAACCATGCCAAAACAATCTGCTGTGGATATGCTGCAGCGTATTGATATGGATACCAACCTTCCTGGAAAGATGTTTATTCTCAGATGAGGTAATCTTTCATCTATCAGGAAGGATTAGTAGGCGTAATGTTCGGATTTGGGGTTCGCAAAATCCGCACGTTGTCATGGAACATATTCGTGGGAGCCCTAAGCTAAACATCTGGTGTGGGCTAATGCACGACAGGATTGTTGGACCGTTCTTCGTTGTGGAACAAACAGTGAATTGATCGGTGTATCTGGACAAGTTGGAGCAGTTTTTGTACCCTCAGATACAAGACTTGCAACCCAACATCATTTTTCAACAAGATGGAGCTGCGCCGCATTGGACAACGGCTGTTCGCAAGTTCCTGGATACGAAATTTCCCAATCGTTGGATCGGACGCGGAGGACCCACTGCCTGGCCACCACGCTCCCCCGACATTACGCCACTTGGTTTCGTCATGTGGGGATTCGTGAAGGACCTCGTGTATGCGTCCAAAGTGGACGATATTCCCACATTGCGACTTCGTATCACTAATGCGATTGCAACAATAACAGAGGAAATGTTACAAAGAACTTGGCAAGAAATTGAATATAGACTAGATATTCTTCATGCTACAAATGGCTCACATGTAGAGGTGTATTGATGGTAAATAAAAAATAAATAAATTCTTTGAGATGCTGTACAGTGTGGTGCATTTTTCATTGTTGTATCTACTGTTTTTTTTTCCTGAGTCTTTGAAATCAGGGAGGTTCGAGTGGGACACCCTACATATACGAAACACGTAAATGGATAAGAGCTGTTTTATTCCGCTTCATTGTTACACTACGCTCGGTATCCTTCGAGCTACACGTACATTTGCAAGAACATTGTGTGGGAAAGGGAACACACACAACCCATGCACTAATTATATTTCTCAAAGAGTTAAAGAACGTGACTGTCAAATAACAAGTATATGGTCACACGCCATATAGCAGTCCTCTTTCAAACACAGCGTTCTCTAGTAAATTGTGTCTGTGCAATGTTACAAAGACCTTTTTCGCACTTAACCACTTCAGTACTGTAATTACACTGCAGTTGCACAGTTATGATGTTAATGGCCGGTTTTGTGGCTTTGCCGTAGGACGCCAGCCAGCATCACTAAAGTAAACTAAAGTCAACTGCGGGGCGATTACAGTGAGTGAAGTGTGTGCAGTTAGAACCAAGGTCCTCGCGACTGCGCTCACGCTGCAGAGTATGGGGGCTCAAATTCCTGTCTGGTCGTCCAGATTTAGATTATTTGCAGTTTCTGTAAATTACGTAAGGCAAGTGCCTGATTAGTTCCCTTGAAAACGACCACGACTTCCTTCCTTCCCCAGCCTCGGCCATAGCACTCCGTAGCTAATGCATGTTTTGCCGAAGGCGCGTTAAATCGTAGTTTTCATTCCTTTAACAAAGCAACGTTTCTTACTCGTGCACTCAGGTAGGGTCATATCATTTTAGATTGTTTAGAATGAAAGTTGCAGTATGGCTGAAGGACGATGATTTTTACTCATTTCTTTTTCTTTTCGGGTACGTCTTACACAGATCACAACGCACACTGCAAAATTACATCAATATACATACACAGCAAACTATCACACGATGACTCTTGTACCACAGTAGTCATTTCATAAATTTCCTCATGTATGAGTCGACATCATCACTGTAACTTCTAAACGATGAAACCCATTTTAAAAACCACCGCAGACTGTCAGTATTTAATCACATTACTGGCCAGTTTCGGCCTTTCGCCAAATTTTCAATTGTTTACGTAGAAGAAAGCCCAAGGACATGTTGTACTGTTATATAAATTTGCAAGGACCAGGAACTAGCTATTATAGTGCCTTTACACACATGACGTGTTGTATAATGTGTGACTGGAAGCAGGCTGTGATTTGCAAAACCATTCATATAATGTGGGGGGGGGGGGGGGGGACAAGTGTGTGTTCCCACATAGCACGAAACAGGTTTTAAATGTGACACAAACATCACCATCACTATACATTTGAAAATGGGCAAAGGAAGAAACTGCCCAATGCTTGATGAAATAAAGGCATCTTGCATTATAAAACTGAGAGCCTACAGTGGCTTTTAAAATGGTTTCATCATTTAGAAGCTAGTCATTCCCTTTCCCCTCTCCACTCGCAAATGGGGCGAGGGAAAAACGATTGCCCATGTGCTTTCATACGAGTTCTGATTTCTGGAAAATTCCATTTTCAGTTCATAGAGCATTTACGTAATATTCGCGCACTAATCCAAAGTTCCGGTAACAAATCTAGTAATACGCCTCTGAGTTTCTTCGATGTCTTCCTTTAATCCGTCTGGGTGGGGATCCCAGATACTCGAGCAGTACTCAAGAATGGGTTGCACGAAGTGCTCTGTACACTCTCTCCTTTATAGACTAGCTATGTACAGAATTCTCCCAATACACCGAAGTCGTCAGTTCGCCTCCCTTGCAACCTGCCTTACGTTCTCGTACTATTTGAAGTCGCTTTGCATCGACACGCCAAGCTATTTATTCGATGTGACTATGCCGAGCAGCACACCACTAATGTTCTATTCGGACATTCAGAATTTTTCCTACTCATGTGCATTAATATACATTTTCCGCATTTAGAGCAAGCTGCCATTAATCACACCAAGTAGAAACTATGTCAAAATCATCTCGTATCATCTTACAGTTATTCAACAACCGCAGTTCCTGTACACTACAAAGTCTCCAGTCGCAGTCTGCTACTCCCCCTATCCGACACACCAGTACCTTTGCCTCTGATGAACACATTACACAAATAGAGGAGGTAAGGGAATCTTTATGTTCCTGAAGAGAATAAAGTATAAGAGGCAGTCAAATGAAAACGATACAGATGAAAAAAAGTAAACTGTTTATTATTTTAAAAGTAATTGCCATAAGTTCTGCCCGCCCTTACACATCGTCCATACAGTCCCTATCTATCCCCATCCGAATTCCATAGTTTTGGAGCCTTGAAGAAAGATACCCGTGGCCTTCAGTTTGCTTCGAACGAAGAGTTCCACTCCTAGGTACAATCTTGGTTCAGTGGGCAATGGCAAACATTTTTCCATGAAGGTATTAAACGTCTTGTCTCACCATGGAATAAATATATTAACGATAACGGCATTTACTTTTGAAATAATAAAAGTTTACTTACTTCTTTCCGTCGGTCTCGTTTTCATTTGACTGCCCCTTATAAGTGCACAGATTCGGCACGTTCCGTCGTACTCGTCGTAAACTAATTCCGAGGTGAAAAGCCTCTTATAGAAATTAATTAAATGGTGCTGTAGCACAAAGCGTCACACGAAAATCGATGTGATAACACTTACATGCAAACATGCGCAAGACGTTTATATTTTTTTCTTTTTTCCCCTCTTTTTTATGGTGGGACAGGTGCAGTGGTCAACAAAGAAATCGAGAAGACAGTGATTCCAATTCACGTCCACTCATCCAGCTTTGGGTTTTCCGTGGGTTCCTCGAATAGTTTAGGGCAAATGAGGGCATGAATCCAGTGAAAAAGACACGGTCCTTTTGAGTTCTCATCACCCAGACCTGTTAAGCTTGAGCATCCTCTAATGGCCTCTCTGTCGACGAGAAATTGATCCCCATTCTTACGTTGCGTTCTTTTCTTCCTTTTTTTCTGAACTGCAGATTTTTACCCTGGCGACAGTATAAACAATAATTCGCACATTTGGCTCGATTGACTACTTAGTGTTGCTCGAAATGGTAGATGCTATTCACTGGATAGAAGACCGTGGTCATTTATCTAAAAGGAAATGTGACAAACTTTTTCGGCTACGAGATGCACATAACCGAACAATTTTAAGTATAAATACGGAAGTTCGATTTCGACTGCTTCTCTGCGGCAAACTTATGTAAGCTGATTCTAAAAAGTTGTTACTAGCTCAGTATAAATCTATCGTAGCCTTATATGAAGTAATCGCTTCGACATGTTGCAGACTTCTTGATGAAGTCGCTGTAACTTTGAAAGAGGCGAAGAACCGCCAGAATCATACTCCAACCTTCGAGAACATGCATCCAGCGCGCCGCTTCGCTTGGTTATGTAATTGCGTTGTATATCGGTGTATGTGTCTGTAGATAATCTAATCAGATAATATCTCTCCCGAGAAAAAGAAATCATCCGAAAAATACAGGAATTTGAGAGATGAATATCAGAATTCCGCTGCACCTGAATCTAGTGAGCTGTCAACGTTGGCTGCCGTTAGCGAACACCTACGTCGTACTGAACGTAGAGGGAACTTTATTAGCATGTTGACATACATCATAGCTGTGGCCGAGCGTGGAGCTTTCTCCAGCACGTGGGCAGAGTAGCTGTCGGCAGTGATCTGGATGTCTACAGATGTTCTCAGATTTAGACTGATCGGCTGTAACTTCGCGCTAGAACTGTCGGCCAGTTTCTTTTCCTTCCGATGTGAAAAGTATTTTCACTCCGTGGCGGCGACGAATCTCAAGATGGTATTACAGTACGGGCAGTCGATTTGAATAGTGGTCATGTTTACAGATTTTCATAAAACCCATGACTCGTATGGCAGTACGGCCCTGTTTAATGGACTACGTGAATTCGTTGTGTGTAACAAAACAACTAAATCCAACAGAGTTACACAGACAGAACCTTTAACTTGAAGGGCTTAACTTTCGAATCTTCCGAAATAAAAAAAAGGCGTAAGGTAAGGTGATGAGCTGTGTCCGTTGTTTCTCAGTCAGCTATTAGGTAATATCAACGAAGTGTGACAGATTGAAATACCTGGAATAAATACGGGAAATGTTACAAGAAGACGTAGTATGCAGACTGCAAGCACGTAGTCATCGTGAAGAGAGATCGCAACATCTGAGGGTCAACTCTTCAAGTAGTTAGGTGAAATTATCGGCACTGAAAACAAACAAGTGAGCAATAAAACTCGTCCAGAAAACCTCGATGAAGCCTACACAGTTCAAAATGGCCCTAAGCACTATGGGACTTCACATATGAGGTCATCAGTCCCCTAGAACTTAGAATTACTTAGAACTAACTAACTTAAGGACATCACACACATCCATGCCCAAGGCAGGATTCGAACCTGCGACTGTAGAAGCAGTGCGGTTCCGGACTGAAGCGCCTAGAACCGCTCGGCCACAGCGGCCAGCGCCTACACAGTCATATGGGATGTTTATAACAAGATATCACATTCCTTTACGTTGAAGTCTGATAACGCCACTATCAAACAGACGTTGTAACAGAAGCACTTATTAATGGAGCATTTATTAATGATGAATGCTAGGTCATCTAGGAAATGAAACGACAGGCATTGTACATAATATTCAGGTTCAAGATTCAAAATGGAATCTGAATGCGCAGAAATTCAAAAGAATGATATTGTCTGGCGTGACGGTTCAGTTTCTCTTCCAACTCACCAGCGGTGTCCGAAAAAAAGAAGGCAGGAGGAGACTCAACAGATAACGTCTCTAACTCATTAGAAGAACGAAAGACTCAGAGAAACAGTATCAAAAGTTTTGAGGAGATAAGAAGAACAAGAACACTGAAGCTAACTAATAGTCCTACATGCTCTTTAAAGGACAAAACGAAATAACACACTCTAAGGCAAAGAAAAAGACGCTCCATGAAGGAATTATCCAAATGGGGCGGAAATCGGTATATGTGATCTACATGTAGTGACAAAAAAAATTATTATAATTTCATAAAAGCAGGATGGAACTGAACACTGATCACTCCCGCTTCGAAATGAGCCTCGCCGACGACCGAAACGTATCTGCAGACGCCACACACAACAGTGAGGTACCAACCTGACTATCCTCTTCATACTTCCCGACAACCAGGATGGATGGCAGGGGGCGCCATTTCTTTTCCTAGCAGCACCCCTTTGGTTGTCATCTGCAGCACCCTTACAGCTCAGCGGGACCTCGGCGATATTCTACGCACCGTTTTGTTGCTTTTCGTGGCAAGCCATCCTGGGTTTACACTGCTTGTCTTCGTGTTTGTCAAACCCTAACTTGGCCAGCAAAATCGCCGGATCTGTCCCCTGCTGCGAAAGTCTGGAGCATTACGGGTAGTGCTCTCCAACCAGCTCAGGATTTTGACGATCCAGTTGGACAGAAGTTGGCTCGATATTCCTCACTAGGACATCCATCGAGTCTATGAATCAATGCCATGCCGAATCAATGCCTCCATAAGGGCCAGAGATGGACCAACACATTATTGATTTGCTCAATTTGTGAAGCTTTTTCTCTTGAATAATTCATCCAGTTTTTATGACATTGTAATCATTTGTTTGTCTTACATCGCATCTACCGATTTCGGTCCAATTTTGGTAATTCCATCGTGGTACGTTGATGTTTTTTTTTTTTTTTTGTCTTAGCTTCGAAACATACGAAAATAACACAAACAAATTTGACGATGAAGGATTACATTCCAGCTACGTGAAAAAAAAGAAAAACTAATGGGAACGTAGAAATTGAGACAGCTCGTGAGAAAAAAAAAATCACAAGGACTGAAGTAACTGACTGATTTTATAAATGAACGCCTTTTTTCAAACTTACAGTATATTCTGTAAAAGATCTTATTATTAACCAGCTCCGGCCTACGAATTTTTGAATAACAACTACTACAATGATATAGTTACGCGTAAAATTTCCTGAAAGTTTACGAAGCTCATAAGTTGGCGACAGTAGCACATGCTTCCCCATTTCCGTTACCGACTTGCTCTTTCCCAAGCGCCGGGCCTTAAAAATCTGCCCTTTGTTAAAGTCGATTATGGCAATGCAGCTCCCCGTTTGCGGCCCGTATCGTCGCTAAAATGATTTCCCATTCGTCTTTGCCCAGCTTATTTATACCGTATCACGTGCCTAGAACACCACCAGATGGCGTTCAGTGTCGCCGTGGACAGTGATCGTAATCTTTTGACTTACGTTTTTTTATATCAGTTTCTCACTTTTAGGCTCTTGTATCTAAATGCAGATGGGTTTCCTTCTGACAAATTTTTATTCAACAGATGTTGGCCATGCGTTGTATAGCACCGTCTGTTCTTAAGCTTGATGCCGACCGCTGTGGCAGAGCGCTTGCCTGCACGGTAGCTCAGCGTGTTCGGTCAGAGAGCTGGTTGGCCTCTGTCATAAACAACTGAGTGAAAGGATCAACAAACGAACTTGACCGGATGTCATGTGACGTCCTCAACGACCAAACACAACGATAAAAAAAAGCGGTTCTAGGCGCTTCAGTCCGGAACCAAGCTGCTGCTACGGTCGCAGGTTCGAATCCTGCCTCGGGCATGGATGTGTGTGATGTCCTTAGGTTGGTTAGCTTCAAGTAGTTCTAAGTCCAGGGGACTGATGACCTCAGATGTTAAGTCCCATAGTGCTCAGAGCCATTTGAACCATTTGGACAAATTACAGTTGATTTGCAGTTTTCCGTCAACAAAAGACTAATCATGGAACGCACCTCACAACAGGTGGCGGATGTTCTATTGCAGTGCTGGCCGGTGTGGCCGAGCGATTCTAGGCGCTTCAGTCTGGAACTGCGCAACCGCTACTGTCGCAGGTTCGAATTCTGCCTCGAGCATGGATGTGTGTGATATCCCTAGGTTAGTTAGGTTTAAGTAGTTCTAAGTTCTAGGGAACTGATGACCTCAGATGTTAAGTCCTACAGTGGTCAGAGCCATTTGAACCATTTGTTCTATTGCAGCGCACATTTTAACACACCACACAAAGGAAAATAGCAGAGACAAAGACCACACTCTACCAACACTGGATGCATACTGAATGTAGGAACGTTGCGACTCCAAGATGGGAGCTGTAGCCCCGCCCACCATCGCGATATACGAAAACGTCTGTTACTTTCTGGATAGCCTTCCTATTATTATTATTATTATTATTATTATTATTATTATTATTATTATTATTATTATTATAACAGTAAACGCAGCAAATGAGATCACTATGGTGCATTTCGTATTTTACTCAGACACTTCCCAAGGGTCTACAATAGCATGATACATTGGCGGACAATTCGTGCAGATCGCAGTAAAGTGGTTTTTTGTAGTTGGCAGGTGGATATTTCATCAGGACAGTGGTTTCCAGGTGCCCACTAAGATCTTTTGGCATGGCTCCGAGAGCGTCGAGAACCACCAAGACCACTTTCACTGGTTCACGCCACAGTTGCCGTAACTCGGCTTTCAAGACCTCGTATCTGGCAAGTTCTCCTCAAGTCTGCCATCACATGGCAGGCAATGTCAACGACCCAGACTTCCTTTCTCTCCACAATTGTGACGACTGGTGTTCTGTGTCCGAGCATTCGATCCATCTGAACTCGGGAGTTTCAGAGTAATTTAGCATGTTCATTTCAGACAACTTTTTGTGGCTTATAGTCCCAGCTTTTCCTTGTCACCGAAGGAAAAAAAAGTAAACTCCGGAAAAAAAACTGAACTCCTCCCAAACAGACCATGAAAGTTCATATGTACCGACCGGCCGCCGTGTCATCCTGTGCCCACAGGCGTAATTGGATGCGGATGTGGAGGGGCATGTGGTCACTACACCACTGTATGTCAGTTTACAAGACCGGAACCGCTACTTCTTGATCAAGTAACTCCTCTGTTTGCCTCACAAGGGCTGAGTGGACCGCGCTTGCCAACAGTGCTCGGCAGACCGGATGGTCAATTATCCAAGGGCTAGCCCAGCCGGCAGATAGTAATTTTGGCCTAAGTTCCAGAGGATCATTCGTGCCACAGTATTATGCAGCTGCCTGATGTCCAGTCCCATGGACGTGATCGGCAACTTGTTGTTAATATTATAGTGTCAAGGCGAAAGGAATGGCATCGCTTGTGTATCATGTAGAAATGGTTCAAATGGCTCTGAGCACTATGGGAATCAACATCTGAGGTCATTAGTCCCCTAGAACTTAGAACTACTTAAACCTAACTAAGCTAAGGACATCACACACATCCATGCCCGAGGCAGGATTCGAACCTGCGACCGTAGCAGTCGCGCGGTTCGTGACTGCGCGCCTAGAACCACTAGACCACCGTGGCCGGCTATCATGTAGAAGCAAAAAACAAGCTCCATTAGTCAAATGTTTATACTAGGCCCTCTTTATTGCTTTGTGCAATCCCTGTAGACGTAGAAGTAACCAACATACCACATGGCATGAAGGGAAGGATTACCGTGAATCGGAGGTACGGCAGAGAGGCAACAGGCGGAACTATGAGAGAGCATTACAGAATCGGTCGCTTCTTGCCGTGGATGTTGACGAAGTGCTCCCTCCGTGCGGTCACAGCTCTGCCGAGGAGAAATGGAAAAAAATGGTTCAAATGGCTCTGAGCACTATGGGACTTAACATCTGTGGTCATCAGTCCCCTAGAACTTAGAACTAATTAAACCTAACTAACCTAAGGACATCACACACATCCATGCCCGAGGCAGGATTCGAACCTGCGACCGTAGCGGCCACGCGGTTCCAGACTCAAGCGCCTTTAACCGCACGGCCACACCGGCCGGCAGCAGAAATGGAGTCAGCGGGACGCTGTCTGGACGCGCGCGGAGCGTCTAGTAGCCGCTGCTGCAGTTCCAGTTCCAGCTCGCAGCTCCAGTTCCGGGACGGAACAGAACAGGCCGCGCGGCCTGCCGGCGACCCCTGACCCCGTGACCTCCACACTCGGCCTGCTGCAGACATTTCGCCGCAACCGGAGCGCCAGGCTGCTTGCCAAACGCGGACCGAAATGTCACCGCCGAAAGCGAGAGTGCGCTGCAAGCGGCAGCCGTCGACTGAATCACTGCGCGTCCCTGGCGCCTTAGGTTTAGTGAGACACCATACCAAGCCACTCCCGACGCGTCAGTCGTGTTAGGTACTAGTCATTTCCGCGAAAACTTCTTTAGTTCCTCTTTCTTTGTCCATTCCCTCTGATCTTCAGTTCCTCAATCTTTGTCGAGTCCCTCTGATATATTTGCGGCAGTTCTGTTAGTTACGAGCCGGCCGGTGTGGCCGAGCGGTTCTAGGTGCTTCAGTCTGGAACCGCGCGACTGCTACGGTCGCAGGTTCCAATCCTGCCTCGGGCATGGATGTCTGTGATGTCCTTAGGTTAGTTAGGTTTAAGTAGTTCTAATTTCTAGGGGACTTATGACCTCAGATGTTGAGTCCCATAGTGCTCAGAGCCATTTGAACCATTTGTTAACTACGCGTAATGAAATGAAATGTTGTGTGGCGAGGTCCTCGACATCGGGTAGACCGGTCGCCTGGTGCAAGTCTTTTGAGTTCACGCCACTTTGGCGACTTGCGTGTCGGTGGGGATCGTATGATGATGAAGACACAACAACACCCAGACCCAGCCGAGAGTCGAACTCGGACCCCTTTGCACAGCATTCGGATGCTATGACCACTCAGCTATTGAGGCGGACATTACGCAGAATAACTAGCTGTGACTGACAAGGAGGTCACACGGCAATCGGATTTCTATAATTTCCGATCTCAAATATCAATGTCAAAAGCGATCTGAGATACCTCTCAAAAATTCTCGTAAAAATCGACTTCGCAAGTTTTTGAGTTTCTTTAATTCAGTAATTCACGACCGATTCTGTCGACGGGTCATACGGCTGTGTGATAGAACGATCGCCTGCAACGTTTGTGGCGCGGGTTCGATTCCCACCCGATGCAAATCTTTAAACGATGGTGCCTTTTCTACGAGCATTTCCGTGAAGCGAAAAATATGTAGAGACAAAAAAAAGTGATTTGTAACGTTTCTAATTCAAAAAATTTTTGCTAACAATGTTTTATAAAAGATCGGTAAATAAGAATTCACATTTTGTGTGTGATACGTAATTAGAAATAAGATGTGCATTTTTTATAATGCTGACAGTTACGTATGTGTTAATGAGCATATAACTGATGTCATATTTAAATAACATAGGTGTTAGGTCGGAACGGAAAACAGGAAAAAAATAATAATCGAATCGATGCTTGTAGCAGCGGTAACCAATCACGAGCGCTTCCGATTTCTTCCATCTTTTCATATTTTATGCATCGAGCTGCTTGGGGTGATTGATACTTGAGATCTCAACTTCTCATACCGTAAATATAAAAACTTACAAAAATCCGATTGTCGTGCAATCGACTTGTGAAAAATTCCCAACCATCATTTCCCCAGCCCTTACGACCCGCGACCGTATTAGGGGCCTAATATAAAAACCCTCGATTAATGTGACTGTTCCGGTACAAAAAGCTTACAGGGATGATATGACATGCGATGTGACTCCGTTTAATTCATTCAACTGTCTCTCATTGACGTTCCTCTGCTCCCGACGTGAAAAAAGTTCCCCTAATCACTGAACTAAACATGTTGCAAACACTCTTGTAGACCAAAATGCAATAATTGCGTCGTACAATTTCTACTTGCTAAATTTTCCTGAATCAAAAGTAATCAATGTAAAAATCAAATATTCTCATTTATTCCGAAATCGATGCGTATTTTGCTATAAGTTTGAGTTGGCCCTGGAGGCGTTCTTGGATACCGGAATTCGTTAAGGTGACCGCTCGCGATGAGCGGGAAATCCGGGTTCGAGTCCTGACCTGGCACAAATTGTCGTTTTTGAGAAGCAGCTGATGCCAATCCAAATTCACAAAATGCGACTCCATTTCGTGATAATTAATAAAGCTGTAATCGTCAGCACAGTGTCTGTTCTTTCAGACACTGACATTGTAATGTGCAGGTAGACACACTGTATAGCACAGACGTTCTAACCATCGTAGATGTATCCATGCCTTGACGGGTTAAAATGACGATAAAATACATGTTAGACGAAAGAAGCGGCACACCATGAAGGAATTATCAGAATGGGACGGAAATCGGGAGATGTGATGTACCAACAGCCAAAGAAATGATTATAATTTCGAAAAAATGGGTAACTTTTTCAAGAAAATGAGGTTCACAAATTGCGCAAGACAATGACTCGTTGTTCCATCTCTTTTCCTTATGGAAACAGTTATTCGGCTTGGCACTGATTGATAGATGTCTTGCTGAGGGATGTCGTGCCAAATTCTGTCCAGTTGGCTCGTTAGATTCGGTTTATAGCAATGCCGACTCCGCACCGGTATGTCGAACTGGAAAAGAGATAGTATTATAATATGACGTTTGGCATAAAGTCATATCATAACTGTAACCTGCAGTGGAAAATGAACCATTTCTTAACAGCAGTACAGGTGGTGTTTTAAATATGCCTTATGCTATCAGTAGTCTAGATACAATAGCTTTCTAATAGATCGTCGACTGCTGACACGATTCCAACTTACTAGATGCCCACTGAACGTACATCTCCGTTTGAAGTCCGCAACGCTTGATCTTCAGCATGTAACGTTCCCTTTATATTCACAGTACATTCGCTTTTTTTCCTCCTGCAAAATGTTAACTAAAGCCCTGCTACTGGAATGATGCATTACAAAATTTTCTGAGTGGTGGGATAAACGTTGCAAGTGGGAGAAAAGTTCTTCACTCAAAAATTCTGTTACATATTGAGCTTGCGAGCCGCCACACAGCATCACAGCCTGGGGACAGAGGTTTTGTGAGCGGTGGATTGTCCAAATGCTGTCGCTCAACCAAAAGAAGATTTTATTTTAACTGTATATAATGTAGTCGTCGTTTTGTGATCGTAACTGACTGATGCAATTCCTTTATTGTATCAGGCCAGGATAAGAGAGAGTCATCGATGGTTACAATGTCCTTGTTATACAGAGTCTGTATCCTCACATTACAACAGACATTGTTATGACTGTTACAGCTGTAGTAATTATTACGAAATGGATTCGAATTTTGCGAACCTGGATTGACGTCAGCTATTTCTGACAAATGAAAATTTGTACTGGACCGGGACTCGAACCCGGATATTCGGCGAGTGGACTAGCTTGTCCGTTGTGTGTGTATTATGTATTAAACCGGGGACCTCGAAATGACATAGAGGCTTCGTCCGGTTCGCGGTTCGGGCCCCAGGGACGCCCCCCTCCCCCTCCCCCTCCCTCCCCCTTCCCGGGGGACGTCTCAACATACGCATGTAAAATGTAACCCCAAATTTTTGCGTGCTAGAGTAATTATGGTGTACGCGTTATGTGGAGACAGTGTTTTCGCAGCAATCGCCGACATAGTGTAACTGAGGCGGAATAAGGGGAACCAGCCAGCATTCGCCGAAATAGATGGAAAACCGCCTTAAAAACCATCCACAGACTGGCTGGCACACCGGACCTGGACACTAATCCGCCGGGCGGATTCGTACAGGGGACCGGCACGCCGTCCCGCTCGGGAAGCAGTGTGTTAAGCCGTCGGCACAAGGGCCGTGCATCATAACGTTGAGCGTGCCGAGTTTCTGACGTCATAGCGTGGAATAGCACGTTCGGGAGTCTTTCCGAACGTGCAGAGCTATATCTGGCATGTCAGATATTCTGAGCGTGCGTCTGAGCGTTGACCAATGAGATGGCTCAAAGTCACCTACGTTACATGAACGCTATCTCCCTTCGGCACAGAACTGTGAGACGCCATATTGGCATTCATTTCAAGCCTATACGTATATATGCCGTTTCTGAGCACCAGCAAATTGAGAATCACTGGAAAACCCGTTGTTAACTGTGTGATTCGTTCGAATAAAACAATGAGAGACATCATATTCGTGGCAAAATAAGTATTGTAACTTGCGTATTATGAGAGTATGCTATTTGAAGACAGCGACACGCTGAAGATCCACCCAAAACCCATTGTTCTTGGTACAATTTTTTATAATTAAATTTCAGGCAGTAACATATCTACGATTAAAGTTTTCAGCAAGTCGTAACATGCTATGATTTGTTGAAAGCAGTGTGTTGTTGGTTTAGCGTAATGAGTAGCGTCACAGATCTGTCGAAAGATTGTAATCTAGGGTGGTTTTTATTAGGTTCTGATGCTTTATTAGTTTAATATTTGATGTTATGTAAATATAAGTTCACCTTTTTTCGAGAGGTAGAGTTTGTTGGATTGGCTTAATCTACAGGACAGCTTGCGCTACTTGTAGAAAGATATTTTGCTCCTTTTTCTTTTACGCCTCGTAATTCACACGTTGCAAAGATTCTGCAACTGGGTAGGGACAATGATCAAGTAAGACTGACCTTGGGGTTTTACTAAAATGTGGGAATGATGAAATAATGTTTATCTGTGAGGAGAAGTATTCGAAATTTTACCGCACTGTTTGTTACGGAACTTTTATAAGCGTGTGCCTTATTGACTGTACATGGTACTTTCCTTTTCGTGGACGATGGAGGAAATGTGCGTTTTAATAGAGCTAACGTGGGAATTTTACGCGCGCCTGTTTAGTAAACAGTGTGATTTACGATCTATAAACATCCCGCAACTGCCGCTGGAGTGCGTTGTGATCGCGTGTACCACGTTGGGGTCCACGTACCGTATGCACAAGTCGCATCGTTCCTGAGCGTTCAGCAGCACGTTGAATTTAGCACGCTCAACGTTGACGTTCGACAGCACGGTCCGTGTGCCGACGGCTTTGAAAGCACGGCTAGCCGGGCGGGCCGCTTGTCCGTTACTCCTATTTAAGTCCCATCGAGCACGTGTCAGATGCGCTGGGGAGATGTATTGCAACACGTGCATGCGCACCATTTGTCAGTGGCGCTTCTGGTGGAATGGAATGCCTTAGCACAAGAATTCCTGACCACCTTGTGGCCTGCATAGGAGGACAGTGCATGGCATGCATTGCCGTCCGCGGTGACCACACACCCTATTAACCATCATGAATCGCGGTGACTTCAATGTAATTATGTATTTGGATACAAGTGTCATTTCTATTCAGTTCACTGCGAATTCCTCTCAGTTAAAAAAAATGGTTCAAATGTCTCTGAGCACTATGGGACTTCTGAGGTCATCAGTCCCCTAGAACTTAGAACTACTTAAACCTAACTAACCTAAGGACGTCACACACATCCATGTCCGAGGCAGGATTCGAACCTGCGACCATAGCGGTCGCGCGGTTCCAGAGTGAACGGTCTAGAACCGCTCGGCCACTCTGGCCGGCGCTTTCAGTTACCTCGTGTGCTATACAATAGTCCTTTCTGTGTATGGTTCAAGTTTCAACGAGTAATGTTACTTGGCAGTAACACGTCGTGCAGATGTTAACTTTCTTGCTTAAGTTTTGCACACCAGTATACAGGGTGAGTCACCTAACATTACCGCTGGATATATTTCGTAAACCACATCAAATACTGACGAATCGATTCCACAGACCGAACGTGACCGTAGGAGCTAGTGTAATTGGTTAATACAAACAATAAAAAAATGCACGGAAGTATGTTTTTTAACACAAACCTACGTTTTTTTAAATGTAACCCCGTTAGTTTTGTTAGCACATCTGAACATATAAACAAATACGTAATCAGTGCCGTTTGTTGCATTGTTACATCCGGAGATATTGTAACCTAAATTTGACGCTTGAGTACCACTCCTCCGCTTTTCGATCGTGTGTATCGGAGAGCACCGAATTACGTAGGGATCCAAAGGGAACGGTGATGGACCTTAGGTACAGAAGAGACTGGAACAGCACATTACGTCCACATGCTAACACCTTTTTATTGGTCTTTTTCACTGACGCACATGTACATTACCATGAGGGGTGAGGTACACGTACACACGTGGTTTCCGTTTTCAATTACGGAGTGGAATAGAGTGTGTCCCGACATGTCAGGCCAATAGATGTTCAATGTGGCGGCCATCATTTGCTGCACACAATTGCAATCTCTGGCGTAATGAATGTCGTACACGCCGCAGTACATCTGGTGTAATGTCGCTGCAGGCTGCCACAATACGTTGTTTCATATCCTCTGGGGTTGTAGGCACATCACGGTACACATTCTCCTTTAACGTACCCCACAGAAAGAAGTCCAGAGGTGTAAGATCAGGAGAACGGGCTGGCCAATTTATGCGTCCTCCACGTCCTATGAAACGCCCGTCGAACATCCTGTCAAGGGTCAGCCTAGGGTTAATTGCGGAATGTGCAGGTGCACCATCATGCTGATACCACATACGGCGACGCGTTTACAGTGGGACAGTTTCGAGCAACGTTGGCAGATCATTCTCTAGAGACGCGATGTATGTTGCAGCTGTTTGGGCCCCTGCAATGAAGTGAGGACTAATGAGGTGGTCGCCAATGATTCCGCACCATACATTTACAGTCCACGGTCGCTGTCGCTCTACCTGTCTGAGCCAGCGAGGATTGTCCACGGACCAGTAATGCATGTTCCGTAGATTCACTGCCCCGTGGTTTGTGAAACCCGCTTCATCGGTAAACAGGTAGAACTGCAACGCATTCTCTGTTAATGCCCATTGACAGAATTACACTCGATGATTAAAGTCATCACCATGTATTTGCTGATGTAACGACACATGAAACGGGTGAAAGCGGTGACGATGCAGTATGCGCATGGCACTACTTTGACTCAGTCCACCGGCTCTCTCAATGTCCCGTGTATTCATCTGTGGGTTCATCGCAACAGCAGCTAACACACCAACTGCACCCGCTTCTCCTGTGACGGGCCTGTTACGGAACCGTTTGCGTGCTACGACCATACCTGTTGCATACAGTTGGCGGTAAATGTTTTGCAATGTGCGGCACGTTGGATGCTCTCTGTCCGAGTACCGTTCTGCATACACCCTGCAGGCTTCAGCTGCATTTCGTCGACACTCGCCATAGACGAGTATCATCTCCGCCTTTTCAGAGTTCGAATACACCATAGTCACAGTTCCTACAACACTACACTATCACAGACGTCTGGTAACACGGTGTACTACAGCTGGTCTGCGTGCGGAGACGAATGCAGAATAATAATAGCAGCAAGCGCTACATGCGGACGCTGCGACACCTAGACCAAACCACAACAGTGCACTACAGCCACACTCGTAAACACGGTCGTCATCTTAAACACGTCCCTGCAGATGCTGTTCACCGACCGTGGCCCGTGTTCGTTACAACACGCAACTGAACGTCGGAGGTTTCAAGCGTCAACTTTAGGTTACAATATCTCCGGATGTAAGTAACATTTTACAATGTAACAAACGGCACTGATTACGTATTGTTTATATGTTCAGATGTGCTAATAAAACTAACGTGGTTCCATTTTAAAAAACGTAGGTTTGTGTTAAAAAACATACTTCCGTGCATTTTTGTATGGTTTGTATTAAACAATTACACTAGCCCCTCTGCTCACGTTCGGTCTGTGGAATCGGTTCGTCAGTATTTGATGTGGTTTACGAAATGTATCCAGCGGTAACGTTAGGTGACTCACCCTGTATAGCACACAACTGAGGACGGCAAGAGCGGAAAAGTTAAAGCAACAAGACCCATTTCCTTATTATCCGTATTACTGCAGCTATTTTAAACTGTAATGTTATGTGCAGCAGTAATGGTCTTGAATAACTAACCTTGGACGTGGCAGTGCAATTAGTTTGCAAGTGACGCGGCCAGCAGACGGACGGTTCGTCTGGCGCGCCAGTTCCGGCCCGGCGCTGCAGTTTGCGCACGGCTTATCGCCGAGTAACGCGGCCCTTGCCAGTTTGCACAGCTCTCAGGAGGGCGCGCAAATAAACGTCGCGACGCTTCAGAGCAGAATGAGCGCTCAGGGGACCTCGCTAGTCGATTCGACACTCTCGCGTTCTCCTATTCACTGCGAAAATCAGGGGGCAAGTTTGGTCGGCGCGACTGAAGCACATCACCTACGAAAATCATCAGACGATGGCGTTGGCGTCCACAGATGGGAGGAAATGGAAATAGGGGATTAAAGTTTGCTTCTACGTTGAGGTGGATACGGACGGAGCAGGAGCTCGTATTGGGTGAGGACGAATGGGGGGAAGGGGCCCGGCTGTGACCTCTTCAAAGGAACCGTCGCGGAGTATCCCATAAGCGATGGAATCGACGGAAAACCAACATCTTAATGGCCGAATAGGGGTGTGAACGCCGGTTCTCATCCTGGTCGAGTGCACGACCGCATAATGTAACTCGGGTAAGTTCGAGCACTTATCACTACTGTGTCCGCACCGCAATATATCGTCTGTCGCCAACAACGCAATTGCAAGGTAGGCTCATTCACAAATTGCAGTTCTCGCGTGAAGACTGTAACTCTTTATGATTCCATTTTCAAGATGTGCTGTTTAAATTCTCATACATGAACAACACGTCTTAGTAAACACTAGTATGGGATGTGTCCAACCTTCACCTTTACGACGGCTTGAACTCTGACGACGAAACTTTCCATGAGACGTCTGATTGTCTCTTGAGGAATGGCTTCTCATTCTTCCTCAACCGCCGAAACCAGAGATCTTAGTGATTTTGTGCGCTAGAGTCTGGAGCGAGCCGGCCGCTGGTGGCCGAGCGGTTCTAGGCGCTTCAGTCTGGCACCGCGCGACCGCTACGGTCGCAGGTTCGAATCCTGCCTCGGGCATGGATATGGGTGATGTCCTTAGGTTAGATAGGTTTAAGTAGTTCTAAGTTCTTGGGGACTGATGACATCAGATGTTAAGTCCCATAGTGCTCAGAGCCATTTGAACCATTTTTTTCTGGAGCGAAATCGACGTTCTAACTCATCCCAAATGTGTTCCATTTGGTTTACGTCCAGGATTCTGGACAAGTCAATCCATATCTATCAGGAATGTTACTGTCCACATACCATTGCCTCACATAGCTCCTTAACGACAGTGTATGCTGATACAAACACTCATCGTCTCTGAACTGTTCCTCTGCCGTACGCACGCACAATGCTGTAAAATGTGTTCAAATCCTTCGCCATTTAACATTTTCTGAAGCACAGTAAGAGGCCAATACCCTAAACGCGAAAAACACCCACACACTGTAGGGCTACTGTTCCGTAGTGGCACCTCATACCATTCCAGGTAGCGTTCTCCAGCCATTCTTCAAACCCAAACCCTTCCATCGGGTTGCCACAGGGAACGGCGGCGTGATTCTTTCCTCCAAATCACTATTTTCCGTCATCCACTATCCAATAGTGCTTCTCTTTACACAATCTCAAGCTGGCTACCTAAATTTACAACTTTCATATGCTGAACGACCATTGTGCCCTATTCTTAATATTCCCCTAAGCACAGTCATTGTGTTAGGTGATCTGTTGATAGCACGTTGAGCTCGCGAGTGATTCCTTCCGCTGACTTCATGCGATTTTTTATAACCACCCTCTGCAAAGCTCGACAGTCCCTGCCCGTCAGTATTTGGGAACTGCATGGTCTTGGATTAGTTGTGGATGTTCCTTCACGTTTCCAGTTCACAGTCACATCACCAGCAGTCGAATTCAGCGGTTTTGGATGATTTGAAATGGTTCAAATGGCTCTGAGCACTATGCGACTTAACTTCTGAGGTCATCAGTCGCCTAGAATTTAGAACTAATTAAACCTAACTAGCCTAAGGACATCACACACATCCATGCCCGAGGCAGGATTCGAACCTGCGACCGTAGCGGTCGCTCGGTTCCAGACTGAAGCGCCTAGAACCGCACGGCCACACCTGCCGGCCGCTTGAAATGGTCCTGATGGATCTGTTACTCGGGTAACATCCAATGACTACCCCACGTTGGAAGTCACTGAGCCATCCTGACCAACCCATTCTACTGTTGATATTTTTCTACTGACATCACAATACTCTCTGCCTCCTTTTATACTGGCCGGATCGCTCTCGTGACATCTAGTGATCAATTTCGCATTACAATGGTGAGTTCGGATACTTTTTATCTGATAGTGTACGATTACAAAGGTAATTTGTGGTACATTCCTATGGAACCAAAATGCTGAGGTCATCGGTCCCTAGGCTTACACAGTACATACTCCAACTTAAACTAACTTACGCTAAGGACAACAGACCCACAATCACGCCCGAGGGAGGACTCAAACCTCCGACGGGGAGCGCGCGAGCCATGGCAGCCTGCCGTTGTGGCCGAGCGGTTCTAGGCGCTACAGTTTGAACCGCGCAGCCTCGGGCATGGATGTGCGTGATGTCTTTAGGTTAATTAGGTTTAAGTAGTTCTTAGTTCTAGGGGACTGATGACCTCAGATGTTGAGTCCCATAGTGCTCAGTGCTCACAGCCATTTGAACCGAATGGCGGAGGATGACAATCAGTCGGTCGACATTCTTCGGACCTTCGCAGCCCGAGCGAGTAACTCGAAGTCTACAACTAGGAGGTGGTGGTGTGGTGAGGTGAGGTGAGGTGTGGTGGTAGTATGCTATCCTAGCAGCTACGGCTGTGGTGACAGGCGATTTTGTCTTCAGTAGTGATCAGTCACTATACAGTGTGACTTCCTTGCAAATTTTCAATGTACGTCGCACCGGGTCACAAACCTGGAACCTTGACCTTCGCGATTATCGTAGAAGTGATTTTAAATGTGCACAATTTTATAGATCTACCAAAATTTATTCTTTCATTGCTGCGGGCGGATTGGTGGCACAGCCAGTTATTCACACATCCGGCACTATCATGGTAGAAGCGTTCTTTTAAATTGTTCACGCAGAATACATTATGTTCCGTAAAATATGACGGGATAACTGTTCACGGCCTAAATGTCGTAGTTACAGTTCTACTGTTGTAAACCTGTATGGTATGTTGTTAAAACATCGAATCCTTTTGTGACATACTGGCCATCGCGTCTCAGCCGCCTTTAGTATACAACCAGATCCAATTAATTCTATTACAAAACGCTGGGCGACGCGCGGGATTAGCCGAGCGGTCTGTGACGCTGCAGTCATAGACTGTGCTGCTGGTCCTGGCGGAGGTTCGAGTCCTCCCTCGGACATGGGTTGGCTGGTTCAAATGGCTCTGAGCACTATGGGACTCAACTGCTGTGGTCATAAGTCCCCTAGAACTTAGAACTACTTAAACCTAACTAACCTATGGACATCACACACATCCATGCCCGAGGCAGGATTCGAACCGGCGACCGCAGCGGTCGTGCGGTTTCAGACTGTAGCGCCTTTAACCGCTCGGCCACTCCGGCCGACTCGGACATGGGTGTGTGTGTGTTTGTCCTTAGGATAATTTAGGTTTAGTAGTGTGTAAGCTTAGTGACTGATGACCTTAGCAGTTAAGTCCCATAAGATAAAAAAAAAGAAAAAACGCTTGGCTAGGCGGCTCCGTAGTGCTGTACGCGATTCGAATCCCATCATCCCTTTTTATCATCATCATCATCAGCCACAGCAGCAGCAGCAACAACAACAAAGACATTATGCTATACGCGGGTTCATCACAGCTACAGACACACAAGCCAACCGCGGTGGCCGTGCGGTTCTAGGCGCTTCAGTCCGGAACCGCGCTGCTGCTACGGTCTCGGGTTCGAATCCTGCCTCGGACATGGATGTGTGTGATGTCCTTAGGTTAGTTAGGTTTAAGTAGTTCTAAGTCTAGGGGACTGATGACTACAGATGTTAAGTCCCATGGTGCTTGGAGCCATTTTTTTTAGAAACACACAATGTTTCGAAATGCAGTACACTTGCAAGGCTTGGACTAAGCAATGAGCCACACCAAAACAAAAGTTCTCCCCACAGATTTCCTAGCATAAAGAAAGTTACATTCTGTTTATTCTACACAGGGTCTTTCTTTTTTTACGTAGCTCACTGCATTGCGATTAAGTGTCCAGATCCGCTTCGTGAATGCCTGTCCACTTTTTCACCCACACACTTCGGGCTCGCGTTTGCCATCTAACGTGCCTGCGGGAAAGCGAATAATTTTCTTCCTGACTCCTCTCTGCCGAGCCTTCCCGAGATAGGCCGCCGACTCGGTACGGCTCTGCCGTTAAAGCGCTGGAGCTAAATAACTAACCAGCAGTAATTGCAGATTGCTGCGGGCGGATTGGTAGCACGGCCAGTTATTCGCACCGCCTGTACTATCATCATTACGTTTCTTCCTTTTTCAGCAGAAAACAATCGTTTACGATATTCATAAGCGTGTAACTTAATTGCAGGTTACTATAGGTTTTTCAAAAGCTTTTTTCGTGCTTTATGAAGGCGTAATCTCCCATTTCCTTCGCCTATTTGTGCCCTCCTCAGTCGTGTAAAGTCAGACAGGCATTTCAGCATTAAAAAGGCACATTTTCAAGTTGAAAATATACTGTAATACACACTTGCACGTTCCAGAGGTTCAACAAGTTGTCTAGAAAGGCGTGTGTTGTGGAAACACTCCCCAGTAAAACGTTGAGGTGCAGTAGAAATGAACGCAGGAGACATCGTGTACTTATATTCTGTTATTTTAATAAATGCAGCAAACAACCAGTTTTTTTATTTATTTTTCCTTATGCCAATACGAGTTTCTGGCTTTCACCCATCTTCAGTTATCGTAATACATATTCAATCTTCAGTTTACATCGTCAAAACATCGACAGCAGTTTGGGAACTGCAGCTGGCCTCTGAAAATTAACGTTTTTGTTTAGTTGTTATACTTAGCGAGTTATACATCAGTCCAACAGTGTCTAAAATAAGTAATTTTAGTTCTTTTGTATAAAATGTACTACATTATTATTTAATAATCAACATAGTTCATTAAGTCACTACTGCATTTATTGAATAACGGTACAAGCACTCAGCTCATTTGTACTAACCAGTTGAAGCTTTTTAGTCATACAGAAGCTTAAACTAGAAACAGTGCTTTCAGAACCTGCGATTAATTATAACTTTTGCCATAGATGTAATTTTGCGATCTAAACAAAAATGTCAATCCACCACATGGCGAATACTGCAGTGTTTACTGCAAAATACAAGTGAAAAGTGTGTGTGTGTGTGTGTGTGTGTGTGTGTGTGTGTGTGTATGCCAAAATTACAAAGGCGAAAATCGAAACAAGAAGAAGCAGACTAGAGGAAAAGTACATCTGACAAGTAATATATTGTAATATGTAACTAACGAAGTATAGTAGCTAAATAAAACAGTTAATTTACACAGTCGACGTTTTATTGATGTACAGCTGGAAATGGGTGAAAGCTCGAAAAGCATATTGGCACAAATAAAAATACAAAAAATGTGGCTGGTTGCTGTATTCCTTAAAACAATATAATCCACAGCCACGAAGCTCGACACTAATAAAACAGATGTTAATTAGTATTGCGAATTACATGCTACTGGACGTTTAGGGACTAATAATTTTTTTAATTCTGTACTATTAGTTTCATGCTTGCGCCCGTCGTGGTGTAGAGTTCTTCCATAGTGAAGAGACAGTCTACCAGTGTTAACTGTACCCAAGGGATGTTCCGAAGGGAAGGTTGAGAGGCCTAGTGGAAAAGGCTTTTACTGCTCCGCACTCAATGGCGGTATGTGATAAAATGGTTCAAATGGCTCTGAGCACTATGGGACTTAACATCTAAGGTCATCAGTCCCCTAGAACTTAGAACTACTTAAACCTAACTAACCTAAGGACATCACACACACCCATGCCCGAGGCAGGATTCGAACCTGCGACCGCTGCAGTCACGCGGTTCCGGACTGAAGCGCCTAGAACCGCACGGCCACCACGGCCGCCGCGGTATGTGATAGTAGCGTGTTTTAAGTGTATCTGTTCCGGAAACAAACGTCCCACAGTCACTCTGCTCCCGCATCGTTTGCTTATCTTTTATTCTTGGTAGTAGTTTCGATGTCGTAGCCCCATTTTCAAGCAATCCAGCGTAAAAAAAAAAGTGCGTGAAGAGTGAGACACGTCATATACGTACAATTTTTTGTTTATTTTCTTCGCACACTTCGCCTTTCAACCAGCACCACAGGCAAACATCGTAAGGGGGGATAATGTCCGGAACCGCATTGACCTTAATGACCGTTTCCTCTAGACCTAATATCCACCGGAAATTGGATCGGCACACGTAGTCACGTTTCTTGAACACCAAGGCCCTTGTGGGGAAGACTGAAAGGCGTAAGTGCACAAATGAGACGTAAACACAAGAAACAAACTGTCCGTTCGGATTCGGAATGCTGGTGCCCTCGTAAAAGTGTACCAAGACGAACTCGATAGATCTACAGATGTGGTGTTGTCAAGAGAATTTGAAAGTGTTTTGAAGTTAGAGGTGAATTTCAGGAAAATTAATTTTGAATTTAATGATTTGCGTAACACGATCTGTAAGTATTTGATTGGATTACATTGCAATACCAACGCTTCTGTAAACCATAAAACTAGATACATGTTGTATGGAATGATTTATTCGTTTTAATCGACACTGTCACCTCCTGAAACATTTATTATGCCTCTTGAAACACCATGTAGATGGATGATATGCCTTTATTAAAACTTGTTCTTTATTTAGTCGCCTGATTATAAAGGATTGTGATCAGATCGCTGTTGTATTCAACATTAATACTGGCAACTGGAATTCATCATGAATAAACACGCTTCCCGAAACAAGGACGTCATTCTAAGGTGGAAAATCGCCGAAGACGTAAGGTTCGGGAAGCCGTGAAAGGAAACTGCCATGTTACCCCTTCGCACTCATTTATTTGCGGCCACAGTGGTTGAACGTATGACCCACAGATCGACTTGCTCACGCTTTTTCAGTAGGAAGCGTCCACATCTGCATCTATAGTCTACAAATAACAACATGGTTTGTGTGTTGGGGGGGGGGGGGGAGAGACTTGTGCCACTGTCAGGTCCCCCCTTCCCCCTTCTCCTCTTATAGTCACGAAGGCTGAGCGGAAAGAACATCTGCTAGTTAGCCTCTCATGTGCCCATCCGGCTAGCTGCTACGCGTTGCTTCCCGAGTGGGAAGGCGTGCCGCTCCCCGGCACGAATCCGCCCGGCGAATTTGTGTCTAGGTCCGGTGTGCCGTCCAGCCTGTGGATGGTTTCTTAAGACGGTTTTCCATCTGCCTCGTCGAATGCGGGATGGTTCCTCTTATTCCACCTCATTTACACGATTGCTGGGCAAACACACTCTCCGCGTTTGCGTACACCATAATTACTCTGCCATGCAAACATTTGGGGTCACACTCAACTGGTATGAGACGTTCCCAGGGTGGGGGGGGGGGGGGCGATCCACTGGGGGCCGAACCGCACAATAAGCCTGTGGGTTCGGTGTGGGGCGCCGGCGGGGTGGGTGGACTACTGTGACATGTTGGGTTGCAGACCACTGTGGGCTACGGTGGGACGAAGCCTCTCTGTCGTTTCTAGGTCCCTGGTTCAATACCAATATCAGTACCCAAGCGTCCGTGTCAGCTCGAATCTCACTACTTTTACCTTCATCTTCTTCTCGCGAGATGTGTGTTGCAGTGAGCAGTATACAGTTTGGCTCTCCTAGGAACGTACAGTCTTCGGAATTTAATAGTAAACCATACTGCGATGCACATGGCATCTCATGTAGAGTCTGCCATTGGAGTTGGATAAACACAACAGTGACTCTTTCACGCTTAACAAACGAGCACCCGACGAAATGCACTGCTCTCCTTTGATTCATCTCTATTTCCTATATCAGTCCTATCCGAAACGAATCTCAGACTGGCGAGCAATTGATCGAACTAACGTTTTGTAATCAACGTCCTTCTTCCGGATTCTTTAAATGAATCCCAGTCTGGCATCTGCCTTATCTGCGATTGGTTTTATGTGGCCGTTCCAATTTAAATCGCTCTGCACACGTACCCAAAGATTACCCCAAGATTCCTGACTCCTTCCAGTGTCGTTGTACAATTGTGTAATCGCATAATAGTAGGTCTTTCTTCCAATTTATAAGAAATACCTTGCATTTGTTTGTCAACCCAGTCCCAGCTCCAAGTGTCCATCAGTGCATGTCTTCTCGCATTTCGCTACAATTTCCTAGTTTTGCGACTTGTGGTTATATAAGAGCATCGTCCACTGAAAGCCTCGTTATCCGATAGGTCAGTTATGTGTAAAACTCCCTTTGGATAGCCGCTCGGAGTGGCCGCGCGGTTTGAAGCGCCATGTCAAGGATTGCGCGGCCCCTCCGGCCGGAGGTTCGAGTCCTCCCTCGGGCGTGTGTGTGTGTGTGTGTGTGTGTGTGTGTGTGTGTGTGTGTGTGTGTGTGTGTGAGAGTGTTGTTCTTAGTATTTCTTAGTATAAGTTAGTTTAAGTATTATGTAAGGCTAGGGACAGATGACCTCACCAGTTTGGTCCCTTAAGAATTCACACCCATTTGTCTTTTGTCCCTTGCGATTACCCTGAACTTAATTTCACGTCTGAAGATATCTGCCCATTAAGAATTGCGTGTTGTAGTCTGCCTGGAAGGAATACTTCAGTCCAGTCACAAGGCTGGTCTAATATTCCAAAGCCCACATTTTCTTCATTAAGCTTACACCTACATTCGTAATTCTTCCGGTCGGATTTCGGCCGACCATCGAACGACATGTAAAGCAAAACGAACACCAAGATTAGAATGGAAGCGGAAGCGCGAGATAATGACAACCGATGACTCCCGATTACGGACGTACGAGCAGACGAACCAAACATGCTTGTTTCCAGGTCGACATCTACACCCGACGGCGCATATGACGGCGAAAACTGACAGAGTTTTTCTTATTGTGAGGAATGAGCATCGCTTGTGGAACAAGCAGAACAAGTACTGCTGTAAGTGGGAAATTAAACCTGAACTGTGGGAGTCCAATGGGGAGCTATTAGCTTATTAGTAAAAGGTAAATATCAATTACAATATTTCAATGTCGGATGTCAAATTACTCGTACTTGGTTTTACTGCAGACAACTATAAACTGTCACTGCACTGTAGCAATTATTATTTAACAGTTAAAAACCAATAATTATTGTTACCGGGCGTGTTAATGTAAGGTTTGTAACTAGCAGGATAATTGATCGTTCTGTGAAGATCTATTGAACATTCTGGTTGAATAATTTCATTGAAGTGGTGCTTAAGTCATGTAATTTTGTGCACCTGAACTAGTCAACGCCTTGACGGTCAATAATTAACGTCGTGCACTAAGCAGGTTTATTTGACTATTCTATTTGGCTTGTCAGTTTCAGTTTCTACACATCTTCCTAGTAAACGCCACCTCGCAGTCACAATACCGAAGGATCTTTCCACATATCTTCTTAACCCCGCTAGCCTGTAGTTAGAAGCCTCTTCATGTGAGGGATGTCCTTTGAAATAAGGTTTCATTAGATAAGTGTGCATCATCTCAAAGCATAATAAATGGTGTCTCCTCAGTAGTTCCCTTGATTGGTGATGTTTGTGGTAAACTGACATTATAGTTCTCCTCGAAAGTAGTCATATTGTGATAGTTCTTGATTGTGGTTAATCCTGTAGCCGGCCGGCGTGGCCGAGCGGTTCTAGGTGCTTCAGTTTGGAACCGCGCGACCACTAAGGTCGCATGTTCAAATCCTGCCTCGGGCACGGATGTGTGTGATGTCCTTAGGTTAGTTAGGTTTAAGTAGTTCTAAGTTCTGGGGGACTGATGACCTCAGCTGTTAATTCCCATAGTGCTCAGAGCCATTTGTTAATCCTGTAAATAACGCAGTCTGAAGCAGTGCATTAAAATTTGCATCAAGGCCAGGATTCGAACCCAGGTCCTTTGCTCACTAGGCGCATGTGCTAACCACTGGGCCACCCTGGCACTGTAACTAATACAGATGCACGGATTATGCTACTACATCTCCATCCCCAATACGAACTCCAATTCACGCCTCAGCCCATCTTTATCATAGATAAAGTTGAGACTCGATATGTCTCTGGAAGAATTTATCTCATTAATGTATCTCCCACACCTGAGATACAGAAAAGATTATCTCCATTTCGGTCTGTGCCAAAGTGCTATTCTAATGCTCGAGAGCCTCTGCAATAGTGATACACGCTAAGAAAGGGATTAGCCGAGCGGTGTCAGGCGCTGCAGTCATGGACTGTGCGCCTGGTCCCGGCGGAGGTTCGAGTCCTCCCTCGGGCATGGGTTTCTGTATTTGTCCTTGGGATAATTTAGGTTAAGTAGTGTGTAAGCTTAGGGACTGATGACCTTAGCAGTTAAGTCCCATAAGATTTCACACGCATTTGAACATTTAAGAAAGGGAACGGCAAAATGGTCTGAGGTGCTAGTCGGAGTTTTTATTCGGGGAGGCAGATGTACTAGGATAATCCGTGCAGCTTCGTTAGCGACGGTGCCAGGGTGGCGCAGTGATCAGCTCATCTTCCCAATGAACAGGAGACCTGGGTTCGATTCCTGGCGTTAGTGCAAATTTTAATTCATTGGGTTGGGTTGTTTTGGGGAAGGAGACCAGACAGCGAGGTCATCGGTCTCATCGGTTTAGGGAAGGACGGGGAAGAAAGTCGGCCATGCCCCTTGAAAGGAACCATCCCGGCATTTGCCTGGAGCGATTTAGGAAAATCACAGAAAACCTAAATCAGGATGGCCGAACGCGGGATTGAACCGTCGTCCTCGCGAATGCGATTTAATTCATTGCTTCGGACTGTATTCATTATCATAAATAAATTTGAGACATCATACATCTCTGTAACATCCAATTTATTTGATGAATTCTGTAAAGTTTGACAGATTTCAAAAAACTCAACAGCAGATCTGTCTTCACCAAAGTAGTGCTTCCATACATTCTTTCTAATTCTGTTATGAAAGATAAGTTTCTTTGTTAGCAGAAACGAGCACAAAAGAAATCATCCTTACAGTCACTCACTGGATCCCTCCCCCCTCCGACACGCGCACACACACACACACACACACACACACACACACACACACACACACACACACACACACATTGCAGCTGGCTCCCATCGATAGTTAGCTGAGGCCAATGTAGGCACTCAGGACGGGCGACTTTGGACGACACAGCATCACACAATCGCTCTATTTCGAATCTGGAGGAATGTGGATCCATTTTAAATGCAATCTTAGTTGACTGTGCGGAATTGTTTCGAGCGCCAGTGTTAAAGTGGAAGTCAAGGAACACGAGCCGGATTTTACACGATGACTGAAGGGTCGGCCCGGTTAGCCAACTTTAACAATAACAATAATAAAAAATTATCACTGTGGACGTTACGTGTACGCCCAGCGCTGCGCACTGTGGCCGCACGGCGAGTGAAATGCGGGCGGCAGTGGCAGCGGTGACGGCAGGCTGTAGCGAAATGCCGCGCGGTCTGCACTGCATTGCACTGCGTTGCGGGGGCGTTATGTGGCACGGCGCAGCGCGGTGTTTACGCGAGATAAGCCGGCCAGATAGCCACGGCACGGCACGCGCTGTCGCCAGCGCCGCTATGCTACGCCCGCGTTCCCACACCTGGCCGGGCTAGGCGGCAAACGTGCTGCCGCTACAGCTGTTGATGCGCTTCGTATGTATTCATTACTCGGTAACGAATATGCCACCAGGTTCAGAGTACTACTCTGCTGGCCATTAAAATTGCTACACCACGAAGATGACTTGCTACAGACGCGAAATTTAACCGACAGGAAGAAGATGCTGTGATATGCAAATGATTAGCTTTTCAGAGCATTCACACAAGGTTGGCGCCGGTGGCGACACCGACAACGTGCTCACATGACGAAAGTTTCCAACCGATTTCTCATACACGGACAACAGTTGACCGGCGTTGCCTGGTGTAACGTCGTTGTGATGCCTCGTGTAAGGAGGAGAAATGCGTGCCATCACCTTTCCCACGTTGATAAAGGTCGGATTGTAGCCTATCGCGATTGCGGTTTATCGTATCGCGACATTGCTGCTCGCGTTGGTCGAGATCCAATGACTGTTAGCAGAATATAGAATCGATGGGTTCAGGAGGGTAAGGCGGAACGCCGTGCTGGATCCCAACGGCCTCGTATCACTAGCAGTCGAGATGACAGGCATCTTATCCGCATGGCTGTAACTGATCGTGCAGCCACGTCTCGATCCCTGAGTCAACAGATGGGGACGTTTGCAAGACAACAACCACCTTCACGAACAGTTCGACGACGTTTGCAGCAGCATGGACTATCAGCTCAGAGACCATAGCTGCGGTTACCCTTGACGCTGCATCAAAGACAGGAGCGCCTGCGATGGTGTACTCAACGACGAACCTGGGTGCACGAATGGCAAAACGTCATTTTTTCGGATGAATCCAGGTTCTGTTTACAGCATCATGATGGTCGCATCCGTGTTGGTGAACGCACATTGGAAGCGTGTATACGTCATCGCCGTACTGGCGTATCACCCGGCGTGATGGTATGGGGTGCCATTGGTTACACGTCTCGGTCACCTCTTGTTCACATTGACGACACTTTGAACAGTGGACGTTACATTCCAGATGTGTTACGACCCGTGGCTCTACCCTTCATTCGATCCCTACGAAACCCTACATTTCAGCAGGATAATGCACGACCGCATGTTGCAGGTCCTGTACGGGCCTTTCTGGATACAGAAATTGATCGACTGCTGGCCTGGCCAGCACCTTCTCCAGATCTCTCCCCAACTGAAAACGTCTGCTCAATGGTGGCCGAGCAACTGGCTCGTCACAATACGCCAGTCACTACTCTTGATGAACTGTGGTATCGTGTTGAAGCTGCATGGGCAGCTGTACCTGTACACGCAATCCAAGCTCTGTTTGACTCAATGCCCAGGTGTATCAAAGCCGTTATTACTGCCAGAAGTGGTTGTTCTGGGTACTGATTTCTCAGGATCTATGCACCCAAATTGCGTGAAAATGCAATTACATGTCACTTCTAGTATAATATATTTGTCCAATGAAAACCTGTTTATCATCTGCATTTCTTCTTGGTATAGCAATTTTAATGGCTAGTAGTGTATTTCGTTACTCGCATGTTTTCTTCCCAGCAACCACCTCGTGGCCTATTTGGGCCGAGTCAGAAGTTCGTCTAGATTCACATCACTACTCCGCCGTTCACACGTAGTGCCTGAGGGAGGGTTCTTCGAACCACCTTCAGACTGTTTCTCTACTTCTCCACCGTTCCACACTCTAATAGCGGGTCGGAAAAATGAGCACTTAATGTTTCTTTGCGAGCTCTGATTTCTCTTATTTTCCTTCTGTGGAAGTGGGCGTCAACAAAACATTATCGCATTCAAAAGAGAACGTTGGAAATCAAAATTTCGTGAAAAGAGTTCGTCGCAAAGAAAAAAGCCTTTGTTTCAGTGATTGCCACCCCAACTCACGTATCATATCCTTGACACTCTCTCCCCAATTACGCGATAATACAAATCCAGCTGCCGTTGATTAAATTCGTCCTATGGCCCAATCCTGTCTGGTAAGGATACCATACCGCGCAAGAACATTCCAGAAGAGGGCGGACAAGCGTAGTATAGGCAGTCTCTTCAGTTACCTGTTGCACTTTCTAAGTGTTCTGCCACTAAAACGTAGTCTCTGGTTCTCCTTCCTCAAAACATTTTCTGTCTAATGGCTCCAGTTAAAGTTGTTTGTTATTTTAATCAAAAATGGCTCTGAGCACTATGGGACTTAACTGCTGAGGTCATCAGTCTCCTAGAACCTAGAACTACTTACACCTAAGTAACCTAAGGACATCACACACATCCATGTCCCAGGCAGGATTCGAACCTGCGACCGTAGCGGTCGCGTCGTTCCAGACTGTAGCGCCTAGAACCGCTCGGCCTTATTTTAATCCCTAAGTATTTACTTCAATCTACAACCTTTAAATCTGTGTTATTATTCGTGTAACCGATTCTTTTTTTTCTCTTTCTTTTTTAGTGTACTCATGTGGAGGATCTCTCAATTTCTAATGTTTTAGAGTCATTTGCCTCTAATCGTGCCACATACAGATGCCTTGCCTAAAACATTTTGCATTGGGTTCTGACCTCATGAATTTACTAGATGGTAAATAATACCATCATCTGCAAACAGTCTAAGAGGGTAAGAGGGGTGGTCAGATTGTCTCCTAAATCAACTATATAGATTAGGAACATCAGAAAACCTATAATACCTCCTACGGAAATTGGCAGATATCACACCTGTTTTACTCGATGACTTTCTGTCAGCTGCCCGGTGTGACCTTCCTGACAGGACAACACGAATACTGTCGCATAACTCAGACGATACTCCCTAGGGACAGAATTTGATTAGAAGCCACGCACAAGAAACGGCACCAAAAGCCTTTTGGAAACCTAGAAATATGAAATCAATCTAAGACCCTCTGTCGATACCACTTATTACTGAATGAAACCAAACAGTTAGTTGTGTTAGACTAGAACGATATTTTATTAAACCGTGCTGGCTTTGTCAATAGATCATTTTCTTCTAGTTAACTCATAATGTTCGAACACAGTTTATCTTCCAAATTCCTACTGCAGATTCACGTCAGTGATATGGATTTGTTATTGAGCAGATTACTCCTACTTTTTTTCTTGAAAATTGGTGTGACCTGTGCAACTATCCAGTCTTTAGATACAAATCTTTCGTCTAGCGAGCGGCTGTATATGACGATTAAATATCGAGCTATTGTCTCAATATACTCTGAAAAGTATTTGAAAATGGTATGCAAGAACTACAAATACTGGTTAGTGAACTTAGGTCGGTCTGCTCTGAAGTTGGCCTAAAAACGAACTATGATGGAACCAAGGTCATGAAGACTGAGTGGACACCGGAGGGAAATATATGTGTTGGGAGTATGCATATTCAAGAGGCACAGAATATGCGTTAGCTGCTCCTAGATATGAAAGGAGACATACACTCCTGGAAATGAAAAAAAGAACACATTGACACCGGTGTGTCAGACCCACCATACTTGCTCCGGACACTGCGAGAGGGCTGTACAAGCAATGATCACACGCACGGCACAGCGGACACACCAGGAACCGCGGTGTTGGCCGTCGAATGGCGCTAGCTGCGCAGCATTTGTGCACCGCCGCCGTCAGTGTCAGCCAGTTTGCCGTGGCATACGGAGCTCCATCGCAGTCTTTAACACTGGTAGCATGCCGCGACAGCGTGGACGTGAACCGTATGTGCAGTTGACGGACTTTGAGCGAGGGCGTATAGTGGGCATGCGGGAGGCCGGGTGGACATACCGCCGAATTGCTCAACAAGTGGGGCGTGAGGTCTCCACAGTACATCGATGTTGTCGCCAGTGGTCGGCGGAAGGTGCACGTGCCCGTCGACCTGGGACCGGGCCGCAGCGATGCACGGATGCACGCCAAGACCGTAGAATCCTACGCAGTGCCGTAGGGGACCGCACCGCCACTTCCCAGGAAATTAGGGACACTGTTGCTCCTGGGGTATCGACGAGGACCATCCGCAACCGTCTCCATGAAGCTGGGCTACGGTCCCGCACACCGTTAGGCCGTCTTCCGCTCACGCCCCAACATCGTGCAGCCCGCCTCCAGTGGTGTCGCGACAGGCGTGAATGGAGGGACGAATGGAGACGTGTCGTCTTCAGCGATGAGAGTCGCTTCTGCCTTGGTGCCAATGATGGTCGTATGCGTGTTTGGCGCCGTGCAGGTGAGCGCCACAATCAGGACTGCATACGACCGAGGCACACAGGGCCAACACCCGGCATCATGGTGTGGGGAGCGATCTCCTACACTGGCCGTACACCACTGGTGATCGTCGAGGGGACACTGAATAGTGCACGGTACATCCAAACCGTCATCGAACCCATCGTTCTACCATTCCTAGACCGGCAAGGGAACTTGCTGTTCCAACAGGACAATGCACGTCCGCATGTATCCCGTGCCACCCAACGTGCTCTAGAAGGTGTAAGTCAACTACCCTGGCCAGCAAGATCTCCGGATCTGTCCCCCATTGAGCATGTTTGGGACTGGATGAAGCGTCGTCTCACGCGGTCTGCACGTCCAGCACGAACGCTGGTCCAACTGAGGCGCCAGGTGGAAATGGCATGGCAAGCCGTTCCACAGGACTACATCCAGCATCTCTACGATCGTCTCCATGGGAGAATAGCAGCCTGCATTGCTGCGAAAGGTGGATATACACTGTACTAGTGCCGACATTGTGCATGCTCTGTTGCCTGTGTCTATGTGCCTGTGGTTCTGTCAGTGTGATCATGTGATGTATCTGACCCCAGCAATGTGTCAATAAAGTTTCCCCTTCCTGGGACAATGAATTCACGGTGTTCTTATTTCAATTTCCAGGAGTGTATAACGGGAAACTTTTCGACGTATTAAATGAGGCTGACAAGCTTATGGAGAATACTCCTCAGTTTTGAAGTCCTAGATGTCGATGGAGTTAAAGAAAATAGTCTTTGACCAATGTATACTGTCAGTAATAATTTATGGTTGCGAGACATCGACATTAAATGAGTTCATTGTCAGAAAACTAGTAGCAACCAGAGACGAATGGAAGGAGCAGTGTTGGGCAATACAATGAAAGACAGAAAGGATGCAGTTGATATCAGGCAGATTACAAAGGTCGCTAACGTAATGTAAAGAGTGAATACCTTGAAATGGCAGTGGGCTGCTCATGTCGCGCGAAGAAAATATGGCACGTGGTAAAAACAAGTACTAGATTGGAGCCCAATTTACCAAAAAAGACCAAGGGGCAGACCGCAGGACAGATGGGACAGAGAGTTAAAAAAGGCAGACTGACTTAATTGGCAACAGGAAGCTCAAGATCGACAGAAATGGAAGAATCTGCAGAGATACTTCGTCGCGCGCCGCCACCAGGCGATCGAATGGACTGGTGCTGGTGGTCGTGGTACTGGTGATTCTGAACAAGATCTGCATAGTGTACAGTCTGGACCGGAAGCCTTGCCATTATTAAGCTATTTAAGTTGCTTTGCTGCATCGAGGATATCTATTTATAAGTTATTTATGATGGCAGCAGTTCTTGATTCGAATTCTCAAATATTTACATCTTCCTTGGTGAAGGAATTTTGGAAAACCATATTTAGTGGACTGTCACCGCAAACATTACCATCGCTATCATGCAATGAAAGTATTGGTTGCGCCTAGCCGCTGGTATACTTCACATACGACCAGAATCTCCTTGGATTTTCTGCCATATTTCGGGATGGAGTTCTTCTGCAACAGTTGTTGGAAAATATCGTCCGCTGCCTAATTAGGATGTTTAAAGAAAGACCCTCCCTTTGACCCCAGCCTGAAGAAAGTCTCCTTCTTCCAGGAACCGCCACTGCTGTAGACAACAAAAAAATGGTTCAAATGGCTCTGAGCACTATGGGACTTAACTTCTTAGGTCATCATTCCCCTAGAACTTAGAACTACTTAAACCTAACTAAGCTAAGGACATCACACACATCCATGCCCGAGGCAGGATTCGAACCTGCGACCGTAGTGGTCGCGCGGTTCCGGACTGTAGCGCCTAGAACCGCTCGGCCACCCCGGCCGGCTGTAGACAACAGCCAGAGGACGGGTACAATGAGGCGGAACAGAGATACGTTGCGAAAGCAGTTACACGGCAAGTGAATCGAATAAACAGAAAAACGTTAAGAACTAAGCTGCTCCACTTCGTTCCTGCTGTGTGTTCTACAGCACAAGAGATTGCGTATAACGTCTTCCAGGCGGGATGGGCTGTTTTATGTGCTGGTCGCCCGAAATCAATATCTGGGTGCAGTATCTCCTATAAGCCTGTCTAGATGAGATGCCCGAGAGCAAACGAACCTGTCGAACTCGATAGGTAAAGTAGCGAACCCTCTCGGCTTCTGTCATCCATCAACTTCAGCACGCATTCAGAATTCTGCTTCCATGCATTTCACACAAGCAGACGTGATTTCGTGAATTGCCAGTGGTTAGAAATATGTATTGTTTCATAGATGGGAATATCAGGTAATGTTTGCGTGCCCGATGTGATGAGAAGATTTATGACACGTAAAAAAAAAAAAAATATTCTGTAGTATTTCTGTAAGAAGTCAAAATTATTGAAGTGTACGACTCTCTGCTTCAGTTCCTAACCAAACTCGGTAGCGACTTGCGTCTCTGCAGTAATGTAATTCTTCAGATTCGAACGCCACGGTTCATTTTCACGTTCTTCGTGAATTTCGTTTTATGGACATTAGCCCACGATCCAAGGAGTATTTCTGTGCCTAACTTTTCGGCTGCTGATGCTGGTAGTATCTCCAGCATTATTAGACAGAACGGTAGCAACAGGAATGTGACTTGGTCCACGACCTGCGCATAATACTAAATTCAGCGGGAACGCAAGGAAGTCTAGATTGTATGATCATTTTCACTTGTTGCTAATACTTCCCGAAATATGAAATTACTGTAGTTCTTCTTCTCCTTCTGCAATTCAGACGTCAAGTGTCCACCTCTTTTTGGCCTTTCCTGATTTCCTCGGTATACCAGTTTATAATTTCTGCATTATTTTATTCATAATGATATGAGAACACTGCGGCTGTTTTCGCAAATGTCACTAAACCATCCACAGCTTTTGCTGTATATTTCGTTTTATTTGTTTCATTGCCTACTGCATTTTCTCCATTATTTAATGAGCTATGTGACATGCAAATTTGGTTTTAACAACTGCTGCTTCAATATTATTTTTGCTAGCTTTAAGTTCCATATCAGTTTTAGACTCTTGTTCAACCAACTTAATTCATAGTCTCTGAAATCAATTTATATCGAATTTCTTACTTTATCAGAGAAATATTCTTTCACAACTATTGTCGGTTCGTAGGACATGTTCTGAGGCATCAAGGGATCACCAATTTAGTATTGGAGGGCAGCGTGGAGGGTAAAAGTCATAGAGAGAGACCAAGAGATGAATACATAAGCAGATGCAGAACGATGTAGGTTGCAGTAGGTACTTGGAGATGAAGAAGCTTGCACAGGATAGGGTAGCATGGAGAGCTGCATCAAACCAGTCTCTGGACTAAAGACCACAACAACAGCATCACACGAGAAAGTATTTCTTTTGTCATTTGTTATCCGACTTCAAACTTGAAATTAACACATTATCCCAAGTCTTCGAATAAAGGCAAAATCATCGAGATCCTCGATTTCCGGAATGGATGGACTGTCTGTATACAAGTTTGTACGGAATCCTCTGTACTCGAGTCCTACTCTCGACCTGGCCATTGTTTTTAAATTGCTACGTTGTCACATTCACAGGAACTTTCGTTTCGTACATTTATTCGGAATAGGTGAGACGGGACCGATTATGCACCTTAAACGCTTTGTTATTTCGTATTTCACCACAATATCGTCGGTTTTTGGTTTACAAAATACATTTTTAGACTGTGTTATTGTATTCTGAAATGCCCGTTACTATTCACTACATGCAAGAGTCTAGTCCGATTTTCTAATTATGGCAACTGTTACTTTCATATTTTTCTAACATGCCCAGTGAAGTGTCTGGATGATCCCGTTGCAAGATTTCTCCTTGTTTTGTCTCTGTAAGCTCTGCAACTACGAGAGCACGTCGTTCTTGACAAGTACCCTTTCTTGTTGAGAGTATTTCTTGCTCCTTTATGTATATAACGGTGTTCCGCGTTCGTACCTTGCGGATTAGCATACTGGAAGGTCGAGGGTTTGCAAGGTGTCTGCATTCCCTGGAGATTAATCGGCAAGTGTCTGGCAAAATTGTTTCAATAGAATCAGAAAATAACTTTCTGATGCATATTTTTCTTTCAAACTTTAAGTTATTTTCCAATTTTGAGATTTGTTAGGTTACTGTAGTGGTCCCCTATTTTCGTTAACTGTTGTGGCGTTTGGTTTTATAATATGAGAAAATCAAGAATTTACTGCTAGTTGTTTTCTTGCAGATGTTCAACAATTATTACAATTATGCGAAGACTGTTCCTCAGAGCAAACACCCTCGGTTATCCAAAATACCTGCTTCTCAACCTCCTCTCTCTCTCTCTCTCTCTCTCTCTCTCTCTCTCTCACTCACACACACACACACACACACACACACACACACACACACACACACACACACCGGATGCTCCACAGAAACTGTCACCAAACATTCAAAAAGAGTCCCTCACAAACGATTAACAATTGATTAGCGACAATAACATAGCGTCAAGCCGGCCGCGGTGGCCTTGCGGTTCTAGGCGCTGCAGTCCGGAACCGCGGGACTTCTACGGTCGGAGGTTCGAATCCTGCCTCGGGCATGGATGTGTGTGATGTTCTTAGGTTAGTTAGGTTTCAGTAGTTCTAAGTTCTAGGGGACTGATGACCTAAGATGTTAAGTCCCATAGTGCTCAGAACCATTTGAACCATTTTTTTAACATAGCGTCTCTCGATGTGTACGACTCCATCATTTTCCTCCCAAATTTCGTTTCATGTGTGACAACGTGTAGTACGAAGTGGGAGTGAAGTGCGAAGTTTGTAACAAACAGTGTATTTAATTACAAGCAAAAAAGGAAACACCCCAAAGACACAAGACAGGACTGAAAACGTAAGTACGGAACATAAACCGCTACTACTCTCGGAAAAAGTATTTCAAAAATAATAACTGTCCAAGCAAATTTTTCCGACTGCTTTGCACTCCAAAAAATCATTAAAGCAAGCCAATCTTTGCAAATACTCTATCACAATTCAGGTAGTTTGAGATGAGCAATCAAAAGAAAAAAAATTAAAGAATGAACGTTTCATAGTTTTCAGACCTAAAATAGAAAAACAGTCGTGAATATTTTAACAAGAATGAACTGAGACCCACGGAAGATGTGACATAGGTGCGAAACATGTTTCAGTAAATAGAAAAGATAAATATACAGGGTGTTACAAAAAGGTACGGCCAAACTTTCAGGAAACATTCCTCACACACAAAGAAAGAAAATATGTTATGTAGACATGTGTCCGGAAACGCTTACTTTCCATGTTAAAGCTCATTTTATTACTTCTCTTCAAATCACATTAATCATGGAATGGAAACACACAGCAACAGAACGTACCAGCGTGACTTCAAACACTTTGTTAGAGGAAATGTTCAAAATGTCCTCCGTTAGCGAGGAGACATGCATCCATACTCCGTCACATGGAATCCCTGTTGCGCTGATGCAGCCCTGGAGAATGGCGTATTGTATCACAGCCGTCCACAATACGAGCACGAAGAGTCTCTACATTTGGTACCGGGGTTGCGTAGACATGAGCTTTCAAATGCCCCCATAAATGAAAGTCAAGAGGGTTGAGGTCAGGAGAGCGTGGAGGCCATGGAATTGGTCCGCCTCTACCAATCCATCGGTCACCGAATCTGTTGTTGAGAAGCGTACAAACACTTCGACTTATATGTGCAAGAGCTCCATCGTGCATAAGGCACATGTTTTGTCGTACTTGTAAAGGCACATGTTCTACCAGCACAGGTAGAGTATCCCGTATGAAATCATGATAACGTGCTCCATTGAGCGTAGGTGGAAGAACATGGAGCCCAATCAAGACATCACCAACAATGCCTGCCCAAACGTTGATAGAAAATCTGTGTTGATGACGTAATTGCACAATTGCGTGCGGATTCTCGTCAGCCCACACATGTTGATTGTGAATCGAGGAAGTACAGTACATACTGATGAAACTAAAATGAGCTCTAACATGGAAATTAAGCGTTTCCGGACACATGTCCACATAACATCTTTTCTTTATTTGTGTGTGAGGAATGTTTCCTGAAAGTTTGGCCGTACCTTTTTGTAACACCCTGTATTGTATTTTCCAGAAGGCGACGCTTAAAAACTTCATTTAATTCTGAAACACCGGCAAAACATCAACAGGATCCTCCAGCCACAGCAAGATGATAATTCCTGCGTTTCTTTCGCAGCTTAACAAAATTTAGAAATCGCCTAATTTGAAAGTATTACAGTGTTATTTTGCAACTTTGTATACATACATTCGTATTTATAAATCGTATTTACAGGCACTATCCAGTGTTGCGAAGGCGGTTCACCTCGACTTATTGTGCACCGTTTCACCCTGCCCCTTTTTTTTTACGTTTCCGGCGTCAGTGCATTTGGCCGGGTGTCGGCACGTAATTACTACGAGAAGGACCAAAACGACGAGACGGCGGCGGCTGAATCGCTGTGAGATAGGCCCATTGCTACTGCCGCCGTCACACGCGCCGCGGAGAGACGTCATGAGCGCAGACTTGCTCCTAATAAATTCCCCGGTTTATTCGCCGCCGTATCGTGGCATCACCGGGACGCGGCACGATTCAAAGGAAGCTTGCTTGGCCTTCTGGTTGTTTAGAATCTGGCTCCGAGTCACAGCAGTCCGCAAATGAGACGGGTCGTTCCTGACCACGAGTCGTGTGTATTATGTGCACGTACACCTTTTAATCGGAAATAACGATTTCCTTCTTTGTATCTTGGTGGCAACAAATGTCTCAAAAAATTTGTGACACAGGAGTCATAATTTCCATACTTTATCCTTTTTCTTTGTTACACTGCGTGTTCCATCGTTATGCGAAGCAGTTTGCTTGCTTGGAAACAGAAGAAAAAAAACGAATTATGATTCAAAGCTGAGAATGCATATAAGAAAATAACGTCTTAATGGAAATAATACACTGAAACGCCAAAGAGGCTGGTGTAGGCATGCGATATATAAAAATGCAGAAAACGGCGTTGCGCTCGGCAACGCCTACATAAGACAAGTGTCTGGCGCAGTTGTTAGATTGGTTCCTGCAGCTACAATGGTAGGTTATCAAGATTTAAATGAGTTTGAACGTGGTGTTACAGCCGGTGCACGAGTATGGGATGCAGCATCTCCGATGTAGCGATGATTTTCCCGTACGACCATTTCACGAGTCTACCGTGAATATCAAGAATCCGGTAAAACATCAAATCTCCGACATCACATAAGTGTCCAAGGAATAGAAAAGCAACTGGAATCACTCAATAGAGGAAAGTCCACTGGACCTGACGGGATACCAATTCGATTCTACACAGAGTACGCGAAAGAACTTGCCCCCCTTCTAACAGCCGTGTACCGCAAGTCTCTAGAGGAAAGGAGGGTTCCAAAAGATTGGAAAAGAGCACAGGTAGTCCCAGTCTTCAAGAAGGGTCGTCGAACAGATGCGCAAAACTATAGACCTATATCTCTGACGTCGATCTGTTGCAGAATTTTAGAACATGTTTTTTGCTCGAGTATCATGTCGTTTTTGGAAACCCAGAATCTACTATGTAGGAATCAACATGGATTCCGGAAACAGCGATCATGTGAGACCCAACTCGCTTTATTTCTTCATGAGACCCAGAAAATATTAGATACAGGCTCCCAGGTAGATGCTATTTTTCTTGACTTCCGGAAGGCGTTCGATACAGTTCCGCACTGTCGCCTGATAAACAAAGAAAGAGCCTACGGAATACCGGACCAGCTGTGTGGCTGGATTGAAGAGTTTTTAGCAAACAGAACACAGCATGTTGTTATCAATGGAGAGACGTCTACAGACGTTAAAGTAACCTCTGGCGTGCCACAGGGGAGTGTTATGGGACCATTGCTTTTCACAATATATATAAATGACCTAGTAGATAGTGTCGGAAGTTCCATGCGGCTTTTCGCGGATGATACTGTAGTATACAGAGAAGTTGCAGCATTAGAAAATTGTAGCGAAATGCAGGAAGATCTGCAGCGGATAGGCACTTGGTGCAGGGAGTGGCAACTGTCCCTTAACATAGACAAATGTAATGTATTGCGAATACATAGAAAGAAAGATCCTTTATTGTATGATTATATGATAGCGGAACAAACACTGGTAGCAGTTACTTCTGTAAAATATCTGGGAGTACGCGTGCGGAACGATTTGAAGTGGAATTATCATATAAAATTAATTGTTGGTAAGGCGGGTACCAGGTTGAGATTCATTGGGAGAGTCCTTAGAAAATGTAGTCCATCAACAAAGGAGGTGGCTTACAAAACACTCGTTCGACCTATACTTGAGTATTGCTCATCAGTGTGGGATCCGTACCAGATCGGTTGACGGAGGAGATAGAGAAGATCCAAAGAAGAGCGGCGCGTTTCGTCACAGGGTTATTTGGTAACCGTGATAGCGTTACGGAGATGTTTAATAAACTCAAGTGGCAGTCTCTGCAAGAGAGGCGCTCTGCATCGCGGTGTAGATTGCTCGCCAGGTTTCGAGAGGGTGCGTTTCTGGATGAGGTATCGAATATATTGCTTCCCCCTACTTATACCTCCCGAGGAGATCACGAATGTAAAATTAGAGAGATTAGAGCGCGCACGGAGGCTTTCAGACAGTCGTTCTTCCCGCGAACCATACACGACTGGAACAGGAAACGGAGGTAATGACAGTGGCACGTAAAGTGCCCTCCGCCACACACCGTTGGGTGGCTTGCGGAGTATAAATGTAGATGTAGACACAGCGGACGAAAAAAGACACTGCAAGAACGGGACCAACGACTACTGAAGAGAATCGTTCAACGCGACAGAAGTGCAGCCCTTCCGCAGATTGCTGCAGATTTCAGTGCTGGGCCATCAACAAATGCCAGCGTGCGAACCATTCAACCAACTTTGAGCTTTCGGAGCCGACAGCCCACTCGTGCACCCTTGATGACTGCATGACACAAAGCTTGCGCCTCGTCTGGTCCTGTCAACACCGACATTGGACTGTAGATGACTGGAAACATGTTGTCTGGTCGGACGAGTCTCGCTTCAAATTGTATCGTGTGGAAGGACGTGTAGGGTATGGAGACAACCTCATGAGTCCATGGACCCTGCATGTCAGCAGGGAACTGTTCAAGCTGGTGGAAATTCCGCAAAGGTGTCGGACGTATGCAGTTGGAGTGATACGGGAAGCCTGACACGTCTAGATACGACTCTGACTGGTGACACGTACGTAAGCATCCCGTCTGATCACCTGCATCCATTCATGTCCATTATGCATACCGATGGACTTGGGCAATTCCAACAGGATAATGCGACACCCCACTCATCCAGAATCGCTACAGAGTGGCTCCAGAAACACACTTCTGATTTTAAACACTTCCGCTGGCCACCAAACTCCCCAGACATCAACATAATTGAGCATATCTGGGATGCCTTGCAACGCACTCATACGAATTTATGGACAACCATGCAGGATTCATGGTGTCAGTTCCCTCCAGCACTGCTTCAGACATGATACGAGTACATGCCACGTCGTGGTGAGGCACTTCTGCGTGCTCGTGGGGACCCTTCACGATATTATGCAGGTGTACCAATTTCTTTGGCTTTTTAGTGTATCTTGACATAGTAGCCGAGATATACACTTCCCTTAACTTGGCAGGCGCTACATGTTAGTTATTTGATCAGTTTATTATGTTCATCATTTGGGCGAAGTATAGTTTTTATTTTAAGATCAGGTCCCTCTTACACGGAACCAGTGTTCGTATTTTATTCTGACGCTGGAACTTCATTCTGAAGTCATTGTCACTTTTAGTTAGCGCTTTTACACTATTTATCACTTCTTATATATTTTTTACATTACGGTAGGCACATTGCAAAATGTTGTTTTATATGATTATGATTACAGTATATCATCTACAACTCAAAATACGAATTTTGCCTAACTTGAACCCAAAATTTCTCAATCCTTTTCTCGTAGAGTTTTAGTTGTCGGTCTTACCAGTCACATTTTTCAGGTAACTGTGTGGGAACGTTGTTATAAATTACGCTCGTTTTTTTATCCTTGTCAGACAGAGGGAGACGAGTTTTTGAGGGTGTGTAGCATCTCCTCACAGGTGGTGCCAGACACTTAAATGTGATTTGCAGAGTATCCATGCAGATGTAGATGTAGAAAATTAAAATAAAGCAAGACAAAGAATACTGGTCTAGTAATCCCTTTATTTTAATGTGCCTTGTAGCAGATTGACACTAATCCCAACGAAATGGTACATTTGATATGCTGTTGGACGTCTCACCATACTACGGATACTCGTAAATCACCAAGTTTTTCACGTAAACTTTCTTTATATTATATGTTTGAAAATGTATACTGTTTTATAACAGTGAGTACCGTAGAGTTACAGATTGCAAATGTAGTTAAAATGCATTACTCGCTGAAGTCAACAATGAGTTAGCACAACCTATTATTCTCGCGGCTCTATTTTGTGCAATAAATACCATCATTGCCCCAGAAACAATGGCACAAGTCATATGCAAAATACGAATGGTGCTACGTTAATTTGTTTCTGTAACTAGCAATTACACGAATAACGAACCTGCCGGACTGAGACTCGATCTCGGGACCTGGAGACTATCGAATCACATGGCAACGGCGTTTTAAATACACGCCAAAAAACTATTCGAACTGGAAGTGATTCAGCTTTCTCTCCATGCTGTTTGCAGCGACAATTGTTCAAGGATTCACACACCCGAACTAGATGATCGAGGAATTCTCACATTTTTCGACAAATCTGTTATGTTCCCTCACTCGTTCAATAGCGTCAAGATCATATGCATTTGGGAGCAAAGGCAGTACTTTATTGTACAGCCATGTATGGTCACCTAATCGTCTGTAATGGCATCGATGTCGGTGGAACGTTAAACTTTTATCTTCTTACCTTTTTTTCGCCGCGCTGCGAGGCATATCATGTTGTTCACAGAGCTCGCACTCCCCAGTCATAACGTATGAAAAGAAAAGGTTCGAAATTAGGGTTTTACGTTACAGCGAGGACTGTCGATGTTTTTAAAAACATCGGGACACCGATATATCGATATTTAAAAAATATTATCGGCCCACAGTATTACGAAAAATGTATCGATATACCGGTGTATCGACAGCAAAAGATATCGGCGGTCCAGCCTATAAAAATATCAGATTCACATTGTAGATATATTGCCGGTTTTAGAGCTATATATTTGGGTACTAATTTAGTATTAGTTATTAGATATTGTGCACATCGCCGGTCGGAGTGGCCGAGCGGTTCTAGGCGCTACAGTCTGGAAGCGCGCGATCGCTACGGTCGCAGGTTCGAATCCTGACTCAGGTATGGATGTGCGTGATGTCCTTAGGTTTAACTAGTTCTAAGTTCTAGGGGACTGGTGATATCAGAAGTTAAGTCCCATAGTGCTTAGAGCCATTCGAACCATTTTTTGTGCACATCAACAAGCTTGCAGCCTGCTTATCCCCCATAGAGCAAGAACGGAAAGGGAAACGATGCACGTTCACGCTTCCCGATAACCACATTGCTAACTACGGTAACTGCATGTAAGTGGCACAATAAAAGCTGTCCGATGGGTCCGTTATTCGGTTTCGTCACATACGGCATTCGTCCGGAAAGCTTCATGTCGATTTCCCCGTTTTTCCGGTTTTTGCCAACCTCAGTGACCTAGCTGTTGTAGTGTCAAAACTGGGTGGTGAAGTTTAACGCCACAGTTTGTCAGTATCGCCAAGAACTGATTACGCCAGCATTACCCCTTACCCGATTCCGCTCACCACAAAGACCATTGGGATTGTTGTTCATTATTTTCAGAAACTGTTTTTGAAGACTGACGATAGGACATTAGTTGGGTTAAAATTGTTTTTCAAAGCAACTTTTGTGTTATTTGTTCACATCGGAAATCTTATCCGGCATAGCCCCCCCGGACATCCGAAGAGATACAGCAGCACGGAGTGAAATGAAGAAGGCATTAACATCCGAAGCCCACCCACTACATGGCCACCAACCGGCACAGCAAAGACTTGTGTCTAGAAAGAGCTTCCTTCACAGTACAGAACCACTCGCTGACACTCCACATCAACACGGGGAGAAGAGATGGCAGGTCAGATGCCAGCATCTGGAGGAGTGGCTGATCCCGCAAGAAGTTTTTCCCCCAGGCCACACAGAGAAATAGTCCACATGGAAATCACTCAACCGCCTGCGTTCTTCTGTCACAAGATCCAAGAGTAATCTGGAGAGGTGGGGGCTTCCAGGTGGACTCCCTCCAGTGTGACTGCGGAGCTGCCGTGCAGACATCAACACATCTACACTCCTGGAAATTGAAATAAGAACACCGTGAATTCATTGTCCCAGGAAGAGGAAACTTTATTGACACATTCCTGGGGTCAGATACATCACATGATCACACTGACAGAACCACAGGCACATAGACACAGGCAACAGAGCATGCACAGTGTCGGCACTAGTACAGTGTATATCCACCTTTCGCAGCAATGCAGGCTGCTATTCTCCCATGGAGACGATCGTAGAGATGCTGGATGTAGTCCTGTGGAACGGCTTGCCATGCCATTTCCACCTGGCGCCTCAGTTGGACCAGCGTTCGTGCTGGACGTGCAGACTGCGTGAGACGACGCTTCATCCAGTCCCAAACATGCTCAATGGGGGACAGATCCGGAGATCTTGCTGGCTAGGGTAGTTGACTTACACCTTCTAGAGCACGTTGGGTGGCACGGGATACATGCGGACGTGCATTGTCCTGTTGGAACAGCAAGTTCCCTTGCCGGTCTAGGAATGGTAGAACGATGGGTTCGATGACGGTTTGGATGTTCCGTGCACTATTCAGTGTCCCCTCGACGATCACCAGTGGTGTACGGCCAGTGTAGGAGATCGCTCCCCACACCATGATGCCGGGTGTTAGCCCTGTGTGCCTCAGTCGTATGCAGTCCTGATTGTGGCGCTCACCTGCACGGCGCCAAACACGCATACGACCATCATTGGCACCAAGGCAGAAGCGACTCTCATCGCTGAAGACGACACGTCTCCATTCGTCCCTCCATTCACGCCTGTCGCGACACCACTGGAGGCGGGCTGCACGATGTTGGGGCGTGAGCGGAAGACGGCCTAACGGTGTGCGGGACCGTAGCCCAGCTTCATGGAGACGGTTGCGAATGGTCCTCGCCGATACCCCAAGAGCAACAGTGTCCCTAATTTGCTGGGAAGTGGCGGTGCGGTCCCCTACGGCACTGCGTACGATCCTACGGTCTTGGCGTGCATCCGTGCGTCGCTGCGGTCCGGTCCCAGGTCGACGGGCACGTCCACCTTCCGCCGACCACTGGCGACAACGTCGATGTACTTTGGAGACCTCACGCCCCACGTGTTGAGCAATTCGGCGGTACGTCCACCCGGCCTCCCGCATGCCCACTATACGCCCTCGCTCAAAGTCCGTCAACTGCACATACGGTTCACGTCCACGCTGTCGCGGCATGCTACCAGTGTTAAAGACTGCGAAGGAGCTCCGTATGCCATGGCAAACTGGCTGACACTGACGGCGGCGGTGCACAAATGCTGCGCAGCTAGCGCCATTCGACGGCCAACACCGCGGTTCCTGGTGTGTCCGCTGTGCCGTGCGTGTGATCATTGCTTGTACAGCCCTCTCGCAGTGTCCGGAGCAAGTATGGTGGGTCTGACACACCGATGTCAATGTGTTCTTTTTTCCATTTCCAGGAGTGTACTACAATGCACATTACCTCCAACTGTGTGCACCATGGAGGACCTCGTAAACGCTACACAAAGTGCACTGGACGTTGCAAATTTTTGGGCATCCACTGTATAGATTAAAATTACCTTATGTTTGACAACACAATCTGTGCCTAATCATTTATTTCATTCTTGACTAGTTTAATTTATAAACCATAATGTATGTATGTATGTAGTAATGTATCTAATATTGTTTTTAATTTGCTTCTGACACGATAAATAAAATAAATAATCGGAAATCTTGTTATTCTGTTCACACCGCCACCCTCCCAGTGCAGTCTGACTTCTTCTTTGTGCCACCTATACTTGCTTCACACAGTCAAAGAGAAAGACTGGTCATGATGGAAGATAAAAAAAGTAGTATGGCTCATTCATGCAGTGAAAGTAAAATTATGTTCTATACAATTTCAAAAGAATGATTTCAAATATTTACCGAAAAATGTGAAAAAAATATCGTCACTCCACATTACCATTTCGCTATCGAAATATCAGGAGAAAAATATCGACGATATACAGGATGTCCATAAAGTCCCTTTACAAGTTCGAAATTTTATTACAACGGCAGTTGTTGAAATATTTTAACAACATTTCTTTTATTGTAATCAGTGTTTATAAAAGTTCTTTTGACAGTGTTTAATGGACCTCTATACGGGGGCCTTTAGTTGCACGAAGCGCATCAAGGCGGTACTAGATTTCTTGCCCTGTTCACTGTAGCATAGCGTAATCAATGTTGGCAATGGTATTACGAATCCTTTGCTTCAAGTCAGCAGTATCCCGTATCTGTGTCTGATACGCAATATCTTTTACAAACCTCCATAAAAACGTCCAATGGAGTGATATCTGGCGAACGCGGTGCTCAAGGAATTGGCCCATCCCTCCCAATCCATCTGCGTGGAAATGTTTCATTCAGGAACCAACGAACATGCAGTCCCCAATGTGATGGTGCACCATCTTGCTGGAAAATGATAGTTGGTTGTAAGTCAATCAATTGTGGTGCTACATATCCGGTCAGAAGGTCGAGGTAAACATCGGCAGTAACTGTTGACTCGTTGAAGAAATATGTTCGTTTGCACCTGATTCCACACCACACATTCACTATTGGACCATCCCGGTGAAGCTCCCTGGTCACATGGGGTTGTTCAGATCCCCAGATTCTCACATTGTGCCTGTTTAATTTCCCAGAAACATGAAAAGTTGACTCGTCACTGAAAAACTCGCTTGAGGAATGCTTCATTGCCGGCCGGTGTGGCCGTGCGGTTCTAGGCGCTTCAGTCTGGAACTGCTTGACCGCTACGGTCTCAAGTTAGAATCCTGCCTCGGGCATGGATGTGTTGTATGTCCTTAGGTTAGCTAGGTTTAAGTAGTTCTAAGTTCTAGGGGACTGATGACCACAGATGTTAAGTCCCATAGTGCTCAGAGCCATTTGAACCAGCCAATGCTTCATCCTCCGAAAGACGTTCCAGCATGTTGAGTGCAAATTCTGTCCGTTTTGGCTTGTCATTTGGCTCAAGTGTCTGTAACAGTTGCATTTTGTAAGTGTACAACCATAAGTTCTTGTGGAGGACCTTATGCATAGTTGAACTTGGTAGTTGCATCTGTCTGGCAGCGATGCGGATGGACTTCGTAGGTGAACGAGTGAAGACGTTTAAAACGCGATCGATGTTTTCCTCGGATGTCCTTGGTCGCCCGCTCCTCCACTGTCCCTGTCTCCATAAATTTTTTTGTACCATGCACGGATTGAAGCGTGCAATGGTGGATCTCTTCCGTACTTCGTTCTGAAGTTTCATTGAGTCGGCAACTCCTCAAGAGAAGGCACAATGTGTGTCCTGGTTTATTGAGACAAAATCCGATGTTCATACAGGTTCAGTTCCTTCCACCAACAGAGTATCTGAAACACAAAATCTTAGTATATATAGAAACTTTAGTAAACAGTGATTACAATAAAAGAAATTTTGTTAAAATATTTCAACAACTGCCGTCGTAGTAAAATTTTGAAGTTGTAAGGGGACTTTATGGATACCCTGTATAACGACGTCCTTTTGGAAAAAAATATCGAAATTTCTATACGTTATCAACAGCTCTACTTACGACAGCAGAACACTTCCTGAATGAGATTTTCACTCTGCAGCGGAGTGTGCGCTGATATGAAACTTCCTGGCAGATTAAAACTGTGTGCCCGACCGAGACTCGAACTGGGGACCTTTGCCTTTCGCGGGCAAGTGCTCTACCATCTGAGCTACCGAAGCACGACTCACGCCGGGTCTCACAGCTTTACTTCGGTAGCTCAGATGGTAGAGCACTTGCCCGCGAAAGGCAAAGGTCCCGAGTTCGAGTCTCGGTCGGGCACACAGTTTTAATCTGCCAGGAAGTTTCAGAACACTTCCTGTTTTTAAGAAGATTGAGAAAAGTGTTAGTCTAATTTCGAAAGCGTGGGCATTCGCAGGGAGTAACGTAAGGCGATGAGGCAGTATAGTGAGGGTCACTCTTTCTACGAATTAACTCACAGAAGTATCGGTCAACCCTGAAGAGTCCTCGTATTACGACGAAGTTAGTAGTCGTTAGAAAGTGAAACGTCCCCACCTTGTGCAGGAGCGGGTGGATCCTCGGACCGGTCCCTCAGGAAGCAGACCTTGCAGCGGTAAGGCTGCCACCGCACAGGCTACTGTGAGTTGCGTTGGGTTGCGTTGGCCAGCGAAGCGGGTCATTGACACAGATGGACGCGGCCGCATCCGCCTTTCCTGCCATTCGCGTCGCGCTCCCCTCGGAAGGCCCGGCGAGAACTGGAAGGCGAGCTGCCCGCTTCCAGTGACTGTCCGCTAATGACATCTCCAGCAGGACACTCGCTAACGGGTCGATCTCGCCACGCCTTCCGTGCATCCACCCACAAAAAGCCGTCCTCGATTGAAGCTTAGACGGTGTCGCCAGCTCTAGACCTCCGTGCAGTTCCCAAACGCCCGTCCCACAAATGAGAGGAAACCATCCAACGCTTCATTATTTTTCGTTAGGAATCTTGACAACCAGGCACAAGAAACTCAGGAACGTCTGAATTACCGACGAGCACTACCTACGATACTAAATATGTCGTCTACATCTACATTTATACTCCGCAAGCCACACAACGGTGTGTGGTGGAGGGCACTTTACGTGCCACTGTCATTACCTCCCTTTCCTTTTCCAGCCGCGTATGGTTCGCGGGAAGAGCGACTGCCGGAAAGCCTCCGTGCGAGCTCGAATCTCTCTAATTTTACATTCTTGATCTCCTCGGGAGTTATAAGTAGGGGGAAGCAATATATTCGATACCTCATTCAGAAACGCACCCTCTCGAAACCTGGACAGCAGGCTACAAGCGCCTCTCTTGCAGAGTCTGCCACTTGAGTTTGCTAAACATCTCCGTAACGCTATCACGCTTACCAAATAACCCTGTGACGAAACGCGACGCTCTTCTTTGGATCTTCTCTATCTCCTCCGTCAACCCGACCTGGTACGGATCCCACACTGATGAGCAATACTCAACTATAGGTCGAACGAGTGTTTTGTAAGCCACCTTCTTTGTTGATGGACAACATTTTTAAGGACTCTCCCAATGAATCTCAACCTGGCACCCGCCTTACCAACAATTAATTTTATATGATAATTCCACTTCAAATCGTTCCGCACGCATACCCCCAGACATTTTACAGAAGTAACTGCTACCAGTGTTTTTTACACTATCATATAATCCAACAATAAAGGATCCTTCTTTCTATGTATTCGCAATACATTATATTTGTATATGTTAAGGGTCAGTTGCCACTCCCTGCACCAAGTGACTATCCTCTGCAGATCTTCTTCCATTTCGCTGCAATCTTCTAATGCTGTAACTTCTCTGTATACTACAGCATCATCCGCGAAAAGCCGCATGGAACTTCCGTCACTATCTACTAGGTCATTTACATATATTGAGAAAAGCAATGGTCCCATAACACTCCCCTGTGGCACGCCAGAGGTTACTTTAACATCTGAAGACGTCTCTCCATTGAAAACAACATGCTGTGTTCTGTTTGCTAAAAACTCTTGAATCCAGCCACACAGGTGGTCCGGTATTCCGTAGGCTCTTACTTTGTTCATCAGGCGACAGTGCGGAACTGTATCGAAAGCCTCCCGGAAGTCAAGGAAAATGGCATCTACCTGGGAGCCTGTATCTAATATTTTCTGGGTCTCATGAACAAATAAAGCGAGTTGGGTCTCACACGATCGCTGTTTCCGGAATCCATGTTGATTCCTACAGAGTAGATTCTGGGTTTCCAGGAATGACATGATACGCGAGCAGAAAAGATGTTCTAAAATTCTACAGCAGATCGATGTCAGAGATATGGGCCTATAGTTTTGCGCATCTGCTCGACGACCCTTCTCGAAAACTGAAACTACCTGTGCTCTTTTCCAATCATTTGGAACCTTCCGTTCCTCTAGAGACTTGTCGTACACGACTGTTAGAAGGGCAAGTTCTTTCGCGTACTCTGTGTAGAATCGAATTGTTATCCCGTCAGGTCCAGTGGATTTTCCTCTGTTGAGTGTTTCCAGTTGCTTTTTTATTCCTTGGACACTTATTTCGATATCAGCCATTTTTTCGTTCGTGCGGGGGTAACGTCTCGAATGATATGATTTCAAAACTCCATATCTATTCATGGTAATATGCTACAAAGATGGCATGAATTGCAAAATACTCACAAAATCTTAAAGTTTTAGCTATGCTATTACAGATCCTCTGTGTGTCCACCAGCAGCGTCAGCACGAACAACATTTAGACGATAGCTAAATTCGTCATAATCTTTACATAATGTATCCGCTTTTATAGACGTTATGGCGGCTGTTATTTTGTTCTTCACGCCTTCTATGTCACGATGTAAAGGGGAGTCGAGCACGCTTACCTTCACATATCCCCACAAGAAAAAAATCTCGTGGGGTCATGTCTGACGGTCTTGGAGGCCAAGAATGCAGGGCAGTGTCTCGGTGTCCCGTCAGCCATATCCAGCGTTGAGATTGCAGTGAAGCTCCATGCTGTTGGAAAATAAAGCCATCGAAGTCCTGCTGAAGTGGAAAAAGCCAATTCTGCAGCATTTGAAGTGAGCTCATTCCAGTTACGTTCTTCCTCAAAAATGAAGAGACAGTACACTTTTTGACGAGAAATGACCACCAGCTGGCTTTTCATTTATTTATTTATTTTCCTTTCACTTATCACATATTTACAGATCTGTTGCTTACAAGGGAACCTCCCCATTGCACCCTCCTCAGATTTAGTTAAAGTTGGCACAGTGGATAGGCCTTGAAAACCTGAACACAGATCAATCGAGAAAACGGGAAGAAGTTGTGTGGAACTATGAAAAAAATAAGCAAAATATACAAACTGAGTAGTGCATGCGCAACATAGGCAACATCAAGGAGAATGTGACCTCGGGAGCGTCGTGGTCCCGTGGTTAGCGTGAGCAGCTGCGGGACAAGAAGTCCTTGGTTCAAGTCTTCCCTCGACTGAAAATTTTACTTTCTTTATTTTCGCAAAGTTTTGATCTGTCCGTTCGTTCATTGACGTCTCTGTTCACTGCAATAAGTTTAGTGTCTGTGTTTTGCGACCGCACCGCAAAACCGTGCGATTAGTAGACGAAAGGACGTGCCTCTCCAATGGGAACCGAAAACATTTGATTGCAGGGTCATAGGTCAATCGATTCCTCCACAGGAAAACACGTCTCATATATTCTGTATGACACTGGTGACGGCGTGTGCGTGACAGTATAGGAATATGATGTCGACCCACCTAACTTGTGCACTTGGCGAATGGGTAAAAAGATTCTTCTACCTTGCCCGATTTAGGTTTTCTTGTGGATGTGATAACACTCCCAAAAAAGTGATGAAAACATAAGAGTTTTGCACATAAACTGAAAATAAAAAATTAAAATCTTCACTGGAGGGAAGACTTGAACCTAGGACCTCTCGTTCCGTAGCTGCTCTTGCTAACCACGGGACCACGGCGCTATTTGACTCCCAGTCTCCTTTATGTTGCCTATCTTCGCATGGACTGCTCAGTTTGTATATTTTACTAATTTTTTTCATAGTTCCACACAACTTCTTCCTGTTCTCTCGATTGATCTGTGTTCAGTTTTTCAAGGCCTATCCACTGTGCCAACTTATAACTAAATCTGAGGGGGGTGCGATGGGGAGGTTCCATTGTTAGTATTTTTAAACCGAGAAGCACATTTCACAGTTTTTCATGTTTTGCCTTTCAACGTTCCGTACTGCAAGCAAATATTGTTTTCAGAAATAAATACTGATGGAAAAAAAAACCGCTGCACCAAAAAAAATTAATGTAGAGTAGTAAAATTTCGGGAATACGTTTTTCTGCGTAACAAATTCAAGTGATTGCAAGGTAACAAGTTAATATCAGCGCAACATAAGGCATTGCAAATGTGAAATGCTAGTACATTAATAACCGGTATAACCGCCAGAATGTTGAATGCAAGCGTGCGTCGGCCGCTGTGGCCGAGCGGTTCTAGGCGCTTCAGTCCGGAATCGCGCGACCACTACGGTCCCAGGTTCGAGTTCTGCCTCGGGCATGGATGTGTGTGATGTCCTTAGGTTAGTTAGAGTTAAGTAGTTCCCCATTCTAGGGGATTGATGACCTCAGATGTTAAGTCCCATAGTGCTCAAAGCAATTTGAACCATTCGCAAGCATGCAAACGTGAGTGCATTGTGTCGTACATGTGGCGTGTGTCGGTTTGTGAGATGGACTTCCATGCCTATTGCACTCGGTCGTCCAACACCGGGGGCGGTTAATGCTGTTTGTGGATGACATTAGAGTTGTCGTTCGATGCCGGCCCATATCTTCTCAATTGGAGACAGATCTGGTGATCGAGCAGGCCAAGGAAACATGTCGGCATTCTGTAGAGCATGTTGGGTAGCAAAAGCGGTATGTGGCCGAGCGTTATCCTCTTGGAAAACACCACCTGGTTGGTTGGTTGGTTGGTTTGGGGAAGGAGACCAGACAGCGTGGTCATCGGTCTCATCGGATTAGGGAAGAATTGGGAAGGAAGTCGGCCGTGCCCTTTCAGAGGAACCATCCCGGCATTTGCCTGGATCGATTTAGGGAAATCACGGAAAACCTAAATCAGGATGGCCGGACGCGGGATACACCACCTGGAATGCTGTTCATGATGACAACACCAAACTGACGTACAAATTTGCAAACAGGGTGCATGGAATACGAAATCGCACCCCAGACCACAACTCCAGCTGGACGTCCAGTGAGTCTAGCACGAAGATAGGTTGGTTGCAAGCCCTCAGCAGGTCTCCTCCTAGCCAACAGACGCCATCACAAGCACCGACGCAGAACCAGCTTTCATCAGACAACAGACCTCCACCATGCTCTCCAATTAGCTCTCGCTTGACACCACGTAAGTCGAAAATTGTGGCGATTTGGGGCAGTGGAATGCACGCTACAGGGGGCCGGCTCGTTGCTGTCCTTGAAGCAACCGATTTGTAACAGTTCGTTTTGGCATTGTGGTGCCAACTGCTGCTCAGATTGCTGCTGCAGATGCAGTGCGGTGCGTCAGAGCCATACTCCGCACACGATGGTCTTACCTCTCGGTAGTGCCACGTGGCCGTCAGAAGCCAGGTCTTCTTGCGACTGTATATTCTCGTGACCACCGCTGCCAGCAATCACGTACAGTGGCTACATTCCTGCCATATCTTTCTGCAATATCGCGGAACGAAAATTCATCTTCTCGTAGCCCTACCACACGACACGTTCAAACTCAGTGAGGTGTTGATAAAGGCGTCTTTGAAATAGACTTGATTTGGATCCTCCCTAACGCCACTCATATGCGACTGGAGCGAAATATGAATACACATCATCATTGAGATGTGGAAACACGCTTAGCAACTGTCGTTTATGTCGCACTAATCCATCTTGGTGTTCCCATTTTTTTCCTTCAGTTACGTCGAAGTAGGAACAAGGTTCAAATGGCTCAAATGGCTCTGAGCACTATGGGACTTTACTTCTGAGATCATCAGACCCCTAGAACTTAGAACTACTTAAACCTAACTAACCCAAGGACATCACACACATCCATGCCCGAGGCAGTGTTCGAACCTGCGACCGTAGCGGTCGCGTGTTTCCAGACTGTAGCGCCTAGAACCGCTTGGCCACTCCGGCCGGCTGGGAACAAGGAAGTTTAAAAATAGTTGGAAAGATTGGAGGTGTCCTAAAATCCATGTATAAAAGTCGTGCGAGTGAGGAGGGAGGGGGTGTGTGTGTGTGTGTGGGGGGGGGGCGAATGGGGGGGAGTGAGCAGTGAGGGGTAAAGGCACTGAAGTATGTACTCACCTCTAATTTGTGTTGTAATTAAGCTACATGCCTATTTCTATTATACAGGTTTTACGTTACTCCGACTCACGGCTCATGTAAAAGGCCATTTGGCCAAGGAAATTATCATCGTTTGTATTGTTGCTTGGATTTGTTTCGCCACCTTCCTTTGAGGCGTTTGACATGTTTAGTGTTTATTGTATCATGCGTCTCACGTCATGTCTGTTTTGTCGTTTTTTTTTTTTTTATGCATTGAAATCGTAGGTCATGGAAATCGAGTCTGCGTTACTGTAGATACCTTCCCACGCTGTGTCATCTTCAGTCACGTGTCCACTGATCGTCTGATCTGTGTGAGAATTGTGCAGTGTACTACAGCGTGCTCTGGGGAACCTCCCTCACCACAAGTACGTTCTTCCCTTTCACTGAGAAGCACGCAGTGTAACTGCACTGGGTGAGGGCCATGTCTAGTCAGGAAGTGGAACATACCTGTGATTAGGTCGCTGTGTCTCATTCCTAACCTTCCCCGATTTTGGGAAAATAGGGTATACACTCTCCGGCTCTAATCACTGATCCCCCATTCTCGTTGCCAGCTATCTGACAGCTACCTCGTTAAGGGCGTTTGTCTCTCATTTCCTTCCTGTCACGGTAGTTGTCTTGTTCCCATCTTGAGACAGTTCGCTGCGCCCCGGTATCTGATGGTGTAATCTATTTAGTAGATTCCCAAGACCACATACATAGTGAGGTCTCAGGTTTTCTCGGTGTGGTTGTCTAACAGGGTGACTAAAGGGCGTAATGGGCGGTGGCACTCGAACCCGGCTGGAAATACCGGCGCGAGGCCAACAATCGTCTGTTGGTAGTCCAGGCAGTGGGTATATACAGAGGGGTAAAAAAAAAAAAAAAAAAAAAAAAAAAAAAAAGGCCGGTCGTGGTAGCCGTGCGGTTCTAGGCGCATCAGTCCGGAACCGCGGGACTGCTACGGTCGCAGGTTCGAATCCTGCCTCGGGCATGGATGTGTGTGATGTCCTTAGGTTAGTCAGGTTTAAGTAGTTCTAAGTTCTAGGGGACTGATGACCACAGATGTTAAGTCCCATAGTGCTCAGAGCCAATTAATGAGGATCAACGGCAATGGCGAAGTGAGTATCAAACAGAGGCTTCGACACGTGTAACGATTTGTCACATTCGAGACGAATTTGAAGCCGAAGGCTGTGTTAAAGATGTACACAAACAACGATCTGGACGACCTGTAACAGTAACAAATCTAGCTAACTCCCGTCGTGTGTTACAACAATTCACTCGCTCACCACAGAAGTCTGTGAGACTGGAGTGAGTTGCTCTAGTGTTAGGCGAATTTTCAAGACAGCAAAGTGGAAGTGCTACATCCCACGACTGCTACACGCAATGAACCAGGACGACCCAGATCGTAGAATGGAGTACTGCGAGTGGTTTACTAACACAGTGCGGAACGATGAAGAGTTTGCAGAGATGATTGTGTGGTCTGACAGGCTCAGTTCAGACTCAGTGGTACAGTAAATCGCCACAATTGCATCTACTGGGCCGCCGAAAATCCGAACGTCCGTGTAGACAAAGCGGTGAATTTGCCAGGAGTAAATGTGTGTGGTGTAGGTTGTCTTACCGGGGCTTGATTGGGCCATTCTTCTTTGACGGCACGGTTACCGGTGAGGTGTACCTTCAGAAGCTTCAGACCCGTTTTACCTGCCACCCGAGACATGTATGGAGACGGAAGAGTTTACTTTCAACAAGATGGTGCCCCAGGCCCCTGCCAAAATCGTGTTAGGGGGTATCTCGACGGAAATCTACCAGGAAGATGGATAGGCCGTAAAGGTGCTGTGGAGTATCCACCACGTGCCCCAGACCTAACTCCTCTGGACTTTTACCTGTGGGGAACACTAAAGGACGTCGTTTATCGACAAAAGCCGCGCACACTGGATGAACCTCGAGAATCCATCGTACATTCATGTGTAAATATCCAACTGAACACGTTGCAGTCAGTAGTTCGTGCTGCAGTTCGGCGGCATCGTTTGTGTGAGGATGTTAATGGTGACCATTTCGAACACCTACAGTGATATCTTTAAGTTGGACTTTAAGCTACACTTTCACCAAAAATGAGATAACTCCGTCAATTAGTTTGCAAGTTATGGACTTTCAAACAGTGGATGCATTTTTTTTTTTTTTTTTTTTTTTTTTTTTTTTTTGGACCCCATCTGTATAACAGCAAAACTTGCAGCACCTGAAGAAGGCAGCTGGGTCGGTCGTCGAAATACCATGCAGACGATGGAAGCAACGACTCGGCAGAAACCCCAGAAGCACACTGTTAGCCAAGCACAGAGCTTCGAGTGATATGGTCCGGGTCTTCTGGTAGGTTAGTAATAAATCTGAGGCGGTGTACCCCTGTACTGGTCGCGAAACACACGATCGACTCAAAGGTAGCGCAATGATACGTGCGTAGTGTGACAAGTGGTGAACGCTGTGAGGAATTTGTAGTGACTCGGTGAGCTATTGCCCGCGGAAGGCAAAGGTCTTGGGTCCGAGTCCCGGTGTAGCACAAACTTTTAATCCGTCAGGAAGTTTCATATCGGCACACACTCCGCTCCGGTGCTTACCGTGGATACGAGGGTATGCTGAAAAATAACGCCTCCGAATTCCTTATTCTTTTCACAAAATCGGTTGATTTGTCACATATCATGCATATTACCCAGTCGACTACACCGTTTCACAATTTACACTCCTCGACCGGTAGAGGGCCCCGGAATGAAGCATGTAACCTGGTGGTGTGTAACGTATTCTACTGGCCATTGAAGTTGCTGCACCACGAAGATGACTTGCTACAGACGCGAAATTTAACCGACAGGAAGAAGATGCTGTGATATGTAAACAATTAGCTTTTCAGAGCATTCACACAAGGTTGACGCCGGTGGCGACACATAAAACTTGCTGACATGAGGAAAGTTTCCAACCGATTTCTCATACGCAAACAGCAGTTGACCGGCGTTGCCTGGTAAAACGTTGTTGTGATGCCTCGTGTAAGGAGGAGAAATACGTACCATCACGTTTCCGACTTTGATAAAGGTCGGATTGTAGCCTATCGCGAATACGGTTTATCGTATTGCGACATTGCTGCTCGCGTTGGTCCAGATCCAATGACCGTCAGCAGAATATGGAATAGGTGGGTTCAGGAGGGTAATACGGAACGCCGTGCTGGATCCCAACGGCCTCGTATCACTAGAAGTCGAGATGACAGGCATCTTATACGCATGGCTGTAACGTATCGTGCAGCCACGTCTCGATCCCTAAGTCAACAGATGGAGACGTTTGCAAGACAACAACCATATGCACGAACAGTTCGACGACGTTTGCAGCAGCATGGACTATCAGCTCGGAGACCATGGCTGCGGTTACCCTTGACGCTGCATCACAGACAGGAGCGCCTGCGATGGTGTACTCAACGACGAACCTGGGTGCAAGAATGGCAAAACGTCAATTTTTCGGATGAATCCAGGTTCTGTGTACAGCATCATGACGGTCGCATCCGTGTTTGGCGACATCACGGTGAACGCACATTGGAAGCGTGTATTCGTCATCGCCATACTGGCGTATCACCCGGCGTAATGGTATGGGCTGCCATTGGTTACATGTCTCGGTCAACTCTTGTTCGTATTTGCGGCACTTTGAACAGTGACCGTTACATTTCAGATGTGTTACGACCCGTGGCTCTACCCTTCATTCGATCCCTGTGAAACCCTACATTTCAGCAGGATAATGCACGACCGCATGTTGCAGGTCCTGTACGGGCCTTTCTAGATACAGAAAATGTTCGACTGCTGCCCTGGCCAGCACATTCTCCTGATCTCTCACCAATTGAAAACGTCTGGTCAATGGTGGCCGAGCAACTGGGTCGTCACAATACGCCTGTCACTACTCTTGATGAACTGTGGTATCGTGTTGAAGCTGCATGGGGAGCTGTACTTGTACATGCCATGCAAGCTCTGACTCAATGCCCAGGCGTATAAAGGCCGTTATTACGGCCAGAGGTGGTTGTTCTGGGTACTGATTTCTCAGGATGTATGCACCCAAGTTGCGTGAAAATGTAATCACATGTCAGTTCTTGTATAATATATTTGTCAAATGAATACCCGTTTATCATCTCCATTTCTTCTTGGAGTAGCAATTTTAATGGCCAGGGCCGGCCGGTGTGGTCGAGCGGGTCTAGGCGCTACAGTCTGGAACCGCGCGACTGCTACGGTGCTGGTTCGAATCCAGCCTCGGGCATGGATGTGTGTGATGTCCTTAGGTTAGTTAGGTTTAAGTAGTTCTAAGTTTTAGGGGACTGATGACCTCAGCAGTTAAGTCCCATAGTGCTCAGAGCCATTTGAACCTTTTTTTTAATGGCCAGTACTGTAATTATATCGCTGCATGAGAAATTGCTTGCTGTAATCGAAAGCACGAATTCGAAGAATTCTTCCACTCATGGAGCATCCTCTCTTCAGCATGACAACTCCAGACCACATACGAGCGCTGCCACATTTGTAACAATCCGACGCCTTGGGCTCACTGTCTATCGATCATTCTCCATACAGTCCCGACTTGTCCCCATCCGGTTCTCATGTGTCTGCAAAACTTAAAGAACGACCTTCGAGAACTTCACTTTGATGGTGGTGAAACGGTGCAAGCAGGGGTGAGTTTGTGGCTCCGTCAGCAAAGTCAAACATTCTACAGTGACTGTATCAACGAATTTGTTTCTCATCTGGAGAAATGTGTTCGTCGCTAGGGTGACTCTGTTGAGCAATAAATGAGTAGACAGGAAGAAAAAAGTTGTAGAATGTTAATAAACTTTGTATTATTTTTTAAAAAACGTTAACAGTTTCAACATAAAAAGTTCGGTGGCATTACTTTTCAGCACTCTATCGTTGTTTGTGTAAGTGTCGTTCGGCTTTGTCGGAAGCTATTTGTATGTCATCGTTGATCCATTATGGATCGTGGGACGACGGCTGGCACCAACTTCTTGATGCAATAATTTACCAAGAGCCGTATGATTTGTAGAAGTTTATTTAATTTTATGAACTTCTATGTGCTGCTACCAGTTTCGGCATTACATTGATGCCATCTTCAGGCCCCACTCGTCATAATCGTAAAATCGCTATACACTGATTCTTCCGTTGGTAAATTATTGCATCAAGAAAAACTATTTATATGTTGTTACAAAAGTTTAGTCGTTCGCCATTGTGTATGAGAAGGTATCGTGTTGTTCTGTTGCGTGTTATGGGACTGTTGTCTAGTTTGATCACGGGGTTTCTCTGCAGTTTGCCATCCTCCAAAGCATGGTCCAAAAACTGACAGCTGACGCTCAACATCTGTAGACGTAAACGAAAGTCGCGTCCGATGCGCGAATGTGCTAGGATCGTGTGCGGCCGTGGTCACCACTGACGCAGCCTCGCCCACAGCACAGCACTTCCACTTCCGCCGGCCTCGGTCGGCCCCCCCCCCCCCCCTCCTTTCTACTTCCTCCTCCCCTTCCCGCCTCCCCGACCACCCCCACCACACCGCACTACACTTCACAAACGCACACCAAAACTGCCGCTCCACTGATACAACTCGTCTGGAGCGCAGTTCGGCACACAACATTTCGCGCTCTGCACTTCCTACTTTTCCAACCGTACAATATAAAAAGTACGAAATATTTTTTTGTTGTTGCTTTCTTCATCCACAAGAGATTAATAATGCCGGCGGCAGACGTCGTGAGTTACGGCCGCACTGGATGTGTTTTGTTGCGTAATTAGGCGCACTCGGAGTTATTTATGTCTTCGAACTTCCCCAATAAATTCTCTCTGCGGCGTAATCATGTTCGCGGTAACCCATGACCTGCGAGTACGTCCTTCAAAACCCCATGTGAATCTCAGCCTGGAGACTTCGAGAAACAAAAACTGTTCAGGATTAATTTATTGCCCTTGTTTGGAGGCTTAAAGCGCCGGCATCCGATCACGACCACCGTTTCTCATTTTGTATCTTTCTATACATGCCTAATAAATCAGGTGACTCGACATTTCATTTATATAGAGTGTAGCAAGTGCAGTGCATGTTCATAATTTGTTCTAGGTCTGAGGCATACTTCACAGCGGCAAAATTACGTGCTCCATAAATTTATGAATGTTTAGATGTGTGCATAAACACAAATGTTGCCCCCTTTTTTTTTTTTTTTTAGAAGACGTTTTTCCCTTTTTGTCGGTCTTTTTCACTTTCCTTCGGCGAAGTTGGGAACATTTCTTGCATCATTACTGACATGTGTGTACTGCTGTGCAGTGTCCGAAACGTATGTGATTACACCAGCGTTACGCCTTAGACGCGATTGTCTTGAAAAGCATCCGTTCTGTAATCGTTCTTTTACCACAAAATTAGTCACCCAGCTTCTCAGCCATCTTCCGATATGAAATAAGGGACATTTATTAAGTAAATAGTCTGTGCAACGATCTCATGTTTCCGTGTTTCCTAGTGACAGTTTGATCTATGTCCGCTAGTTAATATTATTTGCGAGTGGCGGTTATTTTCATTCACCTTGTGATAACTCAAAATATTTTATTTAGGTCTCCCTCCTGCTCATATGGTTCAAATGGCTCTGAGCACCATGGGACTTAACAACTGAGGTCATCAGTGCCCTAGACTTGGAACTACTTAAACCTAACTAACCTAAGGACATTACACACATCCATGCCCGAGGCAGGATTCGAACGTGCGACCGTAGCGGTCGCGTCGTTCCACACTGAAGCGTCTAGAACCGCTCGGCCACAACGGCCGGCTCTCCCTCTTGCCTCCACTACTAAGATTTCGCATGTGAATATCGTTTCATGTCGCTCTGCACTGTTTAATCTAGATATTTAAATGGCATAATGAGCTCCACATTTAAACCACTAATATTGTAAGCTGATACAATCATACTCCTCCTCTTCTTTATGTCCCTTATCTTCACATGGAAAGTTAAAAGCAGAAGAAATGACAGGAAGATACTAGAAAATAATAGAAGATTGTGTATGACATTCATTCGACGTTGCTTAGAACAGAGAAAAACGTCCCAATGATGAAATAAACATATGCATACTAAAACTCTCTTCTTACCATCAGGTTGTTGAGGATAAGTTCATCGTCTTAATACTTGCCGTTATGACTTAAGAAATCATTCTCGAACACTGCCTCCTGAAGGCATGATGTAATAGAACTAGTTGCATTGTTGCTGGAAGCGACTGTACGTCCAGTCACACCTCAACGGAAACAGAGCGCTTTACGAGCCGATACTACAATGTCCCTGTAATATTATTGCCACGTAAAATGGCGTCGTAACGCTGATGGGATATACACGTATTTAGTAACATGTTTTTTTTTTTTTCACCCTGATGCAATCGAAGATCATAGGTGTATTCCCTTTCTTTATGATGGATCCTGAACAGACAGTTTAAAAACTGACAGTGAAAGATCTTTTGGAATTTCCTCTTACGTTGCCCGTTTACCCCTGTAAAATGTGGAGGCGAAATGGTGTTTTCAGCGGATTTCTCAAAATCGCTCTAGGCGAATGTCAGGATCGACCTTTGAAAAGACACGGCCGATTTCCGTGTCACTTCTTCAGCACGCCAGTTTGTGTTTTGTTTGTAAAGGTCTTTGTGGAAACGTTGTGTGAGAAACATAGTTCCTTTCTTACATTTGTTAAAGAAACGAACGAACTGTATAATTATGGTGAAAACGGAGGAGTCTGAATTTTCTTAGGGCGAAGAGAACTGGTGTGTAACGTCTCATCTAGCCAATTTACTAGTATAGTGTGTCTGATAAAACTGAAACGTTCCCATAAAAGTCATCAGCCTTTGGTGTACTGGTGGATGGACGCATCCTCTAGCGCGCGTGTTTGGTGTTTGTCAGCGTCTGCGATTGCGCACAAAATCTCTCTTTGCAGAGATACTAACATTTTGGACGATGTTCTGGTGCCTTTGACTATGACTTGTTTAGCTTATGAACCTTGTTTTGTCATCAGCCTTTGGTGTACTGGTGGATGGACGCATCCTCTAACGCGCATGCTTGGTGTTTGTCATCGTCTGCGGTTGAGCACAAAATCTCTCTTTGTAGAGATACTAACATTTTGGGCGATGTTCTGATGCCTTTGACTATGACTTGCTTAGCTTCTGAACCTTTTTTTGGACGCGGAGGAAGATATTCTACACTGCAGATCCGTATTTAATGGAAAATTAAAAAATGTGGTTGCACCTACCTCAGGAACAATTACAAAGTCACCAATAAGGAGTAGAATTTAGATAACCCTAGGCGATATGATGTTTCGCACAGCTGTTGTTTCAAAGTAGCAGTGTAACATGAACAGAAGCCCTACAAGTCCTCGCGTGCCTGCAGATAGAAAGTTACTGATGGCGTCGGCACGACCTTGAGATAAACATGTGTCGGAGAGTGGAGAGGGTGGCAGAACAAGACACCATCTGGGACAGTCGTGAGGATTGGGTGTCGACACTCGTGCAGACATATCCGCCCGCATTCCAGTTGGCTGTGTCCGAATTTCCTTCTCACTTTCACGTGCAGTGCAATTCTCAAAATGTGCGTCACAAGCTTAGACATCTCTTTTACAGGAGAAATTTGGTCCTGACAGGCATAAACCATATGGAGCGGGAGTCATGGGACAGAAATCGTACTGAGAAAAAGTGAGATTCAACCTTATTTCCTTTGAACCTTATCAAATGGCCCTGAGCACTATGGGACTTAACATCTGAGGTCATCAGTCCCCTAGAACTTAGAACTACTTAAACCTAACTAACCTAAGGACATCATACACATCATGCCCGAGGCAGGATTCGAACCTGCGACCGTAGCGGTCGCGCGGTTCCAGGCTGAAACGCCTAGAACCACTCGGCCTCAAGCTAAGCGGCATCTCTTCCTCTAATTACCTCGTGTTAGTGGGAGGGGTGCAGGAGCTTGAAGTTTAACACGATTTATGCATTAAATTGTGCTAAATACTGAGAAATGACACGAGATCATTAACGAGTGAAAACATTTTTCAATTCTGATGTAATGATATTGAAAAGAACCTCGATGGGGGAATATACGTTGACGTTTGTGACAATTCCAACATACAGAAAGTCCCAACTGGATCAAAACTCTGAGAATGTGTAGAACAATGTCCCAGCAGTGAATGATTGAAGAGCGTAAGGAGATGGCGCACACTTTGCTTCAGCGGCATTATCTTCTGTACGATCGGAAATGTCAATGTTACTCAGAGCTCAGTTAAGGAAGAGTCATCAAGTAAAATATAAGTACGAGACCAAATACTAGCCGGCCGCGATGGCCGAGCGGTTTTAGGCACTTCAGTCCGGAACCGCGCGACTGCTACGGTCGCAGGTTCGAATCCTGCCTCGGGCGTGGATGTGTGTGATGTCCTTAGGTTAGAGTATTTCTAGGCTCTAGGGGACTGATGACCGCAGATGTTAAGTCCCATACTGCTCAGAGCCATTTGAACCATTTGAACCATATACTAGTATACCTCGCGGATGTCAAGCGGTGAGTGAGAACTCGGCAGAATGATTGATCTTAGTGGAAACCGACGTAAGTGCAAACCGTCCTAGGGTTCTGGGCGGCGGCATCAATTTATAAAATTATCTTTGTGTTCAAGTTGGGTCACGTTTGAGCTAAACTCCGAGCTTTCGAAGATATATTTCATTTTCACTGGCAATAGGTGATTTACTGCCTACGGCTCTTGTGTGTCATAGCGTGTAACTTAAATATCTCACAGTTTGAACACCAAACAGCATATATTTCCGGAAATGAGCTTATCGTAGGTGACATTTCGGCTCTCTGCTGTGACAGTGATCTTATATATATATTATTGGTGTTTTGCCTTAAAGAGCGCGTTGGGACTAAACTACATGGCCAGTTCCTTTTGCTGCCTTCCTTGCTGCCCAAACTTCCCTCATTCGCTCACTGTGTTTCTGTTTCGGTCCTCTGTTCAAATGGTTCAAATGGCTCTGAGCTCTATGGGACTTAACATCTGAGGTCATCAGTCCCCTAGAACTTAGAACTAGTTAAACCTAACTAACCTAAGGACATCACAAACATCCATGCCCGAGGCAGGATTCGAACCTGCGACCGTAGCGGTCGCTCGGTTCCAGACTGTAGCGCCTAGAACCGCACGGCCACACCGGTCGACCACGGTCCTCTGTCCATGCTTATTGTCGGCTTTGTGTCTTTGGCTTCATCTTGACTGCCTTTTTTGCCCATATTTCTGTCATCTTCCGGCTGTGATATTGCTTGCGTTCTTCGGTCCATTTTACACCTGTTCGTTTGTCACATTGTATCTCATGTAGTTTACTTTTCTTAATGATGTTTCTGAATTTTATTCTGTCGTTTATTGTGTCTGCTGTTATGTTGAGTTGGTTCAGGTCGTTTTTTACCTCTGCCACCCATTTGTTGTTTCTAGTGGTTACCCAGCCAAAGATCTGTTTGGTCAGTCTGTGTGATGGCATTCTGTATACGTGTCCATAGGATTGTAGTCTGCGTTTTTTAATCTTTTCTGTGACTGACTCCGTATGTTTATATATATATATGTATATATATATATATATATATATATATATATATATATATATATATATATATATATGTGTGTGTGTGTGTGTGTAGATAAAAAGGCTTTGTAGGCAACGTCAGTCGGGTACTGGACCAGTACCCTACAGAGGAACTACACAAACATACGGAGACAAGGTATACTAGGCTCTGCTTTCACGTTTCCGCTTCATTTGATGGCTCTCCGGTAACTGAGATTGACGTAATATTGACCTTTTCGGTAGTACAAAATATGTACTACCGAGAATTCACACCCCATAATATTCCACTGTTGGTACACTGATCCGCACTTCTTCCGAGTTTAGATAAGTTTGGGCCATCAGGAAAGATGTCATTGATAACCTCACTGATTGCACGTAGGCGCAAAACATTCTTATATTTTGGACTACACAGCAGGTAACATGCAGCTTCCGAATTAAGTGACCACATCTTGCATAGCTGTCCTTACACTTGTTTTCACATACCAGGTGGGTAATCTTCACGATGCAATAGGGTAAGAATGAATAGCGTCTGAAACGTAATGCCTCGCGAAGTTGCGCGACGGTGGGGCATGTAGTCGTGAGGTTTGTGGGTGGTGCGAGGCGAGCAGCGGTGTTGTACAGCTGAGTGGAGGCTGCGGCCGGCTGAGCAGTCAGCCGAGCGTGCACGCAGCTGCGGCAGGTGGCGAGGTGGTCGTCGTCCCAAAGTCCTGCCACGGTCGCCAACTTGAGTGCGGCTTCCTTTTCGTAAACACAATACGCAGCGTAAGACTACCATCACACCACTCATTTGTATTAAAGACTGGCACCTCAAGCGTCTGTAAGCAACTTCATTCGTCGATGATCTGTACTTCTTTGTATAGGTTCTACACCTACATCTACATCCATACTCTGCAAGCCACCTGACGGTGTGTGGCGGAGGGTACTTTGAGTACCCCTATCGGTTCTCCCTTCTGTTCCAGTCTCGTATTGTTCGTGGAAAGAAAGATTGTCGGTATGCCTCTGTGTGGGCTCTAATCTCTCTGATTTTAACCTCATGGTCTCTTCGCGAGATATACGTAGGAGGGAGCAATATACTGCTTGACTCCTCGGTGAAGGTATGTTCTCGAAACTTCAACAAAAGCCTGTATCGAGCTACTGTGCGTCTCTCCTGCAAAGTCTTCCACTGGAGTTTATCTATCATCTCCGTAACGCTTTCGCGATTACTAAATGATCCTGTAACGAAGCGTGCTGCTCTCCGTTGGATCTTCTCTATCTCATCCATCAACCCTATCTGGTACGGATCCCACACCGGTGGGCAGTATTCAAGCAGCGGGCGAACTAGTGCACTGTAACCTACTTCCTTTCATTTCGGATTGCATTTCCTTCGGATTGTTCCAATGAATCTCTGTCTGGCATCTGCTCTACCGACGATCAACTTTATATGATCATTCTGTTTTAAATCACTCCTAATAATTTAAGGAATTAGCTGCTTCCAGTTGCTGACCTCCTATATTGTAGCTAAATGATAAAGGATCTTTCTTTCTATGTATTCGCAGCACATTACACTTGTCTACATTGAGATTTATTTGCCATTCCCTGCACCATGCGTCAATTCGTTGCAGATCCTCCTGAATTTCAGTACAATTCTCCATTGTTACAACCTCTCGATATACTACACCATCATCCGTAAAAACTTTCAGTGAACTTCCGATGTTATCCACAAGGTCATTTATGTATATTGTGAACGGCAACGGTCGTACGACACCCCCCTGCGGCACACCGGAAATCACTCTTACTTCGGAAGACTTCTCTCCATTGAGAATGACAAGCTGCGTTCTGTTATCTAGAAACTCTTCAATCCAATCATACAATTGGTCTGATAGTCCATATGCTCTTACTGTTCGACATCCCTTCTTGAAAACGGGGGTGACCTGTGCCCTTTTCCAATCCTTTGGAACGCTACGCTCTTCTAGAAACCTACGGTACACCGCTGCAAGAAGGGGGGCAAGTTCCTTCGCGTACTCTGTGTAAAATCGAAGTGGTATCCCATCAGGTCCAGCGGCCTTTCCTCTTCTGAGCGATTTTAATTGTTTTTCCATCCCTCTGTCATCTATTTCGATATCTACCATTTTGTCACCTGTGCGACAATCTAGAGAAGGAACTACAGTGCAGTTTTCCTCTGTGAAACAGCTTTGGAAAAAGACATTTAGTATTTTGGCCTTTAGTCTGTTCGTACCTCCATCACTGTATGCAAGAGGCAGCCAACGCTAGGGTAACTTTCGATTCCGCGATTGTAAAAATAATGTGCTTTGAGGCGAACAAGTTATCGAGCCATGTTCGGAGCGCATTTTCATCCGGAAAGGATGTCCTTTGAAGGTTGTTCGATAGAGAGCGGAAAGGGTGAAAATCTGAGGGTTCAAGATCAGGTGAATAAGATGGGTGCGGAATGACTTCATAACACAAATCCTGTATGGTCTTTTTCGTCAGTCTAGCAGAATGCAGGCGGGAGCAATCGTGGAGTAGCATCGCACACGCAGTCTTCCTGGTCGTTGTTCGTGGGTTGCGTCTACAAGTTATCGACAATAAATGTCAACAGTGACGGTAGTACACTACGTCGTCGCTGCTCCACCAGATGCATATCATTCTTTTTTGTGGATGCACGCAGGTCTCTTCACGAGGAATCGCTACTTTGTTGGGGCTCATGCATTCCTTTATTTTTCGCATATCAGCGTAAGGACACCATTTCTCGTCAGCAGTACGGACACAGGACACGAAGTGTCGGTGGTGTTCACTAGCCACTTGATGAGAAAGCTGAGACGCACATATTGCAACCTGCTGATATTTGTGATTTTGGCTTACAACATTGGGTACCCATACACCTGATTTTTGAATATTTCCCACTGCATGCGAATGTCGCACGGTGGTGGAATGATCACAATTCATCACATTTGCCAGTTCTCGAGTACAGTGACGTGGATCATCGTGAATTAATACGTTTAAACCATCTTCACCAAACCACAAAATCTTCCTGAACATGAAAAGTCACTGATATCAAAACGATCCTCCTTGAAACGAGAAAATTATTTTCTTAATGTGCTCTTTCCAGTGGCATTATCCCCCTACAAGGCGCAAATGTTTGGCTGCCTCCGCTACTGTCACTCCTCTACTGCATTCAAGCAGGCAAATACGTCGGAAATTTTCCGATTTCTCCACTTGGTACTCCATTTTCTAGCGTCTACAACTCCTCACCATCTGCAAATAAAGTGACAATATGTATACTCAAATAGAAAAAGTTAAGTACAAATAAAAATGGCAGTCGATAAATAAACCCAAAGCAACCGGAATACCAACAAGCGAAACAAAAACGCTTCGAACTCGTGCACCAACCTAATAAACTGCGCCACACAGATGCCCTTGTATTCTTCACTGTCGTGGCTGACCACCAATTAGGTAGTCAGTCAAGATGGCGGGTCTTTTCCTCTACGTATGCGCATTACGTTACATATGTACAGGATGTTCGGTAATTAGTAGCGAGTGAAGTAGACATGTTTTCAAAAACGAACCGTGTGGGAGGTAATACCGAATATGTGGCGGTGCGCTACTCCTGAATCCACTACCAAGTTTGTTTTTTAAATTTTTTAGATGATAACATTTTACCTAGACATTACTAACACACCAAAAATCCCGTTTCACGAGAATTATTTCTATCTTTTACATTGTATTGTATGTTAACCGAGGGCCTAGAAACGACGGAGACCTCCGTCCCCTCCGCAGCCGCAGTGGTCCACAACCCCACGACGACTACCGCAGTCCACTTCACCCCTCCGCCGCCCCACACCGAACCCAGGGGTTTGGCCCCCGGTGGACACCCCCCACCCTCCCCCCAGGGAACGTTTCACACCAGAAGAGTGTAACCCCATATTCGCGTGGTAGATTAATGGTGGTGTACACGTACGTGGAGAACTTGTTTGCGCAGCAATCGCCGACATAGTGTAACTGAGGTGGAATACGGGGAACCAGCCCACATTCGCCGATACAGATGGAAAACCTCTCAAAAACCATCCACAGACTAGCCGGCTCACCGGACCTCGACGCAGGTCCGCCGGGCGGATTCGTGCCGGGGACCAGGCGCTCCTTCCCAATCCGGAAAGCCGTGCGTTAAACCGCACGGCTAACCAAGCGGGCTATCTGTTACATTACAATGATGTATGTGACGACTGGTCACATTAAACATGTAAACTGACATCCTTTTCACTTCTTTTATTAATGTTGACAGTAATTTTTAACATTTTTATGGGTTCAGTCACACGACGAGGCCCATACAACGTGCTTAAAGTGAATTTCTACAGTTAGTTTAATGGAAGTGACAAAACGTTATGGTTATGCATCAAGTTTTATGAAGTTGACTTAGGACATGGCCTGTTTTAGGCAAACATTTAAATAATAATTTATGTTCTGAAGAAGGCGTTATTACTAACGTTGAAACCTAGGTAAACGATGAAGTTAACCTGCAACTGTAGGCTGTATATTCTTATATAATGCTGACAGTAGCTGTGTTTTCAGCACCTCAGCCCCCTAAAAACGAATTAAATGTCCAAACTGCGATTGTAATAATAGCAGTAAATAGTGCTATCCGAGGTGAAAATGTTATTTGAAAAATTCAAGGAAATAGTTAATCCAAGTAATCCAGTAATAGTTAATCCAGTTCGTGAGTAAGAAGTATAGTTCTATTTCGTGCGAATATATTCAATATGTAAACTTTCCGTTAAGTCCCCATTAAACTAGTCTCAAATTTTGCCCATGATTCACGTTTGGGACGTCTGGTATATGGGTATACGGGGCGTCGACACATTATGCTGCTGATATAGCAGGACATCTGACGCTCCGTTTTGCTCCAAGACTGATCAGGGCCCCCATGATCACATCACCTCAATCCATTCGTTGATTCGGCAGTAGGACCGAAGCGGTGAATTAGACAGTCAATATATACGAGATCATCCTGGGCTATTTGACAAAATTCGTAACTCATTCCATCCGAATACTACGGTTCTGAGCACTATGGGACTTAACATCTGAGGTCATCAGTCCCTTATATCTTAGAACTACTTAAACCTAACTAACCTAAGGACATCACACACATCCATGCCCGAGGCAGGATTCGAACCTGCGAACGTAGCAGTCGCGCGTTTCCGGACTGAAGCGCCCTAGAAGATCTGTTGTGTAATGTCTCTCGGACACCACACAGATTGTGTGGATTCTGGCCGCAGCCGTGAGTACTACGTCACTCGACGCCACTGAAGTTAAAAGAAACGGTTCAAGTTCATTCCGCGAGGAAATCCAGGATAAATTTAAACTTTATCTGCGTCAATCACATTTTATATTCTCTAAAGGCTTACACCCTCACCTTCAGATCGATCAGAGGATTACAATACATTTTCGTTTGCTGGATGCAGTAACTTGTCTGTTTCAGTTTCATTTCGCGACATATAAGGTGCATGTGAAGAGAACACAATAGCAAAACTGAGACAGTGGCACTGAACTTTTTTAGAAGCTTCTCAAGTGTATTAGATAACGCACAGTAGCTTTTAGTAACAACTACACTGCGCAACAAAATTGTACCATCACTTTCCAAACCGCGTAATTACGTCTCACTACAACGTCTGTTTCAGTTTTAATCCTAATGTGCCTATAATCCTCTTCTGTAATGATGGAAAACTCTGGCGCTCTGTGGCATCAACCTCGGGCTCAGGCACAGCGACGCTCCAAATAGCAAGGTGTTGACACATGCTAAAGAAAGACGACAACTCGGAGGTTCATGTGAGCTGCGAAGTTGGTTAATTGCATTAAATCGCCACCACAATTCTGCCCAGTGCCACTGTGGACGCGTCACACGATGGAAACGTCGTCACAGCCCCTCTTACCCACATTTCAACCCTTTTACACTACTGGCCATTAAAATTGCTACACCACGAAGATGACGTGTTACAGACGCGATAGGAAGAAGATTCTGTGATACGCAAATGATTAACTTTTCAGATCATTCACACAAGGCTGGCGCCGGTGGCGACACCTACAACGTGCTGACATGAGGAACGTTTCCAACCGATTTCTCATACACAAACAGCAGTTGCCGGCGTTGCCTGGTGAAACGTTATTTTGATGCCTCGTGTAAGGCATGCGTACCATCACGTTTCCAACTTTGATAAAGGTCAGATTGTAGCCTATCGCTTGCGTTGGTCGAGATCCAATGACTGTTATCAGAATATGGAATCGGTGGGTTCAAGAGGGTAATACGGAACGCCGTGCTGGATCCCAACGGCCTCGTATCACTAGCAGTCGAGTTGACAGGCATCTTATCCGCATGGCTGTAACGCATCGTGCAGCCTCGTCTCGATCCCTGAGTCAACAGATGGGGACGTTTGCAAGACAACAACCATCTGCACGAACAGTTCGACGTCGTTTGCAGCAGCATAGACTATCAGCTCGGAGACCATGGGTGCGGTTGCCCTTGACGCTGCATCACAGACAGGAGCGCCTGCAATGGTGTACTCAACGACGAACCTGGGTGCACGAATGGCAAAACGTCAGTTTTTCGGATGAATCCACGTTCTGTTTACAGCATCATGATAGTAGCATCCGTGTTTGGCGACCTCGCGGTGAACGCACATTGGAAGCGTGTATTCGTCATCGCCATAGTGGCGTATCGTCCGGCGTGATGGTATGGTGTGCCATTGGTTACACGTCTCGGTCACCTCCTGTTCGCATTGACGGCACTTTGAACAGTGCACGTTACATTTCAGATGTGTTACAACGCGTAGCTCTACCCTTCATTCGATCCTTGTGAAACCCTACATTTCAGCATGATGATGCACTACCGCATGTTGCAGGTCCTGCCGGGCCTTTCTGGATAAAGAAAATGTTCGACTGCTGCCCTGGCCAGCACATTCTCCAGATCTCTCACCAGGTGCAAACGAGCAACTGGCTCGTCACAATACGCCAGTCACTGCTCTTGATGAACCGTGGTATCGTGTTGAAGCTGCATGGGCAGCTGTACCTGTACACGCCATCCAAGCTCTGTTTGACTCAATGCCCAGGCGTATCAATGCCGTTATTACGGCCAGAGATGGTTGTTCTGGGTACTGATTTCTCAGGATCTATGCACCCAAATTGCGTGTAAATGTAATCACATGTCAGTTCTAGTATAATATGTTTGTCCAATGAATACCCTTTTATGATCTGCATTTCTTTTTGGTGTAGCAATTTTAATGGCCAGTAGTGTAAAAGTAACTGACACAGTTACCTGGTGGTTATAGTCAAGAGTAAAACTGAGCTACTCACGGAGTTCCATTGTCGGCTGTAATTATCGTATGGCTGCAAAACTTTGTAGAGATTTTAATGCGTTAATGCGGAATCCATTTGCGCTACAAAAAAATTGTTTCAATGTTGGCACCAGGTCCAAATCATAGCACTGTGAATGAAAGAAAGACCTATAGAAATGCTGCCATGTCTAATGGACTAGGAACGAGACGGAGGCAGAAAAGTTCAAACAAGTCAGAAACGCATAATGTTGATTTGTTTATCAACCACCGTGTGTACAGTTTATTCAGTATGAGTACTGGAGATGTCAACGAGACGTTGTACAGCTCAAGATTTGCGCCTGGTGGCCACAATTGGAACTAATTTCTTTTTTCAGTGTAAATGGGTTCCGCACTAACACATTACCATATCTACCAAATGTCGCTGCTATACGCTAATTGCAGCTCACACTGGATCTTCATGCGTAGCTGCACTTTAATCATAACATTCCAGTAACTGTCCCGATTTGTTTTGTATGTCATAAAGAGACGCAGTTTTCAAACCACTGTTCAACATGGACGACATGAAAGAAGAAAATCAACCGTGCCATTTGTGAATTAACGCTCTTGCAGTTCACCTGACGTAAACTGGATGAAAGCCTTAAATTGCTGTTACCCGGAGAGTATCTGAAGACCGCCTGTGCCGAATACGAGGCCGGGATCTAAACCGCTGTTGGCCTGGAAACGGGAAGCTAACTGCCGCTGTCCGTTTATCCGCCCGCAGTAGCGTGAAACACGCGAAACACTCGGCTTGGCCACAACTCAGACTTCCGCACGGAAGCAGTAAACCACGTAGCTTTCTACAATTACTCGCTTCCGCCGCCGCGGAAAGCTCCAGACGTTAAAACAATGGCAGATTATGCCCAAGATGGAGATCGCTATCCTACGAGGCAGGTAAATTAATCAGCCTCGTTCGGGAGACTAGCGGTAGCAAATTGTGGTTACCTTACGTATTTGGTTGGAAAAAGCGGGTGACCTTTTCGAAAGAAGATGCCAAAGAACAGGAAAAAACACTGTCCCTGGAAGAAATGTAGGTGAAGAGCGAGCAGAACTTTGAAGGGGAAAACTCATTCGACCTTTAAGTGCAACCGCTAGTAGGCTTTGTTCAACATAGCCGTGGCACAGATTTTTATTATTATATTATTATTATTATTATTATTATCTAAGTATCTTGGGCAATATACGCTGAAGCGCCAAAGAAACTGATATAGGCATGCGTACTCAAGTACAGAGATGCGTAAACAGGCAGAAAACGGGGCTGCGGTCGACAACGCGTATATAGTACAAGTGTCTGGCGCAGTTGTTAGAACGGTTACTGTTGCTACAACGGCAGGTTACCAAGATTTATGTGAATTTGAACGTGGTCTTATAGTCGGCGCACGAGCGATGGGACACAGCATCTTCGGGGTAGCGATAAAGCGGGGATTTTCCCGTACAACAATTTCATGAGTGTACCAGGAATATCAGGAATCAGGTAAAACACATCTCCGACATTGCTGCGGCCGGAAAAAGATCATGCGAGAACGGGACCAACGACGACTCAAGAGAATCGTTCAACGTGACAGAAGTGCAACCCTTCCGCAAAATGATGCAGATTTCAGTGCTGTGCCATCAACAAGTGTCACTGTGCGAACCAATCAACGAAACATCATCGATATGGGCTTTCGGAGCCGAAGGCCCACTCGTGCACTCTTGATCACTGCACGACACGAAGCTTTACGCCTCGCCTCGGCAACACCGACAATGAACTGTTGATGACTACAAACATGTTGTCTGGTCGGACGAGTCTCGTTTCAAGTTGTATTGAGCGGATGGACGTATACGGGTATGGAGACAACCTCATGAACCCATGGACCCTGCATATCAGCAGAGGACTGTGCATGCTGGTGGAGCCTCTGTAATGGTGTGGGGCGTGTGCAGTTGGAGTGATATGGGACTTCCGATACGTCTAGATACGGCTCTGACAGGTGACACGTACGCAAGTATCTTGTCGTATCACCTGCATCCATTCATGTCCATTATGATTTCCGACGGACTTGGGCAATTCCAGCAGGACAATGCGACATGCCACACGTCCAGAATTAGTACAGAGCGGCTCCAGGAACACACTACTGAGTTTAAACACTTTCCTGAGGTTAAACAGTTCCCCTGGCCACCAAACTCCCCAGACACGAACACTATTGACCATATCTGGGAAGCCTTGTTACGTTCTGTTGAGAAGAGATCTCCACCTCCTTGTACTCTTACGGAGATTCATGGTGTTCATTCCCTCCAGCACTACTTCACACATCAGTGGAGTCCATGCCACGTAGTGCTGCGGCACTTCTGCGTGCTCACTGGCTACTATACGATATTACACAGGTGTACCAGTTTCTTTGGCTCTTCAGTGTATTACGAAATTATACACATCACGTTTAGGCATCAGGTTATTTGCATAAAACTGATTTCCGCTCATAATTTCTGTTGTGTTTAACTTATTACTTTCCATCCCCTATGGCTAGCGAGTGGCCAGCGCTTGAAGGTGCCGCACAAGATAGCAGATTGTAGAAAAGAGGATGATCTATAAATAGCAATACATGAACGTAACAAAGTCAATATATTATAAGACTAAAACAGTGGCCATTTAGTGCAAAAATTCTATCCAAATGGAAATCATTGTCAGTAAAACAAGGTTATAAGAATAACCCTTTCAACTACTTTGGCAGTTATTTGAGGCGACTTAGGAGTACGAAACGATGTGGAAAATAATTAGAACAGATTTAGCATACGAGAGACATTCAACATGTAAATAAATATGGATGTATATAGACAACAACGAAGACATATTGAATTTCCAGAAACGTAATTTCCAAAAATTGTCAAAATATATACAAGTCACCTTAGCGTAAAAAAACGGAATATCGTATGAACACCTGTAGAGAATGAATCTAGAGGGTATGCAAAAAGAAAAATATTATGGTCAAAGGAAACAGATGAGAGTAATTATACTGTACCAGTTTTTGTAGTAGTTGGAGACTGTATGAACGGGTGGTAAAACAAATTCTTCCATGTTCACTGTGACTAACGACGTAACAGAACGACGAATAATGGTTTTAATAACCACGTAAAAATTTTGTTGTTCGTTAAAATACTCCATTCTTTGCGGTTTTCAGGCCTAGTAAATCACTGCTTTGTTTGTAACACCTATGGATTGATTGCTGCTTCATTTTTCTCCATTTTGTATATGGACTCCATGTAGATTCCCATTGTCTTTTACTATTCCGCTACATCCATCTCGCCTTCGCTTTCGCTATTGTCTCTCCGGTAAGTGACGCATGCATGTGGGTTCGCGCAAAACACCCCCCCCCCCCTTTCTCACACACATACACACATATATACAATTTGAATCACCTAAAACTAGCACCGCGAATATAGCAGAAATAGAAATTGTTGTTAGCTTTGGGTTTTCACTGGCTGGATTGGTAGTTAGGGGCACACATTGTTAGCCAATCAACAGATTGCTTTAGTACTTTGAAAGTGTGTTTTTTGTGCAAACTTACTCTTTTTGTAAATGGAACAATGCCTGTTGACATTAACAGTCTAAAGGTAGGGTAAATCACAACGTCAGTGATGTTTGTTATAGAATTCTGGTGGGAGTCGTTTACGAGATATTTTGAAAATTCCCACAACGACACTTGTACAATATTTGTGGTAGCAGACACTAAAGAACAGCCCAAGTACATACACTAGTTGTGTGGATTCTGACCAGCACGAGACAACTGACCATCACAAGTTGTTTTCTCGATGCAATAATTTACGAACAGCTGTATGTATTGTAGAAATTTATTTTATTTTATGAACTTCTATGTGCTACCAATTTCGGCATTACATTGATGCCATCTTCAGGCCCCACTCGTCATAGTTGTAAAATCGCTATACACGGCAGGAGCCATGTAACTGGATCCGTGAATCAAATCGTCCTGCAACAGCTCTGTACGACGTTGCAGCCCCTCTAGTCTGGATACATGTACTAGTTCGATTGGGAAGGGTGTTATATAGTCGTTGGATGTTCTCCTGAGGCAAGCCCGAACACAAATGTTGTAATTGGTCCTCGATATTTATTTATTGCCAAATTGTAGACCTGTTACCTGATGTTTTAAAACAGGTCGTACATCTTACAATTTTTGTTTTTCATCTTTTTACAGTTTTCTTTTGTTTTATCTACAATGTTTCCAGAGAATAATACTTTTTAAAATAACAAAAATTTAAGATTGAAATATAAATAAAATTTTGTTGTTTCTTTTTAACAAGACTATAGAAAGATGACAGGTTAGAGAAGAGATTTGTTACCACCATCACCGATTGTGACTGACTGTGAATACCTCGGAGTGGTTTCTTCGAGCCGTTGACTGCCAGTCGCACACGCACACGCACAAAATGGTTATTAGCAGGGAAATATTATTGCTAATCCTATTTATTACTAATCCCATGTATTAACTTTAGGCGCCCATCCTGTACAGCATTTGGTGATTTCTTGGCTAGATCACCAGCACCTTACGCTTATTTGCTGTCCCATCTCGTCTTCTTCCTCCTGTTCTTCCTCATCGTCACTGCTTTCACTTTCACTGTGGGTATTGCTGTCCATCCTCTGGAGATGGTTGTTACGTCCTCCATATCCTGGATATTGGTGGTGAACGAAGTTGACGTCCGAGCTGGTTCTCAACATGTTATATGGGGGACAGATGTGCGGATATTGCTGACCACGTGCCATGTTCGGACGATCATTGAACCCATTGGAAAACTGCACCACTATAATGTCGCATTAGAAGGAACACATGAGAACGTGGGCCGTCCATGACGTACCATAGTGCTGTCAGAGTTCCCTCAATCAGTATCAGCCGTGACGTGAAGTCATACGATGTGGGTCCCCACACCGTGACGTCATAAATAACTCCGCTATGCCTCTCGTAAACGCTGGAAGAATGACACGCGTCGCCATCCCGTCGCCTTACTGTCGACGTTGATCATCTGGGGTAGTGCCGAGCTGCAATTCATCACTGAACACAGTGCCATACCTTTCATCAGAAATCAGAACTCCAAAGGTAGGCCGCGTGGGGTAGCCGCGTGGTCTGGGGCGTCTTGTCACGGCTCACGCCGCTCCTCCCGTCGGAGGTTCGAGTCCTCCCTCGGACATTGGTGTGTGTGTTATCCTTAGCGTAAGTTAGTTCAAGTTAGATTAAGTAATGTGTAAGCTTAGGAACCGATGACCTCAGCAGGTTGGTCCCATAAAATTTTACCACAAATTTCCAAATTTTTCCAAAGGTAGCCGTCCATGTTGTGGTGTTAACGGCAATCTACTCATGTGAAGGTAATTCTGTTGTCCGGCTGCTGCTCGTGCCCGATCAGTGGAATAACAACAGAACGTCGGAGCGAGTGCGTTACTTGTTCTTGGATGGCAAGTGCAAGTGTGAAGAAGCTTGATGTAGGATGCGGCGGTCCTCTCTTGTGGTGCTCAGACGTGGTCGACCGAAACCTCACGTTCCCATGCAGTCCAACAACCGCTGTCACATCAGGACGGCCCACAAATCTCGGTATGACACGATCCGACCAGTAGCTGGCCAAATGTAGAACCAAAGTGAGACCCCTTTCAAACTGTCTCGGGTGCTGATAACGCTGTCTGATACCAGTACCTGGTATCTCTGAGTCTTTTGTAGTGATCACTCAGCTGTTCACGACGATTTTGTACCCCACGATAACAACACTAAACATGAACAACACTAATGCCGTTCTACATGTCACAGAGAACTGCAACTGTAATAATTTACATAGCCGACAGTGGTGTGTACCTGTACGAAATTGAAACGTTTAAAATGGGACGCCCCCTTTGAGGCCGATGACTGTATCCATCAAAACAAGAGAGGGGACCAGCTGTGCTTGCTTCTGCAGGTATCCGCTATCTTGGGCTATGTTTAAGCTTCCGACGGAAGTCAGCATCTTCATTGTGCAATAGAAGAGGCCTTTCAATGTGCTGCAAATGAATTCGGTGACATCCTTACTATCACCAATTCCAGGGGTGCACTGGAGAACAGAGAAAAGCAACATTGGCGCTCCAGTACTAACCACCATGTTCTCGATGTAATTAATTCACCACTGCGGAAGTCAACACAAACGTGTCCAGTTATTATGGGTCAAGGGACACTCTGGTATTTCATGGAATGAGTCGGCCGACCACCTGGGCAAACGAAGTGTAAATGACCGCCAACCTTGCTACACATACCTTTCACATACGGATTTTGTTGCTTGCGTAGAAAATGGTCCGTCAAGAACGGTCAAAGACGTGGGTGAACTCACAGCAGTCCAGAGAAAGACATTATGCTGCAGTGCTTGTTCTCGCAAATCAGCTCTCTACATGTCATACCACTATTGTAACGCGTATCTGGCTGTGTCACGGGCGTTATCCTTCACAGCTTTGTAGAATGGAAGTACGACCATCTCAGTACTGCAAAGTCGACAGACCTGAAATTGTACACCTCATCCATGTGATACTAGGGTGTCACGCTGTGACAGAATGCCGCTAGTTTCTCAAGGTCTTAACCAGACCAGTAATTCCCTCACCTGCATCTGTGAAGGACCTGTTTCCGCAGCTGTCCATAACGGACTACGCCAGTATTGCCCCGGTTTCTGCAAGACGCGGATATCCAGTTATAACCAATTGTTCCTAAGAAAGTAGAATTTGCAACTTTCGGAAATGGTACTATGGACCAAGACAAGAAGAAATGTCTAGTAAACATTGAAGTATCCTGAAGTTTGAACACTTCTACAAGAAACGAGAATGAAGTTCAGCCTCTATATTTCAGAAAACAATGAATTCAAAACAAATGGTCTTCATCGACTGTCAAAAGCAACAATTAACTCATTCTTGACAGAGAAATAAGCTCACAACTAACCATAAGTACTTGAAATAACAAAAGGAAGGCGTTCACAGTCATAGTTCGTTCAGTACTGGTTCACTATCAAATGTTTAAGTCCTCGCTCTCCTTGAGCGAAGCACATTGGAAGAGATTAACGCTTAAGTTACAGTCTGTACGAGTTCAAAGTTTCTGCAATCTTGCCAGCGTAGTCTGACAGACTACCAACAGGCTCGCGAGCCGGTTCCGAAGACCCTTGGCGGAGACGGCAGATAGCGGTCGGCGGCGCTGGATCCGGAGGAGACATCTTCTCTTCGGTGGCTGCGTTGTAACTGCCGTGATCGTCGCGGACGCTGTCCTAAATACCTGCCGGCGGCGGTGCACTTCTTCCTGATTGGCTGCCCGTCACATTGACGGATGCATAAAAATGTTCGTGGTGTGAGCGACCTCTCTTGCTCATTTGCGCACCCTCTGTACTAAATGTTCAAATGTGTGTGAAATCTTATGGGACTTAACTGCTAAGGTCATCAGTCCCTAATCTTACACACTACTTAACCTAAATTATCCTAAGGACAAACACACACATCAATGCCCGAGGGAAGACTCGAACCTCTGCCGGGACCAGCCGCACAGTCCATGACTGCAGCACCGCAGACCGCTCGGCTAATCCCGCGCGGCCCCTCTGTACTGTGGTCCGGTGTACGCCAAGGCCGCCCGCAGGCCGCGCTGCAAATGACTGAGCTGGACGTCGTATAGTCGCAGGGGGTGAGATGGCAACCGACCTGACGACGGTGTGTTGCCGTGGAGCGTCGACGCATGGCGGCTTTTATGACACGTCAAAAATGGGCTCTGAAATGCGTGTCTGAGGAGCTAAGACTATTTGTTCAGTAGAAGAGATGTTTCACACAAGCGAAGGTTAAAAAGTGGTCATAGCTCCTCGGGTATTCATTTTAGAGCCCAAGTTTTCCGTACTTTTTTTTTGTTCTTGTCCATAATACCAACTCTGAAAGTTGACAACCCTACAATCTTAGCAACAACAGTACCAGCACATGTACTCCACTATCCGAGGTTATTTGAATGATCTTCGCTTGTTACTTTCGACTCGTTCGTCTCCGAGCCGGGGACCATTGCCTCAAATTGATACATTTATCCTTCTCCATCACCCTTGAAAGTTTGTAACATCATTACGGAATCACCCAGAGAATATGTACGCCGGCGCATGTAATTCTGACGTTTCCGAACACGGGTTCCCATGTAAAACTAGACTACCAAGTCCCCTCTAAAAACCTCTAGAAATGAGTAACATGAATTGTGAAACGCCCTGTATACACTGAAGCGCCAAAGAAACTGGTATAGGCATTCGTATTGAAGTACAGGCATATGTAAACGGACAGAATACGGCGCTGTGGTCAGCAACGTATATACCTGGTGTTCAAAGAGTCTCCGCAGTGCCGTATGATTCTTAGCCGCGCGTGGCGTATGATTGTTCGCCTGCCTGGGGTACTTCCCTTCAAGTGGACTCTCCCAACATTCCACTGTTTTGTTTGTCTCAACCAGCGTCAGTAGTATCGTTGCTCTGTGTCGTCACGTGTTGACGTGAACGTTTTAGTTCATTTGTTTGTTCCTTTGTTTCTTTTTTGTCACTGTTAAAATGCTAACCTTTGAAGAACGTGTATTTTTAGTCGAACAAGTGTTCAAAGCTGGCGGTAAATACACACTTTCAGTTCGTCAAACATTTAATTCAGTTTTCCCGGAGACAACACTCCCACATCGCGATACTGTGCGAGATTTGATTAACAAATTTCGAAGTACGGGTTCAGTGACAGATGCACCGAGAAGTGGTCGTCCTAGCGTTTTGTCTGAGGACAAACTACTCGATTTTTCTGATAAAATACCCACGAGTCCGAACAAGTCAGTAAGAAAACTCGCCCAGGGAATCGATCTTAGTATCAGAACGACCCACACAGCTGTAAGGAAAAAATTAGAACTTTTCTCGTACAAAGTGACAGTCGTACAAGAACTGAAAAATACTGATCTTGGCAAGAGACTGCATTATTGTCAGTGGTTCAAAAATTTCGTTCTACAAAATGGGATATTCTTAATGAAACGTTTTTCACTGATGAGCCGTGGTATCATGTATCCGGGTACATAAACTCGCAAAATTCTCGTATGTGGAGTACTGCAAATCCATTGTGTATTCATGAGGAATCACTTCATTCTCTGAAAATGGGAGTTTGGATTGCAGTTTCTAGCCGTCGGATTGTGGGTACCATATTTTTCAACTAAACAATGAACGCACAACGATACTGCAGTGATATTCTATACCCACACATAGGAGAACTTGTGTTAAGTGAAATACTGAACGGTTATTTTCAACAAGATGGTGCAACCGCGCATACAGCTCGCGTTTCAATGTCACTGCTTGCTGATGTTTTTGCTGATCGAATAATTTCACAGGGACTTTGGCCTCCACTATCGCCTGACGTAACACCACCTGACTTTTTCTTCTGGGGTGCAGCGAAAGCAACTGTCTATAAAAACCGTCCAAAATCGATCGATGAATTGAAAACTGCAATATTCACTTTCACTGCCTCTGTTACAGAAGAAATGTTACAGCTTGTGTTTAGAAACATGATTAGACGAATTGAATTGTGTATTCAACAACAGGGGGAGCCACTTTCAACGTTTAATTTGAAAATTTGTAAGTAAAAATAAATATTCAATAAATTAATAACTTGTATTTCACTGAGTTGCATTTCGGTATATTCACTGCGGCATACGGCACGTGCGGCTAACAATCATACGGCACTGCGGAGAGACTTTTTCAACACCCCCTATAAGACAACAAGTGAATGGTGCAGTTGTTAGATCGGTTACTCCTGCTACAATGGCAGGTTCTCAAGATTTAAGTGAGTTTGAACGTGGTGTTATAGTTGGCATATGACCGATGGGACACAGCATCTCCAAGGTAGCGATGAAGTGGAGATTTTTCCGTACGACAATTTCAAGAATGTATCGCGGATATTAGGAATCCGGGAAAACAGCAAATCTCCGACATCGCTGCGACCCGAAAAAGGTCCAGCAAGAACGGGACCAACGACGGCTGAAGAGAATCGCTTAACGCAACCCTTCCGCAAACTGCTGAAGATTTCAAAAATGTTCAAATGTGTGTAAATTCCTAAGGGACTACACTGCTGACGTCATCGGTCGCCAGACTTACATACTACTTAAATTAACTTTTGCGAAGAACAACACACACACACACACACACACACACACACACACACACACATTCCCGAGGGAGGACTCGAACCTCCGGCGGGGAGGGGCCGCGCAACCTCGTGGCCGCGCAACCTCGTGGCCACTCCGCGCGGCTGAAGATTTCAATGCTGGGCCATCAACAAGTGTCAGCCTACGAACCAATCAACGAAACATCATCGATATTGGCTTACGGAGCCGAAGGCTCACTCGTGTGCCTTTGATGACTGCACGACACAAAGCCTTACGCCTCGCCTGGGTTCATCAACTCCGATATTGGACTATTGATGACTGGAAACATGTTGCCTGGTCGGACGAGTCTCGTTTCAAGTTGTATCGAGCGGATGGACGTGTACTGGTATGGAGACAACCTCAAGAATTGATGGATCCTGAATGTCGGCAGGGGACTGTTCAAGGCATTAGAAGCCCTGTAATGGTGTGGGGCGTGTGCAGTTGGAGTGATATGGGACCCCTGATACTTCTAGATACGACTCCGACGGGTGACACGTACGTAAGCATCCTGTATGGTCACATGCATCCATTCGTGTCCATTGTGCTTTCTGGCGGACTTGGGAAATGCGACACCCCACACGTCAAGGATTGCTACAGAGTGGCTCCAGTAACAATCTTCTGGTTTTAAACACTTCCGCTGGCCACCAGACTCCGCAGACATGGCTCTGAGCTCTATGGGACTTAACATCTATGGTCATCAGTCCCCTAGAACTTAGAACTACTTAAACCTAACTAACCTAAGGACATCACACAACACCCAGTCATCACGAGGCAGAGAAAATCCCTGACCCCGCCGGGAATCGTACCCGGGAACCCGGGCGCGGGAAGCTAGAACGCTACCGCACGACCACGAGCTGCGGACCCGCAGATATGAACATTATTGAGCATATCTGGGATACCTTGCAACCTATTATCCAAAAACAGTCTTAATCGCATTTATTATTATTATACCGCCAATCGGTTTCAACCCGACGTAGGGGTCATCTTCTGAGCGTTTACACTGTGAAATTATAGATATCCGTCAGAAAGATTCCATTATACAACAGCTAAAATTACGTAAATTTAAAATATGTTACACATTGTTCCACTGCTGGTGGTGTCAGTCCTGTCTACATAACGGCAGGAAACTATTCGAGACTAGCCCTTCGTATGGGCTTAAATAGGGTGCTGAGATCACGTGAATAGGCGGCTACACCCCCAGCAGCGATCAACGGAATTTAATAAGGTTTATTATATGTGATTACGAGTCAGCTTGGTTTAACATAAATTTAAGTGACAGTAAATAACAGGAAACGGAACCATTCCATTTAAAAAGAGTTACAGTTATAGTGTTAATTATAGAATAATAACAAATGTTCTGTAGTCAACTCGTAAAATTCGTAAAAGTATATTACATTATGTGCCATAATATAAAGTAAAACAATTTTTGACACACAAAAACTGGTGTCTTCTTGTATTATAATATATCTGTTCGTACATTTACCTAGAAAACATTGGGTCAGTTTACTAGAACGGCTAATATGGAAGGACTACAACGCCCTGTACTCCTTGCGGCGAGGACGCCGTAACCATGGATTATAAAGCGCATATCAGGCGCCCTCTGGTCTGTGTAGCGAGGACGTCGTCGCCATGGTAGCAGCTGGTGTGTTCGTATGGTGTTATCTTTGCCCTGTGATTAAGACTGTTTTTGAATAATTGATGAATCATACTAATCGCTGCTTCATTTCCACCACCATGGACAACACTGCAGGATTCATGGTGTCAGTTTCCTCCACACTACTACAGACATGAGTCGAGTACATGCCACGTCGTATTGTGGCACTTCTGCGTGCTCGTGGGGGCCCTACACGATATTAGGCAGGTGTACCAAATTCTTTGGTTCTTTAGTGAATGCCTGTATGCAAAATCTGTAGTTACATCCCTTGCCAAATGATTAACGTCAAAAATCAATAACTTAAAAATATAATAAAAAAGACAAAGAAGACTGTATCCACAGCGGCCGAAGACGTGTGCTCCGCTTCCCGACGCGTCTGGCGGTGACGCCTGGCGGAAAGCGAGCCCAGGGGAAACTGTGTCGGCGGTGGCTGCCGGCCCATTTCGCCGCTGCAACCGGTCTTCCGCAGCGCGCGAGAACAGGCGCTCCCCTGCGTCGCGCTGGAAGTCTGCCAGCCAGGCAGCCGTCAGGGCATTTCGCGGCTCAGCGAGTTGCCGCGCCCACGACGGTGCGCGAAGACGAGGGAGCCGGCCGGCCGGCGCGACGCTACGCTATCGGACTTTCTCCGCTGGGCGCTGGCGGCCACGCGGCCACAGTCGTGATACGCGGCCAGCTTTCGCGGCTGCCGCCACCACCACCGGCTCCAGCGAGCGCCATTACGAGGCATACGCGGCGATCGCCTTTTGTCTCGTGGCGGCCGCGGGGCGAGATCGGCCTGCCCGATTGCCGACTGCCGGCCTACATTGCGCGCGAACCCACCGGCAAGTGCAGCGCCTTGCACGCGGTTAACGGATTCAACAACTGAACGCCTCACTACACTGCACTGTCTTTCGAGCTACCGTATTTTTGACACAGTTCTGTGTTATTGTGAATATTAATAAAAAAAAAAAAAAAACGGACAAGTGCTGATAGGACTCTCGCTCTGAGGATTACTAAACACAGCCTTCCGAAATGCCTTGACAAAAGACGAAGTAAATATTCCAGAATTCGAATCGAGAACAGCTGCCAACATGAGTAACGTAGAAGTGAATATCCTCGGAGCAGTGTAGCAACTTAAATTACTTAATAAAAGCAAGTCTTCTGGTCCAGACTGTATACCAATTAGGTTCCTTTCGGAGTATGCTCATGCATTAGCTCCATACTTAACAATCATATACAACCGTTCGCTCGACGACAGATACGTACCCAAAGATTGGAAAGTTGCACAGGGCACACCAATATTCAAGAAAGGTAGTATGAGTAATCCACTAAATTACAGGCCCATGTCGTTAACGTCGATATGTAGCAGGATTTTGGAACATTTATTGTGTTCGAACATTATGAATTACCTCGAGGAAAACTGTCTATTGACACACAGTCAACATGGGTTTAGAAAACATCGTTCCTTGTGAAGCACAACTAGCTCTTTATTCGCATGAAGTGCTGAGCGCTATTGACAAGGGATTTCAGATCGATTCCGTATTTCTGGATTTCCAAAAGGCTTTTGACACTGTACCACACAAGCGGCTCGTAGTGCGTGCTTACGGAATATCGTCTCAGTTATGTGACTGGATCTGTGATTTCCTGTCAGAGAGGTCACAGTTCGTTGTAATTGACGGAAAGTCGTCGAGTAAAACAGAAGCGATTTCTGGCGTTCCCCAAGATACTGTTACAGGCACTTTGCTGTTCATAATCTATATAAACGAATTGGGAGACAGTCTGAGCAGCCGTCTTCGATTGTTTGCAGATGACGCTGTCGTTTATCGATTAATAAAGTCATCAGAAGATCAAATCAAACTGCAAAACGATTTAGAAGAAATATCGGAATGGTGCGAAAACTGGCAGTTGACCTTAAATAACAAAAAGTGTGAGGTCATCCACATGAGTGCTAAAAGGAACGCGTTAAACTTCGATTACACGATAAATCAGTCTAATCTAAAAGCCGTAAATTCAACTAAATACCTAGGTATTACAATTACGAACAATTTAAATTGGAAGGAACACACAGAAATTGTTGTGGGCAAGGCTAACCAAAGACTGCGTTTTATTCGCAGCACACTTAGAAAATGTTAACAGACCTACTAAGGAGACTGCCTACACTACGCTCGTCCGTCCTCTTTTAGAATACTGCTGCACGGTGTGGGATCCTTGCCAGATAGGACTGACGGAGTACATCGAAAAAGTTCAAAGAAAGGCAGCACGTTTTGTATTATCGCGAAATATGGGAGAGAGTCTCAGAGAAATGATACAGGATTTGGGATGGACATCATTAAAAGAAAGGCGTTTTTCGTTGCGACGGAATCTTCTCACGAAGTTCCAATCACCAACTTTCTCCTCCGAATGAGAAAATATTTTGTTGACACCGACTTACATACTGAGGAACTATCACCAAGATAAAATAAGGGAAATCAGAGCTCGTACCGAAAGATATAGGTGTTCATTCTTCCCGCGCGCTATACGAGATTAGAATAATAGAGAATTGTGAAGGTGGTTCGATGAACCCTCTGCCAGGCACTTAAATGTGATTTGCAGAGTATTCATGTAGATGTAGATGGTGAAATTTGTTGAACTATATGAAAAAAAACGCAAATTAGTTACAAACTACGGCGTCCACACACTTTATTCTACATGTAAACGTCACTACAGATATTCCAATTTAGGTTATGACATGTTCGATATGCCTGCCGTTATTGGTGGTGATGTGGCGGAGACGAATAGCGAAACTCTGCGTGACCCGCTGAAGTGTGGGAACATCGATGCTGCCCATGACCTCCCGAATGGTTGTTTTCACCGCAGAAATGGTTTTGGCGTTATTGCTGTGCACTTTGTCTTCAATATAGCGCCACAAAAACGAGACGACTGTGTTCAGATCCGGAGAATATGGCGGGCAATCGAGGCTCGAGCCAATAGCCTCTGGGTACCCCAGAATCAGAATGCGGTCCCTAAAGTCCTCCTCTAGGACATCAATCACTCTCCTGCTTCGATGGAGTCGCGCTCCGCCTTACATGGACCTCATCTTGTCGAAATCAGGATCACATTGGATAATCGATATGAAATCATTTTCCAAAACCTTCACGTACCGTTCGGTACTCACCATGGCATCAAGGAATATCGCACCGATTATTCCGTGAGTGGACATTGCACACCACACAGTCACCTGTCGTGGGTGAAGAGATATCTCGATCACCAAATGCGGATTCTCAGTCCCCCAAATGCCACAAGTTTTCTTATTGGCGAACCCATCCTAATGTAAGTGGGCTTCGTCGCTAAACCAAACCATACTAATTCCCATCATGCCCTGAGTACAGTTTGAACGACGTAACGCAAACCGTTCTGATGCTATGACGATGTTATTTCATATAGCTCAATAATTGTCAACATGTAATTATCTCTTTACAGGGTAGGCGAGAAGTCCCCACACCGCTGTAACTCCCGTTTAGTATCACATGTTAGTATGTAGGTTGGTAGCTCTGTTATTTCTTGTCAGCTGTTGGAATCAATTGTTGGAATTCAAGTTAACATATTTTTCACAGTCACAGACGGATTTTAATTTGGCAGATATGAGTGGTAATAGTTACTCTGTTCAGGAGCGCGTAGTGATGGTTGTATGGGTGCACGAACTGCAACGCACTGGGAAGACTATGGACAGATTGTGGGAGAATTCCCGGAAAGCTTTAAACGAAAGGCAACACTTCTGGATTAGGAAGACGTGCTTTTGCTTTTGCCAATGTGAAAGACAGGCCGCGGCGTGAAAGGAAGAAGAACGAGAAGCATTGCAATAACGTATGGCTGTCCACCAGAAAAAAATGAGGAAGTATCCTAGGGACACAGCCTAGCATGACAACACCGATGAGCGTTCTGCATCCAAATGTGGAATCTTGCCCGAAAATGAAGGAAAAGTCGTCAATTGTTTAAAGGGACATACGATATTTTACATATCCTCAAAAAGGGACGAGAATGAAGAAGACATTTGGTTATACATGAGTACCAAACACCACAAACAACAATAAATTAACAGTTATTTTGACAAATATGCGTTGTTCGTTAAAGGAACTGTTATGTGATTCCTACGCAGTCTTACCTATAAATTTACTCGACTGGGAATGCCTTACAGATCTCCTTCTGAATGTGTTGTAGAGTATATAACTATTTATCAAATGAGTTTTGTTTTCTGATACGTTCTGGTAGCAAAAAAAGGAAAGTGTCAGTCAAATGTGAACGTTTCTTGGAAAAGAAAATGGCTGATTTTCGTTGATAAGATTAGGGGTCCTTTTTTTAAATTCATACTAGGAAGATCCTCTGAAGAACATAGAACATACAACAAAACAAGAATACACTGAACATTTTTACACAGAAAAAGAGAGACGCCAATTTACCTTCCACAGGTCTCAAGTGATGAGATCCTCATACTTGCGGAATAACTCAAATAAATCTTAAACATATTTTTACTTAAAAGTTAATAACAAACTTGTCACAGAACTTGTAAATGTACAATGCACCGATGTACACATAATAATTGTTACGCTGTTGGGGCCACACATCATCAAAGAGAAAATTACATAGATCACATTACCGCACTGAAGCTGTACAAAAGTCAAATGTTACGTAATGCCCATATTATTTGATATTATTAATAAAGTCAGTCGATTCTACTAAGAAAGTAGACGGTGGAGCAGGAGGAGCCGGAGACCAATAAATCCTTTACGCTCCTCTTAAAATGACTTTTAGTAGTAGTTAAATGAAAATGTGTATCCTTCAACAACGGGCACCTCTCTAGACCAAAGTAAGTGTCTTTCAATCTTTGCGAAGGTTGTTCTTACTTCAAGTATTTATTCCGTGGTCTGAACTGTTGATTTCAAAGACATATTATTTATGACAAATCTCATTAAGGAATAAATATAATGAGAAAGGACAGTCGGTATCCGCAGGGCCGCGAACAGGCCTCTGCAGGACGTTCTTGAGCTCACACCACAAATAAACCGTATTACACTTTTTGGACTCGGAAAGTGTTGTCTTGGATTAGCCAATAACCAGAGAAAACGGTCTAATTTTATATTATGGACGGAAAGTGAGTGAAGTATGCAAGTTTTTTATTTTTATATCATATACGTTTGCGAACACCGTTATTGCAAATAAAGATTTGTCCAGCCACTTCATCAGCAGTACTGTGGTGCTCTCTTCCAAGTTGATTTTTGTTATCAAACTGTTATCCAAAGACTTTAACATTTCAGCCTCTTCTATCTCTGGCATATACTGGAGGCAAAGCTCTTAAAAGTTCTGAAGTGCATATAGTGCGTGTTTTTGATGTTTGGTGGCGACAAAAACTTGTTAGGAACCATTTATTAATCCCCGTAAAAATTTCATTAATTTACCTCATTTTCTAAAATTATATTTGACGTCTTATTTATTGTAATGTTCGTATAAGCTGCAAACAAAACTCGTCACCTGCTAACGTTACTGATGAAATGCCATTAATATACACATGAAAAGTAAGTGCCCCTGATGGAAACTTGGACACTGCATGTACACAACTAAGTATCCCTGATGCAAACTTGAGGGACACTTCATGTACACTATGTGATCAAAAGTATTCGGACACCTGGCTGAAAATGACTTACAAGTTCTTGGCGCCCTCCATCGGTAATGCTGGAATTCAACATGGTCTTGGCCCAAGCTTAGCCTTGATTACAGCTTCCACTCTCGTAGGCATATATTCAAGCAAGTGCTGGAAGGTTTCTTGGGGAATGGCAGTCAATTGTTCACTGAGTGGTGCACTGATAAGAGGTATCGATGTTGTTAGGGGAAGCCTGGCACTAAGTCGGCGTTCCAAAACATCCCAAAGGTTTTCTATAGGATTCAGTTCAGGACTCTGTGCAGGCCATTCCATTACAGGGATTTGTTGTCGTGTAACCACTCCGCCACAGGCCGTGCATAATGAACATGTGCTCGATCGTATTGAAAGATTCAGTCGCCATCCCCGCATTGCTCTTCAACAGTGGGAAGCAAGAAGGTGCTTAAAACATCAATGAAGGCCTGTACTGTGATAGTGCCAAGCAAAACAACAAGGGGTTCAAGCCCCCTCCATGAAACCCACGACGACACCATAACACCTCCGCCTCCGAATTTTACTGTTGGCATTACACACGCTGGCAGATGACGTTCACCGGGCATTCGCCATACCCACACCCTGCCATCGGTTCAGATGGTTCAAATGGCTCTGAGTTCTATGGGACTTAACATCTGAGGTCATTAGTCCCCTAGAACTTACAACTACTTAAACCTAACTAACCTGAGGACACCACACTCATCCATTCCCGAGGCAGGATTCAAACCTGCGACCGTAGCGGTCGCGCGGTTCCAGACTGAAGCGCGTAGAACCGCCCGACCACCACGGCCGGTTCCTGCCATCGAATCGCCATATTGTATACCGTGATTCGTCACTCCACACAACGTTTTTCCACTGTTCAGTCATCCAATGTTTACGCTCCTTCCACCAAGCGAGGCGTCGTTTGGCATTTACCGGCGTTGTGTGTTGCTTATGAGGAGCCGCTCGAGTATGAAATTCAAGTTTTCTCACCTCCCGCTTAACTGACATAGTACTTGCAGTGGATCCTAGTGCAGTTTGGAATTCTTCAACTGTCGGTGGTCTCTGTCAGTCAACAGACGAGGTCGGCCTGTACGCTTTTGTGCTGTACGTGTCCCTTCACGTTTCCACTTCGTTATCACATCGGAAACAGTGGACCTAGGGATGTTTAGGAGTGTGGAAATCTCGCGTACAGACGTATAACACAAGTGACACCCAATGACCTGACCACGTTCGAAGTCCGTGAGTTCCGCGGAGCGTCCCATTCTGCTGTCTCATGACTACGGAGGTCTCTCATATGGAGTATCTGGCAGTGGGTAGCAGAACAATGCACCTAATGAGGAAAAGGTATGTTTTTGGGGGTGTCCGGATACTTTTGATCACATAGTGTATCTAGCCCGCCATCCCAAAAGCAAGTTCCGACTGTGATGACTTTGTCATCGATGCCAATATTTCTTGCCTTTTTCCATCTCTGTTGATAACGACGTCAGCCAGAATTTAAACGCTAACCATTCTTAACTTTTAACATTTCTCACTCCCGTATATGACATGATGTCATCATCATATGGCTGCAATTTAGATGAGACTGATATTTGATGCACCTTGCTGAATCCGCACTGCAATTTCATCATATCTTACTTATGTATTCTGATTGCTACGTTGCATGCCTTTGAGCCTATATCGATCTATTGCGCTGCACTAATGCATTGTTTATCGGCATCCATTAGCCGGTGGTCACGTCCCCAGCTACCCGATAATTACTCGATGTCGGCTGCTTGGCTATGCATGCATTTCTAGCTGCTGCCCACCACCTGTCACGTATCACGACGTGCGTCAATTAGTGTTCAGTGGCGAAAATCGCACTTCGTGATTTACTAGTCAAATTCTGTCAACGTCTCTACTACCCACGTTTGTAATACGTGCTAAAGTAAGTTTCTAGAAAGAGTAAAAATGGTAAAATCTGAGGTAGCAATTATCGTACTAGACTGCCGCCAAAAGAAACCTACACAGAGCGGTAAAAGGTCCCGACAGTAGTGTTTCTTAGTGTTTATTTCTCTCTCAGTGCACGTCAAAATACGAAAGTCACACAACGCAAGTTATAGTTTAGCATGTAGCCCAGAGCGCGATAAAGTGATTTGTAAGGAACATGCTCTCACAAACGAAAAATATGTCAGGCCAGTATTAGGATCGTTGGTCTACATGTACATTGATGCAAACCAGGTGAAGTGCAAGACAGAGGGTTACTTCCCATTGTACCAGTTATTAGAATTTCTACCTTTCCAGTCGAACACAGAGCGCGGGAAGAATAATTGCTAAAATTCCTCTGTGCACTCTGTAATTACTCTTATACATGTCTTCTCGGCCTCTACTAGCGTAATCTGTAGAAAGTTGTAGTTTCTGGGTTCCTCACATAAAGCTCCTTCTTGAAACTCATGGCCATGCGGCAGCGAGAATTTGCACAGCTTCTTAGAACATCTGAATTCAATCCACCTGCACAATCGCTTCGCTGTGGAGGTGAATAAGAACAGTTGCCTTCCCTTCCTTCAAATATTGCTCAGGAGGAAGTATGGTGGTACGTTGGGACATGCCATTTATAGGAAGCCACGTCACAATGATTTGTATTTTTAGGCTGATGGTTGTCACCATTCGGCTCGGCGTGAATGGGACATCGCACTTCGCTTCATAGGACCCACGCCATCTCAGGCTCTGAAAGTTCATCAGCTAAGTTAACCCATTTCGAAGTCATCTTTCGCCGGATTGGTCATAGTGAGAGAGAGATGAGACTCGTTTGCGCTATCTACTAACAGTGTCGGATGAAAGCAGCGAAATGACACTGAAATCAATGACCTTTTTTGTTTTACCCAAGTAGAATTTCGATCAGGATCTGTCGTATTCTGCAGAAATGCGGTGTGAAGTGAATCTTTCGACCGCCATCTAAGATTAGGGTCTTCAAAAGACGATATTGGTTTGCCTAAGGACGGTGTCTCCCGTACTCGTTTCAACTGTGGTATGTCATCTATTGGTCGGCCATCAGGGCTGAGGGGTATGCACAGAGCGTAAACGTCACACACGATTACAACAGCCAAACAAATCTGCTGTTGCAAAACATTGCTTGGTACAGTTTATCGTCTGGACTATAACAACACAGCGAATCTTGACGTGCACTTACAGATGTTGGGCAACGCGGTCTGGGGGTGTGTTGCCACCATTGATCTCTATACAACCTGGATGTAGAAGTCTGGTCTCTGAGTATAGAACTGCAGCGTGTCTGCAAATACACGTGCTTTGCATCGTACGCCATATTGTAGTTTGGCAAACAAATTTCCATCGTTCTGCATGCGACAAAGAATTGCAAACTGATTTCTTATTTCGAACTTTATGTCAACATATGATGTAATAGGCTGATGAGGGAGCGGAATTTAAATGTATTTTCTTTTCGTGTTCTACTGACACTCCTAGCAGCCATGTTGTAGTTTGGCAAGAAACGAAATATGAGCATCTATGGCTGGCACGATCAGATAGCTGAAGTTCAACATCCAGGTCGGGCATGGGTGTGTGTGCTGTTATTAACGTAAGTTAGTTTAAGTTAGATTAAGTAGTGTGTAAGCCTAGGTACCGATGACCTCAGTAGTTTGGTCCCGTAGTAACTTACCGCAAATTTCCAATTTCCAGCTGTTGGGACAGTGCTGTTAAGGAAGCAGTTTAGATTAAATTATCAAGTGATATTATAAATAGAGGCGGAGGTTTTTGCTTAAATTTGGCTGCATATCCTGCTTTCTCCGTGGCTAAACAACAGAGGGACACGGATAGTATTACTTGGTCACAGTTGATAATTACAATTCACTATCGGTAAGTTCTGACGTTGGTCATTTTAGTTGTGTGATGGCGTTAGTTATTCACGGAGTATGTGTATTGTCTTTCTGCATATTCCACATAATGGTTCTTGATAGGCGTAGCCCCATCTACTGAGGCCTTAAATTTTCTAGACAGTGCTCAGTCCTTGGCATTTGTGCCTGTTAAGTGATGAAGTGTTCACTTGTCGAAGAGCCGGCCGGTGTGGCCGAGCGGTTCTAGGCGCTTCAGTCTAGAACCGCGCGACCAATACGGTCGCGGGTTCGAATCCTGCCTCGTGCATGGTTGCGAGTGATGGCCCTAGGTTAGTTAGGTTTAAGTAGTTCTAAGTTCTACGGGACTGATGACCTAAGATGTTAAGCCCCATAGTGTTCAGAGCCATTTGAACCATTTTGGTGTCGAAGATGTCATTCAGCTGCATACCTGTAAGGTGTTCGAACTTTGCACATATTGCTGCCGCACACTACAGCCAGAGATTAAACCTGTCAATAGTAAGCCAGGGTTTGTGAATCTGACTTTTAGAGTCCTCTATAGATGGGGATGAAACGGGTTTCTGCAAGAAATTCGTTTGACCTTGACACGATAACACATAGTCCATTGTGTGTGTTTTTCACATCTCCTCCTAAACCACTGAACCGATTTCAACCAAAATTGGTTCACATATCCCTTAGTGTCGGCCAGCAATCGGTATCGGTATCGGGATAAGAAACACCTACCTATCATAGTTCAGGAGATATGACATCATAAACAACGAGATGCGTCATAAACTGCCTCATTGTGCATGACGTTTAAATTTATTACTTCTTTGCTACTGCTTGTATTCGCGACACATTATGCAGTGAGTGTCCATATGAGCTGCTGAATGTACCTACAAAATGATATCATTGTGTGACACATATATCAGGAGATATGACGTCATAAACACTGAGAAGCCTGAAAACATGCCGCCCCGTGCATGAAATAATAATATATTTATTCTTTGTTACTAAGACAGTCCTGATTCGAGTCAACTTACGGGAATGCCTGGCATATGACGCTTTTGACAGCTTGCAAGTGCGAAATGCAAACATCTGTAGCACTCCGCCTTCAGGCCACAAATGGCCCATCGGGACCATCCGACCGCCTTGCCATCCTCAGTAGAGGATGCGGATAGGAGAGGCGTGTGGTCAGCACACCGCTCTCCCGGTCGTTATGATGGTATTCTTGACCGAAGCCGCTACTATTCGCTAGAGTAGCTCCTCAGTTGGCATCACGAGGCTGAGTGCACCCCGAAAAATGGCAACAGCGCATGGCGGCCCGGATGGTCACCCATCCAAGTGCCAGCCACGCCCGACAGCGCTTAAGTTCGGTGATCTGAGGGGAGCCGATGTATCTACTGCGGCAAGGCTGTTGCCCAAACGTCTGTAGGGTGGAAACAATAGCCGTCTATAATGAAGAGGCCTTGCGACAGAGACGGGAATCAGCTATACTTATACATTGTGCGTATTTCTTTGTATGACTGTTTCATAGTTTTAAAGGTGTTTTGACGAATACATGGAAATGAATTTTTTTCCGTGTTACACTACAAACACACTTCATTTTTTGTTCCGTTTCTAATAGTTGTTGTTGTTGTGGTCTCCTGTCCTGAGACTGGTTTGATGCAGCTCTCCATGCTACTCTATCCTGTGCTAGCTTCTTCATCTCCCAGTATCCACTGTAACCTATATCCCTCTGAATCTGCTTAGTGTATTCATCTCTTGGTCTCCCTCTATGGTTTTTACCCTTCACGCTGCCCTCCAATACTAAATTGGTGATCCCTTGATGTCTCAGAACATGTCCTACCAGCCGATCCATCCTTCTAGTCAAGTTGTGCCACAAACTCCTCTTCTCCCCAATTCTATTCAATACCTCCTCATTAGGTATGTGATCTACCCATGTAATCTTCAGCATTCTACTGCAGCACCACATTTCGAAGGCTTCTATTCTCTTCTCGTCCAAACTATTTATCGTCCATGTTTCATTTCCATACATGGCTATACTCCATACAAATACTTTCAGAAACGACTTCCTGACACTTAAATCTATACTCGATGTTAACAAATTTCTCTTCTTCAGAAACGCTTTCCTTGCCATTGCCAGTCTACATTTTATATCCTCTTTACTTCGACCATCATCAGTTATTTTGCTCCCCAAATAGCAGAACACCTTTACTACTTTAAGTGTCTCATTTTCTTATCTAATTCCCTCAGCATCACCCGACTTAATTCGACTACATTCCATTATCCTCGTTTTGCTTTTGTTGATGTTCATCTTATATCCTCCTTTCAAGACACTATCCATTCCGTTCAACTGCTCTTCTAAGTCCTTTGGTGTCTCTGACAGAATTACAATGTCATCGGCGAACCTCAAAGTTTTTATTTCTTCTCCATGGATTTTAATACCTACTCCGAATTTTTCTTTTGTTTCCTTCACTGCTTGCTCAATATACAGATTGAATAACATCGGGGAGAGGCTACAACGCTGTCTCACTCCCTTCCCAACCCACCTAATTGTCACAATGAATACTCGGAAGATGTTTGGTCTGTCCGCTAGAATTTTAATAATTGTGGAAGGGAAAGTTTTTTTTCACTCCTTTGTTTTGGACAGCTTGCGGATGTTAAAGACAAGCGTGGAGAACAGAAGTCCTAGTTAACACGGGCGTCCCACTGGTTTGTCTGCCGGTACAGTTCGCCAGGGCTCCATAGAAACAGTGATCGAGTGTGGGTAAGGGCGGATTTGTGAGCGGCCACTTCCGGGCGGCCGAGAAGCCCCAGGCGGTGCCGGTATCCCGCCCACGCGCACCAACCTGGCGGAAAGCAGCCGGCAGACCCGGCTGGCACAGGCAGCTGGCTCGCCCGTTTCCGGCCTCATCGTAGCGAGTACGAATTTCTTGCTTTTGTTGCCAAGTTCGTAAACGCGACGATGTTCGTAAGTTTCCTATCGAGCTGAGAGCGGCGGAATTACAGCGCGAGGAAAACTTTTCCTTGTCTCTGGGACTCATTCTCCCGTGATCAAACCAAAACGACCCGCGACCTGAAATTACGTAAATGTGTGACTTACGTGATCATACAGTGTGAGCTTTCACGGCCGGTATTGTCTTCATTCTTCGACCATAGATACTAGTAGACTGGCCTTGCTGTGCAGAAGCTATAGGGCTGGTGTGGCTCCAACATAAACCACGTGACTGTTGGCGAAACGTGGCGGGATTTCAAATCAGCGGTCTGCCATCCTATGTTTGTATCGTATTTTACCCACATTTTTCAATTGGCTGCCAAACGCTTCCAACAAAAATTACTTTTTTATTTGCGAAAAATTATGTCAGAACTACATTTGACCTGAATTTGTTCACATTACCATTTATAAAATCTAACAAATACATCGAACGCCCCTCTGGTGGCCAGCGGGACGAAATTACTATAAACTATCAATTAAAGTAAAATGTCGTTAAAATTCTTTTAAACAGTAAGAGTGGGCTCTTGTCAAAACTTTAAACATTGGATTCGCCGCGTTTTGAGCTCTAGTCACTTATAAAAGAAAATGGGATATGGAAATTATGTCAACTATAGGTGCCAAAATTGTCGACTTTACGAGCAGGTCCATTTTAGAGTATCAATTTTAGGTGCACTTCAAAGGTTCATTTTGTAATATTTTTGCAAAAATTTAAACTATCGGTTTTTTTTAAAAAAAAAAAAAAGATATTTTAGATGAAAGGTGAGACTTTGAAGTTTCCGAAAATAATTTTGGAGCCTACATTTATTTAATAGTATTAGAAGGAAGAAAAAAAATTCTCTTTATGTGTCGAGTATAGGTGCTCTTACATTATTATAATCTCACTTATATATACAAAAAGGTGCGAATGTGCAGATGGCTTAAAGTTTTTCCGATTCAGGGCCTGTATCCAAAGCTGCCTTCATTTTTCATCCTTAGGGAACTTATGAGTAGGAACGAGAAACAGTTATACTTACTTCTGTAACCGAATTATTACAGATACTTTCCAAAATGTAATATGAGTCTCACTTTACAGGCATCAAAAAAATGGTTCAAATGGCTCTGAGCACTATGGGACTCAACACCTTAGGTCATAAGTCCCCTAGAACTTAGAACTACTTAAACCTAACTAACCTAAGGACATCATACACACCCATGCCCGAGGCAGGATTCGAACCTCCGACCGTAGCAGTCGCGCGGTTCCGGACTGCGCGCCTAGAACCGCGAGACCACCGCGGCCGGCTACAGGCATCACTTTCAACACTTTAATTTACGTGATACTCTATTTCAAGTGTAAAAAACATATAAAAGTCACTTTAGCAGATTCCAATAAACGCATCTACACTATCATGGAAACACTTACACGTGAAATGTAATGCTATTTTCCCAGACAAAACGCTGAGTACAGCCATAAGCGCAACACGAAGCAACCATGTTTTGGCAACATTCACATGACTTTAGCCCAGAGATGTTGGAGCCACGAAAATGACGACAGAGCCAGTCTATTATATTTATGGTCGAAGTCTTCACTTAAAACTTACCGGCCGCGGTGGTCTAGCGGCTCTAGGCGCTCAGTCCGGAACCGCGCGACTGCTAAGGTCGCAGGTTCGAATCTTGCCTCGGGCATGGATGTATGTGATGTCCTTAGGTTAGTTAGGTTTAAGTAGTTCTGAGTTCTAGGGGACTGATGACCATAGATGTTAAGTCCCATAGTGCTCAGAGCCACTTAAAACTTCCGGGCTGATAGGCCGTGGTCGAAGTATAAAACTCTCCCCTGACGTTTCGTCTCCGACTGCGGGAGACATCCTCGGAGGTGCAGCGGCGAACTGCTAACAGAACTCGAGGAAGCGTTGATTATATAGGCAGTGCATTGGATTTTCGGATTAATGCTGTTTAAATGTGTCAGGAAGGCATCCAACTCCTCTGCTCCGTGGGTCCATACTACGAATGACACGATGACACGTTCGTAGTATGGACACACGGAGCAGTGGAGTTGGATGCCTTCCTGACACATTTAAACAGAATTAATGACACTTTGACACGTTCGTAGTATGGACACACGTAGCAGAGGAGTTGGATCCCTTCCTGACACATTTAAACAGCATTAATCCTAAAATCCAATTTACCATGGAGACGGAAAGGAATGGGCAATTGAATTTCCTGGATGTGTCTGTGATTAAACGACGGGACGGGGCGTTGGACCATAAGGTGTATAGAAAAGCCACACATGCTGATCGTTATCTACATATAGATTCAAACCAGCAACCTAGACAAAAAAAGAGGTGTAATGAAAACCTTGGTAGACAGGGCGTCCAAAATTTGTGAACCTGTTTATTTAAAAGATGAGATTGAACATCTACGGTCAACTTTCGTGAAGAGTGGCTATTCTAGCAAGGATATAGATCGAACACTTCGCTCTAGGCAGAGAATCAGGAGCAACGACGAACAACAGTCGCCCAAGGGCAAATTGTTTCTTCCGTTCGTTAGTAAGGTCACAGATCGCATTGAGAAAGTTTTAAGCAAGTATGGGGTGGAAACTATTTTCAGACCCACCAGGAAAATAAAAGAATATTTAAGATCGGCAAAAGTTGCACGACACCCTTTCGCTACACCGGGGGTATATAAAATTCCTTGTAGTTGTGGACAGGTTTATATCGGTACCACAAAGAGAAGTGTGAACACCCGTCTTGTTGAACATAAGAGGAATTGCCGCCTGGGTCACACGGAATAAATCTGCCGTAGCGGAACATGTTTACCAGGAAGGTGATCATGAAATAAAATTCAGGGAGACGAGCGTCATATCAAAAACCTTGTATTATTATGCACGCATGTATAGAGAGGCTATCGAGATTGATAAACACCGTAATAATTTTAACACGAAAGACGAAGGTGTTAAACTGGATAAAATTTGGATGTCAGCGTTGCACCGCAAGCGTGACGATCGATTACTTTCAATGGAGAATGTTGGCATTAGCAGAGACAATCTCATAGCCGACGCCACGTGATCGACAGTGGCGCCCTCTGTGCTGCCTATATAATCAGCGCTTCCTCGAGTTCTCTTCGCAGTTCGCCGCTGTACCTCCGAGGATGTCTCCCGCAGTCGGAGGCGAAACGTCAGGGGAGAATTTTATACTTCGACCACGGCCTATCTGCACGGACGTTTTAAGTGGAGTGCCTGACTTACCTTTCATGTGCTTCAGACTGGTTGGAGACATTTCACATTTTCTCGCAGTTGTTAACCATACCACACTGCTGTACCAAACTCAAGGATGAAAGTAACGTTCGTGTGAGATCTCACTGACAAGTACTACAGCTCTATGGAACTTGGACCACACATAAAAAAAACTGTTACAGTATACGTAATCAAATGAAACGCTGGCAGCCGTCGTTTTGATGTTATTTTATTATAATGCAATCAGTTTCAGTGACTCGATAAACCACCTCTAGGCCTTAACTGAGGGGGGTGAACTCCAATCGTATACACGATCCCACCAGTGGCCAATATCTACGAACTGGCTTCCGCAGAATAACAGGATTGCAGAGACAACATCGCTGTTACAGTATTCTACGGAAGCCAGTTCGTAGATTTTGGTCATAGATGGGATCGTGCATACGATTTGAGTTCATCTCTTCCGCGTCAGATAAGGTCTGAAGAGGATGTATTCAGCCACCGAATCTGGTTGCAGTATGTTAAAATACACTCAAGAGCCAAAGAAACTGATACAGCTGTCTAATATCGTGTAGACTCCCCGCGAGCATGCAGACATGCCGCAACACGACATGGCATGGATTCTACTAATATCTGAAGGAATGTTGGAGAGAACTGACACCATGAATCCTCCAGGGCTGTCCATAAATCCGTAAGAGTACGAGGGGGTGGAGATCTCTTCTGAAAAGCACGTTGCGAGGCTTCCCAGATATACACAATAATGTCTGCGGAGTCTGGTGGCCAGCGGAAGTGTTTAAGCTCAGAAGAGTGTTCCTGGAGCCATTCTGTAGCAGTTCTGGACGTGTGGTGTGTCGCATTGTCCTACTGGAATTGCCCAGTTCCGTGGGAATGCACAATGAACATGAATGGATGCAGGTGATCAGACAAGTTGCTTACGTAGGTGTCACCTGTCAGAGTCGTGTCTAGACGTAGCAGAAGTCCCATATCATTCAAACAGCACACGCCCCACGCCATTACAGAGCCTCTACCAACCTGAACGGTCCCCTGCTGATATGCAGGGTCCATGAATTCGTGAGGTTCTCTCCATACCCGTACACGTCCATCCACACGATACAATTTGAAACGAGACTCGTCCGACCAGAAAACTTGTTTCCAGTCATCAACAGTCCTGAATCGGTGTTGATGGGTCCAGGCGAGCGGTAAATCTTTGTGTCGTGCAATCATCAAAGGTGCACGAGTTGGCTTTCAGCTCCAAATGCCCATATCAATGATGTTTTGCTGAGTGGTTCGCAAGCTAACACTTGTTGATGACACAGCATTGAAATCTGCAGCAATTTGCGGAATGGTTGCACTTCTGTCAAGTTGAACGATTCTCGTCAGTCGTCGTTGGTCCCGTTCTTGCAGGATATTTTTCCAGCCGCAGCGATGTCGGAGATTTGATGTTTTACCAGATTCCTGATATTCACGGTACACTCGTCAAATGGTCGTACAGGAAAATCCCCACTTTATCGCTACCTCGGAGATGCAGTGTCCCATCGCTCGTGCGCCGACTGTAACACCACGTTCAAACTCACTTAAATCTTGGTAACCGCCTTTGTAGCAGGTATAACCTGCCAGACACTTGTCTTATACAGGCGTTGCCGATCGCAGGGCCGTATTCTGCTTGTTTACTTATCTCTGTATTTGAATACGCAAGCCTATACCAGTTCTTTGGTGTTTTAGTGTAACACCATAACGACGGTTGCAGATGTTCCATTTTATGACGTAAGTAAAGGCCCGAAGTCCCACAGACCATCAGTCACAAGAATGGACATACAATAACTGGTTACAGTACAGTACACTACTGTACAGTACGGTGCAGTACAGAAGCGAACTGAAAGAAATACACAATGACAGGAACATAAAAGACACTTTTAGTCAAAGACAATAATTACACTGAAATCTTCACGATTCATGATAGTCCTCCGGAAATTACAAGCAACTGGACAGCGTTCTTAATAGCGTCTGTGATCACCACGGAAGGCAAGCCATAGTCTGCAACGCGCTCTTCTGCCAGCCACAAGGTTAGCAAAGAGTACTTGTACTAGGGCATTCAATTTCTGCTGCAGCGCGGTTGACAAAGGCTGAACGTTCATTGGTGAGTGTGGACATTCTGCAACACCAGTCCCCAACGCATCCTCCATGTGCTCCATGGGATTTAAGTCTGAACAGGCCAGTCTATTCGCCGAATATGCTCTCGTTCGTAGAGATCCTCCACCTGTGCTATTCGATGCGGTCGCGCTTTGTCATCCATAAAAATGAAGTCAGGGCCGAATGTCCGCTTGAAAAGTCGCACGCAGGAAAGGAATAGTGTGACAATAATGTTGACCGTAGTGTGCATCGTGTTCAAGGTTTTTGAGGTCAGTACACCCACGCAACATTATCCCTCCCCACACAATGACGCCGGCCGGGGTGGCCGAGCGGTTCTAGGCGCTACAGCTGGAACCGCGAGATCGCTACGGTCGCAGGTTCGAATCCTGCCTCGGGCATGGGTGTGTGTGATGTCCTTAGGTTAGTTAGGTTTAAGTAGTTCTAAGTTCTAGGGGACTGATGACCTCAGATGTTAAGTCCCATAGTGCTCAGAGCCATTTGAACCACACAATGACGCCTGGAACACCAAAACGATCATGTTCTACAGTGCTTGATATACACTCGTATGGCAAGAGGTGAGAACATGTAATGCATCCCGGAACATTGTCGAACGTGATTTTGTAAATGTCGATCATCATCGCCCATCCCTAATTAAGAACCGTCGGTTGGCAATTATCTGTAATTTATTTCTGGTACGATGTGTGCCTCGGCGGTTCAGTATTAAAGTACCAGACTACAGATTCATAGATCTCGGTTTCAGTTCCCTTCTCAGTCCCAGTTCTTTAATCTGTCACTTATCACTTCTTTCATCCCTGACAATGTTTCTCGATCTGAAAAATTGCAGAGCTGCACCGGTTACGGGTCCACGTTAAACTGTAGGTCCCCTATAAATGGTTGGCAAGTCAGTTCCGAGGTTGGTTGAATGTAACAGCATACCATCTCCAACATGGTCACATCTGGTAAAATACGAGGCCTGTTTTTTTTTTTTTTTTTTTTTTTTTTGTAAATACCGTTTTGAAATTAAAAGAAGACGTGCTAAGATATCTCAATAATTTTATTTTTACATGAAAGCCTGTACCTTAATCTACTTTTCTACATAATTTCAGTCAATATTGATGCACTTGTCATAACGTTGTACCAGTTTTTGAGTACCCTCCTCATAAAAGTCTGCCGCCTGACTTGTTAACCACTGCGTCCCCACTGTTTTGACTTTGCCATCGTCTTGAAGACGCTGGCCGCCTATGTGTTTCTTGAAGCGCAGGAAGAGATAGTACTCACTGGGCGCAAGATCGGGGCTGTGCGGAGGATGATCTAGAGTTTCCAATCGAAAAGATGTGATGAGATCTTTGGTCTGATTCGCCACAGACGGACGGGCATTGTCTTGCAGCCAAACGGTACCCTTGCTCAACTTTTGTTCTGAACTGAACGGCGCAGATTGTGCAATGTCTCACAGTAAGCTGCTGCATTGATTGTCTCATTACGAGGCAGAAATTCCACAAGCAATGCTCCTTTTCTGTCCCAAAAAAACTGTGAACATGATTTTTCGGGCAGAAATTGTTTGCTTAAACTTCACTTTTCTGGGTGAATCTGACCTCTTTACAGCCCCGATCATGTGCCCAGTGACTACTATCTGTTCGTGCACTTGAAGAAACACCTGGGCGGTCAGCGTCTTCAAGACGATGACGAAGTCAAAACAGTGGTGATGCAGTGGTTAACAAGTGAGGCGGCAGACCTCTGTGAGTAGGGTATTCAAAAACTTGTACAACGTTATGACAAGTGCCTCAATATTGACGGAAATCATGTAGAAAAGTAGATTAGGGTACAGGCTTTCATGTAAAAATAAAATTATTGAGATATCTTAGCACGTCTTTTTTAAATTTCAAAACAGTACATACTTAAAAAAACACGTCTCGTACCATGGTGTTCATTCCAGTTTTTGGACTGATGCTGGCTTTATTTTATCTATGTTGTTGTTGTTGTTGCGGTCTTCAGTCCAGGGACTGGTTTGATGCAGCTCTCCATGATACAGTAAAGCTGCATGCCCTCGGGAAAAATTGCGGCTTTAGTTTCCCCGCCGGCGTGTGTGGCCGTGCGGTTCTAGGAGCATCAGTCTGGAACCGCGTGACCGCTACGGTCGCAGGTTCGAATCCTGCCTCGGGCATGGATGTGTGTGATGTCCGTAGGTTAGTTGGGTTTAAGTAGTTCTAAGTTCTAGGGGACTGATGACCACAGATGTTAAGTCCCATAGTGCTCAGAGCCATTTGAACATTTTTTGTAGTTCCCCCTTGCTTTCAGCCGTTCGCAGTACCAGCACAGCAAGGCCGTTTTGGTTAGTGTTACAAGGCCAGGTCAGTCAACCATCCAGACTGTTGCCACTGCAACTACTGAAAAGGCTGCTGCCCCTCTTCAGGAACCACACGTTTGTCTGGCCTCTCAATAGATACCCCTCCGTTGTGGTTGCACCTACGGTACGTCCATCTGTATCGCTGTGGCACGCAAGCCTTCCCAGCAACGGCAAGGTCCATCTATGCCCCAAACAAGAAATTGAAAGCATAGTGTATATTCCTTTGCATGCCATTCTCGACATGTGCGGCATCGCAGGCGATCCGTTCGGCGACGATTTTTGATCACCCCTCCCGCAAGGAACAGCTCACCAAATTAAAATTAATAAGGTACTCAACAAACAAACAAAGACAGATTGCGATGACTTTGCAACGGGTCGAAAGGGCACGCAGGTCAAAGGCGATCGAGGACCTCTGCTACAAACAATTCGCGCCAGAGTCGGGTCCTTGTAGGAGGATTGACAAAACAAAGAGAAGAAAATACAAAGAGTGGAGTAGACGATGCCGACAAGGTTAGGGGAGTGGGCGCAGCTCGAGAGACGTCAGCACCCTGTCCCGCGGCGCGGCAGGTGGTACGCCAGGCGGTGCGCACGCCAGCTGCCAGCTGAGCCGAGGCGATCCGTTGTCTGCGAGTCGCAACGCTCCGTCATCACTGAAGGCCCGCCCAGCAAGCATAGCTCCACGGCGATTGCTCTGCCTCCGCTTTTCGCTTCTGGCGCCCACTGCTCCAGGCTTTTAGCGGTAATGGTTCTCATTTACCGCGGTTTAACCCGGCGGGCTTATTGCCAGTTTATTCGCGAGTAAATGAAGGCGCTCGATGGAAACGCGCTGCAAAGAAGAGCCGTACTGCATCTTGGTGGGAGAGTCGTGGGTATAAGGAACGTGGGAGATTTCCTAGTTTATCATTTCTGTAGCCTTTGAATACCGCTAATATTGGGATTTTAGTTTCGTCCGTGCCTCGGAGCTGCCGTGGCTTCGTGGTTCAAATGGCTCTGAGCACTATGGGACATAACATCTGAGGTCATCAGTTCCCTAGAACTTAGAACTACTTAAACCCAACTAACCTAAGGACATCACACACATCCATGCCCGAGACAGGATTCGAACCTGCGACCGTAGAGGTCGTGCGGTTCCATACTTAAGCGCCTAGAACCGCTCGGCCACATAGACCGGTGGTCCGGCACATATTTTCGACTTGACCCATTGATATAAATCAGTGGCCTTTGGGCACCTAAGGTCTTTAATTCCATTGTGTCTTAAATAAAAATCGTCACCCTCACTTCAACCCGGAGTGAGGTTTAAACTGCCCACATCTACACCGTCAATAATTAAAGGTGCAGTAGCTATCTAACAGTTTTAAGGAAAGATTCACAGATCCGGTCACTGGATTGGATTACGTTCACCGCCAGTAGTTCAGTGTTCGGCTCCAACTGACTGCTGCCAACACCTACCGATAATACTACTAAAGCCGCGCGGGATTAGCCGATCTGTCTAGGGCGCTGCAGTCATGGACTGTGCGGCTGAGCGCGGCGTAGGTTTGAATACTCCCTCGGACATGGGTGTGTGTGTTTGTTCTTAGGATAATTTAGGTTAAGAAGTGTGTAAGCTTAGGGACTGATGACCTTAGCAGTTAAGTCCCATACGATTTCACACACATTTGAACATTTGAACAATACTACAAAAACAAAACAGGAGTACACTGAAAAGTCAGTAGTGAAGGGGTGACACAGTAATAGCACTCTCAAATTTCTACTGAGACAAATCTAATTTATTGGCTTCCAGTAAACGCTGCAAAGCCAGTCTCGTTCACTAAAACGTTACCGTCCAGCTTGCTACTAGCTGCGCAACCCAGTGCGTGCCCTCTGTGTATTGAACGTTGCACACACGCTTAACGGCAACACTCTCCTGTAAAGGCGGGAAGTGTCTGAGCAGGATTCCGCTGGCTGACGATAACGCGCTTTCGATTCTTGTACTGACAGAATAACTTGGTTGGTCACCAACCACTGACTTCAGAAACAAACTTCAGAACACAGCTTCCACCCCAGAGGCCACATGACCCCCATCTACACACCGCAAGGGCGATCGGCCGATTCCCGTATTTCACGACCTCCAGATGGCCCCACGAAATTATTTTACTTTTAGCCCTTTCGGCCTATGAGGTTCAGTAATCACATGACGGCAATTTCATTGACCATTCAACGGTAACAATAATTATTCCAGTGCAAAAAATTGTCTGCTTTCAGAGCTTTGTTAACGTCTATCCTCTATATTCTCTAACAAATGCTTGGAAACACCTGCGGCCCCTGACAGCCCGCCGTTCCGCGAAAATCCTTGCGCTTGAGCCATCCCCTGACATCTTCTCCACAATAAATTTGGGAACTATTTTGTAGGGACCACATTGTGCTCATGTGGGGGCGATCTATATGCTTGTAAAACAATAAACTGGTACCCAAATCGCAGGAATTCTTTTTATTCCATGATTACCGGTTTCGGCGAAACTAAAGCCGCCATCATCGGATCTTAGGCAACTATTTATATCACCATTGTTGTACAAATTTGGGAACTACCGACCCATCACCTTCGAGCTGTAGAAACTTCCTTCCCCGGAATACTGACTCCGACGTAGAAAATAACCATAGGACTGACACACACAGGTGCGGCCAGGAAAAATCATTTTAGAATATTAAACAAGATTTTTATTCAGAAGAAGTTGCTGCACACACTTATAAATTTGTGTCTGTTTATCAAGCACTCTTACCAAAATCTCATAACAATAAGCTGGAAATGTCGATCTCGAATCTGGATAAGATTTCACACAGGTTTACACCTCCGTAACAGAAGTCCCTAATACGTTTGTGTCGTGGAGTCAACTATGGGAAGTAATCGGTACGTGTCCAGATGATCGAAGAAATTTTCAGCTAAAGTATTTGACCAGCAGGTGGTGGCGTAAAGTTTGAGATTATCAGACTTCGCCCCAGTTGCGTGGATTAAATTTGAAACCCCTCTGTATGTGTCCTAAGATCCGATTATGGCAGCTTTAGTTTCACCGAAACTGTGTTCTGACATGTTTTGTGTACCATGGAGAATTAGTACCATGTCTTATTAATTTATTTGGTACATATCTCTCAACTGTCCTCGATACTGTTTCTTTGAATTCAAACCACATCTGGTGTATGCGTACGTAGTCAGATTGGAAGCAGTGGACACTGTCTTGTTAGAAGGTGTCAGTTGAATTTTCATATGATTTTTTAAATGCATGTATTTTGCTTTTATTTTTGTTGGGTTTGGGCGTTAGGATATTCAGTCTATCTACAACAACCGCGTGTTCACTAATCCCTGTATTTGTGATGATGCTCCTTACTTGGTCAGGATTGTTTGTTTCTAAGAGATCAGCTACGTTTTCGCAACATTTCACAATTCCAGTGGGTTCCTGAACTAACTATTCAAAATAATTTTCTGAGAAAGAGTTCAGCACAATTTCAGATGATGTTTTATGCCTACCGACGGCCCTAAACATGTATTTTTCCCAACATATAGAGAGTAGTTTGAAGTTACTACCAACTACAATTGCATGAGCGGGGTGCCTATTTGAAATGAGACTCAAGTAGATAGATGCGAGATTGAGATACGTTTGAAGAATCCTAAGGAAATGTAGCTCACTCACTAAGGAGCTAGCGTACAAAACCCTCCTTTGTCCAGGACTTGACTACTGCTAATGATCTAGGATTCGTACCAGATAGGGTTGATAAAGGGAATAGAGAAGACCCAATGAAGAATAGCGCGTTCTGCAGAGTGTGGTGTACTGTTAAAATTCCGAGAGCCGACGTTCCTAGAAAAGTGGATTAATACAACGCTTCCTCCTACGTATATCTCGCGAAAGCACCATGGAGGTAAGCGTAGAGAACTTAGAGGTCACATGGAGGCCTACTAGCAATGTTTCTTCCCGTGAACCATTCGCGATTGGAACAGGAAAAGGAGGAAGTTTCAATGCTACACAAAGTACCCTCCGCCACACACGGTAAGGTGCCTTTGGGAGTGTAAATACAGAGGTACAGACAGGTCCAGTGTGGTTTGTCTTTTAATACATAAGACAAAACTGATCTTTCCGCAAATTATAATGTCTGTTCCTGCAACGGAGGCCGTTAGGCGTATTGAAAAATGGGATGGATTATTAAACAAAACAAAAAATTTCGTATCTTCTTGTTTCTCATGCCTCAGTAAGTCCAGTACAAGACGGAAGCACAAGGATTAACATGCCGTCGTAAAACAGAACACTTAGGTCTTTCATACGACGGTCGTCAGGTGGAAGGAGAACCAGTCAGTAAATCGTTCGGTCGTACGTACATCTCAGAGTGGTTACGCTCATCCGTTTCTTGTTCTCACCAGGAATGGTAAACGTTTTATAGAGAATACTGAGATAATTTTAAGACGCATACTACGAAGAAGTATTCTTTGATGCATTGTCATGTCATTTCCAATCTGGGTCGGTAATGTGTCTTGATACATGCGGTCATCCGGAATACTCAGGTTCGTAAACTGCATCTGTATATTTCGACAGAAGTCAAATCATTACAAGAACGTCTCGTCAAGTTTACACTGCCCATTGCTCCGCCAGTGTGTGTTCAAACGTATAGTGTAAAAAGTAAATTCTAAAACTTACGTAAGTTGCATATTAAAGAGCATAAACATAGAACTCTGTTGAGTATGTGGATAACAGTCGAAAACGTTGGATATCTTCGGAGGTGTTCCTGGCTGTGCTGAGTCTTACCGACTGACGAGTCGGACGTCGAAGAACGTTCTTAATACCGTGGAAAGTGGGCGTGGTCTGGATTTCACGTGATAGCAGAGATAAACCTTGTCAAGGATAAATATAACTATCTATCTCATCGATTCTGTAGCGCCACTGTCCATATATCGTTGAGTTTCGTGGCTTCTTCTTTTCTGTTAAAATTATCCCCATGTTTATATATTTCCTTGACAAGGTTTCTCTCTGCTATCACGTGAATTCCAGACCACGCCCACTTTCCACGGTGTTTAGGCCGGCCTTCGACGTCCGCATCTCGTGGTCGTGCGGTAGCGTTCTCGCTTCCCACGCCCGGGTTCCCGGGTTCGATTCCCGGCGGGGTCAGGGATTTTCTCTGCCTCGTGATGACTGGGTGTTGTGTGATGTCCTTAGGTTAGTTAGGTTTAAGTAGTTCTAAGTTCTAGGGGACTGATGACCATAGATGTTAAGTCCCATAGTGCTCAGAGCCATTTGAACCATTTATAAGCCGGCCGCGGTGGTCTCGCGGTTCTAGGCGCTCAGTCCGGAACCGCGCGACTGATACGGTCGCAGGTTCGATTCCTGCCTCGGGCATGGATGTGTGTGATGTCCTTACGTTAGTTAGGTTTAAGTAGTTCTAAGTTCTAGGGGACATGACCACAGATGTTAAGTCCCATAGTGCTCAGAACCAACCGTTCTTCGACGTCCGACTCATCAGTCGGCAAGACTCGGCACAACCAGGAGCACTTCCGAAGATGTCCAACGTAGCTTTGGACGAAACTTCAGGGATAGAAGAGTTTTCACTCCCACCCGCAGCCTTTGAAAGGGTGATGGTTCTTGCCCGCGCATTAGTTCTGCCCAGACAGTAAGTGCTGTGTGTACCAAGTTTGGTTCAAATTGATCCAGTGGTTTAGGAGGAGACGGAGAACGTACACATACTCATAGGGTATACACAAGATGTCTCTCCTAAGAGTCGTCAGGTGCATTTTCTCTGGTGTTTCGGTAATTACTTGCAATTTCTTTTTTCCAGTGCGTGGTTGGAATCAGCCCAAAGATTTACTGCATATCACGTCTTTCGTGCGACGCCCATTGTCGATGGAAAGCGTCGATTTGTTTCCCGTTACAAACACCGTGATTTTGAAAGTGGAATTTCACGTGATAATTTGCTAGAGCGCACCTAAGTTAGTCAGCTGTGATACTCGTTTTATCGATACGTAAAACGTAACCTAACCGAACCTAACCTATTGTCTCTTATATTCGTATTGTCAACAATGACATCCCAATGTTAAGATAGCTGTATGGATACGACGAGAAAGCCAGTAAATTAAAAAGAAACCTATGGATAAAACGAATAACGCACTAGACTAAACCTGAAAGCCAGCAAATTAAAAGAAAAAGCATATCGATAAAACGAATAACGCACTAGACTAATTTGCGATAGGTCTATCGAATGATAACGCAGAATTCTACTTTAGAATCGTTTCGTTTAAAACTGGAAACAAACCATTGCTTTCCGTCGACGCAGGACGTCGAACGAAAGACATATGAACCTTTGGGGTGACTGTAGCTACATGTTGCAAAAAAGAAACTGTAAATATCTAGGAAAACACCAGAGAGAAACCCGGGATACTTCCACTTGTATAATATGTATGGAAGTCTTTGTTTTTATTTTATGACTATTCTGTGCTTTTTGAAGTTCGTTTCTGTGAAGGATAGAACACAGACGACGAGATGATGATGCGAGTTTGACTCTGGAAAGTGTGCTTGTGGATCAGGTTCCTCGTATTTGTATGTTGTGTGCTACATAACGATAACAGAAAAACGTAAACATATAAGACGGGATCCATAACAACCATCCTCGACCCTCCCCCCCCCCCCCCCCCCACACACACACACAAAAAAATAGATACGAGAAAATACCAACATAGAATAAACTTCATACTACTCAGCGTTTAGGAATCACACGAGAGATACATATCTGCAAGAGACTATGACAACTTGAAACGCCAAGCATCTGAAATCGAACTGTAATGTAGAGCACTACTCGTGGCAACAAATTTGGTGGACTATGGAACAAATTGACAGACGGAGTCTAATCGACGCTGGGACAGTCAGTAGGATTATACGGAGACAGTTACTCTGCTCGGCGACTGGGTGTTGTCTTTTCGTTACATTTGTTACGTTATAACTGACACGAAAGTCGCGTCAAACACGCTGTCTTATAGTCTTTCCCATGTTGAGATTGCTGTATAGGCACGAACCGAAAACCAAGAATGTGAAACAAATCTAGTTCGTGGACCTACGAGTTTTTCACGAGTGACCCTGTGATGCGTCCAAAACATTTCTTTCATCCTGTGTATGTGAGAGTGTCACAAGAACCAGTAGTTCTGCTACGTGGAGTTGTGGGTGGTGGTGCTTTTTTTGTGGCGGTGGTTGTTGTTGTTGTTGTTGTTGTGACGGTGTTTGTGGTGACGGTCAAGTGCTTCACTGCTTCGAGCATGCTTCTGTCGGTGGCTGGGTACTGCAGTGACAGAGACGGCCGCCTACAAGTGCGGAGTGTTGTGTTGGGGACAGGTCGGTTCTCGCGGCGCAGCAGCTCGCGCGTGGTGGAGAGCGTCAGGGTGACGGAGGTGAGCAGCGACTACTGCGGCGTCGGCCGCTACCACCACCGGCACCACCAGCACCACCATCACCACCACCACCACGAGCCGCTGCTGCTGGCGCCGCCGGACGTGGACGACTACAAGCTGGTCTTCATCAGCTCCGACTCGTCGTCCAGCAAGGAGGACGACGACGAGGAGGAGGAGGAGGAGGAGGAGGAGGACGCAGCGGACGAGGACACGGAGAGCAGCAGCTCGGCCGGCTGCGACTGGGACTACTTCGAGCAGGGCTGCTGCGGCGAGCGCGCCGTCGAGGAGGTGACGCTGTGCGACCAGCACTGCGCCCCGCCGGAGCCGGCAGTGGCTGCGGCCGCGGCTGCGGCGGCGGGCGGCGGCGGTGGTGGGGGGGCAGCTGCGGCGGCGGCCTCGGCGGCGGCGGCGCGCGCGCCCGCCAGTCCCTGGTGCGCCGCCTGCGGCTCCGCCACGGTGCTGCCGGTCCCCGTGCCCATCCCCGTGCCCGTGCCCTTCCCCGTGCCCTTCTGGTCGCCCGCGCACCACCACCACTTCATGCAGGACGCGGCGCTCGGCGTCTCCGGCGCCGCGGCGCCCGCCGACGCCGTCGCCTCCTCCTCCGGCGGCGTCCGGATCCGCATCCGCAACTCGGCCGCCGCCCCCGTCGCCGGCTCGGGCCCTTCGCGCGTCGTGGTCGGCCCGTGGTCGTGCTCGTGGCCCGCCGAGCTCATCTCGCCGCTCATCTCGGCCGCCGCCGGCAGCACCGTCGTCGCCGTGACGTCGACGGGCGCCGTCGTGCAGTGCCCGCCCGCCGTCGTGGACGTGTCGGGCGCGTCTCCGCAGCGGGCGCTCGCCGCCGTGCCCGCGTGCGAGATCTTCATCCGGCACGAGAGGGCGCACGAGGAGCTACCTGCCACCGTCGCCGAAGTAATCTCCGCGCCGGCGGACCCGCCGCGCCGCGATCGCGTTTCGCTATCGGAGGGCGATAGCGCCGATAAGGCCCGCGCCGATAGCACTGACGACGCCGACCGTACCGTCACACGCGAGTCAGTGAGCGGCAGTGCGCGTTTCGAACCGGTCGATAAAGAGCCGCCAATTACGGTCGCGAGTGAACCCCTCGAACAGGACGCTATTCAGACCGTCAGCGTGACGAGTGAGCCCGTCGGCGACAAAGACAACTCCTGCAGTAATGCTGCCCGACCCGTCTCAGCCACCACCGAGGCACGTCTAGAGCCGAGTGGCGAAGACTCTGCAGTCTCTAGTGATCGCACCGTCGGTGCAACTGCGCCGGTCGCCAGCAGTGTCCGATTCGATCTGAGCGAGAAAGACGCCGAAGGTGACGAGCCACCGCCAGCTACAGAAGAACCGCGTCCCGAAGCCGACGACACACTGGAGCGCCAACGGCGGATGTTGCTGTCGCTCCCCAGGGAGCGCCTGCACTCTTCGTCCTCGACGTCGTCGTCCTCGTCTTCGACGTCGTCCGAAGCCTGTCAGGACTCTGAGGACGAGGGCGCCGTCACCACGCAAGTGGCCGCCGGCTGCTACACGGTCACTGCGGGTGGAGACAGCGACGAAAGCGGCGCCGACAGCGACGCGTCCGAAACGACGTCCACGTCTTCCGGCGGCGAGTTTTCTAAAGTGTTCGTCGTCAACAGCGGCGACGACGGCAGCAGTGACAACAGTGATGCGGGTCTTCCCGAAGCGCTGGCGCAGCCGTCTTCCGGAGGATCCGACGCGGAAGACGACGAGAGCGGCGCCGTTGTGCTTTTGAGGCACGCTTCGTTCGGCAGTGACGAGAAGACTGCGGAAAGTAAGGAAGAGACAGTTGTGTGTGGTGCGAAGAAAACGAACAGGCCGACGGCGTTGTCAGAGCTAGCGAGTCCTGCAGGCACCGAAGGCTGTGACGACGGAATTGTACTACTGAAGCACATCAAGAATTCGGAGGTGGAGACCGCAACAGGCGATGCATCTCGCCAGAGCGATAGCAAAGGGAAGGAAAGCGAGGGAGACGGAATTGTGCTCGTGAAACACGTCAAGAATTTGGAGGGAGAAAGTGCTGACGTTTCGGCGCGAGCGAGTGATTTTAATTCTGTCCCGGGTGGAGTGGTTAGTGATGGAGAGAAAGAGGTCGGGGAAGAGGAGAGTGGGGGTGAAAGTGAAGGCAGTGTGAGTGACGAAATGCAGATGCATCACGATACAGGCGACAGCAGCGATAGCGACTCTGAGAGTTCCACCTTCAGCACCAGTGGCTGCGACAGTGACCTTGACTCCGGAGACGGCGGCGTTGTCCTCTTAAGGCACATCGAAGTTGTTCCAGAGGAAGACCGCGCGGTCGACACTGGAGAACAGCGTGTACATGCTTCGCGTGGTGACGTTAACGAGTGTGGTGCTATTAATGCCGGAAGTGTCGTTAGTGAAGGGAGGGATGGCGATGAAACTGAGAAGAGCAATGAGGATGGAGTAGAGGAAGCTATTACAGTGGAAAAACCAACAGAGTTTCATGAAGGTGAGTGCAAAGTTCCAGCAGTTGAAATTGAAACATGTGGTGAAAAGAATGACGCAGTGTTGGCTGGGGAATTAAGTGGATGCATAGATGATTTTGTTGTGAATGATGACGAGGGAAATGGATCGGTAATGACGCAAGAAGCCACTGCTGGCGTGCAAGAGGACGAGCAGGGTGCAGTGGTAGTGACACCGGGAAAGGAGGATGAAGGTTCGGTGGTTGCTGCGGTTTCCAGCGGCTCCGGTGAAGGGCCGCAGGAGCCGGAAGTCACGACCGAGCGCCCCCTGCAGACACAGGACGAACAAAAGCCCCCAGGACACGCAGAGGATGGCGGTGACTCAGCCGCGACGCAGGACACCGGATTACCGACGCTGGAGGAAGAGGGAGCCGCAAAGGAAAGTGATTTACAGCAATGTTGCCCTCAGATTACTATGGAGGTCGTGGAGTGCGTCGAAATTCTGACGGAGAGCATTGTCACGCGGATTGGCGAAGACTCCAAGTCCGTGACAGTGACAGGAGATGAAGTTGGACGTCTCGCTGGTGCCGATATCGAGTCTGCGGTAGCGGAGACGGGGCAGTTGGAAGATGCAAGCGGCAGCGTGACGGAGGACTCGGACGCCGTAGAGTCGGCGGTACGTGAAGGAATTCGCGAGGGAGACGAAGATAAGGCGGCGGCGGCGGCAACAGGTGGGGGCGAACCGCTCCGGGACAGCTGGTTCGGCGGCGTCGTGCTGCGGCGCATACGCCACCTGGACGACGAGGGCAGCGACCCGGCGCTGACCGGCGGCCGCGCCGACAACTATGACGGCCGAGCCGCTGCACGAAGTTCGCCGGAGCGCTCAGAGATGGCGCCGGCGGCCGCTGCCGTAGCAGGCGCGCCCCGCGCCGCTGCCACCCACGACACGGAGGAAGGCGTGCGGAACACCTGCATTTCACTCGCCGCTCTCTTCGGAGAGTACGACAGTGCGAGCCTGGCAGTCCGCGAGGATGAGGTGTCGGCCGTCCCGTGCAGAGCGGACAGCGCTGACAGTACCCGGAAGGAGGTAGCGGTGGCGCACGCCGAAGTGGACACGATCGGCGCCGAAAAGTCTGGGGCTTCTGCAGCGGCAGAAGTACCCGTTGACAGTGCGACGCGCGTCGGAGAAAGTGCCGCGGAGATGACGTCGGGCGATTCTGCACCAGCGGAACACGCTCTCGAACGTGAACGCGGGACGGAAACTGTAACGGGAAAGACAGTTGTCGATAATGATCGAGGTCCTGGCCGGGTGTCGGACGGTGAGGATTCGATGGCGGTGACAGGTGGAGAGAAGGTGGAGGAGCAGAGTTCCACTGTGGCAGCGGAAAATCCGTCGTCGGTGGAAGCACCCGCGAAGTTTGAAGTGTCGGAAATCGAACAACCTGTGGAGCCGGATGTGGCGGCGCACCTGTTGTCTTCGGAGCAGTCCGACGTCTCGAGACGGTCGAGAAGTGCGTCGGAGAGCGAGGGGACGATAAAGCTGGAGGAGGAGGAGACGGAAAGCGGCGAAGGGAGCGACGAGGAGGAAGAGCGGCGCGACGGCGAGGGTGCGCGCGCAGCGGCGGCGCCAGGTGCGCCGCCATCGACGGCGGCGGCGGCGTCGGCGGCAACAGCAGTCGGCCGCGGGAGCCCGACGCGAGCGGACGCGCACCAGCATGGCGGCGCGCCGCCGGAGCGCTACACCAGCCTCGTCATGATAACGCAGGACGCGCCGCAGCAGTCGGTCAGTGTGGTCACGAGCGAGACGACGACGCTGGTCCCGGCGGGCGCCGCCCCCGCCCCCGGGGGCGGGGGCGACGTGGTGGTGAGGCACACGAACTGGGAGGAGCAGGCCGCCGCGGCCGCCGCCGCCTCCGGGCTCGCCGGCTACTTCACCCTCACGCTGGAGGCGGGCCCGCGCTCGGCGTCGCCGTCGGCGAGGCGGCCGCTCGTCACCAAGACGCTGGCGGAGCCCGCCCCCGCGCCGGAGGACACCATCCCGGCGCGCCAGCAAGAGGACGTGCACGTGGTGACCGGCGGCGACACCCTCTCGGCCGTCGTCTGCCTAGAGGAGGGCCTCGCCGACGACGACTCGTGGGTGGAGGAGGTGGGCGACCGCGACGAGGACGAGTTCGCGACGTCGACGGCCTCGGAGGGGGACGACGCGGACGACTCTTCGTGCGACGAGTCCGGCGCGGCGGTCAGGTCGGCGACGTCGTACTCGGACCGCGAGGAAGAGCTGCGCGGCTACCACCGCTCCGCCATCGACTTCACCCTGCACACCATCGTCGAGGAGAGCTGCGAGGAGAGCGAAGTGGAGCACGCGTCGCGCAACGGGGCCGGCTCGGGGCGCAAGTCGCGCCCCACTTCCGCCTCGGAACTGGAGAAGTACTTCTTCTTTCGGCTGGGCAACGGCGCGCCGGTCAACCCCGGCGGGGGCGGCGGTGGGGGCGGTCGGGAGCTGGACTCCATGTCGGACACCTGCAGCTCCATCTACAGCGAAGGGTTGGAGTCTCTGGGAGGCGGCGAAGACGGCGGCGGGGGGCCCGGAAGTCCGAGGGACGACGCCGACGCGGACGAGCTGGCGGCGCTGGCGTCCTCGCGGCTGGAGAAGTACTTCCTGACCGGCTTCATGGGGTTCATGGGGCCGTCCGGAGAGGGCGCCGGCGACTCGGACGGCAGCGGCAGCGTCGGCAGCGATAGCGAGGGTCGCCCGTCCCCCGAGCAGCGCCGCAAGAGGCTGGTGACGCGTGCTAGGAGGGGCCACCAGCTGTCTGTCCAGCAGATGTCCAGCCCCTCGCAGCAGCAGCAACAGCAGCAGCAGCACGACGTGACGCCGGAGCTGTCGTGCGGGGAAGCGCCGCCCTTCTCCGCCACCGAAGACTCGTCCAGCACGGAGACCGAAGGCTTGAGCGGCAGCCTGGGCGCGCACGATGACACCGTCACCACCTTCGACCGGCCCGACGGCCAGTTCGACACCGTCAAACGCAAGAAGAAGCGCCGCAGCAGCGGCTGCCCGTCCCCGGCCGTGGAGGAACCGCCGCAGACGTCCGTCTCTACTCCGCCCTCCGCGTCGCTGGACGCCACTGCCGCGACCACCACCACCGCCGGCGGCAATAACAGGGAATCCTCGGAAGACGAGGACGGCGCCAAGACGCCTCAGCCCGAATTCCTCCTGCTGCCCTCCGACCTGTCGGCGTCGCGCAACAAGCAGCACAGCCGGGACAGCGGCTTCATCGGCAGCTGCGACGACCTGCTGAAGGAACAGCGCACCAGCAGCGACTCCAGCAGCGCCGGCGGCAGCGATGCGCCGGCTCAGACCGCCACGGAGACGGCCGCCACCTGCGAGACCGCCACGGCCAACAAGGAAGAACCGTCCCCGATCCAGACGCCGTCCGCAGACAGTGACTCCGCCCGCAAAGTCCTCGCCGACTCGGCCGCGCCGGCGTCGGACGAGAAGGCGTCCCAGCCGGCACCGCCACCGCCGGCTACATCGCTCACCCGCAAGGACAGCTTCAACAACTGGAGCTCCGACGAGGAGACCAACCTGATGATGTCCAAGATGCGCGCCTTCTTCAAGACGATGGTGGCGGCGGCGGGCGCCAACAGCTCGGGGAGGGTGACGGGCGCGACGTCGACGTCGACGCCGCAGGCCAGCCCCGGAGTGCGACCGCGCTCAAAGCCGCCGCAGCTGGTCTACTTCGAGAACGAGCTGACGCGCCTCATGAAAACCGTGCCCGGCATCCGCGACGACCAGGTGCGCGAGATTGTCGAGTACCTCAGCAGCGAGGACACCTGGAGTGACTCGTACGACTCGAGCGACTACACCAGCTCGGACCTGGAGGCGCAGCACGAACACCACCTGCACCACCGCCACCAGTACCATCCCTACGCTTACCAACCTGCGGCGCCTCCCGGCTCGCCGGCGGCCAGGAGCGACCTGCAGGAGCAGATCTCGGCCAGCTGCCGACAGATCATCAACAAGTTCGACACGGCCGGCCCCGGAGATGACGGCCTGTCCGCCGCCTCCGACAGGGACCGCACCCTCGGAGGCGCCGCGGGCGTCGACGACGGCGGCGGCATCGCCAAAGACAACGCGCTCGTCTACCAGAAGCTGGTGGCGTCTTTCTCCAAGATGGCCAGCAACGACGCCGGATCGGCTGCCGCCCCCGGGGGCGGCTCTGTCGCTGCCGGATTCGGCGGTCCCGTCGGTGTGGCAGGGGGCGTGCCCGGCGTCGCTGGAGGCGGCGTCGGATCTGCCAGCAGCACTCCGCACAGCTCGCCCCCGCTCTTCGCCAAGGTTAGTTATGCTCGCTGCTGCCTGCTGCGCTACTCCGCCCCCAGCGATCGACATTCACTGTCTTAAATTTTTGACTTTATCCGTACTGGATGAGAGGTCGTCGTTCTGAATGTCAATGTTAAAAAATATATCGGCTCAACCACTTGTTTATAGTGTAAAACACTAAGATTGAAGCGATTCGGATGTCAAGCTTCCATCATCAGAATAATAAAAAGTAAAAGAACCTGTTAAAACTCGCTAAAATGGAACATGAACCAGGCACAATAAAATTGTGGTCTTCAATCCTGAGACTGGTTTGATGCAGCTCTCCATGCTACTCTATCCTGTGCAAACTTCATCTCCCAGTACCTACTGCAGCCTACATCCTTCTGAATCTGCTTAGTGTATTCATCTCTTGGACTCCTTCTACGATTTTTACCCTCCACGCTGCCCTCCATTGCTAAATTTGTGATCCCTTGATGCCTCAGAATATGCCCTACCAACCGATCCCTTCTTCTAGTCAAGTTGTGCCACAAACTCCTCTTCTCCCCAATTCTGTTCAACACTTCCTCATTAGTTACGTGATCTACCCATCTAATCTTCAGAATTCTTCTGTAGCACCACATTTCGAAAGCTTCTATTCTCTTCTTGTCCAAACTATTTATCGTCCGTATTTCACTCCCATACATGGCTACACTCCATACAAATACTTTCAGAAACGACTTCCTAACACTTAAATCTACACTCGATGTTAACAAATTTTTCTTCTTCAGAAACGCTTTCCTTGCCATTGCCAGTCTACATTTTATATCCTCTCTACTTCGACCATCATCAGTTATTTTGCCCCCTAAATAGCAAAACTCCTTTACTGCTTTAAGTGTCTCATTTCCTAATCTAATTCCCTCAGCATCACCCGACTTAATTTGACCACATTCTATTATCCTCGTTTTGCTTTTGTTGATGTTTATCTTATATCCTCCTTTCAAGACGCTCTCCATTGCGTTCAACTGCCCTTCCAAGTCCTTTGCTGTCTCTGACAGAATTACAATGTCATCGGCGAACCTCAAAGTTTTTATTTCTTCTCCATGGATTTTAATACCTACTCCGAATTTTTCTTTTGTTTCCTTTACTGCTTGCTCAATATACAGATTGAATAACATCAGGGACAGGCTACAAACCTGTCTCACTCCCTTCCCAACCGCTGCTTCCCTTTCATGCCCCTCGACTCTTATAACTGCCATCTGGTTTCTGTACAAATTGTAAGTAGCCTTTCGCTCCCTGTATTTTACCCCTGCCACCTTCAGAATTTGAGAGTATTCCAGTCAACATTGTCAAAAGCTTTCTCTAAGTCTACAAATGCCACAAACGTAGGTTTGCCTTTCCTTAATCTATTATCTAAGATAAGTCGTACGGTCAGTGTTGCCTCACGTGTTCCACCATTTCCACGGAATCCAAACTGATCTTCCCCGAGGTCGGCTTCTATCAGTTTTTCCATTCCTCTGTAAAGAATTCGCGTTAGTATTTTGCAGCTGTGACTTATTAAACTGATAGTTCGGTAATTTTCCCATCTGTCAACACCTGCTTTCTTTGGGATTAGAATTATTATATTCTTCTTGAAGTCTGAGGGTATTTCACCTGTCTCATAGATCTTGCTCACCAGATGATAGAGTTTTGTCAGGACTGGCTCTCCCTAGGCCGTCAGTAGTTCCAATGGAATGTTGTCTACTCCCGGGGCTCTGTTTCGACTCAGGTCTTTCAGTGCTCTGTCAAACTCTTCACGCAATATCGTATCTCCCATTTAATCTTCATCTACATCCTCTTCCATTTCCGTAATATTGTCCTCAAGTACATCGCCCTTGTATAGACCCTCTATATACTCCTTCCACCTTTCTGCTTTCCCTTCTTTGCTAAGAACTGGGTTTCCATCTGAGCTCTTGATATTCATACAAGTGGCCCTGTTTTCTCCAAATGTCTCTTTAATTTTCCTGTAGGCAGTATCTATCTTGCCCCTAGCCTTTACATCCTTACATTTGTCCTGTAGCCATCCCTGCTTAGCCATTTTGCACTTCCTGTCGATCTTATTTTTGAGACTTTTGTATTCCTTTTTGCCTGCTTCATTTACTGCGTTTTTACATTTTCTCCTTTCATCAATTAAATTCAATATTTCTTCTGTTACCCAAGGATTTCTACTAGCTCTCGTCTTTCTACCTACTTGATCCTCTGCTGCCTTCACTACTTCATCCCTCAGAGCTACCCATTCTTCTTCTACTGTATTTCTTTCCCCCATTCCTGTCAATTGTTCCCTTATGCTCTCCCTGTAACTCTGTACAACCTCTGGTTTATTCAGTTTATCCAGGTCACATCTCCTTAAATTCCCACCTTTTTGCAGTTTCTTCAGTTTTAATCTACAGTTCATAACCAGTAGATTGTGGTCAGAGTCCACATCTGCGCCTGGAAATGTCTTACAACTTAAATCCTGGTTCCTAAATCTCTGCCTTACTATTACATAATCTATCTGTTACCTCCTAGTATCTCCACGATTCTTCCATGTATACAACCTTCTTTTATGATTCTTGAACCAAGTGTTAGTTATGTTTAAGTTATGCTCTGTGCAAAATTCTACCAGACGGCTTCCTCTTTCGTGTCTTAGCCCCAATCCATATTCACCTACTATGTTTCCCTCTCTCCCTTTTCCTACTCTCGAATTCCAGTCACCCATGACTATTAAATTTTCGTCTCCCTTCACTACCTGAATAATTTCTTTTATCTCATCATATATTTCATCAATTTCTTCATCATCTGCAGAGCTACTTGGCATATAAACTTGTACTACTGTGGTAGGCATGGGCTTCGTATCTACCTTGGCCACAATAATGCGTTCACTATGCTGTTTGTAGTAGCTTACCCGCACTCCTATTTTTTTATTCATTATTAAACCTACTCCTGCATTACCCCTGTTTGATTTTGTATTTATAACACTGTATTCACCTGACGAAAAGTCTTGTTCCTCCTGCCACCGAACTTCACTAATTCCCACTATATCTAACTAACTTATCCATTTCTCTTTTTAAATTTTCTAACCTACCTGCCTGATTAAGGGATCTGACATTCCACGCTCCGATCCGTAGAACGCCAGTTTTCTTTCTCCTGATAACGACGTCCTCATGAGTAGTCCCCGCCCGGAGATCCGAATGGGGGACTATTTTACCTCCGGAATATTTTACCCAAGAGGACGCCATCATCATTTAATCACACAGTAAAGCTGCATGCCCTCGGGAAAAATTACGGCTGTAGTTTCCCCTTGCTTTCAGCCGTGCGCAGTACCAGCACAGCAAGGCCGTTTTGGTTAGTGTTACAAGGTCAGATCAGTCAATCATCCAGACTGTTGCCCCTGCAACTACTGAAAAGGCTGCTGCCCCTCTTCAGGAACCACACGTTTGCCTGGCCTCTCAACAGATACCCCTCCGTTGTGGTTGCACCTGCGGTACGGCCATCTGTATCGCTGAGGCACGCAAGTCTCCCCCCAACGGCAAGGTCCATGGTTCATGGGGAGGGGGGGGGTGGGTGAAAGTTTGTAACATCACGGAATCACCTTGTATATGTTTGCGCGATCCAAGAATAAACGTTCTTGTAATCTCTTCACGCTATTTGCTACTGTTGTCGTTTGGTTGTTTCTGTTCTCGACTTTAAAAGCTGTACTTCTTGATTTCTGGTTGATCAGTGAGAACAAAACTGAATGGTTCATCGGAACTCATTCGGGCCCTCCCCCTTCTCATGCAGTGCTCTTACCCTGAGTCAGCCATGTATGCCTCTCATTCAGACTTAAAGCTTCGATGTGTAAGTACCTACCTCGTACATTTAGCACAACAACAAGTCATGTAATGTTTAATATGTGTTTGCTTTAGTCAAGTGGGCACTGCAGTACGGGTTTTGGGCTTTCGCTCATAATCTTATAAATTATAACCTATCGTAAGTGGTGGTGTTTGTGCATTTATTTTTAAGTGTCTGGGAAGTATAAAATGATAATGTAAATTCATTATAGTGTGATTATAGCTATGTTTAATGCTAGTGTGTGATATTGTCGTCAGTAAAGGTGCAAGACAGCTCAGCTCATTTGGAAGCAGAGTTTGGTGTGGTATGGACACAACGTTTTTCTGTTCGATAAATGACATTAGTTTCACATTTGTTCGAAAAGAGAAAAGACTGTGTCTGATGGAGAAGCTAGAAATTCATCTACAGAATTTTACTAGAAAACAATATCCTCTCAAACAACAGTCATACATGTTGTACAACGAGGCAGACAGCCAAGACTCTACCAAACCTTTTCTCTTCAGTTCGTACTGGGTTTCACACATCTGTGACTTTATGTAATTCCAGTGGGAAACAATCGTACGTACCTTTTGCTTTTCTTTTTCAAAGATGTACCACCGACATTACCACAGAAGCATAAGCTGTTTACAAATACGCTTTGCTCGTTCAAAGTCTTGAACCACCTAAAATATTAATTTCCGAACATTGATTCACTATCTCAAAATACAGATCAGCAGCCTACCTTCTGTGAAATTTGAACGCAAGTACTTTTCCCCCCTCTTTCCCACACTGAAGAACGTTATTCACCCTCCATTTTCCATTCAGTTCTTCGGTGATGATGATGTTTGGTTTGTGAGGCGCTCAACTGCGTGGTCATCAGCGCCCGTAGAAAGTCTCAAATTTTACACAGTCCAATTTCTACACTGTCCAATGTAGCCACTGTCACGAATGATGGTGGTGGTGGTGATGAGGATCCCGTTGGGATGCACGGCATATGTCAATGCGACGTTCAAACTGTTCCGACACTGCAGTGAGCGTGTCTCAGCTCCTGTTATGCGATGTCTAATAGTTCACTCATTTTTCTTGCTAACGGAGGCACATAAGCAGGGTCTTTTATAAACCCTCACGAGAAATCATTTCATACAGGCAAGTCCGGTGACTATGGAGGCCAGTAATGTAAGGCTGAATCATTTGGTTCAAAAATTGTTCAAATGGCTCTGAGCACTATGGCACTTAACATCTGAGATCATCAGTTCCATAGAACTTAGAACTACTTAGACCTAACTAACCTAAGGACATTACACACATCCATGCCCGAGGCAGGATTCCAACCTGCGACGTAGCGGTCGCGCGGTTCCAGACTGAAGCGCCTAGAACCCCTCGGCAACACTGGCCGGCGAATCATTTGGTCCAGAGTGACCGATCCATCGTTCGGTAATCCATTGATTTAAAAATTCCCGCACTTCCACATCCCAGTGTGGCGGAGCCTCATACTGTAGGTAAATGAAGTCGTTCGATCAGTCTCCAACTCTGGGAAAAGAAAGTTTTCAAGTATATCTCAATACGTGCCTCCTGTAACACTGTTCTCGGCAAAGAAAAATAGACCATACACCTTTACCCCTGAAACTGCATAAAACACATTAAATTTTGGAGAGACCCTCTCATGTTGTGCTACTTCCCGTGGTTGTTCTGTTCCCCGTTTTCTCACATTATGACTGTTCACCTTTCCGTTTAAATGGAATGATGTCTCCTCGCTAAAAGAGTGGAGGACAACTGTCATCCTCCATCTTGCCAAGAACGAAATTACAGAACTCCACACATTGTTGTTTACCGCCTTCACAAAGAGCTTGCAGTAGCTGAATTTTGTATGGTTTCATGTGTAGACGTCGACGCAACACACGCCAGACGGACATCAGAGGCATATTGAGCTTTCGAGTTGTTCGGCAAACGGATTTCTGCGGACTCCCTGTGAAACTATGGCGGATGCGTTCGACGTCTGTGTCAGACGCTCGGGGACGGCCCGCCGATTTGTGTTTACACAAACAACCTGTTTCTCGGAATTTTTCATGCCGTCGTCTGATGCTCTGTGGTGTAGTAGGAGCTACACCACACCCAGTACGAAAGTCACGCTGAACAGTTATTACTGACCCGCACTGCGCAAAACGTAGAACACAAAACGCTCTCTATTGTCCCGACACCACTTTTAGAACTGAAGTGGGCGCACACTGCTGTTACCTAGCGGAAACCATGCAAAACTCTAGAGCTTGCTCTTTCTGATAGTAGTTGTTAACGCACGTATCTCAAGTAACATAACGGCTATGATTTTTTTAAATCGGATTATTTTTTTAGTACATCCTGTACTCATACAATGTCTTTCCAATTTATTTTCTGGGTTCGGCCTTACATTGTGGAAATGAAGGAAAGGAACGTCTGTATGACTGTAGTGTTTTATGCCACAGTGGGCCAACGGATAGAAGTGAACTGGTTCTACCGAGACACATACGTAGAAGCGCACTATTTCAGACTTTAAGTCTGATACATTTACAGATGCCTAGAAATATTATTACTAATATGGCTGTGCATTGTAAGCATCAGCGAAGCGCTGAACCAGTCATCGCTCTGGCAGGCGTATTGTATTGTCTTGTATTGTATTGTATGTTAGCCGGGCACCTAGAAACGACGGAGAGGCTCCGTCCCCGCCGCAGCCGCAGTGGTCCACAACCCCACGACGACTACCGCAGTCCACTTCACCCCTCCGCCGTACCACACCGAACCACTCTTTCAGGGTTACTGTGCGGTTCGGCCCCCGGTGGACGCCCCCACCCCCAGGGGACGTCTCACACCAGACAAGTATAACCCCTATGTTTGCGTGGTAGAGTAATGGTGGAGTACGCGTGCGTGGAGAACTTGTTTGTGCAGCAATCGCCGACATAGTGTAACTGAGGCGGAATAAGGGAACCAGCGCGCATTCGCCGAGGCAGATGGAAAACCGCCTAAAAACCATCCACAGACTGGCCGGTTCACCGGACCTCGACACAAATCCGCCGGGGGATTCGTGCCGGGGACCAGGCGCTCCTTCCCGCCCGGAAAGCCGTGCGTTAGACCGCACGGCCAACCGGGCGGGCTCTGGGAGGCGTAAGAAATTAACAGAGATCGGCCATCCAGCTTTTAAAGTATTTGTAAGAACTAATCGTCGAGCATTCAAAAATGCTCAAATGTGAGTGAATTTCTAAGGAACCAAACTGCTGCGATTCTAGGCGCTTCAGTCTGGAACCGCGCGACCACTACGGTCGCAGGTTAGAATTCTGCCTCGGGCATGGATGTGTGTGATATCCGTAGGTTAATTAGGTGTAAGTAGTTCTAAGTTCTAGGGGACTGATGACCTCAGATGTTAAGTCCCATACTACTCAGAGCCATTTGAACCATTTTTGATTAGTGTCACGCGCCTCTAACCGCGCGGTCACTCCGAGCAGCCGCCGTGCGTTCGCCCTACATACTGCAGAGAACTATAAGCGCAGGGTAAGTGCTGCAGACGTCGATGGCAATCACGTTTTGATGCTGTACGGACTGCCAGTCTACGCTGAACGTAAATAAATGTAACGCTTTGTGCATAAATAGGAGATCCACTACTGTTCGATTACGGTGTTGGCGACAAATCATCAGAAACAGAAACTACTGTAAAATACCTTGGAGTTACCATCCGGAGCGCCCTGATATAGGACGACCTCATACAACAAATTGTACGATAAACGGATGCCATATTCAGATTCATTGGCAGAATCTTAAGGAAATTTCTTTCGTATATGAAAGAAGTGGCTAACAAAACACTCGTTCGACCGATTGTTGAGAGTTGCTCATTACACTACTGGCCATTAAAATTCCTACACCACGAAGATGACGTGCTATAGACCCGAAATTTAACCGACAGGAAGAAGATGCTGTAATATGCGAACGATTAGCTTTTCAGAACATTCGCATAAGGTTGGCGCCGGTGGCGTCACCTACAATGTGCTGGCGTGAGGAAAGTTTCCAACCGATTTCTCATACACAAACAGCAGTTGACCGGCGTTGCCTGGTGAAACGTTGTTGTGATGCATCGTGTAAGGAGGAGAAATGCGTACCATCACGTTTCCGACTTTGATAAAGGCCGGACTGTAGCCTACCGCGATTGTGGTTTATCGTATCGCGACATTGCTGCTCGCGTTGGTCGAGATCCAATGACTGTTAGCAGAATATGTGATCGGTGGGTTCAGGAGGGTAATACGGAACGCCGTGCTGGATCCTAACGGCCCCGTATCACAAGCAGTCGAGATGACAGGCATCTTACCCGCATGGCTGTAACGGATCGTGCAGCCACGTCTCGATCCCTGCGTCAACAGATGGGGACGTTTGCAAGACAACAACCATCTGCACGAACAATTCGACGCCGTTTGCAGCAGCATGGACTATCGACTCGGAGACCATGGCTGCGGTTACCCTTGACGTTGCATCACAGACAGGAGCGCCTGCGATTGTGTACTCAACGACGAGCCTGGGTGCACGAATGGCAAAACATCAATCGGATGAATCCAGGTTCTGTTTACAGCATCATGATGGTCGCATCCGTATTTGGCGACATCGCGGTGAACGCACATTGGAAGCGTGTATTCGTCATCGCCCTACTGGCGTATCACCCGGCGTGATGGTATGGGGTGCCATTGGTTATAGGTCTCGGTCACATCTTGTTCGCATTGACGGCACTTCGAACAGTGGACGTTACATTTCAGATGTGTTACGACCCGTGGCTCTACCCTTCATTCGATCCCTGCAAAACCCTACATTTCAGCAGGATAATGCACGACCGCATGTTGCAGGTCCTGTAGGGGCCTTTCTGGATACAGAAAATGTTCGACTGCTGCCCTGGCCAGCACATTCTCCAGATCTCTCACCGATGGAAAACGTCTGGTCAATGGTGGCCGAGCAACTGGCTCGTCACAATACGCCAGTCACTACTCCTGATGAACTGTGGTATCGTGTTGAAGCTGCATCGGCAGATGTACCTGTACAACCACCCAAGCTCTGTTTGACTCAATGTCCAGGCGTGTCAAGGCCGTTATTACGGCCAGAGGTGGTTGTTCTGGGTACTGATTCCTCAGGATCTATGCACCCAAATTGCGTGAAAATGTAATCACATGTCAGTTCTAGTATAATATATTTGTCCAATGAATACCCGTATATCATCTGCTTTTCTTCTTGGTCCAGGAATTTTAATGGCCAGTAGTGTAGTATGGGACTCTTACCAAGTTAGGTTAATTCAAGGAACGGTGAAGATCGGACGGAGAGTGTCGCGTTTCGCACACCATTTGGTCAGCGTAAGAGCATTTCGGAGGTGCACAACAAAATCTGTTGGCAGCCGCTACAAGAGAGGCTTGTGCATCACGCAGAGGCTTACAGATGTGAGTCCAAGAACAGTCGGGCAACATGTAATTTCCTCCTACAAAATTCTCTCGAAATGGCACCACCGAGAAAATCCGAGAATTTAGAGCTAACACGGTGGCTTGCCGTCAGTCGTTCTTCGCACACGCCATTAGCGGATGCAAGAGGGAAGGGAGGCTCAGATAGAGGTACTGGAAGCAACCTGGGCCACAACCCGTAAGGTGGCTTCCGGAGTGAAGATGTAGAGGAGCGAGTTCGTGACGTTACTTCACAGTGTCGCAATGGACACTGTCATTAACCTGTGGGACACGACAGGTTTTATGGAGCGTTGAGTCACAGCGCATCGTGTGTGGCCGTGCCGGATGCCTGGCGAACCGTGGTCATCGCAGTTCGCTCTGGCGGCAGTAAAACCGGGTGGTCGCTGTGATAATGTGATGGGTCTGGGAGTGTTTTCCCTCATTTCGGCTCCAGCCATCAGTCTTGACCGCTGCAGAACGAATGTGACTCCATTTAGACTAGTGGTTCCCAACCCAGTCTGGCAAGACGGTCCCACCTTGAACCGCTATAGTGATTTTAAAACGCCTGTTGTGTGTCTGTTCTGGTGCCCATCAAGGCAATTTATCTGTAAAACTTTGCATTTTTGTGCAAATGACGTTTGAAGCTTAATGATTGTATACTCTACAATATCACACGTCGCTAAATAACCTGTCCCGTGTACCAGGTATTGCTGGATAAAGAGATGAATATTAAGATCAGACAGTACAGGGTTATTCGTAAGAACAGAAACATATCAATGTTTCGATGTAGTGGCGTAGTTGCACAAGGGGACAGGCGTATCAGAACATGTAGACAAATCACACTTCCCTTGTTGTCACATCTTGTTGGTTAGCGCATGCAGATAGACAACCCAGTGGAAAGATTTCCAAAGCCGGCTACTTTCGCACCTCCTTGGCATTCTGCGTCAGCGGCTTCAACAAATTCGGTGCCTCTATTGATGTTTGCCTCGTCAGAAACAGTACCCATACACAGCACCTTCAGTGTGAGTCAAAACTCTTCTAGAGGTGCTGTATCCCGCGATACGTGTCCACTTTTTGTGTATGTCTTGTAGGTTACGCGCAGTCGTCTTCTTAAATCTTGGAGGTACTTACAAATAATTGTCTATATGTTAACACAAGCAATACTTGCAGAACCATACAGTATTTCCCGAAACATAAGTAGCCGTCGCCTAGTGCGCTGTTTTCCGTTTTCGTCGTCGAAATGCAAATATGGATTTCAGTGAAGTGATTAAATCACAGTTCGTGGCAAAGATATACACAGAAGATCCAAAGAACTGGTACACATCGTGCAGGGTCCCCGCGAGTACGTATAAGAGCTGGAACGCGACGTCTCATGGACCCGACTAATGTCTGAAGTAGTGCTGGAGAGAACTGCAGGGCTGTCTATAAATCTGTAAGAGAACGCGGGGATAGAGCTCTCCTCTGAACAGCACGTTGCAAGGCTGCCCAGATATGCTCAATAATGTTCGTGTCTGG